>NC_139388.1:148997500-151497500 GCF_054392235.1 Sus scrofa | reverse complement strand
CTACTAAAGCTTTAATTATAGACATTCAAATTTGCTCTTGATATACTTTTCACCTTATTAAATATTACCCTTCTTTTGACTTTCTTCAATGATTTAAAAATGTAAAAGCCCTTCTTATTTCATAGACTGTATAAAAATAAGCAGTGGACTGGATTTAGCTCATGGGCCCTAGTTTGTCGACTCCTGATCTACTATTCATTATTTTTCTCCTGCATATCACTCTCTGACTCCTCTGTTTCCTTCTTTGTTGTGTCATTTTTTTGGAAGCCTTTCTGTCCTTTCCCTCAACTAGCTGAGCTCCAGTATCCTTTTGAGAATCTGTGCTTCCGACACGCACGCACCTCATTAGGGAGAGGCAGAATACCCACCTAAGAGAACGGTTAGGGCAAAATCAGACTGCGTCCCTCTTCTCTTTTTTTTTGGGTCCTGACTAGTTTGACATATAATTTGGGTATATGGAGGTTACAGGCTTTGTAACTCTGGCAAATGATTCTGGTTTCTGCAGGGTTCCAAGGCTCTAATGAACAGAGCATGCAGCCTGAGTGATGGTGAGAGTCTGATTTTCAGATAATCAGGATATTTATATCTTTTAATAGGTTAGGGCCTAGGAGTTCTGTTCCAGCATGAAGTTGAGAGTCAGGGAGCGGTCTAGACAATCAATTTGGTGTAATATCTGAGAACAATAATATATAAGAAGGGTGTTCAGGCTTGAGGGGTGACGAGATGGACGTGAAGAATTACAGGCATTGATGCTGCTCTTTCCTTGCGATATTTAAAATGAAGACAATACACATTGTTATACATGGATGTGTTTAAAGAGAAATAATATGCCCTATGTCATAGGAAAGCAGAAGACCAGAGAACATTCTCAGATCTGTAGCTCTAGCCCAAGCCTGTGGAGCTGCTCATCAAACTAGCTCCTAGCAATTAGTTAGGGCTGTGAAGCGGTTGGGGTGACCGAGGCTCGGCTGCCTGCGTAATGAGGTTGCTTTGGTTGGTCTGACAGATGCAATGATTTATGAGAGAGCTTGTTGAGAGGACATCTGCTGGGAGCAGCCAGATGAAGGGCGTACATGTGGGAGGTGGAGGAGAGTGAGGAATAGGAGAGGGGTGGCTGCGTGTGAGGCAGGTAAGGATCATCCTGAGTCCAGCAGGGAGAATTGCAGGCTGACACGGAGCCGGGGAAGGCTGTGCAGTGGTAGAAGCGGCTTAGGCTTTGGAATTGTACAGACCCGAGTTTGAATCCCTGGCTCTCCTGCTCATTAGCTGAGATCTTAGGTGAGTGGCTTTTCTTCTTCGAACCTCCATTCCTTCCAAGCATGGGCGAGCTCTGTAAGTGTAGACATTATCAGTGTTTGTCCATGTATCGTTCATTTGTTTATTCACCAGCATTGATTGTTCTTTGCAATTTCTAATACAGCCTCATTTTCAAATAGATGCCTCGTGGTGACTTAGGCATCGTAAGCACTTGTGATCAGGATGTAAATACCTAGCTGTCAACATATATTTATAGGTATATGTTTGAACCTCTAAATGACTTGTAGGGGTTTTGTAGATATTTGAAGTATGATTTAAAGAAGCGCTGCCTGGCCAGTAAACACAATAAAAGTTACCTCACTGGAAGTTGGGGAAATCTCAAAAGAAGATATTTTCATACTCACCGGACTGATAAAAATGTTAAAGTCCGACATACTGAATATTTTAAGAGAACGTAGAATGAGGGGAGCTCCTATGCACCGCTAGCAGGGGTATAAACTGATACAGCTACCTTGGAAAATGATGGGTTAATGTCCAGAAGTTTGAAAATGTGCATATCCTACCTACTAGCAGATTTCCGCTCCTAGGTGTCACCTAGGGAGATCTCTCACATGGAATCAAGCCAATGTGTTCAGAACCGTCTTGTTTGTTAGAGAAAACAACCTTAGTAGCCACTACCCACCCCATGGGGTAATGAATGCATACTTTGAGTGAACAAAAGGTACATGTAGCAATATGATGATTACAATATCATTATTACACCTAAAAATTTACAATAACTCCCTAATATTGAATACCCAGTTAATTGTTGAAATTCTGATTGCCCATAAATGTTACAAACTTTTTATAGTTTGTTTGGATTAAGGTCCATGCATTGTCCTTGGTTGATTTGTCTTTCAAGACATCTTAACCTATAGATTCCTCCTCCAACTTTCCCTTCTCTTGCAATTAATTTTTTAGTTTTATTAAGGTACGACTAATATTAAAAAATCGCATACTGAAATGTATATATCCGATGAGTTTAGACATATGTATACTTGTGATGCTGTCACCACAACCTCCAAAATTTTTCTTGTGTTCTTTTGTTTTGTAAGAATACTTAACATTGGATCTATCTTTCCTTTTCTTCCTTTCTTTCTTTCTTCCTTCCTTCTTTTCTTTCTTTCTTTCTTTCTTTCTTTCTTTCTTTCTTTCTTTCTTTCTTTCCTTCTTTCTTTTCTTTCTTTCTTTCTTTTGGTGGAACTTGTGGCATATGGAAGTTCCTGAGCTAGGGATTGAATCCAAGCTACAGCTGCAACCCATGCCAGATCCTGTGCTGGGCTGGGATTGAACCTGTGCCTCGGCAGTGACCCAAGCCGCTGCTGTTAGTCTTCTTCTTCTTCTTTTTTTTTTTTTTTAATGATTTTTATTTTTTCCATTACAGTGGTTTACAGTGTTCTGTCAATTTCTACTGTACAGCAAAGTGACCCAGTCACACACATATATACATTCTTTTTTGTCACATTATCCTTCATCATGCTCCATCATAAGTGACTAGATATAGTTCCGTGTGCTATGCAGCAAGATCTCATTGCTTATGCACTCCAAAGGCAATAGTTTGTATCTATTAATCCCTGATTCTCAGTCCATCCCACTCCCCCCTCCCCTTTGGCAACCACAAGTCTGTTCTCTAAGTCCATGAGTTTCTTTTCTGTGGAAAGGTTCATTTGTGCCGTATATTAGACTCCAGATATAAGTGATATCATGTGGTATTTGTCTTTCTCTTTCTGACTCACTTAGTATGAGAACCATGTTGTTGCACGTGGCGTTATTTTGTTCTTTTTTATGGCTGAGTAGTATTCCATTGTGCATAAATACCATATCTTCTTAATCCATCCGTGTGGACATTTAGGTTGTTTCCATGTCTTGGCTCTTGTGCATAGTGCTCTAATGAACATACGGGTGCCTGTGTCTTTTTCAAGGAAAGTGTTGTCCAGATATATGCCCAAGAGTGGGATTTCTGGATCATATGACAGTTCTTTATTTAGTTTTCTGAGGTACCTCTGTACTGTTTTCCATAATGGTTGTGCCAATTTACATTCCCACCAATAGTGTAGGAGGGTAACCTTTTCTCCAAACCCTCTCCAACATTTGTTATTTGTTGACTTGTTAATGATGGCCCTTCTGACAGGTGTGAGGTGGTACCTCATAGTAGTTTTGATTTGCATTTCTCTAGTAATTAGTGATGTTAAGCATTTTTTCGTGTGCTCGTTGGCCATCTGTATATCTTCTTTGGAGAAATTTCTATTCAGGTCTTTTGTCCATTTTTCAATTGGGTTGTTGGTTTTTTTGCTGTTGAGTTGTATAAGTTGTTGGTATATTTTAGAGATTAAGCCCTTGTCAGTTTTATCATTTGAAGCTATTTTCTCCCATTCCATAGGTTGTCTTTTTTTTTTTTTTATGGTTTCCTTTGTTGTGCAAAATTTGTCAGTTTGATTAGGTCCCATTGGTTTATTTTTGCTTTTATTTCTGTTGCCTTGGGAGACTGACCTAAGAAAACATTTGTATGGTTGATGTCAGAGAATGTTTTGCCTATGTTCTCTTCTAGGAGTTTGATAGTATTTTGTCTTACATTTGCCTTTAAGCCATTTTAAGTTTATTTTTATGTATTGTGTGAGGGTGCGTTTGCTGTTGGATTCTTAACCCACTGCACCACATTGGGAACTCCAAGATCCATCTTTTTGTGTTTGTTTTTAAATTTTCTCTAGATTGTTCACAAACGCATTTAACCAGTGTCCACATGCATGCATCTAGCTGGAGCTCAAAATAACCGATCGCCTTTGAAGATAGTTACGCATCCTCCTTGTCCACGGGAACCACATTCAGCAAGGGTCAAAGTCATAGAGGTGTGCTCTTGGGAGCTCAGTAACTTCCTGTGTTCCACCGTACCTGAGACCCAGAGCATATTTCAAAGTATATATACTACAAACATCACAACTTTTTAAGAAGAGATGTCCTCTTGCCCTTTGTCGTCATAGAGTTGAAAAGTGAACAAAGATGAAAAATATCATCAACATAGGAATTTCAGGTTGTGGCAGAGTAATAGCATAGCAGCAATCTAGTGACCCCTAAATGTGGTAGATCCTATGCTAATAGCTTAAGATGAACTCCTTTAATGTTTCCCTGTGGAGTAGGCACCATTTTTATCCCTATTTTACAGACAAGAAGCAAAAGGCTTAGAAAGACTGTGACTTCCCAAGACCTTACAGTTAGGAGTAGCAAGACTGGGCCAGAACCCAAGTCAGAGCAACTCATGCCCTTGACTACTGGTCTGTGCAGCCTGCCTGGCTGTTGTTTACATTTGCTTCTGCTCACAGATTCCTGCTTCCTTCTTGTATCAACCTTTTTTTTTTTTTTTTTTTTTGGTCTTTTTTAGGACTGCACCCACAGCATGTGGAGCTTCCTAGGCTAGGGGTCTAATCGGAGAGCTGCAGCTGCCAGCCTACACTAGAGCCACAGCAACGCGGGATCTGAGCCGCGTCTGCAACCTACACCACAGCTCACGGCAACGCCGGATCCTTAACGCACTGAGCGAGGCTAGGGATCGAACCCGCAACCTCATGATTCCTAGTCGGATTCATTTCCACTGAGCCATGACGGGACCTCCCCTTCTTGTATCAGTCTTGACAAGCGAAGTTATCCTATGGTAACAGTCTCAAAATGGGAACGGGGGAGCTTCTAATGGTAAAGGGGTATTCCTTACTCAGGCAACCTGTTCATCAAAGAGCAGCTGAGAGCTCTGCCACAGGCTCCTTACTCTGGGACCTAGGAGTCCTGGACAGAGCAGCCACAATCTCAAGATTTGCTGGTTGCTGTGGAGAGAGGGAGGGGGGGAGAGAGAGAGGATATGAGCAGTGGAGAATCTCTTACTAACAGGTAAGTGCTCCATCCTGAAAGTGACTCACAACACTTGCACTCATGTCCCAGGCTAGAGTGCTGGTTTTCAAATGGCTCATCTTACCAATGTCTAGAGACATTTTTGGCTATCACAGCTGGGAGAATGGGGGATGCTATTGGAGCTGTCTAGTGACTAGAGGTCAGGGATGCTGCTAAACATCCTACAATGCACAGGACCCACCCTGCTGCCCTCCCATACCCCCCCAACACACACACACACACACACACACACACACACACACACACACAGCAAAGAAGTATGTGGCCTCACTGTCAATAGTGCCGAGGTTGAGAAACTCTGGATTAGAGCCAATTACAAAGAGCCAGAAAGTGCAATTTTATGAAATTTTCAGGGAGGACAACCCTGACATCCTTGACAAATAACACCAGTAACCACCATGCATCATCCAGCCTAAAAGCTGTTGTAAAGGCTTTTCAGAAGATATTTTCCCAGGATGGAAGTGAATTATTACTTTGCGGGACAGCTGTGGAAGGAGTCTTCCAACACACTTAACATCGTCAAGGGGCAGGGGAGGCCCCTGGACTCACTTTTCAGCTGACCACTGGTTTTTGTCTGCAGAAGCTCTGGATCAGCACTGCCTGAAAGGAGCATAATGCAGACCACGTATGCCATTTAAAATGTTCTGGTATCCATGTGAAAAAAGTAAAAAGGAACAGGTGAAATTAATGTGATAGTAGAATCAATTTAATTCCACCTATCCAAAATATTATCATTTTAACATCTAATCATTGTTAAAATAGTCATGAGATATTTTGCATTTGCACTGTCTTTGCACTGGGTATGTATTTTATACTCGCCGCATGTCTCAATTCGAACTAGCCACATTTTCAGTGCTCAGCTGGCACATAGGCAATTGTACGTGCAGCTCTGGAGGTTTCTGTGCCTGGGACTCTCCTTGGTCTCCTCTGAGGACCAGCAACACTGCTGTAACCCAGAGTCCACCAGTTCTGGGAGCATGACAGAGCTTCCAGGAAGATCTGACCCAGACTCCCGAAGACGGTCTGCATGTGTTTTAGGAACAAAGAGGGATTGGCCTCCTGTGTAGTCTGTGCCATTACCTCTTTTTCCAATTTCTGTTGCAGGTGCCTCGTCTCCAGACATGGAGCCCAGCTATGGGGGAGGTCTCTTTGACATGGTGAAGGGCGGAGCAGGGAGGCTCTTTAGTAACCTAAAGGACAACCTGAAAGACACCCTCAAAGACACCTCTTCCAGAGTTATACAGTCTGTTACCAGGTATGTGCATCCTTCCCTGGTAAGTTAATGGACCTCCCCGCCCCTAAAGGATCTGGTTACCTGCCCACTGCTTTTCTGGCTCAGACTGTCAATTTTGTGATGTAATTGCATGGGATCTGACTGACTGAGGATCGCCACTGAAGCCAAAAAGTTGAGTCCTTCAGAAGCACAGGTTGGAGGACGCAGCTTATTGGTACATTAAAGGACAGTCGTCCATCCCTGGCCTTTGAATCTAGCAACCTGGATTCTTATGCAGTATCTGCCATTATTAACCATGTGACCTAAGGCAAATGAATTACCCTCACTGAGCTTGCCTCTGTGTGTGTGTGTGTGTGTGTGTGTGTGTGTTTGTCTTTTAGGGCCATACTTGTAGCATATGGAGGTTCCCAGACTAGGGGTCGAATCAGAGCTACAGCTGTTTGCTTATACCTCAGCCACAGCAATGCCAGATCTGAACCATGTCTGCAACCTACACCACAGCTCATGGCATCACCATGTTACTGAGCGAGGCCAGGGATTGAACCCAAGTCCTCATGGGTACTAGTCGGGTTCATCACCGTTGAGCCACGATGGGAACGCTGAGCTTGCCTTTTTCTTTTTTTTGTCTTTTGTCTTTGTAGGGCCAAACCCTTGGCATATGGAGGCTCCCAGGGGAGGGGTCGAATCGGAGCTGCCACTGCCAGCCTACGCCAGACCCATAGCAACGCCAGATCCTTAACCCACTGAGCGAGGCCAGGGATCAAACTTACCACCCCATGGTCCCTAGTCAGATTCTTTTCTGCTGCACCATGATGGGAACTCCTGAGCTTGCCTTTTAACCCTAGTCAGATTTATGTCTTTAAGTGGTTTGAGAATTAAATGAGGTAATCATGCACGTGCAATCCAAATAAGCAAGACTTAAGGATTGTAATCAAAACAGAATTTTGTTTTTGTATCTTAATAGCCCTTTAACATTTATTTATTGCAAGAGGTTTTCTACTCTTCTACTGTATAAAACTTTACAAGCAGACCATACGAATTAATATTTTTTCTTTTTACAGCCCCATCTCTGGCGTATGGAAGTTCCCAGGCCAGGGGTGGAATTGGAGCTGTAGCCGTGGCTGCATCTAACCCACTGAGAGAGGCCAGGGATTAAACCTGCATCCTGATGGAGACAGTGTTAGTTCCTTAACCCGCTGAGCCACAATGGGAACTCTGAACTCATTTTTTAAGTCATAGATATTCTTTGCGGTTTTAAATCCTAAGTTCAAATGTGAAAGTCTGATATATTAATCACTATTTTAGTCTTTATTCAAAGGTAATTTTATCCCTTACCGTCCATCCCCATCTAGGGCTGAATAGACCCCAAAAGGGCCTTTTGTTCTTTTTCCATCACGTTCCCCCACCCTGTAGCTACTGACATTTATGGGAACTTTTCCTGTAGGCAAAGTGGCCAGTACAATCCGTGTTAATAAATGAGCAGCGTTTTCTGTTCCAAGAAGGATTACTTCGTAAAGTGGCATCTGCAAGGGGTCTTGGGCTGCCTTGCTTGGAGTGTGGTTTGTCTTCTGTCAACAGTGCCCCCTCATCAGAGAGGAGGCCTTGAGGGAAGTCAGGATACGCCTCCTGGATGGAAATGTCCCAGGTCACGGTGCGCAAGTGACTGAGAGAGAAATCTTGGCCCATTTGGATCATGTTAACCAGTGTCCTTTCCTGTCTTGCTTTTAGCTACACGAAGGGAGATTTAGACTTCACTTATGTTACCTCCAGAATTATTGGTAAGTTTCTCATGTCTATTACCTGCTCCATAGCTCAGCGTTCAGTGGCTGCCCATGGTGACAGCAGACTCATTTAACCAATTTCTTTCTGTGTGACCCTCCCCAGTGATGTCCTTTCCTCTGGACAGTGTTGACATAGGATTCAGGAATCAGGTTGATGACATTCGAAGCTTTTTGGATTCCAGACATCTTGACCACTACACGGTGTACAACCTGTCGCCCAAGTCTTATCGAACAGCCAAGTTTCACAGCAGGGTAAGGAATCAGCCCTGATCACCAGGTTGAAGACATACCAAGGTGTTTTTCCCCCTTAAGAGCTCAGAGCCTCTGTCCTTAGACACATGGAGTGAAGCACTGTGAATGCTGGACCCTTTTCTGTCCACAACATTTTATTAGTCTACGATGAGGTGTTCTGAAGCTTTTCCTTGGTTGTAAGGATATTTTCTCTGTCAAGGAGATACTGTCTTCTTGGGGGCCTCAAATCAGTGGTGGCTGGTTGCTCCGTTAGGGCTGGTTGCCACGAGGCTCAGATGGAGATTGAACTGCTCTGTAGGGCAGATGGCCGCATCTGTTCTGGAGCACAGTGCCTTTAACCTTTCTTTACTGCTGATTAGGCATGACAGTGAGGCAGTGGGGCTAGACTAGTAGAGACACCCCAGTATTGGTGGACACAGCTTCCTGCCACTTGGTAAAGGTATATCTTTCGTAAGTGAGGCTTAGCACATACACAGTCCACACTGTATGTTTGGTGATACTATTGCTGATATTTATAGCGGTGAGAGCAGCAGCAACATTCTTAGACATTTGCACCATGCCAGGAACTTTACACGTAGCGTCGCATCTCCTTAACTCTCAACAGCTCTCTGCAGTAGATGAAGAATCCGAGACACAGAAAGGTAATGTGACTTGCCCAAGACCACAGGCTTGTATTCGTAGCCATTATTCTGGGCTGACAGTATTACCTGGAAACCTGGGTTATTCTCTGAAGGAGCTTTTGGAACTACAGCAGAGACATAGTTCTAGTTCCAGGCTAGTTAAGGAGTTATGAGAGCTGGCTTTGATTAGAATTTGACATCGAGCCTGATTATTTCTGGCCATTGAATTATTATTATTATTATTATTTTTTTTTTTTTAGGACTGCACCCAAGGCATATGGAGGTTCTCAGCCTAGGGGTTGAATTGGAGCTGCAGCCCCTGGCCTATGGGATCCGAGCTGCGTCTGTGACCTATACCACAGTTCACGGCAACCTTAACTCACTGAGCAAGGCCAGGGATCGAACCCATGCCCTCATGGTTACTAGTCTGATTCGTTTCTGCTGAGCCACATTGGGAACTCCTGGCCATTGAATTGTTGATTTACTCTGTAAAAGAAGGCTTTTTCTCTCTCAAGAACATTCTCAAATATTTTGACTTAGCTTTCAGATATGACTGATTCTGCAGCTACATCTGGATTTATTGATAAGTAGAAAGGGTTTTCTACACATTAGAACCTTTAAAAGTGGGGCCTGACTTCAAATATGCAAAATGGTAGCTGGTTCTGCATACATACCGTGTATCTAGGATCTCAGCCTTGATGCCAGAACACATTTTGCCCCCAACGTCAGTTGCCATTGCTCATCTCTGGGCCCCAGTTTCCTGATCTGTAAAAACTATAAGGAGGTTCGTCTGTAGGTTCTCTAGGACTGCTTCCTACCCTCATGTTCAATGGATAAGGGAGAGTTTTGTGAAGGACTCTCTTTTCTCGGCGTTTTCCCAGAAGAGGCAAGAGGTAAGCCAGGGGTTCTCAAGCGTCAGTGTACATCAGAATCCTCTGGAGGGCTTGGAAACACCGGGGCCCAGCACTTGGGAAAGATTCAGCAGCCCAGGATGAGGAGAGAAGCTGCATTCCTAACCACTTCCTGAGTGCCGCTCCTGCTGTTCCCTGGGGGCCATTCTCTGAGAAGCTTTGGTAAAACCATTCTGAAGTGGTTTGGTTTAAATTCCTACTCTATAATGGAGATTTTAAATGCAGCTCTTTAAAATTCCCTGTAATTAACTGCCCTCCCCACTCTTTCCATCTAGCACCTAATTCAGAGCAAGTGAATTAACATCAAACAAAGATGTGGGTAGATGTTCTATTTCTAACTCGGATGCAAATCTTTTGAATTGATTTTTTTTTTTTGTCCTGTTTGGAGACTCAGCACCATCATTTTTCATAACTGAAGGGCTGTGGAACATCTTGCACCATATTTCATAGAAATTTCATTTAATCTTGAGATATTTGTGATAGTCTGGAAAATTTTCCCTCTGAAAGTAAAGAAAACTTAATATCATGATAGAAGCATCCATGCATATAAAGATGTCTCATATATTATTTAGATGAGATTGCTTATAAAAGCAATCTCTATAAAGAGATTGCAATCTCAATAAAGACATTTGAAGAAAGCCATCTATTAGTATAACGACATATTTTGTGACCAGACCTAAGGGATGAGGAATTGCATATTGAACACCTGCCCTGGACTGTTCTCACCTGCGCTAGATGAGCAGGAGCACATTTCTTTTCTTTTCTATCTAGAATGGAGCCTGGCATGGCTAAGAAATGGTTCTCAGAAGAACGAATGTGCCAAGAATTTGTTGAGCACATAGATATCAAATAAATATTTGGTTCTTATTCTCAAGGTATTTAAGCCTAGTTGGAGAGAGAAGCCAGGATGTTCTAGAGACAGGTGCAAATAATATTCACAGTACCTACTGAGGGAGTTTAGTGAAGGGAGACAGTAGTGAGGGCTGGACCTTGAAGCACGAGCAAGTCTTGTCTAGGTGAAAGGAGTAGGGTTATTTCTTCTCCGTGCGAGTTGTAGACCTGGTCTTACCAGGCTCTTCACGATCTGGCCTCTGAGCCTCTCTGGCTTCATCGTTCACTGTTCTCCATTGCCCAAGAACCCATGTTCTCACCAGAGGAGACACATAGTCTCCTGGCATGAGCTGCGCCCACTCCCTGAAAGGCCACCCATGCCACACCTCCTACCGCTTCTCTGTTTGCCTAACTTTGCTAAGGGGAGGACTGCCACGTGCCATAGACTTTTCCAGTTTCTTCCTCCAAAATGCAGGATTGCACCACACCTCTAGCCAGATAGTCCTCGAACTCTGCAGGATGGAACTGGACCCTCTGAACTAGCACCCTCAATCCTCAGTTGCATCTCAGGAAGATAGTCCCACAGCCTTAGTATTAGTATTTTCATCTAGCTCTGTTTTTGAGGTGATTCCATCTCTTTTCAAGCACCTAATCCTTTCTCTCCTCAGCACTCACACTGCAAATTGATTTGCCTCTTGTTGCATGATGTAGAAAAGTTTTCTTGATTCTCATCTTTCAGAGTATAAGCACTGAAACCATTTTCTCTTCCTTCCAGACCACGGGAGTGCTAGGTCTGTAGTTAAATCTTATTTTAATAATATAGATGGCCAAGGCTTCTGTAAATACCAGTGTTGAAAACACCAAACACAAGACTGGCAGGAGTCCAGCTCTGTCTATATATCTCTCTGCCTTAAATCCTGAACTCAGTCATTTTACCTTTTTAATTTTTTTTTTGGTCTTTTTTTTTTTTTTTTTTTAAGGGCTGTACCTGTGACATATGGAGGTTCCCAGGCTAGGGGTCAAATTGGAGCTGTATCCACTGGCCTATGGCACAGCCACTGAGTAATGTGAGATCCGAGCCAGGCCTGCAACCTACACCACATCTCATGGCAATGCCAGATCCTTAACCTACTGAGCGAGGCCAGGGATTGACCCTGTATCCTTATGGATGCTAGCCAGATTCCTTTCTGCTGAGCCACCATGGGAACTCCTCACTTTACCTTTGTATTATGTTATGTGTGTTTGGAGACATGGGTGGTGGTAACGAAGACAGGCTGTTTCCAGGAAGATTCTACTTTGCTGAGCGGCATCATTCTGTATTTTGATTAGTTTTTATGCTGAGAAGCCACATGAGTTGACAGGACTCACGAAATAATTTAGTAGCAGTTTTTTTCAATATTTGCATATGTAACAGAATGTTAAAATAGGACTCTGTGTTTATTTTCAGTTTTAGGAAAAGATTTGACTCAAAACAAAACCTGGCAGGTAGCCTTGCATTCAGAGGGCTAGCATACCTATTCTGGACTGCCCAGGAGGCACAGAATATCAGGGGGGCTTTGCTTCTTCTTAGCCAGTAGCCACCCTGAGGAAATAAAAGTCCTGATGTTGACAGTCAAGTCCTGGAGACCAATGGAGATGTATCATCTAAACCAGATGTTCTGAATCTGAGTTCAAAAGCCATGGAAGCACGGTATAGTTAGGTCCATGCATGGGCTTCAGAGAGTTTAGCCCTCTTCTTCTACTCCCGTTTTTTTCCTTATTATGATAAAACACACATAACATAAACATATCATTTAAAGCATTTGTACGTGTACACTTCGGCAGCATTAAATACCCTCATGGTGTTGTATAATCATCACCAGTATCTACACCCAAATCTTTTTCATCATCCCCCAAATAAACACTGTACCCATTCATTCGAGTGTGTGTATGTGCACGAGCACTAATTCTGTTTCTGCACAGAAGGCTTGTAATAGTGACATCCTAGAATGTCAGGAACTATTTCTTTACACATTTCCTAGTTTTGCTATTGGCAGTAAATGGAAAGTGGAGGAATGACCAGCAAGTCTAGCCTGCCCTAAAGTTCTTCCTTTCTGAGTAATGCTATTCCAGTGCCACTTGGAGCCTCCTTCTCCCTCTCCCCAACCAGGAGGAAAGAATGCTGAGGGAGCCCTGTTCATAGCACAGAAAAGAGAATTCAGCTGGCTCTGTTAGAATCTTCTTTCATTTTTGACTAGCTCTAAATGGTATAATCTTGTGGGATTTTTTTTTCTCTTTTGCAAACAACTTAATTTTAGGAAAATATATGGTCAACTTGGGTGTCTTAAAAGGGGTTACGATTGATTGAAGGTCACCTTTTTTTTTTTTTCTTTTTTCTTTCAGAGGTCACCATAGCTCCCTGTTGTTTCTGCTTTGGGTCACTGGTTGGTGAAGGGAATCGGCCATAGAGGAGTGATTTTATAGATTATATTCATCTCTCCTCTGCTACTTTGCAGCAGTATAAGGACAGAAAATAATGGAGGAGGAAAAAAAAAAATCCCTGGCGTGGGGGCCAGAGGTTCAGAAATCACCTCCATTCTAGTTCTGTAGGCTTCAGTGAATTGAATATCTTAACCTTGGTTAAAAAAAAAAAAAGCCATCACTTGATACCATAACCATCTCACAAATGTAAGGTGGAATTGTAATTAATCATCATCAAACAGTATACAAATTTTTATTGTTTTTTTTATCGAGGTGAAATTCATATAATATGCACACATTTCGAATTTTAAATATGACCCTAGATTCACACCTCAGCTCTTTCTCTTCCTGGGTAAGTCACTTTACCTCTTTGGAAACTCAGTTTCCTCCGGTATGATGTGACAATCCTCATGTCTATCTCACAAATCCTTAGAGCATTTTTCTGTGGGTTTGCTGTAAGAAATACATCTGATAGCAGTGTCTGGCTTAGAGTAAGCATTCAGTAAAGGGAAGCTATGATGACATTCTTAGTAATACAGTGACAAATAAATGATTGTCTGAAGTACCCCTGTCCTCCCGAAAAGGTGTCAGATTCTTAGAACACCGGCTGTGACTCTTCAGCTTGATTCTCCACAGCACCTTTTCTTCTTCTGCTCAGCCAATGGGATGCTTCAGTCCTCTCCTCTCTTGCTTGGGAGACAGAAAGATGAAAATCGAATGGCAGCCGGCCCTCGTGCTGCTTTGGCCTCTTTTCCCACTGGGTGGTTTCATGGCAGCTTGTAATCCATATGGCGTTTCTGATGCTCTGCAGCTCCAGGAGGGGTTCAGAGAGACTGGAGGCAGCATCATAAGTGTCACCTGCCCAAGGACTGTGCTTATTTCACAAAGCCACGAACCTCACAGAGCTACAAAAGTAGCTTGCAGGGATTGAATTCCTTAAAAAATTTTTTTTTGCCGATATTTATGCTTTAATGTTTTTCCCCTTTAGACAGAGCGCATGCTTTAAAAAAAAATTCTAATTGTATGTTTGCTTAATGGTGTATAATTATATATCAAGTAAATATGTAATTATGGAGTACTTTAAATTAATATTATTTACTTGATTGATTTAATGATTCTGAACAATTAGCCTATTGTACTAAGAACAATTTAGCCAGCTTTTAGCTGAGACTCGTGATAAATATTGACATTTAGTGCTTGTATGGGTGACACACAGTCTCTAAAAGGTTGCACAATGCTGCCTGGGGAAACAAATTTCCTACACTTTTACATGGCTGCAATCTAAAAAAACAACATTGATTCTCAAGATATTCCTTCCTCAAAATATTGTACATGTAGACAAAGGCAAATCTTCCTATGCAATTGCCAGTTAGAGTTCGTTCCTTCATTCTCTCACTCATTCATTCACTCAGCAAACACCTGCTTGCCATTGGACTGGCACGTAGACACTGGGCTTGGGTTACAAAAATGGAAAATGGCTTCTCTTCTCTTGGAGCTTAGCATCTGGAGGGGGAGACGGGACATAAACAGTTAATTTGAGTGGAGCTTGACAATAAGCTGGGACTTAGTGTGTTTCCATTGTGCTCCTTATTTCCTACCTTGTTTTTTGGTTTTTGGGTTTTTTTTTTTTGTCCTTTGTGTCTTTTTAGGGCCGCACCCGCAGCGTATGGAATTCCCAGGCTAGGGGTTTAATCACAGCTGTAGCCGCCAGTCTACACCACAGTCACAGCAGTGTGGGATCCAAGCCACATCTGTGACCTACACCACAGCTCACGGCAACGCCGGATCCTTAGCCCATGGAGCAAGGCCAGGGATCAAACCTGCAACCTCGTGGTTCCTAGTCGGATTAGTTTCCGCTGCGCCATGACGGGAACGCCTATTTCCTACCTCGTAATGGCTGTCTATACTTTACTCACAGGGAATTGAGGCTTGGAGAGGTTAGTAACTTGTCCAGAATTAATCAGGTAGTAAGTGGTAAAGCTGAGGTGAAAATCCAACCTGTGGGTTTAACCATGCTGCTCTACTGATAAAAGCTATAATAGAGGAAAATGGACAAAGATGACTAAGTTGACTAGGCATTTCTACCTGTGGGTGTTAGAGAAACTGTCAGAGACAAGAAACACGTGAACTTGGGATTTGGTGCATGGGAGAAATTTACCAAGGGAAGAAAGAACATCAAAGGCAGGAAACAGCTTGTATAAATGTATGTTTTGCAATTCTCCTGATTGGCAAAATGTATCTTCGTAGTTACTCTATTTTTAATCAATAGATTATTTCCATTCTTTGAGAACACATCAAGGGGGAATCTACTTGAGGGTAAAGAATGGGTCAGAAACAGCCCTAAATCCTGTTGGATGAAAGGAGCACAGTTTTGGAGTTTAAATCAACAGAGGCCCAATACTGGATCACCCTGGATTGTTTGCTGGCTTTGGTAGGCATTTCAGCTACTTTGTTTAACAAACTATACCTTGTCATTCTCATAGGTCTGGAAAAATTAGTAACCTGGAATGTCCCCTGATACTACCCACAATCGATTTGTAGGAAAAAAGTTACCAACTAACCAAAAAAGAATGGGAGCCTCATTCTCCCATTTGGCAACCACAAAGAGAGAGAGACACTCCATTTGTTTACTTTCAGATGTCAGCTCTACAGAGACCACAGATAATTCCCCATTTATATTTTTTTTGGTTGAGGCAGGGGGTGTTTGGGGCCGCACCATGGCATGTGGAAGTTCCCAGGCTAGGGGTCAAATTGGAGCTGCAGCTCCCAGCCTACACCACAGCCACAGCTCATTTATATTTTGATGAATTATTATCTGGTTACTAGAAAGGAGTGAACCATACAGATTGTCAGTGCCTCTCTTTACCCACTATTAAATGGAAAAAAAACCATTGTGACTTTTGGGTTTTCTTAGGCCAGTGGTGTTGGTGTTCTAGAGCATTTTCTGATGACACCATCCATACAAAACCTGTTTTTTTCTCCAGAATTCCCTACATCCGTCAGTGGGACCTGCCATCCTTTTGTCCAGCCATTCAAGCCTGAAACTTGGGAGTCATCCTTGACTCCTCCTCTTCTCTCTCTCTCTTTTTTGTTTTTGTTTTTTTTGTCTTTTTAGCGCTGCATCTACAGCATATGGAAATTCCAAGGCTAGGGTTCGAATCGGGGCTGTAGCCTCGGGCCTACACCATAGCCACAGCAACGCCAGATCTGAGTTGTGTCTGTGACCAACACCACAGCTCATGGCAATGCCAGATCCTTAACCCACTGACCGAGGCCAGGGATCCAGCCCGCATCCTCATGGATACTAGTTGGGTTCGTTACTGCTGAGCCACAGTGGGAACTCCTCCCATCTCTTTCTTAAGCATACCCCTACACTTGTCCCCCAGAGATCACCGAGTCTTGTGTTCAAGTCTTCTACTTCCTCTCTGTTTCTTGAATCTCTCAAGTCTTCATGAGTCCCATCGCTACTCCTCTAGCCTAAGCTACGGTCCTTTCTTACCTAGATTCCTCAGTAGCCACCTGACTCTTCTCTCTGACCTTCATCTTCTATCATCCACATCCATTCTCCATACTGGACCTGATAGGTCTTTGGAAAATGCACTCTGGCAGTCACTCTCCTTAAATACTTCTCTCCGTTCTTAACAAGGCCTAGTATGATCTGACCCTTCCGTCTACACCATTGCCATATAGAGTTACATTCATTTTTCCAAACATAGCTACTTCTATCTGACCTTAAGGCTTTCAACAGTCACCTGATAAAATAATAGTAGTAATGATAGCCAATATTGATTGATCACTCTGTGTATGTCAGATACTAAGCTAAGCAGCTAAGTCCCTAAAATACATTCTTGGGTTTTTTTGTTTTCATTTTTGTTTTTTTTTGCTCTTTAGGGCTGGACCTGTGGCATATGGAAGTTCCCAGGCTAGGGGTCCAATCAGAGCTATAGCTGCTGGCTTATACCCCAGCAAAATGGGATCTGAGCTGAGTCTGCGACCTACACTGGCAGCACATGGCAGCACAGGATCCCCAACCCACTGAGCGAGGCCAGGGATCGAACCCACATTCTCATGGATACTAGTTGGATTTGTTTCTGCTGCGCCGTAACGGGAACTCCCTGAAATACATTCTTATGTAATGGCTACAACCCTGTGAGCTAGGTGGGTTCATTCACAACATTTTATGGAGAAATGCTTAGAGAAGTCATGAAGTTTGCATAAATCTAAATTTCTCCTTATTGTTAAATTAGGAAATATCTAATTGAGGCTCATCCTCAATGATATTTTGAGACAAATGATAATCTTTTTAAAATAATTTTTATTTTTTCCGTTATGGCTGGTTTACAGTGTTCTGTCAATTTTCTACTATACAGCAAGGTGACCCAGTCACACATACATGTATACATTCTCTTTCTCACATTATGCTCCATCATAAGTGACTAGATATAGTTCCCAGTGCTATACAGCAGGATCTCATTGCTTGTCCATTCCAAAGGCAATAGTTTGCATCTGTTAACCCCAAATTCCTAGTCCATCCCACTCCTTCCCCCTCTCCCTTGGCAACCACAAATCTGTTCTCCAAGTCCATGATTTTCACTTCTTTGGAAAGGTTCATTTGTGCCATATGTTAGAGTCCAGATGTAAGTGATATCATATGGTATTTGTCTTTCTCTTTCTGACTTACTTCATTTAGTATGAGAGTCTCTGGTTCCATCCATGTTGCTGCAAATGGCATTATTTTGTTCTTTTTTATGGCTGTCATATTCCATTGCATATATATACCACATCTTCTTAATCCATTCATCTGCTGATGGACATTTAGGTTGTCTCCATATCTTGGCTCTTGTGACTAGTGCTACAATGAACATGTGGGTGCGTGTGTCTTTATCAAGGAACGTTTTGTCTGGATATATGACAAAGAGTGGGCTAGCTGGGTCATATGGTAATTCTATGTATAGTTTTCTGAGGTACCTCCATACTGTTTTCCATAGTGGTTGTACCAATTGACATTCTCACCAACAGTGCAGGAGGGTTCGCTTTTCTCCACACCCTCTCCAGCATTTGTTATTTGTGGACAAATAATAATCTTAATTGGCATACTCTTGGAGCAGAGAGACTTATATTCAGAAGACAGGGGTTGCAATGCTGGTACTGACCAGCAGTGTGATTTTAGACAACTTCAAAGAGTCAGTTTTCTCATCTGCAAAATGGGGATCGTATTAGTACCTGTCTTATATGATAGTTGTACAGCTCAGATCCTAGCAAAATTCTGGGAACATAGATGATGTCCTATAATGTATTAATATGAACACATATGTTAGATGAATGAAAATGCTGAAGGTTGCCCCCATGCAGTTGTGTATTCCTTAATTAAAAGAGAAAGAAATAAAGACTCCTGGAAAAGCATATCTTTGACTCACTCAGCAGTACTTTTCATGTCTTCACTTTTATCAGCTGGGATAAAATTAGGGATAGTGCAGGGTTTATAATATAACCCTATAATGAAGCATCTAGTGGGCAGGTCATAACATTTTATACTAAGTAGAAATTAAACTCAGCGTAACCTGGCTGAATTTTTGAAAATCCAAGTATGTAGTTTAATTATCTAGCTTAATTTAAAGCGTCTTTCAAAAATGTGTTTTCACACATTTAGTGAAAAATAATTTTTAATTGAAAAGAAACCTGGATTCCATATACACAGTGGAATGTTACTCAGCCATAGAAAGGAAAGAAATAATGGCATTTGTAGCAACATGGATGGGCCTAGAAATTATCATGCTAAGTGAAATTAGACAGTGAGACACCAACGTCATATGCTATCACTTAAATGTGGAATCTAAAAAAAGGATACAGTGAACTTTGAAAAACAGATACTGACTGACAGAGTTTGAAAAACTTAAGGCTTCCAAAGGAGACTGATTGGGGGGTGGGGAGGATGGGCTGGAGGGTTTGGGACGGAAATGCTACAAAACTGGGTTGTGATGATCATTGTACAACTATACATGTAATAAAATTCATTGAGTTTTTAAAAAGTACTGGATTAAACACTTCTTCCTTGGTGTTTGAACCCTGTTCCCAACTCTTCCTGGCTCTCTTGGAGGGGAATGTAGTATCAGTAACAGAAGTTGTTTGGTATGATACCTGCTCGTGCAGAGGAAGTCACAAGGGGAATTAACTTCCTTCTGCTGTGTTCCTTTAGGTCTCAGAATGCAGCTGGCCCATCAGGCAGGCCCCCAGTCTGCACAACCTCTTTGCTGTGTGTCGGAATATGTATAACTGGCTACTACAGAATCCCAAAAACGTCTGTGTTGTCCACTGCTTGGTGAGTAACCTTTGGTTGCAGCGGTTGTGGCTGTCATTTGTCACAAATGACCTTTCATAGACTGGTGGGCACATAATGCTTAAGTTGAATAAGCATTTATCAAGACTTTACTTAGGGATTAGGTGAGAGATATAAAAATGAGGGGAAAACTTAATTATTCTTGCCTTAAAGCTTGACTACAAGGGAGAGGCAGCACTCTATACAACCCACATAATACAGGGCTCTGGAATGTATTAGCTGTCATAAAAGAGGTAGAAACAAGAGCTGTGGGTGCCCAGGCAACAATGCCATTGAGCTTTGGATGAGTAGAATTGACGTAAACACATGGGCATATTTTTTCCTTCCCTTTGTGTTTGAATAAAAATGAAAAGGCATCTATGCCTTATAAGTAGTCACATAGATTGACTGTGTTTTCCAGCATTGCGCGGTGGGACTGATGATTTTTCTGACCACTGACTTCCTAGAGTCCCTTTCCCCAACCCTTCCTCTGGAGGCCTCTTGCCTGTTATTTAAAAATCAACTTTAGGAAAAATCTTTCTAACTTTTTCAAGTGTTTTCAGAGTATGATCATTCCCTCTGTCTAGCTAAATGTCTTTGGTGGCATTTAATATACCTCATCATCATAATCCGGGGACGTGTCTATTTTCCCAAAAAACTATGAGTATCCTGGGGGCAAGAACCATGCCTTTTTACCTTTATATCCCAGATATGAAAGATTTAAATAAGTGATTGAATACATGAACAAATAAATATAGGAATGGAAGTGGAGCATAAATATTAGAGCTATTTATTACTTCTGTAAATGTTAGTGTGTATTTTTTGCTATAGTCTTTGCTGCTGATTTCCCCCCGCTTTCTTGAGAGCCAGTTGGCTAAAAGAGGGATGAAAGCGGAACATTTTTTTCTTCTTTCCATTTCACATCCCCACACTCTTGCAATAAAGGAAAAACACTTGGTATTTGTCGAAGTTTAATATGAAAGGCCAAAAGGCTTTCCTTTCGGAGGCAGACAGACTGTATAATAGGATGGATTATTTTTAGAGACTAAGCAGCCTTTAGGCACTTGGGTGATTTTTCTCTTCACGCAAGAACTTCCTAAAAGTCTTTGTAAGGGAAGATGGCTTAAGAGAGACCAGAGACTCCCATTTCTAATGCTACAATCACAGCAAATAAAAACTCAATGAAGAAGAAAAAAGGAGAGGCAGACAAAGGGTTAAGACATTATAACCTCCTCTCTGGGCTTGCTGAGAAAGAACATGCATGAGTTGGAAGTTTGCACCAAGTCTTTGGAAATGGAATTGTAGCTGGAGGTAGGAGGTTTTATTTTTATCCTATATATACTGCTGCTTTATGAAAAATACAGCATATATTCATCTTTTAATTTCAAAAAACTAATGCAACTTTAAAAAAGAGCTGTATGACAGAAAAAAGTAAGGAATACATATCCAAGAGCCACGAAACCTGTTAAGAGTGTTGAGGAGTTCCCATCGTGGCTCAGCAGTAATGAACCTGACTAGTATCCATGAAGACATTGGGTTGATCCCTGGCCTTGCTCAGTGGGTTAAGGATCTGGTGTTGCCGTGAGCTGTGGTATAGGTTGCAGATGAGGCTTGGATGTGGCATTGCTGTGGAAGTGGTATAGGCTGGCAGCTGTAGCTCCGATTCTACCTCTAGCCTGGAAAGTTCCATATGCTCTGGGTGCTGCCCTTTAAAAAAAAAAAAAAAGAAAAGAAAAGGGAAAAAAAAAAGTGTTGAAAGGCTAAATTCTAAAAAAGAATTAAGATTGAGAAAAATGTCTTTTTTAAAAAAGTGTCTTTGGAATAAAGACAACAGCAAAGCTTGAGGCTTAAATCCTGTACTTTGCTCCTTCACTGGGGGATCAAATGTCAATAGAAAGGGAGTGACAATGAAATTAAGACCAAGCTGAGAGGTAGTGAGATGGTAAAAGAGTGTCACAGTACTTAAAAATAATCCACTCTCTAGGCTTAAATTATGTGGCAGAATGCTAAAAGCACGGAAAAGTGATTATGGGTTCCTTATGTCATATAAGGAAACAGGAAGAAGATGCCAGATAAGCAAGGAGAGGAATTTTCCCCAGAAGAAGGAGAATTTCTTCTGGTGGAGATTTATCCCAGAAAGTTACAGGCTGATGGCAATTCAAAGGGAAATTCTAATACAATTTTTGCACAGATGATTTTAAACTCTTAGAAAAAAGGAATCCACATCAGTTCATTATGAACACCTAGATCAAACCAACTGAACTTTTAGAACATGACTAATAGATTAGTAGAGAGAGTTATTGGATTCCTGGCAGATATTTCCCAATTTCTGATAATTAAGATGGAGAAATTTGAGCCAGTTTGTAATATATTTAATCAAATTTTGGCTGAATATTGCTTCCAAAAATAAGTGATTAATGGATCAGCATCCTCCCAGGAAAAGATTGCTTTTGGTTGCCCCTTTAATTAACAACTTTGATGAAAATGTGAAGATCAAAGTTAGCAGCTTTCTCAGACTGGGAGGGTCACATAGTGAATCTTGATTTTAAACATGTTTGCGGGTTGGTCATTTCCTAGAAACCACCAATGAAATTGAATACAAGATAAATGTAGAGTCCTGAATTCTGCTTCTAAAAGATGAAGTATATTTGTCTGTTAACACATCATCTGAATAAGAACTAACAGTTTAGGAGTTTCATTGGGCTCAGCGGTAATGAACCCAACTAGTATCCATGAGGATGTGGGTTCTATCCCTGGCCTCTCTCAGTGGGTTAAGTACCTGGCATTGCTGTGAGCTCTGTGTAGGTTGCAGACATGGCTTGGATCTGGCGTTGCTGTGGCTGTGGTGTAGGCTGGCAGCTGCAGCTCCAAGTGGACCCCTGGCCTGGAAACTTCCATACGCCACACGTGCAGCCCAAAAACAAAAACAAAACAAAGAACTAACAGTTTAAGTGGATAGAAAGATCAATAAGAGCTGATGGTGTGGTTTAGATTGCATTTAAACTAGTTTGGCCTGGAGATATGTTAATAAAAGCATAGTGTTCTGACCACATTAAGGACGATGATATTTCCCCTCTAGTTTTTTTTCAGAACACATCTTATATCTTACATGTCCCATCTGGGCAGCACATTTAAGCTACTGTCGTAAAACAAGTCTGTTCAGAGGAAGTGCACCACATGATGATGTCTCTGAAAATGAAACATCAGATGAGGAATAATTGAAGAGATTGAGTTTTAGGGTTCTCTAGAGAAACAGAGCAAATAGGGTAGGTGTAGAGACATATGTATATAGGAGGTGATTTCTTATAGGAATTGGCTCAAGTGATTCCAGAGGCTTAGAAATCCCTCATTCTGCCTCCTGCAAGATGGAGAACCAGGAAAGCCAGTGGTAATATTTTGTCCATGTCTGAAGGCCTGAGAACCAAGAGGCTGCTGGTGTAGGCATCAAGGCCAAGAGCTCTGACGTCCAAAGACAGGAGAGGATGGAGGTCCCATCTTAAGAAGACAAAGAGAATGTGCCCCTTATTGGCCTTTTTGTTCTGTTTGGGCTTCAACAGGTTGGCTTTCTTTCCTCAGGCTGCTGATTCAAATGCTAATCTCTTCCAAAAACACCCTCCCAGAAATAATGGTTTACAGTTTTCTGGGCATCTCTTAGCCCAATCAAGTGGACACATAAAATTAACCAGCACAGATCAGATGTGTTTTCAATTTGAAAAACAGCAAAGTTGATGGAAGGGGAGAGTATTTCAACTATGTGACAGGTTGTCCCGGGGAGAAGGGACTAGGTTTACTCTTTGTGCCGATAGACGGAAGAATGAGGATCGTTGAGTAGGATAGACGGCCACTCAACATGGGTATAAGAAAGAACTTTGTGAATGGGGCTGGGCTCCTTCAAGTAGCAGGAAGCTCCCTGTCACTTACAGTATTCTAGGGAGTTCCCTGGTGGCTCAGTGGGTTAAGGCTCCAGCATCATCACTGCTGTAGCTCAGGTCGCTCCTATGGTGCAAGATTGATCCCTGGCCCTGGAACCTCTGCATGCCACAGGCATGGCCAAAAATAAAATATTTTAGAAGTTGGCTCATCATTGGTTAGGAATGGTTTTTGTGTATGTGTGTTTTTTTGTTTTAATAATGATTTTTATTTTTTCCATCATAGCTGATTTACAGTGTTCTGTCAATTTTCTACTGCACAGCAAGGTGACCCAGTCACACATACAATGGATACATTCTTTTTTCTCACATTATCATGCTCCATCACAAGTGACCAGACGTAGTTCCCAGTGCTATACAGCAGGATCCCATTGCTTATCCATTCCAAAGGCAATAGTTTGCATCTATTAACCCCAAATTCCCAGGAATGGTATTGCATGTATTTCTTTATTGAATGTGGTTGAGTCAGGTGAGGCTTCTTTATTTTATATCAATCTAGGAGCATTCTTTGGGTAAAATATACACACAGCATATTTCACTCTTTGCCTAACTTGAGAACTCTTTGCCTTTTTTTTTCTTTTTATGGCCACACCTGTGGTATGTGAAAATTCCTGGGCCAGGGGTTGAATAGGAGCTGGAGCTGCAGCTGCAGGGCTCTACCACAGCCACAGTAACATCAGATCTGAGCCGCATCTGCAACCTACGCCACAGCTTGTGGCAATGCCAGATCCTTAACCCACTGAGTGAGGCCAGGGATTGAACCTGCATCCTCACAGACACTATGTCAGGTTCTTAACCCACTGAGCCACATTGGGAACTCCTGAACTCTTTACCTTTGCCCTAAACCTAGAGCTCTCAACTGTTTGTGTTTTCTTTAAATTTTTTTTTCTTTGTTTTTCAGGCTGTATCCGCGGCCTATGGAAATTCCCAGGCTAGGAGTTGAATTGGAGCTTTAGCTGCCAGCCTATACCACAGCCACAGCAACGCCAGATCTGAGCTATGTCTGCAACCCACACCGCAGCTCACAGCAATGCTGGATCCTTAAGCCACTGAGTAGGGCCAGGGATTGAACCTGTGCCCTCATGGATACTAGTCAGATTCGTTTCTGCCGAGCCATGATGGAATTTCGGAGACCTCAACCAGAATTCCCGAGATCTCAACTGTTAGTTACTAGATTGTTTTTTAGTAAACATGTACAAATCAAATTTATACTGCTGGGCTTCTTAAGTTAGTAGAGAGTCAGTCTTCCCTTGCTGCTTTGGGATTTGAATAGCTGGGACAGATTATGGTTTTCCAATGAACAGTTTTGAATTCACAGCACCTCCAGTTATGAAGATGTCTCTCCTTCACACCAGCCTCCCCACTCCCTGCCCTTAATCTTCTTTTTTAATTGCAAGGACAGCCTTCTCAGTGTCGAGTGGCTGACTGGTCCTTGTTTATGACACGTTTATACATTTTCTTTGATAGGATGGACGGGCAGCATCATCAATTCTGGTTGGTGCTATGTTCATTTTCTGTAATCTGTACTCTACTCCTGGCCCAGCTGTTCGACTGCTCTACGCAAAGCGACCAGGAATCGGACTTTCGCCATCCCACAGGAGGTAAAGTACCTAGATTCAGGGTAGGTGCAGATGTGGTCTAATTGGTATCATGTATCTTTAAAAAATGATTTTTTATTATAGTTGATTTACAATGTTCTGTCAATTACTGCTGTACAGCAAAATGACCCAGTTACACACACACACACACACACACACACACACACACACACACGTACATATATACATTCTTTTTCTCATAATGTTTTCCATCATATTCCATCACAAGTGATTGGCTATAGCTCCCTGTGCTACGCAGCAGGACCTCATTGCTTATCCACTTCAAATGCAATAGTTTGCATCTACTAGGCATCGTGTATCTTAAAAAAGGAAAAAATAAACTTTTTAAGATAATTGGCGTAATATCTTCTCTTTAGTCCAGGTTTCTTCTTTCTCTTATTTAAATTGCATCTCCTTATTTCCTTTTGGGTTAAGAAAGGATTGTGATGATAAATTCTGATTTTTTTTCTCCAAAGCCAGTTAACGTAAATTTAATCTGCTAGATCAAATAGAAATAGATGTTAAAATATTGAACTAGTATAAACCTCCCATAAGCTTTTCCATTTAATAAACACCTCTTTATTAGCTCTTGGCGGGGGGGTGGGGTGGGGGTGGTAAGTGCAACAGTGTCACTAGATAAAAGCTTTCTTAAATTATTGGCAGCTTTCTCTTTTGCCAGTTAATGCTAGAGAAGTTAACACAGTAAATTTTTCATGGTAGGTTAATAATATATGAGAACAAACTTGATATCAAATTGATGGCTTATTTCTTCTAGTGTGTCAACACCAAGAGAATGTCCGTCTTCTGTTTTAGGTACCTGGGCTACATGTGTGACCTTCTGGCGGACAAACCTTACCGTCCGCACTTCAAGCCTCTCACAATTAAGTCGATCACTGTCAGTCCAGTTCCTTTCTTCAACAAACAGAGAAATGGATGTCGCCCTTACTGTGATGTACTGATTGGAGAAACCAAAATATATACAACCTGTGCCGATTTTGAACGAATGAAGTAAGTCATGATACGTTTTTTTTCACTTACTCTTGTGAACTGTTCAGTTCCTGTTTAACTTGGATCCTGTTCTGCCTTTGAGGACTACATCCTGTGAAATGGCTGATATAAAAAAACAAAGCAAAACAAAACAAAACAAAAACCTCAACATGGGTGTTAATCATAGAAAAGCACAATTAAATGAAGGGATGCCATAGCCCCCACTTCAAATGGTGAGATCAACTAAAGGACTAATATGAGCTGTATTGAAGGTTCAGACAGTGGTGTGGGGTGGAAGACTGGACATTTAAGAAGGAGATGCCCTTGATGAGAACTGGTGAGGGTAATGGGAGAATTAGGAATAAGTGAGGTTTCTAGGTGAGCAGCTAGGTAGATGGTGATTTAATTAAAGAAGTGATAGAATCTATAATAAAGCAGGTGCCAGTGGGGTGGTAGGGGGTGTGGAGAGAAGGGAGTGGGTGATAACAGAAAATGAAATTAGTTTGGAATAGATTGAATTTCAGGATTGGTATCTAAGACCCACACAGAGCATTTCATTGCTGTTTCTATACTGATCTTGGCAGGATTTTTTTGTTCTCTTGCTGATTTCACTATAAATTAAAAGTTAGGAAAAGGCAAGTACATCAGGACTACATGCATTTAAGAAAAATGATTCCTGCAGATGGGCAGTTGATTTAACTGGAATTCGGGATAGGATGGAGAGGGAGGAGCTGGCCTAATAAGCCCAGGGGCATCCTGAGACAGAATGAGTTTGCACCCAGCGGCACTGGCTGTGCTCGTGACTTTGTTTAAGATGGAAATGGTTCCTGGGTCAGACCTGGGCAGATAGGTGCCTTGGCTAGAGCCACAGAGGACTGCACCTGTTTACCTGTGTTATTGTGCTAAATCAGACTTTCAGTATCTGTTTTTGTCTCTGTTTAAAGAGAATACCGTGTCCAAGATGGGAAAATCTTTATTCCCTTGAGCATCACTGTGCAAGGAGATGTGGTTGTTTCCATGTATCACTTGAGGTCAACCATTGGAAGCCGGCTGCAGGCTAAGGTACGGTTTCAGAAAGAGTCATGACATAAGCGAAGCTGATCCTTTAATAGGAGTATTTCAGAGTCTTTTCTTTACATCGCTTTGGGCTTGAGTGACTTCTGTTTTAGAATCTGAAAAAGCATTTTATAGGGGAGGAACCTAAGACTCAGAGGCTTTGCCTTCCTCGGATGATTTTGCCAGAAGATTAGCAGCCATACAACTAAAGAACAAAGCTTGGTCTTTAGAAAACCGTGCCTTTTTAATAGTGTGCCATTTGGACCTGTGTGAGAAGAGAGATTTTTTTTTTTCAGTTTTAAAGTTTCATTGAAGTAGAGTTGACTTAGAGTGTTGTGATCATTTCTGCTGTACAGCGAAGTGATTCAGTTATACATGTGCACACATGCATTCTCTTTCCGATTCTTGTCCCACATAGATGATCACAGGATACTGGGTAGAGTTCTCTGTGCTACACAGCAGGTTCCCACTGGCCAGTCATTCCATATACCTCGTGTGCACATGCCAATCCCAACCTCCCAGCCATCCCTCCCCCAACCACTTGGCAACCTTAAGGTTTTCAAAGTCTGTGAATCAGTTTCTGCTCTACAAATAAGTTCATTTGTATCCTTTTTAAAGATTCCACATATAAGTGATATATGATGTTTGTCTTTCATTGTCTGACTAACTGCACTTAACATGAGCATCTCTAGGTCCATCCGTGTTGCTGCAAATGGCATGATTTCATCTTTTTATGGTTGATTAATATTCCATTGTATATAAGTACCACATCTTCTTTATCTGTTCCTCTCTTGATGAACATTTAGGTTGCTTCCATGTCTTGGCTATTGTAAATAGTCCTGCAGTGAACATGGGGTGCTTGTATCTTTTTGAATTACGGTTTTCTTTGAATAGATGCCCAGGAGTACAAGGGATGAATTTCCAAAATATACAAACATCTCCTGCAGCTCCATATCAAAAAAAACTCAATCAAAAAATGGAAAGACTATCTAAATAGACATTTCTCTAAAGAAGACATACAGATGGCCAAAAAAAAAAAAAAAAAAAAACCATGCAAAGATGCTCAAAATTGCTAATTATTTGAGATCAAAACTACTCTGAGGTACCACCTTATACCAGTCAGGATGGCCATTATCAAAAAGTCTACAAACAGTAAATGCTGGCAAGGGTGTGGAGAAAAGGGAACCCTCTTACACTGTTGGTGGGAATGTAAACTGGTGCAACCACTGTGGAAAACAGTATGGAGATTCCTCAAAAAACTAAAAATAGAACTACCATATGAGAGGAAATATTTCTATTAAGGATATGGGATGAGATAATTATATTTTTTTAATTTTTAAATTGAGATAAAATTCACATAACATAAAATTCACCTTTTTGAAGTGTACGACGTGGTTGTTTTTAATATTTTCAGAAAGTTACAGTATTTTCAATTAGGTACAGCACTGCCACCTAATTCCCAAACATTTTCATTACCTACTAAAGAAACTCTACCCTATTAGCAGCTGCTTTCCATTCCTCCTCCATCCCCTGGGCAACTAGGAATCTCCTTTCTGTCTGTGTGAATTTGCCTGTTTTGGACATTTCATATAAATGGAATCATATAATATGTGGTCTTTTGTGACTGGCTTCTTTCACTTGGCTTAATATGTTGAGGTTCAAACATGTGGTAGCATATATCAGTACTTCTTTATATGACTAGATAATATTCCATTGTATGGTTATACATCTTTTCTTAATCTCTTCATCAGTTGACGGACATTTGAGTTATTGCCACTGTTCGGATAGTACAAATAATGCTACAAGTATTTGCATTAAAAAAGTTTATCAAAGTACAGTTGATTTAAGATGTTATATTAGTTTTGAATGTACAAAATAGCGATTTGTTATTTTTACAGATTATGTAGCATTTCACAGTTTATAAATATTGGCTATATTCCCTGTGCTGTACTTTATATCTTTGTTAACTTATTTTATAATTGGCAGAGGTAATTTTATATAATTACCTCTTAATTCCCATTCACCTATTTCACCCCTCTCACCTGTGGAAACTAGTTTGTTCCCTGTACCTATGAGTCTGTTTCTGTTTTGTTATATTTGTTCATTTGTTTTGTTTTTTATATTCCACATGTAAGTGAAAACAGACAATATTTATCTTTATCTGACTTATTTCACTAAGCATAAGTCCATCTTTGGTGTTGCAAATGGCAAGATTGCATTCTTTTTATTGCTGGATGATATTCATATTCATATATATGTGTATACACACACACACACACACACACACACACACACACATATATATCATATCTTCCTTATCCATTCATCTGGGCAATTAAGTTGCTTCCATATCTTGGCTGTTGTGAATGATGCTGCTATGAATTCAATATCAAAAAACCAAACAACCCAATTTAAAAATGGGCAGAAGACCTAAAGAGGCATTTTTTTTCCAAAGAAAATATAGATAGTTAGCAGACACATGAAAAGATGCTCAACATCACTAATCATCAGGAAATGCAAATCAGAACCACAGTGAGGGCGTTCCTGCTGTGGAGCAGTGGGATAATCGTCTGGCTTGTCTCTATGGAGGCACTGGGGTTCCATCCCCGGCCTGGCACAGTGGGTTAAGATCCAGCATTGCTGCAGCTGTGGTGTAGGTTGCAGCTGTGGCTCGGATTTGATTCATGGCTTGGGAACTTGCACATGCCATGGGTGCGGCCAAAAAAATTAAAGATACAAAAACAAAACCCCCACAATGAGAAATCACCTCACGCCTGTCAGAATGGCTTTTGTCAAAAAAACAAGAAATAACAGGTGTTGGTAAGGATGTGGAAAAAAGGCAACCCTACTACACTATCGGTGGGAATGCAAATTGCTACACTGATATGGTGTCCACCCCCCACCCCCACTCCCCCACCCCGTGCCCCACCCGAATTAAAAGTAGAACTGTCCTATGATCCTGCACTTTCACTCCTGGATATCTATCTGAATAAAATCAAAACACTAATTTGAAAAGATATAAGCCCCCTATGTTAATAGCAAGTCACTGTGTTTTAATTTATCAAATTTTTGCAAAGTGCATGCTCTGTGCCAGTCACTGTCTAGGAGTGAGGATTGATGAGAATAAGACTGCATCCCTGCCTTTAAGGAGCCTAGCGTAGCAGAGGAAATTCACAAATGTAAAATATCCATTTCCATTGTAGAGGTAGGAGGAGTTGCCATCATGGGAGCAGTTCGTTTCATCCAGCAAGTGCCTCAGAAAGGCCTCAGAGGCTATGACCGTTCAAGGTGGGCCTCTAAGGATGACTTCATCAGCTTGGAGCAGGGGCATTCTGGACAGAAGGAATGGAATGAGTCCAGGTTTGGCAACGCGCAAGAACATAGGGCACTAGCAGATGAGGACAGGTCTTGCCAAGGCAGAGTTCATGGAGAGGAGAGGCTGGAAATGCAGCTGGACCAGTTCCAGATGAGGAGGTTGTTTAATATTCATAGTAAACAAAGATTTGGATGTGGAAGCACTTGAGGGTGTATGACTCCCCAAAGTAAAATCTTTTGGTCTGACTCCCTTTTCACTGATGGATTGTAATGAGCTTCTCTCCTATTTTTAGGTGACCAACACTCAGATATTCCAGCTTCAGTTTCATACTGGGTTTATTCCACTGGACACAACAGTTTTAAAGTTCACCAAGTGAGTTCTCCGTGGGCCCAAACCCCTTTTCAATCCAAACAGCTATGAATATTGGGAGTCAAGTGTCCAAGGCTCATTAGTACTGTGTTGCAGCTCCCTATCCGCCAACTGCCACCCCCCCCCACCCCCTGCCCAAATCCTGTGGTCCAGGATTGTGAAGAGTGGTTTAGCAACTTACAGAGGCTGGTTGCGCTTTATATAACTTTCAGTTGGGTGTGGTTTGTCTTAAACAAAAGTGGATCAGACTTCTTATGGAAAGGTGTAAAATATGTGAAACACAATGTGAGGGAACAAGAGTGAACAAAGAGGGAACAAAGCTTCACTGCTGAGATGCTTTGCGTCTGCACATCCCTTTGTGTTCCGCAGTAGGGAAGGCAGGGAAGTCAGCCATGTGATATGAGCAGTGACCCATCAGAATGACCGCCATAGCACTGAAGTGGGGTCCTGGGGCACCCCGTGTACCAGACATTAGCTCTACTACACTATGTTGCAGTCTAGGGAACTCAAGGGAGTGGCTGAAGCTGGCGTCCTAGGTGGGAGTTGCTGGGGTCAGGTGAGAGATGCAAGTTCAAGAGCTCACAGTGGTGGCTATGGACCTATTTCACTATTTTAACAACTGCCTTGGCTGTGCTGGTGCATCTGCTGAATCTCTCCTCCCTGCTGGCTAGAACACATTCACATGCAGTAGTATCTAAATTCTGGGAGTTGGCATTATTCTGTTTTCTCTAGATAAGGAAACCAAGGCTCAGAAAAGTAAAGTCTCATATCAGGCGAATGGTTGCTTTTTCCATAGAAATGAGTTTGAGAGTTAACCCAGAAACCAGCCTACAACCATTTCCGTGCTGAACATTGGACCCATTCCACTGTTTTTCACTGATCTTATTCTTTTCAATCCCTGTTTAGGCCTGAGTTGGATGCGTGTGATGTGCCAGAAAAATATCCTCAGCTATTTCAGGTGACTCTGGATGTAGAACTACAGCCCCACGACAAAATGATAGACTTAACCCCACCGTGGGAACATTACTGCACGAAAGATGTCAACCCCAGCATCCTCTTCTCTTCTCACCAGGAGCACCAAGATACTCTGGTCTTAGGAGGTATGAGTAACCTGGTGGTTTTGTTTCCAGGATGAAGCCTCTGTGTTATTTATAACATTGACTTGTTTCTTTCCTGTGTTTCATTGATGTCTTTTGTCTTTTGCAGGACAGGCTCCAATAGATATTCCTCCAGACAACCCCAGACATTTTGGGCAGGGTGGCTTCTTTTCCACTCTGTGTTGGCAAGGTACTTCCAAGCATTTTTTTTAAGTTGCATGGTTGATGGTTAAGTTGCATGATTCTTTTCTAAAGATGATTATTCCTTGGCGCCACCTGAAGTACTTTCAGCTTCATGGATGCTCTTAGACTGAGTCATCTTTAGGTTAACCCAACCTTTCCTGTCTAGGCAGTGTTTTGGATCACAGCTTTCCTGGGTTTATGAATAATTGTGGTATTTTCTAGGATCTCCCTTTACACTGTTGGTGCACAAAGAAATTAACAAAGGACTCAATTTCCTGCCATTAACTAAATACTCTAAAAATAGAAAACCTGGCATTCCCCTCCTTCAGCAGGGCTTTAACCATTAGCAAGGAAGAGCTGAGCTCTCCCTGGTGCAGGGAAGGCAAACACTTTGTCTGCATATCTCTGCTACTTAATTTTTTTTTTTTTTGTCTTTTTAGGGCCGCACTCATGGCATATGGAAGTTCCCAGGCTAAGAGTCGAATCGGAGCTGTAGCTACAAGCCTACGCCACATCTGCTACTTGCTTTGACTGCTGTGGCAGCAATAGGGCTCAAACACAGTATCCTTTTCTGCCAAACCTGGAGCTGCGTTTAGAATCTTTCCCCACATGACACTTCAGACTGCTCCCATCAGTAGCTGGCACTGGTGTCCTGATCGGTACCCATTTGCCATCCTTGCTTTAGAGTTTGCTGAGGTTAACTGCAAGGTTCATTGTAGACTTCCATAGTAAGGACTTCCTCTAAGAAGGGAGTAGGAAACTGGCTGGGGTGATGGTGTGCTTAAAATCCTCTTGCTTGATCCTCCTTTGCTGTATAAACATAAGACAGTGTTCCCATTGCCTACTCGGCGTTTTCCGTGTTTGGTAGAAAAATTGTTCATGGAATTCCTTTGAATTGATAGACTTATTTTCAGAATCATCTACTGAGAAATGGGATCAAAAACATTTAAGAATATTGGAAAACCCAGTGAATTCTGGATTTCCCAGCCCCCTCTTGGCTTCCCCTTCATCTATCTTTCTTCCTTATGTAACTTTTTTTTTTTTTTCTTTTTAGGGCTGTACTCATGGCATATAGAGGTTCCCAGGCTAGAGGTTGAATCGGAGCTACAGCTGCCAGCCTCCGCCACAGCCACAGCAACACAGGATCTGAGCCACGTCTGCTACCTACACTACAGCTCACAGCAGCACCAGATCCTTCACCCACTGAGTGAGGCCAGGGATCAAACCCACAACCTCATGGTTCCCAGTTGGATTCATTTCCTCTGTGCCACAATGGGAAGTCCCTCACATAACTTTTAATCGAACTTCACTTTTACTTTCCATTGCTGTTTTAGTGAATAATTTAGAAATCATTCTTTTTAGGCTAAGAAATAGGTTTTTGGCACAACTGCACAGTTTTTTATTCAGATAAACCACACGGACCCAGATGGGTTTAGGAGTGCAGATTTTTTTTTTGCACGTTAGAAAGGCAAATTGGTGCATAAACTGCGTATCACTTAGCCCCCCCCCCCCCCGGAAACATCTAATCAAACATGTTAGAATGTCTGCAGTGAAACAACCTCGAGTGAAATCAATGAAATCTAAATACTTTCTCATCATTTCCAGTCGGATTTTTTTTTCCCACTGAGTTTGTGCCACGCTTGGGGAAACCTTTGCTCTTTGTAGCTTTTTGCCTTTCGGAGTTGGGGATGAAGGATGCGGATCTGCATTCGGTTTGGAATGTGGGTCTCCTTGACAGTAAATAACCAAGTTCCATATTAAGACCTCTCTCTGAGAGGGCCTGGAAACTCACTCACCAGCCTCTCTACTCCTGGACCAGATGAGGCCTCTTTCTTGCTGCCCATTTTATGCAGAAAGTATCTCCTCCCTGGTTGGCGTAAGGACCAGGCTAAGCAGAGCCATTCCTCTATTCCCTTATTAGGTGTGGAGTTTGCTGCTGCTCTAGACTATGGGAGAAAGGCCTTGCTTTTGGCTGCAGGGCATATGGAGAAGAAAAAGACAGTGAAGGAAGGCAGCAAAGGACTAGGAAATAATGGGTTTTTTTCCCAAAGCACCTCGTGTAGTGCTGGGAAAAAGAAGATTAAAAAAAAAAAAAAAAAAAAGAATTCCCTTGCAGCTCAGGGGGTTAAGAACCTGACATTGTCTCTGTGACAATTTAAGTTCGATTCCTGGCCTCGATCAGTGGCATGAGGATCCTGTGTTGCCTCAATGTGCAGTGTAGGTCACAGACACAGCTCGGATCTGGCATTGCTGTGGCTGTGGCATAGGCTGGCAGATGCGGCTCTGATTTGACCCCTAGCCTGGGAACCTCTAAATGCCGCAGGGGCGGCTGTGAAAGAAAAAAGAATAAAAGAAAAACCACTTAAGTCTACTTACTGTTGATATGAGCACGTTCCATCTATCATCTTATGTAATTTTTGCAATAGTCATGTGAGCTAGGTGCTGTTGATTTTTTTTCCCATCTCGCTGTGGAGAAAACCAAGGCACAGAGAAATAAAGTAACTTTCTCTGTGTGACGGAGCCAGTAAGTAGCAGAGAAGGGATTCAAACTCCGGCTGCTTCTAGAGGTCTTGCTGTTCACCCCACACTACACTGCCTCTCAGATGCTTGACAGACGGTAGTGGCCGTGTGAGGTGAAATACCTCCCGTGTTTCATTGCTAAGGGTCTAAAAGCACTGATTTTTTTTTTTTTTTTCAGGCTGCTCCTTCTCTCTTTCTGAAGTTATGTGCATAGATGCTAACAAAAGGCAGATGTTTTTGGCTTCTCACTAACTGTGTCCTGGCATATTGGTCTTCCTTAGATCAGAAATCAGAGAAATCCTTCTGCGAGGAGGACCATGCTGCCCTAGTGAATCAGGAAAGTGAGCAGTCGGATGATGAACTTCTGACGCTGTCCAGTCCGCATGGCAATGCCAACGGCGACAAAGCTCACGGAGCCAGAAAGCCCAGCAAAAAGCAGCAGGAGCCAGCAGCCCCTCCGCCCCCTGAGGATGTGGACCTTCTGGGTCTGGAAGGGTCTGCAGTGAGTAAGAACTTCTCTTCGCCGGCGGCTCCGCCCACCAACTCCGAACTTCTCAGTGACCTGTTTGGGGGTGGAGGCGCGGCCGGCCCCGCACAGGCGGGCCAGTCGGGGGTGGAAGACGTGTTTCATCCGAGCGGACCGACGTCCACCCAGTCGACCCCACGCCGGTCGGCCACCTCCACCTCCGCATCTCCAACGCTAAGAGCCGGAGAAGGTAATTTTTTCCCTGTTGCGCTTACCTCTCAGGGTTGCGTTATAGCTTTGGGGCCAAGCAGGTGGAATCGAATTTTCCTAATAATAATCTGGATTTTGTCCTGATCTCCCTGAAAGTCCCCGAAAGGTCTATATCTTCATTTAAATAGGGACCCCAAGGGGAGTTCCCGTCGTGGTGCAGTGGTTAATGAATCCGACTAGGAACCATGAGGTTGGAGGTTCGGTCCCTGCCCTTGCTCAGTGGGTTAAGGATCTGGCGTTGCCGTGAGCTGTGGTGTAGGTTGCAGACGTGGCTCGGATCCCGCGTTGCTGTGGCTCAGGTGTAGGCTGGCGGCTACAGGTCCGATTCGACCCCTAGCCTGGGAACCTCCATATGCCACGTGGGAGCGGCCCAAGAAATGGCAGAAAGACAAAATAAATAAATAAATAAATAAATAAATAGGGACCCCAAGAGGAAATAGAAATATTGTCCATTTTGATAGGCCAGTCTGAGAGAGAATACTGGAGTGCCTCACCCTTACTTTATTTTAATTTTTTTTTCAGGGCTTTAATCCCTGCACTGCTTCAGTTATTTCTGCTTGGAGGTTCAGGTCGATGAGTTATTATTAATAAAAGTGGCTACTATTTGTAGGGTACTCACTGTTTGCCAAACCTAGAATTTAACTGGAGCCATGAATTTAATCTTTATAAAAACACAATAAATATGAGTTGTTATTATCTCCATTTGATAGCTGAGGAAATAGAAGCTTAGGGTCAAATTAGTAGCATGTTTTTATACAGCTAGAAATTGATGGGGCCAGGGTCCAAAACTAGACCATTTGACTCCAGCACTTGCTGTTGGTTTTCCTGTAACGCCTTCCTGGAATTGTAGTTTTCCAAGTACACTTTGAACAGAGAAGTACGTGGTTACTTCTCGGTATATTTAAGGGACTCTTGCCAGCAGCACAGCTGGTGGAGCAGAACAGTTAGTGCCAGCTAAAGAGTTTCAGCCCAAGAGGTTCAGTCCACTTCACTCTGCTCATTGCCACAGACAAGTCACCCTTTCTGTGACTTGTCATCCACAGGTTTTTTGGGTTTTTTTTTTTGACATTTACAAGACAGTGGAGTTGGGTAAAGCAGAGGTCCCTTATAGCCTCTAAAGAACCAGCTGCCCGCGTTACTGTCGCCAGTAACCAAAATGGCATCCTCTTAGGAAGAGGAAAGAGGAATGTCTCAACTCTCCAGGCATGTGATAACCTTTAGAAACTTTCTTTCCCAGACTCATCCTTGGTGTTCTCAGAAGGCTTGGGGATGGTCTTGAATTATGGTTGTTCAACTGGAGGCATTTTTTAATTTGTTAAAGTGTCATTGATTTACAGTGTTTTGCCAATTTCTGCTGTACAGCACAGTGACCCAGTCATTCACACACACACACACACACACACACACACACACACACACACACACACACACACACAGTCTTTTCCTCATGCTATCTTCCATCATGTTGTATCCCAAGAGATTAGATGTAGTTTCCTGTGCTATATGGTGGGAGCTTACTGCTTACATTCTTTATATGAATGAATTTCAGAATCCTGGACTGTAGGTGCTAAGGCTCAGGCTGCTACCCTGATCATTGATGGAGCCAGAGTAATGGCACCCTGAATCCCAGGCTGTTTCCTTTATACCTCAGCAGTTCTTACTCACCAAAGTGAACAGAAGCTCTGTGAGGAAAAAAAGTCCCCAAGATCAAGATAGTGTAGTATTTGACGGTCACCTTTTCTTTTCTTTTCTTTTCGTCTTTTTGTCCTTTTAGGGCTGCACCCACAGCATATGGAGGTTCCCAGGCTAGGGGTCTAATCGGAGCTACAGCTGCTGGCCTACACCACAGCCACAGCAACGCCAGATCCAAGCCGTGTCTGCGACCTACACCACAGCTCATGGCAATGCTGGATCCTTAACCCACTGAATGAGGCCGGGGAGTGAATCCACAACTTCATGGTTCCTAGTCGGATTCATTTCTGCTGCGCCACAATGGGAACTCTGATGGTCACATTTTAAAACTATGTACCTTGTGTAACTTTCAGTGACCTCATCATAGTCCCAGGCAGGTGATTGTGTTCCAGTGCCAGAGCTCGTGGTGGCCTTTCAGACATTGGTTCAATCTGTGCTTCAAGTTATAGGCGATGAAACTGAGACCTAGATATACTGATTGACTTGTCCGAGGATACACAACTGCTTAGTGCCCCCTGAGAGCTGGAACTCAAGTATTCTGTTCTCCAAGAAGAAGTAGAAAGAACACTGAGTCCAGAGTTAAAGGCTTGGATTTGAATGCCAGGACCAACTCTTACCCATCTGTGTAGCCTTATTGGAAAATCTCAGCCTTCTTAGTCGTAAAATTGGGGTAATACTTATCTATCAGCATTGTTGTAAAGACTCCACTTTGAGCTCTCGTGTTGGGAAGTTTGCTTTCAGTTATTGGAGAATGCTGCTAATTTAACACATGTTGCTATTAAAAGTGTACCAAGTAATAGAAGGTTTTAGCATCCTCTACTGTTGACCTCAAACTTAGGTATAGATAAGGGAGTTCCCGTCATGGCTTAGTGGTAATGAACCCGACTAGTATCCATGAGGATGCGGGTTTGATTCCTGGCCTCGCTCAGTGGGTTAAGGATCTGGTGTTGCTGTGAACTGTGATATGGGTCGCAGACACGGCTTGGATCTGGCGTTGCTGTGGCTGTGATATAGGCTGGCAGCTGTAGCTCTCATTTGACCCCTGGACTGGAAACGTCCATATTCTGCAGGTGCAGCCCTAAACAAACAAAATGAAACAAAAGCCTTAGGTAAAGAGGGATTTACCCAGTGTCTTCTTACAGTTACTCTATAAATCTCAGTATTTTCATCTTATAGAAGAGATAAAGTTTTGTGAATATTAAATGAGGTAAGGGATATAAATCATGTAACAGAGTCCCTGACAGATGATGACTCATTGCTGCTACATAAGGCTAATCTGCTGCCCAGCAGAAGTTGGGATAGCATTATGCCAAACACGTATTAAATTGTATATCCTACCTGGGTTTTGATAATGGGATTTATTCATGAACTTGTTTGATTCTAGTTATCTCATCCTAAAATAGGTCACTCCCACTCCAGGAAGCAGTCAGCCCATTAGCTTGACATCTTACTACAGGGAGCTAAGGGGAATTTTGTCTCTTGTCCAATAATGAGAAATTAAAGGCCAGTTAAATACATGCTGCTCTGAGTGATTTTCATCACATTCATTCCACGCCTGGAAGATGCCTTTGGGTAATTCCTGGAATTTGGTGTCAGAAAATTTGAGCATGAGTCCAGCCTTATTATTTACTTAATATTGGCCAAGAAACTTTGCTCTCTGAATCTCAGTTTCATTGTCTACAGAATGAAGATAATACAGCTCTGACAGCAAGATGTTAGAGATATTAAAGATCGGCTGATTCTTTGAGCAAGGCACTGTGAACCCTAGAGAAATGATACAATATTCATGTTATGCAATTGTTGCTGGAATCCTCAGCTCTGCCTGCTTTGTTCTAGTCTGGTTCGTGCACACACTTCTCATTTCACTACATCTGCATCTAGTTTCTAGCAAGTGGTTGACAGGCAATGTTTTGGAAACATTTTGGTTTCATAGGACATAAAGTGTAATGAGAGCTCAGGCTTTGTCACACTCGTTTTCTTCTCTTTTTAACTTCAATGAGCCAGAGACCACTAAAAACACAATCAAAACTAAACAAAATCTGGACAGCAAGGTTTTCTATTGTTAGCCTTAACAACAGAGTCCCCTGCCTGGTATTTGTTCACTAATTCGCTGAATATGAGCTCAATTCATTCATTGAGCATCTCCCACGGTGCAGGCATGGTTTCATCATTCATCTATTAGTCTGTAAGCTTGCCTGACTTATTTCATGTTTATTAAGATAGCCAAAGGCCTATGTTTATGGTTCAGCCAACAGGTAAATCAGAGTTCTCCTTTGTCCACAAAGAGATTATCCTTGGGCTCCATTTTTAACCCTGGAGGAATTATTAAGGATAGGATAGGTAGAGTTCCCATTGTGGCTCAGCAGGTTATGAACCCAACTGGTATCCATGAGGATGTTTGATCCCTGGCTTTGCTCAGTGGATTAAGGATCCGGTGTTGCTGTAAGCTATGGAGTACGTCGAAGACATGGCTTGGATCCTGCATTGCTGTTGCTGTGGTGTAGGCTGGCAGCAGCAGTTCCAGTTCAACCCCTAGCCTGGGAACATCCACATGCTGCAGGTGTGGCCCTAAAAACAAAGGATAGGATGGGCCCATGGAGCAGCCCCGCAAGGCAGACATCATCCTGACATTTCAAGTATTTGGCCTTGGGCCTTGTAAAGGTGACAGCTTGTCAATATTTATTGAATGAACAAACTTATAAGACAAAGAAACACCTGTTTCCTGTTGTTTAGGGGCAGCGTTTGACCCCTTTGGAGGACCTTCTAAGCCATCCGGTCAAGATTTGCTGGATTCTTTTCTGAACACAGGCAGTGCATCCAGTGACCCATTTCTTCAGCCCACGAGAAGTCCTTCACCTACAGTGCATGGTAAGGAAGTATTTTATGTTGTGTTCAGTGCTACATGGTTTTCCACAAGATAGCAGTAGGTGCTCAGCTGTGTAAGCATCCTGTAGGTGGTTTGGGGTTTTTTTGTTTGTTTTTTGGAAAAGCCACATGATGTGTCTCTCTTTTGGAAATTCACATTAACGTATTAAAACTTCTGGGATGTTCTATAGTAAAGAAGCCTGCTTAATTTTGTTTTATGCAGCTTTCCTAAAATTTAATTTGACTATGGAATTTTTTTTTTTCTTGCATCAAAGCTGCATGCACAGAATTATAGGGCACCACCGATTGTAGGACATTACCTTATTTTATATACAGTGAAAAAAGACAAAACTTGCCACTTTTAGTTGATTGAATGATACATACTCATTGAAGTCTTTGAAAAGTGAAAAAGCCTTAATAAATTAATAAAATCTGATATGATGAGCATTCTACAAAATTGATATTCCACAGAACAGTTTAGAATACAATATCCTGATATATTACGCTAGTTCTATCTAATATGAAGCCACTAGCCACATGTGGCTATTGAGCACCTGAAATGTGGCCATTCTGACTGGAAATGCACTCTAAGCATAAAGTACATGCCAGATTTCAAAACTTCATACAAAAAAAGAGTGTAAAATATCTCATTAATATTTGTTATATTGGTCACTTAAGATACGATTTTGAGTATATTGAGTTAAATAAAATATTTTATTAAAATTAATTTTACCAGTGTCTTTTTACTTTAACATGAATCCTAGAAAAATTTTAAGTTATACATGGCCCACGTTATATTTCTATGTTAGAGAATTGGGTTTTATAGAAAGAATCATAGTCACATCCATTAGTAAGAGCAGGAGTTCCCATCGTGGCTCAGCGGAAATGAAACTGAGTAGCATCCATGAGGTTGCAGGTTTGCTCCCTAGCCTCGCTCAGTGGGTTAAAGATCCAGCGTTGCTGTGAGCTGTGGTGTAGGTCACAGATGCAGCTTGGATCTGGCTGTGGTATAGGCCCGCGGCTACAGCTCGAATTCAACCCCCAAGCCTGGGAACCTCCATGTGCTTCAGGTGCCCCCCTAAGAAAAAAAGAAAATTTGTAAGAGCAAAAATCTATCACTTAGGTAACACTGATTTAAACTAAAGCTCTTAGAGTTCCTGTTGTGGCTCAGTGGATAAGAACCCGACATGGTATCCGTGAGGATGCATGTTTGATCCCTGGCTGTGCTCCGTGGGTTAAGGATCCAGTGTTGCTGCAAACTGCGGTGTAGGTTGCAGAAAAGAAAAACAAACAAACAAAATCTGAAGCTCTTCAGTGAAGGACAGATGGCTTTAGGCTAGAGAACCGAAGCTCATTCCTGATATGGAAGGATATTGAACCTCACTGGCCTCCACTCAATGTTGAGGACAATGTACTTACTAGGGAAGGCACCCTGAGCCACCCTGGAGAATGCAGTCCAGTCATAAGCGTGACTTCACGGAAGCCATGCACATGCAAAAGGAAGATGAATTGTGCAACACTGGTCAAACTGCAATGATTGAAAATGAGAAAGCAGTCCAGGAACAACCTTTATGGTTGACTTCCTGTTGGTCTTAAATCTCAAACTATTTGGAGTGGTTCACAGGACAGCATATAAGAAATTCACCTCTGATTCTTGACTAGTGCCCACTGAAAAGAATCTCCTGATTGGAAATTGACTACCCTGCGAGGAAAGATGCAGAGAGATGGGTTAAAGCCCATGTATTTGTTTTTGTTTGTTTGTTTGTTTTTTCCTTTTTATGGGCACACCTGTGGCATATGGAAGTTCCCAGACTAGGAGTCAACTCGGAGCTGCAGCTGCCAACAGCCTACACCACAGCCACAGCAGCACCAGATCCAAGCCATGTCTGTGACCTACACCACAGCGCACAGCAATGCTGGATTCTTAACCCACTGAGTGAGGCCTGGGATCGAACCTGCATCCTCATGGATAAAAGTCAGATTCCTAACCCACTGAGCTACAGTGGGAACTCCCTAAAGCTGATGTTTTTGTTCACAAAGTATTTAAAATGTAGGTTACATCATTGCTGTGCTCACAGTGACTCTGTTTTGTGCAACATGGAAACCAGTGTCCTCAAAATGGCCTGGGTATGCCCTTTGTGACCAGAGCTTTGAACTCCTTTGCTGTTCTCTCCCTCTTGCTCTCTCCATTTCTAGACACACTGGTCTCTCCGCTCTTGCACTGGCTGTCCCCTTTCCCAGGCATCGGCATGGCTTATTCCTTCACTTCTTTGATCTTCGCTCAGCTGTCACCTTCTTTGACTGCTCCATTCACATGGAAACCCATCCCCTGTGCCCTTACTTTGCATTTTCTTTTCCATTGTCCTTGTCAGCTCCCAGTATCCTTCATTTTCTTGTGTGTCTTTTATTCTTTTGTTGTCTATCTCTTCTCACTGGAACATGAGCTCACAAAGGCAGGGTTTTGGTTTTGTTGCTGAATGCTTCCCTAGTGCCTAGAAGAATTATCAGCACGCAGTAGGTTTTATCTGTCTGTCTTTCCATATAATGAGTAAATATAAAATAAATTAACTCCTTTTTTTCTATTCAGGTCTCTTTGATGCATAATGATGCTGTGAATAAGGTTATCTATTTTCCTGACATTAATTCTTTGAATTTACTGATTTAATATGAGTACCGCCTTTTATGTCCCATGGGTATAAGTGTTCATACATTGGCATGGCAGTGCTGGACGAGGTTCTTTCTTGTGAGTGGGTTAGAAGATGTTTTGCATCCAGTTTCAGCCAGTTAGCGCTCCTTTATCTTGTTGCTACATTTCTTTTTTTTTCTCCAATTTTATTGAGAGTATGGTTGACTTACTACCTTGTGGTATACTTTTTATTTTGATCTGAGTGAAAATGCTAGTGAGTGAAAGAATTTTCCACTTGCTGAGAAGGGACTTATTCCACTGTTAGTGGGTCCCTTGCATCATCTCCATGTACAAGGGAGACTCAGATGTCGGATTGGGTGGTCACGTGGGCTACCTCCAGTTTCTACAAGGCAACAGCAATCTCTTCTGACAATCAAGGAATATTGCCTTTGAGTTCTACAAATATTTATTGACTACAAATATTTATTGGACATCTACTCTGAGCAGAATACTCATGTGGGGCATCAATTGAGAAGAAAGCTAAATAAGTAACCATAATAAAAGGCAGAATAGAGGTTGAAAATATTGGGTAATTACCCTTGTATTTGTTTACTCCTTTCTCTCCAACAGATTTTAAGTTTCTTAAGGATAGGCACCGTGGCCTCTAGTTCTCTGTTTCCTGGTGTGGTGCCTTGCATGTGGTAGGAGGTCATAAGGGTTTATGGTTTGGATTAGTAATTAGATTGAAGTACTGATTCGTCGTTCTGCATCCTAGTTGGGTATGAGACTGAGGGCAGAGTGTAAAGGAAATCCAACAGCAAATGTTAGCAAAATTGTCTAATGTACACCTCAGTTTTCATGGGCTACTTGGGAAAAAAAGAGAAGGGAGAAACAGAAGGGAAAGAACTGTTATTTCTGCCAGCAGCATGTTCTAACTCAGTAATGAGAAGGCGCACGATGTCTTGGTACTAAGCAAAAAAAACAGGAAAATGTAAGGCTTGGTCATGCGAATCTTGGTCCTTTGGTGACCCTTTGGGTGGTGGTAGTGGGTTGTGTATTGGATCTTAAATCCTACTCACAATGTCAGTTTAGTATTTGCCTTGTACTCATTGATTTTATGAACTGAACCTAGAAGAGCCTTAGAAAGAGGTTATTTCTCATGGCATCCTATTTCTTCTTTGGATTTTTTAGATGCAGAAAAAATTTACTCTACCAGTGTATACTCCTCTAACACAACTAATTCTCTTTAGCTGAACATTTCTTTTAAATTCTACACGTGGGGAGTTCCCGTCGTGGCACAGTGGTTAAGGAATCCGACTAGGAACCATGAGGTTGCGGGTTCGGTCCCTGCCCTTGCTCAGTGGGTTAACGATCCGGCGTTGCCGTGAGCTGTGGTGTAGGTCGCAGATGCGGCTCGGATCCTGCGTTGCTGTGGCTCTGGCGTAGGCTGGTGGCTATGGCTCCGATTAGACCCCTAGCCTGGGAACCTCCATATGCCGCAGGAGTGGCCCAAGAAATAGCAAAAAAAATAAATAAATAAAAAAATAAAAAAAATAAAAAAAAATAAATAAATTCTACACGTGGAACTTTCAGAGGGGTCCAAATGATCTATTTTGAAGCCGCTGTGAGCTTGTTTTGAGTGACAGTGGATACGTCCCTGACACCAGCATGGTGGGTGGTATCTAGTCAGTCCCCAGTACATGTTCTGATTGACTCCTCATTCTCCATTCTTGTCACAGCAGAGGAGAAAACGAACTTTCCGTTCTCAGTTGTTGTACCTCTCATACACTTATTAATGCCACCTTAAGGCCGACTGAGTTTAAGTTCCCTTTCACTTTTTTTTTTTTTTTTTACTTGCCCACTGATTTGTGTTAAGTGTAAAGGTGGGACACACAAAGATGAATAAGATTATTTCTTGCCTTCAAGAAACTCACAATCGGGAGTTCCCGTCGTGGCGCAGTGGTTAACGAATCCGACTAGGAACCATGAGGTTGCAGGTTCCATCCCTGGCCTTGCTCAGTGGATTAAGGATCCGGCATTGCCGTGAACTGTGGTGTAGGCCAGTGGCTATGGCTCCGATTAGACCCCTAGCCTAGGAACCTCCATATGCTGCAGGAGTAGCACTAGAAAAGGCAAAAAGACAAAAAAAAAAAAAAAAAAAAAAAAAAAAAGAAAGAAAGAAACTCACAATGTATTAGAGACAGATATATGCACTGTTATAATTCAAAGTGTGGATACGGAGGTAAAATAAAGGTAAACCAAAATAAAGGTAAACCAAAGAAGCAACAGAGACAAAGAGTGTGTGGTCTCCCTGTAACTATAGATGAAGGCACAAACTGTCCATGTTGCAGGAGGTGGGGAGAGCTCAGAGGCAGAGATGAAGCGCTTGGGACCTTGACAGGTCGTGAGGCCTCGTGAGAGAGGGAGCATTTTCCTGCATGAACTAGAAAAGTGGATTCTGAGCTATCTTGTCCTGATCCTTTTTTTTCTCCCCATTTGCAGCTTCGAGTACACCTGCTGTGAACATTCAGCCAGATGTCGCAGGAGGTTGGGATTGGCATACTAAACCAGGTAAAGGTCAGCAGATTAATTTTGTGTACATTTAACCAGTTGCTAAAGCAGAGTCCCTCACCCAAGGTGAAGTGAGTACTTACAGAGTGGAATAGCCCCTCCAAGAAATTTCCTAGAGGCTTACATTCTGGAAGGGCTTTTCACATTGGCCTTGATGCCATGATAATGCTGCATGTTATAGGTTATTTAGCTTTTCTAAGTCTCATTTGATAAATGTCTGCCTTGACAATAGAGTTAGGCAAATCTAGGTATATGTCTAACTCAACCACTTAGGAACTCTTAGATTTTTTTCACAAGTCTGAACCTCAGTTTTCTTATCTGTGAAATGGGGTTCATAGTTCTTATCCCACACAGGTGTACAAGTTTAAGTGAAATGACTTATATGAAATTTTGTGGCCTAGAGTAGGTGCTACATAAATTAAATTGTTTTCCTTCTTCATCAAGGACTTTTTTTTAGGGCTGGATTTGTCTGTAATATGAAATTCTATTTCTCGTGGCTAGTAGTGTATTTCTTGAGAGTCATCTAGTGTGATTGTGTTCCTGACACAGTGTAAGTTACACACACACACACACACACACACACACAATATGTTTATCACAGCAACTTTCTAAAGCAATTGCTCTTTCCTTAGTTAACCAATGAGAAGATATTGAAGCTCAGAGCAGTTAAGCAACATGCAAAGGTCACTCAGCTAGGAAGTGGCCGAACTTGAGTTCAGACCTGATTCCAAATCCCATAGGAAAGAATGAAGTCAGATTACATGTAAAGTAAACACTAAGCATAATAGTTTACAGGGGTGGCCAGGAAATGACATGCCTTCTCTGTTCCCTGTCCCCATTCCAGGCCAGTATTCACTTAAGTGAGGGAAGCAAAGTCTAACGTCTTTGCAAACCCTGTCCAAATTTGCCCTTAGAGACAAGCTGAGCGAGAGCTCTGGATTTCTGACCTTCAGAATTCAGCCTCAGACGACAAACTCATTTTCAATGATCGTATTATTTTTTTCAGGAGGTTTTGGAATGGGAAGCAAGTCAGCTGCCACCAGCCCAACTGGCTCATCACACGGTACTCCCACCCATCAGAACAAACCCCAGACTCTGGATCCTTTTGCCGACCTTGGGACATTAGGTATAAACATAGCAAGTTAAGATATAAAAAAACATTTACTTTTATCTTCTTTCTTTCTTTTCTTTTTTTTTCCTTCTTTTTAGGGCCACACCCATGGCATATGGAAATTCCCAGCCTAGGGGTTGAATCAAAGCTGCAGCTGCCAGCCTACGCCACAGCCACAGCAACTCAGAATCCGACCTGCATCTGTGACCTACACTGCAGCTCATGGCAACACTGGATCCTTAACCCACTGAGTGAGGTCAGGGATCGAACCCGAGTCCTCATGGATACTTGTCAGGTTCATTACCGCTGAGCCACGATGGAAACTCCAAAGAACATTTACTTCTGGCTCCAAAGCTTCAAATCTAAATCTTTGATGTTAAAATAACCTGGTATTGCTACCTGGGATCTAAAATCATATGTATTCTTAAGCTCTACTCTAAAACCTGAGATTGACTTTTAAGAAAAGCAAACAGGCCTCAAGTATTGGGTTGGAATCCACCCCTAATAATCTGTTTCTTCAATGCCTACTTTTGGAGAAGTAGCATAAATAAAGTTAGAACTTCCAGCAGCCTCTGGTGATAGAGTTTGGCTGCAGCAGAAGTAACGAATGTGTCAGGAAAAGCGGAGAGACGAGGCTGGTCAGGTAGATTTGTGCCACTTGGGGCCAGCCGTGCACCGCCTGACGGTGAAGTCGCCATGAGATCCCCACACTGTATCCCCCCTCCCCCATTGACAACAGTGCGCTCTGCTCAGTTTGTAAAATTCCAGTACAGAAAATGGGCTCTCTGTATAGTGCATCCAAACTGTTTTTCATCCTATGTGAATTGTTGTTTTAGGGTACATGTTTCAAGAGCAGTAATTTTAGAGACACTGGGTTCCCCGGGCTTCAGACACTGCAAGCGCTTCTGAGTATCAGTGTTCGTGGTGCAGTATGTAGGTTTCAAACTGTTTCACCACTACTTCACCAAGGAGTAGTTCACGGAACGAGCGTGTTCTGAAACCTTTCCTTCTTCCTTTTCCTGCTCTGGGCAGTGCAGAGTTGCTAAATAAGGATGGGATCGCTTTGACACAAAGGTTTAAGTTAGCCGTGTCGATGGTTTAGTTTCTCAGCCCTCTGGAGGCATTTAGAGCCAGTTTAGCTGCAGGGAATGAGAACGTGGCTACCATTTTATTTTTTGCCAGAATCCTGTCAGAGTCATGACCCTTCCTTTTTATACTCTTTAGATCTTTTTTTATTTTAAGAACACTCAGAATTATTTTCACTTTTTAATATAGTAATATAAATTTCAAATTTTAAAATAGCATCATATGTAATAGTTGAAGTTCTCCTTCAAATAAAGTCTCATTCATGCTTCATTTTTTTACCCATTTCTACATTCCATAGCTATTTATTAACTGCCTTCTGTGGACGAACACTGTTTGAGAAAAAACCAATTCGCCACACTAACCAAACCAAAACAAAATTCCTGCCTTCCGAAAGCTTATAGTCGATTCTATCATTTTAAGAACTTTCTTTATGGTTCACTAAGATGTTCTAGGCTGGTTTTGAACTTTCACACACCAGTCCTGGAATCAGGTGTTTCCAAGCATCCTCATCCCTTTTTGTGGGTATTTAGAAGCCAGAATGTATACTCCTTGGTACTGAGGTGGGTACCATTGCTCTGCCTTTCAGGAAATGGAGGTAGGTGATGAGTGGATAGAAACACATATATAGAATTCAATCCAGCAGTTCCTGTCATGGCACAGTGGTTAACAAATCTGACTAGGAACCATGAGGTTGCAGGTTCAATCCTTGGCCTTGCTCAGTGGGTTAAGGATCTGGCGTTGCCATGAGCTGTGGTGTAGGTTGCAGACGCGGCTCGGATCCCTCATTGCTGTGGCTCTGGTATAGGCTGGTAGCTACACCTCTGATTAGACCCCTAGCCTGGGAACCTCGATATGCCGTGGGAACGGCCCTAGCAAAGGCAAAAAGACCAAAAAAAGAGAATTAAATCCACTTTCACAGGGCTCTTTCTTGCTTTCCCCTGTTCCATATGTGTATTTTCCATTTCCTTGGATCTCAGCATTAAGAGATAATAAAAATAGTTTCAGAATAACTGCATCCATATCACTGCAACAACAAACCTGCTAGGAGGAGTTCAAGAGTTCTTTGTTGTTTTTGAAATGTAATAACTTAAAAACTACTGGAGAAAACTAGTTTCCTTTTTTTTCCACTTTTTTCCTTTCTTTTTATGGCTGCACCTGTGGCATATGAAAGTTCCTGGGCTAGGGGTTGAATTGGAGCTGCAGCTGCAGGCCTATGCCTCAGGCACAGCCACAGCCACAGCGGATCTGAGCCACATCTGGGACCTATGCCGAAGCTTGCAGCAACTCCGGATCCTTAAGCTGCTGAGCAAGGCTGGGAATCAAACCCGCATCCTCATAGAGACAACATCAGGTTGTCTGCTGAGCCAGGATGGGAACTCCGAAAATAGTTTCTTAACTTTCCCCATTTTTCAAGTCACACAGATTAAGAAAGAGAAGTGACTTTCCTCAAGCCATACAGAATATAGGTATATAAGCAAGGCTGCAGGCTAGAATTTTTGACCCCAGGGCAATTGCTTTAGAATAAAAATTAAACTTCCAACTTAGATAGCTGCAATTCAAAAAGATAGTATCCTTGTCCTTAAGGTATTTTCACAAGGAACAATTCTGATACAGACAGCTTAGTTCTTTCATAGATACTCTGATTTAATTGGTTTGGCTGTGACTTGGGTGTAGAGAGTTTTTATAGATTCCCAGTGAGTCTAATGCACAGCCAAATTTGACCACCGCTGCTTTTGCTTTTAATGAGAATAACAGGGACCTGTGGGTTTAGCTGCTGTTTTGTACTTCTGTCAGTTCTCTGTTTCAGTGGCATTAAAAATTGGCATTTCTAGACATGGGTAGGAAATATTCTTCTGGAAGGGCACATTTTTGTTTGTTTTCTTTTTTCTTTTCTTTTTTTCAGGGCCTCACCCATGGCATATGGAAGTTCCCAGGCTCGGGGCCGAATCGGAGCTACAGCTTGCTGGCCTACACCACAGCCATAGAATGAGAAATCCAAGCCATGTCTGCAACCTACACCATAGCTCGTGGCAACACCGGAAACCTGACCCACTGAGCGAGGCCAGGGATCGAATCTGCATCCTCATGGATATTAGTCATATTCGTTCCAGGCACAGCGGGAACTCCCTGGAAGGGCTCAGTGTTGATGAGCAGCTTGAGGTCAGAGTCAGCATCTGCCTTTTCATCTGCAGCCTGCCATGTAGAAGATGCTCAGTAGTCATTCATAAATGAACAAATAAATGACAGTGTCGTTGGAATATGGAAGTATTTTTTAAGTTCTTAGGGTCTTTTTTATATTGAATTTTATTTATTTCTTTATTTTTAAAATTTATTGGTGTGCAGCTGACTTACAATGGTATGTTGTTTTCAGGCATACAGCAAAGTGAATCAGTTACACATATATCCATTGTTTTTAGATTCTTTTCCCATATAGGTTATTACAGACTATTAAGTAGATCTCCCAGTGCTATACTATTAAATCTTAACATAAAAAACATATATATATTTGGAAAGAAGATCATAAGCAACCTTAAAATATAACATGAAATCCCAACGCAGAATGCGTTCCCAGCCTAAGGTATAGGTTGATGGGTTGTTGGCAGAAGAGCCCGGGGGCCAAGAAAGAGGGGCTTCATGATCTAAGTTAGAGACTGATGGGAGGCAAAACCGAAGTATAACTCTGTCATTATCCTTTTCTGTTATTAAGTATTTGTAGATCCTTTATGGTATAGTGGTGCATTCTGGGCATATGAAATTACATTACTTTAAACTAATGCCTCTTCTTCTCCTAGTTCAGGGATTGGAAGAACTTTCACAGAGCCATGGTGTACCTTTATGGTGTACCTGTGATGCAGACATAGTTCTGATTTCACAGGTGAGAAAACCGAGGTCAAGGAGATAAATTTTTCACTGAACTTCAGAAGAGCGAAGGTTCTTTATAGACTTTTTTCAGCTATCATCCCAGTGCACAGTATCTGGTACTGAGTAATGCTCAACAGATACTGATGAATGAATATTCGAATGAATGAATTAATGTGTGCAAGAATGCACGAGTAAGTGTTAGAGCAGAGACTCAACCTCACATTGGCTCCAAGTCTTGTGGTTGTAACACACATTCCCAGTGGGGAAGGAAAGAAGAACCCAGATCAGAACAGAAGAACAGTGCCTATAGAAAGAAGACACAGTAAGGAAGGGATAAATTATAGTGAAAGACTCAGAGATTTGGGGAGGAGTCAGAGATTATGGACGCAGCAAATGAAACATGACATTTGGAAATAAGAAGCCTGTAGTCAGTCCCATCACCATAAACTTGCTGTGTGATCATGAGTATGTCAGCATATCTCTCTGAGCCTTGATTTTTCTCATCTTTAAAGTGGGGCCAGAAGTTCCCATCGTGGCACAGTGGAAGCAAATCCAACTAGGAACCATGAGGTTGCAGGTTCGATCCCTGACTTTGCTCCGTGGGTTAAGGATCCAGCATTGCCGTGGGCTGTGGTGTAGGTCATAGACGTGGCTCAGATCTGGCGTGGCTGTGGCTGTGGCTGTGGCCGGCAGCTGTAGCTCCAATTAGAGAGTTCTGATTAGAGTTCCTCTAGCCTGGGAATCTCCATATGCCACCGGTGTGGCCCTAAAAAGACAAAAGACAGAAGAATACAAAATAAATAAAATAAAGTGGGGCCAGACATGGAAAACAGTATTGCGGTTTCTCAAACAACCAAAAATAGAAATACCATATGACCTTGCAGTTCCATTCCTGGGTATATATCTGAAAAAAAACAAAAACACTACTTTGAAAAGATACATGCACCCAGTGTTCATAACAGCATTATTTACAGTTGCCAAGATATGGGAGCAAGCTAAATGTTTATCAACAGATAAATGGATAAAGAAGATGTGGTGTATGCAATGGAATACTACTCAGCCATAAAAAAGAATGGATTTTTGCCATTTGTAGAAGCATGGATGGACTTGAAAGGCTGGGTGAAATAAGTCAGACAGAGAAAGATAAATACTGTATTATATCACTTTTATGTGGAATCTAAAAAATATAACAAACCAGTGACTATAACTACAAAGGAAGCAGACTCATAGAGAACAAATTGGTGGTCACCAGTGGGGAGTGGGGGAAGTGAGGTACAAACTATTGGGTGTAAGATTGGCTTTGTGATGTATAATGTGGGGAATACAGCCAATATTTTGTAATTACAACCAGTAATAACTAAATGGAAAGTAACCTTTAAAATTGTATAAACTTTTTTAAAATATTTTTTTTTAAAAAACAGTAATTTCAGGAGTTCCCTGGTGTCCTAGCAATTAAGGATTCGGTGTCACTGCTGTGGCTCAGGCTCAATCTCTAGTCCAGAAACTTCTGTGTGCCACGTGCACAGCCAAAAAAAAAAAAAAAAAAAAAAGGTAATTTTGACAAAAAAAGAAAAATACATAACTAAAGTGAGGCCAGTAATACTACCTACTTCCCTACGGTGTTGTGTAGATTGTAGGCAGTAATATTCATAAACATATTTTTTAAATTCTAAAGAGCTACATGCATGTTATTTTATTATCACTGTTCCTTTGGGCTTGGTGCCTGAAAGGGTTCCTAGAGGTCACCACATTTCGGTTTCTTATTTTATCTCCTTAAACATGAGCCCAAACTGGTCTTCATATTTTGGAAACAGCTCAGCCTATATTCAGTGAGTACTTAAAGGTTAGGCATTACAGGCTCATGATTCTACTTAAATTCCCAGCACAAAGTAGTATCATTTTTTAAAGATTCTTTGCCTTGTTCAAAGGTGTCAGAGTGTAGGCTGTGTTTACTCTCCTGCAATGAAATGCAGGTCGTGTGAAATTGAAACCTATTGATGACATTTCAAAACATCTTTGTTTACTCTTGGGCACTAACCATGTCTGTGTTTGTAGCAGACAGTGAATAATCCTGATCATTGACGGTTTAAGTCGCACCTTCATGAGTGAATGTATTTTGTTTTACTCCTAGTTCTTGTCATTTGGTAGCTTTACTCCAGTGAAGAAGTAAAATCTGGGAGGGGGAGGGAGGGTTGGAGTGGCATAGGGGAAGGACTCTTCCAGCTCGGCAGTCAGAGACTTAGACTCAAGTTCCAGTCCTGCCACTTTCTGGCTGTGTGACGTTGCGAAAATCACTTACCTGGTCTGAGCTGCAGTTTGTTCCTCTGAAGAAAAAATGGGGTTATTAATACCTAAAAATGTCTTTGTGAGGATGAAGAAAATATATGCCTGCAATTTCTTTAACTAAGAGGAAGGCTAGGAGTGCCCGTTGTGGCTCAGTGGATTAAGAACCCGACCAGGATCCATGAGGACATGGGTCTGATCCCTGGTCTCACTCAGTGGGTTAAGGATACAGCATTGCTGTGAGCTGTGGTGTGGGTCACAGATGTGGCTTGGATCCCGCATTGCTGGGGCTGTGGTGTAGGCCGGCAGCTGCAGTTCTGATTTGACCCTGAGCCTGGGAACTTCCACGTGCCGTGGGTGTGGCCCTAAAAAGACAGAAGGAAAAAAGAGGAAGGCTAATTGTGCTACCAGTCAAGGGATGTTCCACTGAAGTCGTTGCACACAGTAACTCGGGACACAGGAGTTAGAGGCGACTCAAAAGAGCATGACTTTCTCTCTCTCTCTCTCTCCTCTCTGTAGGTGGTTCTTCATTTGCCAGCAAGCCCTCCACACCAACTGGATTGGGTGGAGGCTTTCCACCCCTCAGCTCCCCACAGAAAGCATCTCCCCAGCCTATGGGTGGAGGGTGGCAGCAGGGAGGTGGCTACAACTGGCAGCAGACACAGTCTAAGCCTCAGCCCAGCATGCCCCACGCTTCTCCCCAGCACCGGCCCAACTACAACGTGAGCTTCTCATCCATGCCTGGGGGCCAGAACGAACGTGGGAAAGGATCAGCTAATGTGGGTAAGGATGACAGCAGGGAGCCTGACTGTAGGGTACCCGGATGTATGTGTGTCTGAAGAAGGAGATTGAAAACAATTCCAAGGCAGTCTTTTTTTTTTTTTTTTTTTTTTTTTAATATGGGAAATTTATTATAATATAAATATTTGCTAGGTATATTTAAAATGTTAACTCTATTTATTTATTTACATAATTATTTTGTCCGTGCCTGTAACATGTAAACGGTCCCAGGCCAGGGGTTGAACCTGTGCTGGACCAGCAATCAGGCACCAAGGCAGTCTTTTCATCATAGAGACACAGCATGATCTCTCCACCAGCTGTGCCTGGAGCTCCTGGGTTTGTGCTGCTGGTCCACGTGTCTCTCTCCAGGCTGAGAGCAAATGGTGGGCAGACGCTGGGTCTTTTTTTGCTTTGTTCCCATTAGTGCCTAGCATAGTACTTGGCGTGGAGTAGGCACCGAATGAAAATTGAATGGATGAGAGGGAGGGAGGGATGAATCTTGAAGCTGTCACTCCTTTGGAGGAGGGCATAGACGGAAAAGTTTGGGACCCCTTCAAGCACAAAATTCACCTTTGCCCTTGGACCCCAATTAAAGGAGTGGCCATGTCTTAGACACTTGATCTTGATTATTCAGTAGTTGGGGGATGTGCCTGAGATCACTGGGTTTCCTGTGATGGTTTTTTTCCCTCTCTTCTGAGAAGAAAGTTAAAAGAACCGAAAATGGCCCAACATCCAAGGCTAGAGGCTACTCTGGATGGGATTTTTTTTTTTTTTTTCAAATGTGATTCTTGATAATGAGTGAAAAAGAATATACATTGCATAGCAGGGATGGTTGAATTTGAGTTTGTTAAAAGCCCTATTTATGATATAGTTTAGCTTTCAGTTAGTTTGATCATACCCAGGAATGAAATGTTTAGGGACCCAAGAGGAAACAGGCCTTTCCATGGGACATGAAAAGGGAAATTCTACTTCTTTTTCTAGTAGCTGTAGCTGACATTTATTGAGTTAGGTACTATTCTAGGCAATTGTCATGTATTATTCCATGTGATCTTCAAAACCAACACGTTGTGGTTGAAGCATCTGTGACAGAGACCAACAAAGTCATTTCTTAAGTCCATACAGCTGGTCAGTGACAGAGCCAAGGTCAGAACCTGGGCACTGTGGCTCTCAAACCCCTGCCCTTCACCACCACACTCTACTGGATGTGCCACAGGCAGCTTCTCACAACACTAACATGACTGGGATTCCTTTTGGTGACATCATGTTTGTTTGTTTGTTTTTGGTTTTTTTTGACTTTTTAAGGCCAAACCTGTGGCATGTGGAGGTTCCCAGGCTAGGGGTCGAATTGGAGCTGTAGCTTCTGGCCTACGCCACAGCCACAGCCACAGCCACACGGGATCCAAGTCATGTCTGCGACCTACACCACAGCTCATGGCAACACGAGATCCTTAACCCACTGAGCAAGGCCAGGGACCGAACCCTCGTCCTCATGGATACTAGTTGGGTTCACTAACCACTGAGCCATGATGGGAACTCCAAGGTAACATCATGATTGTTTTTTGGTTAGCAATGGATATTACTGGACAACTCCATAGAGTCATGTGGCTTCCCCTCCATTTTTATTTTGAGTAGATGTGGGGTGAGCATCTGCAACCAGCAGAAATTTATGGAGCATCTACAGTGTAGAGAACACTGGGGATATAGCAGTGAACAAGACAGACAAAACCCCTAGTCAGAGCACTCAGCTTATAGTGTGTGTGTGTGAGAATTATGTTCAGAATGCCTCATAGTATAGAGATGGCAGGTGGGTTTCAATTCAGAGAACAGCTTTGGCTGATGGGTATGGACTGCATGGACTCCTGTGTTTTGCCTCAGTTTGGTTTTGTTTAACATTTAAATATCCAGGCACTGTTCTGAGCACTTTAAAATATTAACTTATCTGAGAACAAGAATGACAAATACCATATGATAACACTTATACGTGGAATTTAAAATATGGCACAAATGAATCTATCTACAAATCTATCTATATATCACAAACATATAGAACAGACCTGTGGTTGCTGGGGGCAGGAGGAAGGGAGTGGGATGGATGGGGAATCTGGGATGAGTAGGTGCAAACTGTTCCATTTAGCATGGATAAGCAATGAGGTCCTACTGTATAACAAAGGGAACTATATCCAATCTCTTGGGATAGACCACCATGGAAGATAATATAAGAAAAGGAACGTACGTATAGGTATGACTGGGTCACTTTGCTCTTTTTTTTTTTTTTGTCTTTTTTTGTTATTTCTTGGGCCGCTGCCGCGGCATATGGAGGTTCCCAGGCTAGGGGTCTAATCGGAGCTGTAGCTGCCAGCCTATGCCAGAGCCACAGCAATGCAGGATCCGAGCCGCGTCTGCAACCTACACCACAGCTCACGGCAACGCCGGATCGTCAACCCACTGAGCAAGGGCAGGGACTGAACCCGCAACCTCATGGTTCCTAGTCGGATTCGTTAACCACTGCGCCACGACGGGAACTCCCACTTTGCTCTTCAGCAGAAATTTCATATGACACAACAGTGAAAGTCAACTATACTTGAATAAAAAAAAATTAATTTTAAAAATATTAACATATCAGTTCTCACAACAACCTCATGAGGTAAGTAGTAGCAGTAGTAACACCATGCCTGGTTTACAGATGAGGAAACCGAGGCATATACGGAGATGGTAAGGAACTTGCCCCAAAGTCGCATCCCTAATACGTGGCAGAGCTGGAATTCAAACCTGGGGCGTCTGTCTCCAGAGGCTTTGCTCTTTGCTGCCACCTAGGCCTCTTTTCCTAACAGACTGAGAAAGATCGTGAAGCCAAAACTAGACTTAGCAAAACCCAGCACCGTGTTAGACTAAAAGTGTCATCTGAGTGTGGGCAGGAAAGCAGTGGCATGCATGGATGTTAGGTACCCAAACGCAGGTCTCGGTCCCATCACTGATACTAACTAGCTGTATGACTGGTGCTGGCAGGGGGTGGGGACGGGGGTAGAGTGTCCTCATCTATAAAAACGTGGAACAGTGGACATGACATTATGGAGTGAGATCGAGTCTACTAACAATCCAGCCTTGAGGCCTGGCTTTGCCATGACCATGGTATTGATTGTGAACAGATCTCAAGTTCCCTAGACTTCACTTTCCTCATCTGTAAAGTGGACATGACAATCTCATGCCCTACTCACATGGTCAGTGAGAAGATTCAGGTGCTTAATGGATGTGAAAGCATCTTGAAGACACCGTGTCTGGTAACATAATGATAGATCATGTTTAAATGTAAAAGCTATAATACTTTTTCAATTATTATGTTGCAGAAGGGAAACAAAAAGCAGCTGACTTTGAAGACCTACTCTCTGGTCAAGGTTTTAATGCCCACAAAGACAAAAAGGGGCCTCGAACAATAGCTGAGATGAGAAAGGAGGAAATGGCTAAGGAGATGGATCCTGAGAAACTAAAGGTGGGTGTGCCCCTGACCCAGGGCGATTATTATGCGTGCGGAGCTGTCACTGTGGGATGAACCTGTAGAAGGGGCCGTGTGAGGTTTCCAGCATCCACAGTATTTCACTGGGTCCCTGCTTAGACCAGATGAGCTGAAGCCCCCAGGATCTTTTCTTTGCTGATAGAGAAATATTAATGTGCCTGGGAATTACTCGCTCCTGCTAGACCTGGAGGTTTGGGAAGGCAGAGGAGAGGAGGGCTGAGAGAGGTGAGGTTCCTGGCTTCCCCCACTGACTCCTTCTACTTTCAACCACAGCTTTTATACTTTTATCTGTTTTTGATGCTAGGAGTCTAGGTTAAGATTTGATTGGGAGAAAAAGAATGTTTCCCCATTAAAATTTGCAAACCAGAGACTCCCTTATTTCACAGATGAGAAAATAGAGACGTTACTTCTTAGAAGAGGATGTGCCTGTGGATGATGGTTAATTTGGGAACCGAGCGGTGGTTCTGAATGGCGTGAGGTGGTGAAAGGGTGTGTGAAGGGCAAGAGAACTGGAGGGCGCTGCACAGTCAGAGGGCTTGAATTCCCATGTTTTGAAATATGCTGACACTATAACAGCCTGGAAGATGAGGGTTGAATCTGTTCTGCAAAACCAGGAGTGGCGTATCCACTCAGTGTTACACATTTGAAAAAATATGCCACTGTGCTTCTCCAGAATTTTCCCGCAGATCTGAACATTTGTTGAAGATGAACAGATACTGTGTGGAGTATAATACAGGATCCTTTGTTTGCATTTGCTTTTTACTTCTTATCGCATCACAGAGGTTTTATATTCCTTCTAAAAGATTGTGCTCCATTTCAAGAACCTTTGTTCATTAGGTGAACTCTGATAGTTTTCTATAGAAGAAAGTCAGGTATGTCTTTTAAATCATGCTTAATTGTTTAGTTGGTATGGGATAGTTAATTGTTTTCAAGCGTAGCCACTATTTACCTGCGCTTCTGTTTTTGTTTGTTTGTTTGTTTGCTTTTTATTAGGGCCATACCTGCAGCGTATGGAAGTTCCCAGGCTAGGGGTCAAATCAGAGCTGCAGCTGCCAGGCGATGCCACAGCCACAGCCACTCCAGATCTGAGCCACATCTGTAACCTACACTGCAGCTTGCGACAACGCTGGATCCTTAACCCATTGAGCCAGGCCAGGGATTGAACCCACATCTTCATAGATACTAGTCAGGTTCTTAGCCCACTGAGCCACAATGGGAACTCCTCAAGGAATTTTTTTTTTTAAAAGTGTCAGACACTGTGCTAGACAGAGCAGATAGCAGTGGCCCAAACAGACATGGTATGTGCCTTCATGGAGCTTATATTTTAGGAGTGAGTCATTAACTCGGGGGCCAGAGAGGAAGGAATTCAAACCCTGAAAGATTGGAGAATATGAAATTCCTGAGTAGGATTTTGAAGGATAATGAGGAGTTAACCAGCAAGATGAGGCAGGATGGAGGTAGAGGAGGAAAAGCCTTCCAGGTAGCAGGAAGGTTGGAGTATGTAAGTACTAGATTTTGCTGCAGCAGGAGGGGTTTTTAGAGTCAGAGAGGAGACCCTCTGGATTCAAAACCATTTGAATTTCTTTTTTTTTTTTTTTTCCTTTTGCTTTTTAGGGCTGTGCCTGCAGCATATGGAAGTTCCCAGACTATGGGTCAAATCCCAACTACAGCTGCCAAAACCCAACTACACTCAGCCACAGCAACATGGGATCCAAGGCACATCTGTGACCTATACCATAGCTCACGGCAACGCTGGATCCTTAACACTGAGCATGGCCAGGGATTGAACCTTGGGTTCGTTAATCACTGAGCCACGAAGGGAACGCCAGCATTTGAATTTCTTTATTCTTCTTGTTTACAGATCTTGGAATGGATTGAAGGCAAAGAGAGAAATATCAGAGCCCTTCTGTCCACGATGCATACCGTGCTGTGGGCTGGGGAGACGAAGTGGAAACCAGTTGGCATGGCAGACCTGGTCACGCCAGAGCAGGTGAAGAAGGTGTACAGGAGGGCCGTGCTGGTGGTGCACCCAGATAAAGTGAGTAGAACCTGCCCCCACACATCGCTCGTCTGGCGCTCCTGTCGTGAGGTTATAAGCACGTCTCAAAACATCACACTTCCATCACACTTACCGCTTCTTAGGCCATTTATATAAATTAAATTCCGTGGGCTCAAATCAGGTATTTAAACAGATAGTTAAACTTTATGAAGCAGAAGAAAAGAAATCAGACTATGTATTGCACGTAATGGTGTGGGGGATTTCCTTAGGTATAAGATTCACCACGGACTAATTTTTAAGGATCAGATACGAAGTGTATCCTGACTTAAGGATGAGCTAAGGGCTGGACAGAGGAAAATTTCCTCCTGCAGAGATGCAGCAGTGTAGTTAGCTAGGATGACAGTGAAAAAGCTTTAGAATGTCGTTGGGAAAATTGGCGAGAAGCAACAGAATACTCAGAATGGAACTAAATTCATCACCATGTTGATAGGGCCAGTTTATATTTTCATCGAAGTATGTACACATACACAGGCTCTACATCGTCAGAAATTTCAACTACCAGGTGGCGCAGGTGAGGTCACCATGATACCCAGAAACCTCCCGGACAGAATTGGGTCACTTGCTGTCATTATGGATGATAACCAGTCCCATGGTGTGAGGCTGTGACTTGGGAACACATGCTTGAATTTGATGTATTTGATTTTCATCTCTCCACACTTTTTGTGTGACTAATCTGAAGAGAATTAAAGAGACCATGTGTTTTGGTGAATCAAAGAGCAAGAGAAACAGCCCAGAAAAATCTAGAAACTGTATGCCTTTGTGATGGGTCACCAAAACCTTTTTTTTAGAAATGAGAAAATGGGTTTTTTAGAATACAGCTAATCACTTGGAGATAGGCTGTCATGTGGGGGATAATTCTGGAGAAAGGAGATGCATCTTAGGCTGCCCAGTAAGTTCTTTGTTACCTACTCGGTGACTGGTTACTCCTACCATCTGTGCATTTTTAGGGGGAGGGCTTTCTGGGGGGGCCGTAGTAATTAAGGTCATGTGGATTAGACCATAAAAAGGGAAAGAGCCTCTATGGTATCACTTATATCCAGAATCTAATATACAGCACAAATGAACCTTTCCACAGAAAAGACACTAATGGACTTGAAGGAGAGTCCTGAGGTTGCCCAGGGGGAGGGGAAGGGGAAGGGAGTGGGATGGACTGGGAATCTGGGGTTAATAGTTGTAAACTGGGAATTCCTGTCATGGCGCAGTGGTTAACGAATCTGACTAGGAACCAAGAGGTTGCGGGTTTGATCCCTGCCCTTGCTCAGTGGGTCAAGGATCCGGCGTTGCTGTGAGCTGTGGTGTAGGTTGCAGACGAGTCTCCGATCCTGCATTGCTGTGGCTCTGGTGTAGGCCGGTGGCTACAGCTCCAATTCGACCCCTAGCCTGGGAACCTCCATATGCCTTGGGAAGCGGCTCAAGAAATGGCAAAAGACAAAAAAAAAAAAAAAAAAAAAAAAAAAAAAAAGTTGTAAACTGTTGTCATTGGTATGGATAAGCAATGAAATCCTGCTGTATGGCACTGGGAATTATATCTAGTCACTTATGATGGAGCATGATGGAAGATACGGTGAGAAAAAGAATGTGTACATGTATGCGTGACTGGGTCTCTTTGCTGTACAGTAGAAAATTGTAAACCAGCTGTAATGGAAAAATAAAAAATACTGTAAACCAGCTCTAATGAAAAAAATAAAAATCATTTTTTTTTAAAAAGAGAGAAATAGCCTAATAGAAAAAGACATTTCAATTATATAGAGCCCACGTATTAGCAGTGAAAATTTTAATATAAACAAACCTTTGGTCTGGTATCTACTGCATGTGTTTGTTTTTCTTCTACAGGCTACCGGGCAACCCTATGAACAATATGCGAAGATGATTTTCATGGAGCTCAATGATGCCTGGTCCGAATTTGAAAATCAAGGCCAAAAGCCCTTGTATTAGTTTATGAGCTTTTCCATCTTTGCTGCAGATCTGTGCTAATGCCTAGTGTGTGTCACAGTTCTGAGGTTTTTCACAGGTGAACCAAAAACTCCAGCAACGTGTAGGTAATACTAAACTGTTAAGTTCCTTGCGAATTAATTCCTCATTGATAAGGAGGTTTGTTTTCTCAAGTCCCCAACATAAAAGGACCAAAGCAGGGAAGAACTTTTAGTTAGATGACCTTGCAGAGTTTTGCCACATTCCAGCCTGCCCTTCGAGGAGCCTGCTCAGTATTGGGGAGTGGGGGATGGAAAATAGAGGCCCCCAAAGGCATAACACCCATCTCGTGGTCTGGGATAGGATTAATGAGCAAAAGTTGCAATGATAGGATTATGGGATGGATTTTAACTAATGGTTTTTAGATTTTCTTGGAAAGATGTAATTTAAATAACTCCAGGAACATTACCACTGAGTATTTTTTTTTTAGTGGAAATTGCCCATGGCCTATAGCATAATATCGTATGCTTGTTTTGGTCAAGATGAGGGCTGACAGGTGTAAAAGAACATGCATGGGGAGACGTGATTATCCTACAACCCAGGGATTCCTACCCACACTTCTTGGATATGCTGAAAGGTAGTGAAAATGCTGACTAAAGAAAACCTGGACCCTGAGGATGTAGGAATCTGTATTCCTGGTCAGAAAGTTGGACTGCTGCCTTCTTTTCCCTTTAGAAAACTCATGGTCGCTTGAAGAAAAAGTCTTTAATCCCCTAACAACTCTACTTCTAATTTTGCCATAAGGCTTCCGTTCTTCCTTTGGCTCAGCAGAGAAAACGCTCTTCGCTGGGAGCAGGTTTTAAAGCAGTTCCGCACGTTCACAATGGATCGGGGTGGGGGGGTGTCTCATAGGAACCCATGGTCCTCCAGGTTTGTGAGCGGTTGTGGGAAGAGAACAGATGACAACACTGACTATTGGTCACCAGACTCGGCAGTTGCAGTCAGAGAGCTGATCTTATGTCTGATGGCTTGTCAGGATTGGCCTTTTTGAGGGGCCAGGTTCCTCTTCTCACCCGATGAAATTCGACCCCTGAAGTCATGACAGTGGCGTTTATTTAAAAGTTGTTGGGGGTCTACTGGAACATCGCTGACACAGGGACATCCACAGAAAGCAAAGCAAGAATGAAACCTTTGTAGACTTCACACGGGTTGGATTTCAGTTCAGTGCTCTGACTGTTTCTCATTTTGAGGGGTAAGCAGTTGTTCCCCGTGACGTTAGTAGATCGTTTTGGGTGTGTGTATATGCAGGGGTGCAGGGGGTATGTATGCAAAGCAGGTGGGCAAAAAGATTTCCATGCTAATCTGAAAAGGTTCATGCTCAATATTGTGTAAAGCTTTCAAAGGTTGTTTTTCAAAGACAATCATTTTTGTTTCTATTTTTCTTATTGCAAACTCTACTGGAAAAGCAGCATGTCAAAAATATTTTATGTTCTCTACACAACTCTGCTTTTTTTCTCTTCTTTGTCCCTTTCTTCTTCTAATTCTTTTTTTTTTTTGATTAAAAGATTCATTATTTATGTTATGGTTTGCTGACAATGTGAAACTCACAGAAAATGTTCTCTTTTTAAATATACAGCTGCAAACTGTTCAAAGGAACCATAAAAAAAAACCCTAGGTGTTATTTATTAACATATTATAAAATAATGTTTGATGCAGTATGTGCTTGTCTTATGTAAAACTGGAATGTGAGACACGTTGCTGTGACTTTTTTTTCTCATTCACATTTGTAGATATTGTGTGAACTACAGTATATAATGATAATAATTAAAAGGCTATGTGAATGTCACGTACATTTTGAAATGATAGAACTATATTAGCTTTGTATCATGTTTGGATAATTCATCAATGTTCACAGTTTAAAACATCATTAAACATTATATAATTAGCAATGAGAAAGAATCTTACCTAACTTAAATTTGGGATGTTCCCTGTCTCTTCTCCAGATACATTATAATTCTGGACCTCTATTTATCTCAAAACTCTTAACATGTGCAGACCAACAGGTTTTTGCATTCCTTTTAAATATCTTGGTTGTGACAGAGCTTGTTGTTGATCAGATTCACTGTTTCATTCATATTTATTGTAATATATTTTTTGTTTTGTAAATATGTTACACTCAAAATGTGATCGGTCTAAAATATTTGTAATGTATATTAAAAGGCTCGAAAATATTTGTAGAAATGTAAGTTATTTTTGCACCCAGGAATATGATGACAAGCTTGAATTATACTTTCTGACATGATTCACTTTTACGAAAAATTATGAGGAAAGAATATGAAAAACCTATAATACATTTGCACCAAAACATAATCTGACAGGATTTCTTGGTTTATGCTTTTTTTTTTTTTCTTTCTGTCTTTTTAGGGCCACACCCGCGGCCTATGGAAGTTCCCAGGCTAGGGGGTCCAATCAGAGCTGTGACTGCTGGTGTACGCCTCGGCCACAGCAACACGGGGTCTGAGCTGTGTCTGCGGTCTACACCACAGCTCACGGCAACGCCAGATCCTTAACCCACTGAGTGAGGCCAGGGATCGAACCTGTGTCCTCATGGATATTAGTTGGGTTTGTTACCGCTGAGCCACAACGGGAACTCCAGCTTTGGTCCTTTTTTCTTCTCCCTGGGCTGATAGAGAGCTGCATACATAAAACAGCAGACTTCCACTGTAAGTTCTGTAAGGGGAGTGGTTGGCTGTGTGTAAAGAAATGGTGGTTGAGAGGGAGGAAAACCAACACTGACTGATTTCGATAGTGCCGCATCATACTTGCATTTAACTTAAGCAGTGACTTGGGAGCCACTGCCTCTATCTTGCATGCACTGCCCTAGGTGCTCTTACCTATATAAATTTTTCTCATTTAATTTTCAAAACGTTCTGAGAGGCAGGTTTTACAAATCCTCACTCAGGAAATGGAAACCTGGAGAGATTTACCCAGAGCTAAGGTTTGAAGTTAGATCTTTTCTGAAGGTTAAGGAAAGATTATACGACATAGGTGAACTGTATTTGTGAATTTGACCAGCATTTTGTACATACTGCATGCAAAACACTGATAGATATGTAAGGGAAAATAAATGATTGAATGGATTTGACTGTCCTGTTAAACATTAAGGACTATTATTTCTAATCACTATGGCAGTTCCTGGCTTCTTGGTGCCTAAGATCTACTATGGGGAACCGTTCAAGTGCTGGCCTGTCTGACTTCAGATTTAACATGTGGAGGCTTGAGCTCAGCTTCCCTACCGATGAGATACTATTTGAGCTGTAGTTTTCCCATCTGTAAAGTGGAGATAGTAAAACCTGGTTCCTAGTGTGAGAGAATTGGATGGAAGGAGGGAATATAAAAATTGATCCAGGAGTTCCCGTTGTGGCGTAGAGGAAACGAATCCAACTAGTATCCATGAGGACGCAGGTTTGATCCCTGGCCTCGCTCAGTGGGTTAGGATCTAGCGTTGCCGTGAGCTGTGGTATAGGTCGCAGAGGCGGCTCGGATCCTGCATTGCTGTGGCTGTGGTATAGGCCGTCAGCTGTAGCTCTGATCAGACCCCTAGCCTGGGAACTTACATATGCCACGGGTGCAGCCCTAAAAATTAAAAAAATTAAATTAAATAAATAAATAAAAAATTACCCATAAAGTCCTCTGTAGTCCTAGGCAGTGTGACAGAGGACATGGATCTTATTCTTCCAAGTAACGTACTAACAGCAAGTTAAGGGATAGGACTCAGCTTCTAAGGCTTTACTTTCTGTTTTTGGTGACTCATTCTCGGGGAAACATAAAATGGGTAAGTGGAAGAACAATTTTTCAGTGAACATCATCTGGCGAGAGGAAAACAGATTTTCTCAGGAGATGGCTAAAACCTCTGGCAAGATGGTTTTCTCTCTAAAGAGCTTCATAAACTGAAAAGGAAAGTTGGAGACAAATACTGTCTCTGCATTTTTCTGATTCTCGTCATTACCCTGGAGCAAACACCTTATCTTTTTGCATCTCACCATCTTTCAGTTTCTTCTAAGCCTGAGGCATTCAGACCAAGCTGTGCCTCTGAAGTAAGGTCATTTTTCTTCAAAATCATTTCTCCTTCTTGAGACTAGCCTCAGGCTGACGTGGAAGGTCCCAAGAAACCCTTACATAGTTTTCCTAGACACGGCTGGGTGCTTGGGGATGAAAAGGGAAACAGGAGATTTGACCCCATAGGAAATTCTCACCAATCAGGGGAAAGAGGCTTCCTCCTGAGGGCAGCTTTGTGTTTCAGTAAGGTAGCTAGAAATCCAGGCTTCCAGTTTGGGGCCGTGGAGAGTTTTCCCTGAATGCTTTAACTCAACATAGGGAAAGAGAAGTTGACAATAATGTGCTCAATGTACAGTTTTGAGAAAGGAAGCAGAGTAGTGAGCCTGAAAGGTGGTGGTGGTGAAAATTTGTACTTATGTAGCAAGGGGAGCCGGATTCTCCACGAACCCCTCGATCTTTCAATCCTGTGTAAAATTAAGAAAAAGTAATCGAAGAGGAGCAGCACCGTAAAATGGAGGGGTTCTCAGCTAGAAAGAGGGGTAAGTGGCCCATAATCCAACCTCCTGCAAAGAGTTGTGTGAAGCAGGCAAGTCCTATCCTTTCTGAGCCTCCTTCTGAAAAGGATGAACCAGGGCGGGAATTATGCAGAAGCTCAGGACCTAGAGGGAGAGCTCGGGGATCAAGGTCGGGGTAACCCTAAGAGAGCAGGACGGGGCTCTGGGTGGCACGGCTGGAGGAGATAGGTACCAGCAGGGGCGGATTCTGTGCGGCTAGGTTGGAGAGCTGGACTGTCAGGGGCGGGGCTCTGAGTGACTGGGCGGGAGGAGAGCCGGACCTGCAGGGGTGGGGCTCTGATTGGACGGAGCGAGGTCCAGCGGGGGCGGGGCTTTGCGAGGCGGAGGGGTGGAGACCATTAAGGGCGGGGCTCTGAATAGTGCGGCCGGAGGAGATAGGGACCAGCAGGGGCAGGCCCTGAGTGGCGGGCGGGAGGAGATCGGGACCAGCAGTGAAGGGCCTCTGAGTGGCTGGGGGTGGAGCCCATCAAGGGCGGGGCTCTGAGTGGTTGGGCCGAGGGAGGATCAGCAGGGGTGGAGCTATGCGTGGCGGGGCGGGCTTGGGACCTAAGGTACGGCCCTGGGCCGGGTCTGGGCGGGGGCCACGGCCGCGGCAGGAAACCGGAAGCAGCCGCGGCCCCAACTCGGGAGACATGGCTGGCGTTAAAGGTACACCGGAGGTCCCCGGCTCGCTGGTCCTTTGGTGGGGTTGTGCCTCGGCTCCGGGCTAAGCCTGGAGCTGCGCCTTCAGCGCGTGGGCGGGGAACGGCTTCCCCCAGACCCGTCACCCTGCTCGCCTCTCTGGGTGGGAAGGAGCTCTCCTGCTCCCTTGGCCCCTTGGGGTGCGGGTGGAGGCGTGTTTCGGGCAACCTCACCCTTTTTTCTGCAAGACTGCTAGTCTGAGTGCTTTCTCCCGCGTCTCCGGGACGCTCCACGCGGAGCCCTCGCTGGGAGATCCTGGCTAGCCGTGGAGGCATCACCTCCCTGCTCCGTCCCAGTTCCTTGGAGCGTCGTCCCACCCGCTCCTATGCCGAGTTTTAAACTAGGTTTTCACTTCCTGACATGTCCATCCTAACGCCTCTCTTCCCTTTTCCTGCAACTTCGCTGAGTTTCCCATTTCTTCCAGAGGAGCCATTGTCTCCAGTGTTCCCGGAATTGGGACACTGAAATATGTTGTTCCTAATGATTTTTCCAGTTGGGCAGAGTTGGCTTCAAGCGGGTGTCAGCAGAAAGCACCCTGAAATGCTATGTTTCTCGTAACTGTGGAGAATGGGTGCACGTTGATCGCCCCTTTTATCAGTGTTTATTCATTTATGGACAGACAAGAAGATAGTGTTTGCGCTGTACTTGCTTTTGGATGGGGCATTTGATTTTAAAAAAGAGGGTACCAAAAACACCAGTTCCCTCATCTACGTGCCTTCAGAGGGACTGGGGATGTGACTGGGAGAGGTCGGAAGTCATCCTTTTGGTTTGGTAAGACGCCTTTTGATTTCTGATCTTTTGAATAGAGTAGCATAACTTGTTTCTACGTTGGCGTTCTAGCCTTGAAATTTATACCCAAAGATCTTCCCTCTCCAGTTAATCGGCATGTGCCTAAACATTCGTCCGGGTGTATTTGTACCCAGGCATGAGTTTATGATGAAATTTATCTGTGTGTGTAAACTGTTAGCAGCAGACGCATTTTCTGGCTGACTTTTACATGTGGCATTAATTAGTAAACATAATTTACTTGGACACTGTCCTCTGTGTAATATAACCATTTGAAGCTAGTGCAGGGAGTTTCCATTGTGGCTCAGCGGAGATGAATTCAACTAGTATCCATGAGGATGTGGGCTCCATCCCTGGCCTGGCTCAGTGGGTTAAGGATCCCTCATTGCTGTGGCTGCGGCGTAGGCTGGCAGCTGTAGCTCTGATTCAGCCCCTAGCTTGGGAACTTCCATATGCCACTAGTATGGCATGTGCCCTGAAAAGCCCCCCCCCAAAAAAAAAAGAAAAAAAAAAAAGAGTAAGCCAGTGCAGAAAACAGATGACAAGTGACAAGTATCAGGACTACACTGTGTTTAGTCATGCGTGGAAACTATCAAATAATACTACTTATTATGAATGTGTTAGAAATTGTGATGTGGTACAAAGGAAGATAGGCTATGAAATGAAAAAGGACTGCGAAAAGGAAGCATTTGCAGGTAATTCAGTTCATCTTTTAAAGAAGGACTACTGTATGCCTTTATGCCTGAGGCTTGGGATAAAGAGTTAAATGAGAAATTATTGTTGGGTGACAGAGCTGGAAGTAATTGTGCTCCTGTTTAAATGGCTAAGGTGTGCTAGGGTACAATGAGAACACAAATAGCTGTGGATCGATGCTCCTACATAAATGTGTTCAAGTTCTAATTGCCTTGGATCTGTGAACTTGACCTTATTTGGAAATAGGGTCTTTACAAATGTAATTAATTTAGGATGACATTGGGTTAGATGGGCTCTAACTCAATGACTAGTATCCTTATAAGAAAAGGGAAAATTAAACATGGAGACATATGGGGAGAACACCATATGAAGACAGAGGCAGAAACTGGAATGATGCATCTACAAGCCAGGGAGGACCAAAGAAGGCAGACAGCTACCAGAAGTTAGGATAAGGCAAGGAAGGAGACTTCCCTTAGAGTCTTCAGAGGGGGCATGGCCCTGCTAACGCCTTGGTTTCAGATATCAAGCCTCTATTACTGTAAGAGAATAAATTTCTGTTCTTCAAAGCCACCCAGTTTGTGGTTCATTATTAATAGCAGCCCTAGGAAACTAATACAGATGGGATTCCTGAACCCTGCTCCGGGGAGGAAGAGGACCACTTTCACAAAAGAGGCCATCCTTGGTCTGAATCTCAAAGGACCAATGAGGCTTCAACTGGTAAAGGATGGAGGGAAGGCAGAGTTTATTCTAAGTGGAGAACCCATGTGACATGGGGCCGAGGTGCACCTCGAGTGCTAGAATAGCTCGTGGGCTGTGAAAGCAACTGTGGCGGGTTGACACCAGCTTGATGTACTTGAGAGATCACTGCCGTGTGGAGGGTGGATTGGAAGAGTCATGAGATGAAGGCAGGCACGAGGTGATAGAGGTCTACTCGGGGGCAGCAGCTGGGCGTCTAAGAGAAGAAGAGGTGGTTGTCTCAGTGCTTTAGGGCTGCTATGACAAAAATACCATAAGCCGGGTGCCTTAACCAACACCCATGTATTTCTTAGTTCTAGAAGCTGGGATCTCCAAGATCATGGGACCAGCAGCTTTGTGGTCTGGTGAAGGCTGGCTTCCTACTATCTAGACAGGAACTAGCTGTGTCCTCACATGGCAGAAGGGGCAAGGAAACTCTATAGAGTCTCTTATAAGGGTTCTAATCCCACTCTTGACCTCATCACCTCCTGATACCATCTCACTGGGCCTTGGGATTTAATATATGAATTTGTGGGGTTGGGGAGGGGACGCAATCACTCAGTGTTTAGCAGTGGGTTTGAGTGAGGCTCGGAGGTTGAGTGCCCTTGACTTACTGATTTTCTAGGAAATAGAGTATAGGGTTGATGTTGGTCTTTCAAGATAGAACCTTCAAGGAAAAGGCATGTGTGGGGAGAAGAAGGTGGGAAGGTTTCAGTGTTGCACATGTTGAAGTTGAGGTCCTGGTTGGCTACCCAGACAGAGAAGTCCAGATTGGAGTTGGAGGGAGAGCCCTAGTTCTTAGGACCTACTCTGGGCTGCAGCATCAGTGTCGCTGGGCGCTCGTGGTACTGGGGAGCTTTGGTTTTAATGCGGTGTTCCAGAAAGAGTGTGGAGTGACAGAAGAGATGAAGTTGGATTCCTGGCTAGCTACAAGTTTAAGGGACGGCAAAGGATGCAAGTCCTGGAAAAGAAAAAGGGGGTAGATAGCTCAACTGGAGATTCGATCGTGGACCTGGAGAGATTGGGGACCTTAAACAGAGGGAAGAGGTCCAGGGTTGCTAGCTTTGAATGGTCTCCCAGAAGAGGTACCAGCACAGGTTGTCAGGCACAGGGAGGTGACAAAGCCAATGAGGACGAGATCATCTGTAGTGACATATTATGGGAAAAGTTACTTTTGTACATTTTTCCCCTGAAAATGTCATGTACTAAATGGAAAACAGATATAAAATATAACAATCTTGCTTTTCCCCTGATGTCTGTATATTTCCAGATGTTTTTAAAATCACCCTGGTGTTGTCCTATAAAAGTCTCCCCAGGGAGTTCTCTTGTGGCACAGGAAGTCAAAGATCCAGTGTTGTTATTGCAGCGACTTGGGTCACTGCTGTGGCATGGGTTTGATCCCTGGCCCGGGAATTTCCACATGCCATAAGTACCACCAAAAAAAAAAAGGAAGTCTCCCCAAATGGCCTCTTAAAGTGAAAGGAAGCAATCAAAATTCATCAATTTTGAATATTAAGGATTTTTTTTTTCAGAAGGATATTTGGATAATAGATTGTATTGTGCTTTTGATTGCTACCTTTAGCAAAGAGCGTTGTGAAAGTGAGCAGAGGAGTTCCTGTCATGACTTAGTGATAACGAACCTGACTAGTATCCGTGAGGACGCAGGTTCAATCCCTGGCCTCGCTCAGTTGCCGTGAGATGTGGTGTAGGTCACAGACGCACCTTGGATCCCACAGTATTGCTGGGGCTGTGGTATAGGCCGCCAGCTGCAGCTTCGATTGGCCCCCTAGCCTGGGAACTTCCGTATGCTGCAGATGTGGCCCTAACAGTAAAAAAAAAAAAAAAAAAAAAAGCAGATACCTACATCAATCAGCTTTGCTTTCTGAGCATTTCCTTTTGTCAAGCACTTTACATAGATTATCTCATTTAATTCCTATAACCCCCTAATACAGTGACACCATCATTCTCATTTTACAGGTGGAAAATTAGATTGAAAGCGCTTCGGCCTCTACCTAAGGTCACACAGCCGGTCAGTGGCAGAGTTAAGATGTGAACCCATGTTGGTGACTCAGAGCCCAAGATTATGTAACAATTCTGATATGCCATCTCCCACTCAGCCCCATGACAAAACAAACACGTCCCTACCTCCTCAAAGTGTCCGGTAGATGCAGGGAATAAATATCCATTGGATCCCAGTTGGGAAGCATTTTCTGTGAAGACATGAAAGCAGTCTTCAAATTCTTGCAGCACTGTGTTTGGGGAGGCAGTTTGGTTTACAATGGAAGGAAAGCGTTTTCAGCATTTCAGAACTGTCTGGGAGTTCCTGTTGTGGCTCAGCAGATTAAGAACCCGACTTAGCATCCACGAGGATACGGGTTTGATCCCTGGCCTCGCTCAGTGGGTTAAGGATCCGTTGTGGCCACAAGTTGTGGCATAGGTCGAAGATGCAGCTCCATTTAAACCCCAGCCCAAGAACTTTCATATGCTGCAGGTCTGGCCCTAAAAAAGAAAAAAAAAATTTTTTAATTAAAAATAAATTAAAAAAATAAAAACTATCCAAATAAAATGATTTGCCTCAGGTAATAGTAACTTTCCCTTCCTTGGAATTGTATCCATTGGCTAGCTGGCCTCTTGGGACAAATATTGAGGGGGTTCATCCATTAGGGGTTGAGTAGGGGAGATGCTTGAGCTTTTCCTCCACCTGATGGTTTAAAAGTGATGGACATAGGCAGTCATTTCCTAAGCAAATGTAGCATCACCTAATGAAATAAGGAAATCATGGCATTCTTTTATTTTTTTAATCAACATTTTTAAAGTTGCAATATAATTCACATACCAGAACAGTAACCTTTTTGAAGTGAAAAATTCTGTGGTTTTTAGCATATTCACAAAATTGGGCAACCATTACTACTTCCTAATTCCAGAATATTTCATCATCCCCAAAAGAATCACTCCCAATTCCTCTCTCCCTCCCCCCAGCCCCTCACAACTCCTGGGACCTACAACTCTTGGTTTTGTTTTTCACAGCTCTTGTGGCTTTATCCTTCAGTGGGGCTATTGGGCTGACTTTTCTTATGCTGGGATGTGCCTTAGAGGATTATGGGTAAGTTATCATTTCAAAGAGAACTATTCTTTCTGTGTCTTTGTCACTGTTCGTATGGATGTTAAGAGAGTTTGGTCAGTTTATCTACCAGCTCTAACCAAGGAATTAATGAAGCCCACATTCTGAACCCAGTCCCTTCCTGGGTCAGTTGTGTTTGTGCAGAGAAAAGCTCTTTTTAAAACTGATATGAGGAGTTCCCGTTGTGGCTTAGTGGTTAACGAATCCAACTAGGAACCATGAGGTTGCGGGTTCGATCCCTGGCCTTGATCACTGGGTTAAGGATCTGGCGTTGCCATGAGCTGTGGTGTGGGTGGCAGACGCAGCTCGGATCCCGCGTTGCTGTGGCTCTGGCATAGACTGGCGGCTACAGCTCCAATTCGACCCCTAGCCTGGGAACTTCCATATGCCACAGGTGCAGCCCTGGAACAGGCAAAAAGACAAAAAAATAAAAAAATAAAACTAAAACTGCTATGGGCATTCATTGAAAACCTCCTCTGGACCAGTGGGGGATACAGGAATGGGGAGACACAGTCCTGTCGTCAAGCGGCTTTCAGTTCTAGTTATGAGCCAGAGACAGGCAGACAGTCCATTCCGTAGAATGACAGCTCTAGTAGAGATATGTGCAAAGTACAGTGAAAGCTTGGAGAAAGTGAAACTGAGCTCTCCTAGGAGAGCCAGGGAGGGTTGCATAGAAGAGGTTGTCTTTAAGCTGAGATTTAGTGGATAAGTAAGTTTCTCAGGCTGATGAGGGGAGGGAGGGCATTGCAGGCAGAAGGAACAGAAAGGCTGGTGTGGCTACAGATTCACTCAATGAAGAGAAGGTGGTGCAGAGTGAATGGAAGAAGTTGGGCAGATCCGGTGAGACTTTGTCGCTGGGGGCAAGGAATCTAGGGGTTATTCCAAGCACTTGAAAGATTTTCAACCTACACACACTCAGAAGGTGTCTGGGGGCTTAGCATGTGCAAGGCACTGTGCTTATATTCAGCAGGGACAGCAGAGAGGACCAAGTTAAGATTCTGTCCCCAAAGAAATTACAGCTCAGTAATACAGAAAACGATAAAGAGTCTCGATTTTACATAATGTAGTGCTTTCTTAACATAACATAAAGTATCCGTGTATTCATAGGCTAGTCATTTTTATTTATCGCTACGCCTTATCTGTTCCTGGTAGAAATCATTTCATTGACTGATATTGACAACCGAAGACGAAATTTTTTTTTCTTTTTTGTCTTTTTGCCATTTCTTGGGCCACTCCCTCGGCATATGGAGGTTCCCAGGCTAGGGGTCCAATCGGAGCTGTAGCCACCGGCCTATGCCAGAGCCACAGCAACGCAGGATCTGAGCCGCGTCTGCAACCTATACCACAGCTCACATCAACGCCGGATCCTTAACCCACTGAGCAAGGGCAGGGACCGAACCCGCAACCTCATGGTTCCTAGTCGGATTCGTTAACCACTGTGCCACGACGGGAACTCCTGAAGACGTAATTTTTGACCTAGACATTTAAAACCATCTTAACTTTGAAACAGTCGTGTATCTTTAATTATGATGTAACTGTAACTTTTCTTTTTGGGTTTCTTCTGGGTCCAACCAACAGTGTGTACTGGCCCTTGTTTGTCCTGGTATTCCACGCACTCTCTCCCATCCCCCATTTCATTGCCAAAAGAGCAACGTATGACTCCGATGCAACAAGTAGTGCCTGTCGGGAACTGGCTTATTTTTTCACTACTGGAATTGTTGTGTCTGCCTTTGGATTTCCCGTTATTCTTGCTCGTGTGGCTGTGGTAAGTTTTGTTTATTGCTTTTGCCCCGCTTGTTGCCTGTGTCTGGAACCACGGTTTCATTTCCATTGCTTATTCGACTTAATGCTCAGAGCCAGACATATTTTTAGTTTCTTTATTCTCCCTTTCTACATCTACCTGTCAGTATCTGGGCCAGGTTTTCAGAAGGCTTTCTTTTTTCCTCGTGCAATTTTTAGCCAGACCAAGTGATTTCTTGCTTTTTCTCCTTCAAGCTGTTTGCTGCAATAGTTCTGCCGTTGTCCTGATCACCTAATGCCTGTGTGGGTGTGGGTGGGTGTGTGTGTGTGTGTGTGTGTGTGTGTGTGTGTGGCGAGGGTATTCCCCACACCAAAAGGAGCAATTCTCTACCGGCTGGGTGTCCTGCAACTGCATTTAATTCTGACTACTTGGAGGTAGCAGCAGATTCCACCGGTCAGAGCTCCGTCCCACAAGACTGCCTGCCTCTTCAGACGCCAGTTGCAAGCCCAGGTTGTTACCTATACTTCTGACTGCCTGGCTCCACAGCAGAGGTTCCCATGACCCCCTCCTTGGGCTCAATAAATTTGCTAGAACTCAGGAAACCCATTTACCCACTAGCTTACCAGTTCATTATAAAGGGATATAACTCCGAACCAGCCAGGAAGTGTGATGCAGAGGTCAAGGTGTGGGGGGAAGGCCGTGGAGTTTCCATGTCCTCTCCAAGTGTACGATCATGAAATCACCAATCCCCAAATCAGCAACCTAGAGGCTTCATTACATAGGTATGATGGATCAAACCATTGGCCAGTGGAGATTAGGTCCCCTTCCAGCCGCTGCCCCTCCCCCCTCCTCCCTCCTCCCTCCTCCCCTCCCTTGGAAGTTAGCGGGGGCGGGACTGAAAGTTCCTCATGAAACTGGTTTCCATTCTTAGGTGCTTTCTTTTCTTTTTTGTCTTTTTAGGGCCACAACTGTAGCATACAAAGGTTCCCAGGCTAGGGGTCGAATCAGAGGGGCAGCTGCTGGCTTACACCACAGCCACAGCAATGTGGGATCCGAGCTGGATCTGTGACGTACACCACAGCTCACAGCAATGCTGGATCCTTAACCCACTGAGCGAGGGCAGGGATCGAACCTACGTCCTCATGGATACTGGTCAGATTCATTTCCACTGAGCCACAATGGGAACTCCCATTCTTAGATGCTTTCCAAAAGTCACCTCGTTCAGATTAAAAAAAAGTCACCTTTATTTATTAGTCTCATCACTTAGGAAATTCCAGGAGTTTTAGAAGCTCTGTGCAAGAAATGAAGATGAAGACTAAATGTATTTTTCTTTTCTAGGGCTGCACCCATGGTATATGGAAGTTCCTGGACTAGGGGTCTAATTGGAGCTACAGCTGCCAGCCTATAGCACAGCCACAGCACTGCGGGATCCAAGCCGTGTCTGCGACCTACACCACAGCTCACAGCAGTGCTGGATCTTTAACTCAACGAGTGAGGCCAGGGAGTGAACCTGCATCCTCATGGATGCTAGTGGGATTCGTTTCCACTGCTACACGAAGGGAACTCCCCAAATATATATTTCTTATTATAAATCACAGCATCACACTGCATAATACCAGATTCTTCTGCAAATAGGATCCTGGACACAGGGGCCAACTTGACGCAGTAAGCATGTATTGAGGAACAACTGTATAGCTCTTAGAAGATACAGTGAATAAGGTGACATCTTTAGGAGTTCTCTTGTGGTTCAGCGAATTAAGTATCTGATGTCGTCCCTGCAGCAGCTCGGGTTGCTTCTGTGGCATGGGTTTGATCCTTGGCCCGGGAACTTTGGTGGGCCAGAGGTTTTAGCCAGAAAAAGATGACATCTTCATAATGTTGACCAAAAAAATTGAGCAATAGTTAGCCTAGGAAAGAAAATGGAAAATTTTATTTGAGCTGACCTGAGGATTACAACCTGGGAGACAGTCTTGCATTAAGCTCTGAGGACTAGTCTGTTAGTGGTCAGAGCACAGTTACATAAACTTTTGAGACAAAGGATTACATGTCCAATGATGTATTATTGACAGTTTACACACTCCAGATTGGCAGGTATAAAGGGAGTAGTGGGTCATGGGTCCTCGTGGCCCCTTACAGGATTAAGAAGGAAGGTTATCTCCTAAGCACTTGGGACCCTTTAGACATTAAGAAGGAAGGTCATCGCCTAAGGTATGATTAGTGCACCATACACTCTAAAGGGGAGTAAAATCTTATGTTTAGTTTTTTCTCGTCTTGCCTTAAAATAAGCATTTTATTTCATCCATATCCAATGTAAAATTGTTCTGTTTGTCTCCAAAATACACATTAGGGGTATGTGTTTTTATGTTTAACTTTTTCTTGTCTTGCCTTAAAATAAGCATTTTATTTCATCCATATCCAATATAAAATTGTTCTGTTTGTCTCCAAAATACACATTAGGGGTATAATTTATTCAGTTCTTCGACATTCACTGTCTTCCATACTATTTGCTTTTATTTCCCCCAATTACATGCTCTTTCACTTTCATGAAACTCTTATTTGGGGTTATTTACTCATACAGTCAACATCTTTGGAACACATGCTATTTTTAGGCGACTAGGCATAAGAACCGGATACTCTCTCTGTTCTCAAAGAGCACAGAAACTAGCCCAATGGGTAAGTATACGATATATGTAATGTGTGGTTATTAAAACATGACCAGAAAAGAAATGGAAGTGATCAGAAAGCCATAGGAGCACCACGAAGAGAGAAATTACAACAGTCATTTGACGTGGCCTCTGAGGATACTTAGGGTTTTGGTTAAAGTCGGGAGGCCTGTTATATGGAATGGCACCCAAGTGTGAAAGTGCAGTTTGTGAGAATGCAATATATGGAATAAAGGGCAGTCCAATATGATGGATCCAAAAGGGAGTGGTTGAGATTGAGGTTGGAAAGGCTGGGAAAGCCTGGTCGGGAAGGGTCTGGAATGCCAGGCCGGTTTGGACTGTCTACATAGCAGGGAAGCATGGAAGGTGTTTGAATGTAGGACTGTCGTGATCTTATTCTCCTTGTGCCTTAGACTAGTACTTAATTTGTGCTCTAAAGATTTCTATTTTTACCTTCCAAAGAGGGTTTTTAGGAAGAAACTTTCATTGATGTTTTCTATTGGTTAAATTAAAAAATTGCCCGCTAGAGGGTGCTCTCATCCTCCCGTGCCTGTGGAAAAACCATCTGCCAGGCTGGAAGGCTCTCTTTCTTTGCCCACAGTGTTATTTAAAAATCTTTCCTTGCCTAGAAAACAACAAGTCAGTCCATGACTCTCCAATTCCTATTTTCATGAAAGAAGGCAATGTCTGCAGAACTTTCGGTGTCCAGTATTATAATTGGACTCTTTATAATCTTGCTTCGTGTATTTTACTTAAGGCGGTCATTGTCTACTGAAAACAAGTAAAGAAATACATCTAATGGGGCAAATGTTAAGGATGATTCCAGACTTAATTAACAAGCATCACAAAATAATTTCACTAATGACCGAACCGTTCACTGTCGCCTGCCTATTATGTTATTAAGCCTTTTAGCAGTTTTATGTAATATTTCATTGGCTGTTTCTAATGCGGTAAATAACAGGTTTGCAAAGAATACAGTATAAAGCAAGTGAAGACTTAATCCTCTTTTCTTGTGTTTCAGATCAAATGGGGAGCCTGTGGTCTTGTGCTGGCGGGCAATGCAGTCATTTTCCTTACAATTCAAGGTTTTTTCCTTGTATTTGGAAGAGGAGATGATTTTAGCTGGGAGCAGTGGTAGCACGTGCTTTATTCTGATAAAATGCGTTTAATTTCTTAGAATTTATACTATATGTATATGTGTGCACATGTGGCCTTTTACTATGAAATTTAATATGCTGGGTTTTTTATACCTTTGTAATCATGTTCACATGAAGAAGGACTCCCAGGGGAAAAGGTTACTTTGAGTCCTAGCCAATAGACTTCTCCATTTACTCAAGTCGAATTATGTTCTTTGTTAAGCGAGTCACATAGCCACAGGTGCTCTCGGAGAATATGTTAACACAGTTTCAAAGACAGCTGCTCACGTCCTGTGATGCCTGTTTGCCTTTTGCCCAGGGTTGTGCTTGAGTAGGCACGTAACACTGGGGCCCTCTCAGCTCTGCTCGGGACTCCCAAGACATACCTGTGGCCCACAGAGGCAGAGGTGGCTCCCTCTTTGTGTCGTAGGCTCTTGCTTCTCAGAGTGTGGTCCATAGGCCAAGATCATCAGCATCTCGAAGTGTGGTCCCTGGGAGCTTAGTACAAATGTAGCATCTGAGGCCCCACCCCCAACCCACTGCACTTTTGCTATGAGTCCCAAGTGAATCACATGCATGTTGAAGTTGGAGAAGCGCTGTCTTGGTGGAATAAGCACGGCCTTCCCCTTGGCTTAAACACGTAACCTTTCTGGTCGTTAGCTGCCTGTTAGAACTGTTTTCCCCCGGCCCCTTAGGCTGAGGCCTCATTCAGGCTCCTTGGCAGTGACGAAATGTCCAAACTATAACCTATACGCTGTTCCTCAATTTGTGAAGTGTTCTCGGGAGGGAGCAGCGGTGGCTTCTCATTGTCTGAAAGGCCGTGGCTGTCTTCACGTGGCTGGGGGCCCAGAGCCCCCACTGGGAGACGGTAGGGAGACTGGGCTGGAACCAGCCCCCTTTTTTAGCAGGCCAGGGAAGAGTGGATTAGTGATACTGTTTAGTTTCCCTTTATAATCTGACATTTCTCCCCAGTTGGCTATGCTGGTCCCCACTCACCCACCAACCCCACCAACTCCCTCCCTACCCAAACACACTCTCCCAGCAGTTTTGATCTGCCCTCACTTCTTCGTGGCTCTGGCTTCTCCTTTCTACAGACATGAAGCCAGGTAAGCAAGCGGAGGGTGAGCTGCTTAATTTTACTTACATGTTGATGTACTTACTGTCTTTTGTGTCCTGTGGCTTTAAAAAATACAACACTCGATGCCACTTTTAAGTGAATCATTGAGAATTCATGGCATGCTGAGTCCTGTAATCAGTCTTTCTAGCTCAGCTTTTTGTCTAAGACCTATGGAGAAAGGGAAATGTGGGAAATAGAACCATCACTTGATTAGAATATAGCAATGATTTCAAACCGTTGTTAATGTATAAACTGACATTCATTCAAAACACTGAAACCTTGACGTTTGTAACCCCTTCCTTTTCTGGAATGATGCTGGGATGAGACGATAGATGAGATACCTGAAAGGAGAATGTGCAAAGTGGTATTTTAGCCTTGTGCATGATTTTATCTTTTCTCTATTCCATGTATGTGTAAAATTGTTGACATTGTCATTTCCGGTATTTATATTAGAAAAATCCTATGGACACTTTATAATTTTAACCAGCATTTTTAACAACACTTGCACTTGCTGTATTGTAATAAATTTCACTTTTAACACAAAAGTTTCATTTTAGAAGTCTTTCTTCTGATGTTGCCTTGCTTTAAGGTAACAAAAAAACGAAAATGTCTTCGTGTTCTGAAACATGCCATTTTGAGCAATAATCTGTCCTGCATTAGAATAATAGCAATAAGTTAGTTGTAAGATCCCATTTGGATGTGTAGTTGGCTTGTGATAGCTTTTCTTTTCCTAAGATGGAAATACTTTTTCATGTATACTCTCTTTTACAAAAACTGTTTTTTTTTGCTTATACACATTTTAAATAACCACGGTAACCTTAATGTGTAGTCTTAAAGCTCTGTCTCTTGATTAGATTTCCAGAATGATGGAGTTCCCGTCGTGGCTCAGTGGTTAACGAGTCCGACTAGGAACCATGAGTTTGCCGGTTCGATCCCTGGCCTTGCTCAGTGGGTTAAGGATCCAGCATTGCCGTGAGCTGTGGTGTAGGTCGCAGATGCAGCTCAGATCTGGCATTACTGTGACTCTGGCGTAGGCCGGCAGCTGTAGCTCCGATTGGACCCCAAGCCTGGGAACCTCCATGTGCCACGGGAGCAGCCCAAGAAAATGGCAAAAAGACAAAAAAAAAAAAAAAAAAAATTTCCAGAATGATACAAAGTACTTGCATGTAGGATATTCATAGATATTCCCTCCTCATGAAGTGGTTTATTGAAGCCATGGACTATTGGATTTGCTCTGTGTCTGAAAGGGGCATTCATTCTGCAGCACCTAAGTATCCTTGATGTGTAATCAAGGTCAGTAGGAATGATGGCTGTATGTGAGTGAGCAATACAGAAGGTCCATCTTGGTGACACAAATAGCATTTTTCTTCCTTAAAAAAGTTGGGTTTGTTTTTTTCCTATGCACCACAGAAGGTATTGTGGCGATTCCAAGGACATTGATTACATTCTAAAACTGAGAACGCCCATAAAGAGTTGCCCACAAGCATGTAATCCTATGAAAGGATTCTCTCTCACATTCCACACGACTGGCTTACACGTTGAAACACTTTTTCCCGCAGAAACACTATCATGAATTGGCGAGTGGATGACCAGGCCAAGCCCTCCGAGGAAGGCTAAACCTATCATAGCTGATCTTTAACACCCAAGGTACCTGCCTGAGTTTTGGGTCTTGGCCACAGGGTAGGGTGACCCCAGTTTGAAGAAAGGAAAGTGTGAATGTCTGCCTCCTTTCCTAAGATCAAGGTCTTTCTTTTTTTTCTTTTTGGTCTTTTTAGGGCTGCACCTGTGGCATATGGACGTTTCCAGGCTAGGGGTTGAATTGGAGCTCCAGCCACCGGCCTACACCACAGCCACAGCCATGCCAGATCTGAGCTGCATCTGTGACCTACATCACAGCTCATGACAACCCTGGATCCTTAACCCACTGAGCAAGGCCAGGGATCGAACCTGCGCCCTCATGGATGCTAGTCAGATTCGTTTCCACTGAGCCACAACGGCAACTCCCCCAAGGTCTTTCTTACTCCAATTTTTGCACCCCTTTCCATCCCCTACTGCTCCTGGCGCCCAGGTTTCCTTTCTGGCCTCCTCTCCTGACTTGGAAGCCTCCTCCTAGCCTTACCCTCCTCCCGAGGCTCTTCGTATTCCCAGCTCACCCTTTTTCCTCCCCCTACTACACGTGTCTTACTACAGCTGATCTGTGGTGTTTAAGGAGAAAGCAGGCTGATCGTACTCTCTCCCAGAAAGAATGAATGACCATGACGTCTTCTCTACGTCTGGAGCACAGCCGCGCCTGCCTGGAGCAGTTACCGTGCAGAGCTGCATTTTTACAAGGGCAAAAGGCAGTGTTTCAAAGTAAAGCGAAAAAAGCCTTCCAGCCTTTTGTAGAAGGATGGTAATATTTTGGGCCAGTGGCGACCCCATCCCATCTCACCTCTTACGCAGGATGTGTTCTTGGCTGGTCCCGCATTTCATAGTTGTTTCTTTCCCTTCACTTAGAACCCACAAGTTTTCCGTACAGTCCTCAAGAAATCTTTGCCTCGGAAGTATCCCCTGGATGACGACTCTTCTAGAGGCTGAAATGTTTCATGACCTTAATAGCATTCTTAGCCTCTCAGAGAAATACTTACGAGATACCACAAAAAATCTGCCTTTTCAAAGTTGGACAAATTCGGATTTTGCACCATAATTTAACCAAAATATTTATAAGCATGCTAAGTCATTTTCTTTTCTTTTTTTGTCTTTTTTAGGGCTACACCAGCAGCATATGATGGAGGTTCCCAGGCTAGGGGTCTAACTAGAGCTGTAGCCAGCCGCCAGCTTACACCAGAGCCACAGCAACTCAGAATCTGAGCTGTGTCTGCAACCTACACCACAGCTCACGGCAACACCAGATCCTTAACTCACTGATCCTTAACTCGAACCCGAGTCCTCATGGATGCTAGTCGGGTTTGCTAACCACTGAGCCATGGTGGGACCTCCGCTAGTAATTTTGAAGTAGAGTAATTAGTTCACAACTGGGGAATATTATTTCCGTAGTTGAATATAAGTGGTGCATTTAAATTTTCTTTTTGCCATTCTGCCTCATGAAGTACCTTATTTGCAAGAATTCCAGTGTAACTCATGAGTTACAATCTGCTTTCAGGTGGTCATGCTCCTGCAGTAGAGCAGTGACACACACCAAGCATGGTGTGAAAGAGCCCCAGACTGCTTTAGAATGCAGTCATATGTATATGACGAGGATGAGTTTATTTCTTTTCCTTTTTTTTTTTTGTCAGGGCCACACCCATGGCATGTGGAGGTTCCCAGACAAGGGGTCCAATTGGAGCTGTAGCTGCCATCCTACACCACAGCCATAGCGATGCCAGATCCCAGCCACATCTGCGACCTGCATCATAGCTCACGGCAAGGCCAGATCCTTAACCCACAGAGCGAGGCCAGGGATCGAACATGCGTCCTCATGGATACGAGTCATTCATTTCCACTGAGCCATGATGGGAACTATTTCTCTTATTTATTTATTTTCTTCCTCCAGCCAGGCTTCCAGAGAATGATTCCTTTTAAAATAAACCTTGTCAGGAGTTCCCTGGTGGCTCAGTGGGTTAAGGATCTGGCCTTGTTACTGCTGTGGCTCTGGTCACAGCTGTGGCGTGGGTTCGATCTCTGACATGGGAACTTTCGCATGCCCCAAGGGTGACCAAAAAAAGAAAAAAAAAGCGAAAACAAATTCGGTTTTAAAAAATATATAAATAACCCACTGAGTCACAATGGGAATGCCCAGTATCATCAGTTTTTAAACATACATTCGATTAAAAATAATAATGAGATTGGGGTGTTTTTTTTCTGAATAAATTAGCAATTTTAAAGAAGATGAAAACATATTTTCAAGGGGAAAGAGCAGTCTCAATAATTTTTTTAAAGTTTTATTGGCATATAGTTGACTTGGTGTTTTAGTGTCAGATGTACAGCAATGAGAGCAGCTGTCTATATAGCTGCACATTTATATCTCCACTCTTTTTTTCCCATCTAGCTTATTTAGGTTTTTACACCCTATTGAGTAGACTTCCCTGAGCTAGACAGGAGGTTCTTGTTAATCATCTATTCTATACATTACTGTGAGCAGAAAGATGCTTTAGCACCATGAAAAAGCTGCATCCTCTTCCACCCAAATTTACGCCTCTAGAAAACATCTTAAAGAGCTAATTAAGGATGTGCAGAGAGATTGACTCATACCTCACATCCACACAGCTCTCCTTCTCATTTCTCTTTGGTCAGAATGCAAACATCTCTCTCACAGCCAAGCCTATGCCACACAATCTAAAATCGAAAGGAACCACATCCTGCTTATTCCTCCTCCCTTTTGTATTTCCCCCCGTGGCACCTGTCATAGATCGTGTAGTTTATTTTTGTCTAGTTTTAATTTTTCTTTTCACCCCAAAACATGTTCTGTGTGGCAAGTATTTTATATGTTTTGATCACTGCTGTAATCAGGGACAGTTCTACATTTTATGGGTCTCTACACACAATGTAGGAGTTCTTAAAAAAAGAAGTGTTTTCCCTCCTGTTTTTTTGTTTTGTTTTGTTTTGTTTTTTAGGGCCACATCTGAGACATTGGGAGGTTCCCAGGTTCGGGGCTACAGCTACTGGCCTAAGCCACAGCCAGAGCAATGCAGGATCCGAGCCTTGTCTGCAACCTACACCACAGCTCACAGCAACGCCCAGATGCTTAATCTACTGAGCCAGGGCAGGGATCAAACTTGCAACCTCATGGATCCTAGTCAGATTTGTTTCCACTGTACCACAACGGGAACTCCTCCAATTTCTTTTTTTTATTATTTTATTTTTTTATGGCAGTACCTGCACCATATGGAAGCTCCCAGGCTAGGGATCGAATCAGAGCTGCAGCTGCCAGCCACAGCAATGCCAGATCTGAGCCACTTCTGTGACCTACACTACAGCTCACCACAATGCCAGATCCTTAGCCCACTGAGCAAGACCAGGGATCGAACTGACATCTTCATGGGTACTAGTCAGGTTCTCAACTAGAGCCACCCTGGGGACTCCTCCCCCCAAATTTCAAACTTAAAAAAATCTAATAAATAAAATATCAGAAAATAACTTTTAAAATAATTAATAACATCTAGAAAAATGACAATGCTGGTAAATTAAACCCTAAAATTTAAATTATTTTGTTATTGGCTGGATTCCCAAGGTATTCCAAAAGATAAGCCTGGGAATAACTGATACACTTTTAACTTTTTTTGTAGTCAAAGAATTTATTCATTCATTATGATTTGCAGATTTATTGAAATACAATTCACATACCATAATATTCACCCCTTTATAATGTGCAGGTCAGTAGTTTTCAGCATAATCAAAAAGTTGTGCAGTTCCCGTCATGGCTCACTGGAAACAAATCTGAGTAGCATCCATGAGGATGCAGGATTGATCCCTTAAGTATCTGGCATTGCTGTGAGCTGTGGTGTAGGTTGCAGAGGCGGCTCAGATCCTGAGTTGCTGTGGCTGTGGCCCAGGCTGGAGGTTACAGCACCAATTGGACCCCTAGCCTGGGAACCTCCATATGCCGGGGGTGTGGCCCTACACAGAAAAAAAAAAAAAAATCAGATTATTTCCACTTCAAGTTGGTTTCTTTTTTTGTGTTTTTAGTGAAATGAAATTTACCTATTGCACAATTCACCTCCTCCCCCTCTCCACAATTCACCCCCTCCCCCTCTCCACAATTCACCCCTTGAAAATGTACAGTCCAGGAAGTTCCCATGTAGTGCAGCAGGATAAGGATCCAGGGTTGCTGCAGCTGAGGTGGGTGTTTGATTTCTGGCCCAGAAACTTCCGTATGCCATAGATGTGGCCCAAAATAAATAAATAAAATGTACAGTCCAATGGCTTGTAGTATATTCGAAAGCTGGGCAACTATCACCACCAACTACCACCATTAATTTCAGAGCTGTTTTCATCACCCCAAAAAGAAACCCATACTCAGGAGCAGTCATTCCTCATTTCCCCTTCCCTCAGGCCCTGGCAACTACATATCTACACTCTATTTCTATAGATTTGTTTATTCTGGACATTTTCTATAAATAGAATTTTACAATATATGGCCTTTTGTGATTTTTTTTCCCACTTGACATGGTGTTTTCAAGGTTCATCCATCCATGTTGTAGCCTTTATCGATATTTCATCTCTTTCTATGGCTGAAAAATATTCCATTGTATGGATAGGCCACATTATCCATTCATCAGTTGACAGACATTTGTATTGTTTCCACATTGGGGCTATTATGGATAGTGCTGATATGAAATTTGTATGCAAGTTATTGTGTGGTTCTATGTTTTCATCTCTCTCGGGTATATGCCTAGGTATGGATTTGTTGGGTCATATGGTAGTTCAATATTTAACGTTTTGAGGAACTCCCAAAATTTTCTAATGCTGGCTACACCATTTTATATTTCCACAAGCAATTTTGCAGGGCTCTGACTTTTTCCTATCCTTGCCCACACTTCTTTTGTCTGTCCTTTTGAGTAGAGCCCTTCCAGTGGATGTGAAGTGACAGTTTGTACTGGTTTGGATTTGTGCTTCCCTGATGTCTAATGATGTTGAGCATGTTATTGGCCACGTGTATACCTTTGGAGAAATGCCTATTCATATCCTTCGTACATTTTTCAAGTGGGTTGTCATTTTACTATTGACGTGAGATGAGAAGTCAATGGAGCAGCAAGGTGACATAATCTGACTTATATTTTACAGGCTCTTACTCTTACTGCTGTGGTGAAATTAGCCTGAAGGGGGAAATGGGCAAAAGCAGGGAGACCAGTTAGGAGGCTAGAGCAATGACCCAAGTAAGACCATAATGTCTTAAACCACTGGTGCAGCAAAGGTATGAGTAGTGTTTTGATTCTGGATATAATCTGAAACTAGAAGCAACAGGATTCCCTGATGAAGCGCCTGTGGGATGTGCAGTAATGTGAAGTTCTGAAATGCTCCAGGTCTTTTGTTCCGGGAAACGGAGAACAATAGGGAGCGTCAGAGGCTTTGACTTTGGACATGCAAAGTTTGAGATGCCTATTAGGCATCCAAGTGGAGAGGTGATGACAGGATTTAGAGAAATCTAGGCTAGAGATTAACACTTGTGAGTCAGCTACCTACGAAAGGTAATTAAACCATGAGACAGCATGAGATCACCAAGTAGGTGAGTGTAGACACAGGACAGGAAAATTCATTTATTTTGCTGAATAATAAAGTTTACTCTTTGATGTATGTTTTATTTACATACATATATACATACAACACATATACACACATAAATTTATATATGTATACATATTTAAAATAATTTTCCGTTAACTAAACTTTGAATTTATGGTAAGTATATTAATCCTATAGCTACTTATGCCATTAATTAGCCCTCATAAATATGTTTTATGTGACACCTTGCACTTATCCCTCAAAGACAGGTCAAAAAAGTCCCACCTTCAGACAGCCAGTGTATCTCCTCCACAACCTTCAACTTCCCCTTATTGTTCAGCTACAGAAAAAGAGGAGATAAGTGTTGATGCCATTGTTTGGTGGGGACTCTGTTTCAGAGCCTGTGCCTAGATGGTCTCAGAGTGACGGAAAACCTCCATAACAGGAGACACATGCACAGGCAAGTGAGTAGATCACAGAGGCGCTCCATAGCACAGGCAAAGTGAGTAGATCACAGAGGTGATCCATCCCATCTGGGATGGGACCAGAGAGCATCAGCCTAGGTCCCACTGTGAGAATCACAGCAAATACTAAGTGTGGTACCTTAAATAAGTTAAGCATCCCATTAAAACCTGTGTCTAAAGCTCATTTGACTCATTTCCATCATCAGCAAGTGGATTGTAGCAAGAGCATTGCCAAGGAACCACAAAGGGTGAGGCTACAGCAGTGCTGGGTGAGAAGCACTGAAGAATTCTAGTTTTGTCAGTGGAACAAGCATATAAGAAAAGCTATAAGAATCGTGCAATTTTACAGAAGATGGTGATAAAATGTGTTTCTTAACTGCAGAGGATATGTAAGTATTGAGGCAGAAGCACAGACGCATTTATGCTTTAAATTATTACGTAAGATAATTACCCAGCTAAGTTTGAATATATGGTTCTATTATTTAGTTATACTGAGGACCAAAAAAGTGAATGTGCAACTTTTGATTTAATAATATCTAATAATTAATTTGGAAGTGCATGAAACAGCTGTAATTATCCAATTTTAGTAAAGAGATAAGTCAACAGCGGAGAGCCATTGTGCCAGGTCTTCAAGTGCGTTCTTTTCCAAGTGAGTAATTTCAAGATTAAGGCCACTCTGCCTACATGCCGAGTACTGAAGATGAATATTTGTTTCAAAATGGTCATCTACTAATTTTGCACTATGCCCGATGACCATAGGGAAACGAATTGAAATTTATTTTCTACAAAGTTACACCTTTTTTTTTTCAATGTGGGGAAAGGCTTGAAATTTAAATTCTTCTCAAGTTTAGTTTTTTTAAAAAAAACAGACATTTGTTTTCTACTTCTGCAAAAAAAAAAAAAAAAGAAGGAAGATGAAACTTGACTGATCACCTAAATGGAATTTTATTTTTTTATTTTTTTATTTTTTTGTCTTTTGTTGTTGTTGTTGTTGCTATTTCTTGGGCCACTCCTGCGGCATATGGAGGTTCCCAGGCTAGGGGCAGATTTGGAGCTGTAGCCACCGGCCTACGCCAGAGCCACAGCAACGTGGGATCTGAGCCGCGTCTGCAACCTACACCACAGCTTGCGGCAACGCCGGATCGTTAACCCACTGAGCAGGGGCAGGGACCGAACCCGCAACCTCATGGTTCCTAGTCGGATTCGTTAACCACTGCGCCACGACGGGAACTCCCTAAATGGAAATTTTTTAAAGAGCCATTTAGGAAGCACAGAGAAGAAAATAACTTCCCAATTCTAATTACTGGAAAAGAACTTTTTAATTACATTTAGCTGGCCAAAAAAGAAAAGTAAAAAGGAAAGTTGTTTTTTTTTTTTTTTTTTTAAATATGAAGAGAGATGTTATGTTTAAATATCAGGTACATGACCTTTTTTTTTTTTTTTTTTTTTTTTTTTGTCTTTTTTGTTTCTTTAGGGCCACACCTGTGGCATATGGATGTTTCCAGGCTAGGGGTCGAATTGGAGCTGTAACTGCCAGCCTATGCCACAGCCATAGCAATGCCAGATCCGAGCATCCGAGCTGAGTCTGAGACCTACAACACAGCTCGCGGCAACGCTGGATCCTTAACCCACTGAGTGAGGCCAGGGATTGAACCCGCATCCTCATGGATCCTAGTCAGGTTCGTTAACCACTGAGCCACAACAGGAACTCTGGTACATTATTTCTTCAGATATATACATTCTCAGACTCCAGATGAGATCTTTCCATGCATCCAGCATGCTTTCAAAATGAAAATGCAGATGGACACTTAAACCAGAGAAGTTTCCTTGGGAACTTTTTCTTGTGGGCACATTATGCTAACAGGTATTACCAAATTGCTACTAAGAATTTAACTTTATGCTTTATGCTTAGGTGGGCAACACAATGAAATATCCAGCTCAGTTTCTTTTTTTTCTTTTTTTAGGGCCGCACCTATGGCATATGGAAGCTCCCAGGCTAGGGTCAAATCAGAGCCACAGCCACAGCAATGCAGGATCTGAGCGGTGTTTGCAACCTACACCACAGCTCACGGCAATGCCGGATCCTTAACCCACTGAGCGAGGCCAGGGATTGAACTCGAAACCTCATGGTTCCTAGTCTGATTCGTTAACCACTGAGCCACGACGGGAACTCCCGAGACAGTCAATTCTTATAGAGTCTTATTCTAAACCAGATCAGTGGGGTTATAAACCCCGTTGTACTGGAGCTAACCCAAATGATTATCCAGGTGCTCAAAAGCTTTTTGAGAACGGCTGAACACATGTATTTCTGGGCAGCATTAGCAAATAGAGTTTAATTTCATGTGCTTTATCAGGTGAAATTGATTTTGGTTTGCATTTATTTGGACTGAGAAATGTTTTAATTTGCACAAATATAGCTAGCGCATAGTAGGAACTCAAAATGAAATGACAATTTAATTGATAAGGACTTTCTTAGAGAAGGGTTAGTAGAGAAGATTAAGTAGCTTTAGCTAAAAATAGGTTTATTTTCCTTGAAGAGATTAGATCGTGATTTTCAATCCCTGGTAATTTAGGACTGTGGCTTCTTATTAAAGGTGTTTTTAATTGAGTTTCAAGTTTGCCTCTTTCAACCCAATGAGAAATTCTCAAGTTTTTCCTTTGCACTCTTTTGGGTTTGACAGACACTTGGCAAGATGGGAAATAAATAGAGCCTGAATTGGACTTCCCTTGTGGCTCATGACCTAACTGCACGGCATTGCTCTACAGTGGCTGTGGCTCGACCCCTGGGTTGGGAACTTCCACATGCTGCAGGTGTGGCCACTTGTTAAAAAAGGAGTTCCTGTCAGGGCTCAGTGGAAGTGAATGTGACGCATATCTATGAAGACGCAGGTTCAATCCCTGGCTTTGCTCAGTGGATTAAAGATCCTGCGTTGCCCTGAGCTGTGGTGTAGGTTGCAGACATAGTCTGGATCTGGTATTGCTGGGGCTGTGGCATAGGGCGGCAGCTACAACTCTGATTCGATCCCTAGCCTGGGAACCCAGGGTGCAGCCCTAAAAAGACAAAAAAAAAAAAAAAAAAAAAAAAAAGGTGCCTTGATAACTGAATTAACTCACAGACAGATATTTATCTATCTAAAACAGTTATATAAATATATAGTTATATATAACATATATATTTGTTGTGCTATCTTTTTAATTTTCTTAAACTTTTAAAATTTTCTCAAAAAAAGTTTTGTTAAGACATAGTTCACCTACCATACAATTTGCCCATTTAGAGTGTAATTCAATAGTTTTTAATATTATATACTCAGAATTGGGCAACTACCATTGCAATCAATTTTAGAATATTTTCATCACTCCAGAAGAAATCCTGTACCCGATAACAGCCACTCATCCTGCCCCCACCCCACCCCAACTCCATCCAGCCCTGAGCAACCAGTAATCTGCTTTCTGTCTTTATGGATTTGCCTTGAGTGGATATTTCATATAAATGGAATCATACCATATATCATCTTTTGTGACTGGCTTCTTGCACTTGGCGTATTTTCTTTTCTTCAGATTTTAAAAATATATTTATTCCTCAGAAATTAAAATTGCATATATTTAAGGTATAAAATGATTTTTTTTCTTTTTCTTTTGTCTATTTTTTTGCCTTTTCTAGGGCTGCTCCTGCGGCATATGGAGGTTCTCAGGCTAGGGGTCTAATCAGAGCTGTAGCCGCCAGCCTAAGCCAGAGCCACAGCAACATGGGATCCGAGCCGCATCTGCGACCTACACCACAGCTCAGGGCAACACCAGATCCTTAACCCACTGAGCAAGGCTGGGAATCGAACCCACAACCTCATGGTTCCTAGTTGGAGTCGTTAACCACTGTGCCACAATGGGAACTCCTAAAATGATGTTTTGATATGTGTTTGCATGGTGTGTTGATTATCACAATCAACCTCAGTAACGGCATTCACCACCTCCCCTAGTTAACCGTGTGTGTGTGTGTGTGTGTGTGTGTGTTCGCTCTCACAGAACACTTGAAATCTACTTCCATTCTGTAGGTTGCCTTTTCAATTTATTGTTTCCTTTGCTGTAAAGAAGCTCAACGTAGTCCCAACTGTTTATTTTAGTTTTTGTTTGTGTTTTTGGTACATTAGTTGAAAAATCATGGTCGAGACCAATGTCAGGATTTTGTCTCTCTTTTATTTTGGGAATTTCATGGTTTCAGGTCTTACATTTCAGTTTTTGATCCATTTTGAGTTAATTTTTGTGAACGGTGTAAGATAGAATTCTTGCACTGTCTTGTTGATATTTAAAAATGCATATTCTGGAGTTCCCGTTGTGGCGCAGTGGTTAAGGAATCCGACTAGGAACCATGAGGTTGCTGGTTCGATCCCTGCCCTTGCTTAGTGGGTTAAGGATCCGGCGTTGCCGTGAGCTGTGGTGTAGGTCGCAGATGCGACTCGCGACTCGGATCCCGAGTTGCTGAGGCTCTGGCATAGGCCAGTGGCTACAGCTCCGATTGGACCCCTAGCCTGGGAACCTCCATATGCCGCAGGAGCGGTCCTAGAAAAGAGAAAAATAAAATAAAATAAAAAAATAAAAATGCATGTTCTGTGCGTCTTCTTTGGAGAAATGTCTATTTAAATCTTCTGCGCATTTTTTGTTTGGGTTGTTTAGTCTTCTGTTATTGACTTGTATGTGTTGTTTCTATATTTTGGGGATTAAGCCCTTGTCGGTTTCACAATTTGTGACTATTTTCTCCCATTCCTTTTTTTTTTTCTTTATGGTTTCTATTGTTTTCCAAAAGCTTGTAAGTTTGATTAGCTCCCAATTGTTTATTTTTGTTTTATTTCTATTGCCTTGGGGGACTGATCTAAGAAAATATTTGCATGCTCTATGTCAGAGATTTTTTTCCCCTTTTTTTTGCTGCCTTGCAGCATATAGATTTCCCAGGCCAGGGATCCGAGCCGTAGTTTTGACCTACACCACAGCAGCAGCCACGCCAGATCCTTTAACCCACTGTGCCGGGCTGGGTATCCAGAAGTTCCTGTTGTGGCTCAGCAGTAATGAGCCGGACTAGTATCCTAGAGAATGCAGGTTCAATTCCTGCCTTGCTCAGTGGGTTAAGGGTCTGGCATTGCTGTGAGCTGCTGTGGTATAGGATCCAGGGTTGCTGTAGCTGTGGTATAGACTGGAAGCTGTAGCTCTGATTTGACCCCTAGCTAGGGAACTTCTATATGCAGCCCTAAAAAGCAAAAAACAACACAAAGCCCAAAAAAGATGTGGTACCTATATGTAAAGAATACTACTCAGCCATAAAAAAGAATGAAATATTGCCATTTTCAGCAACAAGGATGCAATTAGAGAGTCTCATATTAAGTGAAGTGAGTCAGAATGAGAAAGATACATACCGTAAAATATGACTTATATGTAAAATCTAAAATATGGCACAAATGAATCTATCTGCAAAACATAAGGACTCACAGACACAGAGAACAGCCTTATGGTATCTAAGGCGGGGAGGGAGTGGGATATACTGGGAATTTGGAGTTAGCAGAGGCAAACAATTACATTTAAAATGGATAAGCAATGAGGTCCTACTGCACCGCACAGGGAACTATATCCAGTTTCTTTGGACGGACCGTGATGGAAGATAATATGAGAAAGGGAATGCCTGTGTGTGTGTGTGTGTGTGTGTGTGTGTGTGTGTGAGAGAGAGAGAGAGATCTGGGTCACTTTTCCGTACAGCAGAAATTGGCACAGCATTGTACATCAACTATAATAATGAAAAATAATTTTAAAAAAGCATATTCCCTTACCTTCAGCACTGCTTTAAAAACAGAATGCTTGGGTTCATTCTTCTTTTTTTTTTTTTTTGGATAAATGATGAAAAAACTTCAAGTTTTTTCCTTCTCTTCTCCATTTTTCATCCATCAGGTTTACTGATGGATGTGTCTTGAACAGTGGGTTGGAAAAGTGAGTCTAAGGTCATAAGTATGAATTTTATTCCAGAAATTAAGGTGCAACGGTGATCTCAAGTGATGGTTATCATCATATGTGTTAACTTGACTGGCCCTAGGATGTACCGATAATTGGCCAAACATTATCCTTAATTAATTTATTTAAAATAAACAAACATTTGAGTACCAAAACTTGACAATGGTGAATGTTATGAAGAAATAAATCAGGATAAAGGCATGGAGATTGACCTGCAGGAAGGGCTACTTAAATAGGGTGGATTGAGGTGACAATTGAGCAGAGATGTGGCTCACCAGAAGGCACAAACATGATGGGATTATTTTAGCATGCAGTTCTGTTTTTCGTTTGTTTGCTTGTTTTGTTTATTCACCCTTTCAATAAATTTTTGTTGAGCTCCTACTCTGTGCCAAAAATTATGGAGATATAGCACTGAACAAAATATATTTAAAAAGCCTACCCCCAGGCAACTCACTTTTTTTTGTAGAGAAAAAGGGAATCAATTATATAAATAAGTAAAAGGTATGAGATGTTAGTGGAAATGCTAAGGCAAAAAATAAGTAAATAAAGGAAGGAAGAGAAGGAGTTCCCTGGTACCTAACGATTAGGTGGGTTAACGATTCATCATTGTCACTGCTGTGGCTTGGGTTGCTGCTGGGGTGTGGGTTCAATCCCTGGCCAGAGAACATTCACTTTGGCTGCTGTGGATGTGGCCAAAAAAAGGGAAAAATGGAAGGAAGGGGATAGAGAGTACACATAGATATGAGCGAGTGATGGTAGTTTTCATGTAAGATACAGCGGCCAGGAAAGGCTTACTTAGAAGATGACATTTGAAGAAAGTGAAGGAAGACTGATGCAGTTATGGGGTGGCACTGGAGAAAGATGACCCAGGAAGAGGGATAAGCAGGTGCAAAGGTCCTGAGGTAGAGCATGCCTGTTGGCTAGCAAGGGGTACCTAGGGGGAGATGGAAGCAGGTAAGATAGTGTGCAGAGGGGATACACAGACCCTACGGGCCTTATGGGCCATTGTGAGGATTTGACTTTTGCTTAGAGATGGGAAACCACAAGAGGAATTAAAAATGAGAGGAAAGCAGAAGTAAAATAAGATGACTTAACTCTTAATGGGATTCTTTTGTGTTTTAATTTCAACAATTTTTGGAGGAAAGAGAGGACTAAGCTGTTTTGCTTTTCCAAATTAACTGTGTTGTCTTTGAAAGAAGGAAAAAAAAGAGATCAACAAACCACCAAAAACATAAACAAATGCATGTTATTCAGGGACAGATGGTTAAAGCAGTGATGGTGAATCACCCTTACAGCCTCAGTTATGTCCACAGTACTCAGGAAATGGCTGGGTCCCTAATTAATCATGCCCTGTTGTTAAACTCTGTGGAGATAAATTTAGCCGGCAGTAGGTGGAATGCGATGGGTTCTCATGAAAGCATGTTTTCAATAAAGTTGGCAAAGAATGCTACGTAAAACCAGAATAACCCAAACCATGTCCTAATAATGCTGCACTTGGTGTTCCACGTCCCCAGCAGCGACCACTTGAGTTGTCTGTTCCTGAGACACGAAGGGCTGAGGAGGTTAGCATTTGATTTAGCAGGAGGGGCGGGGATGCTGTGGAGGGTGAAGGTAGGAGATGGTCCTGAAACTTACAAATGCTTTGGTGTTACCGCCCCCTGGTGGCGACTCTAAAGTAACTTCCGTGTGATTTATGCTTATTTGTTGTAAGGGCTCACACTTGGTTACGCTTAAACTGCCAATAAACGGAGCGTGATTTCGTTGTATTTATCTTTGGACTGCATTTATTTAATTTCCTTAGTGAAGAGGGGCAAGTTGCTCTTTTAGTGGCTGGCGGCCCATTTTTTTCTGAGGAGAAAGTGTTTTTTTGTTTATTTAAACTCTAGCCATTTGAATGTCGAGGGCTGGGACCCAGCACAGGGGAAGGGGTTTGAAATGTTTTGCATAGCAAAAACGAGAGGAAATTGGGCTGTGTATAGGAATGGGGGGGGGGGGGCCGCCAGGATACACCGGAAGAGAGGAAGTCTGGGGGAAGGAGGTGAGACATCCTGGCTGGAAGGCTGGGGCTTGAGGCTAAAACAGGGCCAGGGCCGTGCTCCTTTGAAGATGACAGTCCAAGGACTTTGAGAACTAAGAATACCATTTCAGTTGTTTGCCGGGCAGGGGTGAAACCCTTTGGCTTCTTTCTCCCTCGCCCAGAATCACTCAAGCCTGTGACACACACAGTCATTGGCTCTGTCTGGTGTCCTAGTACATCTCGGGAGCTGGGGATTGAAGAAAAGGAAAATGATTGCCTGCTGGGTTTGTTGCCGAAACCTCAATAGAAAACCAGAGACAGGGAGTTCCCGTCGTGGCTCAGTGGTTAATGAATCCAACTAGAAACCATGAGGTTGCGGGTTCAATCCCTGGCCTCGCTCAATAGGTTAAGGATCCGGCGTTGCTGTGAGCTGTGGTGTAGGTCGCAGACCCGGCTGGGATCCTGAGTTGCTGTGGCTGTGGTGTAGGCCAGCAGCTGTAACTCTGATTTGACCCCTAGCCTGGGAACCTTCATGTGCCGCAGGTGCGGCCCTAAGAAGATTAAAAAAAAAGAAAGAAAGAAAGAAAGAAAGAAAGAAAGAAAAACGGAGACAGAGTATTGGGTGAAGGAGACAAAAGCAGTTTTTACTGCTTTGCCAGGCAAAGGAGGCTGCAGCTGGCTTGTGCCTTAAAGACTGTGCCCCCCCCCAGAAGAATTGCTAGAAGTTTCATAGTCTAAAAGGAGAAAAACAGGGTTTCAGGTAAAAAAATTGGGGTTGGTGCAAATACGCATTCTTCTTTCTCTCAGGGAATCTTAGTCATGGAAACTGGTATTGGGAGTTCTCAGTGTGATTCTGGTGGCGGTCCTCTGTGCTGTCACATCTTGCCTTTTTCTAGAATGACAATACTTGTGAAAAGGGCATATTGATCAGAGATTAGAACAAACTAGGAAAGTTCCTGAAAAACATCAGGTGCTTTTTATCTTTAACTCAGAGATACTTAATCAAGTGAGGGAGAAGCACAAGAAAAGAGTGCATGGCTATTCATTTCCAAAAGGAGCATAAGGATGGAGTTCCCATTGTGGCGCAGAGGTTAACGAATCCGACTAGGAACCATGAGGTTTCGGGTTCGATCCCTGGCCTTGCTCAATGGGTTAAGGATCCGGCGTTGCCGTGAGCTATGGTGTAGGTTGTAGACATGGCTCAGATCCCGCGTTGCTGTGGCTCTGGCGTAGGCTGGCGGCTACAACTCCGATTCGCCCCCTAGCCTGGGAACCTCCATATGCTGTGGGTGCGGCCCTGGAAAAGGCAAAAAGACAACAAAACAAAAGGAGCATAAGGAATACAATCTTTCCTTTGAGGAGTATAATATGCCTATGACATTATGAGTATCCCTTGAGGGGGAACCAGGACCCTGCCCCAAGCTTGCTATTGTTGCTGGAGTGTTACTTGTCTCTGCATCCCCTCTCCTCTCTGATTAGCAACTATTTGAACCTGCCCCTTGGAACTCAGGGAAGGCTGAACGAAGCCCAGATCCTAAAAATAGAAATGGGGGACACAGAAAGGCTTTTGTGCCCAGGAGCCCCACAGGGACCTGCACGTCTTTAAGGTTAATGTGGGTCAAGAGAGAGTGAATGGCTGGTGTAAGTCATGAGGTAAAGATAAAGAATTCAGAGTGAAATGGACAATGAGGCCAGTGGAAGTCTCGGAAATACTTGTTGGGGAAAAGTCTGCCATATGTGATTGTGAAAGAGAGTTCATATTTTATGGCAATGAAACTGACAGTGCTAACGGCCTGAACCCAGCCTAAACCCAGACTGGGACTGGAACCCGTAGTTTTAAATTAGAATCACTCATCCTGGAGTTCCCGTCGTGGTGCCGTGGAAATGAACCTGACTAGGAACCATGAGGTTGCGGGTTCGATCCCTGGCCTTGCTCAGTGGGTTAAGGATCCGGCAGTGCTGTGAGCGGTGGTGTAGGTCGCAGACTTGGCTCAGATCTGGTGTTGCTGTGGCTGTGGCGTAGGCTCCCATTCAACCCCTAGCCTGGGAACCTCCATATGCTGCAGGTGTGGCCCTAAAAAGACAAAAGACAAAACAACAACAGCAACAAAAAACCACTCACCCTGTGTCTGGACTCACTGAGGTTTAGGTTCTTCATGTCTCCACACAGAAGGAATTCAGTGAGAGACAAAGTGATAGGCAAGAAATCGATTTATTAAGAGAGGACGCTGGTGAGAGATGCAAGCAGGCAGGCATGGAAGCTCTGCCCCAAAGATCCTACAGTTTTATCATCCAAGGGGAGTGGGGGTCGGAAAAGACCGCCTCTTCCTTTCTGGGAGTAGCAGCTCCTCCTTGGTATCTGCTAAGGTGTGTATTCAAATGAGCAGAAGGGCGGTCCTCAACTCCTGCCCTAGGTCTGAATCTGAATGCCGGCCTCAAGCCATCCCCCGCCCAATGACCTGGGGCAATTCTCGCACTTCCACTAGTCAAAGCAATCCTGCCTGGTTCGGAGGGCTTTTGGGGGCCGTTTATTAACTTCCGGTGATCTCCCAGCATCCCCTAGATTTCCCTCTCTATCTATGATCCTTTACTGGGACTTTCACAACTACCTGTGCCTACTCCATCCCTATCAGCAAGACAAGAAAAAAAAATTTTTTTTCAGGGCTGCATCCATAGCATATGGAAGTTCCCAGGCTCGGGGTGGAATCAGAACTCCAGCTGCTGGCCTACACCACAGCCACAGCAACACCAGATCTGAGCCAAGTCTTCAAACTACAGGGCAGCTCATGGCAATGCTGATCCTTAACCCACTGAGCAGAGCCAGGGATCTAACCCACGTGCTCACGGATATTAGTTGGGTTCATTACCACTGAGCCACAATGGGGAACTCAAGATAAGAAAATTTTAAACATGAAAAAGTGTTCTCTCCCCTTTGGCTTCCTCTCTCCCTCCCTATTGTGCATTTGTATATCTGCATTATGCCTCGAGCAAACCTCCCCACTGGCAGAAATACCTGCTCAACCATAAAAGGCAGGATTCTCCCTGCACTGACAAGACAACTCCTTAAAGATAACATTCCGTTTTGATCTGGTAAGGGGCCAGATGATGGTTAGATCTGGATTATGTAAACCGTTTAATGTGAGGCAGAATATTAACTCAGGTAGTCAGTATAGGAACTCAGGTAGTCAGTATAGGAACGTGGGCTCCAATACATTCTTTGATATGGATATTGATTAACAATCGTGGCTTAAGGGCTCCAGGGAGTAACACTCCCACAGGGCCTTGTTTTATTCTAGGAAAGGCGCCTTCCCCACAGGCTTTGTTTACTATAGGAAATTCGGATCTCTACCCCACTCCTCAAGTGATTAAAAAAGGGATGAGAGGGGAGTTCCCGTCGTGGCGCAGTGGTTAACGAATCCGACTAGGAACCATGAGGTTGCGGGTTCGGTCCCTGCCCTTGCTCAGTGGGTTAACGATCTGGCATTGCCGTGAGCTGTGGTGTAGGTTGCAGACACGGCTCGGATCCCACGTTGCTGTGGCTCTGGCGTAGGCTGGTGGCTACAGCTCTGATTCAACCCCTAGCCTGGGAACCTCCATAGGCCTCTCGCGGCCCAAGAAATAGCAAAAAGACAAAAAAAAAAATAAAAAAAATAAAAAAGGAATGAGAGGAATGGGAATCCAAGAGAAGAAAAAGACAAAGAAACCATAAGACTTATGGGACATTTCCAACCCTAAAACCCCTATTGGACAAGGACTGATATAGGTAATCCAGCAAGGCCAATGCGAGAAAACCACCCCTTTCTGGACTCACATTGGTGCCCCTCCCCACATTTAAGAGATAAAAATCCCTATAGGACAGTAAAGAAGGGGGCTCTTCTCCCCCCTCTCAGTAGCCCTGGGAGCTACTTGCTTTTCTTCCTTCCTTCCTTCCTTCCTTCCTTCCTTCCTTCCTTCCTCTCTCTCTCTCTCTCTCTCTCTCTCTTTGTATTTTCTAGGGCTGCACCCACGGCATATGGAGGTTCCCAGGCTAGGGGTCTAATCGGAGCTGTAGCTGCCGGCCTATACCACAGTCACAGCAACTTGGGATCTGAGCCTCGCCTGTGACCTACACCACAGCTCACAGCAATGCCGGATCCTCAACCCACTGAGCAAGGCCAGGGATGGAACCCACAACCTCATGGTTCCCACTTGGATTCGTTAATCACTGAACCATGACGGGAACTCCTCAAAGACCAAATATTAAAACAGGCGTTCTTGCTGAGGCACAGTGAGTTAACGATCCGACTTGTCTCTGGGGTGTTGCTGGTTTGATCCCTGACCCAGTGCCGGGGTGGGGGAGGTGTTAAGGATCCAGTGTTTCTGCAACTGTGGCGTAGGTTGCAGATGTGGCTTGGATTCGATTGCTGGCCCTGGAACTTCCACATGCTGTGGGTGCAGCTGAAAAAGGAAAACCGAAAACCAAAAAACCAAAGTTAATTCTTAGGATTCTTATCATTTAGGAAATTACAAGGCTGTTAGGAGCTCTATGCCAAGAACCAGGAGCAGATACATAAATACTTTTTTCCTATTATCTCCCACTGTGATGTGCCTCAATAAAAAAAATAAAACAAAGAAGAAAGCAAATAAAAAACCACTCTGGGAGTGTAATGATCAAGTGCGTGTGCCTGGGGAAGATGAGAACAGCTCCACAGATGCGGCCCGCATCACTGAGGGATTGCTCTACACAGACAATGGCACACGGAGACCATAGACTGGAGACTGTGATACAAGGACATAGGCGGCTGAATCACCGGCCTTCAATTTCTGAATCACTGGCCTTCAAAGAGGAGGCATCAGCCTTGATCCTGAGGCCCTTGTATTGTAAGGCAGGAATAGACACGCAAACAATAGCAACAGTTCCATTCTGACCACATGACTAACCATGTTAGCACTTGTTTGCGGCTGTCCTAGAGACATAAGTGGTAGAAAGACCAAAAAGGAATAAAGAAGTCATGATGGGCAGCCTATGGCATTATTTACTTAGGACATTCAAGAGATTGAATTCGCCGGGCCTAGAGGTTAAGGGTTTGTGGTTGTCCCTGCTGTGGCTTGGGTTTGATCTCTTGCCCCATGCCATGCCAAAAAAAAAAAAAAAAAAAAAAGAAAGGAAAATCCAAGACCATCTATAAATTATTAGGAAAAAATCACATTTATCAAGCTTACTAGATACAAGATCAATATGAAAAGCAACTGCATGCCTCCATGCCAGTAACAATACTTAGACATACAATTTTCCAAATTTCGATTGAATATTTTTATCTACTATATATGTATATAGTCTATACTTAGCAAAATAGATCTCACCAAAAATGTGCAATACTTCCTTGGGGAAAAACTTCAAAATTTCATTGCAGAACATACAAGTTCTAAAGGAATAAAAGATATAAAACTTAAGTATTAGGGATAGGGTATAAATACTTGATAATGTTGAAGAAATGATTGAATGGAGTTCCCGCCATGGCGCAGTGGTTAAGGAATCTGACTAGAAACCATGAGGTTGCGGGTTCCATCCCTGGCCTCGCTCAGTGGGTTAAGGATCCGGTGTTGCTGTGAGCTGTGGGGTAAGTTGAAGACGAGCCTCGGATCCCGCGTTGCTGTGGCTCTGGTGCAGGCCGGTGGCTGCAGCTCTGATTGGACCCCTAGCCTGGGAACCTCCACATGCCGCAGGTGCAGCCCTAGAAATGGCAAAAAGACAAAAAGAAAAAAGAAAAAAGAAAAAAAAGAAATGATTGAATGGGTTAATGGAGGTGGAAAAGGGCTCCCTCTTCGTCTTTTGTTTTGGCATCCTTTCTTCACACAGCACCTAGAATAGTCCCTGGCACAGAGTAGGGACTCAAACATATGGAAAGGAAGAAAATAAAGGAAGGAGGGGAGAGGAGGAAAGAATGAATCCCTTTAAGTGAGAGGTGTGGTATTGGGTCAAAAAACCATTCATATTGAAAATTCTTTGTATTCCCTTACAACTGTCACTTAACCGACATTTAAAATTCTTTGTATTCTATTACAATTGTCACTTGAGCTACATTTAAAATTCTTTGTATTCTATTACAATTGTCATTGAGTTACTACCCACTTACTTTATTGTTATAATAATGTGTCTGTTTAGTTCTATATGGATTCTAAAGCTGTTGCTTTCCTGTGGTCCATGTAACACTGCGAAAAAGCAGCAGCAACAGGATGGATGCTGTCTTGCAGGTGCTAGGATGCAGGTTCAATTGCTGGCCAGGCACAGTCCCCTGGATCTGATCCCTGGCCAGGCACACCCACTGGATATGCTGCTGCAGTTGCGGCTTAGGTTGCAACTGTGGCTCAGATCTGATCTCTGGCTGGGGAACTCCATATGCTTTGGGGTGGCCAAAAAAAAAAAAAAAAAAAAAAAACAGCATCCCTTGGAAATATCAGGGCTTTCCAACTTTAGATAAGAATTAATCGGGCTGTTATTTGGACCCAAATTTTCTAACTTCCAGTGTAGTAATTTTGCACTCTACAAATGCCAACCTATACAGCAAGCTAGAAATGTAGGGTAGAGTTTGCCATCCTAACAGGGACGATTTGATAGTGGAAATAGGTGCCATGTATTATGCCAGGATAATAGGTGTAACTGAGGCATCCCAGGTACATCTGAGGTACAGTAACTCTAACTATGGATAAAAACCGAGTATAAATTAACCCTCCTTAGAGGTGCACAGGTCTGAAACCTTTTACCAAGCCTCAGAGATTCTAAATGATGCCCCTGGCTGTGTTTACTGCACTTTTGAGCAAAGCCAATAAACAAATAATAAAGTTTAATTGGCGTTCCCATTGTGCCTCAGCAGAAACAAATCAGACTAGTAGCCATGAGGTTACAGGGTCGATCCCTGGCCTTGCTCAGTGGGTTAAGGATCTTGCATTGCTGTGCCTTTGGTGTAGGCTGGCAGCTGTAGCTCCAATTTGACCCCTAGACTGGGAACCTCCATATGCCACGGGTGCGGCCCTATTAAAAAAAAAAATTAACTAAGAATCTAACTTTGCTTTTGGTAAAAGAAATGCCACTTGCTTAGAGAGTTTAAAACCCTGGCATGTGAGGCCAAGTTGCTGCTAAGTATTATTCTTCTTTTGCCCTCCTAACCGCAAATCACATTTCTTTTTTTTTCTTTCTTTTTTTTTTGTCTTTTGGCTTCTAAGCTGCATCTGAGACCCACACCACAGCATACGGCAAGGCCAGGTCCTTAACCCACTGAGCAAGGCCAGGGATCAAACCCGCAACCTCATGGTTCCTAGTCAGATTTGTTAACCTCTGAGCCATGACAGCAACTCCCAAATGACATTTCTTGTTCATGTGTCTAACACAGGCTGGGTAAGATAACAGCGGATTTGACAGTAATTTTATCTTCCTTCTCGAAGTCTTTTATATTGTGAAGATAATGAGTCAATACTTGGTTTCACTATTACTAGGAGCAGTCAATACTTGTTTTCCTGTGGAGCTCTCAGTGATTATATTAACCCAATTGCAAGGTTTTTTTAACTGCAACTTTCAGTATATTAGCAGTTTTACGGCTAGCAGTTTTTAACCTGTAAAGATATTGAACCTATTTCTTTTTTTTGAGAAGTGTTCCATTTTTACTAATAAATAAGAAAATATCAACTTAAAGTAGGAAACTAATTCAATAGCTCAAAGACATTTTTTAAACTAAGCTGCTCACTCTAACAAGTGAAACTCTTGTAACACTGTAAGTACATGAATATGAAGATTGAATATAAAGCATTGATATTATGGGGTTGATTCTCTTCAACGTTTCAATGCTTAATTTTAAATCTTTCTGAGGATAAAGTTGTCTTCCTACTAAGAAAAAAATTATGTCTTCTCAAGTCATTTGGAGAGACACTGTTTAGTCAAGTGACATTGCACAATGACCAGAGATATCAGCAGAGGCGCTGGCTGTATTCTTGTCTGAGACGCCACTGAGTCTTTTTATGTGGTTAAATACTGAGGAGAGGTTTTTCTGCATTGAATAGTGTGTGTTTGATTTGATAATAAAGTGCCCCATTTTGGAGTTCTCGTTGTGGCTCAGAGGTTAACGAATCTGACTAGTATCCATGAGGACTCAGGTTCAATCCCTGGTCTTACTCCGTGGGTTAAGGATCTGGCGTTGCGTGAGCTGTGGTATAGGTTGTAGATGTGGCTTGGATCCCATGTTGCTGTGGTGTAGGCCTGCAGCTACAGCTACGATTCGACCTCTAGCCTGGGAACCTCCATGTGCCATGGGTGCAGCCCTAAAAAAATAAAAAAATAAATGAAGTGCCTCATTTTGTTTTCCACGATGGCTATACCATCTTGCATTCCCACTGGCAATAGATGAGTCCCAGTTCTGCACCCTCACCAGTATAAGGCATTGTCAATAAGTAAAATATATAACATGGATGACTGGCAACCAAGCCTTTCTTTCTATACCACTCTCCAGTAAAAAGAGCCAGGTCTTCTAGGAGAAAAGGCAGATTTTGGCATCAGGGAAGGAAATAAAAGATAAGCCTGCTGTGCCTGAAGACATGCCTGAAGCATCAGAATATAAGGAAGTGCTCAGAAAAAGACAAACCCCACAATAATGGGCATGTGTCAGGAGTTCCCTGGTGGCCCAATGGGTTAAGCATCCAGTGTTGTCACTCCTGTGACTCAGGTCGCTGCTATGGTACAGGTTCAATCCTTGGCCCCGGCATTTCCACATCCTGTGGATGCGGCCAAAAAAAAAAAAAAAAAATTTATGGGGATGTGTTAGAGGGAAGCAGGAGCTGAAGGAAAGAGTTCTCAATGGCGAATTTTGAACAACAAAGTACATAAAGTAATAGTGGATTATGATCCAAGGTATAAAATACACACCCATGAGTTCATACGGGATATAAGTGATTGAATAAATAAATAAGTAATTAGAGGAGAACATACAAGTTTGTGCAGGATTCCAGATGATTTACGTAGGTCCTCTGTCCTCAAGGAAGCGGAGCAGAACTCCCTACTCCTGATGTACAGGCGCACACAATGATTTCTTTCCAAAAAGTACATGGAAAGGGGGAAAAGGAGACCCTTCACAGTGCAGAAATCTGACCATGACCGCCTCAGCCAGGTGATCAGGATTTGCATTCATCAATAGTTCCTCTTCTCCATCTGCTGTGATAAGAATGGCATTTTATGTCGCTGGTCTTGCTCACAGAAACTCATAACCCCAGTCTAATCACGATGGAAAATCTCAGTCATCACCCAGTTCAGGGACATTCTCTAACGTACCTGCCCAGTCCTTCCCAAATCTGTTAAAATCATAGAAAACAAGCAAAGTCTGAGAAATTCTCAGAGTCAAGAGGAGATTACAAAGACAGGCTGATGAAATGTAACAAGGATAGGATCTTGAGAACAGAAAAAGGGCATTGGGGAGTTCTCTAGTGGCTCAGTGGGTTATGGATCCAGCACTTTCACTGCTGTGGCTCTGGTGGCTGCTGTGGCACAGGTTCAGTCCCTGGAACTGGAACTTCTGCATGCCACGGGTCTGGCCAAAAAGTCAGAGAGAGAGAGAGAGAGACAAGCCTTAGGTGAAACTTCAGATGAACAGATGCTACTCAGCGCTGGTTGGCTTCTGCTATTTAGAAGGTAAGCTCAGATGCCATATTTGCTGATATTTCAAAAGAAGCTGGAAATTGAGCTTAAAAAAATAATGTGGATTAATCGACTTTTTGCACATTGGCAGCTAATTCAGAAAGTTTTTGTTAACGTCATGAACACCCAAACTGTGCCAAAGGCTTCTTCTGTAAACATGGTCCTCGCCCTACTGGTTTGTGACGATTCTTTCTAAACCTGGGATCTGCTGAGCCACATGGGCCAATCTAGGGGAGCTAGGGCTTAGTCCATGTGGATAAAGCATGGAGTTGACAGTGTCCTGGGCTGTGACAAGATCAAGCTGTGGGAAGACATGTCTAATCTCCTTGAACATTTTGGACAGTGTTGAGAACAGCTGGATGGCCTTGATGGCAAGTAGCACGAGCCAAGGTCAAGTATTACAGCATCACAGGGTGTGTTTAGGGGATTGGATGATTGGAGGAAAGATTTATGAAGAGAAGATACTGGGCTAGAGAGTTAGGTTGGAGCTGGATTTGGATGGGCCTGGGCATTTGGACATTATGCTGTTGGCAACTAATGACCATCTGCCGCGTGTCTTGAAAAAGCACAGAACAGAAATCAGGCACCATACGGTGGACTTTGGCATTAACGCCTGGGATATCTAGCCAGAAAGAGAAAGAAAGAGTAAATTAATATACTGAGGCTAGTTAGAAAAATCGGGTTCAGGTAACCGTGCCTGTTAATAACAATTAGCCAAGGAGAGTGTGGCTCTCCGGCTTTGTATATTTACTTGATACATACATAACCTTTCTAAGTGGGCTGGGCTGGCCTATGTGGGCCCAGTCAGCTCCCAAGGGCACCCCAGCTTTGGAACAGCAAGCAAACCCTAGATTCATTCTCATTCCCACTGCTCTTCTGGTGCCTCTTGAACCCCTCCAAGGATTACTGCACTGATCCAGAGCAGCTGAAAGGAAGAAACCCATGCCTGTCCTGTGCACACAGCATACAGCAGTGATATTTGATGTGAGATTAGGTCAGATGCAGCCAGGGAGCCTTTCTTAAGTGCAGCATACAGCTAACAAAATGAAAAAAGTTTGGGGGAGGCGGGAGGGACATGTTTCCCTTTCTGCCTGGTTGTTCCTTCTTATCTTCCCTCAGGCATTCTTTCCCCTAAATTCTAGTCTGTAATTTTTATTTGCAATGCTTCAAATTCCACTGGGCCATTAGACAGGCACGTTTCTCCTGAAACAATAGGATTATATTTCAAATTCTCATTGTTCTCATGCTGGCCTTTTAATAGCCCGCTAGAGGCTGACATAGCTACTACCCTCACCTCACCAGCATCATTGAGGAAGTCAAATTACTAGGATTTATGCCGAGCTCCTTTTATTGTGATGATAGCACAAAGACCAAAGGTCAAGAAATTGGAAGCTACATATTTTAAGTAGAATTTTGCTAATGGTTGGCTGGTCTTTTCTCAAGTGAATTAAAACTTGTGTTTTGATACGTTCACCCATTGATTCTCTTTCTATCCAGTGAGGCAACTTGAGAAGCTCTAATTTCATTTCTGTTCTACAAAAGAGCATTTATTAATAACAGCAGCTCTTAGCAACCTTCATAACGTTGTAAATGAGATCCTTAGTGGGGCTCTAGCTAATCCCTTGCTTCCTTATCAAACAAGCAAACAGAGAAAATTTTCTGATTTTTTTCTTTTTTCTTTTTAGGGCCATACCTGCAGCATATGGAAGTTCCTGGGCTAGGGATCAAATCGGAGCTGCAGCTGCCAGCCTATGCCACATCCACAGGAATGCAGGATCCAAGCTACAGCTGTGACCTACGCCACAGCTCACCGCAACGCCAGATACTTAACCCACTGATCTAGGCCAGGGATCAAACCCGAATCCTCATGGACACTAGTCAGGTTGTTAACCTGCTGAGCCACAACGGGAACTCAAAAAATTTCTGATTTTGAAATGATGCTTTACCACTGATAACCTAAAGTTGCTATGTCTTTGCCATTAAGTATTATAGTGAGGAGTCCCTATTGTGGCTCAGTGGGTTAAGGACCTGCCATTTGTCTCTGGGGAGCGGGTTCAACTCCTGGTCTCACTCAGTGGGTTAAGGATCTGGTATTGCTACAAGCTGCGGCATAGGTTTGGATCTAGCATTGCTGTGGCTGTGGCTGTGGCTGGCAGCTACAGCTTCGATTGGCCCCCAAGCCTGGGAATGTCCATATGCCGCAGGTGTGGTCCTAAAAAGACAAAAAAAAAAAAAAAGATTTATGATGAAAACTCTTTTATGCATATGTAATAGGAATTAAACTTCATGTGAAAACTTAAATGATGAACATTCTTCATACCCAAACGAGTGTTTTCTGTATGCGATCAATGGTGGGAGGGAAGATCCTATCCTTGCATTTGAATTTTTTTTTTTTTTTAAGGGCTGCACCAGTGGCATACGGAGGTTCCCAGGCTAGGGGTCCAATCAGGGCTGTATCTGCTGGCCACAGCCACAGCCACAGCAACGCAGGATCCCAGGTACATCTGTGACCTACACCACAGCTCACGGCAATGCCAGATCCTTAACCCACTGAGGGACCAGGGATCGAACATGTGTCTTCATGGATACTAGTCGGGTTTGTTAACCCCTGAGCCATGATGGGAATTTCAAAAATATTTTTTAATAACTGAATAATTGGAAACACTTAAGGACAATTTAAAGTCAAGTATAATGACTAAAGTGGATAATCAAAACATCTGATAATCATTTTGGGGGCAGTAAACAAGAAACCGTCAAGATAGTCTTTTTTTTTTGTCTTTTCTAGGGCCGCACCCGTAGCATATGGAGGTTCCTGGGCCAGGGGTCTAATTAGAGCTATATCCCCCGGCCTACACCAGAGCCACAGCAACTCAGGATCCAAGCTGTGTCTGTGACCTACACCACAGCTCACAGCAACGCCAGATCTTTAACCCACTGAGCAAGGCCAGGGATCGAACCTGCAATCTTGTGGTTCCTCGTCAGATTTGTTAACCACTGAGCCACGATGGGAAATCCATGACGGTCTTTTTTAAATGAGGTTCAGAAACAGCTCCTGAAGGTGATTCATGAAAAGAAACTCCAAAGGTATTCTTTGTAAGGTCTGATAAAGAAAGAATACTTGTGATGATTGGTAATCAAGTAATGCTGGATTAAAGAGCTACCTATTTTATAATCAAACTTCCTCTGCTAATATAAAGTTTTCTATCTATTTATTGTTCTGTAGCATTATTATTATTTTTATTGAGGTACAGTTACTTTACAATATTATGTAAGTTTCAAGTGTACAACATAGTGATTCACAATTTGTGAAGATTATATTTGATTTATAGTTATTATAAAATATTGGCTCTATTCCCTGTGCTGTATAATATTTCCTTGTAGCTTATTTATTTTAAACATAGTAGTCTGTAGCTCTTAATCCCCTATCCTTATCTTTCCCTTCCCTGCTTCCCTCTCCCCACTGGTAACCACTAGTTTGTTTTCTACTGTGGAATCTAAAAATAAACAAACTAGTGAATGTGACAAAAAAAAAAAAAAAAAAACCCAGACGGAGTGAGTCTGTTTCTTTTTTGTCAGATTCACTAGTTTGTTTTGCTTTTTAGATTCCATATATAAGGGATTGCAAACAGTATTTGTCTCTGTCAGACTTATTACATTAAGCATCATACTCTCCAAGTCTACTCATGTTGTTGCAAATGGCAAAATTTCATTCTTTTTTATAGTTGAGTAGTATTCCATTGCGTATGTATGCTTCATCTTCTATATCCATTCATCAGTTGAAGGATACTCAGGGTGCTTCCATATCTTGGCTATTGTAAATAATGCTTTTATGAACATTGGGGTGCATGTACCTTTTCAATTTATTTATTTATTTTTGTCTTTTTGCTATTTCTTGGGCCGCTCCCGCGGCATATGGAGGTTCCCAGGCTAGGGGTCGAATCAGAGCTGTAGCCACCGGCCTACGCCAGAGCCACAGCAACGCGGGATCCGAGCCGCGTCTGCAACCTACACCACAGCTCACGGCCACGCCGGATCGTTAACCCACTGAGCAAGGGCAGGGACCGAACCTGCAACCTCATGGTTCCTAGTCGGATTCATTAACCACTGCGCCACAATGGGAACTCCTGCATGTACCTTTTCAAAGCAGTGTTGTCATTTTTCTTTGGCTGTAGACCCAGCAGTGGAATTGCTGGATCATTTATTGTTTTGACCATGTTTTCATTTGCTTCTGTGCAAGGTGAACCATACTTATGATAGGATCCACACATTTACTTAATTATTGCTTATTAAGCAGCTTCTCTGTGCCAGGCACTAAGAGCAGGATGGAGAACCCTGTGGGCTTGGACTTACTAGAGATACTGAAGGATCTGTAGTTAAGAGCGGGGTTATGAGGTCAGTGTATGGAGAAACCAAAAAGCAAATCTTGGAGGCCAACTGGAAATCACTGCTGTTGGTAAATATGCCCATATGTTGTGTTACAGTTTCACTTTTCCCTAAAACATTGGCAACAATATAGTTCTAGGAAGTATCAGAGAAAGCGGTAATGAAACTGCGGCAGGTCTTGTACCTTTAGAATGTTTGCCTTGCTGGTGACCTTTGTGCGTGAATGCTTTTGCCCACGTGGCAAGTCAAAAAATGACCTGGGTGACCTGTTTTTCTGAAGGACCTTTGTCTGAATCTTTGATGGACAAACAGAGAATCATGTTTTCAAGAAGGATCTACTTACAAATCAATTTGTATACTGTCATAGGTTTAAAGGAAGACGTGTGGATCAAAGTTGCAAAAACAAAAAGCAGCAGTGAGGGGCTGAGTTGAACTTTTGACGTTTAGAGGAGACTTACTACTCTATTAGAAATTTAACATTGAGTTATTTTTCTTTGATTTTATGGCATAAAAGGTCAGAATGCATTTATTCATGCCACCTGTATTTATTGAGTACCTGCCATATGGTGAACACCGGTATCTTCTTTAACACATGACTGACTACAAATGCTGAGGAGACAGAGAAGAAAAATGAAATTGTGCTATGAAAGCATGGAACACAGAGACCTAATGCAGGGTAGACAGGGAAGGCTCTGTGAGGAAGTAGTATCTTTTATAAAAAAATGTTTATTGAAATACTGACTTACAAAATTATGCTAATTTCAGGCATACAGCAAAGTATATCAGTTATACATATACATATATGCACTTTTTTTTTTTTTTTGCCTTTTCTAGGGCTGCTCCTGCGGTATATGGAGGTTCCCAGGCTAGACGTCTAATTGGAGCTGTAGCTGCCAGCCGACACCACAGCCACAGCAACACAGGATCCGAGCCACATCTGCGACCTACACCACAGCGCATGGCAATGCCGGATCCTTAACCCACTGAGCGAGGCCAGGGATCTAACCCGCAACCTCACGGTTCCCAGTCTGATTCATTAACCACTGAGCCACAACGGGAACTCCTATCCACTCCTTTGAAGATTCTTTTCCGGGAGTTCCCGTTGTGGCTCAGTGGAAATGAATCTGACTACCATCCATGAGGACACAGTTTTGATCCCTGGCCTCACTCAGTGGATTAAGGATCCTGTGTTGCTGTGGCTGTGGTGTAGGCTGTGGCTGCAGCTCCAATTCGACCCTTAGCCTGGGAACCTCCATATGCCTTGGGTGTGGCCCTAAAAGGACAAAAGACAAAAAAAAAAAAAAAAAAAAAAAAAAAAGAGTGAGAGGAAGAGATTTCCTGGAAGGAGGAGCAGCTTGGGACAGAGTATGTTTCGACTTTAATAATGTTCATATTATGAAAAATTTCCAAAGTCCAAAATAGAAATTCAGCATCCGGTGATATTAGAAAATCTTATCACTTTGCTTTAGACAGGCCAGAAATGTGTCAGGAAGAAAACTTCAAAGAGGTAGATTTCATCCCTTTGGCTTGTAAACAGAATGCTCAGGACACTTCCCCAGCACTTGGGGTCAGTTTGTAATGACTCTTTTTCATTATCCCAGCCCAGACCTTAGTAACCTAGTAAAAGTTTTTTTCTGCCTTTGTAAATAAAGACATTACTATGAAATCTGGCTCAAAAGATAAAGCAAAGTGCAACTCAGGTCTTCAAAACATCATGTACATAGGAGGTACTCCCAAACAGTCATTAAAAACAAAAGGAATAAAATCAGTTCACCAATGGCATGCCAGCGCGAGGTAGTAAAATGAGTCAACTCAGACCAGATGCTGTAATTCACAAACAGAGCTGTCTTCTGGGAGAAGGTGCAGTGGCCAAAGAAATCAACACGCAGTCATGCTGTCTGCCCTTGCCTCTTCCATTTTCGCCCTGTTCCGCTAGCTTTATTCCTCTGGGTTATTTAGCTGTGGCTCGCAGCCACAGCAACGCCAGATCCAAGCCACATCCACTTGCAGCAAGGCTGGATCCTCAACTCACGGAGCAGGGCCAGGGATTGAACCTGCAACCTCATGAATATTTGCTGTGTTCTTTTTTTTTTTTTTTTGTCTTTTTGCTATTTCTTGGGCCGCTCCCGCGGCATATGGAGGTTCCCAGGCTAGGGGTCGAATCGGAGCTGTAGCCACCAGCCTACGCCAGAGCCACAGCAACGCGAGATCCGAGCCGCGTCTGCAACCTACACCACAGCTTGCGGCAACGCCGGATCGTTAACCCACTGAGCAAGGGCAGGGACCGAACCCGCAACCTCATGGTTCCTAGTCGGATTCGTTAACCACTGCGCCACGACGGGAACTCCTATTTGCTGTGTTCTTAACCTGCTGAGCCACGACAGGACCTCTGGAGTAATATATATATTTAGCTGTTATCGATGCCAATGACACCTGCTTAACAACATGAAGGTACTTGCTAACCTGGCATTATAAATAGTCCTTTGCTTTGAGGGACCTCTGGAAAGGGAGTGTCCTTGAGCTGGTGGGAAGTGGGGAAGATGGTGACAGTGTCTCCATGGACTCTCACCTCCATGCTGCAGCTTATAGCCTGGATCCCACGGCTGGCTGGTCAGCACAAGTTGCAGATGGGTAAAAGCACATTTGTTCATATTCAGAATCTACACTTTAAAAGGGACCTCAGAGAACACCTAATTCAAAACTCACCTAACGCCCCTGCAGTAGTCCCCTAAAGTGCACATATAAATTGACTAAGTGCCATTCCCCTTCCTAACATCAAGGTTCAATCCATTTTCCTTTCACTTAAGAGCAGTATTAATACTATCTCTTAAGCACGTCGATGTACGAGAGCTGTACCAAGGAGCTCACATGCATTGCTGCTAGTGCTCCCAACAACAGTGGCCTGAGGGGATTATTATGCATATTTTACAGATGGGGAACATGGTGCAAGGTCACACAGCTAGGAGGGGTGGATCCAATCTGGCTAAATCCAACACTTAGGCTGCTTCCTCAACACCATGCATAATGCTTGTTTCATATTTGCATATTTTAAAGCATCTCTTAAACAGGTCTCAGGGTACCCGTTCATGCTTTCTAGTGCTCTCAGGATGAACTGTGACCATACCCTATTTTAAAAAACAAAAAACAAAACAAAAAAAACAGCTGCACTTGGCAGTATATGGAATTTCCTGGTGTAGGGGTCAAATAGGAGCCACGTCTGCAAACTACGCTGTAGCCACAGCCACTTTGCTGGATCCTTAACCCCACTGAGTGAGGTCAGGGATTGAATCGGCATCCTCACGAACACTATGTCGGGTTCTTAACTCACTGAGCCACAGTGGGAACTCCCTGTGACTGTATCTTTATAAAAAGTATATATAGATCAAACTAAAAATTTTAGTCCCCAGAAAAAGGCATACAATATTCCAAAGGAGATGTGAGCAAGGCAAAAAGACTTCCTTGAGTCTTTTAGCAATAAAACTTATTCTTATGCAATAGCAGTAGCATATTCGTTAAGATACAGATTTTTTTGGTAGGTTTAACTTCTGGTTTCAATGCTGATGAGCTGGACTCTGGGCTTTTGATTTCCCAGATTATTATTTTTCTTACTTGTAACGTGGGGATTATGATAATGCTGCTGCTGTTGCCAATGTCCACGCTTTAGAATTGTTGTGAGAACTGACATGATACATGTGAAGAACTTAGTATGATGTTACCACTATGTTCAATAAATGGTAAGTATAGGTGTTATTATTTCTTTATTTGTAGTAGACCAAAATCCTTGTGACTTCTGTCAAATCAGACTTCCTCTGTACCATGTTTATAAGTTTGAATGTTAGACATACATATGTACGAAAGGTTTAAAAATCCTTATTAAATTTCATCTAGCCAATATACTCCACCTTGACTGTTATTTGTCATTTGATATATTGTAATGCTTCCCAGTTTTGTGTCACCTGAACACTGGCAAACATCTTTTCAGGATTTCATCCACATTGTTGCTAAAAGTGTCACCTGAACATTGGCAAGCATGTTTTCGATAGTTCATCCAAATTATTGCACAATGCAATCTACGTTTGTTCCCAGTTAACTTAGATGGTTCTCTCTTTGTTCCCATTTAGTTAATAACACTCAGGATCCCGCGCCTGTTCAGCAGTTACATGTGAAATTTTCCCTGTGCTTTTCTGTCTATATCATACACTTGTTATATCCCTTCGTGATCCCTTGAGTTTTAAGCTGCTTCTGACCTATACATAGCAGAATTTATTAATTAAATTCTAGAATGGAAACCAGGACACCTGGGGCTTATCGCTAGCCTTTCCATCCGTGTCCTTCAAGCTCTCTGCAGCCCCATGTGTATACTTTTAACATTGTGCAAATATTTGTCCTTTCCCTTCTTTCAGTACTATGGTGGAGATGAAATTTAAAAAAAAAATGATAAGAGAACATTGTGTTCTTCAGAAAAATGACAGCATATCATTTACGGAGAAATTCTTCATCTAGTCACTATCAAATCAGGTGAACAACTAAACTGATAAACCCCTGAGCAGCGATGCAGATGACACCTAGCCTGTGTTCGATCACCTGCTTCATAGACCTATACTCACAGCCTCAATGTACACATAACGTCTAACAAGCTTGGTTCTTTCATTTCCTAGTCCACAACTCAGTACAGGAGGCAGGTAAATGAAAAGTAGTGAGGTAGGTGAATTGAAAGCACCAAAAGTAGGCAAATTGAAAGTAGAAAGAAACAAGTAATCAATTTAAAAGAAAAAAGAGAGAAAAAATTTGTATAAATTAGAACCCCCAGAAGTAAAAAAGTCTGGGAGGTCCTATTGCGGCTTAGTGGTTAACAAATCTGACTAGGAACCATGAGGTTGCAGGTTCGATCCCTGGCCTTACTCAGTGGGTTAAGGATCTGGCATTGCCATGAGCCGTGGTGTAGGTCACAGACACGGCTCAGATCCCGAGTTGCTGTGGCCGTGGCCGTGGCCGCCAGCTGTAGCACTGATTAGGCCCCTAGCCTGGGAACATGCATATGCCGCAGGTGAGACCCTAGGGAAGCCAAAAAAAAAAGTCTGACGCCATTAAGTAAAGGGGACAAGGAGCTTTGAACAGCTAACTAGGTTCCAAGGGCATCACAAGATTATAATCTAATACTATAAGTGATGTTCAAAATGATCACTAATTCTTGTGTTGGGTCTCTGTATTTTCATGTATTCAGCTTTCATTCTTTCCTCTTTTGGAAGCATCACTCTGGTTTCCCTTTGGAAAACTACTCTTCCCAAGCTGTACTCAGTTCCAGTGGAATCGTCCTATAAGACGGCTTCTCCTCTCCAGGTAAGGCTGAACATATCATCCAGGCCAAGCCAGTCTAGCTGCTTTCTTGCAGGAATTAGGATGTTGAGCAAGGTGACTCAAAGATAGTGCGGCTGCTTTATTCTGGCAGTGGTACCCTGAGTAGAAGCTCCATTCTTCCCCTCCACATAGATCACAGCTTCCTTGGAGTTGCATGGTCCCTGATCTCTTCAAGGTTGGTTGTCCAGCTTTACTTTAACCTAGGGTACTACTCTAAAACATCCTCCCAAAATACTTTGCTTGCTTAAGTTAGCCTAAAGGTTTTTTTTTTGCCTTTTCTAGGGCCGCTCTTGTGGCATATGGAGGTTCCCAGGCTAGGGGTCCAATCGGAGCCGTAGCCGTCGGCCTCCGCCAGAGCCACAGCAACGGGGGATCTGAGCTGCATCTTCAACCTACACCACAGCTCACGGCAATGCCAGATCCCCAACCCACTGAGCAAGGCCAGGGATCGAACCTGCAACCTCATGGTTCCTAGTCGGATTCGTTAACCGCTGCGCCATGACGGGAACTCCCTAAATGGACATTTTTTAGTTGTGGTCAAAATACTTTGAGCATTCAGCAAATATCTGCATCTTTTTTTGTGTGATGTGTTGTACCAAGTTCTGGGAGGAAGCAGTCCCAGTGCTTGTGGAATCTTCTGGTCCAGTAGCCCATATATGTGGTCTAATAGCCCACGTGTGGAATGAAAAGAAGAGTTGCCTTTGCTAACAGTTAGCCCTTTAACCTTGTCTTTGACCGTGAATTTCTCCTGCCTAGGAAATCCAGTATCCGACTGCTAACCATATCCTTTCCTCATCCTTATCTATACCCCATTCTTTTTTCTAGGTCCAGATCAAACAGCTTATTCACCATTAAGCATCTTACAGTGACAATAGTGATGGTAACTAAACCTCTATTAGGAGGATGCCAATTTCTTCACTGGGATTACATCATTTATATGTCACAATGCACTATGAGGTATTTATATATGACTGTAGTAAGCTAATCATGGGAAATTCAGGAAGATTTTTAAAAATGTATAATTTACTTTAAAATACTAAATTCAATATGCTCAGAATTATTGAGCTCTTTTTGCCTATAGAATCTAAAGTATAAGGTAGGAAGGAAATAGTCTTACATCTATATATCAGAAGTGTCCGTAAAAAAATAGAGATGCCTGGTACATTCTCAAAACGTTCAATTAATTGAAAGCACACAAGCAAATATGTGCACAAAAAATTATCCCAAATCTCATCTTCTTAAGATAATCATACATAGTACTTGTTTCCATTTCCATTCTGTCTTTTTTTTTTTTTTTTGTAGCTATCAACTTTTATTTTTATGTATTTATTTTATGACCGCACCCGTGACTTATGGAAGTTCCCAAGTCAGGGGTTGAAGCTTAGCTGCAGTTGCGGCAACACTGGATCTTTTAACCCATTGCACTGGGCCAGGTATCGAACCCGTGCCTCTGCAGAGACTCAAGCTGCTGCACTCAGATTCTTTTTGTCTTTTTAGGGCCGCACCAGCGGCATATGGAGGTTCCCAGGCTAGGGGTCTAATCAGAGCTGTAGCTACCAGCCTACGCCACAGCCATAGCAATGCCAGATTCGAGTGGAGTCTGTGACCTACACCATAGCTCATGGCAACGCCGGATCCTTAACCCGTTGAGTGAGGCCAGGGATGGAACCTGCGTCCCCATGGATGCTAGTCAGATTAATTTCCACTGAGCCAAGACGGGAACACTTCTTCTTCTTCTTTTTTTTTTTTTTTTTTTTAATAAATTTCATTGGAATGTAGTTGGCTTAGAAAGTTGTGTTAGTTTCAGGTGTATAGCAAAGTAAATTAGTTATATCTATACATATATCTGTTCCTTTTCAGATTCTTCTCCCATATAGGTTATTACACAGTATTGAGTAGATTTCCCTATGCTGTACGGTAGGTCCTGGTTACCCAACCATTTTCTATATAGTTGTGTGTGCAGTCAGATTCTTAATCCACTGTGCCACAGTGGGAACTCCGATGGCTATAAACTTTTAAATATTATTTGGAGATAAATGTCATCTTATCCTTGAGATCTTCCCTGCCCACCTTATTTAAAACTATAACCTACCTCCATTCTTTTCCCCATTCTGTTTAAGTTTTCGCCATAGAATTTCTCATCTACTTATTAATGATATTTTATTAATGCCCTTCTTTTTCTCTCCCAGGGTATCTTATTTCCCACTGTCCTTCCCACCCCTGCCACTAGAATGTCAGTTCCAAAAAGGCAGATACTTTTGTCTGCTTTGTTCACTGCAGTGTCAACACCCCTAGAAGAGTGTCTTGCATAGGCTGGGGGCTTAAACCTCTTTTGTCCAATGATGGATAAATGAATGAATGAAACTGCCAAATTGTTCTTCAGAAATCCTGCAAGAAGTGTAAGGCAGTGTCCATGTTAGAGAGATATATATTTGATGAGTAGGACCATGGAGCCTTGCTTGAATGCTTCCTAGGGTCTCTGTAGAGGAATCAGGAGCCTGCAAGCCTAAAGCAGTCCACAGTGCCTGGGGTTGCTTGGCCAATAGCAGGTGCCACACATGAGGACAATGCCATGATGAAGAAACAATCTGCCCTTAAACAAATTCAATACGAATGTTTGGGGAAAAAACAAAACAAAACAAAAAACCACCCAGTTATTGGTTTTAGTGTTTGAGCACATAACTTGTCCACGTTATACATTTTAGGACTTGTTCAGGACAATGTCCCGGTTCCTTTAGTTCACTTCTTTCTACCACCCAGATGGCCTAATTTTTGAACTTTTTATGAGTAGAGTACTGCTTTCAGTGCTATTTAGTCATTTCCCATAGCTCTCTATCCCTTTAGAGTAGCTTTTAAAGTCACTTGGGCCATTTTGGGTAGAGTACATTGGATGACTATTTTTGTGCAACTAAATAAATGGAAGCCTTCTTGGCATTATTAATGTTCAAAACATGCAACCCACACTCATATTATTCAACTGGCGGTTGTTTTGAAGTTATTCTTTAATTACAGAATTTCTACATCAGAATGTATACCTGAAAATAGACATTTGGAACTAGTTACACAGAAGATAGTGATGGGCTTTTCGTAAACATCCAGAGAGGTAGCAAAGTTTAGTGGAAAAGCGCCAGGGCTAAGACTCAGGAGATGTGAGTCCCGTGGGCATCTGCACCCATTATTAGCCCTGCAAGGTCCCCATTTGGTTGGGAAAGAGGGCTCCTCATCCTAAGTCACAAGCTTTGTTGTGGGGAACTTTACAGTTCTTCACAAGTATGTGTACATATGTGAATCACAATGAAAACTCTAAAACTATATTGCATCTAAAAAGCTGCACTGATTTTCTTAGGCACTGGAGAATGATGGTAGGATGGTAGAAAGAGGGATTTTGAAGGGTGTCAGAGCTCATTTTTTTCAAGCTGTTTTGCATGGCACACTACTTTAAGGAAATGTTCAGTTACTTTTTGCTGACGGCCACCTCAGTGTCTCAGTAGCTTATCCTGAGACATTGAGGTTTTGCCATACACGTTGAGGTTGTATCCACACACATTTATTTTCATGCATACAGTCTGCAGTCCAACCACCGTTCAGCTGCTCTAGACTGGGCTCCCTTTGGTGGTCCTACTTCAAAAATCCAGTCACCAAGGCTTGGTTCCAAGCTACTGGCTGGTTGGGTTCAGATATTCTCTGTGTGTCTGTCATCATTCTGGACAAGAGGCTAACCAGGACAGGGTGAGAGGGCAAAGGGAGAAGTGCAAGAGAGAAACTAATCTGTGCAAGACCATCTAAGGCCTCTGTTCTAATCACATCCCTAAGCTTCCGTTGACCAATGCAAGTCACGTGGCCAAGCCCTGTATTGATGGGTTTGGGAAGGATACGTCACCTACAGCAGGAGCAGAGGGAATGACTGTTTGCTAAATATTAATCCAAACTTTCACAGACGTCCTTTGAAAAAATGGCAGCATGTTTAAAAGAGCTTGGAAATTTCTTAGCTATTCCCAATACAATGGCATATTAAGGTTCTAAGGACTTCTGGACTAAATAAGCTTGTTTGATTTTGCTTCTCAAAGTGCTTCCCAAATTTATGTGACCATCCTATCTTTCACCTGTACTTCCCAAACCCCATTTCTATTTCATGGAACTAGATCTTTCTCGAATATACTTTAGGAAATGCTGTTCTCAAGTTCCAATTAAACAATTATCAGGTCTGCTAGCTTTGGAACAATTAGACCTTCCTTTGAGTCATGACTCTGAAATTATTTCCAGTATCTGGAATTCTTAGACGGTACAGGAGGTTGTAGTAGAATTGAGTTAAGATTCTGGGAAATGAGGATGGCTGTATGACCTGTGCTAAGGCAGTGAAAGGCAAGAAGTGGGCTCTGGCAGCTTAGACCACACAGAGTCTGACTGCGTGTTCTCATGATCGGTTCAGGGCACACTTGAAATAAAGAATTTGCCATCATGGGGTCAGGTTCTGATTTAGATGATATAGAGGTAAAGGCTTCATTTGGGTAGGAAAAATGATAAGTGCATGATTTGTAAGATTACTTTCATATCTTCTTCATTCCCAAATATCCTTCACACATATTTAATGATGCCTGGGTTTTTTTTGTTTGTTTGTTTGCTTTGTTGTGTTGGTTTTTTTTTAGTAGGGACACAAAGCTCTACATTGCATATTGAATGCGAACATTTTGGTTTCGTAGTGTGACTAAAATATTCATACCATGTGCTAAAGTATAATTAATCAATGAATCCATTGGTAAAGGAACTTGGTCAATTTAGAGAAGAAGAGTAGAATCTTGATAAGGAAAAGGACCCAGGAATTGAAATGGGGGGTGTTATGGACTGAATGCTTACGTGCCCCTGAAATTCATCAGTGGACACCCTACACCTCGGATGTGATGGTGTTATGGGTACAGGGGCTTAGGTAGGTAATTAGGATTTGATAAGATAAATGAGGGCAGAAACCCCCATGACTGGGATTAGTGTCTTTACAAGAGTTAGGAGAGAGGCTGATTGCCCTCTCTGCTCTCCTCCAGAGGTGTGTCATCCAAAAGACGGCATTCATCAGAACCTGCTTTGCTGACAGCTGATCTGGTCCTTCCAGCCTCCAGAACTGTGACAAATAATTTCTATTGTTTAAAAGCCATCCAGTTTATGCTATTTTGTTGTAGTGGACTCAGACAGAGAGAAAGAACTTTAGAGAGGACTTAAGAAAGAAGAAAAAAGAAAGATGCATGGCAAGAGCATCCCATGTTTGATCAGGGCCAGTGGAAGATAAATAGAACTTCATGTTAAGATACTTGTCCCGGTTCTGCTTTGTGAGATTTAAAGACTTATGTTTGTGTAATATGGACTTTTTTTTTTCTTTTTCTTTTTTTGTCTTTCTGTCTGTCTTTTCTAGGACCGCACCCACGGCATGTGGAGGTTCCCAGGCTAGGGGTCTAATCGGAGCTGTAGCCACCGGCCTATGCCAGAGCCACAGCAATGCCAGATCCAAGCTGCATCTGCGACCTACACCACAGCTCACAGCAATGCCAGATCCTTAACCCACTGAGCGACGCCAGGGATCAAACCCACAAACTCATGGTTCCTAGTCGGATTCGTTAACCACTGAGCCATTATGGGAACTCCTGTGTAATATGGACTTTTGATAAAGGACCCCTGCTTCCAGAGGATTCATAAAAAGAAGCGTTGTTGCAGTTTCCACAGAATCTTAGTATGTCAGAGTAGGCAAGATTTTGAACATTATGTATCCCAGCGCATACTTTTACAAATGAGAAAATTAAGGCACAGAGAGGAAAATAAAGCTCAAAAGGAAAAGGTACAAATTTCTGGTTATAAGATGAAGCACTGGGGAGGTAATGTACAAGGTGACAGATATGATTGGCACTGCGGGATGTTACATGTGAAAGTTGCTAGAGTAAATCCTAAGAGTTTTCATCACAAGGAAAAATATCTACTTCCTTTTTCTTTTGCTTTGTATCTATCTAAGATGATGGCTGTTCACTAAATTTATTGTGGTAATCATTTCATGATGCAAATCACATCATTATACTGTACACCTGATACAGGGCTGAATGCTAATTATATCTCAGTAAAACGAGAAGAAAAATTATTTAGGTGGAAAAGATAGAAATGGACTTACATCCCAAAGCTCTGAGCACTTTTCACAACAGCAACAGCACTATTAACTAATAATCAAGATTAGGATAATGCCTGCCTGTGATAAAGCGCTTGCTAGAGCCAGGCATGGTTCTAAGTACTTTACATGGATTATTTTTTTATGCCTCATAGATGATACACAATGGGGTATGCATCTGCATCACATAATGAGGAAACTGGAGTTCCTGTCGTGGCGCAGTGGTTAAGGAACCCGACTGGGAACCATGAGGTTGTGAGTTCAATCCCTGGCCTTGCTCAGTGGGTTAAGGATCCAGCGTTGCCGTGAGCTGTGGTGTAGGTCGCAGACGTGGCTCAGATCTGGTGTTGCTGTGGCTGTGGTGTAGGCCAGTGGCTACGGCTCCGATTCAACCCCTAGCCTGGGAACCTCCATATGCCACAGGCTTGGCCCTGGAAAAGACAAAAAGAAAAAAAAAATAAAAGAACACCATAATGAAGAAACTGAGTCACAGAGGGGTTAGTAAGCTTATAGATAGGATGCTTGTAAGGAAGCGACAGACAGGACACATCATAAAGTGATTTCTAAAGCAACATCTGTCGGATACCAACTTCAGTTGCAGAAACATTCACCCGACAAAAGTAGGGCGATGTTGCATACCTCTTCACTTACTCAGACAGAAAATGATTTTATTTTATTTTATTTGCCCGAACCTATGGGATGCAGAAGTTTGCAGGCCGGGATCAAACTCTCACCGTATCAGTGACCAGAGCCACAGCAATGACAGCGTTGGCTCCTTTAACTGCTAGGCCTTCAGGGAAGTCCCTAGAAAATGGGTTGGAGTTCCCGTCATGGCTCAGTGGTTAACGAATTCAACTAGGAACCATGAGGTTGTGGGTTCGATCCCTGGCCACGCTCAGTGGGTTAAGGATCCAGCGTTGCCGTAAGCTGTGGTGTAGGTTGCAGACGTGGCTCAGATCTGGCGTTGCTGTGGCTGTGGTGCAGGCTGGAGGCTACAGCTCTGTTTCGACCCCTAGCCTGGGAATTTCCACATGCCGCAAGTGCAGCCCTAGAAAAGACAGAAAGACAAAAAAAAAAAAAAAAAAAAAAAAAAAAAAAAGAAAAAGAAACAGAAAAGAAAGAAGGACAATGGGTTTAGAGAATGTCCTCTGTGCTTTTAAAAGCTGCTTTGTGAGGCGAGTGCGTATTTCCTCATCTTCCCACATCCACCATTAAACTCAACCATCATCTTCTTAACACTAGAGAGATGCTAAACCACACATTTCTCAAAACAGGTGGGAAGAAAGTAGAAGAAAATCAGCACCATTCCCTGAATTCTAAGCAGGTAATTCCCAGGAGTACAATCCTGCAGGTTTAAATTGAAAAGGAGAAACCTGGTTTTAGTGGATGTTTGATCTGTTTAGATCACTAAAAACAGCTCAATTGAATGGAATGAATATGTTAACCATGAAAAGTAGAGGCAGGCCAGAGGGAAGCTGATTAGAAGCTAAATTTTATAATAAGAGCAGTGCCAGTGAACATGCCTTTTAGTTGCAAATTGGGGAAAAGTCATTGACCATCATACCAATGGACAATGAGCAAGGTCAGGGAAAAATCCACTCCCCCTACCTATTGAAACTTGGGACTTGAATAGGTCTTTCCTTGTTCAATAAGAAATGGAGGAGAAAAAAAAAAAAAAAAGAGTTCTTACAGTGGAAATGAAATACTGCACACAAAGAAAAGAGATCGTATAAAGACTTGGGGCAAAGAATAGCATCTCAAAACAAGCTACTCTGGGATTGAGAAGAATGTTTAAGAAATAGTTTGGCATTCTCAGCAGAATACAATAAGTTTTTGCATCTGTGAACTTGGAAAAGGTCCTGGGTACAGCGAGCTGGGGTAGGCAGATGTGCCTAGGAAGAACTGTGATAAAGCCTAAGTAAAAGGGAAGGAGAAGGGAAAACCCCAAATCTCTGGAAATGAACCAAAAAAGAATATTGGGTGCCAAGTAAGTCTTGCAATAAAAGGTAATTTAAAAGGAAATTACAGGAGTTCCCGTTGTGGCTCAGTGGTTAACGAATCTGACTAGGAACCATGAGGTTTCGGGTTTGATCCCTGGTCTCGCTCAGTGGGTTAAGGATCTGGCGTTGCCATGAGCTGTGGTGTAGGTCGCAGATGTGGCTCAGATGTGGCATTGATATGGCTGTGGTGTAGACCGGCAGCTCCACTCCAATTCGACTTTTAGCCTGGGAACTTCCATGTGCTGCGGACGTGGCCCTAAAAAAAAGCAAAAAAAAAAAAAAAAAAAAAAAGAAAAGAAAAGGAAATTACAAAATACCTACAGGCAAATGATAATGAAAGCTTTTTGTATCACAGTTTGTTGGAAGTTGCTAAAGCAGAGGAAATTTATAGGTTTATGTAAATTTTCTGAAGAGAATAAAAGCAATACCAAAGCATAAATTATTAAAGATTTTAATTTAAGAACGTTGAAAAAAAGAGTAACCTAAAAAAGGAATAGCCAACAAAAACAAAATAATATAACATAAAGACAAACTTGAGATAAAACACAATAGAAAAAGAATAGAGAAGATTAAATAATACCTAAAGATGATACTTTGAATAATAGCATTACTACGGTTAACAGAGAGCTAATATTTAGTACATACTAATACCATTATAATTAATTTATTTATGTTATCAAATTTTCCACAACAGCCCTAGGATGAGGGTGTTACAATTATCTCCAATTTCTAAAGGAGAAAGATGAAACTAAGAGAAGTAGCTTGTCAACAGATACACAATTAGTTAATAGTAGAGCCAGAATTTGAACCAGGAGATCTGGTTTACTTTTTTTTTTGTCTTTTTTTTTTTTTTTTTTTTTTTTTGCCACTTCTAGGGCCGCTCCCGTGGCATATGGAGGTTCCCAGGCTAGGGGTCGAATCGGAGCTTTAGCCGCCGGCCTACACCAGAGCCACAGCAACTCGGGATCCGAGTTGCGTCTGCAACCTACACCACAGCTCACGGCAACGCCGGATCCTTAACCCACTGAGCAAGGCCAGGGATCGAACCTGCAACCTCATGGATCCTAGTCGGATTCATTAACCACTAAGCCACGACGGAAACTCCAGATCTGGTTTACTTTTAAGACAGAAAAACCTTTACCAAGGATGATAAGAAAAATAAGAGAAGATATGAATGAGCAAAATACACACAAAAAGAGAACGGGAAAAACAACATTTTGAACAGTTAGCTTATATTTCAATAAATGTATAAATCTTTGTATTAGTTTGCTAGGGCTTCCATGGCAAAATACCACACACATACACAAAAGCAGGATGGCTTAAATGACAAATTTTTTCAGTGTGGAGGATGGAAATTCAAAATCAAGGTCCTAGAGAGTTTGATTTCTCCTGAGGCCTCTCTCCTTGGCTTGCAGATGGCCACTCTCTTACTATGTCCTTACATGGTGTCTCTGCTGTGAGAGCCTACGTGCTCAAATCCATATATTTATTTATTTGTTTGTTTTTCTGACTGTGCCCGTGGCTTGTGGAAGTTCCCAGGACAGAGATGGAACTTGAGCCACAGCAGTGACAACACTGAATCCTTAACTGCTAGACCACCAGGGAACTCCACTGTCAAATTTCTTTGTGTGTGTGTATGTGTTTTCAGGGCTGTACCTGTGGCATATGGAGGTTCCCAGGCTAGGGGTCAAATTGGAGCTGCAGCTGCTGACCTACCCCACAGCCACAGCAACGCCAGATCCGAGCTGCATCTGCAACCTACACCACAGCTCACAGCAACACCGGAGCCTTATCCCACTGAGCGAGGCCAGGGATCAAACCTGCATCCTCATGGATACTAGTCAGATTCGTTTCCACTGAGCCATGAAAGGAACTCCTTAAATTCCTTCATGGGTCCAAATTTCCTACAAGGACCTCAATTATATTGTGTTAGGGCCCTGCACTAAAGGCCTTGTTTTAACTTACTAACCTCCTAGAAGCTTCTGTCTCCAAATATGGGCACATGCTGAGGTCCTGGGATGTAGGGTTTCAACATATGAATTTTCAGGTAACATCCCATGAGAGCCAAGAAAAGTGAATTTCTGGAAAGAGAAAAACAAACAAAAAAACTACTGGCTTTAGGTGAAATAGAAAATGAAATACATCAATAATAATCTGATGATCAACCTTGTCCTTTTGTTTCCTGCTCCTCAATGAAGAGGGACCCTATTGATTTTACAGATAAGTTAAAACACATTTTCCAAGGAACGGAAATCCCCATGTGTTATTTAGTTTTTCTAGAAAAAGTAAAATAAAGAAAAGTTGACTAACTTATTTCACTCTAAAAAGTGGATTGAACAAGTATAAAAAAATAAATAAATAAATTACAGGCTTATGTTTAAACTACTTGGGTTGAAAATGCAGTTCTGTTGATTGCTGTCTGACTTTGACCCATGTACTTAACTCCTCTAAGTGTCAATGTTCTCATCGATGAAACAGACAAAAGCAATGAGAAATTGTACACAAAACAGCACGTGGCCTGGTGCATAAGAGAATATGCACTGCATTTTCGCTCTTGCCTACTTATTGTAACTAGAGTATGTTGAGTGTTTACTATGGGCCGGGCACTGAGCTGGGTTGAGTACTGTAGGTATATTATGCTCTCTTTTAATCATCTGCGTTGCGAAGATACCCATTTTACAGATGGGGAAATAGGCATAGAGATGAGAGAGACAGGATTCCAACCCACATCTGGTGGGCTCCCAAGGCTGCATGTAAAACTCTTGGCTTCACTGCTTCCCACTGTTGCCATGCAGAGCATTGCATCTTAGGGGGATACAGATAATCTTCAAGGTTGCTTACGTAAATCCTTTATTGCCATTACATGCAGGCACACACACACGTACACACAGAGCCAGGCTATTTCCCTTTCTTGTTAGAGGTTGTGTCATTTTTCAGTATTGTTCTAAAAACAGATTAGTGACAATAGATCCTATAGTGCTTCTGTTACCAATTTGTACAGTCAGCCTACATTACTCATAAAAATGTTCTTTGGAGCCACCGTGGGTCTCTTTGAACATATCTGCGATGCCGTCTGTACAAAGAGTACATCTGAAAAGAATGAGTTTGGGGAATAACATAATTAAGCCTGTTGGGAAGCCCTCTCTCCGAGGTAAACTGGAGGTTCAGTGTTTCTGAATGCTATTCTCTAATGTTTCTTTTTGGAATCTAAGAGTTATAAGGAACTTTAGCAGGTATCTTAGCCTTTCTCCTATGCCAGAATCACTCTGATGATATGCATAAGAGTTATTGCCACTTGCCATAGTTGGGGAGGGAGGCCTCATCTTCTGGGATTTTTCATTTCTTTTTGGGACTCCACCAATGATTAGAGTTCCTTCTTCTCTCTTCATTTCTCTAACTTTCACTCTCTGATGAGTTCTGCCTTCTGGAGCCGCATAGACTAAGCATGTATTTTACACATGACAAATACTTATCTATTTGCTTTCTAGGGCCGTACCTGCAGCCTATGGAGGTTCCCAGGCTAGGGGTCGAATCAGAGCTGTAGCCGCCGGCCTACGCCAGAGCCACAGCAACACCAGATCTGAGCCACGTCTGTGACACCACAGCTCACAGCAATGCCGGATCCTTAACCCAATGAGCAAGGCCAGGGATGGAACCTGCAACCTCATGGTTCCTAGTTGGATTCGTTTCTACTGTGCCACGACGGGGACTCCAAATCTTTAAAATTTAAAGGTAGCAATTAGGTTTTCTTGGTGAGTCAGATTTCCTCTATGAGAAAACTGGGCCTCTATCTGTGCTTCATTGTCACCGCAGAATTTAGAATAGAACAGTGTGGAAAAGAGTAGGTACTCATGAAATTTCTTTTCTTTCTTTCTTTTTTTTTTTTTTTAATAAATTAGAGTTTGTTTACAATGTTGTGTCAACTTCTGCTGTACAGCAAGGTGGCCCAGTCATATATGTGTATGTGTGTGTTTATACATATATATACATTCTTTTTCTCATATTATCTTCCATCATGTTCTATCCCAAGAGACTGGATATTTTTCCCTTGTGCTATACAGGAGGACCTCATTGCTTATCCATTCTACATGTAATAGTTTGCATGAATGACTGAGTTAGTTTTCTCTTTTCTACCCTAGCAGCTTCAGAGTCTTGAACAATGATACATGGCTTCTAAATTTTTAATGAACATACGATCTAGCTATGAACATGGTCTAGTTTCTTGATATCTTTCCATTCTTGAAGGTGAAACATGAAATGAGACCATTCACTTTCCTTTAATGTGAACTCTATGTGGTCAGGGACCACATATTCTATGGAAACAGATAAATGAGTGGTCGAATGAATAAATGCTTAAAGGCTGCTCTAAGCGGTTATGATATAACATTTGGCCCTGCCACCCCTGGCCACACCTGGTTGGGATATGATTTTATGTGGGCCAATTCAATTCCTCCCCTTGGAATTTGGAATAAAGACCTATCTCTAAGAAGGGGACCTGAAAAGTCTAGAACTGAGGCTGAAAGAGGAGACATGACAAATTACAGCCTAGTGGAACAGAACCAAGAGCAGGGGTGCAGTTCCACAGGGAGGAAAACAGAGAAACGGCCCTGTTGAGAAAAGGGCCACAGAGTTGCCTCCAACCACATGGCTTCCATGTGCCTGGCTCCAGTCTCCATAAGCGTCATCTGTCTCCCTACAATCACTGTCTCACCGACAGAGGGACAGACACACACATATGCACGTGCGCACACGCCTTGTTGATGGTTACTCAGGTTAGTTCTATTCCAATCAAGTTATCACGGCATGGAAGACTATTCAATCTAATGTAACACTGATTCTTGACTCATATTCTGCACACGAATCACTAAAAGTCCCAGATTTTTCACATGAACAGCTGCTAAAAGGATTGGGTAATACATTTGGAGCGGGGAGGTTGTTTTCTCATCCACTCATTCATTCAGCCACATATGTGTGTGTGTGTGTGTGTGTGTGTGTGTGTGTATTGCTGTATATAACATATGTTCCGTATGTATACGGAAGTACTCTGTACCATTTAGCCATTTGCATGCCTGTTATCACTTTTTGCTCTTGACCAGGACTGTTGCCTCTAATAATCTTCCCTTTCTATTTACCTCTTATCAGCAGTGGAAAAAAAAACCAAACAGGTTACCAGATCCTGAGGTGGTGAACGGTGATGAGTAGAATAAGAGTTCTTGAGCTCTTCGTGTGGGCATGTGCAGAGATGATGCAGTGCTCAAAGTACATGATGTTTACTCTTATCTATTTCGGGTGCAAATAGCACATTTTGTACCCTTTCACTTTTCCTCTTAGATTCTGGGTTGCTGAAGGTATGGTAAACAAATGGTGGATAACCAGAGTGCTATGTGTCATTTCACACACACACATAGATACACACATGCATATGTCATATAAATTTCTATCTAGATACACAGACATAGCTAGGGGAAAACTAAGGTTGCCACCAGAGTCCAGCAGTGAGGAAGCTTCATTCGCATTTAAATACATAACATAGGTTACACTTAGGCTCAGCAGATGGACTTGGGACTTTTCCTCTCTGATTATGCGTCTTGAATAAAACTAAAGGTTCAACTTGGCCATTCATTGGACTTTTGATTCAGCGCCTCCATCCCGTTCTTACTTCAACCAAATGAACCAACAGTGAAACACCCATTTCCAAGTTGATTTTTGGGAATTCCAATTTGTACAGTAGGGTCCCCATCACTTGTGGGTTTGGCTTTAGAGGTGAGAGGGGGCGTGAGGAGGAAGTTTTTTCGCAGTCCAGATGGAAGTGTGTAGTTAGTCTTGTACTTGGCCCATCCTCCATTTCCTTTTTTTTTTTTTTTTTCTTTTTTGTCTTTTTAGGGCCGCTCCCGAAGCATCTGGAGGTTTAGGGGTCGAATGGGAGCTGCAGCTGCCGGCCCACGCCACAGCCACAGCAACTCGGGATCCGAGCTGTGTCTGTGACCTATACCACAGCTCATAGCAATGCTGGATCCTTAACCCACTGAGTGAGGCCAGGGATCGAACCCGCAGCCTCATGGTTCCTAGTCAGATTCATTAACCACTGAGCCACAATGGGAACTCCCCATCCTCCATTTTCATGAGCAATGAAAACAGTGTGGTTCTAGGAGAAGAGACTCACATCCTGGCTCTGCTACTGCATAGCCATATAACCTTTCTGTGGGTCTCTTAATTTCTTTGCATTTCAGCTTCTTTATATCTGAAATGAGGTTCCCACTACCAACTTGCTGGAACTGCTATGGGGGTTGAAAGTCCTAATGTTTATAATGTTTATAAAATATTCAGCCTGGCACTCAGCAAATATTTCATAGGTCTTATTGTTATTTTTTATTACCATGAGATTTTGTCTATGTCCATAAAGAGAAATATAGAAAACACCATGGGAGGTAGAGGACTGAGAGAAACTTTTTGACCATAGGACATTTTCTGATAGTCCTGATGTTCGTTGTCAAAAATCTTAAAAATTTGTCAGTGGAAATACAATTTATTATCTCCTGTTCTGGGGATACTATGAAGTCTCCTATGAGGACTCTCCCAAGCGTCTTTTTCTGTGAGAACAAATTCCCTTGTGCTTCTTAAATTTCTGTTTTCTCGTTTGAGAGTCTGTTTTCCCTAATGCACCATGGATTTTCTCAAGGTTTCCCCTTTCAACCTTAGTCGTTTCAATCCCAGCTGTGGCAAGAATGGTATTTAGAGGAAAGAGGAGAAATCGCAGTTCTTTTCAATGAACATGGCCTTAAGTTCATTCTACAATAATCTGTGATTCTTTCTGAGGCATTTTGGGAAAAAACAGCCTATCCTGTGTGTTTTTAATCCTAGGATCTAAGAGAAAGTTCTTACTAGTCAACTGCTATGCTTTTAAAGGCTGCAGTGCCTGTAATTAGGTGTCCACCTTCTCCGATGATTTGTACCTTCCAACCTCTTGCTTGAGTGAGTTTCCCCAGACTTAAACTAAGAATTAGAAAGGACTGTGGAGTTCCCGTCTTGGCTTAGTGGTTAACGAATCCGACTAGGAACCAAGAGGTTGTGGGTTCGATCCCTGGCCTCACTCAGTGGGTTAAGAATCCGGTGTTGCTGTGGCTGTGGTGTAGGCCGGCAGCTACAGCTCCGTTTAGACCCCTAGCCTGGGAACCTCCATATGCTGCAGAAGCGGCCCTAGAAATGGCAAAAAGACACACACACACACACAAAAAGAAAGGACTGTGATGATGTTGATTTCAGAAGGGTAAATAATTGATCAAGTTCTTGGAATACTGGGCCAGACATGTAGGGGAAGTCGAGGAATCTGGACACCCATTGTCTTTTTTTTATTTTTTATTTTTTATTTTTTTTGGAGGTCCCATCGTGGCTCAGTGGAAATAAATCTGACTAGTATCCATGAGGACACAAGTCTGATCCCTGGCCTCGATCACTGGGTTAAGGATCCGGAGGCTTGGATCTGGCTTTGCTGTGGCTGTGGTGTAGGCTGGCAGCTACAGCTCCGATTTGACCCCTGGCCTGGGAACCTCCATATGCCATGGCTGTGGCACTAAAAAAAAATTTATTATAGTTGATATACAATGTTCTTTCAAATTCTGCTGTACAACAAATATCAAATGGGAAAAAGACAGTCTCTTTCAGCAAATGATGCTGGGAAAACTCAATAGCCGCATGTAAATCAATGAAACTAGGACACACCCTCACACCATGCACAAAAATAAACTCAAAATGGCTTAAACATGAAAACATAAGACAAGACACCATCAAACTCCTAGAAGAGAACATAGGCAAAACATTCTCCAATATCAACTGTAAAAATGTTTTCTTAGGTTGGATTCCCAAGGCAACAGAAATAAAAGCAAAAATAAACCAATGGGACCTAATCAAACTTACAAGCTTTTGCACAGCAAAGGAAACCATGAAAAAAAAAAAAAAGAAAAAAAAGATAACCTATGGAATGGGAGAAAATAGTTTCAAATGATGCAGCTGACAAGGGCTTAATCTCTAAAATGTGTAAACAACTTATACAATTCAACAGCAAAATACCCAGCAACCCGATGGAAAAATGGGCAGAAGACCTGAATAGACATTTCTCCAAAGAAGATATACACGTGGCCAAAAGGCACATGAAAAAATGCTCAACATCACTAATTACTAGAGAAATGCAAATCAAAACTACCATGAGGTACTACCTCACATCTGTCGGAATGGCCATCATTAACAAATCAACAAATAAATGCTGGAGAGGGTGTGGAGAAAAGGGTAGCTATTGCCTTTTTTTTTTGGCTTTTTAGGGCAGCACCTATGGCATATGGAAGCTTCCAGGCTAGAGGTCGAATCAGAGCTACAGCTGCCGGCCTATGACACAGCCACAGCCACAGCACAGCAACACAGGATCTGAGCCATGCCTGTGACCTATACTGCAGCTCACAGCAACATCGGATCCCTAACCCACTGAGCAAGGTCAGGGATCGAACCTGCATCCTCATGGATCCTAGTCAGGTTCATTAACCGCTGAGCCACCAAGAGAACTCCCGACCTATTGTCTTTTAATAATAGGATAGGACGCTCTTTGGAAAGCAGGGCTTGGATAGACCAGATGACTGCAAAATTATCACTCCCAAATAAAAACCGTTGGCTAAGCAATATGTAGTCGTACACATGGGTGTCTGATGTGCTTGTGTTTCCTTACCCCAAATAAGTCCTTGTTGCTGCCCGGGAGATCATCATAATTTGCTGCTACTAGTTCAGATGTGAAGTGGTTAATATTTGTCATGTGCTTAAAATTGCTTTATGATAAGTGATACCGACAATTAATTTTCTACATACACAGAATGTATCAAGGAGATTCAAGAACTTCAAAAAGTCCCATTCTGGCCAACAGGTCTGTGTCTGTGTTTAGATTATAAAACTTCAGAAAAATCTAAAATGCCCATGTTACTCTGAAGCAAGGAATGAGATTTCTTGGTGAATATCTCACTATGTAATTCACCTTGCTAAATAACTGACTATTAAAACAACCAAATGTCAGGGAGTTCCCTGGTGGTCTAGTGGTTAGGACCTGGCGCTTTCATGGCTGTGGCCCAGGTTCAATCCCTGGTTTGGGAACTGAGATTCCACATCAAGCCCCTGCAAAAAAACAAAAACAATACCCAAATATTGGAGTTCCCCTTGTGGCTCAGCAGGTTAAGAACCCAACTAGTATCGATGAGGATGTGGGCTTGATCTCTGGCCCAGCTCAGTGGGTTAAGAATCCGTCATTGCTGTGAGCTGCAGTGTAAGTCACAGATGTGGCTGAGATCTGGTTGGGCTGTGGCTATGGTGTAGGCCGGCAGCTGCAGGTCCGATGAGACCTCTAGCCTAGGAACTTCCATATGCTACAGGCGTGGCCCTAAAAAGAAAAAAAAAAAATTCTAACAAACCAACTAACCATTACCATTTTTACCTGTCCTTTAGTTTAAGATTTCAAAGAGAAGTGTTAGCTGTATCAACGTGATTCAATCACTAACATTTCTGCTAGGAGAGAAACCCTTTCTCCTCTGATTGACTGCCTAGGGGAATCTCTAATGTAAAGAGCCAACATCCTTCTTAGCAAATAGCCAGAGACGACAGTAGGGAGTATGTAGATCCTCTTGTCATTTTCGCATCCATCAGGGCAGAGATGGAGACCCTGTGAGCCGGGAATGTTGATTTCTTTTTTTACCGGTCTTCCTGCCTTTTAGAAGGTATCTGTTAGGAGTCGTTGAAGTAAAATGGGTTGCCTCTAAAATTGTGAGATGAGCTATAGGGCCGGTTTTCTATTTAATTAGCTTTTTTCCTTTTTGTATTTTCTGCTGAGAAAAGTGGAGTGGGACCTTTGCTCTCCATTCACTGAAGCATCCAGGTTGCTTAGAGTCCTTTCAGGTGAGCTAAGAACACTGTTTAGGGCCACTCTAAAAAGTAGAGCTAGGCAATTTGTAAATTCAATTTCATGTCAGTTATAACCTACTTATTATGTTCCTTTCTCGGTTGTGGGTAGGTACCAAGCTCAATCATAGTTTCCATTCTCTAATGAGAAAGGCTGACAGTAAAAAATTATTTCTGCTCACGGGTGGGGGAGGAAGACAGTCTCATCTCCCTTCCCTCTCAAAGCACCCAGACTCCTAATTCAAAATCAAATAGTCTTTTTTGGCTTTCCACCTAATATGAAATCATATTGATTTGGTCGATATTTTAAAAAACGTGTTCCCCATTTTCCATTACCATCACCTAAGCCCAAGCCCTCGTACTTCACTCCTTAAATGTTTACCATGCAATAATTTATTCATTCAACAAGCATTTATGTCTTATTTTTTATTTATTTATTTTTGTCTTTTTAGGGCTACGCGCATAGCATATGGAGGTTCCCAGGCTAGGGGTTGAAGAGGAGCTGTAGCTGCTGGCCCACACCACAGCTCATGGCAATGCTGGATCCTTAACCTACTGAGCAAGACCAGGGATTGAACTTGCATCCTCATGGACACTGGTCATATTCGTTTCTGCTGAGTCACGGCAGGAATGCCAGCATTTATTATTTACACACTGTGTACTTGGGATCAGCAGCTGGATATACCAGCATAATCAGGATGAAACCTTGTGTCGGGTACGATCTTCTCACCTGAGTCAGTCTTTTTTTATTTTTATTTATTTATTTATTTATTTAATTATTTATTTATTTATTTTTCTCTTTTTGTCTTTTTGCCATTTCTTGGGCTGCTCCCACGGCCTATGGAGGTTCCCAGGCTAGGGGTCCAATCGGAGCTGTAGCCACCGGCCTATACCAGAGCCACAGCAACTCGGGATCCGAGCCGAGTCTGCGACCTCCACCACAGCTCACGGCAACGCCAGATCCTTAACCCACTGAGCAAGGGCAGGGATCGAACCCGCAACCTCATGGTTCCTAGTCGGATTCGTTAACCACTGAGCCACGACAGGAACTTCAGGTCAGTCTTTTATGAATCCTCTCTCCCTACATGATATTAGAAACACTACTGCCGTTTTATGTTTAATGCTTCAGTCTTGCTCACAAAACCAAGACTGTGGCTCTAGTCTCCTTTCCAGGGTTATCTCACATTATTCTCTTAATTTTCCTACCTTTTAGATCAATTCAAGTGCTGGGTATCTTACCATGACCGCTGACCTTTCCCGGCTTCCGTGGCTATGCTGTTCTTCTCACATGGAATTCCCTCTCCCCACCGTCCCACAGGACAGAACCCATTCACTTGAATGATTACTTTCAACTCGAAGATTTTCCTGCTCTCCCTCCTCCTTCCTCTTTGTCAGATCCTTGGGATTTGTTCTCCAGCTTTGGTTTTTACTCTCCAGCTATCCAGTCACTGGATAGTCACATTCTGAATTCTGATCACATTCTTACCTAACAAGCCAGCAAGGAAGGGAGCTAGGCTTGCGCAAAGCCCTTGTCTGCAACTGCTCCAGTGTTCTCTTATTTTCAATACACTCTCATTCTCTGCCACTTCTCCTTGAACTCTACTAGTTCTTTGCCCATCTCTGGCCTCTTCTCTCTGCGCCTCCATGACAATTCTGTTTCTTAGGTGTTTCCACTTGTTCTCTTAACATGTGATAATTGATTCTCCACAGTAGATTTTAAACTAGCTTTTGTGCTAGTTTTCTTTCTTTCTTTTTTTTTATTTTATTACATTTATAGGTGTATGTGTGCTATTTTTCTTAAAGTGGATGTTTCTCGGTAAGATCGTGCTTTTCTTCCAAGCTCTTCAAAACCCAGTCTTGCCTGGAGCCAAACCAATGCTAACTTTCTCTTCGCTATTCTCCCAAGGTGGGGAGGTGGTCCATCAGTTATCTTTTTCTTATGCTCTTTTCCCTTTTTAAAATTAAAAAAATTAATTGTGGGAAAATACATATCACATAAAATTTACCATCTTTATCATTTATATATATATATATATATATATTTTTTTTTTTTTGTCTTTTTGCCATTTCTTGGTCCGCTCTCACGGCATATGGAGGTTCCCAGTCTAGGGGTCGAATCGGCGCTGCATCCACCAGCCTACGCCAGAGCCACAGCAACACTGGATCCTTAACCCACTGAGCAAGGCCAGGGATCGAACTGGCAACTTCATGGTTCCCAGTCGGATTCGTTAGCCACTGTGCCACGACGGGAACGCCAACCATCTTTATCATTTTAAGTGTGTTGTTCAGTAGTGTCAAATATACTCATATTGTTGTGCCACTAAAGTCCAGAACTCTTTCCATCTTGCAAACTTTCCTTGTATTTTTAAATAACTATTTTATGTGCTTGATTTACCTTGCCTATTAGACTGAAAATTTCTTGAGGACAATGCTCTGTTACGGACTTCTGTTTCCCTTGTCAAACTGCCTGTTATACTCAATGGATAATTGTTTCATGAAGTCACATTGACCCAATTTTCCCATATGTTCTTGTTGACCAAAAAAATATACAACCTGAAAGTTGGGAGTTAAGTTTTATCAGGGCCCGCCCCTGCTCCCCTTCAGCCTGGGGGGCAGGGGCGGGCACAGCATCTCCGGTATCCCTGAGAAACTGCTCTGAGGCAGTGAGAGAGGAGCTAGGATACATAGGAGTTTTTGCAACAAAGGGCAGGGAGCAGGAAGGAAAGGGGCCCGGGCTCCCTGAAATCATTGCTTTGATTTGCACCTCCCCTATCAGGGCCAGTATCCTGGGTTTTTACCACCTGCAGGACTCACTGGCTCTCACCCTTGGAAGACATTCTTTATCCTTAACTACAGACCCTGCTGAAATGCCACCCAAGGAGGAAAAGGGGGAATATCGGGGTATGATAAAGGTGAGGGGGGGGTGCATGCAGCACACACACATTTTACAAAAGTTTGTTGCTGATCTCCTGAAGGTTCCTACCAGGCACAAGGAACAAACACCACCATGAAGAATTTTAGTGTTTTTCTAGCTAAGAGGCAATGCAAGGATTGGGCACATAAAATTTTCTCAAAATATCTACCTATCTGTAGGCCTGTTCTTCCTGTCTTCCCAGAGCACAGAGGGCCTCACTGCTGGTCTCCATCTTGAGCTCCCCTCACGGGGTGCTGGGGGTTCGCAGCGGCCGTGGCTCACGTTTTATTCCATGCAGAGGCTGATGGCAAGTGTCAAACCTCAGTTCTCATTCTCATCTGATGCGAGCTCCACTGGAAGCCTGCACTGCTGACAGACCTGGTTTCCCCTATGAATGAAACAGACGGCATCTTGAAAACATTTCCACTTATGTAAGCAAGGGAGAGGAACATCAACAGAGTTAGAAGTTGGCCTAAGTGGTATTGCATCTGCTTAAGAGGTTTGGCTTTTTTGGCTTAACTGTTACATGGGGCTGTTGTTTTTGTTCTGGGAGGTGGGAAAGCTGCTTTATTTATTTTAAGAAGGCAGAAAGCCAGGAACACATAATTGAAAGGAAGTTTCTGTGCTGGCATATTATTATTCTAGCTCAGATGGTAACAAAGAAATTGCAGCTTCCTTCTGTTTGAAGTGATGGATGTGAACTGAAATTTAATATTTTACACTCATGAAATTGCCAAGTGGCAAATACTTTCATGATTGCCGTTTTTGTAAAAAAGCCGATAAATTGGAGTCCTCTTGTGACACAGTGGGTGAAGGATCTGATATTGTCCCTGCAGTGGCTTGGGTTGCTGCTGTGGCATGGGTTTGATCCCTGGCTCAGGAACTTCCACTGCTGCAGGGGTGGCCCCCCCAAAAAAGCCTATATATTTATACATGGCTAAAAATGTATTTTTACATAACAGCCTCACAGAATTGTACTGTACTCATCACCCATGTTTTCCAGATAACGCAAAACCCATTATCTCCCTGGCTCCCCCATTCCTTCATATCTCTGAAAGTTCTCAGAGGACTTATCATCATCTCTAGTTTTGTTTTCCTGCTTCTGGAATTCTTTTTCTTATCTGCATTTTACCTCTTGTGTCTGTTCTGTATCCTTTCCTCAACATGTGTCCCAATGCATCCCGTTTTCTTTGAATTCTCAAAAATGCCACCTATTTAAGGAGTTGTCTAGAAGACATTTAAATGGAGAAAGCGGTCGCACAGAAGAGATAGGGTCGGCGTAGGCACGGGACGTTGTAGAAGTCCCATAAGGGACCATAGACGAAGGGGGAAACTTAGGGAGACTTTGGGAGATCACTGTAAGTTCATAACTGCTCAGGAAAGCCATCGGAATGTCACAGGCTTGCTTGACTAGTGGAGGCTTGAGATGTTGGGTGGGAGATGGCATGAGGCCGGCATTCAGATTCAGACCTAGGGCAGGAGTTGAGGACGGCCCTTCTGCTCATTTGAATACACACCTTAGCAGATACCAAGGAGGAGCTGCTACTCCCAGAAAGGAAGAGGTGGTCTTTTTCCCACCCCAACTCCCCTTGGATGATAAAACTGCCGCCCACGGGATCCTCAGGGCAGAGCTTCCATGCCTGCCTGCTTGCATCTCTCACCAGTGTCCTATCTTAAGAAATCTATTTCTCGCCTATCCCTTGGTCTCTTGCTGAATTCATTCTGCGCAGAGGCATGAAGAACCTAAATCTCAGTTGAGTCCGGACCCTGAGTGAGTGATATTAATTTAAAACTGTGGGTTCACAATGTATACATGTAAGGATAACCTGACCCCCTTGCTGTACAGTGGGAAAATAAGAAAAAATAAATAAATAAATAAATAAATAAATAAAAATAAAAATTAAAACTGTGGGTTCAAGTCCCAGACTGGGTTTAGGCTGGGTTTGGGTCCCGGCCCGTGGATTCAAGTCCCTGTCTGTGTTCTCATAGGTTCAGGCCCTTCATGCCGTCAGTTTCAGAAGTGGAGGTTGTGTGACATAATAACAGTGCAAAATTTTTTAATTCGGATTTTAGGCACACCGCTCTTAAACTTTCTTAGCAATTTTATCACCAGAAATATTTCGGGGACTAACTTCACTCTTCGGTTTCCAGGGTCTCCTGAAATATCAATGATTTCTTTCCATTTCCTTCACTGATCATCTCTGGGCCCCCAATCTCCTTCTGCTAGTTGGTTCTTGGATTATCGTAATTCCTTCAAAAAAATTTTTTTTGTCTTTTTTTTTTTTTAGGGCTGAACCTGTGGCATATGGAGGTTCCCAGTCTAGGGGTTAAATCGGAGCTGTAGCCGGCTTATATCAGAACCATAACAACAAGGGATCCGAGTTGCATCTGTGACCTACACCACAGCTCAAGGCAATGCCAGATCCTTAACCCGCTGAGCAAGACCAGGGATTGAACCTGCCTCCTCATGGGTGCTAGCCATGATGCTGAGCCATGACGGCAACTCCCGAAATTCCTCCAAATTTCATCCTCTGTTTATCGTGGCCAAATTTCTATCTATCATGCCCTAGTCTATCATTCCATAATTATAATGGCAAAAGATTTTTGTTTATTTTTACTAAAAAGATAATCATCTTCCTAAGAGGAATTTAATTTTTTTTTTTTTGGTCTTTTGTCTTTTTAGGGCCGATTTTATAGATCCAATTAAACCCCTAGCCTGGGAAACTCCGTATGCCGAGGGTGCAGCCCTAGAAAGACAAAAAACAAACAAACAAAAGATCTTACATTAACATGGTTCCTTTGTCATAATCAATGCACTGTTATTGATAAATGGTTATAATTTAAGTCCATACTTTACTCAGATTTCCTTAATATTTCCCTTATATGCCCCCTTTCTGTTCCAACATGCCATCCAGGAGAGCACATTACATTTATCTGTCTTGTCTCCTTAGACTCTTCATAGCTGTGATAGTTTCTAAGACTTTATTTTTGATGACCTTGACAAGTCTTGAGAAGTTTTGATCAAGTATTTCGTAGAATGTCCCTTGCTGGGATTAGACTGTGTAATGTTCTTCTCATGAGTTGTCTTTTTGGGAGGAAGACCACAAGGTCATCAACGTGACTTACCAGCATGGATATTGACCTTGATCATTTGGCCGTGGTAGTGTTTATCAAGTTTCTCCACAGTAAAGTTACTCCCTCCCCCCTCACCCCTTTCCACATTGTGCTCTTTGGAAGGAAGTCACTATGTGTAGTTCTCATGTAGGAGTGGAGAATTAAGCCCCACCTCCTTGAGATTGGAGGAGCTACATAAATTATCTAGAGTTCTTCTGCATGGTAGATTTCCTCTTTTTCTTCATTAAATTATTTATCCAATCCTTTATTTATATCAGTATGGACTCAGATACTTATTTTATCTTCTATGTTATAATCCAATACTACTTTACTTATTCTGTTGAACACATTATTCCAGCTTTGGCCATTGGGAGATTTTTCCATTGACTCCTGGGGGCTTGGTTCTCCTTTTGTTTTTTGTTTATTTGTTTTAGGACTTCCTTACTTTTTGGCACTGTAAGATGTTCTGGTCCATCTTGTATATTTCCTGTTCTAGCAGCAGAATGAATCATTTCTCCAAGGAGTATGGTATTAGAAGCCAAGATCTAGGTGCTAAGTGTGTTCATTGCTACTGGGCTGTCATGGCTTCTAGGCCCTTTCAGCTGACAGAGCAAGGAAATACATGTGTGTATGCCAACACGTGTATATGTACATCTCTACATAATTCTATTTGTAGCCACTCATCTCCATATTAAGTTAAACATGAGTTCATACTGATGTCTCCATCTCTAATCCATTATAACGTGGACCATTCTAGTCTTCCCACCTAGGTTGTCTGTTACTCAGACAGTGAGAAACCTGGCCCTCACCACCGGCCATACCTTTATCACATTGTTCAATTCCAGTGTACACGTATAATGGTTTCAGAATTGTTAACCCGTTCCTCTGTGGAATGCAACTTTACAACTAGAGTACAATGCCTATGTTGAATTTCTTTTGCCTTTAGTCCTAAGCCTCTATTCATTTCCAAAGTTACTTAAACCTGAACATTTCCTCCCAAACCCTTTCAGTGAGGTTGTTTTGCATATTTGTAATATAGTTAGATTGTTTTGTCACATTCTGAATTCCTTCCTGAGATCCCATAAATGATTTTCTTAAATTTGCACACATAGAGATTCACTAAACATGCTTAAACTTCTGGGGATGTTGACAAATGCATAATCCAAATGATATCCAGCAGTGTAGTATCATAAAGCTCTTGTGCTTCACCTGTTCACTTCTTGTGCTCGCCCTATGAACCCTAGGCACTGCCGATTTTTTTTTTTTTATCATCTTTATACTTTTGACTTTTCCGGATGTCGCATAATTGGGATATAGTAAGTAACTTTTTCAGACTGATTTCTTTTACTGAGTAGTATGCATTAAACATTAGTCTATGTATTTTCCTGACTTGATAGCCCATTCCTTTTTACTGTTGAGTAGTATCCCATTGTGTGGATGTACCCATAGCATTTTCCTTTTTCTCTGAAGAATTTGTTATACCATTTCTTGCATCTCCAGTTCAGCTGGAAATGAATTCATTCTGTTTTGTTTGTTTGAAGTTTAATTTTTCTATCCCTTTTAAACCTGGACAGCTGCATGCAAAGCAATGAAACTAGAACACACCCTCACACCATGCACAAAAATAAACTCAAAATGGCTGAAAGACTTAAATATACGACAGGACACCATCAAACTCCTAGAAGAAAACATAGGCAAAACACTCTCTGACATCAACATCATGAATATTTTCTCAGGGCAGTCTCCCAAAGCAATAGAAATTAGAGCAAAAATAAACCCATGGGACCTCATCAAACTGAAAAGCTTTTGCACAGCAAAGGAAACCCAAAAGAAAACAAAAAGACAACTTACAGAATGGGAGAAAATAGTTTCAAATGATGCAACTGACAAGGGCTTAATCTCTAGAATATATAAGCAACTTATACAACCCAACAGCAAAAAAACCAATCAATCAATGGAAAAATGGGCAAAAGACCTGAATAGACATTTCTCCAAAGAAGATATACAGATGGCCAACAAACACATGAAAAAATGCTCAACATCGCTGATTATAAGAGAAATGCAAATCAAAACCACCATGAGATACCACCTCACACCAGTCAGAATGGCCATCATTAATAAATCCACAAATAACAAGTGCTGGAGGGGCTGTGGAGAAAAGGGAACCCTCCTGCACTGCTGGTGGGAATGTAAACTGGTACAGCCACTATGGAGAACACTTTGGAGATACCTTAGAAATCTATACATAGAACTTCCATATGACCCTGCAATCCCACTCTTGGGCATCTATCCGGACAAAGCTCTACTTAAAAGAGACACATGCACCCGCATGTTCATTGCAGCACTATTCACAATAGCCAGGACGTGGAAACAACCTAAATGTCCATCGACAGATGACTGGATTCGGAAGAGGTGGTATATATACACAATGGAATACTACTCAGCCATAAAAAAGGATGACATCATGCCATTTGCAGCAACATGGATGGAACTAGAGAATCTCATCCTGAGTGAAATGAGCCAGAAAGACAAAGGCAAATACCATATGATATCACTTATAACTGGAATCTAATATCCAGCACAAATGAACATCTCCTCAGAAAAGAAAATCATGGACTTGGAGAAGAGACTTGTGGTTGCCTGATGGGAGGGGGAGGGAGTGGGAGGGATCGGGAGCTTGGGCTTATCAGACACAACCTAGAATAGATTTACAAGGAGATCCTGCTGAATAGCATTGAGAACTATGTCTAGATACTCATGTCACAACAGAAGAAAGGGTGGGGGAAAAAACTGTAACTGCAATGTATACATCTAAGGATAACCTGACCCCCTTGGTGTACAGTGGGAAAATAAAAAAAAAAATTTTTTTCTATCCCTTTTGAAATGTAACTCCACTATATATAGAATTCTAGGCTATTGGGTTTTTTCTTTCAACACTGAAATATTTCATTCTACTGTTTTTTTTTTTTTGTTTTGTTTTGTTTTTTGTCTTTTGTCTCTTTAGGGCTGCACCCACCACATATGGAGGCTAGGGGTCTAATCGGAGCGGGTGCTGCAGGCCTACGCCACAGCCACGGCAATGCCAGATCTGCGTCAGTGACCTACATACACCATAGCTCAAGGCAGCACTCATGGCAACCCCGGATCCTTAACTCACTGAGCAAAGCCAGGGATTGAACCTACAACCTCATGGTTCCTAGTTGGATTTGTTTCTGCTGCGCCACGACGGGAACTCCCTTTTCTACTCTTTTCTTGGATGCATGGTCTCTAATGAGAAGTCCTTTGCAACACTGATCTTTTTTTTTTTTTCTATAGGTAAATTGTTTTTTCTTTTTGGGCTTTTTAAAAAAGATTTTTATTTTTATTTTGCAGTGTTGTGGGGGGAGCCTTGCCCATGGCATGTGGAAGTTCCCCAACCAGGGATCCAACCAGCTCCACAGCAGTGACCCAGACCGCTGCAGTGACAATGTCAGCTCCTAGGATTTTGTTTTTGTCTTTGGTTGTCTATTTCAGAAAGAATATGTCTATTTTTTTAAAAATGTATTCTGCTTGGGGTTTTGAGGGTTTCTGTTTTGTTTATAGACATTGGGATGATTTAGTCCTTGCTAATATCATACTTTCTTGGAGTGGAGTGAAAAGTTATCCTGTCAAAGTGTCAGGATCATGCTGTCCATCGTGATAGAGCCAAAATTGCTTGGAAAATTCAGCAGTGCTCTTCTCTGGCATTTGAAACATCAAATGATGGATTATTTCCCCCCACTTTTCAATCTCACTGTCATTGTAATTGGTTTTTCCTGGTCCTAGAATCTTAGACAATTCAATGAACTAATAGAAAGTGAGATTTTGTTGTGTGGTATTCAGCTCAACTGTGACCTTTGGGGGGCAGGACTTTTTGTTCAGTGTTGGTTGTCCAGCCCTATGCCAGATCTCAGCTGAGAGTAAGTGCTCAATAAATTCATTATTGTATGGCAGAGTGAATTTTGGGCAAGTCATTAATGCCTAAGATCTTCTATTGAAGTGGGAAGACAGGACCCATTTTACTTTCTTCATTATCTCTGTTCACGTATTTTAATATTTAATAGAAACAATCACATGTAAAATTAATTCTTTTATGAACAGCCCTGAATCAAGCCATTTAAATTTGAATGGGAACATCTAGCCCCCTCTCACATGTGGGGCAGAAATTCTTGCTGTTGTATTCCTGACAGTTATTCAGCTTCTACTTAAATATTTCCAGTGACAGGCAACCCCATCTGTCCTAATGAGCTCCATCATCAGAGAATTCTAGAGCAGTGATGCATGTAAGATGCATTAGGACCAGCAGCACCAGGACAACCTGGGATCCTGTTAGAGATAAGTATCTTGGGATCCACAACATACCTGAATCAGAGTCTACATTTAACAGGATCCCTTGGTGATTCGTCTTCACATTAAACTTTGAGAAGTATGGCCCTGCAGTTTTTGTTATCCGTCTGAAAGTTTATTCTTTATCATATCCACTCATTAGCCGCAATTTAAGTTGCTTGTAACTTTATATAAATCCCGTCTGTTCCTTATTCCACATGACAGCTGCTCAAATGTGTGAAGGCAGAATCCAAGTTATGCTTTGGCTGAACTCTTCTTAGCTTGTTGAAGCCTGGAACCCTTCCTGCCATGAGTTTTCCCATAGTACCTTTGTCCTGCAGGATTGTTTTAACAAGAATATCAGTCTGTAACTGAACCATTTATGAAAGGAAAGGCAGAATACCTCGCCTTTTGCCCTCATGAATGCAATGAACAAGAAAGACCATTTGAGCTAATTGTTCGTACACACAAACTTCAGGGCATATAAACAGGATGAAACCACTTATCTCACCCTTACTGATTGTTTCCTACAGATTCTGGCATTTTCCTAAAATTTCTGTCTTCTCAGGGACAATTCTTCCAGCTCAGTCTTTTCTAAAGTAAAAACACCCTATTCATTTAACTACCATTTACATGAATTGGAATGAAATTTTTCAAGAGAAAGGCTAATGTCTCACTCGTATACGTATTTTAGATTTCAAGTTAGATCAGTGCTTAGCACGTAATAGTCCCTCTCTCTTTTCTTTTTTTTTTAGAGCCGCACCTTGGCATATGAAGTTCCCAGTCTAGGGGTAGAACTGGAGCTGCTGCTGCTGCCCTACACCACAGCCATTGCAAGGCCAGATCCAAGCTGCATCTGCAACCTATGCCGCAACTTACGGCAACACGGGATCCCTAACCCACTGTGAGAGGCCAGGGATCAAACTCATGTCCTTAGGGATACTAGCTGGGCTTTTAATCCACTGAGCCACAATGAGCACTCCAATATGAGAGCTCTTAGTCAATACTTTTTGAATATACAGATGAATTAATGAATAGGGCAATGAATGTGGTTGTAGGTTTGGTTGCAATCTTCCAAAAACGTGTTAGTGTGTTACTGTCCTTGACAAATGTGGCATTATGAATCAGGCAGAGTACTCCATGTGTTGCAGGACTGTTTTAGCCTAGTGGTATTATTAGTTCCCCTAACTTAGACCTTACGCTTTGATGATCTCAGCCCAACAAGTCACAAAAGAACATAACCCCCATCAGTATGGCTAGGTGTCTTTAGAAAGCCGAAATAGACCTCTGCAATCTTATCAACAAGGTGGAATTTGCCTTAAAGGGCATTTTTAGAGGTTTTTTTTTCCCCTCTTTTGAATCTGAGGGGCTTTTCAAGATCAGGAAAGCTCTCCTGGCTAAATAAACTGCGGAGTTATTTTCCCTTATCTTTTTTTCATCATTCTCTGCTTCCTGATTTCCTCTAACTCTATCTGAAGTCACTTCCCTCACCTGAAATCCCTTCTCTAAGTAGGTATAAACTGTGAAAAAGACTGTAGGGAGAGGAGTAAATACAGGGTAGATGAGCAAACATAATGATCCAAGAAAGATGATGGTGAAATATGACATTTTCTGGCATTGGATATAACAAACGGTAGAAACAGAGGAATGGGAAAAACAGACTGGCTCCTTTGCCATGGCAACAATAAGTGCATTTATTATATAAACAGAAGGAGGAAAGGCAATTATTTGGTCCCTGTGCTTTTCTTTCCTAATCCTCCAGTTTTCTTGTTTTTGGTTCAGTTTAGATTCTCAAAAGATGACAGCCAGTTACCTTGCAATGTCATTGATCATTTATTTAAATTCCCAAGATATGCAGGTATACACTTGACTTTAACATTTTACAATTAAAAATAAATAAACCAAGGATTTTTTTTTAAAGCTCCTCAAAGAATAGCTTGTGTCCGGTGTTGTCAAGCACAGATAAGTGCTCTCTTTAAAAGTTTGTGCCTTTATTTTGATACAATAAACTTACATGCAGGAGTCAAGGTACCATTTTCTTTCGAATTCAGTATCACTAGAAAATTGTCTGATTCATTCATGTATGTCTCAAGGTTAAATGGTCATCAGCGAGTGTGTGACAGAGAAACACTAAGTGATTCTAGTTCAAAAGGAAGACCAAGGTGCATTGAGTAGCCAGCCACCCTTCATAGATAGTTCAAAAAGGTACTTTCCTTTGCTCTGTCAAAATGCACCTGATGCCCTCTTTACCAGTGGGAAAAGGAAAGCTATTAAATTCTTACAATAGTGAAACATTGTATTTTAGGAGATAGGAAAGATGGGGGTGGTGGTGTAGATGGCAAATCAACTGCAATCCAAGAATAGAGTCCCCTTCCCAGAGAGAATTGCTGTTTTCACAATATTCTTCCTTTTCTGGAAAGGAGTGGACACAACTGAAAGATGGGTCTCATCTCATTTAATGTTTCCTGGATAATCAAAAATTTGCAAGATGAGTTGTAGGATGGATTGGGGCATATTTCCTACACAGCTAAATATAATTTTACTGTAGGATCCAGAAATCGATTTATCCATTTAATCTGAATATTTATGTCCACGAGAAAACCTGCATGTGAAAGTTTATAGCAGTTTTACTCATAATCAACAAATCCAGGAAACAACCAAGATGTCCTCCAACAGGTAAATGGATGAACACACCGTGATACATACATGCAATGAAATACTATTTGGCAACAAAAAAGGATGAGCTATCAAGTTACACAAGATATGAATGGATGGTAAATGCATATTTCTAGGTGAAAGAAGCCAGTCTGAAAGGGCTACGTGCTCCTTGACTTTATTTACACTCCAGAAAGGCAAAACTATACAGACAATAAATGGGTTAGTCATTACTGGAGTCTGGGGAGGAGAGAAGTTTGAATAGGTGAAGTAAGAGAATAATGGTGGTGAAACTGTTCTGTATGATACTCCCATTGTGAATACCTGATGCTACGAATTTGCCAAAACCCATAGAACTCTACAATGCAAAAAGGGATCCTTAATGTATGCAAATTAAAAAAAAACAGGAACGTAAGGGATCACATGGTGGAAGGCAGACCATGACAAAATAATCTGTGTTATAAATGTATGAATAAAACCTCATTGGGAGTTCCCGTCGTGGTGCAGTGGTTAACGAATCCGACTAGGAACCATGAGGTTGCGGGTTCGGTCCCAGCCCTTGCTCAGTGGGTTAAGGGTCCGGCGTTGCCGTGAGCTGTGGTGTAGGCCTCAGACGAGGCTCGGATCCCTCGTTGCTGTGGGTCTGGCGTAGGCCGGTGGCTACAGCTCCGATTCAACCCCTAGCCTGGGAACCTCCATATGCCGCGGGAGCGGCCCAAGAAATAGCAAAAAAAAAAAAAAAAAAAGACAAAAAAAAAACCCCCCAAAAAACAAAAAACAAAAAACAAAAAACCTCATTGTAAGAATCAGGGGAAAAGCTGGCTGACCTAAACAACTTTGGAAATAAGTGGAGTTGAGAAAAAGCAGTTGTGCATAAGCACTGTTTCTTATGCTTGGTAAAGTCTTCCGTAGGGGAATGGGTTGGCAATTCTGAAAATACTCTACTTGTATACTGGAATTAAAAATTAAGTAAATGGATAGCAGATAGCAGGAGCCACGTTTCCTACTGTTGAGCTGGGCTCTTGTAGGCAGGAAAGAGGAGGAGAATGGAAAGATCCCTGTGTATGTGGTGATAAAGAAGGATGAGCTATCAAGTTACACAAATGGGATGGATGGAGCTGGAGATATCAGTATGAACTCATGCTTACTTTACTATAGAATGGATATTTATGTATATGTGTGTGTATGGGGATTACACATACTCTCACACACATATTTGGAGTAGCTACACACACATATATTTTATTTTTATGTTTTGTCAACTAAAAGGGCCTAGAAGCAAGGTCACATCTATCACCCATATATTTATTTCTAATACTGTCCTCTAATAAAAGGGACCAGAACTCCTTGGAGAAATTGCTGATTATAAGGAAATATACAAGATGAGCCAGAGTATCTGATAGCGCCAGAAAGTACGGAACTGCTTAGAAAAAAATACCCACAGTGATGGGGCATATCAAAAGAGATAAGAGCCCATGGAAGGGGTTCCTAGTGGTCAAAGATGGAATAATCTGAGCAACAAAATATATAACGTAGCACTGGATTGTAATACAGAAAAATGTAAATATCCATGAATCCATGCTGATGTAAATAAATGATGAAGTGAATAATTGTGAGAGAATAGACACATCTCCCACACAGAATTCCAAATAATTTGTGTAGCTCCTCCATTCTCAAGGAGGTGGAACATAGCCTCCTAGTCCTTATGTGTGGGTTGAGCACATCTACTTCCTCCCTAGGGATGCAGTATGGAATGGGGAAAAAGAGTAACTTTATAGTGGAGAAACCTGATCAACCCTGTGTCAGCCAGGGGACCAAGATGGTGATAAGTTATGTTGATGAACTCTTGATTTGCTGCAATGAGAACAGTGCTTTACTTGTGACCTTCCTCCCCACATCACCTACAACCATGGTGTAAACACGGGAAAAACATTAGAGAGATCTGAATTGAAGGAAATTTTGCAAAATACCCGACAAATACACAATGCTGTCAAGGCCATCAAAAACAAGAACATTTTGGAGTTCCCGTTGTGGCGCAGCGGAAACGAATCCGACTAGGAACCATAAAGTTGCAGGTTCGATCCCTGGCCTTGCTCAGGTTAAGGATCCAGCATTGCCGTGAGCTGTGGTGTAGTTGGCAGATGTGGCTCGCATCTGGCGTTGCTGTGGCTCTGGTGTAGGCTGGAAAAAAGAACATTTTGAGAAATTATCACACCCAAGAGGAGCCTACAGAGATATGGTGATGAATTGTGATGTTGTTTCCTGGATGGAATGCTGGAACAACAAGAAAAAGAACATAGTTATATAGACTTGGAAAACAAACTTATGGTTACCAAAGGGGAGAGGTACAGAGAGGAATGGACCTAAAGTCTGGGATTGGCATATGCACACTGTGGTATATGGAATCATGATTGGCCAACAGGACCTGCTGTGTAGCACAGAGAACTCTATCCAACATTCTGTGATGGTCTATGTGAGAGAAGAATCTTAAAAAGGATGGCTCTGTGTACATGTATAACTGAATCGCCTTGTACAGCAGAAATTATCACAACATTGTAAATCCACTATACTTCAATAAAAGTTTAAAAAAAGAACATGAGTTAAAGGACTAATGAAATATGAACAAAATACGGACTTTATTTAAAAATCGTGGATCAATATTCATTAATTGTTTATGATAGATATGTCTCACTAACCTAAGAGGTTAATAAAGAGAAGACTGGGTTTGAAGTATGTGGGAACTCTACTATCTTTACAACTTTTCTTTAAATCTAAAGCTAAAATAGGAGTTCCCGTCGTGGCGCAGTGGTTAACAAATCCGACTAGGAATCATGAGGTTGCGAGTTTGGTCCCTGCCCTTGCTCAGTGGGTTAACGATCCGGCGTTGCCGTGAGCTGTGGTGTAGTTTGCAGACGCGGCTCGCATCCCGCGTTGCTGTGGCTCTGGCGTAGGCCGGTGGCTACAGCTCCGATTGGACCCCTAGCCTGGGAACCTCCATATGCCACGGGAGCGGCCCAAAGAAATAGCAAAAAGACAAAAAAAAAAAAAAAAAAAAGTCCTAGTCCAAGTTTACCCCATACTGTTAAATCAGAACTTCTGGGGTATAAGCTAGATATTGGTATTTTTTTTTTAAGGTCCCGTATGATAACAACAGGCAGCAAAGTTTGGGCACCTCTGGGGTTGAAGTTTCTGAGGCACAGAAGCTGTATTTTGGCATTCTGTAATTTGCTCAAAATGTTCCAAACTAAATAAAAGTGTTGCGTGTTGCTTCTATTTTATATGTATGTGAAGTTGCATTTTTAATAACGAGTGGGGTAAAAAATAAAGTCCTGGAACAAGTTGCCCCTTTGAGCACCACTCGATGTTACACTACTGAATATGGGGTCACTAATTGGCGCCTGGATCAAGCATGTAATTGCAAACAATATTATATCTGAAAATAAAAAATCTCTTGTAATTTTCCTGCAATGGACAGGAAAAAAAGAAATTCACAGGCATACCTTTTCCCCCGTCGGACCCCAACCCCAATCCCTCTCACAGAGGATATTGTTATGTTCTAGTGGATGCCCACCCATTTTCTATCCTTTTTTGACCCATTCTGTGCTCCCTGAGGCTGACTCTGTGGTCTGCGAGATGCAGGCCCTCTTGCCCTCTGATGCTCTGCTGGGTCCAGGCAGGACGCAGGAGATGGGTAGGCATTGTGAGCCTCTCTTTCCCTCCCTCATCCTGGTTCTGGCAGTGGCTGAGTTTATCCCAAGTTCCCTTCCTGTCTTCTCCAGCTCTCTCTTGGCTCTGGAAACACTATTCCTTTTTCTCCTCCTTTCAGGCCCCTGAGAAATCATGCTTCCTGCTGTGGTGAGTCTCTGGGTAATTCACTATCCTTTGCCGGATTTTGAAAAATTTTTCCTGCACCTCTGTAAATCCTCTTTTCCCTGAAATGTTTCAGTTTAACCCTTCTAAGGTGCTATCTGTTCCCTGTCAGAATTATGATGGACACAATCGGTGCGCAGTTGTCTACTCTCTGTCCTTGGAAATAATGACCACACCTCTTTTTTCTTTTCAAACTTGACATAATGCTCTGCCTACTTCTTTGGCCTTAAAATATCCTTTATTTTGTGAAGGGATGTGGATAGGAGAGAACATACGTGCCCTCAATCTTTACTTGGCAAAGAGACAGTTGGCAAACCTATGCTGGTTCACCACACATTTTTGAAACTTCGCTTTTGAAATCCAGGGTCTGGGAACCATTGATCTAAATGAGCATTTGACTTTGAACCATACGAGGCATTCAGCTGTATTTCATTTTACCACAAGAATCTTACAAATCTAGTGAAAGTTGCCAATGAGAAAGTTGTTATGGCAGGCACTCAAGTTAACTGGGGTTCAGTTGTTTGCATAACTGATTGTTCCACTCCTGGCAAAAAGGAAAAAGGGGAAAATAGAAGGGACTAGAAACATTGACGTGGTTATTTTCTGCATCTTTCAGTAACGCATGCCATTGGAGAGCTGATGGGGGAAGGATAGAGGAAGAAGATATGGGTGCATCTGGAAGGTTTAGCAAGAAGTTGAAAAGACTTTACCATGAATTGTGGAGTTTTGGTGATGGAGACTTAGAACTTCTAAATTCACAGACCCAGAAACATTTGTATTAGAACTATGCCAAATCTTTCTTATAAATAATTACAAAAGCTCATTTATAGATGATTCCATCACTAAGCAACACGCATTGGACATTTGTGTTTATTAGTGTCTTAAAAGGAATGTTTCATAAGGTCAAGTACAGTCAACTTATAATTGAAACAAAATCTCTGAAGTGCCCCAGGCTTGGGCAAGGTAGAGGAACGTGGTATATATATTTATCACAATTCATTCTCCTTGACTTTAATATTATTCTCTGTCGGGAATGTCATATTTTTCTTTGTTGTGTCTCACCACATCTAATTTCAACTGCAAAGGCATTAACATGTAATTGGTGTTTTTGGTTTTGTTTTGTTTTTGTCTATTTAAAAACACTTTTTAAAAATTCTCATTACTCCTTTTCATTTAGCATAAGAAAAGACACAAGGCAATCTTTTAAAATTCATTCTTTTCTTTATGTACTCTTAAAAGAGAAATTTAGAAGGGTCAAACATCTGTCATAGAAAGGAATTTTTTAAAAATATAGTTACAATTTAAACATAAGCTATTGTGTACAGAGCATGAGAGAAGAATTGGTAAACTCGAGAATTTTCTTTCTATTCAAACACAAGCCATTGTCTACAGAGCATGAGAGAAGAATTGGTAAACGCAGGAATTTTCTTTCTCTTTACATTTCTACTGCTGAAATAAATTAATAGAAACTTTAAACCGTGACATCTTTTCTCCTTTATCTTGTGGTAAAGACCAATTGATGAAAAGCCTAGGAATCGTCAGTAACTATACTTCCTATTGTGTGGAGAGATGTAGTCAGTAAGAGGGGATGGAGCTACCCGTGCTGAGAAGCAGAGATGGAGAAGTTCACTGGTGGTTTTGGAGTTCTTTTTTTGTTGTTATAGCTACACCTGCAGCACATGGAAGTTCCCAGGCCATGGGGGGAATCAAAGCTGTAGCTGCGGGCCTAAGTCACAGCCTGGTTTTTAATCCATTGAACGAGGCCAGGGATCAAGCCCACATCCTTATGGAGACTATGTTGGGTTCTTAACCTGCTGACCCACAACAGGTACTCCAAGGCTTTGGAGTTCTTGGAGACCAGCTGTAGGTCTGCTTTTCCTGTTATTTGGCTCAGGTAGAATTTGGTTCAATTCTACCTGATTCCATGTAATAAAAATTCCCCTTTTTGGCTAAGCTATTAGGTTGGGTTAGCTAATTAAGATTGAATTCACGTCACTAAAAAGATGGACTTAAGGAAAAGTCCTGAGGAAGCTTCCAGAATTGAAGGAAGAGTTAACTACAAGGCTCCAGGAAGGAGGGACCCAGAGCCGGGAGTTGGATACCATCAGGACTCACTGAAAAGAGAAACCTCTTTTGTGGTCTCTGTGGAGGAATAATTTGATAGATGACCTGGTATGTATTTTTCCCCAGGTCTTTCATTTCTTTACCCCGTAACCCTCTTCCATTCATGGGCATTTTTGTGCCCATTTGCCACAGAAGGAGATGTTCCAGTAGACTGTGTTTTTGTTGGTGCAATTTTTTGTGCTCAGTGCACAGTGAGGCCAAACAAACTGAAACATTGGAGTTTGGAACAGAGGAAGCTTTATGGCAGGGCCATGCATGGAGATGGCTGACTTGTGGCCTGTTGCGCCCCACCCCCGCCCGTCCCAAACCCCCCAAACCAAATTATAAAGCATTTTCATAAGCCAGGTGAGGGAGGAGGTTTGCAGGGTAAAGTGTTGAGTAGTTAATATCTTTCATTTGGTGGATGGGTGGGTGGGGGGGAATTTCACATTTGGAAAACAACTCTGGGAATGTGTATCAGATACTGTTATCTAGGTAAGTCAGAGAGGAGCTAAAGCCGAGGAGATGGAGGAGGGGAAGGCCCCAGGAAGGCCCCATAGGGTCCTGCTCCCTTATATTTTGAATATCAAAAATGGAGACCTGGAGCCAATGCAAGCTCTGAACACTAAGGGGACTCTCCCAGGGTGTGTGTGTGTGTGTGTGTGTGTGTGTGTGTGTGTGTGTGTGTGTGTGTGTGTGTATAGGGGGAGAAGACTGCCAAGAGGGAAGCAAGGAGAGCTAAGGCGGTGTAGTACCACTGAGAAAGAGGCCTGGCACCTACTAGATGACTCCATCACTAAGCAACACACAATGGCTGTTTGGTTCATTGTGTTTGTTGTTTTTTGGTTTTTTGCCTTTCTATATTTTTAGGGCTGCACCACAGCATATGAGACTTCCCAGGCTAGGGGTCGAATTGGAGCTGTAGGTACTGGTCTAGGGTATAGCCACAGCAACACCAGATCTGAGTCACATCTGTGACCTGTGCCACAGCTCATGGCCACACCAGATGCTTAACCCAATGAGTGAGGCTAGGGATCAACCCCACAACCTCATGGATACTGGTCAGGTTCTTAACCTGCTGAGCCACAAGAACTCCCTCTATTAGTGTTATACATTTATTTACTTTTTCTTTCTTTCTTTCTTTCTTTCTTTCTTTCTTTCTTTCTTTCTTTCTTTCTTTCTTTCTTCCTTCCTTCCTTCCTTCCTTCCTTCCTTCCTTCCTTCCTTCCTTCCTTCCTTCCTTTCTTTCTTTCTTTCTTTCTTTCTTTCTTTCTTTCTTTCTTTCTTTCTTTCTTTCTTTCTCTCTTTTTCCTTCCTTCCTTCCTTCTTTCTTTCTTTCTTTCAGGCCACATCTAAAGCCAATGGAAATTTCCAGGCTGGGGTCAAGTTGGAGCTGCAGCTGCTGGCCTACACCACAACCACAGTAATGTAGGATCAGAGCTGCATCTGCAACCTACACTGCAGCTTGTGACAACGCTGGATCCTTGACCCACTGAGCGAGACCAGGGATCGAACCCACATCCTCATGGATACTGGCTGGGTTCATGACCCTCTGAGCCACAACAGGAACTCCCTTTATTGGTGTTTTAAATTGTGCATGTTTCATCTTATCAAGTGCAGCCAATGTCTAATTAAGACAAAAATTTTGAAGTACCCTATGCAGTTTATATCAGAGGATTGAACCCTAGAGGCGAGTGGCAACAGACACTTCCAAAGAATCGAGGGGGAAACTCCAAGAGCTGAGAGAATCCCAGAGTAGAGAGAGCCAGTGTCCTTTAATCTAGATAGAGTGGAGAGAAGACCCGAGAGGTCTTGGCATGGCTTGGGAGCAGCATGGGACAATACATAGAGATGGCTGTGTTGGAGGAGTTCCTGTTGTGGCTCAGCAGTAATGATCCCAACTAGTATCCATGAGGATGCAGGTTTGATCCCTGGCCTTGCTCAGTGGGTTAGGGATTCGACATTGCCACAAGCTGCAGTGTAGATCACAGGCATGGCTGGGATTCCGCATTGCTGTGGCTGTGGTGTAGGCTGGTAGCTGTAGCTCTGATTTGACTCCCTAGCCTGGGAACTTCCATTTGCCTGTGGCCCTAAAAAGTAAAAAAAAAAAAAAAAGAAGAAGAAAAAGAAAGAAAAGGCTGTGTGATGAAGGCAGTCAAATCTAAAGCAGACTTGTAGAGCTCCAAGTTGACTCATTCAGGGTATAGGAGCAGTGGGATAATCCCTGAAAGTAGCACAGCTATGATTCTGGGCCTTGTAAAGCCTCACCCAGGTGCCCATAGCCCACAGTGGTGCTTGGTGAACACCTCTTAGTGTACTTCAGATAGGCATCAGGGGCAAGCAAGGAGAGTCATTGATCCTGAAGTGACCTTTGATGTGGATCCATACAGATCAACACCTGCCAAACAGACGGGATGAAGAGCCAGATGCCAAATTCAACAGATAACCTAGGATCAGAAGTTTGCATATCCTGGGCCCTGCTTTCCCTTGCCTCCCACAGTATCTCCTCTTAGAAGTTAGAAGCAATTTTAAGGAAAAGAAATTGGGACCTGGAATCCATTGACGTTTAGCTTCTATCAGTTGGTGAAACAGGATCTCACTAGAGAAATTAAGCTCACTGGCATAAGTAGAATTAAGACACATTTTCTCAACCTGCTTATGTGGCCTGAATTCAAAGCCTGTCTTTCTACTGCAGACAGTGTTTGTCCATGTGGCAGAGAACCTGACCGCTGGCAGCTCCCGCTCATCCTGCAGATTCACCATCTGAGGGGAAAAGCTCTTCATTACCTTTGACTCCTTCCCCCGGGACCCCATCCCAACTCTTGTTGGCAAAGCCTCAGAGAACAATGTTGACTGGCCCTCCTCTAGTTATGTTCCCACCCCATTGACCAGTTACAGAGCCAGGAGTGTTACATTCTAGGATAGATCCAACTTGGATGACATGCTATGTAGCCTCTGAAGCCAGGATGCTGTAACTGGCAGCCTCGACTGGATCCATGTGTCTCAAGTCAGGGAGGAGCAATTCCTCTGCCAAAAGGAAATACTTTGACCAGAAGAGGAGAAGGGGAGCTGGCTGATAAAATAATAAGTGTCCTCTATAATCTGTTTGTAATGGGTATCTATCTGGTAGGACGATGATAATAAAGGTTTCCTTAATGTGACATTGATATGACCAAGGCATATAACTTAAATAGTAGGACACACTGTTTTTTTTTTTTTTTTTTTTTACAATCCATTAGTTCAAAACAAGAACCTGAGCTCTGAAAAGCAAACGAAAAATCCCACAACACGTCATCTTTTTGTTGTAAATCTGTAAACTTTGCAACAGCTTAACTATGAGATTTGGCTTATAGACCAACCAATAACCCTGGTGCTTTTTGCTTTCAAATCCCATTATACTCCTGCAGAGAATAAAATGCTTTGTGCTATGTGAAAATTGGTTTATAGCATGTGTATACCGATTATCAGAACTATCAGAAATATTGGCCTCTTTCCTTTAAGGTCCATAGGGACTTAAACCTGAAATGCATTTCTGTGAAAACTTCACTTCGCTGCATGATTCTGAAATAATTCTAGCCAACTGTTCATTCATGGCAGTCTTTCCGGGCAATTATCTAGGAGTGATTTCTCCACATTTATTGTCTTCAATTTTTATTGCATTCTTTGAGAGGCAAAGAAATAATTAATTTGGCTTTAGTATAAAATTTGTAGACTTTTGCAATTTCTCTTACACTCTGATGCCCAGGTCTGGTAAAGAGGTAAATAGACAATAAATAAGAAGATAGAGCATGAAGTACTGAAAAAATGTAAAAGATAAAATTTCTTGAGAAAAAGTCATATTTTAGTCCAGGCTCTGATACTCATTTTAAGCTTGGAGTGAAATAATTTTCATTCTTGGTACTGAATTGTAAACAAATACTCCAACTGATTTTCTTTTCAACTCTAAATAGTTTTTTGGTCACAGTTTGTATCGCATCGCTGCTGTGAGTTTCATTGATGTTATACAGCTTTTTATGTATTCAGAGTAATACAATTCTTTTATACTCATACTGGTAGCATTTTTTTAAAGTTTATTTATTTATTTATTTATTTGCTTTTTAGGGCCATACCCACGGCATATGGAGGTTCCCAGGCTAGGGGTCGAATCAGAACTATAGCTGCCAACCTATGCCACAGCCACAGCAACACAGGATCCTTAACCCAGTGAGTGAGGCCAGGGATTGAACCCGAAACCTCATGGTTCCTAGTCGGATTCGTTAACCACTGAGCCACGACGGGAACTCCTGATCATCATATTCTAACACACTGGCCTCCATGAGATGGTTCAGAGATGGGCCTGTGACCCAAGTAAGTAACTGAATGAGACTCATTTTGGTAGATATTAACATACTGGATGGTTGTTTATAATTGTAAGAACGGAAGAGTAGGAAGGAAACTCAAAGAGGGAAGAGGTGAAACAGGAGAGAGTGGAGTCATTGACATAATTGTTTGTAAAGAGTTTCAAGAAGTGATGCCTCCATATTATAAAAATTAATAGTTGAAACTATCAACCAAAATACTTGGACAAATACTTTATTCACTTTAAGTAACGATAACTTCAGTTATGATTGATTAGTCCCAGCAGGATTTGTATCTGTGTAAATAAGCAAATAATAAATAATAAGTAAAGTAAATAAGTAAATAATAAATAAGTATTTATTTTTTTAAAAAAGAGAATATAGATGGTCTCATTATTTTCTTTTTTCTTTCTTTTTCTTTTCCTTCCATACACACCTGTGGCATACATAAGTTCCCAGGCTAGGAGTCAATTTGGAACTGCAGCTGCCAGCCTAAGCCACAGCCACAGTAACACCAGATCCAAGCTGCGTCGGTGAACTACACCACAGCTCATGGCAACACAGGACCCTTAACCCACTGAGTGAGGCCAGGGATTGAACCCACATCTTCATGGATGCTATTCAGATTCATTACTGGTGAGCCACTTGGGAACTGCTGTTTTCTTTTTATTTTCTTTTATTTTTTGTCTTTTTTTTTTTTTCTTTTCTAGGGCTGCTCCTGAGGCACATGGAGGTTCCCAAGCTAGGGGTCTAATTGGAGCTGTAGCTGCCGGCCTAGGCCAGAGCCACAGCAACGCAGGATCCGAGCTGCATCTGCAACCTGCACCACAGCTCATGGCAATGCCGGATCCTTCATCCACTGAGTGAGACCAGGGATGGAACCTGCAACCGCATTGTTCCTAGTCGGATTCGTTAACCACTGCGCCACGAGGGGAACTCCACTATTTTCTTTTTTAAATCAAAGTTTTTCTTTTAAGGATTTTTTTCCCCCTCAATCAAGAAAATACTGAAAAAGTCATCTGTTCTGCTCTAGTAAATCCTATCGTCTCATTATAGAGTTGTTTTTCAATGTGGTGATAATTGCCTAGCTGATGTGTAGTGATTTATTTTTACTCATGTATTCATTCAACAACTCTGTATCAGGCTTTGGATATGCAGTATACATAGTGCCAGAGGGAGTGAGATTCAAAGATGTCCCCTAACTTAGAATGTAAGGTTTACAGGAGCTCTTAACTTGAAGCCTGGGCCCTAGCAGACAGTCAATACTTGATCACATTATCAGAAATGCATTCATATGGATGTAGAGTGTATTTCTGTATTGATTTAACAATGGTATGGAGTTCCCATCGTGGCTCAGTGGTTAACGAATCCGACTAGGAACCATGAGGTTGTGGGTTCGATTCCTGGCCTCGCTCAGTGGGTTAAGGATCCGATGTTGCTGTGAGCTGAGGTGTAGGTCACAGACGGGTCTTGGATCTTGCGTGGCTGTGACTGTGGCGTAGGCCGGCAGCTGTAGCTCCATTCGACCCCTAGCGTGGGAACCTCCATATGCCATGGGTGCAGCCCTAAAAAGACAAAAAAAGAAAAAAAAAAAACAAAAAAAATCCAATGGTAGCTTCTGGGGTGGATGCTCAGCCTCTAAGTATTGCCTGTGACTCAAACATGAATTGAAGGTTTGGGCCTCTGCACTTCTTTTTCTGATGACAGTTATTCCTCATAAACCTAGGTTTAATGATATTTATTTTTAGCTGTTCAAAATAAAATAATTATACTTGGTATCAATACTTTTTTTTTCTTTTTAGGGCCAAACCTGTGGTATATAGAATTTCCCAGGTTAGGGGTTGAATCAGAGCTGCAGCTGCTGGCCTACGCCACAGCCTCAGCAACACCGAATCCGAGCTGCATCTGTGACCTATGCCGAAGCTTACAGCAAAGCCAGATCTTTAACCCACTGAGCAAGGCCAGGGATCAATTTCGCATCCTTATGGATATTAGTCGGGTTCTTAGCCCATTGAGCCACAATTGGAACTCCTCAATGCAGTTTTGAAATATGGTGCTGCCATGATACCCTGATACAATAGTAGGTGATGATTTTGGTCCCTGTTAGTTTACTAGCTTTAGTGGGTTGAATGGTGGGTTTTCCCCCAAAATACATCCACATCCTCAACCCCAAACTGTGAATGTGACCTTATTTGGAAACAGCATCTGTGCAGGTTGAATTAAGTGAGGATCTCCAGCTTAGATTATCCTGCTTTGTCTGGTTGGTTCCAAAGCCAATGCCAAGTACAGGAGGCAGAAGAGAAGAAAGACACAGACACAAAGAAGGCCTTGTGAAGGTGGAGGCAGAGACTGAAATGATGCAGCCACTGGCTGATGGGTTCCTGGAGCCACCAGAGGCTGAATGAGGCAAGGAACGATTCTCTCCTTTCAGAATTGTAGGGACCTGATGACACCTTGATTTTGGACTTATGGCCTCCAGACCAGTGAATGAATAAATTTCTGTTGTTTTAAGCACTCAGTCTGTGTTCTTTTGTTAAGGATCCCTAGAAAACTAATATGCTAGTTCATACCAAATATCTAATTAAGGATTCTATTGTGTTGTTTCACCTCACAATAACTTGAGGAAATTAGTATCTCTACTCCAATTCTTTGTTTCCAGCTGGATGGAAACAAAGAATCTTGTCTCCAGTAAAGTGACACTGGCCCTGGGAGGATACTCCTTTAGGGAAAAAGTTCCATTTGCTTTTTTTTTTGTTTTGTTTTTTTATCTTTTCTAGGGCCACACCCGTGGCATATGGAGGTTCCCAGGCTAGGGGTCTAATTGGAGCTACAGCTGCCAGCCTATGCCACAGCCACAGCAACACCAGATCCGAGCCTCGTCTGCAACCTACACCACAGCTCACGGCAACGCTGGATCCTTATCCCACTGAGTGAGGCCAGGGATCGAACCCGCAACCTCATGGTTCCTAGTGGGATTCGTTAACAACTTAGCCACGATCAGAACTGCGGAAAAAGTACCATTTGTACAGCTCCACAGGTTGGCCAATTGGCTGGGTTGGGAAGCAGGGAGGGAGACATTGCTTCTGCCCTGCCCATCTCTGGGCTACCTTCTCTTTATGTCTTTGATGCTTCTTCGCATAAGGATGTTGGGCAAATTCATTTTTAGAGACCTTTAAAAGTTAACCATCCACCCAATCTAGAGCGGTCCACTCCCCTTTATTCTTTTTTTCCTTACCGGATTGGTTCCCTTCATATCACCCACAACAATGGATAATTACATGAATATTTGCTTGTCATAACACCAGGTTCAAGGAACATAATAACCATACCTAGCATATTGTCTGCACACAGTAGGTCCTCAATAAAAATGTATAAATAAATACACACATAGATAAATGAATATTTTGAGTAGAGAGCAAAAAAAATAATGCTTACTACTTTGGCTTTGGAGTTAGACTCTTCAAGGACGGATTTTTTTTTTTTTTTTTAACTTACTACGTCAAACGCCATTGAATTTCCAGATTCAAAGAGAAGTGGTCATTTAGTTCAACCCTTCATTAGAAGCATGAGTGCCTTCTGCAGCTTTCCTGACAAGCATGACCCAAAATGCTCGGCTGGGTGAAACATCCTTGGTGACAGGAAAGTCACTACCTCACTACTTCTGGTCTTTTTCATTTAGCTTTCCTTCCCACTCCCGGTTATTGCATTCTGTATTGTAGCATTTTGCACACCTGATGCAGCAGGAGCCTGGAGGTCTAGAAGTGGGAGGCGCAGAGGGAACCCAATGCCCCTCCTAGGTCTGAGACTCCTGCTCAGGGTGGGCGCGCCTCGCCTACAGCTGGGTAAAGGACCGGCGCCACCTTCCCTCTGGGTTCGCCTTTATTCTCGGCTTCCCTGCGGGCAAGGGGTCCTCCTTCCCAAACGCCTCGCATTTCCTCCCCCAGGCCCGCTGCCACGCGCAGCCGCATCCCTGCCGCCGCCCCAGTCACCTGCGTGGCCACCCGGCGGCTCGGGGGCCGCTCCTTCCGCCCCGGGAGTGGTGGCGGCGGGCGCGGGGCGCGCGGGAGGCCACCCGGCCCTCCCTTCCCTTTATTCTCTCCCCTCCGCCCCTCCTCCCACACCCTGCCGCCTTCGCTCTCCTCAGAGTTGCCTGGCACCTTCCGCGACGAGTTTGGCGCCGCCCCACCGCAGAGCCCACGGCCCGCCGAGCACGAGCGACGCAGGTGCCCGAGCCCCCGCGCCGCCGCCATCTCTGCCTTTGCCAAGGTGGGACCCCGGCCTCAAGGTGGGACCCAACTCTCCCCGGGGCCCCTTACTTCCCCCTTTTCCCGCTCCCGGCCACGCGAGGAGCCGAACGCCGCGGCTGGAGCCCGCGGGCCACCTGGGGACCAGGAGGCCGGGGCCGCTTGGGCGGCGTCACCGGAGGGGCCCGTGCCTGGCGGGAGGGGCGGCGGGGGCTCTCGGCTCCCCGGAGCCAGGCTCTCGGGAGGCCCCCGGGGCGAGGAGCATCAGGGCGCGCGGTCCAGGGCCGCCAGCCTAGCCTTGGCGCGCACCTGCCGGGCGCCCCCGAAAGGACGTCCCATCTGGCCAACTTCTTTTCCAGGTCTTCTTGCTACTTTGGAAACTAAAGGGACCGCGACGGAAACCAGTAAGTCTTGGGGCCCTGAGGAAGGATTTGTAGGTTTGGATGACAAAAGAAAAAAAAAAAAAAAAAAAGTGCTATAGGGTTGTTTTAGCCTGGAGCTTCTGTTACCCCTGTCTCCCGCCCCAAGCAAGTTAATGAAATAAAACAAAACAATGAAACCCAATCCCAACCAAAACACTTATTTAAGGGAACTTGTAGGGATGAGAAAAAGAGACCTAATAGAAGAATCACTTCGGAAACCCCAGGTAGGAGGGGGCCCTTTGAGACCCTGGGTTTTTGGGGGTGCTATTTCTAGGACTTGGGTTTGCAAGAATAGGAGGAGGTTGACTCTTATAAGCCTGAGGGAGTTCCTTATATTGAGGGGCTACCTGGAGCGTCTTCTGTTAGCTTTCATTTCCTTAAGTATTAAAAGTATGTTGAAACAAATACTCTTTCAGAGCTCTGGACTTGGAGTCAGGACATCTGGATTTTGGTATGATTTGTCATGTACCATGACAGCTGTGGTTAGTTTAACCTCTTTGGGCCTCAGTTTCCTCATCTGTCAAGTTAGAGGCTTGGATTAAAATTCTGAGGGCCTTTTAATAATATCCAGGATGTTTCCCAACTTAAAAATGATTTAATTCTTTAACTTTTCAACATGTTACAAACATGGCTAGATTTCGTAATTTTATAAAATCAAAAAAATCTGTATTGATCTTGGCATTTTGTTTACATGCATTTATAATGTATACTTTTAGGGTTTTCCAACCAAAACTTAAAGAGAAAAACACTTCTCAAAGAGCTTAGAAATATATAGTTTATATGTAAATATTTAGATCACCTCTCAGTCTAGCTTAAAGAATCATGTTCAACTTTGAGTTAATATTTGCAACACTGACAAAACGTGGCTTTCGTATACTACTTACTCTCTTTCTGTATTGTATATTTGGAGGAAATAAAAATTGTTTTGGAGGAAAACAAAAATAGCACCCTTCCTATCAATTACTGTTCTTAAACAGTGTTTGCTGCTTTGTAGCATGAAGTTGTGTGTAGAATATAAAAAAAATGGTTTCAGACCACTTTAGAGCATCTCTGAAATTAAGCTCAATAGCAGAGATGCCAATTTTAGTAATGCATTTTAGTTATTTGGAATGAATCCCAGAAAATAGCAGAGGTTAACTAAATAGATGAGCCAGAAATTAGGAATTCTCTCTCTCTCTCTCTCTCACACACATACACACACACACACAGAGTTGTATAGAAAGTGAGTACTATACAGTATCAGTGAACTTTTTATTTTCTTTTGATAAAAACAAACAACTGTTGCCTTGTTTCAGCAGACAGAGAATGTTAGACTAGCTTTTTTGTTCCTTGTACTTCAGAATTATGTGAGACTAAGTCCTCAGTAGGTGAGTAGGTTTGGAAGTGTCTCTGGCTCTTTTTGGTGACTTTGATCTACAATAAAATAATGTGTTCCCACCCAGCATGTGCTTTGTATTTCGTTTGGGAGAGCGGAATAGATTTGAAGGACTCTTATGAACACAGTGGATTGATTTTCACTGCCTTTTACCCTGTGAACTGGAAGTGTCATCAGTCATTCCGGCCTGTGTCTTCCCTCATAGTCCCTGGTGAAGTAGGTGATTGTCTTCTTTGAAAGAAATGCCCAAAGAGTTAAGGAAATTGGTTGTTGAATAAACAGAGAGTAGTACAGCTCACACATCCTGGCTTCTGGTCTCTTGCTGGAAAACAAACTGAAAACAGGCGGTGGATCTGACTGCCCAGGGTCCAGCTCATTCATGGCTTGGGAGGGCCATCACGGCTGGCAGAAGCTCTAGTCCTCTTTTGTCATGAATTTGCCAAGAAAAAAACACTCGTGTCTTCACAGTTAGATCACTATTATATAACTAAATGGTTTGTGTTTATGAAGTGTAATATCCCAAGGGGGTCTTAGAAATAAAACTTAAAAAATATCCGGAAAAAGAAAAGAATTGCCTTGGCAGATATTATACTGCATTTTTCATACTGAGAGCCAAACACATACTAAAAACATGTCCTGTGGAGTTAAAAATGAAGAAAAGGGCTTACAGTCTGCCCTAATTCCTAAGATTTTATGTGATTTACAAATTCCACTTCTAATTAAATCAGAAAGGCACAAATATTCACCTGCTGGCCAGTCCTAGAGTTTCAATTCAAATTTAGTCTGCTTATAATTTGAAATATCCCTCCTCAAATATTTTTAAACACTTTTGTAACTCTACAGTGTTATTTCCTGTTGGCTTTTCACACACATGATCTTATTAATCTTAATTTTTTTTAACACTTTTAACTATGACATATAGAGGGAGAAGAGTTCTTAAAACAAATGTACTGGTTGACAAATAATATACCGAATCATTAACAGATAATTATAAGGCAATTACCCCATTATTCACCATACAAGTAAGAGAATATGCCAATACTCAGAAACTTCTTGCTTGTTCCTTCCTAATCATGTTTCTTTAAAAGGAAACATGAAACTTTTTAAAAAATTTTTTTGGCCACCCCGCAGCATATGGAGTTCCCAGGCCAGGGTTCAGGTCCTAACTGTGGCAATGCCAGATCCTTAACCCACTGTGCTGGGCCAGGGATTGAACCTATATCCCAGAGCTCCAGAGCCGCCACAGGTCTTGTTGTGCCAGAGTAGAAACTTCTTTGCTTAACATTATGTTTGTGGGACTGAACCATTTCTTCTTCTTTTTAAAGCATAAACTTTTAAAAAAGAATTGTCTATAGTCCCTATCACTAATTCATTGCTTCACATTTTCTCTTAAATCTATTTGTATCACGCTTTTGTTTTCAGAAGTACTCTGCCTGTCATGGTCACTGGCGACATCACCTTTCCTAAACCCAATAGTCAGTTGTCACCTTTGATCTTCACCAACTCATAGTATTGTCACTCTCTGCTCTTTGTAATATTTCCTTCTTGACGTCGAGGACACCATGTATTCTTGATTTCTCTCTTCTTCACCCACCGTTGCCTCCTGTCCCTTTGGCTGGTCTCTCTTCTTCTCTCAGAGATTTTACACTTAGAATGTCTTTTGATTTCTTTCTTTCTCTATTGGTCTTTTTAGGGCTGAACCCGCAACCAGGGCACATGGAAGTTCCCAGGTGGGTGTCACATTGGAGCTGCTGCTGGCCTACACCACAGCCACAGCAATGCCAGATCTGAGCTGCATCTGTGACCTACACCGCAGCTTGTGACATGTGCTGGATCCTCAATCCACTGAGGGAGGCTAGGGACCAAACCTGCATTTCATGGATACCAGTCAGTTTCTTAACCCGTGAGCCGCAACAGGAACTCCTTATTAAAAAAATGTGTAATGGAGGTTTTTTTTGTTGTCGTTGTTTTACAGCTGCACCTGCAGCATATGGAAGTTCCCAGGCCAGGGTCACCAGGTCCTTAACCCAATGAACAAGGTCAGAATTGAACTTGCATCCTCTCGGACACTATGTTGGGTTCCTAACCCACTGAGCCACTGCAGGAACTCCTTAGAAGGTCTTAATCTGTAGTCCTTGGGAGCTCTGTTCTCTCTACCTCCTTCGATGATGTCATGCAGTCTTTGTATTTGTACAGTGATGACTCCAAAATGATAGCTCGAGCTTTGAGTTCTCTTTCTGAACTTCAGACCTCTGAATCCAGTTGCCCGCTCAGCGTTTCCATGAACTTGTCTAGTAGACATCTCCAATTTAACATGCTGAAAATGTAATCTTCATCATGCCCAAGCCCACACTATCTGCAGCCCTCCCCATCTCCATCCTTCATGCTGCTCAGGCCCCAAACCTTGGAATTACCTTTGATATCTCCTGTCCCCTCGTACCTTAGTTGTAATGTGCCAGCAAGTCCTCTTTGCTCTATCTTCAAAATAATTTCTAACTATGATTACTGTTTTTACCTCTGTGGCTGCCTTCCTAGTCTGAGCTGCCATCATCTTCCACGTGGATTAGCGAAAGGACCTCCTAACCAGTCACACTGCTTTTATCCTTTGCCCTCCGTAATCCATCCTCAAAATTGCAATCAGAGCTCTTTCTTACAACATATGTCAGATGATGCACTTTTTTCTCCAAAATCTCCAGTGCCTTTCTAGTTCATGCAGAGTCAAATCCTAGAAGACCAAAATCTTTAGAAACACCTATGAAGTGCCACGAGATTCCCTCCACCCCCCTTTAACCTATCTGACCTCATTTCCTGTTTTTCTCACTCATTGAGTTCCAGCCACACTGGTCTCCTTCTATTCTTTGTGTATATCAGAGACACCTTAGCTCTGCCCGAAAGGCCCTTCTTCCAGATGTCCCCAGGACTTACTTCCTTTATTTATTATTATTATTATTATTTTTTTTACAAAACCAAACCTTTTATTATTAGATGCAAAAGACATGAAATTGCTTGGTCAAATTGCTATGGAAGTCTCTAAATAATGCATACCAGCTGGTTCTCTGGATTCCTCATTATTGACCAGTAACAGGTCACAGATGGCCAGCACACAGTGGACCCCACTTTGAGTAGATCTCTTCTAGCTTATTGCTATTTTACAGATGAGAAAACAGAGGTGAAACAGCTGTTTAATGAAAGAGCCAGTATTGAATTGTACATCTCCAAAATGGTTCCTGATATACATTATTAACCTTAATGAAAATGCTAAATATTTATTGAGAGCTTGATTAAAGGCCAAGTGCAGTGTTTTACAAGGATTATCTTGCAGTCACTTCACACCCTTGTCATTGAGATTCTGCCAGTGTCCTCATTTTATGCTTGAGGAAACTGAAGTTTAGAGAGGTTAATGGCTAGCCCAAGGCTCCTTGATTAAGTAGATGATGAAGCTGAGGTTTGAACTCGTTTAATTGCAAAGTAAATATGTTTATATTGGAGTTCCCATCGTGGCTCAGTGGAAATGAATCTGACTGGGAACCATGAGGTTTTGGGTTTGATCCCTGGCCTTGCTCAATGGGTTAAGGAATCCAGCATTGCTGTGAGCTGTGGTGTAGGTCACAGACCTGGCTCGGATCTGGTGTTGCTGTGGCTCTGTCATAGTCCAGCAGCTACAGCTCTTATTAGACCCCTAGCCTGGGAACCTCTATACGCTGTGGGTGTGGCCCTATAAAGACAAAAAAAAAAGACACACACACAAAAAATATTTGTATTAATCAGAGTTCTGCAGAGAAATTAGACCAATGTATGTATGTGTACACGTGTGTGTGTGCATGAACAGATTTATTTTAAGAAACTGACTCACTCAATTATGCAGGTAGGCAAATCCCACAGTCTGAGGGGAGAGCCAGAAGCTGGAGACCCAGGAGAACAATGTGTAGTTCTAGCTTGAGTTTGAAGACCTGAGGACCAGTGCTGTAGTTCCTCCAAAGGCTGGCAGGCTTGAGACACAAGAAGAGGCAATGCTTCATTTAGAGTCCAAAGGCAGAAAAACAAACAAACAACAGCTTATGTCTCACTTCAAAGGCAGGAAAGCAGGAAGAATTCTCTCTCATGCAACGGTCAGCTTTTTTGTTCTATGCAAGCCTTCAACTGATTGGGTGAGGCCCACGCACTTGAGGGAGGGCAATCTGCTTTATTCATTCTACCAGTTCAGATTTTTTTTAATTTTAATGATTTTTATTTTTTCCATTATAGCAGGTTTACAGTGTTCTGTCCACTTTCTACCATATGGCAAGGTGACCCAGTCACACACACATATACATTCTTTTTTCTCACATTATCATGCTCCATCATAAGTGACTAGATACAGTTCCCAGTGCTATACAGCAGAATCTCATTGCTTATCCATTCCAAAGGCAATAGTTTGCAGCTATTAATCCCAAATTCCCAGTCCCTCCCTGTCCCTCCTCCTCCTCCTTGGCAACCACAGGTCTGTTCTCCAAGTCCATGAGTTTCTTTTCTGTGGAAAGGTTCATTTGTGCCATATATTAGATTCCAGATGTAAATAATATCTTATGGTATTTGTCTTTTTCTGACTTATTTCACTTAGTATGAGAGTCTCTAGTTCCATCCATGTTGTTGCACATGGCATTATTTTGTTCTTCTTTATGGCTGAGTAGTATTCCATTGTGTATCTATACCACATCTTCTTAATCCAGTCATATATTAATGGGTATTTAGGTTGTCTCCATATCTTGGCTCTTGTGAATAGTGCTGAAATGAACATATGGACACATTTGTCTTTTTGAAGGAAAGTTTTGTCTGGATATATGCCCAAGAGTGGGATTGCTGGGTCATATGGTAGTTCTATATATAGTTTTCTAAGGTACCTCCATACTGTTCTCCACAGTGGTTATACCAATTTACATTCCCACAAACAGTGCAGGAGGGTTCCCTTTTCTCCACATCCTCTCCAGCATTTGTTATTTGTGAACATATTAAAGATGGCCATTCTGACTGGCGTGAGGTGGTACCTCATAGTAGTTTTGATTTGCATTTCTCTAATAATCAGTGATGTTGAGCATTTTTTCATGTGCCTGTTGGCCATCTGTATATCTTTGGAGAAATGTCTGTTCAGGTCGTTTGCCCATTTTTCTATTGGGTTGTTGGCTCTTTTGCTGTTGAGTTGTATAAGTTGTTTGTATATTTTAGAGATTAAGCTGTTGTCAGTTGCATCATTTGAAATTTTCTCCCATTCTGTAAGTTGTCTCTCTCTCTCTTTCTCTCTTTTTTTTTATGGTTTCCTTTGCTGTGCAAAAGCTTGTTCGGTTTGATTAGATCCCATTGGTTTATTTTTGCTTTTATTTCTGTTGTCTTGGGACTGACCAGAGAAAACATTTGTATGGTTGATGTCAGAGAATGTTTTGCCTATGTTCTCTTCTAGGAGTATGATGGTGTCTTGTCCTATGATTAAGTCTTTAAGCCATTTTGAGTTTATTTTTGTGTATGGTGTGAGGGTGTGTTCCAGTTTCATTGATTTACATGTTGCTGTCCAGTTTTCCTAGCACCACTTGCTGAAAAGACTGTCTTTTTCCCATTTTATGTTCTTGCCTCCTTTGTCAAAGATTAATTGACTGTGGGTGTCTGGGTTTATTTCTGGATTCTTTGTTCTGTTCCATTGGTCTGTATGTCTGTCTTGGTACCAGTACCACACTGTCTTGATGACTGTGGCTTTGTAGTATTGCCTGAAGTCTGGGAGAGTTATGCCTCCTGCTTGGTATTTGTTCCTCAGGATTGCTTTGGCAGTTCTTGGTCTTTTGTGGTTCCAAATAAAATTTTGGATTGTTTGTTCTAGTTCTGTGAAAAATGTCATGGGTAATTTGACAGAGATTGCATTGAATCTGTAGATTGCTTTGGGTAGTATGGCCATTTTTACAATATTAATTTTTCCAGCCCAGGAGCATGGAATAGCTTTCCATTTCTTTCTTTCTTTTTTTTTTTTTTTTTTTTTTTTTGGCTTTTTGCCTTTTTTAGGGCCGTTCCCATGGCATACGGAGGTTCCCAGGCTAGGGGTCTAATCAGAGCTGTAACCGCCAGCCTTTGCCAGAACCACAGCAACATGGGATCCGAGCTGCATCTGCGACCTACACCACAGCTCACGGCAATGCCAGATCCCCAACCCACTGAGCAAGGCCAGGGATTGAACCTGCAACCTCATGGTTCCTAGTCAGATTCGTTAACCACTGCACCACGACGGGAACTCCTATCTTTCCATTTCTTTGAATCCTTTTTAATTTCCTTGATTAATGTTTTATAGTTCTCAGCATATAAGTCTTTCATCTCCTTGGTCAGGTTTATTCCCAGGTATTTGATTTTTTGTGGTGCCATTTAAAAAGGTATTGTATTTTTGTATTCCTTTTTCTAATATTTCATTGTTAGTATACAGAAATGTGACTTATTTCTGAATGTTAATCTTATATCCTGCTACTTTGCTGAATATGTTGGTCAGTTCAAGCAGTTTTTGGGTTGAGTCCTTAGAGTTTTCTATATACAGTATCATGTTATCGGTATACAGTGACAGTTTTACCTCTTCTCTTCCAATCTGGATACACCTTTTATTTCTTTTGTTTATCTGATTGCTGTAGTAGGACTTCCAATACTATGTTGGGTAACAGTGGTGAGGTGGGCATCCTTGTCTTGTTCTAGATTTTAATGACAAGGCTTTCAGCTTTTCTCCATTGCATATTGTATTTGCTGTGGATTTGTCATAAATAGCTTTTATTATGCTAAGGTATGTTCCCTCTGTACCCACTTTGGTAAGAATTTTGATCATGAATGGACATTGGACTTTGTCAAATGCTTTTACTGCATTTATTGAGATGATCGTGTGGTTTTTTTTTTTGTTTTTGTTTTTTTTTTGTCTTTTGTCTTTTTTGTCTTTTGTTGTTGTTGTTGTTGTTGCTATTTCTTGGGCCGCTCCCGCGGCATATGGAGGTTCCCAGGCTAGGGGTCTAATCGGAGCTGTAGCCACCAGCCTACGCCAGAGCCACAGCAACGCGGGATCCGAGCCGCATCTGTGACCTACACCACAGCTCACGGCAACGCCAGATCGTTAACCCACTGAGCAAGGGCAGGGACCGAACCTGTAACCTCATGGTTCCTAGTCGGATTCGTTAACCACTGCACCACGATGGGAACTCCGATCGTGTGGTTTTTGACTTTTCTTGTTAATATGTGTGTGAAGTTGATTGATTTGCATATGTTGAACCAACCTTGTGAACCTGGGATGAATCCCACTTGGTCGTGGTGTATGATCTTTTTTATATGCTGTTGGATTCGGTTGGCTAAAACTTTCACTTTCTTTAAATCTTTGTTTAGTGGTCTGTTTTTCAATGATACCCACCCTGATTATCATATTTAAAATTGCACATCTTACCTTGCAAAACACCACTTACTCTTTCCTTTGCTTTGCGTTTCCTCTTAGTGCTTACCACTTTTAAAAATACTGCTTGCTAATCTTTTTTTCACCTGTCTCTTTAGAATGTAAACTCCATGAGGGTGGATTTTTTTTTTTTTTCCCTGTTTTGCTCATTATTGCATCCCTAGTATCTGAAATAGGGCCTAGCATGTAATGGGTGCTCAATTTTTTTTTGTTGATGGAATGCTGTTGCTGACAGTGGCTGTTTTTTATTTGTTTTGCCATTTCTTGGGCCGCTCCCCATGGCACATGGAGGTTCCCAGGCTAGGGGTCGAATCGGAGCTGTAGCCACTGGCCTACACCACAGCTACAGCAACGTGGGATCCCAGCCGAGTCTGCAACCTACACCACAGCTCATGGCAACACCGGATCCTTAACCCACTGATCAAGGCCAGGGATGGAACCCGAAACTGCATGGTTCCTAGTCGGATTCGTTAACCACTGCTCCATGACGGGAACTCCTGATAGTGGCTTTATTTATTTCTTTTCATTATTGGGTATTTTTATTCTGTGAATATGATACCTTTATTTATTTTTTTTTACTAGCTCTGATTAAGAATAATTGGGTCATTTCCATCCCTCTTTTCCTCCCTACCTTCCTTCATTTCTTTCTTTCACTACGTAAATAAACTACATATGATTCTTCTGCAAATATCTTGGTGCACAGATGCAGAGTTTTTTTTTCAAGTATAAAACTATTAGTCAAATTACTCAATCACAGAGCTTGTAGATACCAGCTTTATTAGATAATGCCACACTTGTCCAGTGCGAAAAAAATAAATCTGGGAATACTGGGGAGCAGCAATGCTTTAGTTTTCTATTGCTGTGTAATTAATTGCCCCCAAATTTAGTGTTTTAAAAACTTGTTTAAAACAACAAATATTTATTATTTTCAACTATTGAGAGTTAATATATGTATGGTTTTGTTTCTGGGCTCTGTATGTGTTCCTTTGTTTTCTTTCTGTAATTACTACAGATTTATATTAGGTCTTTCTGTCTGGTAGGTAGGGGAGCAAATCCTCCCACTTTGTGCAATTTTCTCAGGAGTGCTGTAGCCTTTCTTGGTCCTTTGCCTTTCCATATACATTTTTTTTTTTTTTTTGTCTTTTTGCCATTTTCTTGGGCTGCTCTCTCGGCATACGGAGGTTCCCAGGCTAGGGGGCGAATCGGAGCTATAGCCACCAGCCTACGCCAGAGCCACGGCAATGCTGGATCCGAGCCGCGTCTGCAACCTACACCACAGCTCACGGCAACACCGGATTGTTAACCCACTGAGCAAGGGCAGGGATCGAACCCGCAACCTCATGGTTCCTAGTCGGGTTTGTTAACCACTGCGCCACGACGGGAACTCCCATATACATTTTTTGAATCAGCTTGTCAAATTCTAAAAAAATCTGTCAGGGATTCAATGAAGATTTTATTGAGATTATTTTGAGTATATAAACAATTAAAACGAAATTGATGTCTTTTAAATATTCAGTCTTAGAATTCATGACTCTCTCCAATATATTTAGGTCTTCTCTAATATATTAAATGTAAGTATAGTCTGATTTTTCCATTAGGAGTTGTTAGATTTATTCAAAGCACCTGCATTTTTTTGAAATTATTTTAAATGATATTTTAAAAATTTATTGTCTTTTTGTTACTGCCATATGGAAATAAATTTGACCTTTGAAAGTATTTTTAAAATAACAGCTTTATTGAGCTATAATTAGCATATCATGAAATGCATCCTTTTATAGTGCACAATTAACTTTTTTTTTTTTTTTTTTTTGCCTTTTTTAGGGCCACATCCGCAGCCTATGGAAGTTCCCACGCTAGGGGTCAAATTGGAGCTACAGCTGCAGACCTATGCCACAGCCATAGCAACTCAGGATCTGAGCTGTGTCTGCTACCTACACCACAACTCATGGCGATGCCGGCTCCTTAACCCACTGATTAGGCCAGGGATTGAACTGTGTCCTCATGGATACTGGTTGGATTCGTTATCACTGAGCCATGATGGGAACTCCATAGATAATAATTCTTCACAAGATATAGAATTTCAAAAATATAGAATTTCAAAAATTAGGTCATTTTCTCAGTTTTTTGATGGTATCCTTTGAAGTCCCAAAGTTTTAAATTTTAATCAAATCCAGTTTATTTATTTTTGTCTTTAGTTTTTGTGTCCTAAGAAACCCTTACTTAATTCAAAGTCAAGTAGATTCACTTCGGTGTTTTCCTTATAAGAATTTTGTAGTTTGTATTAGCTTTTACATTTAGTTTTTTAATTTTTATTTTTTTATATTTCTTAAGTGATTTTTATTTTTCCATTATAGTTGGTTTTAGGTTTTTGATTACTTTCATTATATGGAATGAAGAAGGGACCAACTTAGCTCTTTTGCATGTGAATATCTACTTGTCTCAACACGATTGTTGAAAAGACCATTCTTTCCCCATATTTAGGCACCTTATCAAAAATCAATTTGTCAAAAATGTAAGGGCTTATTTCTGGAATCTCAGTTCTATTCCATTGATCTATATTTTTATCCTTACTGCAGGTACTACACCATCTTGATTACTGTAGCTTTGAAACAAGTTTTGAAATCAGAAGTAAACCCTCCAACTTTGTTTTTTTCAATATTGTTTTAGCTATTCCCTTGTTTATCCACATGAACTTTAGAATCAACGTGTCAATTTCTGCTTGAAATGTAGCTGGGATTTTGAAGGGTTTGCACTGTATATGAGAGTAATTGAAGAAGTATTAATATCTTAATAAAATTAAGTCTTTCAGTCCATGCACATGAAATATTTTTCCATTTATTTAGGTATTATTTACTTTCTATCAGTGATATTTTTAGTATTCAGTGTACAAATAGTTGCATTTCTTTTGTTGAAGATATTCCTAAGTGTTTTATTCTTTCTGATGCTGCTGGAAATGGAATTATCTTTTATTTCAGATTATTCATTGCTAATGTATAGAAATATAAATGATTTTTGTATATTGATTTTGTATTCTGCAACCTTGCAGAACTTACTAGGTGTCATATATTTTGTAAATTCCTTAGTGTTTTCTTATATAAGTTTGGGTCACCTGGGAATACAGATCCTTTTGCTTCTCTCTTTCTAATCTGGATGCCTTCTATTTCTTTTTCTTGCCCAGTAGCCCTGGCTAACCTCCAGTTTAATAGAGAGGAAAAGTGAATAACTTTGTCTTGTTCCTTATCTTGGCAGGGAAGCAGCCAGTCTTTCACCACTAAGTATGATGTTAGCTGTAGGTTGTTCATATGTAAGCTGTTACCAAGTTGAAGTTATTTTCCATTCCTAGTTGAATGTTTTTGTCTTAAAATGGCATTGGAGTTTGTCAAATGCTGAATGATCATGTCTTTTATTCTATTATTACTATTGATTGATATGTGGATTGATTTTCATATTTTAAACCATACTTTATTTCTGAGTTAAATCATAATTGGTCGCAGTGGTATAATCCATTTTATACATTGCTGGATTTGGTTTCTTAGTAGTTTTGCACCTGTATTCATAAGGGATCTTGGTCTGTAGTTTTCTTTTATTGTGCTGTCATTGGTTTTGATATAGGAGTAGTGCTGGCCTCATAGGATAAGCTGGGAAGTATTTAAAATAGTGTTGTTTTATACAGTTATCTTTTTTACCAGCAACCTTGATGAATTTTGTAATTAAGTTAAACAAATTACCTATAGATCCATTGGGATTGTCCACCTTTCTTGTCATTTATGAATAATGACAGTTTTGTTTCCTCCTTTATAATCCTTAAATTTTTTCCACTTCCATTATTGTCTTGACTAGGACCTCAGGTATAATGCTGATTTGAAGTGCCGACAGGGAAAATCATTTCATATTAAGAATGATGTTTGCTTTGGATTTTGGTAGATACTCCTTTACAGAAGTAATACTTTTGTTCCATTTCTAGCTGGCAAACAGTTTTTTAAAATCATGAATAGATATCAACCATTATCAGATGCTTTTTTAATATTTGCTGATATAATCGGTTGCCTGTTCTCCTTCAGTATATTAATGGAGTGAATTACATTAAGTGCTTTTTCAAATATTAAATTGTAGTATTCCCCTCGCCCACTACCCTCAGTGTGACAGTCCTACTCATTCTATATGAGCATTTGATGCTTTGCAGAATTCCATTTGCTAATATTTTGCTAAGGATTTTTGAAAGTCTAAGATAAAATTGGCTCTAACCTTGCTTTTTCAAATTGTCCTTGTTGTGTTTGGGTGTTAAGTTATATTAATTATAGATCTGAATTGCCAAATGTTGACTTTTTTCTAGTCTCTGGAAGGGTTTTTGTTGGTGTAAAATTATTTGTTTTATTGTGAAAACCTTTGGTGGAACCAGATTTTTGACCATGGATTGAATTTTTTCCTGGTTATATGAACTACTCAGGTTTCTTAATTCCTCCAACCCTCCCTTTGTCTTTTTATCCTTTTCTTTCTTTCTATTGAGTCAGCTTTGGTAAATTATATTTTCCAAGAATTTTCCCATTTCATCTAAAAGTTCAAAATGATTTGGCATAAAGTTGGTCCTGATTAATTCTGCATTTATGTCTCCCTTTCATTGCTGATTCTGGTTATTTGTACTCTCTCTCAATCGCATCAGAATTTATTTTGCTTGTTTTTCAAAACACCCAGTTAAGGGAGTTCCTGTCGTGGCACAGCAGAAACGAATCTGACTAGGAACCATGAGGTTGCCAGTTTGATCCCTGGCCTTACTCAGTGGGTTAAGAATCCGGTGTTGCTGTGAGCTGTGGTGTAGGTTGCAGATGCAGCTCAGATCTGGCATTGCAGTGGCTATGGCGTAGGCTAGCAGCTACCGCTCTGATTAGACCCCTAGCCTGGGAACCTTCATATGCCGTCCGAGTGACCCTAGAAAAGGCAAAAAAAGACAACTCCCCAAAAAAACCCCACCGATTTTATATTTGTTGGTTCTCAATTTTGCATGTTTGTTTTCTGTTTTGTTAATATCACTCTTTAGTATCTTTAGTATTCCCTCCACTTTACTTTCCTTGATATTCTTTTTTTTTTGCTATTTTATTCTAACATCTTAAAATGAATGATAGCTCATTAATTTTCATCCTTTCTTCTTTTTTTGAAATATTATTTATTTCCGACTTTGAATTTTCCTCTCTGTAACCTACACCACAGCTCCCGGCAACGCCGGATCCTTAGCCCACTGAGCAAGGCCAGGGATCAAACCTGCCAACTCATGGTTCCTAGTGGGATTCGTTAACCACTGCGCCACGACGGGAACTCCTAATTTAAGTTTTGAGATGCTTTTTTTCACTATCATCAATTTAAAATATATTTTGATTTTCATTATATCATTTTTTTGCTCAGTGGCTCACTCAGAAATTTTTTGTTTTCAATAACGTCCTAATATTTGTGTAGTTTTATTTTTCCTATTTTTTTCCCCACTTAAAAACACTTTTTGGAGTTCCTGTCATGGCTCAGCAGAAACGAATCTGACTAGTTTTCATGAGGACCAGGTTAAGGATCCGGCATTGCCATGAGCTGTGGTGTAGGTGGCAGATGCGGCTCGGATCTGGCATTGCTTGGCTGTGACGTATGCCAGTGGCTATAGCTCTGATTCAACCCCTAGCCTGGGAACCTCTATATGCCATGGGTGTGGCCCTTAAAAAAAGCAGTTTTAGGGAATGTAGTGAGTATGATTTTAGTCTTTTGGATTTATCTGTAATTTGCTTTATGTTTTCCTATATGGTCAGTTTTTATAAATGGCCCACTGGTGACTAAAAATAATGTGTAATCTATAGTTTAGGGGAGCAGAGGTCAATGTATGTCAAACTTGTTAATGTTTTTGTTCGTGTCACTTGTTAATATTGTTTCAATTTCATATATCTTCATGTATTTATGTCTGCTGTTCTGTTCATTCTTTAGAAGAGTGTATTAACATTTTCTACCATGTATGTGATTTTCTGTTTTTTTCTTTTAGTATTCTGAATTTTCATCATATATATATATATTTGAAGCTACATTGTAATAAGCCTATGTTATTTTGAGGTTATACTATAATATATGTATACATGTAAAATTATCATATATTACTGCTGAGTGGAAGCTTTCATCAATTTGGAGTGATTCTCTTGAATTATATTTGTTTTTCTATAGGGTTTTGTTAAGGGGATATTATTTTAAAATACCCATTTATTTAACAACCTTTTTCTTTTCTTTCTTTTTTTTATTTTGATTCTTTGTCTTTTTTAGGGCCGCACCTGTGGCATATGGAGGTTCCCAGGCTAGGCCTACACCACAGCCACAGCAATGCCAGATCCGAGCCACATCGGCAACCTACACCACAGCTCACAGCAATGCCGGATCCTTAACCCACTGAGCAAGGTCAGGGATCAAACCTGCAACACATCGTTCCTAGTCGGATTCATTTCTGCTGTGCCTCGACGGGAACTCCTTTAACAACCTTTTTCAATGGTTCTGACCTATGATTATCCTCGTAAACTTCCTGTTGGCTTCAACCTGAAAACCAAAATATCCATTTTTGTAACTCTTGAATCTACACCGCTGACATGCTGAGCTTAAAGATGTGCTTAATGCCTTGGTAATATTTTTAAGTGAGTTTTAGTAATGTTTATAAGAAATATCAGACACAGAAATGCTGACTATGTAGAAAAATCACTGCCAGATTTAAATGCCATGTACTTGGAAGTTTAAAATCTTTCCCCAAATGTGAACACTCAATATGTCTAAGGCAGGCTGGGTGAAACTTTTGTGGATATAGATTCTCACTGAATAGAAGTTAGCAAGCCATTTATTCTTCCATAAAATTAGTAGTTAGTTTCTTCCCACGTATAATTTTATGGTACCAGCATCGAGTCCCCAGTAGTGAATACAGTCCATTTGCAGTTAGTATTTGCTTGACATTGGAATCTTTGGGTGATCCAGTCCCCTGGGTGAAAGCTGTGGCTCTGCTTGCCTAGCATGGACACTGGCTGAGGGGAGAATGGAACTCTGCGAGCCCTTGTCTGTGGACTGTGGATGGTCTTTGAGGAGAGTCAAGCATTTGAGAACTATTTTTATTAAACTGAAAAAAAATTTTTATTAAAATGTAGTTGATTTACAGTGTTGCCCCAGTTTCTACTGTAAGCAAATTGACCCAGTCATACGTGTGTGTGTGTGTGTGTGTGTGTGTGTGTGTGTACACATTCCCATTCTCTCTCGCTCTTTTTTTTTTTTTTTTTTTTTGTCTTTTTAGGGCTGCACATGTGGCCTGTGGAAGTTCCCAGTCTAGGGGTCAAATCGGAGCTGTAGCTGCCAGTCTACGCCAGAGCCGCAGCAACACCAGAACCTAGCCGTGTCTGTCTGCAACCTACACCACAGCTCATGGCAACGCTGGATCCTTAACCCCCAAGGGAGGCCAGGGATTGAACCCGCATCCGCATCTTCACGGATTTTAGTTGCATTCATTACCTCTGAACCATGATGGGAACTACATATATATTCTGTTTCTTAGGTTATCTTCCATCATGGTCTATCCCAAGAGACTGGATGTAGTTCTCGCTGCTATACAGCAGGACCTCATTGCTTATCCATTCTAAATGTAATAGTTTGCATCAACTGATCCCAAACTCCCAGTCCATCTCACTCCCTCTTCCCGCCCCCTTAGCAACCGCAAGTCTGCTCTCTATGCCTGGGGATCTGTTTCTGTTTTGTAGATAGGTTCATCTGGAGAACAATTTTAACAAAATTTTGGGGGTACCCTTTGGGCCTCTTTAAATCAAACTGGAGTGCTGTTGACTAGCAAATGAAAATGACTCAACTGGAGACACTCCAAAAGGGCATGTGGCATTAATATTAATTTTAGAGTCTGCCATTTAGAGGGAAAGATCCAGAAGATAAAGAGAGAAGGGAGGGGAGGAGAGGAGGGAGAGATAGGGATGGGAGGAGAGAGAGGGGGAGGGAGAGGGAGACTGACTCTACTCGTGGGCCAATAATTTCTGTGAAGTTTATGGGAACGTATACGTTTGTACTAGATGATACGAACATATCTGTTGGTACTAGATGATAGCTAAGGGTTTGCGCCAAGTAGAGCTTCTCAGGAGCCTCTATAATGGTGTTCTAATAGGCTTTACGAATGTGAACTCATGTTGAAGAACAGCTGTTACCAAATAGCTGTTTCATGAAGGCGGGGGACAGCTTAGTTTTTCTCAGAATTATATTTTCTCATTTTACTTTAACTAGCAGCTGTTATTTGGATGTCTACACCAATGAGATAATCAAGCAATTAGATTTCTGTATGCACCAGCAAACCAGTCAGTGTGTAGGAGATGGAAGAGGAAATAAATCACACACATGTATGGTGTGTATGTGTGTGTGTAGGCATAAACAGAGAAAAAACGTACTGGCACATACATAATAAGCACCTGCTAATTGTAGGTGTCATAATACTAAGATGTTATTTCTTAGGGTTATGACGTATTTGTCATATTGGACCTACCCAGGAGGTAGCTGAATATTTCTGCAGTGATCTGGGTGTCTTGCAGGGAGCACTGCTGGTCACAGGTCTGATATGAGGGAAGAAAAGGTTTTCACACAGAACAATCAGGATGTAATAATGTGCTTTCCATTTTTAAAAAGCAGTCATCTGGGCAAGTGGCTTTTTGGTCTTTTGACCAACACTGTTCTCAACTTGCAAATTAATTCTTAGGCAGTTCTTACACAGGAGTGCCTATTGTCTTTTGTTGATACCCTTTGGCTGGTCTTTGTTTTAACCGATCATGGGTTTTGTAGGAAAATCTTTTTTATATTACTTACCTCATGCTTCATATTCCTCCCCATTCTTCAAGGGACAGTTAAATCTGCACGCCTCTCTGGAATATGTTCTGTTTTATGCAAATTAGAAATACTCTCTCTTATTTCACCAAATTAATGCTCTTTCCAGTTAGCTGAAATTCTTTCAATCTAAGACATCATGGATTTTTACACCGTTTTTGTACTGCTGAGAAAGAAAAGTCTCTACCTATTTATTTTACAGCGCTTTCTCATGACAGAATTTTTGTTTCATACCTGCTGAAAGGGCTCTTTTAGAATCATTTAAAGATTTTTGTTTAAATCATATCACTCTCATAAGCACAGTGACAATCAGAGAACTCCATTAAGGGATTCTTTTCCTATTCAGAATCCGGTTTTTCTGAGTCACTTTTCAACTCAGTGTTGTTGATGTCGGTAGTTTCCCAAATGATATCATACTCTGGGTTATCAAGAATATGTGTGATATGTCACTTTATAAAAGAATTCTTCACTATTTTTTCACTTTAATTTTTTTCCCTTTTTAGAAGTTTTATGGAAGTATAGTTGATTTACAATGTTGTGATAATTTCTGCTGTACGGCAAAGTGATTCCGTTATACATAAACACACAATTTCTTTTTCAGTTTCTTTTCCCATATAGATTATCACGGAATACTGGGTAGCGTTCCCTGTGCTCTGCAGTTGTTTCCCAGATTTTCTTTTAAGTTAGTCCGTTTTGCAAATTTTATGCTGGCTCTATATTGCTCTTACCAAAAGATGTCCACAGAAGGTTTCAGGCAACACTCAGGGCTCATAATCTTTTCTTCCTTGAATGGTCTTTAAATAGTTTGTTAATCAAAATATTGATGGCTTAAAATTGTCCAGTCTGTCCTTAGGAAAGTGCCCCAGTTTGTATGTATGCAATCAATGACAACTAGATAACAGCTGCTACCAGGCCATCCGTGATTATAAGATGACATCGATTTTAACGATTTTAACAAGGATCCTGGTGTCGGAGGTGTTGAAGTATTGTGACTCTTAAAATAGAAGAAAGACAGCACTACTCTCTTCCTTTGTGTTTCTTGGAGTTCAACTAGTATTTCACTTCTGTGAATCGTTAATTAGCCCCTAGAACTTTGTTCGTAGCTATTTTCTCTGAAATCCAATCACACTTAATTAAAAGGACAAAATAAAAATTTTACATGGAGATAATCCATGCACATGGTTACAGAAATCTGCTATAATCAGACACCGTCATCCTTTGGCCCACTCCCCTCACTTTGTTATCCCTGACTTTGAGAATAACTAACCTGAACCATTTCTGGTTTTAGTTCTTCCACTGGCTACCTCTGTAGGGCTAAATAATATGTTTATGTTGACTTTCTTTTCATTTATCAACTTTAAACAGATACCATGGTAGGAAAGAAGCTAGCTTCCTAGTTTCACCTTCTTCTCTCTCCCTTCTCCACCTATAAAAATTATTTTATTAGATACATTTATAATTCTGCATCATTTCTTGTTTCATTCACTACAGATGGTTTCTCTTGACTTCCTACTTCCTGAGGTTGGGATATTTTACCCATTTGCCTTCCTACCATTTCTTCTCGTATAACTATGCCATCCAGATTTTGACAACTATACAGTGAGAATATTGATAATATTTTATATTTAGTATTTGGAATTAAATCTTTCATTTTCATCTATTGGTTAGGCCAAAAATTTGAAAAATTAATGAAGAGCCGTGTTAATGTTATTATGACTTTGTAAATATTGCACACTGCAGAATCAAGAAGTGTTCCATATTATTTCATTCAATATGACTCCTCAGCCACTCGAAGCAGAATGTTCCTAGAATCTAGGTAAAGGCGATTCTTCCTTCTTTCAAATGGATTCTTCAATTCCAGTATTTGCTCAGAATTATGCCACATTTTATTTCAGTTCATATTTAGATCAAGCCTTTCTATTTGGCTTTTCCCAATTAACTCTATTTCTTTCTTGATGAGAGAATATATATATATATACACTTTTATATATATGTATGTGTGTGTGTGTATATATATATACTTATATACTCATTATATCCTTACTTTTCAGTTTTTTACTCATCCTCTTTATTTTTTGGAATCCATTTTATTCTTCTTTTCAAAGCCCAGTGAATTCATATTCTTATTTGGACTAGTGACTTCAGTTTTGAACAATGACTTCCTTTTTTTCTCTTGGGTCATTCTGGTTTTTCTGTGTGTGTGTTTTATTCAGAGATTTTTGCAGCTTCAGAATCATATTATTTATCAAGCTACCTTCCATCTTCCCACCTTCCCCCTGGCCATTTCCTTGCAGGCGGCATGTGTACTCCATCTGCTATCTGGACAGGTCATTCTCAAGTCTGCAGAGTCATCAACAGGGTGGTAATCAGGCTTTCCTGGATCCTGAATTCCTGAATCCCTTTTTCATGGTTTACTCTTCATTTTTCTGGAAAAGGTTGTAAAATTACTTCTAAGAAAAAGAGTCACTGGATACAACCTTTCTAAGTCATTGCATTATTGAAAAGATATTTGTTTTGCTCTGTCCTTTGCTTGATTGGCTAATAGAATTTTAAATTGTAAATAATTTTCCATCAGTCATTACTGGCTTGTTTTCTAGAATTCGGTTTTATTCCTTTAGTGATTTTTTTTCTTCTCTGGAAACTCTTCTCTTTGCTCTTTTGTGATTTTGCTTTTTCAGCTAAGTACTTTTATTTATTTATTTATTTTAAATTATTGGAGTGTAGTTCCCTTACAATATTGTATTAGTTTCAGATGTACAGCAAAGCGAATCATATATCTAATACATATCTCCATTCTTTTTTCCCATATAGGTTATTACAGAATATTGAGTAGATTTCCCTGTGCTATACAGAAGAGACTTCTTTACTCCACTGCAATTTCTTTTCGCTTTTTAGGGCTACACTTGCGGCATATGGAGGTTCCCAGGCTAGGGGTCTAATCGGAGCTGTAGCCACTGGCCTACGCCACGGCCACAGCAACATGGGATCTGAGCTGCATCTGCGACCTATACCACAGCTCACGGCAATGCTGGATCCTTAACCCACTGAGCAAGGCCAGGGATCGAACCCTCAACCTCGTGGTTCCTAGTCAGATTCGTTAACCACTGACCCACGACAGCAACTCCAGGAATGGATTTTTTTCCCCCATGCCTCCTCCTAGCAACTTGGTAGAATTTTTTTTTTTTTTTTCAGTTTGAAGACTTAATGTTTCTTATCGGCTCTGGGAAATTTTCTTGTATTCCTTCACTGATCATTTTCTCTTTATTTATTTATTTATTTTCTGGAAATGCTACTGGTTGGATATGAATTGCTTGACTATTTCCACCTCCCACCTTGGGGAGGAATTAATTATGCAAGTGTGTTTTCAAAACCTTGCCATTGAAAGAATTTTTTGCAAGTATGCCTTTAATTTTCCAAAGCTCTCTCTTCCTCTGATATTCCTTTGTCAGACAAGCTTTGAATTTATGGATGCAGTCTTTTGATCTGTCACTGAGGAGACTCATTATCATTTGTTAAACCTACTTTTTCTTCTCTGATTTATCTCTGTGTCCCTCATGGAAGTTTTTCTTTTTTTCTTTTCTTTTTTTGTCTTTTTGCCATTTCTCTGGCTGCTCTGTGGCATATGGAGGTCCCCAGGCTAGGGGTCTAATCAGAGCTGTAGCCGCCAGCCTACACCAGAGCCACAGCAACGACGGATCCTTAACCCACTGAGCGAGGCCAGGGTTCGAACCTGCAACCTCATAGTTCCTAGTCGGATTCGTTAACCGCTGAGCCATGATGGAAACTCATGGAAGGTTTTCTTTTCTCTGTCTTTTTACAAAATGTTCCTATTATGCTGAAGACTTCCTTCATGTCTTAGTTGTGTCTCCCTTCAGTATGGCTGTTAAGTGAAGAAATAAGAATGTGAATTCTGTGTGTTGGGCATTATCGGCATCTGGCAGGCTTCATTTTAGGCACTTTGGTAAGGAGCTGCCATTTATGCTGAAGGCCTGTCCCCTTAAGTGTGAGGATGTGTAAGGGCTTGACCATGTTGGTCCAAGACTGTACTAGAAGTCCGAGTTCTCCTCAAATAATGTCTCTTTCCTCCTCTTTATCATATGGAAGTATAAAGGACAATTATTTATTCTCTTTGGCCATTGGACACATTGGAATACTTTGCTTGTGTTTGGGGAATTCTCCACATTCAAATCTGTGTTTTCCCAAGTTTTCTGGCTATCTGCACATAGACCGTGAGCTGGGCTTTCCCAATTAGAGATGCTCGTGCCAGATTTTAGATCAGAAGTGTGGGACATGAAGAGCATCTGAACTCGGAGAACTCAGAGGTAGTGGGCATTGTGGTTTCAGTCAGCCTACAGTGTCCTGGCGTGGCGTCAGAGCTGTCTTTTCTAGAGCAATTCCACTGTAGATTTTGGGTGTGGTTTTTGGCCATGTGCTTTACCGATGGGGTTCGCTGACAGGCCTTGCTGATGCTCTGTGAGGTACTCCATCTGTAATAAGTTCTTGTCGACTGAAAAAAATGCACAATGTGAGGGTTGGGAATTAGGTTTTATTGGGGGCAGGATGAGGACTGTGGCCCGGGAGACAGCTTCTTGGATAGCTCTGAAGAACTGCTCTGAAGATTTGGGTGTGTGTGTGTGTGTGTGTGTAAATATGTGACTTTGGTGAAGCAGGCTCCATGCAATCAAGCACGCATTTTGACAGAGGGTTGCTGCTAGTCACGAGGAGCTGAAGTCTCCATGAATGTTTTTAGTGCTTTTCTGGATATGAGAAGATTCAAGAAATTGGGCTGATCAACTCTTCTCCTGAAAATATCTAATTATCTGAAACTATTTTGCTAGTTTTTCCCAGAGCACAGAGTGTCTCATTCTTGACCTCTGTCCTGAACTTGTTTTAGGGTGTGTCGAAGATGGGTGACTGCAATGGCTAATGATTTCATTCCAGATGGCAAGTGACAGTTTTCAGTTGGCACTACTTAAACTCACCAGAGTTGGTTTTGGTTGTAAACCTCTCCTCTGACAATTAGAGGAGCGAAATTTGGCTGTTTATGAGGTGAGAAAGAAGTCAGACATGACATATACAGACCAAACCATTCAACATACAGGATTTCTCCAAGACTCTTTCCTCATTGCTGCCTGCACCTTACTCAGATATCCTCGGTAGATACTCCCTTCATTCTGCTTCATCAGTCTTTGCTTCATCTTCCATAAATTTGTTTAAATCTCCATCTTTTTTTTTTCTTTTTGTTGCTGCTGGCCCCCTCATTCTCCGTTTTAAGTGGGTCGACTTTACTGTAACTCAAAAGGTGTCTCAAGAAGAAGAGAATAACAGTTTGTTTAGTTTGCCATTTTGACTCTGAAATCCCATGGCACTTTATTCATACTGGTACTGTAGTACTTTGTCTTGTAAAAAACTGGTAAAATAATGTTATGGCTTAAAGTAAATGATAATTACTTCTTAATGTCTATCTTTCTACCTGTGTAACAACTTATATTTTACCAAATATTCAGTTAATATTTATTTATTTATTTATTTATTTATTTGCTTTTTAGGGCCACACCTGTGGCATATCGAGGTTCCCAGGCTAGGGGTCGAATTGGAGCTACAGCTGCCGGCCTGCACCACAGCCACAGCAACATCAGATCAGACCCGCATCTGCGACCTACACCACAGCTCACGGGAACACCAGATGATTAGCTCACTGAGTGAGGCCAGGGATCGAACCTGCAACCTCATGGTTTCTAGTCGGATTCGTTTCCGCTGAGCCACGATGGGAACTCCATATTCAGTTAATATTTAAATGGATTGATTTACATATAAATTTTAAGTTTCTTATAGGTAAGATCCTATTTCTGACTCAGCTGTGTTAACTTTGTTACCTAGATCTATAAACCATAACTTATTACTCTAATTTCAAGGAATTAGTTTGCAGCAAAAACAATTAGAGTAATATCAGGAATTAAAGTACTTGAAATTATGTTTTAAGAGGGACAAATGCTTATACCAGAATAATGGAAAACGTTTATTTTTTAATTAAAAAATAATTTAAGCCTGCAACAGCTACTTGATGGGAATAACATGATCGATTTCCATCCTACATGAAGAAATGAAAGTAAACATACTTAAAATGATGCGGTATTAGAAATAGACCAGGCTATATTTGTTAATTTTTGACACTTCTAAAAGTGCTAAAATAGTGTTTTTCACTTATATTTAAATAAAATGCTTCAATACTGTTATTTAAATGAAAGATACATGCAGAAAGTAAAAGCAAAAATAGCGGCAGATGGAGCTCATTGTGTTTGTTCATCAGAGCAACGGAATTGACAGAATTGCTTTTCTTCCTCATAAACTTTTCTACAAACCTAGAGACTTTTTGAGATCATTGGAGCAAGTTGTAATTAATTTCCTTTCTGCCCAACCACTCATTCAAGCGCTAATTGAGACTATTCTATTTATAATTAAGTAGAATTTGATACATAAAAAAACACGAAAAATTCTCTGCAATAGATGTTAAACGTTCTGATAATGTAATTCTGTGGAATGAAGATTTTGTTTTTTCCTTTTGTTTAAAGTTTAGTAATAACTGAAGAGCTAATGCTATGTTTAATATGCTTGCTGTGTTTGGTATATTATGCAAATTGAATTAGTGTCTGTACATCCTCTTGTCATGGATGTAGCATTTATTTAATTAGTTAGTTAGTTTGCTTTTTAGGGCCGCACCCACAGCATATGGAGGTTCCCAGGCTAAGGGTCTATTTGGAGCTGCAGCTGCCACAGCCACAGCCACAGCAATGCCAGATCCGAGCCGCATCTGCGACCTATACCACAGCTCACTGCAACATCAGATCCTTAACCTGCTGAGAGAGGCCAGGGATCGAACCCACAATCTCGTGGTTCCTAGTCAGATTCGTTTTTGCTCCGTCACGATGGGAACTCCGGGATGTAGCATTTGGAACAGACTATGAGTGAATCTTTATTTACTGTATTAAAGATTTCTTCAGATATTTAAGGGAAGAGACACATTACTTCCTTTAACTATCAACATAAAATGACTACGTTTCTGGAGAAATAATAGGCAATATTATCTCAAGCTCCCCATAGCTTGTTGTCTATCAGTGACTCAATTCGTAGAGCTACAGTTATAGAGGAATATGACCTCCATTTATCTACATTAGGAATTCTTAATCTGGGAGCTTTGGTTAAATTTCAGAGAGTTTATTAACCTCTTGAAATTATAGCCCTAATTTTATTTTTATTTATTTATTTAATTATTTATTTATTTTTTGTCTTTTTGTCTTTTTAGGGCTGCACCCACGGCATATGGAGGTTCCCAGGGTTCCCAGGCTGGGGATCTAATCGGAGCTGTTGCTGCCAGCCTATGCCACAGCCACAGCAACGCCAGATCCGAGCCACCTCTGCGACCTACACCACAGCTCATGGCAACGCTGGATCCTTAACCCACTGAGCGAGGCCAGGGATGGAACCTGCAATCTCATAGTTCCTAGTTGGATTCGTTAACCACTGAACCATGACCGGAACTCCCTACAGCTCTAATTTTAGATGTATGTGACTCTTCTTGCCAGTTGGTACATTGCCCTCACCAAATTCTCAACAAGGTCAATGATCCGAAAATAGTTAAAAATCACCATTCTGAAATTCTCCCTGGTATTAAGACAGATTCTCAAAGAGCTGTATCTGTATCTTTTATTTATTTATTATTTTGGGCCACGCCTATGGCATGTGGAGGTTCTTGGGCCAGGGATGGAACCTGTGCCACACCAGTGACCAGAGCCATAGCAGTGGCAACACTGGATCCTTAAGCTGCTGAGCCACCATGGAACTCCTCTACAATGCCTTTTTAAAGATTGCTTTTGTTCAGTTTTATTTTGGTGTGATATCACCAGTCTTTTTCAAAGAATATTTCAAGAAAGAGTCAGATCTTGCTACTCATTTATTCATTCATTCACTTAATATACGTGGAGCACCTTCTGTTTGAGGGGCAGGCTTCTATGTGTGAAGGATATTATGAAAAGGAAAGAGTATAAAAAACCAACAAAAAACTCTTGGTCTAGTGGAGCTTATATTCGAGCAGGAAGAGTTAGAAAACAAATAATAAAAATAAGTCATATTCATGTTAGCTGCTGTTAAGTAATAGGGAGAAAAAAATTAAGCGACAGAGCAGGCATGTCATACGGGGTGGGGAAGGAGTTGGAATTTTAGGTAGACTGGCCAGGTAAGGCTCCTCAGAGAAGGTGCCTCCAGCAAAGGGCCAAGCAGTGGTTGATGAGGTCGGAGGGGCAGTAGAGATCCAGGACCTTGTAGTTTTGCACAGGACTTGCTTGGACTTTTACTCTGAGTGTCTGAGTGAAAAGGCAAGCACCGCAGTGTTTTGGAAAAGAGAGATACGGTCTGACCCATATGACTCCTCTGGCTGCTGCTTTGAGAATAGACTGAATTGGGGAGCAAGGGTTGCAGCCAGGGGACCAGTTAGGAGGCCCTTCTGATCGTCCAAGGAAGAGGCAATGGTGGCTTAGAGCAGGGTGTTGACAGAGTAGGGGATGAAAAGCTGTTGAAATTTGAAATTTCCATGAAACTCTTGTGCTATTAGGATGTTTACGGGGATGTTACTTGTTATCTTCTGAAGTTACTCAGGCAAAATTTCTTTCTGTTCTTAGTGTTGAGATTATTCATACGTTCCCCCCAAGCTGTTGGATTTCATTTTATTTTAAGTACTCTGAATTTATAATTGAACAGTTGGACCGTAAAGAGGCTTAAAACAAATTAATAACTGATCCTTAGGAGGTAAATTTGAATTAATGGTGTTTTGTATATTATACTTATTTTGGTCACCTCATTAATTTTCCCTTTGCTTATTATTTTCCTCACAGTTTTAGATTTCTGTCATTTTTCCCTATTGCGTTTTTGTAAACTTCCTTATATTCCTTTCTGGTAAAATTTAGAGAGAATATAAATATTTCTTTCTTTGTGTCTGTGTATCATCTTTCACAGTCTCTTCAGTGGTACAGCTATGCCTGCTTCACACTTGTGATTGCTTCTCTGTTATATCAGCATGAAATCTCACCTCAAGAATTTAGACCATAAGAATAGTTTACGTTTGCATGGAACATTAAATAAAAGAATGATTTTCTTGTGCAAGGAAGAACAATATGATCTATTTGATCACTTGACTCGGCAGATCAGTTGAGTTACAAGTTGAGTCAAATCAGTTGTTGGACTGAGTCACTAAGTCACTAGGGGTTCAACTGAAACACTTCAGTGATATGTTGTATCTATGACACATTCTGATTATAAAATTGCCCTTGGGTTTATTTTATGAGAAAATACTGTATTAGAAATGGTATAAAAACTGGGAGGAATTTGCACACATTTCATACTCTTTGATAATGACGATTCCAAACCGAACTGATTTCTAGAAATCCTAAAGAAACCTTGTGATGTCAAGTGTGTAGAAAACCAAAATCATGATGAGAAACTCAGTCTGACAGACGAATTTACCAGACTACCGAAAGGTCATCCTCATTCCTTTTCTTCCTAAGAGTCATGTAAGTTGAAAACTCAACAAACATGTTTTTCTGTTTACTCATCTCACACGCTACCAGTTCTCAGCTATGACTTGTGAGTATTTCACTCAATACTTTGTAACATGCTTTGTGATCAAGCTCTGTTTTCTGTTTTAAACTGAAGTCTCTCAGAATCATAGGCAGCTTTGAAAGGGACTGCAGAGCTCATCCTTCAGTCCGATTTGTAGATGAGGAAACTGAGGTCTGGAGGGTTGACATCCGAGCCCTACAACTGATTAGTCCAAGAGCCTTGTTTGGTACCCAAGACTCCTGACACCTAATTCAGGGCTTTTCCACCCAGATTAATTTTCATGTAGTGAACGGAATCCCTAATATGAGATAATTAAAAAAGACTGGTACATCAAGTCTTTAGTGTTTCATTACAAATCTAAGCCCAATATGTTAAAATTATATTACCACTAGAATTTATGATACAGTAGAACAAATAATCTTATTCATAATATATTTCAGGAGTTCCCATCGTGGTGCAGCGGAAACAAATCCGACTAGGAACCATGAGGTCGCGGGTTCCATCCCTGGCCTCACTCAGCGGGTTAAGGACCCGGCGTTGCCGTGAGCTGTGATATAGGTTGCAGATGTGGCTCGGATCTGGCATTGCTGTGGCTGTGGTGTAGGCCAGCAGCTGTAGCTCTGAGGAGACCCCTAGCCTGGGAACCTCCATATGCCGCCAGTGTGGCCCTAAAAAGCAAAAAAAAAAAAAAAAGCTAAAAAAAATCTTATTGATTATATATTTCAAATTGCGTAAAATTCACTGGAAAGTTTCTCTGAAGTCATCCCTCTCATCTGCATATATGAAGTCATCAGATTTTCCCTTCGATTATTGATAACTCACCAATGGGAATGTTACCTCATTGGCAAGTGAACAGGGGGTTTCGGAAAGCATGTTGGAAAATTTCCTCCTCTTTATTTGAAATCAGTAGGCAGTTTCATTACCTATACCATAATCGTTTGGCTTTGTAGATCACAGTAAAGATAAAGGCTTTAGGAAACAAGAGAAGTTTAAGGACTGAGGACAAAAAATAAAGACTGTAAAACTAATAATGCTAGGTCAGCTATACATATTTCGTTAACCTCGTGAGTACTTCTGTTTAGGTAAAAATCCAATCTCACCCTGTGATGCCTGTCCTGGTTTGTCATGTCATAAAGGAACATTGACAGTTTTTGACTAAGCCATGTATGAAAAATAACTTATATTTTAACTAAGTAAAATAGCATTGCATGAAATGAATCTGCAACTTACATTGTTACCTTAATGTGAAATGCTGATATTGATCCAGAGTATTACAGAGGATTAACATTTGAAGAATTATTAATTGTAGTCTTTTTCCTTATATATTTTCCACAGACAGCTTATATATATGTCAATTTTTTTTTTATGTGTGTGTATTTGTTTTAGATTTACTCTTTTTCTGGTGTACTTCTCTGAAGTAAGATGATTTGTCCAAAGTTCTCTGTGGCTTTGTTACATTGGGGTAAGTTATTTGCTTTTTAAATGTCCATATATGAGGTAGAGATTTTGCCCTTAGAGATACTGTTTCCTTTAAATGGCTAACCGCATGTCCTGTTTCGGTTAGGAAATTCTTTTGCCTATGGTTAAAAATGCAAATTAAATGAAAATGTAAGTGTGAAAATGGAAACTCTTCCCAGCTTCCTGGAAAACGTCTGAAATATATCCTTCCAGAAACATAAGACACGCGAACACACACACACACACACACACACACACGCACACACTCATACCTCTGGTTGAAATTTAGAATTGGTCTATATGTTTTGCATTTTTCTTTTTTCCCCTTAACAGTTTTTCAATTTATTGTCACAACTTTTCTTGTCAGTGTTTACTGATGTACTTATTTATTTAATGGTTGCATGACAATGAACAGTTCGAATGTACTTTAAAATCATTAATTTATTTGAACAATTCTTCATTGGTAGATATTTCTTTTTCTGTTAACAAATGATGCTGCGTTGAAATTTGTATACACAGGAGTTCCCGTTGTGGCTAGCAATTAACCAGCCCAACTAGGTTCCATGAGGACATGGGTTCGATCTCTGGTCTTGCTCAGTGGATTAAGGGTCTGGCATTGCTGTGAGCTGTGACTCTGATCCCGCATTGCTGTGGCTGTGGCTTCGATTAGACCCCTAGCCTGGGAAGCTCCATATGCCATGGGTGTAGCCTTAAAAAGCCAAAAGCCAAAAGCCAAAAGCCAAAAAAAAAAAGTATTCATACACCTCTTTGTTTTGGGAGAGTATTTCTATAGATTAATTCCTGGAGGGAAATTTCTGTGTTAAGTAGTAAACGTATGCTTGAATTTCATTGATACTGTGAAATCTCCATAAGTTCTGTGCCATTTGCAGTTCCAACATGAGTATACGAGTAGTATTCCATTGCATTCCTGCCAAAGACGCATATTATCTATCATTCTTTTACCTTTTTGCCTGTCAGATAAGCAAACTATGACATTTCATTTTAATTTTATTTGGTTATTTGTGAGATTGAGCACTGTTTATTGAGCACATCCATTTTTTATGTGATTTTCTAATTCGCATACTTTGACCATTTTGTTGTTGGATTTTATTAGTCTTAGTTGATTTTTAGAACTTTGTAACGTGTAGATATTTTTTTTTTTAAAGGATTTTATTTTATTTTTATTTGTCTTTTTGCTATTTCTTTGGGCGGCTCCCGCGGCATTTGGAGGTTCCCAGGCTAGGGGTCTAATCGGAGCTGTAGCCACTGGCCTACGCCAGAGCCACAGCAACGCAGGATCCGAGCCGCGTCTGCAACCTACACCACAGCTCACGGCAACGCCAGATCGTTAACCCACTGAGCAAGGGCAGGGACCGAACCCGCAACCTCATGGTTCCTAGTTGGATTCGTTAACCACTGCGCCACGACGGGAACTCCTGTAACGTGTAGATATTTAGCTCTGTATAGTCAACGTTCTCTGGGGAACCTGAAGATAGGATTATATATGTCTATAATCAAGTTTATTTATTTATTTTTAATTAATTAAAATTTTTTTTTTAGGGCTGCACCCGCGGCATATGGAGGTTCCCAGGCTAGGGGTCCAATCAGAGCCACAGCTGCCGGCCTATACCATAGCCATAGCAACGCGGGATCTGAGCTGAGTCTGCAAACTACACCACAGCTCACGGCAATGCTGGATCCTTAACCCACTGATCAAGGCCAGGGATTGAACCCGAAACCTCATGGTTCCAAGTCAGATTCCTTTCTGCTGTGCCATGATGGGCACTCCAGAATGAGGTTTATTATAAGAAATTGGCTCATATGACTGTGGAGTCTGAGAAGTCCTGAAATTTGCAATTGGCCAGCTGGAGACCCAGGAGAGTTGAAGCTGATGGTGCATCAGCTCTTGTCCAAACACTGGCCAGGTTGAGACCCAGGAGGTGTGAAGTTTCAGCTTGAATCCAAAGGAAGGAGAAGACTGATGTCCCAGTTCAAGCCAGTCAAACAGCAGGGGTTCGCTCTGTCTCTTTGTTCTGTTTAGGTTTTGATTTCATTGGCTGAGGCCCATGCCCCTTATTGCCCTCCCCCCACTGCCCCCCACCAGGAAGGGCAGTCTACTTTGCTCAGTCTGCTGATTCAGATGTTAATCTCATCCAGGAACTACCTCACAGACTCACCCAGAATAATGTCTGACCAAACATCTGAACACTTCTTGGGCCTGGTGAAGTTGACACAGAACGTTAACCATTGCAAGCCCTAAGAATTTATTATGTGTTGCAGATTTTTTCTCCTAGCCCATCATTTGTGTTTTAGCTTTGTTTTCTTCTACAGTATAGAAAATTTATAGCTACACGTTAACACAGATACATAGTTGGAAACAAGATACAGTAACATTTAAATACTTTTACTTAGTAAATGCAGCATAATTAATTTACAAATATGTATATCAGATGATAGTAAAAACTTTAATTTTTGGTATCAAGGAGCAGTTTACTTGATGATAACATTTAAAGTAAATGGTTATGGTACGTAATAACAGATTTATTCCAAAATGGGAGGGAAATGTCATTTTAAATGGTATTCCCCATTATGAGTCTGGTAAACAATAAGATAATGTTATAAGGGGATATTATCAAGAGATGGTGTGTTTTTTTGGGAATTCCCACCTCAAATACCTCCAGAAGAATGCTTAAGAGAAAGAAAGCTTATAGACATCTTTTAAAATCCTGTTGCTTTTTAAATTTCTGTGAAAGCCTTTGTTTGAAAGTAGTCATACAATGCCAATGACTTTCGAGTATTTAGTTGAAGAGCTTAGATTTGAAATATGCTGGTTCACTTATTCTTGGATTGTTTTCAATAGTAAATACTCTAGTGCTGCATGAGCCAAGGTTGGATGAGTCTGTAAATGCGGTGGAGCTCCATAAAGATAGGGCCAACTCTAAGTTATGTGCAGATTTTCCATTGCTCAGAAGGTCATTACCCCTAGCCCCTGCATTGAACTAGTCTCTCTTGTTTCTTATAGCATTCTAGAGATATTCTGATTTTTTAACAAAATTCAGTCTTCTAATTTTGGTTGTGTTTCAAGTTTTTGCAATTAAAGTCAAGCTATTTTTAACAAAACTCATTTTCTGTAGCAACCATTACCCGTGTGTCAATTAGTTCTGAACATTTCTTTGGCTACTCTGATCATTAAAGGTGCTCCTAGGAGCCTTCCTATGATTCTTCCTGGTTGTCCATTCTGTTCTTTGTCATTATAGCCTTCTATGTATTTACAGAAAATATCCAGAATAATGTCACAGGTTTCAGAAAAACTCTACTACAAGGGACCCTCAAAGAGTAGTAACATTCTCTCTTACGTTCTCTGTCTAATTTTTATTAGGCTCCACCCATGTTAATGTTTCACATTGACTTTCCAAAAGGCTTGTGGTTTGGTTAGGTTTTTCGAATCAGAAGAGGTCCAGGGCCTTGATATATAACCTCTAATAGGATGATAACAGATATCAGATGATAACATGATAAAATATGCCTTCAGAGGAAAACGCTGGACTCCTTGCTCTTTAGGGTTCACTTGGAGGGGAAGAAATATCATTTGCAAAGGAAGCATGTAAACAAAATAGAATCATCTTTTGATTAAACTGATTCACTAGCTACTATGTCTGTGATACTCATTACATTTTAAATTTCAAATACTTCTTTGAGGGTTTTAGGCTAATTTCAGTTAAGTTACACATATTTAACCTGTACGGATTAGTACATTTGACATATATCCTCATGAAACTATCACCGCAATGACAATAGCAAACATAGCCATCACCTCCAAAAGTTTCCTTGTGTCCCTTTTTAGTTCATCCCTCGATGAGGATTCACTTTTGGCGATGTTGTAATATCTACTTGTTATCGCTATGGGAAATAGAGTGTTAGTCATGTCTATAATTTTTGCATCTGATTCATATTTATATTAAGTGATATTTATGGAAAATTCTGGGACCCAAATTGGTAACAGCCGTTAAGTATTGGAATATTTTTACATGTATTACATTTATAATTTAGAATAATAATTTTGTGAATTGATTTTTTAAAATTTCTATCTTCTGGAGTTCCTGTCATGGTGCAGCAGAAATGAATCTGACTAGGAACCATGAGGTTTCAGGTCTGTCCCTGGCCTCGCTCAGTGGGTTAAGGATCCGGCATTGCTGTGAGCTGTGGTGTAGGTCACAGACCTGGCTTGGATCTGGTGTTGCTGTGGCTGTGGCTGGCAGCTGTAGCTCCGATTCCACCCCTGGACTGGGAACCTCCATATGCTGTGGGTGCGGCCCTAAAAAGCAAAAACAAAACAAAACAAAACAAAAAACCCCAACTATTTTCTTACATTTTTACATTTACCGTAATCCTTCCAAAGTCTCATTCCATACAAATCCACGCAAAATTCTCAAAATTCTCATTCTGCATTACTTTGTATATGAGGCAAACCAGCTGTTGGATCATTAGGATAACCTGCAAAAGAGAGAATTTAGGAAAATTACTTATTTTATTTTCAAATAATTCCTTACCAAAAAACAATAATCACTTTTAGGTTTTTTTGGGGGGTACATGATTATAAAATTGTTCTTAATTTTATGTCTCAGAAGTGATAATTGTCTTTAATCAGCAGTGGAAGTTTCCTGTAAGAAGTCTGTCATTGCGCATCTGTTTTTGGAGAATGCGTTAAGGACATGTCTTATATGATGTCATATATCTGGAGGATCATGGCAGATTCAGGAGGTCACCCAGCTGTCCTGATGTTGAAGACAACTCTTTCTAAAAGCTCTCAGTGAAAGCAGTGTTAACATTTTGGTGTTATTCTCATTAAGACATGTTAAGACATCACTTTCATATTTGCTTATATAATTGCACATGCAGATACTTACCATTTATTCTGTAAGTTCATTAGAATATTTTTTAGAAAAGGAAATTGAAATATTTAGCTATATAATTTCCTTTCATTAAAATATAAATATGAGGCTTTCCCTGGTGGCTCAGTGGGTTAAGGACCTGATGTTGTCACTACTATGGCTCAAGTCACTGCTGGGGCATGAGTTTGATCCCTGGTCCTGGAAATTCCACATGCTGTGCATGTGGCCATATATATATGTATGTATGTGTATATATATACACTCACATACATGTATATATATATATGTGAGTGTATATATATATTTATGATGTCAAATTAATGGGGAAAATAAAATGTGAATTTCTAAAAAGGGGTGCTAAAGAGTGGCATTATCTCTAAGGGTATATGCTCCCTCTTAAGTATAACACTTTGGACAATGGAAGAGCTTTGTATTAGGCACTGTTTGAGCACTTGGAAAGTTAAATAATTATTGTTGAAGACTGCATGTTTTAATCTTAGATACTTCCTATTTATGTCTTAGTCAAAATGATTAATTGCTTTTCTATGTGTCTTTTAAATGTCCTAACAGAATTTATTTATGTGATAACTGCATTTGACTTGGCATATCCAATTACTCCTTGGAAATTTAAGTTGTCTTGCATGCCACCAAATACAACATATGACTTCCTCTTGCCTGCTGGAATCTCAAAGAACACTTCAACTTTGAATGGACATGATGAGGCAGTTGTTGAAATGGAACTTAATTCAAGTGGTACCTACTTATCAAACTTATCTTCTAAAACAACTTTCCACTGTTGCTTTTGGAGTGAGGAAGATAAAAACTGCTCTGTACATGCAGACAACATTGCAGGGAAGGCATTTGTTTCAGCAGTAAATTCCTTAGTTTTTCAACAAACAGGTAAGTATTTTAATATTCCAAGCATTAGCTGTTACTTAACTGTATTGAACAAAATGTTTTCATTCTCTGAAACTTTTGTGAAATAGATGCCTGTATGGATATGATTCTGAGCACACATCATCATTTGATATTACTAATAAAATTGAGAATCATCATGTGACCAAACTAATGAGTCCCCAGTTATTTTATATCCCATAAAACGAAAAGAAAAATGTCATTAAGGAACTTTTTAATCTTAGAAAACATTTCTTGTAGTCTTCTAAATTGGCTTTAAAGTAGAAAAAGTACACCTTATTTTTGTTAAAAAGGTAAATATCGACTGGCAGATAGGACTGTTGAATTAGTTGAATTTTAAGGCAAATATGGTATCACTCAGTAATCATTACATAGATATTTTAAATAAAGGTTTTTTGGTTGTTATTTAAGTATAATACATACTGAATGTAGCTAGTGTAGTTAATAATTTTGCATCTGGAAATCTAAGCAACAAATTATTTCCAAGCCTTCCGGAGAAGCTAAATCAGACAGAGACAGTTGACTTGCCTCTACAAAGAGACCTATAGTATGAAAGTAAAGGTGTACATAAATATAGCATTCCTGTGGAGGATTAATCAGAATTTCTCAATCTCAACACTATTGACATTTTAGGCCAGATAATTCTTGGATGCGGGGGCAGCGGGGTGGGCTGTTCTGTGCATGGTAGGATGTTTTGAAACATTCCTGGCTTCTACCCACTTACCTGCAATACTGTAATACTCACTCCTCAGTTGGAATGATCAAAACATCTCCAGACTTTGCCAGATGTCCCGTGGAGGGCCAGTTCTCCCCTGGTCGAGCCCCACTGATGAGATGGAAGGAACACGCAGTTTGCTGAATGTGCAAAATAAAATCAGAGTTTTAATACAAGTTAGAAGTAACAACTCCCAGTGTCTCCCACTGAGTCTATGGACATTTAATTTTAAACGAAGCACTTTTTAAATCTGTAAGGCAACGTAGCCATTCCAATGATTATCAAATATATTAAGGATGAACTTAAAATATTAGGGTCCTTGTGATGAGCCTAGAAATGATCAAAAAACTTTTATCAGTTATCAAGGGAAATAATTACAATGCCACAGATTTTAATTTTATATATAAGGATAGGTTAATAGCTAGTTATTTTTAAGTTTTTGTAACTGAAATTACTAAGTTAAGTGGTGGTTACGGAGGATTTTCATTTAATATTCTGCCATGTAGGCTGTTTAGGGCTCAATATGTGAAGTCCGCACTAGCTAGAAATCCTTCAGATGGGGATTTTTAAGTGTTGCTTAAAGATAGTACTGTCTTGAGTTAGTTATAATTTCCAACTGTTGCTATGATTGCCTTTGTGAATTATAAATTACCAAGAATATATTATTATCAGGTGAGTTTTTCAATGTGCAGTGAAGTATATGCTCATCAGTTGTGTGTGGGGCCTATAATATTACAAATAACGAGAATTTAAGACAGACATCTTAGTTCCAATATGAATCCCCATGCCTTTATTATTTAAAGCAGACACATAAATATTGCCCCAAATTTGCTTGTACCTTGGTATTTCCTGCTCTCTCAGCTCTTGGAAAGTGAGGATGAGCTGAGCCAGTGAGTTTTGGGGTCTTTTGCTCTGTTTAAGTGGTTCAAGATTAAAAAAAAAAAAAAGTTTGAGAAACAATCGTATTTATTCTCTTACTTTCCAAAAATGGAAACTGAAGGCCAAAGGGAATAGCTGACTTGGGCAAACACGCACTACCAGTTAGAGCCTGCATCAGAACACTGATAAATTTAATTTAGCTCTTCTCTTTCACTGAGTTGTTCAGAATGTTTTTTTCAGATTTAATTTAGTTTATTTTTAATTCAGGTGCAAACTGGAACATACAGTGCTGGATGAAAGAGGACTTGAAATTATTCATCTGTTATATGGAGTCATTATTTAAGAATCCTTTCAAGAATTATGACCTTAAAGTTCATCTTTTATATGTTCTGTAAGTACCAAATAAATAATTTTGGACTTTTCCATGACACAATTTTTTTGAAATGCAAGAGCTTCCATGTACAGAAATGGATTCTGAAAGCTCCTCTATCCCTACATTTCCTTTTTTTTTTTTTTTTGTCTTTTTGCCTTTTCTAGGGCTGCTCCCACGGCATATGGAGGTTCCTAGGCTAGGGGTCGAATCGGAGCTGCAGCTGCCACCCTACACCAGAGCCACAGCAACGCAGGATCCAAGCTGCGTCTGTGACCTATACCACTGCTCATGGCAACTCCGGATCCTTAACCCACTGAGCAAGGCCAGGAACGAACCTGCCACCTCACGGTTCCTAGTCGGATTTGTTAACCACTGCGCCACGGCAGGAACTCCCATTTCCTTTTATATCTATGTACATTTCTATGTTTTTTGTACAACCTTCTTCTTTATTAGGGTTCTTCTTTTCTCCTATTGGTTCTGCTCATAAGACATTGCAGATATGGATGGGCATATATTCTAAAAGAAGTGTGGGAATTCTCTGGTGGCCTAGTGGGTTAGGGATCTGGCATTGTCAGTGTTGTGGCTCAGATCTCTGCTATGGTGAGGGTTCAGTCTTTGGCAGGGGACTTCGACATGCCATGGACACAGCCAAAAAGTAAATAAAATAAAATAAGATGTGAACTCCATTCAAGGATCTTAGATATTTGAGTGGAGGAAGGGATATTTCAGGTGGATGTTTCTCTCATGTTTGATCTTTTTATTATCTTAAAAATGTAAGTGCTTAGTATTTACTTGTGTTAGACAGAGAGCCAAATGGTGCTTTCAAACAGTCATACACTTATAGCTCTAACAGCTAATATGTCACTCAGGTTTTTTAACAATTCCAGTGATAGTACTTACCATTTCTATTTGAATTTTAACTTTCCAAAATTCTTTCTTGTCTATTATTTTATTTCGTGCTTAAGGAGAATGTGACTCACCTCCCACAGATCATACAGTTGAGATCACACAATTAAGAGGAAATGTGCTAGACCCTGTCCATCTAAAGGTGAATAGAGACAGAAGGTAGAATGATGGCTACCAGGGACCAGAGAACTCTAATGAAGAGCTCTTGTTTAAATGGATACAGAGTTTCTTTTTATTTATTTATTTATAGTTGTAAAAATAGATACAGAGTTTCAGTTTTGGAAGAAATAGTTCTGAAGTTGGATGGTGGGGATGATGATCCCTCAATGTGTATGTATTTAATGTCACTTAACTGTACTTTTTATTTATCTTATTTTATTTTATTTTATTTTATTTTGCTTTTTAGAGCCGCACCCAAAGCACATGGAAATTCCCAGGCTAGAAGTTGAATTGGAGCTCTAGCTGCCAGTCTACACCACAGCCACAGCAAGGCCAGATCTGAGCCATGTCTGTGACCTACACCACAGCTCTTGGCAACGCTGGATCCTTAACCCACTGAGCAAGGCCAGGGATCGAGCCTGCATTCTCATGGATCCTAGTTGGGTTTGTTAAATTGATGAGCCACAAAGGGAACTCCCATGAACTGTACATTTAAAATGGTAAATGTTGTATATATTTTACTACAATGAAAATGTTTTAAGAAACTCAAAGATGTAAAAAAAATAAATAAAGTTATGATCTCTGCCCTGGAGCCACTCCCAGGCTGGGGGTTGGGAAGGATATGTACAGATATGTATAAAGATAGGGCTGTCAGTTTTAGTGGTTACTGGTGTGTACTTGGCAGGCACACAAATGGGAGCATGGGAGCACACCATTGGTGTGAGAGCCTTAGATAGGGATACCTAGTGAAGCTGGTGGGACAAGAGAGGAGCAGAGGTTTCCTAAGGAAGGAGACAGCTATGTTGAGTCTTTAAGGGGGAATCTGAGCTAATAACAAAAATAGGTGGGCAGGTAGCATTGAGAAGCATATCAGCATCACCTGGAAACTTTTTAGAAATTTAAATTTGATAGCTCCATCCCAGAACTAGAATCAGAAATTTTGCGGGTAGGGCCCATCAATCCAGGCTTTATCAAGCCCTTTAAGTGAGTCTGATGGTTTGAGATATTCTGGTATAAAGGTGAATATGACACATTTTAGAAGAAAATATGCATAGTTGGTACCATCCTCATTTTTGTGCTGACTATCAGACTGTAGTTGAAATTTATAACTTATGTTAGGTTGCTGAACTAATTCTTAAAGTCACCCTGCAGGAGTATCCCCAATAGGGTGGCCCTGCTGTCACATCGGGACCTTGAATGTCTCTGTGATAATTGCCGCCTCTAACGCTGCTCACTAGATGAATCCTAATCAGGGGTCTGCTCACCAGATGAATCTAGAAGCCCCTGCTTCTTTAAGAGTTGAGTTACTGATTGGGAGTGTCTGGTGAGAATGGTCCTAGCTGCCAGTGTTTCAGCCTAGTAGATTTTCCGGGCCGATGCGGGGCAGCCAGAAAGATGAATGTCCACAGCAGAAATACCTGGGCTATAAATTTCTAGAAGTCCTGAAGCCTAGCTGAGGTTGGAAAGTGGGGAAAGTGGAGGAATAATGGGCAGTGCACAGCCAAAGGTGGACATCTCAAGAATGGAAAACAATGAGCTTGTTTCTAATCTGTAGAAAATGACCCTGCAGGGAGAGAAAAGTTGAAGATATGATGGAAGGGGCCCCACTGGAAATACATGACAAAGAGTGAAGAGTTGAATAGGCAAGTTCCAGAAAAAGCACAGATGAAGGGTTGGTCTTGAAATGAAAGAGGCTCACCTCAGCTTCTGAGTGTTGAGAGAAGAAGGGAGCTGCGGTGGTGGGTGAAGGTATATTGGACATCTCGGGCAGAAAGTTTCCTGCTTTATTCACCAAAATAGGTTTTAGCTCAGAGAAAAGAATTCCTTTACAATGTACATGCTTATGATAACTTAAAACTTTGGATGGTGACTGAAATCTCACTAGATGCCTATTCGAGAGAATTTTAAGTATTATCGGTGGACTAGGGCAATATGCTCAGTTTTAAAGCTCTGTGACCATGTGTAAGGATTTACATTTTATAGAGTATAGGCCTTAGTTATGCCTGGAGGTCTGCATTTTTTTAAAAAGATATTTTATATGAATATATCAGAGCATTACAAAATTGCATAGTAAATTAGCTACAACTAAGAATTTGAGGAGTTCCCATCGTGGCTCAGTGGTTAACGATTCTGACTAGGAACCATGAGGTTGCAGGTTCGATCCCTGGCCTTACTCAGTGGGTTAAGGATCCGGCGTTGCTGTGAGCTGTGGTGTAGGTCACTGATGCAGCTCGGATCCCATGTTGCTGTGGCTCCGGTGTAGGCCATCGGCTGCAGCTCTGATTAGACCCCTAGCTTGGGAACCTCCATATGCAGTGGATGTGGCCCTAGAGAAGACAAAAAAAAAAAAAAAAAAAAGAATTTGAAGTTCATTTTAGTCAGCTAGTAGTCATTGGTCTGTTCATATAAATGGTAGGATGTAGAAAAAAGAAAATTATGGTAAACTAGATTTTTCAACTTGCTCATACGATTAATTTAGCAGATTCTTTTGATACACTTTTATTTAAAATTTTTTCAAATTAAATTTAATTTTTTTATGGCTGTACCCACAGCATCTGAAAGTTGCTGGGCTAGGGATTGAATCCCAGTTGCAGCTGTGACCTACACCAAAGCTGCAGCAATGCCAGATCCTTTAACCCACCGTGCCAGGCTGGGGATCGAACCTGCACTTCCGCAGTGACCCCAGCCACTGCAGTTGGATTCTTTATTCACTGCACCACAGCAGGAACTCTGACCTTTTATTTTGAACTCAGGTTTCTAATTTTTTTTTTTTTTTCTTTTTAGGGACACACCTGTGGCATATGGAAGTTCCCAGCTAGGGGTTGAATTGGAGCAGTAGCAGCTGGCCTACACGACAGCCACAGCAACACCAGATCTGAGCTGCATCTACAACCTATGCCACAGCTTAGGGCAATGCTGGATCCTTAACCCACTGAGCAAGGCCAGGGATCAAACCCGTATCCTCGTGGATATTCGTCAGGTTCTTAATCTGCTGTGCCACAGGGGAAATCCTCTAAAACTATTAATAGGGACAAATCTGTCATAATTGCCTGCAGTTTGAGAAACATTTTCTTTTTTTTTTTTCTTACCACTTTCATTGTTCTCTTCATTGTATGATTTGCTTAATATCTCCATTTTACTAATTGGCGCATGCTATTTCAGTGTTAAATTTCATTTTTGTGTGCATCTTTGGGCAGTATATCTCCAAATAATTTAAATAAGACTCTTCAGATCAGAAGGAAGAGATGGCCAATATATAACAAATGAAAACTTCCATGAAAGAGAAAATCCATAATAATGGTTACCGTAGAAAAGTTTAAAATCAAAACAATCTTCTTATACCTTAGAGAATTTATGAGAGAAATCTTTCAAAGGCTTTCCTGTGTAAAGAAGTATATATTTAAAAGCAACTAAAACCTCATGTTTATAAGGGATTTAAAGCCCTATATCCATGTCCCTTAAGGGAAAGTATTGTTTGAGCTCAGATACTAATTTGAGCCGTTACCTCACAGGCTGTACAGAGACAGGTATATTTGGCCTGTGGTTTGTAGTTTCCTCACCTCTATTTAGAACATTTGAAAATTAGTTTTAGATGGATGCTTAGAGTTTCATGATGGGGTTTGAGAAATTACTGAATGGAGATTTTTTAAAAAAAATCCACAAATTATGAATTTCTACTATATATTATATGGTAAGTATACTATATAATATATCATCACTGTATATATTCATTATCATGAATATATAATATTTATTTTCTTTTCCTTGTATGTATTGAAATTATAAAGAAAATGAAATTGAGGTTGATTAAATAGAACACAACAGTGAAGTAGGAGAGAAACCACAGAGTTAATCTACTTGGTAATCAGTCCTATTCTACAAATATCCACTGTATTTAGGAAAAGATGGCAGTGGTAAGACCATCTAAAGGAAGACAGTGAAATTCTAACTTTTTGTTTTAAAAAAGAAAAGTGTCCGTAAAATTTCCCAACCTTTAAAAATACATCTTGTTTTCTGTTCAGTTCTATTTTTGCCTTAAGTTTGGGAGTTCTTCAGTCAAAGCATAATACAAGTTGCAAGCATATTTCTGACATAAACTATCACAATTTACTTAATTTGTTCCATACTCCTTTGATAAAAGCTTTTATTTTAATATTTGAAAAACATAAAAGGCATGGCGTGATATTTTAAAAAAAATCACATTTCATTGTTTTTGTTTAAAGATTTAGTGAAGTTGAAAGTGCTAAGTCATTCCACCTCCAATTCATAATGGTATTTTATGGGTAGATAACACTTAAAGTTGTGAACAATACTTGTATGTAATTATCTTGGGTATTCACAGCAACCTTATAAAGAGAGATGGTGCAGACATTTTCTCTGGTTTACTGATTAAGGAAACTGAAGCTCACAAAGATGAACTTACTTGTCTATGGTCTTATGGCTCAGAAGCAAACAGAAAAACCTGGTTTTAGGTTTTAGGTCTCAAGGTAAATTTAGTGTGCTTCTTAAAATGATATTCTCCCTTCCACTGTGCCTAGGAGATTGCTTTGCACATAAAACATCTATAAATGTTGTTTCCTGACTAATTTCTTTTAGGACTAAAGGAATCCTGAAGTCTTGTTCAGGAAACTTGAAAATCTGTCATAATTCAACACATTTCATACTAGTGGGGAGTGTGTGGAAAGGTTAGGGTCCATTTCTCTCATGTTGTGTTTATACCTGAATGCTCATTCATAGGCTAGTTAGTGTAGTTTCTTTCTTTCTCTCTTTCTTTCTTTCTTTCTTTTTTTTTGTCTTTTTGTCTTTTTCTAGGGCCGCTCCCTCGGCATATGGCGGTTCCCAGGCTAGGGGTCTTCACCAGAGCCACAGCAATGGGAGATCCGAGCCTCATCTGCAACCTACACCAGAGCCACAGCAATGGGAGATCCGAGCCTCATCTGCAACCTACACCACAGCTCACGGCAATGCAGGATCCTTAACCCACTGAGCAAGGCCGGGATCGAACCCGCAACCTCATGGTTCCTAGTCAGATTCGTTAGCCACTGAGCCACGACAGGAACTCCATAGTTAGTATAGTTTCTAAAGCAACACCGTCTCCACATTGAATTTTTAATTAATTAGTATATTTACTTTTACAGTTTTTTCCTTCCTCAAGAACTAGGAGACTTCTGAAGGCAGTGATCATGCCTAAATATTTGTACTCTCTCCCTATCCCCAAGTTCTTTAAAAAGCATGGAGTGGTTTGGATAGGAGGCAGCATGTGCTTATGGACAGCATGGGGGTAACTCAAGCAAGATGGGAAAATGAGGCATAGATGCTACCCCACCTTGACTTCCACCCTAAAGTCTTCTCATTACACCAAGACTTAGCCCCTCCCTAGGATGAGGCGTATTAAAAGACCCAAAACTAGTAAGTCACACATAACAACTCTGTGTCATACATTTTATTTCTACCGATGTTATAAACCCCACATTCCATGATTATTATTTTTCCTCTAATCAGTCAATAAATATTTGCCATTTTAGTTTAATTTCTTTGTGTGGAACCAGACCTCCACTTACTATCATTTTCTTGTTGCCTGAAGGACTTCCTTTGGCTTATTTTTTTTTGCTTTTTAGGGCCGCACCTGTGGCATATGGAGGTTCCCAGGCTAGGGATCTAATTGGAGCTATAGCTGCTGGCCTACGCCATAGCCACAGCAACGCCAGATCCTTAACCCATTGAATGAGGCCAGGGATGGAACCTGCAACCTCATGGTTCCCAGTCAGATTTGTTTCCGCTGCACCACGAAGGGAACTCCTACCATTTTTTTTTTTTTTAAATAATGCAGGCCTGTTTTATTTTGAAAGATGTTTTTACTGGACAGTGGACTTAGGACTGCAATTTTCCTTTCCTTTTAGGACTTCACATTTGCCTCACTGTCTTCTTGCTTCTGTTATTTCTGATGGCTAACCTCCTTTAACTCTTAACTTTGTATCCCTGTGGTAGTATATCTCTTTTTCTAGATGTTCTTTAAGCTGGGTGTCCAGAAGAGCTTATGTCAATTTGGATTTTGTGCCCTACGTTCTAAATCTATCCAGTGCTGTCCCATCTATGTTAATACTTGGCTCTTCTTTTTTCATATAGGCTCGAAGTGTTAGAAGGATCACCTCTGCTCCCCCAGAAAGGTAGTTTTCAGAGCGTTCAATGCAACTGCAGTGCTCGTGAATGTTGTGAATGCCATGTGCCTGTGTCGGCAGCCAAACTCAACTACACCCTTCTTATGTATTTGAAAATCACATCTGGTGGAGCAGTTTTTCACTCACCTCTCATGTCAGTTCAGCCCATAAACGTTGGTAAGTTGTGCATAGAAAAAGTACTAGATCTAAACATCAGTCACACAAACAGGTTGAAAACTGCTTACAACATTTTTCACTCGCTCGTCTCACGTTGACCAACCCTGTAAGGATGGTCAGCGTTGTTCTAGGGAATCTTCAGGGCAGCTTCTGGAAGGATTCAACAGAAGTATAGATGTCTCTGCCCCTGTAATTTAAATTCTTTTTGAAAACAGTTTGAGTCATTTAAATCCTGGATTGATCTAATGGATATGTATTGCCTGGTTATTTTTCACATCTGGGACACCTATGTCTGAAAATAATTAAAAGCTTGTTTTTAACCTGAATTTATGCTTTCAATGAATCTTTCTTAGATGCTCATGGGTGTCAGCCCCTGATCCTGGGACTGGAGAAACAGTGGTGAATGAGACAGGACAGGGGCTGACCGCAGTGGGCAGAGAGAAACAGTGAACAAGTAAACGAATGATTTGCTGTCCCTTTGAGAAGAAAAACTCAAATCATAGGCAAGGGCCCATATTTTTGGTGCAAATAGTCTTTGACTTGAATATGTGATTACATATATTCAGTGCATTCAATTACATTGTGCCATGTGAGTAATATAGACGAATGTTAAACTACTTAATGTATTAACTCAGTTTGGTATGTGTATGTGAAAGTATACATTACCTGTGATGTATAATTTAACAATGTTACTGTTTTACATTGGCATATCCTGAAACAACTATATGCAGACTCTTTATATAGGCATCTCTGCATCATTGTTTTTGGCCTCATTGGAGCCACTTTTCTAGGCATTTGATACAGTTTTCCGCACAACTTCATTTTCACTTGTTTTTCAGTTACTGAGGGTATAGAATTTTTTGAATATGCATATGACATCATATTTACCAGTAGGACTTTTAAATACCTTGTCCTCTAGGGATATGTTTTTGATCCCCACAACTTAATTATAATAATAACCAATTTAGTCATCGCATTATACCACAGGGAAAAAACACAAAATCTGTAAAATAGCATCATCCTCTCCTTTATAAAACCAGTTCTGTGAGCTGATGTTTAGAAGCATTTAGAGCCAGCACTGAATTAAATTTTGTTTTTAATTTTTGTTTTTTCGTACTGCATCCATGGCATGTGGAAGTTCTCTCCTTAACCCACTGCATCATGAGGGAACTCCTAAATTGTTTTTAAAAGTAAAGTAGTTAAGAGAAGGTGCTATGATACTTAATAAGAACCTTAAAAAGAATTTTGTCTTATTTCAGACAGAGTCCTTGTATTTGGATATGTGTGATACTATCTAAAAATTGTAAGTGCGTGAAAGAAAAAAGTTGTGTGATGAACAGTGTTAGGTGTAGAGGCTATTGTTTTAGCTATGGAGATCCTGTTTCAGGAGATAGCATTTAAGCTGAAAGAAAAAGAGATAGCCATGCCAAAATCCAGAACAAAAAGTGCTCCAAGATGGAATAGGCTTGGAAGTTGGAAGAACCAAAGACAAGACCCTTGTGCCTGCAGTGAAATGTAGTCAGAGAGTCATCGGGGTCCAGGTCGTACCATGGGCCAGGTTACAGAGTTTGGATTTTAGTCTAATTGCAGTGGGACCTTTTGAACCAGGAATATGATGTGGTCAGGGACGGTATATGGGTGTGCGGGTGCCCACGTGCATGTGTTTAAAATGTTTGCTGCAAGTGAAAAAGGAAATTGATGGGGAAGGGAGGAGGGATAATTGCCACAGTGGAAGCAGAGGAATCAGATAGGAGCTGTTGGAATTGTCCAGTTGGTTTAGGGCTGTTGCAGTGGAGAAGTAAAGAAATGATCAAGCTTGGGATCTATTTGGGAGATGGTGCTGACCGAACGTTCTAACGGATTGGGTGTGGAGTGTGAATGGAGCCTAGGCATTTAGGCTTGCATTTGGCAAAGGGTGGTGCCTTGGTCAGAGTAGTAGTGAGAAGGAAGACCTGAACGGAATAGGTTGGCTAGGAAAATGGGATGCAAAGTGGAAAGAATGAGTAATGCCAGATCTTTGGAGGGATTTTACTCTGGAAGAAGCAGCTGAAGGTAGGGTCTGAGACTGGGTACAAAGGGGCCCCACGGAAATATTTATTTTTAGATTTCTACTGTTAAGGCATATATGAATGCGAGTAGGAAGTGTAAAAAGGTTTATGATTTTAGGATTTCATTTCTGTTTGGTGTCTTTGTTTTGTTTTCTATCTTTTCGGTCATGAGAACTCAGTGAATTTCATCTGTTGTTTCTAGACTTTAGTGTTCAGCTATCCCCTCTTTAAATTAACCAAAATTTGGAGTTCCCACTGTGGAGCAGTGGGTTAGGAATCCAACTGCAGCAGCTTGGGTCACTTCAGAGGCACGTATTTGATCCCTGGCCTGGAGCAGTGGGTGAAAGGATCTGGTGTGCAGCTGTGGTGTGGGTTGCAGCTGCAGCTCAGGTTTATTCCCTGGCCTGGGAACTTCCATATGCCATGGGTGTGGCTGTAAAAATAAATAAATAAATAAATAAATAAAGTAACCAAAATTTGTAATATGTCACATAAAGTAAAAAGTTCATTAATTTTGATTCAAGGAAAAGAAGTAAAACTACGACTCAATTTTTGAAAATATGTAACATGAAAAATATTAATGTACCATTTTATTTCTTGAAAATAAAATGCAAATCAGTAAATATTTCATGGTAATGATGATTTCTAAGTTATGCGAGTAATTCCTGTTAATCGTAAAAATCTTGAAAACATAGAGATGCACAAAGAAGAAAAATGCATCATTTATTTTCCACTCTTTTGGTATTTTTTTCTTTTTTAATGCGTATTTATACATGTCCTTTTATTTATTCATTTTAATGAATCAGGAACCCAGGTATAGATGTTTAATAAACTTAAAAAACTAACAATATTGGAGTTCCCATTGTGGCTCAGTGGTTAATGAATCCAATTAGGAACCATGAGGTTGAGGGTTCGATCCCTGGCCTTGCTTAGTGGGTTAAGGATCTGGCGTTGCCATGAGCTGTGGTGGAGTTCGCAGATGCGGCTCGGATCCCGAGTTGCTGTGGCTCTGGTATAGGCCGGTGGCTACAGCTCCGATTGGACCCCTAGCCTGGGAACCTCCATATGCTGCGGGAGCAGCCCTGGAAAAGACAAAAACAAAAACTAACAATATTGGAGTTCCCATTGTGGCTAAGTGAGTGGTTAATGAACCTGACTATTATCCATGAGGATGCAGGTTTGATCCCTGGTCTTGCTTAGTGGGTTAAGGATCTGTAGATTGCAGATGCGGCTCATATCCTACATTGCTCTGGCTGTGGTGTAGGCCAGCAGCTGTAGCTCCAATTTGACCCCTAGCCTGGGAACCCCCATATGCCATGGGTTGCGGCCCTAAAAAGACAAAAAGACAAAAAGAAAAAAATAATAACAATATTAAACATTTTCAGTATTCTTCTCCAGTATGATTTTTAATGGCTACATAGATTTCCCCAAAGGGATGAGCCGTTATTTATTCAATTAATCCTTTATTGTAAAATCTTTATGTTGTTTCTACAAATAATTTAAAGGCTATGTTGTATGTTTAAAACCACACACACAATCCCCATATATATATATACACACACACACAAATGCATATGGATACATAAAAACACATACATATGAACTCAGAAATTATATACTGAGTTCAGTATCACATTAGGATAAGAAACTCCATCTCCATTTCTGGTGACAAGTCAAGGCCTGCTAATGCTATGTTTCCTGCATGTACATTATGCATACTGTGGGTTATTTGAATGAGTGTGTCTGGATTGTTGTATTTCAAAATTAATAAATTTGTTGAATTTTGTGTGCATATTTACATGAATTTACATGCATATGTACATTGATTTTTGCGTGCAGAATTTACATACATTTTTCAAGTAGTGCTCTGCAAAATACTTTTTCTCTTTGTTAATCACTAAAATTGTGGTGTCAGGGGAGGCTTCAGATAAGTTTGGGAAATGCTAAGTTAAATAAAGTGAAGCAGGCTTTTTTTTTTGCAGCAGGAATTCACATTTATCACAGTAATTTCATTTACTGAGTTATAGTCTTTACCACTTAGGGAGAAGGAAAAGAAGATACATGGATTGCTATTCCAAGAGTAGAACCAATATTTTGTTTCCGTAATTAGTCTTTGAATAAGGACACCTTTTTGATAGTTGAAAGAGACTATGCTAAAAATTTATTTTGACTTCATTTTGTGATTATCATGAAAATTCCTTGACTTAAAGATGTTTTTTTATTTGTTTGTTTTTTTCCTTAAGTGAAGCCTGATCCACCATTAGGTTTGCATATGGAAATCACAGACACTGGTAATTTAAAGATTTCTTGGTCCAGCCCAACACTGGTACCATTTCAACTTCAATATCAAGTAAAATATTCAGAGAATTCTACAACAAATATGAGAAAAGTGAGTATACTTTAGTAAATGAAATGAAAAATTGCGAAGCAGCTAAAAGAAAGGTGAGACCTCCTCCAAGTCTCATAGAGAATGTCTCTGACACCAAATGTGCAATCCTGCTTCTGGGCAGAACCAGTCATCATTTGATATCATGTCACTGGCTTTCATTTAATGTCAACGTAAAAAATGAGCATATATATAGCATTTCTGCATCTCCTATAAAATGATTTTAGAAAAATTGTTTGATGTTACTCAGTGTCTCTTACATGTGGATTTATGTTATATATTGAAGAGCATGGCAAATTCCTCCCCAGAATTTAGTGCCAGAAAAAACTCCTTTTCCAAAAGTTTATGTATATTAGATTAATTCCCCCCCTTCTCCCTCCTTCCCTCCCAGTCTTTCTTCATCTCTCTCTCAAAACACACACACACACACACACACACACACAACCTAATGTCTATAGGAAGTCCAGATACAGAATTCTTGAATTCATAATTATAATATTTTCACCTAAAGACCTTCTCTGGTTTCTGATTTTACATGCATCCTTATGTTTTTCTCATTACTCAGTGTATTTGTTTATACGCAGTGCATGCATTTGTACTATATGGTGTGTCAAATTCTTTTTTCATTCTTTCAGTAAGTATCGAGCACCTCCTGGGTGCCAAGAACTCAGGCTGCTTTGGGGTAGTAGAACAGAATAAGGGGAGCTTGGGAGTGCAGGAGAGAGGTGGTGGGTTGTAATATGACATGGACATGGGGGAAGGGTCCATTGAGAAGGTGATATCTGAGCAGGGATTCGAAGGAGGTGGCGATGTAGATGTCTCGGGGAATTGGGGTCTAAATGGAAAAAATGGCAATTCAGAGGTCTTAAGCTGGATGAGGAGCTGGAAGCCAGGGTGGTGAGTGAGAAGAGGAGCAGTAGTGGATGATTAAAGAGGGGCAGGGAAGAAGAAGGAGGTCATAGAGAGCCTTGAGGGCCAGACAAGGACCTTGGCATCTTAATTTTTTTTTTTCTTGTTCTTTTTAGGGCCATGCCCACAGCATATGGAGGTTCCCATACTAGGGGCTGAATTGGAGCTGTAGCCTCAGGCCTACACCACAGCCACAGCAATGCCAGATCTGAGCTGCGTCTGTGACCTACACCACAGCTCATGGCAATGCTGGATCCTGAACCCACTGAGCGAGGCCAGGGATCAAACTTGCATCCTCATGGATCCTAGTCAGGTTCATTTCCGCTGTGCCTCATGGATCCTAGTCAGATTCGTTTCCACTGTGCCACGATGGGAAGTCTCTTGACATCTTAATTTGTGAAACCAATCGTTATGTACTTTACAAGTAAAAAAATCTATCTTTTTAAACCTGGGCTAAAATTTGAAGACTTTATATTCATCAAGAGCAGAATGGGGGCAGTTCTCTGTGGCTCAGTGGGTTCAGGGTCCAGTGTTGTCGCTGCTGTGGCATGGGTTGGATCTCTGGCCTGGGAACTTCCTCATGCCATGGGTTCATCAGTACCCTCGCCCCAAAAAAAGCGGAATGGGAATCTGTCGTGTATGGAAAAAGTATGCAAGGCTTCTCTGGGCATCAGCTTTCTCATCTGTAAAATGGAGATAACAGGATTTAAATATAGGTGATCTGATACTGTTAGGTGCATTCGTGTTGCTTCTCACTATTTTCAGCCTATGGTGAGTCAGTCTGATGTGCCAGGGGCTCAGTAGTTTTGGAGTACATCATTGGTCGTTTAGGCAGTTAGGTCTCTCTAATGTTTTCTGTCTAATTTGTGAACTGTATTCTAATTCACTGTAGCTTATCATCAGACTTGGGTTCTTGAAATTATTCAGTCTCTCCTTCTGTGATACTTTTCTCTAAGAACGTTTATGGTTCTCTGACCCAAGCTGCTGCAGTTGGATTCCTAACCCATGCTCCACAGTGGGAACTCCAAATTTTGGTTAATTTAAAGAAGGGGTAGCTGAATACTAAAGTCTAGAAACAACAGATGAAATTCAATGAGTTCTCATGACCGAAAAGATAGAAAACAAAACAAAGACACCAAACAGAAATGAAATCCTAAAATTATAAACCTTTTTACGCTTCCTACTCGCATTCATATATGCCTTAACAGTAGAAATCTAAAGATAAATATTTCCGTGGGGCCCCTTTGTACCCTGTCTCAGACCCTACCTTCAGCTGCTTCTTCCAGAGTAAAATCCCTCCAAAATCTGGGACATCCTCTTCTACTGTGTGTGTTATAGATGCCAGCAGTGGTTGGACGCTTCCCACTGACTTCAGTTGTGTCTCAGATTTGGAAAGGTCAATATTAATTATCATTCAGTTAAAAATATATGCTGATTATCACTGTGATTTGTTTTCCTTGGACTCATAGGCTATTTAAAATTTTATTAACGCATGTCATCAAACATTTGTTATTGGGTAATTGATTTCTATTGAATTCCACTGTGGCCAGCTCACTAATCTGTAAGATTTTGACTCTTTGAAATTAGTTGAGAGCTGCTTGCAATCAATTTTGATAAAGGTTTTACATTGACCTGATATTCTGATTTTTTCCAATGATATTTAACAGGCTGATGAGATCGTCTCAGATACATCTCTGCTTGTAGACAGTGTGCTTCCCGGGTCTTCATATGAGGTTCAGGTGAGGGGCAAGAGACTGGATGGCCCAGGAATCTGGAGTGACTGGAGCACCCCCTTTACTTTTACCACACAAGGTAGGTTTTGTAAGGATCGCTTCTATTGACAGGGGACTATGGTTTCTGAATTTGCTTTTTGCATACTATAAGCAAAACAAAAGGAAGAATACCATATTTTTAATTTTAACTTTTATGATTTTTATTTTTTCCATTAGAGTTGATTTACAGTGTTCTGTCAATTTCTACTGTACAGCAAAGTGACCCAGTCATATATAGATATATTCTTTTTTCTCACATCATAAGTGACTAGATGTAGTTCCCTGTGCTATCCAGCGGGATCTCATTGCTTATCCACTCCAAATGCGATCGTTTGCATCTACTAACCCCACACTCCCAGTCACTCCCTCCCCTCCCCTTTGGCAACCGCAAGTCTGTTCTCAGAGACTCTCATATTAACTTTTAATTTAAATTTTGAATGAATTAATCTGTTAATGAGAATGAAGCTCCCAAGTTAATGTGTTTCCACAGCAGTGTCTTGCTGAATTATTCTTTCTGATTCAAAAGGCAGAGTTAAAATAAAAGTTCCAAATTTACAGATTCAGAACATTATTTATATTGCTGTTTCCTGAATTTACATTTGGACATCAGATGCATTTATTTGCATATATTTGAAATAATAAAGATTTATTTGAATATTATAAATTCCTATTATTTAATTAAATAATTCTTTTCACTCCAGGTGCTTCCTTTTGAGACCTTTCCCTTTTGATTTTCTTTTCTTTTTTTATAAAGTTATCATTTATATCAGAGAAATTGCAGTTTATTCACAACTTCCATACAAGTTGAGGTGCCGTGTTTTACATGGAGACTTAGGAGTTCAATAGTCCAGGAGTTTATTTTTTTAAATTTTTAAATTTTTTTGCCTTTTGTCTATTTTAGGGCCACACCCGCGGCATATGGAGGTTCCCAGGCTAGGGGTCCCATCACAGCTGTTGCTGCCAGCCTACGCCAGAGCCACAGCAATGCCAGATCCAAGCGGCATCTGCGACCTATACCACAGCTCATGGCAACGCCAGATCCTTAACCCACTGAGCGAGGCCAGGCATCGAACCCGCAACCTCATGGTTCCTAGTCGTATTCGTTTCCGCTGCGCCAAGCTGGGAACTCCAGTCCAGGAGTTTAATAGTCCTGGTATAAGTCAGGGTGTAACCATAGGAAAACAATTCATCGTCCTCTGACTAGTTGTCTGATCTATTATATGGGCAAAATTACTCCTACTCAGACTCAGTCAGGTTGATTGTGATATATGGAGATAGCAAGTACCACGTAAAACACTAAGATAGTCCGTACATTTAATTAAATAAGTTTATTTATTGCTTACTTACTATTGAAAAAGCACTGATTGTTAAAAAGTAAGTAGCATTAGTGGTTTAAGAGCACTGACTTTGGAGTCTGACAGAAGTTTGTAGAAGTCCTGGCCCCAACACTTACTTGGGAAGTTTCTTAACCTTTCTATGCCTGTTTTCTCTTCTGTAAAACAGGGACTTTTTTACATGGATAGAGGGAAGTAATACACATAAAATGGCTTACTGCAGCGCCTGACTCTTAGTGATCACTCAGAAACTAGTAGATCATAGTTTATAAGTATCATAGCTTATAAATCCACAAGCTGTAATCAAAATCTCAAAGTCTAAATCATGGACTTGGAGAAAAGACTTGTGGCTGCCTGATGGGAGGGGGAGGGAGTGGGAGGGATCGGGAGCTTGGGCTTATCAGACACAACTTAGAATAGATTTACAAGGAGATCCTGCTGAGTAGCATTGAGAACTATGTCTAGATACTCATATTGCAACAGAACAGAGGGTGGGGAAAAAAATGTGATTGTAATGTATACATGTAAGGATAACTTGATCCCCTTGTTGTACAGTGGGAAAAAAAAATCTCAAAGTCTAATGAAGATGAGAGATTGATGTAATAACTAATTGCTTTGCACAAGTAAGATTGTGAGATGAGCTAAACTAAGTGCTAAGCACGGGAGGAATTATTTCTCACTAGAAAAGTCAGGAAACCTGTATGAACAGACTCAGAAGACAGGAATTTCTCATCTCTATTCCTTAAATAACTATTGAGTATCACAATGTGTTTAATATGATGCCGGAAATTAAACTTCTGTTCTGTCTTTATTATTATTTTTCTTTTTAGGGCCACACCCACGGCATATGGAGTTTCCCAGGCTTGGGGTTCAATTGGAGTTGTAGCCACTGGCCTGCACCACAGCCACAGCAATGCCAGATTTGACCTACACCACAGCTCATGGCTACGCCGGATCCTTAACCCACTGAGCAAGGCCAGGGCTCAAACCTGTGTTCTCATGTTTCCACTGAGCTGCGATGGGAACTCCCTATCTTTAATTACATGTCATCAATTAATAGGACCAGCTATGTAATGTGTAAAGAGGAATGAATGAACGAAGTCAAATTTCAATGAATGTCTCCTGGAGGTTTTCATATAGCGGGGTGAAGGGAAGGGGAGGGAGATTTGATAAAAGAGGTAGAGGCAACAGCCCTTGCTCCTATGGTCTGAGACTTGCTCCTTTATTTAACTATTTGCTGAAATGGCTTTATTCCTTACCATTTTACTCCTTAATTAAATCTGAGAACCTACCCTCTCTGAAGAAAAGGGAAATTCTAAAAGAACTATCATTGTTTTCAAAGTTTGTTTATTCAGATATTCAAGTTAGACATTTATAACTTTCTAGAATAATGATTCTCAGCAATGTTATGTATTCAGCTGAATTAAGATGAAAATTTTGAGCCAGGATAATATAACAGCTGCTTCTGTTACACTTCACATAAAATTTTGTTTTGGATTATTCAACTTAGGCTTTTAGACCTTTGGCTAGAAGTATTTTTAGTTCTATTTTACTTTACTCAAAACTTTTTTATACCTCTGTTACTTTCCTAGGTCATGTCAATACCTATAGGATTAAATTTGCTTGGTTCCTTAACATGTTGTATGATAGTAATTCGATGTATTAACATGTACTATAAAACACATACATACACATTTATATGCCCTCTCATGGGCAAATATTTAGTGTTTTGTGTACACAAAACAACAAAGGTATGTTTTATTGAAAAGAAACCTTGCCAGTTTATTTGCTTGTGGAGTTCCTTTTGTGTTACATCAGCAGCCGTTTCCACAAGTCACAGTGCTGACCCCACTTGAGGCTTATTCCCTGAAAGATGTGCAGCGCAAATATGCCTCCAAACTCAGGAACTTCCTACTCTTGTGTTTAGGGATTTGAATCCTTCTCTCTTCAGTCCAGTTACTTAATATTATTAGATGCACCTCCATTGTTCCTGGTAGGTGCTGTAATGGGCATTCACCAAACAGAAACATTCTATAAGATTGAACCATTAATTTATTTAGAATGAATGTGCACATCTGCCTTATCATTTCCAAACATTCTGAATTTTTTTAAAGCACAGATTATTTGATGTACTGCTGCGTACAGAATGTTAATTCTCAGTACTTTGTAACTACCACTTTTTATTCATTAGTATATTAAAGCTATACCTACCAAATGCACAGTTAACGCAGCGTTGACTGTTCCTACTCAGGGAATTCTTATGGATTCTTTTAAAAAAATTGAATAGATTCTTTCTCTATAGCTGTTGAGACCTTGGATTTTTAGAGGAAAACTCAGCACCTTTCCAGAACTTAGAAAGTATAAGAATATTGCAATTAAGTTATGCTACATACAATAACAACTTTAGAAGTGCTGAATTCTTACAATGCCTTTACTAACGGCATTCTTGTTAACCGTGTAAGAAGGGGAGAAATAGATATTAGATCATCTCTACACTTTTTATGCAGCTCTTATACCAGGTTAGAGAAAATATTTTTTCTTAAAGAAAAACAGGTAACCTACTTCAAGAAATAAAAAATATTTTCTGGAGCTATGATAAAAAACACATTTTGAAGTAACTTATCTAAAACATTTTCATTCATGAGTTATGTTCTTTTGAGTAATTCACTAATATTTACCAATAGAAAAATAAAATTCATTAAATAACGTAGATCCTGTAAAGGTATTGATTCTCAGTCATGAGAAGAAACTCATTATTGTTTCCTTCTTTCACACATTAAACATTGTGTAGCATCTCATATGAGAATAAAAGATATATTTATATTATTTTGGAAATCGAATATTCAACATTTATCTCATATCAATTCAATACATTTGTTCAGTGTAAGTTTTAAAAATCATTGGGTTTTTAATAACTTGTTTTCTTTTTGTAAGCTGTTTTCATTATGCCAAAATACTTAATTCTGTTTCTCAATTAAGTCTTAGGCATTCAATTTTGAAGTGAAATGCTTTGAGGTTTTATTACCTTTCACATTAAACACTTCAGCTTAATTTTGATATCTGATTTGTATTTTTTTTAAAAAAACTGAATTATTCTAAAACGTTGAGGTATTTGATTAATGAGACACGAGCCTGCTGAAGGTAGGTGAATGAGGTCGCAGTTCAGTGGTGGGTACTTGTGTGCAGTAAGTAACGTACCAGTGAAGCTTGAGTGCCACCCTGGGCTAGGCTTGGAAATCTAGTGGACTGTCTTCTGTTCATTGATTTCATGCTGTTAAGTTTTCTTCTGCTTAGGCTTGACTATAGACATACAAAATGCAAATGTCTTCTATGAACTGTAAATATAAAGACATTGCAGTTTAGCATGCTATTACAGAAAAGAGAAAAATAAAAGCTAATGAAATTTTGTTTTCTTGTTTTGTTTTGAGGGTAATCTAGATGATATGCATTAACACAGATACCCATATTCTCTCTCTTTTTTTTTGTCTTTTTAGGGCCGCACTCGCGCACATGGAGGTTCCCAGGCTAGGGGTCAAATCAGAGTTGCAGCCACCGGCCTACACCGCAGCAACAGCAACGCAGGATCTGAGCTGCTTCTGCGACCTACACCATACCCCACGGCAATGCCAGCTCCTTAACCCATGGAGTGAGGCCAGGGATGGAACCTGTGTCCTCATGGATACTGGTCAGATTCGTTTCCGCTGAGCCACGACAGGAACTCCCAGATACCTGTATCACAGAAATTAGCCTATCTTAAATTGTACAATTGAAATATATGTTTTTGTAATGTGCTATGGCAGAATTAATGTCTTCCTACGTAAACATTAATTTTCTTTTATTCTGTTTCCAATAAAAAATATAGGCAAACTCTGTTTCCAACAACAAGAGACTGAAAGAGTAATAATAGAACTGTGTAAAGGCATTAAAATAATATTTTAGAAAAATATTGGTTCCCCTTGTCTTCAGCCACAGGACACTGACATTAAGTAACTTCAAATGATACCACAGAACAGTATTTGCAGTATTGCCTTCTGTAAATTGGTGCATCGCTGATTTTACATTTCCTGACCAGTTTTCTATTTAAAGCTTATTTTTCTACTTTACCTGCTTATTTGAAATTTTCAGATTTCCAAACAAGACCATGGTAATCATCCTTTATTTTCAGGATTTTGTTTGATAGGGATTTGATTTAAGAACTTGTCTTAAGGTTCACTGATTCTGAAAGCAGAGTCTGATGGAAGACATATTGCGGAACTAGACTGTATTTCATTTTAATTAATTTTATGCCTATCGGCAGGTGACAGTTACTCACAAAAGCATATTGTATAATGAGTAAGTGTCTGCATTTAGAAAACACTGAAGACATTTATGGACACTCAAGTCACTTGGGAATGGGAGTGCCTGGACGCTTACTAACTGTACACGAACAGGCAGCTCCAGTTCTGCAGTCTCCTAGCGCACTCGTTTTATTTTTGGCAGTGTAATCCTGAATGCCTTGTGAATCTCTCTTACACGGTATCAATTGCTTATGTGGTGTTTTCTGTCTCATCTGACATCGTATATGTCTTCCTTCATTGCAGATGTTATATACTTTCCACCTAAAATTCTGACAAGTGTTGGGTCTAACATTTCTTTTCACTGCATCTATAAAAATGAGAACAAGATCGTTTCCTCAAAAAAGATTGTTTGGTGGATGAATTTAGCTGAGAAGATTCCTCAAAGTCAGTATGATGTTGTGGGTGACCATGTTAGCAAAGTCACTTTTCCCAATATGAATGCAACCAAACCTCGAGGAAAGTTCACCTATGATGCAGTGTACTGCTGCAATGAGCACGAGTGCCACCATCGCTATGCTGAGTTATATGTGATTGGTAAGAAGCCCTGGTTTTTCTTCATTTCGCTCCATAGGATACATTTCTATGGACTCTATATGTATTAGAGTTGAAGATGTTAAGAAAATCATATTGAGATTTTATTTTCATTAAAAATGTTTTGGTGTCTTTGTTTTATAGTAATATTTTAATGTGTTTTAAATAGATGTCAATATCAATATATCATGTGAAACTGATGGGTACTTAACTAAAATGACTTGCAGATGGTCAACCAATGCAATCCAATCACTTGTGGGAAGCACTTTGCAGTTGAGGTATCATAGGTATGTATTATTTTTGCTGTTTTATTTTTTCTGTGGATAAATATTTTCTGGAAAAATACCACTATAGCCATAGTCTTGTAGATTTATTCCTGCAAGAAGGAGGTAGAATGTACTTAGGAAAGTTTCGAGGGATTAAATTGGTGATTCTTGAAAAACTTCACACACAAAGATTCTAATTTGTTTTGACTTCAGATTATTTTTTCTAATGATCAGTTAATTAAAATTGCATTTTAACTATTGAATGAAATCCAAGAAAAATTAATGGCTATACAATTTAATTTGACTTGGAGGAGGAGGAGATCAAAGATTATACAAGCTTTGTATCATTTGCTGAAGATTTATGTTTTAGAAAAAAGTTGGAGGTAGTGGCCCAGAGATTGTAGGAGATAAATGAATGGCCTTTAGAAGCAGGTAAGATTATTTAAAAAAGAAACAATAAGGATTAAAATATAGCAAAGAGTGAATTGTGCTTTTTTTCCCCGTGTTTTAAAAGTAATTCAAATCTTCCTATAGTATTCTCCTTCTAAGAAGACTTTTATCTAAAGTAATATCTATCTTGATTAGGACAAGATAGATAGATTTTAATTTTTATAACATTCTTTAGCAGTTTTCAAGTGTGTGTACTACTATGAAACACCCTTATCCATTGGTATTCGGACCTTCGATTTACATAACTTGTGCTCACTTATTCTTAAAAATCTAAATTTTCTACTTGAAAAACAAATCTGTTTCCTCAAATATTGTGTTCCAAATTCTATTCCTAATGCTACCAGTCTATTCTTATGTAGTATTAGGAAAAATGGGGCAGTTTCTTTGTTTCTCACATGAGAGTAATAGCTGTCTTCATTTTACCTGGTATGAGTACTTTTAGATGAATAGAGCATTCATGGTATGCCATTTTACTTTTGTAATGTCTTTACTTTCTTTCCATGGCATTTTCACATTAAAAATGGTGTTTGTGGACAACCATAAGCATTTTGCCTCATTTATCTTACTAATATTTATAGAAAAACCATGAAACTAGCTGCATATACTAGGTTGGGTTTTTGGTTTTTGTTTGTTTGTTCGTTTGTTTGTTTTGCTTTTTAGAGCCACACCCATGGCATATGGAGGTTCCCAGGCTAGGCGTCGAATTGGAGCTGTAGCTGTGGGCCTACGCCACAGCTGCAGCAATGCAGGATCCTTAACCCACTGAGCAAGGCCAGGTATTGAACCTGCATCTTCATGGATGCTAGTCAGATTTGGTAACTGCTGAGCCATGACAGGAACTCTGACTTTTTTAAAAACCTCTCTAAGCCTTAATTTTCTTGTTTGTAAAATGGAATGAATATAAGGACTTGCAGAGTTTCTGTGAGAGTTAATGATGTATTTTATTTAATTATAATTAAGTGATGTGATTTCTCTTGAAAAATTCAATAAATGGTTATCGCTCCCATGATGATGATGTGTTTTGTGCAAGGTCTTCGTTCTTATTTTTTATGTGCAGATGACTCCTCGTTCCCTCTCTCTCATTTAACCCCACCTACCACATGTTCTCGAACACACACGACTTTAATTTTGAGGAAATAAGAAGAAAAAGGTGTCCAACAATGGAAAATGAGAGACAGAAAAATATATTTGTTTTCATTTTTTTGGAGCCTCCTTACTCCTATTCCTATGGAAACAGTAACTGCTGCTTTAACCGCTTAAATACCATATTCAAAGCAAATAATGCCAGAAGGGCTATTTCAAAGAAGGGGAGAAATGCTTTGTATTTTCTGAGGTGGAGTGTTGATTGGGATGCAGTGATAAAAAATAATTTTCTTCCTTGAGAACACAAGTGATACACCCGATTATATGATTCATATATAAGCCAAGAACTGGTATTATTTTAATTATATTGCTTTGAACTAGAAATTATTAGGACAGGAGTTCCTTTTGTGGCTCAGTGGGTTACAAACCCGACTAGTGTCCATGAGGACTCAGGTTTGATCCCTGGCCTCACTCAGTGTGTTAAAGATGTGGCATCGCCGTGAGCTGTGGTGTAGGTTACAGATGTAGCTTGGAACCCCAGTTACTGCGGCTGTGGTGTAGGCTGGCAGCTGTAGCTCCATTTCAACCCCTGGTCTGGGAACTTCCTTATGCCACATGTGTACCCCTAAAAAAAATTATTAGGACAGTATCAATTAAGCTATAATTTACTATCAGTTATGTTTTCAATTTGTTGTGGAATTTAATCCTTATTTAAAAGTGTAAGGATTTTACTTTCTTTTCCATTCAGGAATGCCCCATGATCACTTATGATTTCTGTTATAAAAATTCAGTCATTTAGATATAATATTAGGGTAGCTTCCAAAGTATATTAAGGCCTATCTGTAGTTGGATTCTTATCTCCTTATTAGAACAATGTCATTTATTTAACTTGCATCCCTACTTACTATCTAGTAAAATATTTAATAAGAGTTATTTTCTATTTTTATGGAAAGGTCGTGATATAGCTGGGAATTCAAAAATGCCTTTCCATTAAGAATATCTACTTTTATATGGAAAAAAAACTGTCTGTTTTAAACAACAAAGCATAAATCTTAAATATTTTATTGCTTTCATCAATTCTGTATATTAATTGACTGTTTTTTGTATCTTTTAAGGAGTAGCCTCTACTGTTCTGACGTTCCATCTGTGCATCCCATATCTGAACCCAAAGATTGCCAGTTGCAGAGAGATGGTTTTTATGAATGCATATTTCAGCCAATATTTCTGCTATCTGGCTATACAATGTGGATTAGAATAAATCACCCGTTGGGTTCACTTGATTCTCCACCAACATGTGTCATTCCTGATTCCGTGGGTATGTCAAAAATTACGTGTGTGTCTTCATTTTTATTAGCAGATTTGGATTCAAATTGATTCAGAGTAACTGTTGAATTTTACTGTTTTCTGATCATGCTAGGATTAAATTATTTTTTCCTATTTACACAGGACTGAAAAGATAATCAGCCTTAGAAAATTTTACAGTTTTATTTTAAGTTACTTATAGCACAATTTTTTAGCAATAGGAATATTTTCAGCCTGCAATGTAATGAATTATATTGGTCACCGGAAATGAAATCTGGTAGTCATATTATCCTAGATAATAACCATAGTATATTTTTCTCCCAATGTATTTATTATGAAACATTCTGTGTTTTCAATCTAAAAGTTTAATTTGGATATTCCAATGGTTTTTTTCTGATGGTAATCTGAGTAGTCATAATCCAAGGCTTTAATTTGTAAGGCTGTGTAGGAAGCAGGAGTCAAAATAACCAAAGTGAAAATAGACAAGGATGATAACATCCATCATAGTATTTTAAACATCCTTTTTAAGAGATATTTTTATTTCAAAGACTAAGAGAGCCCTTGGAAATTTGGTGTATCATTCTAAGTATCCTTATGAAATCTTTGAGAACTGACCCATTTGTGATTGTGTGGCAAAGGTGGAAGAGTGTCTTTTGATGCTAGATACTATTTTGTTGGGGAATTGCACCAAAATTAATATTTGATTCATTGTATTTTCAAATATTTAGTATGCATCTGATTCAAACCTACATTTTATTAAATACAGGGTAAAGGTTTTATAATTAAAACAATTTTTTTCAACGTGAAGTCCCAGTTAATTGATTTGCCCTCTCACTGTCACCCTCCATTTAGTTTGGTTCCATTCGAAGTGATTTTACTGTAAGCAGTACTTCTCTGATACTAAATATCCTAGGATAATAAAGAAACCTTCTACCCCACCACCCCACAAACGTGCGCAGATACGTCCTCACATGTGGTATATGACTCCTACAACATGGATTCAGTTCTACACCTGAATGCATTTTTTAAAATGATTTTTATTTTTTTTCCATTATAGCTGGTTTACAGTGTTCTGTCAATTTTCTACTGTACATCAAGGTGACCCAGTCACATGTGCACATACACATTCTTTTTTTGCACATTATCATCCTGCATCATAAGTGACTAGAGTTCCCAGTGCTATACAGCAGGATCTCATTGCTTATCCATTCCATTCCAAAGGAAATAGTTTGCATCTATTAATCCCAGATTCCAAGTCCCTCTCAGTCCCTCCCTCTTAGCAACCACAAGTCTGTTCTCCATGTCCATGATTTTCTTTTCTGTGGAAAGGTTCATTTGAGCCATATATTAGATTCCAGATATAAGTGATATCACATGGTATTTGTCTTTCTCTTCCTGACTTACTTCATTTAGTATGAGCATCTCTAGTTCCATCCATGTTGTTGCACATGGCATTATTTTGTTCCTTTTTATGGCTGAGTAGTATTCCATTGTATATATATACCACATCTTCTTAATCCATTCATCTGTAGGTTGTTTCCATGTCTTGGTTATTGTAAATAGTGCTGCAGTGACCATACGGGCACATCTGTATTTTTCAAGGAAAGTTTTGTCTGGATATATGCTCAAGAGTGGGATTGCTGGGTCATATGGTAGCTCTATATATAGTTTTCTAAGGTACCTCCATACTGTTCTCCATAGTGGCTGTACCAGTTTACATTCCCACCAACAGTGCAGGATGGTTCTCTTTTCTTCACACCCTCTCCAGCATTTGTTATTTGTGGACTTTAATGATGACTTTTCTGACTGGTGTGAGGTCGTACCTCACAAGACACCATCAAACTCCTAAAAGAGAACAGAGGCAAACATTCTCTGACATCAGCCTTACAAATATTTTCTTAGGTCAGTCTCCCAAGGCAACAGAAATAAAAGCAAAAATAAACAAGCGGGACCTAATCAAACTGAAAAGCTTTTGCACAGCAAAGGAAGTCATAAAAAAAAAAAAAAAAGACAACCTACAGAATGGGAGAAAATAGTTTCAAACGGTGGAACTGACAAAGGCTTAATCTCTAAAATATACAAACAACTTATACCACTCAACAGCAAAAAACCCCAACAACCCAATTGAAAAATGGGCAAAAGACCTGAATTAGACATTTGTACAAAGAAGATATAGATGGCCAATAAAACATGAAAAAAATGCTCAACATCAACTGATTATTAGAAAAATGCAAATCAAAAACTGAACACATTTTGATGGGTTTTTTTTTCAGTATAACATCAGGCATTTTAATTGGTCTTATATTGCTAACTAGGTACTAGAGAACTGTGGAAATCCAACTTTGGGATCCAAATGCCAGCTCTATCTATTACTAGATTTGTAAACTTGGGGTAGTCACAGAAGTGCTCTGTGACTACTTTACCACCTATTAAATGTGGAAAGCTCCTCATACCTCCCTAATGTGGGTATTATGGGGAACACCAACCACTGTACATCAAAGCATTCTTTCTACAAACTAGATATTCAGGGAATATATCCATGTGATGTCCATACAGTTCAGTCCTTTGCAACCACACATTTAATGTCATAGGCTATCTTAAACACTCATACTTCCTTTTCTGAGAAGGAATAATCTTCTCAAGATGTGAAATGTATGTCATCTTACTGGTTGGGGAAGAATAGCTTTTTGGCCCGTCAAGAGTTGAAAAAGCATGAGGAACTGTATAGTAATGAAAAAGTTTAGCTGTTTTTGTCATTAACACTCTAAAGAAGTGTTGTTGATGAAGTCTGGATCTTCAGAGGTGCACACTGTTGTGTTTGGGCTTTGAGATGTTAGTTCCCAGTTACATTGAGTTTACATATCATCTTCTACTATTTTTTAAATCTCTTGCCATATTGGTCATCTTTGCCTCTATTTCTGCCCTTTAAAAAGCTTATTTTCCTTAGATTGTAGAGAATCAATTCTTTACTCTGCAATAATGCCTCTGACCTTGACCTAAAATACTTGATAATAGACAGCAGAAGAGTTTAAAACTCACACATGCGGAAGTGGATGCAATGTATAGTTTTTTGCCTTTAATGAAAGCTCTATGCAAAACAGAGTTTGCTATTGACATTCCTCATGTGTTCAGTATGTTGTTTTTGCACACAGAGACAATAGCTCCATTTCTAATCAGGTCTTACTTTTAATGTGCAGAGTGACTTGGCAATGTATTGATCTTTTTTCAATCAACCTCTTTGCAAAATAGAGATAATCCCTTTCTTATGTATCACATAAAGTTGTAGGGGATCAAATGAGATAATGAATGAGAAAGTTTTGAGAAAAAGGTGTTGCTTTATAAATAGAAGTTATAAAAGATTGTAACACCAAGATCAAGTTTTCAAAATATTGTTACTATTCAAATTACTGTTATGTAATACTTCAAAAAAATTTTCTAGTGAAACCGCTGCCTCCATCCAGTGTGAAAGCAGAAATTACTGCAAAAATTGGATTACTGAAAATATCTTGGGAGAAGCCAGTCTTCCCAGAGAATAATCTTCAGTTCCAGATTCGCTATGGTTTAAGTGGAAAAGAAGTACAGTGGAAGGTACCTTTTACCTGGAAATTTCTTCAGCTTGCCTCACTACTAAATATTTATTTCCTGTAACTGTCTTTTATTGCATATGATTTGTTTTATTGGCTTCAAAGCATATCCTCCTCTATTCTGTCGCTCTTCCTGTTAAATAGATTGATCTAATTCTAACCCCTTTAAGGAATGAAATTTCCTAAAATTTATCATTTCCCAAAGTGTGTTTTATAGAACATTGATTTCATAAAATTGTTCTTAAAAAAGATTACATGGGTAAATAAAGTTTAGGAAACCCTACATCACTGTATGTCCACAGTGTAGAATCATCTTATATACTAAAGGTTTGGAGAAGCCCTGAATTAAAGAAACATTTGTGACTTTGTTTCATCCTATGTTCCTCAAACTTATTTTACCAAAGAACCTTTTCTCCTCTAACCATATTCTTTAGGGCGTATGTGTTCCTTTGCATACATTTTGGAAGAAGCTGCTTTTATCAATCAGAATCATACCTATAGTTGCAAGCATATGTATGATGACTTGCTGTGTCATTTTTCTGATGGCAGTCTGCAAAGACTTACAAATAGCAGAAACTCTTAATTATGTCATTAGATCATAATGACTTCAGCTGAAATGAATGTGACAGTTTACTTGCTTATAGAGGAGACTATCGAGAGATTCTCTACAGCAGGCCCTGTCTAACCACAGGTTAAAATTGTTAAAAGTCTTTGTGGATAGAGGATTAGTGGACAGGGATTAGCAATGGGGTTAAGAGAAATGATTGGGAAGTGACACATTGCAGTGAGCCAGTCCAAATCTTGTCATGAAATGGAAATAACAAGATGACTAAATGGGGGAAAAATGTAATTGTAATGTATACATGTAAGGATAACCTGACCCCCTTGCTGTACAGTGGGAAAATAAAAAAAATATTAAAAAAAAAAAGATGACTAAGGCAATCCCTATCTTGAAGGAGCTCACATTTCAAGCCTAATAAGAGTATCTCTAAAGCCAGAAAACACAAAGTCAGTTCTCTCTTAGTTTGGAGTAGTGTTAGAGTTTAAAAGAAAATGCACTTCAGGGCCCTTTAGCTGCATGTGTTAGTAATAATCTAATGCTTTGACTTATTTTACAGATCTATGAGGTATATGACACAAAGTTAAAATCCACCAGTCTCCCGGTGCCAGACCTGTGTGCAGTCTATGCTGTCCAGGTGCGCTGTAAGAGGCTAGATGGACTGGGCTATTGGAGTAATTGGAGTACTCCAGCCTACACAGTTGTCACGGATGTAAAAGGTCTGTAGAGATTTTATGAATGTGTCTTAAAAATGCATCAATGGAGTTCCTGTTGTGGTGCAGCAGAAATGAATCCGACTAGGAACCATGAGGTTGTGGGTTTGATCCCTGGCCTCACTCGGTGGGTTAAAGATCCAGTGTTGCTGTGAGCTGTGGTGTAGGTCACAGATGTGGCTCAGATCTGGCGTTGCTGTGGCTGAGGCGTAGGCCGGCAGCTGTAGCTCTGATTAGACCCCTAGCCTGGGAACCTCCATGTGCTGCAGGTGTGACCCTAAAAAGCAAAAAAAAAAAAAAAAAAAAGCATAAATGGAGCTCCTGTTGTGGCTCAGTGGGTTAAGGACCTGACGTTGTCTCCTCGAGGATATGAGTTCGATCCCTGGCCTCACTCAATGGGTTAAGGATCCGGTGTTGCTGTGGCTGTGGCATAGGCCACAGCTGCAGCTCTGATTTGATCCTTGGCCCGGGAACCTCCATGTGCTGCAGGTGTGGCCATAAAGAAAAAATGAAAAGAAAACAAAAGAAAAGAAAAAATGCATACATTTCTGCTTCAAATGTGGCTGAAAAATAATCCTTCCAAGAACACATGTACAACTTGGGCTCCTTGTCATTTTGCAGTTCCTATCAGAGGACCTGAATTTTGGAGAATAATTAATGAAGATGCCACTAAAAAAGAGAGGAATATCACTCTGCTCTGGAAGGTATTTCTGATTTTTATGTTATTCTTAAATTTTACTTCTATACTCTCAAGAGATTTGCGTCATTGTAAAATGAAGTCATTTCTGGACTCTGCCATCTCATCTTTATTTCAGTTCAGAGATGTGATTCCCCAGAGGTAGGATGTACAGTGGAGGAAGCACTGGCCTGGAGTTTGGAGACTTGAACTGTATTCTCAGCTTCACATGTTATAGTTGTATCAGTGCTGAGCTGACAGTCATTTAGACGCTTTAGCTTCAGTTTCCTCGTCTGTATCAACATAAGATTGGACTAGATGATATCTAGTGTGCCTTCAAGTCCCAAAATTCTACTTATCTTTAATCCTAAATAAAGTAAATGTCGCTTCCCTCCGAACCTCAGGGACATTAAGAGTATTCTTTTTGTGTGATGGCAAAGACGCAATGGATATTTCTAAAAACAAGGAATATACAGCTTAGCAATTTTCAAAGCATTCTCCTTCCCAGATGAATCGATTTCTATCCCAAGTGAATGTGTTTTTGGGGTCAGAATTTTGGGGAGACACAAACATTCAGTCTATAACAAATATCATTTGTCATTAGGGAAATACAAATTCAAACAACAATGAGATACCACTACACACTTATTAGAATGGTTAAAATCCAAAAAGAAAAAAAAAATTGGTGATAAATTGCTGGCGAGGATATGAAACAACAGGAACTTTCATTTTTTGCTGGTGGGAATGCAAAATGGTACAGCCACTTAGGGATATAGTTTGATAGCTTCTTTCAAAAAACAATGGTGCTTTCACAAAATGGAATATTATTCAGAGATTAAAAGCTTGCTTTAAAGCTACAATAAGATATGGATGAGTCTTCATAGTTCTTTTTTTTTAGGGCTGCACCCATGTCATATGGAAGTGCTCAAGCTAGGGGTCGAATTGGAGATGTAGCCGCTGGCCTACACCATAGCCACAGCAATGCAGGATTCGAGCCTCATCTGTGACCTACACCACAGCTCATAGCAATGTTGGATCCTTGGCCCACTGAATGAGGCCAGGGATCCAACCTGCGTCCTCATGGATGCTAGTCAGATTTGTTTCCACTGAGCCATGATGGGAACTCCAAAGATATGGATGAATCTTAAATTAATGTTGCTAAATTCTAGAAGACTTCCTAGAGGGCTACATTGTTTCCATTTATATAACATTCAAGAAAAGGCATTAACCATAGAGACAACAGAGAAAGCAGCAGTTTCCAGGAGTTTAGTTGATAGGGAAAGGTTTGTGTAGGTGAAGAGCAGAGGAATTTTTATGATGGTAGAAGTATTATGTATAATATTTTCCTGGTGAATATATAGCACTACGCGTTTGCCAAAACTCATAAAACTTTACAGCACAAAGAGGAAACCTTAAGCATGCAAATTAAAGATAAACCGTTAGGAGGTTGGAGGATCCCAGGAAGGAATCCAGATGACAAGAGAATCTAACTCTATAGCAAGTGTATGCAACAACCTTTCTGAAGGAGGTGGGAGAAGAAGGTGCAGGTCTAAATCATCTTGTTAATGAGTAGATTCTAAAGCCAGGAGAAACTACATAACTACTGTGTTCTAGTTAAAGTTCTTTCGTACACAAGGTATGGGTTAGCAACTCTTGTATCAGTAAATGCAAACTGGAATTGAACGAAGTATTGGATATGTGGATGATGGGTGTGTGGATGCTGAGTATATGTTGTGAGCCACACGGGAAGTCCTGGATGATGGATACATGGATGATGGACGGCAAGGAGGACCCAGGTTGTTCACTATTGAATAGGTTACAGACAAGCAAGGAGAAGACTGCAGTGATTCATGTAATAAAGCATTGGAGACATCAGAATGAACTCAAGGTAGCTTAATATGAATATAGATGGATTTGTTTGGAAATTTTCATAGTGTATAAACAAATAGAGTACACACCTGCATTTCCTTGATCTGTAAGCTGAAAAAGCCCTACTCCCATAGGAAGGAGCATTCCCAGATTTGTTTCTAATACTGCTCTCCAATAAAAGGAACTAGGGCTTTTGAGAAAATGCTTGGTTATAGGGCTGGGGCAGGAAATACACAAGATGAGCCTTGAGTAACTTGTAGTATTAGAAAGTAAGGAAGTTTAGCATCATTTTTACTCAATGGTTACAAAAGTAATTATTTGTATGTGGAAACTGACGTAGATTTTTTAAAAACAAAATATAAAAATTGCATGATCTTTTGCACATTTATTTCTTTCAGTAGCTGCTAGTATCTCACTTACCACGTACCTAGGTTATTTCAAGTCCCGTAGGGATATATTTTTAGGTGTTTGTATTTATTTTTCTCAATTTCTTTCTCTCTCTCTCTCTTTTTTTTTTTTTTTGATAGAAAATGTCTCATTGACAGCTCAGAGCTTTTATATATATATATATAACGTATGTGTTTTATATATAGATATATATATACACACACAAATGTTTTTTATATATAAAACATTTCTGCCTTCTTCCAGTGTGAGTGGGTCCAGCAGCTCCTTCCTGCAGGGGGCAGGGGAGAGGATTATGGGGCACTGCCTATTTTCCCTTAGGCACCAATACAAAATAATTGAGAACCAGTGTTCTAGTTCATTGTATACACACAAACTTTCTCTGGGTTTACAGGGGATTGATAGCACTTAAATCTTAACTGGAAATAGATGAAAGTGATTGGGGGATTGGCTATATTGTTATCTTCTGAAGAATGAAAGAATAGAATTGGACTAATTATGTATTATACACTGGAATCGTCAGTGACCTGGTATGATTTTTTAAACTATAGGACAGCAATTATGGTGTGCCCTCAACATTGACCTGAGAGCCTCTGTTACTTGAAGTGGCAGCATATCGGGGAAGAAAAAAATGAATGACAGATCCTTCCTAGGATTAGTAGGAGTCATGATTAATACCCATGCAGCTCTTTCTCGTTTTACAGAACCAGAATAACAGGGTTATTCAACGTTTTTGTTTTTTAGATGAAGAAACTCTCAACTCCCTGCCAGTCTTTCTTTTCTCTAGAATTAGAGTGAAACTTCCTGGTAGAAACGTGTCCTGTTTATATCTGTACTTCTTTATCTTCAAATGATTTATTCTCTGAGTCTTAAGAGAAAAGATAAAAGGGGGAAGGTATTAGTTTGGCATGCCCCACACCCACCCACCCAGCTTCAGGGAGATGATGGTCAGAGCGGCCAAAGCTCAGTCCTGGATTCTGCAACGCTTGCTCTGACTTGACTCCTGCCTACCAAGGGGAAATGTGTAATAAGTTATATGAGCTCTGTTGGTATAACAAGCACTGTAGCTCTTAAACTAATTATGTTTACTACAGCCTCTGATGAAAAATGACTCATTGTGCAGCGTGAGAAGTTATGTGGTGAAACATCATACTTCCCGCCATGGAACATGGTCAGAAGATGTGGGAAACCACACTAAACTCACTTTCCTTTGGACAGAGCAAGCACATTCTGTTACAGTTCTGGCCGTCAATTCAATTGGTGCTTCTTCCGCAAATTTTAATTTAACATTCTCATGGCCCATGAGCAAAGGTAAGAAAAGGTACAGGGTAGTAAACTGTGCTCTTTTTAATAGCTAATCTTTGGAAACCCCTCTCAATCTAAATGAGCTTCCGAGAAGCCTCTGATTCTCTGTGTCGGAAAGTCTCTCTTTCACTTTTTATCTCTTCTTTGTGCAAAAAATAACATAACGGGTTTTATTCTGATTATGTAATATGGGCCTTAGTTTTTTATGTGGTAGAACATTGTTGAAATCATATTATAATAAAGGACGTATTCTACTAAATATAATACTTAAACTTTGGAGCAGTGGAGGTTGTAGGTAAATCAGTATCTTTCTCTCACTCTCCACCTAGATATTTGTACGTATGTTTGTGTGTATGTATGAATGTATATACATACGTATAGATAAAATTTTGTGAAATAAGTAATGTACATGTGCCATATATATTATGTATATATGTTATAGTATTACATGTAATTATATGGATGCAAGACTTGAAAATAACCTGTATTTCATTTAATATGACATTTTGGATGGATCAGAAAATTGAGAACCACTTTCAATAGGAGTTTCTATTCTCAACTATATATTTAAAGTATAATTTTTAATAGAAAGTCCAGATTTCCTATACCTCTATCAATCTCCTGCATGAAGTGTTTGCTTATTGCATTTTTTTTTTTTTTTTTTTTTTGTCTTTTGTCCTTTCAGGGCTGCACCCACGGCATATGGAGGTTTCCAGGCTAGGGGTCTAATCCGAGCTGTAGCCGCTGGCCTATGCCACAGCTACAGCAATGCCAGATCCCAGCCACATCTGCGACCTACACCACAGCTCAGGGCAATGCCGAATCCTTAACCCACTGAGCGAGGCCAGGGATCAAACCCGCAGCCTCATGGTTCCTAGTCAGATTCGTTTCCCCTGCACCGCAATGGGAACTCCTGCTTATTACTTTAATTAGATATGTCCTATCCTTTCTTTAAACTCAGTGCTTTTTATCTTTCTTGCTGTTTTTTATATCTCACCTTATATTATGATGATTTGTGAACATATACTGTAAGCTTCATGTGAGTGCCACAGCACTTGTACAAAGTTTTATACTGAAAATAATTTTCAGTCGACATCTAGAAATATTTACTGTGCTGAGTGCTGGGACTTCCCAACATGAGAAAAACCATGATGGTCTCAGCATTCACAGAGCCCAAGAGATGAGAACAGACGACAAGCAAATAATCTTACGTGTTAGTCCCTGTTTACACACAGACATGAGTTTTCCCAGGAAAGGAATCTCATTTTATGAAAGAAAAGAAAATAGGCGCCTCGCATGTTTTGAGGGTCTGAGAATCAGACTGTGGTATAGGAATCAGGATGTGGTGCAGGAATCAGACTTCCCCAGAGGCCAGGGAAGAGTTCCTCTGAGACAGGAACAGTGTGACCAGAAGGTCTGTGGGTCAGGAGAGGACGTGAAGCAAGACCAGGCTGGTGCTGGTGCAGAAAATGCGGAAACGCCAAAGGGGATGCTGAGGCCTGACCCTCAGGCCCTTGTAGGGTTGTTAGGAGTTTCCTCACCACGTGTGTGGAAGTTCACGGGAGCCTTTTAAATGAGACCCTGTCCAGAGCGTGTTAAAGTGAGCAGACTTGTGCCTTGAAAGCACCATTCCATCCGTGGGAGAGAAGAGTTGGAGGGAATTTAGGATGATTAACAGCCTTGCTCAGTGATACAGCAGCGGAGAACACAGTTTTGACTATATCCAAAAATCCTTTTTTTTTTTTTTTAAATTTTAGATAAAATTTTATTCCTCTTCAATAGCATATAGTCCCACATTTCTCTGCTTATATGACTTGCAATACAAAAATAATTGCCATGTATTATATTTATTTGTGTAAATGTCTACTTTCTCTCCTTTCTCCCTTTTCCCACTAGCATATATGTTCCTAAAGGCAACTAGGATCTTTTCATTAATTTTGACTTTAAAAATAAATTTCCTTCTTTTCCCCTCAGTAAATATCGTGCAGTCACTCAGTGCTTATCCTTTAAACAGCAGTTGTGTGGGTCTTTCCTGGCTGCTCTCACCCAGTGATTACAATCTGATGTATTTTATTCTTGAGTGGAAAATTCTTAATGAAGACCATGAAATTAAATGGCTCAGAATCCCTTCCTCTGTTAAAAAGTATTATATCCACGGTAAGCTCACTGTACCTTAATAAGTTTCTCCTCTGAATTAGTGTGATGCTGCAGATTATCAATTTACATAGCATAGTTAATGAAAATTTCAAAAACAGATGATAGAGCTTACTGATTATAATTTGTCACTATCGCATTTATTCTATTTCATTTGATCATTTTTCATTTAACTATTTTACATAGTTGTAATCATATCACTTATAATGTTTCTTCAGATTTGTTCCTTCGATAGCATGTTTCTATTTTGTCCCCACTTCTTTAACTAGTTTTTGAATGATTATGTAGTGTTTTATTCCAGAACATACTTAAACCATTTATTTGAGAACATTTATGTTGCTTTCAGCTTAACTTTAAAAAAAAAAATCATTTGTAATGGCTTTCGATATCTATTACCGAATCGTTTTCCCAAATGTGTACCCTAGCAATGATTGGAAGAACCAGGCTGAAGTTCTGGGGATCTAGAACCTGTTGACATAAGCCAGCAGAATCATCCAAAAGTACACCAGTTACCCCACAAGGTGATTAAAATCTAAACTATAAGTGCACAATACACTCTCCAAGTCCAAGTTTAAGCAGGGAAGCTAAGGATTGCCATGATCTTATTTATATCATCCCAAAGCTCATACTTTTATTTCATTCCAAAGACCCTAGAATTTAGCATCAGGATAAATAGAAACAAATTATTGATAGAGAATTAAATTATTGATAGAGAATTAAATCTAGTTCATGACTGTTGTTCAGGTGTTTACTCTCTGCGCTTCAGAGAGATTTATCTCTTGTGGAGTAACCTTTGCTTATTATGAGCATTTGTGAACACGATAGATCCATTTTGAACTTGGCTTTGGAGACGGTCATCCTCCATAGATCTAGGCGCCTGGATATGTAAGGGGATTCCTGGTCCCCACCCCCATTTTCTTTGCATAGGATTTCATAAGACTTAGTCTCCCAGCTGCTTTGCATGGGGAAGCTAACTAAACTAAATTCCTACCAAAAGGGAATAGTGCTGGCTTTGGCGATGTGAGAAAGGAGGTAGAGTGTATTGCCTGGAAAAGGGAAATAAAACAACTCATATTCCCTGAGTTTAAACGAACTGGCTATCACTGGAACACGCCTTTGAAAAAGTGCAATCTTCTATTTCTGGATAAGATTTTAATTAATTAATTAATTAATTTTTGTATTTTTAGGGCCTCACCCACGACATATGGAGTTTCCCAGGCTAGGGGTCCAATCAGAGCTGTAGACGCCAGCCTATGCTAGAGCCACAGCAACGCCAGATCCGAGCCATGTCTGCGACCTACGCCACAGCTCACAGCAATGGTGGGTCCTTAACCCACTGAGTGAGTCCAGGGATTGAACCTGCATCCTCGTGGATGCCAGTCAGGTTCGATGTGGAGCCACGACAGGAACTCCTATTTCTGGGTAAGATTTTAAAACATGATTTGAAAAATTATGGATGTTACTAGGTGAATTTGGAGTGCTGAGATTATCTTTGAAACTGGCTGATTATTAGTTTCAATCCACAAATAACAATATCAGTTTTCAATCTACCAGTTTCAATCCATAAACTGTCAGTTTTATATCCATGGAAATATCATGGATATTTTTTTTTTACCTTGAATTTCCTCAATTCAGTAGAAATGACTCTTCAAAATGTTTTTTCTCTTCAGATCATTTTATTCCTATTGAGAAATATCAATTCAGTCTTTACCCCATATTCATGGAAGGAGTGGGGAAACCGAAGATAATTAACAGTTTCACCCAAGGTAAAAATATTTACTTTTAGTTTCGTTTTACACAAGTGTGTGGGTTCCTCCTTAGTTAGCAGTAGTTCTGCCATCTGATTATTCTCTTTCTGATGGAATCAGGGGAGAGTCCAGAGTCTTATGTAGATGTGTCACGGGTGATTGCGGTAAGGCTACATGGTTCCATGGTGGTTGTAAGAAGAATAATCAGGCAGGGTATTGTATTCTTGTACTGGTAAGTAAAGTCTTCAGTCTCAAATTGGGTAAAAAGTTGATGGGAACAAAATAAAGGGGAATGACCAGCTATACAATAAAATATATCATCATAAAAATTAATTTGGAAAATATTAATTTTCTGTACAATTAACATAAATGCATCTACCCCCCAGTGTTTCGACTCATATATTTTTTTTTTTTTTGGTCTTTTTTTGTCTTTGTTGTTGTTATTGTTGTTGCTATTTCTTGGGCCGCTCCCGCGGCATATGGAGGTTCCCAGGCTAGGGGTCGAATCAGAGCTGTAGCCACTGGCCTACCCCAGAGCCACAGCAACGCGGGATCCGAGCCGCGTCTGCAACCTACACCACAGCTCACGGCAATGCCGGATCGTTAACCCACTGAGCAAGGGCAGGGACCGAACCCGCAACCTCATGGTTCCTAGTCGGATTCGTTAACCACTGCGCCACAACAGGAACTCCCCTCGACTCATATTTTTGAATCTTTAAATTTTAATCATCTTCTAGAGGAATTAAAAAAATAAAACTGGAGAGTTATAGAAAAACATTCACTGGTGTCATATTTCTGATTCATCTTACTGTACTTGGAGTGGGAACCATTTGCTTTTGCTATTATATTTCAAAATCATTTTCAAATCCAAGAAAACCAATAATGAAATTTCAAGAGAGAAATATTTTATCTGGTTTTGTAATTAAAATAATTGTAAGAATCCATCCCTGGTTCAACAAATATATACTGAGCCCTGTGCTAAGCACTAGGGACTGAACAGTGAACATCAGTCTGTACCCTAAATGGAGCTTAAACTCCAGGCAGTAAATAAATCATGTGTAACATAATATCAGATAGAAATAAGTGCATGAAGCAAAATAAAAAAATGACGGGATCGAGTTCAAATGTGGTACTTCAGTAAGGATGGCCAAAAATGGTCTTTTTCTCTATGAAGCTGCTATTTGAGTAAAGTCCCTCAGGAACAAAGGGGAGGAGCATCAGCAAAGGGATAGCAAGTGCAAAGGCCCTGAGGAGTGCGCATGCTTGGTGGTGCAGGAAACAGCAAGGAAGTCCGTGTGTCTGGAGTGAGCGAGTTAGAGATTGGTGGGTGTTGTAGCTTGCCTTCTCCAGAAGCTGATGCTGAAACAGAGTCATGAAAAAAACAACTTTAGCTGACGCTTTATAACCTAAGTGATCAGATGGCGAGAGCTGACAAATAACTTTGAAAAAATTGTTTTGTTAAATTGTAAGAAGCGTAAGTCTGAACAAAATAATAATTATTTTATTAATGTGATTATAGCCATATTTTTTTATCTTTCTGATTTTTGTATCTCTAAAGGTCAATTCAATTTATGATGAAATGGAAAAAAGTCTATTATAATTTTTAATACACAAAGGTGTTATTGCCTGAAGCTTTTTTTTTTTTTGTCTTTTTTGTCTTTTTTAGGGCAGCACCCACAGCATATGGAGGTTCCCAGGCTAGGAGTCCAGAGCCACAGCAACACCAGATCTGAGCCACATCTGCAACCTACACCACAGCTCACGGCAACGCTGGATCCTTAACCCACTGAGCGAGGCCAGGCATCGAACCCACAACCTCATGGTTCCTAGTTGGATTCGTTTCTGCTGCGCCACAACAGGAACTCCCGCCTGAAGCTTCTGAGTTGCGTGAATTTTTTTCTTTTTCAGATGGTGAAAAACACCGGAATGATGCAGGTCTATATGTGATTGTGCCAATAATTATTTCCTCTTCAATCTTATTGCTTGGAACATTGTTAATGTCACACCAAAGGTATTGTACTTGCTGTTGAAAATCTTGAACATATTTAAACCTTGATTTTAAATCCAATTCGGAAACACTGAAGTATTCTAAGTATTTTGGTGTGTATTCAGTATACAATGAGACGACATAAAAAGAAAAGGCCTGATTTCACAAAACTATATTCCATTTTGCTAGTACACATAAGCCTTAGGAAAAAAATTAGGTTTTTTTTTTTAAATGTATATGCATTCATGAAATAACAAGCTTATAACAGGAGATCCGAGGCAGTATGTTCTTAGAAGTGGCAGGAAAGGCTTTCAGAGTTGTACAATTTAGGTTGAGGACTTTTAGTGGTGAAGATTTATTTGGGGCAGTCATTTCCCTTATGGTCAGTAGGCACTCTGCTTTTTAAAACATCAGCACTGCGTGGCTCCACTCTGTTTGGTTTGTCCAGTGGCCTTATTTCTTGAATAGTTCTTTGGCATTGCATCACTCTGTTCTGAGAGGTGTGGCCACTGAGGTTAGTTCACACCTGCCAATTCTCTACAGAAGCTTTGGTCTTCTAGTAAAGAGGAGGGAAATATGATTTTAGAATCCCAATTTATCTTTCAGTCAAGTGAGCCGATGGGGCCATATCTATGGAATTGTTTCTGAAACTCAATTGATGGTCATTTTTTTTTTTTGTTTTTTTTGTTTTTTGTCTTTTTGCCATTTCTTGGGCCGCTCCTGCGGCATATGGAGGTTCCTGGGCTAGGGGTCAAATCGGAGCTGTAGCTGCCAGCCTACGCCAGAGCCACAGCAACGCAGGATCCGAGCCGTGTCTGCGACCTACACCACAGCTCACGGCAACGCCGGAACCTTGACCCACTGAGCAAGGGCAGGGATCGAACCCGCAACCTCATGGTTCCTAGTCGGATTCGTTAACCACTGCGCCACGACGGGAACTCCTGATGGTCATTTTTAATATTTAATTATCTCTGAGGAAAACCTGTGCAAAGTACTTAGCACAGTGCCTGGCAAACAGTTTTTAGTAAGTTTTGGCTACTTTTAAAAAATTTAAGTATAGTTGATTTAAAATGCTGTGCCAGTTTCTACTGTACAGCAAAATGTCTCGTATGTATATATGTATAGTATATATGTGTATATGTGTGTGGACCACACACACACACACACATTCTTTCTTTATATTATTTTCCATCAGGAGATTGGATATAGTTCCCTGTGCTATACAGCAGGACCTTATTGTTTATCCATTCAAAATGTAATAGTTTGCATTGACTAATTCCAAACTATTTTTATTATTATACTGATCATTAACTTGGCCTAGACAGAAAGTTGGTGGATATCATCATGGGACAGCATGTGAAAATGAATCTGATCCTACTGCGGCACAGACAGTCTAGTGGATTAATTTCTAGTTTGGACATTGATGAACTGTTAACATTTCAGTGTGAATGTTATTCTCTAATTCTAATACCTTGCTTGTCTTTTGTAGAATGAAAAAGCTATTTTGGGAAGATGTTCCAAACCCCAAGAACTGTTCCTGGGCACAAGGACTTAATTTTCAGAAGGTCCTTTTTTCAATTTTTTTTAACCCCAAATATATAAGACTGCATTTTAGATGCTATAGGCCTGTTAGAGCTTCACATATTTTTAAGGTTTAAAATGTCTTAAGTCTTATTTTATTTAATTCATTTTAATATGAGTCTGTTTGGTCTGTCATTTGTTTTTAAGAATAGCAGATGTAGGGATTTGAAACCAGAACAAAACAAAATTCAATAGGTACTTTATCATATGACTCAACAATATACATATCTTTCTCCCATGTCACTGTATATAATAAATCTTAGAATATTAGATGTATTTGATGGAGAACAAATATTTGTATGTACTTCTTTGGTATAAATTGATTGTCTTTAGGAAAAGGCTGGAATCACTATTTTTTTCCCCCGCCTTTTCTGGGGCCGCTCCCATGGCATATGGAGGTTCCCAGGCTAGGGGTCTAATCGGAGCTGCAGCCACCTGCCTACACCAGAGCCACAGCATCACGGGATCCGAGCCACATCTGTGACCTACACCACAGTTCACAGCAACACCGGATCCTTAACCCACTGAGTAAGGCCAGGGATGGAACCCGCAACCTCATGGTTCCTAGTCGGATTTGCTAACCACTGAGCCACGATGGGAACTCCTGGAATCACTATTTTTAATTCTTATAAATATCTCTATAATTACTTAGCTCAATTAAAAACTATATAAATAATCCTTTCCTCAAAGATTGCAATCTGAAAAATACGATTATAAGGAGTTCCCATTGTGGCTCAGTGGTTAAGTAACACGACTAGTATCCATGAGGACACAGGTTCGATCCCTGGCCTCACTCAGTGGGTTAAGATCTGGCCTTACTCCGAGCTGTGGCATAGGCTGGCAACTACAGCTCCAATTCATTCCCTAGCCTGGGACCCTCCATATGCTGCAGGTATAGCCCTAAAAAGGCCAAAAAATTTTTATAGTGATAAAGCTAATAAAATAATTTGCACTTAACCGCTATAATAGAATTTCTCAGAAAACTCTAGAGTTTAATGAATATGTTATTAATTCTCATAATTTCCCCAGAAGCAAGGTTGGTTTTCCACCCATAAAATTAGGAAAATAGAATTCAATTTTCATATCAAACTCTCTACACCATGTTCTGAACAATAATCTTATGAAAGTTATTATGCAGTCTCCATAATTGCAAGATCACTGGTTACTGTTACAAGTCTTCAGTGGTTTCCTTTTAGCTGCAAGGTCAAGTACAGTCCCTCTAAGCTAGTACACAATGACTTCTTTCTACAATCTGTTATCAACCTACATATTCTAATTTTTCTGTCTGTGGGCCTTGGCCATGCCGATACTTTTCCCTTCACCACAGCAGATCCCTCCACGCCAACAAAGACCTTGCTCTAGCCTCTTCTTTCCCCAGACCTTCTGCGAACAAGCATAGTTCAGAAGAATTTCTCCCCGCTAGCATTATATTATTTACTTTGAAGAGTGTTCTGAGTTCAAGGGCTGTGTTTAACCAAGGACACATATTATTAAACATCTCCTGCTAAATCCAAAGTACTAAAGTCAGGATTCATTAAGGAACTGCTGATATTTCACAATAGTGTCCATTTATTTATGTACAAATCACTGAGATACATATTCTTACATACCTTAAGATTTTTACTTCAATTCTTAGTGTCTCAGTTCCCTCTCCTGTATAATGATGTTTAATAGAATTTACCTCATTGGGGTATTTTGAGGATTAAAGAAGATGGTGCTCATAGCATGGTCAGGTCTCAATAAATATTAGTTATCAGTATTTTATATATTTACATGTTTTGCATTGATAGTCTTTCAGTCACCCTGTGAGATAAATATTATCATCTTCATTTTATAGAGGAAAAACCCAAAGCTTATGGTGGTTAAGTAACTTGTTTTAGACTCCAACTTAGCTTACCAATTTGACTTTTGAGCCTGTTCTGTTAGCAACTGTTCTCTCTAAAGGTGACTTTAAATTTTTTCTTTTGACCATAACCCACAGTGAGAAATACACTTTACCTTGCAACCTAGTAAATGCATTGATACAGATAATAGGCAAAGCTGAAACAAAAAATGCTCAAAACAATATTACTGTTTGCAGTGCCTTCTTTTTTTCCAAATTCTATTGCATTAAAAAATATTGCTCACAACCCTCTAAATTGGTGTCGCATACTAGTGGCTATGATTTGTCGTTAGAAAAACATTGCTCTACAGCTTACCAGTGAATGAATGCGTGAACAAGTATGTAACATTATGGGCAAAACCATATAAGACGTTAAATTGTAATCTTTTGGGAGAAGAGACACTACCATGTCTTCAGACCAGGGAGCAGTGTAGTTTTACAAATGATCATTTTCTTTATAGAAATGTCACTTTCCCCACACCTGCCCATGCACTTTTCAACTATGCCGTTACTCACTATAAGCCAGCAAGTCTCCTTTCATTAAAACAGAGCTGATGACTTTTTCAATTAAAATATTTATCCCTCATCTTTCTCTTCCATTATGAATGCTTAAAGTGAACTTTATTGTAGTGAAAGTGGTCTTTAGGCCAAATATATTTATTTGGCATTCATTCATTCATTCAATAAGCACATAATGAGTACTTACATATGAGTACTAGGCTCTGGGAAAACAAATTTTTAAGAGATGCTCTTTACCTTCTAGCTAAAAAGACAGTGAGGTCATAGAGGATTGACAGGGTTAAAAGCAGAATAGAAGGAACTTGTTTTCTTTTCTCTCTCCAAAATGGTTATTGATTTTAAAAATCAGTCATTAATTCATTCCATTCATTCACTCAGAGGCTGTTTATTGAACAGTTATACTGTGCCAGTCCCTATGCTGGGCCCTAGGATTAAAATGGTCTGAAAAACAGAAACTCTTGGGGTGTATGGTCTAGTGGGGAAGATAAGCATGAATTACTTTATAACTGAAATAATTAATATATATCGTATATGTTGTAATACTGTATTAGATATCCTATCTTCTAATAATATTACAAACACTAATAATGATAAACTACATTTTGTGAAAAAACAGGACCCAGTTTGCTGAGCTTAGTGTGTGGGATAGGGGTGGAGGCTAGGTAAAGATACAAAAGTGACAGTTGAGCTAAGATCTGGAAGAGGAGTAGTGATTAACTAGGTTTTGTGGTGGAGGAAAGGAGCCCAGGCAGATCTACCTGCAAACACAAAGTCCTGTGGTCGGAAGGACCTTAGCACATTTGCAATCCGAAAAGAGGGACATTGAAAGACAGAGTAAGGAGGAGATTATTTGTCTTAAATGTTAGAGTTTGTTTTTTCTTTCAGTATGAGAGGGTTTTTTTTTTTTTTTTGTCTTTTTGTCTTTTGTTGTTGTTGTTGCTATTTCTTGGGCCGCTCCCACAGCATATGGAGGTTCCCAGGCTAGGAGTTTGAATTGGAGCTGCAGCCACCGGCCTACGCCAGAGCCACAGCAACCGGGATCCGAGCCGAGTCTGCAACCTACACCACAGCTCACGGCAACGCCGGATCCTTAACCCACTGAGCAAGGGCAGGGACCGAACCCGCAACCTCATGGTTCCTAGTCGGATTCGTTAACCACTGCACCACGACGGGAACTCCGAGAGGGTTTTTTTTTTGTGAAAAAATCTAAATACCTATCCAAATAAAATTTTAAGAGCTTTACCACGTCCGTATATATTAATGCCGGGAATAACTACCTCACTGTCTCTTTAAAAGAAGCGAAAACACTCTTTCATCAATGTGTGACACTCTCAAATCTCCCCCAGGCGACAGTGGAACTGGTTTCTATGTGTTTATTAGGGCAGGGAAATGATCAGGCCCCACTTAGCAAAAGGAAGTTTGAACCTGGTTTTCTTCCCTTTTCTGGAAAATGCCTGACGTTTCTTGTAGCTAAAAGGAACCACTAGGTGGATGTAGGACTACGGCCTGTGAGCTACACAATGCACAGCACATCACCTGGCAGACACAGATTCAAACATCACCCAGGTTCTGGTAAACTAAGGAAGTGGAAGAATTCTTAAAAATTCTTAAGATACAGTGAGTGTACCTGCCCTTACTGGTAAGGCTGATTATTTTTAACCTTTGCAAATATTGACTTTATAACTTTGTAAGATAGTCTTTAAGCATAACTAGCATAATAAGATGCTCAGCTTATTACCAGGGCTCAACAGATACACAATTTTTGAAATATAATAGGAATATTTGAAGGATAAAGAAAAATATGATTTCAAAGATTTTACTAATAATAAGCATGTAATATTCTGGAGTTCCTGCTGTGGCACAGTTGGTTAAGAATCTAACTGCATTGGCTTGGGATGCTGCGGCGGCTCAAGTTTGATCCCCAGCCTGGTGCAGTGGGATAAAAGGACCCAGCATTACCACAGCTGCAATGTAGGTCACAGCTCTGGCTTGAATTCAGTCTTTGGCCCAGGAACTTCCATATGCCATAGATGCAGCCATTAAAAAAACCTCATCTAAAATTCAGTAACTACTTAAAATCTCACCTTCTACTTTAATATCCCAAATAATTAAAATATACTTTTTGATCTTTCTTTTCTTTTCTGGCCGTACCTGCAGCATGCAGAAGTTCTTGGGCCAGGAATTGATCCCAAGCCACAGTAGTGATGATGCTGGATCCTTAACCCACTGAACCACCAGGGAATTCCTAAAATACACTTTTTTTTTAGAGAAAAATAACATAGTCTAATTCACATTATATTTCTAAAGAGGACAAGGCAAGTTTACTATTTGCTCCCTACTTTCCTATTCATATTATTTTACTTAATTCTCTCATCGGCCTAATAGCCTTATTTTTTCTGATGACAAAACTGCATCTCAGCAGTTCAGCAGCTTGTCTTAATCTCCCGGCCTGTAGGTGAAAAAACTTTGATTAAACTCGGGTCCATCAGACTCACACTGATACCCTTGCCATCAATTCCTTATCAACAGTGTATCACTGAATGTACTTAGGGCCACTCAGCTGTTCATTTCGAAACAGTTGAAATGGTAAATTTTATGTATGTGTATCTTAACACACACACACACAAAAAAAAATGGAAAAAGACCTGAATAGACATTTCTGCAAAGAAGGTATACAAATAATCAATAAACACAAATGATACATGCTCAACATCATTAGCAGTTAGGGAAATGCAAGCCCCAAACTCAAGGTAACTCTTTACACTAACTAGCTAGGACGTCTGTAATAAAAACCATAGGTAATAAAAGTGGGTGAGAATGTGGAAAAATGGAAACTCTCCTACACTGCTGGTGGAATGCTAAAATGGTGCAGCCCTTTTGGAAATAGTCTGACATTTTTCCAACAGATAAACATAGAATTACTAGGAGTTCCTGTCGTGGCTCGGTGGTTAGCGAATCCGACTAGGAACTCTGAGGTTGTGGGTTCGATCCCTGGCCTTGCTCAGTGGGTTAAGGATCCGGCGTTGCCGTGAGCTGTGGTGTAGGTCACAGGTGCAGCTCGGATCCCGCGTTGCTGTGGCTCTGGCGTAGGCCAGCGGCCACAGCTCTGATTCGACCCCTAGCCTGGGAATCTCCATATGCCACGGGAGCAGCCCAAGAAATGGCAAAAAGATAAAACAAAACAAAACAAAACATAGAATTACTATATGACCCAACAATTCTACTGCTAGGTATATACCCAATAGAAATGAAAGCACAGACCCATGTGAATGTGTGTAGCAGCACAGTTCATAATGGTCAAAACATGGAAACAATCCAAATATCTATCAAACGATGGGTAAGCAAAGTGTGATACTTCCAATTCTAAAACAGAAGGAATCAAAACCCCCACAATGGATTGCAAAGCAAATGGACTATGGGAGCCCCCTGTTTTTAAAAACAATTCAAATAAAGTGTTGTTTAAAAGAAGGTAATAATTTTTGTATGAAGTGTTTCCTTTAATTTGTTCTTCACATTCAGATGTTTTTGAACGTTGATTTTTATGAAAATAATTTTTACGTGTAATTTTTAGACATCTAACCTAATTTCTAAAATATTCCCTACGATTAATTTCTTCTGGTTTTTAAGCTAATGTTTCCTTCCCTTTGGTTTATAGTAAATCTAATCCATACTAAACTTGTAAATATGCAAATCAGAAATGAAAAAAATGAATATTTTGAGATACTTCCCTCAAATCAAAAGAAAACATTTGTTTAACCACGGTATGTCAGAATAGGGTGATACCATGTGTGACTGAAAATCAATTCTCATATTATTTCCCGTTGATTTTCTTTCTTTTGTATGTTCCACTTCCTTATACCTTTTAAAATTACTTAAAAAATAATATAGATACATGAAATGGAATAATATGAAATACCTGTGTACTAACATAATATCTTAAAATTTTCTTGTTTGCCTTTTTTTTTTTTTTTTTTTGTCTTTTTAGGGCCATACTCAAAGCATATGGAGGTTCCCAGGCTAGGGGTCGAATTGGAGCTGTAGTCATCGGCCTACACCACAGTCGCAGCAACTTGGGATCTGAGCCATGTCTGCGACCTACACCACACGTCATGGCAATGCTGGATCCTCAACCCACTGAGCAAGGCCAGGGATGGAACCTGCAACCTCATGGTTCCTAGTCGGATTCATTTCTGCTGTGCCACAACGGGAACTCTAAAAGAATCTTCTTCAACTTCATTTCTTATTCCATGAAATAGACTTTCCTGGAGCTCCCTTCACCTTGTTTCTTCTTCTTCTTCTTCCTTTTTTCTTTTTTAATGAAGGCATTGGCCCTCTTAGCTTTCCCTCCATTTCTCCCTCTACTTCCCAATCTCTGTCAACTACAACTTTACACATTTACTTAAGTCAAGGTTGATAATATGTTCTGTACTATAATTTGTCTGTGGGTTCATTAAAAAAAACCCAGCAAATTGCATTTACATTGTTACAAGTAGGTAAATATTGTTCCTTGCAGAACCAAGTAATATAATGTGATTACACTTCTTGGTCATTCCAGTATCACAGAATACTTTTTAAAAAGATTAAAAACACTCCACCTATTGATCTAAATTGTTCCAAATTTCAGTTGGCTTCATTTTTATTTTTTATGTTTTTGTGTGTGTTTTTTTGTTGTGTTTTGTTTTGAGTTTCTAATTGCTTCCTTAACTTGCTGCACCCCATGGGGACTTCCTCTAATTGCTTCTTAAGTTTATTTATTTATTTGTTTATTTATATTTTTATTTTTTATTTTTTCATCTTTTTGACTTTTTTCTAGGGCTGCACCCATGGCATATGGAGGTTCCCAGACTAGGGATCCAGTCAGAGCTGTAGCCACCGGCCTACACCACATCCCACAGCAACGTGGGATCCGAGCCGAGTCTGCAACCTACACCACAGCTCATAGCAACACCGGATCCTTAACCCATTGAGCAAGGCCAGGGATCGAATCCGAAACCTCATTGTTCCTAGTCGAATTCTTTAACCACTGAGCCACGATGGGAACTCCTATTTTTTATTTTTATTATACCTCTGTGTCCTGCCATCATATAAGTTTCTTCACTGGAGACTTTTTTCCAGGGCTCTCCGTCCAGGAAACCCTCTATCCTCCTTCTGAAGTCGGGATTAGGACTTTTCTAAAATAGCTGCAAGCCATCACTGAATTTTCCCGTAACTGGTTTCTAGTGATTACTGTTTTCTAGATTTTTTTTTTCTTTCCTTTTTCTTGATTAACTATATCCTTCTATAACTTGCTAGGAAATGTTGTGTAAGTCAGAGTCTCTGCATGCCTGAAATTCCTTTTTGTGCCTTTCTTGATCGCTAGTTTGGTGGAATATCAATGTCCAGGTTGAACAAGCCTTTCCAATAAGACTTTTCAAACAATTCCTGCCTTAAGATCTAGTAACTAGTCTTGCTTTTGAGTAGTCAGATGCTTTTCTGATTTTTATTCCTCACAGGTTATTTGCAGTTTTCTCACTTTTAAAATATTCTCCCCATTCAATGATCTAAAATTAGTGATAAGTTTGGGGAGATGCTTTTTCATTTAACTATGTCCTCATTTGAAGACGCTTATGATTCCATGTCTCCTGTCAGAGAACTCTTAAGAAATTATATTTATATTATTTCTTTTATAACTTTTCTTCTCTTTCTAGAATCTGTATTAAATAGATGTTGGACCCTCCACGTAGATCTTCTATATATGTTTTTTTATTGTTATTTCCCCAACACAATTTTTTTCCCCACTGTACAGCATGGGGAAAACATGTATGTTACACATACAGCATGTATGTTACACATACATGTATACATACTTTTTTTCTCCCATTGTCATATTTTTAAATCTCTTCTCGAATATGTTTCTTTTTGTTTTACATTTGAGATCTTGCCAGTGCTTCTGTTGAAATTTTATTTGCTATTATATTTGTAAATTTCCGAGTATTCCTTTTCAGTGTATTCTGCATGCAATCTTTTCTTAAATCTTACTAGAAATACCAATTAGAGGATCATTGTTTGTTTTAAAAATTCTTTTTTCTTCTGTTCCCTGAATTATCTGTTTTTGCTAGGGTCATGTTTTCCTGCTGTTTATCTTGGCCTTTCGTTTTTTAAAATCTCACACTTGCCCCAAATATCTGGTAATCCTTTGTTTTTACTTCATGTTTAAGAATGAAACCATAGACAGGCTGGCTGGGAGAGCCTGCGCACATAGGCAGGGATTGTTGTCCTTGGTGGGTAGATGGGGCTCTGGCTAGATGAGGAAAGATGTGCTCAGAGACATCTGTACCCAACAGCTGCTAGAGTCCTTCCTCCGCAGATAGTTCCTTGGTCACGTCTGAGAACAAAATGTCAATTTGGGTGTGGAGAGTAGTTCTAATATGAAGGCTCTTCCATACACAGCAAAGGGGTAGAAGAGATTCCATATGTAGGGTTTCCAGTTTTCAGCCCAAGATCTCTTTTCTTCCTGTGGTTTCACTTGTAGTTTCTTCACACACACACACACACATACACACACACCCCATTGTATTCAACAACACACCCTGGCTTTCCCTCCAGCTACAGCCCACTCTGAATATATTCTTTGGTCATCTCCTTTGGTCTCCACTCTACCATTTGTTTTCCATCTTTTAGAAATTCAAAATCCCATTCCCTTTCAACCTTCTCAGATTCTCTTCTTTGTCATGGGTATATATTTGATTTATTCACATACTTTCATTCTAACTGTCTCTGCAGAGATAAGAAAGAAATATAGATGCTCAAACTGTCATCTTGAACCAGAATATTTCTCTACACCATTTCTCTTTGTAATTTAAAAATAAGAATGTTTAAAAAGTTTTTAAACAGCATAAAAATAAAAATTTTAAACAAAGGTTGAATTCTTGTCATGGGAAAATGTTATTGCAATGACTCAAGAACCTTGCTTTTCTTCTAACTCAAATCTCACAGTGTTTAAAAGTCTAGCCAATTAGTTTTTTTTTTTTTACCTTTTTCTTCAGCATTTTTGTATAATCTATTATTTTCTTCCTCTAAATCCAAACCATCTATTATACAGGGGGTCTGACCCTGCTTCTTTGCTGTCTACATTCTATTTCTACAAGCATGTACTCAACTTAACAACCTGCCTTAAGGGTGTTAAATCTAAACCCAAATGGATTTTTTTTCTTGTGATTCAAAGACTATGCTAGAGTCCTCACCCTAGTTCTCCAAAGAAGCCGATGAGCAACCAAAGCTCCCAGAACACCATCCTCATGGATCCTAAGCAGAGCATCCCTGAAATTGCTAGAATGGCTTGCAGAAGCATGAAAGAGCTGATGCAGTTTTGAGTTAGAAGTTCTGTTGAGAAATGCACATGACTGGGCTTGGAAGTGTGTATTTCAGTCCCCTAAAATATGACTTCTTGTTCTTAATATCTATATATGTGCCCTTGGAATTATAAGGAGCCAGAAGAAAGGATAAATTCATCAACTCAAAGCTATCACAACAAATAGAAAAAGCAAAACAACATGATTCTCCTGCCTACTTGTGTTTGGGATGTCGTCTCATCTTCCATTGTGTTCTAGAATGTTGAAGGAGGACCAAAAAAGTTAGGGTCCTCCCTCTGCTATCATTAACTGTGCAGCTTTAAGCATTGATTACGTTGTCTATACAAAGGGAGCCATGTGAGCTTGACAGTTTTTTTCTTTTTCTGAACGGAAAAAAATCATGATAAATGTTCTGTCATTCTACTCCTCTTCACTATTTCAGCTCTTTTTTAATTTTTAAATGTTTGTCTTCAGAGCTCTACTCTTTTACTCTTTCTTGTTCCGAACTCTCTAATACTGCTGTTGCTCCTCCACTTCTTTTTTATTTTTCCAGCACTTTGTTCTTCTCTCCTTTTACTTATCCTGTTAGTCCTCTATAGTTTTTCCTTTTCTAGGATCCTTAAGGTTGTTCTTAGGGTGATGTTAAGGAGTGCATTAAGGAAATGGAAGAGGCCCCCTAGGTTCAAAATTTTATCTTTTCCTAAAAACATGCATAGGTATAGTATAACACAGGAATTTATTATAATCAAGCACCCCTGTCTGACAGAACAGCTTTTTGAAATCTTTTATCTTTTGCTTTCTGAGTGATTTTTTTTTTTATTTTGCTTTCTTATTTTGTTTTATTTTATCTGAACAGAGAACGGACATTCTTTGAAGTCTAATCATGATCACTGCAGATGAATCCAATCTACCAACTTGCCATCATTCTATAGAGTATTAGAAGATTTTTACATTTCGAAGAAGGGGAGACAATGTAAACAAATTTGGTGGGATTCTTGAGAACTAAAATGTGGTGGATTATGTTGATTTAGAACTTAAAATAGATGGGTGAATTTGAGGTCCAAACTATAGGTCTGAATCCAATTCAGTTTGGATGTATGATTACTTTTCAAGTCATCTGAAGTCTAAATAGTAATATTTAGGAGATCTGGCTTTTGCTTTGTCATTTGCCTGGTCATGAAACATTAAAAATTATAACTGTTGCTCTTACCACATATCTATTAGATATCATCAAACATCTAACAGACAATGTTCTAACTGGATGAGAACGGCAACTTCTGACACATTGCAAGTACAATGGCTCTAAATATAGAACGCAGTAAAAGTGTTTATGTTTTATGTCCAAAATTTTCCACTTTATATTCTTTTATGTACACTTTAGCCTATAAACTGACTGATTTGAGTATTCTTTTGAATGTCTTGTAGCTTTTATATATTTCTAATTTTGATTATTATAGGAATTTTTGTTTTTGATAGCCTTGAAAATGACTTAAGTCCTGATGTCCATTTCAGTTTAAAGAAAGCCGGAAGTTACTGTTTGTTCTGGTCAAAGGCCAGTAGAAGTTACAGTTCATATCAGGATGACCTGACATATGCCAGTCAGATTGACCAGATCAGAAAATACATCAGCCTCCAATATAGCCTCCTTGTGAAATTTTTGACCAGATTTACTCTGAACCACCCAAAGTTTCTGGCAGGCAGGGAAATGGGCAGTGATGCAAAAACGGAGACTCTCTGGAGCTTTTAGAAATAGTTCATGGCAAACACAGGACTTTACTCCCTGAGCAAAAGGCCACCTGCTGTTTCTGTGAACTTGTGTGTTATGTTGCTCACATTCAAAATAAACCAAAGCCTCTGTTTGATGAACCCATATGATAGTCAAATTTAGGCTATGGAATGGAGTACTTACATTTAGATTTCATGCATAGTTTGACTCGAATGTTTAAAAAAACAACTAAAAATCAGGAAGAATGTGCCTTCCCCCCCTTCATTGACTTTTAATAGATGTCATTGGAATGTAAAATCTAAGTGTGAAAAATATGAAAGGATATTCTTTAATTCCTGTCAGCTGAATACATATTTAATATGCTTCCAGACTGTTCTAAAATAGTTGAAACTTAGAGGCATATAGTGGCTGAAATGATTTTTTAATAAATATACTTTTAAAAGTTTGTGACCCACTGATAAAATATGCCTTGATATAATATAGACGTATGACTTCTTATTAATTATTAGTGAAATCTCTCATCAAGTGCATTTGAAGACATGCACATTATTTGGCATCAGTGATCAGTTGACAATTATGAAGTTTTAAAGGGCATGAAATATACCAAATGTCATTTGAAGAACATGTGTTCGACTGCATGCTATGGTCTCTCTGTGTGTATTTTTTTAATTTTCATATTGAAAGCATGCAATTCCTTTATATGGAGATCTTAATTTCTAGGTTCATTAAATTTTAAGAAATTTAATACACAATAGTAGTAACATTTAAAAAAACCAAAATGATAGATTGATGCCAGTTGACTAGGGTATTTAGCTGTTGACTAAAGGTTTCGTGGGTATGTAATCCCACCAATCTAGCCAAAAAAAAAAAAAAATCAAGAAAATATTTGAAAGAACTTATAAATCTAATTATAGATTTCTGTCAGAAAGAAAATAGGCACAGGGACACTTTTCGTATATTTTGTCCATAGAATAATAGAAGAGGTTGTGTTAATAAAGTGTTTGTTATTATGCAGTATTTTAATATCTGTACAAGTCTATTCCATTATAAAGCATCTGGCATATTTATTCCTTTATGATTATAATCACCACTATATTTCATTTAAGAGTTCAAAGCTGTGTTAAGTGAATTGTGTTTTTATGTGGAATATATTTGCCATTATGAAGAATAGTTGGTTATATTGTTATTTCAAACAATTAATTAGAATTTATTCTGTCAGTTTAAAATCATAAAATTCAAAAATTTAATTCTATGTATAACATATAAATAGAAATTTCTAATGCACGTCATTCAGTTGTGTTAATTTTTCAATGTGATGTGTCCACAGCATTCTTTATTTTGCATTTCTTTTTTCAATATGTTTACATTGTATGAGTTGAGCTTTTGCACACAAATTCTTGCCTTGTAGCTGCTTGGCAGGATTTTTCATTGTAATGTAACCACCTTTCTTATAAAAAAGTATGATGTGTATTTATTTTGTGTCTTTGTCTTCATTCCACATGTCATATAGTTTGTATTTTTATATGAAGTTATTTACAAGGAAAAGTCTTGAAAAGTTTGTGATCATCCCTTTCATTTTCATTGTTTTCAACAAATAGGTATTTAGTTCTTTTTTCCTGACAATCGTAAACAGGTTCTTAGTGTGACATAAGGCAGATAAGTCCTTAACAGTCAGTCACATATAGTTTACCTTCATATCATATGTCATGGAATAGTTATTTTAGCTATAGCTGTTTTGCTCATTTGATTTTATATCAATTCATTTTTTTTAATTTGAGGCTTAAAATTTCAGTTTGTGTGGGAGTTCCTATCATGGCTCAGCAGTTAACGAACCCGACTTGTAGCAATGAGGACGTGGGTTCGATCCCTGGCCTTGCTCAGTGGGTTAAGGATCTGGCGTTGCTGTGAGCTGTGGTGTAGGTCACAGACACGGCTCGGATCCTGTGTGGCTGTGGCTGTGGCATAGGCTGGCAGCTGCAGCTCCGATTCAACCCCTAGCCTGGGAACCTTCATGTGCCGCAGGTGTGGCCATAAAAATACAAAAAAAAAAATTCAGTTTGTGGAAGTATAATTTGCTTTATAGGAATATTAGGCATTCTTCCAAAGATAGTACTTTGTAATTACAGTAAACAATCTTTGTTGAGAGCTAATAAGCATTTTCAGACACCGTTTACTTTATTCCTTGCCGCATTGCCGTGGAGTAAATATTGAACACAGTTTTACAGGTGAAGGAACTGAAAGGCAGAGAGGTTAATGAACTTGTCCATGGTCACAGAAACAGAAGGATTCAAGGAGTCCACTTCCTCCCACTTTTACACACTATTCTACGGCCTCTCCCTTTTAATTTTTGGTATGTTTCTGTCCAAACCCAGTTGATTTGTGACGACTTGACTTATGTCTCTTGGTATTTTCACCCTTCCATTTCTTCAATTGATGTCATAGTGAAGCAAAATGATTTTTTAAACACACTTGAGCATTAAAATCTGTCTTTTCTTTTAGCCGGAAACATTTGAGCATCTTTTTATCAAGCACACAGAATCAGTGACATTTGGCCCTCTTCTTTTGGAGCCTGAAACCATTTCGGAAGATATCAGTGTTGATACATCATGGAAAAATAAGGATGAGATGGTGCCACCAACTACAGTCTCTCTACTCTTGACAACTCCGGATCTTGAAAAGAGTTCAATTTGTATTAGTGACCAACGCAGCAGTGCCCACTTCTCTGAGGCTGAGAGCATGGAGATAACTTGTGAGGATGAAAATAGAAGACAGCCCTCTATTAAATATGCCACCCTGCTCAGCAGCCCTAAATCAGGTGAAACTGAGCAAGAGCAAGAACTTGTAAGTAGCTTGGTCAGCAGATGCTTCTCTAGCAGCAATTCCCTACCGAAAGAGTCTTTCTCGAATAGCTCATGGGAGATAGAAACCCAGGCCTTTTTTATTTTATCAGATCAGCATCCCAATATGATTTCACCACACCTTTCCTTCTCAGAAGGATTGGATGAACTTATGAAGTTTGAGGGAAATTTCCCCAAAGAACATAATGACGAAAGGTCTGTCTATTATTTAGGAGTCACCTCAATCAAAAAGAGAGAGAGTGATGTGTTTTTGACTGATGAGTCAAGAGTGCGGTGCCCATTCCCAGCCCACTGTTTATTCGCTGACATCAAAATCCTCCAGGAGAGCTGTTCACACCTTGTAGAAAATAATTTCAATTTAGGAACTTCTGGTCAGAAGACTTTTGTATCTTACATGCCTCAATTTCAAACTTGTTCAACTCAGACTCAGAAGATAATGGAAAACAAGATGTATGACCTAACCGTCTAAGTTCATTCCAGAAACATCTCAGATTTATGATGGGATGAGTCATATTAAGGGTAATATGTTCTACATGGTGTTCCATAGCAGAGAGAAAAAAATTGAGTCAAATTTGAAAATGACTTCAAAAGTTAAAGAGATCTGTTTGTCCACACTCAGTAATACAGAAAAAAAAAATGTGAGAAAGCCTTCAAGAGCCTAGTAATGTAGACCTACTCTTCTAATGATTCTCTTAACCGGCTACAGTGGGAAGTTCTCGAATGCCTTGTGTCTAGCTAGAAACAAGCCCAACAATACTAGCGTTTTGAGCATTAATCTCATGTAGAAAGAGCTAATCCATCTGAATTACACATACATCTGAAAGAAGACTTCAGACTAACACTTGTGAAATGTAAATGTCTTCAAGAGTGTGACTGTTTTACCTTGAGGTGTCTTTGTTTTACACTAATTTACACATACACATATGCACACTTGTATCTAATAGGCATCCTGTACATTGTTAAATATATGATGTACTTGTTTTTGTGCTACTAGGTTGTGTGATTTGAAGATGTTTCAATTTAACAAATTCCCTGAGCACTTGCTCTTTGGTAGGAACTCCACTAAATGTTGCAGATAAGCAGAGGATTTAGCCCTGGCCTAGAGGAAATGCTTGTGAAAATATTGAAGAAATCAATCTTTATGCATCAAAACTAAGATCTGTGCCATAGAATGAACCTACCTATTTAATGGCAATACCCACAAGTATTTTGATGACAACACAAGCCTTTGTGAAAACATGTTTGCCTTAACTCTTCTTTATAAAAGATGTTGAAATGCTCACTTGATGATACAGCTAGAATGCCAAATGTTACTGCGTATCACTATAGAGTCTTTGTCTTCCCCACTCCCTCTTGCATGTACACCTTTTTTTTTCCTCTCTTACTGAGCATTTTCTCTTTAAACTAACTCCTGTGCTAATACTTTCCAATTAATTGATTGATCAATTAATTATTGATGTAATTGTATGAGACATGTACTATTATGTATTATGTATATAGTACATGTATGAGACATGTACTATTATTATATTCCTTTAAAAGATGATAAAATTCAGTAATTTGCCAGGGGTCACAGAGTTAGTGGAATCCAAATTTCTTTTTTCTTTTTTCTTTTTTTTTTTTTGCTTTTTAGGGCCAAACCTGTAAAATGTGAAAGTTTCCAGGCTAGGAGTCGAATCAGCTACAGCTGCCTGCCTACACTACAGCCACAGCAACGCAGGATCCCAGCTGCATCTGTGACCTACACCACAGCTCATGGCAATGCTGGATCCCCAACCCAATGAGCAAGGCCAGGGATTGAACCTGCATCTTCATGGATACTACCTGGATTCACCTCTACTGTGCCACAGTGGGAACTCTCGGAATCTAGATTTAAATCCAGCTCTTTTTGATGCTAGTGGTTATGTTTTTAACCAACACCTTGCCATTCATTGAAAAAAAAAGACTGACTTGTAATCTGTTTACTAAGTAGAATTGTAGTGCTGGATGAAAATTAAGTGAGCATTACACAGGTGTTTTCTTTGCCTTTAAAGGCTTTATTGTTTGTTTCAGTTCTTAGCATGGAAAGAAAATCCAAAGCATATTGAACAACAAACTAAATTAAAAAACCTGCAGAGATTGTTGTTCAATGGGAATAAGCAAGAATTGCAAGGTTATCAGTATCATCAGAATAACTTAGTCCTCAAAAGTATTCCTATGAGCTGCTACATGTCACTAGTTTTATACTTAGACTGAGAGAAGATTCTGCTGAATTACTATTACCATAAATAAAGTCTCGCACTCTGTCTCTATTCTGGTTGTGGCCATATGAAATGAGTGATCCTAAACAGTGACAAAGATCTCAGACCCCAGTTGATAAATATGTTTTCACATTTCATGGTCATTTACCAATGAGAAATCAGTCAAGCTATTGCAGGTCTTAAGTATTATTGAGATATCTCAGGATCTCACATGGTTAACCCATCGCCCTCTTACAAGAGAGAGGTAGAGGGCCCATGTCAACCTACTGGATAATTAATTCTATACAAAGATAGAAGAAAACATTTTAAAAAAATTTTCACCATTTAAAAAGAATTAAATGCGTATAGAGAGAATTATAACATGTATAGAAATTTTGGTAAAATTAACCATTATTTTTAATACTATACATGGAATTTACTTAGATAGAAAGTTACATTCTGCCCCATTCTGCATATAATTAGGGATTAAACTTGGAGCAAGTCCCCTGAAACACAACATTCTGCCATTCATCTGTGCTGCAGGACCTAGAACAACAGGAAAGAGAAACTGATAAATGGTCCAGTCAGCCCAAGGTTTTGTCATGCTCTGTGTACACTCTAGTGAATTCCTGAATCCTGGGAATGGAACTCCTGAGACCATAATAATGCCCCAGGTCCAAGTGGAAGGAATTTAGTGGTAATTCATTAAGCTGAGATCATTGAGGCTATTCTGGTGCAGCTTAAGTTCCCAAAGCATTTCAGAAATTGAAATCCCAAGGGATATTCCTTCATGGAGAGGGTTGAAGTAAGTGCTAGATTTGGGCTTTTTTTTTTTTTTTTTTGTCTTTTCTAGGGCTGCACCCATGGCATATTAGGCGAGGGGCTGCACCCCTGGCATATTAGGCGAGGGGTCTAATCAGAGCTGTAGCCTCCCGCCTACGCCAGAGCCACAGCAACGTGGAATCTGAGCCACGTCTGCGACCTACACCACAGCTCACAGCAATGCTGGATTCTTAACCCACTGAGCAAGGCCAGGGATTGAACCTGCAACCTGATGATTCCTAGTCGGGTTCTTTAACCACTGTGCCATGATGGGAACTCCAAGTCTGGCCTATTGATGTATGGATTTAGATCAGTTTTAAGGTCAGTGTGCTAGGGATCTATTTTTCACTTTTGTAAGTTCATTTCACTCTATATATGACTAGAGATTAGTGGGTCTTTATGAAAATTATCTGCCATTTCGGTTGTCTTAGAATGTTTTATACTTTGGTATGGTCAGATAGTCTCCCTATCTTTGCAGAGGTTCTGTAGAAAAATTTGAAGGGAGAGTGGAGCTGAAGTATAGGTTGGCAATTTTAAACAGGGTAAATCTAGAATTTTGAGTATTTCATTTAAAGGCCTTAAATTGGCACACAAGCTGCTAACCAGTCTCTCAAAATCTGAACTTTATGAAAAAACAGAAAATAATTTGAGCCTCTGACTTCAAGTTTAAACAGATTGATGAAGATAAATCATTTGTCAGGGTTAACAAGATGATAGATTTCCTAAGTTAAAGCTCCTAAGAAGAAAGAAGAAGCAAAAAGTTAAGGTACACTTAACTACAAGACTGGGGTCCTCCTATTGGAGCCCTATGTTCCTGTTTAGAGATGAGCTACATATTGACCAGAGGAATAGAAACAGCCTTTTATTTTTAAGCCTAATCTCAAGTAGTGAAACATCTTGGATGAAACTCCCCAACCAGTGGGTGATCCTGGACCAAGAATAAGGTTTTACAACCCTAAGCATGACATTCTTCTACCCCCTCTCATCCCTTTCCAATAAAACTGACTCCCTGTTTCCAAATACCAAATGTAGGGTCATATTTCCTCAGGAGTAATCATTTTAACGACGCAAAAGCTAAGGGAAAATAAACTTCCTCTGCAAATTGATGCCAGATTCAAAGCTACTTTGGTTGGCATCATAAAAAGATTAGGTTTAAAAGTTGTGCCCATAGGGCTTGTGTGAACTTGAACAATGTGCCAAATGCTTCAAGTCACACTGCAGCCATATGTCACTTAGACATGGATGACAAGACTTCTCTCCAAATTATTTCCTGTAGTCTTTAGAAGAAATGTGTTCTACTTTTCATCTTTCAAGGATCATCTTGAGAGTTACAAACAAATAGTAATTTTTTACTATTGAAAGAACACATTCTCAAATTTTAAAACCCCAAATTAAAATTATCCACTTTGCTATGACTAAAAGAATCCTCATTTGAGAAAAAAAAAACCCTTAAACATATTTACCAGAAAATGTGAAGAATTGTTTATAAAAAGACACTAGGGGAGTTCTCTTGTGACATAGCAGATTAAGGATCCAGTGTTTTTTACTGCAGTGGCTTGGGTTGGTGGAGTGGCATGGGTTCAATCCCTGGCCTGGGAAATTCCACTTGCCATGGGCCATGGGCATGGCTGGAAAAAAAAAAAGAAAACTTGTAAGTCAATAATTTTAATCCTTCTTGAACAATTGTTTAAAACACTAAAGCATTCCTGCACCTCACTATGATATTTGATGAGCAGGTTAGAATACAAAAGACCACAGTAGAACTGAATATTGTTGCATGTATTTGTATGAGCATCAAGAAATTGTTACCATTGGCTTTTATATTGAATGAATTATTTTTTATACAAAATTAATCAATATTTATTGTGGAAAGTTGCTGATGTCTATTTTTCAAAACTAATTATGCTTAAGATGTATGGCATTAAATTCAATTTTGTGAGAATCTTTGACAGGATATTTTAAATAACATGTCCATGCAAAAAGCCTGAAACTGATAAATAATCTAGAAGTACTTAATTTTGTAGTGAAATACTTATATTGTAGATACTGTACTTTTAAAACTTGTCGTTAAGTATTTGGCATGCAGTTAACACTTTCTCTTTAACCACAATTGGTATGTTAATAAATGTTACAAACATTAGTGCTGAGGTATGCATCACTAATTGTTCTATAAAATTTAATTATCCTAATTCTCCTTTATGTCCTTAAAGTCACAAAGAAAGAAGGATAAATATGACTGATTTTTTATCATTGTGAATTCTAAGTATTGTCAGAATTGATATGAGATAAAATATGAGGCATGGAAAGTCCAAATACAATTATTATGAATTTATTTTAGGATGACTTTTTATTTATTTATTTATTTATTGTCTTTTTAGGGCTGCACCCATGGCATATGGAAGTTCCCAGGCTAAGGGTCAATTGGAGTTGCAGCTGCTGGCCTATGCCACAGCCATGGCAACATAGGATCCAAGCTGCCTCTGTGACCTACACCAGAGCTCATGACAGCACAGGATCCTTTAACCCTCTGAGTGAGGCTAGGGATGGAAACCAAGTCCTCATGGATACTAGTTGGGTTCGTTACCACTGAGCCACAGTGGGAATTCCTGAGTTCTTGTTCTTTTGATTCTTTCTTATAGCTTTTAATAGTCTCTTTAAATGTTATATTTTCCCTCTACTTTGTCCATATTTTCCTCTATTTCCTTTAACATGTCAATTATAATTATTTTAACATGCTTCCCTAACTTCAATGTGTGAATTTCTGAGTCTGCTTTTATTAATTGGTTTATCCCTTGATTTCCTATTTTTTCACATTTACATAGTAATTTTTATTTGTAGGCTGGATATTATGAATAGTATGCAGTGGGGGTTCTGGATTATGCTGATGCCCTTCATGTTCTTTTATTCTTTTTGGCAGTTAAATTATTTACAGACCCCTTGGGTCCTATCTATGCTTTGTTTTAGGCTATCTGAGAAGAGTAAATTTCAGTTTTGTCCAGTCCTAGCTGTTAGTCTTTACTATTATTCCTAGGCATGACCTTTCTGGAGTTAGAATTAAATCTCCTGAATGCTGTTCAATGTCTTTTCATTATGCCTGGGATGAAACTCAAATTTCTCCAATATTGTGCTCTTATTACTAATCATCTTTTAATTCACAAGCAGCTCTTTTCTATAATGACTTTTATTTTTTTTCATTATAGCTGGTTTACAGGGCTCTGTCAATTTTATACTCTACAGCATGGTGATCCAGTCACACATACATGTATAGATTCTTTTTTCTCACTTTATCATGCTCCATCATAAGTGACTAGATATAGTTCCCAGTGCTACACAGTAGGATCTCATTGCTAATCCATTCCAAAGGCAATAGTCTGCATCTATTAACCCCAAGTTCCCAACCCATCCTGCTCCTTCCCTTTCCCCCTTGGCAACCACAAGTGTATTCTTCAAGTCCATGATACTAGCAGCTGTTTTCTACCAAGGGTATTGGAGTTTTACCCAGTGAATGTACAGTTTAGGATTTGGCCAGTGGCCCAAGGAACACCTCATATGGATTTATGAAGATTCCTTTCAACAGGTTGCTCCCATTGAGTATCTTGCCCTCTAAACACCAACTGCCTTACCACTCAAACTCTGACACTCCCGGCATCATGGATGTTCTCTTCCTGGGTCCAGATTAGAGAATAAGAGAGAAAGCCATGGTAAATATGGGGCTTCTTCATATGCTTTCTTTCCTCATCTCCCTGTGATATAGTCTGTCTAATGCCAGAAAGCAGTGTGTTACATATTTTGTTAAGTTTTATAGTTGTTTGTGGGAGAGTAAACCTGATAAAACTTCTGTGCCATGGCTACTATTAGAAGTATGCAATATTTTTTAAATTAAAAAATGTGTTCCTTTTCTTTCATATATTGAATCCCTTTTGCAGTTTTTCATTTATTTTTTTTGCTTTGTAGCATTATTACCATTCATACATTTTTCCTACTTATGCTATTACATTTTTTTGACTTTTCCTTCCTTCTGGGTTTTGCATCATGCTTAGAAAAGCACACCAAATTCTAATACTTAATTGATAATTAATTTTTCTTGTATTTATGTTGTTATTTGGGGGTTAACATTTTAAATTTATTTGGAATTAAATTTGGTATAAGGAGTGGAATAATTATCTAGCTTCTATGTTTTCTAAGTGGCTAATCAGCTGTCCCAACACAATTTGTTTTTGGGGAAAAAAAATATTTTTTTCGCACTCACATAAAACATCACATTTATCACTTTCTACTTCTCAAGAATATTTGTATTTCTGGGCTCACTGTTCTTTTTTATTGATTTTTCAATCTATTTTCCTCTAGTACTAAGTTTATTAATTATCACAAGCTACTCAACATTTTAATATCTGAAAGATCAAATCCCTCAACCCTGCCCATTATACCTCATTGATATTCTTTCTAGACCAATTGTATTTACTTAAATTTTTGTAAAAAAAATAATTTTGGTATTTTTTTGGAGTTAAGATAAAAATATTGAAAAATATCATTGCTACGGTATTTAGTTGCCCCAGATTATCTGTTAATTTTAAAACCTTGAGGGAAAAATATTACTTTTATTTTCCTAAATAATAATCAAGACAAATAATTCATACCTGTAATATTAAATTCTTCCCAGAATTCACCTTGGATGCTAGGCAGTAGAAATGCGACAAGTACTCTAAACTTTATGCCTTTTGAAAAAAAATTTTAATTTTTTTTTTAATTTTTAGGGCTGCACTCATGGCATATGAAAGTTCCCAGGCCAGAAGTCGAATCAGAGCTGTAGCTGCCGGCCTACACCACAGCCACAGCAGTGCAGGACCTAAGCCACATCTGCGACACCACAGCTCACAGCAACACCAGATCCCTGACCCAGTGAGCGAGGCAAGGGATCGAATCTGTATCCTTATGGATATTAGTCAGATTTGTTTCCACTGCACCACAATGGGAACTCCTAAACTTTATGCTTTAGAGGTGGGGTTATACATAGGGTGAGTATCCATCTCCTCGTGTCTGGCCTAGGCTCCTTCATCTTGTATGTAGAGGACCTTTTCAATTTTATTTATGTGTCAGTTTTGACAACAAAATGTATGTTCATCCTGTAAAGGGCTAAAGAGGAGATTTTTTTTTCACCTTCTGTTTTAAGCCATTTTAGTTGTGTATTCCACTTACAGCTGAAAGCATCTCAACTGACAGAGAAAAAGAGACAGACTTGGAGGAGTTGCCTGGTGGCCCAGCAGTTAATTATCCAGTGTTGTTACAGAAACTGACTTGGGAGTGGGGTGACTGTGGTCACAAAAATAGCAACACAATGTGAATGATTCACAGAAGGAGGATGAATGGTTATTCTGCTTCTGGTATTAGAAAACCAGCCCAGTTAAATTGAAAAAGAAAGATGAATTCTCAGGTTGAAGGAAACTCACTGTCTTGAGGATGGCATAAAGCCTTAACCCAATAAAATCAAATAATATTTAGTATATATTTTTTCTTCTTTTATAAATAATGAATGCCATTTACATAATTAGAAATTCTTGACAAAAGTTCACCATGCCTCAAGGAGTAATATGAAAACAAGTGAACATCTATGGACCCTGCGACAAAATACAGATGAAAAAAAATCTGGATGAGAAGTTCCAACTAAACTGGCTAAAACCCATGAAATTCTCCTTAAAAATCTTAGGACATTTGATAAAAGAAAAATATTCTGACACCTTCTCACAAAACAGGACTCGATATAAAAGAATAGTTGCACTGAATGCTGCTGGAGATTGACTGGCTGAAGTGTCCCAGCAAAACTTTTGTAAGAGTCATATTTAGCATAGTGACAAGGTGGCCTGTTTTGAGGATTCCTACACAGACTAGATTTGCCATCTGTTTTTGTCTTTACCTTATTTTGTGATCTTAGTGGGTCCTTCCCCTCTCTGGGCCTCAATTTCCTTACCTGCAAATAAGACGCTAGCCTTACTTAATTTCTTTCTTTTATTTTTGCATTTTTCTCTCTCTCTCTCTTTTTCTTTTATGGCCACACTTGCAGCATATGGAAGTTCCCAGGCTAGGGGTCAAATCAGAGCTGCAGCTGAGGCCTAAGGCACAGCCACAGCAATGCTAGATCCTAGCCGCACCTATGTCCTACACCACAGCTTACAGCAACCCCGGATCCTTAACCCACTGAGTGAGGTCAGAGATCAAACCCCCATCGTCATGGACACTGTTGTCAGGTTCTTAACCCACTGAGCCACAATGGGAACTCCTTTACTTAATTTTTGAGGTGTTTTTCAACTCCAAATTTCTAAGGTGGTCAGGGAAAATTTTTGAATCTGCAATGGATTAATGTTTCATACTGAAATTGCACCAGACTTTGTCTAAATCCTCAAGATGGCCAGATGCCCAAGCTTTTTGTTGCAGGGCCTCTAAACATTAAATGTGTGGCAGCTGGCTCAGGAATTTGACTCTATCATCTCTTACTCATCACACTCTGTTTGCTACCACATCTACTACTTCTATCTCCTGGGCATCTCTCAATCCTCGCCATAGTTTTCAACTCCCTCTACCACCGTTTTAGTCCAGGCTTTCACACTAGCTTGTTGGATAATGGCAATTATTGGTTTATTTCAGGCATCTGTTTGAATGTGTAACATTAGGGTAGACCAATATTTTCCAATTCTCTAATGAGAAATGAGATTAGACATCTTTCCTTGGAGTTCCCTGGCAGCTCAGCAGGTTAAAAATCCAGTATTGCCACTGCTGTTACCTTGTGTCTCTGCTGTGGTGCGGGTTTGATCCCTGACCTGGGGACCTGCCTCAGATGTGGCCAAAATTTTTTAAAAAATGAAACAAACATCTAAAAAAACACCTTTTCTTATATGTTTTAGTCATTCAGATATCCACTTTTTTTTGGGGGGGGGGCATGCCCCAGACATGTGAAATTTCCTAGGCCAGGATCGAACTCAAACCACAGCAATGACCCAAGCTACTGCAGTGATAACACCAGATCCTTAACCCACTGCACTGTAAGGAAACTTTCATATATCCAGTTTTTCAAAGTACTTTATTAAGTCCTCTGCTTATTTTTTTTTCTATTTGGTTGTTTTCTTTTGTTTCCAATTGATTTTTTCAAAAATTTCTTTATATATTCTGGATGTGAATCCTTTGTCACATATGTGAATTTTCAAACATATTGGTGATAGAGTATGAATTATTATTTTCCTCATTGATTAGCATTTTTGAGTTAAGAAGTTTTAACCTACCCTAGGATTATCAATATATTCTTCTACTTATTTTTCACAATCCATCTAGAGTTGGATTTTTTTTGTATGCTATGAGTGAAGGGGTCTCTGTATTAGTGTTTTATTGAAGTGTACAAATCACCATAAATAAAGTAGCTTCATACAACACATATTTTATTACCTTATTATTTCCATGGGTCAACAGTCTTGAAATGGCTTAGATGGATCTTCCACTCAGGAATCCACTAAGTTGCAATCAAGGTGCCCCCCGGGTGAGGGTCTCGTTTGAGGTTCGAGATCCTCTTCCAAGCTCCTATGATAGAATATATTTCCTCCCAGCTGCTGAGTTCATGGCAGCTTGTTTCTTCAAAGCCAGCAAGGGAGAGGGGCATATTTTACTTCTTGGTTGCTGACCCTTGGATCCTACTGAAAAGGGCTCTCTTGACCAGGTGAGGTCTACCCAAGTTAATTTGTCTTTTGATTAATTTAATCCACTGATTTGAAAACTTAGTTACCTCGAAAAAAAAGCCCTTCACCTCTGCCATATTCTACTGATTAAAACTAAGTTACAGGTCCTGCCAGCACTCAAGGGGAAGGAAATTTACAGAGCCATGGACACCAGGGGGCAAGTCATTAACGACCATCTGAGCACTGTCTACCACATTCGCTATTTTTTTTTTCCCTTGATACAACTCACCTAGATCCATTAATTGAGGAGACGATCATTTGCCTCAATGGGCTAGACTGTCACTTTGTCCTAAGCATATTACATGTGGGCCTGTATCTGGACACTATTCTGTTCCGTTATTCTCTTTGTCTGGTCTTGTGCCAATACCCATATTGTTTAATGACTGTAGCTTTACTATAAATCTTGACAGCTGGTAGTATAAGTCCCACAGCTTTGTTCTTTCTCATTGCATTGATCTTATATGTCCATATAGATCCTGTAATTAATTGGTTAATTTCTCAAATTATCATGTCAAGGGAATTTCCTTGACTTTTTTATAGGTCAATTTAGGAAGAATTTATATTTTAAAAGTATCAGATACTCCAATATATGAACATAGTATAGCTCTTCATTCATCTAGATTTCCTTTGATTTGAGTCAATGATTTTTTTTTTTAGTGTAAAGTTTCATATATAATTTTCTTAGATTTATTCCTTCATGTTTGATGAGTTTTTGGCTGCTATTGTAAGTGATTGCTCTAATCAGACAATATATATTTTCTATTAGTATTGTCAGTATATAAAAATATATTCGGTTTTGTATACATACCTTATAGTTTTTATAAAGGTACTGATTAGTTCTAATAAAAGATCCATAGACCCTTTTAGATTTTCTACCTCTTTAATGATGTAATTTGTGAATAATGATAGTTTTATTTGTTCTCATATTCTTAATTCATTTCTTTTTCTGCTTTATTGCAATGACTAGCTCTTTTATTATAATGTTGAATAGAAGTGGTAAGAACAAACAACTTTATCTCATTACCAGTTCCAGGAAGGAAACTTTCAACAATTCACTATTAAATGTAACTTTTACAGTGGTTTTTTTTTTTTTTTTTTCTGGCAGTTTCTTTTATCTAAATGAAATATGCATGAGCTTTATTTGACCATAACAAACTATTTTAAAGACACAAACAAGTTAGTAAAAGTATGGAACAAGTTTTATGATTCCAACACTAGTTAAAAGAAAGTTGGGAGTTCCCGTCGTGGCGCAGTGGTTAACGAATCCGACTAGGAACCATGAGGTTGTGGGTTCGGTCCCTGCCCTTGCTCAGTGGGTCAAGGTTCCGGCGTTGCCGTGAGCTGTGGTGTAGGTTGCAGATGCAGCTGGATCCCGCGTTGCTGTGGCTCTGGCGTAGGCCGGTGGCTACAGCTCCGATTGGACCCCTAGCCTGGGAACCTCCATATGCCATGGGAGCGGCCCAAGAAATAGCAACAACAACAACAACAACAAAAAGACAAAAAAAAAAGAAAAAAAAAAGAAAGAAAGTTGAAGTGTCTATAATAATATCAGACAAAGTAGATTTTAAGGCAGAGAAGTAATCTAAGCAGAAATAATGACATGGTAAACAAGAAGGAAAATTAATGAAATTAAAAACTGGTTCTTTAAGAAGACCAATAATATTGAGAAAGCCAGTCTGAGCAGGAAAAAAAAAGTGAAGATGCAATTACTAAAATTAGGAATGAGGCATGATTGATAACCAACAGTTTCTATAGGTAGCAAAAAGAAAAGAAAAGAATATTACAAACAATTTTATGACAGTAAGTATCAATACTTAGATGATATGGACCAATTTTTCAAAAGGCCGAAACTCCCAAAGCTCATTCAAGTAGAAACAGATAACCTAAAACACTGTAATATCTATTAAAGCAATTAAATTTGAAGTTAAAAAAATCTTCACACAAAGACAATTCCAGGCCCACTTTGCTTCACCATTGTTATCCGTCCTATAAACATTCAAGGAATAAAATGATTTGTATAGAATTCCAGGAAAAACTAGTTGAGGGACAATTTTCCAGCTCTTGTAATGAGATCGGCTTTCCCCTCATGCTAAAGTCAGGAAAAAGACATTACAGCTAAACAAAACTACAGAACAACACCCTTCCTGAATGCGAATTCCAAAATTTCTAATAAAATTTTAGAAAATCATTTCAATGATATAGAAGGAATTACACATCATATCAAGGTGGAGTTGATTCCAAACATGAAAGGTTGCTTTCACGTTTTCAAAATATCATACACACCTCATATATGATCCAGCCCTGTCACCTAAAGAAATGAAAGCATAGGACTTCCCATCATGGCTCAGCAGTAACTAACTTGACTAGCATCCATGAGCACTCAGGTTTGATCCCTGGCCTCGCTCAGTGGGTTAAGGATCTGGCATTGCTGTGAGCTGTGGTGTAGGTCACAGATACGGATCTGATGTTGCTGTGGCTGTGGCATAGGCTGGGAGCTACAGTTCTGGTTCGACCCTTAGCCTGGGAAATTCCATGTGGAATTAGGAGAGTGAGGCCCTAAAAAGCAAAAAAAAAAAAAAAAAAGAAGAAGAAGAAATGAAAGCACATGTTCTTGCAAAGATATACATGCCGATGTTCTTTGTCTATAATATATACAGTAACATGGATGAATCTCAGAAAATTATACTAGTGAAACAAGACAGACCAAAAAAAAAAAAAAGCCTTCTGTGAAGCTCTCAGCCACCAGAATTTGCAAATACAAAGCCTCAGCCCAGTAATATAGGAGTATTAAACCTTAGGTTCTTGAAAAGGGTTGTCAGATAAAATACAGGTCACCTGATTATATTTGAATTTAGGATAAACAATGGATTTTTTTTTTCAGTACCAACATGTCCTGTGAAATACTTTTTCTAAAACTAGAGTTCAGATTTTAACTGAGGGTTCTATAGTTTTATTTGCTAAATTTAATATCTGAATTTTGATTTTCTTATCTTTCTTGTTTGAACTCCCAAGTCCAGTTTTTTGACCTTGAGGATTTCATTAATGTTTTGTTCAGCATTTGATGTTTCACAGTGGGATGACTGTTTGGGAATCTATAGTCTACCTGCCTACTGAAAGCAGAATCCCCACTTTGGCTTTGGTAATAACTTATGCAGCCTAGGGACTCATCCGATTACTTTAAGATGTTGTCTATCTCTGACTGGGATAAGCTCTTTGGTTTCAAAGAATATTTATGCCAATTTAAGGAGGCAAGTGTTTATTCCAAGGAAATAACCTTCGCCAGATAGATTTTCTATGGTGTGTTTCTCATTTATTCTGGGAGTAAGGAACTGCAAAAGAACCACTTTATCAACCCTACTATCTAATGGAAGTTGTTACATGCAGGAATCTTTCCTACTTACTACTTTAGTTGGCTTCCGCTGAGCGTAAGATCTTCAATCTTTGCAGAACTGATATTATTTTACAAAATGAATGGGGAGAGTTTAGATTTAATTTTTGTTTGTTTTTTGTTTTTCTAGGGCTGTACCCACGGCATATGGAAGCATCCAGGCTAGGGGTCAAATCAGAGCTACATCTGCCACAGCAATGCTGGATCTGAGCCACATCTGCAACCTATGCCACCACTCAGGGCAATGCTGGATCCTTAACCCACTGAGCGAGTCCAGGGATTGAACCTGCATCCTCATGCTTGCTCGTCAGATTCATTTCCACTGAGCCGTGATGGGAACTCCAGATTTAATTTTGAAAAACTGCATTGTTAGTTATCTCAGGACTGAGTGCCTGAGCTGTAAGTCAGTCCCTTTTTATTTCCCGGTGATGATTCATAAGTGCCCACCCATGGGGCCACCTACTTGTGGTCAAGATTGAAGCTGGCACCAGAACGGAAGCCTGTCAGAGACCAGGGTAACCCTAGGGTGTGCCGATTTCACCATCTCTGTTCCACTTCCAGGCAGGTTGTCTTCCAGGCATCTCTTCTTCTGAATATGTGTAGATGTAAGCTCTTCTCTAGTCCATCACTTGAATAACAGAGGGAGAGCGTTTGTTTGTTTTCACTGATTCCCAGCACTCCCATTAAGGCAGTCTTATGCTTGGAGGGATGTCACCCTTAGTCACAGGGCTCACCACTGATACAAGGACTGGGTATCGGAGTGAAAAGAATTACCTGTTGCCTCTTCTCTCGAGTGAGGATGGGCGAGAGCTTAAGGTGGAAGGTCGCGTTGTGTCCTCTAAAACTCTCCCCGCCGCCTACACATAGCATTATCACATTTCATACACTTCATAATATCATCAAAACATCAGAGGAAAAGATGATTGCATCATACAAATGAGGCCCTTTAAATAGGAAAAGGCTGAAAGGAAATGAAATCTCAGTGAAGTGGATGAGAGGAGTACAGGAGGTGGCTATTCTCTGTAAGCTGGGAGGTGTTCGATCTGCAGTAAAGGGCACTTGAAGTGAGAAATGTTAATTATTTTCTCCAGGGCAACTGACCCATTAGAGTCCTCATAGCCAATAGACTGCCTTGAATTCTCTAAAGTCCCCTTTGAGTAACGCTGGCAATATGTGCTCAGTATTTTCTGGTCTCTGCATGCCCTGGTCATGAGGACTGGGAAAGAAACTGCTCCTAGCTGACATCTGCAGCTGGGTTCAACAGCTCCCCCAAGATGTGTAGGCCAAGCCTGCTGGAGAATAAGGGGATTGATAGAAGGTGTTATGGCTCTGACGAGTGGAGCAGAGCACAGAGAGAAAATATTTAGAGAGAAACAGCAGGTCTAGAAGGAAGATGTCGTTCCAGATATCTTATAACCTGGACGTCATAAGAGATGCAGGTCAGCCATATCATTCTTCATCAGAAATATGCACACTTAGAGCTAGAAAAATAGATGATTCTAAAACATGACTTATAAGGAAATTACTTTTCTAAAATAAAAACCCTTCTCTTAAACTCTTCCAAAAGACTGAAGAAGAAGGAACACTTCCAAAGACATTTTATGAAACCACCATCACCCCAATACCCACACCAAAGCTACTACCGAAAGAGAAAATTATAAGCCAATATCTTTGATGAATATAGATGTGAAAGTTCTCAACAAAAATTTAGCAAACCGAATCCAACAACATATAAAAAAGATCATACACCATGACCAAGTGGGACTCACCCCAACGTCACCAGGATGGTTCAACATATATAAATCAATGTAATACACCACTTTAACAAAAGAAAGGTCAAAAACCACATGATCATCTCAACAGATGCAGAAAAAACAGCTGAGAAAATTCAAATCCATTCATGATTAAAAAAAACTTACCAAAGTGAGTATAGAGGGAACATATCTCAACATAATCAAAGCCACTTATGACAAACCCACAGCCAATATAACAGCCCAGGGAGAAAAGATGAAAGCTTTCCCGCTAAAATCTGGAACAAGGCAAGGATGCCTACTCTCACCACTTTTACTCGACATTCAACTGGAAGTCCTAGCCACAGCAATCAGACAAAAAAAAAAAAAAGAGGGAGAGAGAGAGAAATAAAAGTTATCCAAGGTATCCCAAAAAAGACAAAAAAGAAAAAGAAAATAACAGCCAGCCTGTTACCACCCTGGGTCCCAAAAGATGAGAGGCTGGAGCTCCCACCAGAGATCAGGAGAGAGAACCAGCCCCTCTGAGAGGGGTGGTGAGATTGGCTGAGGGACATGGAAAGTGGGGGTGCCTTGCAGCTCCAGGCAGGGACAGGCTGGGGAATACCCCCCACCCCCAATGACCCCATCACTCTCTTCCCCTCCCTCCAGTTTCCTCCCAGAGCTCCCACTAGCCAAGCCCAACCTGGGGAAGGGGCTGGGATGCCCGCTGCTGCAGTCCTGCAGTCCGAACAAGTCAGCCCTCTGGGGCACAGAGGAGTGTGGGAAAGAGGGGAGAGTGGACGAGGAAAGGCAGAGAGGTTTTTAGTGTGGCCTCCGCGGAAAAGAAGTGGAGAGTCCTAAGTGTCTTGGATGAAATTTGTATAAATAAATACACTGCATTTCTTCCAACATGGCAGTCATGTGTACCTGTTAAAATGGGCGGCACTCGTGGTTTTTTTTGCTCTTCTTAAAGAAAGCTAAAGAAAACCACAGCTAAGGAGGGCTTGCCAAAATCCCTGTCAAGAAGTCAGATGAATCAACCCGGATGAGACCACACTAGAGTCAGACTGTCCGAACAGGACAATCTGGTTCCCACTTGGTACCTGTCAACTCGGAAAGCTCCAGCAGGTTCACTGCCTCCCTTCAGGCAGAGGCCTCTGCTCCAGTTGATTGCCTGTCTCCCAGGGACTGTCCATGACCACTCTCAGGTAGTGCCTTTTCAAGTCATTCCTCTTCTTTTAAAAATAAGATGCTTCTTTAACTGAAGTTATGTTAATATCTATTTTGCTTATGTTTTTATTGCCTGTGTGTTTCATTATAATATAAGCTTATAAACATTAAGAAAACATGGAATTTTTTTTTTCTTTTTGCTTTTAAGGGCCCATCGGAGGCATATGGAAGTTCCCAGGCTAGGGGGTGAATTGGAGCTACAGCTGCTGGCCTACACCACAGCCACAGCAACCCCCGATCTGAGGCGCATCTCCGACTTATACTATAGCTCACGGCAACACCAGATCCTTAACCCACTGAGCAAGGCCAGGGATCAAACCTGCATCCTCATGGATATTAGTCAGATTGGTTTCTGCTGCTCCACAATGGGAACTCCCTGGAATTTTTTTTTTTTTTTTCAATTAGATCTTTAATGCCTAGAACGGTGCATGGAACAAAGTACACCCATCATTTTTTTCCCCCCCAAATAAATACCTATTGAGCTGCTAGAAGCCTAACCGTAATCTCAGCATCACTGGGCTCCCCATCACATCTCAAGCCAGGAAATTCTTAAAATAAATCTTTTTCTAGGTTTTTTTTTTCCCCCTGTCTGTTGTACTCTCTGTTTTATAGCTAAGAATGGCACAACTTATTCCAAATTTGGAGACTACCATGGTTTATGTAAATTTGACCAATTCCTTGAAAGACACAAACTACTAAAGTTTAGTTAAAAACAGCCTGACTAGTTTTATATCTATTAAAGAAATTAAATTTGCTGTTAAAAACTTTCCCACAAAGAAAATTCTGAGCCCAGATGTTTTCACTGGTGAGTTCTACCCATTTAAAGGAAGAAATAATACCAATTCTCTTCCACAGTCAAAAAAAGAGGAGAAATACGTCCTAAGTCACTTCATGAGGCTAAAAATGCCCCAATACTAAAACCAGACAAAAACATTACAAGAAAGAAAATTGCAGACACAAACATCAACACAAAATCTTCAAGACAATCAAATGCCTTATGTTTGTACCTCTAGGGTCTATGATAGTATGTGTTACCTAGTAAGTCTTTGGCAACTTTTATTTTCTTTTTACTGCTGCACCTACTGCATATGGAACTTCCTGGGCTAGGGGTTGAATCGGAGCTGCAGCTGCCAGCCTAAGCCACAGTCACAGCAGATCTGAGCCACATCTGTAACACATACCGCAGCTTATAGCAAAGCCAGATCCTTAGCCCACTGAGCAAGGCCAGGGACTGATGGTGCATCCTCATAGATCCCAGGTTGGGTTCTTAACCTACTGAGCCACAACAGGAACTCCACTTTTTATTGCATGTCATTGAACAAGATCAATTTGAGTGAAATGTTAAAACAAAGAAGCGTTGGCATGCTTGCCCTGCACAGCAGAATTAAAAATAAATTAACAATGAAAATCATTTTCTCTATCTCTTTTAAGCTATTTGGAATGCCACCTCTGCCTATAATAGATGATGTCTTTATTCACTTCGTCTTTGTTGTCTTGGATGGAGCAAAGTAACTGGCACTTACTGAGGACTTCTCATGTGGCCGGTGTTGTGTTGGTGATTTAACTTGTGTGTTCTTATTTTTGTCCTCATAATTGTTAACATCCCCAGTGAGAACACAGGGGCTTAACAACTTTTCCAATTCAGAACCAGTAAGGGATTGAGTGAAAAAAGGAGTCCACGCCTAAAGGTATATACAAATCAAAACCAGCTTGTCAAAGAGTGTGCTTCTCACAGAAGTCTAACTTGGGTGTGTGAAAACTGGAACAGTGGTGGGTGAGGACATAGGATTCCCAAACTCTAAATCCCCAAAGGATTAGGCAACAATCATGGGCTAGTCAACTGGGGTGGGACTCATTAAGTTATCCATGAAGTGAAAAAAGTATCAATCCATCAACCAGCAAACAGAAATATGAGAGGGTTCCACCTTGGCTTTCCCAGATCCTGCCAATAGCCCTCCTGATTTGCATTGTCCTCTGCTGCCACCTGCTGGTCATCTATGGGAAGGCAGAAGGAAGCTTCAGACTTGGTCCTCACTCTGCGGTCTTTACCTGCCCAGCCCTACAGAGTGACTGCAGAGTTGTTCTCGAGGGGCCTGTTTTGAGATCCTGGGCTTGTCTCTATTTTTCAGATGTTTCTGAAAAGTTCTGAGTAAAGGACTTCTTCCCAGAGTCTGACTTTCCAGCCTTCAAACAGGATGCAGGTGGAAGCCTCGCCCCAGGTTCCCCAACCTTTAATATAAAGGAGGTGGAGGGTTCACCCAGCGGGGCCTGACTGGCGCAAAGTAGGGATTTTTCCAAATGAGAATTCACCCTTCGTATTCCTTCACCTCCAACTCCCACAAGGGAATGCTTAGCCCCTGCAATCTTCCCATTTGGGGTACACTTAGAACCTCAAATAGTCCCAAGGGTTTAGGGCCTTCTTGCTGGCATTTAGGACTCCCCTGGCTAAAAGATCTGCTCATGAGCTTATGCAAGAGAGAGTCCCTTCATTTGGGGTGCATGCACCACTGGGGAGTCTACAGGCAATTGTCCTGGTAATGCCAGGGCTCTAGCTAGGCCAGCAGGGGGCTCGGACTCTGAATCATGCAGTAGGACTGAAAAATGTCCATTAATGACTTGAGAAGACTGCTCATTATTTTAGGGGGATGGTTTTCCACCTAAAATCTGGGAGAAACATTAAGAAATAATGTGTGAATGCACATATTCACACATGTACAAAGAATACAACATTTCTGATGAAAGACCAAATATCAAAAGTACTTGTCTGAGGCTGATGAGATTATTATTTTTCCTCACTGAACTTTCTAGTTCTTTCCTCCCCACAGGGAACATTTACTACCAATGTAACATTTTCTTAACTTCAAAAAAAAAAAAAAGGATGTTTTTTATTCATATTCCTGGGATGTTTTTGTTGTGCGTAGGATGGATGCGGGTCTCCCAGGCAGGACCTGGGAAAGCAGAGAAAAAAAGGAAGTTCTGTTTCATGCCTGCCGCTCCCTCACTTCAGCAGCTTGAAGATGGTGAACACCAGCCCCCCTGCTCACAGTGTCCCCTCCTCCCTATGACGTCTCTTTCCATTGCCTGGTGAAATGGTCTCAATCAAGTGCCTACAGACAGACATTATTGGAGTTCCCGTCATGGCGCAGTGGTTAACGAATCCGACTAGGAACCATGAGGTTGAGGGTTCAATCCCTGGCCTTACTCAGTGGATTAAGGATCTGGCGTTGCTGTGAGCTATGGTGTAGGTTGCAGACGCAGCTCGGATCCCACGTTGCTGTGGCTCTGGCGTAGGCTGGCGGCTGCAGCTCTGATGAGACTCCTAGCCTGGGAACCTCCACATGCTGTGGGCAAAAAGACAAATAAATAAAGACAGACAGACATTATTCATTCAGCATTGAGTCAAGGGAGAGAGGGAGCGGATCACAAGGACATTTGTTTGTTTTTTTGCCATTGGAGATGTTCATGAATATCAAAGTTTAAGACTTGTTAGTTTAAACATAGTTTAACATGAGCTGAGAGATGCTAAAAGCTAAGCTCTCCCTGTTAGCAAGCAAAACACCAAACTCAACTTCTTGGAGTTCCCGTTGTGGCTCAGTGGGTTAAGTACCTGACTAGTATGCATGAGGATGCAGGTTGTATCCCTGGCCTTGCTCAGTGGGTCAAGGATCTGGTGCTGCTGTGAGCTGGGGTGTAGGTCGCAGACGCGGCTTGGACCTGGCATTGCTGTGGCTGTGGTTGTGGCGAAGGACCAGCTTTCCAGCTTCCTCTAAAAAGTCTGAATTCTGGGGGTTCAGAACTCCTCCCCCAGCTCTCTGGTGCTGAAAATACCATCTTTTGGTTGAGGTTCCCCCTTCTGAGGGGCTGTAGTTTGCCTCCTGCAGTTCTTACTCTCCAGGTTATTGTCCTTTTCGCTTTTTTGCATTTTCAGCCTGCAGGCGCTCTCTGTTTTAAAAACCTAACATGACCTGAGCAGACTTCAAGTTCATGACTCTCTCTCTGTAGAGGAAAGTGAGTCTTCAGAGGCATTGAGGCAGAAAACCTGACTCCTGGCTGCAGACTTCATTTTAGTTCATCTTTTGGCAGCATTTGACTCTATGGATAACTTTTCATTCCTTTAAACATTACATCACGTGACTTCGTACTGTACGTCCATGGTTCCTCAGTAGCTTGCAGAGAGGGATGCAGGAGGCAATGGATTGAATGGGTTTGACTTGTTCCTTGCGGTGCCCCAGGCAGAACTTGTGTTCTGCTTGTGGGAGGTCCTGATTTCTGCGGCAGGGGGAGGTGCCCCGTCCAGGGCACGCCTCTGCAGTCTTCGGGATCGGAACCCATGACTGCCACCCGGCCACACTGGGCTCTTCAGGCACACAATCCATATAGTAAATAAAGGAATTACTCTATTGGTTGTTATAGTAGATCCCGATTATAGTGAGGGGCCTGTACTGCTGCATCACAATAGGGGGATTGGAAGGAGTGTGTTTGAAAATCAGAGCATTCATTCAATGTATTCAAGCCTCTGGATCAGGAACTGGCAAACGTTTTCTGGAAAGGCCAGACACTAAATACATCAGATTGGCAGGCAATAGGGTCTCTGTCATAACGATTCAACTCTAATGATGTAGCCGTCAAGACAATACATAAACAAGCATGGCTGTGTTCAAAAAAACAAAAGTTATTTACAAAAGCAGGCAGCTGGTCCATAGTGTTGGCCTACAGTTTGCTGACTTCTTTTCTAGGTTTCACCTCAAGAAACCAAGATTTACAGGGCCTAGAGGACGATGTCAAATGATGCCATGAAGTTGCATTCAGCCAAATCCAGAACGTGGGCAATTCCACAAAACAAATGACTTGTTTTCTTCAACAGATATATGATCTGAAAACAAAGGAGGAAGAATTTCTGTACAGTAAAAAATATCCATGAAACGTACTAATAAAATTCAATATGTGGAGCTTTAACTTAAAAAAATTAGATTATCAGGAAAAAATCAAAGAGAGGTTGGGAATTACATGACCCTGAAGAACTGAAAAGAATTTATCGGATAGGACAATGGTATTGCGGCTATGTTCAATTCATATATAGTGAGGCATTGATAGTGAAATAATGCAAGGTCTGGGATTTTGGAGTTCCCATCATGGTGCAGCAGAAACGAATCCGACTAGGAACCATGAGGTTGTGGGTTTGATCCCTGGCCTCGCTCAATGGGTTAAGGATCCGGTGTTGTGGTGAACTGTGGTGTAGGTCACAGATTCGGCTTAGATTGCGCATTGCTGTGGCTCTGGCGTAGGCTGGTGGCTGCAGCTCTGATTAGACCCCTAGCCTGGGAACCTCCATATGCTGCAGGTGCAGCCCTAAAAGGACAAAAGACAAAAAAAGAAAAAAGAAAGAAAGAAAGATAGAAAGAAGGAATCTGGGATTTGCTTTAATACTGTCCTGTCCAGACCCCCCAAAAAGCGTGTGTGTGTGTGTGTGTGTGTGTGTGTGTGTGTGTGTGTGTGTGTGTGTGTGTGTATTGCGTATTGGGGGAGATATTGAGGAAATAATAATAGTGGCAAAATGTTGATAGTAGTTGAAACTGGTTGTTGAGTACCTGAAGTTTCGTTTTACTGTTCTCTGTGTTTTTGTGACTGTCTGAGAAATTCCATCAGAAAGACTTTTTTTTTTTTTGTCTTTTTGCTATTTCTTTGGGCCGCTCCCGCGGCATATGGAGGTTCCCAGGCTAGGGGTCGAATCAGAGCTGTAGCCACCGGCCCAGGCCAGAGCCACAGCAACGCGGGATCCGAGCCGCATCTGCAACCTACACCACAGCTCACGGCAACGCCCGATCGTTAACCCACTGAGCAAGGGCAGGGACCGAACCCGCAACCTCATGGTTCCTAGTCGGATTCGTTAACCACTGCGCCAGGACGGGAACTCATCAGAAAGACTTTAAAGAACAGTAAAAATAATTTCAATTGAATGAAAATGTTGAAGATGCCAAATTTCTGATCACTTTGCTCACTTATTATTTAGGGGCCCAGCAGATAAAATGTGGGATGCTCCATTCTTTAATGCCACAATTTTCTCAGTGTTCCCTGCTGCAGTTGTTGCAGGAAGGGGGGGGACCCCTTCCAGGGTTTAAGAACCGGCTCTTGTCTAACACTGGGGAATGCATTGTCCGGGGAGATACAGTTGCTGACAAGGCAAAAGACTTCATTAGGAAGGGTTGCCTAGGCAGAGAGCAGCAGGGGAAGGGAACCCAGGAGAACTGCTTCATTCCGTGGCTCGCAGCCTCGGGTTCTATGGGAATGGGCTTAGTTTCTAGGTTGTCTCTGACCAATCGTCTTGCGCAGTCTGTTCTGGGTCTGGCTCAGGGTCCTTCTTGGTGGCACGCATGCCTCTCAGCCAAGGTGGATGCCAGGGCCAAGGATCCGGGGAGGGTGGTCGTCTCCTCCCTCCTATCGGCCCCTCCCAAGTCCTCCAGGTTAGTCTTCAGGGCAGTACCATGTCCTCATCTGGGCCTCCTCTTGTGAGTCACCGTGTGCTATTATAGTGTCTGGCCCAGGTAGGCAGTTTCTGTCAATGGTCCCCTAACATAATTCGTTTTGCAATCTAAACCTGTGGGTAAGTAATTTCTCCTACTAAGCTGTCATTTCTTTTTTTTTTTTTTTTTTCCTTTTTTTTTTGTCTTTTGTCTTTCCAGGGCTGCACCTGCGGCATATGGAGATTCCCAGGCTAGGGGTCCATTCGGAGCTACAGCTGCCAGCCTACACCACAGTCACAGCAGCTCGGGATCCGAGCCATGTCAGTGACCTACACCACAGCTCACGGCAATGCCGGATCCTTAACCCACTGAGCGAGGCCAGGGATCCTCTGTTCCTAGTGGGATTCGTTTCCACTGCGCTACGATGCGCATTCCCTCAGCTGTCATTTCCACAAGGGATTCCTTATCTTTTTATGAAGTTAAAATGTGTCTGCTGAAGAGGTGCAAGAGGACCTGAGAGAGGACACCTTCCTCTTCCTGGAGTCTCTCTGGAAAGAATTTAGGGAAAGAAGATGTTCCTTCTTTTTTCTTTTTTTTCTTTTCATTTGGATCTTGGGCACCTACCTTCCCTGTGCTATACCTGCCACACATCCAGTTGTTACCACTGGCCATTTCCATCATTAACCTCTCGGCACCCCCCCCCCCAAAGGCATTGGAGCTTAGACCTGCTGTGGCACCACCTTTGAGACCCAGACAGTGTCTGTCCCTGCCGAGCTGGCATGTGCGCTGAAGTTCCATCTCCTGTTCTAATGTCAGGTTCCATTAGGGAGTGTGTTCCCACCCCATCTTTTTAGTGAATATACTGACTCCTAACCTTTCAACACCCCAGACCAAGACAATAAACCCCCAGGCCCAAGTACAAATCTTGTGGGAGTTTAGCCTTAGAGATTTGAACCTTAATCTTTTATTTTTATTTATTTTTTCTTTTTTTGGCTGCTCTATGGCATATGGAAGTTTCAGAGCCGGGGATCTGATCTGAGCTGCAGTTGCAGCAACACTGGATCCTTGAATCCATGTGCCAGGCTGGGGATCGAACCTGGCATTGCAGAGACAACACTGATCCTGTTGTGCCACATTGGGAACTCCTCAACCTTAATTTTTTTTTTCTTTTTATTGCTGCATATGAAAGTTCCCAAGCTAGGGGTCTAATTGGAGCTGCAGCTGCCAGACCATGCCCCAGCCACAGCGATGCAGGATCCTAGCCATATCTGCAAACCATGCTGCAGCTTGTGGCAATGCCAGATCCTCAACCCACTGAGTGAGGCCAGGGATCAAATCCTCATCCTCATGAATATTAGTGGGGTTCTTAACCTGCTGAGCCACAACAGAACGCCTCAACCTTTATCTTTATTCAAATCCAGAAAAGACCACGAATGAGGGCTCTTGATTAGAAAGCGGAGGTTGGGCTGGGAGTACAGAGCCCCCCGAATGTCCTCTAGATGGTCTACTGACCCCCTGCCCCAATGATTAACCTTGATTAGCTTCCCTTTTCTCCCTTTAAAAACGTTCCTGGTTGATCAGACTCTTCAGAGTTGGTTCTTGGACATGAGTCCACCTTCTCCCCAGGTTGCTGGCCTCCTGAAGGCAAACTTTCCTTTCCTATCTGTTAGTTTTGCTGAGGGAGGAACACTCAAGCCAAGTTGGTAAAGCAAGAGAGATTTAGGGAGGCATCAGGAGGGGGGTGGACTGAGCTCAGGATGGCGCCAGCACTGACTGATGAGGAGATGCTAGGCTTATAAATGATTTGTGGTGGGAATCCGTGGCTGGAGTTCATGGTGGGAACTTGTGTCAGGAACAAGGAAGAAGGAGGAGGGGAAGGTCAAGGGAGGGGTAGGTGGGTCGAGTCCCATGACAGAGGGCAGTGAATCCTTGTAGGTGGTTAACCTATGCAGGCAGTTGTTTTCTGCAGGCCATTATATCTCACTGCACAATTTGAGCATCCACACTCCAAGAAAGGGTGTAGATCTTGTGCCAGGCCTTCCCCATGTCTGCAGCAGGTCTCCAAGGTGAATAGCCACATTTGGGGGGGGGTTCCCATCATGGCTCAGTGATTAATGAATCTGACCAAGAACCATGAGGTTGCGGGTTGTGGGGGTGGGGGTCTGTCTCCATCCTCCGAGGAACCTATCACAACCAACTCTTGTCTCTCAGTGAGCAGCCAAACTTGAGCTCAGGAATATCTCGACTGTACCTATGATGCCAGAAAGATGTTACTGGAATCTGGGTTCTTGTTCACGCAGCCGAAGAATGAACTTTGCAAACACTCAGGCAGCAAGCAAGCAAAGTCTTTATTACAGGAAAGCCAGCAGCTCCCAGGAGAGTTGGGAGGGGGGAGAAGAGCCCCCCTCTCTATAGTCTTATAGGGGTTTTTAATCCCTTAAATATGGTGCGGGGGAAACAACATGGGGTCCAGAAAGATGTGGTTTTCTCCCATTGGCCTTGCCCAGTTACCTATATCAGTCCTTGTCCAATAGGAGTCTTAGGGGTGGAAATGTCCCATAAGTCTTATGGTTTCTTTGCCCTTTTCTTCCCATAAACTGAGTCACAGGGGGTTAGGGATTAATGTCCATCTGGGCATAGGTACACTCCCTATTGTAAACAACCCTGTGGGGCTGTTACTCCCTGGAGCCCTTAAGCCACAAAGGTTAATCAATGGCCATATCGAAGGATGCATCGAAGCCCAGGCTCCTACACTGACTCCCTGAGTTATTATTCTGCCTCACCTACGCATCAAAAGATTTAAAATGGGCATTCTCCTTAACTTGGCAATTCCAATTCTAGGAAATGATTCAAAGAGAATAATTAAAATGTGCTAAAAAATGTGTGAGCAAGCATGTGATTTCTAAATTGACATGGAATGTTATGTAGCTGTTAAAAATATGTAGTAGAAGAATAATGATGTGGGGAAATATTCATAATGAATTTTTGTTCTGAAAAGCAAGTAGGCCAGGAGGCATTTTTTTGTTTTTTTGTTTTTGGTCTTTTTGGGGCCTCACCTGCAGCATATGAAGGTTCCCAGGCTAGGAGTCGAATCAGAGCTATAGCCACCAGCCTACACCACAGCCACAGCCATGGGAGACCCAAGCTGTGTCTGTGACCTACGCCACAGCTCAGGACAATGCTGGATCCTTAACCCTCTGAGTGAGGCCAGGAATTGAACCTGCGTCCTCATGGATATGAGTCAGATTCGTTTCCGCTGAGCCACGATGGGAACTCCTTTTAATTTATTATTTATTTATTTATTGCCATGCGATGTTTTGATTTTTATAACTCACTGCTTTACAATCTGGGTTTTGGAGAGCCTAGAAAGAAAGAAGCGAATTCTTTAGTGATTGGGTCTGGATGATGAAATAGGGAGAAAGGTGTCCTCTGTCCTGGGTTCTTCTGGCTGGTCTAAGAATTAAATTGTCATGAGACAGCCTAACAGGGGAAAAGTCACTCGAAAGTTTAATAACATGCACGCATGGGGTGGTAGAGAGTAGCATTTGCCACCCTAAAATAGATCTCTTTGATGTATTAATGTCTTTTAATATGGTAATTTTCTTTTTTTGTGTGTGTGTTTTTTGTTGTTGTTGTTATTGTTGCTATTTCTTAGGCTGCTCCCGAGGCATATGGAGGTTCCCAGGCTAGGGGTTGAATCGGAGCTGTAGCCACCGGCCTACACCAGAGCCACAGCAACGCGGGATCCGAGCCGCGCCTGCAACCTACACCACAGCTCACGGCAACACTGGATCGTTAACCCACTGAGCAAGGGCAGGGATCGAACCCGAAACCTCATGGTTCCTAGTCGGATTCGTTAACCACTGCGCCACGACGGGAACTCCTAATATGGTAATTTTCTGAGACACAGCAGACATGGGAAGGGCTCTGAAAACCAACTAGAAGGTGCCGTCTGGTAAGACACACCTTTGCAAGGGAACCCTCCATTTGTCAGGGTGTCTCTCTCCCTGAAGAGGAAGAGGAGGACCACTTAGCTAGGAGCTCATCGGGGAGAAGGCCAGGACTCAAATCTGCATCACAATCACCCTGGCCACTGTGCTTTCCTGGAAACGTCCCACAATGGACTCTCCCCACCCTCAATAGCCTCTTCAGTCTTTCACTGACGATGACCTTGAAGATGACTTTGAAGTTGAGGACTTGGCCATTTTGGTGAGTTTCTCAGCGTTCCCGAGTCTCCTCGCAGGTACACATGCTCTTAAACTTGGTTTTCTTTTCTCCACTTACCGCAGCCCATGGCAAGCCCTGGTTTTTGTCTGCGCACTTCCCTGTCTCCCGCAGCTTGAATTTTTTGACTCAATCCTCCGCACCAAACATCTTCAGAGATAATGATCTGTTGAATCTACAAAATCATCCACAAGACTTACCGGTGCTATTAAGTACTGAACAAATGTTTCTTATTGTCGACTAAAAAAAATAGGCACAATTTAAAAGTTGAGAGGTAGGTTTTATTTGGGGCGAAATGAGGACCATAGCCTGGGAGGCAGCATTTCAGATAGCTCTGAGGTACTGCTCCAAAGAGGAAGGGTGGGGGGGTCAGCAGATATGTGATTTTGGTGAAGTGGGGGAGGAACATGCAACCAAGCACATATTTTTTCAGAAGGTCGCTGCTAGTCCCGAGGAGCAGATGTCACCATGAAGGATTTTGGTGCTTTTCTAAACATGAGGGGATGCAAGAATTGGGCTCATAAAAGCGTCTCCTGAAAATATCTAACTATCCGAAGACTGGTTCTGCCAGTTCTCCCAGAGCACAGAGTGCCTCACTCCTGGTCTCCACTCTGAGCTCCTTGCAGGGGGTGTTGAGAATCAGCAGCTGCAGTGGCTAATGAGCCAGTCCATGCAGAGGCAGATGGCAAGAGCCCGTCTCCAGTTCACATTATGATAGAGAAGATGTGAAAGGAAGGGGAGGAGAAGAAAGAGAAATGCAAGAGAAGGGGAAGAGGAGTTCCCGTTGTAGCTCAGTGGTTGACAAACCCGACTAGGAACCGTGAAGTTGCAGGTTCGATCCCTGGCCTTGCTCAGTGGGTTAAGGATCTGGCATTGCTGTGGCTGTGGTGTAGGCCGGCGGCTACAGCTCTGATTAGCCCAGGAACCTCCATATGCCAGGGGAGCAGCCCTAGAAAAGGCAAAAAGACAAAAAAAAAAAAAAAAAAAGAGAGAGAGAGAGAGAGAAGGAGAATAAACAGGAAGAACAGGAAAAACAGGTTTGCAGAGAGAATAAAAACAGTGCCTGAGGCTTAGGGGCCATACAACTGACAGCCCACTCACCTCTGTTTTGCAGAAGTCCTAATTCAGTGATTTAAAAACAACTTTTTTTTTTTTTTTTCCTTTTCAGGGCTGCACATGTGGCATATGGAAATTCCCAGGGTAGGGGTTGAATCAGAGCTGCAGCTGTCAGCCTACCCCACAGCCAAGCAACAACAGATTCATGTCTGTAACCTACACTAACAGCTTACAGCAATGCTGGATCCTTAACCCACAGAATGAGGCCAGGGATTGAACCTGCAGCCCCATGGATACTAGTTGGATTTGTAACCCACCAAGCCACGATGGGACTCCCAAAACAATTTTTTTTTTAAAGTACCAGAGTTTTTTTTTGTTTTTTTGTTTTTTTTCCCTATCAAGTGACATGTTGATAAAAGTGGGGACTTTGGGCTGGAAGCATAACTTGCTGTACTTACCCAGGGAACTCCCAGCTGGGACAGCTCTGAGGCAAATGTCAGGATATGAGAACTATTTGAAAGCCACTGACTTAATTCACTTCTGGATGATGGTTACAAGTGTGCTTTTGTGAATAGAACTTTGATCTCCTATAGGATCAATGTTAAAATTTGGGATCTGTTTCTGAGATCCCCTTTCAACCCATACTAAATCCAAAACCAGTCATTAAAATATGGATAAAGCAGATGCAAAGGTCGTGTAATATGGAATTTGCCTTAAAAATATTCCTTTTAGAAGTTTTTTTCTACATGAGTTCTCTTGACTGAAGAATGTATTTAACATGAGCTCTTCTTTGCCTGATACACATTCCTAGTCCTAGGATTTTCAAACAGCTTTCAAAGTTAGTATTATTTATCTTGAAATTTTCTGTGGTCATTTGATATGCATGAATACTTCTGAAAATCTTTCAATGGAGTAAGAGTTGGTGAGGGAGATTTTTCAGGGTAACTTTATTTTCCTCAGTGATTCCTTGCTCAAAACACACAGTGAGTCTGACTTCAATGAGCTGGTCAGCAAAGCTCATCTACTTATTGCTCAGAGTTAGGATAAGAAAAAGCAAGGCACGCGTGTGATCCACAGGTAACAAAGGGAAGCAACTGTCCCAGGATGGCTGGGTCACTGACCACCTGTGAGCTGCCTTTGCTCTGTTCTCATCTCCACCTTCCATTTTCCTTCAAATGGGAAAAAAGGCAAGTGCACAATGCAAATGGCCTACTGGCCTGGGTGCTGCTGAGAGCCACTGCTTAAAGCTGGGGATGAAATTCTTTTTCTCAGTTGCATCTCCTTGAACCTAATACCAGCTGTGTTTCAAGCTGAGCTACCACATACCTGCTGGGAAGCTGTTTGCTGCCTGATGCTACGAAAATGATGACATTCACTGCTTCAAGTGAGAGAGGGAAACAGCTTGTTAGGAGGCCAGAAGAAGAAAAAAAAAACGTTCAATTAGGTATATCTCTTTCAGCCTCTATCCAGTTGAAGGGTGAAGAACAAAAGCACACGTATGTGTGTGTGTGTGTGTGTGTGTGTTGAGCAGTGTTAATCCGAGGTTCTCTATTTCCAAAGCATCTATCACTGTGGGCAAATTTAATTTCCTGAAATGGAAGTGATGGGTGTTTGTGTGACTCCTAAAGCTACTGCTGGCCCGAAGTGCAAAGCTCTGGGGTCCTTTTTCTGCTTTGTTCCTGACCTCTGGGGGTTTACAAATGACCCCTCTTGCTCCATTTGTAAAAACTAGACTCTAGAGAGGCAGAATGTACACCCCCTCCTTGACTATATTATTAAAAAGCATGATTTCTTACCAAAAAAGAAGAGAGAGACGCCAAAGAGAAGAACAAAGCTTTTCTCTACTGGGCACAGCATGTTTATTTTCTAAGACCTTTTAGAACTCACCCTAGAGAAAAGAAAGAATTCAATATGCAGTTATCTTTCCAAGGGAAAAAAAATGAAACATGCTAAGATGGATATTTACATTCAAATTTTGTACTTCACATTGGCCCTGCATGACTAGCACTCTCAAGGAATAAGAATTTTCTTATTTTTAATTTTTTTGGAAAAAGCTTTTTTTTTATGATTTGAATTTAGACGTGTTGGAATGTTAGGTGCTACTTGGGGTTGAGAGCTCGGGGGTCAGGTTATGAAATTCATAGTCTAAATATTTCCTATCTTGATTTCTAGAATATCAGCCAAACAAATTTGTGGAAGTCAGCAACTCCTTTTCAAAGTAAAGAACAGTTACCTTCCCACATGGTCACTATAAGTTTTTAAAGGGTGATAAATTTAGAATACAGCCTAGGAGTTCCCGTCATGGTGCAGTTGTTAACGAATCTGACTAGGAACCATGAGGTTGCGGGTTCGATCCCTGCCCTTGCTCAGTGGGTTAACGATCTGGCGTTGCCGTGAGCTGTGGTGTAGGTCGCAGATGCGGCTCGGATCCCGCGTTGCTGTGGCTCTGGCATAGGCTGGCAGCTACAGCTCTGATTAGACCCCTAGCCTGGGAACCTCCATATGCTGCAGGAGCGGCCCACGCAATGGCAAAAAAAAAAAGAATACAGCCTAGAATTCATTAGGACCTGCTAGACCATGTCTGTCTTTTTTTTTTTTTTTTTTTTTCTTTTCTTTTCTAGGGCCGCTTCCTGCGGTATATGGAGGTTCCCAGGCTAGGGGTCTAATCAGAGTGGTAGCCGCCAGCCTACACCAGAGCCACATCAAGGCCAGATCCTTAACCCACTGAGCAAGGCCAGGGGTCAAACCCGCAACCTCATGGGTCCTAGTCGGATTCATTAACCACTGCGCCACGACGGGAACTCCTAGAGCATGTCTGTCTTATCTCTGTTGACTTCCCATGGTAAAGCATAGTGCCTGAGTCATATCAGCCCTCAAGAAAATGTTCTGATGGGATGAGGAACTAAATGATTCTTTCATCATCATTATCATCATCAACAATATCCTCTTGCGCACCCAGATTCCGTAGGGAACCCAGGAAGGTCCTTATTTCTTCAGCTCTGCTTAGCTCTGAACATCGATGACCAGCAGCCCGTAGATCAGCACCCTACCCCATCTCTGACTTGTGTTAGAAGGCTCTGCCATATATGGCTTTCTCACTGGTGGGTGGATTCTGGAGTAGATCTTGTTGCTGTAAGCCCATATTTTTTCCAGAGAGGAACTACTGTCCTTTTCCTGGATAAAAGTTTATCAGGCCCTGAGACCATTCTGCCTCATTACCTTTCAAATCTCTCTGGATCATAAATTTAGGAGGTCCAGCCCAAGATGCTGATTTTCCCTTGTATATCGACTGAAAGGTTGGACTACGAGTTAGTGAGCCACCAGCTTCCAGGGACTCTGCTCTCTGTTTACTTCCTGCAAGAAGCCAGCTGCTATTTCTGACCTTGGTCACATGGCTTTGTGATTTTCGAGTGGACTCACTTTTTTTTTTTTTCTTTTTAGGACTGCTCCCAGGGCATATGGAAGTTCCCAGGCTACGGCTTGAATTGGGCTTACAGCTGCTGGCTTATACCACAGATACAGCACAGGATCTGAGCTGCATCTGCGACCTACACCACAGCTCATGGCAACTCCGGATACCTGACCCACTGAGTGAGGCCAGGGACTGAACCTGAATCTTCATGGATACTAAGTCGGATTCACTGCTGCTGAGCCACGACGGGAACTGCTGGACTCCCTTTTAAGGTGTTTTGTGGCCTCAGTGAAGCTCCCTGGATGTAGGTAATGATTTGTCTTTCAAAGCTCTATCAAACAATGAAAAATAAATTAAATTAAGAAAAACAACAACAACAACAACAAAAAACCAAAGAACCAAGGGAAAAAAAACAAAACAAAACCAAAAAAACAAAGCTCTATCCAAGCCCCCATGCCACTTTAGCCCCTAGTTTTTCAGCTGTTTCTACAGCAGATTCTCCTTGTTGGAGATCTTCGCCCTTCCAGATATTCCTCTAGAAGGGACTTGTATGGCTCCAAGCTGGAGCTTCTCTCCTGTCTGGCTCACATCAGGCCCACAGGAACAGGCACTGGTCCCTTGTCCCAACTGTCTGGGCATGCTGGCTCATTGCAATGCACTGACTTCTATCCCTTACCTGCAGGCCACTTTAATCTTTCTCACATGAAGGTCAAAGCAACACGCCTTAGTGTTTTTCAGCTTTGGAAAACAATACAAAGCTCTTGCAGAAGTCTGGGAGTGCCCCCTCAGTAGCTAGAGGGGGCAGAGATGCACCCTTTCCTCATTTGGGGTGGAGTAGGTTGAGGTATCGTGCAAAGCCAAGCTCTTTTCAAAGAACTCTCTTTACAAGTCCTGTCTCTGTATCCACTCGCTCACCCCTTTTACAGGCAGTCCTTGAGTTTGATATCCACTATGTACCACACTAGGCAAAAGTGAGATGAAGAGATTTCATTTCAACATTCTGTTACTTTTTAAAATCACAACTGGGAACAGGAAAACCTGTAGAATTTTATGTCTCTTTTTTGTCATATCAAGGACCTGGAGTTTGGCTGAAGAAAAATGTCTATCAATCTCTCCATTTTGAAGAATATTGGAGAAGAATCACCTAACTAGCAGCAATTAGAAATAATAATAAAAAAAAAAATAGCTGGGTCAAATCTCAGTCAGAAGATGGTAGAAGTCCCAAGTCTTAAACTGGCAGCTCAATTTAAGCCTCCTCTCTATGTTGCATTTCATTAAACCACTGGGAAAAGATGCCAGGATGCAGCCTTAGGGACTTGGTTAAAAGCTTTTCAGATTGATAGTTACGGGATCTTGAAATGAATAGCATTCTCAGGATTAATAGAAGCTTTGCTGAAAACAAATAGTTCTTAATACATTTAACTACGGAAATATTTAGGAATATGATTTTTCTTTTTCTTTTTCTTTGCCTTTTCTAGGGCTGCACCTGTGGCATATGGAAGTTCCCAGGCTAGGGGTCTAATCAGAGCTGTAGCCGCCGGCCTACACCATAGCCTCAGCAATGCCAGATCCAAGCCGCATCTGCAACCAACACCACAGCTCACGGCAACGCCGGATCCTTAACCCACTGAGTGAGGCCAGGGATCAAACCCTCAACCTCGTGGTTCCTAGTGGGATTTGTTAACCACCGAGCCACGACGGGAACTCCCGGGATATGATTTATATTAATGGGAGTTAGAGATTTGAGATGAGACTCCATGATGGTTCAGCAAATGGGGAACAACCAGTAATCTTTTCATGATTCTCAAAAACGATCATTGATCTTTCTTTACTTGTCCTTTTAACCCATATCAACCACTTTAACCATTAAAATATGCCCTTTACTAATGAATTAGCGTAAGGACATAAATACTTGGTATTGATGAAGTGTAGGTATATAGACAGTTTTACATAATCCAGGTGGAGGTGTATTTGTCACAGCCTTTTCAAAGAATAACTTGACAAAATGCATCAAGAGCCTTTAAAAGTTCATACTTTCAAGCCCAGTAATTCTCTTCTAGAAATTAAGAAAAAAAAAAAATCCTAAGATGTTTTGTTTTGTTTTCAGGCCTCCACCTGCGGTATATGGACGTTCCCAGGCTAGGGGTCCAATCAGAGAGGCAGTTGCCAGCCTAGGCTATAGCCACAGCAATGCTGGATCCAAGTGCATTTGTGACCTACACCACAGCTCACGGCAATGCCGGATCCTTAACCCACTGAGCAAGGCCAGGGATGGAACCCAAAACCTCATGGTTCCTAGTCGGATTCGTTAACCACTGAGCCAGGATGGGAACTCCCTAGAGGTATTTTTTCAAAGGTGTTTCTGTGGGTGAAACATGCCTGTTTCCCTTCTGTAACAGAAGAAATCAGTTATGTATAATTAACAGGGCACATGGTAGTTTCATTCCATTTGAGTTCAGCTTAAAGCTTCTGCAATGACCCTTAGACCACACTCTCATCTGCAATGTGTGTATTCTTCTGCAAGGCAAATGTTTCTAAAGAAACTCTATGGAAGTGGAAAAGTTCCAAACATACCATCTTATATCCAAAGGAGAAAATGACACACCCATTAATAACGAATATTAATGAGTCTCATAAGTGTGGGTTGTTGCTGTTCTGGATGGAGATGAGTAATAACGAGGGACTCCCTAGCTCTGTTCTGTATGCCAGAGAGAGAAACGAGCTCACAGTATCTCTCAGTGATCAAGCATGACAGGGAGAGCGTGTTTGTGGGAATAAATGGAAAACCATTAGCAGGACTCCATTAAAAGGTAAGGGAGCTAATGCATTAAAGCCAAACTGGCTTCTCAGAATATGTTTCTCAGTTGCATCACCCGTCTCTATGAACCCTCTCGCTCTCTTTGCTTCTTCTTTTCAGTTGATGTAAACCTCTGCCTGTAAGAGAAAGAAGTTATTAATACATAAGTTCTGTGGTTAAAATAGTTGAACCAAGCCAGAATTGCTATCCCAGAATTTTGCAGAAGAGCAAAGTTGAAGGACTGGCACTACCGAACTTTGACTTACTATAAAGCTACAGTAATCAAGACAATGAAGAATATGAAGAGCCAAAAAAGAAGAGACAAAAAGATCAATAGAGCAGAGAGCCTAGAAATTGATCCTGATAGATACAATCAACTGATCTTTGACAAAAAAAACAAAGGCAATGCAAGGAAGCAAAAACAGTCTCTTCCAAGAATAACTGGACATCCACATGCAAAAAAAAAAAAAAAAAGAAAAGAAAAAAGAAAAAGAAAAAAAGGAATCTAGATAGACCTTATACTCCCCCAAAATTAACTCAAAATGAGTCACAGACCTAAATGTAAAACTCAAAAATATAAAACTCCCGTAAGATAAGATAGGAGAAAGCCAAGATGACCTTGGATATGGAGTTTCCTTTTTGTATACAACACCAAAGATGCAATGCATAAAAGAAATTATAAGCTAGATTTCATTAAAATTGAAAATTTCAACTTTGCAAAAGACCATGTCAAGGGAATGCGAAGATAACCCATAGATTGGGGAAAATATCTTCAAATGACACATCCGATAAAGGACCATTATCCAAAGTGTGCAAAGAATTCTTAAAACTTAACAATAAAACAATTTGATTTAAAAATGAGTCAGAGACATGAACAGACATCTCACCAAGGAAGAAACATGAATGGCAAATAAGCACATGAAAAGATGTTCCATATCATACGTCATCAGTAAAATGAAAATTAAAACAATGAAATACCAGGACACATCCGTTAGAACAGCTAAAATGTGGAACAGTGACAACACTAAGTGCTGGTGAAAGTGTGGAGAAACAGGAACACTCATAAATTGTGGGTGAAGGTGTAATAAATATGAGTTCACTTTACGTCAAAAACATCCTATAACCATATCCTAAGGAAAAACTGACACATGTAGAAAGAGGTACTTGTAAGGACAGTATGTCAAGTATTGCAGGCTACAAAACAGCAAATGTTATCCAAATTTTATAAAATACTATGTATGTGTTTGTTTATGTCTACACATTCCTATCCAGTCATCTGTCTATGTATCCATCTTTCAAGGCAGGGAGGATATAAAACAAAATCTTAGTGGTTGTCTCCTGGTTGGAGGTTACTCAAGATTTCCTCCTTTTTTCTTATTCTTTCAGTTATTTTCTGATTTTAAAATGGTGTATACATATATAAAAGGAATAAAAGAGATTTTCATTAAAAAATAAGAGACAAGTGGAAAATTGAAAATTTTGGTAAATGGATATAGCAAATTGTTATTATCCTTCCGTGTCATGTGTTACAAATCAGCATCAAAAGATGCCACTCCAAATAAACCCAGTTAAACGTCACGAAGAGGAAATTCACAAAATAAAAAGTTCAGCCTTTTAGTAGTTAAAACAATGCATTAAAATGACCCCCTTTCCATGGAGTTCCCATTGTGGCTCAGCGGGTTAAGAACCTGACTAGTATCCATGAGGATGGGGGTTGGATCCCTGGACATGCTCAGCGGGTTAAGGATCTGATGTTGCTGCAAGCTGCTGTGTAGGTCATGGATGAAGCTTGGATCTGGAGTTGCTGTGGCTGTGGCATAGACAAACAGCTATAGCTCCAATTCAACCCTTAGCCTGAGAACTCCATATGCACAGGTGTGGCCCTAGAAAGAAAAAAGAAAGGTGACCCTCTTTCCTAAGAGTTCTCATCACAAGGAAAAGAAAAGAAAAAAATATATATATATATGTTTTCTATTTCGTTAATGTTGTATCTATGTGGGATGATAGACGTTCACTAAACCTTGATATATGTATATCAAATCATTATGTTGAACACCTATAGTTCTGTATGCCAAATTATATCTCACTAAAACTGGAAAAATTTAAAAATAAAATGAGACATTTCCCTATCAAGATAGAAAATTACTTTTTTTTTTTGGTCTTTTTTGCTATTTCTTGGGCTGCTCCCGTGGCATATGGAGGTTCCCAGGCTAGGGGTCCAATCGGAGCTGTAGCCACCAGCCTACGCCAGAGCCACAGCAACGCGGGATCCGAGCTACACCACAGCTCACGGCAACGCTGGATCGTTAACCCACTGAGCAAGGGCAGGGACCGAACCCGCAACCTCATGGTTCCTAGTCGGATTCGTTAACCACTGCGCCACTTGACGGGAACTCCGAAAATTACTTTTTAAAGCTAAACAATTCAATGTATAGTCTTAGCAAATGTTTGGGCAGAACCTCAAATTGTTTTGACATGTTTACACATGGAGAGATTTTAGATGAACTAACACTTCTGGCTTCTCTCTTCCCGACTCTCTCTCTTTCTTTCTTTCTGTCTGTCTCTCTCTCCCTCCTCTGCTTTCCAAGGGAGAAGGAGTGATTTGGTGTGCTTTGGAGAAGAAATAAAACATGTTTGTCTAAATTCTCAGTTCTAATTCTGAGCAGGCCTGCCTGCAGAAAATCTATAATCTTTTATATGTTCAGTTTTCTGGGCAGGACCCCAGGAGGCAGCCTGTGGAAGTGCATTGGGCCAGGAGTGGAGACTGCAAGTCTGACTGGTTTAGAGGTCAGATATTAACAAGCAGCAAACCTAAAGCATCATCTTCCAATTGAATTAATATCAGTAATAAAACTGATGTTTTTGTCTTCAGTCATCGAAATCTTGCATCTCTCAAAAATTTCAAGGGCAAGAGTAAAGGAAGAGAACACACATACACCACCAGGTCCAGCTTAAGAAATCCTCTTTCTGGAGGGCAGTTTTGCAGTGTGTTAACAAAGGCTTTACATTCTGGAGTTCCCGTCGTGGCTCAGTGGTTAACAAATCCGACTAGGAACCATGACGTTGCTGGTTCGATCCCTGGCCTTGCTCAGTGGGTTAAGGATCTGGCATTGCTGTGAGCTGTGGTGTAGGTCGCAGATTCGGCTCGGATCCTGAGTTGCTGTGGCTCTGGTGTAGGCTGGCAGCTGCAGCTCCGATTAGACCCTCTAGCCTGGGAACCTCCATATCCCGAGGGTGCAGCCCTAGAAAAGGCAAAAAGACAAGAAAAAAAAAAAAGGCTTTATATTTTGCTGGGGTTCTCTTTCTAAACACATGCTAAGAAAGCAGTCAGAGGAATGGACAAAATATGTGTATACAAATGCTAGCATAGTATTCTTTATAATAGCAAAAACTGTTATTGAGCAAAGGACTTGCTGCCTGACTCACAGAGAAGCCGATAGTGTGGCAATGACTTTTGAGAAAGGAAAGCATCTTACTGCAAGGTTGACCAGCAAGGAGACAGGAGGCAGGGCTCAAATCTGTCTCCCCATCTGGGGTTCAGCCAAAATTTTATGAGTTAGGGGAGAGGGTTGGTATTTGCATGCACTGGTGGTCATGTTTGATTGAAGTGCTTTGGAAATTGGCTATTTATGGTGAGGGGTGGTTAAGGGGCTTCAGCACCTGATCTTCCTGAATAGTGAGCCCTTGGCTTCTGGAAGGGTTCCTGTGTTCAGGCTCTGGTCATGCCCCCGTCCTTTGGTTACATGGTGGGTGTGCGGAGAGGTGGGGAGAAAACTTTAGTTCCCACTCTTACCCAGTGTTACCTGAGGTCAAAATTTCCTTCTCTGCACTTCTGCTGCATGACTTGCAGTTTTGTTCTGTTGTCTCTGAAAACCAATGCAGTGTCTTGTTAGAAAGAGGGCAGGACCAGTTTGGGCTGGTTCTGTGGTTACAAAATTGGTAAAAACAAATGTCCAACAACATAGGATAATTAAGACAAACATATTTATATATCATACAGGATCTTAAAAATCATGTTTTGGAAGAGTATTTTTGGCACGGGAAATTGTTCTCTATATATCACTTAGTTTAAAAGATGAATTACAGAATAGTGTATGCAATATGACATCAGCTTTGCAATGCATTTATACATCTTATAAGCTTGAATTAAGAAATACTGGTAGAGGAGTTCCCATTGTGGCTCAATGGAAACAAACCCAACTGGTAGCCAGGAGGATACAGGTTTGATCCCTGGCCTCGCTCAGTGGGTTAAGGATCTGGCATTGCCATGAGCTGTGGCATAGGTTGCAGAGGTGGCTTGGATCCTGTGTTGCTGTGGCTCTGGCGTAGGCCAGCAGCTGCAGATCTGATTTGACCCCTAGGCTGGGAACTTCCATGTGCCACACCTGCAGCCCTAAAACAACAACAACAACAGCAACAACAACAAAAACCTTGTAGAACACATATGAAAATATTGATGGTAGTTATGTTCAGATTATAAGAGAAAATTGTTCCTTTTTTGCTTTTGCTTTTTCCAAGTTTTCTAATGTATGAATAAATTAATTAGAAAAATATTATTCAAATATAATCGAATGGTAGATGTAGGAAATTAATAACTGTGATTATTATATTTATAAAAAGCACTCTTTCCACAGAATACCATTTAGTTAATAATTATATTCATGTTTAAAAGAGTTTTTAAATGTAAGGAAGAAAAAATTCTATTTAAAGTGAATGAACAGGCATTCCCATCGTGGTACAGTGGAAACGAATCCTATTAGGAACCATGAGGTTGTGGGTTCGATCCCTGGCCTCGCTCAGTGGGTTAAGGATCCAGCATTGTTGTGAGCTGTGGTGTAGGTCACAGGTGCGGCTTGGATCTGGCGTTGCTGTGGCTGTAGTGTAGGCCAGCAGCTGTCGCTCCGATTAGACCCCCAGCCTGGGACCCTCCATATGCCGTGAGTGCAGCCCTAAAAAAGCAAAAAAAAAAAAAAAAAAAGTGAATGAATATACCATGGGTCAAAAAGAACCAGGTTAATGTCCTGGCTTTGTTATGTGTATGAATTTATCTTCTAAATTTCAGGGGATTATAATATATACCTTGTAGAACTGCAGATGATGAAAGGTAATTTATAAATCAGTGAGTCTGAGGCAAAATATGCTTTTCACAAATGGTTAGTATATTATTATGAAAGCATGACGATGGCACTTAGAAGAAAGGAGTGGCTTTCACCTGGGGGCTTCTTCAGAAGATGGAATTTCTTTTCCCACAAGCCTCCTTGCAGACTTCCTCTGCTGTCTCATTTTGCCAGAACACATTTCCTTTCCTAAGCCTGTGCTTGGAAAAAGGAATGAGGTGATTGTTGCTGGCTTTCTCTAATTTGGATTCACCCGCCGGCTTGGACTCCCAAGTGGAGTAAGGATGGTTACTGGAACAAAATCAGAGTTGGTCTAGAAATTAAGAAAGTGAGAGCAGCGGAGGTCAGGTAAGCCAGGAACAAGATCTACTGCAACTTCTATAGAGCTAAATACTTAGCTATTTTTCTGGAGGGGAAATGAGGAGAAAACTCACTCTTGTTAAGTTGAGGAGGTATGCTGGGGAGTGAAGGAACACTCAGATGGTAGGGGATAAAAGAAGCAGCTGGAAAGGAGAGAAAAGGTGGAGCATTCTCAAAGGGAGAATGCAGAAGGCAACTCATTGTTCAAGAACAGGGCATCAGAAGTGTTTGAACAGGAGGGATGAGTCCTGCTAAAAGTGGTTCTGCGAAGGCCCTCCGAAGTGGAAGCAGGACACAGAGAACTCAAGATTTAGAGAGCGACGGGGTGCAGTTGAAGGAGTGTCTAAAGGCAGATAAGGAAGAAAGTGACTGGCAAGAAAAGGAATAAAGGGCTGAGAAGGCCCACTGGCCTGTAATTCGTCAGGGGAGGGTGCTGTTGCTGGGATCCCTGTGCAAGGGCTGCTGGGAATTATGGTCACTGGCAGCCGGACTCTGAAGAGGAATGGCTTTTAAATGGCAGATATCCTTTGTGCCTCTGGTCATTAAAAATGCAGTTTAAGGATGAGGAGTTCAGCCGAGCTGTGATTCTGAGCCTATTGCCTTGTGCTAACTGTCTGCTCACAGAAGTTTCCCAGTCTTCCATTTTGCTCCTGGCTGACTTTAAACCTGGAGCATGTGAGTGTTCAGGGAAATATGAATAGCAATGTGATGAAGAGTATCTTAGTTCCTCCTCAGTTTTCCCAGGATGTCTATGTTATTAAACCATAAACCACCGCTGTCCTCCCTCTGGAATGCTTTCTGGGAATATCATTGCACAGATTTGAATCCTCAGTCCTTTCTCTACGTGATTTCTGTTATGTTGTATTTTAGTTTAGGTTTATAGTACCTGACGGCATTAAGATCAGATATACAATGATGTGTGAATGCATATGTCAGCTCTACAGATATTTTATGATTGAGGTCTCACATCGTGTATAACAAGTGGATATCTGGTGTTTGCATTTAAATGTAGCTGGCTTGTCTAAGCATAATGCTGAAAAAATATGGGGAAAGCTAGCCTTAGAAAACAGCCCCCTTTTTGGTGCCTGTTTAAACCATCATGTTTTGGCTCTTTGATTCCCACGTGTGTATTTCAACTGCTCCCTCCTGGTTGTAGTTGCGTGTTTAGTAACCTGTTTAGATTCTACAGATTGTCTTATTATCTTGGTTCCATTTTCAACTTTCCATTCAAAATTGTCCTCTTCTACAAGCTTCCATGGATTTCTGGAAAGGAAGTTTCTTGTAACAGCTGTGGCTTTACTGGCCCTAGCTCCAGACCTTGCAGAAGAAGGATCAGATAACTTGTACAAATATTCCTGTTGGAACATCTCTTTGCTTTTCAAGAGCCAAGCACTGAATGTATCCAGCTGATGTGTTATGCTGATGGTTTTTAGGATGTATTCAAATTAGAATTGAACCACATGTTCCACCTGTGAGCTTGGACAGAAAGCAGGGGAGAGATGAGTTTTTCTTTGAAAAATCAAGATTCATTGCCAGGAGAAGAAAGCACAGATGCTGGGCATTGAGAATAATAAGTAATTACCATAATCATCCACGTAGAAGTTTCGGTAATTTAGTGGGTTATCAGCACAAAGTGTTTACACTTCAAACCTGTAATTGGATGTTTGAATCTTGAAATAAATTTCAGATCGTGGAGTCTGAGAAACCTGAGATCCTTTTTACAATATATCTTAAACCACTTACCTTTCCTCTTGGTTTTTTGAAATTACGCATCTGAAAAGGCATTAAATTTGACTGACTGACATTTTAAACATAAAAAATCATGACACTTTCTTTGAGACAGATCAATACTATTTTTTGTTCTTAGATTAAAGCATCAAGGAGATCCTCTGCTACACCGCATTATAAGTTACACAAATACATCAATTTCCACACTTACTTAGGTGGGATAATTCCACAAAATGCAGGACGCCATCAAAAGTGACGAGGCAAGTGGTTTAATACATATTTAAACATTACCATACATATACGAAGTTTAACAGACATGTATAAAGCCATCTTCTGAAGAGAGATGTGGGGCTCGTCGAAACGTGTTAAGTTTCGCAGTATACAGAGTATAATAGGCTATACTTATTGCAAAGAAATACTTTAATAGTGAGGTGTTATGATGCAGAAATTTATATTTCTGATTAGAGAACAAATACCATGTGCTCCCCTATTCCACAAAGACATTCTAGTTTTGCACACTGGGCACATACCCTGTTACACGCATGGCAGCACTCAATCTGGAAAGCACTATGCTACTTGATAGCATCCCCAGATCTGCTCAATAAGAATTAAAGAGATTGCCAATTGCACTCAGTCTTGACAATCTCCTTTGCCCAAGCAGGAAGAAGAACTAATGTTTATGTCATCCCCGCTTTGCTAAATACTCAAGGTAGACTAGGCTTCAGGGAATAAGGAGATCTGTAATCTCAGCAACTCTTGGTTCCTATCCCTGGACATTTGCAGAGGCTGAAGGAATTTCTCTGCAAGCTGAATTCATAGATAACTCCTTAGTTAATAAAGTAGATTTTCTTTGTGTCTCTTGTTTTTGTAGACTCCGAACATGGTTATCAGTCTGTATCTCTGAGGGCTTTACCAATTACTTTTATTGTTATTGTTATCTGTGGTCTCAGTTCTACAGTTCTTTGAGTACTAACAGCCTTCCTTTCTGGTACTGAGATCGTTTTGCTTTTGTCAAAGCTTTTGGAGGCAGTTAGAGAGTAACAGTCATGGCTGGTGATGTAGACGCGATTGAGGGTATGGATAATTAACCAGGAAGTTTGAAAAGTTTGTAAGTTACCGAAGCGATAAAATCAAAAGGACTGGCTGATGTAGCTTGGAGAGTTGGAGAAAAAGATCTTGTGATTTTTGCATCATGGAAACCTTCTCCTCTGGTCCATGGGGGTAATATATAGCTGCATTGCTTGGCAAAAAATAGGTATTTTATAAATAAAATTGCATGTTGAATGAATGGACTATAAGAACATGAATATAGGATCATTTCATTTTCCACTAATAACATCTGAGTAAAAATGATGGCATAAGGATGAATCATGTAATTTTCCTCTTAACACCTACCTGAATGGGAAAAAAGCAGTAAAACAAAACAAAACACAAAACTAACAGGAAAAAAAATCATAAGAAATTTAGCAGGGAAATAGGGGCAATGTTTTATGACACAAATTTAAAAACATGTAGCCATGGAAAGAAAGAAGACGTGAGCCTTGCCTTGTTGGCTCCTGATCTGGCCCCAACGCCACAAAATCAGTTCTAGTGAAAGAAAAATGGGTCATTCAAATTCTAATCTTTTGCTTTTTCTCTCACCTTGGAAGGAATAGAAGCAGCTTAAGGAGAGGGACAAAATGGCAAAAGTTAACAACTAGCATAGGCGGACTCTGAAGCAGAGATGCTCCATGTTAACAGTAAAGGCTTGAATATACCCCCAGTGAGTAAAATACACTCCCTCCAGGTCAAGTAAATAATGATGAGATAATTAACAGAATGCCAAAAGAGAGGCCATAACTAAGGGCGTCTTATGAAAGCTGCATTAAACCCAAGTTGATTTCTTACCAAACCAATGTCCCATTCTCAAACTATAGCCCAGATAAAGTGGGAAGAGAATTTGAGAAAACTCATCAATAGAAATTCAGAGGAGATTTTACACATATATGTGTATTCAGAGCAGCCAACATTAACATTGCTGTATAAGAAAAAAATTGCATGGCAACTCTGCCAACAATCTATAATTTAAAAGTTTGGAGGGAGGAAACATAACATGAAAAAGAAAAATGGACAACTGATACTAGAAAAAATGTTAACTCAAGGATCAGCAGGCAATTGCTTATGACCATTTTTTTGGTGCTATAAAAAGAGTAATAAAAGCACACATTTGGTAAAATGAGAGTTTTAATAAATCGACAGAATAAGGAGACACAGGAAACTGCAGAGATGAGAAAAAGTTGTGCTACCAAAATAACACCATCTGTAATGAGTAAATAAATGGGAAACCCCAGGAACAGAATATGTATGACATCTTCAAATCACATTGAGCAAGGAGAAAAAAGGTGCAGAATTTAAAGCAGTTTTAGAGATAATTAGAGGTAAAGAAAAAAGATGACAAAGCTTACCTATACTTGGTGTTTTTGGAGTAGAGAGTCCAACAAAGAAGCAGAAAGGATCTTTGAGAGTTAGTGGAAAATATTTTTTGAAATGAAAAAACGAAATCTGAAGATTGAGGAATAGGAAAATCAGTTTAGAAGGAATGATACCGACTGTTTTAAGATCCCTCAAAAATTAAGAAAGAAAAAAAAAGGGCGTTAAGAAGCTGAAGCCAAAAACCCTTAGAAGGAGTTTCCATGCTTCTATAGGATATGGACATACTTCTATGCATTGTTTTCAGCTTTGAGTCTTTGACTGAAATGTTGACAAAAGCAAAAGTTCTGTTCTTTAATTTGTTCCTGGACCTGTGCACAAAAGGTATTGGCTATTACATTCATCCCAATGGGTAGAGGAATGTGGCCCAGACATTTAAAAAAATTGCCTGTATTATTTATAATGAGTCTGAACCATGCGTTACAAAATCAATGTCACTAGTCTTTAAAAAAAATTTTCTACAGAGTTTTGTTTATGTCCTTGTCTGTAAAATAGTAGCTATTATTTGCACTATCCTTCAAGGAATCCTAAAAACACAAAAGAACAGAGATGCAGTATCTGCCTCATCACTTTGGTTAATATCAGGTAGGTCTTACTATCCTTACTTTATTTTTTTTTTTTTAATTTTATTTTCCCACTGTACAGCAAGGGGATCAAGTTATCCTTACATGTATACATTACATTTACATTTTTTTCCCCCCACCCTTTGTTCTGTTGCAACATGAGTATCTAGACATAGTTCTCAATGCTACTCAGCAGGATCTCCTCCTAAATGTATTCTAAATTGTATCTGATAACCCCAAGCTCCCGATCCCTCCCACTCCCTCCCTCTTTAGAGAAGAAGAAACATGCTTGGAGAGATTGAATGACATGTCCAAACACATAGGAAACTTTTTCATTCAAGATGTTGTGACTTTCCCACCTTACTCTGTGTTGAGATTACATTAATGATTTGGAAAGTTCTTTTCAAAGGAAGGCTGTGTATACAAAGTTTATAGCATCAGTTTTGTGGTGGCATTATAGACAATAGGACCTAGACATAATTTGATGTTTTTTCCTCTATTTTATGATTTTTTTTTTTAAAAATTAAAGCCAAGGGCATGTTTCTATTGCAATGCAAAGGAGTATATTTTCCTATCTATTTGTAGTGTTGTATGTTTTCATAGAATTTTGGGGAGCTGAACTCCACTAAGAAATACCAGTGAAAGATGAATTCTTCCTCATTTAAAAGTGGAAAAATAAAAAAAGCATTTTATTTCTGCCAGGCTCATTTCTCTTGGCTCCACTTCCTCCTCCTCCCCTTGCTTTAACCATGTAACAGAGAACACTGTTATTTGTCCTCTTCCTCCTTTATATTGGTATGGAGTGATCTACATTTATAATGGTATCTGATCACAGCAAAAGTACACTCCAGGCATGGGGAAATGATGGCTCTTTCTGTTCCTTCTTGCCCCTCCCATCTGTGCCCTTAGTCGCTGGTTCACCCAGCAGGAAGAAGGGAAATGGAATTTACGAATACATCAATACATGGGATGGAAAAAACAAAACCCCACCAGGAAGAAGGCTTCCAGAAGAAATATTATGGGAGGACAGTTATTAAATAAAAGTCAACTGAAACATATCTCATCCCTGAAAATCCAATTAAAATATACAGCCTTGATGAACTTGGTATTTCTGAACCAATTCTTGTCTTGCTTTCCTGAAGCTATCCAGACAGCCCCAGTTTAGGATCTCTGCAGTGCTGCAAGCAAAACACGAAGTTGCCACCATCAAAACCCTGGGTTTTCTGTATACGATTTAAAGAATGTTGTTCTTGAATCCTTCATTCAGTCAATTCATTAGTTCATACTCAATTCAATTCATGCATCAATCATTAAGTTCCTACTATGTGTCAGGCCCTAAATTCAATAAAACAGTGTTAAGCGTCCACAAGGCACTCTGTCTGTTGCTAATGGGTAAGACTGATTAGTCTCATAAGACTGATCAATCAGGACTCCTTTGGCTCACCTCAGCCACAGAAGGGCCAGGCCGGCCAGATGGCTGGCCTCAGGGGTGGCTGCATACGGGGACCTGACTGTCGTATTCCCTGTCTTTTCCCTCTCTCTTCCTTTCCATTTCCGTCTAAACATCTCCTATTTCTCTCTAGATAGTACCTTTGCTCTCCCAGGCTACCCAGTTCACAAGCATATAAACTACAGCTACAGGGACTTCTGGACTTATATCCTTACAGTTTCATTTCTGGAGAAGAAAGCAGACTTTTCCAACAAGCTTCAGTTAATAGATGGATCCCACTTGCCCTAAGAATGTGCCCAACTTTGGACCAGGTATTTCGGTACATTATTATTGGACTCATAGTCATATGCCCACCCCCTGGGGCCAGAAAGGCAGGGTCCGTTACCACCATATGTGGTGGGAGAGAAGCAAAAGGGTACAATGCTATGTAAAGAAGAACCATTCCAAAACAGCACTTCACTAATATTTGTTCTAAGATATGCCATAAGAAAAACCATCTAAAATTATACACTGCCTGTTTAAAGGCAGATGCAATTTCAAAAAAGCTTGCAAAACACAGGATCATAAAAACTAGCTGAAGCAATAAAATTGCCAAAACCAGTTTTTAAAATGGCTCGCCAACTTATACTAATTACCAAGACTCGGCTTACAAGTACTTACTTGACTCTCAAGGCTGGGTAGGTCCTCCCTATTATATACACTTGTAGTACCAGTACTTTTCTTCTCTCACAGTTGACACAATGGAAATTAATTAGTTATTTAAAGTCTTTCTCTGGTAGATTATAACCTCCGTGAAAGCCAGGACAAATCCAAAGGCTACATAATGTCTGTCAGATAGAAAACACTCAATAGATGTTGATTTAATGAAAGAAATGAGATGAAAGCAACAGGTTGATATAATTCTTGCATTCAAAATGTGCAAGGATTTTTAAACTGGTAACTTTCACTGTTAGCTAACAGATCATTAAAAAGAACATTCTTATACACTGCTGGTGAACTTGTAAATAGATGCTGCACTTCTAGAGATTCATTTGGCCATTAGACCTAGAGCTCAAAAATGTTCTTAGCGTTTGAATTTTATTCAGAAACATATTTTAAGGATATCATCAGAATTACATTATTGCTGCAAATTAGTAACTTTCTCCCCAGTATCTTCTTAACCTCTTACATCCCCAGCTTTAAATCTCTTGCAAGTAGAATGTACCACCTGCTATCACTTGTGCAATTTTTAAAAGATTACGGATTATTCCTTCTTACTCTTAAAGATTTAAAGATCTCCTGACTAACTACCAATATCTCAATCACTGCTCATGCACTGAATCTTAGTGACTTCAATATCTGTATAGACAATCCTTTCAAAAACTCTGACTGCTCAGTTACTAAACCTCTTCTCTTCTGATGGCTTTTATCTCCGCCCTACCTGAAATGTCTATTTCCATGGTTATCCCCTAGACTTTGTCATGCTGCCCAACAGCAAAGTCTCGATTCTGAGCATCCCAATTTTTTGAATTCCACCTGTCTTTATAATTAATTCCCTTGAAGATAACCAAATTCTAACCATGCATAAGCCCCTGCAGGACCTACGATCCACCTTGTCCTTTTCATGTCCTCATTTTTTCCATTCGATTCAGTGTTCCTTTGGTATAGGCATTCTCGTGAACTTTTCTCCCTCCTTTGCACTCATATGGCTCAAATAATATTCTGGATAAAGCCACTTTTCCATGTATTCCATCTTTGTGTTTGAGCTGCTGAAATGGCTGGGGAAAAATAAAAGTTTGGTGACTGCTCTCAGTTTAATTTTACAACTTGTAGCCACAAGGGGGCTCTTATTGGCTGTCGATTCTCCTGTTTTTTACACTCAGCTTTTTACTTTCCCATCAGCTTGCTAAATCTCTAATATCTTCTCCTTCCTCTTCTCTCACATCCACTGCTCTTGCTTCCCTCAAGTGTGCATTCCTTTCCATCATTTCACAGACATATCTTTTCTAAAAATCATCAGTAACCACCTTATTTCTAGAGCTAGTGATCAATTCTTAGTCTTCAGCTTTGACCTATCGGTAAGCATTTGACATAATCACTCCTTTCTGAACCTTTTTTTTTTTTTTTTGACCTTAGCTTCATGAATATTACTTTCTTGTAGTTTTCTTCCTACCTCAATGGCTATGCATGTCAAATCTGCTGGTTTCTTTTCATGTCCTGATTTTCTTTCTTTCCTTTTTTTTTTTGTTTTTTTGGGCTTTTTGCCTTTTCTAGGGCTGCTCCTGCAGCATATGGAGGTTCCCAGGCCAGGGGTCGAATTGGAGCTGTAGCCACTGGCCTACGCCAGAGCCACAGCAACGCAGGATCCGAACCACGTCTGCAACCTACACCACAGCTCATGGCAAGGTCAGATCCTTAACCCACTGAGCAAGGCCAGGGATCAAACCTGCAACCTCATGGTTCCTAGTCGGATTTGTTAACCACTGAGCCACGACAGGAACTCCTCATGTCCTGATTTTAAAATATTGGAATACCTTGGAACTCAGTCCTAACACATTTTCTCTTTTCTACCTGTGCTTCCTTCCAAGATTATTTTATCCCTCCTCATGGTTTTAAATATCATGTGAGTACTGATGACTTCTGAATTATTTCTTTATGCAGGACCTGTCCTCTGAACTCCAGGATCAAATATCCAGCTGCCTACTTGATCTCTCCCTTTGGGGGTTCAATTTGCATGTAAATTTTAACTGAGCAAATCCTGATCATTTAATCTTCCCATCTTGCTCCTCCCAATCTCATTAAATGATAACTCCATTCTTTCAGTAGTTAAGGTCTAGACTTTAAATTTATTATTACCTTCTCTCATTTATATCATTTATTTAAAAATTGGCCCTGGAGTTCCTGTTGTGGGTCAGTGGAAACCAGCATCCATGAGGACTCAGGTTCAATCCCTGGCCTCGCTCAGTGGGTTAAGGATCCGGTGTTGCTGTGAGCTGTGGTGTAGGTGGCAGATGTGGCTTGGATCCCTCGTTGATGTGGCTGTGGTGTAGGCTGGTGGCTACAGCTCCAATTTGACCCCTAGCCTGGGAACCTCCATATGCTGTGGGTATGGCCCTAAAAAGACAAATAAATAAATAAATAAAAACTAAAAATTGGCCCTACCTTCACTACCCAGAATCTAACTCTTTTTCATTTATTTCCCCACAATCTATCTGGCTCAAGCTGCTCTTATCTAGATAACTGCAATGTATCCTGACTGATCTCCTTGTTACCATCCTTATCCTATTTTAGTTGACTCCGTACAGCATCCAGAGGGATTTTTTAAAAATGTAAGTCTGATCATATCACTCCTCTGTGCAAAACTCTCCAGGTTGAAAGTTTTCAATAATGCTTACTGTTCCCTGGTCGACCACTAACTCTGTGGCCACTCCTTCCACCATTTACTCACTTGGTCCATTTATTATTTACTGCAGCTCTTCTGACTCCTTGTTCTTTGAACACTGAAGTAAAACCCTATCTCAGAGCACTTGACTGGCACTGCTTGAAATGCTTCCCACCAGACATACACATAGCTCATTCCTTAACCCTTTAAGTGCTCTGTTCAGATAACACATCAGATGAGACCTTACATTACCAGGCAATATAAATTATAATTTATTTTCTAAAAATCCTTATTCCTGGTCCCTATCTTCTGCAATTCTTATATATCATAATATATGTTTTGCCTGTTTATGATGTGTCTTACTAGAAAGTTTCATGAAGCCAGAAATTTTGATTCTATCATTTAGTTGCATACTTCCTGTTGCATACTGGCATGCAAATTCATTTTTGTCAAATAAATGAATGAAGGCAATGTCTTTATATAAGTTCAAGAGCTAGAGACATTTATGCATCTAATAACATGAAAGGTTTAAATGAATCAGGGCATAACTACATGAGGAAACAAACACACCCATCAAAATTAATATTAAAAGAACATTTGATGGAAGGGAAATACACTGCCTGCAAAATGAAGGAAAACAAACTTCAAAAATTTCTGTAAAAATAATAAATAGTGCCATTTGCAGCAACATGCATGGAACTAGAGTCTCTCATGCTAAGTGAAGTAAGTCAGAAAGAGAAAGACAAATACCATATAATATCACTTATATCTGGAATCTAATGTATGGCACAAATGAAAATTCTGTTAAAATTTGCATACAAGATAGTCGTAAAAATGATTTATGATATATAATTTTTATTATTAACTTTACAAATACATAAGAATATAAAGATTGGAAAGAAGTACAGCAAAATAATAATAGGGACTACTAATTCTATAGTTTAATATGTCTGCAAAAGTATTAGTTAATGCAATTGGACAAGATGATTAAATTAGAAATATAAACAAAGCCAACGAGAAAGCAAAATTATCTTTATTTGCAAATGATATGATTATTTAAAGTAGAAAAGCTAAGTAGATTTGAAAAGCCATTAGAGGCAAAAGGAATCAGTAGGTGATGAATTGAAAACTTACTAAATAAAAATAAATAACTTCCCAATATACAAAAGAAAACTTGTTAGTAAGAAAATGGAATTAAAGAACAGATACCAACTAGAAGAATGGATGTCTAGAAGTAAATCTTATAAAGAATGTGTAGGACCTGTATGAAGAAACTGTTTAAGCTCTTTGGGGGAAATAAAAGAACACATAAGTAAATGGAGGAAAAACACCATGCAATATAAATTCTAATAAAACAACAACAAATTTGGAGAATGAAGAGAATAGTACTAAAATTTATCTGGAAAAAGAAACATCCAAGAATATTCTAAAAAACCCTGGGGGACAAAAGATGAATGAGGACAGCCTTGCCTTATTACTTACCAAAATTTCCAAAAAAATAGGATACTACAGAAACAAAGCCATTTCAGGTGACATAATAGAAGTTTAATAGAATAGGGTGCTGATATAGACTTAACTATATATCAGAATTATTTTATTTTAAAGAAGTTATTTCAAATAAGGTGGGATAAATAGGTTTTCAATGAATGATGTTGGAGCAGTTGATTAATAATACATTTTTAAAAGATCTATTTACATCCCAAACCAAAAAAAAAAAAATCAATATCTGAAACATTTCAAATGAATCTTAATATTTATTTGTACAAAATGATAAAAGGTTTTTGGGTAAATCATGGATAAATTTATTTTAACCTTGAAGCTGGGAAGGCTTTTCTAAAAGGGCTGTAAAATAAAGAAACCATAAGTGACAGGACTGACACAGAACATCGACAAAGAGTTTATTCCTTGATTCACGCATAGCACATCCACATCAATAAGGAAACAGAAAAGGTTGAGATAACACCAAGAGAACACAGGGAAAAAATTAATTTCCAATGTACATACTAAAATATTCTCGATCCCATTCATAATGTATCCAAGTCACACTCAAAATGACAATGAGATCATTTTTATTCACCTTTCATAGTGCAATAAATTACAGACTTTGATGAGACCCAGTATTTGTGGTGACATGAAGGGTGCTGCTATACTTTTGGTGAGAGTGGACATTATTGCAGCTTCTTTAAATACCAATTTTATATTCAAGTAAAATTTTATACAAAAATGCCTCCTGAATCTCACTGTAAAGAATTTACTCGGAGTTCCCGTCGTGGCGCAGTGGTTAACGAATCCGACTAGGAACCATGAGGTTGCGGATTCGGTCCCTGCCCTTGCTCAGTGGGTTAACGATCCGGCGTTGCTGTGAGCTGTGGTGTAGGTTGCAGACGCGGCTCGGATCCCGCGTTGCTGTGGCTCTGGCGTAGGCCGGTGGCTACAGCTCCGATTCAACCCCTAGCCTGGGAACCTCCATATGCCGCGGGAGCGGCCCAAGAAATAGCAACAACAACAACAACAACAAAAAAGACAAAAGACAAAAAAAAAAAAAAAAAAAAAAAAAAAAAGAATTTACTCAATGGGTATATGCACAAAATTCAGTAATATGCATAATGATATTTATTAAAGTATTATTAGTAGTAACCCAGCAATCCCACTCTTGGGCATATATCTGGCCAAAACTTTCCAGTCTTGGGCATATATCCAAAAAAACTTTCCTTTCCTTTCCTTTTCCAGGCTCACGCATGTTCATTGCAGCTCTATTCACAATAGCCAAGATATGGACACAACCTAAATGTCCATTGACATATGAATGGATTAAGAAGATGTGGTATATATACACAATGGAATACTATTCAGCCATAAAAAAGAACAAAATAATGCCATTTGCAGCAACATGCATGGAACTAGAGACTCTCATACTAAGTGAAGTAAGTCAGAAAGACAAATACCATATGCTCTCACTTATATCTGGAATCTAATGTATGACACAAATGAATCTTTCCACAGAAAAGAAAATCATGTACATGGAGAACAGACTTGTGTTCTTCTCCCCAACAGAACAGGGGAGAAGGGGTGGGATGGACTTGGAATTTGGGGTTAATAGATGCATACTATTGCCTTTGGAATGGACAAGCAATGAGATCCTGCTGCATAGCACTGGGAACTATATCTAGTCACTTATGATGGAGCATGATAATGTGAGAAAAAAGAATGTATACATGTATGTGTGACTGGGTCACCTTGCTGTACAGAAGAAAATTGACTATAAACCAGCTATGATGGAAAAAATAAAAATCATTTAAAATAAAAAGTTAAAACAAACAAAAAATAAATTATACTTCTAGATGTTCATCAGTGGGAAATTAGTTAAATAAATTAAACTTTCAAATAATGGACTATAATGATGCCAGGAAAAAAGAGTGAGATGGCTAGTTCCATGTATTAGCATGAAAAGGTCATTAAAAAAGAAAACTACAAGGTTATTATTACCTTATAAATTGATACATATATATAAAACTTTATTTTGTACATGTAATGAAAAAATATATACAGAAATATATATCCTGCAGTATGTATAACATTTTTCTGAAGGGAGTTCCTGGTGGCTCAGTGGGTTAAAGATCTGGCATTATCACTGCTTTGGTGCAGGTTGCTGCTATGGCATGGTTTCTGTCCCTGGCCTGGGAACTTCTGCATGCTGTGGGTGCAGCCAAAAAAAAAAAAAAAAAAAAAAAAAAAAAAAAAAAAAAGGAAACAAAAAAGTATTCCAGTGATTTTCCTTGAGAGAAGCAGCTGGTGGGAGGTACATGGGAACTATTAAATGTTCAGTTTTCATCTTTTGGATTGTTTGACTATTAAAATCACTTTCATGTTTTATTTTCATTTCCTAACAGTGTCATCATGTGTAATCTACATGATGGAATGATACTCTTCTTTTATTTTTGTTTCTTTATACATGTAAGAATTTTTTGGGGCGAGGGATCATGCCCATGGTGTGTGGAAGTTCCTGGACTAGGGATTGAACCCATACTGCAGCAGTGACCTGAACCACAGCACTGACCTTAACCCACTGTGCCAAAAGAGAGCACCCATAAGAATTTTTAAGATGATGAATTCTACTCATTTTAAAAACAATTCTAATATTTTGGAATCTGGATAATCCTACATTCTGTATACCCTTCAGGATAATTCTATAAAATGTATGTCTATGTTAAGTGAGTAGGGGAGTGTGTAACAAAACTTTAGAAAAAAGATAAAAAAATTAATCTTTAGTTTGAGAATTGTTCATCTGTAGCTATTCTCTCTTGCAATAATCAGATAACAGGGGTAGTTGATGGAAAAGCCAATCCTAGATAATAGTATAAAATCAATTTGTTTTTAATAAAGTGAGGTGAATCTTACTGTCCTTTAAAAAGCACAAGCAATCATCTTATCCAAATAGAATCAAGCTAACTTAAGAACAATTTAAAAGGTATAGAATTCCATGTTAGAATATTTTCACTATCAATTCTCAACCTCTTTTATTGAAAATAGGTACTAAAGCAAAGTCTTCACTGATCTCACCTTCAAAAGCTAAAGCAAATATGTTTATGTGGTATTATTGTGGTTTCATCAATAATACATAAATAAAGAAATTTCACATACATTAATTCATTTAGATTGCCAGAACAAACCTTTGGAACTGGCATTATTATTATTATTTTCTTATCAGATCCCTCTTGTGGATGAAGACCTGGGACTTGAAGGAAGTCCGTAAGGGTATATTTCAGCACCAAGGACAGTACTTGGAAAGCTCAGCTGGGAGTAATGTTTAGTGAATAACCTTCTAATATCATAGGGATAGTAAATCAAGGGCAGAGATAGGAAATATATAATGATCATGGCTTATGCATTATTATCATACTAAGATGTGCATGTGATAACTCAGTTTAACCCTCACAACAATCCCATGGGGTGAACACCAATACTACCTGATTTGAGAAACAGGGGCATAGAGTCTCAGCAAGGTTGAGTAAGTTGTTCACATTCTCATAGCAATAGTGGCATATATAGGAGCTCCAGGTAGCCCCAGATTACTGCTTTTTTTAACATCTTCTTATCAATCCTATGTGCACAAACACAGGGGGTCCCATGGAACAGACCATCCAGCAAGCCAGTCACCTGACTTGTGCAGCAGCCTAGAGCTCTTCATCCCAAGCCATAGCCAGAAGCTCACTAGGCTCCTGAAGAAGGAGGTCTTTCCAATTCCCAGTTCAAAAAGAACCCAGAGTGGCACCTTACTCCCTTTCCATGCCTTGGATTGACTGCACACTGGAAGTTTGCTTTCCATGGCCTTTTGAATGTGGCGTACAGAATGTGCTTCAGGCCACACATGCACAGTACTGCTTGTTTCCCTCTGAATTCACTCCCTCTATATATCTGCCTCCACCCTCAGCTTACCTGCATCCCATTAGGTTGTTTGTGCTTCCTTAGAGATTATGAACAGCGAAATTCAGGGAACTTCACTATCCATTATTTTCTCTCCACTATTTTCTTCAGTAAGGTATGACTCATTTTTCCAGCTTGTCCTTCCTTGAGTATTCTCCCCCAATCCTAAAATATCCTTCAGAGTTCTCTTTCCAACCTTAAAGTTATTCTCATATGATAGCTTAATAATTCTCTATACTAAAATGTTCCTGTTTAAATTACTCTGTAATTTTTGTCTTCTAAAATGTACCCATACAGAGGGCTCAAAAGAACAATAAAAGCCTAAAAAAGGAATTGAGAGTTCTTCCCACCCCACCCATCACTCTGGAACTCAGGTATCCTTACCTTACTCTTTGGTTATTGGTTTTTGACATCTCTTATCTCCCAATCTACTAAGGTATTACAATTTACTTACTACTGGCAAGATAACATACATGAAAATGATTGAGCAATAAATAAGCAAGGCCATTAAATCTTATTACATACAAATTAGGGTTGTATTTCTTTAACTTCAAGGTTATTTGGAGATTATATTTAAGACTCAGACATAATAATTAGATATGTTTCTCAACAATAAGTTCTTTTCCATGTAAATAGTGAAACAAGAGTTGCCAATGGTTTCCCTCTCCCAGTTGATAATTTCATTTTATTCTTGTTTTGAAAGAATTAATGACATTTCACTTTAGCCAAGATTGCTTAACTACAGCCATGTTTAAGGTATCCCTAACAGGTTAACTGGGCTTGATTCTGATTAATCTAGCACAAAGTACAAGAGAGCTAAGCAGCTTGTTGAATTGTTAAATATCACCTTTAGGATGCTTAGGGTAGAATGTTTTATTTACTATAGTTATACTCTGCAGCTCCCCTTTATGTCAACATATTTTGTTGACCTGCTTCATCCATCAGATGAAGCCTTGAGACAGGGAAAGAGAAACAAATGAGCAAGGAAATGTGTATGCTCCTTCTACTGGAAATTCTATGCAATAAAGATCACTGAAAACACAGGATAGTCTAATGCTATGTTAACATCTATGGGGCATGAGCTCTGTGTCAAGCACTATGTTAGCACTCACAGGAAATATTTCTCACAGAATTCTGAAGAGCTCATTTATTGTACAAATATTCCAGAATTTCCATTATGTATAAGCCACTACACTTCTAGGTTCTGAAGATATTACAGTGAACAAAATAGAGGTCTTGCTGCTATGCTTGATGCTTCTTGGGACGTGGCAAAGTCAGCTAGTTGTCTATCAAAGACTCGGCTCCTCTTCTAGAATGTAGCGAGAGTATTGAATGCTGAGAAATGGTTACTCAGACAGGGAATACATTTTCCAACTCTACCTCCTCCACCAACCAGAAGGGGTCATGTGACAGAGTCTTGTCAATAGAATGTGGCTAGAAATACTGTATGATTCTTCAAGGTGTAAGTCAAAAAAGCCTTCCATAAATCCTTCAACTGCTCTCTTTTTCAAGTGACCTCTCTTTCCCCAGTGTCTGGCTGGATGGTGCAGCCCAGAGCAACTCTTAAAGACTACAAAAGCTTTGATAGCTGGGTTCTTAAATAAATAAATGGCAGCAAGGCATTATCTGCTGCAGTGTTATCTGACATATTTTATAATGTTCATCTGATGCTTCTATGGAGAAAAGTATATAGGGAGGTAAGACTGAAAGCTGGAAAACATATTGGAAGCTTTCAAAATAAAGTGATAAATGATTGTGGCTTGGTCCAGGAGGTAGTAGTAGAAGCGATGTGTTTTACTCCTGAGCCTGACCCATAAAACTGTTGCTTAATCCTGTTGCCATCTTCCTTTGGTCATGCCTTTTGAAAGTAGACTTGACTACTACCCTCATTTTACAGACAAAGGTATACAAGCTTGCACAGTTGATGAAGATGGAACTTGAACATAGGTTGGACTGCATAGCCTGTGTATGACGAGTCACCTTAGTGAATCACTGAGGGTATTTTAAAGGGAGCAGTTCAGTCTTAGCAAGAAAATGCCCATTTTGTTTCAGTGTCCAACTGGGAAAACTGCAGCAAGTGTAATATACGCAGAGAATGAGCTTGCTGCTCTTCCCCTCTGGGTCTGTCCATGTAGGCTGACCAGAGAAATACTTGACTCTGATGGGATCCAACCCCATAAAGCAGAGACGGCCACAAAAAAAGCAACACAAATCTTTTTTTTTTTTTTTTGTCTTTTTAGGGCCGCACCCCTAGCATATGGAGGTTCCCAGGCTAGGGGTCCAGTTGGAGCTGTAGCCTCTGGCCTATACCAGAGCCACAGCAATGCCAGATCCCAGCCACGTCTGTAAGCCACACCACAGCTCATGGCAATGCTGGATCCTTAGCCCACTGAGTGAGGCTAGGGATCGAACCTACAATCTCATGGTTCCTGGTCGGATTTGTTTCCGCTATGCCATGACAGGAACTCCTATAAACCTTTAATTGAGCATACTTTCCAAATAGGTAACCAACAGATGCACTTATTACTGTGATAAAAGGCCTACTGATAATCTACACAGAAATAGGTTATTTTTCTGAAGTTTTTGAAGCAATTTAGGAAAGACAATAACACTGAAAATTATAACTGGGCTCTTTGAGAGATGTGTTTTGATTAAAGATTCTTTTTTTTTTTTTTTGGCATTTCTTGGGCCGCTCCCGCGGCATATGGAGGTTCCCAGGCTAGGGGTTGAATCGGAGCTGTAGCCACCGGCCTACGCCAGAGCCACAGCAACGCAGGATCCGAGCCGCGTCTGCAACCTACACCACAGCTCACGGCAACGCCGGATCGTTAACCCACTGAGCAAGGGCAGGGACCGAACCCGCAACCTCATGGTTCCTAGTTGGATTCGTTAACCACTGCGCCACGACGGGAACTCCTGATTAAAGATTCTTTTAGTCCCATCGTACCTGTAATTCCTTATATTTATGCAGCAAATTAAAATTTGGTGTTTACAGTTTACTTGTGTAATCACATTGGTTTTTTCTCTTGAGTTGTGAAAATTGACGTGAAGTAGACAGGGAGGTATTTTTCTAGAGAAGAGGAAATTAAGTTAAAGGGAAATTACATATTTGGTCCAATTAGACTTAGTGGAAAGAGTACTTATGTCTTCACATTTCTATCCTGAATTCTCTCCACTACACCACACTGCCTCTCAAATATTAATACCTGGGCATCAGCCTACATTTCTTTGTTTTCTTATGTGGGAAACCAATTCTGGTTGCCAGAATCAAGTCATCCCACAGAAAAGGATTTATTACTGTAGAAGAAAACCTATTCTATAAACCTCAAATATATGAAGAAAGTCCGATGGATTAAAGAAGGGTTTCACCTCTTTATTGGCTTATTATTTATACTCTGAGGCTGTGATCTGCTGATGTGCTATTCATAGTGTGAACCACATTCTGTGTGGCTTTATGTCTTATAAATTTTGCAACTTTTTCTTTTCCACCGCATACAACATTCGGTACTGAATATTCAAAATTATTTTGCCATTGTACTATGATATCTCACCTTTTTAAAAAGTGTAGACATTAATATATTACTGTTTAGAAACTCTGAAAAATGTTGGTAGTATATATATAAATCATTTAGGTGTTTATCAAGAATTAATTGCTTTCAAATACCAAGAATGCTCAATAAACAGCTGATGAAAAATTAAAGGGTATCTTAGCAGAGGGTGAATTATCAGAAAAATTGGATTTTATGTTGTGAATTCATTTGTTATGAAAGCATTAGTGAGGAGTTTACTTCTTTATAAGATCTGACTCCAAGGAAATCAGAAACATTAATGTTTTATTTTTTAAATTATTTTAATTTAAAACCTTTTAATGTTCCCACCTGAGGCATATGGAAATTCCTGGGCCAGGGAGAGAATCCTAGCTGCAGCTGTAAACTACAGCTGTAAGCTACAGCTGCAGCAATGCCAAATCCTTTAGCCCCCTGCACCAGGCTGGGAATTGAACCTGTGTCTCCGAAGTGACCCAAGCCGCTGCAGTCAGATTCTAAACCCACTGCACCACAGTGGGAATTCCAACCTTTTCTTTTTTTAAAATAAGAATTCTTACAAATAGATCCTGAAAGAGACCATATAATTATCTTGCTTTATTCACTGAGAAACATGATACAGCATAAAGAATAAACCCCAAATTTACCAATATCTTCTCTTTAGAGCAGAGGTAAGACTACAAGCCTTGATTTCCAAAACCAACTGTCATCATTTTAACTTTCTTTTATTGGCTATCTAATTTTCCAGAGTTTTTTTTTATTAGTTTTTAAAAATATGCTTCTTAAGAATCATATCGAATTTATTCTATAGCTCTCATTTCAAACACTTACATGTGGCCGTTCTGAACAGGAAACCATGTAAGAACATCAGCATCACCTAGAAAGCATTTCAAAACACACCTGTCTTTTCTTTTTCTCTTCCCTATCATGCTCTTACCCTATTCCTGCAAACATTTCTGAAGCCACTTCTTGTAAAAGTCCCTCAAATAAATTCATGGAAGCACTGGTAAGATCTTTCCCTCTTAAGCCTTTTTGACTGCATAATCACCAAGACAGTAAAATTTTTACCAGCAAGGAACAAGAGTCACAAAATCACTCAAGCTTAGCAAAACACAGACTATAAACTAGGACAATAAAATATGAGAAGAAAATTACTTTTTTAATATTCTTTTCATGTTAATGATCTCTAAACTGTTACTGACAATACTTCCAAGGAATTTAAAAATGTATTACCTTTGTACATTCATGCTCCCAGGGGTTTCTTATAATAAGATTTTAATCATATAGAGTTTTCCAAATTCATTCCTCCAAGATATCATTACTTTACAGAACAACTAAGAGATGAGTAAGTGCCTATCCGACATACAGGAGGGTGTTTGCCATTAAGCTCTGAATACCTAGACCTGGAGAATTAACAGCACTTGCTATACTTAAAAATTAACTGGGTGAAAGAAAAAGTAAGCATAAATACTTCAGAGACAGCTTAGGTATTTCCCAGAAGAAAGACTTTGCATTGGGTGTGGGCCAAGAAAAGTTGAGGCTTGTTTATTTCTGTTCGTCTCTTAGTGAGCTTAAACCAGTTAAAAATGTCATGCCCACTAGGGAGAAAAACAGTTGTTTGAGATCTAGACCAGGGATGTCTTGTATTGTTTTTAATTTAATTTTATTAGAAAATGTTTTAAATTTAATTTTATTGGAGTATAGTTGACTTAAAATGTTCTATTAGTTTCAGATGTATGGCAAAGTGAATCAGCCACAATTATAAATGTATCTATTCTTTTTTCCCAAACAGGGTATTATAGACTATGGGGTAGATTTTCACGTACTATACAGTAAATTCTCATTAATCATTCACTCTATACATTAGTGTATATTGGTTATTCCCACTCTCCTAATCCTTCCCTCCCCCTAGTGGTTTCAACTATGATAACCATAATATTGGTTTTGAAATCTGTGTTTGCTTCTGCTTTATAAATAAATTATTTTGTATCATTTTAAATTAGATTCCACTTATCATATAAGTGATAACATATGATATTTGTCTTTCTCTGTCTGGCTTACTTCACTCAGTATGATAATCCATAGGTCCATCCATGTTGCTGGAAATGTCATTATTTCATACTTTTTTATGACTGAATAATATTCCATTGTATATATGTACCACCATTTCTTTATCCATTCCTCTGTCAATGAAGATTAAGGTTACATCCATGCCTTGGCTTCTATGAACATTGGGGTGCATGCATTTTTTTCAAGTTACAGTTTTCTCTAGATAGAAGCCCATGCATGGGATTGCTGGATTATATGGCAGTTCTATATTTAGCCTTTCAAGGAACCTCTGTTCTGTCCTCCACAGTAGACATACCAATTTACATTCACACCAACTAATCTATGAGAAAAGAGGAAAGAACATACAATGCAGAAAAGACAGTCTCTTCAGTAAGTGGTGCTGGGAAAACTGGACAGCTACATGTAAAATAAGGAAATTAGAACATTCTCTAGCACTATACACAAAAACACAAAATGGATTAAAGATCTAAAAATAAGGCCAGATACTGTAAAATTCCTAGAAGAAAACATAGGCAGAACACTCTTTGACATAAATCAAAATATCTTGTTTGATCCACCCCTAGAATAATGAAAATAAAAACAAAAATATTAAATGGGACTGATTAAACTCAAAAGCTTTTGCATAGCAAAGGAAACCATTGAAAAAAAAAAGGTGAAAAGAGAACTCACAGAATGGGAGAAAATATTTGCAAACAAAGCAACTGACAAGGGATTAATCTTCAAAACAGACAAACATCTCATGGAGCTTTATATTAAAAAAAAACCAATCAAAAAATGGGCATAACACCATCACCCTCATTCCAAAGCCAGACAGAGATACCACCAAAAAAGAAAACTATCGGCCAATATCATTGATGAATATAGATGCAAAAATTCTCAACAAAATCTTAGCCAACCGAATCCAACAACATACCAAAAAAATTATACACCATGACCAGGTTGGGTTCATCCCAGGTTCACAAGGATGGTTCAACATACGCAAATCAATCAGCATCATACACCACATTAACAAAAAAAAAGTCAAAAATCATATGATCCTCTCAATAGACACAGAAAAAGCATTTGACAAAGTTCAACATCCATTCATGATCAAGACCCTCGCCAAAGTGGGTATAGAGGGAACCTTCCTGAATATAATCAAAGCCATTTATGATAAACCCACAGCAAATATAATACTCAATGGGAAAAAATTGAAAGCCTTCTCACTCAAATCTGGAACAAGACAGGGATGCCCACTCTCACCACTGCTCTTCAACATAATTTTGGAAGTCCTGGCCACAGCAATTAGACAAACAAAGAAATAAAAGGCATCCATATAGGAAGAGAAGAGATAAAACTGTCACTGTATGCAGATGATATGATACTATACATAGAAAACCCTAAGGACTCAACCCCAAAACTACTTGAACTGATTAATAAATTCAGCAAAGTAGCAGGATATAAGATTAACATTCAGAAGTCAGTTGCATTTCTGTATACCAGCAATGAAACATTAGAAAAGGAATACAAAAATACGATACCTTTTAAAATTGTACCTCACAAAATCAAATACCTTGGAATACACCTGACCAAAGAGGTAAAGGACCTATATGCCGAGAACTATAAAACTTTAATCAAAGAAATCAAAGAAGATGTAAAGAAATGGAAAGATATTCCATGTTCCTGGATTGGGAAAATCAATATTGTAAAAATGGCCATACTACCCAAAGCAATCTACAGATTCAATGCAATCCCTATCAAATTACCCATGACATTTTTCACAGAACTAGAACAAACAATCCAAACGTTTATATGGAACCACAAAAGACCCAGAATCGCCAAAGCAATCCTGAGAAACAAAAACCAAGCAGGAGGCATAACTCTCCCAGACTTCAAGAAATACTACAAAGCCACAGTCATCAAAACAGTGTGGTACTGGTACCAAAACAGACAGACAGACCAATGGAACAGAATAGAGAATCCAGAAATAAACCCTGACACCTATGGTCAATTAATCTTTGACAAGGGAGACAAGAACATAAAATGGGAAAAAGAAAGTCTATTCAGCAAGCATTGCTGGGAAACCTGGACAGCTGCATGCAAAGCAATGAAACTAGAACACACCCTCACACCATGCACAAAAATAAACTCCAAATGGCTGAAAGACTTAAATATATGACAGGACACCATCAAACTCCTAGAAGAAAACATAGGCAAAACACTCTCTGACATCAACATCATGAATATTTTCTCAGGTCAGTCTCCCAAAGCAATAGAAATTAGAGCAAAAGTAAACCCATGGGACCTCATCAAACTGAAAAGCTTTTGCACAGCAAAGGAAACCAAAAAGAAAACAAAAAGACAACTTACAGAATGGGAGAAAATAGTTTCAAATGATGCAACCGACAAGGGCTTAATCTCTAGAATATATAAGCAACTTATACAACCCAACAGCAAAAAAACCAATCAATCAATGGAAAAATGGGCAAAAGACCTGAATAGACATTTCTCCAAAGAAGATATACAGATGGCCAACAAACACATGAAAAAATGCTCAACATCGCTGATTATAAGAGAAATGCAAATCAAAACTACCATGAGATACCACCTCACACCAGTCAGAATGGCCATCATTAATAAATCCACAAATAACAAGTGCTGGAGGGGCTGTGGAGAAAAGGGAACCCTCCTGCACTGCTGGTGGGAATGTAAACTGGTACAGCCACTATGGAGAACAGTTTGGAGATACCTTAGAAATCTATACATAGAACTTTCATATGACCCCACAATCCCACTCTTGGGTATCTATCCGGACAAAGCTCTACTTAAAAGAGACACGTGCACCCGCATGTTTATTGCAGCACTATTCACAATAGCCAGGACGTGGAAACAACCTACAGATGATTGGATTCGGAAGAAGTGGTATATATACACAATGGAATACTACTCAGCCATCAAAAAGAATGACATAATGCCATTTGCAGCAACATGGATGGAACTAGAGAATCTCATACTGAGTGAAATAAGCCAGAAAGACAAAGACGAATACCATATGATATCACTTATAACTGGAATCTAATATCCAGCACAAATGAACATCTCCTCAGAAAAGAAAATCATGGACTTGGAGAAGAGACTTGTGGTTGCCTGGTGGGAGGGGGAGGGAGTGGGAGGGATCGGGAGCTTGGGCTTATCAGACACAACTTAGAATAGATTTACAAGGAGATCCTGCTGAATAGCATTGAGAACTATGTCTAGATACTCATGTTGCAACAGAATAAAGGGTGGGGGAAAAATGTAATTGTAATGTATACATGTAAGGATAACCTGACCCCCTTGCTGTACAGTGGGAAAATAAAAAAAAAATGGGCATAAGATCTAAATAGACATTTCTGCAAAGAAGATAGACAGATGGCCAAAAAACACATGAAAAGATGCTCAACATCACTAATTATTAGAAAAATGCAAGTCAAAACTATGAGGTATCACATCACACTAGTCAGAATGACCATCATCAAAAAGCCTACAAAGATTAAATGCTGGAGAGGGTGTGGAGAAAAACGAACCCTCTTGAGTCTTCCAACCCAAGAACGTGGTATATCTTTCTATCTGTTTGTGTCATCTTTGATTTCTTTCAACAGTGCCTTATAGTTTTCAGAGTATGTCTTTTGCCTCCATAAATAGATTTATTCCTAGATTTTTTTTTCTTTTTGATGAAGTGGTAAATGTGGTTGTTGCCTTAATTTCTCTTGCTAAAATTTCACTGTTCGTATATAGAAGTGTGTGAGATTTCTGTGTATTAATTTTGCATCCTGCAACTTTACCAAATTCATTGATAAGCTTTTTCTGGTAGTGTTTTTTAGGATTTTCTATGTTTAGTAGCATGTTATCTACACATAGCGATAGTGTCACTTCTCTTCCAATGTGGATTCCTTTTATTTCTTTTTCTGCTCTGATTTTCATGGCTAGGACTTCCGAAACTATGAGCTTTTGTATTCTTATGTTTACATCTAACCTGCAACTGAGTTGTACAACAAGCTGAAGACTGTTCTGTGTGCCTGTGCTCAGAAAAGTACTTTCTTGGAGTTCCCGTCATGGTTCAGTGGTTAACGAATCCGACTAGGAACCATGAGGTTGCAGGTTTGATCCCTGGCCTTGCTCAGTGGGTTAAGGATCCGGCGTTGCCGTGAGCTGTGGTGTAGGTTGCAGACATGGCTCGGATCCTGCGTTGTTGTGGCTCTGGTGTAGGCTGGTGGCTACAGCTCCAATTCGACCCCTAGCCTGGGAACCTCCATATGCCGCAGAAGTGGCCCTAGAAATGGCAAAAAGACAAAAAAAAAAAAAATAAAAATAAAAGAAGAAAGAAAAGTACTTTCTTATCTGTAGAAAGCGTTAATAGATTAGGTAGTTGTCTCTTAAAATAAGCTGCTGGCTTAGAACAATATTTGTATAAGAACCTAAGTTATTCATCATAATGATGATGACCATTTGGACAAATTAGACTGGTTTGGTGATTTTGGTTTTTCAAAACAATAATAGCTTTTTGTCGTTTCCTTAAATGAATCATTTTGGAGTATGAAGTAAGTATACTTAAAACATAAGGTTTGTTTGTTTTCCCATGAAAAGGTTACTTAAGCTAAATATTTTAAACTTTGTATATTGGTTTCCTGATCAAAGAAGTTAACGTTACTCCTACATACTGTGTAAGATTATGAGCAAGGCAAATTTGTGTTCAACTGAATTGAATCATAATTCCAACATTTTTATAACAAAAACCATGTTTTATAGTGTATCAACTTAAAATTAATTTCCAAGATCCTTAGGTAACTTAAATACTTGAATTAATGTTGAGTTATTTTTGAATAATCTTTGAATAACTGGATAATTTATAGTAAGGTGGAATACTGCAACTTTATTAAGCATTATTATAAGTTTAGAAACTTTTGCTTCATATTTTTAAATACTCTACAGAGTGAAGATATGTTTTGAGGTTATATTAATGAACATGTTCCTTTTTGCTTAAGAAAACATGAAATCAATGAAAAAAAAAGATGAATTTGTAATTTATTGAACTACATGTATTCATGAGATTTACTCGTTGGCTAAAAGACTTGTGAATGATAGACTGTTATGAATTACTTACCTTTTGATTTTCTCTGTAAAATAGGAGTTCCTACTTTAATTAAAAATTGTAATTACTGGAGTTCCCGTCGTGGCTCAGTGGTTAACAAATCCCACTAGGAACCATGAGGTTGCGGGTTTGATCCCTGGCCTCACTCAGTGGGTTAAGGATCTGGAGTTGCCATGAGCTGTGGTGTAGGTCACAGATGTGGCTTGGATCTGGCGTTGCGGTGGCTCTGGTGTAGGCCAATGGCTACAGCTCCGATTCGACCTCCTAGCCTGGGAACCTCCATACGCCATGGGTGATTGCCCGGGGGGATGCTTTTTTCCAGAATAGATGGGTCCCAGGCCTTCAGGAAATAGTGGGGTAAGCTTTTAGAGGCAGATCATTCCCCACCTTTGCAAGACATGCACTGGGATAAGATTTGGAGGAATGGGAAGGTTTTTAAGGATTAGGAGTGGCCTTTTCTAAATGTAATTACTTGTAAAATAAGTCTATTATTCTCCCTTGGGCGTAAAATGCTAATAAATGCAACGCTAGAATTTGGCTTTCTATAAGATAATAAACTGGTGCTAGAACTTTACCATTCAGGTAAGCTTCACTATAGAAGAAATTCCATATCTTGCTAGAATAAGCTCTGTCTGCCTTTGGTAGACTTTAATCATATCCTTGTTTTGTTGTTGTTTTTAAGGAATAAAATTTCCTCATTTGTAAAAGCCCTAAGCTTCTATAATGTGTTTATGTATCTTTTGAAAATATTTTATTGTCACTTTGACTGCATAGTAACCTAGTGTTATTTCTCAGCGATTTAAGATTCAATCTTTTTAAATTGAGATCTAGTTTATCTCAATAAATAAAACCTTATATCAGTTTCAGGGGCACAATATAATGACTTGATATTTATATATATTGTGAAATGTTTATCACAGTGAGTCTAGTTAACATCTGTCACCATACATAGTTAGAAATGTTTTTTCCTTGTGACTAACATTTTTAGGATTTACTCCTTTGGCAGCTTTCAAATATGCACTACAGTATGATTAATTACAGTTAACATGCTGTATGTGATACCCCCATGACTTATTTTATAACTAGAAGTTTGTCCCTTTTGACCACCTTCACCCAGTTCATCCATCTCTGACTGATTTGTGTTCATTTGTCTTATAATTTCTTTTTCTATCTCGAGACGAGATCCTAAATTTAAAACAAATAGAAAAAAATTTCAGGATATTTTTCACACCTGAAATTACTTTTGAGTTTTCTCAAAAGCCCCTGGAAGTTTGCAAAAGTTTATTATAGTGCTTTATAAAAATAGGAATGCTAAAAATGTTAGGTTTATTTTATATGCTCTGTGTCTTAATTAGATTAATACTGTTGCAATTGCTGACTGGGAAGTCTTGTCAAATTAGAAAAGATGCTCAATCTTGGAGTTGCCGTCGTGGCACAGTGGTTAACAAATCTGACTAGGAACCATGAGGTTGGGGGTTCGATCCCTGGCTTTGCTCAGTGGGTTAAGGATCTGGCATTGCGGTGAGCTGTGGTGTAGGTTTCAGACGAGGCTCGGATCCCGCGTTGCTGTGGCTCTGGCGTAGGCCGGCAGCTACAGCTCTGATTGGACCCCTAGCCTGGGAACCTCCATATGCCGCAGGAGCAGCCCTAGAAAAGGCAAAAAGACAAAAAAAAAAAAAAAAAGGGTTCTTACTCTTAAGGGAAATAATGATTATCCTCCTGGGAAATAGTAATGTTCTTATTATCAGTAGAAAATTTCACTTTCCTCCACTCTGATATTATTGGTCACTGGATTAAAATAATCACAACCATTTGGTCTCATCCTCAAATAGGTTCTTGCATTCCTCTGATACTCATGTAAATATCCTACTATATAAGCTTCAGTATACAATTTATATCCTCAACATATACAGACAGACTTGGAATCTTGCAGAAAGGACAGTTCTAGGCACTCTGAACAATTGATTCTTTGAAAAATAAAATTTTAGGTAAAGGCCTCCAAACTGATATCCCTTAGATAATTTCCAAACTGTAAAAGTACACTGAGTCAGCATTTTCAGGACTTTTTCTAGCCCAGAAGTAGATATACTTCCAAAAGCTAACTGCTGACACAACATCTAGACCTATAACAAGACCGAAGAGAGAAACGTAATTGGAGTTTGTCTGGATTTTTTTTTCAAGTTTTATTTTTTGCTTTTTTAGGGCTGCACCTGCAGCATACGGAAGTTCCCAGGCCAGGGGTCAAATCAGAGCTGCAGCTGCCGGCTTACGCCACAGCCACAGCAATGCCAGATCCGAATAGTATGTGTGACTTATGGCAATGCTGGATCCTTAACCCGCTGAGTGAGGCCAGGGAGTGAACTGGCATCCTCATGGATACTAGTCGGGTTCGTTACCAGTGAGCCACAATGGGAACCCCTGTTTGGATTATTGTTGATATTACCTTTAATGTTCTATTTTTTTCTCATTTGTGATTTTAATTTTTTTTCCATTATAGCTGGTTTAAAGTGTTCTGTCAAATTTCTACTGTACAGCAAGGTGACCCCATTACACATACATGTATACATTCTCTTTCTCACATTATCATGCTCCATCACAAGAGACTAGACATAGTTCCCAGTGCTATACAGCAGGATCTCATTGCTTATTCATTCCAAAGGCAATAGTTTCCATCTATTAACCCTATTTTTTTTTCTTTTGTCTTTTTAGGGCTGCATCTGGGACATATGGAGGTTCCCAGGTTAGGGGTCCAATCGGAGCTGTTGCTGCCAGCCTATGCCACAGCCACAGCAATGTGGGATCCGAGCTGCATCTGCTACCTACACCACAGCTCACGGCAATGCTGGATCCTTAACCCATTGAGCGAGGCCTGGGATTGAATCGCAACCTCATGGTTCCTGGTTGGATTGTTTCCACTGCGCCATTAATTCCCTTAACCTCCCGTATTTTTTAAGGAGGGTAAGAGGAAGTACTTTTTCTTTCATCTTAAGTTATCGCTAACCCATTTAGTAGACTATGATTTTATAAATTGAAATGAAACATTTAAAAATAGTATGTGAGGAGTTCCCTTCATGGCGCAGTGGTTAACGAATCCGACTAGGAACCATGAGGTTGCGGGTTTGATCCCTGGCCTCACTCAGTGAGTTAAGGATCCAGCGTTGCCGTGAGCTGTGGTGTAGGTTGCAGACGCAGCTCAGATCCCCTGTTGCTGTGGCTCTGGCGTAGGCAGGTGGCTACAGCTCCGATGAGACTCCTAGCCTGGGAATCTCCATATGCCTCGGGAGCGGCCCTAGAAAAGGCAAAAAGACAAAAATAATAATAATAATAATATGTGATTCTCACTAATTCCTTAAAATTTAGCAGCAAATCTTTTTCTGAGTCTTCTCACTTTTCATGACAATAAAGTTAATATGAGCAATAAGAACCTATCCTCTTTCCACCAGTTTATGATTGAACAGATTAATTTTGCAACCAAGACTGTACCCGGAGTGCCATACAGGACAGTAAATCTTGTTTAATCAAATATGGCAAGTGAAGGAACAAGGATTGGTCTTCTTTGAGAAGCCATTGTGTACACGGCCCCAAGAAGACTGACTTGACAACCTGGATTAGGGGAATCCAGTCTCATAGGTGATAAGAGGCACTTCTTTGCAGGCCACTCCTTTGCAAATTTTGAAGGCCTCAAAAAGAGATGTTTTCATCCAAATTTATAGGCACTGAAGATAAAACCTGATGGAGAGAGCATCCTGGCCTTGGTTTTCTAACCTCAGGATAAAGGTCAAACCATAGAGATTTTGAAAAATTCAATCCAAGATTCCTTATGAAAATTCCCAGACAGAAGTTGATTATTTGCAAAGGCAGCTGGTCAGTACTGTGCAACTCTAGAATGGCAGAGTACACTTGTGGAGGCCAAAGGGTTATTAACATTTTTTTTTGCACTTATATAAATAATCAGACCACACTTAATGAGACTATCCATTTTGTGATCATGAGTGTTATTTCAAGATTATTTATAATCCTCAAGCGGAGACTGTCAGAAAAATTATCTAAAATTTGGAAATAGACAAAAAAATGATTATTTGGCATACTTTCAGTGCAGTGTTGGGCTTAACCTTGTCTTGACCAGGCTGTCTTACAGTTTGGTAGGAATAGAGATTAATTTATAGATTTTTTTTTTGCCCTGTACCTTTACAAATTGAATTAAATAAAATATTTGACACATGTGCACTTTATATTTGTATGAGAATACAGAATTTTCTAACCTTTCGAAGACTATACTTTAACAGTGATAATGATAAAGGAACTCATAGGGTAGATCTTTGGTGTTGCAATATGTCATATTGCTGAGTGGAATGAGGATTTACTCTGGTCTCTTAAGGCGCTAGGCTAATTGTTTAAGAATACAAGTATCAAGAATACCAATAATAGTAGTAATTGCTTAAAGAGTGCTACCTATTGTGTGTAGTTAATCGTCTAAAGACTTTGCTTATATTACCTATTGTTCTCACCAGGGCCTACATAGGATGTCTTTTCCCTCCTTTGCGGAGGAGAAAATTGAGTCTTAGGGAAAATTGAGTCTCTAAATTTGTACAGCTTATAAATGGCAAAACAAATTTAATCCAAGTTTGTCTGATTTGAAAGCTAGTATTTTCCTCTCTAACACTCAGTCTACTCTGCTAGTCAGCCTCCATTATTCTAGTTTCTATCTTCAAGGTACTCACCAAAATAAAAGGAAGAATTTTTAACATGTGCAAAAATGTCTGCAGTATCTCCTGGAATGGTGGAGTAAAGACCTCCAAATACCCACTCCTCCATAAAAGTAACGAGAACACTGGCAAAGACTGGCAAAATCAAAATTTTCAAACTCTGAAAATTTAGCTAAAGATTTGTAACAATCCAAAGAGTATTTATTCAAGAAAAATGACTACATCTCCATAAAACTGAACCTTTTAACTTGCCTTTACCCCATACTCCTTCCCTAGCTCCCTGAGGAGTGGGGCATCTGATTTTCAGAGTTAATACAATGTATTATTTTAAACATTCAGTTTTCAACAAAAAATATGATTCATGCAAAGAAATGGGAATGTATGGGCCACACACAGGAATATAAAAGTGCTAAATAGAAACTGTTGGAGTTAACATTGTGGCTCAGTGGTAATGAATGCAACTGGAGCTCACAAGGATGGGGGCGGGGTTTCATCTCTGGCCCCACTCAGTGGGTTAAGGATCCGGTGTTGCTGTGAGCTGTGGTGTTGGTTGAGGTTGCGGACGTGGGCTTGGATCCTGCGTTGCTATGGCTGTGGCATAGGCACAGGCCAGCAGTTGCAGCTCCAATTTAACCTGTAGGCTGGGAACTTCCATATGCCAAAGGTGCAGCCCTTAAAAAAAAAAAAGAAAAGAAAAAAAGAAAAGAAAGTGTTCTGGCAAAGCCCCTATGTTGGACTCACAGATCCAACACACTTTCATGATAAAAGCACCCAATAAACTAGGAATAGAAAGCAACTTCCTTAACTTGATACAGGTCATATATGAAAAATTCACAGTTAACATATTTAATGGTGAAAGCCTAGATGCTTTCCCCTTACTGTTCAAAAAAAAAAAAAAAAAAAAAAAAAAAAGCTATCCAGATTGGAAATGAACAAGAAAAACTATTTCTATTTGACTATAACAGGACTGTTTATATGGATCTTGCATATAGAACAAACCTGGCCAATCTAAACTTACCAATCTCAAAACAGAGCAACAGTAATCAAGACAGTGTGGTACTGGCAAAAGGGGAGAAATATAGTTCAGTAGAATAGAATTGAGAGTCTAGAAATAATAACTTCTTGCATTTATGGTCAATTTATTTTGACATGGGTGCCAGGACAATTTAATGAGGAAATACTAGCTCTGTGAACAAACAGGGATGAGACAACTAGATATCCTTGGGAAAGAAGGACGGTAACTTCCTATATCACACCATATAAAAAATTAACTCAAAATGGATCAGGAACCTAAATGTAAGAGCTAAAAATATAAAACCGTTAGATGACAACAGAGCAGTAAATTTTTGTGACTTTCATCTAAGCAATAGTTTCTTAGATTTGACACCAACAACATAAGCAACAAAAGAAAAACAGATAAATTAGACTTCACCAAAATGAAAAACTTCAAAGGACATCCATCATTAAGAAAGTGAAAGGAAAACCCACAGATTGGGAGAAATATTTGTAAAACGTACACCTGATAAAGAACTTGTGTACAGAACATGTTAAAAAACTCGTATTCAACAATAAAAAGACAACTTAAATAAAAATGGGCAAAGGACATTTTCCAAAAAAAAATATACAAATGGGGAATAACATTGAAAAGATACTTAACATAATTAGTCATTAGAGAAGCGCAAATCAAAACCAGAAATAGAAATAGGATGGCAATAATAATAACAAATACTAACAAGAGTTTGTGAGGAGGTGGAGAAACTAGAATCCTCATACATAACTGTATAAATCCTCATGCATTGCTAGTTGCAATGTGCAATAATGCATCTGCTTTAGAAAACAGTTCAGTAGTTCCTCAAAAGGTGATTTAATCATAGAGTTAGCATATGATTCAGCATTTCCATTCTTAGTATATACTCAGGAAAATTAAAAACATATGTCTATACAAATTTTGTACATGAATGTTAGAAGCAACATTATTTACAGTAGCCCCAAAAGTGTAAACAACTCAGACCTCCATCAGCTGATGAATAGATAAACAAAATGAGGTCTATCCATAAAGCGAAATATTCAGCCATAGTAAAGTGACGCTTCAATATATGCTACAATATGAATAAGCTTCATGTTGAAAGAAGCCAGCTATAAAAGGCCACTGGTTGTATGACTTTGTTTAAATAAAATGCCCAGAATCAGCAAATCTAGAGCAATAGAAAGTAGAGTAGTAATTGAGAGAGGTCAGATCATGGTTTTTGCTAATGGAGTTTCTTTCGGAGGTGATAAAAATGTCCTGGAATTAGATAGTCGTGACTGATGTACAACTTTGTAAAAATACTGAAACCCAATTTAAAGTATATTATTTATTTTTTTATGGCCACACCCGTGGCATATGGAAGTTCCCAGGCCAAGGACTGAATCTGAGCCACAGCTGCAACATATCACAGCTGGGCAGTGCCGGATCCTTTCCCCACAGCCTCAGGCCAGGGTCAAACCTGCACCTCTGCAGCAACTTGACCCGCTGCGGGCAGATTCTTAACCCATCATGCCACAGCAGGAATGCCTAAAATATACTTTTATTTTTAATTTTTTATTATTCAATGAATTTAGCACATCTGTAGTTGTATAATGATCATCACAATCCAATTTCACTAAAATATATTTTTAATTGGTGAACTGTACGGTAGGTGAATAATATCTCAATAAAGCTGTTATTTTAAAAAACCTAAAAATGTCTGCTATACAATTAGTCCAAAAGACTAGTTAAGAGCTTTATTTCATGTTTACCTTGGCAGATTAGGTTTCCTTTATAGGCTTCAGTTACTCCTTTTCTGAAATACTTCATCTCCAATATTTTTTTTTTAAATTTCATAACCATTTGTTGTTGGTTTTATCCTTTTTCACTCCTTCCTTGTTTTGCCAGCTGGGATTTCATTGTTAGAATCACTTCCTGACTTACATTACCAACTGCTTTTACTGACCTAGTAAAACTGAGCCCTGATTTAATCCAACATCATCTCTGTGCTTCCATTTGGGCAGCTGAATGTGCCTGAAAAACAAATGCACAAGATGCTGACTTTTACCATTTTACATTCATGACTATACACTTCATGGCCCAGTTCTGGTGACAGATGCACTGCTATATATTATCTCTAGGTAATTCACTCTCCAGCAGTCTAGACAACCATTTCTTTCCTTCTCTTGCCTCAAGCCTCTAATATCTCATGCCTTCTCTTCACCCTGTGCTGATGACCCTGCATCCTCTATTTTCACTTAGAAAAGAGGCACATTCATAGCATTTTCATGGAATGTGGCCACTGTGTCTTCCCATCAACTTGCAACTCTATCCATAGCCCACAACTTCCTTCCAAGTCAATGGATGAACTATCACTGATCCCAGTTAAAGCTCCCTGCACTGGTACACAGTATCCAATCCCCTCTTTTCTCCTCCATTATTTCACTCTTGCATATGGCCCTTTAGTGCTTCATTAACATTTTCAGGCTACAGAATTATTCTCATGAAACATACAAAAATGTTCTAATAAAACTGCCAGTCTAACTACTGTCCCATTTTTTGGTTTTTGTTTGCAGAAATGTCTTCAGAAGACTTGCCTAAAGTCATTGTATCTACTTCTTTTTGTTTTTTTTGTGTCTTTTTAGGGCCGCAACTGCAGCACATGGAAATTCCCAAACTTGGGGTCAAATCGGAGCTGCAGCTGCTGGCCTACACCACAGCCACAGCAATGCCAGATCCGAGCCACATCTGTGACTTACCCCATAGCTCATGGCAACGCTGGATCCTTAACCCACTGAGTGAGGCCAGGGATCGAAACTGCATCCTCATGGATGCTAGTCGGGTTCGTTACCACTGAGTCACAATGGGAACTCCTATTGTATCCACTTTTTATTTCTCCTCCACTCTTTCTTGATCCAATTTACTCAAGTTTTTCTTTTCAACTCTGACTCTTTTCAAAGTCATCAGTGATCTCCACATTGGAAAAAAAACTGTGTTTGGCTCTCAGTCCTTATATTATTCAAGCAAAACCAGCATCTGGCATAATTGGTGAATTCTCAACTTCTTTAAACACTTTATTCACTTGTAACAGGACTGTCATTTTCTGTCTTTTCCTCTAGCTCTCTGGACACTGATTTTCAGTCTCCATTGCTAGTTATGGCCACAACTTTTAAGTACTGAGTGTACAGTAGGACATCCCTTCTCTCTACTAAAAAATCTCATTCCATAGTTGAGCTTATCTAGACTAATGGCTTTATACGCCAACAGTATTTTGATGAGTTTCAAATTTATAGGACATCGATCAGTAAAATGGGCATGTGGATTAGTATCTTTTGCATGTCATGAACCTAACCTTTTGATTGGGTATGCCACACTACGGCTTCTTATTCTAGGTCACTGTTGTAGACTGAATTTTGTCCCCCCCAAATTCACATGCTGAAGCCATAACCACCAATGTGATGGTATTTGGGATGGGGCGTTTGGGGGAACTTGGGTTTAGATGAGGTCATGAGGGTGAGAACTTCATGATGTGACTAGTGATCTTATAAGAAGAAACATTGGAGCGCTTGCTCCTCTCTCTGTCTCCATTTCCCTCATACCCAATGGAAAGGCCGCGTGAGGACACAGAAGGAAACCAGGCATCCGTGACCCAAGGAGAGAGTTCTCATCAGACACTGACTGCTGGTATCTTGACCTTAGACAGAAAGAAACCAGGCATCCGTGACCCAAGGAGAGAGTTCTCATCAGACACTGACTGCTGGCATCCTGACCTTAGACCTCCAGTCTCCAGAACTGAGAGAAATAAATTCCTGATGTTTCGGTCACCCAGTCTATACTATTTTGTTGGCACCCCAAGCCAACAAAGACAGTCACTACGTAGATTCAGAAAACCAAGGGCCTTCCCGTCGTGGCGCAGTGATTAACCAATCCGGACTAGGAGCCATGAGGTTGCAGGTTCGATCCCTGGCCTTGCTCAGTGAGTTAAGGATCCGGCGTTGCCGTGAGCTGAGGTGTAGGTTTGCAGACGCAGCTCAGATCCCACGTTGCTGTGGCTCTGGCGTAGGCCAGTGACTACAGCTTCAATTGGACCCCTAGCCTGGGAACCTCCATATGCCACAGGAGCGGCCCAAGAAATGACAAAAAGACAAAAAAAAAAAAAAAAAAAAAAAAAAAAGAGAGAGAGAGAGAGAGAGAGAGAAAACCAAGGCCCAATGACCTGAGAGATGGGCTAGTTTTTGCCATGTCTTAATTCACAGCTGAACATGAACGTTAACTATAAGCTGCTACACAGCCAAGTTATAGCCGTGCTTCCTCTAGAAAAGAGCAGAAGTGAGATGCTTGGCCAAAAGTCCCTCAGCGGATTCTGCTTTGGACCAGACAGAAGTCAAGCGTGACCCTTGATAGTTAATGGCATCCTTGGAGTTCATCCTGTTCAACATTCTATTCTAGTCACTCAGCATTGTTTATGGCAGGTGGGAGCTTTCAGTACCTGTTATCTCTTTGATGAACATTGACTGATGAAGGAACAGTGAGCAAAGTCTTTGCTTATAATATTGTCATTAAATAGCTTTTCTTTTTAAAATTTGCTTAAGGTTTACTGTTCAGTGCTACCGTTAGAAATGAGGGTACTTTTTGCCCTTTTCTGCCTACAGAGTTAATACGATAATATATAAATGAGTTCTTTGGGGATAAATATGTTACATTCAAATTGACATTTTCAACACTACTATTTTTCATCTGTAGGATTAATAATTCTTGTGTGGTGACACAGTGGGTTAAGAATCTGACTTCAATGGGGGTTGCTGTGGAGGCTCGGGTTTGAACCCTGGCAAGACCGCAGAAATCTGGCATTGGCAAAAAGATCTGGCATTGCTGCAGCTGTGGCATAGGTCACAGCTGTTGTGCAGGTCATAGCTATGGCTCGAATTCAATCCCTGGCCCAGAAACTTCCATTTGCCATGGGTGCGGCCATAAAATTAAAAAAAAAAATAATGCTTGTGTCCAGACTTAAAGTAACTGCCCGAAACCATTTGGCAAACATGCATTGCTGTAAGTTCTCATGAAAATTATAAGAATATGCAAGTTTTCAGATAATGTCAGATTGTTGGTTAATAAATCATGTTCAGAATCCTCCAAATTCTTAAATAATGACTTATTGCTCTGTGAAAGAGAGGAGGATTGGGTTGGCTTAACTATGGCCACGCAAACGGATTCTAGTCTGGAAACAAGTGAATGACTCAAATTCATGCCAAGTGCTTTTCGTGTTTTTCTCCCATTTAATCTTCCAATAGTTCTCTGGAGTACATATTATTATACACATTGCAAATGATCACCCATTACATATATTCAAGTCTCTACAAAGTCCTGGCAAATTCTACTGCCAGAAGACTGCTGTATACCCCAGTACAGAGAGGACTTTCAAGTTCAGTAACACTGCTGTTGTTTTGGGTCTTCTCGCAGATGGAACGAGTGGACTTTTAAATATGAAGTGTAATAATCTAAGTCAGTGCCTCAGAACACAGGGAGGAACAGAGGCTTGTTTGTGAGGTAGGTGGTGGAAGGAAACAGGAAGAGCTGAACTGCCTCGAAGCCACGTTTTCACTTTAAAATAGGTCACTGTCTGTTTACATGCACTCTTCCAAAGAATGGGTCCCAGAGGTGAAAGCAGAGCAAATCTTCAATTTCCCAGCGTGCACACCACCCTGTTCTCTCAACATTCACAATGACTTTGAATTTTTGCTGTGTGGCTCTCATCAGATGAGGTGGAGATCCTCCTAAGGTTGGCAAGATCGGAGGATAATTCTCATTTTCTCCTTAAGAGCCAAGGTTTGAGAATAGCAGTGTTGAGTTTATAGATGCTTCAAGTTCATTAAGTGGCAAGATTCAGCTTCATGCTTTTGAAGTTAATGCTTCAGGCAATCTTGGCCGAAAGTCTAATAGAAAAGAGCTTTTAAACAGGGCTCTGGGTAAATATATCATTTCTTTAGACATTGTCATTCCTTTTGATACTTGAGTATGTGATTAATTTAAAAAAAGGAAGATTATGTACCTGAAATAATTATATGAATCATGCTTGCCAACAAGATTATACCCTGCATGTGGAAATGAGTCTGACCTTTTCATAGACAGAAAGTGCTTGTGGTACTACTATTGTTCTGTGGCATGTCTTTTTTTTTTTTTTTTTTTTTCCGATTTTCAAGAAAGATGGCAGGAAAAAACCCCACATAATTCATATTATATCTGATGACTTTTCAATTTATTTTATTTAATATTGAAAGAACTGGTAATTATTATGATTTTCAAATCAACCAGTTTAAAAATTCACTGAAAAGCTTGTGACCGTCTCCCAGAGGTAACCCCTTTCGTTCATTGGGTTTCCTTCAGAGATTTTTTAAAGTGCATATTCAATTCAGACAAATACATATTCTTAGTTTTATCCCCTTGTTACCTAAAGGTAACCTATGGCTATTTTAACTTAATAATACAGCTTAGAAAAATTTCCATATCAGTACACTTCCTCTTATTTTTTATATTTGTATAGTAGTATGCCATTGCATAGTTGTGTCTCTGGTAAAAGACATTGTAGTTTTTCCAATCTTTTCTTTTTTGGCTGCACCCACAACATGTGGAAGTTCCCTGCCAGGAATCAAACCTGCCCAACAGCAGGAATCCCCTGTGCCAAGGGAACTCCGAGTTTTTTCCAATCTTTCATTATTCCAAACGATGTTGCAACAAATAAATTTCTATATATCCTATTTTATATGTGAGTCAATTTTAGTAACCGTCAGTATACTCAGTCAATACACTCAATATATTTAATAACTGAAGTATATTAAAAAATGAGACTTGTGGGTCAGAGTGTACACGCATTTTTTATATTAATCTATATGACAAAATTGCCTGCCTTAGGAGTTTATTTCTACTCCCACCATTGATGGCTGAGAGTCTACCAAACTTTTGAATAGTTTATACTACTTTGTCCTTTGCCTTACTTATGGTGCTTGGCCATATAGAAGTTTTTTTTTTTTTTTCTTAATCAAACTTCAGCATATGTTAATGACTTTTGGATTTAAGAGTTTTGCCCATGTTTTCTTCTAAAACTTCTCTTGCTCTTCTTTTACATAAAATTTAGAATCAGCTTTCTGGTTTTGTTTTGTTTTTTAAATCTGTTTGAGAGAAATTACTTAAAATTTAAAAATTAGTTTAGGATTAATTATTTAATTATTACTATAATTTAGGATGTTGAATCCACATGTTCAAAACCATGGCATGTCTTTCCAGGAATTCTCATTTTCTGCTGTGCCTTTCAGTAGTCTACCAAAGTTTTCTGTAAATGGATTTATACATTTCCTGTATAAGACTGTGTTTTCTTAGATATTTTATGGTTTTGTCACGAATCTAAATAAGATATTTTATTCATGATATGGTCTATCTGGTTGTTTCCTGTATATTTAAAAGTTATTTTTCTTTATATTGATATACTGCTTATTGTTTGTAATAGTTTTCAATTCATTTGCTTGAGTCTTCCAGATATACTCTCATATTTTCTGCAAATTGTGGTGGTTTTATAGCTTTAATTCATGAAAAATGGCCATACATTAAGCCATAAAAAATTTAATAAACTCTAAAAATAAGGAATTACAAACACCATTCTGTGATCACAATGTAATAAAACTAGAAGTCAATGGAAAAATCAGAAAGACAAAAATATCTCTACCTACAAATTATAAACAAAAATTTCTGTTACATATTTGTGACCAAAAATCGAAGGATTTTTAGAAAATAATGATAAAAATCACTACTTACCAGAATTCTGTGACATAGCATTAGCTTAATTAATTAAATAAGCATCAGCTCAGAAAGGTAGAAAAACACTATTAAGTAAAAAGAAGGAAAACGGAAAAGAACTAAGTCATTTAGAAGAAGAAATAAATGAGCTAGGAATGTGACTAGAATTAATACATAGTTCCAAGAGCTGGCATTTTTTTTCCACTATAAAAATAAAATATCTAAAATACTGTTAAATTAATCAAGAAAAAGATAAAACTACTATATATAAAATAGATAAGCAACAAGGATGTATTGTACAATGCAGGGAAATATAGCTATTCTTTTGTAATAACTTTAAATAGAGTATAATCTGTATTCTTATTGAATCACTATGCTATACACCTGAAATTAATATAATACTGTAAATCAACTGTAGTTCATTAAAAAACAGAAAGAAAAGATATAAATACTAAAATTAGAAATGATTAGAGTTTAAAACGTAGAAAAAGAGAATGCTAATATAATCCTAAGGACTACTCTAATCTACTATAATTTATTTCTCCATTTTTTGCTCCCTCCCCAATAGAACAATTTAGTTTCTCCCTAGTGAGAGAAATTAAATTCTAAGGAATAATATAGCTTGGCTTAACCATTATAAATCAACTTTTCTTGGTACATGGTGTTTATAGTCAATATGTGGACTCAAATTTTTTTTTTAATTTCAGAGAAGTTCTTTCATAATTTTGTTTGGAACTATTTGCTCTGTCCCATTGCTAAGGTTTTCTTCTTTATGGACTATGACTATAGGTATGTTGGTGCTGCGTTATCCTTCTTCTATCACTGTTATTTTCGTATAATACTTTAAATATACATATTTCTTTTCATTTTCATTTACCTTTGGCCACTCTTTTATATGTCTTCCCGGTTTCTTTCTAATCCACAGTGCTTATTCCTCTTTGTGTTTCTTCTAATTTGTGCTGTCTTTATTTCTGCGATGATTTGGTTCTTCTTTCTTCTTCATACCCGATTTAAATCAGCTCATTTCAGCCTCATCTCTTTTCTGTATTTCCTCATTTGTGCTTTGTTATCTTCCATAATAGATCACATGGCTTTGCTAACATAATAGTAAATATATTTCATTTAGGGAGGCAATATAGCTTAATGAATGAGTATAGACATAGGAAGAGGCTGAGTGAGTTTCAATACTGGCTCTTCCTCTGACTAGCTGTGTGATCTTGAACACGTTATTTAACTTTTAGGTACCTTAGCTCTTTTCATATGTATAATGGGAATAACAATGATCCCGAATTCACAGAGTTGTTTTGAGAATGTGAGTTCATATCTGTAAAGTTGGTTAGAATATTGCCTGGCAACAGTAAATACTATTCACGTATTATCTATTAGATTTTTTTATTTCATTGCAAAATATATAGTCACAGGTTTCATTGGCTCTGTGGCAACTTTATCTCTAAATTTTGATGCTTCTTTAAAAAAATTTTTAATAGTATCATCGTATTCTTTTAGTAGTATCCTTGTTTCCTTTTTGTTCCAGCCTCTTCTTTCTCACTCCTCACTACTGAATAAATTATATTTTTCTGGTCAGTCATTGTAAAAAGTCCTGACATGGAGGATTTAATGTAGCTCTCCTGTTCTCTCAATCAAAAGCTCTTACTTTCTATGGAAGATCGTTAACGACCTCCAATAATGACACTGTCCCATATCCATGCCCTCCCTCATTGGCTCTAGTCTTAGCTGTATGACTTGCTTTAGCCAATGGGATGTTAGCAAACATGACACACGCAGAATTCTGAAAAAGTTTTGAATACTGGGGCCTGCTCCCTTTCTTAATGCTGGGAACACTTTCACCTCCATATGAAACTGCCTGAGCTAGTTTTCCTGAAAGAGGTTCCAGGGGTCCAATGCAAGCCATTCCTGCTGAGGCCCAAATACATGAGTGAAACCTGCTGACAACCCTATGGAACAGCCAACCCGGTTGAACCCATCCCAATTTGTCACTTCATTGAATTGTAGGCAGATAATTGGTAGCTTCTTAAACCATTGTTTTAGGTAGTTTGTCAAACAGCAATACACTACAGATTCACTTTTCTTGTTGCCTCTAACAAGGCTCAAACAGGCTGCTTCCAGTAATTATAGCTTTTCTGTAAACTTACTCCCTTTGAGTCTCTGCAGTAAATTTGGTTCAGGAGACCTTTTGCTAACAGCTCTGTGCTCCCTAGTTCTTCCAAACAAGCAATAGGGCTTTCGCATCTTAGCGTGATTACCTCATCTTTAAGGATTACAGTTTTACCGACCCTGAGATCTGCCGCTACTGGGTTCCCTGGAAACACTTTGCCTCTTATCCCCATCCATGCATGCCTCTTCTACCTGACATGTTCTGCTCTTGCTCCAGTTTTTGAGAGACACAGCTACTCTTGCCTTTTATAGAGCCCCTCACTTTCAGGAATTATATACATTTATAAATTAAAATATTTTTCCTGATACTTTCTGATGTCCCAGCTGGCTCCCTTGACTCTCCCTGAGCCTTTTCCACCTGACATCTGCTCAAACTGCCTCTAGCAATCTTTACTTTAGAGGAACTTTGGAGTTTATGAGTAAATTATGTACCAGTTTGCTGATAATGGCATTTAACATTTTTTCCTCATTCTTTTTGTAGTTTATATAATTTATGAGTTTATGAGTTAAATCTATGTAAGTTTGCTGAAAATGGCATTTAACATTTTTTCCCCCATTCTTTTTGTAGTTTATATAATTTCTAATGAGAAATAGGAAAAATGTTTAGGGAGATGACATCATCTTCATGCTGAAGTTCATTTAATTTCTTTTTAGCAACAAGACTCCTTTGGACATCCTTTTGAGGATGATATAATAACCCTGGGTGCTTTAGTAATCACTAATACTTCTCAAAGTTCTAATGTTCAGAGAGGGGGAGCATGCCACTCAAACAGGTTCTTTTTTTCCTGGATTGAATCACAATTTAGGTTCCCATCCTACACTCTATTCGGGAAACTGCCTCTTTATATTTAATGAGTCTGACTAATTAATCGTCACTGTAGTTCATGAAAAAGAGATTATATTGTCATCATTTTACAGAGACTGTGTCAGAACCATGACTGCATTGAAGGATTTATTGGCTTCCCTCCAGATGCTGACTGCTACCATGTTATTAATTTTGTCTTTGTGCTCAATTTCAAGCTAAGAGATTAGGTTGAAGGTATAGGGGAATGCAAAGCATCAGGACCAAGAAGGCAGGGTTTCACCTGTGGAGGACTGGGTGTGCTACCTTCCAAGGGCCAGTGTTTGAAACCGTTTCCTCCACAACTGTAAAGAATTATGGGTAACCAATAGAAGGTTATTGCTGCCTCTTTGGCATGCTCCTGTGTGCCGTTTAATGCACACTTCAGAAGGGATCTAATTTCCTAATTTATATCCCCCTCTAACTGGAGAAAATTCCCCCCACTAATGTAATTGGTATGTGCTTCTGTTATGTACTACTTGTCTGTTCCTAGTTGAAAGCCCTGTTCTGATTCTGGGCTTTCTCCCTCTAGGCTGGGAGCGACTTGGGTGCAGGAACTGTGTGTCCTAATCATTTCTATACCCCAGCATTTGGCCCAGTATTTTGTGCTTAGCGCAAAATGGGTATGCCCTAATGTTTATTGGTATAAACTGAAAAACAGGCCGATTTTATCCATTAAAGCCTTTCGGGACCCTGGTTGTAATAGCTCAATAGGCAAAGTTACTGCATCCCTATTTTTCTCATTTCTTTCCCTTGCCGGCTTTCTTCTCTCTTTCCAGGACTGCAAGAATCGGACAACTGGGGAAAAGGAAACCTGTTTCTCACATTGCCTCCTCCCATCCCCGTCCTCCTCAACTCCCCCGTAGCTGGGAGGCCTCTGCCCAGCTGTGTTTTTTCAAGGTGAGGCGGTCTGGCTCCCAGGTGCCTGCTGCTGGGTCACACAAATTCCCAAGTTGTGGGACCTACTCCTAGGGTATCTTGGTGCGGCATCTTCGCGGTGGGGATCTGACGGGCTGGCCCAGTAGCACCGCACTGATCCACTCCAGGAGCTCCTTTGTGCAACAGGAGAGCAGCAGGCTCTTACCTTCGCACCGGCTCCTTCCACCTAATTGCCCCACTCACTCCCTTGCCTCCCTCCACCCCGAGCTCTGCGTGCTCTCCCTCCCCATCACCCTTTGTGCAACCCTCGCCTGCGGAGCTTCTAGTACTGTATTCGTGGCAGATGAAGAGCGAGTGACTGACACGTTCCAGGGACGGCGAATCGCAGCGAGCGCGGGCGGCGGGGGGAGGGTGCGTAGTGGCAGACGGCCGCTGGGATTATGAATGGGGGCGGGGGGAGGTGCCAGGGAATGTGGGGTTCAAACCAGGATTTTCGGCATCCGGCTTTGGCTAGGCACTCGGGGCTGTGCGTAATCCTTCAGCTCGGGTGGGAAGGGAGATGCCGTGAGCTCCCGGCTGAGAGTGAGGGTTATTTTGCAAAACTCCTTTGGTCTTGTGCCGGAGGAGTACTGCGGGCGCTCGGCAAGGTAGGTGGGAGAGGAAAATAAGCGTGTGGGGAATCAGGGAAGAGGCAAAGCCGGCTGGGGACTGTGTGCCTTGCTCCTTAGAATTGACAGGTGGTGGCCTCAGCAGTTACAACCTACTACACAGCATCTAGTCCTTGCAATACGGTCCAATTGTTATTCCCCGCACCGGGCTGAAGAGCGCAGCGCGGCAGACCAAGTGCCTGCCGCCGGAGAGCTGTTTCCTAGGGTGGGGGTGGGACTGGGGGTACAGACAAGGGGTATCGGCGGGCCAGCACGGGAGAGAGGAGCTCAGGGACGCGTCGCGGCCGCCCGAGACGCCCCGGCGGGGTCCTCCACGCCCGGCGGTCCGCGCGCGCTCCGCAGCCGCCCCCGGCTCGTGCGCTCCTTTCCCGGGCTCCTGGCCCTTCTTCGGCGGCTGCAGGCTTCGGCGTCGCCAGCCTGGCGGCCCGCGAGCTGCGAGCCAGCGTCTCCCCACTGCCTCTCGAGCCCCGGGCAGCGCGGAAGGCTCCGTCGCCCAGCTGGACGAACTGCGCCGGGCGGCGCCGGGCCGGAGCCGGGCCGGAGCTCGGGCGTCCAGAGCGCGGCGGCCGAGGCGGTGCACCCGCGGCGCCGCGGGCAGGACGAGGGCTGCTTCCGCGAGGGTAGCCTGAGGTAAGGGCTGCCCCAGAGGCTGCGGGTCTATAGCCTCCCTTCTCTAACTTCATCGTACATGTAAGCCGAAATGGAGAGTGTGGGTGCCATGGGGTGATGCGGGGCGCGGGGGGAATGGGGCCACGCAAGGATGGTCGCCTTGACCGCGTCGTTCCTACCCGTTGTAGTGAATCCACCAACCGGCCCTTTTTCTTCTCTCGCTCCTTCTTTGCCTCTGTCTCCTACCCTGGACTTCTTGGCAAGTCGCTGGGAAGGAGGAAGCCAAGGGAGGATGGAGAAAGGCAGAAAGAAGGATTTGCCCAAGAGTCGATGATGGATTGGCGCATGGAGCCGGGTGATTGACAGCAGGCGGGGGGTCGGGGGGAGCCTGAAGTACCCAAGAGTTTGCAGGGCTGCGGCCTCAGGAAGGTCCTGCCAGCCCGGTGGTTGGGGCCCCAAGTGGGTGTTTCCAGGCCACGGCTTAATGAAGGCTCCGCTAGGAACTTTTGGGAAGCTCTGTCTCATGTTTGGGAAGGGGTGCCGAGGTGTGTTTAGGGCCTGGCCCTTTCTAGCTGCACGAGTGTGTGTGGTTTGCACGCGCAAGCGCCCGCCTGTGTAGGGGTTCCCCCCCTTCCCTCCTCTTCCATCTTCCTGTTTGCTTCCTTCCTTCCCTTTTTCACGGACACTTCCCCCCAACCCCCTCCAAGTGCTATACTTTAAAAAAAAAAAAAAAAAATCCAAACCTACAGTAGTCAATAGCTTTAAAGCAGTATAAAGAAGCGAACACAGAGGAATAGCTCTTAAATACAGTGTGGTTCATTTTAAGGGCAAAAGTATGTGTATATAAATGACATACTATATTATATATAGTATAATGTATAATATATACACGCCTGGGGTAAATTTAAAGAAATACTCCAAGATTCTTGCCTAAAATTACATTGACATTATGTTTACATCACTTGTATATGATGTTACTAAACAGAAATGATAAATCTGTGCATTTTGTGTCTTAGATCTGTATGAGATATAACTGTTGGTTGTATCACATCCATCTTTTAAATTCAGAGGTTTCTGGCTACTTGAAAGCCCTGGGCTACAGGGTAAGAATAAAAGGCACAGTAAATTTTTTAAAAAGTACGGATTTTTTTGTTTTTTTTTTCCTTAGCAGACCATCCACCTTTCCCATTTTCTTTTTACTAAAAGCTGGCTGTTTTGCCAATAATTGTTACAAAACCAAAAACAGTTTGGGGACTCCAAAGTATTTTTACCTAGGCCTGAGGTGTAGGGAGAGGTCTGGAAGTTATCTGTGCATGAATTTGACAGGAAGGTGGATAAGCCAAATTTCAGTTCAGGTGAAAGGAAATTCAGTTGCATTCTCCTGTGAGGGTAGCTCATTTGTCTTCTGACACCCCAAGAGAGAAATCCCCTTAAGGTCAACATGTGTCTTCAGCATAACAATGGTCTATTCAACTGTTCAAATCAGTACTTGCAGGACTTGGCTAGTAACAAATTTGCTGGCTGTTTCTGTCCTTTTTTCTTCTTAAAAAACAGAATCCCATTAGAAAACATAAAGTTGTTAAGTGGACTGGACATGTTGAGATGGCGTGATTGATACAAAGGGGCTGTCTACATAGCTATCATCTCTATTTCTCATTACAGTTGTGAGCTAATCAGTTTTGCAGTGTGTCTACTTGTATTTGTTTCTCAGCCAATTTGCTTTTTTAGTTTATTTCTGAATTGAATTGAATTGCTCTAGGGGGGTACCCATTTGGGCCTGCTTGTTTCTTTTGAATCGAGTTGGTTTTGATTTAGGAATAAGATATCAATCATATATGATTTTCTGATCTAGGAGTCTTTTGCCTGCCTAGAGACAGATATTTAATAATAATGATATGCTCAAGTAAGGGTATGAGTTTGATAAAAATATTAGACACAGAAATGGTATTTTCATTTTGGTTTACAAACTGAAGCTTTAACACTGGGAGGGAATAAAGAGTCCCAGGTTATTCTTCCTGTCTTATTTGGTCTTCTTTGATTAGGGAGCTAGAGGTATATTATGTAGTCTTGAGTTGGAAAGATTTTAGGACTTAGAAATTTGGATTTATCTTTTATTACTAGGGTATAAGTCTTCATTACTCTCTCCAAGAAAATCTGAGCAGCAGACTTTGGAGACGGTGTGGGGATGTTGTTGATCACAGGACAAATGGGTTCCTTTGAGCAGTGGTTTGGGCAGTCAGCTTGTGGTAATATGGCAGACACTGAGAGGTGCCAAACCCTACTTCAAATAAGAGCTCGATCTCCCAGCTTCTGGTAGTCCTGTCAGCAGATAGTCTTCAGGGGTCAGTCCCTTCAAGGATTGCCTGAACTGTGGAAAGCCCCTTTGTTCAATGTCCTGCCACTTTCTAGGGCAGCTCACATCCAATGGCTGATGCATGTGGGAGTGTAAAGTCTTGGCCATCTCAGCTCAACTCTAGATAACTGAAGGACCAGTCTGGCTCTGGAACCTGCCATGGGGCTTGCATTGCAGCACCACGTCTCCATTTGCTCATTTCTGCTTCCTTTCCCATTCTCAGATGTTGATAGGAAGGCAGTCCTTAGTAACATCGCATGCTTAACTTCATCTTAGGGTCCCTGGGGAAGCCATCCTGTAACAACCTCCTTCATGCATGTTCATTTTGCCAGTTTTAATCATCTGTCTTTTAAAATAAAGTGTCACTTCCCGTTGGAGGACATTTCCATGTCCCTGCTCCTCTTCTGCCCCTCCTTGTTTTACTCTTCTTTCTTCTTATTGCACTTAAATAATATCCAATAGTAGTAGGTAGTTTTATGTTTTCAACATTCGTTCTTTGTCTCAACTGATGATGTCAATCAAAATATCTACACTTCTCTTGAATAATCTTTTATTATTCAAGGGCCTTATAATTCTTATAATTATTCTCTTGAATAGTCTTTTATTACTCAAGGGCCTTATAATTCTGATCATAGTCCATGTTTCATGTTGTATAGTGATGTAGTATCCCCACGTTTTTTTATAGCCACCATGTCATTTTCGTATAATTAGGCTTTTCTTTCTTTTTAAATTGTTTTTACAGTCGGTGCTTATTATTTAAATTTACCCACATTTTCTGTGCTCACTGTTGCTTCTTGCATCCGTCTGCTTCCTTCTGGGTTCAGATTCTTCCTTATAGAAGACCATAGTTGTTTGGTAAGCATGTGCAGGTGATAAAACTTATGTTGCTGTTATTGTTTGCTTGAAACTGTATTTCATCCTAACACTTGAATAATAGATTATCTGGGAGCAGAATTCTAAATTGGCAATTATTTTTTTTCATAATTTTGAAGATATTATCTTCCAGCCTCTATTATTGGTGAGAAGTTGTTTCTTTGTTTCTTTTAAGATTATTCTTTGTCTTGGCATAACATTAAAAATAAACTTACTTTAATTTAAAAAAAGATTGCTTTTTGTCTTTGGAGTTCTGCAGTTTTACTATGGTATGCCCAAGTGTGGGTTTATTTTTTATCTTTTCTTCTTGGGATTTCTTATGCTTCTTTAATAAGAGGAGTCTTTTGTTTCTTGAGTTATTAAAAATTCATAGCATATCTCATCATATATTATCTTGCTTCTATTTTCTCTATTCTTTCCACTGGAATTCTTTTATCTATGTTGGACCTTCTTGTTTTCTCTCTCATGTCTGTTACCTCTGTATTAGTTTCAGTTAGGATATCTTTTTAAAAGCATTTAGAGAAGTCCCCATCATGGCTCAGTGGAAACGAACTTCATTAGTATCCCTGAGGATTTGGGTTACATCCCTGGCCTCGCTCAGTGGGGTTAAGGATCCAGCATTGCTGTGGCTGTGGCGTAGGCCAGCAGCTGCAGCTCTGATTCAACCCTTAACCTGGGAACTTCCATATGCTGCAGATGGGGCTCTAAAAAAAAAAAAAAAAAAAAAAGAAAGGCATTTGGGTAATTATTCAGGATTTTCCAGATAACTAATTCTTTCTTCATTGATACTTATTGTTTAAATTGTCCATTGAGCTATTATTTATTTTTCCATTTCTAGAAGTGCTATTTGATGCCTGTTCATATCTTCCTGTTTTTTTCTCTGAGGTTTTTTACTTTTTTATTATGGATTCTATCCATGTTTTGTCTCTTTAATAATTATCTTGGTACTTGGAGTTCCCATCGTGGCACAGCAGAAATGAATCCAACTAGGAACCATGAGGTTGCGGGTTCGATCCTTGGCCTCGCTCAGTGGGTTCAGGATCCAGTGGTGCCATGAGCTGTGGTGTAGGTCGCAGAGGTGGCTTGGATCCTGTGCTGCTGTGGCTCTGATGTAGGCCGGCAGCTGCCCCACAGATTGGCCCTCTAGCCTGGGAACCTCCATATGCTGTGGGTGTGGCCTTGGAAAAGACACAAAAACAAACAAACAAATTATACGGGTACTTATTTTATGTCATAGATTGTTTTCTTACTTGAAATTCTTCCAGGAGTTACTCATCCCAATGGTTGGGTCAGTTGGTTCTTCCAGAAATATATGTGCCCTTAAAGGAGAATCCTTTTCTCATGTGGTTTGTTATTTGGATTATGAACTCATCTTCTGCCAGGTTTCTGCTTTTGGTTTTTCCCTGTAGTAACCATATTTTTCCTAGTTTTTGAAAATTTCCCTGAAAAGTGATATTGTGTTTGTTTCTGTGGATTAGTACGGGGATTTTGCTGGTCTGGTATCAGTCAGATTAAAAAAAAATTATTGAGGTATAATTGATGTGTAATACAGTTGACATTATATTAGTTTCAAGTGTATAGCAAAAGGAGTTGATATTTGTATATATTATAAAATGATCACCACATTAAGTCTAGTTAACATCCATAGAATTAGCTTTCACCTTACTTTCTTGACTTGAGATCTCTATACTATGCAGGTAATGTAAATTTAAACTGTGCCAAGTGGATGTGGTTTAGGGGTTTAATTCAAAGAATCTGTTTTTTTTTTTCTTTTTCTTTTTCTTTTCTTTTCTTCTATCCAGAGCCCCAGGAAGAGACAAGCTTTCTGCTGCTTCCAGGCCAGACTTACAGTCCTTCTTAAACTAAATGGGTAACTCTTTCAGGGTTTTTCTTTAGGCAGCAGCCTCAGCTGCAGTTACCCTCTTTTCATGGGCTCCAAACCAAGTCTCCTGTCCTTAAACATATCTGAAATCTTCCAGTGCACACCCTCAGCAAATGGAAGGTCCCAGGCTAGAGGTCAAATAACAGCTGTAGCTGCTGGCCTACACCACAGCCACAGCAACGCCAGATCTGAGTGCCTTCTGCAACCTACACCACACTTCATGGCAACACTGGATCCTTAACCCACTGAGCACGACCAGGGATGGAACCCGTGTCCTTGTGGATACTGGTCAGATTTGTTACTGCTGAGCTACGATGGGAACTTTCCCCTTCCTCCCTGCTCTTCTGATAGCTGTTCCCTTTCTGTTCTGACAGCTACAGATTACCTTTCTTTTTGTCTTTGAGCTTGACTGTTTAACCTATTTCAATTTCTTTGGTCTTTAAAAAAATCTAAGTATATATGTGCTTTTAGCAGAAGAGCGTTTGATGCACTTGAACTCAGTCTGCCATGCTAGTGGCAGAGGATGTCTTTTTGTGACTAGGTGTATTCTTTTCAGTTCTTTTCTTTTTCTCAACGTGATTTTTAAAAGTTAAATTATGCTAGTCTCCTTGTCTTTTTTTTTTTTTTTTCATTCTTTCTTTCTCCGACATTAACATTTGTGTTGGGACCAGGACCATTGTCTTAGAGAGTGTGTCGGAGTAGCAGTTTATCTAATGGCTTATTTACTCGATTAAGGCTCAGGTTAAACATTTTTAGGAAGAATAATCCTACTGCATCAGAGGAGGAGAGCCTGTCTGTCCCGTTATTGGTGACTAAGATCAATGGAATGATGGTATCTATGAAATTAATTCTTTCTTTTTACCCCCTTGGAGGAAAATAATCTGTAATATATACTCTGTAAAATGATATTTGGGAACTATGCGAAAAACCAGCTTCCGCACAACTTTCACTCAGTATGGTTTAATTAAATTTTAAATTTTGAGATCATTGTAGATTTGCATGCAATTGTGAGAAACAGTACAGATAAATCCAGTGTACCCTTCATTCAGCGTGCCCCAAGAGTAACATCTTGGAAAACTATAATCCAGCATGACAACCAGAAATCTGACGTCCAGCTCTTATTCCACTTCAGCAGTTTTGTACTCCTTTTTTTACGTGTTGAGTTCTATGAAGTTTTATCACATGGGTAGGTTCCTGTAGGCACCACCACGGTCAGGACACAGAATAATTCCATTACCACAAGGAGCCCTTGTGCTGCCCTTTTTATAACTGTACCCACCTCCCTCGTGCTTCCTGGCTCCACTGCTCACCTCTGACAGCCACTAATCTACGCTTTACAAATCTGTCATTTCAAAACTGTTATAGAAATGGAATCATATAGTATACAATCTCCACTCACCCTGATTCCCTAGAGAGTCATTCAAGATGTTGTGTGTGGCAGGGGTTTGTTCCTTTTTATTGCTGAGTACTATTCTGCGGTGTGGGTGTGCCATAGCTTGGTTAGGCATCGAAGAACATTTGGGTCGTTTCCAGTTTGGGGTTATTTTTTTAAATCTTTTTAAAAATTATAGTTGATTTACAATGTTCTGTCAATTTCTGCTGTACAGCACAGTGACCCAGTCATACTTACATACACATTCTTTTTCTCATATGATCTTCTAGCACAGTCTTTCACAAGGGATTGGATATAGTTCCCTGCTCTGTACAGCAGGACCTCATTGCTTATTCATTCTAAATGGAATAGGTTGAATCTACTAACCCCAAACTCTTAGTCCATCCCACTCCCCACCCCCAGCAACAACAAATCTATTCTCTATGTCTGTGAGTCTCTTTCTGTTCTGTAGGCTCATCTGTGCCCTATTTTAGGTTCCGCATATAAGTGACATCATATGGTATTTGTCTTTTGCTTTCTGACTTGCCTCGCTTGGTATGGGAATCTCTAGTTGCATCTGTGGTGCTGCACATGGCATTATTTTGTTCTTTTTTTATGGCTGAGTAGGAAGCTGGTATGCACAGGTATGTACAGGTATTTTTGTGGATGTAAGTTTTCATCTCTCTGGGATAAATGCCCACAGGTGTGATTGCTGCCTTCTATGATAACTGCATGGTTAGTTTTATAAGAAAGTGCCAAACTGTTTTCCAGAGAGGCTGTCATATTTCACTCCCACCAGCAATGTGTGAGTGATCCAGTTTCCCTGCATTAATATATTAGAGTTTCACCCTGCTATTTTATTATGTTTTCTTCTTCTTTTCTCTTTTTCTTATCCCTTATTTCTCTTTTCTTGCCTTTCTGCCTTGAACATTTTGTAGGAGTCCGTTTTGATTTATTTATAATGTTTTTGAGCGTATCTCTTTGTGTAGTTTTCTTGGTGGTTGCTCTGGCTAATATTATATGTATTTAGGTCTCTTTTCTCTCTCTTCTTTTTAGATGCTGTTGTTTTAAGTACAAGACAGTGTTACATTTTTTGTTTCATTCACTGGATAGGATTTAGACAGTTCTTTTCTTTCAGCATTTGAAAAATGTGTCACTTTCTTCAGGCCTCTATGGTTTCTGATGAGAAAATTGTTGTCATTTGAATGGGTGGTCTGCTAAAGGTGATGTGCCATTTCTCTTGGGCTGGTTTTCAGATATTTGCTTTGTCTTTAGTTTTTTAGAAGCTTCGTGATGATGTCTTGGTATGGATTGGTATGAATTTCTTTGGGTTTATTCTGTTTGAGATTTGATCAGCTTCTGAAATCGATAGGTTTGTATCTTTCACCAAATTTTGGAAGTTTCCTAGCATTATTTCATTATTTCTTCAAATACTCTTCAGCTCTGCTTTCTCATTCCTTCTGGGATGTGATGATATGAAGGTTGGCTCTTTTGTTATTGGCCCACACAACCCAGATCTTCTGTTCTTCTTTTCTTTCTTTCTTTCTCTCTCTTTTTTTTGGGGGGGTCTAGTTTCTCTCCGTTGTTCAGATTGGATAAATTCTACTGGTCTGTTCTGACGTTCGCTAATTCTGTCTTCTGTCATCTCCACGACTGAGCCCATTCAGGGAGTGTTTTATTTTGGTCATTGTATGTTTTAGTTCTATAACTGCCATGTGGTTCTTTTTAGAACCTATGCCTCTTTGCTGAAATTTTCCTTTCTTTTTTTCTTTTTTCTTCAGAGAATTTGAATTTGCTTGTTGAAGCATTTTTATAATGGATGGTCTAAAATTCTTACTAGATCGATCTAACATCTGTTCACTTCCGTGTTGGTGTTAGTTGACTGTCTTCTCTCTTTCACGTTGTAATTATATCCTGGGCATTTTGGCTACAGGGTTAAGAGGCTCTGGATCCTACTGAAATCTTAGACTTCAGCAGACACTCAGTCACTCCATTGAGGTTTAGCTCAGGTCCTGGGTTACTTTTGTGGGCTGTGGTTTCTATGGCAGTTTCATTTCCTGAGGCTTTATGGTGCGGTGTCAGTCGGCTTGGCTTGTCTGGTGCTTCTGGATCTCCGGGTGAACCCTGCTGATGCCCCTGGAGGGGGCAGAAGGAGCCCGCCCAGGCCAGTCCCCTGGTGCTTCCAGGTGAGGGAGGGGATTTCTTGCTGGGCCTGGAACTTGTTGTGCCAGGATTCCCCCTGCCCGTGCTGTGAGGCCATCTGGTGTTGTCGGCTGGACCCAGTAAGAAGCAGGGGAGGAATGTAAGCCTACCTATCACACCTCATGCTAGGTGAGGGGGTTGGGAAACTATGGGCCCAGGGAACTTACTGTTGAGCAGGGAGTCCTGGGTGCCCTGTTGATCGTTTGGTTCAGGGCCATTAACCAGGCCACCTCCTTTTCGCTGTTCTGAGCCCTCTTTTGGCTGCCTCTTTCCTTATTGTCAAAATTTATATTTATATTAAGTGGGAAGGAGGTAAGCGTGTACCATCTGGTCTGCACCGGAAGTATATGCTTTTTACACTCTGGTTTAACTCCTCATCCACATTGTCTGTAAGCAGCTATGGTTGAAAATACTAGTTTGACTTGTGTTTCCCTGTAATTTGCATTTGTTTCGGAGACACAGTATAATCTCAGTTTAAAAAATCAGTACATGTCTTGTTTAATTTAATTAACATTACTGTAATTGGATAATGAAATGTTAAGTCACAGCCCAATCTAAGACAAAAAAATCTATGTATACTATATTTTCCGCACTAAATATTTTTCTCTAAGTTGTCTTAAAGCATTTGAAAAATATTAGGACTGTTTATAAAACTGTTGCCATCTCTGGGAGATTGCTAAAAAAAGTCCTTTTATCAGATGGGCTTTAAACAGTGGAGGAAATAAATGACATTATTTGCACAAGCAGCTTGCCCATATTTTGTGTAGATTAAGGGTTCTGTTTTTGGCTGTCCTGGTTTATACTACAGTGCTGACTCTTAGCATTTCATTTTTAGAACCAAACGTGACCTTGGAGATCACCTATTTCAATCCTAGTGTTTTATAGTTAAGACAACTGATACCTTGAACGATCACAAGAAGATTAAGCTCATTTAATTCAATAAGGGCAGGGCTTAGTTTTATGTTTTCTTTAAGAAATCAGAATAACTTTCTTTTGAGAAGCCTTAAAATTTTATATTGAAGAGTTCCTGCTGTGGTGCAGTGGGTTAAGGATCCCGTGTTGTGTCAGCAGGGGCTCAAGTCACTGCTGAGGCTTGGGTTGGATCCCTGGCCATGGAACTTCCATATGTCACAGGTGTGGCCCCAATTTTTTTTTCTATTGAGGCATGATGTTTCTGTACCCTTTTCTAAAGAGGAAATAATACTTTAATAAGTTGGGATGGCATGATGGTACTTTTAAAAATATCAGCATGTTGGAAAGTCTGATGAACACATAGACCCCCCCATCCAGCAAAATTACCATAAACTCAAAAGTTTGCATACAATATTGAAGATTTTTGAACTCCTAAGGAAGACCCCTGGATTCTTTTTGTGTTGTTTGTACAGTGTGATATCTGTGGTTGCTCTTTGCTGGGGAAAGTGACTTAAATGCTTTCTTTTAGAGTCAGTCTCAACTTCAAAGGCTGTGGCAGTTGTCCTGGGCACAGTGCATTGGTGTGCTGAGGAATTTGCAGGTTCTGGAGAGTCGGCAAGTGAGGTGGTTATAGTGGGGACAGCAGGTGTTAAACAGACTGGAGGAAATAAAAATAGGCATCTCAGCCTGCAGTGCTTTCTTCCTCGATGCCCCCCGCCCCTGCCCCCCCACCACACATACACAACATACACAGAGCTCAAGCTTCTTTGGAAGGATTCTTCTGCTGCTGCTGTCTGCCTTCTCCCTCTTACTCTATGAAGAAAGATTGCCCTTGGAGAAAATTCTCCCTTCTTCTAGTAAGGCTTCTTTGGTGGTCATTTAAACCTCATTTCACTCATATCAAAGGTTATGGGCTGAAGAAAGCATAGCGTGCCATATGATGTATTTACTTTTTGGGAGTAAGAAAAAAAAAGACACGTACGGGGTTTGTTTTTAATATTACGGATCAAAATACTTTAAGAGCAAAGAATGATAAATGTCTCTGAATTCAGAGTTGAGGCAGTAAGGACAGTATTTGTTAGAGTAATTGAAATTACTTTTAGGAAGCTACACATATATACTTAAAGGGAGCTACTGTATACTTCTCTGTAACTGATACATCTCCCTGAATGAGAAACATCACCTTGAAATGATTTGAAGTGCCATGATGAATTCTAGGGTGAAAAACTCAAGGTAGAAAAGTAGCTTGTAGAAAAAAGAAATAATGGAATGACAGTTTTTTTTTTTTTCCCTAGTGCTTTTACATCTTTTAAAAGACTGAGAAGAACTTGTTTTTAGGGTTGTTCTTTGATAACTGAATAAGTGAGGACTGGGAATCAGAAGCCTTGAGTGCTTGTTCTGCTATGACACTAAGTGGGTAAATGACATCCCCTGTGTAAGCCTCAGGGTATAAGATGCAGAGGTGTGGTAATTTCTAAGATTCTTTCTAGCATTGTGATTTGGTGAGATTCTAGATTAAGAGATATTATTTGACACCACGTTAGGGGAATTAATTTTTTTTTTTAGATTAGAAACACTTTTTGATAAGCTTTTGATAAGCTGTGTAATTAAGTAGAGTCAGATCCACATGTTCTGCATCTGAGGGGTTCTGCATCCATGGGTCAGGTTCTGCATCCGAAGGTTCAAACAACCATGGTTGAAGGAGGGCTGACTCTATGGTGTTATGTGGGACTCGTGGATCCTGAGGTCCCACTGAACTATGCCATTCTATAGAAAGGACTTGATCATTGACAGATTCTGGTATCTGTGGGAGTCCTGAAACCAATATCCCTCCAAACGGGGGGAACACTGTATTATTCAGAAGAAAGGGCTCCAGGGAACCTTTTTTTTTTTGAAATTCCTTGATTTGGTTGGAAATTTGCAATAATTGAAAGAGGTCCTGGTTGGGTTAGGACTACCCACCTGTATGGATACAACACAGCGCAGTTTGAGGAACAGACACTTTAAGTGGATGGTGATCATGACAGTAGTGATGATGCTGATGTGGGTGGCTCTGCATTTAAATGCCTGGAGGGACGGAGTTCCCGTCGTGGCGCAGTGGTTAATGAATCCGACTAGGAACCATGGGGTTGCGGGTTCGGTCCCTGTCCGTGCTCAGTGGGTTAACGATCCGGCGTTGCCGTGAGCTGTGGTGTAGGTTGCAGACGCGGCTCGGATCCCGCGTTGCTGTGGCTCTGGCATAGGCTGGCGGCTACAGCTCCGATTCGACCCCTAGCCTGGGAACCTCCATATGCCGCGGGAGTGGCCCAAGAAATAGCAGCAACAACAACAACAAGACAAAAAAAAAAAATGCCTGGAGGGTAGTGATCTTGCAGATTGCACATTCAGCATCCATTTGCCCTCTTTCTTTTATCTTCCTCTATACGAGTATACGCGTTGGAAAGGAGTGATCCACATTACAAAGATTGGATGAGAATTTCTGGGGACTGCTTCCGTTTTTGAAAAGGCAGTTTCTCAAGGAGAAGCCTCTTGTCTTTGGCCCTCATCACCTTTTTGCTTTGCTGCGAGCAGCTCTCTTGCGAGCATGAGGAATAAAACCACACACGTAGGATGATGAAGCAACAAGCAAACTAACAAGATGTAGCCTGGATTTTTGATGACATCTTAAAGTAGATATATCAGCTCTGCACTGCTTACCTCTGGTCTTATTATTCCGTGAGAAAAAAAATAAAATAAAATGCTTAACTATTTCTTTCACTTGTTTTTAGGATTTTCTTTTACTCCCAGGCAAACACATTCCCAGCTGCATATGTACAGTGATTGTTATAACTTTTCATTTTACATTTTTGAATGTTAAAATTAGTGTGTATAGATCTTTATAATTACTAATCTCAGACGGCAGAATTTAGGCCGGTTTGTATAAATATTCTCATTCTGGGGAAGCTGGGGTATGAAAATTTTGGATAACTTGTAAAATTTTTATTACATTGTTCTAGCATGAAAAATAGGGTAAGACTCCAGGAGTCTCTGTTTTATATTGCTCAGAGACTATTGCAGATTTTATTCAATGAGCAAAATTTATGTGGGGAAAACTATTTCTGTGAGTCACACCTCCTACTTATCTATAATCTTCAGTAGATGGGGTACAGTTGGAGAGTACCAATGAGTCCTGAAAAAAATGTTTTCCTCACTTGATTTATAGGCAAAAATGTATGGCAGATATGGCAGATTTATAGGCAAAAATGTATGCCCTCTTTACTGTTTAGGGTTGTGTCCTTCTGACTTCACACTTTCACATGACTGAGAAATACTTTAAAGCTGGACTTTAAAGAAGGTTGGCCATTCACAGTAAGTGTATATAAATGATGGAACAGTTTTTTGGTGTGTCATAGCATCTGTGCACTCTTCGTTTGGATTTGCCTTTCAAAAGTGTAGGGAATTGATTTTTGCATTTAGCCATGTGATGGGAGAAAAAGAATTCAGTTGGGGGTATACTTGTGTCATTTTATTAATCAGGATTTGAGAGTAAATGAAAATTTGAGAGTAAATGAAAATTTGACCTGTAATACTATGAGTATTTTTTGTACCATGCAGTGAGATGGTACAAGGCTGGAGCAACTGCAACATCCTTGAGGTGATCAAGAATTTAGGCTCCTTCTTGCTTTTGGCTGTTTTTTTGTTTTTGTTTTTGTTTTGTTTTGTTTTTTTTTGTTTGATTGGTTTTTTTTTTTAGTATTTTTTTATTTTTTTTAGGGTCACACCCAAGGCATATGGAAGTCTCCAGGCTAGGGGTCGAATCAGAGCCTTAGCTGATGGCTTACACCATAGCTCACAGCAATGCTAGATCCTTAACCCACTGATGGAGGCCAAGGATTGAACCTGCGTCCTCATAGGTGCTAGTCAGATTTGTTTCCACTGAACCACCCTGGGAACTCCTGGCTCTACTGTTGTTAGTGTATGGCTTTCCTTCTCTTGGTACAGAGACTTTTAGTGAGCCTCCAGGCATGGCTTCTGTGCTGCAGGCAGGAAGAAGGGGCTGGACAAAGGACGGCCCGCACCCTGTGATAGTCGTTTTCATATGGAGAATGTTTGCTTCCGGGAAGATGCATCTGGTAGACTTCTACTAATATCTCACTGACCAGATCGATGACAATGGCCACCTCTAAAGACAGGGAGGCTGAGAAATACCGAGCTAAATTTTTTTTTTTTTTCAATCTTGGAAAATCAGTACCTCCCCAAATGCCAAGATTCTATTTTTATTAAGGAGGAAGGGGAGAGTGCATATTGAGTAGACAGCCATCATTGCCATTGCGTATCAAGACAATTCCTCAGCTTTACAAATGTTACAACAAACTTTTGTTGTGCTGTAGCGATAACATATGATCTGGAAATTTCTTAAAATGTAACAGTTTAAAAATAGTTATTCATTATTACTTGCCTTGAAGCCCTAGAAATTAGTCATTTAAAGTTTTGTTTCCATTGTCACTTTGTGTCAAGATAGCTGACTGATATATAAAACTTAAAGTATATATTAATAGTCATTGGTATCAAGCTAATTGGGTAAAAAAGGTTATGGTTTCCTTCTATAACATATTTTAGTGTGAAATTCCGAGAAATCAGTGACAATGTTTTATCCTATTCATTCAAGAAATACTGTGCTTGATTTTTTTGTTTAAGTTTGCATTTATATATTTTGCGCTATTTTGTTGTCCTAAAATTTTTAATGACATCTGTGACTAATATCAAAGAATGGAGAGTTATCTTAAAAAGAATAAAATTGGCTGGATTCCCGTATTTCTACTTTGCTCTTCTCATTCAAGATATTGACAGAAATATCCTGTAATTGAGGGTTTATTTTCTAGTTGATGTAGGCACTCTCCTTAGAAGCTGTTTATCCACATCAAGGATAATGGATCTTTTCGAAGTAAGTTTTTTTTTTTTTTTTTTCCATTTAAATAGGGTGAGGCAACTGTTCTTACCACACTTCAGAGAGATAGTACAAAGATAAATCAAATAATGGATTTAAAGTGCATTTTTCCTCCAAAAGAGGTGTTATATAAATTCTATTAATAGTATTAGTAATGTGCAAATAAGATAATGGTTGAGCATTTCCAAGAGTGAGTATCATAACTGGGAATTATGAGTGCGGTATCCAATGCCAGTGTTTTTCAAAGGAGAGCAATATAGCAACACACTTTTACATTCTTGCGTTGAAATATTAAAGGTAAATCTCATCGTGGGGGGAAGACAATGTGCAGAAAGAGTTTCAGAGAGAGGGATTTATTGAATAATGCAATATAGTAATATGTTTTGTCCAGCTATAAAAAGGCTTTGGGTCTCTTTAGTGGTTAAAGAAATGTGAAAACTCTGATTAAAATGTGAACTCTGGTTACAACCTAGAATAGAACTTTCAGTGTCTCTATATTAAAAACAATGAGGCTCTGCTTGACACATAAAGATCTTCAAAGAAGGCTTTTGCAATGTCTTCAATAAAGGTTTCTCTTATCCCCCCTGACCACAACTCACAACTCTTTATTCCTTGAAAGACCATTTGAGGAAGGAAGTAACTGCCATGCTTTTTATGTGGTGGTCACCACTAAAGATGAATCACACTGTAAGGTGATAAGAACCCTTAACTTTCAGCCCAGGGAGCAAGGTTCCTATCTCAGGTTTATTTATCTTTGCAACTGGGAGAGGTTTTTTTTTCTTTTTCTTTCTTTCTTTTTTTATTGTTTTGTGTGAAAAACTACCTTTACACCAGCCCTATCCATATGCTGTGGGTGTGGCCCTAAAAAGACCGCACCCTTGGTCTTTGTCTTTTAAAGGTCATCGTAGCATATAAAGCAGCCAATTGGAGCTTCCAATTAACATGAGAGAGAGTGTTACCTTTCAGAGAAGATAAAAGTCAGCTTTAAGAAAACAAATTTGATGTTTTTGGTCTTTCAGGAATGCAATAGATGTGGACACATTTATGACATTGCAAATTATTTTTTTGTCTCTCTTTTTTTTTTGTTCTTTCAGGGCTACACCCACAGCATATGGAGGTTCCCAGGCTAGGAGTCTAATCCGAGCTGTTGCTGCCAGCATAGGCCACAGCCACAGCAACACCAGATCCGAGCTGTGTCTGTGACCTTCACCACAGCTCACAGCACCGCTGGATTCGTAACCCAGGGAGTGAGGCCAGGGATGGAACCTGCAACCTCACGGTTCTGCTGTGGCACGACAGGAACTCCTGACCCTGCAAATTTACGGTTTGATAGGCCATCTAAGAGCAGTGGTCCCCTGTTGCTGTGGTGTATCCTTCTCCATCTCTGATTCCTACTTCCTAGAGGCATTGCCTTCAAATAGCTTACTGTTTCTTCATGTTTGCCTCCATTTTGTGAGAACAAGATGCTTATGATACTATTTCTTGATGTTTTAGTTTTCTTCTGTATATAGTTATTTCCTGTGCTGGATGATGACACACATACATTCGCCTACTGTGCTTCCTCAATTTAATTTTTAAATTGCTCTGACTGTAACTATCACTCACAGCTGAATCCTTTGGCATATTGTGATATGATTACATTTCCTCTCTTATAAATGTTTTTTATTTTCCCCGTATTTTATAACCGTTTTCATTATTTTGTTTTGCTCAGTTTTCAAAGTCTCTCTCACTAGTTTACCCTCAAACTTGCCATCTAAATTGTAAATCTCTTCTTAATATATTTAGTTTAATCAGGCAACCTATACATTCATCTTTTTCTTGGCCACATGCATCCCCAAGCTGTTCATACATTTGCTCAGTGTTGTCATCTTTTTTTTTTTTTTGTCTTTCTGTCTTTTCTAGGGCTGCACCCGCGGCATGTGGAGGTTCCCAAGCTAGGGGTCTAATTGGAGCTGTAGCCACCGGCCTACACCAGAGCAAAAGCAACGCCGGATCCCAGCCACTTCTGTGACCTACACCACAGCTCACGGCAATGCTGGATCCTTAACCCACTGAGCAAGGCCAGGGATCGAACCCGCAACCTCATTGTTCCTAGTCAGATTCATTAACCACTGAGCCATGACGGGAACTCCCCATTAGTGTTGTCATTTTGGAATCTTCCTTTTCCATCTCAGTTGGGCTGGGTAGGCTCCTCTTAGGGCAGTCTTAGGCTGAGAGAACAAGTAGTCCATAAAAGTGTCATGGTTCAGATACAAGGGAAACATGTTTCTCACTCATGTAACACTACCGAGCACTTCCAGGTGCATGGCGGGGTGGGAGCTGTGATCTGCTTTTCAGGTGAGTAGAGTGTGGTGCTGTTTCCTGCAGTCACCCAGGGACCCTGTTAGAGGTACTGCTGTTTTCTGTGCATGGGTTCCACAGTTGTCATGGTTGACTCCATTCACTCAAGCATGGAGGTGGTCCCGGGAGTGTCTCACATCCCTCTCACTGGGATATCATTGTAGATAACTCAATCTTGTGGCCAAGCCTCATTGCGAAGGAGGCTGAAATAACGTCCTCTAGCTGTGTGTCCAGAGGAGAGGGGATGGGTTTTGGTGGAGAGCTGATAGTATCTGCAGTGCAGCCGTTATGCAGATTTCTTCATCTCTTTCTTACTTGGATCCCTTGTTTTCCCTTATCTCTTGCGTTTCCTCGATTTAGTCTCTTGTTTTGATGAAGGGAACACATCCTCTAACGTCTTCTTAAGAAAGGTAAAAGTGAAGCTTTTGAGATGATTTATATATGAGAATACTTATTTTTTATTTTTTTAAGGGCTGCACCACAGAAGTTCCCAGGCTAGGGGTCGAATCAGAGTTGTGGCTACTGGCCTACACCACAGCCATAGCAACAGCAAGGTGGGATCCGAGCTGCATCTGTGACCTACACTACAGCTCACGGCAATGCTGGATCCTCAACCCATTGAGCAAGGCCAGGGATCGAACCCGAGTCCTCATGGATACTAGTTGAGTTCGTTTCCACTGAGCCACAACGGAACTCCGATATGAGAATATTTTTGTTGTTTTACATCTGGAGGATAATTTTTCTGAATGTAGGATTCTTGTTGGAAGTCATTTTCCCTTAGCATTTTGATAGAGTTATTTCATTATCTTCTTGATGCCATTTCAGCCTTTGAGAAGTATGATGCTATTCTGAATTTTAATCCTTTAAATGTGAACTTTTTTTTTTTTTTTCTAATTTGAAGCTTTTAGTGTCATCTGATCATCTTTGGGATTTTGAAATTTCAAGATGGCGGGCCTGGGTGTAGGTCATTTCTAATTAATTGTGTGAGGTAATACAATGGATCTTCTCTTTCTGGATATTTGCCTTTTAGTTCTGAAATTTTTTTCTTATATTTCTGATTTGATCAATTATAGAGTCAACTCCCCCCTACAATTTAATCTCTTAAATCAGATAATCAGGATACATATTAAATTGATGGTATCTTATTAATAACCATCAATCAGGTGGTAGTCATGGCATGGCTGTGTAAAAAACATTCTGTTGACACTTTCTTGTATGACTAAAAAAGAACCAGCATCAAAGAATCTTAGTTCCTGTGAAATATTGTAAATTCTTTCATTCGGTTTTCTTGGTTGCCTCTTTCTAGAATTTCTGTTACCATATTCCATCTAATCTAATCTGCTTTCCATTGTAAGATACACCATTATTTTGTGTATCACTAAGACAAATATACTTGCAATTAAACTGTAAAAATGTTTTCATTATCATCTAAAGTGTAAAGTTTATTCTGAAGCACAGAATATGCTTAGACTTAATTACATGCAAAATGTATCACGTGTATCATATATTTTTCATGTGGGTGCATAAAAAAGAACAGGCACTAAAATAAATTGGGTAAGTTATTCTGAAAACTTATTCAGATTCAGAATTCATCTGTTCTGAATCCAAGAATTCCAAGTCATGAATGTCTGCGCTTACTCATGCGCTATCACTGTGTGCCAGGAATAGTGCTGGTCCTGAAAAGATGCTTAGCAATCATGTGGCGTGAGCTTGCTCTGTGATTCCTTCTGTGGGAATGTTGTGAAAAATGCTTTCTTCGCCACTGTTCCTATTGCTTCCTCACAGGCATAAGGTGTCTAGAGGTTCAAAGAATGCTTTCCACTATCATCTCCTGGGTTTTCTTGCAACCAAACCAACCCTCATTCTACAGGTTTTCATAAATGTGCAGGTCATGACAACTAGCTCATTACCACTGCCCCTCTGAGAACAGTTGTTAAGATACTATCGATGGTGAGATGTATCTGATTTCAGGACTATGATAATGTGGAAAATGTGCATGGGATTTAGATGTTGAACCATATGGACGGATCCTCTAAAAAGGTCTTTTCTTTTAAAATCCACTTTTCACACCTCACATATTGTTTTAAATGTCATTTCAAGAGCTCCCGTCATGGCACAGTGGTTAACGAATCCGACTAGGAACCATGAGGTTGTGGGTTCGATCCCTGCCCTTGCTCAGTGGGTTAACGATCCGGCCCTAGCCTGGGAACTTCCATATGCCGCGGGAGCGGCCCAAGAGATGGCAAAAAGACAAAAATAAACAAATAAATAAAAAAATCGTGTAACCCTCGCAGAGATCCTTTCCATTGCCTTTCCTAAGTGGCTGGATGCTGCCAGGTGGCCCAGCTTTTGTCACTTTGTGACTGACATCTGTGAGAGTACACAGCTGCAGCCTCCAGACTGTATGATCCTCTCTAGTCCTGCCAACTGCATGGCCTTGAGGCAAAAAGTAGGGGAGGTGTCGGTGGGACTTTGAGTCAATGGAGAGGAAAGGGAAGGTCTACCAAGCAGGGGAGGAGCACAGAGGTTTGCAAGCAGCTGATAGAAGGCAGAGTGAGGGAAGTTTCGCTGTAGACAAGTGTTCACGTAGGGAAGGAAGGGAGGATGTGTTTGAAAGGTCAACTGAGGTCACCCATGAACTCTGAACGTGAATTTATGGACTATGCTCTTTATCGTAGGGGCAGTGGGGGAACCTCTGAAATTTTTGGAGTCCTAGTATGGTGAGATATGACAAATGTTGTCATTTAGGAAAGTTAATAGCATTAAATGGCATTGGCAATGGATGCAGGCAATACCAAAAGTTGTATGCCGGGTTTCTACAGGTATGAACTTGCAGTTCATAAAGGCTAGAACCTTTTCTGTTGTGGCTGATTTATGTTTAGAGGGACTCAGAGTCAGCTGAATGCTTTCAGTACAAGGTTGTTTTTATTCCCTGGTTCCCAGAAAGGAAAGTAGCAAATGGTTCATTTTTTTTTTTTTTTTGACAGACAGGTCAGACCTTTAGAATAAGTATAGGCTGTAATAGCAAATAAAATTGTGAATATGTTGTGTGATATATTTGGTATATAAAAATGCGAAATGAATTCAGAAACTGCATTGAAGAACCTTATGGACCTACCGTAAGATCATCAACTTTGCCAAATGGAGGCGAGAGTGTAATTTCGAGTGGAAAATGCATTTGTTAAACCCTTTAGACTAGCAAAGTGACTATGTGTTATATTTTTAATTTCATTTGTATATGGATGCATCTTTCATACTTGAAATATTAGAGTAAATGAGATTTAAACATTGCCTTCGTTTGATTGGAAAATTATCTTAAGCACATGGTACAGTATATTTAAAAAGGCCTTAGCATTAATAGCTTGGAATTGGATGGTTTATGAGTCTTTTCTTATTTTCATTGAGATTTAAACTGTGTCTTCTGAAATAGCATTTATTATACTTTTAGATATAATCTGCCTTGGCAGTCAGTAACTGAATAAGTAATTTCATCTCTGGTATTACTGCCTGACAAACAGTGATTTTCAGAGATGATCATAAAACCTCATTAATGATTATTTTTTAGAGGTAGAATGGCAGTATCTTCTCCTAAATCACGCTTTGTGCTTAGCTCATTTATGGATGGCCATCGCTGTGGATCTTTTTGATGCTTGTAACATGCAGTTATATTTGTAGTTGAAGAATTCAATTTTTGTTCTTCCAGTAGCTCAGAAAGGGCTGTACTCTCTTTCAGCCTAGATAAGTCACAGTGGCATTCCGAGGCCGAAAGGATGCTTGTTGAAAGCTGGTGGGTGGTGCAAAAGAGAGGCAGTATATGTGTAACTTTCCTTTCAAATGCAGGGGCTTCTCTAAGGGGGAGAGTTAGTAAATTATGGAGTATACCAGTCCTTCTCAGTCCAGACTTTCTGCTCTAGCAAGGGGAATTTTGATTATTTATTTCAACCTCGGTACCTTTATAAATTTTTTTTTTTTTTTTACTCTTTGGAGAAAGGGTAGCTAATATTTATCAATTACCACCCTCCCCCATGTGCCAGGCCCCTTACTCAATGCTTTAAAACACTGCTTCATTTAATTCATAGTATAACCTTGCAATAGAGGCATTTTATACACATTTTGAAGAGGCAAGCAGGGAGTCTCCATCAGATTAAATACCTTGCTTAAGTTTATATACAAAGAAGTGATTTATTTTTCCTTTCACTGGTCCAAAACCTATACTTTTTTTAGGCTCTGCTTAAGACTTGATACGTTAAAAATTTTAAAATGTGTATTGAGAGTTTTCTTATGTTCCAGGTGCATAAGTTATCTCATTTAATCTTCACCAAAACAAAACCAAAAAAGAAGTGGGTGTATTTATTTTCATTTGAAAGTTGAGGAAACCAAGAGGTTCAAAGTCTGAGTAATTTATTTGACATCACACTGTCCTGGAATTCAAATATAGGTCCATCTGATTCCAAAGCTTATGCTCTTACCTACTACATTACCTTGTTGAGTCTTTGTCTTTAAAAGTTATGTTTTAAAATTATTATTCTTTTTTCACCATCATCTTAAAATTATTATTATTTTTGTCTTGTGTCTTTTTAGGGCTGCATCCGCAACCTATGGAGGTTCCCAGGTTAGGGGTTGAATTGGAGCTGTAGCTGCTGGGCTACACCGCAGCCACAGCAATGCTAGATCTGAGCCGTGTCTGTGACATACACCCCAGCTCGTGGCAACGCCAGATCTTAATGCACTGAGAGAGGCCAGGGATTGAACCTGCGTCCTCATGGATGCTAGATTTGTTTCCACTGAGCCACGATGGGAACTCCTTAAAATTATTATTGTTATTACCTTGCTGCTCAAGTGCATACAGCGCCACCTTTTTATGTAACAGTAATAAGAGCAAGTACAGAGGTATTCTACCCTGTCGCCACTCGCTGCATGCTTTTTCTACATTAGGAAGTCCCAACCTTGCCACTATTGACATTTAGGGCCAGATGATTCCTTGTTGTTGGGGGTCTGTCCTGTGCATTCCAGGATGTTTGGCAGCATCCCTGGCCTCTTCCAATAGCATTTCCCCCTTTCTCCCCAGTTGTGACAACCAAAGATGCCTCCAGACATTGCCAGACAGCCTTTGGTGGAAAGCAAACTACCTGAGGTTGAGAACCACTGGTCTCTCATCTCTTTTTATCCTCAGAGCCCCTGTGACACTTGTGCCCTTGTGATCTCATTTTCACACAGGAGGAGTTGCTTGCTCAGAGCCACTTTGCTATGCAGTAGCACCTCTAGGACTCAAACTCAAGGCTTACATATCACATCAGACTAATTTTTGCTTTATTACATGGATTATGTCTTCAAACTTAACTTAGGAGTTCTAAAAGGCTTGGGCTGTTTTGGATTTTTCTTTTTCTCTAAGGGTGCCTGGAAAAGTACTTAATATCACAGTGCCTTGACAGATATTCATTAAACAAATGGACCATTTTATGTGGGTCATATTTAAATAAAAATCTTTTAAATAAAATTTAGCTTAGTGCAGTAATTAAGAACACAAAGTTTGGAGTCAGACATGTCACACATTTAAATCTCATCCCTGTCATCTATTGGTGCTAGAATCTGGGGAATAGTTTTTGACCTCTTTTAGCTTTGGTTTCCTCATCTGTTTCAGGACTAATAATTCTTCCTCTAGATATTACAAGGAATAAATGTCATTTAACATAGCACATGACACAAGTTTAAAAAATTAGTAAATGGTAGTTGCTAGTAATATAAATAATCATAAAATTAAAGATAAAATGTTTTGAATTTTCCTTTTATGAGAACATTCCATATACTGAATTTCCATGAAGTTAGGAAAAAACATTTTCTTTTCAAACATTTATTTTCTTTTTAAATGTGAAAAAACTTGAAAACGACTGTCGCATTAATATTAAGTAAAAATTACATAGGAGTTCCCGTCGTGGTTCAGCAGTTAACAAGCCTCTGACTGATAACCATGAGGACGTGAGTTCGATCCATGGCCTTGCTCAATGGGTTGAGGATCCGGCATTGCCATGAGCTGTGGTATAGCTTACAGAGGCAGCTTGGATCCCGAGTTGCTGTGACTGTGGCATCGTAGGCCAGTGGCTTCCGCTCCAATTGGACCCCTGGTCTGGGAACCTCCATATGCAGCAGGTGTGGCTCTAAAAAGACCAAAAAAAAAAAAAATTACATAAAATAAAAACATTCAAAAGAAAAAAGAGGAACGTAAAAGGGAGACATAAAGTTAAACAAACAAAAAGGCCCCATAGAGTCATTACACAGCCTAAAATAATGTACAGAATTATTTTAGTTTCGATGGAGAATGTTCATTTCATTTCAGTAAAGAATTATTTACCTCTTGGTGGCTCAAAGGAGAGCCTTCTTTTGGCCTCAAGAAGAGCTGACTTGACTCATCCCTGATCCCAGCCCTTCGCCTTCTGCTGGTTTGGCATCTCTTGCTTCCTCCTCCAAGGTCTGACCTTTTGCTGCATTTCCTCTGACTCATTTTTGGGTTCTGCTCCTGGCTTTCAGCTTCTGCTCTAAGGTTTCCTTTTCTCGGTTCCTGGATCCTCCTTCAAGTTCGTTATGAGTGGATGTCATTTCCCCACCACACTCCTTCCTTAGGTGATGCCATGCTGAGCCCTGCTGGGCCCGAGGTGTACCGACTGCTCAAAGCCAGCGTTTCTCACCTTCTGCTGCTCCCTTTGGCCCCAAGCCAACTTGAACAAATCCCTTCCCAACATACTTGGCCATGATCATTTAGGTTTTAACTGTAGGCTGGTGGCATTGAATTCCCCAGACAGTAAAAGGCCATGATGCAAATTCATCCCTTTTAGACTCTGGAGGACCTTTTTGTGCTTACAGTGTCTCTTAGATATTTTTCATCTTTTGGCACCCTTTGGAAGTATTAATGCTGGTAGGGAATGCTGAGGTACACAGATAAAGCCGTTCTTAATTCCGGGACCTTCATGACTGTCATGAGGGAATGAATCTCTCAGCCTTTGCCTAGAACTTTGGAAACTAGTGTGTCCAACAGGCAGCAGGGGTTGCTGCAAAGGAAAGCTGGTGAGAGATCTGGAGTGTAGATGTTGTTGGGCTTCAGTGTCGAAGTGATATGGGAAACTGTGAGTGGATTTGAGCTCTAAGCAAAGATTTCTGATAAAGACAGAACAATTCATAAGGCCAAGTTTTGAGCTTTGGGCAATACCCAGTGTAGAGAGCCAGGTGAACAGAAGGATTGGGGCACTCCAGATATTTGACAGAAAATTCAGTCATGAATTGACTAAAGCACATTGCTTGCCAAAGCCTTGCTTGAGACAGCTGCTGGTTGATAGAAAGTGTTCAAGTGACATATCATCATTCTTTTCCTCCAGTTTACTAGATTGGTGGTCTTTAAATCTTCCTGCCCCTTTATCCTTATAACTAAATTCTTTTAGTGCACAGCATCCCAGACTCCCAATTTATCTAAACTTGGAGTTTGGGATTAACAGATACACCCTACTGTATATAAAATAGATAAGCAACAAGGCCCTACTGCATATTTTATCATAACCTATAATGGAAAAGAATCTGAAGAATACGTATATTCTGTATATAGGCATACATGTGTATATAACGGAATCACTTTGCTGTGCACTTGAAACTAACACAGCGTTGTAAATCTACTATTCTTTAATAAAAAAGAATGTTATTTAAAATGTTAAAAAGAGTTCATTTAAAAAAAATAAAGCACCTTCTCATGTCGTACATGTGTGTTTAAAGATGTGTTTGTGTGTGAATGTAGAGAAGATATGAAAACAGAAAGTTGTAAAGATGAAATACATTGATAAAGAACGAGATGTGATATATATTCCTGTCACCAGTGGATTATTTTGTGCACCTTATGCAGTGGTTTTTAAGTGACTTTTTTGAGGTTTAATTGTGTACAATAAATTGCACTCATGACAATTTCATGATTTTTGACAAATGGATTCACTTGTGAAAACTACCGGAACAATCAAGATATTTCTCTTATCCTCAAAAGTTTCTCTGCTTTGCAGTCAGTTGTCCTTCTGCATAGACCTTGGTAACCACTGAGCTCCTTTCTTTCACTGTAGATTAGTTTGTAGTTTTAGACTTTTATATGAGTGGGATTATACAATATGCACTCTTTCTATTTCTCTCCCCACCCCCACCCCACTCGGTGCCTTTCTTTTTAATTGCTGTATGGATATACCACTATTTATCCATTTACCTGTTGACTGGGATTTAGGTCTTCCCAGAAATGGGCTATTACAAATATACCAGCTACAAACTTTTTAAAGTAGGTCTTTGTGTGACATGTGTTTTCAATGTCATGGGTGCATACCGAATTATGGAATAGTTTGGTTGTTCTAAGTTATCGGAAAGTGCATAGCTATTCTAAAATGATCACATTTTGGAAAAAAAAATCATTTTGTATTCAACACACTCTTTGGAGCAAACATATTTTGTGCTTTGAGAGCCAAAATTAAATATTGCATCTCTACTTTTGTCAGAATTTAATTTAAAAAATACCAATTTGGAAGTCATTTATAAAATTAAATTTGTGTTTATAGTCACTGGAGAACACAATGATTATTTGTCAAATGATTGGTCAATTTGGGAGAAGATATTTAATACTCTTGGCTCTGTAAATTACATTAAAAAAAGTACAACCAGACTTAAAAATCAAACTGAGATTAAATGCAATATGGTACCCTGGATTGGATCCTGGAACAGTAAAAGGACATTCGTGGGAAAATGGGTAGACCGTATATAGGAATTCAGTGCAGTTTTTGCAAATTTTTTATGAATTGAAATATTTTAAAATAAAAAGTTTTTGAAAAAGTTTCATTGAGATGCCAAATGCATAGTTAAGAGTTTCTGCTCAATAAAACTATAAGCTAAAAAAATAAAATGATAAAAGCATTTGATGTGTATATGGCAAAGATACATCCTTATTAAATAAAATGCACTTGTAAGTCAATGATAAAAATACCAATCTCCTGAAAGAAAAATGGGCCAAAACTATAAAGGAAGTCAATATAATAACTTGTACATATGGCTTATGTAGGGAATGGACCTTATTTCCCTGCCCCATATTTCCACATAGGAAGACATCAGACAGCCCATTTCCCCATTTCTCTTTCTGTCCTATGGGAGAATTTACTTATCTGATTTTAAGAACTTGGGGGAAAAAGTCACAGATGCATGGCTCAACTCTATTTTTTTCCCTTTGGATGCACCTCTGCTGTTTATATTTAGAAGAATCTTGGGATGTCCAGTTATTGTCTAAACTTAGGTGTATTCTTTTTTGATGAGACTTAAATGTTAAGAAACTTATTTTTAGGTTGGTGTGATTCCTGCTTCAATTTGTAGTGATTGTTAATGTACTCTCTGTGTGTGTGTGTGTCTGTGCGCGCGCACGCATGTGTATGTGAGAGAGAGACTAGAGAGACTGAGGGTGGGTATATGTGTGTAGAGTGCAATTAATTATCCAAAACCCTGACAGCTAATAAACACTTGAAAATGTTTTATTTCTCCATAGTGATCAAAGCAATGCAATTTAAAACAAGAGGGTACCATTTTTTTTTCCCTGCCACCAAATTGATAATTCACAAAAGGTTTCAGAGGAAAGATAGGTAGTATTGAAGAAATTGTCATGGAAGGATCTTTTAAACTGTAGGTAGAAATAAAAATTGGTATTGTTTTTTCAAAAGGCAAATAAATCATCCGTTTGCATCAAAAACCATAAAAAAAAGTTCATACTCATTTTCATCTTTAGGATAAAAATCTCAGGTAGTAATGAAAGGTTTATAAACAAGAATGTAAATCAGAGCACTATTTATAATGGGCAAAAGTGGGAAGCAACTTAATTGTCTAATGTGAAAATATTGTACTACTTACGTTTAAAGCCATAAAAAGCATTCTTTGAGGAGTATTTGAAGAATTGAGAAAATGCCTGTGATCAAGTATAAATTAGATAAAAGCAAGTTTAATACTGTGTGATCCTAGTTTTGTAGGCAGTCTTTCTCTAAGAAACACGTTTTGTAAAAAGCGTTTTTATGAAATTGTAATTTGAGAAAGAATTTTGTAACAAACAAAAACAAACATAGCCATAAAATAGGATATCGGGTGAGATTATTCTTGTTTTCTGGACTTGCAGCTGAGTTCAAAGCTGAGAACAAAAGTTAATTACCATGTACGCTGGAGAGATGGGTGCCTTTGGGGGGAGTACAGTATTCTGGAAGAGGGGCCCAGGGCAAGGGACATTATCAGGATGCCTGCTACCCAGAAGGCATCTAAAGCCAGTGTGTCATTATCAATCAGAGAAACAATAACCCAGAAAATGGTAGGGGAGCATGCCAGTCTCTCCCAGTTAAATCAGAAGAGGTTTTCCGCCCGTCTGTCAGAGGAATCACCCTTTAAGAGGAAGGAGGTGGGGTGTCAGGGTACCTTATTTCTGCAACTTTTAAGAGTTGACTCAAATCCAGCTTTACTGGTGGCAGGGGAATAGAAGAGCTTTGAATTCAGGTTAAGGCTGAAGTTTCAAAACAAAAGGACTGAGCTTTAAATATCAGAGCGAGACCGTTCTAATAATTGAAGGCTTATGTGTGTGTGTCAGTGGATGTGTGGTTTATTAAGGAGTCTTCACTCATCGCAGTGTACACAGGAATTGATTTTATTTTTTTCCAACTGGGACATGTCAAACTCTAGCCTTCCTTTGTTATGGCAACTCTTATTATGTTGGCTGAATTCTGTATAAAAATTTGCTTTTTTGAAAAAATAGAATTATCTTTGTGTTTTGTACATATATGAATGAGCAAAAAGAGCTAGAAGAATACACACTAAAACAATAATAGCTATCCTTTGGTAGTGGGATTATTTATGCATTATATTCACATATTGTCATCCCTATATTTTCAACATCCCTATAAATAAGTATAATTTATAATCTTACCACTATATATTATAAAAATGTCTTTTGCAAAACTGTAATTAAACATGATGTCTCTTGTATCACTTGATTTGCATTCTAGACAGATCCATGCACTATTGTCATTCTTTTGTTTTGTTTGTTTTTTTGTCTTTTGTCTTTTGATGGCTGCACCCATGGCATATGGAGGTTCCCAGGCCAGAGGTCACAACAGAGCTGTAGCAGCTGGCCTACGCCAGAGCCACAGTAATGCGGGATCCGAGCCACGTCTGCGACCTAAACCACCCCTCATGGCAATGCTGGATCTCTGACCCATTGAGTGAGGTCAGGGATCGAACCTGCATCCTCATGGATGCTAGTCCGGTTCGTTAACCACTGAGCCACGATGGGAACTCCACTGTTGTCATTCTTAAAAGATGAACACCTCAGGAAAATGTTTCTTCAGATAAACTTATAAGATTTCTTCTGTTAGATAAAAATATAGGGCCTCTTCTGCTTTATTTACCAGAACACAAAGCTAAATTCATTGCTCAGCTGTCACTGCACTGATTTTGCTCTCGTCACATCTCATCCAGAATGCCTTGGCAGCCTTCTAACTAGTCTCTGCTCCAGCCTCTTCCACCCTCAACACTGCTTTCTGAGGGATGTTTCTGGAATGCACATTTGGCTGTGGTTATTTCCCTGTTTAAAATTCACCCATAGCTTCATGTGTCCTAAAACCAAATCTGGGCCTGACACTCCAGGCTCTTCCCCTTAGACTCTACCTAAATGCCCACCTGTGTGTTTTGCTTCTTTCCTTATTTGCATCCTATTCCTTAACTTTATTAAATGACTCGCAATTTTTCTAGAATGCTATGATTTTTTTTATGCTTTTTTTGGTTTGTTTGTTTCTCGTGCTTTTTTTTTTCTCTTCCCTCCTTCATTCTTGCTACTGTCTCTTTCTTTGGTGAAAACTTCTAATTTTCCTTTAATGAGCTCAGTTTTACCTGGCAGAGAAATCTTTTTCTTTCTTGTCTTCCCAGTACGCTATGTACAAGACTGTAGTTTTTTGGTTGTCTTCCCTACAAATATTGGGAAATACTCAAAGATTAGAACCATGTTTTCTGCAATTAACTGAAGGCTTGAAATATGACAGATGTTTTATATGCCAGGAATTTTATTTTATTTATTAAAATTTTTTTTAAAAAAATTTCTTGCCTTTTTTGGGCTATACTGGTGGCTTATGGAAATTTCCAGGCTGGGGGTTGAATCCGAGGTGCAGTTGATAGCCTACGCCACAGACACAGCAGTGCAGGATCTGAGCTGCATCTGCAACCTCCACCACAGCTCATGGCAACGCCGGATCCATAACCCACTGAGCATGGCCAGGGATCGAGCCTGAGTCCTCAGGTATATTAGTTAGGTTCATTATTGCTGAGCCACAACAGGAACTCCAGCCAGGAATTTTATATACTCTGTCTTTTTTAATTCCCTGCAACATACCTAGGGGGTGGATGTTATACAGATAAAGAAATAGAAGTTTAGAGACACATATTTATTGTGTTGTTATTTGCTTTGTCTGAAACATTGCCAGTAGTTACAGCAGAAGGAAAAGGGACATGGACCCACGTGTTGGCTTTTGAATTTCTGCCCATTTCTGCCCATTTCATTGGCCAAACCAGGTCACATGACCACTCTAAGCACATTAGGGCAGGTATGTATAATCCTTCTATGAGGATGGCACCCGAGGGAAAAAAACAAAGTTTTAGCAAATGTTAACATAATCTACCATAGAGATTCTGTTTTCTTTACCACTGCCTATTCGGCACCAATTACTCCAGCTGGTATGTTGTAGATCTCCGTATTTGGTGACTGAACGAGTAAATGTCACAAAGCTAGTGGCTGTGCCAGAGCTGCGATTTGGTACGTTCAGCATCAGAGCCCATTCTGAATGCCTCTGCTCTTTGCCTCACTTGGTCCCAGGCGCTTCCTGCCATACCTCTTTCTCCAGTCTCTCTCTCCTCATCCTCTCCTGTATTTGCTTTTATTCTGTAAATAGCAGGGAAGTATTTGCAGTGCTGATTAAAGAAGAGAAAGAGTGACCTCAGAGGTAGAATGAGGCCAGAAATGTATAGTTTCAGGGGGATCAGGATAAGGGAAAAAATTCAGAAGGAACAGCTTGAGAGTAATAGCAAACATAGCAAGAGATTGGTTAGGAAAAAAGACTGTACAATCTGGTTAGCAAAGGTCTTTACTGTCAGATACTTCACTGAGGCCAAGGGGGCACATAAGTAAATGTTTCCAGATGGAATCGGACTTTAAAGGCAGAAGTGAGAGTGACAATATTTACCTTTCAGGGCATTCAGAATGAGACTGAGATTGGGGGTGGGAGTGCTGTCAAGATCCTCTAACTGGAGAGATACAGTTTTTTTTTTTTTTTTCCTGCAATATCTTCAAATGGTCTAGTTCTTCATTTTCTCAGCGATACAGAATGAAATATCTTTTAAAATGAAGAAGAGATTCTATCCTTGGATAACCACATAAACCTCCTTGAATGATGGAAACCAGTCTCTGTAATTTGCTCCAGAAAATAAAGTGGACCGTCAAATACTGTATGTTAGATAGGCACCTCGTGAAATTCTAGTAGTCTTGTTTTATAGGTAAGGTATAGTACGAAATCATAAAGATTCGTTGAAGGATTGCTTTCTCACTTAGGAGATTAGATTGTGTATCAATACAAGACAGTCAGTGGGGACGATAAGAATCACCTGAAGAGGGGATGTAGATGTGGGGGAACAGCACAAGTTTTAGGTAAAAATGGGCCTCTAGGAGTTCCCGTCGTGGCGCAGCAGAAACGAATCTGACTTGGAACCATGAGGTTGCAGGTTCGATCCCTGGCATCGCTCAGTGAGTTAAGGATCTGGCATTGCCGTGAGCTGTGGGGTAGGTCGCAGACGTGGCTCAGATCCCACGTTGCTGTGAACTGTGGTGTAGGCTGGCGGCTACCGCTCCGATTAGACCCCTAACCTGGGAACCTCCATATGCCATGGGTGTGGCCCTAAAAATATAAAAAAGACAAAAAAAAAAAAAAGATGGGTCTCTATTGTGTAGATTATTTTTACTTCTTGGATTTAGATTAAAAAATTTACAGTGCAACATTTACAGTGTTGTACCAATTTCTGCGATACAGCATAGTGACCCAGTCATATAAATATATGTGTGTGTCTGTCTATGTGTATATATATATATTCTTTTTCTCATCTCCCTTCATGTTCTATCACAAGTGATTAGATATAGTTCCCTGTGCTGTCCAGTAGGAAATAGTTTTCGTCTACTAACCCCACACTCCCAGTCCATCCCACTCTTCCTCCCTCCTCCTTGGCAACCACATGTCTGGTCTCTATGTCTGTGAGTCTGTTTCTGTTTTGTAGATTTAGATTTTAATTCAACCTGTATTCCTTGATAGCAAAGACCGTGGGAAAGTTAATTAATCTCTTTGATTCCTAATTTCTTCTTCTGCAAAGTGGGGATGATAATATTCACCTTGATATTTTATTATGATAAATAATGTTGGGTGTTCCTGTCATGGCACAGTGGAAAGGAATCAGACTAGTACATGAGGATGTGGGTTCAATCCCTGGCCTTGCTCAGGGGGGTGGCAATCTGGCAGTTGCCATGAGCTGCAGTGTAGTTCACAGATGTGGCTTGGACCCCATGTTTCTGTGGCTGTGGCATAGGCTGGCAGCTGCAACTCCGATTGGACCCCTAGCCTGGGGACTTCCATATGCTGCAGGTGCAGCCCTGAAAAGCAAAAAAAAAAAAAAAAGAAAAAAGTTTATTATAATAAATAATAATGCATGTGGAGTATTAGGAATATTGACAATCACTGGTGGCCCCAATGATGTACTAATTAAAATGATTACAGTGATAATTACTCATCTACTTTTAGCTCTTAGGGATTTGCAGGATAAGAGCAGTTAGAAAGACAGAATTTGATCAGCACTGATTTACTTTTAGATACTTCCTGTGTCCCTATAAGATAAGTCACGGAGGTCCCCGGTAAAAGAGATTTCTTTCCTCAGAGCCTCAGAATCCATTTAGCTACCTGAAAACTTCATACAAAAATTTCAGTTGCTCTGACCACAATTTGCACCCCCTACTGCTTGTGCAAATCCATTGGGGGGAGACGAGTGTTGAACAGGAGACAGGGCACTGTCCCTGGTGATGACTCCAACTTGATCACAGCTTGGTCAGGCACAGGGAACACAGCTCATGCTGCCCTTGGAAAGCGTAAAGTGGCATGTCATTTACAAACAGCAGCCTTTTTATTCTTAAGGTTGCAGGAGAGTAATTACCATGGCAACAGCTATCCCCTACAATGTAGATAAGCACAGGAATAGACATTGGTAGAGAGATTGGAAGTTTGGGAGGTTCTAATACTGTTACGATTTATTTAAAAACATTTTTATTTTTAAAGCAATTGAACAATTCTTTTGTCACATTTTCCCGGAAAGCAGAGCAGATGCCATATAATACTTCATAGGACTGGAAGGTACCTCCTGAAGAAATCTACTTTCTCTGGTCAAGGTCTTGAGAGAGATAAAGGTTCTCCATTTAGTGAAAATTAACTGAAAAATTAACTACTTTATTCCTTTACTATCAACAAGTGGTCTTGGTCCTGCTTGTACCTTAAATTTATCTTATTCATATTTCTTTCCCCTAGTCCAGTTCTTCTTCTAAATCCCCTGATTTAGAAGGAGGGTACCTGTTTTACTCTCTCTAGAAATGGAAGTTCAAAATTGAATGTCCTTTGATACCCCATCCTACAACCTAAAATGGTTGATTTTCAGCCAATTTTGTTGTCCTAATACAGTGACTGATACAGTGTGTATACGAGTCAGCCATGGAGCCTTTTAAAACTACTACTCCTAAAACCCATCCCTGGACATATTGTTGGGGTATGAGTATCTATATTTTGTATTGTGAAGGGTTCATAGGTATTTAAGAATAAATACAATATAAAATATAAAAACAAGGTATAGATATGGTAAAATGACTTTTTAAATCTGCTACACAGTTGACACATTACCAATAGAGCTGAAGCCTCTTGTGTACTACTGGTCTACCATTTCTTCCTCCCTTCAAGGGTAACTTCTATTCTGAATATTATCATTATCTTTTCTTTAGATTTCATCGTAGTTTTATTATAAATATGTGTCTTCTGAACCAATACATGGTCAAATTTCATTTGTTTGAACTTCATGTAAATATCAAACTGTCTGTACTCTGTGATTTGCTTTTTTAATTCTCCACTATAATTTTGAGATTCACCCACACTGGTGCCTACATCATTGGCTCATTTATTTAATATAAGGACCCCCATTTATGCCTATAGCCCATTTAATTCATCTGTTGCCTCATGGATGGATATTTATGCTGTTTCTCTTTTTTTCCATGGGCACATGTTACTCAGCTTTTTAGGGCATATACTTAGGAACAGAATTGCTGGACTGTAATCTTCACATTCACATTTTCAACTTTTCAAAATGATGCCACTTTCCCTCCACCCCCCGACCCATACTGGTTGTATCCATTTACTCCCAGTTGTACATGTGAATTTGTAGTGTCCCATGTCTCTGCCTTCGCTTGTTAATGCCCAAGCTTTTGTTTCTGTTTTGTGTTTTCATACTGGAGGATGTAAAGTAGAATCTCACAGTGATTTTACTTTGCTTTTTCCTGATAACTAATGAGACTGCGCATCTTTTCTTATGTGTCTTTACCGTTCTGGCTTTCTCTCCTGCAGACTTCGTGTTCTTCTCTTTTGCTGTACATCTGAATTTCAGAAATTCCACTGGTAATTCTGAAAGAAGCAGGGGGAAAGTGTAACTGTTTCTGTGTCTCTCGGTTCTATCCCTTCCTCATTGCTGTTACTGCACCTGTACATGTTCAGGCCCTTGTCACTTGAGCTCATCTCACCTATTTACAGTACTCTTCTCACTTCTCACTGTCTCTGAGCATCTGGTCCATTAATTCATTGGACCATTTTCTTCCTGGAACCCGGTTCTGACTGATTATCTGACTTCCTTGTTGCTGGCTTCTTATTGCCAGCAAATACAGTATGAACTTCTTGTGCCTTTTTGATTAATACCTGTCTATATATTGGGTACCTCTAGTTTCATCATATACCTTTTACTTCTGCTGGTACTAGTATCTTATTAATCTCTATATGAGTACTACGGTTTCTTCTTTCCATGCTTGTTGTAACATTTTGTAATTGTGTATAGTTTCCTTATTCTATTTACCACTTTCCACCTAGTGTTACCATTGTCTTTGCCAGGCAATGAATCTATGAAGGTACAATCCTTTATTTTATCCACATCTATCTCAATGCCTTTTATTTACTAGAGGAGAGTAATTTTTTATGGATGGATGAAATTGTGGAGTGGAAATAGAACCCAAGTTTCAAATTCAGTCTTATTTTTTTCTCTTTCTGTTCAACCAGGCAACTCCTCAAGGCCTAGAACTGAGTCATATGTATTGTATGTATGATTTATCTTTTTTTTCTTTTCTCTCTCTCTCTTAACAGCTGCAATTGTAGCATATGGAAGTTCCTGGGCTAGGAGTCAAATTGGAGCTACAGCTGCTGGCATATGCTGCAGCCACAGTAATGCCAGATCTGGAGATCTGAGCCACATCAGCGACCTGTGCGACCTGTGCCGCAGCTGACAGCAGCACCAGATCCTTAACCCACTGAGCAAGGCCAGGAATCAAACCTGCATCCTCATTCTTAACCCACTGAGCCACAGTGGGAACTGCCTATATGATTTTTCTTAACTAGAGTATCTTTCACATGCTTGGTGTGAAGATAAAAGCAGCTTGTGGGCTTTATTGATGTAGTTTTGTCAAATGTGTTTAAAATACTCAATAAATGTATCTTTAAGGTCAAGGATACTTTGAAAAAATTCTCAATCATAAGAAATAGTAAATGTTTTAGTGTGAGTTTGCTTAAAGAAAGCAGTTTAAATTTATTAGGAATTAAACCTGGTGATTAAGCCTTTTACAGTATTACTTATAAAAATATTGACAGGGCTCTGTGTGCAAAAAAAAAAAAATTAAGGGATTGATTATGAAGAAATATAAGGCCACACAAAAGAAAATCTTGGACTTGGAGAGTAGACTTATGGTTGCCAAGGGGGAGGGGGAGGGAGTAGGATGGATTGGGAGTTTGGGGTTGATAGATGCAAACTATTGACTTTGGAATGGATTAGCAATGAGTTCCTGCTGTGTAGCACTGGGAACTCTGTCTAGTCACTTATGATAATGTGAGAAAAAAAATGTATACATGTATGTGTAACTGGGTCACCATGCTGTGCAATAGAAAAAAAAATGTATTGGGGAAATAACAATTTAAAAAAAGAGAAATATAAGGCAATAAGACTGAATTTCTTATGTGACTTATAAATTGTCCCTGAAGTCATTGCTACATGAATGTTTCAAAAAGTATTTTTAGTGATGACATTATCACCTAAATATGTATATATTCTCCAAGAAAAATAGTCTATGTATAGGCAGTTTATTCATCAATAAAGTCCCTTGTTTAAAACCATTCTTGTCATTTTACAGTCTCACCCTATAGTAAACTCTTCTGGGTAGATTTTTGTGCTGTTGATTCTTTTTTTTTTTTTTTTTTTTTGTCTTTTTGCCATTTCTTGGGCCGCTCCTGCGGCATATGGAGGTTCCTAGGCTAGGGGTCCAATCGGAGCTGTAGCCACCGGCCTATGCCAGAGCCACAGCAACGCAGGGTCCGAGCTGCGTCTGCAACCTACACCACAGCTCACGGCAACGCCGGATCGTTAACCCACTGAGCAAGGGCAGGGATCAAACCTGGAACCTCATGGTTCCTAGTCGGATTCGTTAACCACTGTGCCACGACGGGAACTCCGTGCTGTTGATTCTGAATGCAACTTAGTTTGCTGCTTGTAAGCAGTAAGGAGGACCGGGCTCAGAAGTTCAAATGAATCAGGCTCCTTAGTGATACTTCATATCACTAGAATGTTACTTTAGTTGGTACCCACATCCATTGGGCTCAGCCTTTCTCTTACAGTGAAAGTAGAAAAATATGGCTGTTTTCTTTAATGAAATTTCCCCATAGCATCAGTAGCAGGCCTGTTTGGCTGGTGACCCCAAAGCATTTCTTATCCCTTTTTTCTTTTATATCTTGCCCTTTTGCACTGTAATTGGAAATCCAGATACTTGCATGTGACCCAAAGACATTTAGGGAAAGACTGTTGTGGAACTTCTGAGGAAGATAATTTGCTTCCTAATAACAAGGATGGGCATATGAAGAGTGGTCATTGGCATTGTCCCTTCCCTTCTTTCTTGGGATATTGTTGAGATGATACTGTATATGAATCTGTAGCAGTCATCCTGTGACTACAACGGCAAAAAGCCATCCCTCCAAGCTGAGGTGTGGAACACAAAAATGGAAAGAAGCTGGTTTATGATGATCCTGTAAAGAAATGGAAGGAACCTTGGAAATGTCACCTCCACATGTTGGAGTAAAAGATAATTGTCTTATTGTTTACTATTCATTGGATTTTCTGTTAATGGAAGCAGAACACATCCTAAGTGATAGAGTCAGGGTTGGAAGAGCCAGCCATCTGTAATTCTCTCTATAATCTTCTTGAAAACATCTATCTGTCTGTCTGTCTGACTATCCATCTATCTATCTGTCTATCTATCTGAATTTCAGCAACTTCTTGATGAGCTTTTTGTTATCTGTCCTGAAATGAGCTTCATGACACTCTCCCTTTAGGTCTTTTCCTGAGATTGTATAGCAACTTCTCACTCATTCTTTTTATATACTACCTCTTTCTGGCACTGGTTGTGAATACTCTTATGATGATGATGTTATCATCATTATGGAAATCTGACTCATATCCAAAATTTCATCAGTTTTTACATCCGGACTGCTATAAAATGTCTGTGCTCATCTACATGCAGGAATGTCTGGTTTACAGAAGAATTGCTAATTTTGCCACTTTCCTTCCCGAAGTCCACATTTTCTAGAAATTCATGACACATCTTACTTTGGAAAAGTTGCCATATTGAAGCTAATTTTACCCAGAAGTCCTTGTGATGCTTCCTTGCAAAATAAATTCAGTGGTATAAGTTGTTATTTTTTTATTTTTTTTAAGTTGTTATTTTTTTGTCCATGCTTCCTAACTTCCTGATGGAGCTGAATGGAATCATTGAACTTAATAAATTCATAGCTTCCCAGTGACTATGGGGCTTTTTATTCTAGAGCAGAAACAGTTTTCCTGTAAAGGTTTAGAAAGTAAATGATTTTGGCTTTACAGGCCCCACATAGTCAGTTTTGCATATTTTCCTTTGCTTTTGTTTTTATAACCTTTTCAGAATGTAAAAGCAGTTCTTAGCTCACGGATCATACAAAAACAAGGCATAGGTTGGATTCTGTCTGTGGACTGCAGTTGATCAACCCTTGTTCTAGAGGGTTATTCTGGACTATAAGGGTCCACAATCTCCAAAATAGAGGTAAAACAACTGAGAGTACTTAACTAATACATATTCAAGGAGATTCCCAACATATGGATACAAATTGTGCAGCTACTTTGTTAGAGCAGAAGTTGGGTTGGCTCCCTCTAGGCAGCTGTCCCATCCATCTCCTCACTAGACTTTGAGGTCTCTGAGATCCTTAGGGCCCACTTGTAGAACTCCTGCTAGTGACAAAACTCAATTTATAAACCACAGCTACAGGAAGATGGATTTTAGTTCCATCAAAGGAAATACTTTCCCTCAGTCAGAGATATCCAGAGATGGAGTGGGATGGAGTGTTAAAGCATTGATTGATTGTACTGGGCATAAAGGTAGAAGACTTGTGCTGTCATTGGTTGGCTGTTTCTAGCCCCAGAGTGTTTGATTTTTAGGTCTCTTTCAGTAGATAACCTCCTCTGGTATTCCTAACCTCTCCCTTATTTTGCTTTCTCTAATCAATCATTTCTTTTTTCATTCTATTAAAAATCTGTCTATTTACATCCAGGAGTGTGCTAGAACTAGCTTGTCCAAAGCCAAGAGAACCAAATTTTAAATTTTCAGGAATTTTTGGAGCAAGTTGTTAAACACAGATATTGTTAAGAGTTAAATCATGTAAATTGACAGTGACATGAATTTATATTAAAAAATAAGGTAATAATACCAAAACGTCATCATCACCTCCTAATTGCTTTGCAACGTTTCACTATTATTTATTTACATAGATCATGTCTGTAAGGTGGAAACAGACATAAGTGTGCTGCTGAAGGTATCTCCCAATTTTGCCTTCGGTGATGTATACTGGTAGCTTGAAATCAGCTATGGTGGGAGTATTTACGCCACAGAAATCATCCCCACTACAAGTCATGGTCTTCTTCCTGGAGAACTGCTTGTTAAACATTTACCAGCATCCCACTGTGTCCATCTATATGTCTTTCTGCCTCCAGAATTTAAGCTCTATGAGGATAGAGTCTCTTATGTTCACTGTTGTTGGTGCTCAGGAAATTGTTATTTATCAAATGGAGTAATAAGGCCCGCAGGAAGTTTAAAAGAAACAAGATGAGAGAAACCAGGGAACATGAGTAGGCAGGTTTTGATGAGGTTGAAATTGCTTTCTATTCTTTTGGCGGTGGCTGCCTAGGCTGTAATATACAGACGACACATGGGAAATGACACCTAACATCATTCAGTTTGCGTATAGGAATTATCCCTCCCTGTTCTCCAAAGAGATCTTTCCAAAGCAATCTCTGAGCCATCCATAAGTTCCTGGGGGAAATTTGATGTCTTTTCTTCTCTTGTGGTATTTAATGTAATTGACTTTGCAGGCAGGAGTGCTGATTTTGGGGGCAAGGAAATAAAATCTTCACTCAGAAAACCCTTAATCCCCAAAGCTCACTCTCAGAAAACCCAACAACAAGAAGATAAGGCTGAGATGTAGATTGACTGTCATTCCAGAGAAGCCAGTGCAGTTAGATGGCCATCAGGGAAGGCTGAGCAAAGGAAAATGAAGGCAAATCATAGCAATCATCTTAAAGAGTTTTCATTGAAAAGTTCCCTAGCCTGAAATCTATTGGTTATCTTAATGAAGTCACTAGAGGCACCACCACCTTTTGACCAGTTTGGATGCTGAAGACCAATCTGTAAGCCGTGTCTGGGCCGTGTTAGGTCTGCATGGGAATTAAAAGACTCAAATTAGTTTCCAATAATTAAACATCAGAGAATTTCAACTAATACTCTGTATTTCTGACTTCTCTTGAAAATGCAATGTATCCAGTAACTCTACACCTGTATTTCTACAAGGCAAAAATCCACTTGGGTTAAGTAACTCTACTCTCTTTGGCTGGGTCATATATTTTCCAGCTCACCACCTTGCCCTCCTTCTCCTGATGCACCGAAGTCCTGTACCTGGTCAGCTCAGCTTCACTGGGTTATTTGCCTGGTCCTTATATTCCTTTAATATTGTTGAACAGCCGTTTTCCCATGTAATATTGATGACCACTGACAATTGGATAGCTGACAGGCTACATTCTGTTGCTTAGTAGCCAGTAGTCCTTCTACTAGACTGTTAACCTCCCGAGTCTCATTTTTCTTTCTTTCTTTCTTTTTTTTTTTTGTCTTTTTAGGGCACACCTGCAGCATATGGAGGTTCCCAGGCTAGGGGTCTAATCAGAGCTACAGCTGCCACCCTATTGCAGAGCCACAGCAACGCCAGATCCGAGCCATGTCTGTGATCTGCACCACAGCTCATGGCAACGCTGGATCTTTAACCCGCTGAGTGAGGCCAGGGATCAAACCTGCAACCTCATGGTTCCTAGTTGGATTCATTTCTGCTGCACCATGATGGGAGCGCTTCATTTTTCTTAGGTAGAAGTAACGTGCTTAGCCAAGGGATCACTAAGGCTTCATATTGCTCTGGGGTTCTGTGCTTACAAGGAACAACCTAAACACTTAGACTCTTCTCTTCTCTTTTGTTTCCCACTCATCTTTCTCTCCATCTCTATCAGTCTGTTTATCCAAAAGATTATTTTTCTCTTACTGTATATTTTAGACCATGATGCCCAATGGGTTATCTGTGGTAGAGGAAAAGAGTGTGGGACTTGATGGAAGTAAAGGTGCATATTTGACCTTCCATTCTCTATTCTTCTTATAAGAGAGAGCATTTGCTTTGTTTAGAGTCTTTCCTGGGCTCGAAACAGTAAAAACAAACAAACAAACAAACAAAAAGAAAGCAAAACTCCACCCTATTTTCTGAGTATAATTTGCTCATAATATTTAAGAGGTCAGTTGCTGAAAATGTTCATTGTGTTTTTTTTTTTCTTTTCATCTTCTAGGGCCACACCCGTGGCATATGGAAGTTTCCAGGCTAGGGGTTAAATTGGAGCTGCAGCTGCCGGTCTACTGCATAGCCACAGCAATGTCAGATCCTTAACCCACTGATCGAGGCCAGGGATTGAACCTGCATCCTCATGTGTACTAGTCGGGTTCATTACTGCTTAGCCACAGTGGGAACTCCTTATTGTATATATATATATATATATATATATATATATATATGTGTGTGTGTGTGTGTGTGTATATATATATATATATATACATATATATGTATATATATGTATATATATATATATATTTGTCTTTTTGCCATTTTCTTGGGCCGCTCTCATGGCATATGGAGTTCCCAGGCTAGGGGTCCAATCGGAGCTATAGCCACTGGCCTACGCCAGAGCCACAGCAACGTGGGATCCGAGCTGCGTCTGCGACCTACACCACAGCTCACGGCAATGCAGGATCCTTAACCCACTGAGCAAGGCCAGGGATCGAACCCGCAACCTCATGGTTCCTAGTTGGATTCCTTAACCACTGCGCCACGACGGGAACTCCCCTTATTGTATATTTTTTTAGGTGGAATATAACAGCTAGCCAGGTCTTTGTCATCAAGCTACAGTGATGATAGGTATCCTAGACCTGCATATATAAAGAACAAAAACTATTTGCATTTTTCTCTCTAGTCTACATAAAATATAGGATAGAGTAATTAGCACATCTAATGGACAGCTTTTGAAACAGTGTTTCTCTAACTTGGTTCACAGGGATAAAGATACTGTCTCCAATATGCTAGCTTCTGCCATAGCCTGAGGACCAGATGTAAGGTAAAAACTGATGGACAGCTTTGTTGAGAAATGATTTTGTTTTCAGCACATCTGATGTAGTATACTTTTGTGATGACTTTTCTCTATTTGGATATAAAATATCATTATAAAAATAAAATACCTTTTTTAATGTTTAATAGCTAGATGAAATATGCATTATTATTTGTGTGAAGATTTTTTTCCCCTCTCAATTTTTCTGTTCAAATTAGAAGTGTATCTCTAGCCAGTGAAGCCTCCATATGTAAATTGTATTTAACGTGCCCAAGAATTGGCATTCTTTTCTGAACAGGAAAGGTATTTCACTGATGTTTTGGCTATTTTGTGTTCTAGATCATAATGATAAGAAATTTAATTGCCTCCTGATTGCAGAGGATAATGCTAGAAATTAAGTGGAAATGAAAGCTACAGTGAAAGACATACTTTCAAGATTTAATAAGGTGTCTAATTTAGAAACAATTTTGCTTGTACAATTTACAGTTAGATCCTAGTGATTATTTCTTCTTCCTCTAGATTGTAGCATTTTTTTTCTTTTCCATTTCTTTCTTGCAGGAGTATATGGCACTAGTGATCCATCTAGCCCTGGGAGATGACTTGAAAATACCTGTTTACTCTAATTGCATTCATTCCTTTACTTTCTTTTTCTTTCAACAAGAAAGGCAGGAAAAAAAATCTTATTTTCCTTGGATTTTTGGAAAAGCTCTTCTAATGTTAACCATTCCCACTGATTTGTAAGCTCTTGGGTTTCTGTTGCTTAAAAATGACAAGTGCAAGCAAAGATTTTTGTGCCACCAAAAGAGACCTTGAAGCTAATAAATGCTTCATATGATTTCATTGTGTTAAATGATGAGCTTAAAAAGGTTGTACTAGGGAAAATAATTGATTTCTGAAACTCGTTGTAACTAGTGGCTTGTTCAGTAGGCATGGGTAAGATAAGAAATTTTGCTCCATCTTTTAGGATTTGGAAATAACTGTAACAACTGAAGTTAAAATCCCTACACTGAAATCTGTATACTTTTTACCTTTAGCTTTCTAAGATTAGATCTGAGTTCTTTTGTCAGATGCATATTTTTCTGTGATTTTTAAATATAGAAAAAAGGAGAAATAAGCAAAATGAAGTTAGTATATGTGCATGTTAAAAAATATGAAACAAAAAAAGATGATCAAAATTAAACTGTGGAATCTGTCCTTAAAATTCAGTTAATAAATGTCTAATCATCAGGAAAAAAAAAGAAATAAAAGGCATCACAATTGGAAAGAAAGAAGTAAAATTGTCTCTATTTGCAGATGAGATGATTTTACATAGAGAAAATCTCAACAGCTCCACCAAAAACTTGTTAGATCTAATCAATGAATTCAGTAAAGTTGCAGGATACAAAATTCAACATTCAAAAATCAGTAGTTCAGGAGTTCCCGTCATGGCTCAGTAGTTAACGAATCCGACTAGGAACCATGAGGTTGAGGGCTCGATCCCTGGCCTTGCTCAGTGGGTTAAGGATCCTGCATTGCCGTGAGCTGTGGTGTAGGTTGCAGACATGGCTCGGATCCTGCATTGCTGTGGCTCTGGTGTAGGCCAGCGGCTACAGCTCCGATTCGACCCCTAGCCTCGGAACCTCCATATGCCATGGGTGCGGCCCTAGAAGGGGCAAAAGACCAAAAACAACAACAACAACAACAACAACAAAAAACAGTAGTGCATCTATACAATAACAGTGAAATTATCTGAAAAAGAAAGAAAATGATCACATTTACAATAAAAAAATAGTTCTATTAGTTAATTATACCTCAGCAAATATGGTAAGGATTATGGTTTAAATTTATATATGTATGTATGTATAAAACTATGGGAAATATGAAAAAGTTGTAATAGAAGAAAAGGAATATAAATTCTTCAAAAGAAGTGTAGATTAAACAAAGAGGCTATATTCAATATAGCACCCTTTAAACTAATTAATTTAAAAGAATAAAAATGTAACAAGGCAAACGTAGTTATGCTTTTTAAACTTGATGCAAAAAAATAATGACTAATTGGATTTAAAAAGAATGATTTTCTTAGGACATTAAAACATTATCTTGAATAGTTTTTCTTTTATTATAACCTGTTAGAGTCTAGTTGGTTTGTTTTAGAATCTTTCAATATTATAATTAGCATTAACAATACCAAAAAACTAAAAAGCAACAGGTTGATAATTCCATCTGGAAAATAGAAGTAACAGTGAAAAAAATTTCAAGAAAGTATGAACCGTTTAAGGGCATGTACCACCTCTTACATTGTTTTAACCAAACCCTTAGGTGTACTCATTAGTTACCAGGCCCTGTGACTGGGCACTGGATGAATTAGACACACTTCTGGTCTCCAAGGGCAGATGAAGTAGTTAGCTTTGTTCCTTGTGCATGTGTTATTCATCCTGTACTTTTAACACCTAGAACAAAGCTCAACACATCAAAAGCTGTCAATATCTGCTTGTTGCATTGAATCAAATATTAGTTTCCCGAGGGAAAAACTAAGATTTTGAAATCACTAAGTTGAGTCATGTTTAGGGCTCTTCAGAAATTTTGTAAATGGAAGAAACATAGGGGTAGGATCTCTCGAACTTTCTGGGATGCAAATTTATTTAACAGTATTCCAGTAATAGCATTGCACTTAGGTGTTTACAGTGTTAAACATTTCTATTTGTTTTAACACTTAGTATAGTGGAAAGGCAGGAAGGAGTCTGTGGGTAAGGTACATTTATGATCCTGGGCAAGTGCCTATCATCTTTGAACCTGAGATTTTTCATCTTTAATGTAAGGGCCAAAGAAAGTTTCTTAATCTGAAGTTGGAAATGACCTTAAGGGAGACCTCGAATCACTTTAAATGGTACACAAAATGATGTGAGGATTTTGAGAATATACATGTTTTTACCTGGAGAAGAATTTCAATAGATTCTCAGGAATCTACACCCAAGTTTTCCTTCTACAACCCAGGTTTAATTTCTGGTCTAAATTATCTTTAAAGTTTATGTTACTTTAAAAAATAGTCTTCAGTGTAACAGGCAAACATTTTACTCAGTAGATTAAAATTAGGAAATAAAACTTTCAGCTTGTTATTATACAGAAGAAATTCCATTTTGAGTTATTCTCTTTTTCCTACCCTATTCATATAACCAACCCATCCAGCTGCTAATGAACATTTATGGATGACGGTTACATTATTTTGAACTATTGTAATGAAGGAGAATAGTGAGTATGAACCAATATTTTTCTTCAAAGAATCCTGACTAAAACCCAAAGACTAAATCAGTCTAATCTTTCATTTCAGTGTAGTCATGGAGATGAATCTTATACCATGGAAAATTAGGGGGAAGCTGTATTTAAGACTCTACTGGCTATCAGTGAAATATAGTATTAATTCTAGTTGATATATTAAGGAGATATTTCCAAAGTGTTAATCCATTCATACATGTCTCATTTATTGAGCACTGACTATATGCCAGGCACAAAAATACACTAAAAATTAATATATGGTCTCTCAATGTTAGGGACTGTTGTAGCATAGGAAACAGACACAGAAACAAATCATTCTAGTGGTGTGATCCAGTATTATAGTTCAGATATGAAAAAAAGTGCATGAGAAAACAGAAGAGATACTCTAAGCTGACCCATAAAGTGGCTCTCAGTGGTCTTAAGTCTAACCAAGTGCTACAGTAAATACACAACTAGAACATGGGACAAAATATATTGCATCAAAATTTGCTCTGAAGTTTCATGCCACTTTTGAGGACAGGGAGTTCTCTGTCATGTATGGGGAAGGGAGTATGAGGGAACTATCCAAAAACGGTTTCGTGAAAGGTCTAGAACCATGATGGTGGTGAGAATAGTTCCGATGAGCAGAGAGGGAGGAGCAAGTGCGTTGGCTAGAGACATTTGTGACACATCTGTGTTTCCCTGAAGCAAACATCTAACAAGGTTAGAAAAGTAAAGCAAGGTCAAGGACGGAGTCTGAACCTTTCTGTGAGGTAGTGAGGAATTTTCTTATGGATTTATGAACAAGGGGGAAAGAAATAGAACTCTGAAGCTTAACCTGGAGTGAACTGAAATGGGAGGAGGGCCAAAACAAGACAGCTGCTGTAGCAATAGTCTGGTGAGAAGTAGTGAAGAGCTAGACGGAGGTGAGGGCACTGGGAACAGAAGGCAGGACCAGGTTTCTGTGGCATTGCAGGGGTGGAAGCAGCAGAATCGGACAGCTGCTGAGCAAAGAAGAGGCAAAGATGAGTCAGGGATTTTGCACCTGGGTCACTGGGAGGAGGCTGTGGCTGTTGGCAGAAATGAGAAAGTCAGAAGGATGAATTGTATGAGGAAGGAGAGATGGTAGTGAGTTTAATTCTTATTGAGGTCAGAGTAGATGAGATCAGTTACATAAAGTTTGGGAGCAGGGAATATGGGCTGGATTTTGAAGGACAAACTGAATTTGGGTAGATGCAGAGTGAGGAGAGAGTTGGATATTCCAGGCATAAGAACTGCCATTCATGGAGGCTTATTTAAGCAAACCATAATAAGGAATATGATTAATTTAGCAGATACTTACTGAAATTTGCTGGATTGTAATTTCTGTAAAGTCAGGGATCAAGTTAATCTGATTTGTCATTCTGAGATGGCATAGTGCCTAGCATTTGTCATGTGCTCAGTAAACGCTGAATAAAAAAATGAAGACCAACTCCATGCCCAGCATTGTCCAAAATACTGGAAATATTGTGAGCTCATAGTCAAAGAGCTCCCATTCAAAGGGTGTGTGTGTTTGTGTGTGTGTGTGCTCAGAAACATACTCAAATCCCTTAACATAGTCCCAGAAAAATCCTTAAGAAATATATTTTAAAAGATTCATTTTCTGGCTTCTTCTCCATCATTTGGCTTCACTCCTCGGAGGCTAGATACTCTTAATTCCTCCATGGGAAACTTTGCCCTTTTCTTTCCAAGGTACAGCTATTAAAGAGGCAGTGAAAATTCCCCCTACTAAAGCCAGCTGTGGCTGTGAGAGGCATCCTATATTAACAGCTAAAAACATTAGCTATATCTTGGACTTTCAACTTTTCCACTTTCTGGCTATCTGACTTGGGGTGTATTTGTTAGAATATCTAAAATTGAGTTTCTTCATCTGAGAAATAAGGCTAAAAGTTCATAAGAAAATATGTATATTTAATTACTTTGCAGGGTTATTTTTAAATTAGTAGATGTTGAAAAACAGAACATATTTTTCAAAGTTGCTTTTTTTCTTACATTTGCAAATGAGAAGTTTTGTACTCAAACATATCATTCTTCCAAATTTTAAGGATAAAAAGTATATTTTAAAAGAAGTAATCTAAAATTTCCTTTCAGTTAAATATAATTATTCTAAAAACGGCATATCTTTGCATATGCTTGCATGGTGAAGTTGAATATTACTTGCCTGTTTCTAGAGTGTGACATACGTGGAAATAAGACAGAGACAGTTCTGGTAACAGAGTTGCCATATAAGTTTTATAGGAGTGGATGAACTTAGGTTTTTTTGTTTGTTTCTGGTAGGTGAGTTTCTTTTTCCCTGGTTTTGACTTTTATTTGACCTTGAGGGAAACAAAGTATCATGTCACTGCATGTATCTCAAATATTTCTTAACCGTGTTTTCAATATGAAATCATAATGCTTGGTATATCTGAAGCGCCTGACATCTGGCATTCGTAAATTGCTTTATGAATGTGGGTTTAGTCCTCCTGGGCAAGATGGCAAAAGCAGTCAATAGCATAAGAGTGGTTATTGGATACTAATGATTGTCCTGGTGCTGTAGGGGTGCTGTAGGAGATAAAATTGAGAAGGACGATTTTTTCTATGCTTTCAGGTAGCCTACAATTTAGTCGGGCAGTCTAAAAGCAATAATTTTTGGAAGAGGACTAAAAATAGTACACACGGGAGTGTTCAGGTCTGCTTGGGCAATGGGTCTAATGTTACTAAAGAAATGTGTTCTCAGAGCTGGAGTCTTAGCATTGTGTTCTCTTAGACAGATGGAAGCTTTCCAGTTAAACCAGTTAACTCATTACTATTACCGTGGCAGCCAAAAATGGTCTACCAACTCATTTTGTGTTGGACCTGAAGTTGAAAAAAATTGAAACAAAACAAAACAAAAACTAATTTGAGTTTCTTTTCTTTTTTTTTGTCTTTTCTAGGGCCACACCTGCAGCATAGGGAGGTTCCCAGGCTAGGGGTCCAATCGGGGCTGCAGCCACCGGCCTACGCCAGAGCCACAGCAACGCCAGATCCAAACCATGTCTGTGACCTACACCACAGCTCACGACAACGGTGGATCCCCAACCCACTGAGCAAGGCTAGGGATCGAACCCACAACCTTGTGGTTCCTAGTCATGAAGGGAACTCCTAATCTGGGTTTCTTGCAACCCCTTTTATCACAAGAGTTTTGTTACAAGACTGTTTAGTGACCCAAACCAAAAGGCTGCTTTCTATAACATGTAGCTTATTTTCCCCTGACCATATTACTTGAAAGAGCAACAACTAAAAAAGGAGATAAAAAGAATCGGGAGAAAGACACAGGACATTCTCTTCTGCTTCTCAGCTCAAAAGTAAAAAAAGATGTGGTAAGAGTTTCCGTCGTGGTGCAGTGGAAACGAATCTGACTAGAAACCATGAGGTTGCAGGTTCGATCCCTGGCCTTGTTCAGTGGGTTAAGGATCTGGCATTGCTGTGAGCTGTGGTGTAGGTTGAAGATGTGGCTTGGGATCCTGTGTTGCTGTGGCTGTGGTATAGGCCAGCAGCTCTAGCTCCGATTCAACCCCTAATGTGGGAACCTCCATATGCTGAGGGTGTGGCCCTAAACAGGCAAAAAAACCCCACAACCAACCAAACAAACAAAAGATGTGGTATATGTGTGTGTGTGTGTGTGTGTATATATATATGGAATTATGGGATATTCACTATATATATATGATATTCAATATGTAGACAATGGAATATTTAATATATATACAATATTCAATATATATACAATGAAATGTTCCATAAAAAGGAATGAAATAATGCCACTTGTAGCAATAGGGATGGACCTAGAGATTACCATACTAGATGAAGTAAGTCAGAGATAGATAAACATTGTATTATATCACTTACATATGGAATCTAAAATATGACACAGACTTATTTACAAAACAGAAACAGACTCACAGACATAGGAAGCAAATTTATGATCCCCAAAGGGAAAAGGGGGGTGAGGGGTAACTCAGGGGTCTGAGATTAACATATACACGTTACTATGTATAAAATAGATAACCAACAAGGACCTACTGTATAGCCCAGGGAACTGTATTCAATATCTTGTAATAACCTATAATGGAAAATAATCTGTGTAAGTCTGTATTGATATATATTTCTGAATCACCTTGCTGTACACCTGAAACCTTGTGATCAATTATACTTCAATTAAAACATTTAAAAAATAAGATGGTGTGACCCATTGGACAGCTTTTCAAAAGAGAGGCGGAAGAATGGACTCGTTTTCATTTTAGAATTGTTAAGGAATTCTGAGGGGAAAGCAATGTATAAGCAATTGTGGTTAGGTGTAGTTGTTCTTAATTTTATATCTCTTCAGTAGGCTGTGGTTTGACATATGCAATGATTAACAAACCCCAAGACAGTCTCAGCTCTTGACTTTGCAACTTCAGTGGAGAATTCTGCTTACCCCCATTTTGCTAAGGGACCCCCTCCACCTATAATTTTTGTGCTCTGAGTTTCTTTGCCATGACAAATTGTTTTTAATTAGTATTGCAAACAATTTTTCCTTCTCTGGGTAATAAATACCTCAGCATCCAACATAACCTCCAGCGTAACATCTTTGGCAGTTTTCAGCAGTGGGCTTATTATGTGACATAGTTCTTTCCACAGGTGTCAAGACTTGTAAATGATTTGTTGAGGAATATACATTCATTGCAGGATAAATATGAAATACTTTTATGTTTTCAAGGCTAAATTTTTAACCATGTTACATGAAACCCCCATTAGCATGTCTTAACAATACCTTGGATAGATTCTATAGCTTTCTGGTTGTTTTCAGCTACTAAACTTAGTTTAATCTAGTTTAAAACTTCACTTTCAGATCTGAATCAAAGCTCCCTTCACCTAGAGTGTGGGCTTGAGCTGTAACCCTGACTTTATTGTGCGGGATGAGGCATGTCTGCCTCAGAGATACCTTCTCTGCTTTACACTTCAAGGTTAAGCTCCTCTGGTTTTGGAAGAGGTGGACAGAATGAAGGAAGACCGAAGTCTTGGAGTATAGCTGGTTTTACCTTGGTGACACTGGAAAGTGCCTTTGCTGTCATTATCATCCATCCTGGGTCTGGCTAATCCCAGTGGCCTGTTAGTGTACAGGGATGTCTAAGTAGGTTCTATGATGTGGTCTTTTTTGGGTCCTGCTTAGCTTCTTGTCTGCTCCCTTTATCCCCAAGGACCCCTTCAGATTGGGGGAGTCACATCTTTCTTGAGCTCTGCATCCCCCTTCTCTGGGTGGGTGTCCCATCGGAAGAATCCATGAGAACCTCCAGTACCTTCTGAGGGCCTTAGAATACAAAGAAGAGGGTTCTTTTCTTGTTCTTCAAAATGCATTGTACCATAGGCTCTTTAAGCCTTGTTGGCCTGGCCACTTCAGTAGGCTTTCTGGCTTCAGAAATCTCTCTTCTAGAAAAAGGCCTCAGGCTCCATGGTCACCTGTCCCTGTAACGTTGGTGGGTATGTTCCCTCTCACCTTGCTCAGCAGCGTGATGGCACTCCAGCTGGCCTGCAAGTTCTTTCTCCCTGGGAAGTATCCTGCCAAGGTGGGTGTCAGGACTTCCTGATCACTATGGCAAGTCTCTGGGTGCCTCTCTTACCGAGTTCCAATGAGGCAGAAGCACAGGGGGAGGAGAGACTGCCTCTCTCTATGAGCTCTGTGCTCTTTGAAGCTTGTAGGGACTGATAGCAAGTGTCAGGAGACTTGATTGAATATTTAATTATTTGATAAATTATACTTCAACAAATGGATACAGGGAAAGATTGTGGGATTTTATTTTATTTTTGTCTTTTTAGGGCTGCACCCATGGCATATGGAGAGTCCCAGCCTAGGGGTCCAATCAGAGCTGTAGTTGATGGCCTGAGCCACACTCACAGCGACACAGGATCAAAGCTGCATCTGCGACCTACACCACAGCTCATGGCAATGCTGGATCCTCAACCCACTGAGCAAGGCCGAGGATTGAACCTGTGTCTTCATGGATGCCATTCAGACTCATTTTTGCTGAACCATGACAGGAACTCCAAGATTGTGGGATTTTAGCTAGAGACTAGGATGAACCCTGAGGTGAGAAACCATAGGACATGCTCGGACACAAAGAAACAGTCCAGTTTGCTTGTGACACAGGGAACTTCTTTACAATAATATTCATTTTTAAATTTTTTTAATTTTTATTTTTTGCCTTTTTGCCATTTCTTGGGCCGCTGCCGCTGCATATGATGGTTCCCAGGCTAAGTGTCGAATTGGAGCTGTAGCCACCAGCCTACGCCAGAGCCACAGCAACGCGGGATCCAAGCTGCGTCTGTAACCTACACCACAGCTCACGGCAACGCTGGATTGTCAACCCACTAAGCAATGGCAGGGATCGAACCCGCAACCTCATGGTTCCTAGTCGGATCCGTTAACCACTGCGCCACGACAGGAACTCCAGAATAATATTCAATACTAAGTCCTTAGCTTTGAACCTCTGGAAACTCAGTTTTGTTGGTATAATGAGTTGAGTAAGCTCAGGGGTTCACCTTCACCAAAACTGAATGACCAGGGACTAATATATTAATCGACTTTGTGAATTCATTAACTTTTAAATCAACCATGAGGTATCATTTTGAAACAGTACGGTGGACCCGTTTTTAATGTGCGGTGTGGTGAATTTTGACGAATGTGTAGAAGGGTGAAATGTCAGTCCCAGGTAAGGTGTAGAACTTTCCACTATCCCTCAGAGTCCTTTGTGCCAAGTTCCAGTCTCTTCCCGGGTGCTACTGTCACCCTCAGGCAACCTCGGATAGGCTTTTTCTCAGCATAGGTTTCATCTTCTTTTTCAAGTTTCATATGAATGGAGTCAGGGAGTACATTCTCTTTTGTGAATGACTTCTCCTGTTCAGCAAAATACTTCTGAGATTCATTCATGTGGTTCAACAGCATGAACATCAGTATTTGTGCATTTTGATTGCTGACAGTATTTTATTGTGTTGATATACTGCAAATCATTTAACCACTCCCCCGATGATGAATATCTGTTTCCAACTTTTTGCTGTTCTAAATGAAGCTACTCTGAATATTTATGTTCAAGTCTTTTTGTGGATGGACGTTTTCATTTCTTGGTGTATTAGTCAGGGTTCAATCAAGAGATAGAAACCGTAGGGTAATTTGAAATGGAAAGTTTAATTGAAAAATGTTAACATCATTAAATAGTAGGTAATTATTACTAGGAAATTGCTCTCAGAGGATTGGCGTACTAGAGCATTGGCTAATAAGAGGTAAAAAAAAAATGGAAGAATATAGGATTAACACATTAGGGAGTAGCCAGTTCCTTTAGGATTGAAATAGAGTACCCATGGAGGAGACTGCTCTCTTTCCTGGACTGAGATCCAGGGCTCATTTGAGAGGACATGTCCATGGCTCAATGCAAGGTGGAGAAGATCCATGAGGTGTTTGATATCTACCTTCAGGAGTGCTGGAGAGGGAGGGAGGTGTCCACAGGGAGATGCTATACACTGCACCTCACTGCATAGATACTGAGGGGGGCCAGGAGGCTGTTCGAGGGACGGTGCCTGGATAGCCACGCGTGGTGGGAAATCTCTGTCTGGGGTATCGAGGCAAAAAGTTGTTTACCCAGAGGGCTTGTTGTGGCACTCAACAGGGAAGCATCCTAAGGGGGTGCCAAGGGAAGCTGGTCAAGGGGAGTTGCTTGCCAGTGGTACATCTCTCTGGGTGCCAGGGAAAGCTGTTCAAGGGAAGGTGCTTAGCAGATGGCACTGGTAGGGGAGTGGCTCTGTGAGTTCTGGGGGAAGCTGCTCCCCACGAGATGCCTTGACAGTGGTGTTCTACTACAGAGCTGCCTAACAAAGTGCTCCATGAAGCTGCCCACAAGAGGGTGCCATATGCTTTTGACCCCCAGGTGCCACAGGAATGAATTATATGCCCTGCAAGAACCTGAGGTGAGGCGTACACCAGAACCAGGAAAAGGAACCTTTTCTTTTTCCATTTTTTTTTTTCTTTCCAGAACCCTCTACTACAGAGCCTCACGTTGTGCCATCTGGCAAAGGAGAAATACTTACAGAATTAAGCTCCATTATCACAGGGCAGGCTGTGGACCTGAGGTTCTATAAACTAATAACTGGCACCCTTAGTAAATCTTCAGGAATGGAATTGCTGAGTCATCTGTTACTACTACCTAATAAACCTCCAAACTGTTTTCCAAAGTGGTTGTACCATGGACATTCCCACTAGCCGGTGACATATGAGAACTTCAGTTGCTCCACATCATTACCAACACTTGGTATTGTTAGTCTTTCTGCTTTTAACTCTTGCAGTGAATTTGGTATGGTGTCTCTTTTTGATTTAATCAACATTGCCTTAATGGTGAACGATGTTGATAACCTTTTTATATTTGTTTATTGGCCACTTGCATATCTTTTTTATTTTATTTAATTGATTGATTTTATTTCCCCAAAACATTATTTTTTTTCCTACTGTACAGCATGGTGACCCAGTTACACAAACATGTATACATTCTTTTTTCTCACATTATCATGCTCCATCATATCTTTTTTGATGTGTTTGTTTTGATGTGTTTGCCGTGTTTGTTCCAATGTTTTGTTCATTTAAAAAAGTAGGTTGCTTATCTTCTATAACTGAGTTATAAGAGTGTGTGTGTATACATGTACATATGTATATTTGCAAAAAGACCCATTGTTAGATGTATGTGTTATGAATGTTTTCTCCAAGAGAAATGCCATTCTTGGCATTTTTGTTAAGGATGCTTCGAAGAGCAGAACTTTTAAAATTTGATGAAGTCCAATTTAACAATTTTTCTTGGACAGTTAGTGATTTTCTTTCCAATGTAATAAATCATCATCCAGGTAGCAGATATTTTCTCCTGGGTTCTTTCTCTAGGTTTTAGAGAGTTAGCTTTTACCTTTGGGTTGGTCATCCATTTCCGGTTAATTTTTCTGTATGAGGCGAGATGAAGTTTGAGGTTCGTATGGATATAAATATGAATTCACCCCTCCTCTCCCATATGGACACTTCTAATACCATTAGTTGAAAAGACTTTCTTTGTCCCATTGAATTACCTTGGATACTTTGTAAAAAATCAGTAGACTATATGTACTATATGCCCAGTCTATTTCTGGATTCTCTGATCTCTTCCATTAATCTATGTTTTATCCTTATGCCAAGTTTTGGTAAAATTTGCAATCAGCGGTATAATTCCTCCACATGTTTTAAAAAAATTTGTTCCTGCTTTTTTTTCATTTTCATATATATTCTAGCTTTTTTCATTCTTGCACATGTTTTAGAATTATATTGTCTAAGTCTACAAAGGAGTTTGCTGAAATTTTTTTTTTTTTTTTTTTTGTCTTTTGTTGTTGTTGTTGTTGTTGTTGCTATTTCTTTGGGCCGCTCCCGCGGCATATGGAGATTCCCAGGCTAGGGGTCCAATCGGAGCTGTAGCCACCGGCCTACGCCAGAGCCACAGCAACGCGGGATCCGAGCCGCGTCTGCAACCTACACCTCAGCTCACGGCAACGCCGGATCGTTAACCCACTGAGCAAACCCACTGAGCAAGGGCAGGGACCGAACCCGCAACCTCATGGTTCCTAGTTGGATTCGTTAACCGCTGCGCAACTACGGGAACTCCTTGCTGAGATTTTTAATTGTGCTTGAGTTGAGTCTATTGGTCAGTTTGGGAAGAACGTACATCTGAAAAACTTCTGTCTTACATTCCAATAACATGGTATGTTTTACCACTTAAGGCCTTTTCAATTTCTTTCCTCAATGCTTTGTAGCTTTTATTGTACAAGTCCACATGCAAAGTGTTCAATTTAGTCATGCATCATTATTGGGTTAGGTGCTATTTTATTATTTTTAATTTCTTTTTTCTCTTCCATTTTTCATACTTTACTTTTGTGTGTGTGTGTGTGTGTGTGTGTGTGTGTGTGTGTGTCTTTTTCCCTTTGCTCGGGCAGCTCCCTCGGCAAATGGAGGTTCCCAGGCTAGGGGGCGAATCGGAGCTGTAGCCGCTGGCCTACGCCAGCCAGAGCCACAGCAACTCTGGATCCGAGCCGTGTCTGCAACCTACACCACAGCCCACAGCAACGCCAGATCCTTACCCCACTGAGCAAGGCCAGGGATCGAACCCGAAACCTCATGGTTCCTAGTCGGATTTGTTAACCACTGCGCCCCGATGGGAACTCCCCATTTTTCATATTTTAAATAGTATTACAATTTATTTTCTAATTGCTTGTTGCTAGTACGTAGAAATAAACTTGATTTTTTTTAATATTGGCTTGAAATCTTAAGATTTTGTTAAATCTGTTCTAGAAGATTTTTTTTTCTAAATTATTTGGGAATTTAGTTATTTCTTTATAGTCTGTGTGTCTTTTATTTCCTTTTATTACCTTGCTGCAATGGCTAGGATTACTACTATACTGTTGAATAGAAGTGGTAAGATTGGAATACTTACTTATTTTACTGAATTTTAAGGGGGAAGCATTCATTCTTTCATTATTAAGTGTGATGTTAGAGGATAGATAGGTCTTCTATTACTAGTTTTCTGAGAATTTTAAAGTATTTTGAAATCAGGAATCTTTTTTTTCCAGCATCTCCAGATGATAATATGTATTTTATTGCATTAATGTGATAAATTACATTGATTGATTTTTGAATGTGAAACTAACCTTACATTCCTGGGATTGAACTTTCTTGGGTATGGTATAGTACCCCTTTTTGTATATTGCTTGATTCTATTTCCAAAAAATCTTGAGTTCTTTTGTATCTGTATTTATGAAGGATACTGATCCATAGTTTTCTTGTTTTTTTTTTGCCTGGCTAAGGTATCTGGGTTATGCTGGCCCCGTAAAATGTATCGGAAGTGTTCCCTTAAGTTCAAATATCTCAAAGAGTTTATGTTACATTGGTGTTATAGTTTGAATATTTGATAGACATCTTCAGTGAAGCCATCTGGGTTTGAAATTTTTGCTGTTAAGATTTTAATAACAAATTCAGCTTATTTAAATTATATAGGATAAACAATCACAAGGGGAAAAAACCCCACACACATCAAAATTAAACTGCCAAAGGCTACTGATAAACATAAATACTTAAAAGCAGCCAGAGAAAAGAAGACATATTACATATAGAAAAACAAATATGAGAATGATTACGGACTTCTGAAACCAGCAGCAAATTGAACAACCTCTTTAATGTGATAGACGATAAGCTTTCTTATGACTAAAATACTCCATTTTTTTTTTTTTAAGTCCTGGGTGCTAACTCCTTAATACCATTGTGTGGATTGTATTAATAATTTAAAGTTTTCCTGGTGTGCATTAAATCGATGTACAGGGAGATGGAGATTTTTAAGTTTTTTTTTTTTCTTTTTTTGCCCCAGACACTGAAAAGTCTTATAAACAACCATGATTCTCATAAATATACTTCTCCCAAGTTGTCCCACCTCAGATATTTGCAGCTCTGCCTTGCCAGGGGTTCATACCAAATATCTTGGCGGCATCCTTGATGTCTCAGCTTTTCTTGCATATCAGCCAGTCTTTCAGGAAATTCTGCCCGTTTGACCATCAGAATTGTCCAGCGTCTTTTCATCATTTCCACTGCCACTGTGCTTGTCACCATTGACGGTGCTTGTAACCATTGCTTTGTGTCTGGAATATTATAGCTCCCTACCTGTTTTCTCCACTTTGTCCTTTACGCCTTGCACACACTCCTTCCCCTGGTTTACTGTTGATGGACGATCCAATGTGATGCTGTTAAAATGAAAGTCAGATCATATTAACCCTCTGCGGTAATTTTCCACTTGAGCCAGAGTGAGAGCCGAACTCCTGAGAAGAGTCTATGAGGGCCTACCTCCATAGACTCACTTGCTTTTTTTCCTATCACACAAGCATTCCAGACATAGCCGTGTCATTGCTATTTCTCAAACACAGCAGGCATAGTTTTGCCCCAGGCCACTAGCGTTTCTGTTTTCCTCATTCTTTGTTTTCTCGCATTCAGTATCCATGTTGCTTCTCTTACCATTAGGAGGTTTTTATTCAAGGTCACCCTCTCTGTTAGGTCTTCCCTAATTAACCTATTTAGAATGATATCCCTCCCCCTCCCCCACGTTATTATCCTCCTTTTATCCCCCTAGTTTTTTCCGAAAATAATTGATCATCATCCAACAGAGCCAAATATTTTTATCAATTTTTTGTTGACTTTCTATCCCACCTAGAATATAATTTTTGTCTGGTTTGACCATTAGAATATCTCTCTTGCCTAAAGCACCACTGAGCCCATCATACACACTCAAGAGATATTTGTTGGTTAAATGAATATTTGAAGTTAGTGATGAGATATTTGTGCCTTATAGACTCAGTATTTCTTTGCCGATGACAGTGTTTTATGAAAACTTGTAGGGACCTACACTATGACTCCTTCTTTATGCAGAGAGGTTATATAACACCCGTATTTAGGGTAGAGCTTTCTTTTGTTTTCAGATAAAAGGCTTTGCATGTTAGTTATTGTGCTTGGATTTGAAAGTCCCCAAATAGACTCAGGTATATACCTCTTGGAGTGGGTTCTTTCTGTTGAGAACTAATTTCATTATTTGTGGTTTCTCTCTGGAGGTTTCATTCTCAGATGGCAACTTTAATTTAAGTTTCAGGGCAACTCATTGTAGTCACCGATAACCTCTTTAAACATGTTAAAAATGAGTTCAGTCCAGCGGTGAACATTTGAATTCGTATAATCAGTATTTATCCCTGGCCACCTCCTTGTTATAAATGGCAGTTAGGTGCACAGGCCAACTCACAAAAGCCTACTTTATCCGCATGTAGCTGAACAGTAATTCTAATAATATCATTGTACCTACATGATTTATAATCCTTTTTATATGAGAAAGAATATCCAAGTTCTAAGCAGCTGTGGGCTATCTGGCTGTAAGCTCCAAGTAATTGACTTCCAAACATTTTTGAAATATAGGTTGATGCCATGTTGGGGATTACATTTACTTGGAAACATTTCATTATCTTGGATAGAATGGTACAATTAATGTTGATTAAATGTAGTATGCAAAAATAAGACGTTTAAAGGCATTAAGTTCTATCATTCAGGCTTAATTTTACAGTTTTTTCATCCTCTCATACAAACATGTGGCCTGTCTTACCAGCCTGTGTACAGTATTCTCCTCTTTTGTGAGAATCACCTGGTGAGCTAATCAAACGTTAGGATTGGGCATTTTAACATTTAAAAGATTAGCAATTTTCTGAACAGAAGGACAGATAATTTACAGAATTTGCAGATTGGACCATTCTTCCAGTCCTGATTTTGTGTGCCAAGCAACCTTTCAACAGGAGAAATGAGAGACAGGGGCTGCAGGTAAGCTCTGGACTCTGATCTGGAACATTTGTGAAAATAATCTATGTTCCTGCCATCATATTGCTTAGAGTCACACAGTGACCTAGAGAAAATAGAGACCAGTGCATCCTCTAGAAGAGTGAACTAACTTCTAATTTCATGATGAGCTTAGACGTGTGATGTCTCAGCTGATTCGGTAACGTTACAGTGGATTTTGTGTATGTCCTTATCTTTGTTCTCTTCAGCCTCCCTTTCATTACTTAAAAATCCCTGCTCCAGAGTAGACTGTTTTTGAGAGATGGGAAGAGGAAGCCTTTTCTCCCATTTTAGAGATGGTTGCCTTTCATAGTGTGGGAAGTCTTAGTTTTCTCTGAAGCAGTTTATGTTTCATTACTTACTGTACTGCTACATTTTGTCAACCATGTATTTTACCTCATATCTATTCCGATTCTCTGCCCAGTATTTCTCAAACTGGCATCTGTAGATACTTGGAACTTTGTCAGATTATTTTCGATTATCCATGAGTAAAAGGAGAATATGGAGATTTTTTATTTGATGTAATTGATGTAGAATATTCTAATTATTTGGATGTCCATTTTCTGTTGACTTTAACATTGGAACAAAGTGAAAGTCACTTGATATCACAGTAACTAACACAAAGTTTTGCCCTAGTTTCAACTGAGAAAAGAGAAGGACACTGGTACAGGGATGTCAGATGCAAAAGGATCTGAAACATGTTTATCTTTCATAATAATCAAGTCAGTAGTAACTGAAATAAAACATACAATTACTGTAGATAAATGGAGCTTTCTACTAGCTCACTCAGTTTTAGAAAAACAATATATATCATACTAACTTATGTAGTTAAACTGATTGGTAATTGTTTTGTAATTTCAGTGAGAGGAAGTTTCTCCTTCTTATTTCTGTGTGGTATAAACCCTTTAGAGAAACACTTCTGACATCTTGCTCATTCTTGTCCATGGAGGAAGAGTAAATTACCTTTGGAGGATAATAAGCATTACAGGTTGTGACTGCTCAATAGACCCAGATTTTGCACCTGTGTGTTGTCCCAAGGTCTGGACTTTGAAGGGCTAAGGCAGGGAATGCTTATTCTAACACAAAGCCTTTTTTTTTTTTTTTCTTAGCAACCTTATTAGTAAGAAAGATGATATTTTGATTTCCATCTCTCTGTCTCTTTCTCTTGATTGGTTCCCATCTTGGGAAGGAGAGGAATTAATCATTATTGAGCATCTCAAACCTTGACTGTTTGCATTTAGATTATACAGGAGCAAAATGCGAAGGACTTCATTCCTTTTTCATGTTATATAAATGTAAGCAAAATTAGAGTGAAAATAATTTCTCAACACCAGGAATCCCTGAGCATTTGATATGCATCCATATATTACCTAAGTTAGAGGAAATCTGAGATAAGAGAACCATCATTAATGTACTCAAACTCAAAATAAAAAAAGCACTAAATCAATATTTCTTGTAGCTTCAAAAAATAAAGTCAACCTTAAGGAATATTTTTAGTGGTAGTGGTTTTTAAATTTTCCAGAATTCACTATTAAAAGAAAAAAAAAGCAACTGGGACAGCAAGACCCCAAACCTATAGAACATATCTGTAACAAAACTAGCTGATGAGAAATGAACTCCAAAATGCAATCAGATCAGGTAAAACCACCACTGGCAGTAACACCTACATCGTAACACTCTCTAGGTGTGACTACTCAAGACTACTCATTTCCTGGAAATATAGCGTAGGAACATATGAAACCCCACTACAGGAATACGATCAGCATATTCTGGGCTGTGGGGAAAAGTCCTGCTGGAGAAACAGTACATTTAACAAAAAACTGAAAGAATAAAAAGAATAGATTAAAGAGACCTCAGAGACATATAAACACATTAGCCAGTCGTGACATCGGGATTATGTTAGGATCTCGATTGAAGCAGAATGTAAAGATTATTAAAAGTTGAGAAAATAGTCACTTGTGATGGAGCATAATAGCTTGAGAAAAAAGCATGTATACATGCATGTGTTACTGGGTCACCAGGCTGTACAGTAGAAAAAAAATAATGTAATGGGGAAATTTAAAAAAAAGTCAAGAGGAGTTTCCGTTGTGGCTCAGTGGTTAACGAATCTGACTAGGAACGATGAGGTTGTGGGTTTGATCCCTGGCCTTGCTCAGTGGGTTGAGGATCCAGTATTGCTGTGAGCTGTGGTGTAGGTTGCAGACGCAGCTTGGATCCTACGTTGCTGTGGCTCTGGTGTAAGCCTGCGACTACAGCTCCGGTTAGATCCCTCGCCTGGGAACCTACCATGTGCCGTGAGAGTGGCCCTAGAAAAGACGAAAAGACCAAAAAAAAAAAAAAATTGAGAAAATATGGACATAAGTGTTTGATTAAATTAAGGAGTTACTGTTAATTATATATTTTTAAGAGGTGGTAATAGTATTGTGGTCATAAAAGAATACCCAACTTTTGGAAATGTATAATGAAGTATTTACAGATAAGGTGATATCTGAAAAGGAGGAAATAAAATCGTGGAGTAAGATTGGTGGTGAGGTAATAATTTTCAAAGCTGGGTGACTGAGATTCATTATAGTTTTCTGACGCTATTGTGCAATATATTTGAAATTTTCTACAATGAAAATTTTAAGAACATCCACCAAGAGAGCAAAGATGTTTAAATGATACCATAAGAATTGGAAGATGGGCCAATAAGACTTTAGAGAACGTGAAGGAAGGTCAAAGACTTAAAAATCCTGGATACTAGTAAAAATCAATCCAGTTCTGTTCAAATATTATGTCTCCCTAGCAATTTACAATAGCAGATAAGGGTAAAATTTCTTTCTTTTTAACTTTGTCATACATTTGTGTCTTACACTTAAAAAGGTTGTCTGACAGATTGGCAGTTCCCCCAACTTTTTACCAAGCCACAGTTTTCCACTTTGTATGATGAGAGTGGATTACAGATTTGCTTTGGTCACTGGAGTGCTGGGATAGCTAATCTCCAGGGCTGGGACTTTCAGGGTGCAGCTGCAAGCAACCATGTGTTTTTCCCTGAATATGTTATATATATATATATATATATATATATATATATTATAATTTCTTACTTGTGTCATACCCTAAGAATGCTTGGGAAGCACTAGACCAAATCATAAATGTGACTGCTTATCCTCTTAGGAACTGTTCAGAGTGGCCAGTGTCTTTTTTTTCAAACAGAGATACATCCTTCAGAAAGGAACAGATGTCAATCTGTCAACCAACACCTATTTATTGATTTTTGGGCATAGTGGGGGAGGAAGAATACATACTTTGCTTTCCCCTCTGTTCTTCATCAAAATCCTTTTATTTATCCACTGACTCTGATAGTGCAAATTCCACTGACACTGATGTTACGGAAATCACCAGTGCACTCTCTTGGTGGTCATTTAATAAACAGTAATGAGTGGCTAACAAACATCTGACTCAGGGCTGGATCCTGGAGATAAGGAGGTGGCCACGTGAGGTACGGTTCTTGCTCCCCTCTTTGTTCTTTTCTTCGTGCTCAGTCTCCGTCTTCAGTGCTAAATTTGACATCAATGTCCTCGGCTTTATAAAGACTTTCTTATTCTTAAGGTTCCAGATGGCTCCCTAGACTCCCTCTAGCCTAAGCTTATTCTATCTCTTGGACAATTCACCAATTGCTGCTGCCTTTGATGAAATCCAGGCATTTCTATCATCATTTCCCATTCATTTAACAGTATTTGGGCATCCCACTGTGTTCCAGGCTCTGGGAGCCCTTCCCCCCAGGGAGAGACAGAGACTGTTAAACACTATGATGGTAAAAGAATGTACAAGGAACAGGAATTCCTGTCGTGTGTCAATGGAAATGAATCTGACTAGCATCCGTGAGGATGCAGGTTCGATCCCTGGCCTCGCTCAGTGGGTTAAGGATCCGGCATTGCCGTGAGCTGTGGTGTAGCTTGCAGATATGGCTGAGATCTGGTGTTGCTGTGGCTGTGATGTAGGCTGGTGGCTACAGCTCTGATTGGACCGCAAGCCTGGGAACCTCCATATGCCACGGTACAGGCCTAAAAAGATAAAAAGACAAAAAAAAAAAAAAAAGAGAGTATCCAAGGAACAGAGGGAGATCTAAATGACACTACTTGGTGTCATTCTACACAGAATGTGAAAATTAGGCTGGGTTTCAAAGGATGACATACAGAGTTGGGTTAGCATTTTCCTTCCCCTGCTCCTTACTCCTCCATATAGCTGTGATTAGCCATAGAGTGCTAATTTATTTATTCATTCATTGAATAAATCCTTTCAAGTACTCATTGTATGACAGGGACTCTGCTAGGCACTGATTCAGCAGGTGGTGGGCACCAATCCAGCCAAGGGACAATATGGAGAATCTTGAAGATCTGGGTCAGGGATGGGCAATGGAATAGGATCAGCCTTTTACCTTTCTTATGGCCAGGTAAGAGAATGGGAAACTCAGTGTGATGCTTGGCAAATGCTCTGTCCTCAGACAGCTTTGGAAATGTAGAGAGATAATGCAGGTACATCATTTTCCATTTCAGGTACAATCTGTGTCATTTAAATAGTTTCACATCTCAGATGTGTTTTCTTGGGCGAAGCTATCCGTTCTGTGCCTTTGTTTCTCATATCTGTAAAATGAAAATACGGGTTTTCCTTTTACATTATAGATTTCCTGGGAGTATTAAACATAACTTATGTAACAATAGTTTTTTCACTTGGGAGGTGCTCAATAAATATAATTGTTTAACGTTTTGGGATTTTGAACCAATGTGAGTTGCAACGTTTCTAAAAGGATGAAACAGCAGGGATGTGGGTTTGTGTGTGTGTGTTTTGCAGGCACAAAGAGTGCAGAGGCTTACAAAATGTCACAAAAAGAATTAATTTGTGACCCACTGATAGTAACCAATCCCTATCACAGAGTTAAGTGTCAGTTGTTAGTTTCCAGTGATAAGAATTACGTCAGTGTGTGCTGGAACTCCACTTAATTTTTTTCTGAGAGGGAGGCTGCATGGCTCACACACTTCTTTTTCAATAGCTGGGATCTACTGAAATCTACTACTTATCATTTCTAAGATGATATTTGTATTAGTTTGTTTTAAGTTTTGGTAACCAGAGTACTTGGAGAGAGCTGGATTTATTACCTGCCTTTATCACATTTTTTAAAAAAATGTGGATTTTTCCGTTTTTCGCATGAAAGGCTGAATTTCCAGTTGAAGTTATAACTTGTGATTTTTTTTCATCATCTCACAGAAATGCTCCCATAAAGGCAATTAGAGCCTTTAGTCGTTATCTCTATAACTTTGCTTTCATTAGAGATGTGAAAATGAGAGTGTGGTTGTGGGAAGAATTTGAGAACTGAGACAGCTCACATATGTCATAAGATTAATTTTAGACGAGATATTTTTTTCCATTCAATGCTCGCTTACTTTCTCCTTTTTTATAATATCATGCTAAGGTTTAAAATATCCAAGAAATTTTTGACCAGAGAGACAGAATTATTTCCCAAGAGGATTGATTCATTATGCATTTATATTCTTCTCCAAGCTGAATACATTTTAGAGCTAGGCCAAGAAATGCATAAAAGGTTTGCATATTCTAACCTTGTCTCCAGAACCAACATATTCATGCTCTTAGATGTTACTTTGTCTTCAGATCATGCCCTGGAATGCTCACAATATTCTACTGCTTATTGAGCACAAAGGTATTTGATTAAAGGATATCATTTCTCAATATTCTTCCACCCACCCCATTACCTTCCTTGCCTCTAGCCAAAAACAGTAACAGCAACAAAAACAAACCAAAACAAAACTAACCTACAAATGTAAGGACTAGAAGAGTTAAAAACTACTCATTCTTTAGAACACATTAAAATCATCCAGATAATATTTGTTTAATTAAAAAAAGAAATTTTTGTCTGAGTACCTTTGTGGCCCTCCTTCGTGAATGTTGTTGAGACTAACACGAAAATCAGCAAAATAATTACAATACAATCATTTATCTTTCAAATCACCAATAACTAAAGTTTTCAGTGAGAGGAGAGGGACTGCATTTTCATTTTTCCCCATGTCAATAAAACCATGTAAGGAAATTGCCAACAATAAGACGAGTGTGATCAGAGGGCGCAGTGATAGAAATATGTTGTGACCTGGGTAGGTCCAGGTATAAGTAATTTTAATAACCTGGAAGCCAGGTAGGTAAGAAAGAGGGTATCTGGGTCAAGAGAGTTGGTCTTATCAAATTAGAGGTGACACAATTAAAGGACAGATCATGCTTTGAGCCTGATGCCCACGGGCAGCACTGCAGTCCTGGGATGTGATCAACATTGAGATGCTGGACAGAATATTTAGACCAGCAATGGGGGCAGGGTGCGACTCACAGGCACCTAGTTATTGGGAGTGCGGTTGAAGGTAGAAATTCGCTGCCAAGTACAATGTAGAAGCCCCTTCAAATGGCAGGTAGAATTTGACCTCTTTTCATTGTGCTTTACATCTCCCTGAATTAAAGTCAGACTTGATCCTGGACCTGGGGTGGTGAACTAGATCTTGCAGGTGAGAATTAAGAAATAAAATGTTCTTGTTTATGAGTCATCCCCTGGTGAAACACAGTTACTTCTTTGCTCTCACATGAACTGGTCTTTTCGTTTAATTGCTAACTCATGTGTAGCCTGGTAGTTAAACATAGAAGTTCTAGTTTTAGATTTTTTTTTTTTTTTTTTTTTTTTTGCTAGCTTTGGAACTCAGGTCATGTTATTTAACTTCTCAAAACTTCTGTTTCTTTATCTCTAGAGAGAGAATAAAAAAGGCACTTCTTCACACCCAGATTGTTAGCATTGATGTAGAATAGTTGGTATTAATGCCAGGCACATAGTTCTTAGAATTTGTACTTGATTTTTTATTTCTAACTAGTTCAGCTGAAGTGTTGATATTTGGGCACCAGGTGACATACAGCCTTCTATCATCGGGTCACCCATTCAGTGGGGTCACCTTTCTACCTCTTTCCTTGTGCTTGTCAGCCAGGCTGAATCATGTGACAGTTCCGTAATAAGTATCAATAAAAGCCCTATAATCATACTTGTTAAGAAACATAACATCCACAATTCTATCTCTAGAGGTCTGTTTAATGTGTTTATCAATGTTGTCTAAACTCTGAATATGACTTTTCTCTCCTGAATACAATATAATATGGAGAGTTTTTTGGTGAACATGATTCTTTTTTTGAAAATGTTGAACATTGTACTAAGAGTAAGATGCAAATGCACTTTTTAAAAAAGCAGGTGAAGCTAAAAATTGTTTTCTTAATGGTTACCATTTTGGTTTCATGGATTAATTTTATGGGAAAATCCTGCATTTGTACTGTGTAAGTTATTAACTAGTTTCTTCCTTTTGCTTATCAAACTTGTGTTTGTTTTTTTCAAATTTATAACTGCCAGATTTAGCCATATTACAGAAAATGTAAATTTAAAAAAAAATCACCACCTACATGCCAAATTATTTAGGACTTTGTTTGAAATCATCTTCAGAAAAGTAGTTATATTTATGAGTAATGAAATAATGAATGGTTTTATTTATGAGTAATGAAATTGCATGTGTAATTTATTGAATAATCGTTAATGATTAATGACTAATAACAAAAACAGTCAAAAGACAGATTCTGGTCTTGAATAATGTAGTTCTTAAAATACAGTCAGGAGCAGATACTTTTCAGTAAGGTCAGTGTTTCAGCTGATGCTGAGTTCACTGTGAGAGTGCAAGTAAAATAGAGAACAGTGGTCGTTTAACTGTACCTTACTTAGTACTTAGATCAAAGAGTTACTAACAATTGGGATCCATAGCAGCCTTGTAATCCTCAGCACTCAGTGAATAGATTGCTGAAGGAAAAGTTATTTTGCTTACCGTCTAGAGAAGAGAAAAGGGTAGCTATTTAGCCATCACAATTTTCAAAGGAGGACAGAATGGCAGTAATAATGGATGTGGAATTTTTCTCCATCTTCAATCAATCAGCATGCTTCATTGAATACTTACTGCATGCAAACACTATGTGCAAAGCACTGAATATTAAGCATTGTAGAGGAATATAAAAAAGTATAATGGAAGCATTTGTGTAGCACATTTCAAGTAAAGAAAATTCTTTCACATATATCATCTCATATAATCTTGACACCCTCCCGGTAAGGAAGGAATACAGATGTTATTATTTTTCCCACTTTAGAAATAAGACCTTGAGGTCTCTTGAAATTAAATGATTTGTCCAATCATCTGCAGAGCTGGCATCTGGGTCTACATCTTGGTATGCAAATGTTCATTCCTTTGAAAATATTTCTCAAGGTCCTACTATGAGTCAAGCATTGTGCCAAATACTGGTGTAGGGATAGACAGTCCTTCCTCTTCCAGAGCTCACAGTTCAGAAGGGGAGATGGGAAAATAATAACTCTAAGGAGAAAATGCTGGGCTCTGGGTGGGTGGTGCAGACACCAAGTGAAATGCAGTGACAGTTTAAAGAGGGAAATCCTTTTCACTCTGGCAAGGAAGACAGGGCTTTGAAGGCATGCATGCCTCTGTGTGTGTGTGTGTGAGTGTGTGTATGTGGTGGAAGGGGTTGGGAGCAACATGATAGAAACCAGGGTTCCCTTCATGGCTCAGTAGTTAACGAACCCAACTAGGTAGGATCCACGAGGACACGGGTTTGATCTCTGGCCTTGCTCGGTGGGTTGGGGATCTGGTGTTGTCGTTAGCTGTGATATAGGTAGAAGACTTGGCTTGGATCCCGCTTTGCTGTGGCTGTGGTAGGCTGGCAGCTGTAGCTCTGATTCAACCCCTAGCCTGGGAACCTCTATATGCCGCAAGTGCAGTTGTAAAATAGCAGAAAAAAAAAATATAACTCAGCAAGTGTAAGGTAGAGAGGTTTTTAACCATTAGATTAAACTACCAAAAAGTAGTGAAGGTAAATATGTTAGAGTGTGATGTATGGATTATAAGGTATAAGATAAGAGGCAAGAAACGAGGGTTATTTATTTATTTATTTTTGGCCTCACCATGTCATGCAGAAGTTCCCAGGCCAGGGATTGAACCATGCCAAAACAGTAACCCGAGCCACAGAAGTGACATTGCTGGATCCTTAATCCACTGTGCCACCAGGGGACTCCAAGAAACTTTTTTTTTTTTTTGCTTTTTAGGGCCATACCCATGGGCATATGGAAGTTCCCAGGCTAGGGGTCAAATCAGAGCTGCAGCTGCTGGCCTACACCACAGCCACAGCAACTTGGGATCCGAGCCGTGTCAGCAACCTATACCATAGCTCACGGCAATGCCAGAATCTAGGGATTCTGATCGAGGTCAGGGATCGAACCCGAATCCTCATGGAACTAAGACATTTTTAAAGACATTTAAAAATTTTGGGGGGACTAATTAAGAGTATAATATAAAAGAACTCCTTTAATTCAGTTTATGAAAATGAACAAACTTTTGTTGTCAAGATATTTCTTTCATCAGATCAGTGTCTGTGGTTTACATGTTATAGAAGCGTTGAGTTCTCCATACGTATATGTGCTTGGGCGTGACATGATACTTCATAAATGGAGCTAGAGATTTGTGCCAAATTCTAGTTATTTTTCTTCTCTGTGGTTTATTCAAGGGTATTTGCTCTAATTTTTCTTATGCTTTTCTTTATGTTCCATTCTGATCTTCATCCTATCACAGTTGATTTATTTTTACATACAGTCAAAGCAGTTCAAAAATTGATGGATGGTGGAGGGGCAGGATGAATTTCTCAGGATTTAAAGTCAGTGTAGATACAAAGTTTTATTACATATTCTACGTCACTATCTTTAACCTGAACCCACGTCACTTACTAATTGTTTTACTACAGTTTATATTCTAAGTTCCCCACCATTAATCCGTACATACACAGTATAAGGTTTTTTTTTTAATCACAAATGCTGCTTTACGTAATTTAAGGCTGTCAATTCTTACAAAAATTCAGTTAATGAAAACATGATCTCTAAAAAGTTGTCAGTACCTGTTGTTTAGGATCTTGAAACTTCTTATGACTATCACAGACCACAGTGAAAAAGAGTTAGCATTTTGTCAAATGATCAAAACAAATATTAACAGTTGCATATATTGCATATATGTACATACATACATATGTGTGTAAAATTTTATTGTTAGGTTGAGATTAATTAAATTAGAAAAATAAAATGGGTGTATATTTTATTTACTATTAAATCTTTTTTATTAGTGTCAGTGCATGGGTCAAATTCCATAGGGTCTTCAGTAACCTATTTAAATTTTCGGTGGTCAGGATTCCCAACATATATAATTTTAAAGCTGTCGATAAATACTTTTTAAAATAATTTATCATGCATTGTAGATACCTGAAATTATTAATCACTATTGTCTCTATTCATACAGTTTGAAATACTTTCATGGTTGAGAATGACAGCCTGAAAGTATATTTCTACATAACATTTTCAAGCTCAAGCAGTAAACAGAGGTTTTCCAAACTTATAGTCATTATGAAAATTTTTAGAAAATACTTAAATAATGAGAATAACTAATTCACTGCGGGGTTATTACATGTCAGCATTCCCTGAACTCTTTACACATGTATCCTCTATGACATAGCTATTATTATTCTCACTTTAGAAATGGGGAAACTGAGACAAAGAAAACTGATACTTTGGTTTCTCTCTTCCTCTTGCCTTCAGTCTTTCATCAGAGTTTCTGTTGGTTGAATCCAGTCATATGCCAAGGGCTTCTCAGGAAAAGCAGTAGTCAAAGTTCAATAGTCCTGAAATATGCACCAAATTGGGGAAGGGCAAAGAGCGGATACCAGGACAAACAGACCCAGAACTAACACATGCCTGCTGTGTAGCTGGTGTCTACTGGGGTTTTTCCCCTGATGATTGCAAAGTTTTCACATAAAATATTACTTGGTCATTCATTTGTTTAACAAAAGCTGCGTACCTGCTAGTGAATGTGATTCAAAAATATATAAAATAAACAGCTTAGTAGGGGAAGAAACAAATTCCCAAATAAACATATGCAGAATATAATGTAAAGTAAATATGTATAGAAGGTCATAGAAGAAAATATTTAATTCAGACCAGAGAAAGCAGAAGCATGTAAGCTACAGAGAAAGAATATGAAGTGAACTACATTTTATTTTATTTTATTTTTATTTATTTTTTTGTCTTTTTAGGGCTGCATATGGAGGTTCCCAGGCTAGGGGTTGAATCAGAGTTGTAGCCTTCGTCCTAAAACACAGCCACTGCCACAGCAACACCAGATCTGAGCTGCGTCTGAGACCTACACTACAGCTCATGGCAATGCTGGATACTTAACCCACTGAGCCAGGCCAGGGATAGAACCTGTGTCCTCAAGGATACTAGTCAGGTTCGTTTCTGCTGAGCCATGATGGGAACTCTGTGAACTACATTTTAAAAGAAGTAGGAGATTGGCTGGAACCCAGTTAGGTAGCCATTCAAACTTAGAAAAAGCATGAACAAAAAGCACTGAAAGAGTTAAAGGAAGTGGTTTATTAAGTAGAGTGACTAGGCCTTTGTAGCCTAGGAATATAAAGGATATGAAAGAAACTGGAAAGAGAATGGTCAATTACACTTTAATTCAAGGTCACTTATGCATTTGAAGAGTATTGATTGCTAACCAGCCTTCAGGGCTATTTACTCCTAGACTGTTGAAGATTAGCTGCATCCGTCTTCTTTCTCTTCTCATTGCTTACATAGACCAACGCAGGTCTTACACTATTCTTGGTTTAAGAATCTTTCTTGCCTTATATAAGGACTCTGAAATAGAATGACAAAAGGAAAAAAATGCAGCTGGCTTGCCTTCCCCAAAGCATTCATATGCATCATGATTGCTAAGAGAGAGGAAAAAAGGGATGCAGATGGATCTGCCTCTTTGCTCTTTGTACCTTCAATTGCTAGATTTGTGATCTAGCAAGAAAAGAAATCATGTGGACAGTAGCTCCAGCTATGCTGCTTCAGCTTCTTTTTAATACTTGGACAGGAGTCTCCAGTGATATCAGCCATTGAGAACACCTCTGCTGACTTTTGACCACTGAGGTCTCAGGACTTAGAGAAAAGTGAATTGGGTCAGGACTGAGTAAGTCGCCATTAATACAATGTCAGTCTTCTGAGTAGCAAAATATTTCCGTGTGTAGGCTGGTCTTTTTCTGTTTGCTCCTATAAGTCTGTTCACTGCTCTTCTCTGTGTCCCTGGGGTGCTGACCTCTAGGACTCTGTATTGGTGCTTGTGTCCTTTGGATTCCTATTGAATTTGGCCTCTGGGAAGCAGTAGTGGAAGAGGAGAGGGGAAATGAAGAGTTGAGGCATCTGTTACCCTTATTCTTCCTCCCAGATCATAGTTTTGGCAGGGGCTGTCTTCCTTTAGCCACTGTCAGTGCATCCTTCTTGACTCTGAGCAGGTTTCAGCGGCCCAGTACCCTTCCCTGTCCCTTCAGACCTAGAGGTGATAACAACTCCCCACTGTTGCTTTGGCTACTTCATCATTCTTTGTCAGTTTCCTTAACCCTGCCTACACGTCTGTAAAATTACATATGCTCCCTTTATTATATGCTCTTAAATTAATGGATGCTGTGCTATGCAATGCAGACCCTCCATCAGGACTGATTAATAGCTCTCAGTTCTCTCAGGAACTGCCCTCTGTCAGTTGTCCTCACCAAGGTTCTGTCCCCTTCCTGGAGCATCCTGTATCCAAAGACTAATTAATGTGGGGTATAAAGGGTCTTTTGGATCCAGCATCGGATGACCATGGGTTGGAGACCTTTGTTGGAGCTGCACTGAAGCTTGGCTTCTGCCCCTAGTGGACCTGCCTCCTTGTCCTCATTTTTACAAGCATGGATCCTGAGAATGCTCCTTAATAACTATCTGGAATGCTGGTCTCAGATGCAGTGTTTCCTTCACAGAGAGCACAATTTATAACACTCGGTCTGAAAAGGCATGTGAGCTGGCTAATTCATGTAGAGTAATTGTCTTCTCTTCCCCATAGTGACCAGTAGGATCCATGTAGGGCATAATTTTATTTCTACAGGTTCCCAGTTCATTTCCCTAAGATCTTTTATGTTCTTCACTTACTCTTATATCAATCTGTGTCCCTAATAAGATATCTAAAACTGTGTAAAAAAAAAAAACAAACTAAAACTGTGTAAAGCTACCTTAAACTGCCAATTTATGCCTACTAAGTCAGAAAATATTTAAAAATATAATAGCATCCAGGATTGTTGAAGTTGTTAGGGCATAGATATATTTATACACTGCTGACAGCATTGTTAATCAAAATAACTCTTGAGAAAAATACTTGACATTATACGTCATTATGCTATTTGGCCTAGTTGTCACTTTCCTGAGGATTCTTAAACAATTAAAAGGAAGAACAAATCTGTGTGCATAAATTATCATCTTTGTTGAGAGAAGAGACCACCACTCAATATCTGAAACAAAATACTGAATTTCCTGCTATTATAAGCATGGGAGAGTCTTGTATTTTAGGCACAACCCTTTCTGAACAGAGCATGAATCTGATTTTGTAGAATTTTGAGAAGTCTGGAATTCAGGTATTTGGGGGCCTTAAACAACACAGAACTGCTTGGTTGATTGGTTGATCATTGGTTGTAGAAGCATAATTGCTAATGTCTATTGTTACTTATCTGACTTTCAAAAGTGTGGTCACTGACTTTCAGAATCCTGAGGGGTCACCGATGGTCTCACCTTCAGAGACTTGGTTATAGAGGTGAGTTGTCTCTGATCGTTAAATAAGTTTGAATCACCACTGGGTAACTACTTACTGCCAAGGTAACTGAATAATCAGTCTTTTCCTAGAAGTATAGGAATTTTTAATTATCAATGCTATAGTCTCTCACAGAAACTTGAAATTTTCTCAATGTCCAAAATATGCCAATGGTTAAATAAGTTATGGTGAAGATAACATTGGAATGCTATGCCATCAATAATGAATATTAATGTTGAATAGGGACATAGTGAAGGGTTTATAATGTCAGGGTAGGTTAAACAAAGGACTTAAAATTATATTTTCTTGTTGATAGTAGCTATTTGAAAAGTGATGCATATGTAAAAGGATCAGCTCATAGAAGAATGATGAACGAAATTTTAATGTTTTATATATGTGTGAATGGTATATGTTCACATATATGTAATATATATATATATATACATTTTTTTTTTTTTGGTGTTTTCTAGGGCCACTTCCCGTGGCATGTGGAGGTTCCCAGGCTAGGGGTCGAATTGGAGCTGTAGCCACCAGCCTACACCAGAGCCACAGCAACCTAGGATCCAATCTGCATCTGCAACATACACCACAGCTCACGGCAACGCTGGATTCTTAACCCACTGATCAAGGCCAGGGATAGAACCCACAACCTCATGGTTCCTAGTCGGATTCATTAACCACTGCGCCACAACGGGAATTCCATATATATGTAATATTTTTGAAAAAATATTTTACAAGATAAGTAATCTAATGGTGCAACAGATTATGGGGAAATTTGAATTTTATTAGAGAACACTAAAGATCAAAATGCTTTTAAGATCCAAATGAATTAATTTCAGTATAGACCAAAAAGTGGAAAGAACACTAAATAAACTTGGAACTGAGGTCTTTTGAGTCTTATCATATTACTAATTATCTGATATTGGGCAAACTGTTTGTTTTTTTGAGACTCATTTGCTTATCTGTAAAATGGGACTAGTAATTATATGTGTATTTTATGAGATTAAGAGAATTACCTGAGATTTTTAAAACTGTACAATATCATGCAAATTCTATTATTAAAATCTGCTTTTCACACCTCAGCATCTACACTGAGTAACTCATAGCTGATTGTCCAAAAATGTAAAATAAAATCATACATTTTTTTGAAAAATAATATTCTCCATAGTATCAAGTATGTTTATAATTGAAGCCAAGGAAGGCACATGCTGCTGAAAATATTTGTCCTTTTGATGAAGTGCCAGATAAACTCAGAATCTGACTGAGAACTGGCCAGGGACAATCTTCCTAGTACATTCTGGCAGACCTCACATTGTGTGGCTGCTGCTTTAGCGGGGGCTAAAGCAGATCAGACATGCTGCATTGGCATGGTGGGTTACAGTGCTACTTTGCTCAGAAGTTTCCTTCAGTGTGGGGTTGTTGTGTTCAGTATGCTTTCTCCTGGAAAAGCTGCAATTATGTATTACTACTACAGACCACACAGTAACTATTGCTGTGAACAATAAGTATAGTGCATATTCCTTCCTATTTCAGAGCCTTCACTGGATTCATAATCCTACCAAAGGTTTTTATACTCCAACTGAATCATGCCAAGTTTGAATAGCTGTTAATTTAGCAAACTCAATAGTTTTAAAGTTCAGCTTAAACAGCTAATCCATAAATTTAAGAAATCTCAGCATGTCATCAAAAAGACCACAATTGTTGGCAAGGATGTGGCGATATTGCTCATACACGGATGGTGGGAATATAAGTTGGTGCAGCCACTATGGAAAACAGTATGGAGGCTTCTCAAAAAACTAGAAATAGAACTACTGTATAACCCAGCAATTACACTCCTGGGTGTTTATCTGGAAAGACAAAACAAAAACACCAATTCCAAAAGATACATGCACTCTAATATTTATAGTAGCATTATTTACAATAGCCAGGATATGAAAGCAACAACAGATGAATGGATAAAGAAGTTGTGGTATATGCATATATCCTCTGAAACCCCTATACCTATATTGCACCTTCCCTCTTCCCACTGGTTTGTTTTCTATATCTATCTGTGAATCTGTTTCTTTTTGGTTGTATTCACATATGTACACACACACACACATTTATGTATATGTATGTGGTAGAATACTATATAGCCAAAAAAGGAATGAAAACTTGCCATTTGCAACAACATGGATGGCCTTGGAGGGTATTATGCTAAGTGAAATAAGTCAGAGAAAAACAAATAGTGTTTGGTGTCACATACAGTGGATTCTAATATCATATATGTGGAATCTAAAAAATAAAACAAACTAGTGAATAAAACAAAAAAGAGACAGATTCATAGGTATAAAAAACAAACTAGTGGTTACCAGTGGGGAGAAGGAAGTGGTGTGGGACAATATAGGTGTAGGGGATTAAGAGATATAAACTAATATGTATAAAATAGATAAGCTATAAGAATATATAGTACAACACATGGAATATAGCTAAATTTTTGTAATAACTATAATGGAATATAACCTTTAAAAATTGTGTATCACTATGTTGTGTACCTGAAATTTTTATAATATTGCACATCAACTATACTCAATAAAAAATTTAAAAATTCTATTTGCACCATTGAAAATAAAGATGAGTCACAATTTATGGTGATTTGACTTAATGATTTTTCAACTCTGCAATGGTGTGAAACTGATATACATTCAGTTAAAACCTTACTTCAAATATTTAATTTTGATCTTTTCCCAGGCTAGCTATATGCAGTAGGATACTCTTGTATTATTGGACCATGGCAGTGAGCTGCAAAATCCCACTCAGCCACGTGATCAATACACTTAAAACCATTCTATACTTAGACAACCATTCTCTTTCTCACTTTCAGTGGAGTATTCAGTAAATTACATGAGTAATACATTATACTATATCTTAAAATAGGCTTTGTATTAGATGATTTTGCCCAACTGTAGGCTAATGTAAGTATTCTGAGCAAGTTTAAGGTAGGCTGGGCTAAGTTATAATGGTCAGTAAGTAAGGTGTATTAAATCCACTTTTGATTTAAGGTATTTTCAACTTAACAGTGGGTTTATCGGCATATAACCCCATCATAAATTGAGGAAGATATGTATGAGCAACTTAGAATTGCTAGAACTGTAAATTTTATATTGACTTGGGGAATTTCTATAATTTAAAGCTTGGTAAATTTGTTTTCCCCCTTTATGGCAAAATCCTAAATCATCTTTGCTTATTTTTCAAATTGTTTCAATTCTACTTACATGAAACAAAAAAATTTGCCTTATGTTGATTTGGATTTTCATGGAAGGGCCATTTCTATGTCCAGGCATATGTGATTATATGTGTAATAGATGTGTTTGAATATATCAAGTTATATGTTTATTTTAGTAGAGTTAAAATCTAAACATTTTTAACCAGGGAAACTAGAAAATTCCAAAATTTAAATCAGATACCATAGCAAATACAAATATTCATAGTCTCAGTATTGCTTTTTTGTTTGTTTATTTTTTTCCTGTGGTAACTCAAATATCCAAACCAACTTAATCAGTTGAAAAACTAGACATTGTGATAGATTGGAATATACATGTTTTCATTATTGATGTACTTACGCTATAGTTTTGGAGACAAAGTGGTATTGAGCAGTTAAAGAATAGTTGAAGTCTGCTCTAATCAGAGCTGATAGAGAGAGAGAGGTATAGAGTCTCATGAAAGAGATGAGATTTAAGCTGATTTTAAAGAATTTGGATACATAGAGAAGAATGGACAAGCAAAAGAAAGAAGTGCTTGCAGATATCTTGAGATTTCCATCCACCAAAGGATACTGCTTAGGTTTTTTTGGTTTTTTTTGTTTGTTTTTTTTGTTTTCAACCTTTTTAGGGCTGCACTCACAGCATATGGAGGCTAGGGGTCGAATCGGAGCTGTGGATGCTGGCCTATGCCACAGCCACAGCAGTGCCAGATCTGAGCCATATCTGCCACCTACCCCACAGCTCACGGCAACATGGGATCCTTAAACCACTGAGCAAGGCCAGGGATCAAACCTGCGTCCTCATGGATGCTAGTTAGATTTGTTTCTGCTGAGCCAAGATGGGAACTCCCATGTAGGTTGTTTTTATATTATTTTAAGTAATACTGCAATGAACATGAGGGTGCATATATATATTTTTTTGAATTAGTGTTTTCATTTTCTTCAGATAAATACCCAGAAGTAGATTTGCTGGGTCATATGGTAGTTCTATGTATGAGTTCCCATATATTTTGGATATTAAACCCTTATCAAATATATGATTTGCAAATTTTTTTCTCCTATTCAGAAAGTTGTCTTTTTATTTTGTTGATGATTTCCTTTGCTGTAAAGAAGCTTTTTAGTTTGATGTAGTTTCACTTCTTTATTTTTGCTTTTGTTAACTTTACTTTTGGAGTCAGATCCAAATAATTATTGCCAAAACAGATATGCAGGTGATTACTGCCTGTGTGTTGTAGTTTTATGGTTTGTGGTCTTACATATTCAAGATTTTAATCCACTTTGAGTTAATTTTCATGTATGGTTTAAGGTAGTAGTCTAGTTCCTTTCCTTTCCTTTCCTTTCCTTTCCTTTCCTTTCCTTTCCTTTCCTTTCCTTTCCTTTCCTTTCCTTTCCTTTCCTTTCCTTTCCTTTCCTTTCCTTTCCTTCCCTTCCCTTCCCTTCCCTTTCCTTTCCTCCCTCCCTCCTTTCCTCCCTCTCTCCCTCCCTCCCTCCCTCCTTTCTTTCTTTCTTTCTTTCTTTTTCTTTCTTTCTTTCTTTCTTTCTTTCTTTCTTTCTTTCTTTCTTTCTTTCTTTCTTTCTTTCTTTCTTTCTTTCTTTCTTTCACATGGGGTATTTTCCCAACACCATTTATTGAAGAGACCATCCTTTTTCCACTGTAAATTGTTGGCTCTTATGTTGTATATTAAACTATGGTACATGAGTGGGTTTATTTCTGGGCTCTTTATCCTGTCTCATTGATCTATGTGTCTGCTTTCATGCCAATACCATACTTTGTGATTATTATAGCTTTGTAACGTAGTTTGGAATCAGGGAGCATGATTCCTCCAGCTTTGTTCTTCTTTCTCAAGATTGCTTTGACCATTCAGTGCCTTTTGTGATTTCATACAAATGTTAGCATTGTTTGTTTTATATCTCTGAAGAATGCTATTAGAATTTTGGTGGGGATTGCATTGAATCTGTAGATTGCTTTGAGTAGTATGGACATTTTAACAATATTAATTCTTTTAATCCACGAACATAGAATATCTTCATATTTGTTTGTGTCATCTTCAATTTCTTTCCTTAGTGTCTTATGGTTTTTAGTGTACAGGTCTTTCACTTGTTTGGTTAAATGTATCCCTAGGTATTTTTTTCTTTTTGTTACAATTGTAAGTGGGATTATTTTCTTAATTCTGTTTCCAATAATTTTTTATTAGTGTAAAGAAACCTAACAGATTTTTGTATATTGATTTCATACCCTGAAATTATACTGAACTTGTTTAATAATTCTAATAGTTTTTTTTTTTTTTTGATAGAGTCTTTAGGGTTTTCTTTTTTTGTTGTTGTTGTTGTTGTTGCTGTTGTTGTTGCTGTTGTTGCTATTTCTTGGGCCGCTCCCGCGGCATATGGAGGTTCCCAGGCTAGGGGTCCAATTGGAGCTGTAGCCTCCGGCCTATGCCAGAGCCACAGCAACGCGAGATCCGAGCCGCGTCTGCAACCTACACCACAGCTCATGGCAACGCCGGATCGTTAACCCACTGAGCAAGGGCAGGGACTGAACCCGCAACCTCATGGTTCCTAGTCGGATTCGTCAACCACTGCGCCACGACGGGAACTCCTTAGGGTTTTCTTAGTACAATAATATGTCATCTGCAAGTAGTGACAATTTGTTTCCCTTTTTCCTTTCCAATTTGGATGAATTTATTTCTTTTTATTGACTAATTGCTAGGACTTCCAGCAGTACATTGAATTTAAAAAATGGTGAGAATTAGCATTTGTGTCTTGTTCTTGATCTTAGCTTTCAGCGTTTTTACTTTTGAGCATGATGTTAGCTGTGGGCTTGTCATATACAACTTTTATTATGTTGAGATATGTTTAAACTGATTTCAATGAGAGTTTTTAAAATGGTAAATGGATATTAAATTTTCTCAAGTGCTTTTACATTTTTTTAAATTTTTTTACTTTTTGTCTTTTTAGGTCCTCACCCATGGCATATGGAGGTTTCCAGTCTAGGGGTCGAAATGAAGCTTAAGTCACTGGCCTATGCCACAGAGACAGCAATATGGGATCTGAGCTGCATCTGTGACCTACACCACAATTCACAGATCCTTAACCCACTGAAAGGCCAGTGATTTTTTTTAAAATTCTTTTTCTGCATCTACTGAGATGATCATATGACTTTTATTTTTCATTATGTTAATGTGTATATTGCACTGATTTGCTGATGTCGAACCATCCTTGCATCCTTGGGATAAATATCATTTAATCAATGTTTATAATATTTTAAATGTATTGTTGAATTCAGTTTGATAACATTTCTTGGAGGACTTTTGCATCTATGTTCATCAGGGATATTGGTCTAGAATTTTCTTGTGGTATCTTTGTCTGGTTTTGGTATCAGAGCAATCCTAGCATCACAAAATGAGGTTGAAAGAGTTGGCTCCTCTTCTGTTTTTTTGGAGGAGTTTGAGAAGGATTAGTATTAATTCTTCTTTGAATGTTTTATAGAATTCCCTGCTAAAGCTGCCTGGTCGTGGACTTTTGTTTGTTGGGAAAAGTTGCCATTACTGATTCAATCTCCTTACTGATTCAATCTCTTTAGTAGTAATCAGTCTATTCAGATTTTCTATTTCTTCTTCTTTTTTTTTTTCTTAAACTTTATTTATTTATTTATTTATTTGTCTTTTTGCTATTTCTTTGGGCTGCTCCCATGGCATATGGAGGTTCCCAGGCTAGGGGTCAAATCGGAGCTGTAGCCACTGGCCTACGCCAGAGCCACAGCAAGGCGGGATCCGAGCCGTGTCTGCAACCTACACCACAGCTCACGGCAACGCCGGATCGTTAACCCACTGAGCAAGGGCAGGGACCGAACCCGCAACCTCATGGTTCCTAGTCGGATTCGTTAACCACTGCGCCACGACAGGAACTCCTCTATTTCTTCTTAATTCAATCTTGGAAGATTGTATGTTTCTAGGAATTTATCCATTTCTTACAGGTTGTCCAATTTGTTGATGTATAGTTGTTTATAGTAATCTCTTATGATCCTTTGTATTTCTGTGCTGTCAGTTGTGCTATCTCCTCTTTCATCTCTGGTTTTATTTTTTTATTTTATTATTATTTTTTGTCTTTTTAGGGCTATACCTGAGGCATATGGAGGTTCCCAGGCTAGGGGTCTAGTTGGAGCTGTAGCTGGTGGCCTAGGCCACAGCCACACCAGATCCGAGCCTCGCCTGTGATCTACACCACAGCTCATGGCAACGCCAGATCCTTGACCCACTGAGCAAGGCCAGGTATCAAACCCACAATCTCATGGTTCCTAGTCGGATTTGTTTCTACTGTGCCATGGTGGGAACTACTCTCTGGTTTTATTTATTTGAGTCTTCTCTCTTTTTTTCTTGGCTAGTTTGTCAACTTTGTTGGTCTTTCAAAAGAATCACTTTAGTTTCATTGATCTTTTCTTTTTTTTTTTTTTCATAGTCTTTATTTTATTTATTTCCATTCTGATGTTTGTTACTTCCTTTCTTCTACTAACTTTGGGCTTCATTCTTCTTTTTCTAGTTCTTCAAGAGGTAAAGTTAAGTTGTTTATTTAAATTTTTTGTTTCTTGAGGTAGGCATTATTGTTATGAACTTCTCACTTAGATGCTTTTGCTGCATCTCTTAAATTTTGGTACTTTGTATTTCCAAATTTGTCTCAGGGTGTTTGGGGATTTATTTTTTGATTTCTTTGTTGAGCTATTGGTTGTTAGCAGCATTTTGTTTATTCTTCATATTTGGGAGTTTTCCAGTTTTCTTCTTGTAATTGCTTTCTGTTTTCATACTGTTGTAGAAAAGATGTCTCATATGATTTCAATCTTAAATATATTAAGATCTGTTTTGTAGCCTGACATATGGTCTATCCTGGAGCATGTTCCTGCACACTTGAGAAGAATATGTAATCTTTTGCTTTTGGATGTGGTGTTCTGTATAAGATATCTGTTAGTCTGTTAACATAATCCAATCTACCATGTCATCTAAGACCAATGTTTCCTTATTGATTTTCTGTCTGGATGAACTATCCATTGATATAAGTTGGGGTATTAAAGTCTCCTACTATTATTGTATTGCTACTTATTTCTCTCTTTACATCTGTTAATATTTGCTTTATATATTTATGTGCTCCTATTTTGGGTGCATAAATGTTCACAAATGTTATATCATCTGGTTGGGTTGACCCCTTTATCATTGTGTAATATCCTTCTTTGTTTGTTATTAGTGTTTTGTTGATATCCAATTTGAGAGTCCCTTGTATAAAACAAGTTGTTTTTCTCTTGCTGCTTTTGAGATTCTCTCTTTGTCTTTAACTTGTGACATTTTAATTATAATGTGCTTTGGTATACATTTCTTCTAGTTCGTCTCATTTGGAACTGCCTGAGCTTCCTGGATCTGGATGTCTATTTCTTTCCCCAGGTTAGGGAACTTTTAAGCCATTATTTATGCAAATAAGTTTTCTGTCCCTTTCTCTCCTTTCCTTCTGGGATTCTTATAATGGGAATGTCAGTCTGCTTGATGTTGTCCCTATGTCACTTAAGATGTCTTCATTTTTTTCGTTTTTTTTTTTTTTAACTGCTCCCTAGTGGGTGAGTTCCACTGTCCTTTTTGAGTTCACTGATCTTTTCCTATGGTCATCTGGTCTGCTGCAGAAGCCCTCTAGTGTATTCTTCCTTCAGCTTTTGTTATTATATCCTTCAGCTCTGTGACTTCTATTTGGTACTTTCTTCTATTTTCTATCACTGTGTTGAATTTCTCACTCTTTTCATTCATTCTTTTCCCAACTTCAGTGAGCATCTTTGTGGCCATTACTTTGAAATTCTTTATCATGTAAATTATTTCCATTTCATTAAGGTTTTTGGAGATTTTTGCCTTGTTCTTTCATTGGAACATGTTCCTCTCTTTTAGATGAATAAACCATGTCTTAGAGTCTTGAAAGAGTGGCCTTGTGTAGAAGAAAGTTATTCAATCATGCTAGCTAGCTCTTGGTTATCTCTCAACCTTTTGCAATTGTCAGAAAAACTTATTTTATTTTATTTTTATTTTTTGTCTTTTTAGGGCTGCACCCACAGCATATGGCGGTTCCCAGGCTAGGGGTCTAATCAGAGCTACAGCTGCTGGCCTACACCACAGCTCACAGCAACGCCAGATCCTTAACCCCCTAGCAAGGCCAGGGATCGAACCTGCAACCTCATAGTTCCTAGTCAGATTCATTAACTACTGAGCCATGACGGGAACTCCCTGTATTTTATTTTTAATAGCTCCCAGTTTTTGAGGTTGTGCCAAGACTTTTCAGTGTCCCCCAGGGGAGTATCTTGATCAGCATCTAGATTTAGGCTGATTGGAAGCCAGACCCTCATTTGTCAGCTTTAAGGTATGGAAATAGAGGGGTTCCTGTGTGGCAGAGGAAATTAAAGATCTGGCATTGTCACTGCAGTGGCTAGGGTCACTGCTGTGGTATCAGTTGAATCCCTAGCTGAGGAACTTCCACATGCCGCAAGTATGGTAGAAAAAAAAATAGTATGCAAATATATACTGTCCTATGGGACCACACACATTAAGCCCTGCTGGCCAACAGAACAGGTCATCTGGAAGAGCAAGAGTCATAAAAATTGGGGCTCCAGATGAGTGCATAAGCTCCTTTCTAGGAGACATCAGTGAGCTCTAGTGAGGCAGAGGGAGAGCACAAGGATGGCATCCTCAGTTTATGGACCTGAAGGCTCCTTTGTAGACCTCTAGATGTGTGCCACACCGGAAGCCCGTCCCTCAGGCTGAAGCTCCAGGACAAGCAGATAGGCCTCTTTCACAACAAACTGGGGCTGTGTATAGTCTGCTCTCTGTACAGTGCCCGGGGGCTGGATGGTAGCCTGTCTTTCTTCTTACTATATGCCTGTGGGACCCAGGCTCCCTGACTACCAGAGCCAGGTATTCAAGGGGTCTACTCTGGGCAGCAACTGTAAAAACTGGGGCACCAGATATAAATACTGGGGCACAAGACAGATGTAAGAGCTCTGCAAGGGATGCTGGCCCTGTGAAGTGTAGCAGAGGGAGAGTGCATGGATAGAGCCTGCCTTCTGAGTTCTCCAGAAAGGTGTACAGTCATTCAGCCCTTCACTGTGTATTTAATTAAAGGCTTGCCTCCCTGGCAGCCATTGTGCTGACTAGCTAGCAGGACTCCTTCATAGAAAAACTGTGCTTGGGAGTTTCTGTTGTGGCTCAGTGGTAATGAACCTGGCTAGTATGCATGAGGACGTGGGTTCTATCCTTGGCCTCACTCAGTGGGTTAAGGATTTGGCATTGCTGTGAGCTGTGGCATGGATTGCAGACATGGCTCAGATCCTGAGTTGCTGTGGCTGTGGCTTAGGCCGGCAGCTGTAGCTCCAATTCAACCCCTAGCCCAGGAGCTTCCATATATATCATGGGTGTGGCCCTAAATAGTCAAAAAAAAAAAAAGGAAGAAAAAGAAAATACTGTGCTCCTGGGCCTGTTGCTTCTTGCTGAGTCCTCAGGGTGCTAGCTATTTAAAAAACTCTTTCTCTGTTGGTGACAGTCCTGTGGACCTGTGACCATAGGCCTGATGGCTATCAGAGCCAGATGACCTAGAGGTGGCAGCAGCAGCAAAAATCAGGATGCCAGGTGACGGTATAAACTTTTTTCTTCAGGGAGCTGAAGTGGGGTAGAGGAAGAGCACGAAGATTGAATCCACCAGCCTCTGTTCCTTGAGATGCCTCTGGAGGCCTCTAGATATGTGCCAGACCAGAGGTCTGAACCCTCAGGCCAAAGCTCCTGGACAAACAAATAGGCTTCTTTCTCAGAAGGACTGGACCTGCGTTTTAGTCTGTTGTCTGTGCAGTGCCCTGGGGGTGGTAGTCTGCCAAGAACAAATGGGAACATTGCTATAGTTCCTTCAGACCCATGAATGCAGGCCCCCTGGCCTTCGGAGTCCATTCTTTAGGAAGAATATTCTTTTTCACCCATTTTGGACCTTTTAGAGATTCATGGCTATCTTCCACTCTAACTGCTATAGCAAACTTTTTATTTTTGTTTTTTTATTTTTTTTTCTTTTTATGGCTGCACCTGTAGCACATGGAAAATCCCAGGCCAGGGGTTGAACTGGAGCTGCAGGTGCAGCCTACACCACAGCCCCAGATGTGAACCACATCTATGACCTACACTGCAGCATGCAGCAACACAGAATCTTTAACCCACTGAGCATGGCCAGGGATCAAACCTGCAACCTCATGGACACTATGTTGCTATGTTGGGTTCTTAACAAGCTCAGCCACAGCGGGAACTCCAATATAGTAAGCTTTTTAGATATTACCTAAATTTATATTGAAATATAAAGGTCTTTCAGTAGCTAAACAATTTCAAAGAAGGAAAATAGAGAAGTTATATTAACTGATCTGAAGACAACGTGATGGTATGAATAGACACTAAAGACCAGTGGAACATAAGAGAGAGTATGCATACATATTTTAGAGTATAGTGCCTAAGTAATTACATGAAAGTAAAGATAGTATTTTCAACTGTTAGTGCTGGATGTTTTAACATGCACATGGGGAAAATAATCTGAATCATAACTCAGGCCATATACTAAAAATCTCAAAATGGAGTTTATACCTATATTGGAACTTAAATATAAATATTCTAGTAGAAAATGTACACTAATCTGGAGTTCCCATTGTGGCTCAGTGGGTTAAGGACCCCATGTAATCTCTGTGAGGATGTGGGTTCCATCCCTGGACTTGCTCAGTGGGTTAAGGATCTGGGCATTGCCACAGCTACAGCATAGGTTGCACATGTGGCTCAGATACAGTGTTGCTATGGCTGTGGCATAGGCCTGCAGCTGCAGCTCCGATTCAACCCCTAGCTCAGCCCTACCAACTTCCATATGCTGCAGGTGTGGCCATAAAAAGAAAAGAAAAGAAACATATGAAAAGATGCTCAACTTTATTTGTAATTAGGGAAATGTATATCCCAACTATGATAAGCTACCATTACACTTCCACTGGAATGGTTAAAAGAAGCAAACAAACAAATCCTGATAATGTCAAGTTTCGACAAGGATACAGAGTATTTGAAATTCTCATACCCTGCCAAGGAAAATGCAAAATAGTTTAGACACTTTGGTAAAAAATTTGGTAGTTTTTAAATGAAATTGAATATGCATTTACCAAATGACTCAGCTATCCCAGTCCTAGGTGTTTACCCAAGATAAATGAAAACATATTTTTTTTACAATATTTTTATTATATTTGAATGTTTTACTGAAACTTTTTTTCATAGTAGCCCCAAATCCCAAACACCCCAATGTCTATCAACTGATTAATGGATAGAAAATGTGGTATACCCATACCACAGAATGCCACTCAACGATAACAATAAAACTGTTGATACATGTGACAACATGGTTTAATCTCGAAAGTATGCTGAATGAAATAACACATGGAAGTTTACATTCTATATTATTTTACTTATATTAAATTCTAGAAAAGGCAAACTTACAGAGACAGAAAGTATATTGATGGGTGCCAGAAGCTGGTTGTAGAAGAAGGGATTTATTGCAGTGGGCAGGCAAGAACTCTTTGGGATGAGAGAGATATTCTGTGTCTTAATTGTGTTGATATTACAGAACTTTGTACATTAGTTAAAGTTAGTGAATTTTAATATGTTATTTTGAGTTCAGGCGTGTTGATTTTTAGGATGGCACTTTAACAACTGAATAAATATTGGCATAACATTGTCATTGGCCTTATCTCCCACCACACACAAACATTAATTTCATATGGACCATAGTATTTAATATAAAGAACAAGCTTATAAAACTTTTGGAATAACAGGTAGAAAAAATATCTTGTGCCTTTGGGTGGCACAGATCTTAGAACATAAAATACACTAAACATAAAAGCAAAAATTTGTAAGTTGAGTTCACTAGTATTAAACTTCTTGGAGTTCACATTGTGGCTTGGTGGATTATGAACCTGACTGGCATCCATGAGGATACAGGTTTGATCCCTGGCCTTGCTCAGTGGGTTAAGGATCCGGTGTTGCTGTGACTTGTGGTGTAGTTTGCAGATGTGGCCTGTATCCTGCATTCCTGTGGCTGTGGCATAGGCCTGTGGCTGCAGTTCCAATTCGACCCCTACTTGGGAACTTCCATATGCTGCAGGTATGGCCCCAAAAAGCAAAAAACCAAACCAAACCAAACCAAGCCAAAACAAAAAACTTTTCACTGAAAACCACTTTTATTAAACTGAATACATATGCCGCAAACTGGAGGAGATATATCTAACAAAAGATGTGTATCAGTATATAAGGCATGCCTAAAAAATTAGTAATGAAAATACAAATAACTCTATTAAAATAGTCAATGTATTTGATTAGACATTTCATAAAAATGATATGCAAAATGTCAGTAACACATGACAAAGTTTCAAAATTATTAATTATCTGGGAAATTCAAATTAAAACCACAACTTGATACCATCTCAAACCTCGTAAAATGTCTAAGGTTTAAAAAAATAAAAAGGACATTACAAGAACGTGTAGCTGCTGGAATTCTCATATATTGTTTGTTATCATATGAAATATTAAAATCCCTGTGGAAAACTGCTTAGGAGTTTCTTTTAGATTTAAACATACTGTGTGATTATATTCAGAAATTTCACACATAGGTAATTCCTAAGAGGATTAAACATGTGAACACACAAAAACTTGTAGAAAATCTTTGTAGCAGTTATATTCATAATACCCCCAAATGGTAACAACTCAATTGTCTTTCAGGAGAAAGGATGAACAAATTTTGATAAATTTATAAAGTGACTCCACTATATATATATATATTTACAGCAATATACATAAAAGAAAAGAATGAACTGCTGTTAGATGTGACAAAACAGATGGAACTCAGTGACATTAAGCTGAACAGAAGAAACGAAGCAAAGGAGAACAGACTGTATCATTGAATATATGATATTGTGATAGAAATTTTTATTTTTAGAAATTTTATTAGTGGCTTAATTTTTTTTTTACTAGAAACTGCATTTTTTACTGGGTTCTTTTTTCATTATTGAATTTATTAACTTTACTAAGATATGATCATTATTGATCAATTTTTCCTGGATCACACTGTATCTTTTCGTTCTTTTTCAATGTTCTTTTATTTCTAGAAAGTTATCTTAAATTATACCTTTAGATATTTGCCTCTTATTAATGCTTTTTTATTTTTTGATTCCTCTTTTAGAGATGCTAATTATGTGTTGCTTATTTTCCTTTTTTGTCATTATTTCTGTAATCCTTTTAAACTCTTTTTTCATTTTCCATTTATTTAGCCCACTTTGTGTAAGTCTATTTCCTAGTATGTTTTTAGCATGGCCAATTCACCCTTTTGCTGCTTCCAATTTGGCCTTTATTTCTATGTCAGTTTTATTATGTGCTTCACTTCTTCATTAAACTCTGTCAATTCATGTTATCATGTTTTATCTTCTCTTGGCGTTCTGCACATCATTCATTTGATGATACTTATTAAATGTCTTCTACTATATATTAGACAGACACTTCTCATAATTGTTGTGTCTCTTTGTGATATTATACAAGTGATCTCTCATTTTTTCTCTCTTTTGTACACACTCTACACACAGTTTAATAGCAATGTGCTTGATTACAATTTTTATCTAGTTTCATGATAGTATTTTTTCTAGTGGTCTTAATCTTTCATTTATTTACTTTTTTATTCATTCATTCTATTTGTTCATTCATTTGCTTGCCTAGCTTATGTCCTTTCCATTTTGATTCTTATTCATCTTTGAGTGAAATGAGTTCTCGGCTAGTGATTTGTTGGAGGTTGGTATAAAGGTGGGGTCAGGTTTGTTCTAGGAATGAAGAGAATTCTCCTTTTGTCATAGGATTGAGTGTATGCCTGATTTATTTTAGATATTTTTGTTCCCAGCTAACATAAATTGGCTCTGCAGTGTTGTTTTTATTTTGAATCCCACATGCAGGAAATACTCTAATTTTTTTGCTGAAAAGGCCTCTAAAGATGTTAATCTCATTGTGTAGCCATTCAAATCAAGCTTCTATCTCTGTCACGTTCTGAAGCCTCTTCTTTTCAAAGCTGGTAATGACCTCCTAATTTCTCTGTTTGGTAATCACTCTCAGTTCTTGCTTGACCTTTTTGTGTCATAAGACCTTGTGGATTGTGCCTCCTTCTTAAAACTCCCTGATTTCTGTCACTGTTGCCTCCTTGCTTTCAGTCTTACTATCCTTCTTTCAAAATTCTCTTCTTTAGTTTACTTTCTTCTTGCCATAAGAACACATTTTTCTAAAGTGCAGAGCTGAACCTTTTAGTTCCCTGTTTACGTTCTTTAAAAACCATTCCCACCTCCGTTAGATATGGAATAAAGTCCCTACCATTTGGCATTACATTAAAAGAATAGCATGTTCTGTCTCGTACCCATCTTTCCAATTGTGTTTTCTATTTGCTCTTCTCCCTTCAGTTCCTATTTTTCAGGGCTGTGCAAACTAGATATAATTCACCAAACATACCATAATGTTGAATGTCTCAATGATGTTTCTTCCAACTGGATTATCCTTCCAGCTCTTTTTCTCTGGGGAGATCCATTCATCCCTCAAAGCCATGCTCTGGTATAAATCTATAATCCTCTTATTCATGCTAATCAATCCCTTTCTTGCATTTCTTCTCTATGGAATGAATAATGTTCACTATCACACATTGAGCATGGCAGTGTCCTAGACTGTGAGGTCTTTGCTAGGCAAACTAGGTATCTTCTGTTGGGAGCAGTGCCTGTCAAACAGTAAACCTATACTCTTTTATTTTCTTTAAGTAAATGAATAAATTTCTGGTAAAATTTAGACTTAAGGGCATTGCCTCATTTCCTGTTAGGCACTTAAAAACTGGGTCCCCATACTGTGCAGTAGAAGAAAAATAATGTATTGGGGAAAATAAATAAATAAATAAATAAACCCAAAAAACCCCCACCCCCAAACATAACCAGATGATCATGAAACAGGAGAACTGAAGAAATAAAGGTGGTTTTCCCTCACTATTACTTATGTTAATGAGAAATGATCAGGTGATCTTAGAAAGAATTGGAAAATTTTATTTGAGCTAATTTTGAGGCTTATGACTGTGAAGAGCATTTCCGAAAACTCTGAGAATTGTTCTGTCAGTTAGGTGTTGAGATACAGTTTATATAAGTTTTTTGAGACATAAGGCGTTGCATCAGATGATGTATTATGGACAGTTTACACAATCCAGATCTAAGCATCATCCTGGTGGGTCATGAGACCTCTTATAAGATCAAGAGGAAATGTTATCTTTAAAGAGGTGTCTTGTTGCTAGGAGGATGCTGCTGTTTATGGTTGAGCAGGTCTTCCTGCCAATAGGGAGGTCAGATGGATGCATAATGCAGACTCACAGTGCACAGCGGAGGAGAGGGGAGGCCAAAGGGCAGAGAAGAATTTTTGCATTTAAGTTTTTCTTATCTTGCTGTGAAATCTAAGACGCTTAATATAGTCTTAGACTTAATGTGATTGACAAATAATAATGGTAGTTATTTTATCATCATCTTAGCAAAGATAAAAAAGATGACAATACTATCTAAATTAAATTATAATAATTTCCTAAGAAGTGAGTAGGAACATCTGTGTAACCTTTGCATTCTGTCATTCAGTTTGAAACCTAACCGAGGTGTTGATGGATTAGTGGTTGGCATAGGTGCCTTCCATTCTGTTTGAAACTTGTTCATAGTTTTACAAAAATTTGATCTATATAGTCACATATATATATGTGTATACATGCATACACACATATATACATATATATACACATGTGTGTGTGTGTGTGTGTGTGTATATATATATATATATAGAGAGAGAGAGAGAGAGAGAGAGAGAGACAACCCGTAAAGCAGAGGTAAGGCCAAAAGACTATTTGTTGTTATTTAACTTTATGATAGAAGAGAGAAGTAGGTACTGCTTCTTAGTCATTAAATACTGAGGATCCATATTCTATATTACATTCATGGCTGTATATTAATTTTCCACTATAGTTATTTCCTAAAATCATCCATGAACAGACTATATTTAAAGGACTGAGAATGTATGCTATTTCAGACACTATATTATTTCCTCATCTTATGATTTACCGTTTTGTAAGGATTGTAATATTTACCTTGTCACAATCATCTTGACCCCTTTCTCAGATCTCTGGAGACTGTCTTTCCCCTGTAAAGCAGTTGTTATATTCTCTCGGTAATAAGAAAATTCAGGCACAAATAGCTCTAAAGCACAGTTATAAAAGGTCGTGTTATTTCAGCTGTGTTTTTTCAAAAGGAAAGGAGATGAAAGAGGGCATCTTCATGGTGAGGTGTCAAGAGATAAGACTTACCTGAAGGAGTTCCCCTCATGGCTCAGCAGTAATGAACCTGACTAGTATCCATGAGGATGCAGGTTCCATCCCTGGCCTTGCTCAGTGGGTTAAGGATCTGGTGTTGCCATGAGCTGTGGTGTAGGTCGCAGATGTGGCTCAGATCCCAAGTTTCTGTGGCTGTGGCTGGCAGCTGTAGGTCCAATTCGATCCCTAGCCTGGGAAATTCCATGTGCCACAGGTGCGACCCTAAAAAAACAAAACAAAACAAAACAAAAAAAAAAAACTTAACAGAAATGTTTTGATGGGTTCCTGATTCAGCAAACCACTTAATGAGAACCTAGTACATACAAGACCTTGCCAGGCCTCACCCACTATTTCATTTAATCCTCATGATAACTGTGAGATAGGCAACACTGTGTCTGTTTTTATAAAGAAGAACACAGGGTCCGAGGGGTCAAGCAAATTGCCGAACTCCCACAGTTAGTATGTGATAGTTGGAATCTCAGCATAGAATTATCTGCATCCAGTTTCAGAGAGCTTTCCTTTAAACAACTACCGCTTGCCTTGAATATAGTTTATATTGGAGAATCTCCAAATGCTTATCTCTAAAACCAGAAATATTACTGCTTCTGTCATGCCAAAGCATGCAGCATTTTGCCCATGTTTGATGTTGATCATATATGATGGCAGCCACATCAAAAGTATATACAGCACATCGTTGTTTCTCACCAATACAAGTACAGGATTAGAAGGATCAAATGACTTATTAAGGATTCTGTAGTCACTGATGGGGCTCTGACTGTTAAACATCAGTGAAATGAAGTCTTGTTTTGTTTGGGAACTGACTCTTCTTTACCTTCCTGATAAAAGTTTACTTATCTTACAAGAGCAGAGTTCAGATTTATCTTCTCTGAAGTCTTTCCTGGTCCTCCCAATAAACTTCCTGTATGTTGTTGCCACCTGTGTGATATCACTGGTTGTATTAATTGTCCATTCCCACTCTGCTGCTTTACTTAGATTATTCAGCTATTGCAGACAGAATTCATGCCTTTTCTTGTGTTTTCTTAGGGCCTACACAGTATATGGCCCTTGGTAGGGCTCAGTGAATGGTTGTCAGATAAATGAATGAATGAGTACCTGAGTACATGAATTCATAAATGAATTGCTTTGTGCTGAAGTCTTTGTGTGTGTGTTTTAGAATGTTCTCTAATATATAAATAAACTTCTGCTGAAAACAAAACAAATAGAAAAAAACCCCTTTAGGAGTTCCTGTCGTGGTGCAATGGAAACAAATCTGACAAGGAACCATGAGGTTGCAGGTTTGATCCCTGGCCCTGTTCAGTGGGTTAAGGATCTGGTGTTGCCATGAGCTGTGGTGTAGGTTGCAGATGCGGCTTGGATTTGGCATTGCTGTGGCTCTGGCATAGGCCGGCAGCTACCTCCGATTAGACCCCTAGCCTGGGAACCTGCATATCCTATGGGTGTACCTCTAAAAGGACAAAAAGACACAAAAACACTCAAACACCCCCCCCCCGCCTTTAATTTAGAGGTAGTAAATGTAAGCTCTGGAGGGGAACAAAATATGAACCAAATCCAGGTTCCTGGAATTTTAGTTTTAGTTATGCCATCATTAGGTGAACGCCAAGTCATTTTTTATACATTTTATATTTCATCTGCAAAAGGAGGGAATCCATTTGGCAAATATTATAATGATGGCACTTGAATCAATGAACTTTGAAAAACACTGCTCTAAGGAAGTAACCAGGGGAGGGGGTCATTATAGGTAGTATTGCAGTGTTCTCAAACCTTTCCAACTGGAAGAACCTGAGGATTATAACCTGGGAAGAGCATCTCAGAAAACTATGAGAACTGTTTTGCCTGTTAGAAGCTGAGACACAGTTTATCATATAAAATCTTCCCCAGAATATAAAGTGGGCTAAAATTGAGAATTCGTGATTGCCAAGCATCACCGTCTTCTAATACCTGCTCAGTCTCTTCTCTCATCCCTTGTATATCAAGTATATTAGGTACTTGTCAAATTCATGAATGAGTCCATTCTTAGGGTGAGGTCTAATTTTGCATCTTTAAAAATAAGCAAGGAGGAGTTCCCGTAGTGGCCCAGTGGAAATGAATCTGACTAGCATCCATGAGGACGCAGGTTTGATCCTTGGCCTCACTTAGTGGGTTAAGGATCCGGCATTGCTGTGAGCTGTGGTATAGGTTGCAGACTTGGCTGAGATCCTGAGTTGCTGTGGTTTAGGCCAGTGGCTACAGCTCCGATGAGACCCCTAGCCTGGGAACCTCCATATACCGTGGATACTGCCCTAAAAGGACAAAAAAAAAAAAAAAAAAAAAAGAAAAAAAAAGAAAAGCAAGGAAATTATAATTTCTGAATATGAAGATACTTAAAGACCAATAAAAATGTATCTATATGTTTCTTGTGCTCTGTCAAAACAATGTTACATGACTTCCTGGTATTGCCATATTAGTTTCAGTCTTGTGCTTTTGAGAGAGTTCCTCTTTTTTTCACATGTTCAACCTCAATCTGACCCCAGCCTTTTAGTAGGGCCGGGACAGATTGCTTGGCCCAAATTTGGGTGTCTGCATTTAAGATCCAGTTAATTCAGTTAAATCAGTAAATGTCATGCCATTAATTCACTTGAGGTCCTGGGAAGTTTCCTCACATTTTTGGGATCTTCCTCCTAGGAAGTCTTTAATGATGTAAGATTCGTATTTCTGAGACAGGGGCACACATTGTGTGTGCTTGCTTGCTTGAAATAATAAGGAACTTTGTTATTTCAGTTTTCTTCACAAGAAAGGACAAATTTTAATTTGATGATGAGTGTTTGGGGTCTTTGAGCCAGAAAAGACTTTGACCAAAATCTTCTCTATCTCTCATATGTCCCCTGAAACATGTTTGAATTGGTGGATAATTCAAAAAAGCCTAGGGGTGTAGCACTTGTGAATGAACATCAAGAGTCTTCTGTATGAACTTAAAATTATTTTAGATATTGAAGCGAAGACCTAATTTAGAAGAAAATATGTGTGAACTCTTGCTCAAGCATAAGAGAAAGCAGAGGCAAATTATTATGCCATTTTAGTCATTTTAAGTCTACAGTTGTTACATATAGTTGAAGTTTTTCAATTTGATGTAAATTTGTATGCAGTTACATAAAAGAGTAGCTTTTCATAGGCTCCATATGTTCTTCAGGCAACAGAATTTTATCTCTTTTTTGTTTCATTGTTTTTTTTAAAAAAGATCTGGTTCCTTTCTTGTCCTGAAATCCCACTTTGGTGTGCCATTATCTTCTGTCTTTTGGCCCTAACCCATCCTTATTTACTGCTTGTTCTCTGAGAAATGATGGTTGCAGTTTCCAAGAGGAAAATGGTTATTTAACTGCCTGAGCACTGCAGGCCTAGTGCTGGGGTCTAAATTCTGTCTCTGGCCTTTCCTATGTGAGTGAATTTGGATGAGTCGTTTACTCTTCAGGATTCTCACCTGTAAAATGGAGACAAAATAGTTGTGAAAATTACAGGAGATAATGCATTTAGAGACTATGGAATAGTGCCCACCACAAGGCTATTAGTATCCATCCCTATTGTAACAGTGCATGTACTGTCAGCCTTGGTTATTAGTGAGCGGACGTTGGTAGTTGACCAGGCATTCTGGTTCTGTCTCCTGCCCCCTCCCAAATGTCGCCTTTGGGTTATTACAGTTTTCATGCACCCAGGAAGAAGCCTAGAATATATCTATTTCCTTGACTCAAACACTTTCCAGGAAATATTTATTGCTTGGCAAGGGAATTAAAAAAAAATGACTAGCCATATTCACTTTGAGCTTCTGAAACATTGGAAACTATGCATTCTTACAAATAAATTTATAATGAATATATTGCAAATAAGAGAAAGTTAATGATGGGCTAAGACCTTGCAACACATAGGGGAAGTCAGTAAAGGCTTCTCTGAAGAAACGACACGTCAGCTGAAGTCTGAAAAATGAATTAGGCAGGCAAAATGGAGAGATTATTACAGTGCAGGAAAAGTCCTGAGGCCAAGAAAGCGTATTGGGTAAATGCTAAATGCAGTTTGGCTGAAGATAAATGAGTGAAAGGGGACCATAATGTGGAGTAAGTGGGGGGCGAGCATAGGAGCCGCCATAGGAAGTTGAGGCTAAAAAGCCAAGCTAGGACTGGATCTGGAGGGACTGGCATGTCCCATGAAGGGCTGTGAATTATCCTAAAGAAGAATGTAAAGCAGGAAGGTCATATAAGGAATTTTGCATTTTTAAAAGTTCATCCTGGAGGATACTTACGGAGCAGAAGGGCTTCTTTCTTTGTTTCTTAAATACAGTATCTGTAAAAGGACTGGGATCTCCTATGAAGCTTTCCTTGATGATTTTTGCCCAGAGAGGTGGTCTTCATTCATCTGTTCACCTAATGAACCCATTGTCTCTTTCTGTCACAACACTTAACCACATTGCACTGTGAGCCTGACCCATGCCAAGAATGCAACGTTATTGCTGGATGAATAATCATTGATTCGTCCCTCTGAGGACTAGACAGTGGGCATTTTAAGGTCAAGGGTTATGTTATATTCCTCTTGTATGACCCACCACATCTAGCAAGTCTCTGTCACACAGAGGGTTCTCAACAGTTTTTGCTGCCACTGTTGGGAAACCAAAGGAAACGAAGTATCAATATTCATGATGGGTGGAAATGAGAATTTTGGATCATGGATGCAGTTGAAGTTTTTATACTGTTTTTGTAAATTGGTACCATTAATTGGGATCCTAGAGCAATTATAATAGGTTTGTGTAAGTTCCTAAATAGCTCTGAAGGTGGAATCAGAGTATCCGTGAGGACTTGGGTTCTATTCCTGGCTCTACTCAGTGGGTTAAAGAATCCAGCGTTGCCATGAGCTGTGGTGTAGATTGCAGATGTGGCTTGATTGCTATGGCTGTGGGGTAGGCTGGCAGCTATAGTTCTGATTCGACCCCTAGCCTGGGAACTTCCATATGGTGTGGGTGCAGTCTTAAAAAGACAAAAAAAAAAAAAAAAAAAAAAAAAGGAAAGAAAGAAAGAAAAGAAAGAATATCTCAATTTGAGCATGAGCAGGTAACCCACAGATACTTTAAGTGAATTGAATATCCTTCATCCAGACTGGCCCTTATATTTGTTTGTAGACCTTCTATGGTTCATTTTAAGAGAGAGTGAACATCCCTCAATCTTTTCTAAATCTCCCCTGATCACATCTTCACTTTGGTACAATGATAACTCAGAGCTGGAACCCTCAGGTTGCTGAGAGGACTTATAATATCAAATTGTTCATCGATCTGAGTATAGGGCTTGAATTTGCCATTTGAATATAGGGCTGTGTTGTTCTTTCTCTCTTATTTAAGATGGAATCAAAAATAGCTGAAAAACAAAGCAATGTATATACTTGTCTTTTTAGGCATTTTAAACTATAAAAAATTAATCAGTGTAGCAGTAACTTTTTTTTTTTTTACCGATTAGGAAAAGTCATTCAACTCTTTAAAACTTTTCCTTTTAGACAGTTTTTATTGGAGAGAAACTCACTAATAAACCAATTTAGGCATTATTTATACAAATGGAAACATGGGAATAGTCTGTCACTTTCTCTCTGTTCTGTCTCTGGAATTAACATTCATCCAAATTGTATACTAAGAATTCTTTATTTCTTCCTTGTCAACTTGTGTATTGATTTCGAGTTTGTATGCTCTAAGTGATAAAAAACACATTTTTTATAGTAGAAATTGGTTTTAAGTGGTTGTTCAGGAGACACATTTTACTCAGAGCAGGATTTAGTCCAGCTACTTTGCAATGTGATGACTATTAGAAGGCCATTATCTCTTTGTTACTTATAATTTTCTCAGACTAAGTTAATGGTATAATTTCGTATTAATTTTTATTACTGTTTAATTTTTACCTCAGAAGTCCTTGATGCTTATTACCTAATGGAACAAACTGATTTTCTCTCCCAGAAATGCCTATATCTAAATGTTGGGTCTTTAGAGTCTTAAGAATTTTTACCAGATGATGTCTTTTTGTATTGCATGCATCTTTTTCCCTCAAGTTTTGCTCTCCATTATTTGTAGACCACTAAACAGATTTTAGGAAGAAGTGTATTTAGCTCCCCTGTTTATCTCACCTCCCCCAAATCCAAAATCAGCTTTAATTAGGTGCAGTTGCCCTGAGTTTCTCAAAGTAAGTGTGATGAGACCCATAAATACAAACTCCAGGGAGGAGCTTGATATTTTCTAGACTGATTTCTGGAAATGTTTATCCCTTTGCTGAGTCTAAAGAGTTGGGTTTTGCTAGTTTCCTGACATTTCATTAGATTCATAAAGTTGGTGGAAGATGATAACCCAACCTCTTTACAACACTCTTGACACATAAAGACACCAAAAGCCCAGACCTAGGTTGAGAGCTATGCCAGGCGTTTGCAGGGCTCTGAATGGGGATACCACAATGGGTTCCTTTTTCCAGCATTTCTTCCTCTAGTACACACTGTATTAGATCCTAACCCAAACCAGAAAACCCTTATTTTCCTGAACTAGACTCTACGCTATATATTTTAAAAAGTGAAGATCCACTGGTCTAGTGGAGATGGGCTTAGATGTTTGCATTTTATGAGTGAGGAAAATTTCCAAAGAGGTAGAGGACTGACAGGGTTGCCATGTCTCATTTTCTCAGTTGAGGCCATTGAGAAACAAAAGACATACGCATGCCCCGTTACAGCATCATCATCATCTCAAAAATGGACATTTTTATTTCTAAAAGAAGGATGAAGAAGACTTTTCCTGTTAAAGGTGAAATGGGAACCGTAATCCCAGAGAGACATCCAGATATCCCACATTCTCTAAGGAGACCTGTGTGCAGATGTGCTCAGGCAACTCCCTCTGAGAGGGAGCTGGCCGGGTTCTGACACCAGTCATCCCATAAACTGATTCTGGGTCAGGGAAGGGTGGAATGTGAAGAGGTGCTGGAAAAGTGAATTATTGACCTATTGAAGAGATGGGGATACAGTGTTAAGTTCTGTATCCCTTAGGAAAACAAAAGGGATTTAATTGATGATGTAAGTGTGAATGATGAAAGTGAAAATGGGCCAGCCAGGTCACTCAGAGATCAGTGAAGCAGCTACCATTCCCAGTGTTGAGGGAGAAAGGGCAGGTGGTGTTATGAGGGTCCAGCAGTGCAAAGGAGGGGTCACTGCCACAGGAGCTGGAACCACCAAGGGGTTGCTCTGAAGCTAGTGAGCAGACATCTGATGTGGGTATTGTGTGGCCGGCTGCTTCTGGGTCTGCCAGGAGGACGTGCCAGTGTGTTCCATGTTCCCGAATGAAGGCAGAGAATCCCTTCTTTACTGCCCTCTTCTTCCACTTTCCTACTCACGATTCCTTTTGTCAGCACCTAAAGGAAGCCAGCTGGGGAGAGAATTTGTGAAATGCGGTTTGTAATGCCTCAGCCCTAGCATCACAGAGCAGCATTTAGAATGGTTGGCTTGGGTCTGAAAGACACCGATAAAGAACTGACACAATAACTCATTTTTCCATTGATCACTTATGCAGAAGGCTTTCGGATCTGTTCCTTATATCTCCTTGAGCTAGGGGCAAAGAGGAATGGAGAGAGATAGCAGGGCAGAGAGAAGAGATGGCAGCAAAGGAGCTTAACCCTCACCCCTTGGTGTAACAAGGATGCTTGAGTGTATTCTCAATGAGTGCGTTGTGGCTTGAGCCGTCTTGTCATTACTTCAATCAGAATAGAATTGTTCAAGGGAACTCTACCAACAAGAGTTTCAGTGTGTACCAATGAGAATGGGAGCTGAGGAGATGAGCAAAGTTAGTTTTTTCCCAATGGAAAAGCTCCTACTTATCCCTAAAAAGATACCTTAGAGAGGGCATCAAGAGGCAGTCTCTCTCTCTCTTTATGTCAGTGACGCAGTGGCACACAACAGAGGACTGCAATTCAAAGCCCAGTTGTGTAAGAAGTCTTTGCTTTTCATTACTTTTCCCCTCTGCTGCAGTGTGGAAGCAACTAGAACCCGAGGAAAAAAGGATAGAGGAGAAATAAGAGAGGAGATCATGCTTGCCTGCCATTCCGAGTCCTATACACTGGCTACCAAGTGGCCCCACAGAGCCTGGCCTCTGAGCTGAGAAAAGGGAAGATGTGATTTAAAGCAGTTATAGGTTATGGACTCAATCTGAAGTGTTGCTAAGGAAGAGGAAATCGATTTGACATTGCAGATGGAAAACAGTTATGGGAGAAAAATTAAAACACGTACAGCATGTTCAATAAATCATTTATACAAAAACAAAATGATTTTTTTTTTTTTGGACATCATCTTAGAATAAAGGGTGATTTTTAAATCACTTTTTTTTTTTGTCCTTTTAGGGCTGCACCTGTGGCACATGGAGGTTCCCAGGCTAGGGGCCACAGCCACAGCAACGTGGGATCCGAGCCATATCTGCGACCCACACCACAGCTCATGGCAATGTCGGATCCTTAACCCACTGAGCCAGCCAGGGATCAAACCTGCATCTTCATGGATGCTAGTCAGATTTGTTTCCGCTGAGCCACAACAGAAACTCCTAAATCACTTTCTTAAAGGCTCAAAATATTACTTTTATTTTTTTCATTTCTTCTGAATTTGGTCATTTCAACATGGTTTGTATTCATAATATAGGAATTTAGAAGGATTATTATTATGGATTGAAATTTCTATCAATCAGGAATTACTAGTGCTGATAAATGAAATCCACCAAAAGAGAAATTTACACCATGGCTATGGTGGTCAGGGTCTTTCTCCTCATTTTAGTTTTCATATCTCTGTGGAAAAAGAAGGAAATGCAAAATTATATGAATAATACTGTAATATAAGTTTAAAGGCATCTTTTAAGTGGTGAAATATACAGCCATGGGAAAACTATTCATATATGCCAGAAGTGGAATTTATAGTCATCATACTTACTCATCACCTTAGAAATCCTTAGAAACACTTTGTTTTAATGAAGCATATGGCATTTTGTGTACTGAGAAACACATTTTGCTAATGGAAGAATAATCTCAGATTAAAAGAGCCTGACCTCTCATTTACATCTGCCTTAAATTGGAGGCATTTTAAAACTTCAGTATCTTTAAAAAATTATTCATTTTTGTCCTTACATGACTATAAAGCTTGATTCCAGAAAACTGATCAACTTAACTTGTATTCCAACATCAGAAAAAGAAATAAAAATCACTTCATTGACTTCTACCTTGAAAAGGTGTGACGAAGACCCAATTAGCTGAATAGGATTCACTAGGAGACTTGGCTTTAGAATCAGTGTTCTAGTCTGAGCCAACAGAGTGTGTAACTTTGAGCACATTTCACTACTTATTCCGAGACTTGATTACCTCACCTATCATGATAATTGTGCCCATCTCATTTGGTTGGCTGCTCTAAGAGACATAAGTAAAATCATCTATGCATAGTGCTTCAACTGGCACAAGATACATTCTCCATCCATGTTTGCCTTAAGGAAAAGCAGCTGAGGAGTTTCCTTTGTGGCACAGTGGAAATGAATCTGACTAGTATCCATGAGGATGCAGGTTCTATCCCTGGCCCTGCCCAGTGGATTAAGGCTCTGGAGTTGCCATGAGCTGTGGTGTAGGTCGCAGATGAGGCTTGGATCTAACTTTGCTGTGGCTGTGGTGTAGGCCAGCAGCTGAAGCTCTGGATTCAACCCCTAGCTGGAAAACTTCCGTATGCTGCACTTGTGGGCCTAAAATAAAAAAAAAAAAAAAAAAAAAAAAGAAAGAAGAGCAGATGACATTAGCAATTAGCAATAATATGGCATGTGTCATCTCTGTTCTTCTGTTTTATACATATTGTAACAATATTATATATGATGTATGTTAAATTATATTGTATACTATTGTATAACAATACAAGATGTAACAATGTAATATTAAATGTATTATAACATTCTCTGAATTCCCAAACAGAATCACCATCGCCACCCACAAGTGATGACATAAAACTCTTTCTGTGTCACACAAGACATATGAGAGAATGCCTGCTGATCTTTTCTAAAAGCCACAACATAATTCTAGAACTCCAACTAGATTTTGCTCTTCATTCTCTAGCCATTATTTGTTGAGACCCTGTTTTGCCTCAGTCTCTGTGCTAGGCACTGAGAGGGGGTATTTTAAAATTGTCTTGTGGCTTCGTAAAGTTTTTGGAGCAAAACTTACTAGTCAGGGTCCTAGAAGGAAACAGATGAGACTCCCAAAGGGAGTGGGGGGCATTCTTTTCAAAAGGCGTGGGCAGGATTGAGGAAGACCACAAAGGGAAGATGAAGCATCATGAGGCTAGCAACAGTGCAAAGCTGCCACCAACCTTGTGTCTGAAGGGTCAATTGGAAACCGTAATTGATGGAAACCTGGGACACCTTAGAGAGGGGTACCTGCGGGATGTAGAGTAGAGAGGGCTTTCACCATGATTACACTATGGCCAGCACAAAGGGACCACTCTTTCCTCTTGTCCTTCAAGCTCCTGCCACCTGTCCCAGGAGCTCAAAGGCTAGAGAGCTCTGGATTCGGTCCCTGAGGACCAGCCTCGCAGGAGGAGCCAGGATGGAGAAGGGGGAGGAGTGGATTTCGAGGGGCAAATGTGGACTATCCAGAAAATAATCTTGCCTCCTTTTAAAAAAAAATCTTGTGTTCTATGACAGATGTTGGGTTTTATTTCTGAATGCAAAAGTCAAATATTCTTTATGTAGACCTTTTGGAAAACTGCCTTGTGACTTGAGATCCTGCTTTTTGCTAGCCAGGACGTGCTCCCAGTTAAGGCATACGGATTTATTCAGTAAGCTCTCTCACCCAAAGTGTCATAAAACATAAGTTTATTTCCATGGCTGAGACCTCACAGAAATACCCTTGCATGCCAAAAAGATCTACCAGCGTTACTCTGGAAAATGTTGTCTTTCTGCCTGTCATACATTTCCTTAGCCTGGCATCTTCCTGCATGTGTCTCACCCCTAGTACACTGAATTCCTTTCATATTTTTGCATACCATATTCTTTTCCATTATCTCCACTATACAAATTCCACTTATTAGTTAAGATGAAAAAGGAACCTCCCTTCCTTCCTAAAGCCTTCTCAGAAACCAAAGGATTTTAACATTTAATTATATTCTTTGATTCACTCATTTTACATGTGTTTTTGAGATCCTATTATGTACCAAGTGGATATTTAATCTATGTAAGTCTTTCCTGCCAGACTAGACCTAAAATTCTTGAGGACTGGATTTGCAGGGGAGCTTCATTTGGATCCTAGCATGCCTTGCATGAGTCTAAGAAGCTGTAGCTTCATTTCTCCTGGGGAAAGTTGATCACTGTTCCTCCCCGCTGAAGACAGCCTGGAGATTTCTCCTCCAGTTGTGTTGTTTTATTCTATATTTAAGTGCATTTCCTGCCAAGCAAAATGAATAATTTTTTGACTCGGAAAAGAATACGTCACAAAAAACTGGAAAATATAGAAAAGAGAGAAAAACCTCCCATAACTCTTATACAATGTTCACTGTTATAAATTCACACAGCTTATTTAATAGTTTTTGATGCTCATAGTTTTAGGGAATTATAATCACTGGGTATGTCTAATTCTGTATCCTGTATGTAAAACTTATATTTTGAATCTTGCTTTTTTTTTTAAACATAGGAATAAAAACATTTTCAAGTTCTGCCTTATAGAGGCACTCGAGATTGAATATAACAAATATAAAAAATGCCTGTTATTTGTCTACTTAGGTTTCAAGCAGCCTTTGAGTAAAAGCTCTAAAATTCTGCCTGCCCCTCTTTGGTCAGCAGTAAAAGAGCCCAGGAATTGTAGTCACTTCCTGGTGTATGCTGAGGAAATTCTTTTCCTTGGCATCTTGAATCAAACACCTGAAAAGCCTGTGAGGTTCTCCCGCTGGAGGACTTATAAAAGCAAAATTCTCCCTCCCCCCACTCTCTTATCTACTCTGTCAGTTTCACTGCCAATTCCTGCATAATATAGTCAAATTATGTGTTAGAAATTCAACCCTGGTTTCCTGGGTGATGGTACAATGCCACTACTTAGTATTCCTAGTCACATAGCTACAATTCCATCCTGCTCTTAATCTATATATATCTCCATGATTTAGAAGCAGACTTTTCAAATCAGGCATATATTATTAAGAGTGCTAAATGTACAGAGTGAGAAAACATAGGCGCATCTTGAGCACAGCATCAGGGCAAGCCATTTTTGATGTTAAGATCTTGAGAATCCACCATGTGGACCAATGCTTTTTGGATTCGATGGTTTCTGTAGTATATCTTTTCCAGTTCAGTTCTGCAGACTCAGAATTCTTCACATTCTCTTTCAGACTGTTACAGGCCTGAACTTTAAATGTGGGTCTGTTTGAACAGCCTGAGTTTTCATGAATCGGTGATTCTTTTTCCTCTGGAGTTTGCACAGGGTGCACCCTTAATTTCTGGTAATGTTATTGAGGTTCTTTATTTCTGAAGTAGCTTCCAATGATGTACACAAAACAGATGTCATGAACTGTGGTGTCTCTACTTCAGAATGTCCAAGTTTATGAGATTTAAACCATGGAATTCTAGCTCTTTCTAACTATAGGTCGCTGAAATTCTCTGTGATAAATACTTGGCTGTGTACTTAAACATGTAAGAGGTTTTTACACTGATGGTAAAATCAAAATGAACCTTTTTTGGGGGGGATCATGTATACTTTTGTATTGATTTATCTTTCTTTTCCTTTTTTTGGACAATAGTATCAATGGGTCATATTCCTTAAATTCTAAATCTGCCATGTTTTAGCTGGGCTACCTTGGCCAAATTATTTTTCTGATCCTCTGTTCTCTCATTTAAAAAAAGGCTGAAAATAAGGAGTTCCCGTCGTGGCGCAGTGGTTAACGAATCCGACTAGGAACGATGAGGTTGCAGGTTCGGTCCCTGCCCTTGCTCAGTGGGTTAACGATCCGGCATTGCCGTGAGCTGTGGTGTAGGTTGCAGATGCCACTCGGATCCCGCGTTGCTGTGGCTCTGGCATAGGCCAGTGGCTACAGCTCCAATTAGACCCCTAGCCTGGGAACCTCCATATGCCGCGGGAGCGGTCCAAGAAATAGCAAAAAAGACAAAAAATAAATAAATAAATGAATAAATTAAAAAAAGGCTGAAAATAAGCTCACAGATTGTTATGGGGATCAAATAAAAAGTTGTATCAGAAAATATTTTGTAAGGATAAATATTATTTCTATATTCTTAAATATCATTGACTATTTGGGATCCTAATTGTTACCCTCTATTTTTTTCTCTCCTCTCAATTAGCTTTGCACTGATGTGTTGGAGTTTTGCATTTCACGAATCTCTTTTCTCGCATGTCAGTTTTATTGGCTTGGTAAACTGTGCTATTTACTTAGACATGTGCACTGTGTGCACTCAGATGTTAGTGTGGAGGATACAAACAAGCCACATTATTTGTATTTAACGAAGGATACTGAGCTGTTCTTTTCTTTTTTCCCCTGTAGGTCTTACAAATTGTCAGCAAAGCTGCACTGAATAACAAACGTCTTAAGAGGGGCCGTTTTTCACATCTATAATGAAGAAAAGCAGGAGTGTGATGACAGTGACAGCCGATGATGTAAGTTCCAACAGTCAGAGTTACCAGATTCCACTCAGTCTTTGCTCAATGAAGACGTCATGTCGTAATTCTATTCTGAGGGCGAGCAAGGTCATTTAACAGCACCCCTCTACTGCTAGGTGTTGCTGATGACCTAGACATTGTTGGCCCTTGGACCCAGCATTCTGCAAGGAAGAGAGCAGGCACACTGCCCTGTCTGAGCAGTTTGGACTCAGTTTAAGCTCTGTGCTGTTTCATTCAAAAAACCACCCATCTGTGGTATATGTGGATCTTAGCTCTTAGAAACGTCTCTTTCCACCCTGCTTGCATTATCAGTTTCATGATGACTTTCTTGCACACTTTTATCCATATATACAGCTAATCCTTGAGAGACCCAGACTTCGGACCTAGAGATCAGACTTTATTTTAATAATTTCCCAGGGGGACTAGATATGTACATCATGTTTGAGAAGCTCTGCTCTGGGTTATTTGAAGAAGTCCCAGGTTGTGTTAAGTCTATTCTGCAGGGTTAGTAGGAAGGACCTGTGTTTTTAGGGCTACAGAATGACTTTCAGGTAAGAGACCTTGGCCTGGGGTTAGGACTTCTGTTGTTGCTTAGATAGGAGTGGAGAGTGAGAGTTGCAATTTTTAAACTCCAAGTTGCTATCAGTGGCCATGTGCGTTGCTGTAACATTTTCTGTCGTTGAGCTGCTATGAATGGTGAACCAGGCAGGGGCTCTTTTGGGGTTTCCACTCCCCACGGTACCAGGAACCATAGTCACCAAGAGATATAAAAAGAATGAATAACTCTTATCTTGGTTATAAGACAATGCCTTTATCTCCTCACAAGTATTTCATTCATGTCAGTATTAAGGCATGTATTGAACACATAGCAGTTCAGTTCAAACTAGATAAAGCGTACTCTTCTTTTTCCGAGCTGTTGTATGTTTGACTGAAAACAAACACACGTGAGCGAATGCACACCCACACCCCTACTCCAACCCCCCTTCGACCCTGAGAAGACCTTTTAACAGAATAGGAGCAGTTTGCTATCCACAATGATCTTATCTTGCAGGCCTGAGATAGAACATATTTTTACTTTAAAACATTGAACAAGAAATGTTATTCTTTAGCTCGTATAGCTTGTTTCCATGTTGCAGAATGATAACATTGATATCCAAACTGTATTTTCAATGATAAGCTTTTGTTTGAGCAAATTAAAAAGAAAAAAGACAGAAAAAAGAGAAAAAAGAGAGAGAAGACAAAAAGCCTTGCAATCCACATACTATAACTGACCAATATTAACTAGTGTCCTAAAGGTCACCAAGAATATGCAACTGATGTTTGAAATTAGAGAATTTGCCCCCGAGGCTATGTTTTCGCTTCAGGTTGTGACGTCAGCGTTAGATTCTGATTGTGAGTTAACGAATCAGGACTTTATGAGCGATGGCTTGATCATTTAGTTTCTTATTTTACTCCCCTGTGCAGCATTTTGCACATTTGAATTTCATTTTTCTTTTTCTTCTTCCTTTTCTTTCCCTGTGGTTCCTCTAGAATGTTAAAGACGATTTCGAATGTAGCTTGAGTAAATCCTACAGTTCTTCTAGTAACACACTTGGGATCGACCTCTGGAGGGGGAGAAGATGTTGCTCAGGAACCTTGCAGCTGCCCCCACTGTCCCAGAGACAGAGTGGAAGGGCGAGGACGCCCGAGGGAGACGGCATTTCCAGACCCACCACCCTTCCTTTGATGACGCTTCCAAGCATTGCTATTACAACTGTCAGCCAGGAGTGGTGAGTATTCCCCCAACTAAATGTGAATTCCAAATTGCATTCTCTGATTACTCCAAATACGGTTTCCTGTTACGAAAAGGTTACTTTTCTGTGGAATAACGAAGGCTTTTGACATTTTGAGAATTTTTTTTCCCTTTGGGTAGCAGGATGAGGCCTTTTCTTAAGCAGTGGAGATGTTTTCAACCTCTTAAGATTGGAAGGGGCCTATTGAGGAAGGAATGAGATGCGTTTTCGTTAATGTCAGGGAAAGCGAAATTACTGCCTATGGTCTTTTTTTTGAAGTGTCAGTATATGTCACTACGTTTTAATTCAGAAAAGCAAAATCATATAAGAGTACCTAAAGGAAATTATATATAATATAAATTACATATATATAAAATATATGACATATATATATGAATGACAGTAGATATTCTTATGGTTATACTCAAAATAGAATTATTCTTAGCTTCTTTTTATTATAATCCAACTGTACTAATCTCAGTTTGTGATTGTCTAGAAAATAAAACACTTCATTGTAAATCAGAAGAGGAATGAAAATTGTACTATGAGAGATGCTTGGGCTGTTTTGTAGGAGTTTATATTTGTGAAAGAGGCTATTTTAATCTAGTTTTGTGATATTAATCGAGTGTACATAATTTATAACTGTGGTTAAAATTGTGTCATGATACTTCTTCAGATATGTGTTTTTATTACATATTTAATATTTAGCATTTTCTCTGTTTTTTTTTTCTTTTTCTTCTACATGATTTCCAAATATTTCCCAAGAATAGTCTGCTTACATGATATGGAGTCTTATTAAAATGAAAAATACTTACTCTATATTTTATAAAATTTTAAATTATATGATGCTTTACAAATCAGTTTTTCTTTAGGTCATTTTTAAGAAGAACTGAACATTAAATCTCAGTGCAATATCATTAAAATCTGTGATTTTTACAGTGTGTTGGATACGCTTGTCACATGCTGAACTGTGCAGTGCTGTTGAGTAGTCAGTATGTGCTCATTTTGATGCAGGAAACTTTTTAGTTGGTAGTTAACAAATTTACTAAGAATTAGATCATTGAGATTGAAAGTATCACAGTTATGAAATAGTTTATCGAATAGTCTGTGTGTGATAGAGGAGCATGTGAACGCATTGTGGGGGAAATGGGTTAAAAATTTGAAAAGCACTGACTTAGATCTTGTCTTCAGCTGAATTAACATTAGAATAGTTGTACCCAATCATTGAGGACTAAAATGGGCATATTGCTCCACATCGCTTACTCGGTCACTTAGGTGATTAGCCTTGGTTTCCTTCTGCCTAATTGCAGATTTGGAGTCTAAAAGATTTCCACGGACTTAGTCTTTAGCAATTTGGCACTGGTGCAGTAGTACCAGTTGTTACAATATTGAATTGCTTCCATACCAGTTGGTAAATACATGCTTTCCTGAGCTCTCTGATTGCCCTTATTACTATCCCAAACTCTTACCCACAGGCAAATTCCTCACAAACCAGCAACTAAAGAGGTGATGACTGGTACGGTGGGAGTCCAGTTGTGTCGGCGTTGGTGATTTATCTGTTACAATAGCACTCCAGATAAAATACACTTTGCAAAGTTTGAGTTCATTTTATTCAAAGACCCTTTGGCAGTTGCAGAATCGTTCCTTCCTTAGAGTATCAAATCCAGACTCTGACATTTGGGGCATGCTTGTCTTCCCCTCTAAGTTGGGTGTATATTCATCTGTCCAAAAAAAAAGTAATTGTATTCACCTCGGAGGCAATTGTGAGGATTAAGTATGGCAATCGCAATAAAATACCTCGTGTGGTAAAAAGCATATGTTAGGCAATCAGCAAATATTAGTTTCTCTTCTCCTGATCATTATTCATTAAAGCCTTTTGAAAATTAGAAAATATACTGAAATATACATCAAATCTCTTGGGATAGAACATGATGGAAGATAGTTGAGAAAAAGAATGTATATATTTGTGTGACTTGGTCACTGTGATGTACAGCAGAAACTGGCACAACATTGTAAATCAACTACACATTAATTAAAAATTAACAAAAAAGAAAATTAGAAAACATGTCTCAAGTATTGGTAACCTCATGGTGGGTTTCAGTAATTGAGAGTGAAATGGAGGATTTTGCCGTTATCCAGAGAGTTTGTCATGTGGTCAGCCAACACCACATATTAGTAATTCATTTATAGCATATCTGTTTTTTTTTCAATTACTTAGATACATGTTAAAGTATGAGTATATTCAGTCATTGACTCAAAATTTATTTTCAAATATAAGCATCTACAGGAAATTTCAATACATCTCTTACAGATACTTCTTTTGGAATATTGATAGTTAAAGGCCAGTGGAACTGCTGGCAGAGAAATCTAATTGAAAGATCATTTGATTAGAAGTGAGTAAGTAGGGTTCCTGATACCATCATTGTCATAGACTGGATGAAAGATTGTAGAGGTAAGAGATGCAGCCTACAACCAGGTGTGAGAAAGAATTATTCTCACCACTTAGAGTACGAAGAATATGGACTCAGTCTCCATGTCTAGATGAGGGGTCAGCAGACTTTTCTGTTAAATAGTAAATATTTCTGGCTTTGTGGTCTTTCCAGTCTCTGTTGTGACTATTCACCACTACCAGTGTAGTGTGAACGTGTGTAGATAGTGCATAAATGAACAAGTGTAGCTGGGCTCCAATAAAACTTTACTTACAGAAAACAGGCAGCAGGCTAGATTTGGCCTACCAGTCAGTTTGATGACCCCTGTTCAAACTAGTAGAGATCTCCAGGACATGCCTCCTGTTCTGATAGTTGCTTTGACAGTAGCAGCTGGGTGAAACCCCCTGAGTTCCTGATGGATGTTCTAAATATGTCCTAAGTGTGGGGCTGTGTACTATAGATCATATGTTTTTTTTTTAAATTTTTGTCTTTTTAAGGGCCACACCTGTGGCATATGGAGGTTCCCAGGCTAGGGGTCAAATCGGAGCTGTAGCCATTGGCCTACGCCACAACCATAGCAATGCCAGATCAGAGCCTCATCTGTGACCTGCATCACAGCTCACGGCAACACAGAATCCTTAACCTGCTGAGCAAGGCCAGCAATTGAACCTGCATCCTCATGGATACTAGTCAGATTCGTTTCTGCTGAGCCACAGTGGGAACTCCTAGATCAAGTCTTTAAAGCCAGTGAAGGAATTTGAGTGAGAATAAATGAAAGGTACTGCCCAGTGTAAATAAAGTTAAATAGAAAAACATTGATATAAATTTAGCCCTATCTGGAGAGAGTACGCTGATGAAGGGAGGTGGCCATTATTGCAGCAGAGGGCCTGAAATAGAAGGGTGGTGATTTGATTTATTATGGAGAAAGAAGGAGTGAAGACCTAAGTCCAGTTGGATGAACTTCCATCCTCCTACCTTTTGGGTGAGTTTCTTTATCCCATAAAACCCCAGATGACCCCTGTAGCACAGTGGCTTAAGGATCCTGTGTAGTTGTGGTACAGGCTGCAGCTGTGGTGCAGGTTTGATCCTCGGCCTGGGAACTTCCACACGCTACAGTTGTGGCCAAACCAAGCCACACCAAAAAAACCCACTCAAATGAATAAACAATGGAGATGATAATTCCTACTTTTCAGAGTTGTGATATGAATTAAAGAAATGTTTGTAATGGGTGTACTGTGGTAATTAGCACTTAGTGGTTACTTTGATGCTATGGTCGTCACTTTATTGTTCTATATAGACTTAATAGCCAGAATTATGAATTTCCTATTATCAGGGGTTCTGGGAGAACTTTACTATTTGAGTTATTGGAACCATCTTGGATATATGATGAAAGAAGTCAGATATAAAAATAAGATGTTATCTTTATTACTGATGAAGCTGATATTGAAATATGTACTCTGTGTCTGTGGATGAGTAGGCATCTAATGCTGTACACCATTATTACATAGATAGTAATAGGAAGTCCTGTTGGACTTGGGCAGGCCTCCCCTTCCCAGGGGGAATATACCTCTATGAAACTGTAGTGTGGAGAAACTATAGAATCCTGCTCATGTGAGAAAGGAGGAAGGAAGGATTGAATTGTGCATGCTCACTTCCTCCTTCTGGAAAGACCAATGCAGATTATATTACTTCTTCTCCCTGGGGAAGATTGACTGAGAAGGCAGAAGGAGGCTGGGAGTGTTAAGATGGTGGCACTCCTGAGACTTGGAAGACACAACAAAAAAGTGGGAAAAACACATTCTTTCTGACATTCCTCAACTTCTTCCCCCTCTTTTTCCCTTAAGTCTGGGCCCACACTAGGGATGTGGCTGTTCTTTAGACGGAGATGTCAGGACAGTCTTACTGTCATCTTTGTGGGATTATTCCTCCAATACCAATCACTAATCGAGTATCCAAAAATAATAACCTGAAACCAAAGTTTCTTGCCCTTGTAAATCAAAGTTTAAAGAAAGCAAGACCTCAAGTTTATCCTTCTTATCCTCTTCATTTCTGAATTTTGTTAGAGGGTTTTTGAGCCTTGTTATAGAGTGAGGGTTACCTGAGAGCTACTGACTAAGCCATCTTCCATTGTAAAGGCTGTAATTTTCTTCAGTCCCATATAAGTTGTATTAGTCCAATACCATGTCTCTGGAGGCCTTCACTAAAAAAATATTTAAAGGAGTATGTTGAGCTACCAAATTTATCAAAGCAATGTCACCACAACCAAATGAGGAAAATAAGCCAATACTTAGCCTTGAAAGTCTACAGTTAATATATAATTTTAGCTTTCCTCCATGAAGATTTTACACTGCTTTAATTCCTTTGGCCATTCACAGTTCACAGTTTTTAGTTATAATTTTTAAACCCTCAAATATGCTAGTCAGTCTTTGATTTAGATTTAAATATTTACCAATATCTTTCTTAATTTCTTTCTTGTATCCATAATAAAATTATGAACTGCTTTTTCTCCCCAACACCTTCCCACCACACCAACATGAATCCAGGATAATAAGAGTGGGTTATGGCTTAAAAAGCTGCAAGAACAGACTTTATCTAAGGAGGAGTTCCTAGGGAAGCCCGAAGAAAACAAGGAAGTCAAAAACAATACAAAAACGCTAGAGTAATTTGAAGCCTGCAGCAACCCACAGCTATAGCAAACATTTAACACAGCCCAAACCTTAGGTAGATTAAAACTATATTTTACACTAAAGGACTGTTTACCCTAGTTCCTAATATGTAATATACCATGAGCTTTCAATAACAACAAAAAATTACAGGGCATGCTAAAATGCAAGAAAAAACATGGTCTGAAGGGTCTAAGTAAACATCAGATCAGACACAGAAGTTAGAATTATCAGAAAGAGGATTTGAAATGATTCATGATTATAAAAAAGCCTCTAATGGAAAAAGTAGACAACAATCAAAAAAAGATGAGTTGTGTAAAACAGAGAGATGGAAACTTAAAGATAGAATCAAAAGTAAATGCTAAGAATAAAAAACTAACAGAAGTGAAAAATGTCTTGATGAGCTCATTAGTAGATTGGATAAAACTCAGAAGAGAATGACTGAGGTTGAAGTTAGGTCAATAGAAATGTCTCAAACTGAAGTGTAAAGAGAAAAAAACCAAAACCCAAAAAACCCCAACCCCAAACAAACAGGCAGCTGAACATCCAAGACCATGTAACAGTTTTTGAAAGGATAACATAATGCCTATTTAGAATATCAGAAATGAAGAGGTAATGGAGCAGAAACAAATATTGAAGTAGTAATGGTTGAGAATTTTCCAAAATTAATGACAGATAATAAACCACAGATTTAGGAAATTCAGAGGATAATCATAAACAAAAATGTATGTAGATAAGTATAACTACCAAAATAATCTACACTGAGGCATATCATATTCAATCAATCCAAACAAAGATAAAATCTTGAAAGAAGACAAAGAATAAAAACCATATTATAGAGAAGAGCAAGAATAAGGATTACAGCAAACTTCTCATTAGAAATCATGAAAACAAGAAGAGTGGAGTAAATTATTTAAAGTGTTGAAAGAAAGCCCTCCACCAACCTAGAATTCTGTAACCAACAGAGTTATCCTTCAAAAGTGAAAGACAAATACTTTTTTATACAAGCAAAATCTAAAGAACTCATCATCAATGTTCTTTCCTTGAAAGAAATGATAATAAAAGATATTTTGTGCAAAGGAAAATGATATAGAGTGTAAACATGGATCTGCACAAAGAAAGGAAGAGTGTAAGAGAAGAAATAAATGAAGATAAAATAACGTTAGTTTTCTTTACTAATCTATTTTAGCTATATAAAACACAACTGTTTGTTTAAAGTACTAATGGTACAAATGTATTGGGTGACTATAGTGTATTGGTAAATTAAATGAACGACATCAGTGTTATAATGGGCAGGAAGGAGCAGTTGGGGCTATTCTGTTTTAAAGTACCTGCTCTGCACAGTAATGTCGATTTAGATTAATTAAAAATATATGTATTGAACTAATTTACATTCTTACTAATAGTGTAGGAGGATTTCATTTTCTCCAAATCCCCGCTAACATTTGTTATTTCTGTTATTTATATACTTATTTTTGTCTTTTTAGGGCCACACCCACAGCATATGGAGGTTCCCAGACTAGGTCTCCAATTGGAGCTGAAACCTCTGGCTTATGCCAGAGCCACAGCAACACAGGATCTGAGCTGTGTCTGTGACCTACACCACAGCTCACAGCAACGCTGGATCCCCAAACCATTGAATGAGGCCAGGGATCAAACCCATATCCTCATGGATGCTAGTCAGGTTCGTTAACCCCTGAGCTAGGACAGGAACTCCTATTTCTGTTATTTTTGATGATAGCCATTCTTACAGGTGTGAGATGAAATCTCATTGTGGTTTTAATTTGCATTTCCTGATAATTAGTGATGTCGAGCATCTTTTCATGTTCCTACTGGCCTTCTGGATTTCCTTTTTTGGGAAAATGTTTATTTAGTCCTTCTGCCCATTTTTTAAATTGCATTTAAAAAATGTATTAAGTTGTATGAGCTGTTTACATATGTTGGATATTAATCCCTTACTGGTCTATCATTTGCAAATATTTTCCCCCATTCAGTAGGCTTTCTTTTGGTTTTGTCAATGGTTTCCTTTTCTGTGGAAAGGCTTTTGTGTTTAGTTAAGTCCCATTGTTTATTTTTGCTTTTATTTCCTTTGCTTTAGGAGATGGATCCAAAAAAAATTTCTGTGATTTATGTCAAAGAGTATTCTGCCTATGTTTTTCTCTAGGAGTTTTTTTTTTTTGTCTTTTTGCCATTTCTTAGGCCGCTCTTGCGGCGTATGGAGGTTCCCAGGCTAGGGGTCCAATCAGAGCTGTAGCCACTGGCCTACACCAGAGCCACAGCATCGTGGGATCTGAGCCACGTCTGCGACCTACACCAGAGCTCACGGCAACGCCGGATCGTTAACCCACTGAGCAAGGGCAGGGACTGAACCTGCAACCTCATAGTTCCTAGTCAGATTCGTTAACCACTGCACCACGACGGGAACTCCTTCTCTAGTTTTATGGTATCTGGTGTTACATTTAGGTCTTTAACCCATTTTGAGTTTATTTTTGACTATAGTGTTAGAGAATGTTCTGATTTCATCTTTTACGTGTAAATATCCAGTTTTCCCAGCACCACTTATTGAATAGAATGTCTTTTCTCCATTGTATATTCTTGTATCCTTTGGCATAGATTAATTTTCCATAAGTGGGTGGGTTTATTTCTGGGCTCTCTATACAAGTCCATTGACCTATGTGTCTGTTTTTGTGTCAGTGATAATAATGTTTTGATGATTGTAGCTTTAGTGTGAAGTCAGGAAGTGTGATTCCTCCAGCTCTATTCTGCTCTCTTGATATTGTTTTGCTCTTCAAGTTCTTTTGAGGTTTCCATACAAATTTTAAAATTATTTGTCCTAGTTCTGTGAAAAATGCCATTGTTAGTTTGTTTGGGCTTGCATTGAATCTGTAGATTACTTGGATTGTATGGCCATTATAACAATTTGATTCTTCCAGTCCAAGAACATGGTATATCTTTCTGTCTATTTTTGTCATCTTCAATTTCTTCCCTTAGTATTTTATAGTTTTCAGAGTAAGTGTATTTTGCTTCCTTAGGTAGGTTTATTCCTAGGTATTTTATTCTTTTTGATCTGATGGTAAATGGAATTATTTCCTTAATTTATCTCTCTTACAGTATGTTGTTAATTTATAGAAATGCAGCAGATTTCTGTACATTAATTTTGTATCCTTCAAGTTTATCAAATTCATTGATGAGCTTTAGTAGTTTCCTGGGGTTGTCTTTAGGATTTTCCTGTATAGTATCTTGTCACCTGCAAACAGTGACAGTTTTACGTTGTCCTTTCCAATTTGGATCACTTTTCTTTCTTTCTATTTTTTTCTTATTACTGTGGCTAGGAATTCTAAACTATGTTGAAAAAAAGTGGTGCAATCACTGTGGAAAACAGTATGGAGGTTCCTCAAAAGACCAAAGATAGAATTACCATAAGAGTCGTTAGTTCCACCCCTGGGTATATATCTTAAAAAAACAAAAAGATACATGCACCCCAATGTGCATAGCAGCATTATTTATAATTGCCAAGATAAGGAAGCAAACTAAGTGTTCATCAACTGATGAATGGATAAAGAAATTATGGTATATATATGCAATGGAATACTACTCAGCCATACAAAAGAATGAAATTTTGCCATTTTCAGCAACATGGGTGGACTTGGAGGACATTATGCTAAGTGGAATAAGCCAGGCAGAGAAAGACAAATACTGAATGATACCATTTATATGTGGAATCTATAATATACAACAAACTAGTGAATATAACAAAAGACAATCAGTCTCACAGATGTAAAGAATAAACTAGAGGGAAGGGGGGCAATATAGGGGTAGGGATTAAGAGGTATACACTATTAGGTATAAAATAAGTTTAAGAATATACTGTACAACATGGGAAATATGGCCATTATTATTTTTGCTTTTTAGGGCCTCTCTTGGCACATATGGAAGTTTCCAGACTAGGGGTCAAATCAGAGCCACAGCTAAAGCCTATGCCATAGCCTTAGCAACACTGGATCTGAGTGACAACGCTGGATCCTTAACCCAATGAGCGAGGCCAGGGATTGAAGTCACCCTCATGGATACTAGTTGGGTTCATAACTCACTGAGCCACAATGGGAACTCCTAGCCAATATTTTTTAATAACTATAAATGGAGTATAACATTAAAAAATTTGAATCATTGCATTGTGCACCTATAATTTCTATAACATTGTACAGCAATGATTCTTCATTTAAAATATATCGAAAACTCTAGAGAAACCACTGAATTATAAAAAGTATAATATATATGCTGACAGGAAAAAACTGTAATCATATAAAATGCTAAATTAAAATCTGAAAAGGTAGGAAAATGTGCAAGTGGGGGCAAAGGATGAGGGCAATGAATAGAAAACAGCTACAGATTATATCAATAATTTAAATGTGACCATATCACTACTTTACCACTACTTTAAATGTGCCTACCACAGTTCCTGTTGTGGCTCAGTGGGTTAAGGATCTGACATTGTCTACATGAGGATATGGGTTTGATCCCTGGCCTTCCTCAGTGTGTTAAGGATCCGACATTGTCATAAGCTGCAATGTAGATTGCAGATGCAACTTGGATCTGGTGTTGCTATGGCTGTGGCATAGTCCTCAGATCCAGCTCCAACTTGACCCCTAGCCCAGGAACTTCCATATGCTGCAGGTGCAACTGTGAAAAAATAAATGTGACTACCACTATTTATAAGAAAAAGACTGTCATGTCAGAGTGGATAAGTAAAACAGGATGCAACTATGTATTATCTGTAAGAAACCCACTTTAAATATAAGATTTAGATTTGTTAGAAGTGAAACCATGGAGAAACATATATTATGCTGATACCAATCAAAACAAATCTAGAGTAGTTATATTTACTTTAGAGAAAGCAGATTTCAAAGTAAGAATTATCAGGGATAAAGAGGGCCATTATATAAAGATCAAGATGTTAGTTGTCCAGAAAGACATAACAATTACTAATGTCTATGCACCTAGCAACCGAATATCAAAATACCCAAGGCAATAAACTAATAGGCCTCTAAGGAGAAACAGGCAAATCCCAATTATATGGCATTCTAGATAAAAGCAAAACTATAAAGACAGTAAGAGATCAATGGTTGCCAGGGGCTCTGAAAAGAGTTTTGGGAAAAAAATGAATGAAGTTTCCACACTCTCAGATTTAGTGAGAAAAATATATACATAGACAAATTAATATAACATAACATGTTTAGTTCTAGAATAAGAATACAGGTGAGGAGCAATGAATTCTTCTTTGGAGGGGAGAAGCAACAGAGAAAGCTGATATTAGTCCTTGACTCTGAAGCTGAGTGAGCATCTGAGGGACAGACATGGAGGAAATACCATGGACAAGACCATGACTATTTGAGATAAGGTGACATATTCAAGGAATGCAAGTATTCATAGGGTGGGTAGGGTATGTGAGAAGGTGCAAGTGGAGATATGGCTTATATAAAAGGGTGATAAATCTGAGTTTGAAAAAGTCAGCAGAGGTCAGAACATGAAGAGTTTTGAAGTTTTGCCTTTATCCACATTAATAAATTGAAGCCATTGCATTTTTAAAATAAGTCAAATATAGATCTGTATTTTAGTAAGGTAATAAGATATTGAGAGACATTGTAGAGGTGATTTGGAAAGAGAAAGTTTGAAGTTTGGAAATCTAGAGAGGAAAATTTCAGAGTGAGGTGGATGATAAAAGACGGATTTGAGCAGAGAAGTACGTGTGAGAATGAGAAGATGGAAAACTAAGCAACCCCGAGATTGAATGGATGGGAGTGGGTGCTCAGTTGAAGGGGGATTCGGAGCAAGGAGGAGAAGCCATGAACATGCCGTGGTTTCTAGCTTGGATGAATGGTAATGCCATGAACAAGGACAAAAAATTTGGGGGTATGAGGTAAAGGGCAAGATGGTGGGTTTAGTTTTGAACAGGGTGAGTTTAAAGTACTTTAAAAATACCTGCTGTATAGCACGTGGAACTCTATCTAGTCACTTGTTTGATGGAGCATGATGGGGGATAGTGTGAGAAAAAGAATATATATATTTATATGTGTGACTGGGTCACTTTGCTGTACAGTGGAAAATTGACGGAACACTGTAAATCAACTAGAATGGAAAAAATAAAAATCATTAAAAATTAAAGGACTTTAAAACATTAAAAACGTACTTTAGACATGTGCTAAGTGGACATCGTGTAGTTGTTAGTGTGTGTGCCATAGTGTGGAGACCACAGGTGTATAGATGGTGATGAAGTAATGGAATGAGTAAAATTGCCCAGGCCAAGTGTGCAGAAATTAATCAATATCAATTTTGTGTCAAACTAAGGATATAGCCCTAAGGAATAATATTAACATGGGGTAAAAAAAATCAGGGGGAAGGGAAAGCAGGGAGAAGGCAGAAAATGAACAGAGAAAGAGAGAGAGAACTAGAATAGAGAATTATAAAATGACAGAAATTAGGCCTCAGGGAAGGTTTGGTTATCAAAAAGCAGAAGTTTCACAGAGTATGGATAAGATGAGGACTGAGAAAAGGCCTTTGGATGATTCATTTGGTGGATATTGGTATCATTCATGAAAATGTTCATAGAGTTATGGAGCCAGAGGCATGGATTTAAGAATGAGCCAGGGAGGCAGAGGAATGCACAGCAATGCATGGGTCCTGTTCTTGTTCTGTTGGGTAGGCACACATGTTCTTTTGTATATTAGGTATTACATTAAAAGTGATACCAAGGACACAATACAGCTTTTAAAACAAAAATTAGAGTCAAGAAGGAAAAGGTAGCAATAAAATAGTACTATTTCAAGATCTGTGTTAGTGAAAGGAGTGAGTCTGAAAGCTGCTTAGGGTAGATACGATTATGGAAAAGTGTTATAAAGCAGAGACATCTTTATCAATGTTGAACAGAAGGATCTGGCAGGTGGGGAGAGATTGAAGATAAGAGAGATGGGCAGTAATTGCTATGGAATATAGTAGGAGGAGCACAGGGAAAGATGAACTTCAGACAAGATTAGAAATTTCTTCTTTTGAGACATGCAAATCCAAGGCAGAAAAGAATGAATATATTGGAAATGACAGGGAAAGAAATAGGAGCATTTCATTTCCAAAGGTGGAGATTGGCAGTTGTCAAATATTAGAGAGATTGCGAATCACTTGCATGACTTATTGGAAAACAGATGGCTGGATCCCATCCTGGAGTGGAGAGTCTGGGCTGGGGCTGGGGATGTGTAGTTCAAATGAGCTCCTAAGTGATACTTATGGAACTGACCTGGGGAATCCCATTTTGAGAACTCTGGCCTAGATTTTCTCAGTGAAGTCGGAAGTTAGGTCATCTGCTGAGAATGAGGGGGTGTGGACCCGCTACCATCCTTTCAGCCAAAGGCTTGTGTTATTCCAGACCACCAAGCTTGCGTTCTTGTCCGGGGGCATTTGTTTTCTCTGGGCCATGCCAGCTGACCTGTGTGGGACTGAATTCCCAGATGTCGGATAACAGTGGTGCTTTAAGAAGGCTCACATCTTAATGATGCAATCGAACTATCGACTGCTGCATTGCCTGTTGGATAGGAAGAGCACAGAGATAAAGTAGGGCAGAGAATCTTCTTTCAGGGTTTTCCTAATGGTGTATTTTTTTTTTTTTTCAGAAGAAACAGTTCTGGCTTCTCTCTTGTTATTCCCTCAAAGAAGATTATAAATATCAGTTTGCTTGTCTCCCACCTCCGTCTGCCTGAGGGCTGTGCTTTGCCTCTTTAAATGTTTCAGTTGTGAACACGATGATTCTATTTGGACATCTATTAACTTAGGTGTGATGTCCTCAGCGTTCCCTGTCCCAGCTTTCACCCCCATTGGGGAGAGTGGTGTCAATTGCCCTATTACTGTCTGTAAGGCTAGAGGCAATTTCACCTGTTCTCTTGATCATGGAAGGGGAATGCGGTCAGTCCGCTAAGGTGGTGGTTCAGAAACATGGGATGTGCTTTCTTGCTCCCACAATCTGTCACCAGTTTTCAGTCTGATGAGGTCCTCAAGAAAAATATTTTATATTTTTGGGCTGCCTCTCAACTACAGATCCTAAAGCCCTCTTTTAAAGATCAAAATATTCACAGATGCTGTGCACAAATGCCATGGATTCAACAAAAGCTGGTGTGAAGATGGGAGATTGATGACACATCTGTTTAGCTCTCTCCAGGCTTTGCCACCCACTGAAATCTTTTGGCCACAGAGATGGCACTTGTGACTTATGCATCAAGCATTACAATTTACAAGTCAGCAATTCACCAAGTCCCCCCATCTCCCACCCCAGATGTGCCCTGTCAGGTACATGCGATAATGGACAAAAGTTATTTAAAATCACTCATTATCCACTCCACCCCTCATTGTTTATACATTCTGTTATCAGTCAGGTCAAAATTATATTAGAATATACTAGAATTATGTAAGGATATACATCATATAGAAAATACTTAGGATAGGATTTTTTAATGATTGTGATAATTGGTATAATACTTTGCAATATAAATAATAGTCTCATCATAATACATTATGGTATGTAATGACCTTTCCATCTCCTGCTTTATTTAAATTTGACTCCCACAACAACCTTGAAAGGTGGGCATTTTTTTTCTCAAGGTAGAGCAAAGACAAACAAAAATGACTTCAACCAAAGTATAATCATAGGCATGAAAGGTTTCATAATAGAGAAAGACTCCATTTTTTTTGGCCACACCCACTGGATATGGAATTTCCTGGGCCAGGGATTAAATCCAGGTTGCAGCTGTGACCCCTGCCACCGCTGCGGCAACCCTGGATCCTTTCACCCACTGTGCCAGGTGGGGAATCGAATTTGTGCCTCTGCAGCGACCCAAGCCACTGCAGTTGGTTTCACAACCCACTGCGCCGCAGTGGGAAGTTGCAAGACTCCATTTTGGATGATTGACAGTTGGCAGCTTTTAAGTACCCACCTCACCCTTTTCCCCATTGCCCCATGTCTAAGAAAGATAAGAAAATCTGGATATTTCTTCTCTTAGTGCCTTTAAGAAGTTCAAATGATGCTAAGCCCTACTTTCTCAGGGAACCCTATCCTACCTTAATGGTAATAAAACCTTAAGCTATCTTCTCCCTCCTTCTCAATGTTGTTTCACTTTAGATAGAACCTGAGCCCTTCTCCTTGGAGAATCCTTTTGCTGTTTGCTCTATGAGTAGTAAACTTCTTTCATATCTGTTAATCCTATGTGGCATCCATTCTGACATCCATACATTCCTAGGCAGGGGCTGCCCAGCATCCAGCAGGGGATGCTACGTGCCCAGATAAGATGGGTTTCTTCATTCTCCATGAGCTAACAGTGCTTTATGCCTTCAAATATGTGGTCATTTCGGATGACAACAGTAACAAAATGTGTTGTTCTTAATTCAGGACTAAGAACTGAAAGACAAACAAGGCAGTGTCTCTGTCCTTCCCTTTAGTAGTTGCAGTCTCATAGAAGAGGCAACCATGTCCATTAAAAAATTGTAAAATAGGAGTTCCCGTCGTGGCGCAGTGGTTAACGAATTCGACTAGGAACCATGAGGTTGCCGGTTCGGTCCCTGCCCTTGCTCAGTGGGTTAACGATCCGGCGTTGCCGTGAGCTGTGGTGTAGGTTGCAGACGCGGCTCGGATCCCACGTTGCTGTGGCTCTGGCGTAGGCCAGTGGCTACAGCTCAGATTTGACCCCTAGCCTGGGAACTCCATATGCCGTGGGTGCAGCCCAAAGAAATAGCAAAAAGACAAAAAAAAAAAAATTGTAAAATAATGTCATCTGTAGTATGTATAAGATGCCATAGGAAGACAGAAGAGTGGATGGCCATTCTTCCTGGATTGAACAACGCGTGTGTAAAATCATAAAAGCACGAAGGAGGCTGGAGTGTGGAAGGAACTGTATTCCATTTTATTTCATTGGAGAACAGGGTGAGTGTGGTGAGATGCTGCTGCAAGGGCTTTGTGAGTTCTGCTGGTACTTTAGATCTTATCCTGAGGATGTTGGCTTTAAGAAAGGCTTTAAGAAATGAAATGAAAGAAAAATGTTTTTTATTTTAAATAGCTGGCTTTGATGGCTGTGCGGAAGATAGATTGGTATTGAGGCAGAAAGATAATTTAGACTTGGCTTTAGTTTAAGTGAGCAATGATGATGACTGGGTCGGGATAAAGATGAAGACAGTGGTCAGAGGAGGACAGATGTGCCAGGCACTCCTCTAGGAGCTGTGATACGATGGGATGTAATGAAGAGAGTCTCTGTTTTTAGGAAGTTTACATTCTATGGGAGTATATAGAAGAGAATCCCCAATATTCATTCTTTCCTTCTCCCCAACAATAAGAAAACTTTAGCGTTGTAATGCAGCACATGGCTTCCAGGAAATAAACAGTTCTTTTCAGGCTTTCTTGTAGCTTTCTCCTAGTTTAGCTAGAACCCAGCTACATTGTATTCCAGCCAGATCACGCCCTTGAAATCAAGAGGAATCACTGTCTTTCTACTTTACCCTTTTCTATTGCCTGAGTGGATATGCAACGGTGAGATTTATTGCATTTTTGTGGCCAAGGAAACACCACAGGTCTGATGGAGCTGTAAAGTCCTAGGGCCCTGAGCATGTGAGAGTTTCATAGAGCCACCACACCATATTGGATCCTCATGTGAAGTAAATGGTATTCTTTTTGTCGTTTAAAAGTGTAAATAAATTATATTGGAGTTCCTGTCATGGCGCAGTGGTTAATGAATCCGACTAGGGACCATGAGGTTCCGGGTTCGATCCCTGGCCTTGCTCAGTGGGTTGGGGATCTGGCGTTGCCGTGAGCTGTGGTGTAGGTTGCAAATGAGGCTCGGATCCTGTGTTGCTGTGGCTCTGGCGTAGGCGGGTGGCTACAGCTCTGATTATACCCCTAGCCTGGGAATCTCCATATACTGCAGGAGCGGCCTTAGAAAAGATGAAAAGACCAAAAAAAAAAAAGTGAGTGTAAATAAGTTATATGTGTTGTATACAGCTGAATTTCTTAAGCTTAATATATTATTAATCTTATTATTATATAATCTTATATAATCTTAATATATTCAGAATAAGTCCTAGCTGTACTTTGCATGCAACAGGTTTACAGGGAGTTCCCATCATGGCTCAGTGATAATGAACCCCACTCGTAACCAGGAGGATGATCCCTGACCTCACTCAGTGGGTTAAGGATCTGGTTTTGCCGTGAGCTGTGGTGTAGGTTGCAGACACGGCTTGGATCTGGCATGGCTGTGGCTGTGGCCTAGGCTGGCAGCTGTAGCTCCGATTTGGTGGAGGACTTCATATGCCACTGGTGCAGCAAAAACGGAAGAGGTTTACAGAATGTCCACGCTGGTCTGTTGGTTGTTCCTCAGTCAAGAAAGATACTCTTGTACAAGGTCCATATATCTGAGTGTGGCTGCCAGTGTGGTGAGAGCTGACTGTCCCTTCATTATGTCTTCTTATTATCTAATGTACTTCCTGATCCAATATTAAGTACATTGACTAATGAATTGATAAAGACATGCGTCTGCTCATTGAGGTACCAACTGATAACAATAATGGTTGCACTAATTAATGGAAGACTATACAGACTGAAATAATGTGACGAAGGGAATAAACAGGGTGGTGTGAGGGAGTAAATGTGAGCAAAAGAATAGTACTTAGATAAGGCAGCTGTGCACGTCCTCCAAGAGAGATAATATTTGATTGGTACCTAAAGGATGAAAAGCAGTTAATCTATTCAAAGGGGGTGGGGCTTTGTAGGGAAGAGACATGTGAAAGCCCTGGGGTGAGAAAGAGCCTAATATCTTTGAATAGGGGAAAGGAGACCAGGGTGGCTGGAGCCCAGAAAGCAAGAGGAATAAGGAAGGAAGCGGAAATTTGAGAGACAAGGAGCACTTGACTCACCCAGTCACTTATAGGCTATTGTGAGGAATTTTGTTTTACTCTAAGAGCAATAAAAAGCAATGGCTTATGTAAGGTAATGACAGTATTTTAAACAAAATATGACAGGATCTGACTTAAAGAAAATAGCGTTTTAGGTACAATATTGGAGTGGCAAAGAGGAAGTAGAGACTCTTTGCATAAAAGGGATTTGAAATAGGGTGATGCCAGAGGAGATGAAGAGAAGTGAAAGGATTTAATTGCTGTTTAGAAGCAGACAGATAGAGTTTGCTAGGAAATTCCTGTAGACGTTTGTGAAAGCATCAGTAACCAATCCTATCCTTTTTTACTTGAACAGCTGGTTGATAGTGGTGCTGTTTGTTGAAACTGGAAACACCTGGGGGATGATTTTTTGGGGGTATAAACCAAAAGACTCATTTTCAACAAGTCAAGTGTGAAGGTGCCATTGGTCTGTGATGGTCACAGGTACTTAGAGGTGTATGTGGGTCTGGGCTTCAGAGGTGAGGGAGACATTGGATCAATCATTAATACTTTAAAAGATCATTTTATTCCTAAAATACTTCAAATAGGCTAAAAGTACAGAAAACAATTCATAAACACTCACTATCTATTGATATACCTGCTATGTAGATTTAATAAATGTTTTAACACTTTGCTTTTTTTTTTTTTTTTGCTTCAGACCTTTTAAAAATATGATGTCACAGATAAAAGAAGGAGAGCATTCTTGACAATACTGGGAAGAGAGTGGCTTAAATGCATTTCACTTCTCATCCTCTTTGAGCTGTTCCTCTTCTTCCAGCAGACAGATCCTGGGGGCTAAGAAAGAAGCCTCAGATTCTGTCACAGTATTGCCAGAGATAGTATAGGAGTTTCCCCTCAATGGGAAGAGGAGAGTCTGGAGGTCAGCAGAGAAGAGTCCCAGGATGATGGTGAAAAGGCTTGCATCCTGGGACAGGCTAGTCCTCAGAAACTTATGATCGCACTCAAATTGACATGTATAGGAATATATCTAATATTCTACTTCTGGTTTCCTAAACACTGAGAAGTAACCAAACCCTGTGGCCTGGCTCCTTTCTACCTGTTAGGTTGGGAGAGCATGAAGAGGCCAAAGCAAGAATGTTAGAGAGGTTTCCTCCCATGCCTTGACATGATACCAATAAAATACCAACCTCCATGCCACTGAAATATAAGAATGGATACTTGCAAGACTGCTAGTGCTTAATTAACCCTATTACCTTAAGCTCCCAGGAGCAGACCAGGAAAAATATCAGTGCAACTAAGGATATTAAGTTACCAGAGAAATGAAGAGCAAGGAGAAAACACAGAGGAGGTTCCTGTGCAATAGAGTTATTGAAGGAGACAAACAAAGGCCTACAGCAAAAGCAAAGTACTTGACATTCAAGTATAGCATGAAGAAATACTTTTGAATTCAAAATCATTGAAAATATTCAACAGATGAACTGAAACAGTAAAAAATCTCTGAGATTAAAAATAGCACACACAGACACAAACACACAACTGAAATACACATAACAAACTAATGTTCTGAAAGATCAAGTGTTAGAACTGTCTCAAATGTCAGGGGCAAATGCAAGGACATAAAAAAATCTTTAAAGAAAAGGAAAAAGTCCTGGGGATTTAGTTCAGTACGCCCTAAAAGGGAAATAAGTGTTCTGGAAGAAGAAAAAGAAATAGATGGCAGATAGGCAATAATCAAATAAATATCAGACAAATATTTCCCAGTTATGAAAGACTTGAGCCTGAAAACTGAATGGATTTACAATTCCAGGCAAGACTGATGACAGCAGACTCAAGGTCTAGGCACACTGCAGTCAAGTACCCGAATTTCAGGTCCACATAAGAAAAGGCTTTAAGCTTTCAGTAGGAAGGACCAAATAAGTTACAAAAAAAGTAAAGTAAGATTCAACATTCAAAAAACTTAAAATATAATCTTCAGCATGAGAAACTAAATACGAGAGTATAATTTATAGACTTCTAAGAAAAAAAAAGACTGCAACCCAAGAATCCTGTATTCAACCAAAATACCAAGATGTCATTCACAGCTGTTTTAGGAAAAATAATCGGGGTGATTAATATTGGGGACCTTGAGATGGAAAGATTGTTTTGGATTATCTAGGTTGACTCAACCTAATCATATATATCTTTAAACGTGGAGAACCTTTCCTAGCTGCAGAGAACCAGAGAAATGGTTGTATGAGAATGACTTGAGCTGCTGTTGCTGGCTTTAGTGATGGAGGAAGGGGCCATGGACCAAGGAATGCAGGTGGCCTCTAGAAGCTAAAAATAGCAAGGAAACAGATTTTCCTCTGGAGCCTCCAGAAAGGAGGACAGCCCTGTTATTTAAGTAATACCCATTTCCCCCATCTGTAAAATTGCAGAAAATTGTGGTAGATTTCCAGTTCTGACTACCTGCACTATTGGTATATGTTTGGCTTTCCTTTATGTGTGGGGAAAAAGCATCTAAGTAAACTACAGTCTCTGTTTATGAACTTGCATAGATTAGAGGGACCTTAAGTGCCCCTCACTTTTATTCTTTGTACTTTTACTACAAGGCTCCAGGCCATGGTCTTTGTGATACTTCTGTTTCTATCTGGAGGAACAAATTTAACAGTCCGTCTTGGGTCAGTGTGCTTGCTCTTTCTCATGAACTCAAGCATGTTAACTATCTGTTGAATTTTTATAAAACTATGTTATCTGTCTAGGTCACTTGCTATTTCCCCCCTATTCTTGAAACAGCATTTCTTTTAAGCAGCTTGTATAGGCCAATGCATCTTTTTCCTTGGAATGGCTCTTTTTATTAGGATCAAATTTGGCTTGTCCTAGAACTTCTAGATCTGTACAAATTGTGAGAAAGGTAAGAAATATCTTCTAAGGCATTTGCCTCATTTGAGCTTTTGTATAACTTCAAGTGTGTGTGTGTGTGTGTGTGTGTGTGTGTGTGTGTGTGTGTGTGTGTATCTACTTCTGTCTTCAAATAAGGAGGAATTGGCTATTTCTTCAGGCCTGTAGGATTCAGGATGACCTCAGGATTTGATATTATTAACTGTGTCTACACAGCTATCCCCTTCCAAATGTCAGGCTCCCCCTACTTCCCTGCCAGGGTCCAAACAGAAATTTGCCTAGACTGAGATTCAGCCTCTTCTGAAGTTCTGCTAGTAATTATGTCCTGTCCCTGTTCTACTATGATTACCATCCAGCTGTAGGAGCAGAAGTTCTCTTTATAATGCTGTCAAGGAATCCCTCATACTCTCTTACTTTGCTTTAAATTGGTGATCAATAAATCTAAGCCTGTCACAATCTCTCTTCAACCAATGGTACCTAGCAACAGCCAACCAATTCCATAGTTCTAACAGTTATTATTTCTTCATATCTTAAAATACTCAGGATGTTGTTCCAGCTATTGCATCCCCTTCCATTTGTATCCTATCACAGATGACCATTGGCGGAAGCCAGAAAGATGCTTTAGCATTCCAAGGACTATCCACACTTGACCTGTCACCAGTGATGGGGTTCTTATTGACATCCAGCTGGAAAAAAAATCCAATTCCACAATTACCATCTTTAGAGTCTGCTTCTTAGAAACACTTCTGAGAACACTTAGATTGGGGTCCTCAGAACAAAACCTGAAATAGGGGTCTTTGTTTAAGTGATTTATTGGGAATTTGCTCTCAGAAGAAAATGAGGAAAACATCAGGGCCGGGGAAACTGTCAGACGAGAATGTGGTTTCAGTAGAGACTAGCTCCAGTCTGATCCCATAAGATACTCCAAGGTCTGCACTAAAGTTGTCTTTCACCTTATACTCCATTCCCCTCCCCCCCATACATAAATTCCTTGTTCCAGCCTGAGATTCTTCCTCTCACTTGCTGCAGAATCTCCTTTTCAGTTTTTCCTTCTTGGCTATCAAAATTCCACTTATAATTCTAAGCTTGGTTTGAATCCCAACTGTGTGGAGCCAAATCCTGATACTCCAAGGTCTGGCAACAGAGGGTGAATCTCCCTAGGGAAAAACATGGCAGAAACTTATGGGTTTAACTCTTGTCCACTGAAATTCTCCTTCCTCAAGAGAACTCCCTTCCTTAGGATGGTGTTCTCAAAGTGTGGTCTGGAAGCTAGAATATTAGCATCACTGGAGAATTTGTTAAAATTACTGGCTCTACTCCAAACCTATGAAATCAGAAACTCTGGGTGTAGGGCCCACGATCTGTGTTTTAATAAACCTTCCAGGTGATTCTGAGGTCTGCTAAAGTTTGAGCATCACTGTCTGAAAGAGTCTTTTACTGATTACCTTTGTTTGACACATTCTTCTGACCTCAAGGAGTGGTTCCCCATTTACCACTCAAAACAAATAAACTCCTTAATTACTATGGCACAGCTGGAACATTTAAACTAACTTCCCTAATGGCTTGTCCATAATAAAAGGAAAATGAATTTCCAGAGTACTATATAATTAGAAGCAATGATTCATAAAATATAGAAATGTATTACAGTGGCTAAAAGCATCAATTTTATAGTCGAATTAGACTGAATCCAGCTTGTCACTTAATCATGTTGATATTAAAGTTCTGCATCTGTAATAAAGCTGTCATGAAAATTAAGTGAGACGATGAAAGTAAAGCAATTATCAAAGCACCTGATTCATAGAAGGTGTTCAGTAAAAGATAATGCACTCTCTTTTGCTTAGTCATCATCAGGGCATAGCACCCTGTTGACAGTGGATCTCAGCAACTAGCTCTCAGGCCACCTCCACAGGACTTGGGACATTTTTCACCCTAAGAATTCCAAAGCCCCCCTTCAATAATAATCTAGAGTACTTGAAATCTAGGCCAAAAGAGGTGCAAGAAGTCTGTCTTCCCTTTTGACGCTCACAGCTCAAATTCTAATTTACCCACTTAGTAGCCTCCTATTTTCTAGGCTATTGTTTTGGGGGGAGCATCAGGCCCACCCCCAACATTTACAGGGCTTAGAATAAGAGTATCATTTGGAGGTCCACATAACATACATTTACAGATATAATTTAACAGAGCAAGCTAAAACAATGTTTAACCTCTGTGTAGGCAGAGTAACAGCCTCTGCAATCCAAGGATCCTGTGGATACATTACCTTATACCATAAAGGGATTTTGTGAGTGTGATTAAGTTAAAGACCTTGAAATGAAGTGACAATCCTGGATTATCTAGTCATGTCATCACAAGGATCCTTACTAAGAAGGAGGCAGGTGAGTCAGAGAAGGAGATGTGACAATAAGCAAAAGTTGGAGTGGTTTGGTACCATGGGAGAGGAATGATAGCATCTAAAAGATGGAAAAAAGCAAGGAAATAGATTCTCCCCTAGCACCTTTGGAGAGCAGGCAGCCCTGCTCACCAATTTTGGATTTCTGACCTTCAGGATTGTTCAGTAACACATTTGTGTTGTTTTAGCCACTCGGTTTTGGTTAATTTTTACAGCAACATTAAGAATAGCCCTCCTACCTTCCTAACAATACAATTTTAAAAACTGTACATATGCTTTTACAAGACTGCAAGTTAGCAAAATATCAATGGTGATTAAACTTAATGATTATTTTGCATGGTGAATGGTCTGAATGTCAGTGATATTTAAATGAATACTTAAGTAATATATGTAATTCATTAATTATTTTTATTCCATTCTCTTTACTTTTCTTGCCTTTATTTCAGCATAATTACAAATTATAGAGAAGTTGCTTTTAATAGACAGTATTGCAAAATTAGATAACCTTTTTTTGAGTTATTGCAGTTCTCAGATAATATTTTTTATCAATTATAACATGGAGAAATTTGGTTCTACTGAGGCAGTAGCAACTGAATTGTTATTAAAACTCTTAAAAAATATTTAGATTTAGAAATAAATGATTACTTTATATATCATATTCACACTCTAAGGGGATCACCTATGACAAATTATCATTGTCTCAGAAAGAAAAAAACAAATATTTAATTTAAGCAAATAGATTGCTATCATATATAGGTGTGATTTTCCACATCTATAAAGCGATTATCTAGAATACCTAAATTATTATTTTTATTTTTTTCAAATGGGATGTTAAAAGAAAATTTAAAAAATAGAAATAAGATGCTTAATATGTTCAAACCTTTCATTTCAGTTGAAACTATAACAAGATCTAGAATGGCCAGAATGTAGTTTTAAGTTTATTTGTATACAAACCTTATCCTTTATCATCAGGCAAGTGTTTTCATTTCCTGTTTCCAGTTTCTTTATGTTTTATTGGAATGTCTCTTTGATGCATATTTCTCATGCAGTTTATTTCGATTTAGATTTTTTTTTCAAAGAATCAAAAAGTGCTTTTTATTCTTTTTAAAGTGAAGTAACCAAACTCATATCTGTTGATGTTTTTGTTGAAAATACTGCACAATGGTGAGTACCTTGAGCACTGTGAGCAGGAACACAGAGAGCTAGTGCTTGGCCCTGCTGGAAAAATGATATTATCTATTGCATTCAGCCTACAGGAGAGGATATATTGAAGTAATTCGTGTTGTCATTTCCCTAAATCCTTCCCCTTTCTCCAAAGTCTCATCAGTCTCAATCTGATCAGTCTGCTACCAGGCTGTTTGACGCAGCCCATCACCCTTTGGGTATTAAGATATAATGGTCTTTTATTTTGAAGATTGGGAAAAGAAATGTGCTCCAGCACATGGACAGTTTACAAAATACCCTCTGAAGTCAAGCACGTCAAGTCCCCTTTTAGGGATGTTCTGTTCTCAACCCACAGAAATGTCTCTTCTCCCTATTGCCTGAAAAAAAAAAGATAATAACAAAGGCAGAACCCATTATTACAATATAACATAATGAGCCACGCAGCACATGTGTGCATGCTACCACACACACACACACACACACACACACACACACACACGGCATTTAGGTAAGTTGTTCAAGCTTGTTCTAATAACAGTGAGCATTGGGATTCAAACCACAAAGGTCATTCTGGTACTCTAGCCTGTTGCCTTAAGAGTAGGGATTTATAGTTCTTTCTCTCATTTAATTATCTAGTATCTTACCCTTAACCTTTGTCACTCAAATTCAGCTCATATTTTCCTTCTTTGGGGAAGGCCTCCTGATTTCCTTTTGAACTTTGTAAACATAAGTCTGATTTTACAAGTGATGTGTCTATTAATCATCTATTTGATTACAGTCTCCTGATTTCTGAGTTCCTTGAGGATAGGGATTGTGTCTTACTCATTTATGTATTTCTGAGACCTTACAGCATGCCTGGAAGATAGTAAGAGCTGAAAAAATACGTTTTAGCTAAATTAAGTTGAATAAAAGAAAGTTATTGCCCTAAAAAAAAAAAAAGAAAAAGAAATCCACCACTATTGTAATTCAGTAAATATAGAACCGTAAGCGTGGGCATGACATACAGAAGTCACTCACATGTCTTTAGGTTTCAGACTCCTTAGCCCCTGGGATATTTTAAGAGGAATCTTGAGAAGATTCCACTTTTTCTTGAGTAGTTTATTCAAGGCCTTTCCATGCTCTCAGCAAATTCTTCCTGACATTTAACCTGAAGCACTATTTTCTGAATGATGGGCTGCAGCTCTGAGAGAGCTGCTGTAATTGCCAAAGTTTCATTCTTACCACTGGGGCATATTAAAGCTTTGAGAACATCTTAACTCAGCACATTTTAAGGAGCAGTATTTTTAGTTTCTTGGCTCAATGATCCAGTTTTAATTCAGGAAACAAAAGGTGTTGGTTTAAGTAACAGTGATATAGCATCACCCTGTTTCCTCTCTGAAGCCTTTTCATCAACTCTATTTAAGCACAATCATTCACTCCTTTCCCCATGTTCTCAAAGCCATTTTATTTAAAACACACACACACCTGCAGTCGCACACATATACACAGAACATTACATCATGTTTAGATGCTGTTTCACATGTACAAAGTGATATAGGTATAGGTTGTAGTTGCTTGATTTTCCTGAGAGTTTTCTTCTTGGGAGATTCTTCAGTGCCTTTCCAGTAAGAGAGGACTTTCAGTAAACGTTTGGGAAATACATGAATACCGAGTGAGATGAAGTGATGTGGGGCTTGAAGTAACCTTGTTACCTTTGTTTCTGTTGTTGTGAATGTTACATATATGTGTCTCCCTAGTATATTTGCCCAAGATTTCCTCTAAGTGATATACACTGGTGACAATACTGGTATAGAGGTTGTACACCTTGATCTTTACGAGGAAACACGGCATTATTTTTCAGAGTGGTGGAAAAATGTGCCTTCCTATCAGCAGTGTATAAAAGTTCCTATTTATCTAATCACGATCTGATCCTTGATATTTTTAGACACCTTGATTTTTGCCAGTCTAGTTGGTATGTAGTGGTATATCATTGTGGCTTTAATTTGTGTTATACGGTTACTAATGAGGTTGAGCACATTTTCAAATGTTTGTCACTTTTGAAGACTTCATGTTTTAGAGCAGTTTTAGGTTTACAACAGGACTGAGAAGGAACTACAGAGATTATTCCCCATATGTCCTCTACTTCCCTGTTCCTCGCATGCATAGCCTCCCCTGTTTTGAACATCACTCCTCAGGATGGTACTTTTTTTTTTTTAACCAAGGATGAACCTACATTGATTGACATCCATAATCTCCCAAAGCCCATAGTTTCCTTTTTTTAAAAAAAAAAAAATCAAGGTCTAGTTGATTTATAATATTGTGTTAATTTCTGCTCTATTGCAGAGTGATTCAATTATGTTTTTAATATATATGTATTCTTTTTGATTATGGTTTATTATAGGATACTGAATATATTTTCTTGTGCTATACAATAGGACCTTGTTATTTATTCATTCAATATATAATAGTTGGCCCTATTTAATTTTAATGAAGTGTAGTTGTCTTACAATGTTGTGTTAGTTTCAGGTGTATAGCAAAGTAAGTCAGTTACAAATATATATACCTCCGTTCTTGCCAGATTCTTTTGCCATATAGGTTATTACAGAACATTGGGTAAATTCTCCCGTGTTAAACAGTAGGTCCTTGTTGGTTATCTATTTTATAGATATTAGTGTAAATATGTTAATTCCCAACTCTTAAATTTGTCTCCCCTCCATGTTTCCCCTTTGGTAACCATAAGTTTGATTTTGAAATCTGTTTTGTAAATAAGTTCTTTTATTTCATTATTTATTAGATCCCACATATAGGTGATATCATGTGGTATTTATCTTACTCTGTTTGATTTACTTTACTTAGTATGATAATCTTTAATTTCATCTTGTAGTTTCCTTTAGGGTTCACTTCTGGTGTTATACATTCTATGGATATACATCCATCACTGTAATACAGGGTTTTTGCCCTAAAAATTCTCTGGGTTCTGCCTATTCATTCCCCACCCCCAAACCACTCTATTATCTCCCTAGTTACACATTTTCTAGAAGTCATCTAGTTGGAATAGATATGTAGCCTTTCAGATTGACTTCTTTCACTTAGTTATATGCATTTAAAGTTTGTTCACGTCTTTTCATGGCTTGAAACCTCATCTCTTTTTAGTGTTGAATAATATTTCATTTTCTGTATGCCCACATGTATTTATCTGTTTATATGTGGAAGGCAATCTTTGTTACCTCCAAGTTTTGGCAATTATGAATAAATCTACTATAAAATCCTTGTGCAAGTTTTCAGTGGATGTAAGTTTGCAGATACTTTTGGGTAGGTGTCAAGGAACATAACTGCTGGATTGTGTGATAAGAATGTTTTGTTTTGTAAGAAAGTACCAAACCATCTTTCCAAGCGGCTGTACCATTTTGTATCAGTAATGCATGAGAGTTCCTATTGCTCCACATCTTTGTCAGCACTCGATTTTGTCAGTGTTCTGAATTTTGGCCCTTCTAATAGGTGTGTAATCGTATCTCATTTTAATGTGCATTTTTTCCAATGACGTGATCTTTTCATATGCTGATTTGCCATTTATACATCTTTGGTGAGGTGTAGTAAAAGTCTTCGGCCTATTTTTATTTTTAAATTTTTCTTCATTTGAAAGTTTTAAAGTTTTTTTAGTACACGGACATTTATTTATTCACTGGTTTATAGGTGACTTACAGTATTAGTTTTGGGTGTAAAATATAATAATTCAGTGTATTTATATTATACTTCATACTAAGTTATTATAAAATATCGATTATATTCCCTGTGCTGTACATTACATTCTTTTTTCCAATTTTTCCCACTTTATCAAGATATAATTGACATACAACAGTGTATGTTTAAGGTGTACATCATAATGATTTGATGTATGTATATATTATGAAATGATCACCACAATAAGTTTAGTCACTACTATCCATTACTTCACATAGTTAACAGTTTTTCTCCTTGTGATGAGAACTTTCAAGGTTTACTCTTTTAGTAGATTTTGAAAAAAAAAATATGTAACTATAGTCATCATGTTGTACATTGCATCCCCAGAACTCATTACCTTATCACTTTGGCCCATTTTTAAGTTTTTTTTTTTTTTTTTTGAGTATTAAGAGTTTTTTATATATCTCGGATAACAGTTATTTATCTGATGTCTGTTGCAAATCTTTTCTCCCAGTCTATGACTTGTCTTCTAATTCTCTTGACATTGTTTTCTACAGAGCAGAAAATTTTAATTTTAATGATGTTCAGCTTATCAATTACTTCTTTCATTAATTGTGCTTTTAGTGTTATATAAAAATGCAATCACATATCCAAGGCCATCTGGGTTTTCTTCTATGTTGTCTTTTAGGAGTTTTATAGTTTTGCATATTACACCTAGATCTTTTATCCATTTTGAGTTAATTTTTGTCAAGGTATAGTCTATGCCTAGATTCACTTTGTTTTTTTCTGCATTTGGATATTCATTTGTTCTAGTGATATTTATTAAAGAGAGACTATTTTTGCTCTATGTATTACCCTTGTTACTCTGTCAAAGATCACTTGGCTGTGTTTTTGGGGGTCCATTTCTTTGCTCTGTCTTCTATTCCATTGATTTGTCTATTCTTTCACCAGTACCACACTGTCTTGATTACTGTAGCTTTATAATATGTCCTAAGGTCAGGTAGTGTCAGTCCTTCCAACTTAGTTCTTTTTCAATATCGTATGGCTAATCTCCATATAAATTTTAGAATTAGTCTGTTGATACCTGAAAAGTAACTTATTGGGATTTGAATTTGGATTTTATTGAATCTGTAGATCACATTGACAAGAACTGACATCTTGACTATAATGAGGTCTCCTATCCATGAACATTGGATACCTTTCCATTTATTTAGTCCTTTTGATTTTATTCAGCAGAATTTTGTAGTTTTCCTCATATAGATAGTGTACATATTTTATTAGATTTAGACCTACATATTTCATTTGGGGGGCTGCTGCGGTAAGTGGTATTGTGCTTTTGATTTCAAATTATAGTTGTTCAATGTCACTATATAGGAAAGTAGTTAACTTTATATTAACCTTGTATCCTGCAACCTTGCCATATTTACTTACAAGTTCCAGAAGGTTTTTGTTCTTGTTGATTCTTTTGGAATGATGATCAAGCCATTTGTGAACAAAAACAGTTTTACGTCTTCCTTCCTAATTTATATACCTTTTATTTCCTTTTTTTTTTGGCCTCATTGCAGTAGCAAGGACTTCTGGTTAAATGTTGAAAAGAAGTGATAGGAGGGGGACATCCTTACCTTATACCTGCTTCTTAGAAAGTTTCAAGTTTCTTATGATTAAATATGATGTTAGCTGTAGGTTTTTGTTGGTAGTTTATCAAGTTGAGAAAGTCCTCTCTATTCCTGGTTTAAATTGGGTGTTTTTATTTTATTTTTTTATTTTTATTTTTATTTATTTATTTATTTTTTATCTTTGGGAATAGATTTTATTTCAGCCTTCTCTCAGGGTTTGCTGGAGACCATTTGAGATCCCTTGAATCAGGTTCTTTGGTAACAAGTGCTGTATCTTTTTTTGGGGGGGGGTGTTTTTATTAAGAATCGGTGTTGTGTTTGTCAAATGCTTTTCTATATCTATTGATATTATTATCTGATTTTTTTAGTCTGTTGATGTGATGGATTATGTTAATTGATTTTCATGAGCGATATTGGTCTATAGTTTTTTTTTCTTGATATACATTTGTCTGTTTTTCAGTATTAGGGTGATGATGCTGACCTCACAGAATAAATCTGGACGTATTCCCTCTGCTTCTCTCCTCTAACAGAGATTGTAGAGAAATTGGTATACTTTCTTCCTACATGTTCGGTAGAATTCCCCAGTGAACTCGTCTAGAACCAGTGCTTTCTGTTTTAGAAGGTTATGGATTATTACTTTAATTGCTTTAGTAGATATAGGCCTATTCAGATAATTTATTTCTTCTTGTGTGAGTTTTGGGAGATTAAGTTTTTGAAAGAATTGGCCTGTTTATGTTCTTTATCAGTTTTGTGGACATAGAGTTGTTTATTACCATTTGCTTTTCTGTGACATGTTTGTGTGTTTTGTCTATTTTCTATATTTTCTTCCCTTTTAGTGATTTTCAGACATTTTCACATATGTTTAACTACTTAACATTTTGTCAGTTATTTGTGCTCCAAATATCTTAGTTTAATTTTATATATTCCCAATGTACCAAATTTTCCATAACTATATAGTGGCTTACTTTAGTGCTAATGATGATAGTCTTTGACTCTATTTTGTCTTATTTTTTTGTTTTTGTTTTTAGTACATCATGTATTTGTCTAGGATGCCTTTTTTTTTTTTTGTCATTTTAGGGCTGCAATTGTGGCATATGGACTATTTTGAGACCCTTAAGGGCCTGGCTTGTTGAAGGAATCAAAGGCTTAGTTCCTCCCACTTTGTGTTCTTTGGTGGTCCTATTGTGGCCCTTTGCCTTTAAGGCAGCTCTGCCTCTCCTCAAACCACACTGCATATTGAGTGACTGCCCCATGTTCTTCAGTGGGGTTTGTGAGCCCAGCAGTATATCACAAATTGGGTCCTATCAGAAATCCAGCTGCTTTGTAACAGGTCAGTAAATCTCTTAGTCTACCCTATCGCTAGAATCAGAAGTTCTGGAGAAAAGGTGACTGTGGTCATTGATCTTTGGAATGAGTATCAAATAAAATTGTATTGTCTTTCTAGTGTATGCCTTGGATTGTTACCCCTAACCCCTCCTGACCACCTTCCAGGACTGAAGGACTCATTTTCCTAGCTGCTGGGCATCATTGTCCTCTCTGACTTGCCCTTGTCTGAAGAGGACTGCCATGCCCAAGGATTAGCCTGCATCCAGTGACTCTTGATGCATCTGTGTGTGCCCAGATCAGGACACCTCTCAAGGACCATCCTATCTCAGAGTCCCCTGTGGTGCTGGTTGAGACTTTTATTGTGACTGTAAAACAGTCTCTGAAAATCTTGCTTTTGTCACTTCCCCACAGGTATGATTTTATCGGCACTCCCTAATGAACTTGCATGTGAATCTGTCTGGGAGTCTGCTTTCCTGGAGAAAATCAATCTAAAAGTTTCATTTTCAAAATATTTTAGAACTAACATGGCTTCCTAGAGTTATATACTTTAAATATTTATACTATTTCATGAATTCTAGTACTGGGAGCCATTTAGAAATAATCTAATTTTACGTCATTCTAAAGTAAAAACTTGAACTATGTCTAGTCACTTATGATGGAGCATGAAAACGTGCGAAAATAGAATGTGTACCTGTATGTGTAACTGGGTCACCACGCTATACAGTAGAAAAAAAATTGTATTGGGGAAATAACTATTTTAAAAAAAGAAAAAATAATAAAGTAAAAACTTGAGACTCTAGAGTTGAACTATCTCATAAAAAGTCACCAACTCACTTTACGGTCTCCTGTTGTCTCTAAACAAAGGAGACTGAACTCTAATCTTTACTGTTTAAGTTCTGTTATTCACGTGATCTGTGGTTCTGAGCCTTTGAGACCAGCCTTTGGTGCTGTGTTCCTTCTTTGTCTTTTGTATATTTTTAGTTCTTTCCTTAGATACGCATAACAAGTTTCTTCAGATAGTTTTGAGCTGTGGCCACAAAACAGAGCATAGAAAATGTAGCCAAAGGTGCTATAGCAAAGAACTTTGATGTATTTTTCTTGCTTATATCTTGTAACACCCTTACCACTATTGGGCATGAATGTGCGTACAGGGTTGGTTTTGTGGGCATGTGATTGGTTCTAAATTCAGAAGGTCCAAACTCTTCATTTCATGCTCATTGGCTGCCTTGAAATTCACAGTCTTTTTTTTTTTTTTTTTAAACCATGAGGCCCAAATTTAATTTTTCAATGGACATCACATGTAATGTAGCTGGTCCTTGGTAGACTATTCAGTATAGAAAGAGGAACATGGCTTTGGGTAGCCGAAAGATATGGGATTGAATCATGCCTCTGTCCCCTATATTTTATGGCCTCAGGCAAAATTTTTCAACCCCCTGGACCTCTTTCCTCATTGAGAAAATATTGATGACAGGGCTTATGTATTTGAAATTTACTAGTGGAAAAGACCTAATTAACAAATAGGATCACAGTAACTCTCATGTGAAAAAATTAGAATTAGTGAAGTTAAGCCAGTGGGCTCTGGAATCCCATTTTCAGGGTTCATATTTGAGCTTTGTCATTTACCAATGGTGATACCTTGGATAAGTTCCTTACATATTCCTTGTGTCCCATCTGGAAACCATAAGGTCTGTGTGAATGTTAAGTGAGTTAGTTGTAACTTCTCCAGCCATGACCTGGTCTATGGCATTCATTCAAAGGTTAACTGTTATTGGTTTTAGGAAAAAGGCTCAGACTCTTCTGATATATGCCTCCTAGGAGGGAAAATAATCAAAAAGATTCTTTATAGAGAAAAGGGGGGCAGCACACATGAACCCTGTTGTAGCGGAGGACATGGCTGCTACGTACCGTAGCAGAAAGCACGTAGCCTTGTCTGCTCAGCAGTTTCACTTAGCGGTCACCTCTGGACTGGTCATTGTGTCCCTGAGGAGAAGAGTGCTCCCCTGTCAGCAGGCTCTAAGTAGTTCATTCTACTGTACAGTTTTACACAGTTTGCCTCTGTAGCAGAAAATTTAGGGGCACAAGGTCCCCATGATACTTCTGTGCTCATTGTCTTCAATTTTATCCTTGGTACCTACTTGGAGCCCAGAAGCCTTCTGTCATAACTTACCTCACTTGTCCTCCCCGAGTGAGAAAGGGGCCGGGATGAGCTCTGAGAGGGAATTCCAAATGCTTGCAACATAATTCAGCCTGTTCTCAAGATGTGGTGTTGTGAATAACAAAAGCAAATAAGCACTGCAAAAAAACAAATCCCAAACTGAACAGGCTTATTCTCTTTCTGGATTACTTTCTCCTTGCTATGGACTGAATTGTGTATATTCAAAGGCCCATGTCGAAACTCTAAACCCCCACTAAGGTGGTGTTTGGAGAAGGGGCCTTTGGGAAGTAATTAGACCGGGTCCTGGGGGTAGGGTTCTAGTGGCTTTCTAGAATGAGGGAGAGCGCTGTTTCTCTCTCCACATACCCTCAGCAAGGGAAGGCCATGTGAGGACACACTGAGAAGAGGCCTTATTCAAGCCAGAAAGAGGGTGCTGACTGGGACGTGACCATGCTGGCATTCTGCTCACAAACGTCCAGCCTCTACAACTGTGAGAAAACAATTCTTTGTTATTTAAGCCACACAGCCTATAATATTTTGTTATGACAGCCTGAGCTAAAATGATCCCTTTTGACAGGTTTTTTTTTGGGGGGAGGGAGGCAACCCTGCAGCCTATGGGGTCCCTGGCCAGGGATCAGATCCGAACTGCACTTGAGACCTACGTTGCAGCTGTGGCTATGCTGGATCCTTTAACCCACTGTGCCTGGCCGGGGATTGAACCTGAGTCCTGGTGCTGCAGAGAGGCCACTGATCCCATTGTACCACAGCGGAAACCCTGATAGCTTTTTTCATGTTTTTTTTTTTTTTTTCCCTCTTATCCTCACTTGTATTCATGCTCTCCAATCACTAATAAACTAATTGCCAGAAATGTTTAGGTAACAATTAATTGATGAATCCCTCCATATAAGAGCATTAAGAGACAATTTAGCTTCCTGTTGTGGCTTGCATGGTGCCTCCCAAAAGATATATGAAGTCCTGACTCCCAGTATCCGTGCCTGCTATCTTACTTGAAAATCAGGTCTTTGCAGATGTGATCAAGATGAGGTCATAGCAGAGTAGGGTGGGACCTTAACCTAATATAACTGTCTCCCCATAAGAAGAAGAAAGTGCTCTGTGAGGGCACAAACATAGGAGGAAGGTCTATCTGATGACAGAGGCAGATATTGGAGTGAGGCACCTGCTACGCAAGGAATATCAAGGACCTGTGGCCACCATCAGAGGGAAGGGAGAGGCAAGAAAGCCTTCTACCCAGAACCTCAGAGGGACCCTGGCTGTGCTGACATCTCAATTTCAGACTTCTAGCCTCCAGAACTGTGAGAGAATATATTTCTGTCTTAAGTCACACAGTTCGTGGTACTTTGTTACGGCAGCCCCTAGGAAACGACCACACTTGTCTTCCCTCATTCAAGCAGTGTTTTATTCTTGCTTTAGTCTTTCTGCTCAGTCATTGCCATCCATAGAATTGCCTTCGAAGCCTATGAACAGGATACACAGGCACGAGGACTTTTGAAATTCTAGTCATCTGATTTTGTGGAGTAAAAGATGATCTGCAGAGGGTATGGAATCCACGCCACAATGTTGCCTAATCCCTCCGGGCTCACACATTCTTTAGCCTGTTAAGTAAACCCAACAACCACTAGGGAACAAAGTGCACATGCATGTGTGATGGTGTTGGGAGCCGATTTCAGTCTAGTTCTTGCCAATTTGTGGTTGATGAAAGGCCACAGTCTGTTCATCTCAGGGGTGGAGAAAGCTGTATAAACTAGAAAGGACAGTAGAGCTTCTTGTTGATTTGTATTACAGATGCCTTTTATTTACAGAATCTCACTTCCAATTGTGCAATGCTCTTTTAAAGATTCTTGAAATATTTGTTTATAACTGTTCAATCACTCCCAGATAAGCAGAAATAACTCAGTTTCATATGTTTTATTTTTCAACACAAGAGGGCAGCATTGTAGCACTATTAAGTTCCTGCAGGGCTCACACTGCTGTACTTTGTGTTGTGTAGGTTTACATACAATATACCTTGGAGTTCCCGTTGTGGTGCAGTGGAAACGAATCGGACTAGGAACCATGAGGTTGTCAGTTTGATCCCTGGCCTCACTCAGTGGATTAAGGATCCGCCGTGAGCTCGCGGACCTGGCTCAGATGCTGAGAGTTACTGTGGCTCTGGCATAGGCTGGCAGCTACAGCTCTATTTAGACCCCTATCCTGGGAACTTCCATAATATGTCACAGGTGCAGCCCTAAAAGGACAAAAGACAAAATAAATAAGTAAATAAATAAGTACAATGTACCTTTTTCAAATGGATAATCATTTAAGAGTTGCACAAAAGAAGACCCAGACTGTTTATGACTCACATGACATTGATTTTCAAAGTAGTTTTAAAAACAGTACCCTCCCATGAGCATTCACACACATTTTGTATATTTCATATTTGTTTCTGATCCTGTAGTAATCACCCAATTCTGAGAAGACTAGGCGCTATTGTGTTTTGCAGTGTTTGTATATGTATGGTAATTTTCTAGAAATCTGAATTCATTTGAAAGGAATTTTCTGTCATGTTCCTGAGAAGTAGAGAGGGTCCCAGGAGATAGGTCTGTTTGACATAAAGGATGCATAGCCCACAGAGCAGGTGAGTGCCCTGTCAGATGGGACACAACATGTCTGTGAGAGAGAGAAGCTGGTGCCAAAGACTCTTTAGGTCTGTACAAATAAATGGCCTTGGAGATGGGAGAAACAAGTGCAATAACAATAGTAATAATAACAATAAGTACCAATTTTGGCTGTTCATCTCATCTTAGATCTTTTATTTGCTCACCACTATCATTCTTAATCTAATACTCTTGTAAAATTACTCTCGTCTGTAAGGGTGAGGAAGAACAAGCCTGGTTTGGTTGACTTGCCCTTCGGTTTTTGGTGGCAGTGCTGATGGCCAGATCCAGGCTTCTCCCACTACACGTTGCTTCTCCATCTGCAGTAAAAGAGAGTGAATTCAGGGACTCGGTGTAAAAAGTTATTGTATTTGATATTCAAACTTCACCCGGACCCCATCCAATTCATGTATTTAATTTAGTCAAGGCTATTCTGATGGTTAATTTTATGTGTCAACTCTACTGGGCTAATGGAGTTTATCAGATAGCTGGGAAAATGTTATTTCTGGGTGTGTCTGTGAGGGCCAAGAGATTAACATTTGAATCAGGAAAGATCAGCCTTACTGGTGTAGATGGGGAGCATTCCGTCCTTTGACGTAGATGGTAGATGCCCATCATCCAGTTTTCTGAATAGAGAAAAAGGCAGGAGAAGGGTGAATTTGCTCTGTGTGAAGCTGAGCCATCCGTTATCATCCATTATAATCAGTGCACCTGTTTCCTGGGCCTTTGGACTCAGATCAGGACATGGCTGGATTGCACAGCTGGCTTTCCTGATTCTCCAGCTTGCAGATGCTAGATGTCGTATTTTTTTTGGCCTTCACAATGGTGCGAGCCAATTCCTATAATAAATCTGTGTATTTTATATACATTTATAGGTTTTGCTTTTCTGACAAATCCTGACTATATAGCTACCTTAAGCAAAATATAAATTTTACTATTGCATTTATTATTTTTGGCTCTTTACATCTGTACAACCATTTAATGCTTTAGGGCTGAGAATCTTTTTTTTTTTCTTTTTTTTTTTAGGGCCACACCTGCAGCATATAGAAGTTCCCGGACTAGGAGCCCAATTGGAGCCGCAGCTCTGGCCTATATACCACAGTCACAGCAACGCCATATTCAAGCCATATCTGTGACCTACACTACAGCTCACAGCAACGCCAGATCTTTAACCCACTGATCAAGGCCAGGGATCGAACCCGTGTCCTCATGTCCTCATGGATATTCATTGGGTTCTTTACCACTGAGCCATGATGGGAACTCACAGGTCTGAGAATCTGGATGTCAATAGCACTGCGGGGGAGACCCCAGAAGTCATTTATTTATTTATTTATTTATTTATTTATTTATTAAGCTTTAAACATACAATTTATTGAATGTTAGTTTAACCTCCATTAAGCTGTTTTTTTTTTTTTTTTTTTTTTTTTTCCCCTCCAGTCCCTTTTAGAGTTCTGTCTCCTGGTACAAGTGCGTCAGGGACTGAGGAGGGAGAACTGGCTTTTGTCCAGTAGTGCAGTGGGTTCACATCACAGGTGTTCCCCTGAAAAGCCCAGGGCATGGCAAGGATGAGAGGTTACCATCTGCATTACCTGCCAGGGGCAGATATGGAAGACAGCGCCTTGACTCTTGAGAAAGAAACACAGGCAACCACAAATGGCTGAGGTAGATTGTCCATGATTCCCAATGGTTGACATCATGGACCAGTCCTGTCTATTCCTGAATCAGGGCTGTATCTTTTGAGGGTAACATCACCTTAGGAGTCAGAAAGGCTTGAATTCCTGTTCCAGGTTTGTCATTCTCTGGCTCTTGGCTTTGGGCAGACTCCCTGAGCCTCAGATTCCTCATCTGTGAAAAGAAAGATAAGAATAATACCACTTTCTTGGGATTAATAAATAAATCGTGTATGTATGTATGTGTGTATATGTAATTATTTGGTACACACATACCCATTCAACAAATATGGCAGTCCTTTAAAAAAAATTCATTTTGATCTACTTTACTTTGTGACAAGGACACCAGTCTCTAACTCAGAGCCATCTACAGCTCTGAGCAGTGCCCACTGAGGCCACTGGGTGTCTCTAGAATGCTTGAATTTTAAGAGTAAGAAAAAAGATGCTTCTGAACATGCTCTATAAACTGTAAAGCTTTGTAAAAATATAAGATTATAATGATTAGTTCTCTGAAATCAACTTCTACGTGATATATACTATATATATATATATATATATATATATATATATATATATATTTTTTTTTTTTTTGTCTTTTTAGGGCTGCACTTGCAGCATATGGCGATTCCCAGGCTGGGGGTTGAATTGGAGCTATATCCGCTGGCTTACTCCACAGCCGCAGCCCTGCCAGATCTGAGCCCCATCTGCGACCTACACCACAGCTCATGGCAATGCCGGATCCTTAACCCACTGAGCTGTACCTATACTTTTGCACACATCTAGTTAGTTCAAATCAGTATTTATAGAGCACCTCGTATATGTTAGGGAAATACCCATTCATTTTACAATGTGCACTCTTCTAGGCACTGCATATAGCAGGAACAAAATGGACTAAAGCTTTGCCCCTGGAGCTTATATTTATAAGGACGGCAGTAAACAAACACACACAGGTAGAATGGTGGAATGTTTGGTAATAATATGAAGAAAAATGGAGCTGGGTAAAGTTGAGAATAATGGTGGATGGCATTTTAGATAGTGTGTCTTAAGAGCCTTCTTTCACAGGGTGCAAACTGAATACAAAACTCAACTAAATAAAGGAATGAGCCACATATATATACCCTGGAAAAGTGAGCTCTCATCAGAGAGAATAAAAAGTAAAAGACCTTGAAAGCAAGGTATGTGGTTATGACATTTAAGACACAGCAGGGTGAGCAGGGTGAACCATGCAAATCGATAGGTTTCCTGTATAATTCATTGTCTTTTGAGGAGACAGTATCTATTATAACTTTATAGCTCCTTGGTTGTACATGTATTCCCCTATAATATTATAATAAGAAAAATGATAATAATTAGTATTATTGAGTGCTCACGTATACTAGGTTTAGTCCTTACAACCCTATCAGATAAATATAATTATCCTCTATTATTCAGATAATCGAAAGAGCCTTCTTATGATAACACATTCAGGAAGTGGGTGAGGCAGCCTTTTGTTTTTGTTTGAAATGTGCAGGCTGCAGAGTAACTCAGTGGGAAGACGGAGGAGCAAAAAGCAATGATGTGACAGGAGTTGTGGAAAGCTCCCAAGAGCAGGTGACATACGACTTGTGCCCTGGAGGATAAGACTAAGTTCTTAAGGGAGAAGAAGGCAGGGATGGGAGTGGAGAGAGACTCTCCTGGTGGAAACAAAGCAATGGAAGCTCGGGAGAGCATGGTTTGTGCAGGAAAGAGCATATAGTTAAGCGAAACTGAAGAATCTATAACATTGAGTGTAATAGATATGTTCTTGTGCCTTCAAGTACCAAGGGGAAGGTCTGCTCCTGTGATATAGGAACCTCCCAGCCATGGCTGGGTGGAGATGGAACCCTGACCCAATTATAACGGAACCTACTGTAGTAGGGACATGTGACTTGTGCGGCTTGACTCAAGCTCATGGTTGGCCGAATCAGATTCTCTCTTTCAAAATTTCGAAGCAAAGATACCAAGACTATTGCTAGTCTGTGGAGGGCCCTAGAATAGGGAGGTTACCCCAATTTGGGGGCTCAGGAATTTATTTGAGGCCATGTGAAAACTGTCTCTAGAAAGAGAAAAATGCAGCAAGGGCAGAGATGAGCAAAGATGGAACATCATGAGGTCTCTGAGGAAAAGAAATGGAGGCACAGCCCCTCAGTTTCTGCTGCTTTTACTGTTCCCAATTTTTTAGGGCTCATGAGATAGGTCTGTTTTCTGTCCTGGATCTCACAGATCTTTCTGTCTTAAAATTAGGGGGGATCATATAACCTATTATCCAATATGGCATACGTCTGGGAGTGGAAGTAGGTGCAGTGAATAATTGCAAGCATAAACTGGACAGTGACAGATATGAACTGGGACATAAGCAATGGCAGATGGAAGGATTTAACCACTTGCTCTCCAGAGAATAACTGATGATGACAATGACAACAGAGCAAAATTTCATTTGTGGTGTTTGCCAATTTCCATGGTATAAATACTCCCACCACAGCTGATTCTAAACCCTCAATGCAATATCAACCGGTGGAAAAATTCCTGAAAATTTAATAAATCAGCTTTCTCAGCCTGTGACAAGTCTGCTCCAGCTGGGTGCACAAGGCCTGACCTAAAATACCTCTCTCCCCCAGGTCCACTCTGCTTTGTTTTCATTTCAGTGTTTTGAGTGCATTGGATTCTTGCAAATCCAAAAGTACTGACTAGAAAGAACAGTGGTGCATCTGGGCCTGAAACTATAGGTAGTGAGAAGTCCGCCTCTGAGCCTCCCTTCCAGCTCCTTGAAGAGAGAGACTGCCTGAACCTCCCTTTCATTCCACGTGTACCCAGCACAGTGAGGGATACACAGTAGCTGTCAGTAAATAACTGTTGATTAGTGCTTCACCGTTCACTCATTGGCTCCCTGAGAGTGGGGTTACCCGGCTGTGATTTGCAATTTGCCTATCAGCAGTGGGAAGGCTCCTTTGTGACAGGCCAGCAAATGCCAGCTTCTCAGGGGACGCCGAGCCTGGGCTCTGACATTCTCACCCAGATCTGATTGCTGTCAGCTCACCATCCCCTGTCAAACACTAGGCTTCCGTATGCAGAAAATGCAGTTGATTCACTCAGCGGTGGGGGAGCCTTACCCTATAGCCACGTGGGCACTAAGTGCCTGATCAGGGCTCCTACTTGGCTTGTTCACGTTGGCCTGAGGCAAGTGCTGTCACCCTCATTCTTCAGCCTTCATTCTTTCAATAACACAGTCTTTGCCTTCGAAAACGCAGAAGCTTCCAGACTGCTAGGGAAGCAAAGGTCACCCAAGCTTATTAACTGAGCCTGGCTGGTGCAGGCACATTCTTACCTGCACCCTAGATTTTTCTTTTCTCTTCCCTCCTTTTTATTCTCATTTCTGCTTGTATGTAAAGATCTTTATACATTTTCAAAGGCTGGTGATATATCAGAAGAATTCAGGTTCTAATAAACTTCCCACAAGCAATTTTCCTGTTTCTGAGTATGAGACTGCAAGCCATTTCCTCTGGAAATCCTCAATGTAATATTGTTCGATAGTTGATAATTGCACTTTTGCTGGGACAGAATGTATTCCAAATTAGACACATGTGTGCCCACACACACGCATGTGCACACACGACACACACTTTCTGTTCCAGCAGTTCTCAGCTGAAATGAAATGACGTGAAACGACAGTTCTGTGCTTGTGCTACCACTGTCCATTTTAAGTGAATTGCTTAAATAGTTGTTTATTTACAAGTCTTCCCAATTTATATGCCAACCAAAAGAATGATGAAGCAATTATTGTCCGAGGTGAGTTATTCCAAAGTACTGTAAAAATTAAGGTAAAAGATCACACCTGTAACTAAAGATTCTTAAGGCTCAGCTTTCAGTAGATATGCATCAGAATCAAGAAGTCAGCATTCATTCATTGTTCCTGAAACTTTTGGTTGTTATAAGAGCCGTTAACTTTCATAAACTGTAGTGCAAAAATCAACTCGCCACAAAATTCTATGTGCTCAAAATGTGTCCATTGATGTCTTCGATGATGTGAAATAATGTTGTGAGCTAAAATAAAAGATGTTCAGAAAGTTTGCTATTTGCTAAAACACTGTTTAAAATTCTGTAGAAGAGTAAAAATTTTGCATATCTAATAAATATGATTTAATTTGCAGCCACTTAGTGGATCACTATCTGACCATTTAAAACTATGTTGTAGAAGAATATTTGCTGCTATAGAAGGATAAAAAAACATACTTCCAAGTGGTAAAAATGATCTACAAAACTTCATGATAACATTTTTACCCATATGGGTGTGGTGTGGGGTGTGTGTGTGTGTGTTTCAGAAGACTAGAAAAATGCATGCCAACATGGTCTATTAACAGTGGTTATCCCTGGGTGGGATGATTAAAATTAAATTTCTTTATTTCCTCTTTTCATTGTTCAATCTGCTCTGTTTTCATCGTCTTGCACATGCTTGACTATTTTGGTTAAAGGAAAAGTTATTGTCAATGAACTTACTGAATTTGGAAGAGGCTAGAGCCATACATAGTTACCTACAAAGTGAGGCATACATCTGTGGTAAGCTTATGGAGTAAGGGTGTGTGAGTTATTCATTACATTCCTCTCCTTCTGTTGAGCGATAAGTTTTAGAAAGTTGAGCAGGGTTACCTAGAGGAGTGGGAACACCTTGGGTGATGTGAATTGATGCCTGCTTAAAGAGTCAAGGCATCTCATTCCCCCCGAGCAAGAAGAACAAAGCTTTTACTGTACTATTAATTAGAATTCTGCTTTGCATAGTCTGCGGTTACAGATTTCAGTGAAATTGGTGCAGGATCCTATTCTTGAAGGGTTACAAAGCACATATTGTTGTCAAAGTAAATCTAGTACAGAAAGATGGCATCCTTGCAAGAAAAATTAAATACATTTTACGTGGTGCCAACCACATTAGACACCTTCAGAAGTTTTAAGTGTTAAATAGTTAATGAACATTTCCAGGAATCTTGTCAGCATTTTGACTTAAAGATGAATGTTATTTCCCATATGCACAAAACTATACATTTTAATTGTTTCTCTGATGGGAAACAATTGAACTGAAATGTAACATTGTTAACTATGATGGTTCCCAAATAAGGGATCAAGGTAACCATGCAGAAATTTCTATAAAGCAAACATCATATCTTATTCACCTTCTTCCCAAGTGCTTGGCACAGGTCCTGACCCAATAATAGGCAGTCACCAGAAGTATGCATACTTAACAGAGCTGGAAAATGTGCTTACCTGAGATGTCTCCAATCTGTGCTTGCTGTTGAATAGAATGGCATGGTGGAAAAAACAAGGGGCAGAGAGACCAGTGACTTGGGTTCTCATCCCAGCTCTTCTATCAGCTCAGTGTAGGACTTTGCTTTGTGGCTCCATTTACCCATTGGCTATCAAGGGGATTGGACTAGATTAACTCCCATGGTGTTTTCTTTCATATTGAAGTGCCTAAGATTTCATGGCATCCCTCAGAGCCTTTTTCCTTTCTCTCCCTATTGCCCAAGCTCATGTATTTATTAGCGTATTACTGAATGTCTTCTCTGTGTGTCAGGCATTGTATTATATCACAAAGAATAGGCCTGCAAACAAGGCATAATGGTCCCTGGCCTTGGAGTCCCTTCATCCAGTGGGAGAGTTGTGTGCCCACCTACGTGACTGACTGCATTTTGAAAGATTTTACTCATTGTTTAAAGTATGATCTTGATGGAGCTGGTTGATACTTCAATGCGCTTTAACCATTTTTCAGGGTACTGGGTGGGAAGCTCCACTAAAAAAATCATCAGCATGGACAACAAAAAAAGCTGCTCTCCTTCTGCCCTGATGGAGGGATCCTGTGTGCTGCTTCTCCTTGGGAGGCCTATAGGCTTGAGCTCTTTATTTCTAAGTCCAATTTGGTTTTATTGTAAAGTAAGCTCACATAGCTTTAAAATGTCAAAAATGCATCAAAAGGTCCATAATGAAAAATAAAGTCTCTGTCTGAGGACTTCTGGGGAACAGGGAATGTTAAGATTCTTGATCCAGGTGCTGTTCACACAGATGAGCTTACGTGATGAAAATTCGAGAACTATACACTTCCTAGTGAGTGCTTTTCTATATATATATATATGAGACTTCAATAGAAACTTTTAAAATCCACCCCCCCAAAAAGGTATGATCTTACAGTAATGAGAAGTTACTCTTCTTGGGGGAATTGCTTGTCATCATAGAGCTCTCTTTGATAGGATATATGAAATAAAAATGATTAAACTCATACTTTGTATTTCCTTGTTCATTGTTTGAATGGGCCAGAAGAATAACAAAGGTTGTGTTGTTTTTTTAGTTTTTTAGTGACATAGGGGATATATTTCACATTGCAGAATAGATGTGTGTTTAAAATGACGTTTATAAATCATATTTTGTAATCTGTCATATTCTCATTGTACCAGAGTGAACTGTTGATTAGAAGGAGTGTTTCAGTGACATGTAACAAAGGCATATTGTCATGTAATTATGACCCAACCTACACACGTTTTTCTTTTACTTTAAGTTTTTTCTTAACTCAAAGCAGCTCTATACTTTAATAAAATGAAAGTAAGATACTAAAATAATCATAGCCACATTTTGGCACAGCATATATCTTTTTATTTTTTTATCAAAAATTATTTATTTATTTTTAAAATCTTTTTAAGGCCGCTTCTGTGGCATATACAAGTTCTTGGGCTAGGGTTCAAATTGGAGCTACAGCTGCTGGCCTACACCATAGCCAAAGCAATGCCAGATTAGAGCCGATCTGCAGCAATGCTGGATCCTTAACCAATTGAGTGAGGCCAGAGATGGAACCCACATTTTCATGGACACAGTGTTGGGTTCTTAACCCAGTGAGCCACAATGGGAACTCCAGCATAAATCTTTTTATTGCTTCGATCTATAGGGGATGTACTAAAAAATTCCATCTTGTTTTACTTTGGAAACATGCTATACTTTCTCAGGGTAAGTCAGAATAGGCTGGTCATGCTGCTATAACAAAAGACTCCAAACTCCCAGAGGTTAAAACACTATAGATTTTCTTCTTTCACATACCACATATTTGTTTTGGATATGGATGAGCTAGACTGATCATAATCCTTCTGAGCCCCAGGGTGGCAAGTAGCCACCACCTCAGATATTTTCATGAGAAATGCAAGAGGATAAAGAGTGTTCTGGAGGGTCACCCAGACAGTGAATTGTTTGGCTCCATCCAGTTACAAATCATTGGTCAGAGGTAGTCACGTGCTTTGTACTCTCGCAAGGGGGCCAGGAAGTATAAACCTACCATCTGCCTGAAAGGAAGACAGCTGGGACACTTGATGAGTAACAACTAATTACTACCGTACATGGTGTGAAAGACTTGTTTTCAGGCATTAGGTCTCTTAGTTTGCTTGGGAATCAATTAACTGTTGGTTATCCCAGGCACTTGTTTAGTTGAGAAACCATTTTTTAAAAATATCAAAGCGCTATCTTTCTTGAAAAGATCTGCTGCATTTTATTATATATTGCTGACATTTCATCAACATCTTCGGAGTTTAGCCTTATGACAGACTTTGCAATGATGTATATTTCTACATCTTGCCCATGGATATTAATCACTTTATTGCATGTATTACTGTGATTCTCAAAAGCCTTAAAAAAGAAATAAGTTTAGGTTATAGTAGAGGTTTTGTTTCTTTCATTCTTCTTTTCTCCTTTATGTATTCATTTGACTCTTTCAGGGTTTTGCTTTGAATTGCTATTTCAGTATTATTCTTTGACAGTACTCTACTAGTGCTTGCTCATTTTCCATTCTAATGCGGTTCTGAGCCAGAGTAGATAGGAATTTGTCAGAAAACCATTTTAGACTCATAATACTTCTGAATAACAATCTTAAAGGTTCATTTCATTATTCAGCTTTCGTAGGTAAAGTAGTATAAAATGTATGGATGCCTTTTACTTTACATCTTCAAACTAAAGCATTTTTATATGCATTAACAATTTTATTCTTGTTTTTCATTTACTTATTCAACAAATATTTATTGTACTCTTACTGCAGCAGACACTCAAAGTGATTTAATTATGTGAATATTACTAAGAATTTTTGAGGACTGACAAATGATTTTCTAAGTAAGTTAGTCACACTTTGAAGGTTATCAAGGTCCTATTCTTTTATATGAAGCTGGAAATATAAGCTTAGCAATGGAACCTGTGCTCTGAAATACATGTCCAGTGTCAGAGGCTAGATTACATTCCCATGATCCTTTGCAGAATAGTGATATATGCTTTTGGAAGATTATTGATGGGAGGTATTGGCATGATATGTTTCCATCAATATTCTGGAACCCATACTTTATTCACTCAGCCCAAAGACACATAAAAGACTGTGTGTCTACTGTGTGCCTTACTCTTCAGTAGAAACCTAGAATATAAACATCACTGAAACATCAACCATATTCTTGTAGAGTTCACAGTAAACTAGGGAAGATAGATATGTTGATGCACAGCTAACAAGTGTATAATAGGATAAATTTTATGGTAAAGGTACCTACCCAATACAATGGAAATATCAAGAGGTATAGAAAATGAACCTGGAGGTGTTGGTGAGATCTTCCAAGAGTGAGGTAGTCAAGTGGCATATACTGGGGTCTTGAGTGGAATTCACTGAGCAAGAGAGGAGGGAGGAGAACACTGCAAGCACAAGTGACATGAGTGATTAAATGCACGGAAATGGGAAAATGTGTGCCCCACTGGAAGGCTGTGTACACAGGTGTAGGGAGTGTTTGGGCAGTGTTGGCAAGAGATGAGGCTGAAAGAGGACCCCGACCCTGAAAGAGGGTCTTGGCTTGAGTTTGTCTCAGAAGATTCTATTCCTTTTTCAGATAAAAAAGAGAGGCATTAGTTAAAGAGATTGGAATTTATCTGGGATTGTTGAAAGTTACAGAGCAAGAGAGTGACACAGGTTGATATATTTAGGAAGATAAGTAATTGTAGTGGGGGTTGGAGGGGGAGAAAGTAGAAATAGTGAGATCTGGAGGCACACAACACTTGAATCTTGGTTTCATCAGCTTAATTCTCCAGTGACTACATTCTAGGCAGTTGAGATAGATGACTAATTCTTGTACTTTAATTTATAATATTATGACTGGGTGGTTAGAAAATGGCAGCTGGTCCTTTAATAACTCGAGTGCCTTTTCTGCATAAAACACCTCTATGAAATTTGCTTTCAAGTACCAATACATTTGTTAGAAATCAGCTTACATTGCCTTCCTCAGCTAGGTAGATCTGCATAGTACTGAGTACTTATTTAATCTTTTAATAGATAGTAATAGGTATACTGGGGAGATTTCTCAGGGAATTGTTTCATGAAGAGTCTCATGTGACTTAAATGCAAGAACCCATCTGTCAATAAGGGAAAGCATTGATGTCACATATGTTGTCATTGATAGCTTGAAGAATGATACATGGTTGAAGTGAAAGGAAAGTGCTGAGAGTATTTAACTATTTCAAAATATTTCAAAAGTAGACTACCATAGTCCTTGCCAGTCTTCAGAAAGAATGCTATTATTGGCAATATTAGCATTTTTGACAAATCAAGAATAAAAATAAGGCAGAATTATTACTGCCAAAATTGACTAACTCTAAATAACCATTTCAAGGATGCCTAAGTAGGTGTTTTGCTATATTCTTATATAACAGCATATAATTTGAGAGATTTCAGAAATGAACATCATCATTAATAATAATACGAAGTAGGGCATAGTCTCTTCTTCCTTTGGACTTTTAAATGCTATGTCCTATATCTTTTAACTATAAAAGCCATTGTCTGTGTTAGCAAGAAATATCCACTACTATTGCTTCGCTCTGTTATGAAATCACACTATTCGTTCCATCCTGACTGGGTAGAGACTATGGCACCAAAAAAAAAAACCAAAAAAACAACAAAAAACAACTTTGTTGAAATATCATTATTGAATATTTGTTGGACTTTCTATTTCTTTTAAACTGATATATTTGATTTTTAAGTTGCTAAGCATTTAGATCCTTTGAACTTTTATGTACAGGTGTGCCTTTTTTGTTTATTTTTTTGTATTAAAGTGTAGTTGATTTACAATGTTTTGCCAATTTCTGCTGTACAGCAAAGTGACCCAATCATACATAGATATACATTCTTTTTTTAAAAATATTATCTTCCATCATGTTCTATTCCAAGAGATTTGATATAGATCCCTGTGCCATATAGTAAGGTCTCATTCTAAATGTGTAGTTTGCATCTACTAATCCCAAACTTCCAGTCCTGCCCACTCCCTCCCTTCTCCCCCTCGGCAACCACAAATCTCTTCTCTACGTCTGTGAGTCTGTTTTCTTTTCTGTAGATAGGATCATTTGGGCCATAGTTTAGATTCCACTACAAGCAATATCATGTAGTATTTTCCTTTCTGACTTACTTCACTTAGTATATCCAGATGTGTTTTGATGTGTACGTTTTGTGGTCAGATTCCCAATTGTTTTACACGTCAGTTTGCCATATAGATGGTCAGTCTCCCAAAATGCCAGGAGATTTTTCCTTCAAGGGATCTGCTAGGTGTGTTTGTACAGTCCCCTATAGGATCATATCATGCTGTGTTACACAGAGGATTTTTTTTTTGTCATTTGAATTATGCATTTATTAGATCTTGACCTCTCAGGAAATCCATGTATCTTTACCTTGTGAGTCTTAGGTGTTTTTTTCCTATAATATTTTATAGGTCTAGATTATTTGGGAACAGGTGTAATACAGCTGGATGTTTTCCTGAAGAAGGAATAGTTTGTAACTTTCTAGATCAATCTTTCTGGGACAGAAGTAGCTTTGGCCAAAGAATGATGATATCTTTCTGGGACAGAAGTAGCTTTGGCCAAAGAGTGGTGAGTGTAGAAGTGGATGAGACAGAATCAACTTGAAGGTTTGTGATATTTACCAAAAAGGGTGGAAGTGGACGAAGAGATATAAAGGATTACATTCTGTTTGATATACTCCAACTTACTGTTTCTGCCTATTTCAATTCTCCCCCTTATTTAGATGCAATTTTTCTATCACCGATTTTTCTCCTTACCTTTTCAGTGAAGAGAGAAGATAACCCACTTCCTTATTTTTAGCTTTTCTAGGAACAAACATTTATTGAATGCCCATTTTGTAACATAAAGTTGATTGTGAAAAAAATTGTTGAGAATTTCTAGTCTAGTGAATATTTTGTCTTGTACGTTCTTTTGATTGCACGTAGGTAAAGTTCTAAGAGCAAAGTGTTCTTTTGGCTGAAATCTGTCCCTTCTGTTTTTTATCAGGAAGACCCAGGGCTGGCCAGCTTCGAGCATTAGCTAATTGACAAAGCTGGAAAAAATATCAGCTCTAGAACCAACCCCCTTTTCTCATTACTTGGAAAGCCACACAGAATTATTCCTTAATATAGTTCCACTTGCACAGAACTAATCTGAATGTGAAAGAATAACAGAGAAATGCCTTAATTCATGGATAATAATGAATGAATGTAGGTTTATGTCTATAGGTATGGCATTCAATATCTTTATATGTAATATGTATGTATAAAATAATAAATATAGACTCTATTTTATAATTGATGGTTAGAGAAGGCATTCTAGTTGAAGAAAGAACTTTGGAGTAACACAGCTACTTTTGAATAAAACCTTCAGGAAATGCTGGTTTTTCAGCTCTGAACCTTACCTCTCAGAACATAAGTTTAAGTGTACAACACGATAAAGTATGTATTGTGCAAAGTTACTATAATATCTGCAAAGCTACTAGAACATAGTTGCCATTTAGGAAATTGGTAGCTATTTGCTTTTTGTAGTTAACTTATTTTTAAATGAGTCTTGATGTACTATTATGAGTAAAATATTGCAGGGAGATATAATGGGAGGAACACAGAGAGAAGAAACAAACTAACATCTCTGTCTTTGAAGGAGCTTTCTACAGTTCAGAAGGGGAGAGAAACACATTTGCACATCAAAGAATTCTGACACAATCCTAATATAAAGCACCCAAGACAATGCAAAACCTTTCTAGGGCAGAACTATAGTTCTGGAATAATTTTTATATCACCAAGATGGAAACTGTGTATTGTCATTGCCCCCTCTCTCAGCCTCTATTGAGAGATCTCCTCTCTGGATACAGCGGTAATAGAATACTTTAAAAAAAAGAATTTTTTTTTAAGAGTATTTTCAGGTTTATAATTAAACTGAGTGGGGTATAAAGATTTGTTATGTATCCCCTGCCTCCACACATGTAAGCCTCCCTCGGCCTTAACATCATTCAACAGAAAGGTGCTTTTTTTTTTGAAGCAAGGATGAACCTAAACTGACAGCATGATCCCGCCTTCCCCAAAGTCTACTGTTTACCTTACAGTTCACTCTTGGTGTTGGACATTCTATGGGTTTGCATCTCTATAATGACATATATCCATTATTATAGTATCATACAGAATCTTTTCACTGCCCTAAAAATCTGGGCTCTGCCTGTTAATCTCTCCCACCCATTCTACCTCTGGCAATGACTGATCTTTCTATTATATGCATAATTTTGCCTTTTCCAGGATGTGGTACATTCAGAGTCATACCGTATGTCGCCTTTTCAGATGGGCTTCTTTAACTTAGTAATATGTATTTCAGCTTCCAATAAAATACTTTTAATAAAGTCAACAATGTCCTTGAGAATCATTATCAGTAACTGGTGTGTCTAGCTGCAATGATAGGACGATGCCTGGAATTATCATGAGCTGCTTCAATACTCAATCCTATATTAAGTTCTCACTATCCTCTCCAAAGGCTATATAATCTAAAGCTATATATTTAAGTTAGCTTCTCGTGTAGGAAGTATTCAGATGGATGCATAAGTAGAGGTGCTCACGGTTGATCGCTACACTCCTTATCTCGGACCCATGGCAGACATTACTAATTGATCACAGCATTCTTTTCCACTGAACGTGTGGACTCACAAACCTTTTCTTCACAGTTCAGGCAGTTACAACCAACTCATTCGATTTGACACCTGAGATAACACCTGTTTGGCATCCTGACCTAAACATTTCTGAGTTTGCGAATGTCCTTGCTCCCTATCTGAACCGAAAGCAGATTTCTGGAGTCTTCTGATTTAGGAAATTTGACCTACTATTTAACTCTGCCTTTTTTCCTCCCTTGCGATCTTATTATATGCTTGAATTTGGTGAGATGAATGCTAAACACATCATGGAATGTCAAGGTTCACAAACATTGGTATGCATCATTATTGTCTGAAGGCTTTTTTTTTTTTGTCTTTTCAGGGCCGCGCTCGCAGCATATGGAGTTTCCCAGGCTAGGGGTCCAATCGGAGCTACAGCAGCTGGCCTATGCCACAGCCACAGCCACAGCAATGCCAGATCTGAGCCGAGTCTGCGACCTATACCACAGCTCACGGCATGGCTGGATCCTTGGCCCACTAAGCGAGGCTAGGGATTGAACCTGCATCCTCATGCATGCTAGTCAGATTTGTTTCCACTGTGCCACAGTGGGAACTCCTCGTCTGAAGACTTTTGTTAACAGCATGTTGCAGGTCTCACCATTGAGGTTTCTTATTTGGTGTAGCCATCTTTAACAATGGGTCTGGAATACTCTTTAGGAAATATAACCACAAGTGATGCTGGTGATGCTGGTTATGGAACCACATTTGGATAACCACGGGTGTAATGAAAAGAACACAGAATTACAGAAGAAAAGCCTTGGGGCGTCATTGCTAGGACTCTGACTTTAAGTTTCCTAAGCTATTTGGGCCTCATGTTTTTCTCTATGAAATCCTGTATGTAATAAAACCGGTATCATGGAAGTATTTTAAGCATTACATAAAAGCGATATTTCAAGCACATAGTGAAAATAATCCCCCAACAAACGTTTATTCTCTTTGTGTCCTTCTTTGGCACTTTGTAATCGAAAAAAAAAATCAGATTGAGCATTATTTTGGATCCAGTGTAGAAATAGACAGTCATGTATTGTTCTTGCTCTTTCTTCTGAGAAATGTTACATATTCTAATCTTCAGAAACTTATTCTGTGTTATTTTAAAGATAGTTTCTCTTTGCTTTGAAAATTTTGCCTTAGGACCCGAGGAGAAAGTTTTGCTTTATTTAAGTTTGGGAACGTGGAGAAATGGTAACCTAACAGGGAACTGTGTCTAAAAGCTGAGAAGCCACACTGAAGCTGGAATTTCCCTCTTTACAGGGAATAAAGATGAATGTGATCATATCTGTAACACTTTTTAGATCTTCCAAGGGAGTGTACTGGCTAAATATATGCACCAGATTGCATTGCAAGTGCAATGCCATTTACATTTTAAATTGAGATTTGTTAATTTACATGAGTTACCCTGCAAAGTGCTTGGTAGGATTGTGTGTGTGTGTGTGTGTGTGTGTGTGTGTGTGTGTGTGGCTGCACCTGTAGCTCATGGAGGCTCCCAGGCTAGGGGTCCAATTGGAGCTGTAGCTGCAGGCCTGCAGCCACAGCCGTAGCAACACAAGATCCCAGTCACGTCTGTGACCCACACCACAGCTCACGGCAACGCAGGATCCTTAACCCACTGAGGCCGGGGATCGAACCTGCGTCCTCATGGATGCTAGTCAGATTGTTTCTGCTGAGCCACTACGGGAACTCCAGAATATTTACATCTTACAGGCAAGGAACTGAGGCACAGAAAACTTAAAGAACTGCCAAGAGGTGATGAAGAAACTGGCTTATGTTAGATCTCAAAGCACAGACTCCTGATAAATAAATAATTCATTCACTTAGGTCATTCTCCTACTTGATTGCTCTTTTTAATTTGTTTCCACGTAAGTATTTTTACATAGAGATTTTTGAAATATAGATTGCTGTGTTCTTGTGCTTGGTAATCTTAATAAAAAACATCAAAAGTACTCTAGGAAATACAGCGTTATCTATGGCAAAATAGTTCTTAATTATAATGCTGTGTTTCTGGACAGTATAAATGATAGCCTAGAATGGAAAGGAGAATTACTATGCTTACGATAAATCTCCTTGACAACAAGCTCAATGTTTTGAATACTGAATCATTTAGAATTTTATGCAGATTTAAGGGTCTTTCCCCTTGGTATCTCATTTCTTTATAAATAGCTGGGTTTTTAATAGGAATTTTCAAAATGCCATTAAACATTGTCCATAAATACTTTTATCTTCTAACTCGGTTATATTTGAAATGTTCCCCTAGTTTTTATCATCATCACCACCACATTTCTTCAGTATTTATGGAGCTGTGAAAAATGGAAAATCAAATTTGAGAAACAGTTTGATTTGCTTACCAAAGTGAAGCTCCTTATTGGAACTCCCTTCCCGGACAAAGGAAGTGATTCATACATCCTGGGTCTTCCCACCTAAGGGTTATCTCTTGCCGCTTGGACAGTTACCCTCCCCCCAAATACTGGCTTCTCATTCTGAAATGAAAAGGAAGCCCTCTCAGCCTATAGCATTCTGTCCAGATTGCCTTCCTGCCTTTGGCGGAGCTCCTGTTCCTCCTGTGAATCATGCCTCTGTACACAGTGTTACCATTGTGCTCTCTGAGCCCTGGCTGGGTGGTGGTGGCACAGCTACTCCATTGGGAAGGTCACAAGTTCATGTCTGCTTTGCCTTCCGTCTAGCAAGAAGAGCTCCAGCTAAGCTGCAGAAAATCGTAGTAGTCCTCTGTGTATGGCACGTTAGACTTTCGGTGGTACCCCAGCGGTGGTGGCTAAAAGGCCATTAGGAGTGGTGACTCCAAGACGAGTGTTAGCGTTTCCGTTGCTCTGTCATTCTGAGCTTGTCTTTCAGCATCTCTTCTCAGCGGCCTTCGGGATGAATTTGCTTAAGGATCTGATTGAAGTGATTGAGAAGGAGACAGATGGCGCTTAATAGGTGTACAGAGTGAACGCTCTTGCTTTTTCACTAAGTGACCTTTATTTATTAAGCAGACATGTATTAAACACCTGTTATATGGGAGGCACTATTTCAGGGTGCCAGAGTCAGTGTGGTAAATAAAACTTAAGGTCTTTGTCCTCAGGGGGCTTTTGTTTATGGGGCAGTGACAGATAATACGATATCAGAGAGCAAAGATGGTGTTAGAAGAATTAAGCTGAGTAAGGTGAGAGGGAGGATGGGGTGCTTTACAGAGGATAACAAGGACGACCTCTCTCAGGAGAAGATGTGTAAACAGGTCCCTGGAGGAAATAGAGAGTGAGCCATGGAAAGATAGAGAGAAAGAGCTTTCCAAGCAGAGATGGCAAATACCTGCCCAGGTGAGTGTGCGCAGGCATGTGATAAGCCATGTGTGAGCTCAACACTTATTTCAAATAGGGATGTTTTATTAATAGAGGTCATACACATCCCTATGAAATACACTGGAAATATTACATCAAGAAAAAGAGCCATTGCCATTTTAAGACGTGGTATAAGGAAGGCATAAAATAGTATTTTCTCTCATAAATCTTTTCCCCAGTGGAGCTATCACAGAGTTAAAACAATATATTTCACACATAATGTACTGTAACTGCTTTTTAAACAACTGAAAATGTACAGAAAATGCTGTTTTGACTGTCTATCTTTAGTCTTCAGCTGTTGCTGTCACGATTCAGAAACTTGGATCCCTGCCTTAAAAGGCACATTTCCTTAGCTATAAAAAAGCATCTGATGGAATCTACATTCACAATCATAGGTCGTGATTTTAGAGTACGAATCACCTGCTATAAAGGGGGCAGAGCATTTCTTTTCTTTCAGTTTGATTTTTCATTTATGTTCTCCATATGCTTTACTTTGAGTTTGTTTACATTTTTGTGAAGATGACATTTTCTTTGGCTTCTGTGTTTGGCAAGTGGTGTCCATTAATTTTAGTGAATACTGTACCAATTGAATCCCCAAATGTGTCTGGAAATCCAGAACTGAACCAAGAAATGGTGTTAGGCACAGATTGGAAGGAGGAATTAAAGAATCCCTAGATTTTATTTTGGCAGCTGGTGTGAAGCGGCACCTTCGAGGATCTTCTAAAAGGGAACCTGCTTTCCAAAAAGGAGAAAAGTTAAGAGATTAAACAAAAGCAGTATCATTAAGAATTTGGTGTCCCATTTCTGAAATGTCTGCATTACTAAAGGTAAAATGAAAGTATTTGTTATGTCTAATGTAGTACAAATGAAATGGTTTAAAATCTGAGTGTAGAACTTGCAAAATCAGCCAAAACGCTGTCCATCATAATCACAGCCAAGAGAATGAAGTTTCTAACCCAGGAATCCCCCAAACATAACTCTCAGGAGGGTCTATTAGAAGCTAAAACAGGCTAGAAATAGAATCATGGGAGGATAGTTTCATCTTTAATGTTTAAGATCATAGAGAAGAGGAGGTATGTAAGAAAATGTTTCTAGTTTTTAACAACACATGAAGGGCAAACAAATTCTAATTTTGAGTTGCAAATGAATGAACACTCAAAGGTGCATTAAACCAATATCTTCTCTTTCAAAACTGACTTAAAACTGATAAGGGTGCATTCAGACAAAATTATTAAAAAAAAATAACCCATTAGTGAAGTTTATTGCTGCCTGGGTAAAACTAATCATTTTTACTGCACATTCAAATTAGTTTGTATTGTATTGAAATAATGGCATTTGTAGAGAAACAATTCTAGTTTTAGGATATAGCATAGTTGGAGCCAAGAAGTTTCAATATAGTCAATTATATTTGGGGCATATCTTTACATTTCTTTTTCATTTTTCCTTTGCATTCTTTATATATTTTTCCTTTATATAATGGATTAAAGCATGGATTTTGACTTTGGGTTTGAGACCTTACTAACTGGGTGATCTTGGATAGTTGTTTCTACATTTCTTTAATTCAGTTTTTTTAACCTGTAAAGGGATATTATATATTTCAAAAGGGTTTTGTGAGGTTTAGGTGTAGGCTGCTCTCAATGAATACTAGTGGTATCTTATCCTCTCCCTTTCTCTTTCTGCTTCCCTCTGTCTTGAGAGGGGTCTGGAAGAGATTTTTCTTTCACAGCAGTCTGAAGGAGCCAGCTGGCAACACCTTGATTTTGGACTTCTGACCTCCCAAACTATGCGACAATAAACTTAAATTTTCAACCACTCAGTCATCAATACTTTCTTACAGCAGCCCTAGCGAACTGATAGAGATTTTGGCACCAGAAGGTGGGGGTGCCGCTGTAATAAGTCCTTAATCTATGGCAGTGGCTTTGGGATTGAGTTGTAGGTAGAGACTGGAAGAGGCATGTGATAGAAAAAGCCTAGACTGCATTAAGGAGACTCGATAGAAATATGCACGTTAAAGGTACTTCTGTTAAGGTCGCAGATGGAAAAGAGGAATGTGTTCTTGGACCCTGGAGGTGGGTAATTCTTGCTACAAAGTGGCAAAGAACCTGGCGGAACTGTGTTCTAGTTTTTTGTGGATGGGAAGTAGAAATTATGAGTAACACACTTGGATGTGTAGCTGAGGAGGTTTCTAAGCAACGTGTGGAAGGCACGACTTTGTTTCTTTTTTCTGCTTATAGTAAAATGCAAAAGTAAAGAGATAAATTGAAAAAGGAATTGTTGGAGTTCTCATTGTGGCGCAGCAGAAACAAATCTGACTAGGAACCGTGAGGTCGCGAGTTCGATCCCTGGCCTCTCTCAGTGGGTTAAGAATCTGGCGTTGCTGTGAACTGTGGTTTAGGTCACAGACGCAGCTTGGGTCTGGCGTTGCTGTGTCTATGGCGTAGGCTGGCAGCTGTAGCTCCGATTCAACCCCTAGCCTGGGAACCTCCACATGACATTAAAAAAAAAAAAAATTGTTAAGCAAAAAGTAACCAGGACTTGAAGACTTGGGAAATTCTCAGCCTATTCATCTTGCAAAAAAAGAGAAAATATGTTCTACAGAGAACATTATGGGTATAACTAGACAACTCTTTGCCAAGGAAATTAGGCATGTGACTCATGGGTCTAAGCAAGCATCTTAGCAAAGGTCAGGAACAGAGATGTGGTTATTCGGGAAGGCTCTATGGGGGACTTTTGTCTGATAGTTTGAATCCCCATGAATTGCTCAGAAGGCCAACAAGGTTTTTGAGAAATCTGTAGCAAAGGAAATAAGATTTGACTGAAGGGAGACAGGGACAGGACAGAATGAAGGAAGACTCTCAGACTTCTGGGATTCCACAGGCAAGAAAGAGGCTGATAGATCTATCCAGCTGCAAACATGTGTTGTCCTTCAAGAAAAGCAAAGAATGATCTTGAAGGCAATTCAGAAGCCAGCAGCTGCTCCTGACACCACAGCCCCAGAGGACACACATCTCTGAAGGTTGAATAGTCTCCTCAATTCCAAAAGATCGGGTCACCTTAGTTTCAGAGAGTGGAAGCACCTCCTGGGTTTCAGAGGACAGAGCTCTCATTGCTGAGGGCAGAGGGGGTGAGGCCACCACCCAAGGGAGCCTAGAGGATAGAGCATTGAGCCAAAGAGGATTATTCTCAAGCCTCAAATTCTGATGGCAATTGTCCTAGGAGGTGTCAGACTTGATGGGGACCCCTTTCTTCCTTCCAGTTTATCCCTTTTGGACTGGGAATGTCTATGCTATGACTGTCCACCATTGTGCTCGTCTGATTTTAAAAGGTCACAGATAGAGAGGATCTTTGCCCCTGGGATGAATTTTACACATAACTGATTTAGATGATTTAAATGATTTTGGACTTAAAGAGTTGATGCCAGCATAATTAAGACTTCTTGAGACATTAAAATGGGTGAGTGTATTTTGCATGTGAGGACATGAGTTTTGAGGAGTCAGAGAGTGGACTGCTAAGAATTGAAATGTATCACCCCCCCCACCCCCTGCGATTCCGATGTTGAAGTCCTAAATCCCGTTCCTTAGAATGTTACCTTATTTGGAGCTAGAATCTTTACAGAAGTAATCAAGTGAAAAATGAGGTCATTAAGGGGGACTCTAATCCAATAGTACTGGTGTTCTTCTAAAAAGGAAAAAATTGGGCACCAAGGCATAAATAAAGTGAAGATGATGTGCAGAGATCCAGGGAGAAGAAGGCCATCTGCACACCAAGGAGCGTGGCCTAGAACAGATCTTTCCTTCACAACCCTCAGAAGGCACCAACCCTGCCAACATGGTGATTTTGGACTTCTGGCCTCCAGAACTCTGAGGCCATAGATTTCTGTATTTAAACCACCCAGTCTGTGGCACTTTGTTATGGCAGCCCAACAACCCTCTCCCATTACTGTGTGTCTGCCCAGAGGTTCAGTCTAGGTATTTTTAAAAAGATTGAATATACATTTCATAAGGAATAGTAGAAGGCACTGTAATTATTTACGATGGAAAATAAATGTGTGAGAGGCTACGTCTTCAAAGGTCATTCACATGGCTTATTCATTGTGATTCCAGGTGACAGAGCTGGAAACAACAGGACATTGTTGGGAGTCAGACTTTGGTTCACTAGAAAGAAAAACTACTTGCCGTTTACTAAGAAAACTGTGCAGAAATCTCCTGTGTCCTAGTTGGAATTCAAGGAGAGTTGAAGCAAGAGGCTTTTCTTTGTTTGTGTTGGTGTGTATCATTGAATGGGCATATATGTCTCTCTAATATTAAAAAAAAAATCATAGGCTGAGCTCAGAGCAAGGAATAGGCACTGATGGGGTAGACGAAGATAAAAAAAGATCTCTGAAACTTTGTACAAGACATGGCTCCATGTTTAATCTTATAGGAGGGCCAGGATAAGGATAATCTGCTGTGAAATAGGGAGGAACCCAGGAATGGAGGGACATAGAAGAAAACCTGGTTTTGACCCCCCCTTTAAAAAGAGATCAGGTGAATAAGGATGCAGATAATTTTAGAACGATGATAAGAATTAGACTGTGATAGTTGTGCCGTTAGACTCTAAGTACCCGGAGGGCAGGCATATATTTAGTTTATTCATTGCAATTTTTCTCATGTAGTGCTGACGGAAATGCAAAATGACGCAACCATTCTGGAAAAAAGATGAATGTTTTGTTATGAAGATGAACATATTCTTACCATATGGTCAGCAGTCCCATTCCTGGGTGTTTACCATAGAGGAATGATGGCATACATTCACATATATTCACATGACAGCATATATTCATGCAAACACCTGCACAGGGATGGTTATGACTGCTCTATTCATAATTGTCCCAACTGGAAACAGCCCAGGGTCCTTCCATGGGCAGAAAAACCTGGTACATCCAGACAATGGAATACTATTTATCAATAAAAAGAAATGAGCTATTAATAAATGCAACCTTTTTGTTAAACTTCAGAGATATTGTGCTAAGTAAAAGAAGCTGGTCTCAAAGGCTAAATTCTGAATGTTTCCGTGTATATGACATTGTTGAAAAGACAAAAATACAGTGATGAAGGGCAGATGAGGGATTGCCAGCAATTAGGAGTGGAAGGAGAATATTACTATAAAGGTACAACGCAAGAGTTTTTTTTTGGGGGGGAGTGACAAAAACTATTTTGATTGTAGTAGAGGTTACATTAATCTATACATGTGTTAAATTCCATAGAACAGTGCACCAGAAATGTTGAACTTTTGTGTGTATGATAAATTTAAAAATAAAACAAGAAATAGGAATTCCCATTGTGGCTCAGTGGTAATGAACCTGAATAGTATACATGAGGATGTGGGTTCCATCCCTGGCCTCGCTCAGTGTCTTAAGGATCCAGTGTTGCTTTGAGCTGTTGTGTAGGTTGCAGACATGGCCTGGATCCTACATTGCTGTGGCTATGGTGTAGACTGGCAGCTGCAGCTGCAGCTCCAATTCGACCCCTGACCTGGGAACCTCCACAGCTGCAGGTGTGGCCCTAAAAAGCAAAACAAACAAACAAAACAAAACGTAGCCAAGGGAACTGCAAAAATAAATACTTTATTTAAAAGTCTTTATTACAAAGCTCAGCATGCTTACACAAATGTCTCCAGTTTTAGATTTTATATATGCTATTATTGCAGTGCTGATGATATGAAATATATGAAATTGAGTTTGAGTTACTTAATACTAGAATTTCATAGTCTTAGTTAAAATTCTGTTTTCTTCTTTAAGTCAAAAAGCTGTCATTATTAATGTTACTGAATTTAAAAAAATATCTAATGTGAATATATGTAAAGTTAACAGAACATGTAATAAATAAACACATCTTGAAATTAAGTGAGCCAATATTGGTCTAACCCACTATTTTGAAAGCATTTTCCATGTTGATATGTATTCTATGTCCTTTTTAAGACTCATACAATTGAGTATCAATTTAGGAAAATTCTGTTTCTGGAATAGTTTGTTTAGAGTATACTTAAACATAAAATAGATCCCTGAAAATTATTCTCTTTTCAAGAGCAGTGGAATGAATTTGACTCAGTTTTCATTTGCGCTATATTCTTTCTATGATCTCTGTAGTATCGTGCTTAATTGGTCTTACAGAGGTAATTATTTACATTTAAAATTTTAACTGTAGAGTAATACTATACCCCATATTCTTCTATATTGCATAGAAGACTACTGACAGGGTGGAAAATAACAAAAAGATGAAAGCTCATTTTAGAGAAGGGTTTTCCTAAATGTACCTTTGTTTTTAACACGTACATCCCTGATATCGTATTCATTTGAAACCACCCTTTTAGGTAATTTGCTGACAGGTTAATATTATCTTTGGGAACTGGAGTACCTTCTTTTAATGCAGATTTTAAAACACCTCCCTTGGGAACAGTTTCTCTCCTTGCATTTAGGTATCTGACTCATCCTTGCTAATATATCTTGATGTTAACAATGACCTCGGAAACAAAGAAAGGAGCTTTCTTAGTATTTTTGTCTATGCAGTCTGCCTTCACAGAATGTGCCTTTGGAAAGAAGCACCTAATTTCTCTTCCAAAACCAGCAAGCAGTGTGAGGAGAGGCCCTAGCAAGTCTGCCCTACCCGTATACTACCCAGTGAAAAGAATTTTCAATGCATAGGTGTTCTGCTTTTGCATGGCCATGAGGATATGTGTGATGATGATGATAATTTTAACAAAGAGAGAAATGCTAGTTAAAATGGCAAAACATAGTTAAACCGCAATGATTTAGGAAGCTCATTTTGGAATCCTTTGTAAGATCAAGTACAAGAACTTGTGACATGGACCAGCCTGGCTTTCAAGACAGAAAAAGCTGAGACTAACAAGAAGTGCTACTTGGAGCACTACAGTAATTTTCGATTCATATTTTTCAATTAAGAAATCCTCATCCATCAAGATGCAGTGTTACAATGGAGTACTACTCAGCCGTACAAAGAATGAAATGATGCCATCTACCACAACACGGATGGACCTAGAGATTATCACACTAAGTGAAGAAGTCAGAAAGAGAAAGGCCAAACACCATATGACATCCCTTATGTGTGGAATCTAAAATATGACACAAATGATCCTATCTGCAAAGCAGAAACAGACTCATAGCCACAGAGACCAGACTTGTGGTGGTGAAGGGAGAGAGATTTGGGTTGGGAGTTTGACACTGTAAGATTCAGACATAGGAGATAACCAACGAGGTCATATTGTATAGCACAGGGAACTATATTCACTATCCTGTAATCAACCATAGTGGAAAAAAAAAAAGATGCAGTGTTAGGCTCTGGAGATATAAAGAAGAGTAAAATAGTTTAGATCCTGAGAGAGCTCATAGGCGAGTTCAGGAGACAAATGAAAATATATACCATAATGTACTATGAAACATTTCGAGAGATGCATCTAGTGCTGGAGGAGGACAGATGGGATGGGACAGCTGACTCTGCCTATGAAAGTTGGGAAAGATTTCACTGAAGAGTTTTCATCTGAATTTAGCCTCCATGGATGTGGCATAGTATTTTTGGCAGGGAAAATAGAGAAGTAACATGTCAGGCAGGGAAAACTTCATAAAATAATACGCAAAGTCGTGAAAGGGTTGCTGCTTAATGCTACTGTAACTCTTGCTCTAATTTGAGAGAGGTATTTTATTCTATTTTGCCTCCCTCCCCTCCCCCTTGTCTTATTCTGCCTGAAAAAGATCATTCATTGATTTACCCAACAAATATTTACTTAAATACCTACCATGTGGCCAGTACAGTTCTGAGTGTTGGGATTTATAGGAGGGAACAGAACAAAAGCCTGGCTCTTATGAAACTTTAAATTCTAAAGGGATTAAATGATGGTAAATGAGGAAATAAGTAATGCAGACAAATACCAGGAAGAAGAATGCAGCCAAGTGGAGGAGATTGCAGTTTTAAACATTATCTCCAAGATGGCTAGACTTATTTTCATTCAGTTGAATGTTGTCTTTTCTCTAGTTCCATTTCTTCCAACAGATATAGAAAACTTGGAAAGAGTCGTGTAGTGAGTGGGGTATCCTGTTGAGAGGCTACCGTTTTTTCTTGATGTTCTGTATTCACTTATTACCTGGTCTGGCTGAAGGAAGAGCGTGTGTATCTTCAATTGAATGGAGCCTAGTGACTATTCTCAGAAAAAAAAGAACTGAATAGTGATATAAATAAAGATATAATCAACCATAATTTAACTGTTTGTATTGACAGTCTTAAATCTATTCCTCGTTAAAAAGAAACTTCTGAATCAACGGCGTCTTTTCAAATATCCAGCTTTGTATTTAGAGTAAATGCGAGCCATGTTATTTTGTGTTTAATATTGTTGTTTATAATATTATTGCACAGAATTTGTAGTCTTATGCTTTTAAAATACTTTAGCTTTATAATAACAGTTAGAGAAAAATTGGTCACTCAGTTCAGAGGAAACTCTTTCCATATTAACTCTGGAAGTCGGAAAGTTATTGAATATAAAAAGAATGTATTTTCATTTAAAATCATTTGATTACAGAGCTGTTGCCTTTAAAAAGCATTTTAACAATTTTATAATACTTGCACTATCAGTTATCATTTGGCTTGAAATTCATTTGCTTTCCATTTCAATTTAATGAACACAACATGTTTTCACAGTTTGTCCATAATGTTTATAGATAGTATATGGGTGACTGTCATGGACCCTGTGACTCTATTCAGACCCTTGAAGGATATCTTGTTATGATAAATTCTTGATTTTTTTTTTTTTGGTCTTTTTTTTTTTGCTATTTCTTTGGGCCACTCCCGCGGCACATGGAGGTTCCCAGGCTAGGGGTCGAATCGGAGCTGTAGCCGCTGGTCTACACCAGAGCCACAGCAACGCAGGATCCGAGCCGCGTCTGCAACCTACACCACAGCTCACGGCAACGCCAGATCGTTAACCCACTGAGCAAGGGCAGGGACCGAACCCACAACCTCATGGTTCCTAGTCGGATTCGTTAACCACTGCGCCATGACGGGAACTCCAAATTCTTGATTTTTATTGTTTTGACAGGCTATGGATACCAGGAATGTCTTTATTTAAAATTGAGACATAGCTCTAATTGAAATTCAAATAATTCTCAAGGGCAACTCTCTGCAGATTAATAATTGACTTAGTTCCTCCTTTCCTCCTTTGAGGTGCCACGGGATAAGCATTACATGTGGATGAGAGGATTTTACCTGTGGCGCTTTAGCTCGGTCCTAGGCACTCAGAAGGGCACAGAAACTCTGTTTACTTTCTTCTTGGCTTTTTCTCCTCTTCTCCAGCGCTCTCTCTCAAAACAGTATCTTTTCTGTGAAAAGATTGCAGCGGGTTATTTGCTTTTACTGTGCTTTTGTTTTCCTTTTTTGCGACACCATCTCCTGTTTTCTACCTTCTATACTCATCTTTGATTTCAACGTTGAACATCTTGTCAAATTTCTCTTTGGCATTTTGACTCTAGAAGCAAATCTTCCATGCATATATCTGTAAACGTTCATTTCCTTTGCTCAGAGGTAAACTAATTTCCGACTTGAAAATGGTCTGGTTAGCTTTTTAAGTTTTGTATTTCAATTAGCTGCTTTTGGTATTCCTAAATGTTATTTAAGGTAGGTAGAATTAACTGACTTTACGTATTTTCTGAGAATTCTGTGTCTTAAGATGATTCTCAAAATTTCTCTAACTGGGACATTAGCTGTCATAGTAGGCAAAGGGAAAGAGTAATGTGAAATGCCACATGGTGTCACATACATTGACAATAAGAATTGCAAAGTAGTTATAATTGTACTGCTAGGCTGCTTTACATAAGTTTGTCAATATGTCCTCATCTGAACCCCAGTTCACATACAGCTAAATCTACGTTGTGAAATTTGCCATAATATTGGGAGGGGAAAGAAATCCCTAAAATGCTTATAGTATTTTGGCAGCCTTAAAAAGTGAATGTGAGGAGTCCCCATCATGGCTCAGTGGTTAACAAATCTGACTAGGAACCATTGAGGTTTCAGGTTCGATCCCTGGCCTCGCTCAGTGGGTTAAGGATCCGGCATTGCCGTGAGCTGTGGTGTAGGTCACAGATGCAGCTTGGATCTGGCATTACTGTGGCTCTGGCATAGGTTGGTGGCTACAGCTCCAATTAGACCCCTAGCCTGGGAACCTCTACATGCCATGGGTACGGCACTAGAAAAGACAGAGAGACCAAAAAAAAGAAAGAAAAAAGTGAATGTGAGAACTTCAAATTGCTATTTTATTTTTTGCAAATAAGTCACTCTGAATATTGGTGGGATCACTTATTCTCATCCTGCTTTATGTCACATCATTATTGGAGGAAAGACTTAGCTTTCTTTTCATAATGCAATAAATAATAGATAGCTTTAACTGTATTTTCTCTCATGACATCCCTACCAATTCATTCTCAAATAGAGCAGTTAAAATATCCTCAAAAACGTAAAGCTCATGTGCTAGTGCCTCGCTGGACAAAATGACTGTGTCCATCTCTCTGTAGTGTCTGATGCAAGACTACCCCATTAGGAATCAGAAAGCCTGGGTTTTAGCTATTGCTTTAATGTCAATTACAAATAGGATTTTGGACAAATTATTGACATTCCCTAGGTCTGCTTCCTATCTTTAAAAGAAAGAGCTGGATCTCCTAGGATAGAACTTGATGGAAGATAATATGAGAAAGAGAATGCACATGCATGTATGACTGGGTCCCTTTGCTCTACAACAGAGATTGGCACAATACTGAAATTAACCATACTTTAATAAAAAGTAGATATAATAACATGAGATAAGCCAAGTGATTACTGCAATTCACTCACTCTAACATTCCATGACTTTGCTTTCATTCATAATATAGTCTTAGTGTATTATTGCCATATTGACATCTTTCCAAGGTAGTGTTTGTAAACTAGGCCTTTAAATCCTTCCTATTAAGTTTAAACTACTTCCCCCAAGGGCTGGGGTAGGGTTTATTTTTTCCTATACACAGACCATAATCTGCTCTTACTCACCCCTTTAGATATTCAGCTGGAGTATATGACATATATAAATGATTTTATAAAGGTGGGAAGTTCTCACGCCTTAGAGGAAAAATTAATTTCTTGCTTTTTTACTGAAGTCTTACAGTGAATCATTCCTGAACTGTCACTCTCACTGAGTGGCGCCAGTTCTGCTTTGTCAAATTTGTGTGAGATCAGGTTGGCCCTGATAGTAGTCATTGCAGGTACAGGATTTCATGACATCCGGACACTTGAAGCACCACGATGTGTGTGTGTGTGTGTGTGTGTGTGTGTGTGTGTGTGTGTGTGTATAGTGTGTTTAGTTTTTTTACAGCTTTTAAAGTGTAGAAGTGGCATTCCAGTCTGTTTCTAAATGAAATTTCAGGTTACAGTAATCTGCTTCGGAACTTGAGACATTTTTTTGGGCTTCCCTGTCCATCTGTCTCACCTGCATCCTCTCGTGAACCAAGTACACGCACACTTGTGAGTAAAGATACCAACACACAGACATACACTGTTGTGTACATCTACCTGCACACATGCACATGTGCATGCACGCACACGCACGCGCAAACACACGCATAATGCTTGACTTTGGATCCTACGCTTATAATGGGGAGCATTCATTTTTTTCTGGTTGTTACCTCCGTTTCCATTTTAGGGAACTTTGGTTTTCAGGAGTGACTTTGCATTTAACAGAAAGTGGCTCTGTGGGCATCCCAGGGACAATGAGCTTAAGCAGAAGGATGAGGGTAATTTTTGTTGAAATAAAGATTAGTCTTTAAATTCCTTAGGTGAATGAACCAGATCCAGTGTTTTCCTATTAGCTGACACTTTTTATGCTGATGTGTTTTAGGATCTTCTGGAGAGGGGGAGAAAAAACCTTCAGCAAATCAGCTCTTGCATTCAGAAATGGAATTTTGGGGGCTCTTTTAGCCAGGCTTTGACAAGCCCCGATTTAATGCTTTCCCTGATGAGGACAGTGGCTTCAGAAATGTGAAAATCTGAGGGATGGAGGGTGTTGTTGAGGGGGAAACAGAGTGCAGTTGTTTAAATGGTCCTGGGCCAATAAGCATTTGGTAGGTGGAGTTACTGTTGTGTGTATTACAGGGAAAGATAATTCTGAATGAAGACTTTAAACATCACACATGCTGGACAGGCTCTGGTTCTGCTCTTTGTGCAAACAAAAAACAAGTGACTAGGTGGCTGGGTTTTGCTTAACTATCCCTTAGTGAAGGCAGCATGTTTGAAAAGATTTAAAAAAAAATACATGTAAAGGATTTATCAGAAGCCCTCATGAATATTTCATGAGTTGATATATTCAGCTGAATGAATTCAGTGAGTGTCAGTGTGTAGCTTGCAGACAAACCTCATCCACAAGGAGGCTACTGACATAGGAAGCACTTTGGCGCATTTTCAGAGGCAAAGCCAGGCTGATAAAGCTCCTTGTGACAGCCTGACTTGCCATTCTTCGAGTATGCTGTTCTTGCTCTAAGCAGCTCCTACACTGGAGCCACAGCTTCCTAAATTAAACTGGGAACAGTTTGCAGACTTATCAGCCTCCTAACCTGCAGCTGTGTCTCTGCTATGTTTGAGGGTTTTGTTTTGGATGGTGAAAGCCAGCACCCCATATAAGACATGACAGCAAAAGATTCTTCAAAAGAACTTACTGCTTCTGAATCTGAGGTTTGCATAAAGACTTTCAAGGAGCAAATGCACTTAGAACTTGAGCTTCCGAGATTACCGGGAAACAGACCTACATCTCCTAAAATTTCTCCACGCAGTTCGCCAAGGAACTCACCATGCTTTTTCAGAAAGTTGCTGGTGAATAAAAGCATTCGGCAGCGTCGTCGCTTCACGGTGGCTCATACATGGTAAGACGGGACTTGGAGGTGTCTGGAGTGCTTTTCATTAGCAACAGTGGTTTAGAAATGCTAGCAAATGGAACATTTGAATTTTGTTCATAATACAGACCACAAGTGTGAGATGAATGAAGAGCAGGTCAGCTGAAGGATACACAGTGCTCTCTGTGTTAAATTATCACTGTGCCACTAGCTGTTTCCAGATAAAATAAGCCTCTCCTGTAGAGACTCTTTAAAATTACTGCTTATAAAAAAAAACACCTAGCTAATTCTAGGGCAACTGAGTATTGAAGGAGTTTTAGAAATTCAGTTTGTTTTGTTTAATCTCTGTTGAGGTGATTGGTGACTTTTTGTGTGTTTTGTGGTGGTGGTTGCTGGTATTTTTTAACAGGATATATTTTTTTTTTTTGTAAAAAGATAAATGATTCAATCTTCGTTTGGATTTATTTCTTAAGACAGTGTGTAAAGTCAAACTTAATTTATGGCATTGTCATTTTTTGTAGTGTGTTAACTAGGGGTTTTGATTTATTGTCCCTATCTTTACACTAGTTAAGGAAAGGGAAAACAAAAGTTTCTGCTTCTGAAATTACACGGTTAATTAAATTTATTTGTGATTTAAATTGCTATTATCTTTACGAGACTCCTGCTGTAAAAAGGTGACTTCAGATTTATAGATCATCATAATAAACTCCCAACTTACTTGGGAATGCCATGTAAATAAATTCAAGAACCCTCTAAAAACTGCACTGAGTCTGCCACCTTTAGTGTATGTATGTTATTTACAGTAGGGTAGCTCCCTTAAAATCAGAATAACAATGAAATGTAAGGAAAAGCACAAAAGAAATTAAATAAACTTTAATTGTGAAAGGTAGGTCTTTTCAGATGTCTTTTATGGTTATATTGTCTTTCAGATTAACAGACCCTTCAAAACTGAGACTCTATGCCTATAGTTTTTATTGAATAGAGACCACTAGCCATGTAGGCAGCTAGTACCTCATAGAGGCAATTCCAATACAGTGATTTTGACTGCATGCTAGATTACCAACCACTGTTACAAACTGAAGATATCTATTTTTTGAAAATTAACATTCATTTGCATTCTGTTTTCTACTCATCTGAAGTGTTTGTCTTCCTAATCTACTGCACAGTGTATTGGCAAATTCAAGTGACCCCTAGAAATATGTAGCTTCTGAGAGATAACACATGTTAAAGCCAATGCACATGCTTCACCTAGCTAAAAATGACATGGCTATTTTTCTTTTCTGACAATGCATTGTTGTTCATGTAATTGCTTTATTGGGGATTTGGGGGGTCATCTTTTTGATGAATTAAATCTTATTATTTAGTTGTAATCTCATACTTGTAGAGTACACGTGATTAGTTTTTCACAACCTACCAATGGTAGCATTTGTATAAAGATTTATATATAAATATGTCCTCTCTCTCTCATGATTTTCCTCACCCTTAATGTGTATGTATTTTCACATAGTTTGCAAAATAGTATAACTGAATAGGAGATGGTATGTGGGCATATTTTTAAAAGGAATAAAGGTGGAAATCACACAATTAATTAATAGACCCATATGTTTTCCTAAATGGGTTAATATTAAGGCATTGTTTTGACCAGAAGCATGTTTAATTTTTTTTTTTTTTACTAAGCTGATTATCAGATAATGGTAAATCTTCATAAAACCTTTGTACTATTTCCTTGTTGTAGACTTCCTGAATATAATAATGTGACCTTTCTTTTACTTAGAATAGATTTTTGATGTGCTAGGAATGTGGAGCTATAAATACTGAATTTTTTCTTTTCAAAAGAACTGAGATTTTAAAATGATTAAAGAACCACTTTCTCTCTTTCATTATACAGATTTTCTTGAAGCAAATTACAAAAGGAACAATTAAATGATATTTTGAGGTAACTTAGGCTATTAAAGTGATATTCTTCTAATTGAGTTAAAACAAAATTTTCCACAAATTGCCAAAAAACAAAACACATGACTTTGGTAGGATGCACCATAATACAGGCTTAAAGAATCCATTAATTATCAAACTTATAAAATAACTTTAATTATGACCATGATTCATTTTCACCCACCTCACAGACTCCCCTTTTTATGTTTCTTAGTAAAGTTGTATCATAGTTTGCTTTAGTTCCTGGTTAAGTCTATATTTATGTTTATTTCTTTTGTTTCATCTGAGTGTATATTTAATATTTTTCAAATTTGTTTTCATGAAACATATGATGAAAATTTATTTTTGGAAAAAACGCGCGTATTGTCTGTATTTAAATGACTTTTTCATCAATCTTAAAAATTTTGTGCGCTTTTTTTTAAAGCATCATATGTAATTTACATAAGGAAATAAGAGCATAAGTACTTTATTTTTGCCTCTTTGTCATGATGAAATGTCACCATCCTTTCACGATCAACGATTGGTATTTTCCAAACCATGCATTTAAGTTAGAAATTCCAAGATATGCACTTAGAAGTCTCTAAAAACATGTTATTACTTTACAGTAGACAGTAGGCTTCTTTTAAGAAGATTGGATTGTTTTGATTTAAGCATTGAAATTAAAGTAATTTTCATGATGAAGCTAAACAATGCAGAGGATGCAGTTTATATCTAAACCCACTGAAATATTTTTTTATCTAGTTATTTGTAGGTTTCATAGATTTTGGTCAGATGAATGTGTAGTTCTGGTTTTGAAAACCCAAGTTATGAAGTGTGGGCTAATGGAAGAATATTTAAGAAACACTTGTGAAATACTGACTCTGGGATTATTTTTCAAATATCTGAAAAAGAGTAGATATGCACTGTGTTTTTGCTAATCAGAATATTTACACAGCCCTAAATCTGGAAGAAATTTGCTGATGAGCTCTTTGTTTCTTTTTACCCTTGAGCAGGACTGTACTTACTCCATCTTTGACATATGGGAATCTGGAGGAGGTAGTTCTATAACCTCACCAAGTACACAGTCTTACTACTACATAGTCCAGAGATTGAAAATTGCTCATATATACGTGTATATATATGCATAATTTATAATCTGCTTTTGGTCTTCAGTAGACGTTAATTAAAAAATTATAAAAACATACACGAATCTGAAGATCATTATTAACTGGCCCAGGGTTTTCCTTTTTCTGTCACTCAACATATATACAATTGAGTTCTGCTGTGAGCAAGAACAGAAAAAAAAACGCTGATTCAAACCATATGGATTCCAACACCTACTATATTTTAGGTTCTTTACTAGAATGTTCTCATGTATTGTCATTTAAGTTGCATTTGGAATATAAGGACACTCTAGGAGTTCCCTTTGGGGCTCAAAGGTTAAAGAACCCAACTAGGATCCATGAGGGTGTGGGTTCAATCCCTGGCCTTGTTCAATGGGTTAAGGATGCAGTGTTGCTGTGAGCTGTGGTGTAGGTCACAGACGCGGCTGGGATCCTGTGTTGCTGTGGCTGTGACATAGGCTGGCAGCTGTAGCTCCAATTTGACCCCTAGCCTGGGAACTTCCATATGCCACAAGTGTGGCCCTAAAAAGCAAATAATAATAATGATAATAATAATATAATAATACTACTACTCTAAATTCATGTTCTTTTCAGTATTATATGTTGCAGATATAAACATGTTCTGAATGTTTATTCTAAATATAAATAGATAGTTGCTTTAGCTTATTCTAAATATTTCTATTCCATTAATCATTATTTTGACCCTATACCAATATCCCAAATTTCTAAATTCTTTGAATTCTGAAACCTAGAAGCAGACCCCAAACTCCATGATAGTTGGTATGAGAAAATACAGATTAAAAAAAATGTCCTACATTGCAATGTGTCAGTGGAATATTCAGCATTGGTGAACAGGGAATAGGCAAACATATGCTAGAATCCTTAAGGTCAACGTATTATTTATCCCAACCCCGAATCAGGTGTAACAACGGCTGAGCCACAACTTCCTCTTTGTCTTAGGCGGCCTTCTTGTTCTCGAATGGCACTGGCTTCATGGTGTCTGGTTTTGTCGGCCTTCTCTCCTTTGCTCATGTTCCAGCCTCAGTCTTTAGTTCTCTTCCATCATCAGTAGTGTGATGATCTGTGATAGAAGCTACTGTTGATGGTCTTGAATACATCTCAGGCCCATGATACAGTTCTCATTACTGTCCTCTTAGAGAGCAAATGAGCTGGCGAGCATCACTGTCCGTCTGCCCATGCTTGCACATGGCACATGCGCCATAGAGGACAGTATGCTTTCAGAGTTAGTATTAGAAAGAAGGCTTTTGTTTTTCTTCCTTTTCCCAATTTAGTTCTTCCTATATCTTGACAATATCTCCTCCTTTTATCAAAGATTCACGAAATATGTACTTTTGTGCCTAATGTTTGTCAAAAAAAGTATTAAAATACATAGTTCCTACTCTAAAGGAACTTACTCCTGATAAGATAAAGCTAGAATAATTGGAGAAGAGTAAAAAGAAAATGATGAATAGTATATGCCTAGCTTTTCTCTGAACTTTTAGGCACATTTACTGTCTTATACAATTTAGTCTTAGTTTGTTAGCTAAATCTACTAAATCTCTGCCTTGTGTTATTCTTCAATTTTCTTGAATTATTTCCTAGCATTATTAGAACTTTTTTGGAGAAATGTCTTTGTTTCTAAATATTTACTGTTTGAACAAAACATTTGTTGAGAGCCCACTATGTTCCAGGCCCTTCTCTGGGAAGTACAAAATGAGAAAGAGTCCTTGCCTTCAAAAAATATATGTACATATATCTCCTGGGAGACAGACTTATGCATTAATAATTAATCGAGGGTGTATAAACGATGCCAGTGAAGAATGACACTCAACTTGTCATAAGAGCACAAGAAGAAATAAGTCCTGCTGGAAAGTGAATCAATGTGTGAGGGAAGGTTTGGAGAGAAGATGACATTTATGTGGGGTCTTGAAGAATGAATAGGAATTTTTCAGGAGAAGAGTGGGCAGGAAGAGCATTTTTTTTTCAGCTAAAGAAACAATCATGAGAAAATTCGATGAACATATAGCGGTGATAATAGCCCGCATTTATTTTGGCACTTAAAAGGCATCCGATGTTGTCTTAAATATATTTGCTTATTTGGCTATAAAAGGCCCAAGGGTTATATACTGGCATTTCTATTTTATTGGAAAAGGAATGAAGCACAGGGAGGACAAGTGATTTGCCCAAGATTGTACAGCAAGTGAGGGCCTGAATGGGAATTTGTCTCAGAACGTGGGAGAAAGCAAGCCAAGATCATTGGGGTTACACCCTAAGGTGCAGGGAGGGAGAGACAGGAAGTCAGACTGTGGCTGTAGATGGGAGCCATACTCTAGGGCTTCCAGTGTCATGAACAAGACTTTATTCTCTCATCAGGGGGGAGCTACTGCAAGGTTGTAAGAAGGGAGCTTGCCACAAATGGCTCTTACGAGGAAAGATGCTTTGCAGGCATGGTGGCGAATGGATTGGAGGCTGAGAGGATTCGAAGCAGGGGGAAAAGGGAGAATGTGCATTTGAGAGATAATGACTTCTAATTATTGTGTATATCCCATAACATCGAAAACGGTGTTTATGACATTTTTTTATGACTTAACAAATTACTGTTTATGGAAACTAGGAGGAAAGTATGTAAATTTGGTATACCTTGCATTTATCACCTCCAGCATGATGTTGTGCATAGTTCTAGCCGAGGTACTACCCCCACATGCATCCGACAATCCTAGTGATTAGGAGGATGGGTGCATCAGGGGAAAACCTAGTAGCTCAGTCCTAATTTACTAGAGGTGTTTTGTGTGGCGTTTTGTTTTTCTCTTTAAAGAAATTATCTTAGCCCACAGTCTGAACTGAATGCCAGTGGAAATCTATGCCTCATAGCCCGATTTTATTGCTTTAATCAGAGCAAGCATTTTCTCAGTAATGCAGGTCTATAAATGGTGTTTTCCTGGCCTTTTAGTGTCCGCAAGTCTTCAATATATTGGATTTTACAAATACTTACTGGAAAAGGGCTTTGTAAAGTAATGCTGACAACCCCCAGGACACACACCGGAAAGTGGTCCGGCAGGGCAGCCTACTGCTGGACTGCTAAAGTTTAAGCCCTTTTGTGATATTCTACTGGCTTTCTTTTCTTATTCCTCCCTCTTTTGTTGTCTCCCAGTTTTTCTCTTTGGATGTTTGTAGTGCTTCTCTCTCTAACATCACTGTCAAGGCACCAGTAACCTTATACTAGAAGCATTTAAATGATTCCCAGAAAAGAATCTAAAATGCTTGCCATGGTTTATCTGACCCTACGTTAGTTATCTGGCTCCAGGCTGCCTGTGGCCTCATCTCCTGTTCTCCGGCCATATTCACCTCCTTTCTCTTCTTCAACAAACCTTGCATGTTTCTGCTTCCGGGCCTTTGCATTTGGTGTTTCTTCTGCCTGGAAGTCCCCTAGATGGTGGCATGACTCGCTCCCTCGTTTCCATTCAGGCTTCTATATAAATATCACTTGCCAGAGAGGCTTTTTGCTGAGCCCTCCATCTAAAAACAGCACCTTTCACTTTCTCGTCCCTTGTTCTGCTTTATTTATCTTCTTGGATCTTATCATTAAATGGAAATACATTCCATGAAAAGACATGCTTTTTTGTTGTGTTATTTTTCTCTTCTTTGGTCTCCCAAGCCTGCTAAATTTGCATGAGGGGAAGGGATTTTGTCTTGTCTGCTGTATCCCAGGCACCTAAAGAAAGCCTGGCACTTGGTAAATATTTGTGGAAAAAATAAAAGAATGAATGAATATGGGTCCTATGTCCTGGTCCGTATTCTTATGGCACTTTCTCTTTAGCCTGCTGAGAAGGAGAAAATTAAGCTTTGCTGATAACTCTGCAGGCATCCTCACTTCATCCATCTCTTAATAGTTGTGTTCCCTTTTTTCCAGGAGGGCTTCTCTAACTGATTTTCTATTTTGTGTTCTGTGATATTGACCATACAGGTTTAATTATAAGATCTCACTAGCGGCTAAGAGTTTTACATGGTAGCCTATTTAATTGAGCCACTGTGTACAAATCATACTACCTAGCCTGTAGTGCTGTAAAGTAAATATTTGTCTGTAGCACTGTACAATTATTTATTTGGTTATTCTTCATGCATCAAACAGCACAGTTGGTGCTTCAGCTTAGGCAAGCTCTGCATGTCTCTTATTAACTGTCTGAGTGGAACTGTTGTACAGAGGAATCTGTTTGTTATTTGGCCTTTAAAATAGCCACTTATTATATATCAGAATGCTTAGTTATCAATATTTTCCTACTGACGCATCATCTAAAATATTAACACTGAGCTTTTTATAGGGTTTCCCCAGGGAACTTGGAAATAAGAGCCCATGACTTGCAAAGTGAAGAAATTGTGAATTAATAACCCTTGTACTCTAGAAAAAGACATCACCAGGAGTGAAACTTTGCACATGGTTCTGTCTCATTTTTTTTCTGAACTGAGAGGTTGGGACCTCTGTCATGCCTAGTAATTTGTTTGACAGAGATATGTTGGAATCCCACTAAGTGCTTTGGGTAAAAAAATAAAATAAAATAATCTGTCGACCTTCTCAGATTGCTTCTTTCTAGAATTTAGGCATTTTCCCTTTGAGGGAGAATACAAATGACTGATTCTCAGACCTTTTGTGGAAAAGAACACTTGTCACTCGGCGTGCTCCCCCCACAGACCTGGCTTATGTGCTTCCTCCTCCCTGCACCTCTCACAACACCAGCCTACTGCAAGTTGTGTAGATTGGAAATAAAGCGGGAGGGGTAGTATGGCTTTAAGGAAAATTGCTGTAAAACTGTATTTTCTGAAACATCAGTGATCTAGGGCCCATTTTGAGAATTCCTTGAAAAATAGGCTAGTGATGATCTTTTTCCTTGTCCTAAGTCCAAAGAAAGCATCATGGATGGCTCTAGGCTTGGAGAAATTTGGAGTCATCTCATTCAGATTCCATTATATCCAAGGGCTTGAAAACTACCAATGGAAGAGATAAATAAGTGGATCGAGTAAAAATTTCTGGATAACTTGCTTGATAGAATCAGAGAAATTTCCAGACAATTTATAACATTAAAGTTTTATGTGGGAATTCCCATTGTGGCTCAGTGGTAATGAACCTGACTAGTATCCATGAGGATGTGGGTTCAATCCTTGGCTTCACTCAGTGGGTTATGGATCTAGTTGCCGTGAGCTGTGGTATAGGTCACAGAGGTGGCTTCGATCCTGTGTTGCTGTGGCTGTGGCTGTGCCTGGCAGCTGTTTGGATTCGCCTCTAGCCTGGGAACCTCCATATGCTGCAGGTACAGGCCTAAAAAGCAAAGATGTCCAAGAATGGCAGCAAAATAAATGAAGAGGGTGGAAATACCTGTAGGTCAAGGAGAAGTTACTGGTAATGAAGATTCAATGAATACCGTCTACCTAGATTTACTGATGGTGAATGTTTTTCTGCATTTCCTCTATCTCTGTATTGCTCTCTATATAAACTTTTAGACATGTTTTCTTCAGTTTGAAGAGAGCACACCGAGATGGAAAGCGTTGGTTTGGAATTCAAAAGAGACTCATATATTTTCAAAGTGCAAAATTAATAATTTCCCTTTTATCAGCATGTTGTCATATCGCCATTTGAGTTTAATTCTTAGTAGTTTACTAATATACTGACACGTTATGAATATGTTTGTGGCCTCATTTTTAAAAGTAAACTATTGAATCAGTTATAGTGGAGGGCTAGAGGCATCTGTAATAGTTTATGGCTTTTCTTGGTGACAAATTGTTGGTTTTAGATACTTGAAACAGTTTCTAAGAGGACAGATGTCCGTAGCATTCCATTTTTTCTTCCCCCCAAAGAGATGTTATTTCTTTTTTCTAAAGCTATGGAATGTGTATCATTGTTATGGAATGCTATAAAATGCCTTACACTACACATGGGCTTCACTCATTGTATAATTTTGATGTTATCTTTAATTTTATTTTTTCTGTTGATCTTTGTTTTATGTTACATTATCTAGAGTCAAGGAAGCTAGCTAGGTTGGGTTTCAGTATTTTCTCTTGATTTGCTATTGAAATTTTAGACCAGTTAATTATCTGACTTGGACCTCAATTCCTTCATTTGCAAAGTGGAGAACATAGCCTTATGTTTAAACACTTTGAAATGTTAATTTAATTTTAAAAATGTATATGCTGTCTATCCCACTATCTATCTCCTAACATGTTAAAATACTTAGAACAATGCTTCATACATTTTAAGTCACATAATAGATGCTGCTATTTAATTATCTTACTAAATCTCTAAACATATACAAACATTCACATTATTGTTAGCCTTGGTTGGGAAAGCAGAAATTATTTTTCACAATTTGAAAAGCATCACTGAATATGGAATGTGCTAATTTGAAAGCATCAAAGTGCACTGGCATTTATAAAGAAATGATTTTATAATATTCACAGTGTGACCATTCTATATACTGAAAAAGCAAAATATCATTCATTTATTATCATGAGCTAATCACATTCTAATGAACCAAGCTAAATTATACTGAAACACATATCAGAAGACCCCGTGTGAATAGCTTATATCCCCAGTAAGAAACTTTATAGCCTTGTTTGGCTGCTGTCACCAACATATTTTAAAAAGCCATGTGTTATCATGCACTGTGCGAAAGAGATAGAAAGAGAAGCACTTTGAAGTAATTCCATCCCCTTGCACCAATAAGCTTGAGAGAGAGAGAAAAAAGCATAAGAAGATGCCTTGTCTATTTCAGGATTCCACATATAAAAAGCCAGTATAGGATTCAGTGGACAAATGCCTTGGAAAAATTCCAGTGTCATCAAAAACTCATATTTCTCAAAATGTCTCCTTGCTACCCTTTATATTTCTGCACAAATTAATAAGCACAGACTGTCACAGCACAGAGGATCTGAGAGTGCTTTTGTGGCTCATTTGGGCCACAATTACCTCAGCAGTTTATATAGGAAATCTCTCTCTCACCATCAGAACTATTTAGGCTTCCTAACGAAAGGTGCAGGAAGGCAGGGCAAAGAAACTCAGGGATCCAAGTCTCTCTGGCTGCGTCTTAACTGCCTGAGACTTCTTCCTGGGAGTTTGCCATTGAAATCCATGTGCGGATTTTAACTTCCTGGGGAAAGTCATGGCCTTTGTCCTTACCTGTCAGTCTCCTCAGCCAGGGCTGGGCTTAACCCAGAAAATAGAGTTGAGTCTTTAATGTCGTCATGTTTACCAAAACAACCTGAGATTTTAGGAGGCTGGCGGTCTGGTGCAAAGAACACAGCCTTTGAATCCCAGCTCCATTCTTTTTAGGTTTTAGGCAAACCATTTAACCTAGTTTAGTTCTTTCTTCATCTGCGAAATTTGAAAACTGCTACCGGTACCTCAGTAGGCCACTCTGATGATTGCATGAAGCATTGTGTGTCCAATACTTAGCATAATCCTGGGCCAATGACGGATAATCAGCAGACATTCATTTACTGATGTATCTAGAGCTTATGCTTGCATATAAAATTTTAGTATATATATCATAATACAAATTAAAATTTTACATGGCACAGCTTAATTAAATATGTTTTTATTGAGCAATGTTGTACATATTAAATTCATCCTTTTTTAGACCACTTGGATATTATTTAGTTTCATAGGATAGTACGTGATCTTAAAGCCCATATTAAGTATTCTTACGATGGTAAAATAAAATTTAAAAAGAAAAATAAATCACTATGTGTTATGAGGTTTAATCACTCTCATTCTTCACAGAGACAACTGCCAATGACTTTGGCCATAAAATGCTTTTTATTCTTTAAAATTCCAGTTACCTTCCTGAATTTGATGCTTGTCTCCATTAGTGAAACTAGATGCCGATGGAACACTTTTTCTCTTCTGAGTTAATTTAAATAAATTGCTACTAAATTAAAAAAAAATAGTGTTCTTTTCAAAATACCATAATGTCCCTGAAGTTGTTTTTCTCAGTCAGTAGACTCTAACCTCCTAGTGATTTGTTTATGTAAGAAAGTTTATTCATGAGAGGCAATGGTAAAAGAGCTTAGGACCTAGAGTCATAGACTCGAGACATGCATCCTGGCGCCACCACTTACAAACTGTTTTGCTTTGTTTTGTTTTGTTTTTTGAGTGGAGCAGGGATAGTCATTTAACCTTTTGGAAACTCAACTTCCTCATCAGTATAGATAAAACAATTATTTCCCTATTCATATATGATATTTATAAAATTAATTCGAATTATTGAAAAGCACAAAGAATTGGAGCCTGTTTTCTGGAAGAAGAGGAAAGATAAGTTTACAGGACAGAAAGTAGTGATAAACTATCGCTAATGAGTACAAAATGTTGCAGGTGTATTTGGGTTTTGTGGACAGAGCATCATGTTCATAAACATGATGAAATACCATGGATATTGCCTCACAAACATTTTATTTTATAGGAAAGGAGGAGTTTCTGCTGGATGGGACCACTTAAGGGAGAGACCGGGGGGAGACAGGGGCTAGACTAAATGGTACCTTTGCATCTTACAACCCTCATGGATCTTTACATCACTTTCATGCTTCCTGCTGAAAGCTAACAGAAAGCTTAGATAACCAGTATTCAGTGCAGTGAGGGTTGTATGTAACCTTTTTCCAGATGACTTTATAGCATTTAAATCAAATTGCTCTGTATTTCTTGGTCATTTCCAAGAATTTTTAGAGATGAAAACAGAAATAAAAGTTATGGCTTCTCGTTGGACAAAGACTTCCCTCTCACGTTATTATTGATCGAGTTGATCCTTTCTCTGAGCAGTCAAAAGGCAGTAAAAGGTTATATCTTTAAGACAAGGAGTTCTGTTCAAGTGAATTCATACATCATTGAAAAATGACTATCCATGTAAACTCAAAGCTTTGGGACAGTGCAAAATAAAGTAAAATGATTTTGGGCTTCAAAAGAATTGTGCCAAGGCTTTGGTTCTGTCTAAATTAATACAAATAAGACTTTTAGAAACCTATCTGGCAATTGCAGATTAAATTAAGCAACTGCTTCATCTGAATAAAGCTTTGGAGAGTCTAATATTATGAAAGAGCTATCTTTATAAACACAGTACTTGCTCAGGATTCAAAGGATTTGAGTTTTAATGCCAGTTGCATCCCAAATGCCCAGTAAGCACGCATGCATCCATTTCCTGCTGGTAACTTCTTTTGTCAAAAGGGTTTAATAATTACCTGCTCTACCATCCTTACTTTATGGTATGAATATTGAGTGCCAGTGGTTATAGAGTGCTTTGGTTTTCTGTAAAGTAACTTGGCAAAGAGATTCGGAGGAGAAAAAAATGCTTCTAAGAAGCTTTGTATGAGATTTCCAAAAATATGACTCAGCTTTAAAATGCATTAATGAATTTTATATTTTATGTGAACCCTGAAAATGCTTTTGCGAAGTATTTAGTCCTCTGTAAGTTTAGATGTTGATGTTTAGTGTTTCTTAAAGCATTACTGTATTTGTGTATGTTAGTTGCTTTTCAATGCCTGAAAACCGATAGACGTTGCTTAGTGAATTAATTCTAACATGTGGCTTGCATTATTACTTTTGTTGATTCTAATGAACAAATATGTATTTTGGATGATACAGATATTCTCTGCCTTACCATTAAGGATCTTTAGTCTAACCAAGGAGGGTATACAATAATTTGGCAGGTGAAATAATTTTTTTGATGGATAGAAATGTTAAAAGTATACAAATATAATGTTCTCCCATCCCTACCAAGGGGTGTCAGTCTGACTATGAAACTAAAAGTCTATAGAGGAATGGTGGTGTCCCCCCTTTCCGAATGTCTGCGGGCTTTGAATCAGCGCCTAATATAATGGCTAATGTTCTTAAGCAGTTTTGCAGTATAAGTAGATTGAGCTGTTCTTGGGAATCTGGTGTGTTGGCAAGGGGTCAGGTATAAGTAGACTGCTGGTGTGAGCAAGCAGGAAATACGCTCCAAGACAAAAAGGAACAGATAGCCTTTTAACTTTTTAAAGTAAAAATGGGGCAATAGTAGAAAAATGATACCACATATGCCTTATATCATTTAATCTTCACCTCCATTTACAGATGAGGAAATTGAGACTCAGAGAGGTCAACTGACTGATGCGAGGTAATCAAGCTGAAAAGGAGTAAACCAAGAATAAGCCTGTGTGTTCTGATTTAGAATGACACATTGTATATATGGTTAGGGTCCACAGACTCAGGGGTGCTCCCTCACACAACCCACTCCACCCCCTCCTCACCCCCAGCTCCCAGCTCCTGTGGGGAAACATCCAGAATGATCATGCTCTCATGTTCTCATGTCCCCTTATTAAAAGCCTTCTTACAGTGAGGGCTGACAAATTCATTGGCACTTAAGCATCATTGACTCGTGGGGTGTAATGTATGACTCCATTGTAGCGAAATAAACTTTAAACCAGAAGAATGAATTTCTACTTGTAGAATTTGACACATTAGAGAGCAGAGACAAAAGGAAGCATTTGGCAAGATGAAGGGACATTTTCCCAACCCTCTCAAGGCCTGGGACACGGAGAATGGGCTGAATGTCCCAGGGATGTAGTTGTATTTGCAAGGATTTCATTCATTCGCCGAGTTTCTACCTACCTGTTCCATGCTCATGTTTCCTGCTCTCCTTCCTATTTTTATGGATCGACTCTCTGTGTACCTGGTAAAGGCCAACCCCTCTCATCCTCAAAGGGCTTTGCTCTGGCACTTGTCCCTGCCGTCTCCTGCTCCATCGGTGTTCCGTCCTATTAGATTGTTCCTGTCAGTCTCCAGACGCCCTAGACCTCTGTTCTTTCAAAGGCCCTCTTTGTCTCCATGTAGTCTCCATCTATTACCCAAAACTGTATTTCCCCTTTAGAGCAAAACTTTTCAAATAATTGCTTTTTTTTTTTCTTTTTCTTTTTTTGTCTTTTTGTCTTTTAGGGCCACACCTGTGGCATATGGAGGTTCCCAGGCTAGAGGTCCATTCGGAGCTGTAGCTGCTGGCCTATGCCAGAGCCACAACAACACCAGATCTGAGCCATGTCTGCAACCTACACCACAGCGCACAGCAATGCCAGATCCTTAACCCGCTGAGCGAGGCCAGGGATCAAACCCATGTCCTCATGGGTACTAGTCGGGTTCATTAACCACTGAGCCTCCAAATAATTGTCCCATTACATTCACTCTCCTCCAGTCCTCTTTTGGAAACTTCTAATCAAATTTTCCCCTCGCAGCTCCAATGAAAGTGGTCCTACTGAGGTTGTGGCCTCTATGTGCCAAATCTAAAGATCTATTTAGATCAGTCCTCATCTTACTCAGCCCATACAGTTGATTACTTCTTCTTTCTTGAAACACTGCCTTCACTTGGCTTCCTGGTCACTCTAATTTCCCTCCTTCCTCAGAAGCTATTCTTTCTCAATCTCCTCAGCTGGTTCCTCTCCCCACACTTTAAACACTGGAATGTCTCCAGAGGAATGTGCCCCCCCCAACCCCCCCACTCTTTGTTGTGCCTATACTCACTTCCTAGGCCCAGTATCTCACTTAGACTCATGACTTTAAATAATATCTGTACACAGATGATTCCCAAATTTTTATCATTAGCCAGACTTCTCTGAACTCCAGACCTCTGTATCTCTCCAACAGCCTTCTTGACAGCTAAAGCTGAGCATGCCCAACACCGACAGTGTGATATCCAATCCCAGCACCCTCCTCTTGTTGCATTCTGTCCTCAGTCCTCCCCATCTTGGTATGGCAAGTCCATGTTTTCTAATTATTCAGGTCAGAAATCATGGAGTCTTCCATGACTCCTGCTTTTCTCGATTTCACATTCTGAATGCATCCACAAATCCTGTCTGCTCTGCATTTGCAGTGTATCCAGGATCTGACCCCTTCTCATCACCACCACTGCCACCGTCCAGATCTGGGTTGCCATTACCCCATACCTGAAGTATTAAGTTAACCTCTTACTTGAATTCCTTGGTGACCTAGCAATTAAGGATCTGCCATGATTACTACTGTGGCTAGGGTTCGATCCCTGGCCCAGGAACTTCTCAATGCCATGGGTGTGGCCAAGAAAAATTAATGTCTTACCTGATATTCCTGCTTTTACCTTTTCCTTCTTGCAGTGTATTCCCCACACAGCTGCCACAGTTGCTCTTTATAACATGTGAGCAATTACACTACTCCTCTGTTCAGAATCCTTCAGCAGCAGCCCATCTCACTGACAGGAGGGATTGACACGTATATGCCATACCCACATGGTCTCAGCCTAATTCTTTTCAAACTCCTTTTTCCCTCAGCACCATTCCAGATACGCCGACCTACTTTCTGGTCCTCTAACAAGCAGTGTAGGCATCATCAAATACTCTACCTATTTTTGGTATCAAAAAAGAATATCCTCCAGATAGCTGTATGGCCCTCTTCCTTCGTTCAGGTCATTGTTCAAATTCATTTAGTTGGAGAGGACTTTCCTGACCATCAGTATAAAAGCAATGTAAAAATAGTTTGTCTCTTGGATTTCCCTGGTGGCTGAGCAGATTAAGAACCTGGCGCTGTCACTGTAGTGGCTTGGGTCGCTATTGTGGCCTGGGTTCAATACCTGGCATGGGAATTTCCACATGTTGTGGGCGGGGCCAAAAGAAAAAGCTTTCCTCTTATTCTTAATCCTGCCTTGATTTCTTTTTTTTTTTTTTTAATGGTGGATGTGTTTTTTGTTATTTTTTTAAAAAATTATTAAAATCTAGACTTACAGTGTTGTGCCAATTTCTGCTCTAGAGCATAGTGACCCCCCCCCCCCCACACACACACTTCTCTCGTACCAGCTTCCATCATGTTCTGTCCCAAGAGATTGGATATAGTTCCCTGTGCTGTACAGTAAGGCCTCATTGCTTATCGATTCTAAATGTAATAGTTTGCATCTACTAACCCCAAACTCCCAGTCCATCCCACTCCCTCCTCTTCCCCCTTAGCAACCACAAGTCTGTTCTTTATGTCCATGAATCTGTTTCTGTTTTATAGATAGGTTCATTTGTGCCATATTTTATATTCCACATATAAATGATATCATATGATATCATATGGTATCTTTACCTTTCTGACTTAACTTCACTTAGAATCCCTAGTTGCACCCATGTTGTTGGAAATGGAATTATTTCATTCTTTTTAATGGCTGAGTGATATTCCATTTTGTATATGTACCACGTCTTATTTTAATCCATTCATCTGTTGATGGACATTTAGGTTGTTTCTACGTCTTGACTACAAAGAAATCAAAGAGTATTTCATAGCACAATATCTGAAATGAAGTATGCCTTGATTTCTTTATAGCACTTATCCATACTTGATGATAGCTCTACATCTTTGTGTGTTTTTATTTACATCCACATCTATATTCATGATGTGTTTACATCATCTCTGTCATCTATCTTATTTCTGCCTCTTCCCACTAGAGTATAAACTCCGTAATGACAGTCTTTGTCCTATGCTGTTTGTCGCCAAATCTCCTAAGCCCATAACACAAGCCAGCACATGGTTGAAAGAATGAATTAATACATGCATAAAAAAATGAATCTAGCAGATTGTTTGGGTTCCTTCTAGTTTTAAGCCCTGAGCCCACAAGTTGAACAGCAGAGAGAAATGTGAACAAATAAATCAACATACAATGATAAATAATTAAAGGTGATAGATAATGATTAAAAAATCATAGTAAAAGTAAAATAGTGAAAGTAATAATCTCCCCAAAAGAAGAATTTTGCATGCAAATTTTATTCTTGCTATTTAAAAATTATTAAAGTTTAACAATAGGTTAGTAAGAGAGAGGAATGCAGAGGCAATATGGAAAGCTTGTTGAACTTATGAGAAAACTCAAATTCATATTCTGAATACATTGCTTATTAGTTGTGTGATTTTAGGCAAATAAATAATCCAGTCTGCTCCTCCCATTATGTTCACTAAGCCATTAACTTTACTTTTGTGAAGGTTAAGACAAATAATATGATGCATAGAAGGCATTAAGCAGATATTATTTTTCTTTCTTGCCATAGCCTATACTTCACTTTACACTCACAGGTTAGCTCTCTATAATCTGTCTTACTCCTCGATCATTTCTCAGTGACTTTCTAAATTCTTGCCTCATTGACTTTCTTCTATTTTCTTCCTACAAGACTGTTTGGCATCATGTGATTCTGTAGTCAATATCACCAAACTGTCAAAGATTAATCAACCTTCTGTCCTTGCTTATATATGTGTATGAACTGGTGAATCCTTTAGCTGTATTTCTAAGGGCAGAATGTTGGATCGATCTTCAGCATTATAGGACAGTAATAAATGTATATTTATTCTTCAATTGGAAGCATATTTCTTTGATTCATAGTAGAACGGTGGTTCTTATCAGGTCACTAAGATATCATGACTCAGCAAGAGTGAGAGAGATATTCTTAGAGTAACAAGCAATCAGAATATTTCTAAAATGCGAACGGAGGGACAATAGAAATTAGCAAAATGAAAGACAACCCATTTTTTTTGTTTGTTTCTTCACATACTACACTTGATCTTAGCCAAAAGGCCGAGAAGCGATTGTTTATTTCTTGATATAGGCACAGAGACTTTATTTATTGTTTTCTAGGTTATAGTAGTTAAAACTTCCTTCTTCCAGCTACTCAGTTAAGAAACTTATTGTTAATGGAGACCTAGAATTTATAATTGTTTTCCTTTTTCTACTGTAATAATCACAAATATCTAGTTATATCTTATCACTTTCTGCCCAGGTCCAAGTGCTTTTTTTTTAAACTTCCATGCAACTCTTTAACTGTTTCACCAGTTGGGAGCTCTTAGGGGTTGTTTAGTTTTCAATGAAAGACAATCTTTTAAGGAGTTTATGTCCTAAATATTTTCTGGTTTTGCAGTAGCATACATCAGACATAGTTATTGTGTTTGGATTGGGATTTTCATTTTTAACATGTTCTCAGTTCTCTAGGCATTTAATGTTTCCATCTGGTCCTCATAAAAGATTTCATATTTGTGATGCAGCTCAGGCTCTGGCCCAGAGAGCATCATAATTCTATCCATGACTCTAGTTTGATAGAGTAGATATTTTTTAAACTTTGCAATTTTTTGTTTTTGCTTTTTTTTCCTTTCCTAAACAACACTTGACTTTAATGGTGTATTTCTCTCTGAAAACAATCAGAGTGTATAAACCATGACAATGTGCTTGCTCCCCACTTCCTTCTGTGTCGTTTAAAGCTGTGAGGGCAAGAGAAGCAACTACACAGTGGATCCTGTACGAGGAAACTTCCTCTTCATTAAACAATCTGTTCTCAGTCATCACAGATGGAGGGGATGTTTTCAGGGACACGAACATTTTCTTGAAACAGCCCAACAACTAGGAATCTCCTTTCACCGTGTTAAATAGTAGATTTTAGTTCACAGTTCAAGCAAATGTTCAAGCTTCTAGTAGAATCTCTTTTATTTAGTTCGGTGGTCAGCACATGTTTGTGAATTTAATGAGTAAATTTCTGTAGCTGTTACTACATGCCCAGTAATGCTCTAAAAGCTTCAAAAAATATTAAATCATTTAATCCTCATAACAACCTTCTGAATAAGGCATTGTCAGTATCCTCATTTTTAAGGATGAGAAAACTGAGGTGAAAAAGCAAAAAGATCACAGTCACCAAGTGGTAGAGCCAGATTTCAAACTCAGGTGGTCAGTCCTGAGTCTATGTTCTAAACTACTCAACTAGGGATATTTTTGATTGTGTTTAGCTGCAGATTTCCAAAAAATCTAATATTACTTCCCCAGAATTGAATTACATACTATGTGTAAATCCCTCAGTGTTATGCTGGATGTATAGTTGGTACTGGATGAATGTTTGTTTACTTAAGTGTTTAATTAAGAATGAGAGAAATAATGATTGGGTTTGACATATTTTGAAATTGCCAGAACTGAAGGCAAATCACGGTGGTAGCCAGTGGAGAGGCTGCTCCTTGTTCAGAGATGCCAGGGAGTCCTAGTATCTAACAATAACCCATATTTAAGGCCCCCATATTCCTAGGATGATGCTTTGCATCTTGGATTTCCAAATCCGGGAGACTTATCTTCATTTCATTCATTGATCTTTACTGATATAATTTTAAAAAATTAATAGTGATAAAATAGACACACTATAAAATTTACTCCCTTAAGTATTTCTAAGTATATAGTTCAGTAGTGCATTCATATTGTTTTGTGACCAATTTTCAGACCACTTTCATTTTGCACAACTGAAACTTTATACCCATTAAACAACTCACCACTCCCCCTTCCTTCCAACCTGGGAAACCACCATATTTTATCCATTTGTCTACCTATGGATCTTTTGATCTCGTGCTTCCACTGATTGGTATTGTGACTAGAGCTGCTATGAACATGGATGTACAAATATTGAGACTCTGCCTTCAGTTCTTTGGGGGTATGTGCCCAGAAGTTGAATTACTGGATCCTGTGATAATTCTATGTTCAAATTTTTTGAAGACCCATTATACTGTTTTCCCTAATGGCTGCACCTTTTTACATTCCCACCAACAATGCACAGTGTTCTAATTTTTCCACCTCCTTGCCAATATACTTGTTATTTTCTGTTTGGTTTTTCATTGTCTTGCTGAGTATAAGGTGATATCTTATAGTTTTGATTTGCATTTACCTAATAATTAGTGATATTGAGCATCTTTTTCATGTGGGTTGTTGGCTTTTTGTATGTCTTCTCTGGAGAAATGTCTATTCAAGTCCTTTACCCATTTTTAAAAATTGAGTTGTTTTGTCATTGTTGTTGAACTCTTTATATATTCTGGATATTAACTCCTCATCAGATATAGGATTTGAAAACATTTTCTCCCATTTTATAGGTTGCTTTTTCAGTCTGTTGGTTATGTCATTTGATGCATAGAAGTTTTAATTTTTGATGTAGTCTAATTTTACTTTTGTTGCCAGTACTTTTGGTGTCATAGCCAAGGAAATATCGTCAGAGCTAAAGTCATAAAGCTTTTCCCCTATGTTTTCTTCTAGGAGTTTTATAGCCATAGCTCTTATGTTTAGGCCTTTGGTTAACTTTGAGTTTATTTTTGTATATGATATAAGGTAAAAGTCCAGCTTCATTCTTTTATGGGTAGATATCTAGTTTTCCCAGCACTGTTTGTTGAAAAGGCTGATACAAATTTAAGCGAAATGTAAGCCACATAGCTGTAAACCTGTAGTTCCTTTCAAACTTTGGTCCAAACCACAATGGATTTAGAAGGAATTATTTCTAGAGTTCTCAACTGAGGGAAATTTTTATCCTCCTGAGGACATTTGGCAATGTCTGGAGATTTTTTTGTTCGTCACATATTGGGGTGGGAGTGGGGGGTGGTTGCTATTGGGATCTAGTAAATGGCAGTCAGAGATGCTGCTAAACATACTACAGAATACACCCCTATAGCAAAAAGTTATCGGGGTCTCAAATGTCAGTAATGGTAAAGTTGAGAAACTCTGGTCAGGAATATAGTGAGAAAGAGTGACACTGTGGGTCCAGAAAATTGGGGAATCCTCTTTTATGTCACTGGAAGACTTGATGATGATGATTGCAGGGGTGGCTGCTTAGGGAACCTATTATATAGCGAGGTGGTTTTAAAAAAGATCTGAATCCCATATATGTCTAGTTAGATTTCACAGTGGAATACTATTTTTCATTTTATTTTTTGCTTCAAGATTGTCCTTTGTCACTTTCTCTCACCATGACTTTGCTCATTCATACATTAAATTTCCTTTTTCAGTCAGGAAACAAATGAGTAATTGTAGGGTTGGTTATAAAATTTTCGGTGCTATTAGATTGGATAATGGCCAGAGATTACAGGGAGTCTCATATCTTGTCTTGGCTCAGCTGTTCCTCCAACTTCTGAGTTACTTGTGGAAGCAAAGTGCCCAGAGGACAATATAAATTGGACATAACTTACGTCATAATTACCAAGACTTGTATCTGAAATTCTAAAGCTCACCCTTCAGTGACTACTGAGCTAGGGCACATGGCTTCAGTCTAGGGTAATTTTATTCACGGTCAGGGAAACTTTATTGAGTAGGTCATGACTGAGCTGAGATCTGACTGGCTGTATGTCTCTACCTATGAAAAAATTTGGAAGGAGAGCCTCTCTATCAGAAAGAACCGAAAAGGTTTCTGGTGGGAACATGATTGGCATGTTTAAGAACCAGAAATAAGGCCAGTGAAACTGATGAGGAAAGGAAGTGAGGATGACAGCAGTGCGATATAACAGAGATCAACTGAATATTTCCTCCTCCAGAGGCCAAGAGAGGACAGGGTTGCATAGAGCATCCTCTGTGATAGGAAAATAGCTGGGGTGTCTCTCAACTTTAGAGACCTGCAGCTGGCAAGTATATGTCAGGAATTGGGCTTGTATTGTATGCTTGGTTCATATTATTCATTACTCTTAAGGTATCATTCATTTATCAAATATTACCAAGAACTTTCTATAGTCCAGGTGCTGTTCTATGGGTAGGCATTGGAGAAACTGAGATAAATAACTTAAAATGCTTATGTCAAGAAGTTCTTGTCTGTATATGTGTGACTGGGTCACTTTGCTGTACAGTAGAAATTGAAAGAACACTGTAAACCAACTCTAATGGAAAAAATGAAAGTCATTAAAAAATTAAAAATAAAATTAAAAACTTTTAAAAAAGAAGTTCTCATCTGTTTGAAAGTGTTTGTAACCGTAAATTACAGTTCTAATTATTGACTATGTGACCTGGGGTAGGTTATTCAACCTTTGTCTGTCCAAGTATCTTTATCTATAACATGAGGAGTTTGTTGTAGCTACCTTATGGAACTGCTGTGAAGATTAAGTAAGTTAATATGCTGAAAACATTTAACATAGTAACAATATGTTTTATATATATGTAATATATATAATAAACGTATTAACATAATAATAATTAACAACTACTCAGTACCTATTTAGAAACTATTATTGTTGTGATTATTTTATAGAATGGCAGAAACGGATGGGTTCATTCAGTCCCAAAGGTTAGGAGAATTTAAAAGAAAAAGTGAAGTTTCAGTTCATTCATTCACTTTTCTACTTATTTAATACATATATATTGAATACCCTCTGTTTCACAGATACTGTTTTTGCTTTTCCACATATCTCTAGCTTATTGTCCTGTATTACCTTTGCCATCAGTATCTAACTGTCAGACCTTAGCATCTGCATCATCCTCTTCAGTGCCCCCTCCTCTAGTGGAGGGAAGAATATAGATATTAGAGACATAATTTGCATAATTTCAGGGGTAAGATTGTGAACCATGACATCAAGTGTAATTCAGTCATTGAGAGGGAAATGCCGAGAACATCTAAAAAGGAAGGAAAGATGACTAAATGTTCTTAGCTAAGGGATGCAATACAGGAGAGATAGGAAATACTATATAGTGTAAGAAGAAATGGAATAATCCAGCATATTCCATTATGTATGTATCCAGCCAGTATCAATGGAGAGCCCACTGTGTGGTGAGGCAAAATATAAATGTGTATGATAATAATTAAGAGGTTTTGTGATATGGACTGTGATCTAAGAGTAAAAAGCTGTAAGATGTAGCAGTTACATAATTAGATATTTTATAAATAACGAAACTACCTGTAAAATTGAAAATACCACTTTTTTGCTGCTTTTGGGAGTAATGATACTCTTCATGGTAGGAGGTTCTTATTTTCACATTCAAATGCATTCATATATGATGACATACAGTCGTTGATGACCTGGCTAAAACTGACAAAAACTTTCCGTGTTGTTGATGCTTATTTTATTTTGATGTTATTGAAATGACAACTGAATGTTAGTAGTGCTTTTCCTAGCCTAGAAATAATTAATTCAGGAACTGAAGCCTAATTTATTTAAAAAGCAATTTTTAGAACAAGTTTATGGTTCACAAAGAGGTATTTAAATGTCCCATACACTTTTATGGAATGCTCTAGCAGATATGTTTTAGAAAATTATTTTCAATACATCACATTCTTTATGCAGTCTTTTTACAAATCAGAAATCCATGGGAGTTTCTTTCCATCCAGAAACATAGTTAGCTATTTACACATATATCCATATTCTTTTAAAAATTTTATTCTACTATATAGCACTGTCCTAAATCTCAACTGGAAGTCTGTCCAGATCTGGTTTGGAGGGCTAGTTAAGTAGACGGTACACCGAGGGAGATGTGAGAGCTAAGTGCAGGAGTATTTCTCTGGTGCATTTATAGACCTCACTCAAGCCCCAAGTTTGGATTCTTCAGTTTAGGTCATCCAGCCAATAAGAATTCACTGAGAAGTCACTCATGATGAAGGCCTACCCTAGACTGTGCACATACAAATCAAAGAAAAATAAATTATTCATGATCAACCAAAGTTATGGTACACAGAGGCACAGTTTCTCTTTTAAGAGTTTTCATTAACGTTGGGGAGTCTAGACATATATATTTGAAATTTGGTCAGGGAATTTGGTTGCGGGTCAATAGTGTAACTATCTAGGGTGGTTGTAAGTAATGTAATTAGGTCAGGGTAATCCGTGCACTATAGCATTTTGCCAGGTACAGTAGGCGTCAGATGAAGGCAGGTATCTGGCATTATAATTGTGGAAGTCACATAAGCAAATGAGGATATACGTAAGCAAGTAGGCAAGTAAATAGATAGTGTCACCTAAAGAACATCCTAGAGACAGGATTCTTACTCCTGGGTGGGTGACTGATGGCGCTAGTCCTTTGGTACCTTGGAGAGCTCTTGATAACCTCTAAATTTGATTTTGCTGAAGGTCCTAACTGAGCTTTTTTGTCATTCTAGGTTTAGGCCTACCTCAGTGGCTTAGTATCATGGTGGAACTAAAAGATGGTTAGTACAGCTATACTCCAACCAGCTGTGATTAGATTGCGTGGTGCCAGGATACCATCTTCATCCTAGTAAAATTTTGCCTTCTCACTAGATCATGGACATATTTGGGGGTCCCTCAAAGGTCCCTCATAAACCTTTTGGCCCCCTCACTAGATCATGGGCCGTATCTGTGGGTCTTTCAAAGGTTCCTATGTACTGAAGAGGACAGCTAAGCTTCTCATGGTCTCCCAATCTTGGCATGCTTTCTCTCCAGGGGACAGATCATGTTTTTGGCTCAGACAGGAGAGGTGTTGCCAAGGACGATGTGGCATATGCTCAGTTCCAATTAGTGGTGGAGACAACAAACCCCATAGGAGGTCAAGGAAGGCAGTTGTTACTGATGGCTGTAGAACCTACAAAAAACTCCGCACAGTGACTCTTCCGTAGTAACAAAAGGGTGCAGGCATCTGGAAAAAGGGAGAGGGAATTCCAGGTGGAGAAAATGGCCAACATTAACGTTCCATTGATTTCTGGGGGAGACAATCACAAGACAAAGTCTTTCTCTTTAAATAGCCCGTAATCCACCTGAGGGAGAAAAGAAACACGCGAGCATGAACCAACCTTAGAATAATCACCATTTATAGTGAAAAACCAAAGAGGTAGAGTATAAATTTAATAATGATGCTTAGGAGATAAAGTCTTAGGAATAAAGGATCAGTGTGGAGAAGGCTAATAAGAGCAATGTTATAGGGATGGTTTTCTGGCCTGAGTTACTGTTTTCTGTTGCTTGTATTAGTACTTCATAATTATATGTTGTGTTTCTTTACCTGAAGCATTAACCTGGGGAAGAAATGATTATAAGATAAAGGAAAAACACTCTTACACTCAGGAAGATTTCAGTTATAGCTATTGTGATCATGACTTCTCTGAGTTATTTTTACCTGAGTTTATTTTTTTTTTTTTAGCTCTTTTGCTGCTTCCCTACTAGTGCTTCTGCTTCTGCCTGCCTCTTGACTCTTTGATTCTCCCTTCTGAGAGCCTGACCATGCAAGTATATTCCCTTAATGTGGAATAGAGTCACTCGTACTTGCATAGGATCCTAAAGGATAGGAAAAAAATTAGTAATAAGTACAAACGATAGATAAACACCAATTTCAGGAATATTCAGTTAGATCTTTACCCAAGGCATTTTCAGAATGTCTCTAGAAATTTTAAGTCCAGAATCACCATATCTTAGAGCTGGCAGTACTTCAGAGGCCACCTCATTTACTTCTTACCCAGTCAGGTAGCCACTCAACCTGCAGCACATCTTTGTCACCAGCTGGTCACCAGGCTCGGTCTGAATATTTTCAAAGATGGGAAGCTCATGATGCGAGGCAACTATTTCATTGTTGACTAACTCTAACACTTGGAAAAGTCTTGCATTTAGCTAGCATCTGTATCCATGACTTTAAAATCGATTGTTCCAATTTCTTTCTAGGAAGCTACACTAAACTAGGTCAATGCACACATTTATTCATCAAAATTTATTGGGTGCATAATGTGTGCAAGGAATTTTCTAGTCCCACAAATGATAAAAATATGAATAAGAATATGATGTTTCCTTTAGCAAGAAGCCAGATTTTTTTTTTTTTTTTATTTTTGTCTTTTGTCTTTTTAGAGCCGCACCCACGGCCTGTGGAGTTTCCCAGGCTAGGGGTCCATTTGGAGCTGTTACTGCTGGCCTATGCCAGAGCCCCAGCGATGCCAGATCTGAGCCGTGTCTGCGACCTACACCACAGCTCACGGCAATGCTGGATCCTTAACCCACTGAGTGAGGCCAGGGATTGAAGCTGCAACCTCACAGTTCCTAGTCAGATTCGTTTCCACTGCGCCATGACGGCAACCCCGAAGCCAGATTTTTAATAAATGTTTCTTGTATCAGGAGATGGATAGATAGATGAATAAATTATGTTTTCTCTTTTTCACTATTAACTAATAAACCCTTGTTATAAAAGTAAATTTGATATATTGCTTGATAAATGAAGAATGTGAGATGGAGCATGTTAATATCCTCCAGGGAGATACTATTATTATTTATTTGTATTGCATTCCATAGTACAAAAAATTCAGGAAAATTCAATATATATATATTTATTTTAAATACATATTAAAATTATAAATATGAAATACTGGACTAAAGTATTATGTATGTATACTAAACAGGTATGTTTTAAAACAGTTTATATAAATCTGTATATATATATATATATATATATATATATATATATATATACACACACACACACGTATATATAAATATCTCAATATCTCCATAAAATGCCTTGCGTACTCTACTTTGAGGACCACTTGTGTGACAGAGAGTTAAGATTTATCGCTTTATTAACTCTTCAGATACATAGCCTCTGAACCAGCATTTCAGTTGTCCATTACATCTTTGCTTTTTTTTAAAAGGCATCCAGTAATTATAGTACAGCAGCATTTAAAATGTCATTCAAGGAGTTCCCGTCATGGCGCAGTGGAAACAAATCCGGCTAGGAACTATGAGGTTGCCGGTTCGATCCCCGGCCTTGCTCAGTGGGTTGGGGATATGGCATTACCGTGAGCTGTGATGTAGGTCACAGACTTGGCTCAGATCTGATGTGGCTGTGGCTGTGGCATAGGCTTGCGGCTGCAGCTCCGATTAGACCCCTAGCCTGGGAACCTCCATATGCCGTGGGTATGGCCCTAGAAAAGACAGAAAGACCAAAAAACAAACAAACAAACAAACAAACAAACAAAAAAAAAACAAAAAAATTCATTCAAGGACATATGAGAATAGGCTTTGAGAGAATTTTAAGAGAGTTAGGATACTTTAAGGAAGGTTATGATAGAAGTAATATCCAAAACCAAATAACTTATAAGAAAGCTCTGTATTTTTGGTATAAAACTACTACAGAAAAAGGAAACCACTATATCAATGCATAAAAAGCAGTAAAAGTTTGAAATGGTGCCTAAAAAGCTAATATCTTGATTTCTTCGGGGCCTAATAATGCATGTTGAGTACCATATATTGTAGAAATCTAGTATTTTATGAAAGGTAGATATTTTCAAAGAACCCAATTGTATAGAGACAAGATTTAAGTACAATGCCAACTTAACTTACCACACTACAAATTTAACAGGCTTGAAATGGAGCTAATTTTTTCCGAGACTGATACTTTTATGTTCCTTCATTTGGTTTAGGATATCGCCACCCTCTGAATCTCTCAAGCTGCAGATTCTAAGCTCAACCTCCTCTTCCCCATTTCACAACTAATTAGTGACCGAAGTCTGACTCTGTTTGCAAATCCAGCAAGCAAATTATCCTATCTCCTTAGGTACAGTCAACACTTAGCTCTTTATCAACCACAGAGGTTTTAAGCTTTTAGGTTCATTGTGAGTACTGGAAAATTTTAGCAGTATTCAATGTCAAGCTTACAATGGCAAATGCATTTAGATTAGCAATTTTATTTTTAGTTTCAGTTTGAAGAAGCTTATCAAATATATATGTTTCAGAATTAAAGCCTTAATAAGGATCTACTTTTTTCTGGTCAATGAAATGTTTTATTTTTTTCACTTTCCTTCTTAGTCAGGGTTTCAACTCTGAAAAAGAATTTAAAAAATCAATAGCATTTGGTCGAGATTGCTTTATAAAATAAAGATGTGAATACAAGTTTAGCTTTGTTGTTGTTGTTGTTTATACAAACCTAGGAAATGCTCTTGAGGTATCAATGATTTCTTTTTTTCCTTAGGAGTTTAACCTGTCCAGTAGAAATGGCCATGGCCATGAATATGATCAGAAGTCACGGCTATGCTTTCTGCTTTGACCTACTTGCTTTGGCCCTTGGGTAAATAATCAGTCTCAGTCAGAATAGAGCTTGGACTTGATAATATGAAAGCTTCCTTTCTAGATCTAGCTATCATTGCATCTCATGTCCTCATTATCCCCATGTCACCCTAATGGGTGAAGTCTGTAGGACGGCAGCATAGCTTCAAGATTAAGCTCTCAGGCTCTAGAATCAGGAAGTTGGTATATATATCCTCGTTCTGTTATCTCTGATACTGAGGCAAAGGTACTTATTTCTCTATGTCTTTGTTTCCTGATCTGTAAACTGAGGTTAGTAAAAGCACTAATTCATAGGACCATTGTGAGAATATCACAAGTTAATATATAAAAAGTGCCTAGGATCTTTTTATAGATTAACGAACACATAATACTGCTATTATGACTAATGCATGATAACTACTATTTGTTTGCTGTTACTGATATTCGCATGAAGCACAGCATAGTTCTGGGCATATAGTGAGTGCTCAGTAAAGTATTGGTTGTTATTCTTATTGCCGGGAACTCTAGTCCAATTCCTATAAGCAGGATTTCAGGCTTTGGCCACAAAGAAAACCAGATGAGAATATATCCTCTTAACACAAATCTATACCCTTTTCTTTAGCAAAGAAACTAACAGAATAAATTGGGCAAATGGCCTCCTGAAGGAGGGTATGCACCTCACCTTGTAAGGTCATATATACCATTTGCCTGTAAAGGACTGCTAGACAGTACATGGCAGAATAAACTTGCCTTTTCTTTTTCCCAACTGCAAACCAAGATTTGCTTTGAGTACTACGTTCAGTTTGTGGCCCAGTATTACTATGGAAATACATATTTAAATATGGGGCTCTCATTTTACCTGTTACCTTTATGAGCTATTTCTTTAGTATTATAAGCCAGTAAATTGAAACTGTGTGATTATACAGGAAGATTTCTCCAAGTTGCTAGAATGTAATTTAATACAAGAGAGTTTGAGTAGAAACATTTTGAGGTAAATATGATTTATATTACAAATATTTCAGAGCAAATATTTTTCCAATTTGCCATTGTCGAAAATGTTTGAGATTAGTAGGCAGGACATGAAGAGTCTGTTAATTCCTCTTTCTTAAGATATGACAATCCTAATATCTATTCGTATACAGTATTTATATATATTACTTTTACTTTTTAGGATAATTGCAAGTTATGCTACTATAACAGCATGATGGACAAAATTTCTTCTTCATTGTAATCCTCATAACATTGTGAAATAATTCCCTCACATCTAGACATCAAATCATGAAGTATTCCTACTATTAAATTAATATTTTTATTTTGGAATCTTAACTTTGAAATGACCTAGATTTAAATTGCACATCCAATGATAAATTATTTTGCGTGACGTACAAAAGTATTTTGAAATGGCATCCCTTTTTTTTTTTCGCTTGCCAGAAATTATTAACCTTAATTTCAGAAGCCTCAGAGAAATTAAGTGACATAGTCAAGCATAGTGAAAAAAATTGGTATCTGAATCTGGATTTCTGATGGCAAATACTGCATTTTCAGGTGTTTAGAATAAATAGACTAAAATAGTTGATTAGAGAATTGTAGGTGAGGATATACACTTTTGCTATGGATTAACGAAATAGGAATCAATAGCCCTTCTTCTTTCCTCTTACATTCCTTTATAGAGAAAAGCAGTGGAAAGAGGGAGGGGCAAGAAGACATGGTCAAAGAGGGAAATTGACTTCAAATCAATACACATGGTTTAGCCAAGAGGAAAACTATCTCCCATTGGTGAAAATTTGGTACAATATCCCCAAAACATAAAGTTAAGTTCAAATTTTTAATTTAATGTTTTTATTAAGTATGGTTGATTTACAATATTGTGCCCATTTCTGCTGTACAGCAAAGTGACTCAGTCATACATATATTTTCGTTCCTTTTATTACATTGTCTTCCATCATGGTCTGTCCCAAGAGAATGGATATAGTTCCCTGTGCTGTTACAGTAGGACCTCATTGCTTGGTCGTTCTGAATGTAATAGTTTGCATCTACTAACCCCAAACTCCCAGTCCATCCCATTCCCTCTCCCCTCCAACTTGGCAACCACAGGTCTGTTCTCTATGTCCATGAGTTTGTTTCTGTTTTTTGGATAGTTTCATTTGCATTGTATTTAAGATTACACATATAAGTGATATAATGCGGTCTTTGTCTTTCTCTTTCTGACTTCATGTAGTATGATAATTTTTAGTTGCATCCGTGTTGCTGCAAATGATATTGTTTCATTCTTTTTATGGCCAGGTAGTATTCCACCATATATATGAACCACATCTTCTTAATCCATTCATCTAATGATTGAAATTTAGGTTGTTTCCGTCTTGGCTATTGTGAATAGTGCTGTAATGAATATAGGGGTTCCTCTATCTTTGAATTATAGTTTTGTCCAGATATATGCCGAGGAATAGGATCGTTGGATCATATGGTAGTTCTGTATTTAGTTTCCTGAGGAACCTCCATGCTGTTTTCCATAGTGTCTGTACCAGTTTACATTCCCGCCAACAGTGTAGGAGGGTTTATACTTTTCTCCACACCCTCTCCAGCATTTGTGATTTGTAGACTTATTAATGATAGCCATTCTGACCAGTGTGAGATTGTACCTTATTGTAGTTTTGATTTGGATTTCTCTAATAATCAGTGATGTTGAGCATTTTTTCTGTGCCTATTGGCCATCCATATGTCTTCTTTAGATAAATGTCTACTTAGGACGTCTGCCCATTTTCCGACTGGGTTGTTGCTTTTTTTGTTATTGAACTGTATGAATTCTTTGTACATTTTGAAGATTAATCCCTTGTCAGGTACATCATTTGCAAATATTTTCTCCTATTCTGTAGGTTTCTTTTCATTTTTTTTTAATGGTCTCCTTTGCTGTGCAGATGCTTGTAAGTTTGATTAGGCCTCATTTGTTTATTTTTGTTTGTCTTTCTATTGCCTTGAGAGATTGACCTAAGAAAAACATTTGTATGGTTGATGTCAGAGAATGTTTTACCTGCATTCTCTTCTAGGAGTTTTATGTTGTCACGTGGTATGTTTTAAGTCTTTAAGCCATTTTGAGTTTATTTTTACGCACGATGTGAGGGTGTGTTCTATTTTCATTGATTTACATGCTTCAGTCCAGTTTTCCTAGCACACCTAGTGAAGAGACTGCCATTTTCCCATTGTATATTCTTACCATATGTGTCTGGGTATATTCCTGGGTTCTCTATTCTGTTCCATTGGTCTGTCTGTCTGTTTTTGTACCAGTACTACACTGTCTTGATGACTGTAGCTTTGTAATATTGTCTGAAGTCTGGGAGAGTTATGCCTCCTGCTTGGTTTTTTCCTCCCAGTATTGCTTTGGAAATTCTGGGTCTTTTATGGTTTGATACAAATTTTTGGCTTATTTGTTCCAGTTCTGTGAAAAATGTTATGGGTAATTTGATAGGGATAGCATTAAATCTGTAGATTGCTTTGGGTAGTATGGCCATTTTAACAATAATAGTTCTTTCAGTCCAGGAGCATGGGATGGCTTTCCATTTCTTTGAATCCTGTTCAGTTTCCTTAATTGAGTTCGTATTTTTTTATTGTCTTTTTTTTTTTTTTTTAAGGGCTGCACAGATGGCATATGGAAGTTCCCAGGCTAGGGGTTGAATCAGAGCAGCAGCTGCCAGCCTATGCCACAGTCACAGAAAAGCGGGATCCGAGCCGTGTCTGCAGACCCATGCCACAGCTCACAGCAACACCAGATCCTTAACACACTGAGTGGGGCCAGGGATTGCATCCTGCTGGATACTAGTCAGGTTTGTTACTGCTGAGCCACAACAAGAACTCCCCATATTTTTTACATTGACAAAATTTTGGAATTGATAATGTAGAAGAAAAATAAAATATTTCAGTGACCCATATATTTACTTCTGTGCCCGCACGCGCGCGTGTGTGTGTGTGTGTGCGCGCGCGCGCGCGCGCGCGTGCGTGTGTCTGTTTGCATTTGCCTATTATTTCAGAATTGGGCTACAGCCTCCAAGTAAATTAGGAGCACTTGTTGTTTTCATTTTAATTATTAATCAGCTGCCTCTAAGATTCATTTTCTATTAATGCAGAGGTGGAATTGTGTTTTTCCTTTCTCTTTAGTTCTTGATGAACCCCATATGGTTCTGTTGCTCATTGCTCTTCAATAATTCAAGCTTATCATGGAAAAAAAGTCAAGTTTAAAAATCTAGATCAGTGGTTCTCAAAAGTTTTTTTTCCTATTAGCAGTAGAAATATTTCTTCAAGTTAATTTATACTCTGGACTCAAACTTTTAAAACATATTTAACCAGTGCTCCTTGGTTTGCATATGAGAAGGACTGCTATGTCATGGTCCCCTTAACTTTCCATCCCTCTGTGGAGACCCCCGGAGATGGTCCTTAAAAGCCGAGGGCTCCCATTAAACAGAATTAGAAATATATTGATGAGGGGAGTTCCCATCGTGGCGCAGTGGTTAACGAATCCGACTAGGAACCATGAGGTTGCGGGTTCGGTCCCTGCCCTTGCTCAGTGGGTTAACGATCCAGCGTTGCCGTGAGCTGTGGTGTAGGTTGCAGATGCAGCTCGGATCCCGCGTTGCTGTGGCTCTGGCATAGGCCGGTGGCTACAGCTCCGATTCAACCCCTAGCCTGGGAACCTCCATATGCCGCGGGAGCGGCCCAAGAAATAGCAACAACAACAACAACAACAACAACAAAAGACAAAAGACAAAAAAAAAAAAAGAAAGAAATATATTGATGAGGATAATAATATCATCAGGTAGGTAGAGTGTAGCTCTGGCCCAGGCCGGAGACAGACCAGATCTAGATGCAAACCTTGACCATACATACCACCAACCAGCTTTATTACTTTGAGCAAGTGGGGCAGTTTCTCTAAATGTTGTTTCCTCCCCCATAAAAATGGGGATAAAATGGTGCTCACTTCATATAACTGTTATGAGAATTGAAGTCATAATGCAGTTTTGGGGCACATATGGTTACTGATGTCAATATTGAATAATCTCTTATAAGCTATTCTCTACCGTGTTGCACTGTTGGCAGGAAGATGAAGGGGTAGAGATAATGCCACTCACAATAATTCTGGCTTTCTTGATGAGAAACCTGAATGGTTCAAATTATAATCTTTAGACATATATAGTTTATGCTTTTTTTCCAACTGCAAGATTTGTGTAAAGACATATGTAAAATGCACCCACTTTGAATAATAAATTGTAAGATATCCTTTAAAATGCCAAACTGGTGAAAATCCTTGAGATATGGTCTAATTTTTTTGATGGTATGTATGAACAGTTAAAATAATCTCATAAGGGCAAGATGGCATGCCTGATCTTTCTATGTGCAAAGAGACTCCCAATTCCATTCAGGGTAGAGTCTCTAAAATATGGATTTATATGCTATGGTATCATCATTCAATTCTTTTACTTTTTTTTTTTTTTTGGTCTTTTTGCCATTTCTAGGGCCGCTTCTGCAGCATATGGAGGTTCCCAGGCTAGGGGTCTAATCGGAACTGTAGCTGCCAGCCTACGCCAGAGCCACAGCAACGCGGGATCCAAGCCGCGTCTGCGACCTATACCACAGCTCACGGCAATGCCCGATCCTTAACCCACTGAGCGAGGCCAGGGATCGAACCCTCAACCTCATGGTTCCTAGTCAGATTCATTAACCACTGCACCATGACGGGAACTCCTCATCATTCAATTCTTGACAATTGATTCATTCAGTTTTCTGCCTTCCCCCTGCCCTTCCCTTACTACTCTTTTGTGCCACACACTATGTTATAATTAGGAAGTAAAAAATAAAATGCAACTAACATTTTCAGCAAAAGTGTCAAGTGTGAACTATTTAGAAGGCATCCTACAAGGCAATATGGGCAGAGTGGAGCCGTGACCTTTCTTCCCCTCTTTCTGCACTCACCAGACCATTTTGCTTCCCTTTGGCTGAAGGTTGGGGTGGTTGTGACAATTTCTTAAGACAATTAAGTTTGCTGCATTGATTGATTCTTCCTTTTAAGAAGTGATTTCTTGGTGATATGCAATGCTTTTTGATAGTGTTTTACCCACGCAGAAATTTTTTTCAAAATTGGAGTCAATCCTCTCAAGCCCTGTGGTTGCTTAGTCAACTAATTTTATGTAATATTCTAAATCCTTTGTGGTAAGTTCAGCATCTTTACCAGGAGTAGATTCTATCTCAAGAAACTACTTTCTTTGCTCATCCATAAGAAACAGCTCCTCATCTATTCATGTTTTAATCATGAGATTGTAGCACTTCAGCACATCTTCAGGCTTCACTTCTAGTTCTAGTTCTCTTGCTATTTCCTCCACATCCTCAGATACTTCTTTTACTGAAGTCTTGAACTTTCAAAATCATCTATGAGGGCTGGAGTCAATTTCTTCAAACTCCTGTTAGTATTGATATTTGACTCTTTCCATGAATCATGAATGTTCTTAATGGCATATGAAATGGTAAACACTTTCTAGAAGATTTTCAATTGATTTGCTCAGATAAATCAGATGACTCACTATCTAAGGTGATTTCTAGATATAGCTTTACGAAATAAAATGTATTTCTTTTCTTTTTTTTTTTGTTTTTAGGGCTGCACCTGCAACATATGGAGGTTCTGAGGCTAGGGGTCGAATTGTAGCTGCAGCTGCTGGTCTATGCCACAGCCCCAGTGACGTGGGATCTGAGCTGTGTCTGCAACCTACACCACAGCTCACGGCGACACCGGATCCTTAACTCACTGAGCGAGGCCAGGGATCGAACCTGTGTCCGCATAGATGCTAGTTAGATTCATTAACCACTAAGCCATGATGGGAACTCCCACAAAATGTATTTCTTAAATATTAAGACTTGGAAGTCAGAATGACTTCTTGGTACATGGGCTGCAGAATGGACATTGTGTTAGTGGTGTGAAAACAACATAAATTTCTTTGTACCTCTCCATCAGATCTTTTGGGTGACTCAGTGCATTGTTAATGAGCAGTCATATTTTGAAAAGAATCTTTTTTTCTGAATAGTAGATCTCAGCAGTGGGCTTAAAATATTCAATAAGCTGCATTGTCAGCAAATGTGCTGTCATCTGGGCTTTGTTTTTCCATTTATAGAACACAGGCAGAGTAGATTTAGCATAATTCTTAAGGGCTCTAGAATTTTTAGAATGGTACATGAGCATTGATTTCAACTGAAGTCACCGGCTGTGTTAGCCCATAACAAGCGCACCAGCCTGTCCTTTGAAGCCTGGAAGCGAGGCACTGACTTCTCCTCTCTCGCTATGAGAGTCCTAGATGGCATCTTCCTTCCAATATAAAGCCGTTCGGTCTCCACTAGGAATATGTTGTTTAGTGGGCCACCTTTATGACTTATCTTACCTAGATCTTCTGCAGAACAGGCTTCTACATCAGCCCTTGGTTTCACCTTGCACTTTTATGTTATGGACATGATTTCTTTCGACTTCAGCCTCCTAAGCCAACCTCAACTTGCTTCAGACTTTTCTTCTGCAGCTTCCTCACCTCTCTCAGCTTTCACAGAACTGAACAGAGTCAGGGCTTTGCTCTGCATTAGGCTTTGGCTTAAAGGGAATGTTGTGGCAGGTTTGATCCTCTATCCAAACCGCTAAAATTTCCTCCACTATTAGCAATAAGGCTGTTTAGCTTTCTTGTCATTTGTGTGTTCACTGGCATAGCGCTTTTAATATTCTTCAAGAACTTTTCCTTTGCATTCACAGCTTGGCTAACTGGTGCAAGAGGTTCAGCCTGTCTCATATCTGAACATGCCTTCTTTACTAAGCTGAATCATTTCTAGTTTTTGATTTAAAGTGGGAGACATTCGACTCTCACTTGAACACTTAGAGGCCTTTGTAAGGTTATTAGCAGTTCTAGTTTTAATATTGTTGTGTCTCTGGGAACAGGGAGGCTGGAGGAGAGGGAGAGAGCTGGGGGAACTGCTGGTTTTTTAAGCAGTCAGAACACACACACACATTTATCTGTTACGTTCACTGTCTTATATGGGCATGGTTCATAGCACCATAAAACAATTACAATGCTATCATCAAAGATCACTGATCACAGATCACCACAACAAGTGTAATAATAATAAACAACTTTGAAATATTGTGAGAATTACCAAAATGTGACACGGAGACCCAAAGGGAGCAAATGCTGTTGGAGAAATGGTGCTGATAGAGTTGCTTTATGCAGAGTTGCCACAAACCTTCCATCTGTAAAAAGCACAGTATCTGTGAAGCTCAGTACAAAGAAGTGCAATAGAACTAGGTATTCCTGTACTTGAGGATATACTTTGATTTTTAGTTAGAACCTTAGCTGGAATATGTTAGCAGCCAGCTGAAAGCAAGACAAACCCAGGAAAGATGCCAGCAAGCAGGTAGATGTGCCAAACAAGAGGAGACAAAGGCACCAAAGCTAAAAAAAAAAAAAAAAAAAATGGGAGGAGCAGGAGAGGAGGCTGAAAGTAAATTTCCTTTCTTTTCTTTTTCTTTCTTTCTTTTTTTTTTTTTTTTGGTAGTTTTGCCTTAAGCTTTCCATTCAGATCATCTTGTACTTCTTGGACTAGCTATTAAAATTAGACTTTTGGCTAATTAGCATTTCAAAGAGATGGAGACAGTGGGTGATGACTCTATGAATCACTAACTCTAGTGAATGACAGCTTGACTAACCCAGTGACACAGGTCCCAGCCCCATCCCTATCCTGCACTTCTCAGAATTCTCTCTCCTAATCTTGATCTTTCTGTGCTTCTCTGTCATTCCATTGTATCAGACTCTTTTGCCTCATCTACTGAATCCTGTTTTCTAATCTTTCTACCTTTCTATGGCCTTTCTCTACCACCACCTTTGTGAATTAACTTTTTCTCTGCTCTCCTTTTTTTTTTTTTCTCTGAGTGACTTGCATGCCCTAAACTTTATCTGTATGTGGATATTGAATTGTATGTTGAAAATATTAACTGTGGTTACTTCATAAAGTTTTATAACCCTAGTCTTCCTCTAAATAACAAATGAGTCGAAAGCTTTAAATTTCCGATTTCAAAAGAGAGAAAAAGAATATTTTTTTGCTATGTAATCAACTCCTCTTTTGGACTCTAGGTCAGAATATTGCAGTGGAAAAATAATCCTTTGCCCTAATTTAAGCTGTTATTTTAACGTTATTAGACAATAAATATAATTTATACATGGTCTCATGGAATATTGCTGGGTGGTCCTCTAATTTTGTGCCACAAAGTTTTACGAATTGGCTAAACTCAGAAAAATGTTCTCTGAAATATATATCAAACATTAAAAAGCTATAAAAGGGGAGAAAGCATTCAGACACTGAACAATTCTGTACAAACCTCTGCCTGTAAATCCCATTGGATTCACTCACTACCTCTGTTCTTTTTTCTTTGTCTGTTTTGAGACACCCTAACTTTTCTGTTCAGACCCTTAGCGTTTCTAGGAACTCATACTGCATGTGCTAAATCTTATAACTAACCATATTTCTTTTTTATTCCTGCCTCTATTCAGTTCCTTATGCTCTAGCTTTTCCTCTCTGATCTTAAACTGTTGATCCTACCTTCACTTTCTCCCAGAAAGCCCCTCAACTGGACTGGCATTGCTGTTTCTTTTTGCTAAAGCATCCACTCCCTTTACTTGATAAAACTGAGGTGGGGGATTTCTTAAACCTTTGCACTGTCGGGTCACCATCCTATCTCCCTCCCCTTCTCTGGAAGCCTCTCTGCTGGAGAGGAGATTCTCAACCTCTCTGAGTCCTTTAAGGTCCTCTTGGCATCTTTTCTACAACTTACTTAAATCCTGCTCTTATTCTATGCAGTTCCGGTCCTTTCTTGGTGTCAGTTGCAAAAACGGGCTCATCAAATTGAAATTTTAGTTTCCTTAGAGGTTGTCATCATTTCCGATAAGAAAAAATATTTTTAGAATTTTGAGTTGTAGTGACATATGTTTATGGTTGGTATTTCCTCTCATTGGGTGAAAGATTATGAATCAGAAAAATGTTACTGAAAAGAGAATAAAAACTTGTTGGAGTGCCCCCTTCATTTTTATTTAACTTATGTGTAAATTGTATGGTAAATCAGACACAGAAGAGATCGATGAAATCAAAGGGTTTATACAACTTTTCTAGACATTTGAAGGATTTATACAATTTGGATGGAGAAAAGTTGGGGAGGATCTTCCAGAGCTCAGAACAGCAGGAGTAGAGAGGCATTAAGCGGTGGAGTAAAATTGGTACATGTTGGTATGGCACATGGCTGGAGCAGATGTATGCAGTGAGTAGGATTCATTAATTCAGTCAGTCATGCATTTAAAATATTACCTATTACTCTTACCTTGTGCCCATGTTTATACTCGGTTTTGGGGTTTCAGTGGTAATTAAAAACAGGTCACATAAAATCTGTTCCTATATAGGTATTGATTGACTATTACACAAGAATTTAATGGTAGACCATGTAAGATATGTTTTGCAGGGGGAGAACTTGAATTCATAAAGGTCTGTAGTTGGGGTCTTAATATTCAGAGGGTGGGATCAGAGAATTGAGAATTGATTTTTTTTTTTTTTAATGGCTTCACCCATGGCATATGGAAGTTCCTGGGGCTGGGGATTGAATCTGAGCTGTGGCTGCAACCTGTGCTACAGCTATGGCCATGCCAGATCTTTGAATCCACTAGGCCAGGCCAGGGATTGAACCTGTGCCCCTGCAGCAACCCAGGCCACTGCAGTTGTATTCTTAACCCACTGTGCCACAGGGAGAACTCTAGGAAGTTGGGCGAAGACAAACTTCCTTTTGTTTTGCTTCAAGCCCATTACAGGGAGTGGTTGAACATATGGAGGGAAGAAAGATGTCTATGAAATTTCTAAAATGATAGAAATAGGAGATGAATCTGTAGGACTTTAAACAGAGTTCCACATTGTGTGGTGTTTTTAAGGTGGGAAAAGATAGTTAAGATTATTTAGCACATAGGGTCTTGGGGAGGGCCTGAACTAAGGAAGGCCTTGCTTTAAGACTCTGGTGGCAATGGATTGTTGAGGGATGGGAGGAGGAAAAGTTCTGATGGAAAATTGCTGCATATAAGCAGGCCTAGAGTAATACGGACATGCATCAAGAAAGCTTCATGTGCATATAAGAAATATCCTATATGTATTTGCAGTGTTTGTGACATCTTTTCACTCCAATTTTTTTGTTAAACGGAGTTGAGTGTATGTATCTCAGAAGTCATATGTTTAGTAAAATTTCTCCCTATTCCCTCAGGAAGAGTTACAGCTACTCCCCAAAATCCCGAAGAATTCTATCTCTGTTAGCACACACTTTATGAAACAATTAATTATTTATGTTCTTATTCTCCGAATAAAACTGTTACTTTCCCAAGAGCCCAGAGAGTTGTTATTTCTTTTACATAGGACACCTAAGGCAGCGTTTGGAAAGTAGTGGACCTACTCTGGATATAGTTATTGATGGAGTGAGAAACTGAATGCATACTGTCAACATTTGTATTTTCTATATTTTCCACATGTAGCCTATCTTGTTGACTGGCTTCTTTTTGTTGTTGTTGCCTAGCTTCTTAGTGTATCTTCAAGTAAAAGACATTGTAATTGGGAAAGAGGATTTTTCTTGTTGAAATCAGTTGCATGCCCCAAACAGAAAGATTCATTAATTTTTAAGACACAGAGAGTGAGTGCTAATTGATTTCTCTAACAGTTTATTTTTCAGCCATTCTTAGGGGCTCATCTCAGAAGTCCCCCCAAATAGTATTCTATCTCTCTCATTTCTATTTCTTTCTCTAGCTATGTCTCTATCTCTCTGTCTACCTTTATTCATCTATCTATCTATCTATCTATCTATCTAAATGTCTATCTATCATCTATCTACCTATCATCACATGTGTATGTACCCTGGAGGCAGATAAACATGGGTTTTAAACTTGGCTTCACAAAGTTGTAACCTAGAAAAGCCATATGGTCGCTGAACCTTGGTTTCTGAATCTGAAAAAGGTGAATATTCCTGTCTTGTGGAATATATGTGGCAGATTAGAAATAATGTCTATGAAGGATTTCATAATTTGTATGCAATACACAGTGGCTTATATTTTGTTATATTTTATGGTATTGTTCTGCGGTTGACAGTAGGCGTACATGGCTATGGCTTTTCACAACTGACTTAATGTTTTCTATCAGTTTTGGTCAGTATTTGAGAGGAAAGTCTGATTTCAGATGCTTCTTCTTTAAGAACAGAGGATTAGGAGGATGCCGCTGGGATTCTGTATTTTCTTCTCTCCATCGGCATGCAAACTGGAGATTTTAGGATGGATATGGGTCCTTCTGTTAGAGAAGGTAGTTGAACCACCTGAGCGCTGTTTCTGGGACTCTATGTCCACCTTTCAGCCTTTTCAACTAGGATGACTTTTGTATTGGCAGGAAGAGTGACTCTTGATATTGGTTTTGTCTATGCCCAACTCCTAACAAGTAAACCTTTTAGCAGAGGCCCTTAGTGTCACTGAGTGGTGAAACAAACACCCTGTCCTTTAGAGAAACCTTAGAGTCTCTTAAAGTGATGCTTAATTCTCTTCCCTTCCTTCGCCAACAGGAAGAAGGGGGCTGGAGGCACAAATGCATATTGCTTCCCACTCCCAAAGAGAAAGGCTATGGAGAGGGAGTAGGCTGGAAGTTAAAATTCTTTGCTGCATTAGGAGATTAAACTGACAGGTGACACTTCTCTTGATAAGCTAGGCACCTAGGGGGAAAAAAAGTTGTTTGTTTTGGGTTGCCTTTTTAATAAGAAGAATATACTCAGGCACAGTGTGTTAGAAAATAATGAATAGGTAAGGGGTTTAATGACATGGCTGGGAATAAAGCAGGTGCATTTCTTGTACAGCACAGAAAATGTAACCCTGAAATATCTGAGACTTTTTTGGATGCGGTTTTATGCAGGAAATAAAATTTTTGATCAGACAGAGCAAAGACAATGGATTAGCAGTTTGGGCCCATTTTTAGGGAGGACCTCAGGTATCATGTAGGAGCCATTTGGGGGTCAATCCTGAGCTTCAGGGTTTTGTGATAGGGAGGGAGAGAAAGGCTTATCAAAGGAGGTAGGAAAGACAAAACCATACCTCATTCCTTTGAGAATTTTGCTTAAAATCTGATGTGTCTGATCTTGTTAGTTTAATGACTCCGTCTTCTTTGAAACCTTTCAGCCTATCTTTTCTGGAATTGGTAAGACCGAAAGTGGGTAAGAGCTGGGAGTATTCTCAGATGATTTCCTGTTGAGTAGAATAATTCTTTTTCTAAAACTGACCCAGATTAACATTATGTTGTAAACAGAAGTGTTGGGATAGTAGTAACAGCTTCTTGGGTAGACATGCTAAACAAAGTAGCTTGGAGAGCATAATGGCCCAAAGATAAACCACTAGTTTATCTTTTATTTAGTTACACGATATTATTTAAAATGACTTAGTTTTAGTAGTTGGCTTCTCAGTTTTTTGGCCACTCATTCCTCCCATCTGTGCAAAAATGTTCTAGCATTTTCCCAGCAGTCAAATGGGCACTATCTTTGTATTGACAATGTCCCTTTATATTGGTTTATTTTGCATTATGATCCAAAGTCAGCCATTGTTAATGTGGCCTCTGATGCTTTTTGTCATCAGACCTTGCCAACCTCTCTGTTTTTCCTTTTGTCTTTTTCTTCAAACGTAGGATCCAACTTCTATACAACTATTTGTGGATTCTACACTGTGCTGTATTTGCCTAAACTGTGCCTAGTATTTGGAACACTTTCACTTACTACTTCACTCATTTTACTCTCCTGAATCCTCAAAACAGGGCTCAGTACCCTATAGGAAGCATGGTTGGTTGCAGAGGAAGTCAGAGTTAGCCGTCTCTCTCAGGTGCTCCAGTTAGGTTTCTGTGTTTTATAATAGCATTTATCACAGCATGGATCATATTATTTTCCTGACCTTCTCTTCCTGGGTCATGAGTAACTTGAGACAGATCATGTTCTTGCTGCTATAAATACAGCACCTACTGTGTGATTCGGTACAGTGTCTGGCTCAGTAGGGAACCAGTAGCTTGAAAGAACAAGTGAATATATGATAGATAAATGTGAAATAAATAAATATTTTTAAAGGAGTTACTTTTCTTGAAGAAACCAAACCCCTCAATTTTTATACAAAAGTTTAAAAAAAATACAGGATTTGATTACCAATTTTTGGAGGAAATGTCATACATTGAGGTCACTGATCATTCAGTAGTTCCTTTTAACCAACTTCTGTTTATTTTTCCCCAAATACTTTTTTTTTTTTTTTTTTTTTTTTTTTGCTTTTCAGGACCGCACTAGGGGCATGTGGAGGTTCCCAGGCTAGGGGTCGAATAGGAGCTGCAGCTGCCAGCCTACACCACAGCCAGAGCAATGCAGCATCCGAGCCACATCTGCGACCTACACCACAGCTCACGGCAATGCCATATCCTTAACCCACTGAGCGAGGCCAGGGATGAAACCCACAACCTCATGGTTCTTAGTCAGATTTGTTTCTGCTGCACCATGATGGGAACTCCATTTTTCCCCAAATACTTTCAATTCAAACAAATATTAAAAATATTTATGTAGATGTTGGAGTGATTTATATATAACTCAAATTTAAATAGTTTTTAAAAAGGTGTTTTAATATTTACATGTTCAAATGCAAAATAGCATAAAGCATGTTTTCTTCATATGTTTTTCAAAGGGAGGAATTTATACTACTGCTACTTAATTCATGATATATTTTAACATTAATAGATAAAAAATAATAATTCATTTGTTTATTTATCTGAAGAAAGTATATGTTGACACTCAGTGTATCTTAATATAGTGGTTTATTTTTATGTGCATAATAGCAGTGATTCTTTTCATGTGTCTCTGAAATGAGAGATTTCCTTACTTGAGTTTGAGGAACAGAATAAATTAGAATGAAGTGGAAGGCATGGCCAGTGCTGGGAAAAACAAAATTGTAGAGAACAGCACAGTTCAAATTCTGAGTCCCTTACTTAACAGCCCTGAGAACTTAGTAAATTACTTAAGCTTCCTGAGCTCCTGTTTCTTCAGGTGGAACACCTTGGTCATTTACCTATTTCACATTGTTGTTAAGAAAGAGATGAATCAGCAAAGCAATCTGCCCTGTTCCCAGCACACAGCAGGTGCTCAATAAAGCACCATTTCCCCTTTCTTCATTTCTTCACTGGTTTTGAGGAAGTGAGTTGCAGTGGTTTTTGAGTCTGGCAGTCCATAATTAACAAGAGACTTCACTGGCATTGAAAATTATTGATTTGTTAAAGGAAGAAAAATTTTACTGAAAAAAGCTGATTATTTTGTGCTGTTACAAGTAGATATAATTTTTAATATAAAATAGATTGGATGGTGATTATAGTTAATAATACTTCTTATAAACTTGAAAGTTGCTAAAGAGTGAATCTTAAATGTTATCATAAAAAGGCTTGGTAACTAAATGACACGCTGCAGGTGTTAGCTAAAGCAGCCATGCCACCATGTATGTGGCAGTATATAAGTGTGTCAAATTGACACATTGTACACCTTAAACTTACACATGCTGTGTGTCAATTATGTCTCAATAAAGCTGGACAAATTAATTTGGATGCATTACTTAAAAATCTTTGTCTATGAAACACATTTGAAATTTCTAAACAGCATCAGTAGCATGAGCCCAGTAAATAGTGAATCAAATTTGAACTGTACTCTAGCAATGATGTAATTCTTTACAAGGTAATAGTCTCTATCAACTATTATTGTATGACATTCATCATTTCTTTCCATGAATGGACAATTATAAAAAGTCTGATGTAATTTTGTGTTGTTTAGAGCTATGTGTTGAGCTTTAAGAGGGCTCCGAAGGGAGAAAGTGGACAGATAGATCAGAATGCCTACTGTGCGTTCTACTGCCTGTCTACGCATGTTAGTGCTTTTGGGAAAAAAAAATAAGTCCGAATTCCCGTTTTTAACAGTAACTCTTTAGAACTTTTAGAAGAAGGAAAGGAAACTAAAGAGAATTCCTTTGAATTTTGACCATAGAATGCAGTTATAAAATAAAATGAAATGGAGAAGTCAACTAATTGGATCCGTTCCATTATTTCAGTCAATCTGTGTTGAATCTTTGACCAAAACTGGTGGAGCGGCTTTACATGACAGCCCTCCGAGTAAATGGAAAATTTCCCAAGCTCATGCTGGTTAGGAAACAGAAGGCTTCTTTTAAAGCAGTGCAAAACTCAGCAGTTTGGGTTTCATTGAACTGGTTTAGTGGTTTCAATTTATATAACTTCCATATGGAAACTTAAGGGGAGCGTAGAAACTGAACCCTCCTATTGTACCACCTGAGAGCAGCTGCTCTTTCATGGGTCTCTGTTCAAGCGCCCCAGAACCCTGAAGTGTTTTGTTTTTTTTTTTTTTTCTGGAAAAACTACATTTCTTTCCCATAGGTCAACAGAACCAATCAAACTTATGTAAACTGCTTTCTGATGGTGGGGAAAAGAGGAAATCCAGTTTAATCTCCTTTTCAAAGCTCAGGAGCTCTTAGAACTGGGTTCACACAGGCATCAAAATTGGGTTCTGTAGTGAGATATGGATGGTACAATAACTTTGTTTCTCTTTTGCAGTAGTCTGGAGGCAAATGAGAAAATTAGGTTGAGCATTGTAAATTACAGACAGCTAAGGACAATGACTGGAAAGAACTAAGGGTGTAGTCTTGAAAATAAAACAAAAATCTGTCTTTTTTGATTATAGAAGGACCCTAAAAGTCACAGTGAGGGTCAGCCACGCATTATGCTAAGCTTCTAGCATGTATTTTTTCACCTAATAGTCTCACCAACTCTATGGGGTGGGAGTTACTTTAGCCTCATTTTAGCTTCTGAAGAAACTGACTGAAAGATGGAGTATCTTCTGAGGATCACATGACCAAGAAGAGATGGATACAGGATTTAATCTCAGGTGTGTCTCAAGCTCTTTCCAACACACCATACACTATTTTTGAGGCATTTATAATTTCTCTCTCTCTCTTTTTTTGGTATGGGTTTAAAAGCTGTTAGAGTAGGATGATCCATCCTCAAAATATTTACCGGTAGATTTTAAGAAATTATTTTAAAAGCCTTTGCATGCCTGAAATTTTTGATTACTGCTTTGAGTAAATTTTTAACATAAGTAGATATCAGTTGTGAAATGAAACAACTCATGTTTTAAAAGGAGGAAGATAATGGACTATTTGATAACTCAGCAGTGTTTCTATCTGCTGCTTCAGGAATCCTACAGCTTGTTTGGATTGGCTTAGCAGGGAGATTATAAGTACAATATGTTTTTAAGTAAATGTGTGAAAGGTTGGCTATCTTTTTATTTTTTAATTTTTTAAAAATATATTTGCTTTAAGAAATTATATTTGATGTACAGTGTTGTGCCCATTTCTGCTGGACACACATTATATACATTCTTTTTCTCATACTATCTTCTATTATCTTTTATCCCAAGAGACTGGATATACTTCCCTGTGCTGTACAGTAGGACCTCATTGCTTATCTGTTCCAGATGTAATAGTATGTATTAACCAACCCCATATTTCCCAGCCACCCACTACCCTACCTCCTTGGCAAACATAAGTCCATGATCTCTGTCTTTTTATTTTTTATTTTTCTATCTTTTTAATTAGATAAGACTACCTAGACTTACAGAGGGCAAAGGAATTTGAGAAAATTAGTATTTTATGTCAAATTAAATTTGATTATACATTTTTTTTTCTTTTTAGGGCCGAATCTACGGCATTTGGAAGTTCCTGGGCTAGGGGTCAAATCAGAGCTACAGCTGCCAACCTACACCACAGCCACAGCAACATGGGATCCAAGCCTCATCTGTGACCTACACCACAGCTCATAGGCAATGCCAGATCCTTAACCCACTGAGTGAGGCCAGGGATCGAACCCACATCCTCATGGATCCTATGTGGGTTTGAGCCAGGACAGGAACTCCCATATTTGAGTCTATTTTATATGGTATTATATTACTGCTGAGCCACGACAGGAACTCCCAAATTTGACTCTATTTCATATAGTATTATATTAAAGTAAAAACTCACACATTCAGCAAAGTCGTATTGCATTTCTTTTATGCTCTGTAAGATGTAAATCAGATAGTCCACCTAGCTAACTCTGAATTTTAACCCTAAGTGGGAAAGATACTATTTTTAGAATTTTGGATAATGATTTTTATAAAAATTCCATACTGCCTGCCTTATGTTGTTATGTCCTGAGTAAAATTTTACCTTTCCTTGAATCTTGGTTGTCATTATATACATCAGCTATTGAATTATTCTGTTAACTGCCACTAGTGCAACTTTTATGAAACATAAGCTTGAGTAACTGCTGGTCCTAGCTTTAAGAAAACAAAAACCTGAGATAACCATTTCCTTGTAATAATGGTATATTTTTAAGTGCCCTACAACTGGAATAACCAAGTAATATTTGTGTTTGACTCACCTGAATTCTAATTACAACCATGTGGCATAGATGAAGCTCCTACTTGGTGTATATATATGTCTAGAGATAAAGCTTTAACTCAGCACTCATCTTTAATGGTCTTTAACTCTTTTTCTTCAGTTTAGAATTTCAAAAGAGTGCTTGGTGCCAGGTTTCTGTTTCTTATGTTTTGAAGCCTAATGTATCTCCTCTCACTTCCCGGAGACAATGTTGATTCCACAAGAGAAGGCATCCTTAACTCAAATTTAGAGCTATCATCACATCCCTATGACCCATCAAGGAACTCCTCTTAACATGTTTCACTGAAATGATGCATATCACAAATTTCTCTTACCAAATATTTTCCCAACTGTACCTCCTAATTTTGCTCAAGTACATAGTTGAAAGTTCGTTAAGCACTGATAAAGTTCCTCAGATATGGGAAGTACCCTCTCTGATGCTGCACACACAAAGATGTCTAAGATGTACACTCAGTGCTCAAGATGCATTAAGGTAGGGGACAGAGACGTAAAGATGTGTATGTGTGGATTATTGTCAAAAGACATAAGATTCAATCAAAGAAGCGATGTTCTTGCAAAGTGAGACTTGAAGATTGAATGGGAGTCTGATTAAGGAAACGGGGGTGAATATGACAGTCAGTGGGGCAGGGGACATGGAAATAAGTGCTGTGCTCAGAGAATTTATGTACAGTTGTATAATGCTGAGCATAGAAATGAGAAAGATGGCAGGTGGGGGGAGAGCAGGCTATAGAGTGAGAACCAGATATAGATGGGCTGGAAGCCTTATTAGGAAACCAGACTAGATTTTGTACGTGGTGGGGGCGCTATTGGAGTGGTTTTTTTTTTTTTTTTGGCTTTTTAGGGCCACACCTTTGGCATATGGAGATTCCCAGACAAAGGGTCGAATTGGAGCTGTAGTTGCTGACCTACACCACAGCCACAGCAACACCAGATCTGAGCCTCATCTGCGACCTATACCACAGCTCAGGGGAACACTGGATCCTTAACCCACCTCGCGAAGCCAGGGATAGAACCTCAGTCCTCATGGATCCTAGTCAGATTCGTTTCCGCTGAGCCATGATGGGAACTCTGTACTGGAGTGATTTTAATGGAACTAAATTATCTTCTAACAGCAGTGTGAAGAGACACTTGAAATGGGCAAAACTTGAGGCAGGGAAATCAGTTAAGAAGTAAGTATAAAGGATCTAAGCTGGATATGGTGAAGACTTGGACTTAGTCCATGGGGATAGAGGTGGGAGATGAGACAATTTAGAGAAATATTCAATAAAGTCTTAAATGACATAAAGAATTCTAAATGTTTACACGGAGCAGAACAAATCCAGGTTTTGTGGGGCCTGAAACTTATACAATTTATGAAAAAGAGTGCAAAATTAGGAATTCAAAATCAAGTACAAAAGTAAACATTTACTTAAAATTAGAGAAGAAACCACAGAGTTACACATTTGAAGAACATGACAGAAACCATAAAACTCACAAAGTTCAGAAGAAGAAATAGATCTCATTAAATACAAACTAGATGTATCATCACCTCAACTTCCCTTTAGCCATATCCCCAAACTGTCTGGACCCATTGTAAATATCTCCCAACACAAAGAAATATGGCAGAGATGAAACCAGAGTGGAAGGAGAATCAGAAGAGAGTAGGATGCCCAGAACCTTTTGTTCTTGGTGGTGAATTGAGCAATCATGTCTGGTGAGTAGCCAGCATAGACACACACTGTTCTTACTCTTGCTTATCTGCACAAAAACGTTTTCAACTTTTATTAAGGATATTCTGAATTAACAGGAATTACGTCTTTGGGTTTAAGAAGAGAATAAGGATTATAATTGTTAACAGGGAGAAGTAAAAAAATTTGCGTCATTGTTTCGCAAAGAAATACTCTCCCCCTTCAGTATTTATTCTTTTTGTGTCTTGTTGAATATAGCGACCTTCAGTATTCATATATGTTGAACTTGGGTATGAACCACCCTTAAAGGGTGTATTCTTGGGGAGTTCCCATCGTGGCTCAGCAGTTGATGAACCTGGCTAGCATCCATGAAGACGTGGGTTTGATCCCTGAGCTTGCTCAGTGGGTTAAGGATCCAGTGTTGTCATGAGTTGTGTGTAGGTCACAAATGCGACTCGGATCAGGCATTGCTGTGGCTGGGGCATAAGCCAGTGGCTACAGCTCTGATTGGACCCCTAGTCTGGGAACCTCCATGTGCTGTGGGTGTGGCCCTAAAAAGACAAAAAAAAAATGTACTCTTTAACCAAAAAACTTGAAACCTATAGTGAGTCAATGCAAAAAAACAAACCAAAAAACTTCTCTGAACTTTAGATTTTTTAAATCCAATTTGAGACCTATAAATGGAAGCAAGATAGCAACATTAAGAGTAAGAGAATTTTGTAAACTACTTTATTTATAGAAGAGCAAATATTAGCCTTACAATATGAATTCCTATGATTTTGTCTGTGATTGTGAGACAACTGGTCGTTCAGTGAGAAATGTGGCAAGATTTGCTGAAATACAAAATTTATGAAGCTTTCTGTCTCTACCTTGAGAGGCAGTACAGCATTGAGATTAAGGGCAATGATCCTGGAGCCTAGCTGAGTTGGATTCTCAACTTCAGTATTTACTGGTCATACTTAACCTCTTTGTGCCTCAGTTTCATCATCTGTTAAATGGTTATAGTAACACCCACCTCACTGGTTTGTTAAGTGGATAATAAGTATCAATGGATATAAAGATCTTAGAGGCAAAGCCTGGTATATAACAATAAGTATCTTAGGTGCTTGCTATTTTTGTTTTCCAAAGAGAAGGGACCATGGTTTTCCAGAGTGGCTTAGAAGTTCCCATACAACTGAGGGGTCAGCTTTCCAACTTATAGGCTAGCCACTATGCCAGTTATGCTGAACTATAATTCAGCATTTCCTAAACTGCTCCATGTAGGTGTTCTGAGGTAATTTATGATGCCCAATAAAGGTTGAGCAGAATGAAATAGTTTAAAGGTGGTAGAAATTTCCAAGTAGTTTTTCTTGCCCTAGGCCCATACCTCCAAATGGTATGGACATAGGCTCTGAAGATGATTGAACAATGACTTTTCTGTTTGAGGAGATTGTGCAAATACTGTTGTTACTATGGACTTTACTGAGCATGACTACAATCTGCTACGCTAAGACGTTGGCCTTGCCTACTTTGGGTGGTGGGAGTTCAGGCCCTGTGAAGAGGCAGATTGTTGTTAAGTGCCAGTCAAATAAATTACACCCCAGCATCAGCTGTCCTGCCCTGCCAAGGGAAGTGTCACTTGTTTATTTAGCATTTGTGACCTTGGTAATACTGGCTATGGCCACCTGCTGGTGTGAATAGGGCCAACACGCTAAGTGACAGATGAGTCATTCCCGTAGGGTGTGCACGTCACTTCGGTCCTTTGTCTCATGACTGGTGGGGTCCTTGGCAGACCATTGCCATGTTCAGAGTTGCTCCCAGGATTCTCTTTTACTCATCGCATCCCAGCAACTTGTCCCTTCATTCAGGCAGAAAGCTCACAGTTTCTCATTGCAGTTCCTCTTGCACCATTCTCTGAACACAAGGTTTAGGTGACTGCCATCCTCACTTCCCCTGGCTTTCGATCACTAAAATTCCATTATCCAGACATCACTTGTATTTATGAGTAAACTTTTCCCTTTGAACCACCCCCATACTCTAAGGCTTCTGGATGAGCCGTTTCCTGACAGCTAAGGAGCAATCAACTCCACTGTCCTCCTACATAACAATGACTAATCTTTTCTGCAGTCAATATTACAGGCTCCCACGGGTGTACCCTCTTATTACTTGGGGACGATGGAAAAGAAATTGGACCAGATATTACCAGATTTGAGATTGTAGAAAATATGAATAGGGTATTCAAGAAGCTTATTAATAATTACTGGAAGGCGTCGCTATCAAAGGAGGTAGTCGAGAAGAAGTAAATCATGGAATTCATGGGTGTTTAGTGATAAAAGGAACAATACGATTGTCTAGTTTGACTCCTTTATTCAATAGTTGGGGAAGGTAGGAGTTAACTTGCTCAAGAGCACACATTTAAGGAGCTGCAGTGACGGGGGGATAGTTTTCTGATTCATAGCCCAGTGTTCCTTGTTCTCAAATATTTCATATCTGATGTTTGAGAGTGTCTAAATGTTTTTGACTGGGAGGCTCCTTGAGGTCACTTCCTTTTCCCTTGATATGTCAGGGTACACACAAGAAGTCCACTTTTAACAGATCAGTTAGTCAGGGGTGGAGTAAAGGGGGGAGGAAGTGTAGCTTTCTTCATATTTAACTTATATTGTTGGAGGGAGGGGAAAGACTTCCCCACTAGTTAGCTCTAGGTCTGTCTTGAGTCTATCTGCTGCAGTTGCCGCAGTAATTGATTGGCCCCCTGAACTGTGAGGCTTTTCCTAGATTCTCTATGTCTTATGTTTGAAGTGATTTTAAAAAATTAGTTACTTGGAATTTGGAGAGAGGAATGAAAATAAACCTAGGATAAATAGATTAGGTTCTCCTCCAATTTTCACTTTGAACCTGAAGCCTGATCATGACCAAGTTGTTTTACCTGTTTGGGGCTCCATTTCCTCCCATGTAAAGAATATCTGAAGGTCCTTTCAGTTATGAATGGGAAAAGCTATAAGTCTTTGAAGGTTACAACTGTCATGTCACCCTCATGTGTTTCATGCATTTCCAATGTCTGGTTGTTGGAAGAGAGACAAGGATGGAAGGTTGGCATCTGTGCTTGTATTGTCAGCTGATGAACTTTTAAAATAGGAGTCCTATGGTTTGAGTAACAGAAAGACCATCTCAGGGTTTCTCACTAAATAATGAAAGGATGCTAAAGAGAATTTCTGAGTAAGAACACTGAGATGTATTTTTGGAGGTTTTTCAACTAGGCCTCTGTTTCATATTAAGAAATAAAAACTTGGAGTTCCCATCGTGGCTCAGTGGTTGACGAATTTGACTAGGAACCATGAGGCTGCCGGTTCGATCCCTGGCCTCACTCAGTGGGTTAAGGATCCAGCATTGCCATGAGCTGTGGTGTAGGTTGTAGACGCGGCTCAGATCCTGAGTTGCTGTGGCTCTGGCGTAGGCCAGCGGCTATGGCTCTGATTACACCCCTAGCCTGGGAACCTCCATATGCCATGGGCGTGGCCCTAGAAAAGAAAAAAAAAAAAAAAAAAGAAAAAAAAAGAAAGAAAGAAAAACTCATATAATTAAAATATAGCTGATTTGGATTAAAATTATGTTAGCATATGTTCTAAAACTGGGTCACAAAAGCATAGATTTTCTAAATCTTTCAAGGAACTATAGCAGAAAATTAGGGTTATAGTATCTGACTCATGCTCATTTGAGCTCTGGGTCTTCCTGAAAGTATAAACATGGAAGGTACTGGGGTGGAGCTAGATACCAGGGATATCTAGAACTTGCTTTTATCATTTCTCGGCTCTTAGTATTCCACTGTTACGTACCTCATCAAAATGCCTTTCACTTTTCTTTTGCAAAAACACAAGTTGAACCTTGAGTTACTTTCTGACTTAGGGATGGAAAATACATATTTAAGATTTCCATACTGATGCTGCAAATTAAAGAAAAGCAATGTGAAAAACCCACATTAGTAAATAATGTAGGAGTTCCTGTCATGGCTCAGTGGTTAACAAACCCGACTAGCATCCATGAGGTTGTGGGTTTGATCCCTAGCCTCACTCAGTGGTTTAAGGATCTGGCGTTGCCGTGAGCTATGGTGTAGGCTGCAGACTCGGCTCAGATCCTGCATTGCTATGGCTGTAGCGTAGGCTGGCAGCTGTAGCTCCGATTCGACCCCTAGCCTGGGGACCTCCATATGCCACGAGTGCGGCCCTAAAAGGCAAAACAAATAAATAAAAAATAAAAGTATATTTTAAAATACTCCTAGAATTATAACTTGAAATGCAGATAATTTTGAGGGATAGGAAACAAAAACCCCTCCTTTAACTAGGTTTTTCTCATTCAATGCCTTGTCATCCAGACTCACAGTGACAGATGTGAACTCAGGGATTTGAGAATACAAGTTGTTCACTGTCACTTAATAACACTGAGCAACTTTAAAATTTGTTTCTGCAAATCATAAGCTCAATTGAGAATATACATTTAATTCCATATCAGTAGAAAAAAATCTATGGTTTGTTAATCATGACTCAGCTGCTGAAATGATCTATTGTATTAGGGGCCAGTGGCAGGAAGGAGGCTCTGTGCGGTATTGTTGTGACCATGACATTAGTGACATCATTTAGTGGAAATAGAATTTGGGACATTTGGGAAACAAAGCAGTGGCTTCTTTGCTTGAGTCTGTAAGAACCTAATGAATACTAAGAGAGTGTAATGGGCAATGTTGATTTCTCTGTATTGAACAAGTTTATATATGTGCACATGCATATATAGAGAGCAAAATGTTTTATTTAAGTTTTCCCACTAATGCCTGAGATTCACGATGCTCTACAGATGCTGAACATCCTGTTGTTCTTGTATTGCAACGTCATGCTCTATTTTAGAGGCACAACCTTTAGTTATGCTGCCTACAGATTCAACAGGGCCCAGAAACCCCACCATGTGAGTTCCATTCTGAGATATACCTTTGTTAAAAGCAATCCCTTCGGTTTTTCCTTTCTGGATCTCGCTAACTGAAAATAATGAGACAGAGGGTGTCCTGAGAGGCTGTGTTAGTCAGTGGCGTTGGGAGATCTGTGAGGGGCGCATCATTGTTACCATAGAAATGAATGCTTCTCCTGTCAGGGGCGCACAAAGGACCGGCTGCGCCCTGGGGAGTGGAAAAGCAGTGGAAAGAAAGGATGCCACCCAATGAGAATGGGAGAAACTACCCTGAAAGACTTGGTTGATAAAAGAAAATAGCATGAAATAGGATGGGGCAACCTAAATCCTGAAAATTCCCAAAGGAAATGTGAAAAACAATATCACCACTTGGGTGGAGAGTGCAAAGAAATGATGACTTTTCTACATTTAAAAATTAAATTTTCTTCTAAATGAGACATATCCTATGTTTTTGCTGCTGGAGCTACTTCTTGAATCATGAAGTCTTTCTTAAAAATTAAAATTGGAAGAAAACAAAGTGAGGAAAATATTAACATTTGTTCTAGACTCTGTGTTTTAATCTTGAGTTATTTTCTTCCTGGTCTTGGAATTTGAGACAAGTCATTTGACCATATCCTAAAACAGGGCATAAACTAATACCAACTTCACAATTACTGGGTTAATATATGAGACAACCAAATGCAAACCCCAGTCCTTGGGGTGAACACTTTTAGTTGGGGGGGAAAGATGAGGGAGTGGAATCTGAAATATAAATCACTAATTTGAGCATATGAGAATGAAGAGAAAAAGAGGGGTAAGAAGGAATTTCCCCCTCTCATCCCTCTCTTTAAAAAAAAGAATAACCTGTTCATGTTTGAAGACTGTAAATAGAGGTAGAAAATATTTATTATAGACATGTAAATATATAAGTAGATGATAACTTGCAAAGGGAATTAATAAAATGCTATTAGAATGTTACTTTTGACCTCCAAAAAGATCTTAATGGGTTTAATGCTTTCATTTATTTGCTACTGTGGGTAGATTGTCAAACTAAAATTTTATTTTAATCACATATTCATGCCATGAAGAGACTGCAAAGGGGATCTTTTATAAAATTTGATAAATTTCCCAGAAGTGTTTATCTGTAGATTAATAATATTTATGTACTTGGTGAACATGGTGATGTGCCATCCAGAGACTCCTCCAAAGAAAGATGTGTTTCAGTTCCAGCCTCCTCATCCAAGGTCACACCATTCCCAGGAGCAGCCCACTTTCATGGCTGAAGGAAATTGGGGGTATAGCGGTCCAGCCATTTTGGTCCAATATCGAACACCTCTGATGTCCTGTGGGGTTGACCAAGGCAGTGGGAGGCCCTGCATTGCAGCTCGGATTCTCTTTCTGCCATTCCTACTTCCCTCTCCTCCTCTCCACAGGTGTTCAGCCTGAAAGCCCTTCTTAATAAAACTCCTGCGTGCTGAACTCCGTCTCATAATTGATTCCTGGAGAACCTAACTGGCTTCACAGACTTCTTTCTGTGGCACGCATGCAAATTCTCATATGGATAAATTTATGTGCATAAAGTTCAAAAGTCAACTTCTAAATGTATACATGCCATCAACTCATCTATTTCATAGTCTTTAAGAATTCCCAAAGAAGTAAGACTTGCAAAATTTCAGTTTGCTCATGTTTTCTGTGTAAAGTCATAGTTTCTAAAGACTTCTAAGGAATACCTCATCGCATTTAAAGAGACCCTCTAGAGCCCACTAAACACCCTCCTCTAAATGAGAAAGCTGGAGCCCAGAGGGGTAAAAGGACTCACTCAAGGTCATACTGTCATCCTAGAGGTCAGAAGACAAGGCAGACTTACTACTCCTTCCTTAGCTGCCTCTGTTCAGAGACAATTTTTTCCCATCTTTCTTTTCTCCTTTCCTTTTCTGTTCCTCTAACCCAGTTTCTTCCTCATCATCCTACTTCACAGCCGTTTTCAACAACTGTAATATCCTTTTGGAGAATGATGTGTGGTGTGTCTAGGAAGGTATACAAAGAGCACATGTCGCTCTTGGAATTCTATCACCTTGTAACGCTGCTTAAAACGGATTGAATTGGAGGATGCTTTCTGAACCCTGTGACATACAGCAGTTCTCCATGATGAAGTGGGCATTAACCAGCCCTTCTTCCTCTGAGCCTGCAGGAGGTGGGCTGAAAGACGGCATCTTCATTTCACATCCAGGACTGTACATTTGGACCTTCCTCCCGTGAGCACAAGAATTGTATTCAGTATTTCTTGGGAATGAGCGTCAACAAAGTGCCAGTCGGTGTACTTCAGTCTGGAAAATGTATTATTTCAGAAACCGCGTTAGCCTTTGCAGTGAGGAGAACGGTGTATTTACTGCTAAATGTGTTCCAGAGGGATGGTCTGGATGTGGTGTGTATTTATCTCATTTCTATCGATCTCTAAGTAGTTGGGATCCATTTATCCTCCCTCTAATGCCTTAATACTCTTTTTATAAATATTTAGCATTGTACAAAATGCTTTCCCTTATATACATTAAATGTTTATTCAATAAGTAATACCGTACCTGTTACTTTATTCAGATACTCGAGAAAGGGGTTATATATCATTTCACTTCATGTTTACTCACAGCAACTCTCTGAAGTAGATAGGATTATCTTCATTTTCAGAGAAGAAATCTAAGGTTCAGCAAATTTGTTTTGATAACTACTTGCTGTTTGTTATGTCCCAGACATGCTCTAAGAGCTTTATGTATATTAATTATTTATTGCTCTCAATGACTCCATTACAGGAGGCCCCATTATCATCACTGGCATTTTGTGGATGGGAAAACAGACACACAGAGATAAGGTAACCTGGCCAAAGTCTCCCAGTGGGTTAAAGGCAGGAATGGGACACAGCATAGGTAAGGTGACCAGCCATCCTGGTTTCCCCAGGACTGAGGCATTTCCCAGAACAGAGGACTTTTCATTGTTAAAATCGCAGTAGTCCCAGGCAAACTGGAACAGTTGGTCACACCAGATCCAGGTCGTCTGTGCAGTTGCCCACACTCTTAAGCACTTAGCTCTTCTGGCTCTAAGGTAGTATTAGGTGGTGCATTCAGGGTTTGAACCCTCCTCTATGTGATTCTGAAGCCTGTCTTATCTGCTGCCATCTTATGCCCATGGTTTGTGTTGTGCTACAAATATATCAAGAAAGTGATCATGATTTGCTAACTTGTACTTGACTAGGTAGTCATAGGCCTCATATTTGTTTTGTGAGGGGGCCATGGCTGCTATTCATAGCCACATCCAAACACAGACATTTTTGCCTGTGGTCCGAAGTCAGTAGATTTCTGTTAAACACACACACACACACACACACACACATCTAATTTCAGCTTCTCTTAAAAAAAGCTTTATGGAGATATAATTGATATACAAAAAGAGCACATATTTTATATATACATATGAGCTTGAACATATGCATATGCACCTGTGATATGTATATATGTATATGTGATGTGTATGTGTGTGTGTGTGTGTGTGTGTATACATACACACACATTTTAAATATACCTGTGGAAAAATGCATCACTGCAATTAAGGTACTAAACATATCCATCACTTCCAAAAATTCATTGTGCCATTTCAAAATAAGTTCTAGAGCTCTGTCATACAATATAGTGTTGATAGGTAACAATACTATATAGGGCAATTAAAAAAAAGTTGTTAAGAGGGGAGAACTCATGTTATGATTCTTAATTGGCTTCATCTCTTTGATGGCCGGCCATTTATTTTTCTTGCACTTTGGTTTCTCCCAGACTTATCCTGTGTCACTAGGACTCATGATCGATGCCTTATTTTTCCCTCTCTCATGGGTCATTCCCAAATGACATCCTTCTTGTATATACCCAGCTTCTACTTCACTTTCCCTGGAACACATGGATGCACACAGCATCCTTTTATGTCATGCTTCCCCCTTAAGCTCCTCCTTCTCTAAGAGTTATTGTTTTCCCTGTTGCCTCACCCCACCACCTCCTTAGTTTCAGGGCATCTCCCTATAGTAGAGTAGCAATAAAACTGTCTCAGGATTTAAAAGAAGAGCGAAATCGTCTTAGATCATGTTTTCATGGCTACCTTGGTAGAGAAGATACTAATCAAGCCCAGTTTCGAGGAGTGCAAATAATTTAGATGAGCATCGGTGATGTCACCCTTTGATTTTACAGATCTTGACGTTTATTTTGAGGGAAGATTACAATCTAGGAACTAAGGAAATTTAAATTATTTTTTTATTGCATGACCTTGACCATAAGTAACTTAAGCACGGACTGTTTTAATGAACCAGTTTGTATAGTCCCTATGTTTGGAGGTAGTGTTTCGTAAATGCCTGGGGGCTCACGTGCTTAATTGTATTGGAGGTTGGCTTAGTGCTGTAAACAGCATTACGTGTAACACTTACCTGATGAATAACTTTTGGTTAGCACTAGCATCAGTTATCTCTTAGCTAGCAAGACCTATCACAGAGAATTATTGTGAAGATAAAAATAGAGAAATCATGTATTAATAATAAAGCTAATTTGATGCCTGACGCAAAATAGCTATTATTAGACTTCACAAAAATTTATCATTCTGTTCATGGATAAAAGCACATTAAAAACAACTGATTTGCATGCTTCTTTCAATTCTCAAGGAGATAGCAAGTAGATGGAAATGGTGACTGGGGTTAGTACTCTAGGTCAGTAAGAAGAAACTCTTTTTATTTTTTTTATTTTTTATTTTTTTTATTTTCCCACTGTACAGCAAGGGGGTCAGGTTATCCTTAGATGTATACATTGCAATTACAGATTTTCCCCCACTCTTTCTTCTGTTGCAACATGAGTATCTAGACATAGTTCTCAATGCTATTCAGCAGGATCTCCTTATAAATCTATTCTAGGTTGTGTCTGATAAGCCCAAGCTCCCGATCCCTCCCACTCCCTCCCCTTCCCATCAGGCAACCTCAAGTCTCTTCTCCAAGTCCATGATTTTCTTTTCTGAGGAGATGTTCATTTGTGCTGGATATTAGATTCCAGTTATAAGTGATATCATATGGTATTTGCCTTTGTCTTTCTGGCTCATTTCACTCAGTATGAGATTCTCTAGTTCCATCCATGTTGCTGCAAATGGCATGATGTCATCCTTTTTTATGGCTGAGTAGTATTCCATTGTGTATATATACCACCTCTTCCGAATCCAATCCTCTGTTGATGGACATTTGGGTTGTTTCCATGTCCTGGCTATTGTGAAGAGTACTGCAATGAACATGCGGGTGCATGTGTCTCTTTTAAGTAGAGCTTTGTCCAGATAGATGCCCAAGAGTGGGATTGTGGGGTCATATGGAAGTTCTATGTATAGATTTCTAAGGTATCTCCAAACTGTTCTCCATAGTGGCTGTACCAGTTTACATTCCCACCAGCAGTGCAGGAGGGTTCCCTTTTCTCCACAGCCCCTCCAGCACTTGTTATTTGTGGATTTATTAATGATGGCCATTCTGACTGGTGTGAGGTGGTATCTCATGGTAGTTTTGATTTGCATTTCTCTTATAATCAGCGATGTTGAGCATTTTTTCATGTGTTTGTTGGCCATCTGTATATCTTCTTTGGAGAAATGTCTATTCAGGTCTTTTGCCCATTTTTCCATTGATTGATTGGTTTTTTTGCTGTTGAGTTGTATAAGTTGTTTATATATTCTAGAGATTAAGCCCTTGTCGGTTGCATCATTTGAAACTATTTTCTCCCATTCTGTAAGTTGTCTTTTTGTTTTCTTTTTGGTTTCCTTTGCTGTGCAAAAGCTTTTCAGTTTGATGAGGTCCCATGGGTTTATTTTTGCTCTAATTTCTGTTGCTTTGGGAGACTGACCTGAGAAAATATTCATGATGTTGATGTCAGAGAGTGTTTTGCCTATGTTTTCTTCTAGGAGTTTGATGGTGTCCTGTCGTATATTTAAGTCTTTCAGCCATTTGGAGTTTATTTTTGTGCATGGTGTGAGGGTGTGTTCTAGTTTCATTGCTTTGCATGCAGCCGTCCAGGTTTCCCAGCAATGCTTGCTGAATAGACTTTCTTTTTCCCATTTGATGTTCTTGCCTCCCTTGTCAAAGATTAATTGACCATAGGTGTCAGGGTTTATTTCCGGATTCTCTATTCTGTGCCATTGGTCTGTCTGTCTGTTTTGATACCAGTACCACACTGTTTTGATGACTGTGGCTTTGTAGTATTTCTTGAAGTCTGGGAGAGTTATACCTCCTGCTTGCTTTTTGTTTCTCAGGATTGCTTTGGCGATTCTGGGTCTTTTGTTGTTCCATATAAATGTTTGGATTGTTTGTTCTAGTTCTGTGATAAATGTCATGGGTAATTTGATAGGGATTGCATTGAATCTGTAGATTGCTTTGGGTAGTATGGCCATTTTCACAATATTGATTTTTCCAATCCAGGAACATGGAATATCTTTCCATTTCTTTACATCTTCTTTGATTTCTTTGATTAAAGTTTTATAGTTCTCGGCATATAGGTCCTTTACCTCTATGCCGAGAACTGTAAAACTTTAAACTTGGGAGTTCCCGTCGTAGCGCAGTGGCTAATGAATCCGACTAAGAAACTCTTTTTAAATGCATCCCACTCTTTTCCTTTATAGCTACACCTTTTTTGTCTGGATTGTGATTTATGTAGCTGCTCTCTCCCTGTGCCTCAGTACTAAATGTTTAGGAAGCCAGGTAGTTTTACTTTTTAAAGCATATTTTTTCATTTAAAGTGATGGGTTAATCTTATGGTTACCATAGGGGGAACTACTGCGGGCGGATTAAGAGGATGGGAATAACATATACATGCTACTGTAAAAAATAATTAACAAGAAGCTACTGTATAGCACAGGGAGATCTACTCAATAGTTTGTCATAACTTCTATGGGAAAAAAGAATGGATATATGTACACATATATATATGGCTGATTCACTTTGCTGTACACCTGAAACTAATACAACCCTGTACGTCAGCTATACTCCAATAAAATTTTAAAAAGTTAAGAAAAATCAAATGATGGGTTAGAACTATGAACATGGATAGTAAATGAAGTTTTGAGATAAAAAATTAATTGGTGCAGCCACCCTGAAAAAACTTTGCATTCAAATATGTTTACATGTGAGGTTGTTGACAAGGAGTTTCTGATGGAATATTTTGTCCACAAAAAGATAAATATCAGACATGTTTCATTGCTCAACAGTTTGCATTCATATTTCAATAGAACTACAGCTTTTTAAAGTACAAATATGTGTATCTTCTGGCTGCACTTCCTGGAGAATAAAATAACAAAGGCCAAAGCAGTTTTAACTATGTTTTACACATGACTGGTACAATGTTATTATTTGGATATATTTTATTTTTTAATTTAATTTAATTTTTTTTTTTTTTTTTTTTTTTTGCTTTTTAGGGCCACACCTGTGGCATCTGGAGGTTCCCAGGCCAGGGGTCAAATTGGAGCTGCAGCTGCTGGCATACACCACAGCCACAGCAACGGTGGATCTGAGCTGCATCTGCAACCTATTCCACAGCTAGCTTACAGCAATGCTAGATCCCCAACCCACCGAGCAAGGCCAAGGATCAAACCTTCATCTTCATGGATCCTGGTAGGGTTCATTCACTGCTGAGCCATGATGGGAACTCCCTGGATATATTTTATATTCAGGTAGATAGGTGATACTTTATCTCTGCTATCAGATATTTTTTCTCACTCTTCTGCAGCATAATGAATTTCAAGCTGATGGAACTTCTGAAGGCAGTAAGAAGCAGACAGCTGAGGGAATTAAGTAGAATTTATCCACATGCAATCTCTCTTTTAATTTTTTTTATTCTTTTTTTTTTGGTGTATAACAATAGAAATTTATTCTCTCGTTCTGGAGGCCAGGAAGTCCAAAATCAAGGTGCTGGCAGAGTTGTGCTCTTTATTTTCTTTTAAATATATTTTTAAAAATTTTATAATGATTTTTATTTTTTCCATTATAGCTGGTTTACAGTGTTCCATCAGTTTTCTACTGTACAGCGAGGTGACCCAGTCACACATACATGTATACCTTCTTTTTTCTCACATTATCATGCTCTATCACAAATGAGTAGATATAGTTCCCAGTACTGTACAGCAGGATCTCATGATTTCCCTTATATCTCTGTCTTTTTAAAGACCCTTAGCCTATTACAGAAAGAGGGAAAGAAGGAGATGGGACGAGAGAGAGAAAGAGAAGTATAGTCTTCAGAGAAGTAAATGCAGCCTTTCCCACTTTCCCACTGTGGTCACAGAGGGGTGAGGCATGGAAGAACGGTTAGAGAGATGTAATGTCCATGGCTTTGAAGATGGAGCAAGGTGACCGTGAGCCAAAGAATGCAGGCAGCATTTAGAAACTGGAAAAGTTAAGGAGATGGTTTCTCCCTCAGGGCCTCCAGGAAGTAACACAGCCCTGCCAACCCCTTGATTTTAACCTAGTGAGAGTTGTGTCAGGTGTCTGACTTCTAGAACTGTAAGATAATAAATTCGTATTGTCCTAAGCACCAAATTTGTGGCAATTTGTTGCAGCAGCAATAAAATATTAATATAAGAATGTATGCATTTCATATAACATTGAGGGAAGTAAATGTATTTCTGTTTTTAATTTTACACTTATTCACCTCTACCATGACCTGTTATGTTGCGTGTGTAATATATGTTTAAAGTACCATCCTCTACTTGAGACATGTTTGTTTATGGAAGCCCTCAGTTTGCTGTACCGTGAACATCCATTGAAGGAACTTTATCCTTCCTTCAGTGGATATTTACAGAGCACTTGCTAAGTGCCAGAGATGCTGTAAAGAATAATAGCCATTCAGGTCTTTTCCTCATTTTTTTATTGAGTTGTTTGCTTTTTTGGAAATTGAATTGTAGGAGCTCTTTGTATATTTTGGACATCAACCCCTTAAAAGATGTGTCATTTAAAAATACTTCTCCCATTCAGTAGGCTGCCTTCTCACTTTATTGATGGTTTCCTTCTCTGTGTAAAAGCTTTTAAGTTTGTTTATGTTCCACTTGTTTATTTTTATGTTTGTTTCCCTTGCCTGAGGAGATAGATTCAATACTCAATCACTAAGACATATCAAAAAGTACACTACCTGTGTTTTCTTCCAGGAGTTTTATGGTTTCTGGTCTTCCATTTAGGTCTTTAATACATTTTGAGTTTATTTTGGAATATGGTATGAGAAAATGTCTAAAGAAGGCCTACAGAGGGCCAATTGGCACATGGAAAAATGCTCAACACCATTAATTATCAGGGAAACTCAAATCAAACTACATCCCCTCACACCTGTCAGACTAGCTATCATTGAAAAGACAACAAATAATAAATGCTGATGAGGACATGGAGAAAAAGCAACCCTAGTACTCTGTTGGTAGGAATGTAAACTTATACAGTTATTATGGAAAACAGTATGGATGTAGCAATATGATGCAGCAATTCCACTCCTAAGTATACATCCAAAAAAAAATGAAAATGCTAATTTGAAAAGAATTTGCACCCAGTGTTTCATAGCAGCATAATTTACAGTAGTCAAGATATGGAAGCAACCTAAGTGTCCATCAACAGATGAACAGATAAGGAAGATGTAATATACACACATTTGCAAAAACATGATGGATCTGGAGGTTATTATGGTTACTGAGATAAGTCAGACAGAGAAAGACAAAGAGTGTATGTTTACATTCATAAGTATAATCTGAAAAATAGAACAAATGAATATAACAAAACAGAAACAGCCTCGTGGATACAGAGAACAAACTAGTGGTTACTAGTTCAGAGGAGTGAGGGGAGGGGCAAAATAGAGGAAGAGGATTAAGAAGTACAAACAACCTGGTATAAAATAAAGAAGATATAAGACTATAAAGTACAGCACAAGAACAGCCAATATTTTATAATATCTATAAATGGAGTATAAACCATAAAATTGAATCACTGTGTTGTACACCTTTAATATAATATTATGTATCAACTATACTTCAATTTAAAAAGAATAATAGGTATTTCCTTACTGTATTATCAAACCATGAGTCATGACTTGTTCTGCCAGGCTTTTCCGCCTTTTACTTTTAAAATTTTTGTTATACCTTTAGTGATTGATTGAATTATAGTTGATTTACAATATTATATTAATTTAAGGTGTATAGCCTCTTAGACTGCACATTTCTTGAGGATAAGCATTCTTTCTTCCTTTGTTCTAGTGTTATGTATGCAGCCTTGTTCTAGTGTTATGATGACACAAGCCATTTTTAAAGGATGGGAGTGTTTGGGAAGCTAACACGTATATACTCATGTGTTTTAAGATTTCCTGATATAATGTGGAATCAGGAAAGAGCTCATTTTCTTTGGCTTTACTATATTGTTTTTAAGGTATCTCTTACAGTGGAATCCTGGAGAATTTAAAACAATTTTTGGCCAAAGCATCAGTGAGCAAGGAGCAAGCCTAAAACGAATTCCAAGTCTAGATGCATATTAGTAACCCAACCCTGACTTTAGAAACAGTTAAGTAAGTTATTCTGTGAAAACTAAATCATAAGTGACAGCTCTGCCAAGATTAATTCTTAAACTACTATGGCACAATATGTTTCAGGAATACCAACAGCTCTTATTTAATTCAGGAGGGACTATAACCAATGAATTATGTCTTGTGGTTCTCATGTGACTTTATCACTGTGTTCTGAAGTTTCAGGACTAAATTTCATAGGACCGTTGGTTATAAGACCTTTCTCCAATGTTCTTGACTACCACTTCTAACTCTAGGTATTATGAAAAAAAGTAGGAAGAAAAATACATAGGACCTAAATTCTAAGAATTTTTAACATGCCATAAAATTTTTTCTTGTACTTAAAATAGGTAATATACAACATTTTCTTTTCCCTGTAAGAACATTCAGAGGGATGTTGCACCTACTCTGTGCTTTCCAATGTGGTAACCACTAGCCACATACATGACTATGGGCATTCGAATGTGGTTAGTCCAAATCGAGATGTGATATAAGTGTAAAATACACACCAGATTTTGAAGACTTTAGAATAAAAGGAAAAAATTATGTCAAATACCTCATAGTAAGTTTTGTATTGATTATATGTTCACATGATAATACTTTGGATATATTTGATTAAGTAAAGTCTACTGTAATTGATTTTACTTTTTTTTTTTTTCTTTTTTCTTTTTTTGGGCTTTTTGTCTTTTTAGGGCCACACCTGCAGCATATGGAGGTTCCCAGGCTAGGGGTCTAATAGGAGCTGTAGCCTCCGGCCTATGCCAGAGCCACAGCAACCACGGGATCTGAGCCGCATCTGCGACCTACATCACAGCTCATGGCAAAGTGGGATCCTTAACCCACTGAGCGAGGCCAGAGTTCAAACCCGGAACCTCGTGGTTCCTAGTCAGATTCATTTCCGCTGCGCCACAACAGAACTCTAATTCTGTTTCTTTTTAATTATTTCAACATGGCTACTAGAAAATTTATGATTACATATGTGCTTTGCTTTCGTGTCTCACATTATATTCTACTGGACAGTGATGCTTTAGGTGATTCAATCTGCCATTTCAGCTGCAGGAGAATATAGGCAACCATGTTTGGATTCTTAAACATTAAGTGTGAGGTCAGTGTCTTTTGCTTGTGAGGACACCCATGCTTGGTCCTTTCCCTCTTTCTGAGTCTAGAAGAGGGCTGTCCTTCTTGTTAAGAGACAGAGGAATAGGTAAAATAGACATAAGAGAAAGATTAGAGCATCATTGATATGCCATCGAAAGAGTGGAGATAGAAGTGGGCAACTTTTTCCATCAGCTGTGGCAAGGTTGTTTGTCTTTTCTCAAGAAAGCTCTAACACCCATGCCTTGGAAGTGAAAAAGAACCATTTATTCATCAGATAAGGATTAGATTATGTCTACAGCCAGAAATGTGAACCCAGGAGAATATGAGACTAACAAATTTTAACCTTATTTGAGTGGAGAGGACAGAACTGGGTGGGATAGATTAAATGTTGTGATTTTATACTATCTTCAGGCTTGATCATGACGTCAATTGATTTCCCATGTAGAATTTATTATTTTATTGCAATACTATTCTCAAAGCAGGGGGAAGTGGTTATGCAAGTGTCCATGCTTCCTAAAAAAGGAACCAAACATCTGATATCTCCAGGACATGAGTTCAGACTATCCTCCCACAAAGAGTAAAGATTGTAGTTTCATGGAGAGGATGTTAAATGATAAAGTCTAAGTTTTTGTCCAATTTTAAGATTTTTTTCCCAAGGCTTTGTTGCAGGGTGAACTATACTCATTGTTTGGAATTAATGAAAGTAATATTATTGCCATGTAATCTGTTGACTCTTATTATTTGATTGAAGAAGAAGAAGAAGAAGGCATGAGGTTTGTGTTAGCAGAAAGAGAGAGGTTTTCCATATCCTCTTACTGCTTATGAACATCTGTTTTAGAAGTTCTTAATTATCTCCAGGGAGAGAGGGGCATAACAGTGATGTTCATATGGAAGCAGTTTAAAAGCGATCACACTTGGTTCCCCAAGTGGGTCTTTACTTGTTTTAGGAGCAAAAGTAGGGGGTTGCTTATTCATCTACTTTTCAAAATGTTAAATACGTTAGCCATTTTAGCATTTGAAAATGGCTAATATTCCACTTCCTGAGCCATGCAAAATGGATAATTTTGTCTAAGCAAGCAAACCAAACACTGCAATATCTTGGTTAAATAAAAAGTAGGAGGTGCTCTGCATTTTTTGTTTGTTTGTTTTTACAAAATGCATTTTTTCTACTCTACAGATAAACTGTTGAGTGCTAAGTATGGAAACTGTGGTAGCATCTAAATAAAAATGGTATTCCATCCATCAGCATCATGGAGCATTTACAGAAGAGGCTTCAAGGATATACTAAGGGAGACAACTTAGAGATACTGTAGAGGTCTCTTCCAGGAATTTAAATCACTTTTCAGACAGTGTAGGAAGTTAGACTTGTTCTGCAGGACTTTGGGTGAGTCAGGAAGAAGCGACGATGTTAAAGATGAGGGAAATTTATTTTAAGTTTACCAAAGAGTGTCCTAACACATGGACACAACAGTGAAATTGGTGACACTTGGAGGTCAAGTTCACCTATGAAAGGATGTGTTTAAGCAGAAGATAGACAATAGTCTGTAAAGTATGCTAGAGGGGGATTGCAAACTTGGGTTGAAATTTGGTAGGATATTAGGCAAGCTAGTGTTCAGAAACCCTTCAATGTTAAAAGATTAGATGAGGGAGTTCCCGTCGTGGTGCAGTGGTTGACGAATCCGACTAGGAACCATGAGGTTGCGGGTTCGGTCCCTGCCCTTGCTCAGTGGGTTAACGATCTGGCGTTGCCGTGAGCTGTGGTGTAGGTTGCTGTGGCTCTGGTGTAGGCCGGTGGCTACAGCTCCGATTGGACCCCTAGCCTGGGAACCTCCATATCCTGTGGGAGTGGCCCAAAAAATAGCAAAAAGACAAAAAAAAAAAAAAAGATTAGATGAAAAACAGTGACTCAGGTGTGTTAACAGGTTTCTAAAAAAACTTTTGGTATCGGAATTGCATTATTTGTTGCAAATCTAATGAAAAGCACTTATGTATTTAAAGCTGTTGACTGTATTATAGTTCACATCCCCACTTGAGTGCAATGAAGTCCATGTTTATTAGCATGGATCTTTATCTTCTAGGCATGAGCCCTTTTGATGAGAGGTGACTAAAGAGTGTAGGTATGTATACAGCTATCCTACATATAGCAAAGCTTGATAGTTCTATTGGCACAGCTAGTCGATACAGACCTTATTAAAACATTGATCAGCTAAGACCGCATGAGGTTTATTTGCACACAGCTGCCTCATAGCAGATAACATTCATTTTGTGCCCTAGTGGTTCTGCACAGTGAGGATTTGAAAGAACCAAACTTAAAATGCTCCCAAAACTGTGAAGATGGGAATGTGTCTTTTGTCTAGTTTCTTGCTAAGTTAGCATGACAAGATGTTAGAGCAAGAGGAGATGGTGAAGATTATTTATTTCATTGCTTCTCAACCCTGGTTATCCCTTGGAATTGCTGGGGCCTAAAGAAAAAGTCCATCAAATCCAGATCTGGACTCCAAACTCAGGGATTTTTCACTTGGACTAAAGTGGTACCTGGGCTCTGGTTTAGGGTTTTTTTTTTTTTCAACAGCTTACCAGGTAATCCTAATGTCTATTTAGGAATGGGAAACGCTAGTCTTTTCTAGCTTCAATTTCCTATTGGGGATATTGGGACTTACAGGAGTAGTTCTCAAAAACTTTCATGTTTGTAACATACTCTTAAAAGCTTGGGCAGGAGCTCCCGTCATAGCTCAGTGGTTAATGAATCTGACTGGGAACCATAAGGTTTCGGGTTCGATCCCTGGCCTTGCTCAGTGGGTTAGGGATCCGGTGTTGCTGTGAGCTGTGGTGTAGGTTGCAGATGCTGCTCGGATCCCGCGTTGCTGTGGCTCTGGCCTAGGCCGGCAGCTACAGCTCCAATTCGACCCCTAGCCTGGGAACCTCTGTATGCTATGGGGGTGGCCCAAGAAATGGCAAAAAGACCAAAAAAAAAAAAAAAAAAAAAAAAAAAAAAAAGCTTGGGCAACTCACTTGAAGGGATCAGAAGACTGAAAACATGCTAAACTACAAAATGATGGTTACATGAAGCACACTCACTGTTGCATGCTGGTGACTCGCAATGTCAACAAAAGCATCCCTGGTTATTGTGCTGGTGTCCTGGTCCACTTTGTCACCAACTCTTTACTGTCCTGACCATGTTCTCTTACCTACTCACAGTGAAACTTCTGGCTGTGTCTTCAAATTTATGATCTTTCTTTGTTGCCAGCCTCTTGTTAACTCCTAATGACAGCAGGCTTTGACATCCTCGAAATTCAATTCCATGACCTGACTTGCTCAACATTCTATCTAATAGGCATTTCATTCATTCACTCATCACTGGCGATGTCCTGGTGAGAAAAAACAAACACAGCTCTTCTCTTCCTGGAGCACACAGACCTTAATCAAATCACTATTTAAACAAATGTAATATTGTGTCTATAACAAGCAAGAAAAAGATGTACAGATCTATGAGAAAATGTAAAACAAGGAAGTCTGGAGAAGGCATCCCTGATCCAGAGAAGAACGAGCAGGTTGTAACTAAGCAAACAGTGAAAGGGAAGATCATCCCTGACAGAAGATATTAATTCTGTTTTTTTTTGCTTATTTTATAGGCCTCTACGTGCGGCAAATGGAAATTCCCAGGCTAAGGGTCGAATTGGAGCTACAGCTGCCAGCCTTCGCCAAAGCCACAGCAATGTGGGATCTGAGCCAGGTCTATGATCTAGACGAGAGCTCATGACAATGCCAGATCCTTAACCCACTGAGCAAGGCGAGGGATCGAACATGCATCTTCACAGATACTAGTTTGATTTGTTTTTGCTGCACCACAATGGGAACTCCGATATTAAATATTTTATTGTAACAATTGCTACTCCGTTGTAACAAAATATAATTTTATATATTGATCAAAATTTAGCTGAATATCTCAGAATGGTTCATGTGCCAAAGGATTTCAGTTCTGAATCTAACAAATGTAATGGGTTGGCATGACACTTAGTGAAGCTTGGAAATGATTAGGTCGGTGAAAAATTGATTATTGATATTGTTAAATTATTGAACCTGCACAAATGGTAAGAGATGATATTTTTATAAACGGTATTGGAATCAGGGGTGTTATAAAAATTTTCATGCCTAGCTCCATTTATATAAATGGCTTCCAGCATTTTTCATAGTGACAATTTTCAAAAAAAAAAAATTAGTCAGCCTGCCCTGACATTGAGTTACAAAGTGTGGTGCTTAATGTGATTTTTAAAATAAATCATGTGTGTTTAACTCAGAGCAAGACCCTTGCATGTTCTATTATTCTCTTCTAATTTCCTGAATAGAAATAATCAGTTTCTCCCAACGGGCTTAAAATCACTTATAAGAATTAAGAGCTGCTAAAGTGTCCCTGGACAATGTGCCAAAGTCCTCCATAAATTTAAGGAAGAGCAGAGAGTAAGAGATGGCTCAGCAATTCTGAGGCCTTTCTATTGAGATCACCTGGTGGAAGATACAGTTCTTTGAATACACATGCCCCATCCAATAGTTAAATGTCCACTCCTGTTTCTTCCAGGCATGAATGAATATAAGAATATACATAAGTGAGAAAAGTATTGTAGAGCTATTCTTGATGCTTGAATTAAAATAGACATCTGTGTTTTAAACTTCCACACCTTCTTACATTTGATTCATTTCATAATTAATCGTAGCTTGACACTTATCTATTCAACCCTCTCTTTTAAGAGTTAAGGGATTGTTTCCTTTATAAAATTAAATTCAAGTATCTTATATATAGTGGGAAGAGAAACTAGTTTCACAGTTGGGCCATTGAGCTGGCGTTCACTTCTATAGATAAATCTCCGGCTGGGTCTTGTTCGATAGTGACAATGAGATAGTTTTCCCTAGAAAATGCTGGCACCCCTTACTCTGAACTAATATGACTGTCTTATAGAGGTGATAAATGTTGCCTTGAAGTAAGAGTTAGGCACCAAAGATACAAGAAAAAAATACTCTTTTCTGCCTTCAAGTCTTTGCCCCTGCTGTGCTAACATATTGACAAGCTCTTCTCCCACTTTGCACCAGAGAATGCCTATTAATTCTTTATTCATTTTCTTTTCTTAAATTGAAGTAGAGTTGATTTACAATGTTATGTTAGTTTTAGATGTACAGTACAGTGATTCAGTCTTTCTCTCTCTCTCTCACACACACACATATTCTTTTTAAAATTATTTTCCCTTAGAGGCTATTACAAAATATTCAGTGTAGTTCCCTGTGCTATATCGTAGGTCCTTGTTGGTTATTTAGTTTATATATAGTGGCGTGTATATGTTAATTGCAGACTCCTAATTTACTTCTTCCCAATCTCTTCCCCTTTGGTAACCATAAGATTTTTTGCTATGTCTGTGAGACGATTTCTGTTTTGTAGATAAGTTGATTTGTATCATTTTTTTAGATTCCACTTATAAACAATATTATGCGTGGAGTTCCCGTCGTGGCGCAGTGGTTAACGAATCCGACTAGGAACCATGAGGTTGTGGGGTTCGATCCCTGGCCTCGCTCAGTGGGTTAAGGATCTGGCGTTGCCGTGAACTGTGATGTAGGTTGCAGATGTGGCTTGGATCCCGCATTGCTGTGGCTCTGGTGTAGGCTGGCAGCTATAGCTCCCATTGGACCCCTAGCCTGGGAACCTCCATATGCTGAAGGAACAGCCCAAGAAATGGCAAAAAGACAAAAACAAAAACAAAGAAAAAACAACAAAAAAACAGTATCATGCGATATCTGTCTTTGTCTGTCTGACTTATTTCACTTAGTATGATAATCTCTAGGTCCATCCACATTGCTGCAAAGGGCATTATTTCATGCTCTTTTATGGCTGAGTAATAGTCCATTGTATATATGTACCACATTTTTTAAATCCATTCATCTGTGGATAGAACAATAGCTTATTTCTATGTCTTAGTTATTGTAAATAGTGCTGCAATGGACATAAAGGTGTATGTATCTTTTCTAATACCAGTTTTCTCTGGATATATGCCCAAGAGTGGGACTGCTGAATAATATAGTAATTATGTTTTTAGTTTTGTGAGGAACCTCTATACCGTTTTCCATAGTGGCTGCACTAACTTACATTCCCACCAACCTATTCATTCTTTAAACCCAACTCCAGTGTCACTCTCCCTGAAATCTCCCTTCATGTCTTCCAGGAAGTGTTAGCTACTCCCATCATCTGTGTACGCCTACATGTCACATTCTCAGTTGTATAATTTACTTTTTAAAAAAATAAAAAAAAATTTTAATGATTTTTATTTTTTTCCATTTTAGTTGGTTTAGAGTGTTCTGTCAATTTCTGTTGTATAGAAAAGTGACCCAGTCATACACACACACACACATATACTCTTTTTCTCACGTTATTCTCCATCATGTTCAGTTGTACATTTATTTACCTTCACACGAAACCCAAACTCCTCAAAGCTGGGCACTTGACAAAGGCCAATCTATTGATGTATGTTTTACTATAGTTTTTGGCATGTATTACACACTCAAGAAAGGTTTACTGAAATAAAATAAACAATTGGGTAAGTACAGGAATGGGTAACTGTGACAGAAAATTCAAAGACTCTTATTCTCACCGGAAAGCTGCAACAAATTAAACCAGCATTAAGGACGTGGGTTTCTGCCTTGGACTGTGCAAATACTAAGTATACAAAGAATGTCACAAGAATCTTGCTTTGCTATAGAATAAAAGTATCTGACATCTTAGGCCCTGGTAACAAAAGGCCATAAAAAAGCATGGTAGAGGACACTCAGACACTAGGGATGGCCGCCTCTTTTTCAGAAATCTTGTAAAGAATGGCATTTTGATGACTATGAGGATAAGATTTTATCTTTCAAAGTGTCTCAATGATGTGAGTTTTGGAAATCTGGGAGCCAGGATCATCTAACTTACAACTTACAGCTGGTTTCCTAGGTATGGGAGTCTAGGTGTCTCCAGAGGCTTTCCTGTACACCGGCTATGACCTTGTACTTCCTGACCACCAAGATGCTCTCATGCTACTTATTATTCTGGTTGCCTTTTCAATTCTGAAAACCTTGAGTCTTGAGAAAAATGATTTAAGTTCCTAGCTATTGAAGCACAAAGCTACTAAGTCTACAATGCGGAGGATAAGGGGTTATCTTCTAGGTGTCCTTTAGTGAGTCTTGTCACGTGTCAGGTGGTTCTTTTGTGACACCTGCCATTTCTTTGCTATCCTGCTCCAGTGCCCTCCCCTGGGTACCACCAGTCTACCAGATATGCCCTCCAAGGTCTAAGACGCCCTCCAGACACAGTTGTATATACCTAAAATACTATAATAGATAAATGATTCAATTAGGATTCCTTCAAATCCTGGAAAAGTTTAGCTTATACCCCAAATAGAGCAATTATTTTAAAAAATACCATTGCATAAAGTAATGTTTGTTCTTTTCTTTTGATATGTTCATTTTCTATATTTCAAAGTAGGAAATTTCTAAATGTTTTAAAATAAATGAATGTCAAAGCCAAAATCAGTCAAAAACATTTTTTAACCTCTCAATGCTTTTATGTTCAACTTTTCTTGTTTTGATATTTGAGTTTCCCTCTGAAAAAAGCAAGCAAATGAGTGTCCCATCCCCATTCCCTTCCACATCTCTACCTGCCAGATAAATATCTGCTGTGAAGGTACTTCTGTTGCCTCTGAAATCTGGAAATAAATATTGAAAGAAATTACATCAAGTGTTCTTGTTGAGTGATGGCACAGAGTGGGCCCCAGAAACCTGTCAAGCAGAGCATTGCTGAGTCTGGGCAGTCTTGAGGTGTTTGGAGAAAGTGGGGGCTTGTTGCTGTGGTCACCTGCCCCTGGGTGTGGAGGCTGTGCTGAGTCCCTCCAGGCCACTGGTTGCCTATGGTTTGTCCAGAAAGGTATCCAAAAACAATTTTATAGAGGATGCTCTTGCAGAAAGTGATCCATAAAGAACATCCAGTATATTTACTGCTCTGAATCCATTGAAATGCATTAGAACCGTCAGTGCCAAACATCCTAACAAGGTTTTAAAAAGTTCAGGATTAACAGCAGCAGTTACCCAAAGTTGAGTGAGTGCTTTTATCCTGAGAGTAATGAGGTAACTTGTGAAAAAAAAAAATATCTTGACATGTTATTACACAGAATTAGATTTTCATATTCCTCAAGATTACTCCTATTTGAGGTTTCACCTAGGTTTCTCCCAGCCTTTGTTAGTCAAAGACCCAGCAAAAATAGACTTCAAACCAGATGGTTTCTTGCTGTATAGCACAGGGAACAATATCTAGTCACTTGTGATGGAACACGATGGAAGATAATGTGAGATAAAGAATATATATATATACATGACTGGGTCACTTTTCTGTACAGTGGAAATTGATAGAACACTGTATATCAACTATAATGGAAAAAATAAAAATCTTTAAAAAATTAAGAAATAAATGTGTCATAAGTCAAGGAGAGTGTGAGGTTGTTTGTTTCCAGGATAACATAACGAAAGATGCAATGTGATATACATAAAAAAGGGGATTTTTTTCCTAGTTATCTTTTCGTTATTGATTTCTGGCATAACTGCTTTGTGGTCACAAAAACACATACTGTTATTTCAATCGTTTGAACTTTGTCAAGGATTGCTTTATAGCTCATTATATGTCCAAGTTTGGTAAAAACTACTTGGTCCTCAAAAGAATATGTATTCTGCAATTATTGGATGCAGTGCTGTGTATATTGATATGTCCATGAAATTAAGTTTGCTCACACATGCACATACACACACACACACACACAACAGATGGTCGTAATGAGGAGATGTTAGTGAAGGTTTGATCAAGGAGACAAAGCAAGGGTCTGTGAGACACTAAGAGCCTAGCAACGATGGGGAACTTAGGACTGAAGGGGCCAGAAGTGAGATTGTTGATGAGGCTGTGAGCTGATGCTGAAGAGAAGGCTTGTCCAAAGGAGTTGTGGAAATGGAAGGCCAGGACTACATTAAAAAAAGGAAAGAAAAGAGAGCAGCCCAGGGATAGAACATGCAGAGGAAATATCCATGGCCTCTCTGTCTCTCTTTTTCCCTGTGGCTTCCTGCTGATGTTTACCATTGGCCAAATCCAAATGGAAGCCATATGGAGCTTCCTTCTTAGACAATTTACCAGAAAGTGCACAACAGGTGTATAGCATTGTGATTCAGTATTTTTACAGATTGTACTGCAATTAAAGTTATTGTCAAATTTGGCTAGATGAAATAAAATAAACATACACAAAACTCAGAAATTTTCGCAGTTTATTCCCCTAAATTAGTTTTGCTTTACCCATATCGCAACTCTGAAACATGGATTTGAGAATAAGGTAAACCTTTTGGTTGCATTTATATAGATAAATATGTAATTTGCTGATATATCTTCTTATTAATATTTAAAACACTTTAATGTACTTTAGGTTTCTGTATAGAACTTTTTCTTTAAATACTCAAAATCAGAGCCCACCATTTGCATACAGATAGATTTCAAGAATAATATATTAAATTTATTTTTTAAATATGAAATTCCTTATGGTTTTATTAACAGAGCAAATTTAGAGACTCAAATAAATTTGTTCTTAGTTCATGTCAATCTTTTATTATTTCATCTGTTTTTTTCTTGGAACGAAATATTTATTGAGTCTCTATCACCATATGTTATTGAATGTAAGTTATCATCAATTTTAAGTAAATACTGATTTCAGAAATATTAAAATGTGAAAAAAATGTGTATTTTATAATTGTTGAAATGATCTATGTGGTGGTATTTCAGTTTAGAATAACTTGGGATTGAAAATACCCTTTGATTCAGAATTTGTAACCAAAAGGAAAACAAAATAAAACAAAGCAAAGTAATCATTATCTGGGTCCAGGATGTCATTTTTGTATGTTGCTCTTCTTTTTTCATTAAGAGTAATTTATAGGAGCTGTGTTATACCTCCTTAACATTCTCTGTGGTTATTACACAATATTATTGGAGAATGTTAGTGATGAGAAAGGCTTTAGAAATCACTGAGTGATCTAGCCCAACCCTTTTCTGTGCAGAAGAGGGAATCAGAGTAGTGGATTGGACTTGCCCTGGTCACTCAGCAAGCCTAAATAAAATGGAGACTAAAATCCAGTTCCAAATCCCCGGTCCACTGTTTTATTCATTTTCTAGTGCAGTTTCTAACAGGTAAACATTGAATGAATGCTAACACATGTGCTTACTATGTGCATTTAATAATTAAATGGTTTCTTAATTAATTATTGAGGTTAAGCTTCAATATTAATACTCCACTGAGGTGTTAGAGTCCTACTGTCATTTACCTTAGTACAGAAAGGTTTAGTGGTAGCTTTGTGTCATCTTTAGTGCATGTGAGTGGTAGTAGTTTTTACTCTAGGAAAACTGCATCCAGTTTTTTTATACTGAATGGCTTATCCAGTCTTCTTTTGGTGCCCTTGTTCTTCTTCCCAGGAACAAAAATTAAAAAGAAAGAAATAAACATGCATAGGTAATTTGTATGCCTAAGAAATAGAATATGCATAAGTAATTTGATCATTTACTTATTCACCCAATCCTTACCAAGCAATTAATTTTCATTTTTGGTGATGAGTGTTCTCATTTCCTTAATTAATTTTGTTGTAGTTAGTAATGAGATTAACCCTCCTCCATTTCCTAAGTTAACTATTCATTTTGGAGTCATGTAGATACAGTGGAAATTAGAAAGAAATATGCATTGGACACATTGGATTAACTCATTTTGTCATAAGAACTATGCTGCTCTAATGTGTTTCTAATCTACTGTTTCTATGTATGTAATCTTCTACATTTAGTTTTGTATTATTGATTGCATAAAAAGAAAAAGCTTGCCCCGAAGCCTTACAAATTGCTGAGAAGTGTTTTTTAATACAAATTCTTAAGTGTTCCAAGACAAATTATTTCTAGCATAAGAAATGATTGGTAGTATTTCTGTTGCGTAAACAAAACTGATTTTGCCTTTGAATTTAACTACCATACTTTGGCACTGAGCTTTGTTGAAATGTTAATGTAGATGTGATGTGTCAACATTCAGAAAAATGTAAATAGAATTAGAAAGTTCCAGGTGGATATACATATTCCTTTAAAGCTGCAGAATATAATTACGCACATAAATGTGAGTTGGCTTTCTTCAGTCTGACCACAAAGTTATAGCTTCATGACCATTTCTGCATTTCAGTCCCTTATATATTGCATCTCTTGTTCACCCTTCTCAGCTAATCTTCTCAAGGCATAGTACATGAAGCCCAGTATTTAAGAACATTGGTTCTGGAGTTACAAAGGCTTAAAATAAGAATCTTGGCTCAGACTTCTAATTAGATGTATCATTTTAAGCATGCAACTTGACCTTTTTTTTCAATGGTTTTTATTTTTTCCATTATAGTTGGTTTGCAGTGTTCTGTCAATTTTCTGCTGTACAGCAAAGTGACCCAGTCACACATACTTATATACATTCTTTTTCTCACATTATCCTCCATCATGCTCCACCACAAGTGGCTAGATATAGTTCTCACTGCTATACAGCAGGATCTCATTACTTATCCATTCCAAATGCAATAGTTTGCATCTATTAACCCCAGATTCCCAGTCCCTCCCACTCCCTACCCTCCACCTTGACCACCACAGGTCTGTTATCCAAGTTCTTGAGTTTCTTTTCTGTGGAAGGGTTCATTTGTGCCATATATTAGATTCCAGATATAAATGATATCATATGGTATTTGTCTTTCTCTTTCTGACTTACTTCACTTAGTATGAGTCTCTAGTTTCATGCATGTTGCTGCAAATGGCATTATTTTGTTCTCTTTTATAGCTGAGTAGCACTCAGTTGTGGATATATACCACATCTTCATAATCCATTCATCTATTGATGGACCTTAGGTTGTTTCCATGTCTTGGTTCTTGTGAATAGTGCTGCAATGAGACACATATCAGTGCATGTATCTTTCTCAAGGATATATGCCCAGTAGTGGGATTTATGGGTCATATGGCAGTTCTGTATTTAGTTTTCTGAGGCACCTTCATATTGTTTTCCATAATGGTTGTACCAGTTTACATTCCCACCAACAGTGTAGGAGGGTTCCCTTTCCTCCACACCCTCTCTGGCATTTGTTATTTGTGGACTTATTAATGATGGCCATTCTGACTGGTGTGAGGTGGTATATCGTGGTAGCTTTGATTTGCATTTCCCTAATAATCAGGGATGTTGAGCATTTTTTCATGTGCTTATTGGCCATCTATATATCTTCTTTGGGGAAATGTCTATGAGGTCTTTTACCCATTTTTCAATTTGGTCGTCGGTTTTTTTTGCTGTTGAGTTGTATAAGTTGTTTGCATATTTTAGAGATCAAGCCCTTGTCAGTTGCATTGTTTAAAACTATTTTCTCCCATTCCATAGGTTGTCTTTTTGGTTTTTTTTTTTTTTATGGTTTCCTTTGCTGTGCAAACGCTTGTCAATTTGATTAGGTCACATTGGTTTATTTTTGCTTTTATTTCTGTTGCCTTGGGAGACTGACCTAAGAAAACATTTGTAAGGTTGATATTAGAGAATGTTTTGCCTATGTTCTCATCTAGGAGTTTTATGGTGTCTCTTTCTATGTTTAAGTATTTAAGCCATTTTGAGTTTATTTTTGTGCATGGTGTGAGGGTATGTTCCAGTTTCATTGATTTACATGTGGCTGTCCAGTTTTCCCAGCACCACTTGCTGAAGAACTGTCTTTATCCCATTTTATATACTTGCCTCCTTTGTTGAAGATTAATTAACCTGTCTGGGTTTCTCAGACTCAGTTCTCTTATATGTAAAATAGAAAATATAAGAGAACTCCACAGATTACTATGACAATTTAGCAGGGAAGTGAATGTAACCTGTTGTTTAGTGCATAGCACTTGATACCCTATATGTCCACACCTGCAGCATGTGAAAATTTGCGGTCCAGGGAGCAAATCCATGCCATAGCCACTACAGTGATAATGCCAGGTCCTTGACCCACAGAGCAGAGAAGAAGTCCTACAGCTGCTGTTTTTATTTTGTAATATTTACACACATAAATATTCAATTGCTAAAACTAAGGAACACATAAGATAGAGCAACCAAAAGTCAGTGCTTTGAGGGAGCTATATCTATAATGGTTCTTGTCTCACTAAAAATCCAGGAGTATAATACAGCTTAGAGAACTCTCATTGAGGAGTTTCCTGTGTGGCGCAGCTGAAACAAATCTGACTAGGAACCATGAAACTGAGTGTTTGATCCCTGGCCTCGCTCAGTGGGTTAAGGATCTGGCATTGCTGTGAGCTGTGGTGTAAGTCGCAGATGTGGCTTGGATCCTGCATTGCTGTGGCTGTGGCTGGCAGCTGTAGCTCTGATTGGATCCCTAGCATGGGAAACCTCCATATGCCTCGGGTGCAGCCCTAAAAAGCAAGCAAGCAAACAAACAAACAAAAACAAACAAAAAACCAAACCTCTCACTGAAAGAATAAAGCAGAGCAGAAATAGAACTCAAAACCAGTGACACTCTTCCCAGGAAAACAGGGTTAAGAGTCAGCAAGGGTTTTTTTCCAGGTAAGCATTTAAGAAGAGGAGAGCTCCATAGAGATTCATTCAGCAGCTATCAGAATTAACCAATGGCTACAGCTATAGAAGCAGGGTTGGGGAAAAGTTGATAGAAGTTTTGAGATATAATGACAACATATTTTTAAAACCAAAGCACACTCAACCCTCCCTCCTCATTTCAAAATTTATATATTAACATTTCTGAATTTGGAATTGGTCTCATAATTGAAGTCAATGTCCTATTTCCCTCCTGGGCGTGGGGGGTGGGGGAGGATATTAAATTGATTCTTTGTGTTACCATAACTTACATCTCTGGGTTAATTAATAATTTTAAATAGTTGCATATAGATATGGCAAATTCTTATTTAAACATAATGCATAATACAAACCATACTTTTATATGAAATCACTATAATATAGATGCTAAGGGGATGTTGAAAATATGCATCACTCAAGGGTCAATCCAGGGTCTCAGGAAGGGAATATCCAAAATAACATCAGGATGTAGAAATTTCCCATTTTTGACCAGTTCTTTAATAGCAAAACCACAGGTATATTTTTTATGGTTTATAGACGGTATGTATATGTCTAGTTTACTATTTGGTTAACTATATATAGATATCACCTCAAGTGTGGCTAACTCACTCTGAATTAAATTTTACGTTGTCTTCATAAAAGTCCTGAATTAGAATAATTCCATTTTATAAGGTGGGTAGTGAATAAAACTTTTAATTGTACCAATATGTGCCTGGACCAGATGGATACCTTTCTGGTAAATGCAGTAACAGTTGTTTGACAAAGAGTTGGTGGAACATGCAAGAAGCCTACCAAGAATGGTTTCCAGATAAGGCCTATTATGTTTGGTATCTGTGTTAGGCCTCTGCTCTGTCCTTACTTGGATCCCTATTGTCTGCTTAATTTTGGGCATTGAAGTCCATCAGCAGTCAAGCTCTGATCATAGTTTAGTCAACTTTTCCAACCTCATTCCCAATATTATGTTCTTGACATCCATTCAAAGTGTATCTCTCTCTGAGCATGGTCGTTTCTTTCCTGCTTCCATGCTGTCACTCATTATGTCTTGCTGTCCTGCCTTATCTCTGTATGATGAAATCCTCAACAAACTTCAGAGGATAGCTCAAATTGTCACCATCCACTAGGACAGTTTTCTGGATTATCATAGGGTTTATCTCTACTCTCAGTTCTTCCTTAGCACAATTTGGGTTTCCGCTTTTAGCATTTGCTGCAACTACGTTTGCATTGTACTAATTCTTAGACATCATATCTCTAATTATTTATGATTCTGTTTCCCAGTAGAGGAAATATAAATATATATATATATGTATGTATAAATATATATTAAGGTATTAACACACACTATGTTTGGACACTAGTAAGATGGAGATGAAATGACCATATTCCCTGCTCTCCTAGTCTGCAAATCTAGTATGGGCACAGAAAAGAAAATTTATAAGACTGAGTTTGATAAATACCACTGCAGATTTATAACTAATTTTCACAGGTTATAAAAGAGTGACACTTAAGTTTATCTTCATTTTATGGGATAGTGATGTTCTATGTGAGAAAACATTTCTAGGAGGAAACTTAAGTATTAACTTTTTAAATAGCCCTTTCCTTATATTCTGAAATTTAAGCCATTTTAGGTAGAGTTCCCTACCTAAAATGTACTGTCTTTTAATTCTTTGTTCAAATATCTGTCCTAATATTTATTCCATGCTTCTATATGCTTACATTTGTGTGTGTGTGTGTGTGTGTGTGTGTGTGTGTGTGTGTGTGTTAGGTATTTAAGTGTTTATCCAGCAGGACTGTGAAATCTTGATTAGGTTATGCAGTGTCTCTGTACACCTTGTACTCTGAAAGTATTTCTTTTGTGTCCTTACACCTTTACAAGGTTGTGAACTCATTTGGATCAAATGCCATAACCTATTCTTAATCGTATCCATAGGTACCCAGCTCAGTGTCCATACGGTACAGGGCAAGCACTCAATAAATTTGTTAAATTAGATTGATTAGTGTGTCTATGTACATTTTTTTTTTCAGGAGGAAAATGTCTGTTGCAATTTTTAGTTGGAATGTATGAGTGTTCTTGTTGCTATATATAGTCTGTAACTTCATGGAGGAAAGGCTTTGAGCGTGGAAGAGAGATTTGCAAGCTAGAGAAAAAAAAGTGTCAATATACGGGAGAATGGCAGAGGGAGAAGTAGATGGTGTGGGAAGTTGGGGGCAGTAAAGGTGGCAAAATGAAACATAACATGACAATAAACCTTTTAAAAATAATTTGTCCAAAGAACTGGCTAATCTAAATTAATCTTTGCTGAAAATTATATATTTTTGGTTTACTTTTGAGGGAAAGTGACAATTTAAGCTAGGGAAAAAGTAGATAAGTTCAAATTTCCATGGAAACAATTATCATAAAATATTGATTGATGAGGCTATTAGGAAGCAGGAAAGGAAAGAGATAGTTGCCATGGAAACATGGACATTCAGAGAAATGCACGAAGAGATTCCTTCTTATTTCTTTTAGCTAAATATTTGATTAATCTAAAATTGCTAAACTTTGGTTTGTAATTTATTTTTAATATATCTTGGGATTTGTGTAAGTATATTTTTTCTATCCTAGTAAGCTATATTCACAGAAATACAGGAATTTTTTTATTTCAATTCTCTACGATGTCACTTTTTCATGATTATAAAATATTTTTTGAAATGACATTTATTTGAGAAGCTATAAAAGCATTATTTTATAAACATGAATCTTTCAGATTACTCTTGTTTAGAGTATAACTGTCATGTTAATAGTGATAGTTTTCTTAATGAAATTTAAATTATTGCTTTTAATTTACATTGAATAGCAACATAAAATATAAATATTGAGATCAGTTCTAGTATTATAATACAATAAAAACAGGCTCACTTTTCTCTAAATAAATTTTTATAATTTGGATTTTGAGATCTTATTTAGGTTTAGAATTTTATTTTGGCTATTTTGGTTGCCAATTTACTACTGAAGCATGAGACAGTTTCTATTGTGGACAAAATATTTGTAGTTGAGGAATATATAGAAATTAGATGATTGAAAAACATCTACATTTATAAAAATACAACATGCAGAAGTTTGAATTGAAAATGCAGGATTTTAAACTTTAATGTTACCTGTGTATTTGTAGGGTTCAAGTTTTAAAGTTCCCTTTGTTAAGTACTTTAGATAATATATTCTGAAGTGATTCCTTACTTTTTTAGTCCTGTAAAACTGAAACTATAAAGAGTATACAGAGAATACATAATTTCCTGCTGGATACTGATATACCTTAATTGTCATACTTAGATTGAATGGCATTTTGGGGAATTGCTTTCCCCTCTTGGCTGTCACCACTTGTCATCTTCTTTGGCATTCAGAATTCTGTTTGAAAAGGAGAGCCATGCAGACCTTTTGTGGATAGCCCCCATGTTATTACTGATCTTTTGTAACTCAAAAAACATGTTACAAGAAAAGCCTCATTAGATACTATAAGACTTTGTATTATCACAACTTTAGGAAAATACAGCATGTTGATTTTTCATACACTGCAGGCAACAGAAAGGCCCCCTTATATTCTTAAGATGATACATCTTTATAGGTAGGAGGGACTTAAAAGTGAACTTGTCCAACCCTCTTTCATTTCAGAGGGGAAAACAGTGAGGTACAAAGAGGTCAGGTGATGTTTTTAAGGCTGTGTCTCTTGTTTGTCACTGTGGTGTTCTCTCCTTGGCACTCACAGATGCCCAAGGCATGGCTTGGGTATACTTTATCCTACTCCCTCATCTTCATTAACCTACCCCCTGAGCTATAACAGTTAAATGTACACAAATAGACTGCTCAATATGTAAGTGAAACTTCCAGACAAAACCTGTTCACTGAGTGCTTCTTCTGTACTAGAAGTTGATGAATACCATGGAAAATGCTTAAGAAATAATGGAAAAGCAGTAAAGTATAAGTGTGGTGTATGTATGTCTAAATAGGATTAACCTTCCTTCAAAAAGATATATATCCAAATCACTACGAGTGAAGGAGATAGACCTCAATTACTTCAGTAAGACTTTCCTTATCTCTTCTCAGTGCTTAATTGTATGGATAGATATTTTCTTGCAAAACCAGAAAAATTCTGCCATTGGGAGGAGTTCCCAACATGTCAAGGTAGAAAAACTCCAAGCTTACCACCTTTCATGGGCACACCAAAATTACAACTATTTACACAATAACTATTGATGAAAAAAATCAAAACCTATCAGAAAATATCTTCTACAACTAAGGATATAAAGAAGGAGTCATGATATGGTAGAGTCATGGTATAATCAAGACACATACCTCTGGGTAAGTGACCCACAGATAGGAGAGTAATTATAATTGCAGAGGTTCTCCCCAAGGAAAAAAGGGTCTGAGCCTATATTGAGCTCCCCTGCACCAGAGTCCTGTGCTGGGGGGACAGACCCCTAAACACTTGGATTTGAAGGCCAGTGGGGTTTACTTTTGGGAGACCCAGAGAGTTGGGGGAAGTAGAGATTCCACTCTTAAAAAGGGACACACAAAATCACATGCTCTAGAACCTAAATAAGAAACAGTAATTTGAAAAGAGCTTGATCAGACTTACCTACTGATCTTGAAGAATTTTGTGGAGAGGCATGAGGCAACTGGAGCTCATCCTGGGGACAGACGCTGACAACAGATATTTGGGGGCACTTATTCTACTATGTGGACATTGGTGCTGGTGACTACCATCTTTTAATCCTCCTCTAGCTCAATAGCCTTGGAACCAGCCCCACGCCTTCCCACCAGCCTATAGGCACAACCACTGAGTCACTGATACTCACTATATATATCCCAAAGCAGCAGAATATGCATTTTTTTTCAAGTGCATATATAACATTTCTCCAGGATAGATTACGTGTGAGGCCACAAAACAAACCTTAATAAATTTAAGAAAATTAAAATCATATCAAGCATCTTTTCTAACCATAATGATATGAGATTAGACATCATCTATAAGAAAAATATGCCAAAAACACAAATGTGTGGAAGCTAAAAAAAATGGTACTAACTAACCAATGGATCACTCAATGAATCAAAGAGGAAATTGAAAACACCTGGAGACACATTAAAACTAACAACACAATGATCCAAAATCTATATGATGCAACAAAAGCCATCCTAGGGAAGTTGAGAGCAATGCAAGCTTACCTCTGCAGACAAGAAAAATCTCAAATAAACAACTTAACCTTATACCTAAAGAAACTATAAAAAGAAGAACAAAATTCATAGTTAGTAGAAGGAAAGAAATCATAAGGCTCAAAAGAAATAAATGAACTAGAGTCTAAAAAATAGAAAAGATCAATGAAACTAAGAACTGGTTCTTTGAAAAGTTATACCAAGCTGAAAAACCTAGAAGAAATGGACAACTTTCTGGAAACATACAACCCCCCAAAACTAAACATGAAGAAATAGATAACTTGAACAGACTGATCACTAGTAGTGAAATAGGATCTGTAATTAAAAAAACATCTTACAGGAGTTCCCATCGTGGCTCAGTGGAAATGAATCTGACTAGTATCCGTGAGGATGCAGATTTGAACCCTGGCCTCACTCAGTGGATTAAGGATCCAGTGTTGCCATGAGCTGTGGTGTAGGTTGCAGATGTGGCTTGGATCTGGCATTACTGTGACTGTAGCATGGGCCAGCAGCTACAGCTCCAACTCAACCCCTGGCCTGGGAGACTCCATATGCCATGGGTGTGGCCCAAACAAAAACAAAAACAAAGACACAAAAATCTCCCTACAGACAAAAGTCCAGGTCCAGATGGCTTCACAGGCAAATTCTACCAAATATACATGGAAGAACATATACTGATCCTTCTCAAGCTCTTCCAAAAGATGGAAGAGGAAGGAGTACTCCCAAAGACATTGTATGAAGCTACCATACCCTGATACCCAAATCAGACAGAAACACAAACAAACAAAGAAAATTACAGGTGAATATCTTTGATGAATATAGATACAGAAATTCTTAACAAAATATTAGCAAATCGAATTCAACAATACATAAGAAAGATACTAAAGCACAACCAAGTTGAATTCAATCAAGGATCCCAAGGATGGTTCAACATACAAATGGCCAATAGGCACATGAAAAGATGCTCAGCATTGCTAATTATTAGAGAAATGCAATCAAAATTACAATGAGGTACCACCTCACACTGGTCAAAATGGCCATCATTAATAAGTCTACAAATATCAAATGCTGGAGAGGGTGTGGAAGAATGGGAACCCTTCTATACTGCTTATGGGAATGTAAATTAGTACAGCTACTATGAAAAACAGTATGGAGATTCTTTAGAAAACTAAATGTAGAAATGCCATATTATCCAGCAATCCTACTCCTGGGCATATATTCAGACAAAACTATAAGATACATTCACTCCTACATTTACTGCAGCACTATTCACAATAGCCAGGTCATAGAAACAGCCCAAATGTCCATCAACAGATGAATGGATAAAGGAGATATGATATCATACATAAGGAAATATATGATAAAGAAATTGAAGACAACACAAACTGATGGAAAGATAGACCATATTCATGGATTGGAAGAATTAATATTGTTAAAATTACCATACTACCCAAGGTTCAATGCAATCCTTATAAAAATATCAATGACATTTTCCAAAGAACTAGAAAAAATAATTGTTTAAAAATTGTGTGAAAACACAAAATGTGTTGAATAGCCAAAATCATCTTGAGAAAGAACTTAGCAGGAGGTATTGCGCTCCCTGAATTCAGACTATACTACAAAGACACAGTAGTCAAAATGGTATGGTACTGGCATAAAAAATACACAGGTCAATGAAATAGAACAGAGTGCCCAGAAATAAACATACACACTTATGGTAAATTAATCTATGGCAAAGCAGGCAAGATTATACAATGGAGAAAAGACAGTCTCTTCAATAAATGATGCTGGGGAAAGAGGGCTGCTACATGTAAAAGAATGAAATTAGGATATTTTATAATAACTATAAATGGAGTATAATTTATAAAAAATTTGAATCATTACATTATATACCTGAAACTAATATAATATTGTAAATCAACTATACTTCAATAAAAACAATCTACTATTAAAATGGTCCATCAGTTTTAGTAAGTAGACTTAACATTTCTTTGGAGTGAAGAGGCAGGTAGCTCTCTAATCTCTTTAGTGGCTAGATAATAAAATTTTACTTTCTATGGAGTGAACATGACAGTTTTGAATATATGGGTGCCTATGTAATTTAGACTTTCAGAGTGGCCCCCAAATGGCCAACTCACTAGAATTTGTTACCCTTCCCTCCAAAAGAAAAGAAAAAACAACAATTCAGTTGTGAAACTGCAGAGATATGTATATCTCCTGAATACCTGTTCTATTATAGGTACCCTGATAGGTTCTAGGGAAAACAAGACAAATCATATATTATTCCTTCCTTTAAAGTTTTTCAATTTATTAAAAGAAAAAATACACACAATATAATAAATCAATTTATAAATGCAAGCACAGAGCAAAGACATCTAATGTACATTTGTAGAATAGAGTAGGATTGATGGAGGTGAAGGAGAAACTAAGTGTCCAACGAACAAACAAAAAATCCTACTTCTTTGACATAAATTTTTCCTAATCCTTAGCCTTTTCCAGACCATTTTTCTTACAGGAAAATATTTGCCCGTGTACAGTCATTCGATGGTAGCTCTGCTGTGGTTTGATGAGTGGGTCCTCTATGTCTTATAACTCTCTGGGACAGGGTTATACCCTGCCGTGTTAGATATGACAGGACCAGCTCTGGCAGGAAGAGTTAGTACGTCCAGCAGATTGAACCCATCTACAGCACTGCTATGTACTTTTCTTTACAACACTTCTAGTAGATCAAGACATATGGGGTCAGGAAGACCTGTTTTTGAATTGAGGCTTTGCTATCTAACTTGGGCATGACTTTATTTCTCCAAACCTATTTCATGACATCATGGTGAGAACTCAGTGAGGCAGTGTTGGCAAAAGTTTTAGAACAGTGCCTGGACAGACAAGTCCTAGTACCATATCTAATGCTTTATGGTGCCATATATGACTAATGAAGAGATCAAACTCAGTGCTAGGAGTCATAGGAACCCAGGTCCATATAACCAGCCGACATCACTTTTCTTTTCCAGGCTCTCCAGACCCATTCTCCCTATTCCTAGCTCCTGTCCCTTTGCCTTATGACTATGTCTCCCCCTCAAGGTATTTGAGAAGGTCATTGATTTTATTTTATTTCCTCAGTACATTAGTTTTTCTTTCTACTGTACAGCATGGTGACACAGTTTCACATACATGTATACATTCTTTTTTCTCACATTATCATCCTCCATCATAAGTGACTAGACATAATTCCCAGGGCTACACAGCAGAGTCTCATTGCTAATCCATTCCAAAGGCAATAGTTTGCATCTATTAACCCCAAGCTCCCAATCCATCCCACTCCCTCCCCCTCCCACTTGGCAACCACAAGTCTATCCTCCAAGTCCATGATTTTCTTTTCTGTGGAAAGGTTCATTTGTGCCATATATTAGATTCCAGATATAAGTGATATCATATGGCATTTGTTTTTCTCTTTCTGACTTATTTCACTCAGTATGAGAGTCTCTAGTTCCATGAATGTTGCTGCAAATGGCATTATTTTGTTCTTTTTTATGGCTGAGTAGTATTCCATTATGTATATATACCACATCTTCCTAATCCAATCATCTGTCAATCAACATTCGGGTTGTAGAAAATCATTTATAGTTACCTCAAAGTTTTTGTTGGTAACAAACCCAATAGGAGACCAAATAACTTAGTTTTCCCCAAAGCAAATATTAATTTAAACTGCATCAGTAGAAGTGTTGTTTCCAGAACCTTGGAAATCCTTCTCTGTGACCTTTATGGACTACATCTATGTCACTGAGTCTAATTTTCATGCTGTCCTTAAGGATATTAACAAATAATAAAGCATCCCAGGAAGGGTGTGCAGATTGCTATGGAAACCATAGCACAGAAGGAAAGAGTTGAAAGGCTGAGATAGTTAGTATGAAAAAGAGTAGACACATGGAAGTTCCTATTGTGGTTCAGCAGGTTATGGACCCAACTAGTATCCATGAGGATGTGGGTTCATTGCTCAGTGGGTTAAGGTTCTAGCATTGCTGAGGCATATGTCGCAGACATGGCTCGAATCCCGCATTGCTGTGGCTATGGCGTAGGCTAGCAGCTGCAACTCCAATTTGATCCCTAGCCTGAGAATTTCCATGTGCTTCAGGTGTGGTCCTAAAAACAAAATGAAACAAAAAGAGTAGACATAGGATATAGGGGAACCATCTTTAAATAGAGAGAGGGATTTAATGCAGAGTGGCATGGTCCTTAGGAAAGTCTGGATCAGAGCCCCTCAGGCATTGCTTTTATTTTGTGGTGCTGTAGAGTATAGACCAGTAGCACTGCTTTTTAGGCAGACATCTCTGCCCATTTCAGACTCACTACCTGTGTCAGATAAGGTTGTGGGGATATGATTGTTCACTGTTACGTCCTTAGGAGAGGGGTTGGAAGTCCTCTGATTTAACGAATTGAGTTTATACACTTAAAATGGCAAACATATCCAAATGTTTTCTTGGTCAGAAAATGTTAGTATCAATGACACCTGCTTTTGTGAGGTGTGATCAGGTTGAACTTTCTTCAACTCAGTAATTATTTGATATTCATTCACATATTGCAGATTAAACCATCCACTTACGTAAGAGAAGCTTATTGAGCAAAGATGCCTTGACAAAAGAGAACAAATCCTGAGCATTTAGAACCTAAGTCCTGTGAATAATACCTTTTTAAAAATTGTGCTAAAATACACATGATATTTACATTTAACCTCTTTAAAGTATAAAATTCAGCGGCATTACTAAATACAATTTCATAGTGTATTTCATATGAATGGAATCACACAATATGTGGCCTTTTATGCCTGGCTTGTTTCATATGGCATAGTGTTTTCAAGGTTCATTTATGTTGTAGCGTATATCAATACTTCATTTCTATTTATGGGTGAATCCTAGACCATTGTATAGACATACCACATTCTGCCTGTACATCAGTTCATGCACAATTGAGTTATATCCACATTTTTATTATTGTGAATGGTTGTATATGAACATTTTGTACAAATTATTATTAAATAGTTATTTTGTGTTAAGTATATACATAGGAATGGAATTGTGGGATCATATGATAATTCTTTAACTTATTGAGGAACCTCTCTCTCTCTTTTTTTTTTTTTTTCGAGACTTTAGGCTTCATGGCCTCTGTTTTGCCTACTGTTTAGGGGATTAGGAAAGATGTTTTACCACCTCTTCAGAGATTTAACAATATTCACTTTGATATAGGAAAAAAATTCTGTTTGTAATAGTGACCAAAATTTTATAAATGCATTTTTAGGAAATGTATAGATCTGTGGGGGTGGGGAGGATTTCTGCATGTGCTCAGACCAGCATCCCATATGATTTCTTGTTCTCAAGGTGTTGAGACTCAGCCTGCTGCTTCCAAGTTGGTCTCTACACCAAACATAGGGATGAGGACATTCAGGACTTCTGAGCTGGTTAAACCCTGCTAATGTTTGCTGGGCAGAAATGTGCTTTCATATTTTGATCTTTTTCAGGAGACTGGAAATCTGGATTTTTATGTGATCTTCTAATGTTTTTTTAATTTGGGGGGCGCACCTGTGGCATATTGTAGTTCCCTATGCCACAGCTGCAGCAATGCTGGATCTTTAACCCACTGCACCAGACTGGGGATCGAATCTGAGCCACAGCAAAGACAACGCCAGATCCTTAACCTGCTGTGCCATAGTGGGAGCCCTTGTGACCTTCTAATTTTTAAATGTTAGCAACTTAGCCACATAAAGAAACAGACAAGCAAACCACTGTGTGAGCCAAACAAAATAAGACTGGGAGTTGGATTTGGCTAACAGGCCAGCAATTTACTCCTTTTCTCTCTTTTTCTTTGAGTATACCACCACTCAGACCATTCTAATAACAATAAAAATCAATAATAGCTAGTGCATTTGTTCTAAATACTACATTCCAGCTCCTAGTCTAAGCATTTGACACGTTAAGTTTATTTAATTCTACCGACAATTCAATAAGTTGATGTAATTTATCATTATTTCTGTAGGGAAATTCTCAGAATCCTTCAGTACTTATTCATGAATTTGACTTCATTTATATACTGTAGGAAAGTTATGGGTAGGGACTATGCTTTATTTACATTCATGACCCCAGGACTCAGTCCAGTGCTAAGTATATGCAAATATTCTCTAAATTCTAATTAAGTGAATGAATTGTGTCTGTCTCCAAGAATTGCATAATTCTTGTCCATTCTGAAATAGTAGAAATAGTCACTAATATTTAAGGCTTTCTATGTGTTTGGGACATTGTCAGACACATACCAGAGCTATTAGGTTATTAATAAAAGCCGCACTATGAAGAAGTTAGTTTCTGTGTTTCCAGAAAAACTTGCTAATTCTGCCTCTGTCAGTTATGGTTTGTGTGTTCTTGATCAAATCATATTACTCTGTGTACCTAATTTTTATTACCTTCAAAATGGTGATAATGATGTCATGAGAATCATCTCCTAATGCTTACCATGTGCTCTGTTGCTCTTCCAAGTGATTTAGGGGAATTTCTCTCTTAATGATATGTAACTCCTGGACTTTGTGGGGATTAAATGAGTTAATTCATGTAAAGCATTTATATTTTGCTTGGCACACAGTGAATATTGACCACGGTTGGCTATTATTATTATACTCATTTTACCAAAGAGAAAATTGAATAGTACATTGAGTAAATTGTCTAAGTTTTCATGACTAGAAAACTGCAAAATTTGGATTCAGGTCACTGCCTACCTGGCTTAAAACTTCTTTCCTTAACCACCACACTGTATTGCCCTTCTCCCTAAATATTCCCTTTCCTTTCCCCATTGCTCTGCAGCCCCTACTTAGTCCTTAGAATCTGGTCAGAATTTGTTCTCCTTCTCTTTTCTGACCTTCTTTGTTCTTTATTGGGCAATTCGCTTTATAAAAAATTGTGACATCTTCCCCTTTCATTATATTAATCGGTACTTTAAATCTTGCCAGAAGTTTTAGGTCTTGTCTTATCTTTCTCTTCTGTACCATAGCCTAGAATAGGACCTCATATGAAAATCACACAGTACAATGAGGGGTTCTATCAGGTGAATAGAACCTCTTTATAACTTTGTGCAGCTTTGGAGAGGGAACTGGGCAGTTAGAGAAAGAAAGTGACTCAACTATTGCCTATGAATTCATTTATTCATGCAAGAAGTGTTTCTGGTTTTAGAGCCTCTACTAGGTGTTATCATAGACCTATCCCCTGTCTCTGAGGAGCTAGACCTCAGATGCATTCAGACTTAATGGGTCTGGTGATCAAAAGTTTGATGAATTTTGCAACCAGGTAGCCTACCCATCTTTCTCATATAGTACATGTTGATTCACTTCAGACAAAATTAAAAATTAAAATGTGTGCTCGGAGAACTCTTTCATTGTCTCTGAGTTGTCTGTATCTCTCTGCCTCTTTCTCCTTCCTTTTGGTCTTGGTCTCTCTTCAATCCCATTTAATGCCTTCTTAGTGGACTCTGGGGTATGGACGGCTATTTCTGATTAAAAGTAACATTTTTTGTTAAAAACTCCTGATTGAGTCACTGTTGCACAGATGCTCTTGTTGGCCACTTAAAAGAATTTGAAGATTCTGACCTGTTATCTCCGCTATTTTATATACCTGGAGGCCTCAAGTTACATGTGAAATATGTCATGTAAACCTTCCTGAGCTCTGAATTCCCCATGGATATTCTTCAGGGTAGTTAATCAGGTGTATTGTACATAGTTTTTGTACTACACCTATAAAGCCACATGTAATGCAGCATGACAAATGCCAGTGAATTAAAGAAACTTCAGAGAATGCACAAACTAAGAGAATGGAGAGAGTTATTTAGAGAAAAGATTAAAGGAGCTAATTACACGCAGCTTGACTGAGTAGAAACCAAAGGGAGAGTTAATGACTCTTTGATATTATTTGAAGATGTTAAATGTTGAGGAGGAAAAAATATTTTATATAATACAATGAAATGCTATTAAGAGCAATGAGGCAGAATTGAGAATGAGAATATTTAAATGAAGTACATGTGAACTCTATTAGAGATAAAATTATTAAATTATGAAGTAGTCTTTCCAATTGTAAGGTAGAAGCCTCTCCTTGAAGAAATAAAAATGAGCACTAAAAATGGGCTAAGAAGTTTTTAAAGAAAACAATTTTAATATCTTTTGGGCAGTTTAAATGCTATTTTTTTTGCATTAATCAGTCTTCAATTTGAGCAAACTTTTTGCTCCAACCAAGACCCATTCTGCCCAAGAGTTTTCTATAATGTGTGTAATATAAAATCCTAGATCTCTAACTGTATGAGAGAGGCCCAGTGTAGCAATATTAAAATAATCGGTCTTTAGGACTTTGTTTCATTGGCAGAGTTCGGAGAGTAATGGGAGCTACTGACCAGGCTATGACATTTCCATATTTCTATGCCATTGTGTTTTCCTGTCCTGAGTGAGAAAGTTATTCCAGTTTACACAAGAAAATTGTGACAAGGTATTACTAACCATGCCCCCCAAGCCATCATGAAAGAACCACTAGACCATATCTGTATTGTAAGCTGTTCAAAACTGAATAAATAAGATGAACTTAAATAATTACTCTGACAAAACAAACCAGTTAAAGAATATAGTCATCTTTATGACTATATTCATCAGGGTCTTCCTGACTCATTGCTATTGAATATCCCACTATATAGTGGATGAGACGATACCAGTTTATAACTAGGGTTATAGTATTGAAATAAAAGGTGGGGTGGGGGGGAGGAAGCTTGATTACATGAGTAAAATTCAAAATGTAATCATTGAAAACATTGGCAAAGATTCTGGTGTTTGGATGTTATTGCTGAAATAGCCTGAACTCACAGGAGAAATAATAGGAAATCTAACCTCTGATGGGAAATATGGACAACAAAGTTGGGGGTATATCTTCACCAAAGTGTCCCCAAGTGTTCACAGAGAACCCTCATCTCAGAGGCAATGTGGAGGCAGTCCCTGTGTGTGTTACAAGCAGACTTTCTTCAGCTTTCTTATCCCTTATGAGAATGTTGCAGATGTTTAATGAGAAAGGGGTCTCTATATGACATTTGGTTCTTAGTGTAGTCATTCCAAGTCTTCCTCTTCCTTTTCATCAGGGTCTTCCTGACTCATTGCTATTGAATATCCCACAGAGCTTTCTTCATGGTCATTTCCACCTCATGTGAGGAAGGTCTATTTTAAGTTATCGTTTCTTGTTTTTCTTCATAACAATTTTTGTTTAGCCTTCAAGGGGTAAAACTTCTAACACTGGCAGAGATTAAAACTAGTTTGCAGCCAGTATGTGTCTTTTCTATTATCAACATGCTCAGTCTCATTCAAAAAGGTCAGTGCTGAATCCCCTTTACTTGGATGTTGAGTTCCACCTGAAAATCCTACAGAGCTGGTCGTCCAAACCCCAAATAACCTGTGGTCTATACTTTCTTCATAAAATGTCAACAAAATTCAGTTGCAAAAAGATTAAGGTCATGTTTTTAAAAATCTCATTGAAATATATATCCTAATCATCATCTATACATGCTAATGTCTAAGGCAGGAAAAAAAGTATCAAATAGACAATTCAGGAATGAAGAGGATTCAGTCTAATGAATTAGCAGTTCAGTGGTGTTGATGACTCTAAAGGAAACTTCCTATTTTGGTAGAGAACTTGATAGCAACATGGACTACCACATAGTGAGAAGTGTTTAGGGTCAGGTGGTAGCATGGGAAAGATTTGCTGCCTTTCTACTCTCTTGCTACTTAATCTGGAAATAGCCACCTCTCTGAGCCTCAGTTTTCTCATTGATAAAAGGAGGTTAATACAACTTTTCTTTCTGTAGAGTATTAGAAGTTTAGTTCCGCCACTCACCATCTATGCATCCTCCAGGACATTACTTAACATCAGTGCCTTAGCCTCCTAATCTGTAAACTAGAGATAACATTATATATACCTATCTCATAGAGTTGTGAGGGTTTGATGAGCTAAGATAAGTACTTCATGTCTGACACAAGATAAATATTATAGAAGTTATTATTATTTATTGTAGCATCATATGAGGATTAGAAATTATCTTTATAAAATTTACAGAATAGATTATGCTACAGTGACTAAGGACCTGGCATCTGGAGTCGGAAAAATGTGGTTGTGTCCCTTACAAACCTAGTGTATCATTTTATTTTATTTTTTAGTCAAAGTATAGTTGACTTACAATGTTGTGTTAAGATTCAGTTATACATATGCAAATATTCTTTTTACATTCTTTTCCATTATGGTTTATCACAGGATATGAGTATAGTAATTTGTGTTATCCGGTAGGACCTTGTTGTTTCTATGTGTATCACTTTTAGGCTCTACCTTAGGAGAGTTATTTAATTTCATAAAGTCCAACTTTTGTCACCTGAAAAATGGGAATAACAATTGTATCTTGTGCTTATCAAATGCTTACAGAGTATTTCATGAGCCTAATATCATTATCTCATTTAATTATCCCCACAATTTTTTAAGCAAGGTATTATTAATAAACCTATTTATACATGAGAGGTCTGAAGCACGAAATAGTTAAATAGCTACCTAGAGTAAATTAGGCTAATAAGTGCTAATGATGGAATTTGAATCCAGGTACTTGAAAGATCCGCGATAGTGATCGCAATGTTATACCACCACCAAAGATGATAATATTACCCATCTCATAGTATTATTGTGAGAATTAAATAAACTAATTCATATAAAGAGTTCAGTTCAAAGCCTGACACATGAAAAGTGTTCGATGAATGTTCGCTGTCATTAAGGAATATGGTTATTTTAATATGGTCTGAAAACCAATGTTGTACCATATGGAAGACAATGTTGGTCAGTAGTTAGAAGCGTAGACGTGCTAACAGATTTGAGTTTGAATCTTCTCTACTTGCTAACTATAACTCTGGTCAAGTTATTTAGTTTTTGTTTTTTTCCCCCCATTGCTCTATAAAACATAGAAAATGATAATACCCACAAATGTTAATTATTCGTCTATTGTCTCTCATCTCCAAAGTACCCCCTCCACTTTTTTTTTTTTAAACCATTCTACTATGCTAGAGATGGAACTCAGTGGAGCACATTTCTCAAATTCACTTTTAGCTTGCTTCCAGTCAGATTCTGCCAGTGGCAGATACTGGTGGGAGCCTGAAAGACAGGCGGTAGGAAGAAAAGACAGCCTCCCTGATTTTAGATCCTATCAGCATCTTTTCAAAGGCATAGGACAGGGAAGCCTCCAGATTTCCGTTTCTATTGGTACTCCCAATACCAGGCATGCCCCTTCGGCCTGCTGAGTACCAACTGTGTGTGGCTCTTCCTCTGAATCTGTAAGTTCTGTTAACCCCACATCTTCCCTTTTTCTCCAGCCTGAGGCCTATTTGGTACTTCTTGCAGTTCCTAATATCTGGTTTACCTCAGCATCTTTATTTTTCTTTCAACCATCTAATGCTTGTGTAACAAATTCCCTGTAGGGAAATACCCTTGGTTGGGAATATCTAGCCTGGTTTTGATTTTAATGACCAGATCCTAAACAAAATGCCCACTCCTAGGGTTCCTGTGAGCATCAAGTAGGATAATGTTGGGAGAAGCACTTACTCTGGTGCCTGGAATAAAGCAAACATTCAAGAAGTGATAATTTCTGGCATTATCTGGAGACAGATGTGTGGAACTTTCCTATTTTAGGATTGGTTCAGGTACTGTAAGCAGTGTGAGCCATAACTTTCCATACCTGGATGATGAGGAGCCAGTTCCTGAGTAACCCGAATGAATGCAGAGCCTCTGTATGGGACACCTAAGGTTTGGGTCTACTGTTGTTAGTCATTTGGTGTTGCAAAGCTTTGCCCTGGGTGACTGGTGGTACATAACAAGCCTGTCCTTTTCAGCAGAAACCAAATACCATGTGTGGAGAAATATATACTGTAGAAATGTCCCTGACACATATTGAGGACCTAGTGACCATCAGAGAACAAGATTTGGGGTAAGCTAAATCCTCAGCTTAGGGCCCCATCAATTCTTCTCCATCAGTTTCTATAGCTCTGGGTAGTGAATGCAAAAATAGCTGATATTCAGAAATATGTCTGTGAGTCATAGTCTAAAGTCATGTTTCTCAGTCCTGGTTTTGCATTATAATCATCTGAGGCATATAAAAAAGAAAATTTGGTGTTCTTGGCCTAATCTTCAGAGATTCTAGTTTAATTCATGTGGTCTGGGGTGAGGGAAATTGTTTTTAAAGGTTCTTCAGTTGCTTCTTAGGTGCAACCACATCTGTGATTTAAAGATGAATTTTTCAAATCCTCATGAAAGTGGCAGAAGATAATATAGTACATATTTTTAAATATTCCCATTGTAAAAGGTCTTTATTTGGGGTATTTGGGGCTTTCTCTTAGCTTTCTGAGAAACTGGGTAATATTCATTGTCTTAGATTCACCTCTGTAACTGTTTCTCTTGTGTCCTTTTGGTCTGTGGTTGCACTTTACAGCATAGAGATAGCTAAGATACTTCATAGACCTAGTTCCAATGTACTAACTTATTAACACTTTAATTTTTTTATTAATGTATGGTTGATTTACAACATTATATTAGTTTCAGGTGTACAACATAGTGATTCAAAATTTTTATAGATTATTCTCCTTTTAATGTTATTATAAAATATTGACTATATTCCCTTGCTATATAGTATATCCTTGTAACTTATTTATTTTATACATGGTAGTTTGTATCTCTTAATCTCCTAACCCCTAACATACCCTTCCCCCTTCCCTCTTCCCACTAGTAACCACTTGTTCTCTATAAGTCTGTTTCTGTTTTGTTATATTCACTAGTTTGTTTTATATTTTTAGATATCATATATAAGTGATAACATACAGTATTTGTCTTTCTTGTTCTGACTTATTTCGTTAGGCATACTACCCTCCAGATCCACCCATGCTGCTGCAAATGGCAAAATTTCCTTCTTTTGATGGCTGTGTAGTATTCCATTGTATATAAGTGTATCACCTCTTCTTTATCCACTCATCTCTTCATGGGCATTTATGTTCTCTATGTTGCCTGTTACAAATAATGCTGCTATGAATATTGAGGTACATATATCTTTTTTAAATTAGTTTTTTCACTTTCTTCGGATATATACCTAGGGGTGGAATTGCTAAATCATATGGTAGTTCTATTTTTAGTTTTTTGAGGAAATTCCATACTGTTTTCCACAGCAGCTACACAAATTTACATTCCCACCAATAGTGCACGAGGATTCCCTTTTCTCCACATCCTTGCCAATATTTGTTGTTTGTAGTCTTTTTGATGATAGCTATTCTGACAGGTGTGAGGTAATAATCTCATGGTGGTTTTGATTTGCATTTCTCGGATAATTAGTGATGCTGAGCATCTTTTTATGTTCCTGTTGGCCGTCTGTATGTCTTCTTTGGGAAAATGTTTATTCAGGTGTTCTGTCCATTTTCTAATTGAGTTTTTTTTTTATATTGAGTAGTATGAGATATTTATATATTTTGGATATTAATTCCTTATTGGTTATATCATTTGAAAATATTTTCCCCCATTCAGCAGATTGTCTTTTCATTTTGTCAGTGATTTCCTTTGCTATAATTCAGTAATTCTTAATTCGATTCAAATTCTTTACTACAGAAAAATTCTGTATGGAAATGAAAAGAGCAGTGTGTGTGTGTGTGTGTGTGTGTGTGTGTAAAGACTGTATTTGCCTGCTAGAATGGTATATGCTCACTTTACAAGTCATTCTAAAGTGTCATCTGAAAGGAAGATTTTTGTAAAATACTCTTGAAATGGGCTAATGTATTTTATATAGTCTTTTTATAACAGAGAAGTAGAATGGGGAGTATATATGCAGGAAGAAGTAGGAGAATAAAATTGGGGACGTATTATAACAAAGGAGCATGGTAGCATTCACTTTCACTTCCCAAATCCTAACATTTACTAACTGCACCTTCCTTGCACACTTAATCAAGTGCAGCTTTGCAGTTTATCTTTTACTGTTGTTTTTTGGCTTGTTTTCTTTGTTACTCTCTCCTCTGCTCAATTTTCTTGTCCTTGAAAACAGAGAGGCCCCCTTTTTTTCTTTCTAGGGACCTTGCTTATAAATAGTAGGATTAACTTAAACCTAACTGAATAGCTACTTGTAGTGACCTGAAGAGTAAATATTTATGAAGTGCAAGGTGTGTAAAAGTTAACTGGTTTCCATTACTTCTGCTTTTCTTTTGACAGGACTTTTTTTTTTTCCAAGGCCCATTCCTGTTTTCCCAAGTAAGCGCATAGGCTTTGGCATCAGAAGGCATAGGCAGTTTTGAATCCTGGCCCTGTCATTTTTCTAGTTAAGTAACCCTAGGTAAATTGCCTGAACCTGCTGTGCTTCATTTTAAATGCAGATAAAAACAGTATCTACTCTATAGGACTTTTGTTAGGATTGTAACAAGGTATTGAATGTAAAAAGTCTTACAAAATGCTCGGTAGAAAGTGTTCAATGCATGTTCACGCTTTTTATTTGTGACAGTCATTGATGTCATTTATTTTTTCATTCAGTTTATCTTCCATGAATAAAATTTATTCATGAATTAATTATTCATTAATAAAATGCATTTTAAAATATCATGATTATCTTCTGTGCTTGAAATACCGTGCTAGACACTGGTAAGCAAGATAGAAATGTTGCTTTCAGAATCTGGTGGGAGATAAAGACAAACAACAGGCAATTTGTAGAACAATTACTATTATCAGATTTGACCTTTGACTCATTCATCTCCCCTGTATAGTCAGTCACAAAAATCCTTTCTAAAGAAAGTAAAGAAATATTTTCTTTAAAGTGTTTCCAAGCCTCCCCTTTGCAGTCCTCTGCCACCTCCCTCATCCTGTCCTTTGTCACTATGCCTGTTATCACAACAGCCTTCTAGTTAGTGTCCAGGCCTGCAGTATTTTCTTCTTCATTCCCTTCCTCTATGACCGCATTAATCTTTTTTAAACACTGCTTTCATCATGTCACTGCCCTGTTCAGTGACTCTAAATAGCTTATTTGTTCCTCCTCTGTCAAGTCCAAAGTAACTTAAAAGACCACCCACCATTTGTCCCCTATGTCATTATGTTTGCCACTTCTCAGGATGTAGCAGCTGCTGTAGGAGGCAAGGAATCTACATGCCGGAGATGCTAAACCTCACCTCCAGACTTCTCATCATTGGAAATGGCCAAGTTTCAGTGCTTATCATGTGCTAGGCACTGTAGAGCTGTGTTACAATTTATCTTTATTTATTTTTTATCAAAGTGCGACTCGTCATAGACTACACTATCCTGATTTACAAATCAGGAGAAGGAGTCTGAGAGGCAAAGGGCTTTAGCTATGTCAAGCCAGGACCCAAGTTTATGTCTGTTTCACCTCAACTTTCTCTTCTGTTCATTGTGCCTGTACTCCTTGCTGTGCTCTGCACTATACTCTCCATTCCGTCCTCTACTCCAGATGCCATACTTCATTTGGCCCAGAATGTTCCTCCTTCTGTTCTATTAACCTAAAATCTTTTTTTTTTTTTTTTTTTTTTGGTCTTTTTGCTATTTCTTTGGGCTGCTCCCGTGGCATATGGAGGTTCCCAGGCTAGGGGTCCAATCGGAGCTGTAGCCACTGGCCTACGCCAGAGCCACAGCAACGCAGGATCCGAGCCGCGTCTGCAACCTACACCACAGCTCACGGCAACGCTGGATCCTTAACCCACTGAGCAAGGGCAGGGACTGAACCCGCAACCTCATGGTTCCTAGTTGGATTCGTTAACCACTGCTCCACGACGGGAACTCCTATTAACCTAAAATCTTAAATTCTCTCTATAACCTAGGTGCTAGTTCAAGTCCGATTTCTTTTGGAAAATGCCTAATTCTTCTTGCCGTCAGATTTCCTTCATCCCTGAACTCTTGCAATATTAACCATCAGTACCACCTTGTTCCTAACATTTTCCGCTTGCACTTTGTTCTCTGGTTCTGTGTGTTCCAGGCTTCTTTCCCCAGCTGCACTGTCAGTACCTTAAGGGCAAGCACTTTGTCTTACTTTATAATCCTTCAGATGAGTTGCAGTTTTTCTGAGCATCAGGCAGATATATAATACATGCTTATTGATAGGAGCATTTGTCATCCTTAGCATTTGAGTTATCTTGTTGTCTTAGGTCCAGATGGGCAAGACAGGAAGGCGTCAGTTCTATTTCATTCCATTAAAAAAATTAAGGCATCCTACAAGAGATACGAGAAATAGAACAAGAGAATATTTGAATGAAAGAAAATAGAAAATTCATACTGGGGTCAGTGTTGCTGGGAATGTGACTTAAAACATATAGCCTGATACTAGAGGTAGACTCTGCTTCCTAGCAGTCAAAGGCAAAAACAGAAGCCTTCTCTCTTATAAAATTCAGTGCCCATGAGATAAAAGACAAATCAATTGCTCATGAGCGGTAAATCTATTTTTGGTATCAAGAGCAGACACTAATTTCTCCCCAAGGAGAAATTAAGAGGAAATTGGGTAAATTAGTGAACAACATCCTTGCCAACATCATTACAGTAGTTACAATAAAGAGTTTCATAGGAATCTTTCTTATAATGACTCTGAGTCTAGCCAGTGACATCATTAGCAACAAAGTAAAATATAGTAAGAAAAAAATCTCACGTGGGGGCAGGGCAAACATTGTGGTTTTACCCCCCAGTCACCTCATAAATACTGTAGACATCTGGAGACTCACATATAGGAGTTGAGGGATGGCATGGCTCCAGTGGAATCAGATATGGTAGACCTCACCAGTTTTTCCACTCTTTTTTCAGATATAGGGTGGTGCCTTCATCCTGCTGGGGACTCTCTCTGGATTTGGTAGACATTTGGAGCAGGATTCTCCCTGATGCAAATTAGGTGGAGTGTCATAGCCCCAGAAAATTTTGCTGAGATTCTAGGTCCAGTTCTTAACAAGGACTAATCAAGAATCCTAGGTTAGCCCTGCCATGCACACAGAGTTAGGGCCAAAATGGTGGAGAATGTGGGATTAGCTTGATAGATTTCTGGGTGTACTGACTCAAACCAGGATATACCAAATCTTAGGGTTGGTGAAGATGGGGCTGCAAACATACCTGTGCCAGGGCTGTGTTCTCATTTGTTCTCTTTGTTCTCATTGGGTGGTTCTCAGTGTGTGGGACTGAATCACCTGGAGGTGTTTGTCAGCATACACCATCATGGCCCATCCGGGACCTACTGAGTCAGTAGCTCTGGCACAGATCTCCGGTAGCTGCATATTTTACAACTCCCAAGTGATTATAATGTAGGTTAAAATTTGAGAGCCATTGATTTAGGGACCAAGTAGGCGAGAACCTACAGGCTTCAGGCATAAGTCTACTCTTAGGCTGATTTGGACCTGACATTAGACATAGGCCATTTTAATGGGACTTAGAAGATTAGATACCATTAAATTTTTATGAAACATAGAATGATGAAGTGCTTTGGAACAAGTCATTGAATTTAAAAAAAGGATTTTTATGAGAGAAGTACAGACAGGGAAATTAAGAAAGTCTTTTAATAATGGGAGAAGGTACAAATTTAATGAATGGAGAAGTTTTATATGAGCTAGAAGCACTTCCTGCCATTTACTTTCATATGAAGCAGCTCTAAGAGCATCTGAGAAGTTCTATTTTGGGAGAAGGGAAATCTAGAGTGGCTCTACATGCAGCCAAGGAAATAATAACTTGGCAGCAAATGAATACAGAACGATAGGTTTCCATAATAAGCAGAATGGCTGGGCACTCTGATTTCAGAAATTTCTCCTGGATTCTGGATACATTTTACCAGCATAAGCACAAAGATCCAGGGCATGCAGTGCTCACTGCTCTTGGTCTTGACAGGTTAGGGGGAATCATGGTAGGCTTTGTTTGTGTTACCCTCAAAAATAAGTGTTTTGACTGCAAGTTTGTGCAGCTGTTGTTTGTGATGAGGGCCTCAGCCCACGCTGCTACTTGTTGTGTTATTGTTTCATGTGTTTGTTGTAGTGATTTTAAATAGAGAACGAAAGGATTTGGGGGAAAGGTTTGAACCAAAGCAATCAGACAACTTCAGTAATGAAATGCTACCCAGGCTTTGGCGATAGGAAATCTGTGCAATCCCACTGCTAATGTTACTCTCGCTATAGGGATTCATCGAGCCTATTTTATCAGCTCAGCGGGGTTCAGAGCCTCTCTTCTCTGAAGGGAAACAAGCAGAATTATCACCAGGGTAATGAAACACACCCCTCCCACGTTTATGGAGTGTTTTATTAAAAGCATGTTGCACTTATTATCAGTTGCAATAAGTGGGTATAAAATGCCAGAATAGCTCTCAAGGGAAACACTTTCCCTTGTGCTAAATTAAAATTCTTCAGAGAGCATGCAGTCAGGTGTGATGTTAATATTTGGGGCTCTTTGCTACCTGAGATTTTCATAAAAGGGTTTGGTAGGTGTTGTCTTGAAAAGGATCAGCAGAGTTTGAAAGCCACCTGACCAAGGCCAGTAGTTCACTGTGACCTTCTTTTAGAACCATTCTCTGCTTCCTGATATCCCTTACCCTTAAGTTTATGTTCTTACGTCACTAATCATTAAAGAATTCTAATTAGTAAAAGTGTCAGTAACATTTTATTTACTAATACTGCTGATAATCACCTTTTACTTTTTATATCTTAATTCTTTATTTTGCCAATGACAGTCTCACAATTTACTTAGCTTCTAAAATTTTTAACTCAGAAGTACTGTTTGCAAACCTCACCATTAGTTCCATCCAATTAGCGTTTCATTCTCCAGCTCATCTCTATCCCAATTCTTTCAAAACTTTAGGGCTGATGTTAAGTTCTAGGACAATTAATTCCTACCCGAGCATGTAGTCTGGCAGAGGAGATAGACTTGTAAAGGAATAATTCCAATATAGTGTGATAAGGATAATAATAGAAGTGTTTCAAGAGAGAAGTGTAATTGAGAAAAGTGATATTTGAGTTGGAGCTTAAAAAAGTCAAATGGAAATTCACCAAATTGTAAAGGGGCAAGTGCTCATGCAGGGAGAGACCTACACAGACAACGGCACAGAGTCATGGAATGGTAGACTGTTTGAATGACTGGTAGCTTTATGCTTATGAAGCGTGGGTTGAAGGGCAGAAGATGAAGCTAGAAATACACGACCCAAATTGTGAGTTTCACACAATTGGGCTTGAACTTTTTTCAATGGGTGTTATAAGGCCAGTCAACAGCTTTTAAGTAGGGAAACCAGATTTTAAGACACATCTTAGAAAGATTACTCTAGCAGAAGGATGCATAATGATTTGGAGCAGACCAGACTGAAGGTAGGGAGATCAGGTAAGAGGCTGTGGCAATAGCTCTGAAAATAGCTGAGGGGAACTACAATTTAGGCCGGGGGGGGGGGGTGTTGCTGAGCAAAGATCAAGTGAACTTGGTAGTCAGCTGTCTGAAGCGGAGAGGAGAAGAGAGAAGAGAACACCATGAATCTGAGGTTTCTAACTTGGGGCCTTGGCTAGAGCTGTGTCAGTTGCAATTGCAAGAATATCCCTGAGTTATATTTTAAGGATAGAAAATTAATAAGTTCACTTTTGGAATGATGAGTTCTGAGTACTTTAGTCACCCAAGTGCAGATGTCTAGTATTCAGTTAGATGAAGAGGCCAGGAGCTCAGGAAAAAAGTTTTGACGGGAGACTTAGATTGAAAATGTGGGGACTTATTATTGGTCAGCCTGAATCATGATTTTGTAATGCTAGTAATAAACCTATTTATGCAACTTTATTCCCTAAGTTCATTGAGATGTTCTACTCTCATAAGTCTTCAGTGTTTTTATACCTTCTGCTGCTGTATCAGATCGACTCTATGCTGTACTTGTAGTTCTGTATTTTTCACCTTAAATGAAGGTGAGACCTCTCCATTTTTCTTTTTTTCTCAGTGTCATTCTACTGAGTCTTTAATAAGATGAAGTGGAGAGAACTTAGAGGCGTAGAAATCACCAGAGCTTTTCACGAATGTTCCAGTTCTTTTCTTCTGTCTGGAGTAGTAGGCTTAAACCCTTTGCCTCCCCCTGCCCCCACCAGATAGATTTAGCTCTGTGACCAGCTTTTAGCTCCAGAAATGTGAGTAAGTGGACCTTGTCATTTCTAGGCAGAAGTTGTTAAGGGTTAGTTTCCAAATCACCACACTCCCCTTTTCCTGCCTCTGCAACCTTAGAGACACGAACCCTCATCCACCAGGGTTTCTAAGTGACTGTAACAAGCAGAGTCCCCCACAGGACCCACTTAAATAGGTAGTTTGAGTGAGTAAAAAAAAAAAAAATCCTGTATTAAGTCACTGAGCTTGTTATTCTCAAAGCATAAAACTAACCAATCTGACTTATAGCTAACTAGACATGGGTGCAAGTCTTGGCTCTGTCACTAATTAACTAACTCTAAGCAAGTTAACATACCTTCTCTGAGCTGTGAGTTAACATATCTCTCATTCTTCATTTTTGGATGAAAAGAATGATCTGAGGTTGCCAGAGCTCAATGAAGATCAGAGACAGGGTATATAAAGTACTTTAAATACAAGTCTATTTTCCAAGTCTATAATTTTCTTTTCTGTGGAAACATTCATTTGTGCTGTATATTATATTCCAGTTATAAGTGATATCATATGGTATTTATCTTTCTCTTTCTGACTTACTTCACTCAGTATGAGAGTCTCTAGTTCCATCCATGTTGCTGCAAATGGCATTATGTCATTCTTTTTTATGACTGAGTAGTATTCCATTGTGTATATATACCACATCTTCCTAATCCAATCGTCTGTTGGGGGGAGAGGCGGGGAGTGGGAGGGATCAGGAGCTTGGGGTTAACGGATGCAAACTATTGCTCTGGGAATGGATTTACAATGAAATCCTGCTGAGTAGCATTGAGAACTATGCCTAGATACTTACATCGCAACACAACAATGGGAGGAAAAAGTATGTATACATGTATGTGTGACTTTGTCCCCATGCTCTACAGAGGGGAAAAAATGTACTTTAAATAATGGCCATTCATTACATTGCAGCTATTATGACCTTTATAGACAGTTGTTCATTTTTAGCATACTGCTTTGGTAGTACCTTTTGGTCATTTCCCTCTCAGATTTGCTTTGTACTCCAGTTTCTTGAACATATCTATATGTTTATCTGAGCTGTTGCGGCAAAGGGAAGCAAGATAGGGCCAAGGGCAAGACCAGGTTGGCCATGCCAACATACATAGATCTTCTCATGGATATGCCATTTATTAATAGACTATCTTTAGACAGCATTATGCAAAAAGTTCATTTGCAGTCTCTCCAAGTTTTTTATCTTGTCCATGAAGATGTAGAGATTTTTTTTAGAAGTACCGTGTAAAAGAGGTTGTACTAAGCCAGTCATCTTGCTGAAGCTTCATGTGAGATGATCCCATAGGCTTCTTGAATATTTGTAAACTAGTTGTTTAGCGATATTCCAACTTTTCTTACCTAAAGACAAGCTTATTTCTATGTGTGTTCTGAAATATACAAATGGTTTCTTAACCTTTCTGTCTACTTCCAGTGTAACCTTACACCAAAACTTGTCATTTGGCCATCAAGGTTATCTATCATGGCCTGATTATCTGCTTATCCCATCCCCCTTATTTAAAACTCTCCAGTGGTCCCATGGGATCACTGCTTATAGAATAAAGTTTATGGCAGATTTTTACCCACTTAAATAGCAGCTGAAATATCTACATCTGGAGAGGCTTACCATAGACCCTTGATTTATGTGGTTGACAAATTTAGCTCAGAGAAAACCAAAGAAGAGATGATCGGAATTGTATGCCATACCTTTATGTTGAAAAACAAACAAAAAAAAAATGGTATTGAGGAGGAGATGGAAACTTTGGGACAAAGTAGCCCTGGCAAACATAGAAGTAGCAGAACTGAAGAAAGACCTGAGTGCAAATAAGGTAAAGGTGGTTCTAGCATAGTCGAGAGAAGAATTATCTTGAGAGTTAGGTTTGAGGCATGTGAAAGGAATTATCACTTCCTGTGATGGTGTGGTCAGGCTGTAAAGCTGATTTTTTCCAGGTATGATATGGGCTGGAGCTATATTTAGAGTTTAAAGAGGTTTAGCTGGATTTATAAATACACTAATAATTCCATGGAGAGAAGGATAAGTCATAGGAAAATAAGTATGATAGCCGAAGGGAAGTTCAGGTCACCCTATTTTCTAAAAGGGAACTTATACTGGATGATTCAGAAACTTGCCCAAGGTTAGCCATTTCTTTGTTCTTATATTGTGTCATCACAGTTCAATTTAAAATTTCTAGGAAGGAGGCATGGACTTCTACTCTATATAAAGAGTACTAGGGAAGCCATAGGTCTGAAAAGATTCAATTACAGTTGTGCATTTCTTTTAACAATCTATCCCTCAGTTGGGGTCGCAATAGCTGTCACTACATCCCTTCCCTAGGTAGCTCAATTAATTGGGAAAAGTAGGAATGTGTGCTTTGGAGCCTAGACTCATACCCTGCATAGTGCCCATTTCCTGTAGTCCTGGCAGCACCCTGCCAGCGCTCCCTGCTCTACCTGTGTGATGGCCTTTCAGAAATGACAAACAGTTCCTCTCAGGTGAAAAGATTTAACTGGCATTTAAAGAGGCATCCTAGGTTGAAAAAAAAGTAACTGTAACTTCATAATTTTATTTTCCTAGCATCTGTTCTATTCAAGCCAAACCTACTGTGGTGATCTTCATGGAGACAATTCAGTGGTTTCCTAGCAACCAAGTTTCCTGTGGTTTCCTTGGTTATAAGCAACGACATAACTCTTGTGGGCAACTTCAAACGCTCAGAAGAAACCCTCCTTCTAAAGAATCAGGTTCCAAAAAATTCAGGTTACTGCTTGCTGAGTGTCTCTGTTTATAATGAAGAACTCTTTCCCCATGGGCATTAATAACTCTAAAAAATGATTATGTGGAGACTGCAAAGTAAAATCACATGTTAGATTGTACATTCTTTTTCATTGTTTTTATAATATGCCTCATCCTAATTATTTTCTGAAATTGGGATACTTTTTCTACCTCTTTTAATTGACTACTATCCATAGACATACCCACCAGGTGGAATTTAGGCACTTTTTAATAATTATATGAGGGACCATTTATGAAGAGATGGGAATTGAAGTTGCTCAAGAGTAGGACCCAATAACACTGCCTTGTTTTCACTGATTAAGTGTATTTTAGAGGATTAGATGGATGACAATGAGAAGGGCTTCTGGTAGAGTCCATTAAATAACTGTTAACTTATACTGACTAGTACATTTCCAGTGCCAGCATGACCAGCATTGCTTTTAAGTACTTATTTTTCTTTCAATATTCATTTCTAAAGAAATATATTGGGTAGCTGCATTCACTGGCGATATATCTAAAATTTGTAACATGGCATCGGAAGAGGTGAAATAGAAGCTTATACACTTAGAAGTAGAATTTGTGCCTATCATAAAACTTGGCTTGTGATAAACACAACAGATGGAATTAGTGAGTGATCAAGGGTCAACATCTCTTTTACCTTTTCCAGTGGAAATTATTAATGAACTAGAAGCAAAATCAAAGATTTCAAAATTAAATTTAGGATTATCAAATGGCAAACCATGGGGGGGGTCATAAATTTGGAAGATGGGATTAATATACATACACTACTATATATAAAATATATACCCAACGAAGGCCTGCTGTGTAGTACAGGGGCATTTACTCAATGATCTGTAATAACTCATGGGGTGGGGTGAATGGAGATATGCATATGTATAACTGATCCACTTTGCTGTAAACATGACACTTACACAACATTGTAAATTAACTATACCCCCATAAAACTTTTAGAAAAGATTTTATGTGGAGAATACCAAGGTAAATAACATTTGGAAAAACAGAAAAATACAATGAATTTGGTACATACAAATTTTTAACCTAGAGTCAGTCTTTGGGGAAATTTGAGGAGAATGGAAGACCAGGCAGTAGCTTCAATAATCCAGGCAGGAAGACTGGATGCCAAACACTCAGCCAGGCAAAGAGCACAATGAGAGAGGAGGGGTAGAAAACAGCGGTTACTGAAGACGATTTTATAGCAGACACTCTACATATATCACTTCACTTAATTCTAAAAACTGCGAAGCAAAGTGGGTATTATTTTACTTCTTTTTAAAATATTTAAAGATTGAGGAATAGGGACAGTAAATAATATTCTCGGGATGACATAATAGCAATGAGACTGAGGTTAGAATCTAGGATGTTGTTGAATCTGAAAGCTGTCCTTTTTTTCAGTATGATACATCATCTTTCCACTCTCTAGGCTGCAGTTTGGATCAGAGGATCTTGATAGCAAGATGCCCTTTATTTAGTGGCCAAGCAAGGAGGGAGGCAAAGACTTACCCTACTCTTGCTTTCTGAGGCTTCTAGGAAATGGGCCACACTGGAACCTAGTTCAGCTGAAGTAAATTTCTTCTTTAACTTTTTCCATCCAAGCATTTATTTATGTCCCTATTTTTTAAGCAACTTCACAGAATTATCCTTAAATTTGCTTGTTTAGCAGTCATTTTGAAATGGATGAATTTGTGATATAGTTCGGTACCAAGAGGAAGAGTAAACCAAGTAGTTTACTTTTATACCCTTACATTTTAGAATCAAACATTTATAACCAGAAAGGACCAAGGGGTCATTTGGACCTCTGAGCCTCATTCATTCATTCGATAATTTTTAAAATTGAACTTCTACTTTATGCTAGGTGCAGTTCTAGATATTGTGGACACTCCTTGAACAAAGTCTTTGAAATCACAGGAAACACACATACACATATAGCAACAAAAATTCATTCTAATTCATCATCTGGGGTGAAACATGATATGAAGTAAAACAAATGGATGAGGCCAATATAAAGTAGTTAAGGAAGGACTTTCAGAGGAAATGACATCTGATCGGAGATTGGAGGGAAGCTAAGAAGGGCTAAATGGGGCAAGAGAATTCAAGGCAAAGGGAACAGAAAACACAGACTCTGAAAGAGATAGCAGCTTGTTAAGTTAGAAGAAAGGCTACATTTAAAATGCTATAAAAACTTAATGATTAATGGCTTTTCAAACTAATAAACCCAGTTTGAGTCCTTATGTAACAGAAGACACTTTCAAAGATCTGTTGCTTACCTAGTGCCCTAATGAGTCCCTGCGGCAGAAAACATACAGTCCAAATCTGGCTTCTTTTAGCTTGGATAGCTGTATTAAAAGCAGTTTCTTTTTTAGCATTAGGGTTTAATCGTCTAAAAACTAAAAACCACTCTTACTTAGCTTTTTGAGAATTCACTTTAGAATTATTTAAGGCAAAGACACGAACACACTCAGAGGGAAAATGGTCCACTCTTGGTGCACAATGAATTGTGGAATCATAGAATTGTAGAATTTAAAGTGATCTCCAAAGTCATGTAGAAGCACAGTGATCACAGCTAATAACATTTATAGAACCTGGTACCATCCTAAATGCCTAAATCACTCACTTATTTTGTCCTCGCAACCTTGGCAGAAGTTATCACTATCCCCTCTTTTTTTAAGATGGAGGCAGTTGAGCACAAGGGTTAGTCATTTCCCCAAGTTTACACAACAAATAAGCAATGAACCTGGGCAGTCTGATTCCAGAATTTTCGCATTTAAATATTACATACTAGACAGTGTGGGGAAATTGAGACTGATGGTTCAGTAAGTTTTCCAAGATAAAATTCTTGGGAAGCAGGGGTGGAATTTCAGCCCTATCCCAATGACCCTAGAATTTTAGTTCTTGATCATTACTCTTTGCTGCAGAGTATCATCCATCCTTGCGGAACATGCAGTCTAAATTCAGCCTTGGGAGTGATTCTGTCTAATAGAATGTACATGGGCTTTTGAACAAGAAGAACCTTTATTTAAATCTAATTCTGTACTTACTAGATTGCAATTTTGAGTAAGTTACTTAACTTCTCTAATTCTTAGTTTGCTTATCTGTAAAATTTGGCAAGTCATACTTGCTAAATTATGTCGTAGAGAGAAAAGAAGAACGTAAAATGCCTGACATAGCCCCAGGTATGTATGAGGAGATTTAAAATGGAGCAATTGTGTTTATTCAGGAGAGCAAACTAAGGTAGAGAAATTATATTCATAGCTAGATAGTAGTGGAATATCCAGGTTACAAATCAGGTTTCTTGATTACCATGGTTCTTGCCTTGAACCAAAGAGCCTAGTGGTGATTAAGGTTCATAGAGAAATAATCCATCCGTTTTTCTATAGGTCTCTTGCTATGGTTCAGAATCATATTACTTCCTAGAACTAATTTATTGAAATTAAGGTTGGAACCAAGCTACTTCTGTATTATGTGTGTCATGAATTGCTAGGTAATATAATATATATTACTATTGCTTTCCCAATTAGATTATAAAAGTCTCACAATAATGTTTCTTGTTTTTGTATTTCTTCTGTATTATCCTTGAACTCCCCAGGGTAGGAGGAAAGGTCTTTGATATGAGCAAACCCACAAATCAACTACTTTGTTTTTTTATAAATCAGCTTTATATATGTTATAATTAATATAATACACATTATGTATATAATATTAATATATATTTACCTAAAATAAATTAACGTATGATTCAATGAGTTTGACACAAGTACACAGTTGTGCAACAACCACCACAATCACGATGTGGAACTACTCTATCCAAAGTGGTGGCCACTAGCCACTTGTGGTACTGATCACTCAAAATGTGGCTAGTCCTAATTAAGTTGTAGTTTAAATGTGAAATACACACTGGATTTCATAGGCTTATTATGACAAAATTTAAATATCTCATTAATAATTTACATTGATGATATGTTGAAAAATATTTGGATATCAAATTATTAAAATTAATTTAATCTGCTTACTTTTACATTTTTTAAATGTAGCTAGTAGAATATTTAAATTACACGCATAGCTAGCACTGCATTTCTATTGGACAATGCTTATATAGAACCTTGCTATCGGCCCTACAAACTTTCTTCTTGCCACTTTGCAGTCAGTCTCCTCCCACCTCAGCCCTTGGCAATCACAGTGGTTCTTTCTGTCACTAGAGTTTTGCCTTTTCTAGAACATCAAATAAATGAGATCATACGGTATATAGTCTTTTGTATCTGGTTTCTTTAACATAGTGCTTTTCAGATTTATTTGCTCCTTTATTGTTGAGTGATATTTATGAAGGGATAGTCCACAATTTGTTTATCTGCTTAGCTGATGGACTTTTGGGTTGTTTTCAGTTTTTTACTGTTGTAATAAAGCTTCTCAGGACATATGAGTACAAGTCTGCATATGTGCACACTTTCATGTCTATTGGGAAAATATATCAGGATGGGATTACTGGATAGGATATAGTTAAGTATATACTCAATTTTAGAAGAAACTGCTAAGCTGTTTTCCAAAGTGTTGCAACACTTTGCATTTCCACTACCAGAGTATGAAAGCTCCAGGTGTTACATGTTTTCATCAGCTTGATATTGTCACTCTTTAAATTTTAGCCATTCTAATGAATATCTGTGGTATCTCCTTGTTGTTTCAGTTATTTTTTCCTATGACTAATGATGTTGAGGTTATTGTCATGTGTTTATTGACCATTTTACATTTCTTTGGTGAAATGTATCATTCAAATATTTTGCCCTTTTTATAGATGTTTTTTGTTTTCTAATTGAGTTGAAAGAGTAAAGCGTTCTTTATATATACTTGGATATAGTAGTTTCTATGTTTATATTTTAGTTATATTTTTCTTTTGAAGGTTTAATCTGCTGATAATATGATGCATTATAATTTTTCATTCTGGATATTGCCATTTTCATCTTTAAATTTCCAATTGGCTCTTTGTTATATCTTACATTTTTCTTCCTTATATTTTTGTTTTCCTCTACATGCTGGAACAAATAGAGCATATTTATAGTAGCTTTTTAAAAGATCCTTTTCTGTAAATGCTGCTATCTCTGTTATTTCTGGGCTTTTTATTGATTGGTTTTCCACCTTTTTATTTATTTTCTCTTTTTTCATTGATGTTGGGCATTTTGAATTTTACATTGTTTGTTGCTGGATTTTGCTGTATTCTCTTAATAAGACTTTTCCGGCACAGTTAAGCTACTCGGAATCAGTTTCTTTTGAAACTTGCCTTTCAACTAATTAAGCAGGTTCACAGTAACTTTCAGTCAAAGGTTAACCTTCAATATTATGGTGGTAAATGATGATTCATATTGATACTCCATATAATTGCACTGGCTAGTGGAAACATGAATTGTGATTAGCTCTGCATAAACTCTGAATTGTTCAGGTTGAGGTTCTTTCTTCAGCCTTGGGTAGTTTCCTCTCACACAATTGCATATCAGTGTTCAGCCAGATTCAGTGAGAAGCCATTAGCCAATCCCTGGAGCTTTATCACTGTACTGCTTCCTCATCTGTAGTATTCTATCTTGAAGTTTCTAGCCTCCTACCTTCCCTAAACTCTGATCTTCTCAACTCTGAGAATACTGGGCTCTGAGCTCTTTTCCCTAAACTGCAACTAGGGAAAAGAGCTTTGGGGTCTACCTTGAGATTTCTTTGGACACCTGGCTTATTTTACATTCCCTAAGGAATCACAGTTCATTGTTTTATGTTTTGTCCAGTTTTTTAGTTGTTTGAGTTGATAGGGTTAATACATTATAAAATCATGGTCAGAAGCAGAAGTCCAAGTACTTCTTCGAAATCAAACATCATCTTTTAAAACTATACATACTGAATATGCAATCTGAGTCTTTCCTTTCATCCCCAGTTCAAAATGTCAACACTGCTGGTGAGATTTCAGTCAATTTCTTTTTGCTCTGCTGGACCCTGAGGAAGCTCAGGGACCTGAGACAAAGCTGATGTTGAACATATGTCTCCAAAAGTCTGGAACCTTACAGGATTCTCAACTTTTGCTTCTGTCAAACTTCCTGCTCTTCTTATTTTGTATCTTTAATTTCTGAAATGGGGCCAGCATGTCTGCCACTGAAAAATGATCTTAGAGTTCCTCTTTGAGTGAAGTTGAATATTTGTCTGTACATATCCTTGGTGATAGAATGTAGACATTGATTTAACATGATAAAGCTCTCAAACAAGACTTTGGCTTTTCTAGTGATGATCATGGCAACCTTTTTTGCTCTATACTTATGGTTTTCAGTATGATATTAAAACTACAGAGAAAAATAAGCCAATTAAGTACACATAAATAAACAATATAATTCTATAACATTTAGGGTTCGTATGATAGCCATTAAATCCAATGAATCAGCTCTAAAGATATATTTCCGCCTGTGCAATCTGTCAGCATATTTTAGGCTTCTAAGTAGTCTCTGAGTGAAATTCACTTTTCATTACAAAATCTGTTTATACTAAAGCATATGCTCCATTACTTTCCACAAAATGGGAAGTCATAGCCCACTGTGAATGTGTAAAAGCATACCAATACAGTATATACCAATTAAATTAAGATTGATAGCCATCCTTCATTATTTTCAATGTGCACTTGAAATGAGAGAAGAACGGTAATGAACTTGGGTTGTTTATGCCAACATATTTCCCCATTTATTGAAGATTATAGTGTACAGTGAACTTAAAAATTATTTTTGTCTTTGCACTTAAAAAAAAAAGTTTCAAGCTGATCTGATCACTTAGAAAGCAGCAAAAGATACCTGCCTTCCCATGAGAATTCATGTTAAGTCCAGCATGGCAAACAAACCGACTTTATTTGCTGAGTCCTTGCCTCAGGAGATGGTATTCTGTCATGCAGATGCATTCATTTCCAGGCAGAACACCAAGTTATTTGCAGGTGTTTTTCCCTTTAGAAGCTTTCTGGATTTTAAACCTTTTATGATATGAGTAAAAGTCTTTCTGAAGAAAAATTGGGTACTGTTGAATACAAAACTATTCTAAGCTACCAGGTGAACATAATCAATCTCAGTTGTATAAGTATCAACCCAAGACAATAAAAGCTGTTTTGCAGCTCTTGTTGCTATGAAATAAATGTCAAATATAAAATAATAAGAGCAACAATAAATCTCTACCTTTACTATGGTGTTCAGATATTTCATTTTGGATATTTTTTAAAAGATACACATTCATTTTAATATCTTTTATTAATGATATTATGGTTTAATATATATTTGTGAGTATTTATTGGTATAATATTCAAAATATTCAATTTCTACTTACATAGATGTTTTAAGTTATTTTGATGCAACTGACAAATCAAGTCCAACAAATGATTTGATGTCATTTTTCAATGAAATTAACTTGCCTCATGTCTAGTTTGGGGCTAATTTTAAGTCAAACCATTGGTCATATAAAAAAATCTGTTTTCACAGCACTACTTTTATTCCATTATTCTCCTCATCAACCATGTTTCTGCCCAGTGTTTTTACTCTAGAACTGATGGTAGATGGAGAAATGAAATCTGTACTGACCAAAATAACCAAGTTTTTAATTAATTAATTTTTAATTGTTATTTCCCCAATACAATTTTTTTCCTACTGTACAGCCATGGTGACCCAGTTATACACACATGTATACATTCTATTTTTCCCCATTATCAGGCTCCATCAATAGTGACTAGACATAGTTCCCAGGGCTACACAGCAGGGTCTCATTGCTAATCCATTCCAAAGGCAATAGTTGCATCTCTTAACCCCAAGCTCCCAATCCATCCCATTCCCTCCCCCTCCCACTTGGCAACCACAAATCTATTCTCCTAGTCCATGATTTTCTTTTCTGTGGAAAGGTTCATTTGTGCCATATATTAGATTCCAGATATAAGGTATTTGTCTTTCTCTTTCTGACTTAACTTCGCTCAGTATGAGAGTCTCTAGTTCCATGCATGTTGCTGCAAATGGCATTATTTTGTTCCTTTCTATGGCTGAGTAGTATTCCATTGTGTATATATACCACATCTTCCTAATCCAATCATCTGTCGATGTACATTTGGGTTGTTTCCATGTCTTGGCTATTATGACTAGTGCTGCAATGAACATGTGGGTGTATGTGTCTTTTTTAAGGAAGGTTTTGTCTGGATATATGCCCAAGAGTGGGATGGCAGGGTCATGTGGTAGTTCTCTGTATGGTTTTCTAAGGTACCTCCATACTGTTCTCCATAGTGGTTGCACCAGTTTACATTCCCACCAACAGGGCAGGAAGGTTCCCTTTTCTCCACACCCCCTCCAGCATTTGTTATTTGTGAATTTATTACTGATGGCCATTCTGACTGGTGTGAGGTGGTACCTCATAGTAGTTTTGATTTGCATTTCTCTAATAATCAGGGATGTTGAGCATTTTTTCATGTGCTTGTGGGCCATCTGTATATCTTCATTGGAGAAATGTCTATTCAGGTCTTTTGCCCATTTTTCAATTGGGTTGTTGGCTTTTTTCTGTTGAGTTGTATAAATTCTTTGCATATTTTAGAAATTAAGCCCTTGTCAGTTGCATCATTTGAAAGTAATTTCTCCCATTATGTAAGTTGTCTTTTTGATTTTTTTTTTGTTTGTTTGTTTCCTTTGCTGAGCAAAAGCTTGTGAGTTTGATTAGGTCCCATTGGTTTATTTTTGCTTTTATATCTGTTGCTTTGGGAGACTGACCTGAGAAAACATTTGTAAGGTTGATGTCGGAGAATGTTTTGCCTATGTTCTTTTCCAGGAGTTTGGTGGTGTCTTGTCTTACATTTAAGTCTTTAAGCCATTTTGAGTTTATTTTTGTTTGTGGTGTGAGGGTGTGTTCCAGTTTCATTGATTTGCACATGCAGCTGTCCAGGTTTCCCAGCAATGCTTGCTGAATAGACTATCTTTTCCCATTTTATATTCTTGCCTCCTTTGTCAAAGATTAATTGACCAAAGGTGTCTGGGTTTATTTCTGGGTTCTCTGTTCCGTTCCATTGGTCTGTATGTCTGTTGTGGTACCATTACCACACTGTCTTGATGACTGTGGCTTTGTAATATTGCCTGAAGTCTGGGAGAGTTATGCCTCCTGCTTAATTTTTGTTCCTCAGAATTGCTTTGGCAATTGTGGGTCTTTTGTGGTTCCACATAAAGTTTTGGATTGTTTCTTCCAGTTCTGTGAAAAATATCATGGGTAATTTGATAGGGATTACATTGAATGTGCAAATCGCTTTGGGTAGTATGGCCATTTTTACAATATTAATTTTTCCAACCCAGGATCATGGAATATCTTTCTGTTTCTGTGAATCCTATTTAATTTCCTTGATTAATCTTTTGTATTTCTTGGCATATAAGTCCTTTACCTTTTACCCCTTGCTAGTCATTGTACCTGATCATTAAGGGGGAAAGTAATGAATGCTTTGTAATTAGGATGTAAAGTTGGTGAAACTATTTTAGACAATCATGGTGGAAATATATCTAAAATACACCAACAAATGTCTTGGGAAATGGCTTAAAATTATTTTTGTTTCTTAGAGTTTTTGCCAAATATATTTGTGAAAATTCACATATAATTAGTGATGGTGGGATAGTTCTTTGAGTGAGCATAACAGTAGTTTTGTAGGTGAAGTTATAAGGCCATATTAACACTGCTAGGATTTGCAGTAGGTATTCTTGTTTGGCTATCAGGGGTCCAATCTGTGGGACTCATTTTAAAATGAATATAGGTGACTCAGTTAATTTCTGTGGTACTTCTAGATAGGAGATTTTCTGCTTTGTCTGGTTGCAGAAAGATCAAGCCATTCACTAGCAACACTTTTCAATAGAAAAGGGAGCCTAACTCTAAATTTCCAGCACTACTACTGGGAGGGACTATATACTATATAATCCCAATTGTTCCAGCAAAAAAAGTTTGAAAATGTTAATAAATGCAGATCAGTACTGGTGGAGAGGATCTTGATTTTTTAAATCCTTACCTAAGCCTAGGTTTTCAATAAAGAGCAGAAATTGGTAAGAGTTTGAGATAACAGTGACCAATGGACATCGTCAAAATAGTAACTTCTGTCACATTTCTAAGTGTAGAAGTGTGAATGGAAGTGTTTGGAGGAGCCTGGAGCTCTTCACTGCCTCCAACTTCAGCAAATTTAACTAGATTGGAAGCGTTCCAATGTGTATACCTGGCCACAGGTACATAGAAGAGGGCAGTGGATGAACTAACTCTACAAATCGTCTCCAACTCTTCAGTATGATTTTCTGAGATAATGTATGAAAAAGCTCATGGGGTGCTTCCTGTCACACAGTAAGTGTGAAACACATGGTAGATATTACTAAGGATGGTAGTAATGCTCAATGGCTAAGAAGCATAGATTCTGAAGTCAAGTCATATGTATTGTCATCATCCACAATAACTAGCTGGGTAAACTTGGGAACACTGTTTAACCTCTGTGAAGCTTACAAGATAATAATAGTATCTACCCGCCATAGTTGTCAGAAAAAATAAATGAATGAGTATAAATCAATGTAAAGCAATGTCTAATATGTAGTAAGCCCTCAAGTTAAAGATCAGCGATTTCTACTACATGTATGATGATGACAACTATTACTGTTACCACTGATCCTGCAACTGCTGTTATCCCGCCTGTCATGTTAGGAGTTGGCTGGGAACTTTTGAGGTAAGCAGCACTAGATAAGTCATGAGCTGATTAATATGACCAATTTGGACAGGGCTGAAGCTTACTTTCTAATATCAATGAATTAATGCCATGGTGTACCCATATGATAAAAACAAGGCGCTTTTATCAATTTTAGCAAATTTCTTTCAAGTAAATGATGAAATAATGCTCTTTTGATCAAAGATTTAAGATGTGCCAAATTCTTACTAACAGGAAAAGACCTGAATACCAAGATTCACTCAGAAAAGCTGTATATGATATGAACTTTTATATAGTTTTCTAGGAGTTATTTTGGGTGTTTTTAAAAGAATTGACACCTGTTTCTTTTTTATTATGATTTATTATGATTTTTTTATTATTATAATGTAAAAGTTACCATTTTAAGTGTACAGTTCAGTGGCATTAGGAACATTCACATTATTGGGCAACTATCCCCACCATCCATCTCCAGAGCATTTTCATGATCCCCAAACTGAAACTCTACCAATGTCCCATCCTCCTACCCCCCAATTCCTAGCAACCACCACTGTACTTTCTGTCTTTATGAAGTTGACTACTGTAAATACTTCATGTAAATGGACTTGTACAATGTTTGTCCTTTTGTCATTTAGCTTATCTCATTTAGCATAATGTCTTCAGGGTTCATCCACATTGTCGTATGTGTCAGACTTTCATTCTTTCTTAAGGCTTAAAAATATTCCATTGTATGTATTTACTGCATTTTGTTTACTCATCCATGTGTAGGATATTTGAGTTGTTTCCATATTTTGGCTATTAAGAAAAATGCTGCTGTGAACATTGGTGTTCCTGTTTCTATTTTAAGATGATTATTTAACTTAGACTTTCTATTAAAGAGAACTTTCTCCCAGGATTCCTGTTGTGGCTCAGAGGGTTATGAACCTGATTAGTATCCATGAGGATGCAGGTTTGATCCCTGGCCTTGCTTAGTGGGTTAAGGATTTGGTGTTGCCATGAGTTGTGGTGTAGGTCACAGACACGGCTTGGATGTGGTGTGGCTGTGGCTGTGGTGTAGGCCTGCAGCTGCAGCTGCATCTGCAGCTGCAAATCAGCCCCTGACATGGGAACCTCCATATGCCATAGGTTCAGGCCTCAAAAGCAAAAATAAATAAATAAATATTTTAAAAATTAAAAAAAATAAATAAATAAAAAGAGCTTTCTCCTGATAAAATAGCCTGAATTAGTGAGATTTTTCTTATCTCCTATGTTTGATATTAGAATGATACCTTAAAACAGTAGTTATCAAACTTTAGCATGCATCAGAATCACCAGCCGGAGGACTTGGAAAATACAGATTGCTTGTCCTGACCCTGGAATATCTGATTCAGTAAGTCTAGAGCAGGGTGTGAGAATTTGCCTAATACATTGCCTGGTGACACTGTTGCTGCTGGTCTGAGAACTGCACTTTTAAGAACCATTGCCTTATTACGTTGTCTTAGTTGATAAAAATACCCTGTAGTATTGATTTTTCTGCTAGCTTTGTCACTCTGAACAAACAACTTTCCCACTCTTCATCTAAAAACTGAAGTGGTACATTAATGTGTAAACTTTCATCGCATCTAAAATTAGATAGATTTGCCAAGTTCCTAATGGGAAACAAATTGTTCCCATATTAGGATAATTTGGGGAGATTTATAAAAAGATTTATGTACAAGGGTGCATAAAGGAAACCACCCAGTATAATTCAGTTGTAGGTTAGCAACAGTGGTGCCTTTACTATCCCTAAGCCTCAAGAGGAGGGAGGAAGGAGCAGTTCCATGCAAGGCTGAGTGGTGATAGCCATCTAAGGAGATAAAGCTTTCAGTGGTCCTCTTTGACCCCTTGAGATGTAAGCCTAGAGGATAAATGCCTCTCCAGTCCTGCTCCCACTCCCCAGTGGATGAACACAAAGAGAAGTTGGGGCAGGAGAGCCTAGTGATGTAAATCATGGTGGGCATCCTTTTGTATCATAAAGTAGAGTGGAAACAGAGTGGGCATGTGGACGGAGCAAGCAGAATACCTAACACGATAGAATTACTAAATATGAGAAGCAGGTGCTGGCAACCTATCATAGTAAGTTGCTTCAAAAAAAAAAAAAAAAAAAAAAACAAAACAAAACTATAGCTAATTGCTATTTTTTTTTTTTTCTGTTGCCACTACGGTGTCTCAAAACATGATCTTAAATCATGTTTCTTAGCCTTTTCAGCCCCAAGCGAGCATAATTGTTGGTATCTAACAGATGTTGATTAGTCATGCTCATTATAGTCTAGGGCTTTGTTTATGTCACAGAAACATTTGCAGGTGTGATTACATGTAGACTGGGGCTTGGAGTAGAAGGGTACTGCCTCAACCTGATTTCAGTTTTCTCACTGGCAGTAGATCAACAAGTGATATGTTCATTAACATCCATATGGTTTGGCCTGATTTGTAGCTGATGAGAAGGGCTCATACTTCCTTTGATCACATATTGTTGTATTCCCTGATGAGGATTCTCTACCGAAAGACAGCAATCAGAGTTCACGACAATTACCATTTCCTACATAATGAAGCAACTGAATGGTCCTAGCATCTTCGGCAGGGCTAAGCTTTTATATTGGAAATCCACGATTTATGGATTTTCTAAATGAATCTTGCATTTTGGGACCTTTGTGTTTATTCAAGGATGGAGGCAAGACAAGTAAAATGACCAAAGAGGAGCAAATGAAACAAGTTGATCCCTTTATATACATCGGGTTAGTATTACAGGCAAATACTTGAGTGGAATGCTGGGAGAATTACAAAGAACTGCGACCACCAAGGCATACTTAGAAGCTTAAGTTTATTTATAGAGAAAAAGGAGACATGCTTGAAAAATCCAAGTAGTTCTAGAGATAAATCATCCCCCATCTCTTCCATGTTGGATGCTCTTGTGTTGCTTCCTTTTAGTACCTTCCCTTCAGGGCATTCATTATGATCCTTAACCCACTGAGCAAGGCCAGGGATCGAACCTGCATCCTCATGGATGCTAGTCTGATTCACTACTGCAGAGCCACGATAGAAACTCCTGGAGAAATTATTTATTGAATATCTGTCTCACCTCAAACCTTAGTGAGGATAGAATTATATAATAATTTTTCACTCCAAAGGAGTATTGGTAAATGTCTGTTGAATAAATTAACTGTGTAAATATAGCAAAAATAAGTCATAGGCTAGACCTTGATAGTGAATAAGCAAAGACTTACTGGCCTTCTATTGTGAGCTAAATACTTTACATAGGTTCTCTTGGAGGATTAAATGAGGATCAGAAACAAAGAAGTAAGAACTCACCTAATTGCATGATACCTCTGCTACTCGTACTGCCTGATTATTACACAGATTCAGTCTCCCTTTGTCTCTACAGTCAAGTGCATTTCTTTACGTGCCTCTGGCATTGAGGCGTCCACATCTTACCACATTTAATCATTCTGAAATGTTTAATCATTCCCATGAACCAGCAAATCCCCATAGCACCCCTCTCAAGGATGTGGTGTCCTCCCCACTTTACAGAGGAGGAAACAGAGACTCAGAGAAGTTTGGTGAATTTCCCAAGACAACACAGCAAGTAAATAGCAGAACAGAACTTCAACTGGGTCTTTCACTTCCAAATCTAGTGCTGCCCTGAGCAGCATGATTGTACTTTGGCTTGTCGCTAGTGATTGTGACAGCATCTGCAGTGGCCAACTTTCCTTTTTGTTTCTCCTCTCCCTTGATGATAAATTTTAAAGACAAATTTGGGATTCACATTCAGAATTCTCAATCACCGAAAGGTGCTTTTCCCCATGGATTTGACTCAGTTGTGCGAATAGCAGGCAAAAAGGTTAAACTGTTTACCGAACTAGAACATCTTGCAATGCAGAAAAAACAAAAAAACTTAGAGTTGCATTGCTCTGCTGCTCCAGATGTCTTACGCTTTGAGCACAAGCATTTGCTATTTCAAAGCTTGTGATCAATTTACAATTATAATTGCCATCAAAAGTTTTCTTTAACTAGCATTTTGTGAGGGAAAACATCAATTTACATTACTTTGCAGAATTGGAAAATATCTAATGATTTATAAAACAAAAATGGGTTTCATCAAGACAAGTGAATACAAAATTGCTGTTGCTGCTCTGTGTTGTAATCATTTCCTAATACAAGATCCTGTTATTTTCATACATGTGTTTTACATTCACTGTGCTAATCCATATTAAGATAATTCTAATCATTGAATTATACAGCTGCTCTAAGAGAATGAAGAGCCCAAATGTGAAGAAGAAAACGAAACATCTGATTTTAAAATGTGCATTTGATGTCTGTCTGAGAAGCACTTGTAACTAGATTAACTGTGAGCCTAATTCCATTTGTTAGGTGCTTTTTACTTCTTATATTTTTTAAAAAATACAAAAGTGGGGGAGTTGCCATTGTGGCTCAGTGGGTTATGAACCAGAAGAGTATCCATGAGGATGCAGGTTAGATCCCTGGCCTCACTCAGTGGGGTAAGTATCCCGTGTTGCTGTGGCTGTGGTGTAGGCCAGCAGCTGCAACTCTGAATCACCCCCTAGCCTGGGAACTTCCATATGCCGCAGGTGCAGCCCTAAAATAAACAAGTAAACAAACAAAAAAACAAATAAATAAATAAATAAATGTATTCACTACAAACTCTATCAATAAAGTGGTAGTTTGTAGAAATTCTTGTATCATTTTCTTTCAACTCTAATAAGAGAAGAGAGATGTACATTATGCTTTGAATATATTGTTTTAAGAGTTGATAGATAATAAACATTTATTAAGTACTCTGTGATAGGCACTGTGCTAAGAACATTATATGCATAATTCATTTAATGCTTGCAAGAATCTTTTGAAGGTAAGCAGTTCTACTCATATGAATGCTGTCTCAAAAATAAGGAAACTAAGAGAGTATTTAAGTTGCTTAAGGTTTTATAGCCAGTAAGAGGTAGATAAAGCATTCTAATAATAAAGTAGAATTTGAAATGAAAGTAAAATCCAGGAAAGGGCAGAAAGTGCTAATATCTGGCTCTGAATTTTATTGTCGGTCTGATAAAAATGAAATAGTTGATGTGCAAATTATACAAGCTTAGAATAAGGAAATTTAGAATGAAACTTCTCTGAAAAGGGGACTATGTCTACTCATTTTTGGATCTCCTTGCATACGATAGCCCACAGAAAATATCGCATTGAATTGTGTCCAACGCAAACCTTCCAAGGTTAGGGAGTTTGTGATCCAACCTGTTCTTGAGAAGAAGTACCAGGCATTAAAATTTATTTTACCTGTTAGGTAACAATCTTTCCACCTATAATTTCCCCCAGTTGAAATTGTCTGATTGTGTAGCAAAAATGAATATTGATAAGATAATACTAATATCCAAAATAGATGCAAAAACTCATACTAAGCTGTCAGCAGCCCGCTATTAGTTTAAAGTCCTGATCTACAGTGACTTACCTCAGAGCAATGGTTCTCTTCGCTTGCTTACTTTTGGGTCACCTGGGAAGAACTTAAAACATATCAATGCCAAGTCCCACCACAGATCAAATAAACTGAATATCTATAGTTGGTCCAGACATCAGAATTTCCCCCCCAGGTTATCTTAATTAGCCAAATTTGAGAGTCAATGTTTTAGAAAAACAAACACTAAATATAGAGGGTTATTGCCAGGTAAGGAACAACCTAGCTATCCAGTCAAGAAAATTCCAAATGACATTATTTTTGTGAATTCATCAAAAGTTGAGATCCAAATTTGATCCTAACCCTGCATAAGAGTTTATTAGACTCTAGGAAATTAATCACATGTTAATCAAATATAAAATTGTCTGCTATAGAATACAGAATGCTGAAACTTGTAGGGACTTTCTATTGGGCACATCTTTTGTCTAAAAGCCCTTCCTCCTTTGTGATTAGCTGGGCAGATATACTTATTCAATTATTGCTCTGGAAGCCTGGAATCGGAGCAGAAAGGATCAAGTGTTCGCGTATGTTGGATAAGGTGTAGAGAATCTTGATAAAATATTCCTTCCTTAAAAACTAATGATAGTGCTCTTTTGTCCAAATTCTTGTGTCCAAGAGATTCAGGATTGTATAGTTATCATTTTTTAAAAAACTGTCCTGTGGATATTCTAAATTAACATAGCCAAATCTACCTCTTTGACTCCAAAGAAGTATTTAACATTGGCAACATTTTATGTCTACTGTATTTCCTTGATTATATTAGTCAAGGATTCTAGGGCTCCTGGAACATAGACTATAGAATATTCATCAAATGTGCAGAAGATAGGAAATTTCAACGCGACAGAACAAACATTAAAAGAGCAATTGCGTTCTTAGCCTGCTTTCCTGCTGAGACACTCATCAGGGTGGATGTTCACTTCCACAGGCATCCTCAGTTTTGAAAACTCTATTTCCTGTTTCTTTAATTGAATCTCCCTCATCTTTCAGACTTTCCTCAAATGTCTGATGAGTCTTGATTGTTCATTCATATTTAGGAATGAGTCAATACAAATGCTGGTTTGGAACTCCATGTGCAAAGGCAGGTCTAGCTTTAGGATAATCAGGCAGAATGAGTGGACACGTCATTGAATTGGGGACTTTGTGCTGGACTCCCCATCCATCCTTAGCACTACGCACACATCCTGGAAGTTTCACCGTAGAGTTTAGTCTAATGCTTTAGAGGTGCTCTTCTGATTTTTGCCTGAAGATTTGGGCTGGGAATGTACATATTTGGAGGGCTACATAAAGACTTTTGACTACTTTTCTGATTTTCCAACCTAGGGCTCATTCTGACTCCCTTTTGAACCATAGCCCCCAGGATGTCATTAGCCTGTGTTATCTCCTAACCTGCCTCATCATTTATCACTTCTCAGGCTAGCTTTTGTCCTCCAAACATTGATGACAGACTCCTGCCCTCTTTCATTTTATCATCGTGTGTTCATCAGCTTTTTGAAAATTCCATTTTTTTTCTAAAATATCTAGGGAAAAAAAAAGGCAATCACCTAGGTGTAAAGGAAAACAGACTTTCAGAAAAGTTGCATGGGGGCTGCAGTGTAGATAAGGAGATGTAGATTATGCTCAATCCAGCTGCTCTAGCTGCATCCTCTCTCTTTAGTCTTCTCAAGAAGCTGTAAGTGAAAAAAAAAAAAAATCGACGGTAGTATAGAGTTTTTGTGTTTTGGGTTTTTTTTTTTAACTTCTTAAATTCATGCACTCAGGTACTTGAGTGTTAATGAGAAATTCCTTCTGACCCTCTTCACAACTATTTGTGAATAGTTGCCCTGTTGTAACACTGATTTAAAAACAGTTTCATTAGAAAACTCACAAGCCCAGATATTCATAAGCTATAATTATGGAAATTCTCTGGCAAGGTAACATTTAGTACTGGTAGATGTAAGATTGTACTTGTGTGCAGAAAAATTAGCAGGTTAAGCGTCCAAGTTGGATGAGATGTGGTGGTAACACACAGCATTTACCTCAGCATTTTTTTTTTACTTTCCAAAGCTAGAGCTAGTTCTAAATTATCCCCCCTTCCCATAGCCCTCAGGGCAGAGCTTTATCTATGGGGAGTAATCAATTTCCCATTGATCAACTGAATTAGTTTCTGAGACCCTGACAGCCTACCAACTTATAAAATATTAGCGCTGGAAGGAATTATCAGACCATCTAGTTTGTGTGTTTGTTTGTTTTGATTCTGGGTATAGCATCAATGCTGAAAAGAAGGCATGTAAGAAAATTGAGATATACAAGTAATATGTTAGCGCTTCTCTTCCTAAAAAAAACAAAAAAAAAATTTTTCAATAAAGTGTTATTGTACCTTGTGCATTGATGAATTGGCTTGGAGTTGGTGGCATTTAAGAATTAGGTAGATACATTTCTCACTTTTTTCTAATGTGCCATATTTTTTCTTTCCTCTCTGCTTTGGCACATGCTTTTTTCTTTGCCTGGAATGCTCATTCTCTCTTTGTATTTTGAATTCCTCAGTAGTTTTTTTCCAAAACTAATTCAAATGTTGCCTCTTTGGTAAAGCCTTCCACGATCCTCACAGAAATAGCTAATGCTGTTTCCTCCCTGTGTATCACCTTTTACATTTTTATTTATAACTTTCTTCAATTTCACTTTACAAGTAGCAAAATGGATCCAGTGAAATGAATTGGGTTTTCCAGGTTTCACATCATAAAGGTCTCAGAGAAACAGAGGAGTCTCATCAAGACACACGTAATCTCCAAGTATCCTGCTGGGTGGCCCTGCTGGATTCTGAATAATTTCTGTTTTGGTTGAATTCTAATGATATTTGAGAAGGAAAGAGGAGAGTGGAAAGGTCAGGAGTTCATTGTAGGAGGTGCTTTCCGAAAACCTCTTTACCATGCAGTTTGTGTATTTTCAGAAGCTCAGCGATATGTTTTCCACTGTGATTCTGGCCAGTGAGCCATTCTGTACAGAGGTACTGGGTACACTTATTCCTGTGGGATCAGGTAGAACTTGACCCTTTAAGGCCATTAGTCTGAAGCAGGATACACAGAACAGTTGCTGGTGCATTTGGCAACATGTATAGGTAGCTGAGCATGTCCTTAGATTACAGGAAAGAAGGAAAGATATTAACTTGATTCTCAGGAGAAATAATATTATCTCCAGCATTCTCCATCACTAGTGTAGAAAAGCATTTCTGTGTCCCCAGACCCTTCCCTTTAACTGATGTTACTGCCACAGTTCTCAGTTCAACTTCTGGTTTTTCCATGGAGCAGAAGGAGCTCTGCAAAGAAGCTCTGGATTGTGGACAGTATAACTAGTAATGGGTTGACTTGTGTTCCCCTGAAAGATGTTGAAGTTCTAGTGCCCAGTATCAGTGAATTCACTGTACTTGGAAAAAGGATCTTTGCAGATGATTAAGTTAAGATGAGGTCATCAGGGTAGGTCCTAATTTAGTATGACCACATCCCTAGTAAAAGGGGGAATTTGGACAGAGATGGATGCTTCGAAAGAAGACTACATAAAGACACATGGTGAAAGCCATTCGAAAACCAAGGAACACCTGAAGCTACCAAAAGCTGTCGGAGAGGCATGGAACAGATTCTTCCACACAGCCCTCAGAAAAACCCACCCTACGGACGCCTTGATGTTGAAATTCTAGCCCCCGGGAACTGTGAGACAATAAATTTCTGTGTTTAAGAACATAGATACCACAGCTAGGGGCATCTTATTCTATTCCATTCTCCTGGGGAAATTTACCATAAGTGCTTCCTTCCCCTACCCCAGTAGTGATGGCAAGAATTAAAGAAAAGACTCGTTGTGTCTCATAAGAACATCAGCGATCTCTGACTTTCTATCTCTCCATCACATCTGCCTGAAAGTTTCAGGTCTGATGTCATAAGCTGATGATCACAGCTCTGGATTCAGCACACAGGTGAGTTTTATGTGCCCACACAGTGTTTGAACAAAGTTAAAAAAAACACAAAAACAATCATAACAATTAATTGCAAAGATACAAAAACTGCAAGGTTTCGCATCAAAATCTGAATTTCTAGCACAGTAGGCTGGCACTCCCACCCAGTGTTGATGAGCTCTTTCCAGTGCGTTTCCAATGAGTGGTGACCGCTTTTGAAGGAGTCACTTTCCTCTTCCAGTCTCCATCCTTCTCTCTTCTTTCAGCACCAGGTCCAGTGATGGCTCCTCTCATGAGTGCTACCTCCCCAGGCCTTACAGGCATTTGAATTTGGGGCCTCTGCAGATGTTACTATGATAGCTGTTTCTTTTCTTGCTATTTTCCTTGGGAGTATAGAATGTAAGTCTTTTTAGATGCCCCATATAATATATGTGTACCTTATATATCTATAGTTATATGCCCTGTAATGATTAAGTAGATGCCCCAGTAATATTATGTATATGATGGAAATTATACAAATATTTATTTAAAATCTTATATGTTCTCTATCTCAAAATCCATCTTTTTTTTTAATTTCCCCAATACATGATTTTTTTTTCTACTGTACAGCATGGTGACCCAGTTACACATACATGTATACATTCTTTTTTCTCACATTATCTTGCTCCATCATAAGTGACTAGACATAGTTCCTAGTGCTACACAGCAGGATCTCATTGCTAATCCATTCCAAAGGCAATAGTCTGCATTTATTAACCTCAAGCTCCCACATGTCCACCGACAGATGATTGGATTAGGAAGGTGTGGTATATATACCAAATGGAATACTACTCAGCCATAAAAAAGAACAAAATCATGCCATTTGTGGATGGAACTAGAGACTCTCATACTGAGTGAAGTAAGTCAAAAATAGAAAGTCAAAATCCATCTTTTAAGTACCATGAGGTCCCTAATGAGAGATCAAATTGTGGTGCTGCCTCAGAGGGTTACAGTTGACCCTGAAGAAAGTCAAATGTTGAATCACCCACATAAAAGATCCAAGAAGAAAGCGAAACTTTTAAAGACAAATGCAGACAAATTTAAACAGGAGTTCAGAGGAAGGAAAGAATACTTCGGGCTGCAACCATCATGTGGAAACATCAGGAAATTTTATAGTGGCAGTGGGGGCCGTTTTAGCTGGGACTTGGAAAAATGTAGAATTTGGCCAAACATGAAGAAAACAGCATTGGGGTGGCATGAATGGGGTAATTGGAGAAATAATAAATACTTCAGTTTGCTTGCGCTGAAGGATGTTATGGAGAATTTTTTCGCTAGGGAAAACTATTTGGAACCCTCTGATCATAACATGAATGTCAGACCTGAGGTTAGGCAGCAGTGAGTTATGAGTCTCTTAAAGGCGCTCTGTTTAATCTTTGGTGAAGAATAGGCCAGAATAACTAAGAATTAGAGAAGAGGGCTGTGCCGTAACCTCTGCTGCTCAAGAAGAAGACTGGATCGCTTCTAGGCCTTTTGGCTAAGATCAAGTGAAGAAGAAGACTGGCAGCTTCCGTTTGCATCTGGCGGATGCCTGGTGGAAAATTTCCCCTTTTTTTCATTCTTTGTAGTAGCCGTTTTCAGGAAATGGGTGCAACTCGGTTCTTGGTTCGAAGTCCTAAAGAAGTAATACAGCATTCTGATTTTGGCCGCACCGTCCCCTCACCCCGCTCTTCTCACATGAGTGTGTGAGCATGCTTCACTTTCACAGAAGTATTCTCCGTGACTTACTAGCTGAGTTTCACAACTGTTCACTGAGAGAGCTTATCTATCCTTTTTGAAACTTGTTAAATTATTTCCCTTGACATGCTTTTTTTATCTCCCTTCCACTCTCCCAACATTCTTCTCTTCCTCCCAGCTTTCTGTCTCCCTCCCTCCCTGCTCTTCTTCATGCCTCTCCTCTTACCCCCCCCCCCATCTTCCTCCTTTCTTCTCTTCCTCCTTCATCCCTCCCTGCTTCCTTTGCACCTTTGTAAGATGATGTAGCATTGAATGGCAATAACTTTGGAGTCAGATGACCTGCATTGTAGTGGTAGAGCTACTACTGACTGTGAAAGTCTGAGATAGCTATTTGGTATCTTTGAGCCTCAGTTTTCTTATCTGCAAAATGGGATCATAGTAACATTCACCTCAGAGGCATATTGAGAATATTCATGCATTAGTATATGCAGAACACTTAAGACAGTGTCTGGTACATGTTAAGTACTCGGTGAGTGTTATCTATTATTGTTACAGCTATAGTCCTCTTTGAAGGTGGGCTCTTTTTAAAATATGGAGAGAAATTATACTGTTTCTCACTTAATTTTACACCTAAAAGATTGATTTTGATATTGTAAAAAATTGGTATGCAATAACATGTAGAATCTATAACCTGGATTCAGATGATGAAAACCATGCATTATTAGAGGCTGAATAAATAGGCTCCTGGTACAAATATAACCAATGGTTAGATCACTTTGAGGAGAATGGTTAGGAGAAGGTTGTATTGTATATGCCTTCTTCTATTCTCTTAGAAAAAGAAACCTGAGTGATATGACATATTTTGTACATAAGGCCTGAGGTGGGGGTCTCTGGTTTCTTGGGGAATTTTCAAGAGCTCTATGTTTTGACCATTTATTTCTCTTCTCTTTTTCCTTTATGGGAACATCCAGCCTATCATACCTTGACATTTGAAAAGGTCAGAATTTTTCCACATGCTCATGAGCATGTTCTACTTGAAATAGGTGGAGCAGTGAATTCCTGATACTTTTTTTTGTTAGGATAGTGATTTTAACAAAAGGAAATAGCATGATTTAAGCCTGATCTGCGCATTCAATAGATATTATAACTGAAATCCTAATAGATGTGTACAGATTTAACATTCTTGACACCACTTTGAAGGCTATTCCTCCGGAGTACCTTTGCATATTTGTGTACCTTGCTTCTTAAAGTAGTTATATTCATCAGCATTTTCAGAGAGGTGGTGTTCCAGGTGAAATGGGGGGATGCGAGTGGAAGTGAGGTCTGCATTCCTCCCTTCTGCCTTCCTCTCTCCCCCTCCCTTCCATTCCTTCTTTCCCCTCCCTTATTGAGTTTTTTTTTTTTTTTCTTTTTTGGAAAGCTTTAGTATCATTCTGATTCTTTTAAACTCGTAAATGTTGCCATTAAATAATCATCACAGATACCTTTGCCCTTCTCTCACCGTGAATTCATCAAGTAAAAACAAATGAGTTGTGTTTATGTAACATCTATTAAATTGTGAGTACCTTTAAGCCCAAAACAAAATATCCTTCAAAATACCAGGAATTCACAGGACATGTGATCATGAGTGATCCTTTAGCCTGTCTGTGGCTTTGTAACTTAACGTGTACATTTGGAATGCTTCTCGCCCTCCCTGTCTACCTCATCAGGTTCTCCTATCACCATAATGATGGCAACAATATATAACTTCTGTTCAGCTCATAAACATTGAAAAATCCTCCCTTATACAGGGTGACCGATGTGAAAGCCCTTTGAAATATCAAATTCAAAGCAAATACAAGGTGTTTTTTTTTTTTTTAGTAAGTTTAAGGCAAACTGTTCTACACAGAAAGAAGTCTGTGAGCTGCCATTAAGCATTTAATTTTATTTATCAAAGTATGGCTTCTTCCCATGAGAGGTGATGTGCTTAGCATCAGCATGTGTGAAGCAGGACTTGCATAATGCATAGCTGTAGTTTCAGGGAAGTTGAGAAGGCATAAAAAATGCTTACTTTTGCCATAACTTGAAATAGAAAATGATCATTCTCCTTGGTTAGTTCTAAAGAGCTAACAGATTTGACAGTAATACGAAAAAGGATCTAATTTTACACTGGTGCAATTTAGATAAAATATATAGATGTTCTGGTGTTAGAAAGAACATGTGTACTTGCTTGAAATTTTATTCAGATGGACTCTAAGTGCATATGAGTACACTACTCATATTTAAGAAATATCCAAGTAGATATTAAAATGATGGAATACATTGTTATTGAAAGTACCTTAAGGGGTCATCTAATCAGTTAATTTGATGGAGAAGCTGAAAGCGAGAAAGGTAAATGATGTTGCTATGTCCACATGACTTTTTAATGGCTGAGCCAGAAACTTTCTTTATATTTCCCCTCTTGTTTTGCCTATAATCATTCATATTCTGAGTAGATTAAGCTTCCTGAGGTTAGGTATTTTGGCCCATCCATCCATCCATTCATCCATCCGTCTATCCATTCATATATACTTACATACATACATCTGTAAAGAATTTATTAAACATTAATTTGAAGACCCTGTGTATTAACCCTGTGTTATATGTTGGAGATACAGGGATAAATCAGGTGTTGTGACTGAAAAACAAGGGTAAATGAGGTATTGTGGCTGCAAGGAACTTGCAGTCTTAGAGGAAAGGAAGAAAGGAAGAAGGGTCGAGGGGCAGAGGAGAGTGTCCACAGTTGAAATACAGTGTACAAAAAGGTGGCAAATATCAGAGGCACACACAAACAGACAATAAAAAGGGTGAATAATTACTCTGCAGACTAAGCCAGAGAAGGATTTTGAGACGATATTTGAGTTGGGCATGAAAAATGGTCAATTCCTCACCTAGCAAAATGTCTTCAATTCATTGAATATATAATTGAATAATCAAGACTTGGTAACTTTCTAATATGCCTCTCTTACTAGCATCAAATACAAATAAATTATTTCAAACAGAGATTGAAGCTTTATCTATAGTATCTCTTTGTGGACCCTCTTTTTTTTTTTTTTTTAATTTTAACTTTCTAGGCCCCTAGTGACATTTCTTTATCCTAACCTTATCTTATTAAGCAACTTTGATCTTCTAAAACTTAAAATTTTTTAATGCCAGAAGAAAGCATTAAAGTAATCATTAAAGTTCAAACCAACCAAAAATAAATACCAAAAAACTGTCCTCACATCTTCTTTTTAAGAAGTATTCCAATTAATAAATATAGAAAGAATAAGACAAACAGAAAGTCACCATTATAGCATAGCAGTGATGGTTTGTAGGCAAGATCCTAAACCTTAAAACTTTCAAGATCCCAAGATACTTATTAATTATGGAAGCAAAAGCAAATTTTTAGGGAGGAAACCCAGCAGATTCATCCTCAACCAATGATCAAGTTTAATAGCAATGGTATTAAGATATTTTCAATTCATGTATCCTTTCATAGGATAAATAAAGAAGTGCATCACTTCTCAGGAACATTTTACACAATAATTGACTTGTACTCTTCAAAATTACCAAGATCATGAAAGACAAAGAGAGAGGAACCATCACAGGTTAGAAATGAATAAAGAAATTTTAAAGCTAAATGTAATAGGAGGTACTGAATTGGATCATGGTGAATTGGGACCAAAAAAAAAAAAAAAAAAGGTAGAAAAACTAGTAAAATATAATTAAAGACTACACTTTAGTTAATCATATTCTATCATGTTAATTTTTTAGTTTTTATTATTATACTACAGTTATACAAGATGTTAACTTTTAGGAAACTGGGTGAAAGATGAAAGGTAGCCAGTAACTCTCTATTATTTTTGCCACCTTCCTAAGTTTAAATTTATTTCAAAGTTACAAAAAAAGTTTAACAATAATTTTATTTACATATTCGGGACACTTCTAAGTGATTTGAACTTTGAAGACAGGGTAAATGTTCAAAGCTTATCCAAATCATTTCGTTAAAGAAAATTTTGAAACAGGAAAAAAAGGAGGCATTTTTGTTAGATTTTTCTTTAAACTATAGAAGCTAAATAGAGTATAGAATTTATGGAGTTCCTGTCATGGCTAAGTGGTTAACGAATCCGGCTAGGAACCATGAGGTTGCGGGTTCCCTCCCTGACCTTGCTCAGTGGGTTAAGGATCTGGCATTGCCATGAGCTGTGGTGTAGCTCACAGACATTGCTTGGATCCCTCATTGCTGTGGCTGTGGTGTAGGCCAGTGGCTACAGCTCCAATGAGAGCCCTCGCCTGGGAACCTCCATATGCCGTGGGAGCGGCCAAGAAAATGGCAAAAAGACAAAAAAAAAAAAAAAGAATTTAATTAAAGTATATGATTACTTTTATCAAAGTAATCATTTGAGCCTGAGAAATGTTAGAATTGGTCTTAACCTGCCTAATGCCCACTTCCCCCATATTTTGATCTTGAGCCAACAAATAGTATATAAAACAAAAAAAAGAAAATGTGATTTCGTAAGTATATCCAGGAGATCGATTCTGATTGATTCTGTAAAAAAAGCAAAGGACTAGAGAAAGAGAAATATCATATGATATCACTTATATGTGGAATCTAAAATAATGATACAAATAACTTGTTTACAAAACAGAAATGTACTTACAGACATAGAAAACAAACTTATAGTTATCAAAGGGGAAAGGAGGGGGAGAGTTACATCTGGAATTTGAAATTGACAGACACATAATACTCTACATGGAATAGAGAAACAAGGACCTATTGTACAGCACAGGAAACTATATTCAGCAGTAACCTATAAGGGAAAAGAATCTGAAAAAATATTGCGTGTATATGTATACATATCTGAATATGTATACATATGTGTGTATACCTATATATGTATATATATCACTTTACACCTGAAACATTGTAAATCAACTATAAAAAATTTTTAAATAAATAAAAAACTTTTTAAATCAATAAAAAATGAAGTCATGGTTGGGGTGGGAGGGAGCTGAAGGCTATAAAATCCCTCCCCCACACCATTTAGCAAAGAAAGCAGATTTGGTTTCCCCATAGAAAACATTTTCTATAATCAAAGCTATTATTGGCTTGAGACTATTGTCCAATAGTCACATTTTTTACTTTCTCATGATGAAACTTTCTAATACCTAATGTTTTTGTCATTCATCTTGTGCCTTTCTTAGTTTTTTTTCTTTGTGACAGATTCTTTTAGTCAGCTGATGATTTGAAATGAGGGATTTTCTAACCTATTCAAGTATAAGAGTCCTTAGGTAATTCTGTTTCAGTGTTTAGAACGCCAGATGTCTATACTTCTAAGTCATGTAAAGGTTTATTTGTTTGACTTTAACTGAGCGAACTGGGTTTTATTGCACATTATTTCTAATAATGTCATATGTTTGAAAATTCCACTGGTTTAAAATAGGTAGACTCTGGGCCTAATTACTAAATTTTCATTGCTTAAAATTCTCTGCAATGAAGGTGAAGGGGTTTGTTTCCAAGGAAACAAATGCACTCCATTTTCATCACATAAAATGTTTTCTGCAAGAAAATTCCCTAACCAGTCTCCAGGGAGATACTGTGTCATAAGATAGCTCTCATTGGAGATTTCACCAAAGAAACATTTTATTTTATTTTTGTTCCCTTGAAAATCAGCCTGTATTAGTATAATTGTGATCGTATTGGATCACAGAAAATTAACAACGGGGTCATTGTCATCACCTTGTTAGAGTCATAAAATGTACAATTCCAGGAGAATGTGATTTTTTCCTCTGACTATTAGGTTTTGTTTATATTGGAGTCTAAATAGCATATAGTCAAGATGTTAGCTTGAGAAGAAACAGCTTATTCTAAGAATATTTGTCACCCTGAGCGCCGAAAAAGAACTTCACTGTTCATCAGTATTTGTTTGAGGTTGAAAGTGACTGTTTCTTCTTAAGAAATTTGAAAATCATATAAATAGCCTGGCTTTATGTCCTCCAATGGCTGAATAACGAGACATCGAAGGAAGTAGATTCAGCTTACAAAGGTCTAAGGCTGTGTTCCAGCACATCTCTTGTTGCAGTAGTTGGTCTGAGCCATGCGTGTACTTGCATTTAGTGACACTGCTGTTCACCTTGCAGTCTGGACCTGGGATATAGTAAGTGGTACAAAAGGTTTCATTATAGAATGAAAGGATTAACTGTACAGTGAGAAGACAGATACATTTTTGAGGGAGAAAGTAAAATCACTGTGGTGTTATGGGGGGTGGCATAATAGTCAAACCTTAGAAGCCATAGCTCTGTCCTTTACACATTCTGCAACTCAGAAAGTCACTTAAACCTCTCTATAAATGGGGAAAGAGGTATTTATCTCATCAGGTAGTTGATGAAGAGGTGTAAACACTCTATGTACGGGAGGAATTTCTTTAAGATATGAGATCTATTCCATAAAGAGGAGTATGAATTCTTATTTTGTAAAAGAAAATAACTGCATGACTTTCTCTTGATTAGATGATCATATTTGCCTTGTTTCTGCTGCAAATCTCATATATGGGCTGGCTGAAATGAAACAATTAGAAAATACTACTTTTCCAGGCTAGCCTTAGAGCCTAAAAAATAGAAGTGATCTTAATCAAAAATTAGACTCCAGTTAACCTAACCTTGATGCTAAAAATCACCCAAATTCCGTCTTCAAAGATTCAGCATTCATCTGTCTCACTCAGCCCACTTAGTTCAGGTCTTTCTGTAACTTAAAAATTTGCGGGTCAATCAAAGCAAATGGGAAGATGAATCAATTGTGAAACAAGGACAGCTCCCTCATGGTAAACCCAGAAGAGCCTCTCTAAAAAGTTAAGTTTTTTTCTTTTTTTTTTCTTCTTTTTGCCTTTTGAGGGCTGCTCCCGTGGCATATGGAGATTCCTGGGCTAGGTGTCGAATCGGAGCTGTAGCCACCGGCCTACGCCACAGCCACAGTAATGAGGAATCCGAGCTGTGCCTGTGACCTACACCACAGCTCACAGCAACGCCAGATCCTTAACCACTGAGCAAGGCCAGGGATCGAACCCGCAACCTCATGGTTCCTAGTCAGATTCATTAACCACTGAGCCATGACAGGAGCTCCCGAAAGTTAAGTCTTTATAGTCGCATACTTTGTGAAAGAGACACACAGGTGACAGACAGTAGCACAGGGGAAATAGCAAATACAACAAAAACTGGGGTCAGTAAAACATTTATTCATTTTTCTTTCACTGCTTCATATGGAAAATTTTTATTGAGTGTCATTTAAGTGCCTGGGGCTAGGGTAGATGTTTTTCAACATACTCGATCTTGTTTGATATCACATGAAAGCTGGAAAAAAAAAAAAAAAAAGACTAACCCCATGTAGTGGATGCTGCAGGACACCGCCCAGAGCCTCATAAGAACTGTGACACTCACTCCCCCAGCTGTCCAGGCGGGGGACAGGTTCTTGCCTGACTCTTATCAGAAATTACTCCCAAACAAAGACAGCCACCTTGTCCAGGGCCACACTCCTCCTGCGGGCAACCTGTGTCCAGTGACTGACGGATGTAGAATGTCAAGATTCAGTACCTAGTCTCAACATCACTTGAAAAGCCATCCCACCTCCAAAGCATCAGTAGCTTCAGCTGAGGCCTCTGCTGCAGCATCACAGTTCATGTGCTCTGCCCTATCCTTGTCCTTCTCCCCTTATAGGTGTGAATTTCCCAAAAGCATTGGCCAGCAAACGTCATGCACACAAATCACAAAGACTCAAAGTCTGTTTTCTTAAGATCCATTTTACAAATAAGGAGTCTGAAGTTAAGGGAGTATTATTATTATTATTATTATTATTACTATTTCATTCAAGCCAACAGAGCCAATATATGGTGGAGTCAGGATGCTGCCGCTAAATGTCATGGATGCTGTAAAAGCCCAGCAATTAGGAACGCGGTTCGAGGTTGGAAATAGGCCCCTGCCAGGTCAGTTTAATGTCTTAGCGTCGCACTGGCAGTCTGATGCTCTCAGAATTGGTCTAAAGTGTTGTGCCGAGCTAGTTCCAAGGGCAGGATGGATATGTCAAAATGTCACCATTAGCAGGAAGAAGGTGGGAGCAAGTGAACAGATGAAACTCGATATAAGTGTGGCCAACTGGAAGCAGACATTTGCTTCACTTGTTTTACTGGGACCTTGTTAAAAGTCAGTTTCACTTAGCAGATACTTATTTAACTTTATTATTTTCAGTATGTCACCAAAAATCAAACAATCAAAATAAAGAACTACACACAAGATAAAGTATTTCTGGGAAATCAAGTTAAAAAAAAACTGTTAGTAACATAGACAGATCCTGAATCTAGAATAGTTGTGTAGATGACAAAAAAATTAGCATTTATATTAAACAATAGGTATATGTTACCTATGAAAATGACCGAATCTGACTTTATGTCAATATTAAACTTCAATATTTTGTGAATGCCAAATATATATTAATTACCAGTGAAAGGATAATGATTTAACATTTCGAATTTTTCTAGTAGTAACAATTTAATTCTGTTAATAGTATTTATTGAGTACCTACTGTGTGCCCTACTGTGTTCTGCGCACTGGGGATAGAATAAGGGATGGGAGACATGGTTCCTCTCATGTCACCTTACCTCCTACCAGGGACACATAGACAGTTAACAAGTGAGCCAACAAAGGCATAAACTAGGCCACTGTGTGAGCTGACATCTCAACAGTGAGGGTGCCCCCACCTCAAGATCTGTGAGAAGAATCTTTAGGCAAAAGACAATGCAGAACGAGGGAATGAAGGGAACTTTGAAAAGCAGAGCAAAGGGCAGGATGGCTGGAGCAGAGCAAGAGATGGAGAAAGGACAGAGGAGGCTCCAGGGTTAGACAACAGCCAGCTCACGTGTGGACCATGAAAGAGGATTTTGATTTTATTCTAAGTGTGATAATTCATCAGCAGGTCTTTTTTTTTTATCTTTTTGCCATTTCTTATGCCGCTCCTGCAGCATATGGAGGTTCCCAGGCTAGGGGTCCAATCGGAGCTGTAGCCACTGGCCTACACCAGAGCCACAGCACACCGCCTCTGCGACCTACACCACAGCTCACGGCAACGCCAGATCCTTAACCCACTGAGCAAGGCCAGGGATCGAACCCGCAACCTCATGAGCCATGACGGGAACTCCCAACAGCATGTCTTAAACACTGGAGTGACCTTACTTGTATTTTTCTGAGACTGTTCTGACTTGGAGTGGCCCTGAAAAGTGTGGGTCTATTCAGTGGCCCCCTGAGGCACTAATTAAAATGTCACGGGCTAAGGGGGCGATGGTGAGGAAACAGTACAGGGCAGTGGGGAGATCAGACCCATCTTAATTCACTTCTAGCTCTGATTCTCCCTTCACTGGAAGTTATCCTCGGAGTCCCAGCTCCCCCATTTGTAAAAGGATGGCGGGACTCACTTGCAGTGCCTGACCCAGGGCAGATGCTTCCTATTTGTAATAGAGACGAATGTGGAGTATGGGATTGAAGGAGGAGTGATGTAAACTTGCTGGCTTTTCTCTAATCTTACTTTTTGTTGATGCTCCAAAGGCCTAGGAATAAACTCTGACCTTTCTTAAAGAGAAAAACAATTGTTTTATTGGCCTTCTAGCTTCAAAGGGAGTTAGAAGTCAAAGACTGCTGAGTCTATGAGACTGGAATGTTTCCATTTTTCCCATTGCCTTGAAACCCTATACCTCGAGCAGACTGTTTTTCTTGTCTCCAGATCACGCAACCCTAGATAGCAGCCCGGGCTGACATGAGTGATTTACGAAGTGTGCGTGTTTGCATTTAATACGCCTCTTCTTTGCTTTAGCAATGATTCAAGAACAAAGCACCCAAGAAGACCAAGGTCATCCAAGTTTGTGTTTTTCTTTTTTTTTTTTTTTTTAACAGGTTTTTGCAGATTAGGGAAATTCAGGTATAGTTCAGGGGCAGCAGCAGCAGAGTAGCATGAAAAATATGTTTGAAAAATCTATTTCTCTGAGTAGCAACTGGATGCAAGAGTTGATACAACCTGGCCTACATGCTTAGAGGGTATGCATCAAGGCCAAGGTTTGCCAACAAGCCTTCCAATACTGCAGTTTTGTGATTCACATTTTTCCCACGATATAATGTCCCGTAAAATTGTAAGGTCCAGGTGGTCCTGCCAACTTCCCCTATAATAGAGGCAGCTTTGTAAGTTACTATTAGTCAGATATTTGAGGAATTTCCACAGTAAATGGTAAGGGTGGTTATGATCATGATGCTGACAATAGCTTATTTATATCTGTTTACAAACTTGGAAATGCAATAGATATTTCTGCCTTTACTTTCCCTAACACATCTTAACTTCTCACATTTGAGTTCTATTCTACCTACCTGGTGCAAAAGTTAAGCTCAGGTCTTCCTCAGGTTCAAGGATGATTCAAGGGTGAGTGACTTCAGGATGAATCACAACTCCTAGTCCTACTGCCAAGTATAACTATAGGGCAACCTTGTCTTTGGCCATCGGACCTGCAGGTTAACTTGGCCATGAGAAGAAGACCGTTATCCCCATCCTCCTGGCTTATTTACATCTGTCAGCCTTCTGTTGCTTCCTTGCCATGCTGTGACTCAAGAATCTTAAGCAAGTATTCCTCTGTTCTCTGTGCCTCGAAACCCTGAGAAGCCACCTTCCTCCTGGGGTCTTGCCACCTTCCTGATGATGCAGCTGAGGAGCAGAGCCCAGGACCTCTGAATCTCAGGAACCTGGCCTGCGGTGGTGAGGAGAATTGGTAGCTGGGTTTGAGCCCTCTCTATGTTCCCATTTTCTACTGTCCTATGAGCTTCTGCCTTTCCCCATTCATTCTTTGAGGCAGTGAGCTCAGAGCCTACCTCTTACTTTAATGGCAGCTACGTGAACAGGGAAAAGGCAGGGAGAGAAAAGCGTAGGTTGTCATCTCAAATATCATATAGACAAAACTTGGGGAAAAAAAGACTCCTAAGGCTGCCATGAAAGAGTGGAAGTCTTTTCTAAGACAAGCTAGAGATCCAGAAGAATATGTTGATATCAAAAGAACAGCTTTCTTGTTGTGCCAGAACCATGCTGGCTTCCTACGGAAAACATACTCTGATTCAGCCTAAGCTAAGAAACAATTGTGTCTCAGGCAGAGAGTTACAGAGTTGGCACTGTGGGGTTACTTTGGATAATCTAATGCAATTAGGTGGTAGTTTTAAAAACTTCTCTGTTTAATAATGGGATACAGTATGATGTAAGTGATGTGTAAAACCAACATGAACCTCAGAGGTACAATGACCCTCTTAACTCATCTCTTCACATTCAGACAGCTCTGGTTCTTTCTTTTATTTGTACTGTAATTTGATTCTTCTCTTTTTGGGGTTTCAGGGCTAGAAGAAATTACTGTTAAAATTATCAGACACCTCATTTCTTACATCACATATACATTTAGGTTTAGCCTTCAAAGGCTTCCAGTGTGGTTCAGTGGGCATGGATCCTGGGCCTAAAAGACATAGATGCATATCCCTAAATATGCTGAATTCCCTTGGTGGTTGTTAGCAAGTTGCTTATGCTATGTGTTTCAGTTTCCCTTATTGTAAAATAAATATCAACCTCATAATTTTGTTCTGAGAGTCCAATGAAATAATACAATGAATGGAGGTCTATAAAATACTATCTTTTACACAATTCCTCTTTCTTTTCAAAAATATTTGCTATATGTGCACCAGGTACCAAATACTTTGCTTTGGAGTTAATGATAAAATATAATCACTTCCTGGATTTCCCGTTGTGGCTCAGCAGTAATGAACCTGACTAGTATCCATGAGGATGTGGGTTTGATCCCTGGCCTCACTCAGTGGCTTAAAGATCTGGCATTACTGTGAGCTATACCATAGGTCGCAGATGTGGCTCAGATCTGGTGTTGCTGTGGCTGTGGAGTAGGGTGGTAGCTGCAGCTCCAATTTTATCCCTAGCCTGGGAACCTCCTTATGCTGCAGGTGTGACCCTAAAAAGAAAGAAAAAAAATCACTTCCCTCCAGCAATATAATCTGACGAAAGAGATAGACAGAAAGGTACAGTGTGAAGCAGTATCTGTAGAAACAGACCTGTGTCCTATCATGTATAAGAGAGGTAACTACCAAGTCTGTATATAGGAAAATAGTGCTAGAATGGGCTTCCTGAGGGAGTTGATACCCAGACTGAGTCTAAGAGGATGAAGTAGATTTTGGTGGTATGAGGAAAGACATGCCAAGGTATCACTAATAGAACAATCAAAGACAGTAAAGTAACAAACAGCCAGGGACTGTGTGTTGGTGGGAGCAGAGGATCCAAATGTATTAATATGGCTGGAGCATACAACTTGAAGCAACATGTAGTTACAGATAAAAATGGAGAAGTAGTTAAAGTCCAGAATACTCTGATAAGGGGTTCAGACTTAATTCTCTGGGTGGTGAGAAATCCCTGAAGGGTCTTACGCCATTAGACTTAAATTTCAAATGGGTATCCACAATACAGGGTTTCACCGAGTCAAGAGTAGATTTGACATATCAAGACCACAGTCAGACAAGTGAGTCTGATAGTCCAGGGAAATGACGACAAAGATCTGAGTTAGAACAACGGCTTTAAGAATGTAATGTAAAGAATAGAGCAGTGCTTGGAAATTGATTTGGCTTTTGGGGACATTGACATAAATATGGAAATCAAGGATGGCTCATACCATCTGAGCATCATATGAAGGTAGAAACAAGTTTAGAGAAGCATAAGTTTAGTTTGGGACATGGAATTTAAGGCATTCAGGTGACGATATGGGGTTGGATGTTAGGATTATGAACATGAAGCTCAGAGAAGAGTTTGGGCCAGTAATATGGATGCATTCGTTATACTTAATAAATGAAACTTGAGAGACAGTAATTATTAAGCCCTTTGGTCACTTTTAGTTTCCCAAATAGTTTCATTTTAGTAATGAAAAATATCTGATCTCACACAGTAATTGAAATTTCAAATTGGCATTTTAAGTCAAAGCCTCTGCCCTCCCACACTGTGGACCGACAGCAGATGAGAGGAAGGAGGAAAATAAGGGTCAAAAAAGTCCCGCTTGATTAGCATGGGTGTGAATTGATATTGGGTTTCTCTGGTTATTCTGGACATTTCAAGATGGTTCTTTCTCTTGTGTTTTCATGGGCTCATTGAAAAATTATGTTCTGAGCTATGTGGACTCCCGCTCCTTCCACGCCAGCAGGGCATCTCCTTAGGCAGATTGCTTATGACCCCTCCCCATCCTCACCTCTGAAGTTCCACTTTGAAGATACGTTAGCACCACTCTAACTGAAACATGCTTTCTACTTCTAGTTCTGCTCAGGTGTTAAAGCACTTCATTCTGGAGCATGGGACTAGTTGACATCTCTTGTCTCAGGGCCTCAACCAAAACTGAGGTACATTGAATTTCACTTCTACACCCTATTTGAAAGATATGTGAATTGTTTCATTTGAAGTTGTAACTGAAATGATGAGAACCCACCCACCTATCTCCCCCAGCAAGAATGGCCATGATGGATGACACGTGGAATAGGGAGAGATTGCTAGGGGGAGTCATCATTCAGAAAGTGAGCAGAGGCAGAGAAGGAGAACGCCAGAAACAATGGTCAGCGAGGTAGAAGGGAGAACCAGGAGAGGAAGGAAGCACCAGAACTGTGCAGTGGGGAGTTATGGGAGGAAAAGCATCCTTAACACTTCAGATACATGTACTTAGATAAGGTTTAGAATAAGAACATGTTAGATTTAGCAGTTAGGAGATCAAATATTACCCCATCAAGAAAATCCGGGAGAAGAAGGGGAAGTGGTGAAGCCTTTTGGAAAATCCAGATGAAAGAGAAAAAAAGATCCTAGATATTAGAGGGGGTGGGAATGAAGTTGAAATTTTGGAGTGGAAGAAATTTAAGTGTGTTCACAGGCTGAAGGAAAGCAGGTGTTAGTGAAGGATGATTTGAAGATAATGGGAAAGAGAGAGGATAACTGATGGCAGATGTTTAAAGCTGATGATTTCTTTTGTGGGCTTTTGTATCACCTCATGAGGTGTAGGAAAGAAGGGGATCAGAAGACATAGCTAAGAGGTTAGGGCTGATCAAGAGTGGGGGAAGCTTATTCTCTGAAAAAGAAGGGGAGGTACTTAAACATGCCTTTGGAGGTGTTTGTTCAAGGTGGCATGAAGTTCAAGGAGGTCGCATCTGATGGCTTTAGTTTTCTCACTGAAGTTGGGGTAAGGCTATTCTGCTGAATCTGATGAGTCAGGATCTAAGTCATTTATTCTTATCCACTCATTTAGAAACTTGAAAGGCTCAGTTGAAGGGAGTGCCATTATTATGCCTAGCAGAGACATGTGCAAACAGTGATTCAGGACACTTTAGTGACCCAGGTGGTGAACGTCAGAGTCTAGACTACATGAAGAGTCTCCAGATTGTTAGTCCATTGGCATTGGAGAGTCTTGAGAGGTTTTTATGTTCAATCTTTAGCAGCCAAAGAACAAGGGGTAAAAATAAAAATTTTAAAAACAGAGTTATGAATTTGCATATCTCATCACCTCTTTATTCTCTTTTTTCATGACTGAACTTGAATGACTATTCACTAAGTATCTCATGTCCTCTGTCATATTTTGTGATGAGTGCTATGCTGGAAAATAAAAAATGTAACTAATATTTAATGAGCATATACTATGTGCCAGGAATTATTTAAGTACTTTATACATAAGTATGACTATAATCCTCACAATAATCCAAGGATAGTGGAGAACTCTTATTATCTACATACTATAGTTAAGGAAATCAAAGTCCAGTAAGGCTAAGTAACTTACACTGGATCACACAGGTGTTAGGTGACAGGCTGGTCTAGCTCCAGCACTCATCTTTGGGGAAGACAGAAAGAAAACAGAGTTGGCTTTAACAAAGGAAGCAATCAATAGCAAGATGATGTAAAAACACAAGGAAATCAATAATGTGGAGCACAATGAATTGCAAAATGACTAGTCCAATTGGAAATCTAAGGAAGGAGATCTCAGTGTGGACTTGATAGCCTGGCAGGAAGGGTTAGAATGATTTGACTCACAAATCTGAGAGAGGTAAGAAAAATCAGAGCTAGGGAAGAGGCAGCAAGCAAATTTCTGAGGGTTATTCAAAACTGTTTTTCATGAAGAAATAACAAAGCAAGAGCTAGGTTTTAGACAAAGCAGAGGATTCATATATGCATCCATTTATGCATTCATCTATCCGATAAATATTTGTTGCACCTTTGCTCAATGATAGGTCCATGCTGGACTTGTCAGGACCCTTGGCTCAGAAACCACACTGTATTCACCCTCTATCACCAACAGTATGCTAATATTCAGGGCTAAAAAGTGTTTGTTGACTTTAATTGATCAAAGAGTTAGTTCAAGTAGACTTGTCATTTACTCACATTTATACAAACCCTTGGACTGTAATGTTAAACCCAAATCACCAGGCCAGACTTCCTTCTCTCAGGTAAATTCCCTTGCAGTCTTCACTTTACTGCCAACAAACCTAAGTTAGAAGCTTCCCAATTCACTTCCATAGTTTATAAGTAGGTTATATTAAAACTGAACTTCAAAAAAGCAAGTGGGTGGGGGCCTTGATCCTTTTCCTTCTAAGGAAGCTCGTTGACTCCCACCAAAACGTTACTGGTTTCCTCTCTAATTTACCCAGCTATCAAAGGTCTATCCTAAGGGACATTGTATCAGGACCCAAAGGCTGCACACAACCTCTGGATTAGTTTTTTTTATTGCTGTTGTACCAAATTATCACAAATTAAGTGGCTTTGCAACAACATCTATTTATTACTTCAGAGATCTGTAAGTTAGAATTCTAAGTGCAGCTTGTCTCTGTAGGATCTGCCACTTAGTCTTACAAATCAGAATCAATGTGGCAACACAACTGCCTTCTTTCTGGAGGTAAAGTTCCTGCAGATTCTTGGTAGAATATGATTCGTCATGGTCATAGAGTGTGGTCCTCTTTTTTTTTTTTTTTTTCACTTTAAATGAAACCAGGCAGGATCCCCCTCTCAGCCCCCTAAGGGGCTTGTCACTTCGTCCTCTTTGTCCTCAAACCAGCAAAGCCTTACCCTTCTCACACTTCACATCTCCCTGACATTGCCCTCTGCTTCATCTCTCTTCTGCCTCCAGGAGAAGAATGTTCTCTACTTTTAAGGACTTGTGATTAGATTGGGCCCACCTCCAAGTGAAGATCATCTTCCTATCTTAAGGTTTATAACATTAATTATAGTATATCTACAAAGAAACTTTCTCTATTTGATGTAATATATCCACAGATTCTGGTGCATTAGGATGTGGGCAAATTTGGAGGTCCTTCTGCCTATGACATTCCTCTTCCTGGGACAATGGGTCTTCTTACTCAGAACAGCCACTGAAGGGGTTCTTTCTATAAAAATACATATCTGCTTCAGGGCCAGATACTTGCTGTCTCTCCAGCTCTAGCAAGACAAAGAGGTAGACACAATTTGGGGAAAACTAATTTCTTTTCAGGCATCCCATTGCATGTGTCCTGGGCATAGGACCATTCTCGACTTGTGTGGCACGCAGTAAATGGTGTGCCATAGTCGGTGTAATAGCGATGGCAGCCGTGATCTGTCTGCATGTAACATAAGGCATGATGTTGATGACAAGTTTATTCAAAGCAAATAAAACATATCCCCTGCGTAGGAACAATGACAGTTATACAAATACGTTTTTGGAACAGATGGAGTGGTAAATGCCTTGAGAAGAAGTGCTTCATCTTTCTCTTAATGGCCATTGGGTTTTTTTGTTTGTTTGTTTGGTTGGTTGGTTGGTTGGGTTTTTTTGTTTGTTTGTTTTGGCCTTTTTAGGGCCACACCTGTGGCATATGGAGGTTCCCAGGCCAGGGGTTGAATCCGAGCTGTGGCTGGATCCAAGCCACGACTGCGACCTACACCACAGCTCATGGCAATGACGGATCCTTAACCCACTGAGTGAGGCCAGGGATCAAACTTGCATCCTCATGGATGCTAGTCAGATTCGTTTCCACTGAGCCATGATGAGAACTCCTTGATGGCTGTTCTTAATGCTCATTTAAACTGTCCTCACCCAGATAAAAATGATGTGAAGGGTGGGGAGCAGTTGGTTAGCAGGCAGTTTGCCCCAACTGCTGCTCACACTCTGTGCAGTGCCAATCTCATCAACCCAGAAAGGCCAGCCACTTGGTGAAATTCCCTCAGAGAGGGCCAGGAACTGAGAAAAGGTCAGCAAAACTTCTCAGATTTAAAAATAGAGAGCCAGGAGACAAAGGATTCAGTGCAACTTTTACAACTACAAATTAAATGCAAAGAATGACACATCATTACATAAGCAGCATAAAATATAATTTAAATGTCAAAAGAGCTGAAGATTCTCTAATCATGTAAGAAAAAAATGGCAAAATGTGTTAAACGTCTCCATTTGTACTATACCAAAAAAAAAAAAAGTGAAAAGTAGAAATGGCATTGTTTTATAATGCAGAAATACAGTAATCAGTCATGTTTTTGCACTGTTTATAGGAATCCTTATCTTTATTTTGCCCAGCTTTAAAACTATCCAACTTTTAAAAATTCTCATGACGCTCTGGGACCATGGACATATTTGAATACAAGGAGGTATGATTTTGCTTATGATAGTGCCTGAATGTAATACATGTGCCTGTTAAAGTTATAGTTACGTCTTATATGTATGAAGGATCCATTTTCATTGGGGGGAGCGGGCGTACTGCAGATCGCTCTTGCTCTACTACGTGGAATATGATTTCACATACATTTTGCTCTCTTGAAAATTAGCTTTGTGGCAGTTGGTTTCCCTACTTCTGCCACCCACTTACATTTTAGATCTCTGTTTTGAAGCTTGTGAGATATATTTAAAAACATCACATTAACGTTTGAGGTCTCTGTCTGGATACAGTGGTTTCACATATGCTGTTCTTAAGCAGATGCAGAATTTTACTAGTTTCTGGTTGTCAAAGGTGTCAATCTAGTCAAGCTAAATATATACATACATATGTATGCGTGTGTGCGTGTGTATATGTGTGTATGTATGTATAGGTATGCTATAGATTAGGAATTTTACTTTTCATACATTTATTAAACATTTATTAAGCTCCCACTATGTTCCTTGTAGTGACCTGAAACACTGAGAATACAAATGTTATTAAGACATAGGATCTTGGTCTCAAGAGTTCTCAGAATTCTGGGTGAGAGAAACTTAGAACAGTATATTGTGGTAAATGCCATACTAGCAACCAGCAGTGCACATCGAGCTTTGGGAATACATAAGAGAGAAACCTACCCTTAATGAGGGCAGAAAAAATTAAGCAAGCATTCCTGGAGCAAGTCATCCTGAAGCTGACTTTATTTTAATGAACAAGTCTTCAGAAGTAGTTTCTTTATTCAGGTTTCTGATATTTCCAATATTATATATATATATACACACACACACATACATATATATATATATACATATACATACATATATACATATATATATATATATATTTGCTCTTTGGGGGTCTGAGGGATACGGCAGATCCTGGGCTAGGGGGGTCAAATTGGAGTTATAGCTGCTGGCCTACAACACTGCTACAGCAACATGAGATCTGAACCAGGATTGCAGCCTACACCACAACTCATGGCAACCCCTGATCCCCAACCCACTGAGTGAGGCCAGGGATTGAACCCACATCCTCATGGATACTAGTCAGATTCATTTCTGCTGCACCACAATGGGAACTCCTCAATATCTTTTCAAGTTGGATGAATCCCCCAGTTTAGCGGATATGAAATATAAGAGAAAGACAATTGAGTTAGAAAAAAGGAAGAGAGAATAAAGAACCATCTCAAAATACCTCCGTGATTTGCCCTGGAATATAACTTCCATTACAGTTGATTGTTTTTGACTCTGGGTATCTTAGGACTAGGGAGTAGGGATCATCTCCCTGCTTATGGGAGAGTATGTAATTCTCCCTGGATCTGTGAGAGGCAGGGCTTGAAGGACATCTTAGAACAATTGCCTTTAGGGCAACATTTCCCAAGCCAGTCTTGAGTGCTGATACAGTGGCCACATTGACTTCCCTTCCAGGTAAATCATTGCTCCAACTAGGAAAGCAATACAGTGTCTTCTGTACCCAAGGTACCATGAAAATGGCAAATGGAATAGAGACAATTCTATGTAGCCTCTAAAAAAGTCAGTAGGTGGCAGTACTAAAATTTTCAGTCATTTTTGCCAGTTTACATGTTGCTTCACATGGCTCTCTCCAAAATTAGAAAACTTATAATGTTTTTCCAAGAATTCGGTATGGAAATATTTTCTAATAAAGAAAACCATAGGAATTTTATCATGATTACTAGTGATCTTGAGTTAAGGAAACATAATTAATGTCTTTCTAAAGGAAGTAGCTGAATACAGAACATCTTTGGAGACATGTATATCCCACCACTGGACAGTTAAGGATGACTAGTCTGCTTTGATGGACTTCCAGAGGCTCTCATCTCTCACTTCATCATCTAACATATAACTTCTTAAGGCAGTAAAATGGAAAAGTGTGTGTCATATAACCTCTTTATGCCCTTATAACGCTCTTATGATCACACACACACAAAATCCACAAAGTTGACTGCTAGGTCTTAAAATATACAATTAATTTGTTCATTAATGCATCTCTTTCCAGACATTCAGAAGACATTACTGGTTACTTGTTATGTGCCAGATGCTGTATTAGATGATGAGAAGACAGAGTATGGTGGCATGTTGCTTGTTCTGAAGCTCCTGGGAACCTGTGCATGCAAAAGAAAATAGGCAGGTAGCAGTTTCCAGAGAAAGAATCTAACAGAGCTGCAGAAGGTGCATGGACGGTTAGTTATTAGGAAGCCAAAGAGCATTGATGGTATAAGAGTCCAAGAGAATCTTGTAGATATAACTCAAGCAGTACTAGTGAGCCTGCTGAAACAATGGGCAAGTTTATATTTCTCTGCCCTGATATTTAGACCCTACTACAAATATGTTGGGAAGAGGACTGAAGTATATAACCTGAGGTTCTGTTAGCTCTCATATACTGAAAAAGTAACTTGAGCCTTTGATGGGAAGAAGGGCATCACATCATTCTTCTTTAATGCATACAGTGTGTATGGGGAGCTTGAGTCTCAGGGATTTCTGAAAGTCGTTTCCAAGCTTTTTATTTAAGTAACAATCTTGTGGTCTTCAGATGATCGTAAGTGATTTCCACAAAAGCTTTTATGCTTTATTATTGCTTGCCCTTTAAGAAATGTGGGATGAGATAAAATGAAAAAGGTGCCTTTCCAGCTGTTTCATTGCTGCTTTGCTTCCCACAGTGGATTATTGTGTTTTTCTGGACAAGAGAATATTGTTTTTCTCCTAATTATTTCCGCAGGGTAATAGTATTAGCTCTGTGAAGTTGAATGATGATCCCTGCTATTACTAAGATTGTGTGAGTGTGTGTTTTGAAAATTGTGTGACTGGTATATGACTGCAATATTTGTTTCACAAAAGTCAGCAAACATAGAAAAGCATTTGACAGGTTAACCAGTTCACCCCCCTACACACACACACACACTTTCATTTCTAAACGTGACTTCCAACACCTACTATTAGATATTCTTATCCTTTTTAGCTCCCAGCCTAAGAATAAGGCTATATTAAAACCACTTATCCTGAACAAGACTTAGAAGAAGGACTTATCCTAGGCAGTATGACTTTTAGGGACTTGGTCTTCCAAGGCTTTTGCCCAGGTAAGCAGGTGAAGAATGACCACTGTTGTATAACTCCTGGCGACACTTCTTGAATCAGAGTCTATGTATCCACATAGCCCTGACACTGTAAGCAAAAAATCCACACATTCGAACCTCACAGCTTTGAGCTAAGATGCTTGTAATCTGCCCACCTTAGCATCATATACTTCAGGAGTCTGCTTACTCTCCCTAAAGACTCAAGGTTGTATATTAAAATTTCATGTAAATTTTGACTCTATTCTAACGTATGTCTAAAAAATCACCCTTTAAATTGTCTGCCATAGAGAAAGATTAATGCCCCACAAGAACTTCACTATGTTTAAAATCCTGTGCTTATACCCATTGCACACTAAAAATGATGGGTAAACACGAAGGATGACTTCTTTGCTGAGTAGCTGTATGCAGCTCTGGTGCCTCAGAGTTCAACTTTTTTTTTGATTTATGAACCGATGCTCTCCAGAGTTGATATATGGCTGCATTAAGGAACCAGCCAACAGCCTTGATATAGGTAGACAGACTGTGAAGCCCAAGTGAGCCAATTTATGTGGAAGGAATAATTCATGTGGAAGAAAAACAAAAATAGCATCTAAGATTGGTCAGTATAATAACTTTGGAAAGTGCTCTCACACAAGACTGTGAGCGTCTTCAGGTCAAAGATCATTTAAAATTCATCATGTCCTAATTGGAAGTAGGGTCGTAGAAAGATTTGTTAAGCTAGTTAACATTTATTGTATCTGACCCTCCCTGTAAGTTGAGAAACACAGTCATTCTGTAGAGGATGGGCAGGCGGTTGAGTGTTGATTTACTCAAGATACCCTTGTTAGTTCACGGCAGAACTGGGAAAAGGCACTACCCGTGACGCCAGGTACCTTCCACTTGCCTACATTCACACTCTCCTCTCAATAACCACACAATTTCAAAGTCCACACATATCGCATCGCCTTTTCCGGTTCAAATGTCTCGTTCAGAGTAAAAGCTTTTTTTCTCAATCTGGTAAATCAGCTTGGATTTGGTCAGACTTCAGGATGAAAGGAGCAAATTATAGATGGCAGTCACAGAGTGCTTCCAGACAGGCGTTTCTTACCTACTTCTTCCTTTTATTTTGCTTGTCGGAGTTCCACATGAAGCGGTTTTAAAACACTCAGGAAGAGACGCTAGAATGACACAAGGTGACTTGTAGTAGGAGCTCTGTCCTGGCAAGTATCCAATGATTTTTATTACTCAGCCATTTGAGGTTATAGTTAGTTGCACTGTACCAACATAACCCTACCAAGATTTGCATGAAGACAATAAAAATGAGAATGTGAACATGTTCTCTCATCTTTCTGGGATGGCTGTCTCATCCTTATCATCAAAGGAATACAGTCACATACATGTAAAAATTTGCACTAGCCCTATGGAATTTTCTATGGTCTGCTTCCTTGTGTCCAAATCCTATCTATTTTTTAGGGATGCTGAAACCCCGTTCTTCCCTGAAGCTTTCTATGGCAATTCTGTCTCCCATAGTCACTTCTGTATCTGACTTCACATATGTTTGCTGTTTTTAACATCTTTATTGATGTATAATTTAATGCCATAAATGTATCCTTATAAAGTGTGCAATTGAATCATCCTTAGTATAGTCACAAAATTACGCAAGTATCACCAAAACCTAAGTTTAAAATATTCCATCACCCCCAAAATACATCCTGTGTTAGCCTTTATTCTCCATTAGGATTCACTCTCCAATGCCACCCTCTTCAGCTCTAGACAGCCACTAATGTGCTCTCCGCCTCTATGGACTTGCCTACTCTGGACATTTCAGGTAAATGGAATTATACAGTATGTGTGGTATTTTGTGACAGGCATCTTTCACTTAACATGATGTTTTCAGATTCATTCATATTGTAGTTTGTATTGACACTTCATTTATTTTTATTACTGAATAATATTCCATGGTATGGATACCATTTTGGTTATCTCTTCATCAGTTGATGGACATTTGGATTGTTTAGACTTTTTGGCTCTCATTAATAATACTATTATGAACATTCGTATACAAGCTTTTTTTTTTTTTTTTGTCTTTTTGCCTTTTCTAGGGCTGCTTCCCACGGCATATGGAGGTTCCCAGGCTAGGGGTCTAATTGAAGCTGTAGCCGCTGGCCTACGCCAGAGCCACAACAACACCAGATCCGAGCCACGTCTGCAACCTACACCACAGCTCATGGCAACGCCGGATCCTTAACCCACTGAGCAAGGCCAGGGACCGAACCCTCATTGTCATGGTTTCTAGTCAGATTTGTTAACCTCTGTGCCACAACGGGAACTCCCATGCTTATACAAGTTTTTGTATATAACTAGGACGGGGATTGCTAGGCCATATGATAACTTTTTGAGAAAATGCCAAACATTTCCAAAGTGTCTGCACCATTTTATAATCCCACCAGAAGTGCATGAGGGTTCTAATACATTCATATCCTCACCAAGAGTTGTGAATGTTGGTCTGTCTATTATTTTAGCTATATTAGTAGGGATATGTTGTATCTAATCGTGTTTTGATGTGCATCTCTCTTCAATAATGATGGTATCTTTTATATGCCTATAGCTGTTTGTATATAACTTTTTGCAAAATATCTTTCCAAATGAATTATTCTTTAATCGAGGTCTTTATGTTTTCTGAACATGGATACATCAAGTTATCAGTTATATGATTTGAAAATATTTTCTCCCATTCTGTGCTTAGTCTTTTCACTTTCTTTTTTTTTTATGTTTTATTTTTTCATCTTCTTGCCATTTTCTTGGGCTGCTCCCACAGCATAGGGAGGTTCCCAGGCTAGGGGTTGAATCAGAGCTATAGCTGCCAGCCTACAGCAGCACGGGATCCGAGCCACAACTGCAACCTACACCACAACTCATGGCAATGCCAGATCCTTAGCCCGCTGAGCAAAGCCAGGGATCAAATCTGCAACTTCATGATGCCTAGTCGGATGGGTTAGCCACTGAGCCATGATGGGAACTTCTCTTTTCACTTTCTTGATGATATCCTTTGTAACACACTAATTTTGCTGTAGTCAAATTTCTATCTTTTTCATCACTTATGCTTTTGGTCTCATATCTGAGAAACCATTGCTGAAGCCAAAGTCATAAAGATTTACTCCTGTGTTTTATTTTCAAAATTTAAAGTTTTGACCTTCATACTTAAGTCTGTGATACATTTTGAGTTGACTTTTGAATATAGTGTTAGGTAGGAATCCAACTTTATTATTTTAAATGTGGATAGCCAGTATTCTCAGCACCATTTGTTAAAAAGACTATTCTTTCCTCCATTGAACTGTTTTGACATCTTTGTAGAAAATCAATTCACCATAGATGCATGAGTTTATTCCTGAACTCCCAATTCTATTCCATTGATCTATATGTCTATCCTTATGCTAACACCACACTGTCTTGATTATGAGTTCAGTTTTGAAATCAGGAATTGTGAAGAATGTTCCAACTATGTTTTTCAAGGTTCTTTTGGCTATGTGGAATGCCTTGTAATCTTACATGAATTTTAGAATCAGCTTTTCCAATTATGTTTTAAAAAAAAGGCCATTGGGATTTTGATAAGGATTGCATTGAATTTTTTAGATCACTTTAGTTAGATAGCCAGGGTAGCTGGAGTTGTAGTGATTTTCCATTGCCTGCATGATAAAATTTAATCTCCCTAGTTTCGTTCATGACTCTTCCTAATGAGGAACTTGCTTAACCTCTCCTACTCCACTCATCTCTTGTGACTACTTCTGACATACTGTAAGCATCATCTATGCTGAACTAATGATAATAATAGTTCTTCTTCCAGGCACTGTGTCAAATCTATATCACAATCTCATATAACCATTAGATTCAATTTCCCCGAAATTAAAGCCCTTTTCACTTAATGACTTTGTTCATGAAGCTCCCACTCCCCGGAATAAACTATGCCTTTATTCATTGCTGCTCCTACCCTGCCTCAGTCTTGTGCAGTTGCCAAACACCTACTCATGGTTTAAGACGCACTTCCAGCATCACCTTCACAATAAAGGCTTATTTTTTTAAGCATTAAAATATTTTGTATTCTTATTTTATATGGTAAGTGGGATTTGGAAGAAAATTTTCTTGTTTAAAACTAGATAACACGTCTCTTTTTAAAATTGAAGTATAATTGATTTGTAGTATTGTGTTAGTTTCAGGTTATTTTCCATTAGAGGTTATTACAAGATATTGAATAGTTTCCTAGATTATACAGTAAATCCTTGTTGCTTATCTATTTTTTGTATAGTAATTTGTATCTGTTAATCCTATACTCCTAATTTATCCCTCATCCTATCCTTTCCTCCTGATAGCTATAAGTTTGTTTTCTATGTCTACATGTCTGTTTCTAGTTTGTATACAGATTCATTTGTATTACTTTTTTTAGATTCCACACAAGTGATATCATATAATGTTTGTCTTTGACCTAATTCACTAAATGTAACATTCTCTAGGTTCATTCGTGTTGCTGCAAATGACAATATTTCATTCCTTTTCATGGCCGAGTAATATTCCAGTGTGTGTGTGTGTGTGTGTGTGTGTGTGTGTGTGTGTGTGTGTGTGTGTGTGTCCTGCAACTTTACCAGATTCATTGATGAGCTCCAGTAGTTTCTGCTAGCATCTTTAGGATTTTCTATGTATAGTATCATGTCATCTGCAAACAGTGATAATTTTACTTCTTCTTTGGATTCCTTTTATTTCTTGTTTTTCTCTAATTGCTATGGCTAGGACTTCCAAAACTGTTGAATAAAAGTAATGAGAGTGGACATGCTTGTCTTGTTCCTGATCTTAGTGGAAAATCTTTCAGCTTTTGACTGTGGAGAATGATGTTAGCTGTGGGTTTATCATATATGGCCTTTATTATGTTGAGGAAGGGTCCCTCTATGCCCAATTTCTGGGGGGCTTTTATCATAGATGGGTGTTGGACTTTGTCAAAAGATTTTTCTGCATCTATTAAGATGATCATTTATTTTTTATTCTTCAATTTGTTAATGTGGTATATCATACCGATTGATTTGCAGATAGTGAAAAATCCTTGCATCTGGGATAAATCCCACTTGATCATGGTGTATGGCCCTTTTAATGTGTTGTTGGATTTGATTTGCTAGTATTTTGTTGAGGATTTTTACATCTATGTTCGTCAGTGCTATTGCCCTATGGTTTTCCTTTTTTATGGTATCTTTGTCTGGTTTTGGTATCAAGGAGATGGTGGCCTCAGAGAGTTTGAGAGTATTCCTTCCTTTGAAATTTTTTGGAATAGTTTTGGAAAAACAGGTGTTAACTCTTCTCTAAGCATGTGATAGAATTCACTTGTGAAGCCATCTGGTCCTGGACTTTTTGTTTGTTGGAAGTTTTTCAATTTTAGTACTTGTGTTTGGTCTATTCATCTTTTCATTTCTTCCTGATTCAGTCTTGGGAGAATGTACCTTTTAAGAATTTGCCCATTTTTTCTAGGTTGTCCGTTTTATTGGCATGTGGTTGCTTGTAGTAGTCTGTTATGATCCTTTTGTATTTCTATCATTCCATTGTAATTTATCATTTATCATTTCTAATTTTATTGATTGGAGCCCTCTCCCTTTTTTATTGATGAATCTGGCTAAGGGTTTATCAATTTTATTGATCTTTTCAAAGATCTTTTAGTTTCATTAATCTTTTGTATTGTTTTCTTCATTTCTATTTCATTTATTTCTACTGTGATCTTTAAGATTGTTCTACTAAGATTGGGTTTTGTTTGTTCTTCTTCCTCTAGTCGTTTAGGTGTAAGGTTAGGTTTATTTGAGATTCTTCTTGTTTCCTGAGGCAAGTTCTTGTTTTGCTATAAACTTCCCTCTTAGAAATGCTTTTGCTACATCCCATAGGTTTTGGATCATTGTGTTTTCATTTTGATTTGTATCTAGGTGTTGTTTGATTTCCTCTTTGATTTCTTCAGTGATCCATTGGTTGTTTAGTAACACATTGTTTACTTTCCATGTGTTTGCAGTAGTTGATTTCTAGTCTTTTCATGTTGTGGTTGGAAAAGATGCATGATATTATTTCAATTTTCTTAAATTTACTGAAGCTAGATTTGTGGCCCAGAGGTGATCTCTCCTAGAGAATGTTTCATGTGCACTTGAGAAAAATGTGTATTCTGCTGCTTTCAAATGGAGTGTTCTATAAATATCAATTAAGTCCAGTGATCAAATGCATCATTTTAGGTCAGTGTTTCTTTGTTGATTTTCTCTCTGGATGATTTATCCATTGCTATAAGTAGGGTGTTAAAGTCCCCCACTATTATTGTGTGATTGTCTATTTCTCCTTCTATGGCTGTTGACTTGTACATATATATATATACAGTTGATATATATTGAGGTGTTCCTATGTTGAGTGCATATATATTTATAATTTTTTAATCCTTTTCTGTGTTGAGCCCTTGATTGTTGTGTAATGTCCTTCTTTGTCTCTTGTAACTGTCTTTATTTTAAAGTGTATTTTATCTTATATGGGTAGTGCTACCCCAGCTTTCTTTCGATTTCCATTTGTATGGAATATCTTTTTCCATCCTCTCACTTTTTGTCAGTATATGTTCCTAGAACTTAAGTGAGTATCTTTTTTTTGTTTTTTTTTTGTTTTGTTTTGTTCTGGTTTTTGGTTTTTTTTATTTATTTATTTATTTATTTATTTATTTATTTATTTATTTTTTTTTTTTAATAATTTTTTTTTTATTTTCCCACTGTACAGCAAGGGGGTCAGGTTATCCTTACATGTATACATTACAATTACATTTTTTCCTCCACCCTTTCTTCTGTTGCAACATGAGTATGTAGACAAAGTTCTCAATACTATTCAGCAGGATCTCCTTGTAAATCTATTCTAAGTTGTGTCTGATAAGCCCAAGCTCCCGATTCCTTCCACTCCCTCCCCCTCCCATCAGGCAGCCACAAGGGACTTGGAGAAGTGAGTATCTTGTAGACGGCATTTATAGGTCTTGTTTTTCTCTTCAGCCAGTCTGTGTCTTTTGGTTGAGCATTTAATCCATTTACATTTAAGGATATGTAAATATTGATATGTATGTTCTTATTGTCATTTTGTTAATTGTTTTAGATTTGTTTTTGTTGCTCTTTTTACTTCTCTTCCTCTTTTGTTCTCTTCTCTTGTGCTTTTATGACTATCTTTAGTGTTGTGTTTGGATTGCTTTTGCTTATTTGTGGATGTATCTATTTTAGATTTTTGTTTTGTGGTTACTATGAGGTTTTTATATAGGAATCTCTATAGATACAAGATTCTTTTAAGTTGCTGGTCTCTTAATTTTATGTGTGTCCAGTATCCTGCATTTGTACCCTTCTCTTCTCCCAGTTGCTTGTTTTTGATATCATATTTGTGTGTGGATGATTTCTTACATTTACTAAATGTTTGCCTTTACTGGTCAGCCTTCTCATTTGTAATTTTCTTTTCTTTTTTTTTTTTTTTTAGCTCTTCCTTGATTTCTTAAAAAGATTTTCATTTTTCCCATTATAGCTGGTTTACAGTGTTTTGTTAATTTTCTACTGTACAGCAAAGTGACCCAGTCACACATACTTACATACATTCTTTTTCTCAGATTATCCTCCACCATGCTCCATCACAAGTGACTAGATATAGTTCCCTGTGCTATACAGCAGGATCTCATTTCTTACCCATTTCTTACCCATTCCAAATACAATTGTTTGCAAATATTAACCCCAGATTCCCAGTCCATCCCACTCCCTCCCACTCCCCCTTGGCATCCACAAGTCTGTTCTCCATGTCCTTGAGTTTTTTTCCTATGGAAAGGTTCATTTGTGCCATATATTAGATTCTAGATATAAGTGATATCATATAGTATTTGTCTTTCTCTTTCTGACTTACCTCACTCAGTATAAGAGTCTCTAGGTCCATCCATGTTGCTGCAGATGACTTTTTTTTTTTTTTTTTTTTTGTCTTTTTGCTATTTCTTGGGCTGGTCCCATGGCATATGGAGGTTCCCAGGCTAGGGGTCCAATTGGAGCTGTAGTCACCGGCCTACACCAGAGCCACAGCAATGCAGGATCTGAGCCATGTCTGCAACCTACACCACAGCTCACGGCAATGCCAGATCATCAACCCACTGAGCAAGGGCAGGGACCAAACCCGCAATCTCATGGTTCCTAGTCGGATTCATTAACCACTGCGCCACAATGGGAACTCCAGATGACATTTTTTATGGCTGAGTAGTATTCCATTGTGTGCATATGCCACATCTTCTTAATCCAATCATCTGTCAATAGACATTTAGGTTGTTTCCATGTCTTGGCTACTGTGAAGAGTGCTGCAATGAACATATGGGTGCATGTTTCTTTTTCAAGGAAAGTTTTGTCTGGGTTTATGCCCAAGAATGGGATTTCTGGGTCATATGGTAGTTCTATATTTAGTTTTCTGAGGTACCTCCATACTGTTTTGCATAGTGGTTATACCAGTTTACATTCCCGCCAACAGTGTAGGAGGGTTCCCTTTTCTTCCCACCCTCTCCAGCATTTGTTATTGGTGGACTTATTAATGATGGCCATTCTGACTGGTGTGAGGTGGTACCTCATAGTAGTTTTGATTTGCATTTCTCTAATAAACAGGGATGTTGAGCATTTTTTCATGTGCTTGTGGGCCATCTGTATATCTTCTCTGGAGAAATGTCTATTCAGGTCTTTTGCTCATTTTTCCATTGGGTTATTGGTTTTTGTGCTGCTGAGTTGTATTAGTTGTTGTATGTTTTAGAAATTAAGCCCTTGTCAGTTGCATCATTTGTAACTCTTTTCTCCCATTCTGTAAGTTGTCTTTTTTTTTTTTTTTATGGTTTCCTTTGCTGTGCAAAAGCTTGTCAGTTTGATTAGATCCCATTGGTTTATTTTTGCTTTAATTTCTGTTGCCTTGGGAGACTGTAATTTTCTTGTTTCTAGTTGCGGCCTTTTCTTTTCCACCCAGAGAAGTTCCTTTAGTGTTTGTCGTAAAGCTGCTTTGGTGGTGCTGAATTACTTTGGCTTTTACTTGTCTGTAAAACTTTTGATTTCTCTGTCAAATCTGAATGAGAGCCTTGCTGGGTAGAGTATTCTTGGCTGTTGGTTTTTTCTTTCATCACTTCAAGTATATTGTGCCACTCCTTTCTGGCCTGCAGGGTTTCTGCTGAAAAATTAACTGATAACCTTATTGGAATTCCCTTGTTTGTTATTTGTTGCTTTTCCCTATGCACATTCAATATTTTATCTTTGTTTTTAATTTTGGTCAGGTTTTTTTGTTTTTTTGTTTTTGTTTTTGTTTTTTTGTTTTTTGGGTTTTTTTTTTTTTTTTTTGGTCTGTCTTTTTAGGGCTATACCTACAGTATGTGGGGTTTCTAGGCTAGGTGTCAAATCAGAGCTGCAGCTGCTGGCCTACACCACAGCCACAGCAACATGGGATCTGAGCCACGTCTGCGACCTACACCACAGCTTGTGGCAACGCCAGATCTTTAACCCACTGAGTGAGGCCAGGAGTCAAACCCATGTCCTCTTGGATGCTAGTCAGGTTCACTAACAACTGAGCCATGATGGGAACTCCTAATTTTGGTCAGTTTAATTAATATGTGTCTTGGGGTGTACCTTCTTGAGGGTATTCTATATGATACTCGTTGTGCTCCTGGACTTGAGGAGTGATTTATTTCCCATGTTAGGAAAGTCTTCAGCTATTATCTCTTTATATATATTCTCCAGCCCTTTCTCTGTCTCTCTTCCTTCTGGTACCACTATAATGCAAATGTTGGTGTGTTTAATGTTGTCCCAGAGTTCCTCTTAGGCTGTCCTCATTTCTTTTCATTCCTTTTTCTTTATTCTGTTCCACATTGGTGATTTCCACCAGTCTGTCTTCTACCTAGCTTATTCATTCTTCTGCCTCCTGTATTCTGCTATTGATTCCTTCTAGCTAATTTCTCCCTTTGGTTTTTGTGTTGTTTATCTTTGCTTTTTTGTTCTTTAAATCTCCTATTTCTTTGTTAAATGTTCCTTGTAATTTCTCTATCTATGCCTCCCCCTATTTTCCCCCTGAGATCTGAGATCATCCTTACTATCATTACTCTTTTCTTTTTCATGTAAGTTGCTTATTGCCACTTCACTTTTCTGTTCTTCTGGGGGTTTGTCTTGTTCTTTTGTCTGGTTTGTATTTCTCTGCTGTTTAATTTTCTCTAGCTTTAGGTGTGGTCTCTTTTCTGTTGGCTGAGAGGTTGTAAATTCTCTCTTCTGTTGTCTGCCCCCTTGTCGGTGAAGTTGATACAGAGGCTTGTTGCAGGTTTCCTGATAGGAGGGACAGGTGCCTGCCTACTGGTGGGTCAAACTGAATCTTGTCCTTCTGGTATGTGAGGCTGTGTGCCTGGGAGAACTTCAGTTAGTCTTCTTGCTGATGGCTAGGGCTGTGTTCCCACTCTGTTTGTTGTTTGGCCTGGGGCCTCTGAGCACTTATGCCTGTAGACTTTTGTTGAGTGGGGCCAGCTTTGTCCAAATGGCAGCCTCTACAGGAGCTCATGCCAATGATTATTCCCTAAGACCACTGCCTTCAATCTCCTGCTCCCACAGTGAACCACAATGAATTCCTGCTTTTCCAGAAGACCCTCCAAGACCTGCAGGTGGGTCTGACCTAGATTCTTGTGGAGTTCCTGCTTTGTCTTAGGACCCAGTGTACATGAAACCCTGTGTGTACACTCCAAGAGTCGAGTCTTTGTTTCCCCCAGTCATGTGGAGTTCCTGTACTCAAGCCTCACTGGCCTTCAACACAAAATGCTCTGGGGGCTCCTCCTCATGCCAGACCCCCAGACTGGAGAACCTGACATGGGGTTCAGAACTCTGACTCTTGCTGAAGAGCCTCTGCAATATAGTTATTTTTCAGTTTGTGGATTGCCCACATGGCAGGTATGGGATTGCTTACATCAAGAAAGCACCCCTCCTACAGTTTTGTTGTTGCTTCTTCTTTGTCTTTGTGTGTAGGACATCGTTTTTGGTTGCTTCCAGTCTGTTTTGTAAATGTAGTTGCTCCATTAGTTACAATTTTGGTGTTTAAGAGGAGATGAGTTCAGTTCTTCTACTCTTCCATCTTGTCTGGACTCCTCCTATGCCCCCTCTTCTCTTCCATTGCTCTATGTTTGTTTTTATGCTAATACCACACTATTTTGATTACTTTAGCTTTGTAGTATTGTCTGAAGTCTGGAAGGGTTATGACTCCAGCTTTTTTCTCTTTGTTCTTTTTCCTCAGGTTTTTTTTGACAATTCTGAGTCTTTTGTGGTTCCATACAAATATTAGAATTATTTTTTTTTAGTTCCATGGGTAATTTGATGGGGATTGGATTAAATCAGTAGATTACTTTGGGTAGTATTTTAATAGTATTAATTCTTCCAATCCAAGACCATGAAGTAGCTTTCCATTTCATTGAATCATCTTTAGTTTCTTTTATAATATTTTCTGTTTCAGTGTATAGGCTTTTCACCACCTTGGTTAAGTTTATTCTCAAATATGTTTTACATTATTTTAAATAGTATTATATTTTTAATTTCTATTTCTGAAATTTTATTGTTAATATAAAAAATGCAACTGATTTCTGTATATTAATTTTGTATCCTGCCACTCTGCTGAATTTATTTATTAGTTCTAATAATAACTTTTGGGTTCTTCTGTATAATAATATGTCATCTGCAAATGGTGATAAAATCACCTCTCCCCTTCCTTTGGATACCTTTTATTTCTTTTACTTATCTAATTACTCTGGCTAGGACTCTCAATACTATGTTGAATAGAAGTGTTGAGAGTAAACATCCTTGTCTTGTTCCTGAACTTAGTGGAAAGGCTTTCAGCTTTTTCACCATTGAGTATTATGTTGTCTGTGGGGTTGTTATAAATGGCTTTTATTTTGTTGAGATATGTTTTATATATACCCACTGTGGTGAGAGTTTTTATTATGAATCGATGTTGCATTTTGTCAAATGCTCTTTTTGTGTCTTTTGAGATGATCATGTGTTTTTTGTCTATCTTTTTGTTGACCTAGTATATCACATTGATTGATTTGCATATGAGAAACCATCCTTGCAACCCTGGAATGAATCCAACTTGATCATGGTTTATGATCCTTTTAATGTGTTGTCAGATTCCATTTGCTAATATTTTGTTGACGATCTTTGCATCTAACACAATAAAATTTTTCTATGTTCCTAAATAAAATGTCAGTGAAGAGCATTTAACAAATCTGAGTACTTTTTGTTAATTTGTTATTCTCATGTACTATAAAAAAATGATCACAGTCACCATGTTTGAGTCATCTCTTTATCCCAAATCTAGTAGGGTGCCTGCCACATAGTAAATATTCAGTAAATATTTGTTGAATTAATAGATAAACCTAGCTATCCACAGTGAGTATTTCCTTAGCACTTTGGATAACTGAGATGTTATTGTACTTCTCTGTGCTTCTCACAGTCTCTGATGCAATATTAATAAATACTCATGAATTTAACTCAGCTGAATGACAAATTAATATTATATCAGTAGCACGTTTTGAACCCTTCAGTAAAAAAGGCACCAGAAAAGTCTCAGAGTAGTTATAGAAAATAGAAATGATAAAAATCTATTTGGATGACATCTCTTTTTGAAAATACAAAAACAAATCTGTTGTGTTTTGAAACATAATTACACTCGAAGTTTTTCAGTGTAACAGAGCTGTGTTTGGGGATTCTAGTGATCACAACACTGCTTGATATTAGGGGAGGGGAGATACATTATGGAAGCATTTTGATGACAAGTTTAGTTTTCTGTATCTGGAAGCTATTCCCAGTGCATTTTACTTAAATGACTTAGAAATATGGGGAATTTAGTGTTACTGTGAGGTCCCCGAAAGGAGGAGCATATTTAGTGTTTCTTATATTCTCCCTCTGTCATAGGACAAAGGGAGCAAGTAGAGTGACAGCATTGCCTATATCAGCAATGACAGCACCTCACTGCTACCTAAGCAAGGTCTGTGCCTTTTAACATTGACATTTGAGGTTTGGATCAGTCAGGGTTCTCCAGAGAAAGGATATATGTATATGTAAAGAGATTTATTTCAAGAAATTGGCTGACACGATATGGAACCTGGCAAGTCCATAATCTGTAGGGTGGGCCAGCAGCAGGCTAGAAACAGGCTGGATTGATATTACAGTCTTAAGACTGAAATACCAGGCTGGAAATTCAGGTAGGTGTTAGTGCTGCATTCTTGAGGCAGAATTTCATCTTCCAGGAAACCTGTTTTTGCTCCTAAGGCTTTCAACTGGTTGGAGGAAGCCCACCCATACTATTGAGGTTATCTCCTTTACTTAAAGTTAACTGACTGTATGTTAACCACATCTATAAAACACCTTTTCAAAGATGCATAGATTAGTGTTTGATTAAATATTGATTCTGTAGCCTGGCCAAGTTGATACATAAAATTAATTATTGCAAGGTCCTTTGGCACATGGGCTTGCCTCTTTCTCCCACTTCACAACTTTCCATGACTTTGTATGCCCCAAACCAAACTACTATCATGCTCTAATGGAGTCTCCCTCTTCCCTGCCTTTTGGTGTCTTTGCTGGTCACCCCTCCCAATCCTCCTCTCAGGTCTTTTCCCAGCTATAAAATTCCTTCTCTTCTCCTTTAGACCCCATGCAAATGCCCTTTGCCTTAAAAAATATAGGCCACTTTCCTATTTCGATTTCATCTCTCCCTCTCTTGAACCCTCAACAGATTTCTTGGCAGTGCAGTCACCTTATTTTTCTTTGAATTAATCTGAAATATATTCATGCCAACCACCCCTCGACCTATGTGACCTGAAGGAGTCAAGAACCTCATGCTTTTTTGTTTGAATTGAATCATGCTTCATTTGGTTTCAAATTTTTATCTTCTCTACAGGATATAGAGCTTGTATTCAAGCACCAATCTATACTTAGTCTGGTCCTATGCTAGCTGCTGAGATATGTAAGGACCAATTAGACAAGTTTTCAGCACTCTGAGACTTCATAGTCTAGTGGGGAGAGCAAATAAGCAAACTGTAGGTGTCCATAAGTATTTGTCGAAATGAATTACTTCCTGCTGTGGAAGTGTAGCCAATTCCCTCTCAGCATCTCCTCACCTTAGTCCTCCTACAGATAAACATTAGCCAGGGCAGACATCTGGGTTGTAGCGGGTCGGAAGCTCTGTCCTCATTAAATCTGTAGGGGAATAATGTGTGTGGTGTGTTCTGAGGGGCATCAGAGAAGTCAACTGATCCAAAAATAGCTCTGTTGCTATGATGCCGTATGCCTGATATGCCACCATTGGGAATCCATTCATTTGGGTTCAGAATCATCTGATCTTCAAGTATACCTGGAAGACATTGCTGAATATATGTGCTGATGTGTCTTTCAAATTCCTTTCTCTTTTCTTTACATCCGTATCGTCTCCTCCTCCTTGAAGACAGCTAAATTGCCTTCCCTGAAGTCTCCCTCCACCCAGAGGACTTAGGGGGCTTTCCCTCTGGGTCCCCACAGCACTCTGCCTATTTCAACATACACTTTCTGTCCTCTATTGTTAACCTGTTTGTTTGCCTGAGCTCCCCACTAGACCAAGCTCTTAAAGGGGAAAAAAATGTTTTTCAGTTCTGCTTTCCCAATATCTGGCATAACTCCAAACACATACTGGGATGCTCTGTAAGGGTTCCTGGAATGGCTAAGTGGTTTTTTTGATAGAATGAGTCCTGCGCACATCTAGAGGACAGGCTTAGTGAAAAGGAACTGAAGGGCAGAGATGGAAGACATCTAGAGAAGGGTCCTTAATGAAACCACTTTTGGGTCTGGGGCCATCCTTGATCCTGCTGTTTGCTATTGTTCACTTTTTGCTGTCATTCATGAGTAAAGTATCTTGTGAATTAAACATGCTCTTTCCTTTTGTTCTACAAAACACCAAACACTGTCAGCTGGCAGAATCTTTTGGGGATACGTTTCTTGCATGTAAAAGCTGCTATATATGCTTCATTTATAGAAACAAAATGTTTTCAAAATAGCTTTTGTATCTGCATGATCTGAGAACATAAACCTCTTCTCATGACTGTCTCTCCCATCCCCCAAGTAAAGACAGCCAACAAAGTGTTTTTTGCAAGTCCTGTGTGGCTGCAAGGAATACAGACCTACACATGTTTTCTCAAGAAATAGTGCTGGGATTTTCAATGTGCATCTAGAGTAGAGATTATTCAAGATGCCCTCCTATCTCCACTTATCTGTTTCTCTCTCATTAGCTGAATGAGCTCTCTGTTTCTCATGATGTCTCTTCTGTAGACTTGCTCCATTTTCCTCTTGCTCCTCCTCCCCTACACATCTCTTCTCTATTCTTATGTCTTCTGCTTACCTATTAATTTCTCCTCTCTCACAACTCCACATGACCCATCATGGCCACCCCAGACTCTCACTACCATATGACTCATCAGCTTCAAAAATATATGCCTCCAAATAGATACCCTTTGATTGATACTAATTTTAATTTTTCCACAAATGTATTTTTCAAGTTAATTTTAAGCAGGGTTGATCCACAGATTGGTTAATTTCCTATAACATAGCCAAGAATTGATCATATGTTATAGTTACCTGTCTGTCAGTTATTACCACTAGGTTATTTATTATGTATTTATATTATAATATGTATTATATTTTACTGTATTTATACATTTGTATTATAATACATGTGCAGTTTTTTATTACCACCAGGGCATTTTGCATTTTCTCTTGGTGGTTTCCCTGGAACCTAGCATAATTCCTGGCATCTTGTAGGTACTCCACACACTGACTATGGACAAATAAGGCTCCTGACACCTTCGTTTCTCACTCATCCTCTTCTAACGCACCATCAAAAGAATAATCATTCCAAAATAGAAATCAAACCATGATATTCCCTGCTTAAAACTGTGAATGACATTTACCATCCAAATTAGTACGCAGATATTTATTGCCCACTTCTTAAGTTTTATTTCCTGCCCCTGCCCAATTTCTTGTACTTTATGCTTTTACAAAGCCAAAGCCATTCATGAAATACATTATGCTGTTTCATGTCCTTGTCTTTATACATGGCAGAATCAGTAGAAATGCAAAGTATAGGATATAAGATGAGTCTAAGAAACAGGTTGATAAGATGTCTAAATGGTATTAATCTAACTAATCTGTAAATCTCACAAAACTTACTATTGCCTTCTATGTCATAAGCATTTGGTATGTTCTTGCTAGAGTGGTTTAAAATGTGGCATTTGTGTTTTTATTTGGCTTCAGATCCAAGAGAAATGGGTGAATGAAAGGAACCTAAAAGGATGAGTTCATTGGTACATGAACAATTTCATCCTTTCTCAAACTCAATAGCTATTATTGTGGCTAACAAAGCAAGTCTTGTGAATTGAATGCAAACAAGAAGTAATCAGGGAAGTGTTTATGATGTCATCATAAATATTTATAGAAGGGATATGATGCAATGTTTTTTCAGATGTAGGTTATGAAAGGTTGGACTGTGAATGTTCATTTAGGTCAAATTATTAAACACCTGAAATTTGAGTTTTCTAATTTACAAAGTACATTCACATTTATTATCTCATAGAAACTTCAATTTCTCAATTTCCATTGGACCAGTATCTTCAGTGTATAAAGAACGTACAGTATTTCCATCCTTAAGAGTCCATCTCTCAAACTCATATTCCTCATCAGAAGCAAACTCTGTGTCTCCTCCTCTATAGCAAAGCTCACGAGTTGTCACTGTTTCCTCAGTCCCAGCATTTCATTAGTCAATAAATCTTATTGTCTCTACTTTCCAAATGTTACCTGCGATCTTACTACTTATTACCACCTCTACCTTTACCAATTTAGCGAAGTCACCATTATCACCAGCCTAGTGTTCTGAAATGCCCTTCCAACAGGGCTCTCTGCTCCCTTTCTTTCCCCTTTCTGGCTGAACAGCCAGAGTAGAGTAGTCCTGTTAAATGCAAAACGACCTTTCGGGATTCCTTTCTCATTCTAATTAAGTCTCTTTCAGAACCTCTTCTACCTGATCTAGCTTCTGCCTTTCCAAGTTTATTTCTTTACCTTAAAGTATGTGCATGTACTAGTCCTGTCTGGAATATTCTTCTACCACATTTTCCCATGATTCACTCACTACCTGAATTCCTTCTGATTCTACTCAAAGGTGATCCCTTCCCCACAATCCCATGTCCCTCAACCCACCTCACTTTTCCTTATTCACTTACCTGCCAATATATTACATAATTGCTTGATTCTTTATAGTCCCTCCTTTCTTCACTAACGCATAAGTCCAAGCACCGTATAATTTCAGGGTGCCCAACAAATAGTTGTTGAATGGGAGTATGAAACTTGAATATAAACCTCTTGACTAGAGGTTGAGTGCTTTCCATAATCCAAAAGCCTTGTTAAAAAATGATCATTTGGAGTTCCTGCAGTAGCACAATGGGATTGGTGGTGTCTTTGGAGCACTGGGACGCAGGTTCGATCCCTGACCCAGTACAGTTGGTTAAGGATCCCAGGTTGTGGCATAGGTCACAACTGTGGCTTGGACCTGATCCCTGCTCTGGGAACTCTATTATGATCATCTTTCCATTTGGGGATGTCTCCAGAATATTCTGAGGAAACATTTTGATAATTTGATTTCGGATTCTTCTAGATACATGAAGATGCATCATATTCGAGCATTAGGTCACTGCAGTTTGGGTTGGAGTGGTGTGGACTTGTGATTGGAACATCAGTAGCATCCCATTAGCTCAGAATAACCTCCCATTAATGCTTCACTGGGTAGATTTAAGCACAGTGCCAAGAGTGGCAGAAGAATGCACTCTAAAAAATAGGAATTCTGATATTAAATTTTCAACCTGGTGAAACTATAAGAGCAGAAGAGGAGACACAAGTTTTTTTAAAGCCTCTTCAGTTGATCTCCTTGTAAAGTTCATAGATAATAGTATCTTGGATACAGGATTGAGTAATCTGGAGGCTGGCACTTGAAAAGTGAATCTTCTTTTACCCCTGTAGAAATTTCTTTAAGAACTTCTACATGCCTTTATTGCCTGCAGATTCAGTGTTCTTCACCGTTGCCTGGAAGACATTTCATATAACTTCAAGAAGACTTACAGTAGGATAGGGTGGCTGCCATTTTTTGTGCACTCACTATCTGCCCAGCATTTGAAATTGTTATCTCATATGATCTTTGCATCCCTGAGGTAGGCATTTGAAGTAAATATCTAGATTTTTGTCCTGTTCACAATAGCTCCCTCTTTTTTTCTAGTAAGTGCCTCTTCCTCATCCAAACACTGGATTTCTTTTCTTTTTTTTTTTTAAATTTAATTTTATTGGAGTACAGTTGACTGACAATGTTGCATTAGTTTCAAATATACAACAAAGTGAATTAGTCATATAAATATATACATTCCTTTTTTCTCATGTCGGTTATTACAAATTATTGAGTAGATTTTCTTGTACTATGCAGTAGGTCCTCATTAATCATTTATTTTATACAGTACAAACCCTGGATGTTTTAATAAAGAATGTGCATACCGCTTCCCAACTGCTGGCCAGAGACTTATCATGTGACCAAAAATGGACCTGTTAGAGACCCCACGTGGGATTTTTATAGTGAGTGCTAAAAGGGGAAAAATATGTTCTTACCTCAAACCACAAGGCCGTAAGTCATGGCCCATAACACATCCCACTAGAAGCAGCCAGACTGGGAGAGTTTACTTGACATACAGAGAAGATAGAAACACACCAGAGACAGAACTAAAGGTGTTGGAATCCTTCTATTCTGTCTTCCTCGAAGTTGGTACTCTCTCTACTCTCTCAGTCATCTTAATGGCTCCGTTATATGAACCAATGGTTTCCTCTTTTTTGCTTATATATATATATATATATATATATATATATATATATATATATATTTTTTTTTTTTTTTTAGGGCCACATCTATACATGGAAGTTCCCAAGCTAGGGGTCAAATCAGAGCTATAGCTATAGCTCATGGCAACACTATAGCCCCAGCCCACTGAGCAGGGCCAGGGATTGAACCTGCATCCTCATGGATACTAGTCAGATTTGTTTCCACTGCATCACAATGGGAACTCCCACTTCTAGCTATTTTTATGCCATAGTTGGCAGTTGCAATTACTGGAGCCCTAAATAAGGCAGTGTATTATTTCCATGTTATAGATGTGAACCTTTCTCTAAGGTAGATAGAAAATAAATTATTTGTTACCCATTAAGTGGCTAAATGAGATTTAAATTCAGGTCTGTAGGTATCTAACCACCACCCCCTGCTCTGTTGTCCACCCTACCACACTGATCCAGCTTTTTCCCTTCCAAAGGAGTTAGCATTCAGCCAGTGATTTAACACTTGGCACAGTCTGCTTAGGGATTTGTTCTTGCTGTTGTTCGTTTGCTTTTTGATGGAGATCAGTATCTAATATAGTTGTAGAGAAAAATTTCTAGCTACCCTAGAGTCCCCACGCAAGTCTCTGTTTAAGTTTCTTTATTTGCAAAATGACCAAGTTGGATTCAATCAACTCTGAGATCTTTTTTTCTTTTTCTTCGTGGAAAGTTTTCTAAAGATCTTAGTGCTTCTAAAGATCTAATTATACTGACTGTGCCTCTAAGATTTATTTAAATATAAAAACAAAGAACCATCAAGAGGAGGTTCTCCATTAACTCTCATGATCAGAAGCCAAGTTGGCTTCCAGCCCTCCAGCAATAATTCCAGAGTGGTGCTGTCAGAGCATCAATATGTTATTATTTCCAGATCAGAGTCCTATCCTAAAGGACATGTGTGCACTGTTAGGAAGGAATTTAAAAATATCCAGAAACAGCCAACCTTTTGAAAGATGAAAAAGCAGTTCTTTTTTTTTTTTCTTGTAAATTTTAATATGTACTCCCAAATCTTGGAAACACATTCTTTTGGAGTGGTGGCCATGAGCACCTTTTTGTTTTTAGCGTTCACATAGGGCGCTTGACGACTCCCACAGAACATCTGGAGCTCCCTCGATGACCACACTGAGAGGTAAAATCAGGGCAGTGAAGCTCATGTCAGCACCAACAAGCACAGACAGGCACAGGTGTGCAGACCCGAACAGAAACACACACACATGCACACAGAGTGGCCTTTGTTTTCTTTGGAATGTGTTCTTAGCTTGGGTGCTGGGAAGGGGTCTCCTGTGGAAGCCTTTTGATAACTGCCCAAGTCTAAAATTTCAGGATAATCTTACTCTGAGTGCATTTCTGGTTTAACACTCAGGTCTTTGGATAAGAAAATCAGTTCATCTTTTTAGAATATCTTTTCCACAGATGTTCCAATGATAGTTACATTTGTATATATATGGTATTTTGTTGTTTACTGGGGGTTTTCGTCTCAAACCTTCTAAGTTATCTACCAAACCTATGAAGACGATGGTATGATATTATTTATATTTTACCTGTTTGTCTTTCATCATCACAGCAGCTGTATTATTATTTGCATTTAAAGATGAAGATCCTGAGGCTCACTTGTTTCAATGACTTATTCAGGGACACACAGCTAATAGGTGGTGGGACTGATATTCTACTTAGGCTTTGAATAGTGCAGAACAAGGGCTTTAAAGCTCAACACATCTGGGCTGGAATCCTAAGTTTGCTAACTAGTTTTGTGACCTTCAGCAGGTAACTTAATCCCTTGCATCTGTGGTCCCGCTGTCTTTAAAATGGGGTTAATGGTATCAAAAGTATAAGATTCTTTGAAGAATTAAATGAGAAACTATATAAAGCCCTTAACGCTCATCACTGGCAGTGTAGGTACTTATCAATGCCAAGGAGTTATTCATCAAATGGCTCTAGTTTTAATCCAAGCACTTTCGACTGCTTAGAAAAAAGGTGCTCTTGTCAGAGTTGGTACTGTTTTGTTGTTGTTGCTGTTGTTTTCTTTTTATGGTCTCACTTACAGCATATAGAAGTTCCCCAGGCTAGGGGTCAAATCTGAGTTGCAGCTGCAGCTACTGCAAGGCCAAATCCAAGCTGCCTCTGTGACCTATGACGCAGCTTGTAGCAATGCTGAATCCTTCCCAATAAGCCAGTCCAGGGATCCAACCATCATACTCAGAGACAATGTTAGGTCCTTAGCCCTCTTAGCCACAATGAGAACTCCTTGTGAGGGTCTTTGGAAGCTCCATGCTTTTATGGTACAAAATGGTCAGTGCAGAGGTGCCTTGAAGCCTTAAGGATTTTCTATCTCCTCACTTTATCATTAATGGAAAATAAATGCACAGGACAAGCTGTGCTTTCACAAGATTCTTCAGCAGTAAGGTTCATGGACTTGCCTACTTTGTTTTCTGTCATTCTAGTGACCCTTTAATTTCACACACACATAGAATCTAACAATCTGTGGCTTCCAGGCAAAGGAAAGAGACTGTTCCATACTCTGTCAATTCTGTCATCTGGGATTAGTATCTAACAGAGCCGGTATGTTTTATCAGAGCATACATCCGATCTTGGGTAAGCCAGCTAGCTTCTCTCTGTTCTGTGATTCCAGATCCCAGCTTGCTGCCCAGTCTATACCGGCATCTGGTCACAATTTGTGGATGAGGTGGTGCTAGATCTAAGATAAATAGAGACATGAATTAACGGTTACCACCAGTCATTGGGACAATGGTTGGATGAATTATCTATTGAATTTTTGTTTGTGAGAGACAGAAGACCCAATTCAACGTGACTTGGAGTCAATTTGCCATACTCTCTCTGGTCATGGGTCAGTTAACGAGCATCTCTTAATTTCAGTTTTCAATGTCTTAGCTTGAGGTAATAATATAGGGATGTTAAAAGGATTAAATGACACTAAGTTCAAGGTTCTTACTTACTTAACCCAATGTTTGACATGTAGTAAGTGTTCAGTGATTGTAACCCATTTTTATTTTTATTGCCATTGTTGTTTTTCTTGTTGAGGTTTAGAAAGTGCGACTTCCCATCTTTATAACTACCATGAAAACTTTTTGTTGTATAGTTTTATTTATAAACATTATCTTAGGAACTATGGTTTCTTACCGGAAAAACACTACCTTAGAGTTGAAAACAAAGTTGTGCTCAAATTTTTTACTGTCTCCTACTCACTATGGGATTGGACAACTTTCAGTTCTCCCTGAGACTCGTCTGCAGAACAGAATTAACAATACACACCTCAGATGGTGGTGTGAGTGTTGATAAGATTGTGTGGGTGGCCAAACCTAGCATTCTGCCTTATACACTGATATTTGTTGAAACTGAATCTGAATCTCAGTGTCCTTATCTATGAAATGAAGATAAGGATACTTACGCTCAGGAGATTGTGATGAGGACTAAATGCGATGATATATGTGAAAGCACTTTCTAAACATCAAAGCTCTGTGTAATAGTAATAATAATAATTACTACTGTTATCATTATTAATCTATCACTATCATTTTAGTAATAGTACTCTTATTACCAGTAAGTGGTAAGAACAGTAACTATGATTAATTAATAATAATAATTATTGTTTTTTACTACTATTAATCATTACTGCTTTGACTATATCTAGGTCAAATAGTATAGATTCTAGTATTTTTTATCCAAGAAATACCCGTGTAAGGAGATGGCTTGGATATAGCTTTTCAGGTTCTTTCATCTGTAAGATTTTGTTCAGAGCCACATTTATCACAAGATACTTGAACCAATTAAATTATGTTTCAGCATGTAAAATTGCTTCTGAGTGAAATATTTTTTTTAAATGTCACTTAAAACTAGTGAGGTTAAAACTTAGTGAAATAAAATAAGTGCTGCCCCATTTAAGTACTTAAAGGCTGTCCAGCTGCCCATCACACTTCAGATTTTCAGCACTAGCCTGGGAAGATCTCCACCCGGCACTGGTGCATGACTTATGACTAAATGAAATGGCCAGCTCAGGCGAGGTTGTTTGGAGTCTTTCATGCTGTTAGCTGTTGATGGATGGCCTACGTGTCTTTGTGCTCTCAGATAACATTTTATTCCCTGTTGCTCTTATTCCTTTTGAGCTTTAAGCACAAACATAAAGATGTATTTGTCCATGAGTATGCAAGACTCTGCCATCTTTTTTCTTCCATTTATTTTCTGATGCTGCCCAGCCCTCTTAGCTGGAAGCCAGGATCCACTCCATCAGCAAGACATGCTTTAATAGCCAAAAGAAAGCCATTTTGCTGACATAATCCTAGAGTAATATATTTCGCAGACACACTGGTTTTTTTCCCCGTAGTAAAGAATTCTACTACAAATAGTTCAGCTTTTATGAAAAGACAACAGTATCTGTTATAGGCACATTCAGTCGAGTCAGAGGACTTCGGTTTGGGCCCAAACTCTGGGATTTTCTGATGAGTGACCGTGAGCAAGCTGTGTCTCTCAAACTTAGTTTATTTAACTTGCATTCGAATCCATGCACTGCCATTTTATCTTATTAATTATGACCTTGAGCTTCATTAAGATCAAAATCTTTCATGCTTCCAAGGACACCATTAAGAAATAAAAAGGCAGCCATTAGACTGGGAGAAAATATGTGTAACTTAATAAATCTTCTAAGGGAGTTATTTCCAGAATACGTGAAGAACTTTTATAAATCCACAAGAAAAACCCAAATAATCGAGTTTAAAAATGGACAAAAGATTTTTTTGAATAGACATTTCACCAGAGAAAATACACAAATGACCAATAACCACATGAAAACATGCTCAACAGCAGTAGTCATTAGGGAAAGGTAAATCAAAACCACAATCAGATACCACCTCACATCCACCAAAGTGGCTATGGCAAGGACAGGCAATAACAAATATCGGAGAGAAAGTAGAGAAACTGGCACCCTTATGCACTGTTGAGGATGTTGTAAGAGGGTGCAGCCACTTTAGAAAGTTTGGTTATTTTTCAAAATGTAAAGCATAATAGAATTATGAAATGATTCAGCAATTTTCACTCCTAGATGTACATCCAGGAACAATGAAAATGTACATGCACACAAAAATGTGTACATGAGTGTTCACAGAAGTATTTTTATATGTAATGGCCAAAATGTAGGAACAATTCAAACAGCAATCAACAGAAATCAAGTGTGATTTAGTCATAAAATGGAATGAAAGAGAATGAAGTACGGACACATGCTACAACATGAATGAATCTTGAAAATCTTTAAGTGAAAGAGCCACATATTGTATGATTCTATTTATATGAAATATCCAGAATAGGCAAATCCATAGAAACAGAAAGTAGGTTAGTGGTTGCCAGGGGCTAGAGGAGAGGTAAATGGAGATGGGATTTCTTTTCAGGGTGATGAAATTTTTCTAAAATTGGATAGTGGTGATGGTTGCACAACTGTGAATATACTAAAACCAATAAATTAGACACTTGATAAAGTTAAATTTTATGGCATGTGAGTTATATCTCAATAAAGCTGCTTTTTTTAAAAAAAAAAAAAGGAAACTTAAGCTTTTTGATAATCGTATGGAATTGAAAAAGAATATAAGGTGCCTTTTTTTTTTTTTTTCCTAATTCCAAGAGTGAAAGCATAGTCTCTTGCTATGGTTGTGATAGTGAATTAGACACATGCCATCTTTAAAATTCCCCTTATCAAGTCTTCCCAGATAGCCTTTGCTAATTTTATATTTCCTTCATAAGCCAAAAACAATCCTTTATTAGCATTTTCAAAATCCATCATGCTGCCTGATTGGATTAAATAAACCACATTCCCCAGCGCCTCTCTCTTCTCTGTTTCATCGTTCTCAGCAATTACACTGCTTCCTAAATCACAAGAGAAAATAAAGCCTTTTCCTATAGAGAGTTACAGGAACATTCATATTGACCCCAAATATTATTTTCATGAAAACCACTTCTATTTAATTACAAACAGGTCCAATTCCCTTCTTTCTTGTTGGTTGTAAGCCTGTGGACTGGCACTAGTTTTTAATTCATGTATTAATGAATTAATTTTCAATCAATATTGATTGAGCACCTGCTTTGTGCTCAGCACTAAAATAAGCACTCAGTAAAGCACCAGGAATCTTGTTCCTCTTGGAGTCACATTCTAGTGGGAGAATGCATGTAATAAATGAACTGTGTATGTAAGAAGCTGACTAATGCTGTGCTCAAAAACTAATAAAGCAAGGTAAAGAGAGTGCCACAGTAGGGGCGTCAGGGTAGGCCTTATAACAAGGGGACTTTCGAACAATGACTTCAAGTGTGGAAACGGGCCATAGAGGGAATTGAGGAAGAGCGTTTTAGATCGAGAAAATACCCATCAAGGTGGAAGCATGCCTGGCATCTTCTAGAATCAGCAAAGGGCCTGCACAAGCTCAAATAGTGAGAAAGGGGGCATTTAGCCAGCAGTGGGGCTGGGGAGCTCATGGGGATTATATCTAAGGCCTTGTACACCATTGTAAGGACTTTGATTCTCACTTTGAAACAAAGGGGAACCGACCAGAAAGTATTTGGCTGATGAATGATGGGACCTGAGTTAGGTTTTTAAGGAATTACTCTGGCTGCTATTTTGACAACAGATGGGGGTGGGGGTGGGGGGCAAGATATGAGACAAAGTCTGGTTAGAAAACTGGTTTTCATGTCTAACTTTTGACCATCTGTGAATACACATATATATGTGTGTGTGTGTGTGTGTGTGTGTGTTGTGTGTACACCTATTATATATACATACCTGTTATATATAAATCTATACCTGTTGCTGCAATTGCATAAGATGAATCCTTTCTTAGGTCAGTTTCTCTGAGGCGTGGTGAGATTTCGGAAGTTGAAATCTAGAGGCAGATTTGAAATAAAAGACGTCAGATATCCCTTTAGTAGCACAGATCCAGTTAAAATACAGGATTATCAGGATCCGAAAGGACGTTAAGTAAGACTAAATCCTATAACAAGAGACAAAGGGAAAGCTATTCAGACACGTCTTCTCATTTGATTGCAAACCAGCGTTTGTCAGTGTGAGCCATAACCATGGTCACATTCCGCTCAGAGATCCAGGATGCTGAGACCCTTGTCTTTTCTGTTGAACATCTTTGGCGTATAATTTGTCACTCTGGGAGATGCCTTTAGTTCTTCGGGATCTGAGGATCTTTGAACCTGTGATGGCTACGCTGTGTTAACGATGATCCCAGGGGCCTTCCAGGGCTATTGTATCTGCTTAAAGGCCAGTCTTCCCGGGGCTGGAGCTAGAAGTTTAAATACACACCGGCATGCTCAGAGAAGTCAGGGATCTTGATCCCAGACCTGAGCAAAGTTGAATTTGTTATTCCAGTCACACTGTTATTTCTTTGTGTAACATAGACATTTTCTTTGCTCTGTAATCTCCTGTGATGAAAAGGACTTATAATCTCTCCCGGGTTTCCTCCTTTGCTGTGGTCTAACATGTCATTCGGGAAATCTGACCCTGTGAGTTAGGTGTTCTTTCATCGTGCTCCGAATGGGCTAAACAATGCAGAACGAGTCAGACGGGAGGTTTGATAGCTCCAAACGCGGTGCAAAAGGTAGGAGAGAGAATTGTCTTTGATTAATCTGATCACTCCCTCAGTTAAAAGAAAACCTGAAAACATGCTGACACATCACCAGGCACGAAGGAGAAAATGCAAAGTGAGAGAGAAAACAGAGGATACTGTTTAAAGGGAGTTTTTTCGAGCATTTTAGGAACTCAACTGCTTTCCTTTTCTGAGGTAAATTGGAAGAAATGCTACACTCACCATGGGAAGCTATCACTCAGATTTGACTGCAGATCGATTTTCTCATTTGAGGTCTAAGGGAAACTACTGATGATGTTCCAGTTGAATGCTTCCATGTTGATTGCTAAGTCATTTGTATTCATATCGAAAATGATATCGACGCTGCAATGGGAAGTGGCATGCCGTCGGAAAGAAAATTAAAAGGACAAAGAGCTAAGCAAAAACTATGTGGCAGCAAGAACACAGGGAAATGAACGAAAATGCACTAAGTTCCTGAGAGGTGGGATACTGAGAGATCACAGCCCTTCAGAATGTTGCAGGTTAGAGATTTGCCTGCTCCCCGGAGACATTCGTGGATATGGTAGGTGTTGGTAATGCTGTGGAACCACAACCTTTAACTGATGGTTCAAGAATAGAGCTGGGACATGATTTCATATTTAAAATCATCGAATAATGAGAGATTAAAAATATAAGCAAAAAGACTAGGGAAAAAAATCTATGCTTTGTAAAATTTTCTGATTTTCAGGAAAATATACTTTGCGTACCTTCATCTGGTAAAAGTTCTTTACCTTGTATTTTTTTTTTTCCAGGTTATATGGGTAGTACATAGGGAATTGAGTGAAATTTTTCTGTAAGAATAAATTACCTGTGTCCTCAGGCCAGGGTAAATTTTTTCTCAGCTTGAAGTTTAAAGGAAGATTTTTTGGAAAAGCTTAATGCTCAGTTATTACAAATTGTAAAGATGTTTTAGCCATTCTCAAATATATATTTTTATGTGACTAATGCAATTAGTTGCGTATTTTAAAAATCTTACTGTTTAGAGCTATGGGAAAGAGGTAGCATACTTTGCATTGTTTAAATATGTCATTGTGAGCTGTGTCTTCGTGTTGAGACAGTAAGAAACATGGAATTATGGGTACATGGGAGGCAATGGGTGTTACAAACTAGAACCAATGATTTGTGTGATTTTATAGTGATTTAACCTTGTATCATCTCATAGTTCCAGATTTACATCAGAACAGAAGGAATGTGAGTACACATTTTAAACATAGTCACTGTTTATTTGGAGATTTAATTTTCCAACTCTCTGAATGTCAGGGTTTCTAGGGGGCAGAAATTATGGCTGGCATAATTTTTTGCCTAGTGCCTAGCACAGGTTTCAGGCAATCCATTCAATAAATACTTTTGGTGGTACTGATGAGTCAATCAGAAAAGAAAAATACTTTCAACTTGGAGCATGATTAGTTCTCATAAATAAGACCACAATTTTTCCCGATCCTATTTTTTTCCCCTTAGGGTCAATTAAAAAACAAAGGGCTCACGAAAGGAAAAGCAACTTAGAATTTTTCATTTTCCCATCAAAAATGAAATTTAAAATTGGTTGGGATCAGAAAAGAACCCCTTTTTCCCTATTTTAGTGTAACTTCAGTTGAAGGTAGTTGTGAACTTTATGGAGTGTAACAGTAGTGGTCTGTGAAGAAATTAAACGAAGGTGGTTTCCTAAAACTGGAAAATGGTTAGCAGATTTCTTAATGGATTCAGAGCTGTGATATACAACTAATGTCATTGGGAATTTCTAAAATAGGATATATTTTAAAAGGGAAAAAGTATTTTAAATCTATCTAACCATAAAACCTTTTTGGAGGATGGAGCACCTGTTAATATTCATAACCTCTGGAAAATGGTTTGAGTGATGGGATGTTCCAGTGAAATAAACACTGTCTAGAGAACCAGATCAGTGTGGGTGAGAATTTCAGCTTCATTGTTTATCAACTCTATGAGTTTGGGAAGGTCTGAGTGCTAATTTTCTTATTTGTAAATAAAGTTATAATGGGTCCCTTGAAATGCTGTGAAAATTAAGTGAATGATATGAATCACCTAATACAGTTACAGGCACATATAAAGTACTGAATAAATACGGTTATATTAAGAGTGAAATGTGAAAAATAGTATAGATATTATGTCTCATTATGATTTTCTTTACTCTTCTTTTAGTGTTTTTTTAAATTGAAGTATAGTCGATTTATAATGTTGTGTTAGTTTCAGGTGTACAGTAAAATGATTCAGTTATACATATACATATATCCATTCTTTTTTTTTTTTTTTTCACTTTTTAGGTCTGCACCAGTGGTATATGGAGGTTCCCAGGCTAGGAGTCAAATCACAGCTACAGCTACTTGCCTACACCACAGCCAGAGCAATGTAGGATCTGAGCCACATCTGCGACGTACACCACAGCTCACGGCAGCGCCAGATCCTTAACCCACTGAGCAAGGCCAAGGATTAAACCTGCAACTTCATGTCCGTAAGTTTAACTTCAGTCCTAGTCGGATTCATTTCCACTGCACCACGATGAGAACTCTGTATACCCATTCTTTTGCAGGTACTTTTTGATTGTGGTATTTAAATGAGATGAAAAGCACTTAGCACAGTGCTAATTAACTCAACAAATAATTAACTCAACAAATATTAGTCTCTTTATTCCCTGTCTCATCACCTTCACAGTGTTTATAAGTTAGTTAGCATTTTGTTAAAAAAAAAATCCAGCAGATTTTTTTTTTTTTAGTAATGATACTGTTCAAATCAATTTCTAAAAAATTCCACTTATCCTTTGATATGGTTGATTCATTTATCTTTCCAACATACATTTATTAAGGTCATATTATGTTCTAAGTACTGTGCCAGGCTTCTGAGACCCAAAGTTGTATAACCATCAGATAGAGTAAACCCACAAATAAACCACTGATTATAATAATTAATGTGTTAAAACAGTAGGGTATGTTATTGCCTGCTTTGGATTCACCTATATCAGATTGGGGCATAAAGGAGGTGACTCATAACTAGACTTCTGATGGATAAATAGGTCATAACTCGACAGAGGATGGAAGAAAGACCTTCCAGGCATAACACAGCTGAGCATGATTCATTTGGGGAAAAAGCTGTTACTGTTCCTAATCATAAGAAGGGAAAGAGCTGCCTATGCTGAAAAGACAGACAGAGTCATATAAGCCCTCATAATAACTTCAACTTTATTCTAAAAGCTACACAGGACCATTAAGGGTCTTAAAGCAGAGACGGACATAGGCCATTGTGTGGAGCCAGCCTGGAGGCAGAACCTGGATGGAGTGATTTCTATGAAAGCAAGGTGGTCTTCCATAGAAGTAGAGTCATATTCTGTTTTTGAATGAAAAAATCTAGGCAAGTTTTGCTAAACCTAAAGAAAGTTCTGTTTGTGTTTAGAATAATCTTTGAGGTGTCCCAATGGCTTAGTCTGCTCTTTTTTTTTTTTTTTTTATTATTATTTTCCCACTGTACAGCAAGGGGGTCAGGTCATCCTTAGAGGTATACATTGCAGTTACAGTTTTTTCCCCCACCCTTTCTTCTGTTGCGACATGAGTATCTAGACATAGTTCTCAATGCTATTCAGCAGGATCTCCTTATAAATCTATTCTAGGTTGTGTCTGATAATGGCTTAGTCTGCTCTTGAATGGCAATTTGCAGTGATCAAAATGCAGTGTCACAATTAAACTGTTGAATTGTGTGTGCTAAAATATTTTCAAGGTTCAACAGTTAAAGCCATGGAGACGTGCCTGGAATACCTTTATTGGCCCTGATAAGATTTTTCTCTTTTTATCAATGCTTTAAGAATTAAGTATAAAGTTATTTTTTTGTAGTTGAGCTCGTTTGACTGACATAATTTTTTTAGTCACTTTACCTACATTTTTTTTCCCTATTGAACTATAGTGAACAGTGAATTCAAGTGAGAAAATAAAAGTAGGCACTACATTTTCAATTACACTTATATCAATTACTTATATGTAAACAATCCCTTAAATGCACCAGAGGAACTAAACTTTAAAGGAACCCTAGGGAAATCCTTCAGCAATAGGAATTATTTTTATAGTAAAATCACTTCCCAATTTTTTGTTTTATAAACATATATTTTGTACTATGTGGTTCCCTAAAGCAAGGCATACCTACCTACATTTAGTATGTTTAGTAGGTGGGATTACGGGCTTATACTGAAACAGTGTTGGCTCCCAAGGCAATCGTATTAGAAGCTAAGTTGTGATCTTGACTGTTTCCAGACATCAGTAAACACTAGTCAATCTTTGAAACAGTATAGAAAATCTATAGAGCCTGACAGAGTGTATCTGTCACTGCTAAACACCGCACAGAAACTAGTGTTCAAGAGCTAATTTTTGCCAATCATTAGGTTACAATCCTCTGTGCAATTCTTTATGAAAGATACTCTTTTTGTTTTTTATCTCAAGGAAGACCCCTTGCTTTAATTACCCAAGAGAAAAAAAATGTGCCCAAGACCAGGTCCCTGTGATGAAGTTCAAAACCAGTAAAATTTGAATACTCATAAAAACTTCAAATACATTATCTTTTACTGGTATTTGCTGATAGGTAGATAGCAGAAAAACTCATTTCGATCAACAAATATTTTATTTAGATGGCGTATAAACATCCAAGGCTTCCAGAAAATATTTTCATGTTTTTTTCTGGGCTGGAGACATTATCTTTCTCTTGAGACTTTAGCCATAGAACAAGCAGTATGAGCAAATGCCTGTGAGTCTGCTGTGATGAGGAAAATTGTATATCACATTTGAAGAATTACATTACTGCTTTCTCCCTATGCTATTTAAAGGAACTGCATTCAGCCTGCTCAAGAAAAAGCACATATTTCTCAGAGTAATCTATCAATCATCACATATTTGCTGTATTCAGCATGAAGTTAAGTATCGGGGGTATGCGAAAACAGTGTGAACACATTGGCCTCAGATTTGGGGCAGAAAAATAAACTTTTTCCCTAAAATGGATCTCCTTGAAAAGTCAGGCAAAAGGTTTTATTTTTGTTTCAGAAGAGAAAAGGTCAAAAGGAACATGTTCTTATTTAGTATCAACAGCTCTGTAGTACTTATTGTTACATGCTGGTTAAAGGCAGGGGCTCAAGTTATCAGTTGAGTAGAAGACTTAAAATTACCCTGACACTTGATTGCAGGATGGGATTTTAGCTGCTCCAGTGCCTCACTCTGTATCAGAAATGCAGCTTCCTCTTTAACTGCATAGCCAAATCAATGAAGGAAAGGTTCTCCAACTGAAGACAGACTAAAGAGAAGTTCCAAGATTGGAGATGTCTGGCAAAGAAGCAGTCTCCTAATCTGACAGATGATATCTTGACAGGGTCCCACCTACCAAACCATAGTCCTAACTCTGCAGTGAGATGTATGCACTGTCTATAAAGGCTATGGGGACTTCTGCTCTTAGAATATCCCCTTAAATTGCAGCTCCCCAAAATAATCTCCACTGTGCCAATCACAGTAAGTTAGTCAGAGGGCTCGGACTTCCTTCTCAGAGTAACACAGTAATTTAATTTTCTTGTGATAATTAGAAGGTTGAAGAAAATAAGCATCTTAACTAAACTTATCCAAATGATTATAGCACAGATAAAAGTAAGCATTTTAAAAGATAATCAAGTCCTAAAATTAGTATTTCTATCACGATTATTTGTATCAACTAATTAAAAGTTAGCTTTTAAATTGCCATGCCTGCTGAAGCAGCGTTTAGTTAAACAATACCAATAGAGTTCACATAAAATAGTTCTATTTAAAGCACAATCTTTCTTAATTTATGTATTATCTAAACTTTGGTGTGGATTGTATGCAAAGAAACATCCTAATCCTAGCTAACCTCACCATTAATCTTTCTTTTCTTTATTGTAGAATAAAATTGCATTCATTCTTTAAGTGACTATTCATTGAGGGTATTACTTGATTATGTTCTGTACTAAATGGTCCTGGTGATGCAGTATTTCCCAAGACTAGTCTTTGCCAGGTTCCTGCCTCAGAGGAACATGACTTCCACTGAAAGAGACAGACATATGTCAATTAGAAGTCAATCCGTGAAATGCCATCAAAGAGCTATAATAAAATTCCATGAGGCCCCAAGGAGAGCTAGCACAGACTTCCCTGAGGAGGTTATCAAGATGACAAAAGAGGCATTTCAGATAGAGAACAAAGCAGATGCAAGAGAATGATGACAGATATGGGCATGACGGGCACAGGGCAAGATAAAGTCTATGCCATGGTTATGTGTGTTGTTGTATTTTCTGTCCCCATTTCTCCCACGTCACCCCATCCTCCCAGGTGGAATGTGAACTTCTCAAGGACATGGAATTTTGACTGTTTGGTTAACAGATATATCCTACATGTGCAGAATGGTGTCTAGCACATAGAAAGTGCTCAATAAATACTTGTTAAAAGAATGTATGAGTGTTGGGGTGGAGTGTGTGCATGTGTTTGAGTTGTAATTGTGTGACTTGGAACTTAGGAGTCTCCATGAGTTCAAGTGATTTTGAAGAAACAAGCCATGGACAAGCCTTTTTATTTTTTGTTTTTGTTTTTTTGTGTTTTTAGGGCCGCACTTGCAGCATATGGAGGTTCCCAGGCTAGGGGTGGAGTCAGAGCTGTAGCTGCTGGCCTATGCCACAGCCATCGCAACACCAGATCTGAGCTGCGTCTGTGACCTACACCACAGCTCACAGCAGTGTCAAATCCTTAACCCACCAAATGTGGCCAGAAATCGAACTTGTGTCCTCATGGATGTTCTGTACTAAGTGGTCCTGGTGATACAGATTTGTTTCCACTGAGCCACGGCGGATGGGAATTCCCATGTTTTGGTCTTTGATCCCCTTACCTTTTTGTGAATACTTGACCTGGAAGAGGATTTTATTTTAAAACTAAGGGTCACTTTGTGGCCTTTATTACAGCAGCAAAGTTTCAAAGCCCTGGAAGATCTTTTTATCAGTAAGAAGTATCATAATCTACAGGCAGGAATAAGTCAGGTTTAGGCTTGTGTCCATAACATGCTAAAACCAGGTAATAAATATTCAGGCTCTGTGACATTTTAGGAAGCCCTATTCAAGGATATTTAGTGTAGGCTCTTGGTGTTGATTTCTTTTTTTTTTTTTTTTTTTGTCTTTTTGCCATTTCTAGGGCCGCTCCCGCGGCATATGGAGTTCCCAGGCTAGGGGTCGAATCGGAGCTGTAGCCACCGGCCTACACCAGAGCCACAGCAACGCGGGATCCGAGCCGCGTCTGCAACCTACATCACAGCTCACGGCAACGCCAGATCGTTAACCCACTGAGCAAGGGCAGGGACTGAACCCGCAACCTCATGGTTCCTAGTCGGATTCGTTAACCACTGTGCCACGATGGGAACTCCTGGTGTTGATTTCTAAGGAAGCAACAGAAATACTCTGTGGCCTTTCTTAAACATGGGATGCCATGATGGATCAGTAAACACAGCTTTGGAAGAATTGTCACGAGCTTCGGTAGACATTATGTTGTGGAAATCCAAAATATTTAGTTGTATAGTTAAAAATCACTTTCTACGGTACAAAGGACAAGTCTTAGAACTGGACTTATAATTCAAATTTTCAAATATCATCAAGTCTCACTATGTTGGCTATAATTAACTTTTTAAGACAGTAAAAGAAGAGATTATCTATACATCTCTTATCCTCTTATATATTATTTGGAAAAATTCACTATAGGTGACATATTCTAAAGGTACCATGTAACAGTTTTCCACTTCCCCCTCCACTGATGCAGTATCTGTGGTAATTAAAACATGTAATAATAGGAATCCAAAGGTAAAGATGAAGACAAAGGGTAGAAAATGCATGAGAATGTGAAATAGCGTAGCTGGTTGGGAGAACTGAGTGACGTGAGTAGGTATTAAAGGTTGCATCAAGGGGATAAAGCTAGAAAGTCAGTCAAGCCGCAGCTTATATGGGGTCTGCTGTGACCCAGAGACTGTTTCCACATAAGTTTTGAGACGTCATGAAAGTTTTTAAGCAGGAATCGGGCCAGATCATCCTTTAAAAGGACAGTGATTCATAGGTAAGGCTCAAAACAAGAGAACTGGTTAAGAGCCTGTTGTGGCAATCCAGAAAAGAGATACTATTGACGTAAAATCCATCATCTGTGGCCAGATAAAGAGGAAACCAATTCAAGAATGGTAAGAGGTCGAATCCTCCAGGCTGAATGACCACTTGGGCTGTTCCTTGCTTGTTTATGACATTGGTAAAATTTGGCAGACTGATGGCGGCTAAGACATTTCCCACAGCTATGACAGTGTCCCACTTTGCTTTTATTGGTAGAGACAGTGGTGATTAGATGGGAAGGTAAAAATGATTCTCAAGTTGCTAGCTTGTTTTACCCTGTGCATTTTGTGTTAATTATCTCTGTGCATGCGGGTTTGTGTGTGAGTGTGCATGTGTGAGTGTGTGACTGCCTAACATAGGTACCTGGCACTGAGCACAATAATACACATTTTAAATGAACATCTAAAAATAATAGCTATCACATTTAGAGTGCCTACAAGATATTTATTCATGTGTCATTTCATTTCATGATCATTTTGCAGATTCACAGTCATCTAGGGACACCTATTTAGATGGAGCTGGGATACAAACCCACATCCACCAGACCTGAGGGCCCCATGTCATTACCATTACGCTGACTTGCAAGGAATGGATAAAGGAATGATGGCTGTCATGGTGGGAGAAATTTCAGGACGGGACCAGTGAGGAAGCTCAGCTTTGTAAAGAATATACAAGATATTTTGGTAGCTTTAGCTGTGATTTATTGCCTGTTTCACAGCTAAATGGATGAAAGAAGGTGGAGAAAAGAAACTTTTCTTTTTTAAATCTAAACAATGAAGAACACTTTTGGTACTTTATTCTTGGGTAAACATGACTGATTGGGAAGACATTTGTTATTCTAGCTAACCCAGACCTTTAGAGTTGACCCAAACACATGTTCCCTTTTGTATTCCTCATTAAAATAGTAAGTCTCCTGCATCATGGCCTTTCCTAGTTTTGGAATCTGTTTTAAGACAGAGTAATATACAGCATTTGTAATATGACCTAATATACTAAGGCTGATGCTCCCTGGATAATAGGCAGTTACTAAAGAGTACTGTTTTCTGCATTTCTTGGTTTGGGCCGGTTTGACTTTCTAGACTCAATGGCTCTGAATCCCATCCCGTTTGGCTACATCACCTTGAGAATGACATTAGTATTTTCTCCCTGATTTTCACCCCCAATTTTCTCTCTCGTTCACTTTGCACTTATTTTTATCACCAGCATTGTTTGCCAACAAACACCAGCAAACAGCAAGGAGAGCCAGAGAGCAGCCAGTTTTGTATTTTTCTTCCTGGTGAGGGTTCTGTGCCTAGTCCTTCTAGGTAACTTTGAAAACAAAAAAATCTGTTCTCAGGATATTTATTAGTTAGATTTGCTAAGATTAACCTTGGATGTCCTTAGTGGTTTAACGTATGTAGTTTAACGAATGCAGACCTTTAAAACTATATAATTAGATTAAGTGCTGTATTTTTTTCAGATTTCAATACGCCGTTATATACTCAGGCAAGGAAAATTATTGCTAAGAAGAGACGCTTGAAAAGTCAGTAAATAATATGTTGTGCTTAACAAACAAAAAAGCGGTTGGCTCTGTTTTCTTCTTTTGGGGTTTATTTTGAATGTTTTTGAAAGAAACGTTAATTCGCAGAGCACTGGTTTCCTCCCTGTCAGTTGTCCCAGTTTTTACTGTTGTTGTTGTTTGTTTTTTCTAAACGATGGTAAAGCTTTGCTATATGTACCTTTTTTTTTTTTTTTTTTTTTTTTTTTTGCCCCTAGACGTTGGACATTTTGGAAACTGGCTAAAGCTTATCATTGGGCTTTTAGGAGTGTTTTCAAAAGAGGTAATCATTTGATTGTTTGGAATTTTTTATACAAAATCTATGTAGAGAGTCATCTTTAATGATCTAATAATTGAACCACTAAAGGGAAGAACTCCCATATTTAAATTAAATATTTTAGTAAGCATTCTCTTGTTTAATTTAGCTTTAATTGCATTATTAATTGTCATGAACAAGATATTCCTAGGGAAAGAGCCAAGCAGATCAGCTAATTGCAGCTTTTTACTGCTTTGAATGATAAAGTGTCTTTGATTTGGTACTGAGCCAGGAGGGCTTGATTGATAATATCTGTCTCAGATGTCACCCTGGGAGAAAAGAATAAAACCTCAGTAGACTTGGTGCATTGCAGCTGTCTCCGCTGCTCCAATTTCTCTGTCCCATTGACGTCATTGAGAGGTTTCAAACCAGTCCAGAGTGTCTAGTAAACCTGCACAGAAATGAAATGAAGAAACAGAAAAACACTGATTCATAAGCCAGCCCTCACTCCAGAGAGGTAGCTGTTATATTTTCTCGGATCATAGGCAGACTTTTTCTGCCTCCCTGCACTTAAAAAAATTATTAAAATGTCAGTGGCTATCCAGAAATGTGGGAAAGCCTCAGACAAGGAATGTGAGTTGCATAAGCCCTTCTAAAAGCAGATTATGTCTCAATGGGCCACATTTGTCCAGGGTACTCAGATAACATAACCTGCATGCAGCTTGTCTGTCACACCAGGAATATCTGAAGGAGAAAGTGACAAGGGAACTGGCTTTCCCTGGGGGCAGGGCTGGTCTAACCAGGCACCCATTTCCTCCTCTCTCTTCACACGCAGCCTTTTGTGCTGAGCTCTAAGTGAAGGGCACCCAATGAGCGGAGTTACAGTATTTTCCAAGGAAGATGACAAACTCTCACAGTTGTATTTTTTTTTTTTTTAATGAATTTAGCAGAGAGAAAATACACAGGAGGAAGCAGAGGAGGGAAAAAAAAAAAAACCATTTGGCAATGTTTTTCTTTTTTTAAAGCTGCTTTGTCAGCTTAATACATTATACATTAAGTATATGATAAACGCTCAGCCTCAAAATAACTTATAGGAAATCTTTTCTACGTGCTGTAGCAGGGAAATTTTTCTTAAAATATGTGTCCAAATACTGATTTTTCTTTCTTTCTTTCTTTCTTTTTGCCTTTTTAGGGCTGCACCCATGACATATGAAGGTTCCCAGGCTAGAGGTTGAATAGGAGCTACAGCTGCCGGCCTACACCACAGCCACAGCAACACAGGATCCGAACCACATCTGTGACCTACACCACGGCTCATGGCAATGCCGGATCTTTAACCCACTGAGCGAGGCCAGGGATCGAACCTGCATCCTCATGGATGCCAGTCAGATTCATTTCCACTGAGCCACGACAGGAACTTCTAATTTTTTTTTCCTCTGCTGGCCACTGGAACTGCTGGCAGAAGGAGAATGCCTCCTTTACCCTTCATATGCATACCCTGGCCTCATGCTCCAGCAGGCCTGGCAGGGAAAGACTCACCATGATTGGGTAGCTTCCATTTCTTATTGAGCCAACAAGCTACATGGCACACGATTGGAAAAGAGCTGAATCTTTATAACATCTGAAGTTCATAAAACATCCCTTTCATTTTTTCACTTGAAGTCTGACAGACAACCCTGTGAGGTTCATAATGTAATTGTCATCACTTTACAGATCCTGCCTGAGCTACTCATCTTGTAAAAGGCAGGGCTCAGATTCCAGTCCATATTTTTGGAACGCTACCTCCACCCTCTGCTTTCTTTACTGTATGTTCAAGGAGGTAGTAGTTTTTTTTTATCTTATTGAGACAGGCTGAGACCTGGGACCCTTTGCTGCAATGGCTGCAAAGTTTGCACCTAGATAAACGTCTCCTCAGACAACAAAATACAAAGAAATTATAAGGGACTAAAAATAACTGCACACATGTGTAGTTGGGGTAAATTATGGTCAGGAAGATGCAAAAAACCTAAAAACCCAACTGCCCCTTCTAGAAGTTTGGAGAGTAAAAGCAGGTCACTACACATGCCCCTTACACACACGACCACCAAAGCAGTAGGTAGACCACCTAAGCCCCCCCTCTGACAGGACCATGGACCCACCCCTGTCCTCCTCCCATAAAACCAGCCCACACCCCCTTTGGGGAGGGAGTGAGCAAAGGAATGTGTTGCTTGTTTTTGCTCTCCCTTGCTGCAACAGGGGCCCCAATAAAGACTTGCCTGAATTTGTTGCCTGGCCTCTTGTCAATTTCTCTTGATTAAGGAAGACCAAGAACCCAGGTCACATTATGACCAATCTTTGGGAATTCCTTCAACTTAACAGATAGGTGTTGACCATTTACTACATGTGGTAGGTGCTTTATGGTAAAACTACGTAAGACACAGTTGTTGGCCTTAGGGAACGTAGAATACTGGGGCTAAGACACTGATCCACATATACCTACATTACAAGGCAGAATAAGATAGGTGTATAAGTCGAAGTCATGGTGTCTGATCAGTGCGTTTGGAATGAAGTCCTTCAGGATTTATATGAAATCAGCCTTCACATGCTAATGTAAATGCAGCATATACATTACGAAATGCTAACACATAAATCCGGGAGGACTGGTAGTATTTCAAAAGATAAAGATGGTGGGTGCAGCCATGTGGGCAGAGGGACCAGCAGGAACAGAGTCTAACAGGCAAGGTGGTCTGAGCAGGTGGCAGGAATGAGACAAAGGATCTTACTTTGAAACGGAAGGCTGGGATCTGGTGAAAGTTCAGTTAAGGCCATTATCGGCAGAGTTTAAATGCCAGGGAGAGGAGTTTGTAATAATGAGACACTTAAATGCTTTAATATAGGGACTAAAACCATTAAATCTGTGCCTTAGTGTAAGTGGTTAAGCAGCCATGTGTAAGGTACATGAGAGAATAGAAAAGCGAACTCACGGTACCAGTTAGGGGTTTCCATAGACTTGGGGTGGGTAGGGTGCAGTTTAAGGAAATAGGATGTAGGGCTATAGGAATTCATTCATTTGTTTGAAAGTATTTATTGAGCACCTACTATGTGTCAGGCACTATTCTAGGTAAGAGAGTATGACAGACTTATAAGCTGCCTATCTCATAGGTCTTTTACTCTATAAAGGGAAAAATGGAGAGGAGATAATTTTCCAAGGACAAAGGGCCTGGAACTAACAAGTGGTTCTGAATGGAAGAAGAGTCAGTGCTGACTTGGAAAGTCCTCTACCAAGAGAACATGTCCCACAGCCTGTTTGCTTAAAAGTGCCCTTCTTCTAAAAGTCAGCCCTCTTTTGGCACTGCAGTAACACTTCACATGGGCATGATATGGCTCAACGCATGAAGCGCTACATCATTATTATAAAGTTTGCATGGGATTTTTTTTTTTTTTAGTGCATTTTCATTCTAACAAAATAGAAACATTTCAGTATGTTTAATTGGGTAAATTGCTTTCCATTTTACTTTCAAACCAGAGTCAAAATACATTTCCTTCTTTCTTCCTTCCTTCCTTTCTCTTTCTCTCTCTCTTTCTTTCTTTCTTTCTTTCTTTCTTTCTTTCTTTCTTTCTTTCTTTCTTTCTTTCTTTCTTTCTTTCTTACTTTCCTTTCTTCTTTCCTTCCTTCCTTCCTTCCTTTCTTCCTTTCTCACTTTCTTTTATGACTGCACCTGCAGCATATGGAAATTCTCAGGCTAGGGGTCAACTCGGAGCTGCAGCTGCTGGCCTAAGTCACAGCCACAGCCACAGCAACACCAGATCCAAGCCACATCCGTGACCTACACCGGATTGCAGTGCAGTGCTGTATCCTTAACCCACTGGGCGAGGCCAGGGATTGAACCTGCATCCTCATGGATACTAGTTGGATTCTTAACCTGCTGAGTCATAACAGGAACTCCAGGAATGTTATTTCAAAGGAACATTGCTTGGAATTTACCTTGCCATATAATCTTTTTATCTTATTGCTGCTGTGACTCTGCCTGTTTTCTAATGTCATATACATTATGAAAATGATATTACGTATTGTGTGTCGAGCTGCTAAAATGAGTGCCAGTGCCCTCTGGGGAGGGATTCAATGAGGCCTTAATGTTTTGATACATTTTGTGAGCTATGTCATCTTAAGCATTTAACAGTTTAAATATCGAATCATCCTGAGTTTAGTTATATGAGTGATAGAGCATAAGTGATTTTTCCTACATATCTAAAAGTCTCAGAACTTATGTATTGTGCTGATCAATGGTTTAAATTACAAAGTAAGTTTTGTTTGTTTATTTTTTTTTTACCATGAGTATTTAAAAATTAGCAGACATTAAGAATCTTACCTCACATTCCAAGTAAATGTGAGCCCTGTAATTAGATTATCATCCGGGCAATAGAAACCCTGAGGATTTTGATAATGACCCCCTTTATGCGTCTGCCTTTTGTCAACTAAGAAGCCACATGGAAACTGAAATGGGGAATTGAGAACATTACCTGGATAATTATCTTTGAGGAGTCGTATGAGTAAAAATAAGATGATAATAAAATGACCTTCTTATGTTGATAATTACCCTCAGCAAATTGCAGATTTACTGAAAAAGCTTTCCTCTGCATACAGTTCCTGATGCGCCACGCATGTGCCTGAAATAATGGTCCCTTTCTCTGCCTCTTAGACGCTTTTATTTTGTAATCCTTTCTGTCCAGCTGAATGAAGATAGAACAGATCAGTGATGCATTTGATCGGTGACCCCTTTTTGCCTATACAATGTTCGTTTTTAAAACTAGGGATCATGAACCCCCCTTGTCTTGTTGTTTAGAATTTAGACTCAACTGAAGTGGTACCATTTTCCGACAAACCTTTCCAAAGTCTATCCACCACCCTTGGCCGTTCTCCCCATCCTCTCATCCTGTACCGCCCTTTCTGCTCTCTTTGCCATTGCCATATTGTGTTTATCAGTATATTTGCTTTTTTTCCTCTCTGGACCATGACGCCTTTGAGGAACGTGACTGTTTCTTTCATTCTTATACTTCCCTCTACAGCCCTTAGTAGAACCTCTGACACACATTAGCTCCTCAGGAAACGCAGGAAATGTCAGACTGAACTTTTGACGCCGAAGACATGGATTTCATGGCTTTGGGGGAAAGTTTTGTTTTCCTAAGAAAGAGCTCTTTTATGTCTATTATGCCTAATAGAACGGCTACGTCGGTCATCATCTCTCAGGGTAATTTTCTGAGTGGTGAAATATATGCGAGTAATAATAGTCATAATAACAGCAGCAGTACCTACATTGACTGAGTATTTAGTGTTGCCAGGCCTGTGCTAAGCATTCAGTACACAATACTATCTTGGTCAGTCCAGGTAAATACCATTATCTTCATTTTGCATATGGAGAAATAAACAGGTTAAGTAACGTGCCCAAAGCCACAGAAATATTAGCAGTGAAAAAATCAAAAGTATCTCAATTTTTTTCTACCTTGAAAACCGACTTTTAACAGCTAGGGGAGATTGGCAAGTGAGCATCTAACAAATCCATTGGAAAAGATATGGATTTTATGGAACATGATAGTCACATATGAATGAGATGACTGTTGACATGTCTGTTGGTTCAGGAAGATATATGATTTCATTATCGTAGCATGGAGAGAAGAGTTAGATGTTCCAAAAGAAGGGAAGTTTGCGTTGTTTGTCTAGTCTTTTAGCATCGGTATATATTTGGAAACATGATTATTTTTAACTCACCTTTGCATTGATTCTTTTAATATGAAAGATACTCTTTATAAAACTGTCCCTGTATAGATAGGGAGTCAAAAGATTTGAATTCTTTTTTTTTTTTTTTTTTTTTTTAGAAGATTTGAATTCTAATCTCAGCTTTGTATTTTGCTAGCTGGTATGACCCTGCACGTAATTCCTTAAAGATCCTGAGCCTATTTCTTAGTCATCCAACTGGATGGAGTCGTATCTGGGTTCACCACACCCTATACCTTCCTATCCCTCTGCTGTGCCTGATATGCTTCTGAGCAACCTCTGAAATCCAATATCAACTTGATTTGGTGACAGAAAGTTTGTGGGGATACTTGTAAGTGGATATTATCATCCTATGCTTTATAATAATAGTCTCCACTGGGTTCTCCATGGTTTGGGATAAAAATGAAACTTAATGAGTGAGGGGGACAACTATTTTGAAAATATTAGTAACTTTCCTACATTTGGCCTTTTAACCTTTAGAAGCATTGATGGAGACACTTTTAAACTGATTCTAGCTGACATTTGGAGGAAAACTGTAAAATGAGGTTATTATCTATATGGATTGTTTATATGAAGCTCTTAGCAAAGTAAAAGGGACACTTTAGGTACTGCAACTTCAGCATCAAGTGGGTTTTGCCACAGAAAGATGCTTTTAGTGGCTGAAATCATAGTGATTGAATTATTATGCTGAAAGGAACCTTGAGGAGCCATCTATCTGGTCCACCTTTCTGCCTGGGGCCATGTCACATTTGAGCTATAAAAAGAGATTAGAAATCTTTTTTGTTTTTGAAAGGAGATTCCACAACTACCCCTATCCTTTTCTAGTAATCGACACGCTCACCTGTCAGCAAATTGTTTTTCATAGTTAACCTAAATCCCTAGGGCTGCAGTTTGAATTCTTTTTATTCCATCCTTAGAGGTAAAACACAGCCAGTATAATAACTCCTCATGTCCATGAAGATTGTTATCAAGATGCTATTCAGGGAGTTTACATTGTGGCTCAGTGGAAACAAATCCAGCTAGTATCCATGAGGACGTAGGTTCAGTTCCTGGCCTCTCTCAGTAGGTCGAGGATCTGGTATTACCATGAGCTGTGGCGCAGGTCACAGATGTGGCTCAGATCCCACATCGTTGTGTCTGTGGTGTAGGCTGGCAGCTGTAGCTCCAATTCAGCCCCTAGCCTGGGAACCTCTATATGCCATGGGTGCAGCCCTAAAAAGCTCCCCCCGCCAAAAAAAAAGTCACATCCCTTTAACCGTCTCCTCATAATTCCTAACCCTTTAGTCACCTTCCTCTTGCACATATGAACTCGCCTCATGTCTTCATCGTCTCAGTTGTGAGTCCCAGAATGATATATGATAGCATATTTGTCTATTATACCTTGGGAACTGCATAGCTGAATAGCGTATATGAACATGATAATGTGGATTCTGTTTCTATTTAAGCAAACATATGCTGAAAACTTCTCTTAATGTTAAAAATGCAAAGCATTGTATTAACAGCAAGAGAGATTACAAGGGTGTGCATTGCCTTAAAAATCCCAAATTTATAAAAATCATAAACTAAAAACTAATAAGGGAAACTTTTAAAAATAATTCATGGCCACTTTTCCTCTATTCCCAAGCTAATATATATCTTTTTTTTTTTTTTTGCTGTGTCAGTGGCATGAGGAAGTGCCTGGACCAGGGATCAAGCCCATGCCACAGCAGTAACCAGAGCCTCAGTAGCGATAACCTGGGATCCTTAAGCCGCTGAGCCACCAGGAAAATCTGCTAAGCAGAATTGTGATGTAGTAAGACAAGAATAAATTTTGGTAGCAAACAACTCCAGTCTCAGTCCTGGATGTAACTGAATTCACTGGGCAAATATATTCTAACTTATAAGCTTACTTTCCTACTATGTTACATAAGATGATAATAATAAAAATGGTAAATTCCTTGAAGGCAAGGACTATTTCTTATTTTTGTATCTCTAAGACTTAGCCCAATCCATATCATAAATTAACAGTCACTTAATATTTGAATTTTGCTGAAGGGTTGCTTGTGACAATTAAATGAGATTTATGTATGTGAAAATATTTGGTCAACTACTGAACCCTACATAACTGTGGGTCATTGCTATTAATTTTTAAAGATTCATTATTAGTAGAGACTTTAAAAAAAATTAGACTTGGATATGCACTTATCTTTCCAGGAACATTCTGCTATCCACTTGTATACTTTATAAAGTCATATCAAAATATGTTCCCTAAAATGAATAATCAGTAGCACACAGCTTACTATTTGGAGTTAAATGCTTAGGCTCTTCTGATGAGCAATCTGAGAATGACAAAGGAACTCAAAATGTGACTAAGGTGACCTCCTGGATTCAATCAGAAGTCACCATGGCACCTGGAGAACAGAGCTACTCTGAAAAATTTATATTTTTCCAGGGCTCCCATGACTGTGTACATATTCCTGTGGGGGAGAGAAAGTCAGTGATGTCTTTGACTGACAAAGGCACCCAAAGGTTTTAATAACATTATTTTATTTATTAACAACATGGATAAAAGGAGTCTTTGAGGTACTTGATCTTCTTCCATGGGGAACATTGCCAGAGGACCAGAAGAGTAATACAAGGGAAAATTTTATATCAGAGACTTAAAAAAGGAATTTTTGTGAAACATAGTTTCTTCTTTCTAAAGAGCATCCTCTCCTGTCTTTGTACTTGACTTACAAATATTTGACTCGAAGAACTTGAGCTTGTCATCAAAGTGGTTTAGGGTGAGATCTTAGCTCTGCCACGCAAGTAGATCCTTGGGAAAATTACCCAGTCTCTCTAAACTGTTTTTGCTGGGACGTGGGAAAGAAGTTATCAAGTTCTTAAGACTCCTGGCACTATGGGGTTTTTGGCAATGTCATTACCTTCTTCATCTTCTGCTATCCTTCTCTTTTGGCTATCTTGTTAGTGGGAATTGGCTAGTTAATATTATTTACAAAACTAGTATTTCGGTGGCTTTTAAGAGACCCCTGCAAGAGGAGCCAGAAACTTTGATAAAGCATTTTATTGAATTTCTTTCCAAGAGTGATATTAATTGCTTGATAAAGACACAAAGCTATAAATCTCTGAGAACATGTTCGTACTTGAGAAACCAAGTCAAAAAGTTATATCTTTAAAAGTGAACATTGATTACAACCTGCCAAGGCCTATACTATGGGAAAAAAATTCTGGACAAGGAATCAGAAGGCCTGGGTTTGGAGCCAGCTCTGCCACAAATGAGATAACCTTGGGCAAGTCACTTTTCTTTATGGGATCTTAATTGCTTCGTCTTTGAAATGAGAAGATTATAGCCAAGGCTTTCCTGTATCAACAGTTTAGGTACTGAGATTGAGATACTATTACTCTTTCAAAGAGATTCTGCCTGGAGCACTGCAAGTTTGGGGTTCCACCTTGCTCTGCTACCAGAACTTCTGACCTGGAGAACTTCTGCAAAGTGACACAGTCCATGGGCCGGCACATCTCTGTAGGGAAAATATCAAGAGCCCCCATGTGCACACAAGAAGATGCTGGAGGCACTCTGCCCCCTAACATTTTTTTTCATGAAGATCATACTATCTTGATTAGTAAGAAAGTATATCACCAGTTAGAAATGTAGAAAGAACAAAAGCAACAAAAAGAACACTAAGCAGGAGTTCAGGATAAAGAAAATGACAGAAAGAGAGTAAAAACCATATATATCTGAAATCGGACAAATAATTTACTTTGCTAAATCAAATTTCAGAGATTGAAATCTGAAGCAGTATTTTGTTGCTGCAGTCTCTGTTGAATTTGCCAAATAAGAATGTCATCTTAATAATTTAATTTTCATGGAGCTGGAAAGGTATAAATATTTGTGACTCTCCCACTTACAGCCTAAATTAGATCTCTTTATCTGGAATAAAACAATATATTTGAAAAGCTCATATTTTTATTCTTTCTCTATGTTCTTTGGACTTGAAAATGGACCATATTTAATTATATGCTTGGCATAGGACCATATTCTTGGCCGTAACAGATGATAAATCAACTCACTTCACCCAACCAAAAAAGCAAAATAATTTATAGATGTTGCTATCACATAGCTATCAGCAGTGTTATCTACTGTTAAAGAGAGTAGGAAAATCAGCCAGAGGCACACATCATATTTATTGCTTTTATAAGCAGAATATTCAAGAATGTTGCTTCTTACAGTAAAAACTGAATTGAAATACCCTGCAGACGCGCCACCTAAACTACAGCGAAGAACCGTCTTTGCTCTTTTCCTGTTGCTGATCAGGGAGAATCCCCAGTCCAGAACTTAGAATTCATATTTTTTGTATACATTTATTTTTTCTCTCAAAAGATCCAAATTAAAAAATAAACTGATTTAAAACTTAAGGGTAAAGTAAATAAGAAGTACATGGACAAACTTTAGAATCCTTAACAACTTAAGAGTCATCCTAAAAGAGTTTAAAATGCATTAGCATTTAATTTGAGAAAGAAAAGGAAGACCCAATTGCTATATATTTCTGTTCAGAATTTACTGCTGTTGCCCTGGAATAGGAAGGAACAGGTTTCTGTTGAGTTGGCAAGTTAGAGTGCTTGAATGGAATAAAGAGAAGTAGGCCAAGGAAATCACACTGCTTTTAGTACTATTTTTGCAAAGAGCTTTTTTGGACCAAGTCCATGACTGTTACAAGTAAGTAGTCAGTTGTAAGAAGAATGTGAGTGGCCATCAAGTAGGCTGTGGCTTTATATTAATACACTATTACTGTTACTAATGTTAATTTGAATCTGGAGATTTATGAGCAAACCAAGTGGCTGATATTCTGCAATGAGCCTCAGGTCCCTTTCCTAGTGAGTCCTGGATGTGGAGGTCATTTATTAAACCTGATACAAAAATCCACTTTCTTGAGTGCTTGCAAAATAGTTGGGGTTCGGGTTCTACATCTTAACTTTATACTCACTCATCATGGTATTCTTAATTTCTCTATTTTACATAAGAAAAAAGAAAGAGAAGAGTCACACAACTGGGAAATGGCCCTTCCCAGTCAAGATTTCAAATCCTATTCCCTTTTGTCCATATCCTCTTGCCTTCCCTAGTATTTTTCTGCATTCATATGGACTGCTCCATTGTTCTTCAAGGCATGGCAGTATTTGTTCTCCTGCTGGGACTTTTCTAGACACATAGAATAACTGCAGAGGTGAGGGGGGGAAAGGTGAGGGAGAGAGCTGAAGCAGCATACCAGGAATCCGGAGTTCATAAACTCTCATCTAACAGGACATTGGTCAGTGGTGGCAGTAATATGGTTTCCAAATGGTCAGTCGCAATCTCACTTTTTTCACACAACCTCTGCTACTCCTACCACGACCTGCACTGCTACGCACCCTCACATCTGGGGCCTCTTTTTATTTCTCTTTCCAATCCAGTTTCCTTCAAAGCATAGGGGTGAAATTTAGTTATTGGGGTAGGTTCAAATGATCTCCCAGGAAGCTTTTCTTTCAGGGCCCCTGAATGTTCAATAGGAAGAGGCTATTTGGCCTGGAGCACAGATAGAACTTCTCTGGGCCACACAGCCCATCTCTGCATGCCAGTACCTCATCCCACATATAGCCCAGTGACCGAAGGATAGATGCTTCTGGTAACCCGGAAGAGGAAAGTGGAGGAAACAGCAAGAAGGTAGAAGACTTGGGCATGCCAAGTGTATAAACAGTTCTTAGCTTTTTTTTTTAAGTCTTTTGGGTGAAATAATAGTAAATGACACTGTAGGATGTGGGTCATCTTTATTATAATGGCCTTTATTCATTTTGGCTGCAGCCAGCTGGGTTCAGCAATATGCTTGCTAGGAATCTGTCACAGCTGAAGAGACGGGTTAGTGCCAGAGCTGGGATCTGACCCAGGTAGCCCAAATGTGTAGTCTCCATGGTGACCTATAGGGAAGAGAGCGTGGAACCCATATAATCATATGTGGAATTTCAGAGTCTTGTATGATCTTCCAGCTCGTGGCCTGGTTTCCTTTGTCTTTGAATTTCTAATATGTGAGTTTAAAACATGTAAATTAAGCTGAAGGTGGGCTATAGGGTTAACTATGAGCTAGATTCTGCATTGTGGCATGCTTAAGATGGATGTTTACCCCCATTGCTCTTTAATGCTTTCTTATTTGTCTTTCTCAGGCAAAACATCCAAAGCTGAACCCACTTTTTGTTGAAGTAATACCACGATTTATACAGAAAGAAAATCCTACATTTTTTTTTTCCAAGCTTTGCTGAAAGTAATGGAACTGAGTAAAAAAAGCACAAATCGTGGGGCAAAAGCTTACAAATTTTCAACTCTGAGATAAATGTAAAGTTAAAAGATTAAGAATTTTTCAGACTCACAGACAGAGAACAGACTTGTGGTTGCCAAGGGTGGGGGGAAGAGAGTGGGATGGACCGGGAATTTGGGTTAGTAGATGCAAACTATTACGTTTAGATTGGGTAGACAACAAGGTCCTACTGTATAGTACAGGGAACTATATCCAGTCTCCTGGGATGGATCATGATGGAAGATACTATAAGAAAAGGAATGCATATATATTTAAGACTGGGTCACTTTGCTGTACAGCAGAAATCAGTACAACATTATAAATCAACTATACTTCAATGAAAAAGAAGAAAAAAAGATTAAGATTTTATTGAGAAATAATTGACATACATCACTGTATAAATTGAAGGTATACATTTGTCAGTTTGATTTACATATATTGTGAAATAATTGCCATGACAAAGTCAGCTAACTTCCAAAAAGATTGTTTTAATTTTTTTAGAATAACTTGTTTATAGTCATGTTACTTTTTATTATCCAAAAAATTGTTGGTCTTGAGTGCCATCATGTATTCTTAATAATATGTATGGTTTATAATGAGGTTGTTATATTATTTATTGATTAAAATTCAGTAGCAGAATTAGAGCAAATGAGGTGTTTCTTAATGTGATGTATGGTTTAAGCCTGAAGAATTTAGAAACCAAACCCCAGTTATTTACACAGATGGCATTTTGCTATCATCATTATTTATGAAGCCATAGGCCACTGCAGATACAAATTAATTTCCTACCATTAAATACCAACAATTTAAGGCAAATGAAAAACATTTTCATAAGAGAAATTTGTTTTTAATAATAGCTTACTTAACCCTTTTACTGATCTTGTTAAATGCCGTTTCTCTTTATTTTCCATAGTTGTAAAATGTAAATCTTATCACATTATACTACTGCTTAAGATCTTTCAATGGCTCCCCAGTACTGATAAAAGAGAGATATTCTCCATAATCTGATTTACAAGTACTTCACAGTGGAGAGTCTCAGAAACTGATTCAGGTTTTTGGGTTTCTGAATTTTTTTAAGTTACTGGGAGATATCATCTGCTTAATTTCTTGTATGATTCATAGCTGGAAAAACAAAACAAAACAACAAACAAAAACTATTCTAGGATGCACTCCCAGTTGTAATGGTGAGTCATTGCCTGCAGCAGTCATAATGATAGAGGAATCTATTTATTCCCTTCTCTGAGCCTTGCACAATGAAGCCATGCAGAAATTATATAATTATTCCTCCTGGATGGATTTTCTTGTTGGTTTGTAATTACAAAATACTCTTTGAGTACTTTTGTATCCTGAAATTAAGTCTTCAGAATTGCATAAAGAACCATAAGATTTGATCTCAAACTTGTTTATCCTCTTCATATTTGATTTTACCAATTAATAGGGGAGCCTTCTAGGTGTTAAAATGCGACTTCTTTATCTTTTGTGTGGCTCAATTACTGAGACTAACTTTGAATCAAACCTAAGGGAAGACTCTTATTTTCACAATCACAGAGTATATTTTTCCACTAATTGTAACTGCTTCCTGTATAAATGGAGTAACCTATGTCACTAATGTTCCATGCTCTCTAGGTGTGTCCCTTCAGTATTTCCTGTCATTTTTAGCCATTGCTTATAATTGGTTGCTAGTCATTCTCATAATTTTCTCTGTAAAGAGCCCTTGAGGATAAGCACAGGGTCTTTTATACAAGCTATTATTGCTACTGCTTGCTTTTACTCTCTCCCTCCTCTACCCCTGCTAACAACTATTGAGAGTGTACCTTTCTTAGGTAGAAAGATGAGGGTAGAAAGATGACCAAGTCCTCCAAGAATTCACATACTCTCAGCAAGCTGTTCTGCTAACCCCTGCCAGTTCCAGCTGTAGGTGCCCGGGTAGGTTACTAAGAAGTGCTTAACTGCCTGAAAATTCTACTGGGATGATTCTGAGTAATTGTCAAGGGAAGCTCTGCTACTCTTTCTTTTCAGAAGATTCTTATTTCTTTATACTTGTAGGTGTGGAGGGCCTAAAATAGGCTCTAATGTAGTAAGCTCTTGTTATAACCAGAGCCATGCAATAAAATTATTAATTTCCTACACTATACTTTCTTGTTCCTCCAAGAAAGATAGTTTGAATCATGGTTTTCTCTGAATATATGCCCAGCCGTGGGATTCCTGGATCATATGGCAACTCTGTTTTTAGTTTTTTGAGAAACCTCCATATTCTTTTCCATAGTGGATTACCAATTTATAGTACCAGCAACAGCATAGTAGGGTTCCCTTTTCTCCACACCCTTTCCCAGTATGTGTTACTTACAGACTTCGTAGTGATAGGCATTCTGACCAGTGTTAGGTGGTACCTCATTGTAGTTTTGATTTGTATTTCTCTAATAATTAGCAATGATGAGCATCTTTTCATGTTCATTGGCCATCTATATATCTTCTTTGGTGAAATGTCTATTTAGGTCTTCTACCCATTTTTTGAATGGATTGATTTTTTTTTTTGTCATTGTTATTGAGTTGTATGAGATGTTTTTATATTTTGGACATTAAACCCTTGTCAGTGGGTTTGCACATTTTCTCCTAGTGTGTAGGTTGTCTTTTCACCCTGTTTATGGTTTCCTTTGCTGTGCACATCTTCTAAGTTTGATTAGGTCCCATTTATTTATGTTGCTTTTATTTCCATTGCCCTGGGAGGCTGACCTAAGGAAACACTGGTACAATTTATGTCAGAGAATATTTTGCTTATGTTCTCTTCTAGGGGTTTTACGGTGTTATGTCTTATATTTAAGTCTTTGAACCATTCTGAGTTTGTTTTTGTATATGTCGTGAGGGTGCATTCTAACATCATTGACTTATACGTAGTTGTCCAACTTTCCTAGCACCACTTTCTGAAGAGACCCTCTTTTTTCCATTGTATATTCTTGCCTCCTTTGTCAAAGACTAATTGACTGTAGGAGGGTTTATTTCTGTGCTCTCTATTCTATGCCATTGATCCATAAGACTGTTTTTGTGCCAATAGCATGCTGTTTTAATTACTGTGGCTTTGTAAATAAGTCTGGGAGGGTTATGCCTCCAGCTTTGTTCTTTTTCCTCAGGATTGCTTTGGCAATTCTGGGTCTTTTGTAGTTCCATATGAATTTTAGGATTATTTGTTCTAGTTCTGTGAAAACTTTCATGAGTAATTTTATAGGAATCAGTGTGTGAGTTTTTTAATCAACTTTATTGAGATATAATTTATACCCATCAAAATAGATACTTTTATGTATGATGCATTTGATGTGATTTGAAAATTGTGGAGTTCCCATTGTTGCTTAGTGGGGTTAAGAACCCAACAAAGTATCTGGGAAGATGGGTTCAATCCCTGACCTCACTCATTGGGTTAAGGATCTGGCAAGCTACAGTATAGGCTACAGGTGCAGTTCGGATCTGGTGGTGTTGTGGCTATAGTGTAGGCCTGCGGCTGCAGCTCCAATTTTACCCCTAGCCCAGGAACTTCCATATGCTGTAGGTTCAGCCATAAAATTTAAAAAGAAAATATGTATCTTTAGAACCACCATCTCTTTCAGGCTATACAACATTTCCATCAACCAGTAAATTGCTTTGTGTCCTTTTTACAGTCTCCCCAACCTCCATTGATGTGATTGCTATTAGTACAGATTAGTTTTGCCAGTTCTTGGACTTCATGTGAAAAGAATTGTATAGTATATATTCTTTTGTGTCTGCATTTTTCACTCGACATACTATTTTGTGGAGTTCCACACATACAATGACATGTATCAATAGTTCATTTGTTATTACTGAGTAATAGTCCATTTTATTATTATATGATGTTTATTTTCCATTTGTGTGATGATGGATATATGGTTGTTTCTAGGCTCTATTATGAATCTAGCTGCTATGAACATTCACATCCCAATTTTATGGGCTTGTGGACATGATTATCCTAAAACATTTCTTGAACTCTGCTTTTGTCTTGAGGGATGTTGTAATTCCTCTTCATACAAGCCCGGTCTCATGGAACATAACATGGACTCCAGCCAATTTCTGAAACTCATGATTAGTGTTGTCATTTTTCTCTCAGATATTTGGTTGTACATTTACAGTAACTCTCATTTGCATTGCACTATGTCTTTCTGATTGAGTATATCACTTTTAGGGTCAGCAATCTTGAATTTGCTGAAAGGATATGTGGTAGTTCATGCAATCACCAAGAACCTGCAGGACAAGGCTTGTCAAATGCATGAATGAGAAAAGCTGGGCAGCTGCCAGGACCACAGCCAAGGTCACATCACACAACCAATGTGTTGATGACACTGCTGGCACAGCAGAAGTAGACTCTATTTCTGCTCCTGACCCTAAGATCATAATTAGCTATTCCATTTTCCCTTTGCCTTTAGAAAGCTGTTCCTAAGAAACTTTCATTGGGGCCATTGATATGGACAAAGGAGGAGGAATAGAATAGCAGGAGTATGTGCATGAGAGGTTGTGGCAAGCTTTCTCGTTGGGATATCAAGACTTGCTTAAGCACTTTCTCTTTTGAAAGAGCCCATCAGGGCAGGGCATGCCCGATGTTAAGGCTAGAAAGATTATATATGCCATTCATGACAGACAGCTGGGCTGCTTATGGATTGAGTCTCTACCCAGACTCAGACACTAGTCAGATATGACTTCTCATTTGTGTAAAAGGCGTGGCTTTTGTCCAGGCAGTCAGACATTCCAAGACTGTTCACTCTCCTGAAAATCTAAATGACTATTTCACACCTCCCCCCTTCAAACCCTCAAGACCTCCTCTCTTATCCCTAGTCTCAGTTGATGATCCTTTTTTCTAATTCACTAAGTAAATTAAAGAATAGGAGATTTCCACAGACTCCTAGTTACTAGCTCAAATACTTTTAAAAGCTCCCAAATACGCTGCCTTCCTGCCTATAGCTAAATTATCTATGCTTCTATTTAAAGCCCATTAAATAATAATGCTATGTATTAGAGTAAATAATATTGGCTTACTACTAATAAAATAACACTGTACTCAGTACCGTGCATGCATCTTCTCATTTAATCATCTCAGTAACATTTTCAAGTAGGTACTTTAACTAGCCTTAATTTATAAAGAAGGAAACTGCAGCTTAAGGGGAGCTCAGTAAATTGCCCAAAGTTCCACAGCTAGTACCCGGCAACAGACCAGGTTTGCTCAACTTTGAAAGATGGCTCCAGAAAATGTCATCGCAGTTTGGGGACATCCCTCAGTGTATGGCAGACTATAGCACTATAGTTTAGCAGCTTTCTCATAGGAAGTTACCAGATTAGCCTTAAGCGTGCATCTCAGAAAGTTGACATTCTTACCTAATGGGGGAACTCAAACCCTTATTCTTGAGGGAGCAAATCCTTGCAAATCCTGAGCAAATCCTCAAGAGCACAGTACTGACAGAAACTTTTCTTGCCTTCTGCTACAAGACATGGGGCATTAGAAAGTACTCTAGCGAATTCCTTGGATTCCCTCAATACGTTTCCCTACCTACTTTGTCAGCAACTATGATCCATAGCTTATCAATAAACTTGGGTTCGTGCCTTAGTCTTCGCTACCAAGAAACATGGCAGAATGTTTCCATGAGGTTCAGCCACTGCGCATGTGGCTCCTCCCCGCCTCCTCCTGGCCACCCCCTGGGTAACCTCTCCTCTTCCATGTGACAGGTCCTGCTTACAGTTGGTTCCAAACTTTGTATGAAGCCACCACTGAATCCTCTTTCTCTCACAACCTAAGCAAAGGCCCTCTTTGATCTGTCCCTCCATTACTTCTCTAAATTCTTCTTCTCTGATTTCTACTTTCCTTCTCACTCTTGCCTCTCAGCCACATACTTCCTCATGCTGTTCTTCCATCAGAGCTTACATGCACACTCTTGCCTTGTAACTCTGTTCTGGTAGTTTCCTCTGTCTGAAATGCCCTGATCCTCAGGTCCACAAAGCTACCTTCCTGATCACCTTTAAGCCTTTGCTCCCATCTCATATTCTCAAAGAGGCCTAACCTCCCTCACCCCAATTCCTGACCCCCATTCCCTTGCTCTATTGATCTACTCTTTTCTAGAGCATCTGTCTCTTTTCAATAGACTATAAAATTTACTGCTTATAATTTTTATTTTTTATTTTCTTCTCTCTCCACTAGAATGTTATTCCTTCACATCATTTCCTTCATGTTTACTGCCTATTACAAGCACCTAGAACAGTTCCTGGCCCATTAGGCGCTCATTAAATATTTGTTGAGTTAACACAAATCCTGGAGATTTCCATCATTATGGGACAATTTCTGAGACATGTTGTAAACTCCATACACCCTCCTCGTTTACATAGACACTGACAGCATCATTAGATAAGCTCAATAAGAAGCAGCAAGTGGCAGGCTTCATGCACTGCAGCTCATCTCAGCACAGCACAGCACAGCAGGAAGGCCTTCTCTTGATCTGGACCTTTCTCAGAGCTAGAAGCTTTCAAGTCACTGGTCTGTGGGTCTAGACAGAGCACCGTCATGTTGTATATATTGCCTCCAAAGTCTATGGAGGCCCCTGAAGCTTTGTTCCTCTTTCTTGGTGGTGACTCAGTCAAGATTTGTTTTCCAGACATGGGTTTTCATTGTTGTTGTCATTTCCAGTTAAACCAGTAAGGGCCTTATTTGGCTCTGCCCATTATTTCAGCCCCAGAGACCATGTAATTAATTAGCCTGTTTTCCTGTGGACACTATTTCATTGTGCATTATTGAACTCTTTAAAGGAAACCTCCTTTCAGCAGAAGCTGTAGAAGGCTCCTGCAGACTGAACGAGATACATTTTAGTGGCACAACCTTATCCACCAAACATAAGTTAGTGTCCTAAGAAAGGACCAAGGAACTTTGGCTTTTTTCTTATTCAGAGAGATTTTGCCGTCCTCCCCAGGAAATCCTTTCTAGGTATGGCCTTCCAGCTGAAATCACTGGTCCAAAAATCCCTTTCAGAGTATACCCTAAAATGCCCATGAAGTTTGCAAATAGCACTTTTGGTGCCCAGACATGGTCTCCAGGTGTTCCATGAGCTGTCTCAATTCCTAGACCCTTGCTACAAACCTGTGGCATTTCTGTTTTTACTTTTTCTTTTAGCTTTATATAGATACATAAAAGAGATATAATTTATACCTAGCCCTGTTTAATTTGAAAGCATACAGCATAATGACTTGACGTGCATATATTGCAAAATGATTACCATATGAATATTAGCTAATTTTTATCACCTCACGTAGCTACAAAAAAAGAGAGAAAAAAGTTTCCTCATGATGAAAATGTTTAGGATCTACTCTCTCAGCAATTTTAAATATATCATACAGCAGTGTTAACTGTAGTTACCCTGCTGTACATTACATGCCCAGTACATATTTCTCTTATTTATAACAGGAACCCTGTACCTTTTGACTGCCTTCGAGCATCATTTCCATTTTTATTTTTTTAATTTTTAAAATTTTTTTATTTTTATTTTTTGTCTTTTTGCCTTTTCTAGAGCTGCTCCTGTGGCATGTGGAGGTTCCCAGGCTATGGGTCAAATCGGAGCTGTTGCTGCCAGCCGACGCCAGAGCCACAGCAACTCCGGATCCCAGCCATGTCTATGACCTACACCACAGCTCACGGCAACGCCAGATCCCTAACCCGCTGAGCGAGGCCAGGGATTGAACCCGCAACCTCCTTGTTCCTAGTCAGATTCGTTAACCACTGAGCCATGATGGGAACTCCAAGCATTTCCATTTTTATAGCCACCTCACCTAAGCACCGTAAACGGCAGAATAATAGGCTTCAAACTGACCTAGCATAGTTTATGCTTTTTGTCCTTTTAGAATCTTCTCTCTGAAACGCGAATTGGTAAGCAATACACAACTGTATATAGCAAAGTCAAGTTTTTTTCTTCCTTCATAATGGGCCCCACTTGTGTGCCTGGACTTGCTGGGGTGTTAATTTGCTCTGGGTCCCTTGCTCCTCCTCCAGGCATTTACCCTGGATGAAAGAACTTTATGGCTTTGGACTCCAGAGTAGAGCTGAGGCACCTCTGCTTTCATTCATTCAATTCAGCACATTGCCAGAAATGTAAATGCGATGATCTGATTTTCTCATTCTTAGCTACATAAGACCTTTCCATGCTCCCCCACTGCATTTAGGAGAAAAGTTTGAACTAATGATCATGACCAAAATTTCTCCACCATCTCGTCTTTGTCTTTACAGCCCTTTCTGCTTACAGTACAGATGGGCAAAAATAGTGCTGCTATATTAAAAAAGAATGAAAATGTTACCCTAACATACCTGTGGCAAGAAATAAACGGTGGTCTTGGGGATTATACAATGAAAGCTAAACAACCTCTCCTTTTCCTTTCCTTTCCTTTCCTTTTCCTTTTCCTTTCCTTTCCTTTCCTTTCCTTTCCTTTCCTTTCCTTTCCTTTCCTTTTCTTTTCTTTCTTTCTTTTTTTTTTTTTTTTAAGGCTGCACTTTGTGGCCTATGAAGATTCCCAGGCGAGGGGTCGATTAGGAGCTACAGCCAGCCTACACCTCAGCCACAGCAAGACCAGATCCAAGCCACATCTGCAACCTACACCACAGCTCAGGACAGTGCCAGATCCTTAACCCACTGAGCGAGGCCTGGGATTGAATCTGTATCCTCCTAGGTACTAGTCAGATTTGTTTCTGCAGAGCCAAGATGGGAACTCTCAACATCTCCTTTTTCCTAAGTGAAAAACTATTTTATTCCTGGTCTGTGAAATGTCCCCTAACTCCAAAAACCAAACAACCATTTTTCTCCAGGAAACTGTACTTCTGGAATCAGCAATATGTTTAGGCTTTAAGTGGAAAAAAAAAAAAAAAAAAAGCTTCTGTTTAGGCAAAAGGAGAAATCGAAAGAATCATTGGATCTTTTATTCATCCCCTACTTTCTTTTCTTTTTAATAATTTTGATTGATGTTTGAAAAGGAAAGAGACAACAGAATAAAAGGAAATCACAGAGTCGAGGAAGAGGAAATGAATTCTGTTCTACTGGGCATTTACTCTTGTTCAGGTATTAGGCTGAAAGGGTTTACATATGTTATCACATCAACTCTAAGATACACATTTCTCTTAAATAGTAACAGCCCATAAATATATCTTAAAATCAGTCCTGTCTTAGATCTAATGAGATATGCCTTGCTTAATCTAAACATAATCTTCATTACATTTTACCAATCAAGAATCTGTAATCAGAGAGATGGTTCCCTCCAAGTCACATGTAGCAGAACCAGGATTCAAGCTTAGATCTGGGTAATTCCAAAATCCATTAACAAATTAGGACATCACTCTAAATTTGGGACAAATAACTACAAGGTGTTATGTTAAACTCAAGATCCAAAATAATCTCAACTGGGTAGGGCAGCCCGATCCTAACTAAATGAAGTTAAAAGTGACCTTCTCTCATCACATGGCCAGGCTTGAAGAAGTAAATAACAGTGGGAGGGAAGGAGCAAGAATTAGGCCACCTCCTGGAACAGAACAGTACCTGAGCTGAGGTAGAGGTTAGAGAGTGAACAGCAGTGGATAAGGATGAAAGGAGAAAGTCTAGACTTTTTGGTAACAGGCAGTTGAAACGTGCTGTGATGGGTGAGGGAAGTTTAGCCCGAGGTAATGGGGAGTTTTGACAAGTAGGCAGAGCCCAGGAGGTGGAAACTCAGAATAGGCCGTATCTAAAGATGCAAACAAAAAAGGTCTCAGAGATCTCATCAAATTACAGGTCGTGGGAAACACAGGCATGGAAAGGTTATAGTTTGAGCTGGTATCTGCAGATATTTTCACTCTAGAGGCAGCGCTTTACCAGTCAGTGAAGAACGTGATTTTTCTAGCATGGTATGTGGGACAAAATCCTGGGGCTGGGAGATGCCAGGAAGGATATGAGAGAGGCTGTACTATCACAATGCAAAGTATCCTGGGCTGGGTTTCTGGTCCTGCTCTACTAGAAAGAGGAAGAAGTGTTAGTTCTCTAGTCACTTTAGACTCCACATGAAGATAGCTAATGTGGAAACAAGAGGAGGTGGGAGCAGTAAGCTGGCCAGGTTGCTGCTGGTCAAGTGATAGAACATTCTACCCAAAGCTGTGCAAGGGCATAGATTCCTTCTGAGGCTGAAAACCAATACGATAGCCTCTCTCTGCAGGAGTTTTAAGAGATAGAAGATTGAGTCAAGGCTGAACAAATGCCGGGAGAGCTCATCTGCATGGAAACCAGCTCACCAGCACGGACCAGAGAGAAACCAAGGAGCGCTCCCCTGAACCAATAAGTGCCCGGTTACCTAAGATTATCTCTGCCTTCCCTATTCTTCCCCGCATCTCCCCTAACTGCAGAGGACGTAGGTCTTGGAACAAGCAGTAAAGAGTTGACCCAGAAGCAGACTCTGTGCCCTGTCTCCTAAGGTGCTGGGGTGGGAGGGAGGAGGAGGGAAAGCATAAAGGTTGGATGCCTAACCAGCAATGAAGAGGGCAAAACACAACATTTGAGGTGAAATAGAAGTTTGGAAATAGCATGAATTACACTTCTAAAACTACTCGCCAAGCTCTGGGGCCTGTCCGGGATGTTATTCCAGTGTCACAGCAAAGGAAATGTTCAAAAGCGTATTTCAAGAAAGTAATTAAAAAGCATCATTCTTACTATATCCACCCCCACTCCCAGAGTTGACATTTTGCTGTAAAGAGGTGACGCTAGTGTCATAAAGTGATACCACGGTATTCAAGTATGATGCTTGAATTCAACTAGAGGTCTGAATTGTTTACATGTTTTTCATGGGTTTACGTCCATCTAGCAAGTTAGTCTTTAGACATAGTACGTTACTTTTTTTAAAAAATTTTAATTAAAAAATTTTTGTTTTGTTTTGTTTTTTAGGGCTGCATCTGTAGCATGTGCAGGTTCCCAGGCTAGGGTTCTAATTGGAGCAACAGCTGCCGGCCTATGCCACAGCCACAGCAATGCCAGATCCAAGCTGTGTCTGCAACCTACACCATAGCTCACGGCAATGCTGGATCTTTAACCCACTGAGCAAGGCCAGGGATCAAACCGGCAACCTCATGGTTCCTAGTCGGATTTGTTTCCCCTGCACCATGACGGGAACTCCTACACTATGTTACTTTTAACAAAAGCATACTTTATTATCAGAGAAGGCGATGCTATTTGGCTGTGAGCCTGCTTTTTTAAGACATGCCTGAAAATGTTTTAAAACATAGTCAACTATTAGCTGGGGACTCAGTTTGACATGTTTCTTTCCCAACTAGTCAGTGCATGATATGCAGAAGGAAAGGGCATACTGAAACAACTTATTTTAGCCACAGGAGAGAGGAGGCTATTTGGAAGAGTTCATTTTGGAGGTAGTAAAGTCATTAATTTGCCCAGTTCTTTTGGGATTTGAAACTGTGGCTCTCTGGACTGCATGTTCCCAACCTCAGCCTCAGTCTCAGTGAACAACAAGAGGAACTGAGGACAAGTCATGGCCTTAGATGCAGCCCCAGCCACCACTTCCCTTGCTTTCGAGATTGAATAAAATCCTTGAACTTAAATTACTTTCCTTTCGCTCAGTGGGTTAACGATTCAGCCAATTGCAGTTCCAATTAGACTCCTAGCCCAGGAACTTCCATATGTCACAGGTGCAGGCCTAAAAATTAAAAAAAGAAAAGAAAAGAAAAAAGAAAAAACCTCTCTTCTCCATCCTATCTGCTTCATTTGCATCAGGTTTATTCTTTCAATGTGAAAAATAAGGCAAGACATTAAGTAGAAGAGGAGGAAAGCAGTGGTTTGTCAAGGTCTTAGTTTACTCTCTCTAGGTCTTGCCCACATGTGTCATTGATGTTCATGGGTTTTTTTAAAATTTTTATTTTTTTGTCTTTTTGCCTTTTCTAAGGCCACTTCCTGCAGCATATGGAGGTTCCCAGGCTAGGGGCCTAATCGGAGCTGTAGCTGCTGGCCTACGTGGGATCCGAGCCATGTCTGCGACCTACACCACAGCTCACGGCAATGCCAGATCCTTAACCCACTGAGCAAGGCCAGGGATTGAACCCGCAACCTCATGGTTCCCAGCTGGATTTGTTTCCGCTGCACCACAACAGGAACTCCAATGTTCACATTTACTCTGGATCAGTTCAACCTTGTTCATTTTTGAAGGTCATGTGAGGCTGTTTCCTTTTGTTGTCAACTGTGCACATGCATTTGAACATTCACTCAATCATTTATCCATCCATCCATCCATGCATCCACCAGCTATCCAGCCAGCCAGCTAGCCATTAATTCCTTCTCTCGACTCCTTTGGGGAATATTCCAAAATGAGGAAATGTACATTAGGTTATTGAGAACTGCTCTGTCACAGCCTTTGTGTGCCCTTAAGTAAGTTGCATTAACTCTCTGAGCCTCAGGTTTTTCACTGGAAAAAATCAAAGAAATGGCCTAGATTAGTAGTTTCAATCTGTTTTAAGCACTGGGATGATAGCTGGGATTTCAAGGATGGGAGAAAAAGTGAAGAACCTTAAACAAAAAATTAATAAAATTATAGATCTCTGGATGAAGCCTGGAGTGTAGATGCCTAGAATCCTGTTAAGTATTTTCCTGGATCTTAACCCCACCTGGATTCAGCCACAGAGCTCTCCACAGAATGCAAGTAGACAGCCACTGGGTCACTCCTGATTGCTAAGATCCAATCCAATTCTCTGAAAGTCTGTGGGTCTGTAATTGATCTTCCTGCATTGTGTAAACACAGCACAGGGAGAAGGGTGCTGGCCATGTTTCCACTAGCAATTCAACTATACGTAGTAAAAACTAGGTATAGTTTCTGGAAGATCAGGAAAAAGAGGATGTTTCTAATTTCTCAAGTTAGCAGGTTTCAGCTAATTTGGGAGATCATTGGATTTTTCCAGACCTAAATTTATGACAGGCTATCTCTCTGATTCTATTTTCTTTCTCTTCTGTTTCTAAATTACACCCTCATCCTCAAATTGTCATGGTACATTTTTTTCCCCAAAATTGCAACCAATGACGAGGCTAAAAAATTGAACAGTGTGTTTCCACCTCTACACAGAAAATGGTATATATTTCTTCTACTCTGACCCAGATAAGGAAAAAAATATATATATAAGAAGGAGGAAATTGCCCTTAAACCTCCAGAAAATAGTTTTGTGTGTGTCTGGAATCTAGTAGAAACAGCAATCATATTTGCTGAATAAATAGATGTTATTAACTCTTTATATTCCCTGCTCCTGTTAAACAGTAGATTTCTTAATGGTCATCCTAAGTGTGATGAATAATAATACCACACACACATATTTCTTGAATTAATTTAGAGGCTATTAGGCATGTAACTTATAGAGTATATTTGAGATATCATAAGAAAACTTTCTGGAGGCAGCATTTGAAAAGAGGCTTGGATGTAGCTGGGATTTCAAAGGGTGGGAGAAAAAGCGCTTTGCAAGCAAGAGGATAAATAGGCAAAATCCAGAGGCAGGAAGCTGAGTGTACACATGGGATTGGAGAAATTCTATGTGTCATTGCTGGGGTTAAGGTAAGAAGAAAAGACAAAAAAATTAAAGTTAAAATTAAAAAAATTTTTAAAAAAGCAACTGGAGAAGTAGTTTGAGGCCAGATCACTGAGTGCTTTTGTTAGCTGGTGAGGATTATGACAGGCGATGGGAACACATTAAAGGATGTAGAGGATGGGAGTGGCTTAGTTAGAAGTGGATTATGGAAAGATTAAGCTGCCAACATTATATCAGATGAATTGATGGGAGAGAAACTAAAGGCAGGAAGAACACTAGGGAAGCAGCAGTGGCCTGGTTATAACCCACTGAACGCCTCTGTAAGGCAGCTGGGTGCAAACAGATAGTAGAATTACTCTCCAGTGCATGGAAAATGCAGGGTGATTCAGTAGCTCCTAACTATGAGTTGGAGGACTAACCAGAAGCCAGGACACCGCATGTCAGGGTCCACTGAGCTCTCAGATGCAAAGAGAGAAAGAACACAGTCAAGTCCAAGGGCAGAGTCATTAGGACAGGCATTTACTGGCCTCTCTTTTTCTGTCTCTTTCTCAACTGTCTGGAAAGTACAGAGGAGGGAGCTAGGAAGATGACTCACTAGCCACACTGCTGGCTGAATGATTATATCTGTTTCTTCTCCTTAATGGTCTCAATTACTTTTGCTAAAAAGTCATACTTCTAGACAATCAATCCTTTTCAGTATCAGTGTTGACCACCCTACCTCCAGCTCAACAAATTTTAATATTTCTGTGACCCCTGTGTGATTGCTTCCCTATCCTTCAGAAATGCTGTGGTCTCTGAGAAAATCTTCTGTTAGAGCCTGTGCAGGTATTAGTCTACCACTAGAAAGTGATGTTCTTATAAGCAGAGATGCTATTTCCTCATCTTCACACTCTTTGAACCTAGTGAAGGGTCTAGTATTTGATAGCATTAAGGAAATTTTGGTGGTTTGGTTACATGAAGTGTTAGGAATAGAAATAGCTCTCTTAACAAAATAATGCCATTTGCAGCAACATGGATGGAATTAGAGACTCTCATACTAAGTGAAGTAAGTCAGAAAGAGAAAGCCAAATACCATATGATATCACGTATATCTGGAATCTGACATAAGGCACAAATGAACCTTTTCACAGAAAAGAAACTCATGGACTTGGAGAACAGACTTGGGATTGTCAAGGGGGAGGGGGAAGGAGTGGGGTGGACTGGGAGTCTGGAGTTAATAGATGCAAACTCTTGTGTTTGGAGTGGAAAGGAATGAGATGCTGCTCCTGCTGTATAGCACAGGGAACTATATCTAGACACTTAGTATGGAGCATGATGGAGGATAATGTAAGAAAAAGAATGTGTGTGTGTGTGTATGTGTGACTGGGTCACTTTGCTGTACAGTAGAAATTGACAGAACACTGTAAACCAACTAAAATGGAAAAACTAAAATTCATTAAAATAAAAAAGAACAGAAAATGAAATACAAATCAAAAGAAATAGCCATTTTTAAGACAGTCTGCTTCATTTGGTTTTAACCATGGGTTCTATTATGTTTTTTATAGAAAAATCATGCTCTCATTGCATTTACTAATATGCACCATTTCTACCAACAGCATTTAATACCACAAGTATTTCTATCCTCTCAGATTGAGTAAATAAAGTCAGATTGCCTCTCACTTAGGGACTGCTAACGTGTAGGAGTCCCATTCCCACAAGGGGGGAGCTTAGTTATGTAGAGGCCCAGGAAAGATAAATTACTAGAAGATTTTTTTTCTAACAATGGTTTCCCCCAGAATATGGTCCAATGGCATGGGAAGCATAATAGCAGGGGTTGGTCACAAGTCCTAGTGGACATGTGATATATCATAAGGTAAGTGGCATGGTTCTTTTCTCATTCTATTGGCTGCTGCTAAGGATCGGTTGCTTTCACTTGCTGCCTTAGAAGTTTTCTCAGGTTGAAGCTGGTCAGTTAGCCACCCTAGAGAGAGATTTTATAGTTGACACAAAGCACTGCTCTTGGAAAGCATTTCCCCAAGTTGTGGTTTCAGTTGTGATCCCCAACTCTGCTGCCTCTAATTCTGCCTTTAGTGGTGAAGACCAAGTCATAGAAAAAAACTGAAATCCAGAGAAAGTCACAAAGCACAGTATTAGCCTTTCCTTCATCCCTGCTTTACCTTGGATTTGACTTCCCAAAAAATTGGAAGAGGCCTAAAAAGGTCTAAAGCTGTTTTGATGATCTGGGTTGGGTGGTGACATTTGAAGAGGCGTGGCTGCATCTGGCAGTGCAACAGAGGGATCAGATTACCCCCCACCCCCCCCAAAAAAGGATTCTCCTTAATGGTCTCATTTCCATTTGCCAAAATTTATACCTTCATGAAAGTGATGCTTGGAATCTTCAGATCAAGCCCTGGCAAGAAGACTGCTCTTGAGGAAGGCTTCTGCATGGCCTTGTGGAGAAGCATCATCAGACAAAGGCTAGGAATGGCCATGGACTCATCCTTCACTGCAGAATCAGAGAGCAAGAGTGCAATAGGACTTCCAGTCACCAGGGCTTGGAAATGAAAGGCCAGAGACCCACATATTTTGTGCAATTCTGGAAACCTTTATCATGTCTCCAGCTTATTACTTTTGTGATTCTTTGTTATTTTCTATAGCATAATTAGCATCAAAACGCTTAAAACTAGAAAGATCTGTCTGCTTATCTTCCAAGGCCACATAGAATTGGGGACTGAGGAAGCTACATTCTCCAAGCTACTTTAGGGAGGGGAATTCACAAGGGATGTCAAAAGCTACCTAAAGACAGGACAAAATGAAGTAAAAGGAATGAAGCAAGGAATGCCTGGAGTCTTGGAGGTGGTCTGAGACCAAGCAGCCAAAAAGCCCGCAGAAGAAGCAGAATAGCTGATAATAAGCATGTTTTTGATCTCCTTCTATTTCAAAGTATTATAACTTAGATTTATATTCAGTACTTCTTTGTTCACATTCTTTTCTCTTAGCCTCACTTCCCATCCATTAGAGAGAGAAAATATTTTATAATTTCCAAATTGCCTCTCCTTAAGTTCCAGGGGATAAAGTGGGAGACATTCAGGAGCCTGGGATGTCAGCATCCTCTTCATGCACGATGAAGTTTGAGGGGTTTTAATGTGGATATTAGTTATCCAAACTGGTTATTGAATTTGCAAAGAAGCTTTGTGTGCTGTTGCAGTCTAAGACGGATGATGACAGCGGAGCCTTTTGCATTATAAATTAGAATGGATGCTCCCTTTTTTTGAGTCATTGCTTTTTCAGGTTGCTCATTTATCTTTTTATCTGATTTATCCCTCCCCACTCACATTCTTAAAATGCCTTGCCCTGTGCTACTATTTCTTAATGGCATAGACTTGGATTTACTGTGACTGCTTTGGCAAATTTACAGCTTTAGAAAGGTGTCTTAAAATTGTTGCCGAGAGCCTTCTGGAGATGGGTGATGACATTGATTGGGATTGATAGCCCTTAAAGGAGAATAAATTGAAAATGTTGCCAGGACTCCAGGGAATGATATGAACTCGATCTCTTCATTTATTTTTTCCAATTAAGCCTTGGCTATTTCTGTCTATAGTGGTAAACATGTTGTTTTTACTGCTATTAGTAGTGGTAGTATCAATAACAACATTTATATAATATGTAGTAATATATCAGTTAGGGTTCTTTGGTTTCTTTCTTTTCATTTCTTTTTTTTTTTTTTTTTTCTTTTTAGGTCCACACCTGCGACATATGGAAATTCCCAGGCTCAGAGGATCCAAGCTGTGTCTGCAAGTACACTGCAGCTCGTGGCAGCGCCAGATCCTTAACCCACTGAGAAAGGCCAGGGATCGAACTCATGTCCTCATGGATACTAGTTAGGTTCCTTATTACTGAGCCACAACAGTCACTCCATTCTTTGGCTTCTTACAACATATTGATTTTGACTAACTAAAACTAATGGGATTTGGTTGAAAAGGTATTGGGAGCTCCTACAACAGTTGGAAGCCTGAAGAGCCAGCCCGGAAAATAGGCAAGAAGGAAGGCAGCCCTGGAAGAAAGAAGCAGGAGGTCCTAGAGGGCCTCCCAGACAGAACCATCAGAGAAAGTCCACCCCACCAGGATGAAAAGGAACTCTCCCATTATTAGCTTCTTTGTCCCTCTGCTGAGATTTAAACCCCAAGCATGGGGCCTCTTGTTTAGCTAGTTATATAGCGTAAGGTTGGCTGAAAGGTTGAGACCTGAGTTCAGGCATAAAGGACTTTATCAGCGGGTTATGCTGCTGGGTTGACTCACAAAGGGAGGTCAGCAGTCAACCTGCTCAAGAAGGGAGGTTATATGTGGGAGCCAAGAAAGGGGGTTTCTGTGCAGAAGCTGATTGGCCATTTCTTACGTAAATAGGATGAAAAGGAACAGACCAATCTGTGTACTTTCAACAAACTACGTAAATAGGGTGAAAAAGGAACAGACCAATCCGTTTGGGAGAATTGTTAGTAGGATATGAAGAAAAGTTTAGACATTCTCCTGGGTAGTGGGGTAGTCTTTAAGATTGGGTCACATGATTTGGGGAAGGCTTAGTCATGTCTTAGTCATATCTCTCCAGGAGCTAGGTGAGAGCCTAGAGCTAAGTCTTGTTTTTTCTGGGACAAACCTAACATATAGGACCTCTGATTGTTACGTAAACTTTCTCTAATGAGGAAGACAGAATTGCTTAAGAGTAAATTAAAATATTCTTAAGCACAGAGAACTATATCCAGGCTCTTGGAACAGACTGTGATGGAATATAAGAAAGGGAATGTATATGCATGACTGGGTCACTTTGCTATGCAGCAGAAATTGGCACAACATTATAAATCAATTATACTTTAATAAAATAAAAGATATTGTTAAGAGGGAAATACATGCTTGGCCACCCAAAAAATAAATCCAGTGTACTTTATTTTTTATACAAAAGTAAAACATATTAACCAACACTTAACCTATTTAGCAACACTATGAGGTGTGCAGAATTCAAACTGTCTTATAGATTATGTGATTTAGAGTTAAATATATCACATATGTTTTCCTAAGTCATGTGGTAATTAAGTGACAAAATGATATTCAAGTCCACCTGTTTATGTACCTTATATTCTCTTATTTTGTGGAGCTTTGCCATTCAAGCAGATAAGATCCTTGAGGAACTTCAGTTCCAAAATTTTTTCTTTGCCCTCTCTGCCTCTCTCACCCTCCATCACCATTCTTCTCATATTTCTTAGTTCCTGTTGCCCTTAGTTACCATCAGAGGTCCAAGCCTTTTGTAATCATGCTGACACTTAGCCCCATATGGCCTGACACATCTCCTGATATAAACTAATCTTTGCCAACCTTTCCACCATGCTGCGGCACCTCCTGGTCCAGAAATTGTCAAGATTTCCTTCATACACGGTCTCTGAGCCCATTGTTTCCTTTCCTTACTCTGACACTTGGGTCTCCCTTGGCCCCTGAGCTACCCATGCAGTGCCCTCAAGAGACAGCTACTTCCCTCCCACATTCTACTCAGTGTAGGGCCTAGAAATAGTGGAGGCATCCTCCTTACTCTTCCTTGTGGCTTAGGGACCATTTTCTTGCCCTTCTCTCTTGAAAACCTGGGTCCACGGAAGTGCATGCCATCAGACTACATTACTCATGACTCTTCCTGAGTGTAGCCATCCACGACCTCTGGGTCACTCTGAATTCACTGAACATTGCAGCAGCTTACCCACTCTTTCTTTCCTATACAAATTTTGTTGTCATTTGCAAGCACTTTCGCACCCATGTATATGATCCATTCAATATTCTGGTCTCATGGTAAATTGCTATCACTTTGTGTTATCTTTTCCTCCACCCAACTACCTCATCTTCTCTCCCATCTTTATCCTTGACCCTTTCATTACCAATAACTGAACCATCTCCAGAATCTTGATGTCCAGTGTCCACTCTCAGACTCCCACTTGCCATCTTTCCAGGCCATCCCTCCTGTTCCCACTGCTTAAGCTTGTACCCCACAATGACTTCTAATTCATTGACCCCACCACCTTCCCACTGTCCCTCACTCCAGTCAACCTTTCTCACACACATCCCTCATTTCTTTCGGTATCTAGATTAGACTGCAGGGTTCATCATTCAGACTGCTCCTTTATAAACATCCGCAGTTGCCCACCCTACTCACAGGCAACATTTCAGAACTGGTTAGACCAACTCTTCACCTACTCAGCACGTGCACAAGAAAGAGCATCGGAGAATAATACTCACCCATGCTCCTTGAATTCATTCTTAATTAAGCACCACAAATCTCAGATGAGCCATCAGCATTACCCAGCACTTTGACTGTGTGTTTCAGGTCATTTCACTTCCCTGGTCTCTAAAACAGCTGTTTCACACCATCTCATTGTGCCCACAACCTACAAAACCATGTTCATTGATCTCAATTTTACTGAGAAAATAGAAGAAATCACAGGAAAACTGATTACTTGTTCCCCAATCTAGGAGTGCACTCTCTTCTTTCTGTAGACACAATCCCTGAACCCAGTCCATCCTCTCCACTGCAGACTAGACCCTCTCCCCCCCTCCGCCTTCTCCAGGACTTTGCATCGCATCTCTCTCCTCTGCCCCTTGATCATCATTTTCTCCCTCTCTTGAGCACTCAAGCTTGGCCAAAAGAAGCCAAGTGGTCTTTGCAGCCCCTTCCAGTTACTATTCCATATCTGCCCTCCCATTCACAGCAAAATGTTCAAAGGTTGTCTTTATCTCCCCACCTCTCCTTCTCCCCTCAATCTACTTCAATCAGGCTTTTGTTTACTATCATCAAATGGAAACCCCATCATCAGTACTTTCCCTTTATTGAAAACCTATAGCCCATGGTAGGTAAATCCTCATCTTACTCTCTTCAGAATATAACATTCCTAAGAACTACTGCAATCTTGATGTCAGCTCAAATATTTTATAATGGGAGATCTTGAGTAACAGCAGTTCTTATACACTCATCAAGTGGATTTGAACTGAATTAAGTGAAGAATGCCTGTCCCTCTTGGCTATGGATACACCCGCTCTCTTGGCATTTCTCCTGATAGACTCTGAAGTAAGACCCATGAACAGCTCCAGCCAGGATGCATCGAGACTTGGGTTCTAGAAATTATAAACTGAATATTTAGGGCCCAGCAACTAGAGAAGATATATTTGATACTTACCCTAGCTGTAAAATCTTTTTTAAAAGCATCCTGTTTGGGTTTTTACTTCTTTTTTCTCTGAGACCCCTGTGTACATTAAAAAAAAGTTAAAGTATTAATATTAAAAAAGTAAATAAATTAAATAAATAAAGGTATCCCATTTAACTTATGTAAATTCATACCTTTTTTCTTGAGTATCTCTAGTTCTATTTTATTTTCCTGGTGAGTAGGGGTGTCAATCCCTTATTTTCCTCTGAACCCAAACTCGTTTTCATGGATTTGTAACATTTCTCATCCACAAATTTCCTGCGAGGGGGAAATAACACATTCATTGTATGTGTCATATTTAAGAAAGACTAGGTAGCTGGATAATTTGTTCTGTGCAATCATTACAGATCTAGGGCACAAAAATTTGGCTGGGAAGCTGGTGCTCACTTCCATGCTGGAATTTAGTGTTATTCTGTCTCTAGGTTTTCAGGTCTTCAGCCTTATGGAATTGGTGAGTGTGTGTCAGGAGGTAGAGTATAGGGATTGTCAATTCTAAAAGACCTTTTGATTTGCCAACAAACATTTTATTTTGTTATTTTTCTTTTTTTAATATAGTTGATTTACAATGTTCTTTCAATTTCTACTGTACAGTAAAGTTACCCAATAATACATACATATCCATTCTTTAATTTTTTAATTGTTATTCTTTTTCTCACATTATCCTCCATCATGTGAATGATACAATTTCTCTGTATCCTCCATAGCTCCAAAGTCACTGCTTTCTGTTTCAGTATTCTAATAAGTATACTGTAGTAAAGTATTTTAAAGAAATTTAAATTTAAATTTTTTTGGAGTTTTCTTGTGGTTCTATGAATTAAGGATCCAGCATTGTCACTGCAATGGCTTGTGTTGCTGCTGTGGCAAGGGTTCGATCCCTGGCCCAGGAACTTTCACATGCCTCAGGTGTGGCCCAATTAATTAATTGATTAATTCATTTTAAAAATAGATTTAAAAAATAAATACATAAATCGTTTTTCTTAAGTTGAGCATGCATCCTCTTTGGCAGCACCTCAATACTTACTTCCTACTATCTGACACTCAACCAGTTTTATTTAACAAATCCTTGTTGAAGGTCTTCTGTGTGTCAGGCTCTGCATCAAGCCCTGCAGCAATAGCAGGGAATAAGAAGGACAGGGTCTCGGAAGTTCCTGTCGTGGCTCGGCAGAAATGAATCCGACTAGTATCCATGAGGATGAGGGTGAGGTTTGATCCCTGGCCCTGCTCAGTAGGTTAAGGATCCAGCGTTGCTGTGAGCTGTGGCATAGGTCACAGACGTGGCTTGGATCCCACTTTGCAGTAGCTGTGGCATAGGCTAGCAGCTACAGCTCCAATTTGATCCCTAGCCTGGGAACTTCCATATGCCATAGGTGCCACCCTAAAAAGCAAAAATAGATGAAAAAAAAAAAAGGACAGCGTCTCAAATCTTATGAAGCTTGCATTCTACTGGAGAGAGACGGATAAAAATGAGTATACATATGGTATTTGTCTTTCTTTTTCTGACTTATTTCACTCAGGATGAGAGTCTCTAGTTCCATCCATGTTGCTGCAAATGGCATTATTTCATTCTTTTTTATGGCCAAATAATATTCCATTGTGTATATATACCACTTCTTCCTAATCTAGTCATCTGTTAATGGATATTTGGGTTGTTTCCATGTCTTGGCTATTGTGAATAGAGCTGCAATGAGCACGTGGGTGCATGTGTCTTTTTTAAGGACAGTTTTGTCTGGATATATGCCCAAGAGTGGGATTTCTGGGTCATATGGTAGTTCTTCAGTGGGGGAAAAAAAAAAAAGTGTGTTGGAGGAAATAACAATAAAAAATAAATTAAAAAAATAAAATAAATAAAAATGAATAAACAAAAAAGTAACAGGGATGATTCAAGTAAAACAAGTACCTGATGAAGTAAATAAAATAAGATGATGTGGTGTGGAGTGTTTGTGGAAGGAAGTGATAATATAGATGGAGGGGACCAGAGTCCTTCCTGAGATGACATTTGCTCTGAGGCCTCAGTGATATGAAGAACCCGGGATAGAGATGGTAAGCAAAGCCAACAGCAATTGCAAGACTTTGCAGCAGCAAGGGTTTGGTTTGCTCATGGTAAAGAAGGTCAGTGCAACTAAAATATAATGAGCAAGACAGTCGCTAATTTACAATGAGGTCAGGAAGAGAGCAGAGGGCAGATCATGGAGAATCTTACAGGCTGTAGTGAGGCTTTGGGATTTTATTCAATTTTTAATTTTTTTTAATGATTTTTATTTTTTCCATTATGGTTGGTTTACAGTATTTTGTGAATTTTCTACTGTAAAGCAAAGTGACACAGTCACACATACTTATATACCTTCTTTTTCTCACATTATCCTCCACCATGCTCCATCACAAGTGACTAGATATAGTTCCCAGTGCTATACAGCAGGATCTCACTGCTTATCCATTCCAAATATAATTGTTTGCATCTATTAACCCCAGATTCCCAGTCCATCCCACTCCCTCCCCCTCCCACTCAGCAACCACAAGTCTGTTCTCTAAGTCCATGAGTTTCTTTTCTATGGAAAGGTTAATTTGTACCATGTATTAGATTCCAGATATAAATGATATATGGTATTTGTCTTTCTCTTTCTGACTTACTTCACTTAGTGTGAGAGTCTCTAGTTCCATGAATGTTGCTGCAAATGGCATTATTTTGTTCTTTTTTATGGCTGAGTAGTATTCCATTGTGGATACATCTTCTTAATCCATTCATCTGTCAGTATGTATTTAGGTTGTTTCCATGTCTTGGCTCTCATGAATAGTGCTGCAGTGAACATGAAGGTGCATGTGTCTTTTTCAAGAAAAATTTTGTCCGGATATATGCCCAAGAGTGGGACTGCTGGGTCATATGCTAGTTCTATATTTAGTTTTCTGAGGTACCTCCATACTCTTTTGCACAGTGGTTGTACCAGTTTACATTCCCACCAACAGTGCAGGAGGGTTCCCTTTTCTCCACACCCCCTCCAGCATTTGCTATTTGTGGACTTATTAATGATGGCCATTCTGACTGGTGTGAGGTGGTACCTCATAGTAGTTTTGATTTGCATTTCTCTAATAATCAGTGATGTTGAGCATTGTTTCATGTGCTTGTTGGCCATCTATATATCTTCTTTGGAGAAATATATTTTCTTTTTTTTTTTTTTTGTCTTTTCTAGGCCCATACTCAGGGCATATGGAGGTTCCCAGGCTAGGGGTCTAATTGGAGCTGTACCCACTGACCTATGCCACAGTCACAGCAACACCAGATCCAAGCTGTGTCTGCAACCTACACCATAGCTCACAGCAACACCAGATCCTTAACCCACTGAGCGAGGCCAGGGATCAAACCCACAACCTCATGGTTCCTAGTTAGATTCATTAATTACTGAGCCATGACAGGAACTCTGGATTGTTGGCTTTTTGGTGTTGAGTTGTATAAGTTGTTTGTATATTTTAGAGATTAAGCCCTTGTCAGTTGCATCCTTTGAAACTATTTTCTCCCATTCTATAGGTTGTCTTTTTTTTTTTTTATGGTTTTCTTTGCTGTGCAAAAGCTTGTCAGTTTGATTAGGTCCCATTGGTTTATTTTTGCTTTTACTTTGTTGCCTTGGGAGACTGACCTAAGAAAACATTTGTAGGGTTGATGTCAGAGAATGTTTTGTCTATGTTGTCATCTAGGAGTTTGATGGTGTCTTATATTTAAGTCTTGAAGCCATTTTGAGTTTATTTTTGTGCATGGTGTCAGGGTATGTTCCAGTTTCATTGATTTACATGTGCCTATCCAGCTTTTCTAGCAATACTTGCTGCAAAGGCTGTCTTTTTCCCATTTTGTATTCTTGCGTCCTTTGTTGAAGATTAATTGACCATAGGTGTCCGAGTTTATTTCTGGGTTCTGTATTCTGTTCCATTGGTTTGTATGTCTGTTTTGGTACCACCAGTACCACACTGTCTTGATGACTGTGGTTTTGTAATATTGCCTGAAGTCTGGGAGAGTTATACCTCCTGCTTGGTTTTTGTTCCTCAGGATTGCTTTGGCAATTCTGAGTCTTTTATAGTTCCATATAAATTTTTGGATTGTTTGTTCTAATTCTGTGAAAAATATCATGGGTAATTTGATAGTGATTGCATTGAATCTATAGATTGCTTTGGATAGTATGGCCATTTTTACAATATTAGTTTTTCTAACCCCAGGAGCACAGAATATCTTTCCATTTCTATGAATCCTCTTTAATTTCCTTGATTAATGTTTTATATTTCTCACTTATGACTTTCACCTCCTTGGTCAGGTTTATTCCCAGGTATTTAATTTTTGGGGGTGCCATTTTAAAAGATATTGTATTTTTGTATTCCTTTTCTAATATTTCATTGTTAGTATACAGAAATGCAACCAATTTCTGAATGTTAATCTTATATCCTGCTACTTTGCTGAATTCATTGATCAGTTCGAGTAGGTTTTATGTGGAGTCCTTAGGGTTTTCTATATTTAGTAGAAATTGCATACAGTGACAATGTTACCTCTTCTCTTCCAATTTGGATACCTTTTATTTCTAATTGCTATGGCTAGGACTTCCAATACCATGTTGAATAAAAGTGGGGAGGGTGGGCATCCTTGTCTTGTTCCAGATTTAAGCAGGAAGGCTTTCAGCTTTTCTCCATTGAGTATGATATTTGCTGTGGGTTTGTCGTAAATGGCTTTTATTATGTTAAGGTATGTTCCCTCTATACCCATGGGATTTTATTCTAAATCTGATGGGCAGCTATAGAAGCTTTCAAAGCATGGTCTGATTTCTATTTTTAAAGTTCATTCTGGTTGCTGTGGGAAAAATGGCTTTAGAGGCTAAGAATGGAAGCAGGAAGACCAGTGAGTACTCAAAAGAATCCAGATAACAGATAAGGAAGCTTGAAATCCTGGTTGGAACTTGAATATGAACAGAATATATACAAATGGGATAAATATTGGAAATAGAGCCATCAGGCCTTGCTGATGAGTTGGATGCATTAGATGAGGAAAAGAGAGAGAGCAAGGACAATTCTTAGGTTTTTGGCTTAAGCAACTGGACAGATGACAATGCCATTAATTGATGTGGGAAACTGAAGGACTGAAGGAAGAACAGATTTAGTTGGGAAAATAAAGGATTCTGTTTGGCCATGTGAAGTCTAAAATGCCCATTAGACACCCATGTGTAAGTGTTGAGTAGGCGTTGGATATAGGAAATGCTGCATAAATTTACATTACTCCTAAGGCTTCTGAGTTTGTTACTCTCGTATAGCAAGTAGGTTAAGAATGTTGGTTCAGGAGTAAAAAGACTTTTGTTTGAATATAGGGTCTGCTGCTTATCAGCCCTGTGACCTTGAGCAAGATTCTTAAGTTGTTGGGACATCAGTATCCTCTTTTATATAATGAGCTTAAAATATTATATACCTCATCAATTGACCGGAGAGATTAAATATGTTAATTTAGGCATAGTGCTTAATACAAGTCCTAGAAAAATGTGAGTACACAATGTATATTAGGACCGACTTACCAAACATCTCTTCTGTGATGCTCTTTGTATACATTATTTCACCTTAATCCTCCCCAAACTCATCACATCAACTCTGTCAGCTAAATATCAGTGTACAGCAGACTGGAACAGATAGATGCAAATACAAATCTATCTTTCACTTTAAAAAAAAAAAAGGAGTTCCCATTGTGGCACAGTGGTTAACGAATCCGACTAGGGACCATGAGGTTTCGGGTTCGATCCCTGGCCTTGCTCAGTGGGTTGAGGATCCCATGTTGCTGTGAGCTGTGGTGTAGGTTGCAGACACGGCTCGGATCCCGAGTTGCTGTGGCTCTGGTGTAGGCCGGTGGCTACAGCTCCGATTGGACCCCTGGCCTGGGAACCTCCATATGCCGCAGGAGCAGCCCTAGAAATGGTAAAAATAAAAAAAGACCAAAAAGAAAAAAGAAAATGAGCATAGCTGCAGACTACTCCTGACTTGTCAATCTGGGAAACGTTCCTATGAACCTGAAATGTGTGTCTCTCCAGTTATATCCAGCTGTCCTTTCCAAAGTCTGTTGTCTCAGACTTAACATGATCTGGTCTTCAGACCCTGAACTGACTCCTTCCACTGTCTTCCTCATCTCAGATGATGGCATCTCGGGCCTTGTAATTGCTCAGGTATAAAATTTCACAGGCATCGCTCGTCCCCATCTTTCTCGCTCCCTCTCTCTCTTTTTTGTCTTTTTAGGGCTGCACCCGTAGCATATGGAAGTTCCCAGGCTAGGGGTCGAATTGGAGCTGCAGCTGCCGGCCACAGCCACAAAAGCCACAGCAACACGGGATCCAAGCCATATCTTTGATCTACACCACAGCTCACGGCAATGCTGAATCCTTTAACCCACTAAGCAAGGCCAGGGAGTGAACCCGCATCCTCGTGGATACTAGGTGGATTCTTAAGCTGCTGAGCCACAAGGGGAACTCCACCCCTGTCTTTCTCACACATGCTTTATGAAAGCTTTATATGAAATAGCCCCCTGCCCTCATCTCCTACTGCTCTCCCCCGCACTCACTTTGCTCCAGCTACACGAGCCTATTTGCAGTTATTCAAGTATGCTAAGTGAAATAAGACAGAGGAAGACCAAGACTGTATGGCATCACTTATATGTGGAATCTAAAAAATATAGCAACCTAGTGAATAGAACAAAAATGAAGCAGACTCAGGTGTAGAGGACACATTACTGGGGAAAGAGAGGGGAGCAGGGGAAGGGGTATAAGAGCTTCAAACTATTAGGTATAAAACAAGCTAGGATACAATACAAGGATATATTGTCCAACAGAGGGAATTTAGCCAATATTTTATAATAACTACAGATGGAGCCGAACCTTTAAAAACTGTGAATCACTGTATTATTTACTTGCAACTTGCATAATATTGTATAGCAACTACGCTTCTATGAAAAAAAATATATACCAGGATGTTCTTACCCCAAGGGCTTTTTGATGTTCTGTTTCTACAGCCAAATATTCCCTCAGATATCTGATTTGCTAAACTGACCACTCAGTTCGAAACTGCAGCTCTCCTAGAACTAGGTGTCTTCTCTTCCTTTCTCTCCTCCCAGCCCCCCTTCCTTCTTTTTCTTTTCCAGAAAGAATCATACTGTGTTGCCTCCAGAGGCAGCCTAAGATTTGTTTCTGCTCCAGATGTTTTGGTCATCCTGAGAGGTATTTTCCTCCCTGAAGCCAGTTTCTCTGAGGTCAGTTCTTGGGCCTCGTTCAGGTCCACTGGTTCTCTGCCTTCTGAGTCAGCACCATGACATCAGCAGGTGTTTCCAGATACAAACAAGACTTCCTAACCCAGTAGTTAAACTGAGAGCTGTGTCTGTCTCCCACAACAGGAATGTCAGGGGCAGGTGGTCCAGGACCTTACATTACTCAGCGGTGTCTGGAGATTCAGGAGCCTTTTATCCCGCTTTTTAACCACCCCGTGTTTACCCTCGAAGCCATCATATTGTTACTGATTGTCTGTGCGTGGAGTTCCCTGTTTCAGGCAGGCAAAATAAAAAGATGGAAAGTGGAGTTCCTGTTGTGGCTCAGTGATAAAAAAAAAAACAAAACCTGACTAGTAGCCATGCGTATGAGGGTTCGATCCCTGGCTTCACTCAGTGGGTGAAGGATCGGGCATTGCCATGAGCTATGGTGTAGGTCACAGACACAGCTCGGATCCCACGTTTCTGTGGCTGTGGTAGAGGCTGGTGGTTGCAGCTCTGAAGTGACCCCTAGCCTGGGAACTTCCATATGCTGCAGGTGTGGCCCTAAAAAGACCAAAAACAAAAACAAACAAACAAAAAAAAAAAAAGGAAAGAAAAATTTTTTTAAAAAGATGGAAAGAGTAAAAAAGCCAAAGATCAAGAGCTTTACTAAGTAGAAAGGATTGTCTTCTACAGGTTGAACATCGGAACTTGCTGACTTTCAACTCCTCTTTAACCTACAACAATGGCAATTTTGTATGTCTGACCTGAGATTTGGGACAGAACCCCTTTCCCAGAGTCCTCCACCTACATTTCATTGATCAAAACTATGTCACCTGGACACTCTCAGCCCCCAAGCAGAGGAGGAGAAAGAGGTGGTATGAGCCCATGGGGAAGCCAGTCCCGTGCCCACCAGCCACAGTTTGGCTCTTCCTGACTTGCTTCTCATCTAAGACTCTATTCAGTCTCCCAGCTCTGGGCCTCCTCCCCAGAGCCTCTGTTCCTGGGTGGCCGCCAAGCCTTTGCAGACCTGGGAATCCTCAACTCTTTACTGAAGTCCTTCTCCACACTTTGAGAGCTTCTAAGACCACATGAAGAATTTGGGTCTGCTTTGTGATGTCTGCAGATCTTGGGGAATTACATTTCAGGAGAGGGGGCAGGTGATGACAAAAATCTCAAATCCTCTGTTCAAGTAAACGATGCTGCCATTTCTCTTCCGCATGTCTCCTGTGCTGGCACTGCTGGCGAACTGTAGAACTGAACATCTAAATGTTCATATGTATTATTTAACTTCATCCTCATAGCAATCCTTTGGCTTTTTCTTCTATCACGATCTTACACATGAGGCTCAGAAAGGTTAACGCCAAGGCTCTTTAGTTAGCAAGTGGCAGGGCCTCTATTCAGAGCCAGGTCTGTCTCGTTCCAAAGCCTCTGCGTGATCCATTACATTAAACTGCTTCTAAGTAGAGCTTTCCCAGGGCAGTCATTTCCCACTATATATAGGACCCTTTGAGTCACTCTGAGTATTTCTTAATGGGGCTGACAACACAGGGAAGCTTAATAGTCTCTAGGCAGTCACTCCCACAGTTAGAGCTGCTGAATTCTCCCCGATTCTTTGTCTTTCCATCCCCCACCTAGCCCCTTGCTCACACATGGATCTGGATTTGTGTAAATGTCAGAAAGCATATTCTAGATGGAAGGATAGTCTAGGAAGTAGGAAGAACATAAGCCAAAGCGAGCAAATATAGCTCCAGGAGAGGGCGTAATTCAGCTTGTTTAGAGCATAGATGAGCAGACCAAGCTTAGAAGGTCAGGTTCACAGCATACCATTAGGACGTTGACTACCAGACAGATGAATTTGAACTTTCTTCTGTCTGCTCTGGTTATAGTTATGCATTAAAGGTTTGGGCACAGGAACTTTAAATTACACGTTGTATTTTGTGCTACAATTAAAAAAAAAATAAAAGAAGCTTGAAAAGTGACTTGAATACCAAGCAGACATGATAAGCCCACTGCAGGAATTATGAAAAGATGTTTGAGAGTTCCCTGCCCTTTTCTGTCATATTTTTCTTCCAAGATAACAATGAGATTTATAGTTTGTGCGTTAAAAGAACTGTTTGCCTGTGAACAGACAAAAGATCAGCTATTCCTAATTTCTCTAATAAAAGTTGTTTCTACTTTTATTAAATAATAAAGGACCTTAATCACCTCTCAATTCCATAGTGAAATAGTTCCTAAATTGTAAACCATGCACATAGAAATGGAAAGAGTATTAGGGCTTCCTCGTCTAGAATGGCATGGTCATACTTCAGAATAGAATTTTTTTAAAAGAAGCACATTGAAGAATATTGAAGAGGTGAAGTGACTCACTTATAAAATTGAGAAGAAGGCATGCAAGGAACTCAGCCAGACTGCATAAGGTGGTGGTTTTTATTTGTCCAAGCAGTACCACATTATCGAGGTGGCACAGAACACGGTACATCCATCTGTGAATCAGAAATACGTGAGTCACAAACACGGCATGAAGAGCCCTTTAGATGGTTGAAACTGATGTTTTCGTTTGATTGGGTAATTTAACAGTAAGTTAGCATAATTGAGTATTAAAGAGGAAATCCAAGTTGAGAGAATTGTTTGTGAAGAGATAAAACAAGGAAATGGGATTATTGACAGAACTGGAAAAAAAAATTTAGGAGATGTCTCCATCAAATAAATCAGCCCTTCAAATGACTTGTTTACCTGTTTGTGAGTGAGTCAGTCAGAGCATGAGGACATAGGAGAAGCAATTGAATAGGATGCTGTGCCAGTGTGTTTCCTCAATACTTAAATTTGGAGGTAATGATGATTGCTGTTATTGGAAAGGTGGGTTTGTAAAGTAACGATGTCCTTTCCAAAATAAGAGTCACTGAGTAGGAGTTGATCTCTGAAGAGGAAAATGAATTCACATTGGATAAAAATGAAATCATCTCTATCCACTTCAAAACACTGATCCTATAGCCCTCCTTTGAAAGCATTGCTCTGGGAAGGGAAGCGGAAGCCTGTCACAGCAATGTAGGGCTCTCATTTTCCATGTAAGAGTTGGGTGTGAGTTAAAAGGATCCTCATGGCTCCCCAAAGAGACGGTGCTAGTGAGCCCCCCCCCCATAAGCCTGACTGGCCCCACCTTACCTTGGCTTTGGGAAAGGAAAAGAGGGGCTGCTCACCCTGATAAAGGCAAGCTGTGACCTGCTCATAGGCATTTGGTTTAAATTACAGGAAGATTTAATTTCCAAAAATAATGGCAAAGAACAGCAAAGCCTGAGGACTTTGCTTGAGCTCTAATAGAATCATGATACCATTTATTTTTGGAACACTGACGTTTCTGAAACTCTTGAGATGCAAAATCAATGCTAAGTAGTTTTTTAGAAAATTGGATGCATTTTACGTAAAACCACCACCAGCGCTAGAGACAGCGATGCATAAAAGCCGCACAGACAGTGCCTTGAATACACTGGAAAGCACAGTCTGGGCTTCTGTCTGGAAGCACCTGGCATCCGCAACACATTTTCAAACATTTATCTTTTAAGTCGTCTCTGCTCCTCTTGATGTTTCCAGCTTTGTTTAGTTAGAGAACCTCTTAGCCTTTCATCATACTTTTCTTATAATCATCAGTGTTTTAAACACAATAGTGAGTCATTGGTGAACAGATATTTTATACCATGATAAGAGCAATGATAAAATCACATAGGAAATGAGTGTAGGTAAAGAAAACATGGCCATGAGCTGAGTCCAGGGACTCTCCAATATATAGGGTTTGGGAAGAGATTAAAAACCTAGGCAAGTCTTGTACAGCAGAAATTGGCAAAAGATTATAAATCAACTGTATTTTCATAAAAAACACAACAAAGCAAACCCAAGGAAGTCAGTGAAATAGGAAGAAAAGCAGAAGATGCTATTTTGAAAGTCAAAAAGAGAAAGATTATGTCAGATGTTCCCAACACCTTGAGAAAGATGGTGCCTGAGAGTTCATTGGGTTGAAAGAGATGTAAGACACTGATGATCTTGACAGGAAAGGTCTCCTATGAGGTGCTATGGACCAAACCTCCATCCTGGTGTGTTAGGAGGAAACACAGATGTTGAGGAAACGGAGATACTTAGTACAGGCAACTTGTGGGAGAGTTTTGCTTTAAAAAGACTTGCAAAAGAATGAGGCAATAAATAATAGGTAGAGGGTCACATGTGGAAATCACAAGTTGAAGAAAAATCTTTAGGTATGAAAACTTTCAAAAACTCATGTTTTAAAGGGTCCAGTTTGGACACATATATATTCATGACATCATCATTGCATTCAAGGTAATGAACATGTCCATCAAACCAAAAGTTTTCCTTTGCAACCCCTCCTCCTGCCCCTCTGTGACTCCTTCCCCAAGAAACTACTGATATTCTTTGTCACTAGAGATTTGTTTTGTTTTCAAGAATTTCACATAAATGGAACTATACAATGTATATGCCTTCATTCACTCAGAATAATTAGTTTGGGATTAATTCATGTTGTTGCAGGTATTGATAGTTCATTCTTTTTATTGCTAAGTGGCATTGCAAGTATAGCTATTTTATAATTTGTCCATTCATCTGTAACATCTAGACTGTTTTTAGTTTTTACTATAACAAAGCAGCCAGGAATACTTAACATAGACAATCATATCATCTATGAATAGAAACAATTTTACTTCTTCTTTTCCAGGGTAGATGCTTTTATATCCTTGCCTTGCTTTATTTACTGATTAGAACCTCCACTAAAATCCTGAGTAGAGGTGATGAGAACAGACATTATTTTTTCTAATTTTAAGGGGAAAAATTCAGTATTTCACTTTTAAGTATGATTTTAGAAATAGCTTTTTTTTTTTTTTTTTTTTTTTTGGTCTTTTTTTTTTTGTGATTTCTTGGTCTGCTCCCGTGGCGTATGGAGGTTCCTAGGCTAGGGGTCTAATCGGAGCTGTAGTCACGGGCCTACGCCAGAGCCACAGCAATGCGGGATCCGAGCCACATCTGCAATCTACACCACAGCTCACGACAACACCGGATTGTTAACCCACTGAGCAAGGCCAGGGATCGAACCCACAACCTCGTGGTTCCTAGTAGGATTCATTAACTACTGAGCCATGACAGGAACTCCAGAAATAGCTTTTTCGTAGATTTTCTTTACCTAGTTAAGACATTTCCCTTCTATGATGAGTTTTCTGGAAGTTTTTTTTTTTTTAATTATTAGGAATAGATGTTTACTTTTATTGAATTTTTCCTGCATCTACTAAGATGATCATATGCTTTTATTTTCAGGTATCCCATTCATATATTATTGGATTCAATTTGCTATAATTTTGTTAGGAATTTTTGTGGTTGTATTCATGGGGGAAATTATCTATTGTTTACTTGGGCTATCTTTGTCTAATTTTAGTATCGGAAAAATGCTGACCTTATTCTATGAGTTGGGAAGTATTCCTTTCTCTTCAAATTTCTGAAAGAGTGTGTAGAATTAGTATTATTGTGTCTTTAACTTTCTGGCAAGATTCCCCAGGGAAGCTATCTGGGCTTGTGGTTTTCTTTATGTGAATGTATTAAACATTAAAATTCAGTTTCTGTAATAAATACAGACCAGTTTACATTATATTTTTCTTCCTGAGTAAGCTTTGGTAGTTGTTTTTTATATTTTGCCGAGAGCAGCTTAGCAGGATGCGGCTGAAGAACGGGTGCTGTGAAACTTAAGGAAAAAAAGTTAACATAAACAAGACACAGAGACATTTATCTTAAGTAAAGGTGGGAACTGGGGGACTCAAGGTCTCAGGGACCAAGAGCACTGCCTCAAGAAACCACACCGTTTTTATTGCGATCTTGAGGATGACGTCAAGTGAGGAGGGGGTTGTAGGTGCAGGATATAGGTTTTTTTAAGTTATTTTAAAAGTCACATAGCCGGTTGCTGATTAAGCTTTTATTCTGACCTTTAGGCATTTAACAATCATTAGCGTTTGAGGAAGCTTGGAGTCAGCTATCTATGCATAGCATCTAGAGAATCACCATTGGCTTCTGCAGACGGTGTGCCCATCTGCAGCAACCAGGCATGCCTAGGTTTGCACCTCGGTTCTCCTTGCTAATGCATATCCTGCTAAGGACCCCTCATAAACCCCTTAGGGCCATGAGGCTCATCTTCCTCTTACTCTGTAGAGGACCTATCATGCTTGTGCAAACGGCATGCCAATCTGCAGGTCCGGTGTGCCTAGACCAACGCATTAGGTCCTCATTCAGCTGACCCTATGAATAGTTATGCCTTTAGGTCTTTGTTCTTAAGCTTAAGTCATTCACCAGCACTGCGCCTGTTTTTCAAGCAGGGGCAAAGTAAAGCAGGACAAGATGGAGTTTTCAGCAAAGAGGCTAAGAAAATATTGTAGAAACATGTCTCTTGACAATATTTCAAGAAATGTATCCATTTTGTCTATTGTCAAATTTGTTGACATAAAGTTGTTCACAGTATTCCCTTATTATCTTTATAATATTTTTAGAATCTGTACTGATGCTTCTCATTGCTAATATTGTTAATATGCATAGTCTCTATTTTTTTTCCTGGTGAATCTGATTGGAAGTTTGTCAGTTTTAGTGGTGACACAAAGAACATATTTTGGCTTCATTGATTCTCTCACTCCCCTTGTCCATTTTATTTCCACTGTTATCTTTCTTCCCCCTCCCCCCCCTTCTGCTTCTGCTGGATTTCATTTCTCTTGTTTCTCCTAGCTTCTTAATCCAGAAGCTGAGGTCATTTATATTATTCTTTTCTGATAAAAGCTTTTAGTGCTATAGATTTGCCTATAAGTACTGCTTTAGCTGCCTTCCAGAGATTTTGAATGTTTTTATTTTTATTCTTATTCAATGAAAAATACTTTCCGTTGATGGACATTTGGCTTGTTTCCATGTCTTGGCTACTGTGAATAGTGCTGCAATGAACATATGTGTGCATGTGTCTTTTTCAAGGAAAGCTTTGTCCGGATATATGCCCAGGAGTGGGATTCCTGGGTCATATGGTAGTTCTATGTATGGTTTTCTAAGGTACCTCCATACTTTCTCCATAGTGGTTGTGACAATTTACATTCCCACCAACAGTACAGAAGGGTTCCCTTTTCTCCACACCCCCTCCAACATTTGTTATTTGTGGACTTATTATGATGGCCAATCTAACTGGTGTGAGAATGTATCTCATGGTAGTTTTGATTTTCATTTCTCTAATAGTCAGTGATGTTGAGCATTTTTTCATGTGCTCGTTGGCCATCTGTATATCTTCATTGGAGAGATGTCTATTCAGGTCTTTTGCCCATTTTTCAATTGTGTTGTTGGCTTTTTTGCTGTTGAGTTGTATAAGTTGTTTGTATATTTTAGAAATTAAGCCCTTGTCAGTTGCATCATTTGAAACTATTTTCTTCCATTCTGTAAGTTGTCTATTTGTTTTCTTTTTGGTTTGATGATTGGATTAGGAGATGTGGTATGTATACACAATGGAATACTATTCAGCCATAGAAAGGAACAAAATAATGCCATTTGCAGTAACATGCATGGAACTAGACACTCTCATACTGAGTGAGGTAAGTCAGAAAGAGAAAGACAAAAACCATATGATATCACTTATATCTGGAATCTAATATATGGCACAAATGAACCTTTCCACAGAAAAGAAAATCATGGACTTGGAGAACAGACTTGTGGTTGCCAAGAGAGAAGGGGAGGGAGTGGGATGGATTGTGAACTTGGGGTTAATAGATGCAGACTACTGCCTTTGGAATGGATTAGCAATGAGATCCTGCTGTGTAGCACTGGGAACTATGTCTAGTCACTTATGATGGAGCATGATAATGTGAGAAAAAAGAATGTATACATGTATGTGTAACTGGGTCACCATGCTATACAGTAGAAAAAAAATGTATTGGGGAAATAACAATTGAAAATTTTAAATACAATTAAAAATAACTAAATAAATACTTTCTATTTCTCTTTTGATTTTATCTTTAACTCCTGAGTTATTTAGAGTGCTTAGTTCCAAATATATGGAACTTTACTAGAGATCTTTCTGTTATGATTTTGAATTTAATTTACTCTGACCAGAAAACATACTTTGTATGACTTGGATTTTTAAAAACTTAGAGACTTGTTTTATGGCCTACAATATTATCTATCTTGGTAACTATTCCATGTACAATTGAAGAGAATGTGTATTCAGCTGTTGTTAGGTGTAGTTCTCTATCAGTCAATTAGGTCTCATTGCTAGTGTTGTCCAAATCTTCTGTATCTTTATTGGGCTTGCATTTGTTGTATCAATTATTGAGACTTTAACTGTGGATTTTTTATTGTTCCTTTTTTTGTATAATGTATTTTGAAACCCTATTTTAGGCACAGCAATTGTTAGAATTGTTATATACTCTTTACAAATTATCTCCTTTGTCACTACGAAATGATCCTCTTTTATCTTAGTAATATTCCTTACTTTTAAATCTACTTGTTTTTATATTCATATGCTCATTCTATATTTCTTTGGATTAGTGTTATTATGGTATATTTCTTTTCATTCCTTTTCCCTTTAACTTATTTGTGTCTTTGTATTAAAAGTGGTTTGTTATAGGGCTTTCCTGTTGTGGCTCCATGGTAATGAGCCCAACTAGTATCCCTGAGGAAACAGGTTCAATCATGGCCCTGCTCGGTGGTTTAAGGATCTGGCATTGCTGTTAGCTATGGTGTAGTTGCAGACATGACTTGGACCTGGTGTTGCTGTGACGGTGGTGTAGGCTGGCAGCTGCAGCTCTGATTTGACCCCTAGCCTGGGAACTTCCATATGCTACGGGTGCAGCCCTAAAAAGACAAAAAAATAAAAAAATTAAAGTGATTTATTATAGGAGGCAGCTTATAATTGAGTCATGCTCTTTTATCCATCTTGCAAATGCCTCTTTTAATTGTGGTCCTAAGACCATTTACATTTAAAGAGATTGTTAACCTGGTCAGGTTTAAAGTTGCTGTATTGGAGTTCCTGGCGTGGCTCAGTGGAAGCGAATCCAACTAGGAACCATGAGGAGGCGGGTTCGATCTCCGACCTCGCTCAGTGGGTTAAGGATCCAAAGTTGCTGTGAGATGTGGTGTAGGTCGTAGATGCGGCTCGGATCCCGCATTGCTGTGGCTGTGGGATCCCGCGTTGCTGTGGCCGATTTGACCCCTAGCCTGGGAACCTCTATATGCTGCAGGTGCAGCCCTAAAAAAAGACCAAAAAATAAAAATAAAAATAAAAATAAAAATAAAGTTGCTGTATTGCTATTAGTTTCCTATTTGTCCTGTCTGTTCATTACATGCTTCCCCCCCCACCCTTTTTTTTCCTGCTGTTTTGGATAATTAAGTGTTTTGTGCTTTCATTTCATTTTCTTAGGTATAGCTCTTCGTTTTAAAAAGTTTAGTGGTTACTTTAGGGATTTTAGTGTAAAATTTGGCTTACCACAGTCTGCCTTCAAGCAGTGCATATAATATGCATATAGTATAGTAACTTTTCAACAACATATCTCCATTTCTCCCATCTTTGCCTTTTGTTTTACTTCTACGTGTGTTAGAAATATCACAATACATTATTATTTTTGCTTCTCAGTCAATTATATTTTTCAGATATTTTAATAAGAAGCAAAAAACCCCCTTCATTTCATTGTGTAGATTCAGATTTCCATCTGGTATTATTTTCCTTCTGCCTAAGGGATTTCCTTTACTATTTCTTTTACTTCAAGTCTGCTGTTGATGAATTCCCTCAGATTTTATATGTCTAGTGGAAATCTTTTTGTTTGCTATTTTTTACTTGTGGGTTGGTTTGTTTTAGATATAAATCTTTACAGTTTGACTATTTGTTGATGTGCAAAATGTAAAATGATGGTACAGGAGTGAATAAAGTAGCACAGTCTATGAATGGGTAGGGTTTAGAACAGAAGGCTGGCTTTAGATATAATCATGGAAAATTACTGATGGTAACAAGAGGAAAGCCTGAGCAGATAATTATCAATGCGAGTTGATTGGATTTGTTAATGGTTCCAATCAAATTGGGTTTAAAACCAAGATCCACTATTCAATAGATGAGTGGTCTTCAGCAAAGTATTTAACCCCTTCGACCCTCAGTTTTCACATCCATAGGATCAAGTTAACACCTTCCCCACAGAGTGATTATAGCAATGAAATGAGTTAGCTGCTTTCAAATGCTTAACACGTGGCCCAGAATATAGTGAGTATTCTATACCTGTGAGGAAAAAAAAAAAATGTGTTACTTTTCTTAGCTTATCGCCCATGTCTGCAACTTCATTTTTCCACCTCTGCTTTCTCTTATCTTCCTCCCCTCACTCCTCCTTCCTTTCCAAAAGAACATATTTAAAACTCAAATGCCAGGCTGTCTGCAGGTGCAGTGTTCAAGACTGATAAAATTTGAGGCCAGATGTTAACTGAGGTAAACACTATTAAGTGCCCTGTAGACCGGAGGTTGAGGCAATGATTTCCAATTTTATGATTATTATTTGAGTTAATAGCATACCATACTGCCACTTCTTCTACCCCCTTTCCTCCACCAAAAAGGAGATATACAGTCTATTTGTTCTCTAAAGAGTATAATTTTTGAAATACAAAGTTCTTGAAACATTAAATAATGGCATTTCACAAACTTAAGACTGGAAATGCAACCTCAATACACACCTCAACTCCTACTTGAAGATCTCTCTTAAAGGTCAATGACTTGTGAAGTTTGATCTCAAAACTGGTCTCATTTTCTGAAATAAGCCCAGAGTAATAATCACAAAAAATATTTCAAACCTGTAACAAGGTTTTAAACTGATATTTTAAATATGAGCTTCCTAAGGATTAGTATGGGAGCTTTGCCAATGACAGGAAATCAATAAATGAGTCCTTCTCCTAATGAAGAAGTGTTTAAAAAAAAAAAAGCAATAAATTGGATCTGCTATGAATCAGTGTATTGATTGTTGGTGTTTAATATACTCACACATTCATTTATTCATTCATTAATTCATTAAACAGATATTGGTTAGGGACAGGCAATGTGTCCCAGGCACACTTCCAAGCAGTGGTTAATACATTGGTACATACAAGAGATGACCCTTGAGGAGCTTGGAGTTTTATGTACAAGGGAGACAGTTTTAAAAATAATAAGCATACAAATAGATGTAGCAAAAAGTTGTAATAAGTAGTACGATGAAAAGGGAGAAGGAGTTTTTAGTAGGTGACTTAATCCAAGGCTTAACGAATGAGAAAAAGGCAGCCATACAAACAGTAGAGAAGATAGTAAGCAGAGAGTAGCCTGCATTCATTCATTCAGCAAATATTTATTCAGCACTTTCTATAAGCCAGGAACTGTTTGAAGCAAAGAAAACATACCAGTGAACAAAGCACATGTGCAAAATTGCTGAGATGGGAAAGGATTTGGCTTGTTTCTAGAATGGAAAGGAAGCCCTTGAAGCTGAATCATATTGAGCAGAGGTGAGTGTGGTATATGATGAGGTTGGAGGAGTGGCAGGGGCTGTATTATATAGGGATTTGTAATCCAGGTACGCAGTTTGGATTTTATGCTAAACGCAATAACATGATTTGCTGTTTGTGTGAAGAGACTGCTCTTGCTGTGATGTGGAGAAGGATGTGGAGGACGGAGGGAGAGTGGAAGCCAGGAGACTCATAGGATGGCTACTTGAGTTCAAATGAGATTTTAGTGCCCTGAAACAGTGGTGGCAGCAGAGATGGAGTGTACAGTTTTGATGTAGGAGAGAGAGGACTTTTTGGCCAACTGAAAAAGAGGAAGGGGATTGAGGAAGGATGTAAAATCATGGGTGATTCATCTGAACAGATGGCAGCTCCATTTAACACAGTGAGAGAGACAGAGTAAGTGGAGGGAAGGTAGTGAGAGTTGCTGGGGGAGGTTTGGGATAAAGAGTAAAAGAAATTTAAGTTTGATGTTCCAAGATTTAAACAATTAAGTCAATACAGATGGGAAATGCAGTGTCTCATGGTTTTAACATGTCCTCCATCACTGAAGTATATATAGATATGCTAAGTGACCATTTATCTACAATATTTTAGCTATGGATTTCAAGCAGAATTCTGCAGCATTTCCAGGTAGTATGTGAGAACTTAGGAAAGAATGCAATGATTTCTTGAAATCATCACTGGTTGAATAAGAAATGATTTTTCCCAGGTCAGACACATTTTTCTCAAAGGTAATTTCTCTTGGCTTTGAGCTACTAGAAGTTGGCAGTGTATTTCTTAATAAAGATTTTATTGAATTCATAGATTTTATTATTGGCCAGGCTACCAAACTTACAATGAGAGGATTCATATCTTAAGAGACCTTTTGAATATCTTTTTTAAATGCTATTTTAGCTTTTGTTGTTTTTATTATGATAACATTTTAGGAAAAGTAGAGAGTGTAGGCAGAAAAATATTGAGCTCGTAGGATAATCTGTACATCCAAAGTGCAGCTAGGGCAGCAGCAACACAAAGTAGTTAAGTTCTCAACTTTGTAGCAAGTTTTCTCCCTCCAACCCCCCTGCTTTATAAAGTCTCCATACAGAACACATGCCCACAAATAATTATTCTCATCTAGGAGACCCCTAACTTTCCTGGGAATCACTGTCCTATAGAAAGTGACCTACTGTGAAGAGTTGTCCTATGTCTTAGAGGTTTAGCAGATGAAAGTTTGACGGTGGATTTGTAAAATTTCAGCCATTATTAGAAAACACAGGGAAACATACATTTTATAACATTCCTATTTCTGAAAAATATTTTTACCTAGAAATAGATGGGCAGAGTACTTTGTAAACATGTTAGAAATAATATTCTTATAATTTATGAGGTATGATCGTTTATATTTGGTCCCATTTTTCTTGTGCATCAAATCATATAACATAGGACTAACCCAATGTGAAGTTATTACAAGAACATTAAAATATGCTCCTAAGCATTTGAAATGAATGTATTTTTAAATTAGGTATCGGTGTTACGCTTTTTGTTTATGCATTTCTTTAGGGAAATGTTGACACTTGAGAAAGGATCTCAAATAACAAACTAAAGAACTTGCAACATAGAGTCCTTAACCAAAGGAACATCAAGAGGACTATTCATGGCATTTTGATCCCTGACGCCATCAACACTAAGGGATGAGGACGATCATTGCCAAGTAGGATCATTTGACTTCTTCTTGGGCTTAGTGCCCTATGGAGGGTGTTCCAGCCCTTCTCTGCAGGTGGTATTTGGTAGAAAATCCCTGGTTCTTCCTAATGGAGTTGGTTTTTAGTGGGTAATCACAGCAGAGGGCAGGAGATGGCTCCATGTTCCCATACCACTTACATTCCTTTTTGTCGGAGAAGTACATCTGTACTGCCTGCGATGGGTATGAGAGAAGCTAAAATAAGATTCCTGGTCTCAGATCATTTATTCCCTCATTTTTTTTTTACTTATCAGACTGAGTACCTCTGACAGGCTTGACCTTTAGCAAGGGAATAGATAATATGAAAAAGGTTCTGTGTCTTTGAGGAATACAGCCCTTTGAGTGCAGACTAGAACACTAGCAATTATGCTGGACAAGTGCTATGTTAGAGATACAGCAATTGATAGATATCAATACAGAGATAACCATTCGAGACAATGGAGCAGCTAACTCGGCTCAGAAAGTGGGGAGATTAAATCACTAGCTTAATAAATGGTACCACATTCAAACCAAAATATCACTTGACCCAATTAATTTTTTATTGAAGTATAGTTGATTTACAATGTCATGTTCATTTCTGCTGTGCAAGAAGTTGATTCCACTATAGGCATATATATTCTTTGTTTATATTCTTTTTCATTATGGTTTATCACAGGATGGTGAATACAGTTCCCTGTGCTATACAGTAGGACCTCGTTGTTTATCCATTCTATTATATATTATATATTCTATTATAATGTATAATAGAATATATTATATCCCAAACTCCCACTCCATTCCTCTCCCACCCCCTTTTCCTCCTTGGCAACCACAAATCTGTTCTTTATGTCTGAGTCTATTTCTGTTTTGTAGATAAGTTCATTTGTTCATATTTTAGATTCTACATATAAGTGATATCATATGGTATTTGTCTTAGACTTTCTGACTTACATCACTTGGTATAATAATCTCTAGGTCTGTCCATGTTGGGCAGACAATGACAATATTTCATTCTTATTTATGGCTGAGTAATATTCCATTGAATATGTGAATCACATCTTCTTTAGTCATTCATCTTGGACATGTAGGGTTGTTTCCATGTCTTGGCTTGTGAATAGTGCTGCTATGAACATCGGGGGGGAGGGCATATATCTTTCTGAATTATGGTTTTGTCTGATATACACCCAAGAGTGGGATTTCTGGATCATAGGGCAACTCTCTTTTTAGTTTTTTTTGAGGAAACCCCAGACTGTTTTCCATAGTGGCTACACCAATTTACATTCCCACCAACAGTGTAGGAGAATTCCCTTTTCTCCACCCCCCTCCCCAGCATATGTTATTTGTAGACTTTTTAATGATGGCCATTCTGACCAGAGTTAGGTGGTACCTCATGGTAGTTTAGCTTTGCATTTCTCTGATGATTAGTGGTGTTCAGCATCTTTTCATGTGACTGTGGGCCATCTGTATGTTTTCTTTGGAGAAATATCATTGATCCAATTATTTGGTTTAGAATGATATGGAAATGGAGAGTGGAAGGAACCCAAAGACAAAGATTACTACTACCTCTATCAGTCTCAACTCAAACGACACCACCTGAGGAATATGGGTGGTGTGCCAGGCAATTGACAGTCTACGAGAGTGTACAGAGTGGGCCTGCTGGCCACCCAGGCTAGAAACATTCTTCTCTGTACCTGTCTCTACCTTACTACAATGCTTTATTTTCTCCATAGCATTTATCACTTTCTGAAAGTATCTCATTTGATTTATTTACTGTCCATCCCCCCCGGCCCTCAAAGACCTTGTCTGTCTTATACATTGCTTAATTCTCAGGCCCAGAACAGGGTCTTGGAGTTTTTTTTAATTATTTTTGTTTGTTTGATTGTATTTGACCATGGCATGCAGTGGCTTGATGTGGGATCTCAGTTCCCAGACCAGGGATTGAACCCAGCTGCAGTGGTAAAAGCCCAGAGTCCTAACCACTAGGCCATTGGGGGACTCCTCAATTGTCTTGTTTCATACCGGGTGCTAATAAACATTTGTGGCATGAATGGGTTATCATGAACAACCTTAAACCACATTCAGGCACACTTGAGAACCACTCTTGCTTCTTTTTCCAAAATCCCCATAAAGTGTTCAATCTCCGAGGCTCCTCAGAGGTCTCCTGATTCATTCATTATTCATTTCAGTGGGGAAAGACTAAGGTGTGTGTGTGGGTGGGGCAGCAGATAGGGAGTCCCTGTTTCATGTCAGTTATTCCCCATGGAGCAGGAGCTAGTGGCCCGTGCTCCGGAATCCCAAGGCTCTCGGGCATTACCCTGCTGCCTGTGGTTAAACCTCTCTGTGGGGAAAGCAGTTTTGAATTACTGCTGTGATGTGATTTTCAAAATCCCTAGGAAAAAAAAGGAAAGCAGTGGGAAGCTGTTTCTGGAATTCAGATGAGCTGAATGTCATAGTTCTCCTTCTCACTCTATGGGACAGAAGTTAAGACTTTGGCATTGGATTCTTAGGGCAAAAACTGAGATATTCTGCTGTAACTGTGGTCAGAGGAGGACTGCCTGCTTTCAGCATTCTATAGCATGCAGACTGTGATTTTGCACAGTTAAGTCCTTCCCTAGAAATTAGGACCAGCTGCAGCCTATGGCCATTAATTATATAAAGATGTGTCACTGTCACTGTGGGTAAAAATGCATGCCCCTGTGTAGCTTCCTCATCTCCAGGGACCAGGCAGCACACTGGGGTGGTGACGAGTATATGTATATAAGGGCATGGTTATGTTTATCAAAATGATAAGCAAGAGTTTGAAGATGTTAGTTTCTGAGTGTAATTGAGGGAAATATGTTCCAACGGAACTTGAAAGAAACACAGCATTTTTTTTCCCCGCAAATATACCACCACCCCAACACACACACACACTCCATATACAAACATACACCTTATGATAGACAGAAAATTCTCCAAAGCCAAAATTCCTGGCATCCTACAGGGAGGATAAGAAAAGGAACCTATTCACTCCTTTGGGGACTCTTCTGAGGGCTTTATCTGCTAGAGGTTTTAATCCAAATAGAAATATTTTACAGTTCCCATTGTGACTCAGTGGAAACAAATCTGACTAGCAATCCGTAAGGACACAGGTTCGATCCCTGGCCTCGCTCAGTGGGTTAAGGATCCGGCATTGCTGTGAGCTGTGGTGTAGTTCACAGACGCAGCTCGGATCCTGCGTTGCTGTGGCTCTGGTGTAGGCCAACACCTGCAGCTCCGATTCGACCCCTAGCCTGGGAACCTCCATGTGCCATGGCTGTGGCCCTAAAAAGACAAAAAAAAAATATATATATATATATGTATATATATATAGGTCTTTTTATCAGATGAGAAATGTTAAGCTGGTGGGTATTTGTTGGATGTCTTCTAGCATGACACTCAGTTCTAGGCCCTGAGAATACAAAATGAATAAGGTTTAGTCCCTGCTTCAAGGTCAGTCTAGTGGCATGAAAGAGATAAGTAAACAGAGAAATACAGTCTAGCACTGTAGATTCTGGGATCAAAAAGGGTCTGTGGGGCATGGAAGAGTGGATCCTGGGTGCAGATTGCAGGATGGGATTAAAAGAGGCCCATTTGAGGAGTTCCCATTGTGGCTCTGTGGGTTAAGGACTAGAGTTTTCTCTGCAAGGATGGAGGTTCAGTCCCTGGCCTTGGATCTGGTATTGCCACAAGCTGTGGCATAGTTCACAGATGCGGTTCTGATCCAGCGCTGCTGTGGCTGTGGTGTAGGCCAGCAGTTGTAACTCCTATTCGACCCCTAGCTTGGGAACTTCCATATGCTGCAGGTGTGGTCATAAAAAAAAAAGAAAAAGAAAAAGAAAAAAGAGATCACACCTGAGAATTTTGCAAATAAAGTTTTGCATTTGGGAACCTCAGTTTTCTCCTTTTTGAAATGCGGAGGAGCGAATCAGCCCAGAGTGGTGAGAATTCAGCGATGTGGATGATACTCAATGAGTCAATTTTTAAGAAAGAAAAGCAAAGTTGAGACCATGGCACACACTCTCCAAGTGTTGCTGAGCCATTCTGCTGACCTGGGAGTTTAAGCCCCTTCTGGAGAGTCTGCCATCTTTTCAGTGGGGCTGCTTGTGAGAATAAGCCAGAGCCGTACCCAAAGAAGGACTGAGTTGTCAAGAAAAGGCTCCCCTGATTCAGAAATGAACGATTCCTAAGATGTTGCTTTCTGCGTCTTTGTTACAGAAATTGGGGTATGTGCAGGTAATTGGGGATCAGGAAACAACCACCCTGGGAAAAATTGCAGGCAATTCTATAACCACCTGGCTTAGCTTGAATTCTTGAAAGTAGAGCTTCTCTTGGCTTAATAAAAGGTTTCATCTACACCTTGTGGTTCTGTTCTTTATCCCTGATTTTTCCTCCCAGGCTTAGGAATAAGGTTTCAGTCCTGTTTCTCCCTCTAAGATTGGCAAGTAGCCCTACCTGCTCTGGGTAGGAGGCTGGGCGGTGCAGCCTGGGGAAGCGGTAGCTGCCGTCTGCCACCTGCTGGCGCCCTCTCAGCCCTCGTTCAGGGCTGGCTTTGCATGGATTCCAGGGAATGGAAACCGTCAGGAGAGAAAGTGGGGCACAGTATGTGCCTACTTTGATTAAAAAGAAAGAGACGAGAAGATAGCAAACAGAAATTGGTATAGGAGGGCTTTTTCCATCATGGAGGTTTGTGAAAAGATCACCATCTCAAACATTAGTGATTTTTCTCTCTTCGGGGTGGACACAGTAGCGCTTTGAATTGTTTTTTTTTTTTTTTTTTTTTGGTCTTTTTTAGGGCTGCACCCAAGGCATATGGAGGTTCCCAGGCTAGGGGTCCAATTGGAGCTGTAGCCGCTGGCCTACAGCCACAGCAAGGTGGGATCCAAGCCATGTCTGCAACCTACTATGCCACAGCTCACGGCAACACCAGATCCTTAACCCACTAAGCGAGGCCAGGGATTGAACCAGAGTCCCCATGGATGCTAGTCAGGTTCATTTAACCACTGAGCCACAACAAGAACTCCCTGAATTTATTTTTTATTTTTAGTTTTAGATTTTTGCCTTGCAAAGCTTATCCAATAAGTTAAGGCCACATCTCTCTAGTCTCTTGGAGGAAACAGCAGAAACCCATGCCAGCAGGGATGGAGATGAGCGTAGGGCAACAGGAAGAGGAAAGGCAAAGGGGAAAGATTTCATAGTGAATATCAGTATTTTTTTCATTGGTTCAGCCAACATTTTTGAAGATCTAGTCCTTACAGGGCTCTGATCCAGATGCCTGGGATACAAAAGTGAGTAGGATTGGTTCCCTTCTCTTCTGGAGATAAGAATCTATGGGGGAGGGGGCAGCTAAATAAATGGAGAACTAAATAAATGGAGAATTAAGTACAGATCACAAAGACTGTGATCCAGTACTGCTGTAAAGTAGTCTAGGGAGGCACAGAAGAGAAGGATGTATCTCAGTTGAACTGGTAGCTGCAATGTTAGAAAATACTTACTGGAGGAGGTGACACGAGCTGAATTTGAAAAGAGTGACTTATCAGAGACAGTGGCGAGAAGGGCAGTTCAGTTACAGGGAGCAGGACCTCTCACACATAGCATGACCTGCTACTGTCGCTGCCTCGCGGAGCTGAGAACTCTAGATACAGAGCAGGAGAAATTTGTTAAAATATTAGGTCTTAGTCTGGGGTTAATAGATGCAGACTATTGCCTTTGGAGTGGATAAGCAATGAGATCCTGCTGTGTTGCACAGGGGGCTATGTCTAGTCACTTGTGATGGAGCATGATCCTGTGAGAAAAAAGAATGTGTGTGTGTGTGTGTGTGTGTGTGTGTGTGTGTGTGTGTGTGTGTGTGTTTGTGTGTGACTGGGTCACTTTGCTGTACAGTAGAAAGTTGACAGAACACTGTAAACCAATTATAACAGAAAAAAATAAAAGTCATTAAAAAATATATTAGGTCTCAGACAACAAGCAATTGATTCAGTCCAGGGGCATCTGCCGAGGGAGGCAGCATACAGAATCCTGGATGTGAGAGAGAGGCCTGGAGGGAGCTGGGAGTGTCACTGGCCCTAGAAAAAAAGACCACTTTTAATACTGTTTCAGTCCATCTGCTGGCAATGGGCAGGTTCCGTCCAATATTCAGAAATTCGTGCATGGCACCCTCTCTTTATCTGAAACTTCTGAGCGACCTCACTTAAATATCGAAGAAAATATAAGCTCAAAAGTATCAGTTACAGTGTTATTTAACACCATAAATGTGATGGCCAGTAATAGAGAAGATGCTGAAGGAAGCTTGTAGAGCATGGGGTTGGAAAATGAGAATTTTGGAAACTGTGCACTACGTGAAAAAAACTTGTGAAAAAAATCAAAATTCAAGCCTGCAGGGAAAATATTCCGAAGGAAAATCTTATACAGCTGATTTTTCTCTCTTATCTATATTTTAGGTAACACTTGCTTTTACAATATTTTTTCTTCCTTTTTTCTGCCCCATTGATGGCATATGGAAGTTCCTGGGGCAGGAATCAAACCCAGCCACCGATACAACCTCTGCCACAGCTGCCACAGAGCTGGATCCTAAAGCCACTGTGCCACAGCGTGAACTCCAACAATAAAACTTTTTCTGATAAAGAAGGGTAAAGGTGAAATGTGTCTCCTGATTAAGGCAGAGGCCAAAATGACTCTAAGTAAAGAATGACCCATTTAGATGTTTGTTTCTGACATTTCGGATTCCGCTTTCTCCCTAATTGTGTTTCACTTTGTGTGGTACATTCGTTTTGCTTGTTACGTCTGTCTCCATTCCCCCCGCCCCTTGCCCACACCCCTCTTCCCACCCTGGATCTGTGGGCCGTATTGTGATGTCTGCCCGCTAATTTTGCTGTGACTGGGGCTGGTGTCTGGTTGGTGATTCATGTTTGTTCCTAAGTTGTGTATCTGTGTTGGTTGCTTTGAACCAGCGCCCCAGGGAATATGAAAGGCCATTTGTCTCCCCGAGACTGCTTCTTTGCACCAGGGAATTCTTCCTTGGCTGCTTCTGAATTCCAGCAAGCTCTCCCGTGAGTCTAGGCAGAGTGAAAAAGAAAGAAGAAAAAACCCCAAACAGCACCAAACACAGGAAAGCAGCATGTAGAGGGTTTTAGTGTCTGGGTCCAGTCCCTGCTTACCTGGCACAACCAAGCCTCCCGGGTACCAACTCTAGGGGCAGGACGCCTTGCGACATCTACGTGAAGGGTGGCACTTATGATTTACTTTCTGCCCACGAGGAATGCCTGAAGCATGAAAGAGGGCAGAGTGAGCCCTTGTGGAAACCCTCAGTGGAAAAACTTCTGAGAGTTTGGTAGGCAGACCCACTTGGCACCTCTTCTAAGATTTTAGCACAGATTCACACAGCAGTGATATTCATAAGGTTTAATGACTGGTCCTGCCTGGACACTGACCAATTAAATAGACACAGGCCACTGAGCTGAAGCTAGAAGCCCCCTGCTGTACCAGACATCAACCCTTTAGTTACTGGATAACCAGGAAGTCCAGCCGATCCTGGAGGGTTTACCGAAGTGTTTTGATGGTTTAATACCCAGGAAAGATGTACAGATAGATACCAAATGAATCACAACGTGACTACTCATGAAATTTCAAAACTTATGCTCACTTTACCCAGCCCCATCTTCACCTTTTTTAAAATGATTTTTATTTTTTTCCATTAGAGTTGGTTTACAGTGTTCTGCTAATTTTCTACTGTACAGCAAAGGGACCCAGTGACACACATATATATTCTTTTTCTCACATTCCCCTCCATCATGCTCCATCACACGTGACTAGAGATAGTTCCCAGTGTTATACATCTTCACCTTTTCAGAGCTTGCCCTCTTTAGCCTTAAGAAGAGTTCGGAGCCAGCGTCAGGACCTACTATTTCTACAGGCTCTGGGTGGCTCAAAGGAATGCTTATCCATGAAGGAGCTCGTTCTTTTGTTCAACGACTAGTGTAGATCTCACCCAGGACAAGTTGGCAAGTGAGCTTGCATTATGTTTTCACGTGCTGCAGTGGATTTGCCATACAGCATAGCTGTCCCTTGGCTCAGGCTGGCAAACAGGCCCAAATATGTGAGTGCTGGCCCACCGACAGTCTCTGAAAGACAGCCTCATCCTAGACCAGGATCCTGCTGTGAAAATCCATCCGAAGCACCATAGAAGATCAAATACATGTTGTTATGGCTCTTCCTTGTCCTTTTAACCCGAGAGTCTCACTTACTGCTTCGTATCAGACACCCGGAGTTTGTGAGTTGGCTAAAAGCAGCTTCTCAGACCGGTCTCCGGGAAGCAGTATAATCCTGAATTCCGTCGTTTCTTCTTGCCCTCTTTCAGTGAAACCTACTGCTCCAGGGTCATTTGCTACCTCCCCTGTCTTCATTCAAGATAACAGCCAAAGTTGCTCATAATCCATTTTGAGCGGATGAATTTCATTTGAATGTAAAGATTGAAGAGTGAGTGCCCTCAGTTTCCCAGGGAGCCCTTCGGGGGTTCTGTGATCGCAGAAGTCTGGGGGCGTAGGGGACTGAGTGGCAAGCCTTGAGTCTTCTGCTTCCCACTCTGCAAGGTACTAGCCTGTGACTTTGAGCAAAGGTATTTCACATCTCTCTAAGCTTCATTTTCCTCAAAGGCAGAGGAGGATCCTACTATATACATCTCAGGGTTGTGATGAAGGGGAAATGGAATAATAAATCAGAAAGCAACTTGTAAATTAAAGAAATATATGCCGCATCCACCCCCAAGAGCACAGGCTGTAAGAACAAGGGAACGAAAAGAACCATGAATGTAGAAGTAAATTGTGGCCGATGGCAGCTGGATGCCTCTAAGGACCACTCACATGGTCCAGCTTGAAAAAGAGAGCACACCCAGCCCCATATCCCCAACCCATTTCTGCAGAGCTGTAGCCCAAGAGCAGTGAGTGGTCTAGAGAAATGTGGGGTTCCTGTCAGTCTGAACCTAAGGGAGGTTGTGCATGCAGGCAAAATGTACAGGGGGTGATGGAGAGTGTTGGAATGCAAGGGTGATGCCTGCCGCGTCACCAGGACCGGGAGAGAGAAAACAACAGACCAGAGGTCTGCCCCTTCCACCTGTGTGTTCACTGCTCAGAGCTTGGTCAGATGGTTCTGGACTTGAGGGTACCCCTCCAGAATGAGGGAGAGTGACCAAAAATCTCAATGGCACTCTTCTGCCAGGGGCCATGGCGGTATCCTCCTTCGGAGAGAAAGCTCTGCAGCCTTTAGGGGCGACTGGGCAATAGGAGATTAATTAAGCCATTTTCTGGGCTTCAACTTGCATATGAATATTAAGTCTCAGGCCGAGCCTCTCATTGAAGCCGTCTGTCAATGTTTTCAGGATCGCACTTCATTCCTGAAACTTTCAGAAATGGGCACACGGTGTCTCTAATGAGACTGTGATCATTATTTATGGCAGGAAGAAGTCTCCCAGCTAGGAAGCCTCATTCAAGTGATAGCTGAGTGTCTGACACTTAGAACTGCGTGCGATGGTGTATCTGGCGTTGCTTATTATCACGAAGTTATTTTATGAATTTGTCAAAGTTGATCATGCCACTGCAAGGCCAGGGGGCTTTGCCCCGGGGGTCAGATGCTGACCCCACTATGTGCTATTGATGGAACTTCTCTGGGACCATTTACTTTATACGAAATGAGAATGGGTATGCCTGCACGTCAGAGCTGTTTGGAGACTCTAAACTTTCTATGAAGTGCGAGGTGCTACATACAGGGCCCGGCAGGCATTGGTTCCCATGTGTGTGTATCACATGCCCTTCTCCTGTGGTTCTCATGGGACCTGCTTTCTGTTTCTCTTTAAGCTTTGATGTGGAAAATGGCCCTTCCCCAGGTCGGAGCCCGCTGGACCCCCAGGCCAGCTCTTCCTCTGGGCTGGTGCTTCACGCCACCTTTCCTGGGCACAGCCAGCGCCGAGAATCCTTTCTCTACCGATCAGACAGCGACTATGACTTGTCACCAAAGGCAATGTCGAGAAACTCTTCACTTCCCAGCGAGCAGTAAGTATGTCTGGCTCCCAGTCTCACACGTACCTCATCTTTAACCCCTTCACACCCGAGCAGCCACGCGGTTCCCCTTTAACCCATGGGAAGGAGGGAGGAGAAGAATGCAGGTGAGTGGAGGAGACCGTGCTGACCACCTCAGGGACAGTCATGCTGCCTTGCATGACAAAGATGTAGCCAGGGCCCCCAAGCATGTGGAAAACCTCAGGCACAGGGTTTGGCTTCTTTCTGTTATTGATACTTGGAAAAAAAAAATTGGTTTTTATTCTGCTTCATTTCCTGAACCGCCAAATCATTTACGGCAGGAAAACCTTACCACATTTTGCAAATCACCCTCCAACTTTCAGCAGGATGTGCCGTTTGCATGAGGCCACAGCCGAGAAGGAAAATGGTGGTTGGTGACACGCATCTTCTCTGAATGGCCTTTGCTGGGTGACATTTAATAAGCGGCTGTCTAGCCACATGTCTGTATCCTTTCTCTGGATCCTTCACACAATGCCCGTTTGTTGCCTGGCTTGTAGGTGAGACATAACACACTCCACCGCCCTATTAAGCACGGCTGATGTTTCTGTTTTGCCGCTGTTAATTGTAGATCTCTAATTTTTATTTAAAGAACAATGACTGGATTGTGTTACTAGTTTATTAAGTTTCTGACACCAAATAAAAGTGGATGCTGGAATTTGGGCCTTAAAAGGTTTCTGGGCACACATACAATTGTTTTTAAAATCATATGTTATGAAAATATCAGTAGCTCCCTAAAGGATCCAGCCTGGAAAATTCCACCGGGCTCTCTTCTGTTGTTGGAAAGGATGCTGAAAACTGCCACCCTCTTATGAAAGGGTCAGGGGTCATTTTAAAGCCACCAATAAGAAAGTAGTCCCCAGGGCATTTCCATCGCTAATTTTAAGAGACACACCCCCAACCCTAAAATATTTCAATCATTGACCCAAATTCATGTATTCACTCATTTGGCAAATATTTACTGAATCTCTCCTGTGTGCCATGCCGTGAGCCAGGCTCTGGGCGGAAGAGATGAACAGAACAGTGGAAAAAATCACAGATGAGTTAAAAACAGATAGGAGTCTCAAAAAGGTTGCATGCTCTCAGGGAGGTTACAGTTCAATAAGAAAGAGAAGAGGAATATTCTGCTACGGTTAGTGAGGGCTTATCCGGGGCCCCTGTTCATGTGTTCTCTCTTTTAATCTTTACAACAGTCCTGTCAGGAAGGAGCCGTCGTTACCTCCATTCTATAGGGGATGAAACGGAGACTCTGCGAAACTGAGGAACCTGCCCCAACTTCGGACTCTCTGCTGTGCTTTATCCCTTGAAGTAGCTAAGACAGACCATAGGCAAAACGTTTGAACTCTATTTGCCTATGTTCTTAAAGCTGCAATGTAGAATCCCTGTGACCCGGTAGAAAGCATGAGTGCAGAGTGGAGGGAACCACTTTCCTGGAGATCGTGTAGAAGCAAGGACGTTTCTGGCCAAGTGTGGGATGGGGTCTTTGACAGCACATCTACTTGGCATTTTGTCTCTTCCACCAAAACAAACCCCCTAGCGGGAGAGCACAGGAGACGTGGCAAGCTGGAAGTAATTAGAGCCTCGTTCTCCTAATGTTTCAGGGGTGAAAGGCTAGCTTTGGGAAGTGATTACAGTTCCCCCAGACTCAGGACAAACAGCCTGAGGCTTCCCAGGAGGTTCTCACCAAATTTCAGATGAACCTCTGGGGATTTCTTACTTAGAATCACAAAGTAATGAGAAAGAGAATGTATATGTGTGTATGATGGGGTCACTGTGCTGTAGAGCAGCAATTGACAGAACACTGTAAATCAACGATACTTTAATAAAAATCCGAAAAAGAAATTATGAACTTGAGGAGACCTTCAAGGTCACAGTCCAACTCAGTTTATAGCGGTAGAAACAGACATCTAGTTCTGAATGACTTTGCATTCAGGGTCTCTAATGCTAAGCGTTACCCTCTTTTCAGCTTTACCAACCCGCAAAACTTCCCCCCTAACTTAAGAACCTACATCATGTTTCCACCTTTAGATTTAGGCAAGTTAAATGTAAGTTTACTAGTATTATTCTCACTTAAAAAAGAACTTAAAAAGACAGTAAGGGCACACTTTTGTAGTAAATAATAGTCCTTCCCAAGAAAACCCAGTTGGCACCATAATCTCATCCTAGCAAACATATTGATGATAAGATATATGAAAATTTTTGAGTGAATAAAACTAGCGTAAAATTTTGTTTTGCAAATATTTCACCATTACAGTAAGACGTGCATATATTTGTTAGTTCAGGAATTTATATTTCTCAACACAACAAGAAGTAGAGCTTCTAGATTCTCCTGGCATTTCATTTTATCAGGATCATGTTGGAAAATCCAGTTTTACACAGATATCTTGAGCCAAACTGAAGTCATGCTCTCAAAGCTATTTCACCCGATTATTAGTCTTCAGGATGGCTTGAAATAAATGGAGGAATAGCAGCCCCTGAGCCTCTTCCTGCTTCTCCTGCTTCTACCCATAAAGCCAAGAAAAAGAAGGACAATGATAAGGCGAGAGTTTTGATGTGAAGTCCACTGGGGAGAGGCTGCAGCATGTTCTCTGCTCAGGAGCCTGTTGTATCCAGCACGGAACAGTCACAAGTTTGCATAAGAGGTGGAAAACTTTGCATAATTCCTCAGCATGCAATTTTTTTTTTTTTTTTTTTTTTTTTTTTTTTTTTTTTTTTTGCTTTTTAGTGCTGCACTCGCAGCATACGGAGGTCCCAGGCTCAGGACCTAATCAGAGCTACAGCTGCCTGCCTACACCACAGCCACAGCAACTCAGGATCCGAGCCACATCTATGACCTATGCCACCGCAACGCCGGATCCTTAACCCACTGAGCAAGACCGGGGATGGAACCCGAAACCTCATGGTTCCTAGTCGGATTCATTTCCGCTGCACCACGATGGGAACTCCTCCCTCAGCATTCAGTCTTAACAGTGGAGACAACACTAGCTTTTTACAATTTCTCATCTGAACTCTCTAAGGAGGAGAAACATGGGTGGGGAGAATGAGTAAAAAGATATTGCGTAAAAATGTAAATGGATAGTGAAAAGTGGCTTTAGCATACAGCACAAAAGAGAGATTCAAATAAGACCTTCTAGTAAAGAAAACAAGATCATCATTAGATCCCGAAAGGAAATTGCAAACGCTTTCTTGGATGTAGCAATCCTGCATTGGCTCCTCTTCAGTTCCTGTGTAATAGTCATCTTTGACGTAGCGCCTTTGTACACCAAGGTACGAATTCCCCAATGGGAACAGCAAATACGGGAAACTGGTGAGGCCAGTTACATTGCCCCAAACTGTGGCAGGAACCACCTTGGACAGGAACAAGTTTTGACTTCTCCATCTGCAAAGCCACAGAGAAGGAAGATCCCTGTGTCCTTCATTTGCTTATCCTATTTGCAAAGGCTTATCATACAAAGAATGTTCTAAAGCTGCCATGGTGTGAGGAGCAAGTAGAGAGAGCAGTCAAGGGAAATGAGACCTGAGAATGAAGAGGAAAAGCAGAAATAAGAGCCCACTTCAATTGAAGACCTGAGTATTGATGGACGACCAAAAATTACAGTGGCATGTCTAAGACTGGAGTTAAACTTACAGCCATCACACTTCCTGGCACCGTGGCAAGTGACAGCCACATGGGAGGTGGCTTTGGTAATCCGCCTAATAGAGGACGGGGATCCACATTAGAGCAGAGCCTGCAGGCAGTTAATACATACTTGCAAGTTAGGATCCACGGGGGTTGGTGGTTGGCAGTAGGGAGGGTTCGGGCTTGAACAGCAAGATAGGTGCTTAACCCCTCTCTGGTGTCAAGAACATTCTCTCATCGCATGAAATAAGGTACATGAAAATGACTTGTAAATATAAAGTGTAGTATAAATATGAGTTCTCTCCACTGTCATAGGGGCAGAAATGACTATCCTAAGAAGTTCTCATCAGCTGGTAAGATAGACATGCAATTACTTAATTATAATAATAATGATACCTATTACTAATAAGAATAACTATAACTGAATAAATAAAATAAAATAAAATTTAAAATAAATGCTTGTATGTGCCAAGCACATTATAAGAGTAGTTAATTATCACAACACCCCATTCTACAGATGAAGCAGTTGAGGCATAGAGGTTGCCTAATGTCTCATAGTTAGTGCTAGTGCAGCTGAGAAACAAACCCATGCTGTTTAGTCCAAAAGCATTGCTCTCAACTGCAATAGTGTGTTTCTAAGACAGACTAAAATCAGTATTACAAGAAAACTGCACATCAAATTCTATGTGTAGGTATGAAACAGAGAAAGGTCAAATTGATAAAGTACAGAGTATAACAGTAGGAAGTGGCATGTTTGCTTTCAAGAAAAGCATTTATTGTTGAGAGCAGACCTACACTCAATTCACAGGCTTCTCATCTTCCAATTTTCCTACAAAATTGTAATGTGCTGTAATGTGCTAGTTTTGCCACTAGATGGTGCTCTTGCTATGGTTCTGAATATCTGGCCTTGTTCCTCAGAGGCACTGCCCTCTCTGCTGGTTTGGAAAACACAGTTTTCATAACCAACCAAGTGGTTCATTCATGCCGTTTTATTATTAATAAAAATCAAATTAAGGTTTTTAAAATTTAGAATAGTTTTGTAAATAATCTGGCTATACTCAAATAGGAGTTTCGTCTTGTTTTGTTTCTTTCCTCTTCTTGCTATGAATTATCTATAAATTATCTGATCATTTTTCTAGCAGCTACTGTCTGACGTGGTCATTAGCTTTTACAGCTCAAGTTCTTTAAGGGACCCAGGGCTGGGGATTGGCATGTTCATCTCTTGCCTCTGAATGTCCTGCTCTCCTAGACTTCCAGAGTTGCATAATGGTAAAGTCATTTTGACATGGTGCTTCTCTTAATGCTTTTGGTTGTTGTTGTTGTTTGTTTTTTATTTTTTATAAAACCCTCTAGTCATTAGTTTGTATAGTTTTAGTAACTCCCAATTTACTCAACAATATGTGAGCTTTAGGTACTACATACGTATGACCTTGCTTCTATTATATACCTTTTGTTGGGCATTTAGACTCCAAAAATCCAGCAGCCGTAGAAGATCTTCTTAACTCTAACTCTGTTCTCTTATCCCCAGCTCGCCCCGATGTCTTCTGAAGAGCATGAACTCCACAGCAGACATCTAAACAAATAGCCCTGTATTTCACCCGTTCAAAGTTCGTCTCCAAAAAATAGCTTGGGAAGGGGTCGTTCTTGTAAGAGTTTACCTCCCTACACTTATCACAGATGCTCCTCTCTTAACTCTACTCCCTCTCTCATTTTGGCTCGCCTGCAAGAACCCTGAGGTTCTTCCTCTTTATGCCCCCACCTCAGGAAGCCACGCCCTGCCATTGCTTTAACAGCCCCCATCAGTGTAGGTAAATCCTAAATCTCCAGCTCTAAGCCACATGTTTTAGGCTCCCCACTTGCTCTTTCCCCCAGGATATCAAGGAGGATCTTAGAACTCAACATGTGGGAAAGTGACGTGTCTTCTCCACCTCCTCACTTGTTAATTTCGACTCACAACTTCACTATTTTCCCAGATACCCCTTTTTAAAACTGAAAGTACTGTTTCTTTATGGCCCCTTATCCAATTAAGTGTCAAGTCCTTGGCAAGACGTTCAGGGTCTCCTCCAATGGTCTTTTCCTGTTTCTCCCTCGGCCTTGCCAATTTCTTCTCATCTGAATGACTGCGATGTCCCCCAGCTGCTCTTCCTGGCTCTGTCCTCTCTCCCATCCATCTCCTGGTGTCCATAGTGCTTCACGTTCTAAAGCACTTTTCTATTCTCACATCTGACTAAAAACCTTCACTGGCTCATTTTCCCTTCACTGGCTCATTTTCTCAGTTAAGCATTGACTCCACAGCTGTTGTCCACGATGTCCGTACTATGGCTATGATGGCTAAGATAGTGCCTTCAAGTCTTACCTTCTACAGGCATCTGTTGTGCGCTCAGCTCTACCCAAACAGCCACAGGGCATCTCAGTGTTCCATACTTCCTGTGCATTTGTTTTTGCATTGCTCTCAGTAGTTGCCTTGACCATGTGCGCCTTTTATTTTTTTCTTTCCACTATTTTATTTTTTTAATTTGTGATTTTTTTTATATTTTTATTACAGTTATAGATTTACAATGTTCTGTCCATTTATGCTGTAGACCACGCACACCTTTTAAAGGCTGCCCTTCCTAGTTCCTCTCCAACACCACCCATTCCATCACGCCTTTTCTTTGTCTCCTCTGTAATTGTCACTTCTCGTTTGCATCCCATTAAGTATCAACTGCTGATATTTCTCATTCTATATTTCTGATATCTACTACAGTGTTTAAATATTTTTCTGTCTTCCCTATGATGTTTAAATTTGAGAGGATCATGAATTCTTATTATTCAATCCACAACACGGGGTCCTCATAAAATAGGAGACAATAGTTAAAAGCACATATTTTTTGGAATCAGATGGTTTTAGTTCTTCCACGTATGTATTAGCGATGTGCTCGTTATGCAGTTGCTTACCTGCTCTGAGCCTTGATGTCATCCATAAAATGGGAATAAGAGTATTTGCCTCAAGTCTTGTTACAAGAATTAAATGAGATGTCACGCAGAGCCTGACAGATGGTCATCACTCAAAGGATGCTTTCTCTCTTGTCCGTGTTCTTTTTATAGTCACTTAGTCCTTGTACAAACCGGAAGTTTACTAGATGAAATTAAAGGGGGGCTTCTAGCTAAAGACCAAGGTAGAAAGGAAAATAATGTGCTAAATAAGACCCCAAAGACCCCAAAGTAAAAGCCAACCCTAGAGAAGGGGCACACAGGATGCAGGTGTTATCTAGCCCTGGATTCCTAAGTCTCAGGTCATGCGCGGTACTAGGCAGGTGCTTAATCATCACCAGTTGCTCCCACATAGTTAATGAATAAGGTGCCATATTTGTAGGGCGATCCTGGGGACAGAGAAGATGACCCGTAAAGGAAACTCATTACCAACCACCTTCTATGTGGCTATTGTGATTCCCACAATGATGGCAAACCGGCCTAATTGTGTCTGCAACTCAGGCCAGCGTGTCTTCTAATGAATTTAATGGCGAGCTTGCTGAGTGTGGGCTTAAGAAAATTTATCCAAACGTGTGCCAGAGAGAGCGTGTATTTCTGAAAACACGGTTGTGGCTATTCCTGAGTACAGATTTCCGTAACCTTAGGTTCAGCTTAATCAGCGCTTTGTGGCAAAGTGAGAGACAATGATGTGGTAATAGTAGGTTGCCCCCCTACACTCTCTTAAAAGCTTTTCCTTGGGTACTTTAAGAAAAAAGTTGTATGAAGCACAAAAAGTAATGGGATTCCCAGACAGAAATCTGTGTTTAAATGGCACGAAGGATGTGGTTCACATCAACAAAAGCCAGGAAATCCAAAGTTAACCTTTATCCAGACTGTTATGCCATTTTTTCCAACTCTGTGTGTGCTTGTGAGCAGCTCTCCCTTTGAATTTCCTGGCTCTGGCAACCCAAATTCACAAATCGCTTTGAATTCCGGTACTCTGGGTCTGCTAGTTAATGGGAATATACCCCGAAGCTATATGCTTACTTGCAAGTGCTTTCATGTGCAGCCACTGTAAATCCAGGAGCCATGAACTTGGTGTTCTTTCTTTTCTTTTTTTTTTTTTTTCCCAAGTCCCTGAAATCCCCATCTACTCCTAAAAACGCCCTGCCTTATATCCAGGCAGAAGGGATATAACATTTGTGATATAATGTATGTGGTAAGAGTAGGTTGCATCCCTACACTCAACATTTAAGCTGAGTATAACATTTGTGGTGCCAACACTGATAAAGTATGACATCACAGCTCCTATGTCACAGTTACATGTTTTAAAACGTTTCTTTTCTCTCTTTTCATCAGACACGGCGATGACTTGATTGTGACGCCTTTTGCCCAGGTATGTATCATGCTGGCCAGGCTCACTCTTCCTCCGTCCCTCTAGTTTCAACGCGTGGCCTCTGAACCTGCCATTGCTCTCCTTTTGTTCCTTAACCACGGAAACCTTTTCTTCGTAGGTCCTCGCCAGCTTGCGAAGTGTGAGAAACAACTTCACCGTCCTGACAAACCTTCATGGAACATCCAACAAGTAAGCATGCACTGTCTGTGGAGTTATGAATCCCTCCCATAAAGGTGAAACACTAAATGGCCCTAAAAAAACCCAACCAATCAATAAACATACAAAACCCACTATCGCATGGAAAGTTGCTCTCCCAGCGAGGTTAGGGTACATGGTAAAATTTGAAAATAGGATGGAGCACCATAGTATTTTAGAGGTGCTAAGATGTTAGAAATCTTACTAATCTTTGTACCTTTAATATCTAGTAGACAGGAGTTCAATAAATGAGGTGTGGTTTTTTTCCTCTGTGTTTACTACTTGAAAGTATGAATACACATCAATAAAGGCCATAAATTCTATTCACCTTCTTTTGGAATAAGATATTGATGTGTTCAGAGGTTCAAACTTAAGATTATAAGCACTAAAAGTTCAAGTTCAAGCTGTCTATTTTTTGACAGTATATAAACAGGCTTATGCAATTTGATGAACAAGAGTAGAATTATCTTCTTTTCTGCTCCTTAACTAACTACAGAAGCTGGAGCATTTCAACGAACGTTGCTGAACCTGAGTCTCCTCTTCTTTAAAATAAAAGGTTTGAACTTGATAAAACTGCTGTAACCTTCTCCTCCAAAATCATTTCAATCTGTGGGTCTAGGTACTATGCATTTCATTATCCAGCAATTTATTTTATTATTATTTTTTTTTTGCCTTTTTTTTTTTTTTTTTTTTTTGTCTTTTTAGGGCTGCACTCAAGGCATATGGAGGTTCCCAGGCTAGGGGTCTAATCAGAGCTGTAGCCACCGGCATATGCCACAGCCACAGCAACGTGAGATCTGAGCTGCATCTGCAATCTACACCGCAGCTCACGGCAACGCCGGATCCTTAACCCACTGAGCAAGGCCGGGGATTGAACCTGCAACCTCATGGTTCCTAGTCGGATTCGTTTCCACTGTGCCACAACGGGAACTCCTATCCAGCAATTTAAAAACCTATCATGGAAATAAGAAGGTCATAGAATCAGTGATCTTAGAATGATGGGACCAGAGAATTTTGAGAGAGTTGATTCAGGCTCTTTGTTTTACTGAAGGAGAAATCAGGCCCTCAGAAATCCATCAAGTTGCCTGCAACCACACTATAGATTAAAGAGGCACCAGGGCCAAATCCTAAATCTGCTGATGTTTCTAAACCAGTGTTCACTCTGGGACCCCCTATTTCTCCAGTCTTTTTGAAATTATTCATCAACCACCTATTTTGCTTTCATCCGAATTTTATTGAGTGGGATTGTTAAGAGTGAGAGGAAACCCTGCTTTGAAAGCTTACATTTCCTTCCACTCTTCTCTCCCTCTTCACTGAGCTTCCTGCGAGAGGGTCCTACATACCCCACGACGTGTTCTCCGTCCCTGGTCTCTTTGCCGCTAAATTATTCTCCAAACTGCCACCAAAGTAATTGTTCTCACTTGCTGTCTGACCATGTCACTCTGCAGCTTGGAGCACTTCAGTGAGTCACGCTTGCCATGAAGACAAAGTTTAATTGTTTAAAAGTGCCTCAAGGCACTTTGTGATCCAACTTTTGAGTTTGATGGGTAATGGATTGGCTTTATAGTGGATGCCATATACAAGAACGCTAGAGGCTTGCCCAGCCTCTTTTGCAGGGATGCTCCTTGTTTATTCATTTATTAAATAATTCACTCATCCAATAATTATTTAGGGGACTATTCATCCACACACATATATGTATTTACCTAACAAATATGCATTGAGTGCCATCTTGTACCAGGTACTAGTGCTATAATAGTGACCAAAACAGACCAATTCTCTGCCCCTTCGGGGCTTACATTCTAATGGGAAGTGCCAGGGCCTATGGAGGGGTACAGTCAGACTGGGTCTCTGGCCACACAGGATCACGAGATCCTAACCTTTGTGGCCTAGTTGTTCCCTGAATGTTCTCTTCCCTGTCCTAATTCTGGACTCGCGATTCTTCCTTCCTAAAGTATCTCTCTTCACCTGCCAGGGATTTCCTACACGTCTTTCATTTTCTTTTTTTTAACTGTTTTCATTTTCTTTTTTTTTAACTGTTAAAGTATAATTGATTTACAACGTGGTGCCATTTTCTGCCATACAGCAAAGTGACCCAGTCGTACATATTTATATATTCTTTTTCTTCCACTAGCTTCCATCATGTTATATCCCAAGAGATTGGGTATCATTTCCTGTGCTGTACAGTAGGATCTCATTGATAATCCATTCTAAATGTAATAGTTTGCATCGACCAACCCAGACTTTTATAACACACCTCTGTATCACCTGCCTCAGGATGCTTCCCCGACCCCGACGAGTTTGACTGAGCATCACCCCCCACACACCTCCCGTGGCTCCAGAGCACCCTGGGGCCATGCAAATCCATACAAATCCTGTATGGATCTCCCCCCCACCACCACTAGGCCCCTTGAAAATTACATTTATTTCTCCTTGATTTTCTAAGAAGTAGCAAAATGCCTGACACAAAGTGAGTGTTCCATAAGTATTCATCATGCGTCCGTATCATCATGCATTTGGACCTCTGAATTCTTAAGTGTTGGAGAAAGACCCCCAGATATTTAGAAAATTATTTTCTCAGAAGTGATCTTTTCCATTTCCCCACCTTTTTTCTCTTTACAGAATAGGACCTCTAGAATTTTATTTGCTGGCTTCGTACCTCAGTTCTACCAACTGAAAATTATGTAACTTGGGCACGTGGCTTAACCTCTCTAGAGCTCAGTTTCCCAGTCTGTGAAGCAGGGTTGTTCTGAGGATGAAAATGAGTTGACATTGGTGAAGCATTTAACAGCATGGAGCACATAGTAGGTGCTCAACAAATATGAGCTATTACAAGTGCTAGTTGCCTTTCTCTTGCCAAATCCAGAAACAGTGTAAATAACACTTTGGAGTTTTCATATTTGTTATCTCAGGTATCATCACCATGAATGATATTTGTGACAGGCGTGTTGCCCCACTCTATGGATGAGGAAACAAGCTCAGGGAGATTCAGGGACTAGTGCAGGAAGAGCTCACCTCTGGGGATGAGCAGGGATGGTCTTGAAACCGGGCATCCTGACCCTCTTGCAGAGCTCTTCTGTAAGGAAGGCTCGTTACTTCCCTTCTGAGGTAGGGAACCATCCAGGTCTTCCCTACAGTGTTGGTCTTCCCTGTGAACCTCCTTTATTGTTCACACAAAAAATATTTCACTTCTGACACTCCTGATCACTTAACATACGGAGGTTTTTCCCCACAACCATGAGCAGATGTCTGACACCCATTGGGTGTCCTACAATTTATTTCAATCCAGATACTCTTTACCTGGAGAGAGCAACAAGGCTTAAGGCTTAAGGGCTCAGTCCCACAAGACTGCCCACCACCCACTCTGCATTTCAGCTATCAGTCGTGAGCTCAAGTTGGCCTCTGAGCTTCTGACCCATCAGCTCTAGATTGCAATGATCCCCTTCCTCAGGTTTTACTAATTTGCTCAAGCAGCTCACAGAAGCCTCATGTTTCCGAGTTTATTTGTGTTTACCAGTTTATTAAAGGATATGATAAAGGATGCAGATGAACAGTCAGATGAAGAGATTCATAGGGCAAAGTCTAAGAAGGCACAGGCACAGGAGCTTCTGTCCATGGAGTTGGGGTGTATCACCCTCCCGGTATGGAAGTGTTTGCCAGCAGGAAGCCCTCTGAACCCCATGCTATTAGGATCTTTATGCTGGCTTTTCACATAGACGTGAGGAGGATGAGGGATAGGGCTGAAAATTCTGAGCTTCTAATCATGGCTTGGGGTTTCTGGTGACCAGCCCGCATCCAGGAGTCACCAGGACCCCACCAGAGCCACCTCATTAGCACAAAATATGCTCTGAGTGCTCTTACTACTTAGGAAATTACAGGGGTTTTAGAAACACTGTGCCAGGAAGCAGGGCCAAAGACCAGTGTATATGTTTTCTATTATATCACGTCTTTCCATTTACTACACCTATTAGGTCTTTTGAGTTATGAGACAAAATCTCTGAAGGCTTTGAAACAGATTCATTGAGAAGAACTTATGGAAGAGCTGGAGGTCAGAGAGCCTGAAGCAGAGACATGGGCTAGGAGAGTGTTTCAGAAATTAAAATATGAAGAGTGGACCAAGATGATGGCAATCATAAATGGGGAGGAAGGGATTAATAAGGATACAGTCCTCAGGCTTCTGTAGCATAGCAACACTCAAGGCCACTGCACAGCTCCAGGGAGAAGCGGGGCCAATGGTGGCATGGTGGGATGTTTTCAGCTCCTGGTTTTCTAGCAAGGGCTCCGAGGTCCTTCCCCTAGTACAGCATCAGGGGAATTCAGCCTAACTAACCCTGCTGACTAACAGGCTGTCCACTGGAGCTACCTTCTGGAGAATCAGATTTTTCCATAGCCTCAAGGGTTTTGAGCCCCAGAAATCTTCATGGTTGTCCTAGTCAGAGTACCCTAAGACCACAGTCACCATATAGAGCTCATCCAGAGCCGATTCTCACACTCTGGATGAGGACCACCCACCAAATCTTGGCCCTCTGTGTCACCTCTGGTCCAAACCACACTCACCCAACATACTAGATCTCCAGTAGTGGAACTCACCCAACATAGTGGATAGTTGCATCCAATGCTTATTCCCAAATCCATATCCATATTGTTGGTACAGCGCTGATCCTCCTGTTGAGTTCAAGGTCTTCCTTAAAAGCAACACCAACTACAAAAGTTCAAGGCAGGCCACGTCCACCACTAGAGCTTCACCTAAGGGAGAGGAGATGGCCTCAGTGTAGCTCAAGGTGAGAACCAAACTTGAACAAGTGAAGCAGCCTGGCAGCAGCTGGTTGGAAAACTGAGGGTCCGTGTAATGCACTCCATTCTATCCCTAGATAGCCAATACCCTCAAAGAAAGACAACTGAAGGCAAGAATATCTGCCAGGAATGGATCCACCAGGTTAAAAGCATTCTCCCTCCCATCCCAACCCTGATACTCACCTATCTCAATAACTGAAACTGTGAGATTCATGGAACTCAGAAGTTGCTTTCTGGGCTATTTGACTGGGGTCCCAGAATGCCACTCCTTGCCTTAAAAGTGACATTCAATCCACAATTATGTCCTTGGAATGGTTTTCCTGAGACATCTGGATCGTGTGTTTTTTAAATATGAAAAGGAACTCCCACATAGAACTATAGTTCTCATAAGTCATGGTTTCCTTTATCTTTTGACTCTTCGGTCTGCATAAAAGTGATCCATTGTCTGTCTGAGCTTTACCACCCAAAGGGTAAAAATCTCAAAATTCCCACTGAGGTGATTTTTTTGCCTTTCCATGGAATGTTCTGTTGAGGGATGCTTGGTTGGACTTGTGTTTCTTGGCTTCAGATTCAAACCTATATTTCCATTCTCACAGGAATTTTGAAAATGTGGCTTTCATTTAGAGTTGTTAATTCAGTTAAGCACCCCTAAAGCATTTACAGGCTTTAAACAGACTGATGGTGAAATCACACATGAAGGAGAGTGTCTGCCATTCAGCAGAACCATAACCAGGGAATGGAGTTGGGAGCAAAGAGGTGCCCCCCCCCTCCACCCCAACCCTATCACCCAACTCACTAACATCACAGATCATGGCTATCAGATGGTGGAACATCAATCGCTGTTCACATTCTTCCAAAGCATAATTTGATCAAGCTGTATGACATCGCTAAGAAAGAATTAATAACCACTTGAATTTTTTTCAGTGTATATCTGAAGTGTCTTTCATTGCGTTGTGTCCTTTGGCATGGGATTTAAATTAGCTGAGAATAATAAAATCTTGAACATTCAGAGCTGGAAAGAACTTGGCCAAATTTCCTCAGTGTAAGGGAAGAAATATATGTAAAACCTCTCACACAGGAGCTGGCACATTGTAAATTAGCAGTAAATGTTAGTTGCTGCCTGTTCTTCCGAAGTGAGGAAGAAACAGAAGTTCAATGAGTTGCCCAGGGCTATATGATTGGAAGGTGCCAGAACCAGGATTAGAATTCCTATCTTCTTATTCATAGTCCGGTCTTTTTCCACTGTGCTATTTGGGGCTGGAAAGTATTAGCTGTTGAAGCCATATTATTCTCGCTATTAATATCACCATCTTTACAACCCAGGCATATAACTTCTTATGATTCTTCCATAAGTTAGGGACCATTGGACCCATCACAGGCAACCAATGCCATTTTCTTCTGGCATTCATCACAGTTTTCTCCTTAGTATTCTCATGCCCTGCAAGCAATAATGCAGCTTTCAGACATCATCCATTCACTTAAAATGGGTTGAGCCTCTTCTTTGCACCAGGTCTTGAGAAAAAGTGGTAAACCTTTATAATCCCCTTTCCAAGGCTCACACACCCAGATGCTTACCTGAATTAACAACTCTAAATAAAAATTAATTTTCAAAATTAACTCTTGGGGCAAATGTATTTATGTAAGTTGTGTAGTTTTTAAGGTGTCATTAAGAGAATCAGGTGCTATGCATAGCAGTGCTATTAAGAGCAGATATAAGAGTTCCCATTGTGACTCAGTGTCTTAAGAGCCCAACATAATCTCCCTGAGGATGCAGGTTTGATCCCCAGCCTTGCTCAGTGGGTTAAGGATCCAGCATTGCCTCAAGTTGCAGTGTAGGTCGCAGATGCAGCTTGGATCCCCGTGTTGCTATGACAGCTGCAGCTCTGATTCAACTCCTAGCCATGGGTGTGGCTGTTAGAAAGAAAGAAAGAAAGAGAGAGAGAGAGAGAGAGAGAGAGAGAGAGAGAGAAGGAAGGAAGGAAGGAAGGAAGGAAGGAAGGAAGGAAGAAAGAAAGAAAGGAAGGAGGAAAGGAGGGAGGGAGGAAGGAAGAACGGAAAGAAAGAAGGAAGGAAGGAAGGAAAGAAGGAAAGAAAGAAGGAAAGAAGGAAAGAAAAAAGGCAGAGATAAGATTTCCAGTATTGAGGGTCTCTCATTTCTATGTCTCTTTTCACAAAAGTCTTTGGAATGCAGGAAGATAGGTAAAATCAAAGTATTAAAAATGTAGTATTATTCTGATCCATACCTATTGACTGCCAGTATTGTACCAAAGATTTTGCCAATTGCAAAGTTGCAAAGATGAATAAGGTGTTTTCTTCGCTTAAATTTCTCACAAGCAAGTTGATGAGACAGACAGGTGAACAGGGATTGTAATTTCATGGTTCCTAGTCAGATTCGTTAACCACTGCGCCACAACGGGAACTCCCAGGGATTGTAATAAGAACAGCACGAGGGTGGAGCAAGCCTAGGAAAGTAGGAGCAGCCCAGACAATGACCAGTCAAGGGAGGGAAGGCTCCTCTGAGGAGGTGATGCAGCGCGAAGTCCCAGAACATGTGAAGGAGTTTTCCACTTAAAGAGGAGGATGTATGTAGACATAGAGCTGAATCCCTTTGCTGTACACATGAAAAGTAACACAGCACTGTCAATCAGCTATACTCCAACATGAAATAAAAGCTAAAAGTTTAAAAAAAAGAGAGAGAGAGAGAGAGAGACAGAGAAAAAATGATCGCCTGAGCAAAATATATGCAAAAGACCCAGCAACAGTACATGCTGTGTCTGGAGCACCGTGAGGAGTATGTCACACCAAGACTGTTGAGGAAAAGGAACCCAGAGAAAACAGTTGTGCGGTATCTGGCAGGCTACTTGGTAGGTCCTGCGAAGGGTATGCGGAAAGCAGGCAGAACTGGACCCCACCAGGACTGGGTCATAGATGAGGAGTGGGGATGGAGTGGTCCAGAGGAGTTGGAACCTGAGGAAATAACCAGAAGGTACAAAGAAAGCAACATGGGAGATTAGACGTGGCATCACTTTTTGGCCAAGAGAATGATGTTTTGGGGAAGGAAGACATTTTCTTCTCTCCTCCTAGGTTCTTCTGGCTGGTCTGAGAATGAAACTGACCTGAGACAGGAGTTCCCATTGTGGCTCAGTGGTAACGACCCCCACTAGTATCCAAGAGGATGCGGGTTCGATCCCTGGCCTTGCTCAGTGGGTTAAGGATCCAGCATTGCATGCGCTGCGGTGTAGGTCACCGATGCAGCTCGGATGGGGAGTGGCTGTGGCTGTGGTGTAGGCTGGCAGCTGCAGCTCTGATTCATCCTGGAGCCTGGGAACTTCCATATGCGGCGGGTGTGGCCCCAACAAGACAAAAAATAAATAAATAAATACGTTGACCTGAGACAGATTGACAGGAGAGAGTGAAACAAAAGTGTAACAATATGTATACACGGGAGAGACCCCGGGGACCCTGCATTCCATGCCAAAATAGCTCCCTCACCTGAAAAATCATTATCAGCAAAAAGCAAAAGAGGATATTGTGGGGTAGGCGTCTGCATCTTCTAAAGGAAAGAAGGCAGTTGACAAGGAAATGGAAAAGCAAACCTCTGGAAAATAAATGTTTGTTGGACCTTGTGGAGACAATGGCACAGAGAGTAGAATTTTAACCAACAGACTTTGCTGGGTTCCGCCCTGGAGTTCATGCTACAGTTACCTGCAGGGTGATAGCACCGGCCTGTATTTACATTCTTTCTGGAGTTAAGGGAAAGGTCAAAGTTTCTTCCTCTGTCTTTTGAACCTTTTCAGCTTGAAATAATCTCATGCGAGGAGGACACATTTTGGGGGTAGCAAGTTTTGCTCCCCTCCAACAGCATCCTTTGGAGAAGGTGGCTTTTGATCTTCGAAGGAATGATTCTGATACTGTTGTTGTTGTTGTTTGGTGGTTTTTGTTTTTGTTTTGTTTTTTGGCTCCCCCACCCCACCCCATATGTGCAAGCAATCCCCTGATACCAGCTGGGTGTCCTGTAATTCAATTTGGTTCTGACACTAGTTACCTAGAGATAATATCAGATCCCAAAGATTCCTCCAAGACCACCCCCTCCGACATCCCCCACTCCCACAAACACACACACACATTTTAGACACCAGGGACAAGTCCAGGTTCTTGCCTGGGCTTCTGATCCTCTGGCTATAGGTTGGAGTGTCCCACGACCCCCTCCTTCGGTTCAATTAACTAGATCACTGACTTATTATAAAAGGATACAACTCAAGAAGAGCCAGATGGGAGCGATGCACATGGAGGTGTGTGAAAAGGAGCTCAGAGCTTCTGTGCTCTCTGAGTGTACCGTGCTCTCTGAATCTTCATGCGTTCATCAACCTAATCTTTCCTAAAACTTCATTATAAAGGCATGATTGATTCAATCTCTGGCCGTGGGAGATTGAACTTGCCTTCCAGAGGTTCCGGGTGGGCCTAAAGTTCAAACTTTCCAATCAGGTGGTTGGGTCCCCTGTCAATCAGCCCCCTCCTCAGGTTACCTAGTTGCAAAAGGCACCACGTTAACATAACAAAAAACGCCTAGATTGCTTTCCTCCCTTAGGAAACTCCAAGCGTTTTAGGAGCTCTGTGAAGAGAATGGAGCCAGAGACCAAATACATATTCCTAATCATAAACTGCAATATTACAGAATGGAGGTGGTATTTAAATGTGCAGATTTGTGCAGGGAAAGCATCCTTCACAGAGGAAGGACCAGAACAGTGTCAGGAAAGGGAGAGCACATGTTCAAGGAAAAGGAAGAGGTCAAGGTTGAACTTGACATAGAATAAGTTAACTCTTTCTCTCATTCATTCATTCTTTTTTTTTGTCTTTTTGCCTTTTCTGGGCATATGGAGGTTCCCAGGCTAGGGGTCTAATCGGAGATGTTGCTGCCAACCTATGCCAGAGCCACAGCAACTCCGGATCCGAGCTGTGTCTGTGACCTGCACCACAGCTCATGGCAATGCCGGATCCTTAACCCGCTGAGCAAGGCTGGGGATCGAACAGGCAACCTCATGGTTCCTAGTCGGATTCATTAACCACTGAGCCATGACGGGAACTCCCATTCATTCATTCTTACATTCAGTAAGTATTTACTGAGGGAGTTCTTGTTGTGGTTCAGCAGTACTGAACCCGACTACTGTCCATGAGGACATGGGTTCGATCCCTGGCCTCATTCAGTGGGTTAAGGATCCAGCATTGCCGTGGGCTGTGGTATAGGTCATAGATGTGGCTCTGATCTGGGATGGCTGTGGCTGTGGTGTAGTCTAGTGGCAATAGCTCCAATTCAACCCCTACCTTGGGAACCTCCATATGCCATGGGAGTGGCCCCAAGAAGACAAAAAAAAAGTATGTACTGAGTGGTTGGCATATGAAAGCCTATAGTGAGGCCAAAGGGCAGACTTTGAATGCCAGACGAAGGAGTTGGGAATTTAGTCTCTTAATTTTTTCTGAAAAACAGCTCTCAGTATTCCTGCAGGTGTTTTCAGTAGATGGGATAGCGCAGAGAATGCACTCTGGATTTGGAAAAACTTGGATTTGAATCTTGGCCTTGCTATTTCGAACCACGTGTGCTTTGGCATATGTCTTAACTTCTCCGAGCTTCAGTTTCCTTCTCCTTAAAATGAGGCGATACCACTCCCGATGAAAGTGCAGAAGTTCCAAGCCCAGTGCCTAGTAGAGAAAAGCACCCAGTGGATGGCAGGTCCCTTTCCCTTGCCCCTGAGGGGGACGAGAACAGGCCATCCTACAAATGCCACTTTGGCACGTGGATCACGCGGGGCTGAAAGCAGTCAAGACCCTGCTGATGGAAGGAAAACCTTTATCTCTGCCTTAACTACCTAAAATAATTTTAGATGGGGGCCTGGCCCAGAGGGAGAGTCCTCTTACCAGAGATAACTTTTATCTGAATCCCCCATCTGTACAGCAGGGCAAACATCTAATTAGAAAACATCTGCCCTTCTTAATTGGCCTGTGAGGGACCCTCCTACCTTTGAAGCCCCAGGCTCCCACTTCATTCCACAGTTCAGGATGGCTCTCTCAGCTGTTCCATGTGCCCTTGGGTCTCCTTTGCTCATGGGGCTCCCTTAGGTATGCAGTTCAATGTCTTTTTCTCCTGTTAGTCTGTCTTATGTCAAGTTAATTAATAGACCCAACAGAAGAACCTAGAAGGGGAGGTAAAATTTCCTTCCCTGTATCACACATGGGAATTTCATGCCACGGAGAGTTTAAAAAGTACCTTGCCTAGAATCACCCAGCTAGTAAAGGACTGATAAATGTGAACCTGTTCCTTAGACCTGCTACTATAAGGTATTGTTACCTCGTAGCTCTAGTACCCCTAAGAGGCCAGAAGATGGATTTGCATCACTTAAAACCTAGGAAAATAATTTTGTGGCCTCACTGATAGGGAAACCCTTCCTTTGCAACCTCTTTCTCGGCCATTTGGAACATGGCATCCTTCCCAAATGTGTCTGTGCGTTGGAATTCACAGAGAAATTTAAAAATTACAGATTCCCCATGCCTTGTCCCAGAGACACTGACATAGACCCTCTGGCAATGGGGAAAGGAACCTTACTCTCAATGGCGTCCTAAGTGATCAAATGGCATCCGTGTTTGAGAGGCACTGGCCTCGAGTGCTCCTCGCTTGCTCATTGCTAACATCCTGTTTCTCTTTAGAGGGACAGATAGCCCTCTACAACAGTGGTTCTGCAATGTGGTCCCCAGGCTAGCAGCATCAGCACCACCTGAGCATTAGTTAGCAAAGCAAACTCTCAAGCTCACACTAGAAGTAAGATTCAGCAAGGTGTCTTACTAAGCTCTCTATGTGATTCCGTGCACCCTCAACTTTGAGGACTGCTGCTCTGTACTGTTTCTGGGAGGCTCTCCAGCAATGCTCTGGGGATCCTGGAGAGTCTGGCAAAACATGAAAAGAATAGCAAGAGCAGCAAGAAAATTGGGGTTGGGACTGGGGCTGGGGGAGATAATAAAGAAGGAAGGAAGGAAGAAAGGAAGACAAGAAAGAAGGAACCCCAGTGTTTGTGGAGCATGCATTTGTTTGCTTGTTTCATTTGCCTCTTGACTTGAGCAGGCTTGCTTGAGCATGTAGAATAAGGAATGCCCAGTTGTACCATGAAAAGACCTTTCCCTGAGTGAAGCCACCTGGATTACAATGCCTAGTGGCTATGTGATTTTGACAAGTGACTTCACCTTTCTGGGTCTCAGATTTCTGAAGTGCAGAAATACAAGACCTGGACTGATTAAGCTCTCAGGGCTCCCCTGGCTGTAACTTTCTACAGCACTGCCCCAAGGATTTGCAATTCACTATTATATTTGGTGTCATTTCTGAGCAAGCCTTTAGTCTTCAGAGGGCCTCCTGGGGCAGGGAGGCCCTAAAACAGAAGGCCTGGTTAGGGACCTGGAGTCAACGACTTCCTTCTGCAGGGTTGGAGCATCCAGCAGGCTGTGCAGAGGGAAATTCCAGGCCATCTGGATGTGAGAGAATTGCGGTCATCGACCCGCGTTACGGGAGCCTGCCTTCCGGAGGCAGCATTATGTCACTTGATAGCTCTTTCTGACCTGGAAAACTCCTCCGTGCTCATGGGGGTGCAGGGAGATGTAGTCATGCAGAGATTCAAGCCTTCTTTTCTCTCCCACTCCACAGGAGGTCTCCAGCTGCCAGCCAGCCTCCCGTCTCCAGAGTCAACCTTCCAGGTAAGCTGTGTCAGAAGGCTTATCTCTATGTTGCAAAATAATAAAGGGTAGAAGAATAGCATTTGTTTGTCCAGTCTTGGCCCTCCAAGTGTGTCTCTGGGGGACTTGTCAAAGGCAGACTGGAAACCTCGCTCCATGTAAAACCAAATGAAAGTCAGTATTCAATCATTTTCCCATCGTCTGCATGCCTAGGCTCTCAGAATGTGATGGATGTGTGGTCATGCTGCTTCCCAGAAGAAGAGCAGGGGTGCAACTTTGACCTCAGCTTGCCGGCCCCACGGAACTCCAGGAAAGCTAACCTCAAAGGCCCAGGTGTCCCCACACGGGCTCCAGGGCCCCGCAGTGAATGTTAGTGGTTTTCCTCTTAGCGTCAACTGTACATCCCACTTGAATCTGCATCCTTTCCAGGTGTGAAACCAAACGCTCTTTCCAGGTCACAAATCATTTCTCTTGGAGGTCATCCAACTTCGTTCCTCAAAGGTGTTTTTTAAAAGGAAACCTAACCTCTCACTTTTTCAGTACTGTGCCTATGCTTTTCATGTGGAAGGGCCGAGAGGAAGGGCTGCCTTGAAGGAACATCTTGGAGACTTGTTAACATAAATTCTTCTTGCCATAAGATGCAACCAGTCAGGTGACCTTTTTAAAAGTGCAAAATGGAGTTTTTCCTCTTGATTCTGCCCCACTAGTATGGCAATGGACTTGAGCAGAACTACAGGAGAAACAAGTCAGATGAACTCATGCTGAGATCACCTAACACCTAATGTTGCTTCATAGGCTTCTGTGTTTCCATCTAACACCTAATGTTGCCTCACAGGCTTCTGTGTTTCCCTTCGCTTTATTCTTATGATTGTCCCTCCTCGGATGCTGTGTTTTCTTGCTGGTGTGAGAGCCATGATATAGCAGAAAGACTGCAAAAGTCTAAGTTTTAAAAGAAGAGCACTAAGGCGGTCGGTTTCATTGGTTCATTAGCTTCTGAGGTATTTATGGTACATGCTTTAAAAAATACTTTTATGAGAGAAAGATGGAGAACAAGAATAAAAGTAAAGGGAAGACATGAAGGAAAGTCAAGTTTACCTCTAAGAGCCCCATGATATGAAACAGAAGAAAATTATACTCTATCCATGTACTATTTCCTTTAGAAGTTTTATAAAAGAAACTGAATAAATAGAGTGTCTTAACATCTAACTGGTGTCACATACTTGGAGATCAAAGCAGGTGATTTCGAAACTCCTGTCATTTCATCATCTTGTGTGAGCCACAGTCACTCCCATTTCTATTAGCCAAAGTTACTAAGATGCTTTTGATAGCAATGGGAATATTTAAACGATGTTTTCTTTTTCTTGTAATAAGTACTGACAAACATGGGGAGAATATGTGATATTTATGGTTCTATAAATTAGCTCATTAGCCAACGATGCTGTTGGAAAGATCATGTTGTGATTATTGGCACAGTAACTACAGCTTGGCAACTAGAGTCTTTTGCTAAATTCTTTTAAAACAATGGAGCAAAGAAATGACAATACCACTTAGGCAATTTGTTTTTGTCTGTCGTTGTAGCAAACTACAAAAAATCCTGGCTTTTCACTGGGAAGAGAATGTAGCGATACCAATTATTACGTAATTATAGGTTTCAAAACCTTCTGAACGCTTAACCACAGTCAAAAAAAGGAAGGAGGACACACACATCCTGTGTTTTGTTCTTATTATCAGCTTAAATAAGTCAGGCAGATTTTTCCTGTTATTTTAATATTTATCAGCATATGACAAAGAGGTGTGTTTAAATAGAAACTTTAAAGGGGAATGAAAAATAAGTGGCTCGCAGCACACCAAAAAATGGAAAGGTGGGGTGCTGCTTTAAAAGATGGTTTATCATGATAGTAAGATCAGGTTTTTATTTATTAGCATTGACGTTGAACTCATGCATTTCCATTGAAATCTAAGATAAAAGATGCAAGAAACCTCAATCATTTAAAAAGATTTAACAACAATCCAGTTTGTTGGGAAAGCCTGGCTGACTTAGGTAACTCTATTCTTCTATAAAAGGCATGTTTCAGAGAGACAGCTTTTTTGAAAATGCATCTGAATGAAGGAAATGCAATCCGTTTTAAAGGCTAATTGTCATTTGCGGGGTGGGGGATGTGCTGGGGTTGTGGGATGGAAATCCTATAAAATTGGATTGTGATGACCATTGTACAACTGCAAATGTAATAAATTCATTGAGTAAGAAAAAAAAAAGCTAATTGTCAGAAACCATGGTTAAATTGATACATTCACTCCTACAAATTGGTCATTAACTGAAATAATTCAAGGGGAAAATCAAAGCAAATCTCTCAATGGGCAGTACCTTTTCCTCACTGTTTAAACAAGCTTATTCGTTTCAGCTCTCATGCTACAGCACAAATTTCCCTTTTTTGCAAAGGCATCCAATTTTTTTTAAAATCAGTATAATTGCTCCCTTTTTTGTGCTATGGGAAGAATTCCATTCTAGGATATACTAGGATCAATCTGTGGCTTATACGTGCTCCATTGGAGCTCCATGAAGGCAGAGCCTGTCTACCTGATTCATCTCTTTATCACTTAAAATGCTTTAGCATACTTATTTTCACATAGTAGGAAGAAGAGTACATTGACCAGGGGAACTACGTAAAGTTTGGGGACTTTACATTAAGGAAAATACTCATAAATAAAACTTTAATAATGAGTCAATATTTTATCTGCATGGTTATGGAAAATATTCAATTGTGGTTTTTTTTTAATGTAAAATCAGCTATTGCATTGAAATTGAAAGAAGTTTGAAACACACTCTATAACTGCACTATATAATTCTCTCTATTGGTATGGTCATATAGATTTTGAACAAAAAGAGTTCAGTCGAAAAAGTTGGCATTTTGTACTTTAAATAGGAAAGCCAGAGTAAAGTAATTGGGAATTTAAAGCCTAGAAAATACAGCAATGTGGAAATCATATGCTCCCATGGTAAGGAGAAAGAGTAGTAAATCCCCCTGGGGGTGTTGAAAATGTTAATGCTCTGGAGTTTAATGAGCATCTCAATTTTTATCACATTTTGCCTTTTCACAAGCATGAATTCCAGGCTTTATCTACGTGATGCGTAAGAACTGGAACAGAAAGGGAAAAAAATAGAATTGAACAAAGAACACTCCAAAACAAGGCAGGGACTTGGGTTCCATCATCTGTGCACATTCAAAGTGGAAAATTGAAATAATTCTTAGAATTTCAGGCCCTAAAACTATTTTCAACAGAAAAAAAAAAAAAAAAAGATGATTCAGGAACATCAGTACGTGTCGGCTTGTGTGTGTGTGTGTTGTGTGTAGGGTAATCGTCCCACTTTTCCCACCCATCCTATTCCTGGCTTTTGCATGCATTTCAGTACTGATCATGAGTATGTCGTGCAAGAATTTACTGAAAGGAAATAAATTATCAAGTGTTCACTGACTTTAAAAAATGTTCCTTTGCTTTGCAAAATAGGAGAATATTCTTTTTAATGGCCAGCACTTCTGATGATCACAAATGCAACTTGATTTTTAATAATATGCATCATATATGGAACATTCTAGCAGCCAAAACAATGGGTGAAGTGGAATAGTCTGTCCTGATTTTCTTCTTCCCAAATACATTGATCCATGTCCTAAGCAGGATCCTCACCCATGTCACAGATCAGATATTATGAAGAACAACCCCCAAGGCCATGGGTCCTTAGAAATGTCAGCAAGCCATGTCACAAAGATGACTCGAGAAATGCCTTGAGGACTCAGGCTCGACTGCTGCAGGTTCAAAGCCTGGGTATCCATAGCCTCGGCTCATGGTGGTTTTCAACACCAGTCAACTAGGTATATTTCGAGAAAAGTACAGAGAAATAGGATGAGATAATATAGAGCTTTCCAGTAAGATTGAAATAGGTTGACCTAAGTGAGAAACAGACTTGATATTTTTTAGTGCTCATGGGGATCCATTTCTTCTATATGTGTCCCCCAGGTCATTCTGGGGAGGAAATGGCTTTTTACTGGTTAATCCAGAAGCCTATTTCTCAGTATGAGTTCCTCCTGTGTCTTTGTTGCTGACCACGATTCCTCCTGGAAAGGTTCATGTGGGTGTGTCAGATGCAGCGTTTATTTGAGGAGTGGACAAGAGGCTCCGTGGGTTACCTGGGATCCTAAGAAATTCAGAAAGTCATGACCTTGCTTCGGTTCTCATTCTTGGCTGGAGCAGCCAGAGTCTAGGATGAGAGAGGGACCGTGTGTACAGCAGTAAAGGGCTCTCTGAGCCACGGTGATGGCCTGAGAGTGATCTGAGTCAGATGACTGGAAATGAAGCCCAGCACAAGCAGCACATTTGCTCCGTTTCTACATTAAGCAAGAACTGTCAAGCAGGGTTACAACACTTATGAACAAATACTAATAAAGTCAATCTTGTTACCAAAGGCTGCGGCCACTCGCACAAAAGGAGAAATTGGAGGGAATTACAGAGAGAGAGCGGAAAGGAAAGAAAAAAAAGCCTAAAAACATCAGATTGTTTTTTTCTTCTTTTCCTGAATGTTGTGTGGCCTGAATTATTGGGGTAATTTCCTTAATTATTCACCTCGAATGTTTAGACAGTCTGCATACAAAATAACAGGGCAGATGCACTGGAAAAGCTGTAGTAGTTCTGAGAGTATTTCCCCAAATGGTTGTTTTGTAGGGATTACTTTCGTTCAAATTAGCCCTCCTGAATAAGCTTACCTCAGAGCCCCAGCATCGAGCTGTTTATATTGATTTGCAAGTATTCCATGTGTCCTAAAATGAGATAAGGGTAAGTTGCAAAAAAAAACATGAGCAAGTCAACTGAAGTGTGAAGAGTTAAAATGTTACCCTTGAGCAAAGGTTACCAAAAATAATACTCTGCTCATTAATGGCTACTTCACTACTTCCAAATTAATTTCTAAATTTAGTGTGAATGTTTCTTTGTATTAAATGGAACTGAGGAGACCCACAGCCTCTCATCTCTCACTTGCTGCCTAAAGACTGGAGTTCGTTCCGCCTTGGTTCCACTTCGTGTTTTTGCACTGCTGAGAAACACCATCCACCCACCCCCCCTGAAAGTTGGAATCATGCATGTTAGTAAGTATTTCAGTTATGCTATTGACGTCAATGGAGTCATTAAATAGATTGCTGGCCCTCCCAGAGGCAAATCACTGCCAGGGACCTAGATACAGACACGTTTTTTACAAAGACAACCATCAGGTTTTGCTATAGCAGTGAGCCAGGGAAAGGCAAAAGTTTATACTGTAGCAGACCTATCTCCAAACACAGTTTCTTTCTTTCTTTTGCATTTTAGTTCCGGCCTTTCTTTCTCTTTGGTTACAGTAGGCTGGAGCAGATGCCTAGATATTGTTGCCTGAATGTTTTGTGTGCAAAAGCATCTCCTGTCATTGAGACTCTGAAGGGAGACACCCCACTCTTAAAAAATGTGTCTCATCTTTAGCTCTACACAGCCTATCCTGATGTTTATTTGGTGGCATAAATTATCTAGGCAAATCGCTATTGTCTGCCCATATGAGCTATTGTCTCCTCGTGGCCTGAATAAACAGTGTCCTGCACACACACACACACACGCACACGCACATTTGTCCTTTCTGCTGCTTCTAGGTGACTTCTAGCTGCAGCCCCTCATCTATGAATCAACCTTTGTGCAGCCTGCCCTGTGCTTCGGCACTCAGGCTCTAAAGCAAAGGGTGGAGGAGGCGACAGAGAAGAAAGCTTCACTTCTCTCAGTTGGCTCATCTGCAGAGTCCCGCAGGAGGCAGGAGGCTGCCCACGTGCCTGTGTCCTCCCAAAGCCCAGCTGCTGCCAGCCTCAAGCCTGGTCATGCAGCTCGCCGGCATGTCAGAGAGGGCTCTTCAGGAAACATCTGTCTCTTCCTGGGTATTCCTGACAACTCTATTTACCTGGACAGGCCCAGGAGTCAGAGCCAAATCTTGCCCTCACACCTGGACTCTTCTGACTTTGCCCCCAGGCACGAAGTCGGGGAGCCATCTTGAGCAGAGCGCTCTCTCCGAATCCGGTTATCAGAATCCACCGTGCTGGTCTTAGCGCTCATCGCCTTTCCTAACCCTGTCCCTTCACTCCCTGCGCTCCTTATCAGTAAGTGTGTATACACGCTTATCAGTAAGTAGGCACAGAAATGCCAGACATCCAGCCACCTTTAGTAACCCCTTTGGGTTCATCCGGAGGCCCAGATCCACCCCCAACTCCACCACTGCGCCTTTCCCCACATTCCTGGCTCTGTGTATCTCTCCACCATCTTTTATCGCTCCACCTCCCACAGCTGGCTCTTGGGGTCTTTGCTCCAATCTTACCCCCTGGTTTTCTTCCCATCCTCCCTCCCTTAGTGTCGTGCTCCATCCTTCTCTACGTTAACCCTGGTGGGGGGTCCTTCAGCTTAGTTATTGTACTCATTCCCCCCACACACTTCAATCCACCTTCCATTCTGTGACTGGAATTATTCTTCTAAAATCCAGTTATGGTTATATTGTTTGCTGAGCGAGTGATCTTTAACCGTCCAGATAAGATCCTTACTTCTTACCAGGTTTGCAAAGTCTCTCAGAATTTTGCTTCTAAATCCTTCTTTGTCCTCATCTCTCCCTTTAACCCCTACCCCCAAGCACAGTAGATCGCTGAGTTGCACCTAACAGACGGTCGCTCAAATACACCAGGCTCTTCTTGCCTCCCTGCCTTTGTACATTCTGTTCCCTCGCCCAGGCTGCCCTTTCCTAAAAATGTCATTCACATATTCAGCACAGGGATTTGCTTACATTGTCGCAGTGAAGGAGTTCTTTATAATCGCTCTGATTTTTGGATTCTGGATTCAGGATTGAACTAAATATATGTCTCAGTTCAAACCCTAATATAGAGTATATGGTTAGCAGGTACTAGTTCCTTTCCCCATTCCTGTCTGGAAAGTACGTTTCTTATCTTTCAGAGCTCAGCATAGATGCCATCTTCTGGATGTGCTCCCCTCAACTCATCCCAAACCACTCTCAACAATTATCTTAATTATTATCTCAAAATCTCAATTTTTGCGCTTTTTCATAATGTGCTGTATTTTTCATTTTATTTAATTTTAATTTTATTTTTATTAGAGTGTCATTTATTTACACTGTTATGTCAATTTCTGCTGTGCAGTACAGCCACCCAGTCATAATGTATTTTTCATTTTAATTTTATCCTCTTCTCATCTTAGTGTCCCGAGTCAAGTACGAATCCTCTTTTTTTTTTTTTTTGTATCCCTAATTTATAGCAGAAGATCTAGAGCATGTGCTCAATAAAGGTTTATGAAATGAACAAAGACAAATGAGGGAATGCTCATTGCAGAATCAGAAAGCACTGGAAGGGAGCTGAAGCCCATATTTGGCTTTCTTTCAGGCTGGTGTAACTATCTTCCAGCTCTCAGGCACGTGCACATAGCCAGCATCCCTGGCTAATCTTGACTACATGTGACTTTCCTTTGCTCAAAGTGAACTCTTTATTATCCATCACTTCAGAAAGGACAGTTTTAAATGAAGTGAAAAAAAAAAATGAAAACAACTAAATGTGCCTAGTTTCTCATACTATACTATGTTCTTTGTGCCTAGCACAGAGCCTGGCACAAAGTAGGTACTCATTTAATGTTTCCTGAATTGAATTCGATTGGTATCATGGACCAGCCTTAGATAAGTTACTTCTCTGAGACTCAGTTTTCTTATCTTGAAAATGGGGCATTTTAATATTCCATCTCACAAGATTGCTGGAAAGACTAAATGAGAAGGGCTGTGCATAGGAATGAACAGTGAAGGCTCCGAAGCCAGGTTGTCTCCCCCAAACCCTAGCTCCCCCACTGTGTGACCTTTGGACCATGTCACAATTGCATCCTCTCCAAAATTGGAATGGATGTTGTACATATTTCACATGTTGGTTGGAAGGATTCAATATATAAACATCTGTCAAACACTTAGAATAGCTCCAGGCACTTAGAAAGTGTCAATATTAGTATCAGTATCATTAGTGTCATATAATACCCTTCCACAGCACCCTACACAAAGCAGGTGGTCATCGTGTGACAAAAGAGAGCCCTGACCTACTGGTATTAGTAAGGAAACAAAACAGAAAGCCTTGTTGAGATCTTTCTAAAAGGTTCTAAATGACTGCTTTTTCCTCGCAATGCAATGTAGAAGGCAGTCTGTTTTGGAAAGATCCTTTCCCCCGAAACCGTAAAAAGTCTGAGGATAGGGAAATAGATTTAGAACTGAAGGTAGGATTCTCCAGGGCGTACCATGGGAAGCTTAGGAGGGCTGAGGCCAAAAGGAGCTGCAACCAAATATAAGAGGACTCAATACAAGTGTGGTTCTTTCTCTTAAAAGCAGACTGCAAGGAAGAAGGTCCAGTTAGCATTCTGATAAACTGGACCTTAGTCAAGTGAGAGTTTTCTTTTGCATAAAGCTGAGAGGTCCTCACTTTATCAGATCGAATTATTACAGCTATACAACCCATTACGTTGTAGGTAAATAAACATGTTCAGGTCTGGGCACACACCTGCTTGGGTACAGGTTCTTCAACCCACAGCTCAGCAGTCAGCAGCAGCACAGGCTGGACCAGTGCTTCCCTTTGGAGAGAAGACAGATCCTCCTAGCAGAGGCAGCATCAAGGAGGGCGTCTATTTCGTCTTTTTGAAAGAAGTGCATGCCCCCTCTCAGTACCCTCGTGGCCACCTGCCCCCTTCTCTCCTCTTTCTTGGGAGGGAGGGAAATGAGGAGAAGGAGGATGTGTTGACCTGGAGAAGAATGAGCGTGGATGCTGGGAGCCAAAAGAGGAAGGAAGAGGACCATCTGAGTTCCCTTTTCTCCCTCCCACATCCCCAAGACCACGTGATCCTGGGGGGCAGGGTGAATTGACTTGCTTGCTTCTCAACAACTCCTGGCCAGCACTTTATGGAGTTGCCTCCAGAGCTGTTCTCGGAAACCAGGAGCATTTCAGGGAACAGCCTTTCACCCAAGAGAAGAGAAACAAAGCAGGGACTGTCCCCTTGAAATCGAGAACAGGCCACGGAGCTCACTGGATCTTTGCCTTAGTTTATTGTCTTGACTTATTCCCAGTCAAAGCTGTTGACATGGACCAAAAGGGACCCCTCAGAGGTTTGTGTGCTTTTCCTACCCTTCTGTGACCACGGAGCGCGCTGGGGCCGTGGGGCTTGCCCACCTCATTTGGTCCATGGAGGCAGCCAGGACAGTAATTCAGCCTGTGCCCCTGCCCCCCTGTTACTCTTAGGGTTTACATTTTTACGGTCCTGTCTGACTAGTGCTGCTTATCCAATAAACTGGAGAATTTCCAACCCCCCACAGGCCTGCCCCTGATGGCAGGAGAGAAACTCCTCTTATGCGCCGAGCACTGTGCTAGGCTCTCTGCACACACTGTTTTCTCACTAATTATCCCAAATGAACTGTTTTGCTGATGCGATTGTCCCTGTTTCTCAGATTTAGAAAAAAGGAGACTCAGCGGGAATATGGGGGGTTACTCAAGACCACACAGTTAGTAAGCGATCAAGTCAGAACTGAAACCTAGGTCTGTGTTTCTTGAAAACCCACGTTCTTCCCTCTACTCCAGACCACACTATTCTGGCCTCTGCCACACTGCAAACCTCGGATGTTAAAATGAGCGGAAACGGGGTAGTGAGAATTTCACAACAGAAGAGCAACCAAAGGAACTGAGTTATCTGCAACCTCAACAAGTACTATTTAATAATTTCCTTTCATTCCTTTGTCATCGCTCCCTTTCATGGTAGTGTGTGTATGTCTTGGGAGAAATGTGTCTCATACATGTCCCTTATTCATTTATTCAGTACACATTTATTAGATGCCTACTGTATATGAGACACTGTCCTAGACATTAGGGATGCAGTAATGAGGTGAATGAGCTCAGAATCTGACCTTGTGGAGTTTATAGCCCAGTAAATATTAAGTGAATGAACACATGATTATACATCTGATCATTGTAATGAAGAAAAGTACAGATTTTTCTACCTGTGAAAAGTGGGAATAATACCGGTACTTACCATACGGATTGTGGTAAAATTTAGATGCTATTATAGGTAAAGCACTTAGAACACTGTCTCCCACCTAGGATTATTTACTCTTTGCTCTGATTATTATTATCATTGGCTATGATTGGGATTGATGCAGACTAGGGCACAGGGAAACCCTCTGTAAATAAATGACTTGAAATGAGACCTGAAACATTCCATAGGAGCTGGGTGGGTGGAGCCAGTGACTAACACCAAAAAAGTGCTGCAGCCAGAGAACTGGATCAAAAGAGTGATGGTGAAGGGCAAGGCCAGAGAAGCTGAGAGAGGCTAGATTGGGCAGAGCATTTGTAAGCCATGGTGAAACACGTAGCTTTTATTCAAAAGCCATTCAGAGAGGAGTTCCCGGCTCCGCAGAAATGAATCTCATTAGAATCCATGAGGATGCAGGTTCGATCCCTGGCCTCACTCAGTGAGTTAAGGATCCAGTGTTGCTGTGAGCTGTGGTGTAGGTCGAAGACATGGCTCGGACCTGGCATTGCTGTGGCTGTGGCGTAGGCCAGCAGCTACAGCTCTGATGAAACCCCAGCCTGGGAACCTCCATATGCTGTGGGTGTGGCCCTAAAAAGACAAAAAGAAAAAAGAGAAAAAAAAAAAAAAGAAGAAAGAAAGAGAGCTATAAAAGTTTCGAGAAGGAGATTGACACCCTCTGATTTGAATTTTATTTTTTAGGATTTTTTTTTTGTATTTTTAGACATTTGATTGAAGTATAGCTGATTTACAGTGTTGTATTAATTTCTGCTGTACCACAGAATGATTCAGTTATACATATACACACATCCATTCTTTTTCAGTTTCTTTTCCCATATAGGTTATCACCACATATTGAGTAGAGTTCCCTGTCCTAGACAGCAGGTGCCCCCCCCCATTGGCCATCCCCTCTATATGCAAGTAAAAGGAGAGTAAGATTGGTGGTCTACTCACGGAAAAATGGACTTTCTTGAGTCAGGGGTAGATTCTGACAAGGAGGACCTTGCTTATGGGGGACAGAGAAACTGACTTTGCAACTTCCCAGCTGCTCCAGCTTTAGGCAACTTGAAACCATGTCCACAGGACAAAAATTTGTTTCAGCATCTGAGATGCCATTCTAGATTGCCATCTGCACAGAAAGCAAAGTGGGCTCATGAAAGAGCCCGTTCCATTTGCTTAGGCTATGTGACTGTCTCTTGAAGGCAAAGGCAAGGCGGACCCCCTGGAGTTCTCTGTGGGCTGACTTTGGAAGGATGATCCCACCCAAGAGCCAGTCATGCTACCCAGAACATGACGCTGTGATCGCCTTTTCATCCCGGCGTGGCTAACAGGGCCTCGGGCTAACAGGGGCTCCATTCTAGGAAGTAAACACACACCTGAAGTGTGGCGCATGAGCACCGGGAGAGGCTTTTCACGTGTTTGTACAGCTGGGCGCTCTTAGGTCCTCAGCGCCTTTTCATCTCCTGCCCGGAAAAACAACAAATCCTTCCGCTCGCTAAATGTGCCCGCTCCAAGCCATGTGTGTGTCTGTGTGTGTGTGTGTGTGTGTGTGTGTGCACGTGTGCGTGCGCGTGCGTGTGTGCATGCGTGCTGGCTTGTTACATTTTTATCCCGGGGGAAAATGAGGGTTCTTTCATGCTTTTTGTCAACACAATGGGCCTCTGTCTTCACTGACCTGGTTTTCCATTATTCCTTCCTCTCTCGTCACAGGTTTTTCCCGCCTGTCTCTTGTCACCTACAGATCATTTCTAGGCCTCCTCTGATTTGGCCTTCTCGCCACACCCCTCACACTTCCAATCCCCCTTCTCTGCAGGCCTCTTAATCTAACTCAGAATTTACCGATGGAAAGCCTCCTGCAATTAGTCCTGCCTAGCTTCATCATTGCTCACTCTAATTATATTGGACTATGCATGTCCTGTGATGCTTTTTATTTATTTAAAACATTTTTGTTTTTGTCTTTTTCTTTTGAGGGCGGCTCCTGCAGCATATGGAGGATCCCAGGCTAGGGGTTGAATGGGAGCTGTAGCCACCGGCCTACACCAGAGCCACAGCAACGCGGGATCCGAGCCGTGTCTTCGACCCACACCACAGCTCATCACAATAAGGGATCTTTAACCCACCGAGCGAGGCCAGGGATTGAACCCACCACCTCATGGTTCCTAGTCGGATTCCTTTCCACTGAGCCACAAGGGGAACTCCTGTGATGCTTTTTAAAGGCATCATGGATCTTTATGCCATGGGCCTAAGTTCTTCTTACATCTTCCTGCATCATTCATCCATTTGTTCATGTTTTTGTGTGTTCCTTATGCTGTGTTTTTTATTATTATGGCCTGTTAGCAAACCAGAGGGAAGTTCTAATGCAAATAGACGTTACAGAATCTGATCTTGACTGTGTACGATGTGGAAATAAAACTCCAGTAAAAAATCTATGTAAAGATATGTTCCATAGCAGATAGGATTCTCCAGAGAAACAGAATCAATAGGGGAAAAAAAAAATATATATATATGTATGTATGTATATGTATATATATACACATATATATGTATGTATATGTATATATATACATATACACACACACACACACACACACATATATATGAATGATTTATTTTGAGGATTTGGCTCACGTAATTATGGGAGCTGGCAAGTCTGAAATCCACAGAGCACACTGGAAACTCAGGCAAGCGTTAATGTGGTTATCTTGAGGCAGAATCTGTCCTTTATGATGAAACCTCAGTTTGTGCTATTTAGACCTTCACCGCATTGGACAAGGCCCACCAACACTATCAGAAGCAATCTCTTTTACTAAAGTCCACTGATGGTAGATGTTAACCACATCTACAAGATACATCAGTGTTGATTAAATAGCTGGGTCCTGTCGCCTAGCCAAACTGACACAGAAAACTAATCGTCACAAGGATCAACCAACAAACAAAAATCCCATCTTAGGAGTCAGACCAGAATTCTGCCCAGCTCCACCACAAATAAAGTGTATTAGACCCAGGGAAACAAAATCTCTATGTTTCCTCTAATTGAGATTTTACTTCAAAATACAGTGAAACACCCATTCCTCTGAGTTCACAAAATTGTTTTGAAATGTATAGGAGAGTTTGAGAGATCAGAGTGTAAAGTGGCGGGATCTTGAACCCCGGGAGAGCCACGCAGCGGCAACACACCTGCTCAGTGTTGGTGACGCCACATCACCCTTCTCACCGTTCTCTCTACTGAGTGGCCGTGAGAGGAAAGAGAAAATCCTGGGCTTCACCACGTCTACACGAACGCTGGTCAATGGGTGCTCCGTATCTGGAGACTACAACCAATGATCATAAACTAAATAAGGAAAACTGTCTAAAAAAAGAGGCTCATTTTAACCTGAGATACCTCAGGGTGGGGCGGGAGGAGGCCTAGTACTTATTTCCACAGAAGGGGGTTTGAAACAGGCGTATCCTCTTGCACACCTGGGAAATCAGAATATCTGGCTTGATTCTCCGGGTCATTCTTGAGATCCCCTTCCTTCTCAAACGTGAATTTTAAAACCTCCTCATCTCCATTTCCCCTCTGAGTCGTGTGGCCCTGTCCCCAAGAAGGCACGAGTTCGGAGCTGAGGCCTCCAGCCCCTGGCAGCGCATTTCTGCACCAGGCAACTCTGTAAGCCCCGCTCACAGGCTTGTGTTCACCACGGTTCCAGGCATCCGCGCTCACCGCTGCATCTCAGCTCAGATTCCCGGTACTTGAATCCTAAGGCATGTGACTCCTCCAACCCCTCCCATGCCTTCAAGATACAAACTTTCTCCTTTCATTTATCTTTCGATAAAGAACAACTCTCGGGAAGTTACTTCACGGTTACTCCTTTCTGGAGTTTAAGGAATTAGCATCCAGCCAGTCCCCGCCCCCCCCATGCCCCCCAGATCTTACCTTTTCTTCAGGTCTTGAGTAACTTGTTTCACTCAAGTTCTAGAAATGCTTACCTCTACCCGCTCTTTTCCTGCAGCACTGGAATGTCCTGCTTCTCTTCTGTTTCCTAATTTTGTTGGAGGAATTACTTATTACTCCTCACCCCCAACTCCTCAAGTTTCCGTGAAGGGAATTTGCTCCAGCTTCTGACTGGAAACAGTCTTTTTTTTTCACCATTCAGTGCTACCGGGGCAGAAAGCAAAGGCAGATTACGGTGGATGGAATTTATTAGAGAGATTTTTGTGTCAGTGAGCCATTTGCCCCATTAGAGATTTGGCAGCAGACAGAATGGGTTTCTCTGGGAAGTGGCTCATTTGGCCGTCTCCTGTTGGAAGAGCACTTGTCTAGAAAGACGTAGAAAGTTTAACGTAGGATTCTGTTCTTCAGAGGAAGGGTGGGCTCCGTTCTGAGATGTCTCTGCGTGAGGAGTGTACATGAGAGAGCAGTGGTTTGATCAGTTGCTCTCAGCTTTGCCCCTGAATGCTTGTTTCTAAAGAGCTCTCCCTAAAGCATTTGCTTCCATTACAAGGCCTGGGGGAGAAGGGTTAACAGATGATTAGACCCCTGCTAAACTCCAGGTTTGCTATTAGGAACTCTGCACATGCGATCTCTTTTCTTCATCAGCAACTGCTTGTGAAGTCCATATTATTATCCCTTTTAAAATCAGGGAAATCATGCCTCAAGGAGGGTAGCTAGTCATATAATGGCATTCAATTACTAAGTAACAAAGCTAGGATTTAAACCCTGGCTTGGTGGCCTCCAAAGCCTATCTACCTGGCACTAGATCTCTGTACTATCAGGTAAGTACAAGAGCCTCAGGTGATGGCTACGCATGTACCTGCCTTAAAGGTACACACTCCCTGGGTTTGGTGTTTACATCTGCTGCTCCAATCACATTCAACTTTCTCTGGGCCATACCATCTTGTTTCTGAGCCACATTGAATCTATTCCTGTCTCTGGATTCGAGAGCCAGAGAAAAATCTGGAAGAAGATGGGATTCAAGCCCATCTCTCTCCTCAGGGAAATCACTGAGCCATTAGAGAAGTGTCCGTGTCTTGGTCTCTTTTAAGACTAAATCCTCTTCATTGAGAGGTTATTTCTTTGGGATATTGAGTAGGACCCCATGGCAGGGAGAGGAGACAAGGGGGAAGTTTTAGAACAGAGCAGAGCAGTGGGAGAGGCTTAGCCCCAGAGCATGACTCACTGCTGGAAAGGTACCCCTGGCCCCTGACATCACAAGGAGAGAGAGCTAGATTTCAGATCTGTAGTGAAACTGGGGCGAGCCTCACTTGAACACAAGGAGGCAGCTGTCCAATTCTAGGCTGGCTCTGGAAAGTCCCGTTTTGAATAATTTGCTTCTTAGGGTGTTTTGTTCACCTTCCCTACCTCAAATGAAACTGTGTGACTTAAATGAAAGAGCACTGGGCTGGAACTCAGGAAGCTGAATTTTAGTACCAGTACCAACCAGGTGTGTGACCCGAGGTAAATCTTTTAACCTCAGACTTAGTCATCTTTATTTTGAATTATTTGGAGTCTTTGAGTCTAGAAATCCATCTTACAGAGCCTTCAAACTTCCAAAATGGCTCCCGGCCCAGAAATGGTGGTGTGTGGGTGTTGGACTGGATCACTTTTTTTGTTAGAGAAGAAATAGTCCCTGAGCTAGTGACTGGTGAATCTGGAGTTCAAGCCCAGGTCTCATGGGTTTGGCTCCAAAATCTGGGCTTCTTCCATCCCCTTCCTGCCCTGACATTGGCTATATTATTGTTGCATAACACAGAGTATCTTTCTTATTTTCCTAATCCCTGCTAACCAGCCATGGTTGGCACAATTCAATAGCAAACAATCCCTGAATGTTTATGAGTGCTGGGGAAACAGAAAGGAAGGGGACAGGTCCCTCACCTAAGCCTGAAAGCATTCTCACAGGGAAGTTCTGGAGCCAGACTGCCTGGGTTTAGATCCCACTTCTACTGCTTCTTAGGCCGGTGACTTCTTAAACCTTCTTTATACCTCGGGATCTTCCTTTGAGTGTTTTTCATCTTTAATACCTTCTTCTGAGGGTTGTTAGGAAGATTAAATGGGTTACTTCATATAAAAACACTTAAAATAGTGCCAGTCATAGAGTAATGACTGAATAAATAATTGGTGTTCTTGTTACTAGTATATATGTTTGCTATCCTCCTGGTACGAGGAGTCTGGGAAGGTGGCGACTGGGTCTTATTCATTGGCACTTAATAAATGTTTGTTGGACCCAATTATTCAACAACTATTTACAATGCTTGTACTGTGTGAAAAAGCCCTCTGCTTTGGTAGAATCCAACAGCCTACTGAAAATCACTGTGTCTTAGAGCTTATGTAATTTGAAAATTATCTCCTTTAAATATTCCTTTCTTGTGGCCCTTGTTTAGAAACGGTTAAGAAAAGAACTGGGAGGAAAATATTCTCCATATATATTTATTGACGTCATCAAGTAAACCCTCTGGAAGAAGTGGGGTTAACGGAAGGCCAACAGGAAAATTAAAATCTTTCTTAAAGGAGAAATCTTTTAGAACTCTGAAATCAGACAGGCGAGTACTGCTTACTTTTTGTTTTTAATCACAGTATGGTTGATTTACAATGTTGTGGCAGTTTCTGCTGTATAGCAAAGTAACTTTGTCATACATATATATATGTTCTTTTTTTATATTATTTTCCATCGTGGTATATCCCAGCAAATTGGATATGGTTCCCTGTGCTATACAGTAGGACCTTGTTGTTTATCCATTCTAAAGGTAACCCCACACTCCTAGTTTATCCCACTCACTGCCCCTTCCCCCTTGGCAACCACAGGTTTGTTCTCTACATCTGAGTCTGTTTCTGTTTTAGAGAGAGGTTTATGTGTACCATATTTTAGATGCCACATATAAGTGATATCATATGGTATTTGTCTTTCTTTGACTTACTTCCCTTAGTATGAGAATCTCTAGTTCCATCCATGTTGTTGTAAAAGGCATTATTTTGTCCTTTTTTATGGCTAAGTAGTATTCCATTGTGTATATGTACCACAACTTCTTAATCCATTCACTTGTTGGACATTTAGGTTGTTTCCATGTCTTTGCTATTGTGAGTATTGCTGCTCTGAACATAGGAGTGCGTGTATCTTTTTGAATTACAGTGTTGTATGGATATATACTGGGGAGTGAGATTGCTGAATCCTATGTTCTATTTTTAGCTTTCTGAGGAATCTGCATACTGTTTTCCATAGTGGTTGTACTAATTTACATTCCCACCAACAGGAGGAGGGTTCCCTTTTCGCCACACCGTCTCCAGCATTTGTTATTTGTAGACTTGTTAAATGATAGCCATTGTGACCAGTGTGACGTGGTACCTCACTGTAGTTTTGATTTGCATTTCTCTAATAATTAGCAGTGTTGAACATCTTTTTGTGTGCCTCCCAGCCATCCATATGTCTTCTTTGGAAAAATGTCTATTTAGGTCTTCTGCCCATTTTTCAGTTGGGTTGTTTGTTTTTTCGTTGTTGAGCAGTTTGTGTTGTCTGTGTGTTTTGGAGATTAAGCTCTTGTCAGTTAAATCATTTGCGAATATTTTCTCTGATTCCATGGGTTGTCTTTTCATTTTTTTAGAAAGTACTGTCTACTTTTAATGGGTTGTCTCTGTCGTTCTCTCATTCACTCACTTTCTTGGCCATTCATTTATTCACTCTAAAACAATTAACGAGTACTCACCATTACATGAATCAGGCATTGGGCTGGGTGCTGGATAAACAGAAATGAATAAGACACAGTTTCTTCTCTGGAGGAGCTCACCATCTTGTGTGGTAGACAAACATAAATGGGTATATAATACTGTATGATAAGAATCTGCCTGAAGCGTGCGTGCTCCAGACACTCAGAGGAAGGCAGGTGGTGAGGAGCAGGCTTCTATTCTAGGTACAAATAACACTCTGTACTGTGCTATACCTAGGAATTTCATAAATGAATTTTTATTGAATTTTTAAAAATTAGTCATTTCATAGCTGGGTCATTCACTACATAGCTGAGTTTGTTTCAGTCATTTCAGCTCAAGTCAATGTGTTCATTGAGTACCTATTATAACTAAGTAGATCAGGAGAATATAGGTTAATTATGTCTGGAGCCACTAGGACAAGGAAGGTATAGGAAAGATGATTTGAACTCTGCCTTGAAAGATGGGTGAGATTTCATAAGGCAAAATTGAGAAATACTGTTCAAGAAAGCAAATCATGTTCAAAGATACAGTGGCCCAGAGGGTGTGGGCCGAGTAATTGGAATGAAAGAGGGATTCAGGAGGGGAGGATGAGGTGGGGAGGTGTGGTGGGAAAGCAGCAGGGAAGATTGGTGGGAAATGATAGGGGGCTTTGTATACCTAGCACATAAGCTGAAATTTTACATAGAAATGGCCTAGCTACATAGAGAGTAAAGATCAATGAAAATTGTTTTTCTGGTGGTCGTGGCTGCTACTCTTTTAAGGAAGTTTCATCTTGTTTGCTATGTAGGTGAGGAGGCTAAAATAAAGCTCAGAAAGAGTTATCGACTTGCTCAAGGTCACACAGCTGATCAATAGATGGGCTGGAATTCTCTCCCATGATTTCTGACTCCAGGCCCAGCACTATTTCCTGTCACTGTAGCAAACACCACGTTAAACATCCCAGGGAGTATGACTCTAACAATGTGCTCCCCTGAAGAACAAATACCAGTGGCTCTGGGCTGCACGTAAAGTAAAGTATTATGCTCAGTGAAAGAAGCAGACGTGAGATACTCCATATTGTGTGATACCGTAAATTGTATTTTATTTATATGAAATACCTAGAAAATGTAAATATAAAAAGATAAAACCCGAAGCAGGGGCAGGAGACGGGGATTAACAGTGAAAGTTCATGTGGGCTCATATTGGGGTGGTAACAATGGTTTAAGTGGATTTATGGGGATGGCTGCACAACTTCGAAGACCTACTAAAAATCACTGAATTGTGTACTTGAAAAAGATGAAGCATATGATATGCAAAATAAGCCTCCATAAAATTATCTTACAGCCCAAACAACGCTATGAAGTAGTTACTGTTTGTATTCCTTCTCTATCGACAAGGCTATTGACTTTCTCAAGGTCTCCATTAAAAAGTAGAGAAGTGATGGATGTGTGAACTAACCTTAATGTGGTAATCATTTCACAATATGTATGTGTATAAAATCATCACATTGTATACCTTAGACTTATACCATGTTGCATATCATCTCAGTAAAGCTGGGGGAAAAAGTAGTCACGCTAGGATTGAAAACGCTTCCTTTTTATATATAATGATTTTTATTTTATTTTTTTCATTGTAGCTGGTTTACAATGTTCTGTCAATTTTCTACTGTACAGCATGGTGACCTAGTTACACATACATGTATACATGCTTTTTTCTCACATTATCAGCCTCCATCATAAGTAACTACACATTGAAAACTCTGCCCAATTCTGAGCCCATGCCCTTAGCTACTGCCCATACTGTACCCTTTCTTATGTCACAAAGTAGTTGTGAGAATGAAATTAAGTGTAATATGCATGTTTGATCCTACTCTTATACACACTGTACAGTTATACACATTATGCCCTTATACACAGAGCAGGTGTGTGCTCTGTTCTCAAAAAACCTCAGCTGATTCTGATTTTGGCAGCCATTGGCCAGACAGATTGGAGGAGTTTGAGAGGAGACCGGGCAAGGGGCTGCAGAGTGGTCTAGGCAGAAGGTACCAGGAGCCTGCCCAGAGGCCAATCAGGAGGGAAGGACAGAAGAGGTGCAAGAGGAAGTCCAGCTACAGTTAGGCTCTTACTCTTCACATATTTTCACTTCTCTAAATAAACATGTAGGAGGCTTGGCTCTATTATGAGAGAAGACAAAGAACAGAGGACTTTCTTTCCTTCAGCAAACAGCTGACACATGTTCCCATCATAAATTTTGTAATTCAGGATGTAAAACCAAATCCAACGTTGCAGCCCAGCCAGAAGGTTAAATAAATAAGTGCTAAATAAATAAATGTAGATGTTGTTCCTTTGCCCATGTGTCTCTACAGAAGATGCCACGTGCCTCTGTTAATTGAAGTCTGCAAGTCTATTTCTTTCTGTGTAAATTTAGGGGAACAGCCTACGCAGGACAGTGAGTTGAAACGCTAAGGAGTTGAAGCTTTGGGGATGTTTTGTTTTACCTTTTCCCATCATGAGCACCATCATTAATAATAATTCTGAATCACGGGTGAGAGATCACACCTACCCTCTCATCTTTTATTTTGAAATGCTGTTGAAACTCAAAAGGCAGAAACATAGCCTACAGCCCTTGGCAGAGGTAGCCCTCGATGACTGAATGGGGTTTTTCCTGAGTTACTTTCTATGACTGATACTTTGTGACCCAGGTGTGCCTGCCACATGGAGAAACTTTTTTATGAATAAATCCACATTCCCCCCAAACAAACAAGACAGCATGGCAAACAGTGGTGTTTGCTCTGTATACATTTGGGTTGGTTTTTCATCGTTTCCAAGGACCAAGATCCTGGGTGTTTCCCATTGCCCTGGTGAAAAAAAAAAAAAAAAAAAAAAAAAAAAGTGAGAATTCAGTTTGCCTATTTTGGCCACATAAACATGAGACAATTTGTGGTCACCAAGGCAGGATGCCTCATTCCAGAGGGCTTGGTAGCAGCAGATGGGGCTGTGAGGTTCCCTCCGGGAGGACAATATTGAGTCTGGACGTGCATAGGACCTCGGCCATGCGGTAAGGCGACTATTCAGAACACCTGGTTTTATGGCTTTCCGACCTTGAGTCACAGTCCCCAAAGAGCCAGGAAAAGCTAGTGTATGTCTGCCATGGTAATTAAGCGTTCAAGTTTGAAGAAGCTTGAAGAAATCTTAAGCGTAGTGAAGCTACTTCTGCCAGCTTTGTTCACTGTTTTAAGAGCTCAGCCAATCAGAAGTCATCCGGGATAGATCCAGACACTGACACTGTGGGTAGCCCCATCCCAAACAGTGTGAACAGGATGCAGTGTGAGTCCCAGTCTTCTCGGAGATGGCTGTGGAATTTCAGTGTGGAACATTTAACCGTGTAAGTAATAGTAAACGTGGTGAGTGGTGGTTTCCTCCCCCGCGAAGCCTTTCAGGGCTGTCCCACCTCTAACCACGTGTTTGTTGAGGGTTCAAACAGTTTGATAGAGCTTTGTTTGCATGGGATCATGGAAAGGTCATAAGTTTTGGAGTCCAAAACACATGTAAATCCCCCATTGCCCATGAATTAGCTGGATTGTAAATGCCCTGAGGACAAGTCTGGATAAACACGTGTATTTTAGACTGGGCACCACGCCTAACCTTTACTAGGCACTCTGTGAATATTTGATGCTGCATACCTGAATTAACCGTGTAACCCTAGCAACGTTAACCTTTGAGTTCAGAGTTCCTCCTTGTGATACAGCAGTAATCGCATCTGCCTGATGGGAGTTGGGAAGCTCTATAGAATGACAGTTGAGAACAGAGACTCTGGAGTCACGCAGTCTGGGCTCAAGTTCCAACCTGTCGTTTATAGGTTCTGTGATTTTGAGCAAATAACTGGTCTTTGCTTCAGTTTCCCAAACTCTCAAGTAAGAGTAATAATACAACCTATGTCTTAGGTTCCTTGTGAGGATTAAATGAATGACTATTTGGATAAGCCTTAGACTATCCTGGCACATATTTTGTGCTATAAAAATATTGGTTAAATAAAAATAAATAAAATATAAATAGGAAATGAGTTTGCATGGGAATTAATGAGTGCTAATACTGCAAAATACTTCACGGAGCCTTGTTCAAAAGATGCTGAAGAAATGGGAGTTCAGAGAACTGTATGTTTGATCCTCCTTTCCTGAGCCAGTGGCTGGCTCATAAAAAATGCACAAAATGGAATATAATTATTAAGAGAGTGCTCTCAGTTTTTTGGGGATCGTGAGGATCTTATGGACTGGAAATAAAGGGAGAGGTTTCATCCAGGACACGAAATTAAAGTTGGCCCTTGGTTAGGAATTAAATAGTCGGGGTTAAGGAGTTCACGGAGGAGGCGTATAATTTGCATAAGCTGGAGGGAGGAAAAATCCAATCACGGTCACGAGAAGCTCCATCAACAGGACTTGGCACTACTTTCTGGGAGAATAATTTGTCATGGTCCAGCCTTTTCAGTGAGTTTGGCCAAAACTCAGCTTTAGTGCTAGCGTTTCAACTGCTCAGATTAAGACTGATGACTGCTTATTTATTCACTCATGTTTTTTTGAGCAAGTGTTTTGTAGATCCCACTGTGTGTCAGCTATTTTATTAGGTTGTGGTGACTAAAACAGAAATGGACCTTATCCCTTTGGGACCAAGATGATGATACAGACTCTACACAGAAAAGTAAATAACATTTGTTAAGTGCTCTGAAGGGTATTAAGAGGGCATAGAGGTGGAAAGTTATGGGCAGGAAAAGAAAGTTTAGATGGGAAGATGAAAAAAATGTCTCTCCAAGCAGGTGGCATGGTACCTGAAGCCAGAAAGCTGGGAAGACAAAAGGGGACTATTCCAGGCAGGGAAAACAGAATATTTCAAGGTCTTGGACTTGGTGTGGCTGGGATGGAGTGACATGGGGGACAAGGGTAGAAAATGAAGTCAGTCATGGGTGGAGTCATGATCTTGTAGGGTCTTACGGGGTATAGTAAGGAGTTGGGACTACATTAAAGTGAACTGGGAAGCCACCAAAGAGTAGAAGGGAAGATGTTATATAACCATTTAAAGTTCATTCAGATAGCAGTGTAGATAGGAAATTGGATTGGAAAAAAGAGGAAATGTAGAGAACATTGAAGTTTCTCGGTAAGAGGTGATGTTTGCCTGGTCCAGGATGGTAGCAAGGCAGGGATAGAAAGAAATGGACAGATTTGCAATATATTTGGGAGCTGGGATAAACAAGATTTGCTCCTGGATTAGGTGGTGAGGGCTAAGAACAGAAACATTAAGAGAAAGAAAAGAGTCACGAACGGAATCCAGGCTTCTGGCTTGAGCCACCGTGTGGTATTGTTGCCATTGATGAAGATGGATAAGATTAGAAGAGGAAATGTTGGAAGGAGGGTGAGAAGGAAGTCAAGAGTTTGATTTTGGCCGTCACTTTTGAATGTTATAATGACTCACAGAGTAGATGTCAGGTAGGCATAGAGAGGGTTAGGCTAGAGACCCAGATGTGGAGTTTTCAGCACATAAATTGTGATGAGTCCATAGGCTTGGGTGAGAATACAGAGGGAGTGTACAAGTTCATGGAGAATGGCATCCCTGAGATACTGAGTAGAGAAGAAGAGGATCGGGAAGAAGATTGAGATGGAATGATCGGAGAGGACAGAGTATGGTCTCACACCCCTGGGAGAAGAGAGTATTTTGAGAAGATGGCCATCAGCTGTATTGAAGTGGGTTGAGGATAGAAAAGTGAGCACTGGCTCGGGCAACCTAGAAGTCATTGAGGGTCTTGGCAAGAACGGATGTATAGGACTTAAAAGGAGAGAAGCCAGATTCACAGTGAGTTCAACACTTGAGGATGGTAAAGTATATGTGCATGTTGATGAAAAAGTTCAGAGACAAGGAGGGGTTACTGATGGCGGGAGAAAGGGAATAATGAAAGGGTCCATTCCAGGGCAGTTAAAGGGCAGCAGAACCTAGAAAGTAGGTTGGGGGGTTGCCTTTTGTCCAGGGTGGGGACACCTCTTCGGGTGAAAGAGGGTGGAGGAGAAAATGGGTTTAATTGCAGGATATAATAATCATCATTACAACGAATGTTTATTGAGTTTACTATGTACCAGGTAACGTTCTGAGGAATTTTCATGTATTAACTCATTTAATCCTCCTAACACTCTTAGAAGAAAGGTGGGTACACATAATCAATCAAAACTTAGTTCCTTCTCATCTGATGGTTTGAATTATTGAGTTGTGGAGGGGGAGGCAGGTAGGAGGTTTGAGAAGGAAAAAGGTACAACATAGTGTCATGGAAAGTAAGTACTCAGTGGGACTTCCAGGCACTCTTGAGAGTTCACTGGAGATTCGGTTTTGGGGTTTTTTTTCTTTTTTTTTCTTTTTAGGGCTGCACCGAGGCATATGGAAGTTCCCAGCTAGGGGTCAAATTAGAGCTGTAGCCACCGGCCACAGCCAGGACTACAGCAATGCCAGATCTGAGCCACATCTAGGACCTACAACACAGCTCACGGCAACCGCCAGATCCTTAACCCACTGAGCGAGGCCAGGGATCAAACCCGCATCCTCATGGATACTAGTCAGGTTCATTTCCGATGCACCACAATGGGAACTCCCACTGGAGATTCGAAATCATGAAAAAAAGTGAATCCAAATGGGTCTTCTATAGCAGTCAGCAGTCATACTTCAGTGGCCTGACTTCATGGGTGCGAAATTTAGAAGCAAGGGTGATTTCCAGTGCCAGGAGTAATGCAATATGCTAGAATCCCCTACTAGCATCCTACCCCTTAATACATGTTCAGAAAGCTGCTTTGGAGACTTGGCCACAGGATCCCCTTCCCCTTCCCCACTAGCCACCCTGCCCCTGCTCAGAGGGAGGAACCATGGCTTTCATGAGAGAATGATATACGGAATGAACTACAGCAGCCCACCAGGAGAATGATGGAAATTGACTGGGTGAGTTTGATTCTTATCCCTAAAAAAGTCCAAGTCCAATGCTCTGTCCCACTGGATCTCACAGCTTGCCAGGCTTCCATCAGCGACAAGGGCACCTCCTTTACCCAAGAGATCACCATTAGCTCTCCCGTCACCAAGATCTCATGAATAGAGACGAGGTACAAATATCTTCACTTGACATAGAAAGTGCTTAATTGACAACAAATAGTAATAGCTAACATTTATTGAATCCTTACTCTGTATTAAGATCTGGGCAAAGTGCTTTTTTAAATATACAATATCTCCCTTAATCTTTAAAACACAGTGAGGTATGCATTGTTATAATGTCTGTATTATACGTGAGAAAAAACGAGCTTTAAGGAGAATGAATAATTTTTCTAATATCAGGAAGCTAACAAGTGGTGAAGCCAAGAATGGATTCCAGGAAGTCTGACTCCAGAATCTAAGCCTTTTTTTTTCTTTTTTTTTTTTTTTTTTTTTTTTTGGGCTGCACTTGCGGCATATGGAGGTTCCCAGGCTAGGGGTTGAATCCAAGCTGTAGCTACCGGACTACGCCAGGGCCACAGCAATGCAGGATCCAAGCCGTGTCTGCAACCTACACCACAGCTCACGGCAACGCCAGATCCTTAACCCACTGAGCGAGGCCAAGGATCGAACCTGCAACCTCATGGTTCCTAGTAGGATTTGTTTCTGCTGCACCACAACGGGAACTCCAAGGCACTTTTAACAAGTATGTTATAGCAGCAGATCAGTGAGCAGCCTTGCCAGATCAAATTGTTGGGCATCTTCATCTTATCATACACTGCCACCATTCTATAAATTCTATTCAGCAAACACGTGTTTTGTTTTCCACTATACTGAGACTGGTCTCTCTTCTTCCATGTTCTCAAAAGGAGGGACTAATTCATTGGGGATGATTCCAGAATTGATGGGTTTTATTCAAATTTCCCTCTTTTCATAACAACCAGCCTGTTAAAGAGAAGAGTTTATGGTTGTTGCTTTTTGCCAGCCTGGCGACCTGTGTGAAAACAATTTCCCCTGAAGTTAAATATGTTGGCGCATGTGACACAGCATAAGCTGATCTCCATGAGCCCTGCAGACTGGCTATACCTGATCTTTGCCCACTGCGTGATTATGAATTGAGATTGGGTATTTATAAAAAACTTCCCAGATCTCTGAGGTCAATAAGAAAAATTTGGTCTCAATATCTGGGCATCTTAACAATCCAGGGTATTTGCAGATATACTGATAAATAATACGCTAATCACCACACTAATGATGAAAGCCAACAACCAGTTAAAAGCTTATTCTGTGCCAGCTAAATGCTCTATGGGTCTATTTCATGCATAACAAAAAGCTTAGTGAGAGACTATCATTAACCCTATTTTGAAGAAAATGAGGTGCAGAGAGGTTGAGTCAGTAGCCCTAGGTCACATAACTACTAAGAGGGAAAATGAGAATTTAGAATATAGAGCTTTTGAAGGCCAAGTCATCACTTGGAGACAGAGAACTATGGGTACAAATCAAAGCTTTACTACCTAGCAATTTGAAAGATAAAATTTATCGAACCAACTGCATGGTTTTTTTAAGAATAACAGAACGTTGCAGCTAAAGCATCAAATACATACCTGCTGAGTAGTAGATGCTCATGGAATGGTAGCTGTGGTTATCACATGGAATGAGCTAGAAAGTTGAATAAGTACCCCATAATTTTGATCACTGTACTCAGTGGACATGCGTATTTCAAATGTTTGCCTCATGTAAAATATACTCTTCTCTCCCTATTATTTTAAGTGTCCAAACTACCCAGGTGATCAACTCTACTTCCCCCTGCCTTCTACCTTTTTAGATACGATCTGGGCCCAAGAGTCCCTCAGACCCTCTAATTCTACATAATTTGAAAAGTAACACAAATATTTCTGTTGTCCTTCAGTTCTTTCCAAGTAAACTTGAATGAACTCAAAGTATTTTCCAATGGCTTTAGGTATGGATATTTGCAATGGTCAGAGCTCCCTGGGGGTAGGATGAAAAACAAACCCAGCTGGAATATCCTGGTGACCCAGCAGCCCAGACCTGCCATAATCACCTATTTGGGGACAACATGGGTAATCTAATCCGTGACATTTGGCTTAGTGGTTCCAATGGTGACATACGATGATTCAAGTTTACTCATGCACACACCAGAACTTCACAAAATGACCTTTTTTGAGGTCCTTGAGGTTGGGCAGGGAGGGAGGAACACCGAGGCACTCTAAACAAAGCAGCTTTGTTTTTACACCACTTGTTTGGACAAGTGTCCCCTCGAGTGCAGTAGCTATTTGCTGCCAGGCTCTTGGCAGGGTGACTAAAACGTGACCGAAAGTAAGGACACATTCCGAAGTCCCCTGGAAGAATCACCCTCTCCAGCACATGTTAGCCAAGGGATTGTACCTCAGTGAATAGATTTCTTATCTTTCACTTCCTCACTCACGCTTCTCCTTTAGGGCCATTTTAAAGGGGGTTGAATTGAATACTTCTTGGGCATCTGCTTTGTGCTCTTCACATACTGTACCAGGTCTGTGGGAGGCTCAAGCCTGAAGTAAAATCATTTACCCTCTTTGGAATTCACTCTCCTGGCCCCTAAAATGGAGAATTAGACTACATCAGTGATCCCCAAGTTTTATACATATTTAATAGCAAGTAGTCACCTTTGCATTGTTCATCTCCAAAAGGAAAAAAAAAAAAAAGGGATCTTCGGAAACCACAGAAAATAAAGCTTCATCTAATCTTCTGAGCCAATAAAGATATAAAAAGCATGGAATCCCAGCAAAAGGGCCGTGTGAATCTGCATAAAGGCCAGGTCTGGAATTTTTTTTTTTTTTTTTTTTTTTTTTTTATGTTCTTAACCTTATAAAACTGGTGGAGAAGCTCTGGACCAGATAATCTCTAAGACGTTTTTCACGTTCAGGAAGTCTGTGATTCTGCAAAAGCTCTCCCCAAGAAGAACTGGCATTTTTAGAGCTCAGGGAAGAGGAATGTACATGTAGAGAAGGCTAAATCATTAAGAGCTTGAGAGAGAGTCACTTCCAACGTTGACTTCTGATTGTGGATGCAAAAACAAATATGTGCTGACCCACTAAACAGTTTCTGATTAATTCTACTGATATCAGCCAGCAGTCTGATTAATTTAGGCCCCCAATGAATTTTTGACTTGATTTATCAATCTCTATTATCTGACTAGCCTAAATGAACCAGATAATTTAGTAAAGAAGTACTTATTAAACTACTTCTGCTAACTTTTTTTAAGTTTTATTGAAGTATAGTTAATTTATAAGGTTGTGATCATTGCTGCTGTGCAGCAAAGTGACTCTGTTGCACATATACACATATCCATTCTCTCTCAGGTTATTTTTCCCGTACAGATTATCACAGGATACTGGGTAGAGGTCTCTGTGCTATACAGCAGGTCCCCGGTGGCCAAGCATTCCATATACCTCAGTGTGTCTCTTTAACCCTTGTGCTGTGCAAACAAATGGGTGATACATTTAAAAAAAAAAATACAATAGCACCTTATGTTCTTTCTCTTTTAAAGCTCTATTTTATATAGATTTTCTTTGCGTATGAACTCTTTTCTTAATTCAGAATGATCAGACAAAAGAGGAGAGAAACAAGATTAAACATTGTAAAGAAAAAAAATCAAAGAGCAGTGACACTGGCAAGAAATTGACTGAATTCGAAGGGAAAGCTAGCAATGAATTCCAAAAAAATGTTTAGAGAAAATCCCCCATGTAAAGAATAGAAAAAGATACAACATATGGTATGCTTCATGGCTCAAACCCATTGGCTCTGCACCTGGGTGATTCATTTGGTGAAAAACATAGCGAGGTCAGAGAACTTCTGACTGGCCCCCAACTTTCTTGGAGTCATTTGGAGCTTCATTTTACGTGCATATTTTTCTCACTTCTTCAAAATGGAAATATTAATTGCTTTTCAGAAATAGCCCTGGTCATTGGGATTTATCTGGAGGAGCAATTGAGATTTAGAATTAGATCATGGACTTTGGAGTATGGAAAGTATTTAAGAAACTGGGACAGATTTGTTCCAAGCGACCTCTCTTGGTCTCCTGACAGGAACAGAGAGATAGTAGGTCCCACAAGCCAGCCCTGTTGAATAGGTCCAAAGGGGACAGTCTGCCCCTTGAAAGGGAGAGACCAGATCAGTGGTTTAGAATGTTTAGCAGCATGATTCACCCAGGGAGACGTACATTTCACATCGAGACTCAGTCCCCACATAGGTACGTGTTTTATAAAACAATCTTACTCCATGGGTGATAGCCGATATTTTCTACTCTAGTCTAATCTTTTGTTGTTTTAAATAAAGACTGGCCAAGACCCATTAAAGAGATTTCATAAGTCGTTATTGACTGTCTCCGTATGTTCCCCAGTTTCTTTCCTGTCTGCAGCACCTCCCCCAAAATACACACTTTGCCCTGATCTAGTGCAGCCCTTTTTCAGGACTCTCCCTCTCATGCTCACCCTGCAGGCTGAAATAGTTGCAGTTTCTCGAGCTGCATGCTGTCTTTCACTTCCCTGCGCCAAGTCCTTCTCTGTCTCTACTCAAAACACTTTCAATCTTTCTCACTCCACCTCCCCTTTCTGCAAGCTCACTCCTTCTGCTTAAGACTCAACCTCGGGCTCAGCATCCCCTCCCCTCAGGCTGTGTTGACCTGTTTTCTGCACTTTCCTGAGCATGATGGAGACATCCTTATCTTTTTTTTTTTTTTTTTTTTTTTTTTTTTTTTTTTTTTTGCTATTCAGGGCTGCACCTGCGGCACATGAAAGTCCCCAGGCTAGGGGTCGAATGAGAGCCTACACCACAGCCACAGCCAGGTGGGATCTGCACTCTATGCCACAGCTTGCAGCAACTCCGGATCCATAACCCATTGAGCGAGGCCAGGGATTGAACCCACATCCTCATGGATACTAGATCCATAACCCACTGAGCCACTGTGGAAACTCCCAGAGATCTTTGTCTTAATTATGCTACCTTATGATGATCAATTTATATGCTTTTCTTTCCTACTACACTCCTTGAAAGCAAAGGCTGTGTCTCGTATCCCTAGGATCTGGTCAAAGGTTCGGCATATGCCTGATTAATAAAATTTGGATGAATAAGAGGCTGCCTATGGTAGGCGTATGGTACTGAGTTATGCCTCCTTGGTAAGTTGTGATCTGTTCACCACAAACAAGAAGTGAGTATTCTTTCATAGAGAATATGCCTCTGAGTTGCAGCAGAGGTGCTTTCATCAGAATCCTTTTTCTGTTGTTCAGAAAAAAGGTGGTGTAGCAAAGAAGGCAAAAACTTATGTCAGGAGCTGCGCAGAACTGGATTTGAAATCTGCCTCACTGGTTATGAGCTTTGTGACCTTAGGCAAGTTACTCCGTTTTTTAAAATCTCAATTTCCTCATCTGTAATAATAACCTTCTATGGTTGTTGTTAGGATTGTGGGGACGTTAAATAACTAGATACAAGCTCTGTGAGGACAGGAATTTTCTGTCACTTTGGTACATTGTCATGGACTTAGAGGAATGGCTAGAACATATTTGTGGCATCAGTGAATATGTTGCTGCTTACAATAGGCACTCAGTGATGCATAGCAGCTCTTATTCATGCAAATATTGTATTAATTTTTGTACAGGATTCTTTGGAGCATGTATGATATGCATGACAATTCTTTATAACCTTTTTGATCAGAAAGTAGTTAGGCTCCTACCTGTGAGGTGGCACTTCCAGACTCTGACGTTTGGTGACTTAAGATGCATGTAGAAGTATCCATCTTCCTGAAGAATGTTGTATTTCTGCTGTTAGGCTAGAACTAAGTTTTGTCATTTCAAGACTATCTTCATTTTTTTTATTTTTACTTTTAATTTTTAAATTTTCAAAAATTTTTTTGCAGTTCTGATTTTGGGTTGCCATGTATGGGTGCTTGATGCTTCTTCTCTTGTCCCTTTTGCTGGATGCTTCTTCTCTTGTCCCTTTTCTAATTATACATCCACGAACCATATCACCATTCACTGCACATTAGATAGACTCACACAGATTCTGATTCAGGGTCTTAGGAAACATGACTGAATTTCTCAGTGTTCCTAGTGTTTCATTCTCTGCCTCTACAAAGATCTTGTGTAAGATCCATAAGGATGGAAAATCCATTATTACCTAATGTCCTTACTGTTTCCCACTTCATGAATGGATGCTTGTGTTCCAGGGTTTCATTTTGGACCTTTCCCATTTTCAGTACTTTTATAAGAAACTTGTGCCACATAATGAAAGTACTGTTTTAAGCTTTTTTAAATTTGTTAGCTTGTGGACATCTCTCAATACTACATTTCTACCAAAAAAAAGAAAAAGAAAAAGAAAAAAAAGAAACAGATTTTATTTTATAATGATTTTTATTTTTTCCATTATAGCTGATTTACCGTGTTCTGTCAATTTTCTACTGTCTAGGGAAGTGACCCAGTCACACATACATGTATACATTCTTTTTTCTCTCATTATCATGCTCCATCACAAGTGACCAGACATAGTTCTCAGGGCTATACAGCAGGATCCCATTGCTTATCCATTCCAAAGGCAATAGTTTGCATCTACTAACCCCGAATTCCCAGTCCATCCCACTCCTTCCCCCTCCCTCTTAGCAACCACAAGTCTGTTCTCCATGTCCATGATTTTCTTTTCTGTGGAAAGGTTCATTTGTGCCATATATTAGATTCCAGATATAAGTGAAATCATATGGTATTTGTCTTTATATTTCTGACTTACTTCACTTAGTATGAGAGTCTCTAGTTCCATCCGTGTTGCTGCACATGGCATTATTTTGTTCTTTTTATGGCTGAGTAGTATTCCACTGTGTATATATACCACATCTTAATCCAGTCATCTATTGATGGACATTTAGGTTGTTTCCATGTCTTGGCTCTTGTGAATAGTGCTGCAATGAACATGTGAGTGCATGTGTCTTTTTCAAGGAAAATTTTGTCTGGTTATATGTCCAAGAGTGGGATTGCTGGGTCACATGGTAGTTCTATGTATAGATTTCTAAGGTACCTCCATGCTGATCTCCATAGTGGTTGTACCAGCTTACATTCCCACCAACAGTGCAGGAGGGTTCCCTTTTCTCTACACCCTCTCCAGCATTTGCTATTTATGGACTTATTAATGATGGCCATTCTGACTAGTGTGAGGTGGTACCTCATAGTAGTTTTGATTTGCATAAGAAATGGATTTTAAAAAGCATTTCTAGGAGTTCCCAGTGTGGCTTAGCCGTGCATATCCAACTAGTGTCCATGAGGAAGTGGGTTCAATCCCTGGCCTTGCTCAGTGGGTTAAGCATCTGGCCTTGCCGTGAGCTGTGGTGTAACAGGTTGCAGACACGGCTCTGATATGGCATTGCTGTGGCTCTGATTCGACCGCTTGCCTGGGAACTTCCATATGCCATAGGTGTGGCCCTAAAAAGATAAATAAATAAATAAATAAATTTAAAAAATAAAAAGCAATTCTAAAACTCTTCCACAAACCAGGACAAATCAGATGATTATGTTGCTTCATTTTTATAATTTATCCAAACCATAAAAATGAAAGGAAATCCACATTAGAAAGTTCTAACCTAGCTTTCACTTTCTCATTCATTCATCCAAAAGCCACTTCATTATAATATTTACTGCAGAATCTTTTAGCTAGTAGGGTTAAAGATCCAGATTATTAGTCCATTATTATTGCTTATCTTATGTTTCATAGGGTAATAATAGGGTTGTCTCATTATTAACTACTCCCTTATATGTAGAAGATTGCCAAAAGCTGTTTTCCTCATTTATTAGTAAATTCAGATATCATTCCAAAGTATGCTCCTTTTCATAAATTCCTCAGGCGTATAATAAGACAGAATATACAAAAAAGAGTGGTAAATCCTGTGACCCTATATTAATCTACTATCTTATTGAGTCCATCAACAGAACAATACCCTAATGTACTTTTGTTCTCACCCTGACTTCTACTCTCAAACTTAAGACTACCCTGAAGCCGGCTAGGTGGGGAGCTTCATTAAAGTGTTGAAAGGAGTATATGGGGGTGGGGAAGAGGGCACATTTTGGTAAGTGGAATCAAGAGAAGGAGAAGCTCGCCTGACTCTGAGAGCTTTCACTTCGTTGGTTCCATGATGGAGCACAGATGGACCATGGAAGGGCAGAGCTTTCTGGAGAAGAAAGGAGGGTTAACATTTATGAATGCCTACTCTGTGCTGGGTGCTTTGCGGTTTTTCACATCCACACACAGAAACTATGGGGAAGACTGACAAAAATTCAGGCACCTGTCTAAAGCCGTCTAAGTTTTAGGGGACAGGGTCTAGATTTGAATCCAAGCCTCAGTCCTTGGGCTTTCTCCACTAACCCCACAATCTTAGAATATTCCAGTTAAATTTGTATGTGACCACTCAGGAGAACACTGCACTTGAGCCCTTGACACCTTTTTTTTTTTTTTTCTTTTCTGCGACATATGAAAGTACCCACGCTAGGGGTCGAATTGGAGCTGCAGCTGCTGGTCTACACCACAGCCACAGCCACACAGGATGTGAGCGGCATCTGTGACCTACACCACAGCTCATGGCAACACCAGATCCTTAACCCACTGAGCAAGGCCAGGGATTGACCCCGAAACCTCAGAGTTCCTAGTCGGATTCATTAACACTGAGCCACGGTGGGAACTCCAAGATCTCTGATCTTTTTGCCACTCAGATAATATTTTCTTTTTTTTTAAACTACATCAGATTGACTGTCCATATTTTTCAAAAACATGGGTGATATTAGAGAAATAAATTTTTGCAAACATGTAAATATGACCTCAAGATAGAATAACAATAAAATGAAAATGTTCAAAGTTCCTTTTAAATGCTCTGTAAAACTAGGTCACAGATGAATTCCATAGCCTTTCCTCCCCATGGGTATAAATGAGTTCCTTTCTCAAATGACAGGTTTGGTTTTTACACCCATGTGAGTTACAAAGACCCTTTTCTTACAGGGATCCCTGCTAAACGTCTCCTAAGGAATGACTAGGATGGGAGAAATACAAGCAACAAGTTCACTGGGCCTTTATAACTCGAGAGAAAACTTCTAAAGCTTGGAGCTTACTGCTCATCCAGTTGATTGACTTTGTCTGAGAGGTGGCCATTATCCTCCCAAACCACGGGGGTTGTGACTATTTGATTACAGGAAGCCCAGAAGCAGGGAGGGATTAGGACACACGGGGTGAAAGCGGGAAAAGCCAAACAGCTTCCAGATTGCCGTTCACTGTGCCTGGACTGGTTCCTGGAAGACTTGAGACAGTCCTGCAATGGAAGGGACATGGTGGCTTTGGAGGCAGCCGGTGATGGAAATGCCCAGTTCATCCACACACCCGGTGCTCTTTGCATGACTCCCTAGCTGGGGGACATTCATGGAACTCCTCCCACTGGTTTTCACATTTGTCAGATGAGCAAGAAAAACATAAGGAATTACAGATTGCCCAGTTTGGTAACTAAGTTTCCCTGATGGTCACCTTTCTGTTACCTATGACATGGGCTGTGGTACCCTGTAGCCTGGGACAATCTAAAATCTGGTCTCGTGGAGTTCCTGTCGTGGCTCAGTGGTTAATGAATCTGACTAGGAACCATGAGGTTGCGGGTTCGATCCCTGGCCTTGCTCAGTGAGTTGGGGATCTGGCGTTACTGTGAGCTGTGGTGTAGGTTGCAGACACGGCTCCGATCCTGTGTTGCTGTGGCTCTGGTGTAGGCTAGTGGCTATAGCTCTGATTAGACCCCTAGCCTGGGAACCTCCATATGCCACGGGAGCGGCCCTAGAAAAAAGCAAAAAGACAAAAAAAAAAAAAAAAAAAGGGGTCTTTTGGCTCTTGATCGCCATATGTGATTTATTTGTCAGCAGATGATGTTAAAATTAGCTTGCATTTGTTGAGCAAACCTGTATGGGCAATGGTGGGTGGAAACAGGGAGTGGCCTGGGTGACGGCAGGAATGAGAATATAATCCCTTGCATTTTAGAGATTGTAAAGCCCTTTCCCACACATTACGTCACTAGATTCCTGCAAAGTCCTTCGAGGACAGGTATTCTTAGCCCCATTTGACAAATGAGAAAACTGATGTTCTAAAAGGTGGAGCAATAGCCAGAGTTCACACATGCGCGCCGCGCGCGCGCGCACACACACACAATGGTGGCAATCTAAAAAGTGGGACAAAAACCAAAGCCCTTACTTCCTCATGTAACATACCAGAAACTGATGAGAATCCACCATAAGGCTTTTTAGCTCTTCTCAGATAATCAACAACTGTTTATACTATATTATGGACATGAGGATCCTGTATTCTGTCTACTCTTTCCGGGCCTTTAGAGCTTCTCTGTTGTTGGCTTCCTTCCCCACCTCCTCTTCATTTATGGAGCTGCTTCTTTTTATCACTTAGACATCACTTCCTCCACGAAGTCCCTGAGACTTTCTTAGGTGACCATCTTATAGGCTTTCAGGGCACCCAAGGATTATCACCTCTTTATCCTGACCACTCTAATTCAATCAGCCACATTGGAATATAACTATCTAAGCACTAAGACTAATTACTTACGAGTCATTCACTAGTGGTTATTTTTTCACCATTGTAATCCCAACACAGAGCATGATACACTCTGTCTGAATAAATATTTCTTTTGTTTTAATTACTTTTAATTTTTTTTTTTTTTTTTTTTTTTGTCTTTTGTCTTTTTTGTTGTTGTTTTTGCTATTTCTTGGGCCGCTCCCATGGCATATGGAGGTTCCCAGGCTAGGAACCTCCGAATCGGAGCTGTAGCCACCGGCCTATGCCAGAGCCACAGCAACGCAGGATCCAAGCCGCGTCTGCAACCTACACCACAGCTCACAGCAACGCCGGATCGTTAACCCACTGAGCAAGGGCAGGGACCGAACCCACAACCTCATGGTTCCTAGTCGGATTTGTTAACCACTGCGCCACGACGGGAACTCCCAATTTTTTTTTTCTTTTTTTTTTTTGCTTTTTAGGGCTGCACCCATGGCGTATAGAAGTTCCCAGTCTAGGGGTCGAATTGGAGCTGCAGCTGCCAGCTTATGCCACAGCCACAGCAATGCCAGATCCGAGCCTCATCTTCCACCTACACCACAGCTCAGGGAACCCCAGATCTTTAACCCACTGATTGGGGCCAGGGATCAAAACTACATCCTCATAGATACTACTCAGTCTCATTTCCACTGAGCCACAACGGGAACTCCTGGATAAATATTTCTTGAATAAATGCTGTATAATCTACCATAGCCAGAAGAGAATTTTGTTTCCACATTACCCTCATGGGTAGGAGGAGGAAATCTCTTTTAAAACCATCTCAAACAGTACCATTTCCTGGAGGAGGTGCTTAGGGAACTAAACTCTAGCCATTTGCCTAGAATGTTAGATTATTCCCAGAAGTAAGACAGAGTTGGGAGAAGCCTAGAAGCATGATAAGGATGGAGGTTGGTGTTTGTGTAACTATATGGGGAAAGAGGTAAGAGCAGATATTTTCGGAGTTACTGGAAAACTTAGCCATGACACCCTGCCTGCTCATGTGTCTGGTGCTTCATACCAATCCTGTCAGATATCAGTTTCTGGGAAGAGATTTGAACTTGCTCTCTGGTTATTTATAACCATAGCTCCCTATTTAGTGCCAGGATAAAAGACGCTACAAACCACTGATGTATGTATTCATAACCCCATATAAATAGAATATGATGAGTACGGTAGGTGGTGAGCAAGCTCGCGGATGCACAAGTCATGTACGTGTAGAGCCCAGCACTTAACCTAGGACCTGTCTCTTCCAAAGCCTTTCAGCTTAGGAGTTAACCGGTGCACACATGGACTCATCATATAAGATGAATCCGCCAAATCTCGGCAGCGAGGCTCTTTCTGATGGAAGAATCTTCAAGGACACGCAGAGCTTGACAGGGGCTGAGTATCACAGTGCTGACTTTCAGCAAAAGCGGGCCTAGGCGATGCATAAGCGAGTGGGCATGGATGTGTTCCAGTTAAACTGCATTTACAAAAATAGGCAGCGGGCTGCATTGGGTTCCCAGAGTTTCCTGACCCCGGTGTAAATTATAGCTAGCAATTCCCCTTTTTACAGTTTTGTTAGCTTCTGACAATCCTTCCTCGGTTCGCCATTGCCTACAAGCTGAAGCACAAATTGCTTAACTCTCTTCCAAACCTGATCATGTATGCTCTTTTTCTTCTCTTGGTGCACAATTCACCTTGTTCTGTGCTGATAATATCACTCTGAATGCTTTCTGCTTAATCCTACCCACCCTTCATGGTAGATGTTCCCAAATGGGATTGAGGGGTCCCCTCAGAATCATCTGGGGAGCCTTTTGACGTTAAACTTAGCACTTAATCAACCACACTAAATTCCAATAGGCCCTGTGAGGAGGAGGGGGAGGGCAGGGACTTGTACAGCTTGAAAATGTCCCTAAACGGATTCAAGTGATTCACACCCTCCCCCTATACCACTGCTTCATGGCATTACTAAAATCCCACTTCCTCCAAGAAGCCTTCCCTAATCATATCAACCCATACACAGCTTGCTTTCTTTGGATCCCATTTGCCCTCATTGGCCAAAAAAAATACATATATTTTTAGTACCTACTGTATTTTTTTGCTTTTTTAAGTGTTTCTTGTGCCTGCCAGGATTGTTCTATGAGCTGGGGATGGGGCAGTAAACAGGATAGTAGACCCTCCTCTCTGAAGGTTACATTCTAGTGACAGAGGGAGATGGACACTAAGCATGTGCCCTCAAAAGTGAAGAAGATAATTTCAGATAATGAAAAGAAAACAAGCCAAGGGAATAAGTGACTAGAGAGAGGAGCCAGAAGGATAAGAAGGTGCTACTTTTGATAGCAGAGTCAAAGGGGTTTTATGACGTCTATAACTGAGCTGAAAGCTGAGTGCAGGGAGTTCGCGTGTGGCACAGTGGGTTAAGGATCCAGTGTGGTCACTGCAGTGGCGCAGGGCTGGTGCTGCAACATGGGTTCGGTGCCTGGCCTGGGAATGTTCACATAACACTGGAGCAGCCAAGAAGAAGAAGAAAAAAAAGCTGAGTCAGAGATCTAGGGAAAAAAGAAGTACAAGACAAGGGAACAGTGCAGTTTTAGCTTTCTTTCTCTGAAAATGCTAACTGTTTGAATGCAGACTGTTAGAGTAGATAGCCGAAGAGGTGATTAAAAACAGTTCCCTCATTTAAGGCTGTCAAATAAAATATGGGATACCCAGTTAAATCTGAACTTCAGATAAATAATAATTTTTTAGTATAAGTGCTAATTATGGTCTAAGAACTACAAAAATATTATTTACCTGAAATTTAAGTGGATGCCTTTGTTTTGATTGTTTTTAGGCTACATCAGACAACTCGACATTTTACTTATGAGAAAAAGTAACCCAGGGTGATGCTGTGTCTGATAGCATCCAATTACTAGGAGCTGGGCTGGAACAAAATCGGACTCTAAAGTGGAAGCAATTCAATTTGGTGTTGATGGTGTTAGAAATCTTAAATTGTTCTCTAATTGTCTCATGGGAGAGTAAGTTATCTCCTCTACAACTCCTTAAGGGCAGAAACCTGTGACTTTTTTTGGGGGGGGGGAATCATACATTAAGTTCAATATTAAGTACTTCATTCATTCTTTGTATCCCTCTTCCACTGCAAGCCTACAGTAGCAATCCTGATCTGGTTACAAAGGAGACATGGCCTTTGCCCTCCAGATAATAGGAAAAGTGAATATATATATATATTTAAGTTGTTTTAAATCAGCTAAGAGCATAATAAAGGGTCACTGCAGAGGAATGTGACAGCACTGGTATTCTGAGCAGGGAGAGATGCCTTCCAGCCGTGGGATTCAAGGAAGACTGCAAGCATAAAGTTACTATCTGACTTGGGGCTTGATTGATGGCAAGGATTTCAATAATGGATGACAGAGAACATCATTCCAGCAGAGAAAACAGCACACACCAGGAGAGGGTGGTGAAAATAACAGGACTTATTTTGGGAACAAATCCATCTCTGTGTTTGCAGCTGAGATTTAGGTAAAGGGGAAGAATATGTAATATTAGACCTGGGTTATAAAGAAGCCTGAACACCAAATAAATGTATATGGATATATTAAAACAGCTATGGGAATCATTAAATATTTTTGAGCTGGCTGTTGATGTAATGAAAGCTATATCTGAAGAAAATCAAACATTTGATCATATAAAACATGGACACCAGTGGGAAAGTGACTGCAAAAGTCCTAGTTAATTAAGTGATGATGATAATGAGAGAAAGGGAAAGATGGAACTGATTGAAATAGATATTTTTGAGGTCAAACCCACTGAACCTGCCAACAGGTGGGTTGTAGAAATTAAAAGAAAAAGGAGACATAAGGAGACACAGGAGATAAGGGTGAGATTTTAAGCTTCAGGTAATTTAGGTGGGGATGGTGGTGGTACCATTAACAAAAGTATGGCCAAGTTCTCATCGTGGCTCAGTGGTAATGAACCCAACTAGGATCCATGAGGATGCAGGTTCAATCCATGGCCTCATTCAGTGGGTTAAAGATCCAGCATTACCATGAGCTGTGGTGTAGGTCGCAGACATGGCTTGGCTCTGGCGTTACTGTGGCTGTGGTGTAGGTCAACACCTGCAGCTCCAATTCAACCCCTAGCCTGGGCACTTCCATATGCTGCAGGTGTGGCCCTACAAAGCAAAAAATAAAATAAAATAAAACAAAAATAAAAATGTGGAAGTCATGGAAAAGGACAGATTGTGGGTGGGAAGTAATGGCTTTCTTTTTAAACATAGCATTATAGAATTTCAAAGCTATAAAAGGTCATTATAATTATGCCCAATCCCTTTGTTTCATGTAGAAGAAAACCCAGTGAGGGTAAATGATTTATGTATAATCACTGTGCAAGTGAGTGGAAGAGCCAGTTTGGGAAATCAGATGCCCTGAACAGTGTTTATCCCATAAAATGATCTATCTTATGATGAGTTTGAGTTGATACAAGTAGAATAATGATATGGTACAGTGCATTGGTCAATTGGAAACGTAGATGTGGATTTAGCAACTGATCAGGACCAACAATTTGGGAGCTATCAAAACTGAAAATAACATTTAAAGACATGGAAGTAAATGAAATTGCCAAAGGATAGATTAGAGTTGCTAAGTCAAGTGTGATAGATGTCAATGGATACCAAGAGGTACCCATTAAATTCCACATTTGGAAGGCCACTGGGCCTTGAGAGAAAGAGAAAGAGAGAAAGCAGTTTTCATTGTCTTCTGAGGCTTTAGTTTTTTGGGTTTTTTTGGCTACCCCGAGGCATATACTCCCAGGCCAGAGGATCAGATCTGAACCACAGTTGCTACCTAAGCTGCAACAATGCCAGTTCCTTAACCAAGTGTACCAGGCTGGGGATTGAACCTGCATCCCAGGGCTCCCCAGACACCACAGTTCCCATTGAGCCCCAGCCAGAAGTAGCAGTTGCCATTGAATGGAGGAAGCAGAAGCAAGATTACAACCATTGAAGGTTGATGGGCTCCTGAGAAAGTAGAAGTCAAATTTAAAATTTTCCCTCTGGGAGTTCCTATTGTGGCTCAGCAGTAACAAATCCAACTAGTATCCACGAGGACACGGGTTTGATCCCTGGCATCTCTCAGTGGCTTAAGGCTCTGGCATTGCCGTGAGCTTTGGTGTAGGGTGCAGATGCAGCTAGAATCCTGGGTTGCTGTGGCTGTGGTGTAGGCCAACAGCTGCAGCTCAGATTAGACCCCTAGCCTGGGAACTTCCATATGCCATGGATACAGCCCTAAAAAAATAATAATAATAATGTGAAATAATTTCTCTGGAAGGTGGTGATAAAAGAAGGATAATATCAACGTAGGGCATAAAGAAGAGCTTTTCGGTTGTTGTTGGATGAGCAAAACATAAATGATCATATGTATGGGCAGAAGCAGTGAAGGTCATGGAGAACCAAATGTTAAAGGTATGAATGAATGAGGTTGTAACTGAAATTAGCAAGGTCCTGGAAAAGCAAAAACAAACTACAGATGGAGGAGAAAAAAACGAAACCAAACAAGGAAGGAAACTACAATGGCTAGGTCAAAGTGGAGATGAAGAAGGCTCATGAGGTAAAAGGGTAAAGCTAATGGAATTCAAATTGACCTTTTTCTTACAGGTGACATGGGAAATTGGATTTTTGGTAAACGTGAGAGGGTAGCCATGAGAATGGGAATTTAGGAGCTGTGGGAACCTTTTCATACAACAACTGTGGGGAGTGAGTAGGGAGATGATAAAACTGCCCTTCGAGCCCTGCCAAGGTTAGGGTAGTGATTTATGTTGAATGCGATTAATCTAGTGTTGACACTTTCCACTGTGGCAGCAGAAGAGAAAATATGGACAATGAGAGTTTTCCAGGAAATCCCAAGTAGTGAGGAATATTTTTGTTTCATATATGATTGTTGATGGGATTCCTGTGAAAGATCCAAGCAGCCTGAGCAAGGTGGGCAGGAACTAAGAGCAAAAGCCAGATTTCTGAGAGTACCTTTATCCTAGGATTGCTGATGGCATTTGTGCACATTATTTCATTTAATGTTCACGATGAATAATCATAACCTCATGATGTAGCCATTAGTACCCCAGTTTTACAGGTAGAGACCCTCAGAGTCACATTGAACAAGCAGCCTGTTCAAGGACTCACCAATGTATATGGCAGAACCTTTTCTTCTTCAAACCATGCCGGCTCTACCCTCCAGTAGCCATGAAAAAAAATACAAACTGGGATGGATAAACAGGTTGATTTTAATTGAGCAATTTCAGCATAGAGGTGGACACTTAAATGAGAAGCTGCAAAGGGGAAACAGAAGGGACAGAAGAATCAAGATGCTAGTGATAGTTGTCAAGACCTAAGAAAGTAGGGAGTTAATTGATTTTTTTCCCTAGAAATGTTTGAGCGAAGTATCACATACATAGAGAAAAGAGCACAAATCTCAAGTGTAGAAGTCAGTGAATTTTTATAAAACAAACACACCCATGCAGCCGGTACCCAGACAAGAGACAGATCATTGCCAGCCCCATGGAAGTTCCTTTCAAGTCCCCTTCCAGTCCCAGCCCCTGTCCAGGTAACCGAGTCAAGGTAACAGCTCTCTTGACTTTTTTTTTTTTTTTGGTGATTTTAGGGCCGCCCCCTTCTGCATATGGAAGTTCTCAGGCTAGGGGTCAAATTGGAGCTGTAGATGCCATCCTATGCCATAGCCACAGCAACGCTAGATCCTTAACCCATCGAGCGAGGCCAGGGATCGAACTTGCATCCTCATGGACACTAGCCAGATTGCTTTCCACTGAGCCATGACTGAAACTCCATTGACTTCTCACATCAGACATGCGTTTTTGCCTCTTTTGAACTTTACATAAATTGAATCATCCCTGTGCTTCTTAGCATTGGATGTCTTTTCCTCGACATTTACGTCTATGAGATTCATCCCTGTTGTCTCATGTGGCAGTTGTTTGGATTGATTTAACCATCACACAACCTCGCAGAGTACCACCTCCTCTCGTGGTAAAATTCTGATGATGTGAGACCGATAAAAACTGTATTTATCTTTCTTTTCTACATGCTTTCTTTGGGTAGGAAGTTGGGAAGACTCAACGGATATGTTTCTGACATATACAAAGCTATGTTAAAATTGCATTTAGATATAGTGTGTAGAAAACTTATAAGAAAGTCCCTCATAATCTGCTCCATAGCACTGCATACAGCCTTATAATCAGAAAAGAAGGTTCAAAATGGTCTGTGCAGTTTACAGATACATTCTAAAGAGGATGAGGTTCAGCAAATATACTGGCATTCCCAAAAGAAGAAAATTGTAGGGTTATGAAGGTTTGGAACTTTAGGATTCATTGAATTATTCTTAATTATTTGGAAATGACATCCACCAAGTCTTGGAAGGAGGTTTAAGGAAATACCAGTTGGCATTTGGTAATATCTCTCTGGAAAGGCCCTATGTTAACCATGCTGCAATGCAAATATAAATAACTGGATACATTTTAAGACACATGACATAATGTTCTGAAACATAATGTCCCAGAGTGGTCAGAAATTTAGATGAGTCCATGATTAGCATGGCAGCAAGGTTGAAGAAACCTCCAAGTTACTCAGCTTCCCTTGAGACTCAGTGTCTTCTATAAAACAGAGATAACGCTCCACCTCATTCTCTGGCTGCCAAGAGAATCTGATAATGGATGTGTGAGAAAGCACTTTGCAGACTCTAAGGTAAGAGTGTGGTATGATATGTCCTTCCCTGTTGCTCAGTACAGGTTAACATGAAGGAAGGGTACCCAAATTGGAAGCATCACAGAGGGTGGCAAAGTTGAGCTGGGGCATGGAGAGCCAGGTCTTTGGGGTCAGACAGTCCTGGGTGGGAGGGCAGGCTCTCTGCTGGAGGAGGGGTTGTGTGGCTTTAGGCAAGTTATTTAACCTTCTCCAGCCACAGATTCATCTCTAGAGTAGAGATGGTCACACTGCTTACATTTGCCAGGAGGAGTGGATAATTGTCAGCAAAGCACTCCTTATGGCCCCTTGTGCATAGAATATTCCCTGTAAAGAGTGTGGGTTGCTGTCATTCTATGAGAGCAACGCTAATAGTGTAATAGCTTCAAGCATCCACTTAGCACTGTTGATGGGCAAGGCATCGTGCTAACCTCTTAGGGTCTCTGTCTTTGTGGTTTCATTATTTAGGGGAACCTTTGCAAGGCTGAGAGTAGAGAACAGGCTGGTGGCTAGCAGCTCACCCCTGATGGCTGCTGGGCATCTGAGGGTTCAGGTGCCCTGGGCACCTCCTATGGGAGGGCTTCTGATGAGGTAAACTACACTCTCCCTTTCCACCCCATGGACTCAAGGAAGAACTTTGCCTCTGTTTCCTTAATGAGTCAACTAACAGAACAACAGAACTAAAAGAAGCTCTGGACATCACCTGTTCCAACACCAGGTTTCAAAATCAAAGAAATATAACTGAGAGGCTGAGGGGTTTGCTGGAGTGAACTAGGGATAAACCTGGAAAGAAAATCCAAATCTCTCATCTCCCAGTTCAGAAGTTTTTCTTCTACGCCTCTCTTAGGCAGTGGCTTCACCTCCTCTCTTTCAGGGCAAATGCAGGATTATCTCCTTAAGAATTGGGCCCAAATCTGATTCCTCACAGAATCTCCTGGGCAATGCTTTGCACCTAATAGTTCACTCAGAAAAATATTTTTAAATGGCATCGAATTTCTAGGATGCTCTCTTCTCCTGCTCAGATTTTAGAATCGGGGGTCAAACTTAAAGATCATCTTTAAATGACCGGATTCATTCATTTTCACTGAATTCTATGTGCATGTCCCACTTTCTAGGGAAAGCTTCCTTCTCTAATTCGGCTGAGACGTCAATCTGTCTTTCCCCTGCTTTTTCCACTGTCTTGCTGTAGGGCTCTGTGCTGGTGCCTATGTTGACATGGGACAACATAGTGGCTCAGAGTGTGAGACCAGGAAGAATTAATTAAGAGAGAAGGGAGGATCCTGGCCACAATTTATGAGATGCTTAATGACTCTAAACTTACCTTTCCTTACCTGTAAAGTGGGGAAGACAATATTTACATAAGATGTTAAAGGTGATACTCAGTACACAGCACAGCGAATACTCAGATGTCTTCGTCTTAGGTTGTATCACAATGGACACATTGGCATGTCTGCCTCCCCCAATAAACTGTGATGTTCTTAGGCCCAGAACCTTCTTAGTTAACTTTTTTTTTTCTTTTGTCTTTTTCCCTTTTCTTGAGCTGCTCCCGCGGCACATGGAGGTTCCCAGGCCAGGGGTCCAATCGGAGCTGTAGCCACTGGCCCACACCAGAGCCACAGCAACGCTGGATCCGAGCCGCATCTGCAACCTACACCACAGCTCACAGCAACGCCGGATCCTTAACCCACTGAGCAAGGCCAGGGATCGAACCCGAAACCCCATGGTCCCAAGTCAGATTTGTTAACCACTGCGCCACAACGGGAACTCCCTTCCTAGTTGCCTTCATATCTGTGGTTACCTTGGACCATGTTGGCTGCTGCAGAGCAGATACTCGGTGTTTCAAGAAGGGAGGGAGAAAAAGAAGGAGGGAGCGGGGAGCAGTGGGCTCCCACCTAAGACACCAAGGCCTGGATTTGGGCCCAGCTCTTCCAGCTGTGAGCTGTTGGGTGTTAATGTAGCGGCTCAATGTGGGTAAAATGCATTCTCCTTATCAGCAACATGGGTTCGTGGACACTCACCTCATAACATCCTTAGGGGGATCGTTTGAGACAGTGTATGCAAGGAGGTTTTGTAAATGGAAATGTACCTTCCACATTTTGGGTGAGAATCTTTTTGGTTATGACAAGATCTGCCATTGCGGTCTTGGTTTTACTCCTAATCACTTAGCTACTGGGCAGTGAGGTAGCCTGGAGTTAGAAGGCACTGGGGTAGCTGCTGTGAGGAAGTCTTTGCTTTCAGGATGTTTACAGTATGGAAGGGAGGGTAGAACCCGTGGCCCATGCCCCTGGCCATGGCAGGTAGTGTAAGAGAACTCTTGGGCAGAGGCCCTTGACCTCAACTGACCTATCTTCTTGAGTGCCCAGCTGTCTCTGAAATGACCCTAAACCGCCCATGCCTGCCAGGCTGCCCAAGCTCATCTTTGGACTGCTGCTTCCTTTAGTCAAATGCCACCAGTATCACGGTCTCGTTTTCCTCATAATGCACATTTTAGAACAGCAAACTGTATCCGCTGTGATGTCAGTGGTACGGTGGCATAGCAGGTGGCAGGGGTGGCCTGCTGCGGGTGGAATAGAAAGTCAGAGGCTGATGTCTGACAGCCCACTTCCCCACTCTGAGCCTACAGACCTGCTCTGGGACTTTTGCCTGCACCCTCATGAGCCCAAGTTTCTCTTTCCCCAGGCGTATAGGTCTGGGAGCCCCCAGAGAACACAAATCAAGTGAAGTTTTTGTTGCAGAGCCTCTTCTGCCCCATCAGAGATCCATGAAGCCTGTTCAGTTTAAAAGCAGCTCCTTATTCTAGATACACCCTGAAGCATTGCCTAACCTTCTCACATCCAAACCCCGATTTCTTGAACCTACCCTTTTCCCCTAAAGGAGGATTTAAGTGGATGTGAAGCCTGAGTTCTTAACGCTGCAGTGTTTAGGAGGTTTATTAGCTCACGTGCGTATTGTATTAGTTTTCTGTAGCCTTTGTAAGAAATTTCACAAACTTTGTGGCTTAGGACAACCCAGATCGAGGTTTTGGCTCTGTTCCTTTCTGGCGTCTCTAGGGGAACATTCATTTTCTTGCCGTTTCCAGCTTCTAGAGGCTGCCTACATTCTTTGGCTCCTGACTTTCTTCCATACTCAAAGCCAACAATGGTCAGTTGAATGTTTCCCATATTCCATCACGAGGACATTGACTCATCAGCCTTCGTCCACATTTAAGGACCCTTATACATTGGGCCCACCTAGATAATAATCTGAAATTACTACTAGGTTAGCTCCTGAGCAACCTTATTCCCATCCACCCTCTGAATCCCCCTTTGCCATGTAGCATAATATATTGAGAGGTTGCAAGGATTAGGATATAGACATCTTTAGGAGGCCTTTGCTCTGTCTGCCACAGGTATGGAGAGTGATATTGGGATCCCGGATGTTTCTGTAGTAATGATGGGCAAGTACCGCCCTCGGGCGGGACACTTGTTTTTGCAAATAATGCCTTATTAGAACAAGTCACTTGCATTTGTTTCCGTCCTGTCTGTGGCTGCTTTCATGCTTAAATGGCAGAGCTGAATATTTGCAACTCGGACCATGTGGCTCACAAGCCTAAAATAAGTACTGTCTGGTCATTTTTTAATAGTTGACTGACTTTTGCTCTCTAATTCATGTACCTATATATCTCCAATTCTAACTGTATTCATATATAATCCATATATCTCTGATCCTAACTATACCTCTATAGAATATCACCCAGGGACCTGTGGACATCTTCTTCATGTTTTTCACTCACCCCTGGCCCAAACACACACACACACTCACTTTTAAATTCCTCTCCTGCTGTTCTTCCTCTGTAACATAGAAGTACTAAACCCATATAGTAACTCCAAGCACTATAAGGTATCATCTCTTTACTTTGATACATGCTATTCCCTTTGCATATAGAATACACTTACTTTCTTTTTCTATCTCCTGCCAGGCAAACTCCTATTCATCCTTTAAAACCCTAGCAGGCATAACTTCCTCCCGGAAGCCTTCACCTCCACTCCTACCCAAGGAAAAGCAATTACTCCTGTTCTCAAATAGTCTTTCTGGACTGTAAGTGCTTCAGTGTCAGTAATTGTTCTATTTATCCTTGTCGTGTCCTTTGTGTCTAGCATAGGGATTGACACCTATTATGTATCCATAAATACTAGTTTAATTGAATGGGACTTGAAATGTTGCCAGTCAGAGATGAGGCACATTGAAGTGGCAACAACAGGTTCTATAAAAATTAAAAACTGGTTCCTGCTCTTTCACAGAGGGAATAGATCTTGGAGGTGTTAGTTCTCTTCTCCTGACCTTGGCATCATCACCTAAAAACCAAGGAGTTTGTTGAAATATGGTCAGTCTCTTGGGCCCCTTCCAGCTTTAAGGGTCCTCTCCAAGAGATGTTAGCCTGATTCCTTGCGGATATTGAGAAGCGGGAAATCTCCTGCATTGGGCTTGTGCCCTGAAGAGCTGGAAATCTTCCAAGACATATATCACTTATAGCTTCACTGTGACTTTGTGGCAACTTGGGACTGAGGAGATGGGGAGCAGAGCAAAGAATTGGTGAGATAATCAGGAGGAATCTTGTGTTTGTCACTGACCTTTCTCTAGGAACCAATTAGAAGATAGACATATGCCACCAAGAGTCATGGCCAGGCAGTGTGTGCTCACCATCCCTGGCTCATAATCCTTGGAAGAAATCCACGCCTGCAGCTCTGTCCACTTAACAGAGACCCACCCCAAGTCTTTGTCATGTGGGAATCACAGCAAACTCCAGGCAGTCCAAAGTAACATTAACCTCCCCTACCTCCCTCATATCTGTCCGTGGTTCTGCTCTTAGGCCTACCCCAAGGCTAGAAGCTGTAGAGACAACTTTAGACACCCCTCTCTCCATCTTATGAAGAACAATGTATTGTTTTTTGCCATGTTATGAATTAGTGCGTTTTTTTTCATTACTGAAAACGTATCTCTTCCATCCCATTGTCATCACCTATTCTAACCTGCATTGTTTTCAGCTTAGATCCCTGCAGTTAGGTTTTGCTGGGATCCTTAACTCTAGCTACTTTCTATTGAGAACCATCTGCCCTGCTCCCTTTGGCCCAACTCTCTTAAATTCCCTCTTTCCTGATGCCTCTCCCCTCTTAAAGAACCTCCAATTGCTCCTTCCTCCTCCTGCATTAAGTCCAGACCCCACCACTTCATAATCTGGCCCCACCCTGACTCTGACCATTTTTTTTCAACACTCTCTGTTTGGTAAGACGTATCTCCCCACTGCTGGGTTGCATTTCCTTTTGGACACCACGGCTTTCCATCTCTAATTTCCTTTGTTTGGCTTTTAGTTCAGTTATGTGAGTGCACTTCCACAAATATGTATTAGGCACCTGCTCTGTTCAAAGCACAGGCATGCCTTGCTGTTACTGGTCCTTCTTAGATGACAGAGTGCCCTTGCCATTTGCCTTCTGTGCCGGAGCATTTCTGCTCCCCTCCCGGATCACACATTTCTTGAGGACAGCAATGCTTGTCTTTGGCTTCTTTGTACCCCGACTGGGGTCTGCTAGTGAGCCCAGACACGAGGTCACCTTTCCAGCGTCATTCACTATTTCCTTTCCCACTTGTTCTGTCATCTGCACATTAGTGATAATGCAATCGACTTCACACAGTTGTTTTGAAGATTAGATTTTGTTCAGACAGACTCTCAATGGTGCTTCTCTATCCTTCCCATGGTCCTTCAGTTTTTGATGCGTCAGCTCCTGAACGTTTGGAGTTAGAGAAAATGACCAAGAGGATTTTACCATGATTAGATATAGAAATTGTTCTTGCCCCTCAAACCTTGATCAGAACATTCCACACTGAACCAGGGCGTTAGAGTAGGTTATTGCCTTTTATTTTAATTGTTTATAAGGCAAGCATTTATTAAGTGCTTGCTGTTTATGAGGCTTGCCATTAGCAATTCCAGCGGGCCCTTTTGCAGATGAGTCATTCCCTCTTCTCAGACCCAGCCCTCCCTACCCAAGAGGAAGTGCAGTATGGGAACTTAAATTTAACGTTTTTACTGAGGGTTTGGTCCTGAGCTTGTAAAACTCACTCACCCTTCACCATCTCCGGTTCTCCTGGAAGCTGTGGCTGCCAGGTGCCAGCTGGGACCTTCTGACTGCTGGCTGCCTGGGCTACCCAATTTCAGAAAAATAATTTTGACTCCAAACTACAACTATTTAAAATTCATTTGAAGCGTAGTAGTATTTTACTCATTCAATAAATTCAATCTGTGAATAAAATCAGCTCAGTAAATGTTTGCTAAATTAAAGTATCACTCAACAAGACCGACTTAATCTCAAAATGTCTGTTGTACGCTTCTGCAAATAAACTTTGTAATATAATCTACTTTTTAAAAGATCAGTATTCCCTTGTTTATTATTTCAAAAAATACTAATTCTCATAATTCAAAGAATCCTTTTAAACAAAATTACATGACCCTGTGTGATAAATGCTAGAGAAAACCACCAAAGCAGAAACAAAACAAACAGCAAACCTCAGCTAATAAGAAAGCTTTTTTAAAAATCACCATTGGAATCTATTTTCTAGATTATCTAAGTATTAAGACTGCTCAGAATCTATGTTAAATTGATGCATGTGTGAAACTGGCAAAAAGGGGCCAAAAATGTCAGAAGTGACATGCAAAACATTTACAGTCCTTGTTTGTATGTGTGTGTTCAGGGAAGGATTGATTTAAGCCAATATTTTCTACCTCGCCGGCACATTTATGTTGGCGGGATTTCCCTGGTAAATATTGGTTTAAACCAGACACTGAAATCTTTAATCACTTTTAACAGACACTGCATTATACTGCCTGAGACACTGCAGTAGAAAAGCAGAGACAGGGAAAGAGTAAGCCCAGCTGATAAGTATGATCTTCCAAGGGTGAAAAGGAAAAATTGGAATCAAGTAAAATTCTTCAGAGGCAGAAATGCCAAGAAAACCATTGCTGAAATTCAAATTTTTGTTTTTCTAAAGTCTGGAGCTGAATTCAGTTAAGTGACGTGGTTTACAAACCAGGGAAGTTAGGGCAGGATCGGAAGTACTGCGAAAGCAAGAGAAATGGGTCAAAGGAAGATGAACTAGCTGTGGTAGATGCAATGTGGGCTTCTTTCTCAGATTCTCCAACAATTCTGGTTTGCTTCTACGTCGAGTTGGGGTGCCATGAAACCTAGGGCCTAATTTTATATTGATGTGCCAGTCAGAAGTTGGGAATCTGTCACATAAAGCCACTGCTTGTCTACCTGCAAACAAGGCTACAAAAAACATACTTAACCTTCCCACCACATGTGCGTACACTCGCACACACACACACACACACACACACACACACACCCCTCCCCTCAATTAGTCACTTGGTTTTATTCACGCTGTGCCTTTATTCACAACCTGTGGTTTTTATTGAATCACCAAGAGCCCCATACATCACGTCTAGAGCCTCTGGGTCTCCTGCTCCATGTCCCCCACCTCTGCGCTCCTTAAATCCTCACCTCGCTCATCTCTGACACAGCCCTGGACCACTTAGATGTTTCTAAGCATGTCTTCAGGAGGACTGGCTGTTTTATCTCTGAAGTCTAGGATTATCTCTGCTTAATTAGATCATTGCAGCCCACCTTGTAGGGCAGATGATGATAAGATTTGAAAGAACCAGGGACTCTACTGGAATGAATGGTCAGCCCCACTGAAGGCTGCCTAAGGGAAATATTGGGTTTTGTTTGTTTTTTTTCCCTTTTCCTTTTTTTAAAAATTTATCAGCTCCTGGGACAGATTAAAGGGGCAAGACTCCCAGGTAAAAAAAATGTTAAAAACGAAAGACTTAGATAGGGTGGTTATTGCCAAACTTGGCTGAGGACTGGGGTCACCTAAGGCAACTCTAAGAACAAATTCCCAGAGTCCAGCCCAGAGAGTCTGCTTCAGGAGGTCAGGGTTAGCCAGGGAAGCACCCACGGGGACTCAGCCTTTTCATAGACGAATGTAGTGATGGGGCATCGACTTTAGATTCAGGCCAGGTTACAGACAGAGTTCCATCACAGACCTATTGTGACTTTGGGCAGCTTGTGCAATCTCTCTGAGCCTCAGTTTACTCAGCTATAAGTAAAAATAAGAATAATAATTACTGGAGTTCCCGTTGTGGCTCAGTGGTTAACAAATCTGACAGGGAACCATGAGATTGCGGGTTCGATCCCTGGCCTCACTCAGTGGGTTAGAGATCTGGCATTGCCATGAGCTGTGGTGTGGGTTGTAGATGTGGCTTGGATCTGGCATTGCTGTGGCTCTGGTGTAGGCTGGCGGCTACAGCTCCAATTCGACCCCTAGCCTGGGAACCGCCATATGTCGTGGGAAAGACAAAAAAAAAAAAAAGAAGAAGAAGAAGAAGAATTACTTAATGGGGTGGTTGCAAAGATTAAATAAGATCATACCTATAATCTCTCACATGCTGCCTGCCTTCTGGTTGATCAAAAAGAGAGCAAAGTCTATCCAAATGTCTCCTTGGGACTTAGCCAACAGAGGCAGCCACTAAAGCAGCCCCGATGGCACTGGAGGCAGATTGTCTGAGTCTGAATTCTGATTCCACCAAATCTGTGACCCTGAGAGAGCTACTGAATTTCTCTGTCTCTCATCTGCAAGAGTCAAAGGATCTATCATATGTAAAATAATACTCAGGTCATGAAATGATGATGAAGATTAAATTAGCTGCCTAGAAACTTTGGTACAGGATAAATACTAATCATTCCCCTTATTAACCACCTCTTCGAAATCAAGTGTTTTGAGGAGAATGCATGTTGGCCTTGGAGTACTCAAGTCTAGAACAGGGCTATTCAATTGACATATAATACAATACTCAGAGGTAATTTAAAGTTTTCTAGAAGGCTTATAAAAAGAGACATGCGATTCATTTTAATAATGTATTTTACTGAATTTAATATATGCAAAATATCATAATTTCACATGTTAAATATAAAACTTTATGGAGCTATTTTACAGATATTTTTTCTATACAGAGTCTGTGAAATCCAGTGTGTATGTTACACCTGCGGCACGTCTCACATGAGACTCACTACATTTTAAGTGCTCAACAGCCACACATGGTTAGTAACTACCATACTGGACAGTGAAGAAATTTTAGATTCTAAAGCAAGTCTCCTCACCTCGATGAGCCTCAATGATCTCATCTGTAAAAACGGAGACAACTTCCATGGCTTTGAAGAAGAAAGGGAGCAAACTTGAAAATGCTTTGTCAACTGGAAAACACTGTATTGTAGGCTTTTGGCTCTCAGCAAACTCTTGACTGGCAAATGCAATGCCATTCTCACATGGAAAAGTGCCCCAGATCCTGGGTAATTGGAGACATCACCCAGGAGAGCCCCAGGTGGAGGCACTTTCTTATAGCTGGGTGAAAGAGGTTTCAGCCCATGATGTTTCAAGAGACAGGAAATCTCTCTTCCTCTTCTCCCTGCCTACCATGTTTATTCCCAATGCCTTTGCTTCAATTCCCTATTGATTCTTGACATTTCTTTGACAGCTTTCATTCTACAAGTAAAAAGAAGTGTAAAATATAAATAACCCTTCCATTCCCTCTGATAACACCTGTTTGGGATCTCATTACTTTTTTTTTAATTTTACAAAGATTTTTATTTTTTCCATTATAGCTGGTTTACAGTGTTCTGTCCATTTTCTACTGTACAGCAAGGTGACCCAGATAATAGATGCAAACTCATTACTTCTTAATGGCTAACTTTTCCTGCAAAAAATACTCTCTGATAATAATAATTTATCAGGTGCTTATTCTCTATCCCTCCTATTATCCTTGCAATCTTACTGCTATTGGATCAGTAATTCCTCTTATAGGCTGCATTGTAAAAGCAAGAGCACTGAAGCTGAAGCAGAAAGCCTAGGCTCTGCTCTCGGTTTCCGCATTTACTAGTTATGGGATTTGAGGTGAGACACTTAAACTCCCTGAATTCAGTCCCTTCCTCTACATAATACAGACAATAATACATCACAAAGCATGATGAGGATTAAAAAGATTATGCATATGAAAGAGATCTGTAACTGCAAAACATCACACAACTGTATAACAGCATTAAGATATCTGTAGGAGTTCCTGTCGTGGCGCAGTGGTTAACGAATCCGACTAGGAACCATGAGGTTGCGGGTTCGATCCCTGGCCTTGCTCAGTGGGTTGACGATCCGGCGTTGTCGTGAGCTGTGCTGTAGGTTGCAGACCCGGCTCGGATCCCGAGTTGCTGTGGCTCCGGCGTAGGCCAGCAGCTACAGCTCCGATTAGACCCCTAGCTTGGGAATCTCCATATGCCACGGGAACGGCCCTAGAAAAGGCAAAAAGACAAAAAAAAAAAAAAAAAAAAAAGATATCTATAAACCTCTTTGTGTGCACCATTCTTCTGCTGAACAGCTTTCGAGAGCTCCACCTTGTTTGCCAAAGAAACTCAAGATGCCTTTATCCAGCATAAAAAGCTGTCCAAGATCTGGCCCTGACCATGCTGCTTTTGCACATCTCTTCCACTCTGCTCCCTGACTGAAACCTAGTGTTCTAACCAAATAAGACGGTTATAAATGTCCTCCCAAACAGGACCAAAGCGGGGACATATTTCTGATTTCACATTGTTCATGGCCTTGCCTCAGTTTTTTCATCTCTCAACATGTTACCCGCTCTTCTTTATCTGGCCCCCCAGTCTCTCCTGGTCTCTCTTCCCTCCATGCCTTTAAGACCTCTGTGTGCTGCCTTTGGACCTTACTTGTGTCCTCCATATGACAGCTGTCCAAATCTATCTGGAACTAGTGCACAGACACTTGCAGCATGGTGCCTCAATCAGCTAGTCTGTGAAAGTTAAATAATAAATTCTTCTGTGATTTTGCAGAAGTCCCCTTGAGACACAGAAAAGGCCCTATATGAAAACTAGCCAGGCTAGGAATCTAATCAAGGCATGCATGCAAAGGAAATAGAGAGCTTCTTAACTGTGACAATATTGAATAAATCAGCAAAAAGAAGGTGGTTTGTTTGGAGACTTGTCAAAAGAACCAAGAACAAGAATTCTTGATGTAGTTTCTCCAGCACTGACCAGTAGCAAAGATTCCATCCCAGTAGCAAAGATTCTATTCCAGTACCATCTGTTGGGAGGCGGGGCAAGTCAGCAGTGTAAATAATATTTTTTTGAGCTCCTACTAGGTAATAGATACTACACTGCATTAAAGACCAGCCAAAAGGATCTATTCCCTGCTCTCAAGAAGTCATGGGTGAAATAAACTGAGAGAAAGAATTCCAATGACATGGTCAGTTGGAAATAAGAAGCCGAAACCTGGTTGTTGCAGGAGCTGAGAGGAAGGGAGCTTAATCCAACCTCAGAATATTTTGAAAGCTTTGCAGAGGAGTTAAGTCTAGGCTGAATCCTAAGAGATAAGTAAGAGTTGGCCAGGTAGACGAAGTTGGAAAGGGCACTTCAGGCCAATGGAAACACTTGAGCAGAAGCAATGATAGTCACTGTCACTAGTGGAAAGCTAAGCGTAGCAGCTTGAGAAGAGCAGACATTTAAGTCATCCAACTAACTGCCCAGCTCTGATTTCATGCTTGCCAAGCAATCTCATGATTAGAATTTGGTCTCCCATGTCGAGGAACGCGCAATGACCAGTTGACATGAGAAGCTCCCTGTAAATTATTGCTTTCCATCAATTAATTCATCGGTCTCTGATTTCTGATGGCACTCTTGTGGGACTAGTACCAGTGAAATGAAACCAGGGCACGCTGACAGCCATCACATTCTGACCTAAAAAGGTGAGGCGACAGAGACTTTCCGTCACCAACCAAATACCCACCATCTGAGGGTTTCAACTCATAAACATCTCGAATGCCGTGACCTCTCTCCATCTGCATTCCTACAACACAATTGTAGCCATCACTATTTCCTGCATGTGTTAAGGCAATAAAAGAAATAATAATGCTACTAGCACCTGGTATGAATGCTTACTAGGTGCTGGGTCCTGTGCTTAGTCCTTTGATGGGGAGTACTTCATTTCCCTCCAAGATCTTGAGCTTCCTCCAGATCCTGAGCTTTTAAATACTATTTAACTAGCCTTCTCGTAGCCATGCGCACCTTCAAGTTCATTCTCCAAATTGCAGGGAGAGTGATCTTTTCTAAGTGCAGACTTGGCTAGGCCGTTCCAAGTCTCCCTCCTTGGCTTTCCAGGGCTCTGAAGGGCTGGATCTAAGCTTCTCTCTCCCACCTGTCTTTGTCTCTGGTGTGTCTCTGCCCCATGGACCGCTCTCAATTCCTGGAGCCCCTTGATGTTCTTCCTGCTAGATTGCTTTCCTCCCTCTTGGCCCCTAATTTTTATTCCATCAAATCTTATGACTTTCCAAGGTAGGCCTTCCCTGAACTCACTATCACATCTCATTTCTCAGACTTTGCTATCCCTGCTACAAATTCTCAAGGCACCCAGTTTTTTAGTAGCTCCTTTTCCAGTTGTAAGGAAATATGTTCCTGTTACTTATTTGTCTCTTCCTGCTAGAATATAGGTTTTTCAAGTGAGCAAAACCATGTCTAGAAAACGTACCATTATACACTTGGCTTTTCATACTGAGCCTCCAACATAATAAGAGCTCAAAAAAAGATCGTCTCATTAAATAAAGCTTTGTTGTCTCATATTCAACAAACAAAAGCCAATATTTATCTGGTACTTATTATACCATGAACTGTCTTAAGCATTTTACATTTATTTATTAATGAAATACTAAAATCTACTATATAGATATCATTATTATTCTCATTACACGGGTGAGGAAACTGAAGCACAAAGAAGTTAAGTCACTTCTCCAAGTTTAGACTATGGACATGTGAACCCAGGCAGTCTCATTCCAGAGACCAAGCTTTTAACCACTACTCTGTGTTCCTCATATATATAGTTTGTATATATTTAATGTATTCAAAAAATAATTGGACACCCACTGACCTCCATCTCTGGTTGCTTTATGTCATTGCCCTTGAACACCAACACAGGTGGATAATGAAGTTCCTTGGGCACCCTTTCACACTGGTTGTGTGTGTTATTAACTGAATGAGTACAGATTCTCATTAGACATGCCAAAAGGATATGCCAAAGTCAGAGCCCTTCTGGAGATCAGAGTTTGGCAAGGGGAAGGTCATTGAAAGGGAATAGGGCTAGGAGGCTGGAACAGCAAAGATAGTTTTTCCTCGTCCAATCTTGCCTGGGTGAAAGAAAGAGAAAGTTGGACCATTGGTTTATAACAGGCCCCATGGCTGAGCAAAAAAATCGTGGAAGTCCGAATTAGAGAACCTTGGTTCTTCTTCTCCCCTCCTCCCTTCCTCCCTTCCCACCTTTTACCTCCCTTCTCTCCATCTCTCATCTCTCTCTCTCTTTGCCTCTCTCTCTCCCTCTCTCCTTCTCTCATCAGATGATTTTGAGCAAATCATTTTCAAATTTCTCACATGCATAATGGAAAATGTATGTCATAATAATAATAATTTCTATCTCATGAGGTTTATTTTTCAAGGAAAAAATGAGATCTGCAAGCAAAAGTGCCTGGTAAACTGTCAAGTTGTATATACAAAAGCTAGTTGTGATTGGAGGGTTTTTTTTAACTTGCAGTCTTAGAGGCGTTTGCTAAGGAGATCGGCATCAAAATGACCTACTTTTCACTGTTATTTCCCTTGAGGGCAGTGAACCTCTTCTTCCGTGAATCCACCCAGAATGAAATCCCTGTCATGTGCAATTGCAAAGTTCCTCATCTTTATAAAGACACATTAACAAAGTCCTGCCTAAAAAAGGCCACTTGGGGCTTACAGACGGCCTTTGGAAGGACTGTGTTACAGAGTCTATGAGTGTTCGTCAGTTCCTGGGATTTGTTCTAAGGATGTTTTACTCAAGGTTAAAACAACAGCTTTCTGGAAATGTTGCACTCTAACACAGGTGCATTTCATTTACCAGGTAGTGATCAAAGGAAAATCTATACCCTCCGACTTAATACCTTGTAATGAAAAAAAAAAAAAAAAAGCTGTTGCTAACTGTAAGGGGAAAACATCATTACCAAGATCACTAAAGAAATAGGCTCATAGCCCTGACCTAACACCTTTAAATAAAGAGAGGCTGATTTCCACTTGTGTGAAATGATTTTACTTTTTTTTTTTTTTTTTGGTCTTTTGTCCTTTTAGGGCCGCACCCGTGGTGTATGGAGGTTCTCAGAATAGGGGTCCAATCGGAGCTGTAGCCACCGGCCTACGCCACAGCCACAGCAATGCCAGATCCAAGCCACATCTGCAACCTACACCACAACTCATGGCAACGCCGGATCCTTAACCCACTGAGCAAGGCCAGGGATCGAACTTGCAACCTCATGGCTCCTAGAGGGATTCGTTTCCGCTGTGCCATGACGGGACCTCCCCAATTTTACATTTTTAACAAATACTCATTGTACTGTGAGGTGGAACCAGGGACTGGAATAAGCCTGCTCATCTCAAGGCCCATAGCATCGGGTAAGGACATCGACGGGATTAGAAGCTTGTGGAAAAAGCTAGTCATTAGTTGAATGTAGACAATCCAATTCGTATATACTTCTCATTTCCTGGAATTAAAACAGTGTTTTGTTTTGTTTTAAATGTCCCGCATCAAGGATGCCTTTAATATTTTTCCCAATGGAGCTATTTCTGTAGAAATTTTGTTTACAAAAACAAAAGCTTTATTTAAAGATGATGATTGGCCTACCAAATTAAAGTTTTTCATTTTTTTATGGAGGCTTATTTAACGATATCTCAGTTATTTAATGATATTCGCAAATTAAGAGTTAGGTGAGGTCTGGGGATGCTTTCCTTTTCACAACAAGGGTTTACTTTATTTTGAGGTTAAAAGTCCAGGTTTTGCTGTGACCCCGTTCTGTGCCCTGCTCTCACGGAGCACTCCCAGTTGTGCCAGGGAAAGCTGCCTGCTAGCTTGCCCCCATACCCCTGTGCCCCCGGGCCATTGCACAAGGTCATTGTGTAGTTTGGGTTCTGATGAAAGGTACTCAGCCAGGTGCTGGGGAGCTGAAATTCAGCCCATGCGTCACTTCCCAAGATTTCTGCCCAAGGGTTATGTCTGCCAAGAAAGAGAGCACATTTTTTTTTTTTTTTTAATTTTCACAAAGGCACTGTATAAGCCTGGGATGGGGAGCAAGCTGATAAGGCACCCAGCTTCACGGACTGTCATGGAGATGGGAAGGTGGCTTCCAATGTAATTGTTCAGTGCAATGGACCGTGTCTTCTCTGCTGCTGTGACCCCAGCACCCAGCAGCAGGCTTGGCATGTAATAGACACTCAACATGTTTTTTGTGGAGTGAATGAATGAACAGATAGCTTTCTTATACAATTCTCCACTGAGAGGGTCCACTGATCTGATGTGTTGGTCAGAACTGGGTGAAAGCGGAAAGATCTATCAAGCCAGGTCTACATTTTAGACGTGGAACCCAACAAACTCGAACCTAACCAAGAGGCAGTTTCCTATCTGAAATCACGCAGCTGAAAGGACACTTTAGGATTTCATTGCCACCTTACATATGACCCTCCCACCCCCACCCTCACCTCCCACCCCCTCTCCCCCCAGGACCAGAGCAAAACTCTACCAGCTCAGCGATCAAAAGATATGGCCATCTATCCTCAGGAAAATGGCCAAGACCAGGGAGAGGGTTTGGGGGTGGGGTGGAGGAAAAAGTTCCTGACAGGTGCTAAGGTCTGTATCAAATCCTGGGCATGTCTTGCTTCACCTAATTCTCATAGGTAGTTTAGGCTATCTTCCTGTTTTACAGGTAAAGAAACAGAGACACAGTCAGACTTAGACCTTGTCTAAGGTCACAGTGCTAGTAAATGAATGGCAGAGTCAGGATCTGTAAACAGCTGGGCCAGACACCGACGTGTTCCACTGAATCATGAGTTAGTAGGAGCATCCTGGTTTATGCAATAGCAAAACCAGCCTCCTTTTTGGTTTTTGGTTTTTAGCTGTGTGCAATTTACTGATGATACCCATCGCTATCGTTCAACGAAAGGAAAGAAAGCATGGGGTTTTTTTTTTTGTTTTTCTTACACAGGAGGAACATTTATTATCTCACATACAAGGCATGTTTTTAGAAATCCTGCTCCTGTTTTTTAAGTATGCTTTCTTTAGAGGGGTCTCTATGTGGAAAGTGTGCACAGAAAATCAGAAAGACAGAAAAGTGCACAAATCACAGGTGTAGAAATTAAGTGAATTTTCATAACACACCTATGTAACCAATACCCAGACCAAGAAAAAGATCATTGCCAGCCCCATGGAAATTCACCTCCAGTCCTCTCCCTGTCTTTAACCCTCCAAGATAACCATGGTCTTGACTTTATTGGGTTTTTTGGTTTGTTTTTGTTTTTGTTTTTGTCTTTTTAGGGCCACACCTGAGGCATATGAAGGTTCCCAGGCTAGGGGTCTAATCAGAGCTGTAGCCTCCAGCCTACGCCAGAGTCACAGCAATGCCAGATCCGAGCCACGTCTGCAACCTACACCACAGCTCATGGCAACGCTGGCTCCTTAACCCACTGCTAGTCGGATTCGTTAACCCCTGAGCCACGAAGGGAACTCCACAATCTTGATTTCTAAAGTCAGACATTCCTTCTGCCTCTTTTTTTTTCCTTTGGCCACACCCGCAGCATGTAGAAGTTCCCGGGCCAGGGATTGAACCCATACCATAGCAGCAACCAGAGCCCCCGCAGGGACAACACCAATCCTTAACCCACTGGGCCACAGAGAGAACTCCCATTTTTGCCTCTTTTGAACTTTATATAAATTACATCATATTTTTCTGTGCTTTTAAATCTCTGGTTTCCTTTTCTCAACCTTGACATGCATGCGATTCATCCCCTTGCTGCCTGTGTCAATTATTCTGATGGATTTAACCACTGCACAACCTTGCAGCTAGAACCACCTTCTCGAATGAAAAGACAGTTTGATTCTGTGAGGCAGGTAAACAAAGGTTGTTTATACTTCCTTCCTGGGCACTGTCTTGGGGTGGAATGAATGGGAAGCTTGACAGATATGTTTCTGATACTTACGGAGCTGTGTTAAAAGTGCATTTAGAGGGAGTTCCCGTCGTGGCTCAGTGGTTAACGAAACCGACCAGGAACCATGAGGTTGCGGGTTCGATCCCTGGCCTTGCTCAATGGGTTAGGGATCTGGCATTGCCATGAGCTGTGGTGTAGGTTGCAGACACGGCTCGGATCCCGCATTGCTATGACTGTGGTGTAGGCCGGTGGCTACAGCTCCAATTGGACCCCTAGCCTGGGAACCTCCATAGGCCGTGGGAGCGGCCCAAGAAATGGCAAAAAGACAAAAAAAAAAAATGCATTTAGAATGATCCCTTGTATCAGGAATCTAAAATACTCAAACTCATAGAAGCTGAGAGTAGAGTGGTATTTGTATCAGGAGCTGGGCGAAGGGGGATTGGGAAGGTGTTGGTCAAAAGTTTCAAATGCGTAAGGTGGATAAGTCCTAGACCCACTGTGTATATAGCATGGCTGTATAATACATGTAAAAAATTGTTAAGGCACACGCACACACACACACACACACACACACACACACACACACACAAAGAGGGAGGGAGAAAATATTTAGAAGTGATGCTTAGGGTTATGTGATTATTTTCAGTGATGGGCTCACGGCTATGTATTTACCCTCAACCTCATCCAGCTGAATACATGAAACATGCCCAGCTTTTTCTGTAGGTCTCAATCCTATCTCAACGAAAAATTGCATTGAGGTATAGTTGATAGCAAATATTTTTATTTTAGGTATCTCATGATGCTTTCACTTGCTAATTATGTGGATTTGGGACCTCTCTGAGCCCCAGGTTTCTCACTTGTATTAAGAAGCCCTTTGGAGTTCCCATTGTGGCGCAGCAGAAATGAATCCGACCAGGAACCATGAGGTTGCAGGTGCGATCCTTGCCCTCGCTCAGTAGGTTAAGGATCTGGCATTGCCGGGAGCTGTGGTGTAGGTCGTAGAGGCAGCTCGGATCCTGCGTTGCTGCAGCTGTGGCATAAAACGGAAGCGGTAGCTCTGATTAGACCCCTAGCCTGGGAACTTTCATATGCCGTGGGTGCGGCCCTAAAAAGCAAAATAAATAAATAAGTAAAATAAAATAAAATAAAAAACCCTCATACTGAGAGCTTCCGAGTCAAATGATATAAGTATGTAAAGGCCTCTGTCCCCTTCTCCCCCAGAGAGCAGGAATAAGAAGATGCTCTCCTACGCAGAGTGTGGGGCCAACTTTCAGGGCACCTGAGGCCTGTTACCAGCTGGACCACTGACTTCGTCTCTGCTCAGATCCGTTCCCAGGCTTTCTAGCTCTGAGCAGCTTGCCCTTTGTGGCCAGGCTGAGGTTTCTTATCGCCCTTTCCTGTCACCTCTCTCTGCGTCTGTCATGCCCAGCACTCCTCTACTGACACCCATGTTCTATTGAACGTGCATGAAAAAACGGGGACTCTTGAAATATGGCCTAAGTATTAGCTGAGCTGGAAAAGTATCAAAGCAGAAGAGAGGAGATCCTTGACTGAAAAAAAAAAAAAAAGATTGTTACTCCACAGTTTGTACCATGTCATCTGTTTTAATTACACACACACACACACACACACACACACACACACACGAAAGGATATGCACAAGGGGACTACCAATGGTATCTCTGCTTGGTAAAAATGTGATATTTTTATCCATTTGATGTTTTTGCTTCTCTGTAATTTTCTAATTTTCTACACGGCACCCATATCCCATCTGTAATAATAAATATGATATTGACAGAATGTGTGTTGAAAGTTTGCGCTCTGGTTTTGTGTGTATTCTCCCATGCTACCTCCCCTGGGAGAACTGGGTAAGCATTTTTCCTGTGTTCATTGTAAGATAAAGAAGTGTAGTCTCAGCAAATGTAGGTAACTTGCCTGAGGTTACCCACAGAAGCAAGAGGCGGGACCAGAACCAAGCCAGGTTTTCTGAGTAAATATTGCACAGTAAATATCGTGCTAGTGGCTGCGTTAGCTGGATCAGAAAAGGGAAGAGGAGAGTCAAGAAATGACAACATTTAGGAAAGCAGTTACACAATTTTAAATAGAAAAGACCTAAGGGTTCGATGCCACTTTAAAAGCAGCAGTTTCAGGAATGCCTGCATTTTCAGTCCTGAGGTGAATCCTGTCTTCCATTGACCAAGATATGGTTTTGCCCAGAATCTTGTTCTATTAATTTAACCTCAGACTTAGCTTTTGCCTTAAGGTGAATGAGAGATAATCATACCTCTTGGGTGTTTATTGCACGGAGATGTTGCAAGGATTAATGGCAGTGTGCTTGGAGCTCCTTTGAGAAAGAAGCTATATGAATACCGTGTATTATTACCAGATTAATATTTATTATCCACCCAGCTCCTCTTCCTGTTTCTCAAGGTCAAACGCAACACTTACCAGACCGGCAGAAGGAAGGAAGTCTTCCGTTGTTGCTCTTATTGAAGTGAAAGAGGGAAAGAAGGGAAGAACAGAGGGGAGGTTCTCCCTGCTCCTTTTTCCTTCTGGAAATTCTTGACAACTAGAGCCACCCCATGACCATACATAGTCCCATTACTGGCTCTTATCCTCTTGAGATTTGCTTCTGGGGTGCTAAGCATTGTCCCTTCTCGGAGCCTCTTTTTGTAAGAAAAGCAATAGGACCAGCTTTGTGGGCCTGCGAGTCCGGATGCTGCACAGGGCCCCCTCACTCAGAAGGGCGCCGTAGTCAGTTTTGAAACTCGTAATGATTTTATCTTTGATCTTGTGTTTTGTATGTCTGATGGGAAAATGGAGCATATACTCCCGTGGCTTGGAGCCTTGGCTCAAGCACTCTCCCATCTCCTGTCACCTGCCTGCCTCCCCTGGTCATGTCCTCAGCCACCCGTCTCCCTGATCCTTAGCACCCCAGGGCTCATCCAGCATCCTTCTCCCTATGCCTGCCTGTGACCCCTGCTGCCATCCACTCCCATCAGGGCCTGGGTGCAGGTGCAGAGAGCGTCTGAGTTAGGCGTGTGTGCCTGGCAACGTCTCAGGTGGGGCATGGATGTTACATGGTAGACAGAGGCCGTGTCTTGGTGGAGGTGCACTTCCTGTCCACCCCTGACCCAGGTATCTAGCACATCCCAGTGCAGCGATGGCAGCACTCTTTGTCACCTCTCTGCTGTGGGTTGGACCATTGGTAGCCTATGAAGGGAAATCTCTGACTTTTCCAGAGCCTGCCCTGGGTGTGGGGCCAGGGGACAGCACATCAGTTTCGAAACTGGCAGGTAGGGGCACCGCAGCTGCTGGTAAGTTGTGCATATGCCCTCAGTCTTAGGAGGCAGGGCCTCTGGGGTCCTATGAGGGTCCGCACTTTCCTCCTGGCATCCCTCTGCATGTCCTTCATTAATTGTGACAAATGTGCCATTATAAGGTGTTAACAACAGGGAGACCTGGATGTGGGGGAGATGGGAACTCTCTCTGTTATCGCTGCAACTTTTCAGTAAATCTAGAGCTATTTTAAAATAGCAGGTTTATTTTTAAAATACAAAAAAAAAAAATTTGGGGGGAAATAATTAAAAAATAAATTAAAAAATAAATAAATAAATTGATCCCCCCAAAAAAATTAAAAAAAAATAAAAAATACAATACCACAATGACAGTTTGAGAGAAGAAAGGATAAAGCTTTCTATTTTACTACCTTTCAGAGCACTTTTTTCTGCTTTTTGAACAAGGGACTCTGCATTTTATTTTGCACTTGGCCCCTGCAAATTAGGTGGCTGATCCTGACTATTAAACCCCTTGTCGAATATGCAGTTCTTCTATCTCCCTTCCTATTCCTTCCCCCACAACACATACCACGTTTGGAGGTTACTTTGATTACCATTAAAATTATTCTCCTGTGTGTACTAAAAACTAGCAGCCAGGCAAAATACTTTTATCTCATTTTAATTTCTTTATAATTTTATGCGATAACTTCCTATCCTTTTTTGAGTAGGAAATCAAGGTTCAGGATATCACACAGTGAGTGGTAGAAGACAAAGTCAAAAAAGCATGAGTCTTACTGCAAAGCTGATGCACTTTCCACAGTACTACAGATACTACAGAGGTACTATCAGCCTCTAGATACTTGTTTGCTTTTTTTTTTTTTTTTTTTTTTTTTTGTGCCCTGCGGCATATGGAGTTCCCGGGCCAGGGATCAGATCCAAGCGGTGCCGCGGTTTTAACCTAAGCCACAGCTAGGGCAACACGGGTTCCTTAACCCACTGTGCCAGGTGGGGGATTACACCTATGTTCCGGTGTTCCCAAGATGCTGCCAATCCCCTTGCATCACAGAGGGAACTCCTAGATACTCTGCAGGCTGCGTGGGCAAGCACTTTCTCTGCGTATTTACTGAATATCTGCTAGATACCAAGCACAGGATCTGGTGCTAGAGCTACAGCGTTCTGGTGCAGAGGCTAGTCCTAAGCTACACTGGTCCTTTCCTTTGACTGTACCCATAAGTAGCTGGGGTTGGATGGCCTCATCTTTAGCCCCCTCTACCTCTGTGCCTCCTGCCTTAGTTACTGTGATAAGAAGGCGCTTAAGTGAGACCAGAAAGTCTTGACCGTGGATTAAGAATTGAAGACAGACCAAATCCTCATTCACTTCAACATTAACTTTTCATCTAAAAATTATTAGGGCTGACCAGACTAAGGGCAGTGGAGTAAGTTCCCGCCACATCCCACTGGCCAGTCGGTGACATCTCACTGATAAGTCCCACCTCTAGGAGCATGCGTGTGCTCCTTCTCTGTAATAGACAAGGAAGGAGCTGGGGGGATGGCACTGAATTGTTGGATCCTTGAAGTGTTCTCCTCCTTCTTCAGTGCTTCCCTGCTATAATTACTGTATTTCCTTTGTGAGGGGAAATCAGGTCCCCTTTTTCCTCTTCCTGAAGGAGAATTGTGATATATGGTCCAAAAGTCATTTTGCATATTGGTCAATTCACAATGCTCTGAGCAGGCGGCTTATTCCCTACTATCCTGGTGAATGGCTGGTCTTAAGTACTGAGAACCTCAGGTGGGTGGCGATGTGGAAGACACCAAGGGAGTGAAGCCTGAGTATTTGGGAACTAGAGGGACTTTTTCTTCTATGGGAGGCCAGCGGGGGAGAATGGCAGGGTTGTGTCACTTCTGGAAAAGCTTCCTTGGGAGAAGTGCTCTTCCGGAAGGAAATAGAGGCTAAGGGCTGTTTCAGACACACTCAAGAGTCAGCGAGGCAATTCTTTGCGTTGAAGCAGCAGGGCAAAACCGAGCAAGAAAGAAGGTATGTGCAAGTCTGGCTTGAAATGAGTTTTACTACAGACATCTCAACTCTTGTCTGTGTATTTGAGAGGAGTGTGAAAAAAAAAATGGAGGAAGTCACCTCCAGTGGTTTTGTGGTTAAGTATTACATACAAGATATTGAATTTTTTTTTTTTTTGGTCTTTTCTAGGGCCACACCTGCTGCATATGGAGGTTCCCAGGCCAGGGGTCAAATCGGAGTTGTAGCCTCCGGCCTACACCACAGCCACAGCAACATGGGATCTGAGCCGCGTCCGCGACCTACACCACAGCTCATGGCAATGTCAGATCCTTAACCCACTGAGCAAGGCCAGGGATCGAACCCTCAACCTCATGGTCCCTAGTCAGATTCATTAACCACTGTGCCAGGATATTGAATTTTAATCCCATTTATCTGGAAGGGCAGGCACTGTGGGGGATAAACAAAACACCTGTTCTCTGAAATGTGCCTCTGGATCAAGTGGATCCAGTCATTTGGAATCTCTCTTATGTTTATTCCCTTTTCTATTTCAAGTCTGAGTGCCACACACACAAAATTATTCAAAAAATAACTTAAAAAACCACGTGGTCTCCCTAGGATTTCTGTAGGAACATATGAAAACTGTATTCTAGACATGACAGGAATGTGTGTAGTCTTCCCTTAATAATATATAAATATATACACACATTTTTAGGGCTGCACCTGCAGCATATGGAAGTTCCCAGGCCAGGGGTCCAATCAGAGCTGCAGCTGCCAGCCTACACCACAGCCACAGCAACGCCAGATCCAAGCTGTATCTGTGACCTACGCCACAGCTCAAGGCTGACTATGCCAGATCCTTAACCCACTGAGTGAGGCCAGGAATCAAACCTGCATCCTCATGGATACAAGTCGGGTTGGTTTCTGCTGAGCCACAATGGGAACTCCCCCTTTATAATCAAATTTTGTGTGAGGAGTTCCCTTGGGGTGTAGCAGGTTAAGGACCTGGCACTGTCGCTGCAGTGACTTGGGTCACTGCTGTGGTGCAGGTTCGATCCCTGGCCTTGGAACTGCCATAAGCTAGGAGTGTGGCCCCCTCCCCCCAAATTATTTAAATAAATAAATTAAAATAAATTTTTGAGTGAAATTTTTAATTTTATTAATGTCTACTTTGTGTTTGCATTCCAGAAAACTCCGGAGGGTGAATGCATATTGTTCCCTCAAAATCAGTCAGATATGGAGAAGAGTCTGACCAATTTTTGAAACTGTAGCATCTTTAGCTGGCATCTATAAGCTAATTTCAGTGTTTATTAATGTAATGTTCTTAAATCAATAACCTTAATATTAGCTTAGGCTCACACTTTGGTGTATGGAATGACATATGGTGAACCCTTAAAAAGAGCTTCATTATCCTGCAAAAATACGATCTTAAAAGCAGTATTTTTTGAACGGACCACTGATAAATATTGACAGAAAGTCCAGATTCCTACAGTGACAAATCCGAGCCTTTAATCAAAAAATCTGCAGTGTTCACATCTGGCTCCACCTGAAAGTCCGGTTCAGAATTTCCCTGTGATCCTGGCAGTTGCAGGAGAGAAGTTTTAGCTTTGTTTAGTATAACAAGAACTGCCTGACTCCCAGGCCAATACATGGGCGCACGTAAACCTTCAGACAGTTTTCTCTGAGGCTGAAGTCTTATCAAGGAGACTTGATTTTGCCTGTACTTAAAAGGGAGACTTGCCTCTCTCACGGGTGGCATGGGGGGTGGGGGTGTGTGTCAGAGTTTGCTGAATTAAAAGTTATTCCAACATTTACACATTCCCCGGAATGAATGACTTGCCAGGCCTTCCAACTTAACTGTCAGCTCTCCTCCCCCCTCCGATTTTCGGTTGTATGTTTCATTTAGAAGAAAAGCCAAAGGCGAGAACGCTTTCCTCATTTCTCCCCTAGACTGCAAACACTCCGAAATGACATCACGCACCCTAAAGAGCCCCGGGATGACTAAGGCAGAGAGAGCCTGAGAAAACTGACTGCTTCTGCCTTGAGTTTTAGGACTCATGTATGCAGATGAGCTTTTAAGAGCCGGTTCCCCGCCTTCTTCCTCAGAGGAAGTTTCTTGGTAGATCACTGACACCTCATCCAGCCCTGGGGGCGGGGGGTGAAAACTTGGCACCAGCGTCTCGGCCCGAGCATCACGGTGATTTGCTCTCCTGGTGGAGAGAGCTGGAAGGAAGGAGTCGGCGCGCAAATAATGAAGGAGCACGGGGCCACCTTCAGTAGCGGCGGCATCGGCGGCAGCGGTGACTCGGCTATGGACAGCCTGCAGCCGCTCCAACCTAACTACATGTCTGTGTGTTTGTTTGCAGAAGAATCTTATCAAAAATTAGCAATGGAAACGCTGGAGGAACTGGACTGGTGCTTAGACCAGCTAGAGACCATCCAGACCTACCGCTCTGTCAGTGAGATGGCTTCCAACAAGGTAAGAGATGACCGTTTTATTCATTAAAGCGTGACCGCGAGGGGAGCTCCTGGCTCCCCTGGCCTCCGCCTGCAGCAGACGTGCTTGGGGACGCGGCTGTCTGAATAGCTTTGTTGATCTGCCGCCGAGGATTCCGTTCCCAAGTGCCACACTTTGCTTGGGTCTTGATGCTACAGCGAAAGTTTAAAATCCTCAGTGAGCTTTAATTCCCAGAAACCAAACTTCTTTCTTATTGATGTCGTTCGGAATGTGTTTAAGGTGAGAGGCGTTTATAAAGTATAGGAATGACTATGCAAGTGAAAATGCTTTTTTTTTTTTTTTTGGAAACAATTATCCAGAAGATAAAATCTGAATGAAACCTTAGGGTAGCATAATGTAGCATTGCAATCAGGTGTTATATGTGGGGTTTTTTTTGAGCAAGAAAGTAATGTGACTTCTGTGTATCAATGGCGAGAATGATCTGCCTTGAAGTTTCATAAAATTCTGAAATCCTCCTCAGAAGGACATTCTGGGATTCTTAATAAACATGTCTTTTGTGATGCTAGCACGACCTAAGATTAAAAAGAGAATATACCTTGTCTCTGAAAAAAAAAATTATTTTTTAAAAGTTTGCTGCTTCACAAAATGGAATCATTTGAAATGAAGGTTCACTCATACTGCGAAGAAATGGGTTTATTTAGGATTCCCAGACAAAACTTAGTGCTTTAATTATCTATCATTATATCATTTGTTTAATTAACGCCTGGATTTAGAGTGCTAATTTATGCAGTGAGAGCTGTTGCTTGTTTTTTGTTTGTATTTTTCTCTTAGAGAATGTTAATTATATATGCAATATACATATTAACACACATTCACCCTCTACTTTAATCAAAAGCCTTAACGCTGTACCCTCCTAAATACACCTTTCTGAATCCCCAGTCATCCTGGCCTGTGGTATTGTCTTATTGTCTAAAGGTTCTGGGTCTCAGAAGAAATTTTGCTCCACACCTGCCAAATGCCCTTTCCAGTCCTGAATGTGTGTCCCGCCTCCCTTTTTCCTGAGGTTAAACATATCACCTTCCTATCAAGGCTTGTTGGGTCCTACTCAAAGGATCTGAGCAGCAGAAGCAAGTTGGATGAGGGCGGGGAGCGGGGAATAGTGTAGAGAGTAAACTCTTCTCACTCTTGTTTATTGATCAATGAAAGGGCACAAAATTAAGTCTCTCTCTCAAATTTTAGTTCCGATTCAAGTTGAAAAAAAAAGATTTGAGGTTTAACGAGTTACTGACTTCTCTCTGAAGTTCTCAATTAAAGCTAAATTCTGGGTTTTTCCAGGCTGTTGTAAATCTCAACCAACTACTTCCCCATAATGAGGGTTTCACTGCGTAACTTCTCCAGACCACACTGGCATCCATGTAGAAGGAGTTTCAGGCCGGCTCTGGCCTACTCCATTCTTTGCATTTTGTGATTATTGTCATGCATGTGAGATGTATTTAGGGATATAAATATATATATTAGCAGATTAACAGATTTCACCATATAGCTCCAGTATTTAGGGATATATATATATATATATATATACATATACATATACACACACACACAGATTTCACCATGAAGGGCAGGCTGAACTTTCTTCTGGAGTCATGAAGATAAACTAGACAACTCCAGAGGGAGAAAAAGGTTACTCATTGAGAAACTGCAAATTGCCATTTGTTTTCATTCTGAGTGTTGAGGCATTGTGGATTCTAACTCGGTTTGTGTCTGGAGTGCTGAAATTACACCTTCTCTGTCTTGCAAACTTATTAAAAAATAATTTCATTTTCAGTGCAGTAGTTAATAAGGCTCTGAGACCAGGAACCGTGTAGGTCCTAGTGAGACTTCCAATCGCTTCAGCCTTCCGCTCCTCCTTTATGGTGTCATGGGCAGGAAGCAATGAAAGTTGAATAGAGCTAACCCTAAAGAAAGGGCTAAACCTTAATGCTGACACAGTTAGCTTAAGTAGAAGGCATGCAGCTTCGCCTCCTTCTAGAAAGGTTGTAGGGCAAAGCAATTATCCAGTGGATGAATAATGCCCAGCTGACAGCTAAAGTCAATTGCAGTATTTAGAAAGATCTCTCCCTCTCTTTTCACTTAGCTACCCCCACCCCCAAATTCTTGGTTATCCAGATGCTGACTTCAGGTGAAGCTTCATCCATGGCATATGTAATATCATGACCGTATTTTGGTGGCCACCAAAAAGAAATTGATCTCTACCAGTTTAGGGGGAAATTGAATGATCTGTGGTAAAACTAAAATTCCCCCTTCAAATAGTGGCAAAATTATTTGAGTGTTCCATCTATGTTGCTGTTTAAAAATATCATTATAATCATCATTGTCATCACATCTGCATGACTCTGGCTTCTTATTGGTCATCTTTTGCTTATCCTCACTGAGCAAAGGAGCCATGGCGAATCTCTGACTACAGACTTGAAAGTCACGGTAAAGATGTTCTATATAGGAGTTCCCGTCATGGCACAGTGGTTAACGAATCCGACTAGGAACCATGAGGTTGCGGGTTCGATCCCTGGCCTTGCTCAGTGGGTTAAGGATGTGGCATTGACGTGAGCTGTGGTGTAAGTTGCAGACGCGACTCAGATCCCATGTTGCTGTGGCTGTGGTGTAGGCCGGCGGCTACAGCTCTGATTGGGCCCCTATCCTGGGAACCTCCATATGCTGCGGGAGCGGCCCAAGAAATGGCAAAAAGACAAAAAAAAAAAAAGAAAAGATGTTCTATATATGGGCTTTGGAGTCAAAAGATCATTGCTCAAATCCTGTCTCTATGACTTACCAGTGTCTTGTCTATGGGCCAACGTACTTACCTGCTCTAAGACTTACCTTCCTCATCTGTAAAACAGAGACAAAAGTGGTACCCATCTCACAAGGGTTGCTGTGACGACTGAGATCATGCTGCATCTAAAGCACCCAGAAAGGCCCCCAATATGTGGCCAGCAGCCCAAGTTCAGCTAGATGCGTGAGAGCCGTTTTCTCTAACAATCGATTGCCCCTTACTGTGTGGTTCAGTAAGTGATAAGTTAATAGTGTTTACTGCATCTTTACAAAAAACTGTCTCTGGTTCTGATCAGCTAAGTGACTCTGTTTTGTTTGCAATCTCTGAACTTACATAAAAGTGGTGATGGGAAAGCCAGGGTTTTGCTTAGGTGTTTGGAGATGGCATATGTACCAGTCTGCATGCATGGGGTGGAGCACTGACCGTGTCTGGTGGCAGAAAAGCAAGTGGTCTTTTATGTTCACTTCCTCTGGACAGGGGTGTGTGTTGGTTGGTTGGTTGGTGGCTTTCTCTTAACCCTTTTGAAGAAAACTGAGACTCCCTGGCTGTCCTAAGTGAGCTTCAGAGCCCAGAGAGTTAGGTAAGGAATCGTTTCTGTGACTTACGAAAACATATCTTCCTCCTTGGCCCGAATTTCCCTCCTCCCTTAGTGCTGGCCACAGGACAAATGGAATTCCAGAATTAGAGAGAAAGATGCAGCCAGGTAGGTTAGTTATCGTAGATCATTTTCCTCCAAGAATGACAAGATGGCATACATTCAGTAGAAGTGTTACAAGGCAATGACGTTGTCTTTCAAGATGGAAAGACTGTCTTGTGAGCCTTCAGCCAGCAGCCCAAGTTCAGCTAGTTGCCTGAGAGCTGGTTGCTCTAACAGCAGATTGCCTTCTTAGATTTGTTCATTAATTTTGGTTGCAACTGTTATCGCCTCCTGAATTAGAAGAATTGTCTTACACTTCAGCGAAATGCATCAGAGCATGAGTTCCTCAGTGGCAAAACAGTCAGATGTTTTGAAAACAGGATGCTTTGGCTCCACATTATAAAAAGAGGAACGGAAAGAGAAACAGTATAGAAAGGAAGAAAGCAAATAGCCTCAGCAGGATCCCCAGCGCAACAATGGCATAAACACTGACCTATCTTCCTGACCTTCACTGTGGCTCAGTTCCTGACCTCGTGTCACCAAAGCCAACCGACGTCATCGGAGGAGGAGAGGAGGAATGGCGCAGCTGCTGTGAGGGTGACTAGAATTTCCTGTCTCCTTCCTGACAGACGCAGGCAGAAAAGTACAGAGTTGCGACAACAGTGGCTGAGGAAGGACCGACCCAGAACAATCTCAGTGAGGTGGACTGAAGTGGAGTTGTGACTGACAGGGGACTTGGACTGAAAAACAGAGTCTCTTGCCTAAAGTTTTTAGGTGCAAAACATCAAAAGGGTCATTCGTACCCAGCATGTTGGATGTTTTTCAAAAGATGAACATATTGTGATACCCAGGAAGGAGCTAGGTTCAAGCAGCTCGTCCCTGACCTAACTTCCCCCCTGAAAACCCCCACGACCCTTTCCTTGCTCAGCTAGCCTTGCCCCGAGGCTCTTTTACGTGCCGTGCAAAGGTCTGAACTTTATCGATAAAAAAGGGATGTTCTGTTGTTGAAATGAGCAACCCTGAATATCAGTGATTTCCCTACAGCATCTGCACCCAGTGCTTCAGTAAATATTTGCAAAGGAAGTTTGTGAGATGGGCATGGGAGATAGACGGACCTTCTTCTCTAAGGGCATCATGAGGTCAACTATAGAAACCATCACAGGGGAAATGAGGCCCCCTGGCTATGCAGGCTTATTTTTCCCATTCTTCAGGGAGACTGAGGTACCAAGTGTGAAGCCAGCTAATTGCCTGTGCCCTTGGGTGGGAGGGCTTGAAGCCATAGAATTCTCCCAGTCTGGAGCCACCTGGGGCCCAAGCTGCCTGGCACTGGAATGTGACCATGATAGGTTGATGCTCTTAAAGCTGGTGAGTCATTTTCTACCGAACTGTATAATCAGTAAGGAGGGGAAATGTTAGATCCAGCAGAACTGAAAGGAAATAGATCTTACTGGTCAACAAATTCATCTTGGAACTCTGTTAGGAAGAGGACGGGCAGTTGGCCAGCCACAGAAAGGGATTAATTCCACTTTTGCCCCAAATTAAATGCTATGATGAGAGTAGTGCCCCCACTTAGGGCAAGAGGGATTCTTTTCCTGGACCCTGTGCTTATAGAGAGCCCTAGCCTAGTCTTCATTCAGCTGTTCTCTGCTCCAGCAGGTGAGGAGTTTGCTGGGTCAAGGGAGCCTGGACCCCCACATTGTCCACTCAGATGGCTTTGAACTCACTTCCAGGGCCCGTACAGGCATCTTTCCTGGATGTTCTGCAGGAGAGCAGAAATTTAGGCCTGAGAAGTAGCCAAGAGGCAATAATTTGGCTTGAGTGAGTTGACATGGGGAAGGACTAGTGCAAGGCATGGTCCAAAAGCTAGATCCCCCTGCACTACCACATCCAAGGGGTTCAAGGTTTCTGAATTCAATTTGGCTGCCCAAGCTACTAGGAATAGTTGTTAAGGTTGGAGGGTTGGAAGTAGCTCAATCTGTGTCTTTATGTATTTAGGCTTATGAAATGCAGCCCTACAAATGTTAGAGGTGACCTTGGATTAGAAGGCAGAATAGAATAAAAATCAGTTCCAATGGCCAAGTGGGGGACTCATACATTGTTTTGATCCAAATTTTTCTCTTTACTGCTCAGATTTATATAGTACTGGAGACAGCAAAGTGAAAAGAGCCTGGGAAAAAGCCATGAGCTTTGAATTCTAGTGTTGCCTCTATTTAAGTGTATTATCTTTTTCTTTTTTTTTTAATTTTATGGCCACACCCTAGGCATATGGACGTTCCCAGGCCAGGGCCTGAATCCAAGCCACAGCTGTGACCTGTGCTGCAGCTGGGGCAATGCACCGGGCTGGGGATTGAACCTGAACCTCTGCAGTGACCCAAGCCACTGTAGTTGGATTCTTAACCCACTGTGCCACAGCGGGAACTCCTTGGGTGTATTATTTTAAACAATTAAATCCTTTTGAACTTTTGCCTCTTAACTACAAGACAAAATTGTTAAAGACTATCTCCATGGTCTATTTCAGCTCCTGTATTCAGCCACAGAACCGTAATAGTAAACAGCCAATCTGCTTTTGCGGGTGTATGTTTTGTGCACAGACATTGTGCTAAGCTCCTAATCTACATTCTGTCTTTAATACTCACAGCAACCCTTTGAAACAGGTGCTATTATTACCCTCATTTAACAGATGAGTAGAGTGAGGCTTAGAGAGTTGAAATTAATCGCCTAAGGTAAAGATGAGAGCCAGAATTCATACTCAGGGCCATTTGACTCACTATCAATGATCCAAGCGGGAGAGTTAAACATAGAAATATAGAGATATTTAATTCTATATATTCCTTGGAAGGGAATTTTATTGTAGTTTTAGGCGTTCTTATTCTTCTCACTCTGGCCATCACTGATGGGTAGGTCTGGTTCAAAATCCTTGTCCGCAGTTAGCATATTCTGGGTCTCTAGACTGGCTCTGAATAACCTCTAGCTCAGTCTTCATGGCTGGGAAGCAGCATCTATTAACATAGAAGAGAGGGGGGAAGAATAACCCTAGTTATAGAAAATGGTTGTAAAGCAACCTTAACACTGTCAATAACACGATTAAACTCATCCTTGCATATTGTGGATCCGTTCGCTAAATTCAAGATCTGTTTGTTTCTCCCTGTTCTCTAATATAGTCTAAGATAAGACTGCAACGATGTGTTTAAAGGACTTTAGCCTACCTCCAATTCCCTTTTTACCCATCCCCAAAACAAAAAGAAAATGGAGAGAGGATTTTTTTTTTTTTAACTTTTATGATCGTTAAAATAAGCTGGGCAATTCCATCAAGTACTATGTCCTTTCCAAGGCATGCGGTATGACCATAAAACAGAGGAGCAATATTTCCGTAGCAATAATTAATATAGGGAAATGTCCTAGACATGACATGGAGACTGTCTTCCTTGGATTTGTCTTCATACGGAGAAGACATAGAAAATGAAGCTGTTTGTCCTTTATCCAGCGTTATTTCAGTCTCTCTTTCTGTGACAAAGTAGAATTGTGTTATCAAGTGTAAGTCAGTATTCCAAGTTCTAGTTTTATCAAAACAAGTCAAAGAGTTTGAAAGTTGTTTAGTGTTTTGGAATAAATTTGATTTGTAATCTGTTTTGCTTAATTTAAATATTTCTGCTTCGATGTTTATAGAACCATTTTCTTCACTGAATTCTAATCCATTTAGCCTAATCGTTCTGCCTTACTGCCTTGAAAGTCCCCGAATGAGCAGATCTCTAAAAAAGCAAGCAGGAATGAAGTGAAGGCATATTACCTCTGATTGTTGCACCTCTGGTGATTAGATAGGAGATTGTATTCTCAAAATAGAACAAATAAGTCATTTTAGGGGGAGCCTTTCCCTCCACATTAAAAAAAATCAGATAGTTATGTTTAGAGAGCAAATATAAATCCAGAAAACAAATTTTGAAACATGGAACTAGACTGTTAATGGAATAAAGACTTGTTTTACATCTTTTTATACTCCTTTCCTATCTTTTTTGTTCTTTTAGAATATGTCCCAGGCTAGAAGCCTCCTCCAATCCATGCCATTGTTACCTATGAAAAGAAAGGCCCAGGGTGGAACTTGCTCTTGTCCTATTCTTCCAAAACAGTTTACTTCTTTTTTTTTTTTTTTTTTTTTTTTTTTGGTCTTTTTGTTGTTGTTGTTGCTATTTCTTGGGCCGCTTCCGCGGCATATGGAGGTTCCCAGGCTAGGAGCCGAATTGGAGCTGTAGCCACCGGCCTACGCCAGAGTCACAGCAACGCTGGATCCGAGCTGCGTCTGCAACCTACACCACAGCTCACGGCAATGCCGGATCGTTAACCCACTGAGCAAGGGCAGGGACCGAACCCGCAACCTCATGGTTCCTAGTCGGATTCGTTAACCACTGCGCCACAACGGGAACTCCCAAAACAGTTTACTTCTAAGTAAAACCTCGCTCAGCAAGTGGAGTAAGTAGCTCAGCAATCTGGAAGCCAGGACTTACCGCGCCAGAAGATGGCAGGGCAAACTTGTGCCACGGTCAATCGACTTCACACTTGAGAAGGCACTGTGCCAGTTGTCCCTGTGCGTCCCTGTGCATCCCTCCCCTGTAGCATTTTTCAGAGCCCTGCCAGCCCCTCCCTGTCTTGCTCACTTGTACGTGATGTTTCTCTCAACTGGTGCCAAACTGTTTAGTCTCTTGGATATTTTACTGTAACTTCCTTTGTTTGATTTACTTTAAAGTAGCCAAGCGTTTCCACAAAAAAAGGACTGTTAAGTTATTTAGAAATGAAGAAGACAGTAAAACTCCCGTTTCTTTTGTTTCTGTTGTGGGAAGTGACTGATAATCTTTTTCTCTCTAAAAAGTGCCTGGTGATATTTTTTTCTCTTTATGGAGTAGAGTTGAAAAGCTCTAGATCATGCACTTCTACTCAGAAGTCACATGTTTCCCTCTGCTAATTACTTACCATCGAAAAAGCTTCGGAGATTGGCATTTACGGCACTTGTTGAAAATACAAGTCATCGGAGTTCCCGTCGTGGCGCAGTAGTTAACGAACCCGACTAGGAACCATGAGGTTGCGGGTTTGATCCCTGGCCTTGCTCAGTGGGTTAAGGATCCGGCGTTGCCATGAGCTGTGGGTGTAGGTTGCAGATGCGGCTGGAATACACTGTTGCTGTGGCTCGTTGCTGTGGCTTTGGCGTAGGCCGGTGGCTACAGCTCGGATTTGACCCCTAGCCTGGGAACCTCCATATGCCGTGGGAAGCAGCCCTAGAAAAGGCAAAAAAGACAAAAAAGACACACACAAAAAAATACAAGTCATCTTCATGGCTCAATTTCATCTCTTTTTTAAAGCTATTCAAAATAGATTCATCTGCAAAAAGAATGGCTATGTGTATACATTTAACGGAATCATTTTGTTGTACAGCAGAAATTTTCACAACATGGTAAATCACCTATACTTGAATAAAACTTTAACAAAAGGGAAAAAAAAAGAAAAAATACATAATTGTCTTAAAATGGTCATTTAAAAACTTTAAATGGCCAAGTTCCCTTCACTCTTTGCTAAAAACATAGTGCATACTATATAACTCTAAGCAGTTATAAAAATGAAATTTGAGTATAGATACCAGGAGGTAAAAGCGACTCGACCAGTGTAAATTTTTTCATTTAAGACAAGAGGTTTTGGCATTTTTATATCTGAAAATTTGAAATAGTTATTTTGTAAAGAAAACAGAAAGAAGAGATGTTATTATTAAATAAAAATATCTTTCCAACTCAACCACATAGACTGTGTGCTAAAGCTGATCAGACAGGGCAAAGTGGAATGATAATTTGGCAACTACTTAATGTCTTTGGTCAGTATGAATGGTAAAAGTTGATAAACTAAACCAAAAAAGAGCTAACTATATTCTTTCTAGTTAGAGTCTTAACGTGGTTACATGATACAAAATTCTAGAACTTTGAGTCCGAAAGGGAGCTGTAGGTATTACTTATTTGAGGACTTCATTTTATAGATGAGGATTGTAAAAACTGAGGATTAAATTTCCAATATACTCCAAAGATAGTTGTAAACTATAAGGCACAATCTGAATGAGAAGTAATTTTATTGCGACATAAATTCTTCAGAGTCATCAGGTTAATTAGTGGAAGATTAAGGTACTAAGATCCAGCTTACTCTTCATCATCAGCAAAAAGCTGATTAAGCTTAAGAAAGACATGGGACATTCCTCTTTATTTTGCATTGATTTTTAACCTCATTACCTTTCTTGAGTAAAAGCTGCACGTCTTAATCACTTCAAGTAAAGAGAACTAATTTAGTATTCTTGAAAATGTTGTGATCAAAATCTAGCAGGAAAGAGTTGGAGTGAGTTAGTTTAAATGCTCCTGGTGCTGGTCGTTTTGTTTTTCTTCTCTTTGCTTTTTGCCGTTTCAATTTCTGAATTACTATATATATATATATATAAATTAATAAATAGTAACATAATATACATATATACTTACATATTTCATTAGAAAAAACTCATTGACAACCAAGATTAATAGTTTTATCCTCATATAATTGAATTGATACTGTATAGATAATTTCTTTCCAACTTTTTCAATGAACATAATGTCCTATTTCTTCATTCTTTTCTTAGGTTTGAGTACCATAAATGGAATTAATTAATTATAGGCAAATATTTTAAGGCTTTTGATACTTATTTGCTTTCCCACTGATCCCAACGCCAAACTTTAAGTAATAAAAACCCTGTGGTTGGTAAAACTGCCCTTAACTTCCTTCTCTTTCTCCCTTTCCTCTCTCTGAAACCAAAGGTGATAAATTGAAGGCTTTTACAACTGGTTAAAAAAAAAAAAAAAATAGTCAAGCTTTCATTTCTTTCTGGCCCTTAGCAGAATTGTCAGCTTCAGAAGTTGAAATGACGACAGTGCTCTCAGGTTGAAACTGCCCCTGCATCCTAAAATGTTTCCAACCCAGTGGTCCAGATTATGCAAATCTCTCTCTACTCAAATATGATTTCTGGATTTTTGAGTTGTGTTACCAACATCTTGGTGGAGTCGGGTTCAGCAGTGCTGGCAGCTGCATATTTAGAAACAATATAAATGTAATACCTTGTAAAACAATAAATGTAAAATCAAATAAACCTCATTTGCAGCAGATAGAGACACATTTTTCTGTGTTTAGGTAACTTAAGATGAGTTTTAGTGTTTGTAGATGTCTGAGTTAAGCAGATGTTGCAAATATTTTGCCGTAAATACACTGATGAATTCTGAACTATTAATCTAATTACTTAAAGTGAGGAGCTGCGGCGGGGGGTGGGGGAGGGAAAAAGGCTTGGGGAGAACTGATCGTCTTGGTTAGAGGCGTCCCCTCCTTATCTACGGTTTCTCTTTCCACCGTTTCAGTAACCCATGGTCATCTGCGGTCCAAAAATATTAAATGGAAATTTCCAGAAGTAAACAATTTATAAGCTTTAAATTGGGCGCTGTTCTGAGTGGTGTGATGAAATCACACAGCATCCTATTCCACCAACCCAGAGGAACTGATTCACCCCTTTCTCCAGCGTACCCACTCATTTGTCACTTAGTAACCAGTGGGGTTATGAGATCAACTGCCCTGGTATCTCAGTAACTGGGTTCAAGTGACTCTTATTTTATGTGTTACATAATAATGGCCCCAAAGCACAGGAGTTTTGATGCTGGCCATTCAGATATGCCAAAGAGAGGTCATAAAATGCTTCTTTTAAGTGAAAAGGTCAAAGTTCTGGACTTAATAAGGAAAGAAAAGAAATCGTATGCTGAGGTTGCCAAGATCTAGGGTAAGAGCAAATCTTCTAACTATGAAATTGTGAAAAAGAAGAAAATTATGCCAGTTTTTCTGTCACACCTCAAGCTGCAGGTGCGCGGTGTGACTTACGACCACAGTGTGTGATAAGTGCTTAATTGAGATGGGAAAAGGCATTAAATTTGTATAAGACATTTTGAGAGAGAAAGTCTGCATGCACATAACTTTTTATATAGTTTATGGTTATAATTGTTCTATTTTATTATTAATTATTGTTGTTAATCTCTTACTCTGCCTTATTTGTAAGTTAAGCTTAATCATAGGTATGAATGTATAGGAAAGAATAGCATATGTAGCGTTCAGTACTATTTTCAGTTTCAGGCATCCACTGAGGGTCTTGGAACATATCCTCTGCCAATAAGAGGGGGCTACTGGATAATGTCTATTAAGGGAAATTATTCCATGCCTAAAATATAGTCTACCGTTAGCTCTTTTGATATTTACCCATTGCTAATCATTACTTATGAAGTAGACAAAGGGAGAGAAAATTTCTTGCATATAAAGGAGGAAATGAAAAGTTCTAACTCTTGGGTGCCTTAGAAAGCTTAGTTTTTTTGGCCATTGTACTAAGATATAGAAGACTTGAATTCAAAAAGTAAAATATATAAAAGGAGAGTCCACTGGCAGCGGGTGTGTGGAGGGAGGAAAGAGATTATTTAATAGCCAGGATAATCATTTGAGTATAAGAAAAGAACTGATAGAGTTGAAAAAATAGACTAAAATTTTAATAGCTCCTGTTGATTGCAACAGTGGGCTTCCAAATTTTCCTCTGCTTTTCCAAATATCAGAGGGTCTGTTGAAAACATAGCTTAAGACACTAAGAGTTTTATAACTTCATTTTTTAGACTGAAGATATGTAGGCTTTACCCCTCTTTTGATATTCTGTTGCCTAGAAAACCTTCTTGTAGCTCAAATATATCATAGACCTTGTACTATGAATCTAACCCTGGTTTGCTGGAATTCTTGGATTTCTGTTTTTGAAATCTTGCCTTAGCTTCTCTTCCTTGGATCAGATTTTCACAGACCATCCTCTTCATTATCTTATTGGTTAATATCATAGCTAACACTTTCATGGTCTGGGATTTTACTTATGTCTGCTCCAGGTTACAAGCTCTTGAATCCTGAAATTCTGTTTTGAAGTTTTGAGACTCCGTGTTTGCTTACAGAGTTGGGCTAAAAATTATCAAGGAAGCCTAGCTCTATTTCTATTTAACAGTCAGGGGTGAAGTAAATAAGCCAATGAAGGCTTTTGTCAGTTGGTGATAGTTGATCCTGCATTTTTTTTTTTTAATCTAGGAAAGCTCTCTACCATTCTACTTGATTTGGCCATTTAGGAAATTTGTTGACATGGGGAGTTTTGATAGCTTATCCCAGTTTTGACCAATGCTAGGACAGGTCATGACCTCACTGGTGGGGCCTCCATGATATAAAGATGGATTTTTTTTTTTTTTTTTGCATTTTCAACAACTTTAAGTTCATGCAGCAGGCCTAGACTTTCCAATGGTAATATGCATTTCTGGTATCCTGTTGCACACTCATTTGATTTTGAGAGGCTAGGGGCATTCTGACAGGTCACTAATGAAATGGACTCCACCTCCTGCTCTAGATAGCCCAGAAGAGTCAGTTTAACTGACCAGGTGCTACCCATCCACCAAGATGAAAGGGCCCAGTACCCTCCTGCCTCAGCCCATATCCATTGTGAACACTACTGCTGGCTCCATTCTGTAATTGAGTCAGAATGATTTAGCTAGATCTGCATTTATTGATGCAATGAATATATTTTCCTTGGCCAGGTTCAGTACATTACTTGTGTTTCTTGACAGGATGAGTTGCCACTGAATTTTTCCCTGCTATATTTTAACACACTCAAGATCTAGTTGCACAACATTTATTTGCATCTTTCTTAACCAATTGCATGGGAGTTTCCCCGATAACATCTCAAGATTTACCAGTATTATTTTTGATACATTTGAAAATCAGTGTTATCTCATTTCAGATAATTCATTTTATTTTGCTTGCAATAATTAATAACACTCTTTCACTGCTAATCTTTTGTATATTCAAGGTATTAAGGTAAGGTCATTGTCGAAGGCTACATAGTCAAATAGTAAAATTTTCAAGCTGACTAAGGTCATGTATTGCTTTTCAAAAAAGACTTTTCAGAGCCCTTAATAAATCCTAAAATAGGAGACTCTTCCCCAAAATAAACAAAAACATGAACTGCTGTGCAAAAATGGATTCTCCTTTTCTCTTTAAGATAAATATTCTGAGCCACAATGAGTAGAAAATGAGCTCTTTTTCATAAAGGTAATAAAGGAGGAGGAGATGTGAGTAAGGAATAATTCAGGAGGGATTTTCTTTTTTGAACACTTTGCAAATCTAACTGCATGATCTAGGACTACACGTTCCCATGTACTATGGTTTGGCCTGAGGGAACATTTATTCTTGGTCAGTGTAGAAATTTATAAGGCCCATTTCTTCACTACTGCTTATTTGCTCCCCAGGCTTCCTGTAGTACCAGCAGAGAGCATTACCTTCAGGGCCACTGTCTTTAAGTACATAGTTGTTTGTTATTTTTGTGTTGCCGGATCCAAAGTAGCATGATAAGGAAACCTATGTGAAGTGGCCTTGTTGCTTACACAGCACTCTCACCTGGGTTACCTCATCTGATGCTCGCCAAGAGGAGAGTATCCTTATATTTCCATGGTCAATGTGAAACCAAGATGCAGGAGAGATTGCTGAGGTGTCCAAGCCCTTCGGCCACTAAATGGTGATGCTTAGAATCAAATCTCTTCTCTTTGCTCCAAAGTCAAATGATTTAAAAATAGCAGCAAAAGGGAAATCCACAGGGTAATTTATTTTACTCTTCTATGACTTGCTCACAAAACATAGAATTTTCAAACTAAAGCTCAACCAAACCTCCTTCCTCCTCAGCTTAGATATTATCTCTTTGGAGAGACCTTCTCTAATTATCCTAACTCAGCAGCGTATTTGTTTTACAATTTGTTGTCCCAGTGTATGATTTGTTGTTGTTGTTTTTGTAGTAGAACTTGGCTTTTACTCATTTCCTCCCTTAGATTGGAAAGTTATTGGTCACATGTATTGTGTCTACCTTGTTCACGATTGGAGTTCTAGCATTTAGAATAGCTCAAGTTTTGTGGTAGGCATTCTCATATGTATTTGTTGGATCAATGACATGAAGCCTCAGCAATTTTAATTTGTTGAGGACCATCTTTATTAATAATATAGTGGCAAATCTATTAGAACCCAGCAACCCTGTTTCCTGTTGCACTGTACATGCTACATGTAGGTGCTTCCCATGACTAATTCTAGTTTTTCTAATTGTTAGCTTTGAATGAAAAATCCCCATCTGGTTCCCAGTGACTCTTCAAAGTTGTTGTTGTTGTTTGGTTTGACCTTGGGGTATTTCGGCTTACCTTTCTCTTGAAAAGTCTACATCCTGTGGATCGGAATCTACACTCTACAGAGACTGAATACCTATTGCACGCTCAGCTGGGAGCATATTTGTGAACACATGTTGTGTATAAAACTCAGCCATTCTCCATATTGTGTCTGGAACATAGCAGCTTGGTCATTATGCCATTGTTTGGTTGTATTTTTCATTCCTGACATACTGCAAGCATTCCTCTCATCCCTACCCAAGACACATATTCATTTAATTCAGATGTGCTTCTGGATTGACCTTAACTGTGAAAATCTGAGCAAAATGCTTACTTGGTGCATTTATCCTTATGTCAGGCAGTCTGTGGTCATTCAAGAGTTCTAACGTCTCTTAATTTGAGGAAATTGGCTAAGTCATGGAATCATGAAATGCTAGATTCGAAACAGCTGGACATCTCCAAATAAACTTTTTAAAGATATGACTTTAACATAAAGCCATTTTGAATTACATGCAGTGAGCTTCAACCAGCTTTCTGGCAATTCTGGTTTACACTCCTTAGACTGGTGAATAATCTAAATGTCAACCAGCGAGCCAGAATGTCTATGAGTAACTCATGTGTCACGTAATCTATATGACATAGCACTGCATCATACCTGCAGCAGCCTATCATAGGAATATTCTAGTTAATTATACAAGCTACTGTCAACAAGGAAAAGAAAAGAGTTTAGATGCCAAAGAGCCAACTGAAACCTCCACCCAGATGCAAACCAAATGAAAAAGACACCATGAGTTCAAATTCTAATAAAATTCAGAGACAAAACTCAGTTTTAAGTACGAACTCTACAAAGGTCTCAGATACCTTACCAACAGCTGGATTTTATTGTTTCTTACCTTCCATTTTAAAGACTAAAAAACTTAGTCTCAAGAAACTCAACAACTTGCAAAGTTTCTCAGTCTAAATTAAAATACAGGATTTTATTTCCAGACTCAGTTGGAGACCCAGCTGATCCTATGTCATGTTGTTATGATGTTGGGTCCACTGTTAGAGTCTTCTTTATGCTGTTAGAGCCACTGTTAAGGCCATCCTGTAATCAGAATCCCCTCTTCTCCACGTATAACCTATGCATCCAACTCTGAAACTACTTTTATCAGCTTTTCATGTACCCAACAAACCTGTACCTCTTGGGGTGCACTGTTGCGCAAAACATCCATCCGTCTCTTCTAAATTTTGGTAGCTAATAATAGGTAAAACAAAATGCAAAACCAAGTATAACTATCTTTTTTTTTAGTATGAAATGACTTAAGACTACTGTATTCATCCTTTATGGTTTAAAAATATGTTCACATTTCTAACCTGTGGCAGATTCTTCCCAATTTGCAAGTACAAATTCTAACATAGGGGTTACCAAAATACCAAACAGATAACATATATTCATTCAGGGAAGAAAAGGATATTTCTTTGTAGCCCAGGGATTTTCTTTATTTATTTGAGAGTCCACAGAGTTGATCTTGAAAATTTCCAGACTCAGGGCTGTCCCAGCCCTGGGAAACTGCTAATCCAGAAGCAGTAATTCCCAGGGCAGGTTTTGAAGCATCCTGTTGTCTTATCTCAAGGAGTATATGAAATTTGCTAGCTGAAATCAATATAGTTGATATTAAACACAATACATGCCCCATATTGTGTTCAAAAGAGTGGAATGGTAATCTCAAAAGTCAACTATGGTAGATTTTTATGGCTGCAAAATATTGGAAATTTTAATAAGGCAATATTTGAGGCAAGATTGTAAACTACTCAGGAGCTGATATAAGATAAAATAGGAAATCAGTTCTTGAAGAGAATCATGACCAGTCCTTATCGGTTATGAAAAGAAAGTAGAATGTTTGGAGGATAATTTCCCTGTTCTGTGGCATTGCTTTTGAGTTAAAGCATAGGTCTTATTTTCTACTAGTTAGGAGAGGGCACTAGATTGAATGGGCCATGGGTCTGATACATGGTAAGATTTCTAATTTTACAAATGTAACAAGTTGCAGAACCTTTGGCTATGAAATTGTTCAAAAGAAACCCAAAAATTGTTCAAAAGAAACTCCTTTGGAAATCACGTAAAATCCCATGGCCTTCGCAGTGGCATTAGAAGCTGGAGGTTAAACATTAGCCATCATGCACAGAAGTTGTGGAAACCTTAAATGGATAACTCGATAATGTACCCAAATTTCTCAATTTTTCTCAGTTGCTGCACTGATTTTTGTTATTTGCTGAAAAAAAGCCTCTGCTGTACTTAATTATAAAGTCACCATCCCAAATCTGCCAAAATACCTTTTTTTTTTTTTTTGGTCTCTTACTATTAATGACCAGATTAAAGGGGAAAGATCAAGTCTATAAAGTGAAATAGTGAGGCTCCAGTAACAGGTGCAGGTTTTAATGTGATTCCCACTGGAAAAAAAAAAAAAAAAGATTTCTGTCCAAAAGAACAAGTTTGAATATTTTAAACTATCTGAAAATATACAGTACCTCTAATCCTAACATGTTATGAGTGTATGACTTTGAAAACCAATCTCTTTAAGGGATATTTGGGACAGGTAGTATCTGGGACATATTTATACTAAGTAGAAACCTTTGTTGTTTATTTGAAATTTAAATTTAACTGGGTGTCCTAATTTTTATTTACTAAATCTAGCAACCCTACAGGAGTTCCCATTGTGGCCTAGCAGGTTACAAACCTGACTAGTATCCTTGAGGATGAAAGTTCAATCCCTGGCTTCGCTCAGTGGGTTGCTGTGTGAGCTCTGGTGTAAGTTGCAGATGTGACTTGGATCCCACACTGTGGCTGTGGTAAAGGCCGGCAGCTGCAGCTCTGATTTGACCTCTAACCTGGAATCTTCCATATGCTGCAGGTGCAGCCATAAAAAGCCAAAAAAAAAAAAAATTCTAGCAACCCTACATGTGTGAAAACATGTATATGCCATGGTTTATACATATATCTATATGTGTGTATATATATATGTATATGTGTATATATGCATATACAGTTAAAATACATAGTGAAAATAGAAGTTTTTGGATATAAATAATTATAGTGTCTTTAATCTATTTTGTTGTCACTGTAGCAACTCTCAGAATTAGGGGAATATTAGGTCATGAGAAATCTCTCTATTTTTTATGGGAATTACTTTGGGTTAATAAAGGTCCATTTTTTAGCATCCCAACAATGTATGCCATATCTCCTCTTGAAAAGTTTTCCAAAATTCTAAGAAAAACAGATAGCTGCAAAGAGCATAGATTGATAGATAAGAAGAAACAACTAATAATTTTGAGAGCTGTTCAATGCCTGGTCTCAAGCTGTAGAGAAGTTATTTTGAAAATTATATTTAAATCCTTTTGGAGTTCCCCTCATGGTGCAGTGGATAACGAAGCCAATTAGGAACCATGAGGTTGAGGGTTTGACCCCTGGCCTAACTCGATGGCTTAAGGATCTGACATTGCCGTGAGCTGTGGTGTAGGTCGCTGACGTGGCTCAGATCCTGAGTTGCTGTGGCTCTGGTGGAGGCTGGTGGCTACAGCTCTGATTAGACCCCTAGCCTGGGAACCTCCATATGCTACAGGTGCAGCCCTAGAAAAGACCAAAAAAAAAAATTGTATTCAAATTCTTTTGATTTTTTTTCAGTTTTGTGTATGAAAGCACGAATGACTTATCCCTACCATGACTTTTAAAATGTCACTTGAACAGATACTTGTCTTCTAACCAGCAAGAGGAATTTATTTTAGTTTCATCACCAATGCCCATGTTTTGTTACAGAATTATGGCAGAGATGTCCAGGCTTGTTTTTCAATACCTACCCATTTATTATGGATTATTATTACATCACTAGACAGTTAAGAAGAGAATCACTCAATTCTAATATATTTAGATGTGTTTCTTTCTGATTTGGCAAATGGACAGTAAGAATGACCTAACTATATTTCCTGGAGCACCAGGGATTTGCTCTAGATATTAATATAGCAGAACTTGGGTGCTAGAATGGCCCATCGGGGAACTATATAATCTCTAGTTAAGTAGGTATTAATGGACAATGGCCTGTTATTCCTTCCTTAACCACATTACCATCTCAGTTCAATTTCCTTTGCCTCTCAAATAAGACAAACGTGTCACTAAAGGGATTGGACATCAAGTTTCAAACAGATGATACAGGTCATAGAGAAAGACAGAAAAGGAGCCAAGAGATGAGATGCATATCGTCAGCTAACCTGAAATGTTAAGAAGTGTGGAACTTGTGAGTTTGATAAAGGGTTTTAGAGAAAGCTCACTAAATTCTCTTTGCTATTGTTACTGTCGTTGAAATCCGATTTTGCAAAGAACGTGTAGGTGTTTAGGAATTTGGGTTCTTCGCTTCTTTGGGTCTTTGTTAACTTCCCATGTAAAACCCAGGGTAGGGAAGAAGCAATTTTTTAAAATCAGAAGGAACCTGAGAAGGTCACCATTTTGCAGCTCCAGAAACAGAACCCCAAGAAGTTAATATATCTTAACCCAAGATCACACATCTGGTTAGTAGTGCCAGAGCCAAGCCAGGGATGAGCTCCCTTCCACGTCTCACTAAACTGAGCTACCACCGTCCAACTTCCTTCTACTACTACTAGCATTCTGTGATTCCAAGGAAGAATATTCAGCCCCTTCACTTTCCTAATGCCCGGGAATTCTTATTAAGCTATGACTAACAAAGTGTAAAATATGAGTCAAAATTCAGTCCCTAATAAAGTCATTGTGACTTTAATGAGTTTGGCAGTTGTTTCATACTGCAAAAACAGGAAGATCTCACACAATGAGGCGCCTGTCTCACAGATGGGCTCCTGCGCAGACGGCCACCCACAAGGGTGACTACTGGGGCTGTCTTCCTCTTTGGGGCACCGTTTTTTTGTTTTGTTTTGTTTTTCGTTTTTTTTTTCCTCCTGTTTACCTCATCTTAAGGTTATCGGTAGCAGGAAAGGGCCTGCTTTATCTAGTCTTTGATAGGATGAAGACTATTTTTGATCACGAAAGATGCACTCAAGTAATTTCCAAGTCACCCTCTAACAAGTTCAGCTCTTTCTTAAAAGTAGCTCTTTCATGTGTTGGAAACTAGCTCCTTGTATTATTACTCTCCTGGATGGATTAACTCTTAGAAACATAGACTCATCAATTTTTAGAACTGGGATGAAGTTCTGAGTTGATTCTGGTCCAGCCTTCCTGTGTGATTAATTTAACTAAGAACTCCTTTTTCAAGAGAATTGCTAGCTCGCCTGTGGATCTCTGCGCCAAGCCCAAACCAATCCTCAGATGAGAAATACAGAAAAATGATAAAGTGTTCCATCACTTCAAGAGAAGTTGGCTTAGAAGAAAATATTCTCTGTATGCAGTATTAAAGCTAAAGAAAAACTGCAGCTGTGAAACAGAATGTTTATATCAAGTGTAATTAAATTTCAGCATTTGCTAGTCTATGCATTTTAAATAACTTCCCGCTATTAAAGATAGCCTTTCCCCAAAAGAATTCACATATGATTTTATAGAGAAGATGAAGTCTGGGCAAACAATATCTGAGCATTCAAATAGAGAATGATATCTTTTTCCCTTTTCAAAAAATAACTAATTTCTGGCAGTGTTCATGTATCGAGTTCTGGGCATAAGTTTCAGGAAGCATTGGGGGAATGTGTATTACTAAGGGTTCATTCACAAACTCTGCTTGTCTGTGTTGAAAAGGGGCTTTGGCCATTCCCTCTGGGGACATTACTTCTAGGTGAGCTCTAACAGGGTTTTCTTGAGAAGGCAGATTCTTAACTGAAAACGAGGATCTGTGTACCTTAGGTTGTAGAGACCCGTTCATGTTTGAAATAGTGTGCGCCTGTTTGTGGATTTCTCTACCACATTTATCTGATAAAGTAAACAATGTCTCTTCCCTTTCAATCTCGTGAGTATTCTGGCCACAGTGTCCCTCAGGAGCTATTTTATCTTCTGATCTGGACTGAACACCCAGCTTGAGAAGGAGACAGGGGGAGACTCCAAGGGTCTTACAATATAACACTCTGCAGGGATGGTAACTAGATCTTTTCCTTCGCTGGTGACTTATTCTTATGGGCTGAAGCACTTCCGATTTGGGTTTTTCTGTTTTGTTTTGTTTTGTTTTGTTTTTTCCAGTAGTGTTGAGAGGTGTGTTTTCTGGGAAATTTTGGTTGCTGGTAATTAGTGTGTCCAGACTGTAAGAGGCTGACATAAAATTTATCAGAGAATCTTGACCGGCTTGGGCTGAGAGGCTGAGCTCCGAAAATCATGCATCACTCTCATTTTGTATATAAAACTAAGGTGACTTCACCAGACTGTCATCTCTTATCAAGAGCCGGGAATGAAAGTCTAGATTCATCTACTACATTGTGGCTGCCTCTGGCTCAAACAGAAACCATTCCCATATGGGAATCAGACCCTGAAAACCCCACTAAGCCAAGTTCTCCAGCTGTCTCCCCAGCCTTAACCTCAAACACAAGCTATTCCATTCCTTGATGGGTCTCATCACACAGGCCAGCCCTCATCAGACTAATTGGCCTCTGCAATATTAGAATATGAAAGATACCCCCTGTGCTCCCCCAAGGCCACGTCTGCCTGCCTTCGTTTGTACAGAGCCCAATATAAGTGGGCCCTTCATAAATGCTTTTTGATGAGAGCAATGATTGCCTTAGTCAGTGCGGTTGGACCCTCCCTTATGGTAGAAGGAAACCAAAGGCTGTTGCTAAGCAATGTTTAAAGGACTGGGTCAGTTTCTGACACTGAGTGACCTCCGTTTGCGTACTTTACGGTGTTGCGTGTTTTCTGCTTGCCTTAGGATGACTTTGGGTTTCGGTAACACGTCTATGCCCTTAGCAAAAGGCTCATAGGAGAACTAACTTAGGCATGAGAAGGTGGGAGGTGATTTTCACCTGTTAACTACTTACCTGAGTCCACTGACCCTAATGTGAACTATGCAGGAAAGGTAGGAGCTTGGTTTATTCTCACCCCTGTAGCTTAGAGCCACCTCTCTGTCAGGGCCCTGTGGCAGTGGGAGGTGCCAACGAGAAAGTAAGAAGCAAAGTCTGTCCTCTCCTAACCTTTTAGGGTTGAATTTCTACCTATTTCTATATTCTGAGCTGAAGGGCAAATATGGCTTATAAAAATCGGCCCCACCCTCCCCAGACAGTTAACTGTTGTGGTTAACAAACACGCCTTAATATATCTACTTATTTTACTAGGATGAAAGCAGATGAAAACCATGAAAGTGGTTTTTGTTTGCTTGGGGTTTTGTTTGTTTGTTTTTTACAGATATAGCCTCAATGCTTTGCCTGGCACATTTGGGGTGTCCAATAAATATTTATCAAATACGTGAAATGAAATGGCATTATTCAACTGGTACAAACCTGACAGCCTCCAAAATCTTCCTAAGCATTTCCAAGCGACCAAAGCAATCAAAATGGGGATGACTGCCTGAGTGTTATATTTGGCTCGGTCTAGTGCGGAGACATAATTAAAGAAGTCATCTGTCTCTATGTTTTTTTACAAGATATTTTTTTGCAATGTTCCAAGTAAAGTTTGCTTCTTTGCCAAATTTCAGCTGATCCATCCGAGCCCAGAAACCTGTCTTTTCCAGCTTCTCAGGCGTTGTAAGTGCCTGTCTTTTGAGAACTGAAAATGAGAGGTTCTTATGACCGAGCAGCTCTGTCTCAAAAAATAAAGGACTTAGAACGTATTCGATTCACCCGGAGTTCAAATTGCAGAGACGTTCAACAAGTAAAACTAGCTGAGATGATTCATTCAGAGATTTCTGGGGACTGTTCTTAACATATCGTATCATGAGAAGACACACACATACAGCAGGGCTCTCCAGAAGGCATGGTTGTGCATGCCTCTTTGAGGACAATGCTTAGAGCATTGAGCCAGGGGGTGGCAACACTGACGTGCACTGGCTTCACCTCAAAAGGCCTGGTTTCCTGGGCACCAGCAGTGGCATGAAGGGAGCCTGGTTGCTTGAAGTGAAGCCATTGTCTGTGCAGGATGCTCATTTGAAAGGGGAATGCCTCACAGGAAGAGAGCCAATTGAGAGCGGGGCTGTTGCCATGGTACTTGGCTCTTCCTTTAGCTGCTGTACTTGAACTCCTGGGAGGCGGGGGGTGGGGTGGGGGGGTCGGGTAACTGAGGAGGGAGAAGGAGGAGAGTGAGGTGGGCCTGGGTAGGGAATCCCACCGCAGGGCTCTGGTCTTAGACGTTCTTCTTTCCTGTAACCTTTCTAAAGTGACAAGGCGAGAGCGAGAGAGCAAGAGCAAGAGCAAAAGAGAGAGAGGGGACACTACAGGAAAGACTCCCTCAACATGCTCCAGATTGCTAGCGCAAAATAAAAATTAATTTACCTCTCAAATATTTCGCACATGAATTCGAAGATGCAACACTGCAATACCAAAACAGCACAGTCATTCATAACCCCGAATAATTCTCCATTCATGCAGCAAACGATAGCTTGTATTTCCTAACACACTCCAGATCCTAGATGAAAAGGTTAAGTGTGTTTAATTCATTTATCGAATGCAGTCTCATGTGCATATTAATGAGCTGATGGAGGGTAGAACATCGCATTCTGTGTGCAAAATACTTTTCAAACGAAGTCGATTCTACTTGCATTCGTTGCATGGTGAAAGACATCTAAAGGCACTGGCACACTGCTGGTGTGCAAAAAAAATCTCCCCAAAGGCTAGCTAAAAAAAAATTTCTTGTATAATGAAATCCTAGTTTGAAAATGGCCACAGTTCTAATTTTTTCCGTTTTCTTTTTTAAATGTTTAGAGCATAAATGAATTAAATGCACATCACTTTGAAAGCCTGAGAGTGGCTGAGCTCTGAAGCTGCCTCTGCAGTGTCCTGGTCTCCGCAGAGGAGAGAGGGTTAAGAACACCTAGACGAAATGGGGGAGGGTTCCGACTTGAGATTTCCTTAAATATTCATGGGGCTTCCTCCATTTTAATCTTCTGCTTTAAAAAAGATGGCTGTGTTTCCCAGCCTGGCATCCCCTCAGGAAAGAATTGCTCCTTCCTTGCAGAGTTCAGCTGAGCAGGACTAATCTAGAGTGGAAACCCCTTCGGCCACCAGGACTATTCATAATTCATAAGTGCTGCAAACCAGCCAGCTGAATGCATTTGGACAGGCTCTTGCGCCTTCGTGCAATTCCAGATTTCATTACTCTCTCTGCCAAGAACGCAAGCAGGGAGCATAGGCTTCTTGCAAGAAGGGAGTGCTGAAATGGGCTTTGTTTGGATTAGGAAATGCCCTAAATTTTGAAGGCTTTGTCTTTCATAAGGTTTGATTTTTTTTTTTACCACCGAATCTGCAAGGCTTTCTCCATCCTTGTGGGACCGCTCTCAGAAACGGTGAATTCTTTCAAAGAGATTTGTGGATTGTTGCAAAGAGGGAATTCCAAAATGCCTGAGGCAAACTATTTATTATCTGTATCTTGGGGTTACATCAAGGTGGGTTAATTTGATTCTGTTATGTGTCTCTGATAGAATGTGGAACATTTACATCTGTATGTTTTCTGTGAAGTAGAAAATCTCTGTAATGATTTAATTATGTTATCCCTTAGCCTTCTGAGGGTGCTTATTGTGGAATAAGGGCATGCTATATTTCATTGTATTTAAATCCCCTGCCATGTTTTAATCCTATTCTTTTTATGCATCTCTATATACTTTTAAAGGCTGTTCCTTTTTTTCTTTTGCTTTCCCTTGAACTTTTCACATTTAATCACCTCTCACTGTATCGGTTATTAACTCAAATTATATTTTAGAGTCGATTTCCAATAAATGTTTTTTAAAACGTGGTTACATTTTCAAGTGAAATGAGCATGATCTCTATGAAAATTCCTTTTCCCGTGTCTGTACCTTCAGAAGAAATCAAAAGTTAATTCTAAAAAAAAATCTTAAGAAAACCTCTTTTTCCTAAGGTGACATTGGAATAATTTCACTCTCAGGAGGTATTGTATTTTGTTGAAACAGTATCAAGTATCTAATGGCATCTGCTCATTCAATGCCTTAACTGTTAAGACAGTAAAGTTAGACACATCTAAAGTGATAATTTGCCATTTTTAGGTGTTTAATACCTTTTTGTTTTTCATAAACAGTTCAAAAGAATGCTGAACCGGGAGCTGACACACCTCTCAGAAATGAGCCGTTCGGGGAATCAGGTGTCTGAATACATTTCAAATACTTTCTTAGGTAAGCTATTCACTGGGAAGCCTGTTCCATAACTGAAATGTTTCAGTATTAATTCCTGCAACCTGTCAGGCATCCATCCCTGTGTGAGTTTGGAAGGGGGTTACATCATAGAAAAACAAATCCACTTAAACTGAGAACTAAGGACAACCTTTCAGGTGAAAACAGTAAGCAGGAAGGTGTTGGTTTAAAAAAAATCAATGGAAATGCTTGTCAAAGACCAAAGGTTATTATGGGCTAATTGAATTTATATAGACTTCAGATCACTCTATATCTACCCACCCACTTCCATCTCTGCCAAGACCTCTGAAGGGGTGGGGGGGCAGTTCCAGTCATCCAGACCTTAGGGAAAACTCCGTTGGCTTCTCTGACATGGTGTTAACTTCAAGTTCTTCCAATAACTGGGCTTTGAGTAAGATGTGTCCTCTTAGGTGGTGTGTGAGAGATGGCTGGAGAACTATATAGGGATTTGACCTCCCTGTGAGAATACGCTTTGCAAATCATTTGTCTATTGTCTCGCTAAGTTCTTTCTTTAAGATAAATGGAGAAGAGTCCTCACATCTCTGACAGGGTGAGCCTTCTGCGAGCAGCATCGTTATCATCTTAATGTGATACTTCATTTATTATCTTCTGCTTTCACATTGCTAGTATTTAACACATGGCACTGCCAGGAAAGATTTGCATCATTGCCTCTCAACTACTGTCATGCATCCTGTTTGATTACTAGGAATTTCTGATCTCATGTGTAAAGCCATCCTGTTGTATATTTTTCTTGAAAGGCCTGCAGAATCTACAAATCTGCACTTCAAAGTGAATGGGTAGTATTTAGACTCTGATTCTGTTGACTTTCAATTACCTCTGAATTATGCTTATTTAATAGAATTGCGCTTTCCAGGGAGATGACCTATTCTTACAGCTGAACATTATACTGTCCCTCTTTTTGGCATTGCTACAAATCCTTAAAGCATTGCCTTGACGTCTTATAGAAACACATACCTCCTCTGGTTTGATTTTTTAAAAATCCATTCATTTCTTTAATACCAAAGCAGTTTCTGCTATCAGCAGATCAGTCTTTGATCAGCCTGGTGACAGGCTCATGGCACTACTCTGCACCCAGTGGGCATTGGTGTGATTGACAGGTGCCTTCAAACCCTTTCCAGTACACCTGCGTCTGCAGCACCTGGTTTTCTCCAGTGGCAGTTGCCACAACCTTTGTCTGAGAACAAAAGACAAGATTTTTTTCATACATCCTAGTTCCAAGAGGTAACTAGAATCTAACTGAACAGAAAGCGTTATGTACTGATCCTTTTCTTCTCCATTATCCTCCCTTTATTCCTTGGAAGACAGTCACCTTCTCCTGTTCATTTTAGATCTACTTCATTCTGTGCAATACCCAATTATTTTTTCATAAGCAAGAGACTGCTTGGGGGACATTTGACAGGTGAAGGGCTGTGGGAGAGAAGAGAAAAATCAGTAAGTACAAGAACACATTTTTGTTTTTATCAACATTGCAAGTTAAAATACCAGGACATGTCTGTCTTCTCAGAAGTGACTCTACTAGGGTAAAGCTGTAGGAAGCCTCTGAGCCCTTCGTCATCCAATGCTATACCTAAGCAGTCCTCTTTGCTTGTAGCCTCTTTCCCTATCTGCTTGTTGGAGATAATGAGAATCTTTTAGAATACCAGTTATTCTTATTTTATCACTAAAGGCTCTCCAGTGAAACATCTGAGAAGATAATGAGTTCTCAGGCTCAACACTGTGCATCTCAAGAACAGACAAATGTCAACTCTATTGAATATTCTGTGTGGTGTTTCTAATAAGGAAAACCAATCATTTGGCTTCTCATTATGCCAAAAAAATTGAATTATCAAGAACAGATTATTTGAATCTGCTATATAGCACAGGGAACTCTACTCAATATTCTCTGATAACCTATGTGGGGAAGGATATGTGAATATGTCTGAATCACTTTGCTCTAGAGCAGAAGTTAACACAACATTGTAAGTCAACTATACTTCAATACAATTTTAAAAAATGAAAGAAAAGAACAAGTTGTTTGAGGAGGCTATTGGAATCTCAGTCCCTACAGACTCAGCATCAGGAGGGTGGTTTGTGTGAGTGTATGTCTGTGTGTGTGTGTGCGCACACAAGATAAACCCCATCAAACAGACTAGACTGCTTAAAGTTTTAAATATTCCTGAGAACATTTAGGGAAAAAATTCAATCATAGAAACAAAAGATTCATCAGCTACCCCAACTGTAAAATAGGAGTCCTGGCATAGATGACACCCCTGTCCCTTCTAGCTCTAACTTTCTATGACTCTGATATGGGCAGAGCCTATCAATCTTGCTAAGACATGTCTGGCAACCTGGCTTCTCTGGACTGGACCACAGACTTACACTGTGATCATCCTAAAAAGCAAACAAACAAACAAAGCTTGTTTCCAAACCTCAAGTGCAGCATATAGAGCCCCTCCTTCTGTCTTGCAAGCATGGTAAGCATTCCTGGAGAACTCTGAAGACTTTTTCATAAAATATCAGATCTGAAGGGACCTTCATGGCCTCATCCCATTGCCTCATTTTCCAGGAAAGAAAACTAATGCCCAGAAGAGCAAAGTAACTTGACCAAGATTACTCAGCTAAAATATTCCTTAGCCATAACAAAAACTTCACTCTCTTGACTGCAAGATCTAAATACCCATCACCTCTTTAACTAGGAAAGAGGGTTGTTAGGTTATCAGAACATGGAGAAGAAAATCTCACTTAAGGGCATTTAAGTAATAGATGTATGCTTTGGAGACAAGTCTTTAGGAATCAGGATTATGGGCCTAAAAATACATGTGTTACAGTTTCCAATAATATAAAAGGCTCTTGTCAGAGCACAGCAATCATCTCCAAGAGCATAAAAGGAGAAGACCGCAGTGATTTAAGTAAAGCTTGAAGAGTAGGTCTCAGTAAGAGTCACCGAAATTTAAAATGTGTCATCTAGAAAGAAGGGAAATCCCTTCCTGCAGGGATTTGTGAAACTTGGGTTGTTGCCATCTAGAACAACTGTCCATGCCATCCACATGGACAGCTGAAAGGCAAGCCAGAGACCATCCATGCGGGCATTTTGTGATACCCCATGTATCTGCAGGACAATAGGCTGCAGGTGCTGGTACAGAAGGAGGTAAAGGACATAGAGGTAGAACAAGATATTCAGACATGATATTATAATTTAGTTAATATTTTCACAAACAGAGAAAAACCATCCTTTAAAATCCCCTCCTGAGGTCTCAAAAGCTGGAACACAGAATTTTCAAGACACAAGGAAAGGAGCCTAGGAATTTCATATACGATTAAGTGTCGTGATCCAGCAAGAAAAGCACCTCCAACAACGCCATTTGCAGGGTTTTTTTTTTTTTTTTTTGCATTTGTGTTCATTTATTTATTTTGCACTGTTCCACCGTTTCCCATTGTAGTCTGACCATGGGGTAAATATAAATTCACCAAGTGTTTATTCTGATTCTTTTGAGTGTGTATTTCAGGTTGTTTCTACGTGGTGCTGGCTAAGCATTTAACAGAGGAAATCCAGAATAGGAAAACCTATCAGTTGTTCCAATGCCTGCAGAGGGAAACACCCATTAATGTCAAAATGGCACTCTCTGTGAATAATGGCTTTCTTCTTTATTGCAATGTTCCAGACACAGTAGTGGTTCAGCTCAATTACTCGCTGTTGCAGGGAAGCTTTAATTAAACACGGGGAAAAAGCTGCCAGTCCCACTAGAGGTTTGTGTATCTGCATTGGCACAGGAGCATCCAAGAGCTTTTTAACCAAGCATGAAGAATGGTGAAGAATGATGGTCAGGAGAGGCCAAGGCTATCATGGCTTTTACTTTAGCAAAAGTAGTTGTTATTAGGAGTGAAGTGGCGGGGAGAAAAGTAATTTCAAAAACAAAGTAATATATAGATTTTATGGTAAAGATTGAGGGACCAGAAAGAGATTTTTAAAGAGAACCTTAAGGGCTGGGTTCTTTACTAGTAAATTGCTGTGTCTGGATCAAAGTAATTGCAAAAGAAATATCTGTTGAATAAATTGCCTTTTGAGCTTGGGCAAGTTGCTGACTTCATCTGAAAAATAAGAGTGTGGGGTTACTCTTGGTTTCCAAACCTGGCTCTGATCATCTGAGTCACTTGGGAAGCTTTTTGAAAAATACTGATTCAGTAGGACTGGGTGGGGCTCATAAATCTGTATTTTTTAAAAGTTCCCTGGGTGCTTCTGATGCTGAACCAGATTGGAAACCCCTAAACCAATTGGGATGACCACTAAAATTCCTCCCTACGCCACAGGCAAAGGCTGATGAATCGAGGAGCATGGAGGCACCTAGACAGCACTGAGATACTAGAGATCCAGAAAGCCTTTGCTCCAGCCCTACAGCCAGGTGCCCAGGGCCCATGACAGCTGTTTCCACCTCCCTGTGCTTGCTCTGCTTTGATGAGTTGTCCACGGGGCCCTGTGAGCGAGCAGAGGTCTCTAGGGAGAACACGTGCCTACGCCATCATCTGTAGGAGTTGAAAGCAAATCGTCTAGATCCCAGCAGGCCATCTGGAAACGTGTCATTTTCAAAAAGAGAAGTTGTCTTTGGACTAATTTTCACTGAAACAAGTAGAGCTAAATGTCAGAACTTTTGAAAGCCGCATTAACTCTTTCAGCCACAGGGTGTCATTTAGTTCAATGAAGTAGCTGTTGAGCAATTTAATGAATTATTGTCTCAGTGCACTCACAGGCATCCCTGTGGCCTGAGTTAATGCATTGTTCAGAAGTCCTCAGGACCTGTCCATGCCCCTGTGAGGTGAAAGAGGATCTTTGGTTGCTGATCTTGTTAATAGTATGATGTAGAAGAAAGAGCTTCTACAAGCAGGTAGATTAAGTATTTCTGCACGAATCCTAGCTCCTCTGTTATCTTGTTGTAGCAGAATTTTTGAAAGGATTCCATGAGATGATTATAAATATTTAATAAGCATAAATATTTTAATAAATGTAATGTCTCTTCCAAATGAGAGGCATTGTTATTATTTATTCGTAGAATTCATAGATTCAAGACATGAAATAAAGCTGAAATGATAGCCTTCCTCTATGTCTCAAACAGAAATAAGCCAAGGCTTTAAAGTAACTATCTGATGATTATAAACCATTTATTTCTGTAACATATATACCACTCATCTAAACTGAACCCAGCTAAACTTATACGGATCTTTTAAACTAAAAAGATAAATACGAAGATAATAAAGTGAGCAGGACATAAAGCCTGTTTTTATTAACCTGGGCTTGACTACATAAACCTTTTCTATTATACAAACATACAAGTTACTCACTTTAATAAGAAGTCTACATATAAATAGATTGAAAATGTATGGGTATAATTCTCCCAAATCTCCCTGCAAACAGAAGACCTGGGATTGAGTTCTACCTCTTGTCACTTCTTGGACCAGTTATTTGGCTCCTCTGGGCCTCAGTTTGCTGCTTGAGCAATAAAATCACATATCACAGGATTGTCCTGGAGATCAAGTGAGATAAGGCTTTGACAGTCTTTCCTAAGATGCACCATCCGTAATAGGCTGTTAGAAGTTGTTTTGGCTATTGCAGTGGGTTGCCATCAGCAAACAAATGTTGTAAACCAATTTTGTTGTTGTTGTTGTTGCAGACAAGCAGAATGACGTGGAGATTCCATCTCCTACCCAGAAAGACAGGGAGAAAAAGAAGAAGCAGCAGCTCATGACACAGATAAGCGGAGTGAAAAAACTGATGCACAGTTCAAGCTTAAATAACACAAGCATTTCACGCTTTGGAGTCAACACGGAAAATGAAGATCATCTGGCCAAGGTGTGTATGAGCTGGGTGTTTGCACAGGTAGCTCTTCACCCCAAACATCCCACTAGAAAATAGTCCTGCTCACTTTTGCTTTATTATTAAATCGTATGATGAGGCTGATGGAGCCTCTTTGTCCACTGTTGGACACCTAGTTAAAGACCCTTTTTGGGTAGTTCCCATCATGGCTCAGCGGAAACGAATCTGACTAGTATCCATGAGGATGAAGGTTCCATCCCCGGCCTTGCTCAGTGGGTTAAGGATCTGGCATTGCTGTGAGCTGTGGTATAGGCCAGCAGCTATAGCTCCAATTCAACCGCTAACCTGGGAACCCCCATATGCCAAGCATGCAGTCCTAAAAAAAAAAAAAAAAAAAGACCCTTTTTCTATATTGAAGGACTATTTTTCGGTCCTGAGTTGGGTTCATTAACTCATAGACAAGGAATCTGTTGAACACACATTGGGAGAATCCAAGGCAGCAAGACCAGTAGGCAGGGCTGAATTATCACAGAGGATATTTCAGAGACTGAATGTCAGGGACCAGTGGGAAAGTCTGCACTGATTGTCAGCGCTGGGAAAGAAATGAGAGAAATTGATGGCACTGGCTCTTGTGCCCAAATCCTACTAGGGCAGGAAGGTGCAAAAAAGGATTCATACCTCCTCTAGGAGGTGGTGCAAGGTGACCGCTGAGGTCCTCTTAGCCTCGTGAGAATGTGAAATGAGAGCACACGAACAGTGAGAGTTTCTGAACCATGTCATTAGAGGAAGATTGGTAACACGTTGGGCCAAGACTCAGGGCAGAGCCGAGATCCCTTATTCTGGGCAGTAATTAATAATGGAATAAATTACTCCTTAAATCAGATGGTCTCAGAGTAATCCCACAACACAGGATAGAATTGCGTGTCCTCCAGGCCTATCTATGGCCCGGGAGCTCTAGGATACTATAGGTGACCAGCACCTTCATGACGTTTACACTAAATTAGGGGTTAACTTACACACATTCTAACAGCGAAGTCTCCTTGACCTGGTGCTTAGTGATGGTCCCCAAAGGGCAGAGGAGTTTCCCTGAGATTGTTTTCTAGCTGTTGCTCATGGGCCGGTGAGCGGGGTGGGGGGAAGACAGGGAAATGAGCTAGAATAATCTCTAATCACTTGCACCTGCTGCTAAAAGCAACATTAGTTAAGGACGGATATATGGCACACACACAACAGTTGCAGGTCAGCAACCAAATGTATAAATAGACACACCCTAGCTTTTCTGAGAAAATATACAGAAATGTGTAACTAACATGAGGAGGACACCCAACATCCCAGACCTTTCCATTTTCAAATTTTCATGCAACCAGAAGACTCTCAATAGCTACTCAAGACTTCGCCAGGCACTGTCCCCCAAATAAATAATAATAATGAGGTGTGCGAATAGGACTATCCTTATTTCCAAATTTCTCTCTTTTCGATGATAGGAGCTGGAAGACCTGAACAAATGGGGCCTTAACATCTTCAATGTGGCTGGCTATTCACACAACAGGCCCTTGACGTGCATCATGTACGCCATCTTCCAGGTGAGGAAACAGGAGCGAATGTTGGTTCCCCACGTGGATGCGCCCGATGATTTTTTTCCACCCCAGTTTCCTATTCTGATTGCGCTTGTCTTCATTTTGGGACATGCGCTGATTTATTTTCTAATCCATGTTGCTGCACAGGAAAGAGACCTCCTAAAGACATTCAAAATCTCCTCGGACACGCTTGTTACCTACATGATGACGTTAGAAGACCATTACCATTCCGACGTGGCCTATCATAACAGCCTGCACGCTGCCGACGTGGCCCAGTCAACCCATGTTCTTCTTTCCACGCCAGCATTAGATGTGAGTAGTTATGATCCGTTTTGCCTACCTGCCCTTCCTCTTTTAAAAGTACCATGCAGGAGTTCCCGTCGTGGCACAGTGGTTAACAAATCCAACTAGGAACCATGAGGTGGCGGGTTCGGTCCCTGGCCTCGCTCAGTGGGTTAAGGATCTGGCCTTGCCATGAGCTGTGGTGTAGGTCGCAGATGTGGCTCAGGTCCCGTGTTGCTGTGGCTCTGGTATAGGCTGGTGGCTACAGCTCTGATTCAACCCCTAGCCTGGGAACCTCCATATGCCGCAGGAAGCGGCCCTAGAAAAGGCAAAAAGACAAAAAAAAAAAAAAAAAAAAAGTACCATACAACATACAGCATGTGATGTATTTACAGAAATAGTGAAATTAGATGATTGTGCATACTTGAACTGGTTCTTTAAAATATATATTGTGTATCAATTGGATTATTAATACAAATGGATGACATGAGTAGTTACTTTGCTTTCTAATATTAGCGTAACCTTTCCTTTACCTCTCTTACAATTGAAAACTTATTTAATCATCAAGCAATTATTTTTTTGCTTTATCTTTCATTGTATTTCTAGTACCTAATAAGTGTCCAATTCAGCATCTGGTATACAGTCTATCCTGATCAGACAATGCTGATCTGAATGGCCTATACCATTCCAGGCACTGTGAAGAACAGCAGAGAGATATCATAGGAAATGTTTGAGATAGTTCCTGTGAAGAAGGATCCATAGGTTTATTCTCCTAAGAATTCATAAAACTGAATTCTTACGAGGTGAAGAAGTAACTGAAAAATCTGAGGAATTGATAATGTTGAAGCAAAGAGCAGCAGCATCTCATCTTCTAAGACATCTTGCTCCCTCCCTTGCTCCCAATGGCTGCTTCCCTCACAGATTAATGCGTTGGTATATATCGTTATAAGCAGGCCATTTGGTTTCCAGCAGGCCATGTTCTTCCTTGACAGCTGGCAGTGGTGGTCAGGTATTCCCAAAATGTCTAGGCTCACTGCAAGAAGGGACTGGCCATGCCCTATCCAAGCATACCTTTGCAAGTTGAGCTTGGAAGGTGAAGAAAGATTCAACTGACCCCAGCTCTATTGCTTGGGTTCCATGTATTTGGAGAAATCAAATCCAAAAAGCTAAGGCTGTTTTACCCCCCTAAAGGAATGAAACAGCATTATTTTGATGTTTGGTGTAAGTATCACAGGGTAGACCAACACTGTTTCTCAACTCTCCACTGCTGTTGCTTCCTGGGTGGCTAGAAATTGTGCATGCCTGCCACAGATGTTAGAGAAGAGAGAGTGTGAAGTGTCCTTGCATAAACAGATTGATCTGAAGGATCAGAAGGTTTAAGTAATCACAGAGCACGATGAAAGACAGTTCAGCCAGGGAAAAACATTTTAGCCAGAAGCAATGACTAACTAAACAGATACTAGGTTTAAATCACTGTGTACGGTCCGGAGCAGAGGAGGCTTCACGACATGGCATGAAGGAGTTAAGCAACCAGCATTAAGGTCTCACTGCTTAGAAATGTTCTCCACTCTTGTCCATAGCAAACACTGAGTGATTAGGTATTGAATGGATGAATGAATAGATATATGAAAGCTCCCAACTTAAATTTTGCTTTAAGAAAGAATTTCTTGGCCCTCTTAACAAATCTGGAATTTGGCTTTAGTTACTGAGCCTGAAAACATATGAAGGTTTCTGTATCTCAGAGCAGAGCCCCTCTGACTGGCTTCATTGACTGGTAGGTGCTTGTGTGACATAAGCACTGTGCTGCTGTGACCCTTGTCCAAGAAACAAACATCAAGCACCACCTGATCTCTTAGCATGAGCATTGGGCTCATGCCTTCCCGCAGCCTCAGCCTCCTGGCTCCCTGTGGGCATGGGCTCTGGCCATCCTTCCTCTCGCATAAAGACCTGAGGATGCTGGACAGAATCTACCTTTAATTAGCTGAGTATATTGAGACGTTATATACATCGGCAAACCATTTTTCCCCAAAGAAAGAAATAGGGTGCTTTAGTCTGAAAGTGAAGAAGCAGGATCGGCCAGCGGGACATGGAGTTCAATGCACTCATTTTGCTCTGCAGGCCGTCTTCACCGATTTGGAAATCCTGGCCGCCATTTTTGCAGCTGCCATCCATGACGTGGATCACCCTGGAGTCTCCAATCAGTTTCTCATCAACACAAGTGAGTTCACCACTACAACAGTCATCTGAGATAATTGGGTGATTCACTGCTTAATTTCTTTTTCCTCCTGATGTTTTCATTATGGGTAATCATAAGGGTAATAATGAGGTCATCCTTCCATTTCACTCCAACTGGTCAGACCTTTCCTGGATACTGTGTCCAACTAGCAACATCGTTTTTGAGCTGCACGGAGAACTTGGAAAGGGTCAGAGGGGAGCCATAAAAAGTACTCAGTGTTTGGAAAATACAATATGTGAGGAAAGAGTAACAGATGTGGAATTATCCAGTAAGGATAAGGAGAGGCTTGGGAATAACGTGGCAATGATTTTCAGTATTATGCTGGGCTCTTGCTCAGAACGCGATGACCCACTAGTGTCCGACTCTTCTGAGGAAGCAGGTCCAAATGGCTGAGCATGGGAGCCTCCAAATAGAAATAAGACTCCCAAGAAAGTACTAGAATAGTTTTCCACGATTCAGGAGGGAGGGCAGGGTCATGTAAAGTCTCCCACACTGTCTTCTAGCTGCATAGGCTTGATTATGGATTGATCTGTCGTATGGATTGATTTGACTTCGGTGGCCTTCAGGGCTGGTCCAATCTCTGGATCCCCGAGCCCTACTCAAAGCTTTTGTCATGCTCAAAATATTTAGTAGCCACGCTCATGAAAATCCCTGATTTTTCGCAGTTAATGCATCATTTCTAAATGCTGGAAATCTAAAAGTACTTTTACTTCTGAGAATATTGGTTATCTTACTGTGGTCAAGATTATCATCAAGTGCTGACAGTTTTAAAAAATGTTTGAGCTACTTGCTGTACGAGTCCTTGCTGTACTTTATCATCAGCATATTTGAATGACTAGAAGTGAGGTTCATTTTTTTTTAACCTGTTCTATTGAAGGAACATAAACTTTGGGCCACTCCTTGTCTGTGTGGATTCTATCAAGTGGCATTGTATGGGTTTGAATGACTCCATATATATAGGCCAGTTAGCTTCACACAGAAAATGTCTTTCTGCCCAAGCCACGTGCATCACTACAATACCTAAAGCCCACTTACAGATCTGTATCCCTGATCACAAGGAGAACAAGGCCAACGTGCTGAAATAACCTCATATTTTTCCACCACCTTTTCTGAAGATGTAACTTAAAGTACACAGTTTGAGTCATGGTATATAAGGAACAGTATTCTTCAATTAGCAACATATTATCATCACTTGGTGATTATTCTTGGTTAAGAGAAAATGTGGCTTTGTGAGTTTGATGACCATTCTCAGTCTCAGACCTAACAGGATGCCTGTGATTCTTCTGTGTGAAAGGCAGGCTGCAAGATTGTTGTAAAAATGATTGTTTTGTTACCGTATTTACAAAAGCTTTAAAAAGCTCCATTATTTGGACAAAGTGAAATTTTACACTCACACCATTATCTTCTTTGAAAATCCCAAACTCACAATGGATGGAGCTGGGGAGCATATATATATATATAAAAAAGTGAAGTGATGTGAAAACTCTTAATACATTGCATAAAGTTTTGTGGCATTTTCAGTCTATTCTTTTCCAAAGGGCAAAAATGCATGAAGACAGTAAGGAAGCTACAAACTGAGATTAAAAAGGACTGGGGAGTTCCTGTTGTGGCACAGTGGTTAACGAATCCAACTAGGAACCATGAGGTTGTGGGTTCGATCCCTGGCCTTGCTTAGTGGGTTAAGGATCCGGCATTGCCCTGAGCTGTGGTGTAGGTCGCAGATGCGGCTCAGATCCTGAGTTGCTGTGGCTCTGGCGTAGGCCGGCGGCTACAGCTCCGATTTGACCCCTAGCCTGGGAACCTCCGTATGCCGCGGGAGCGGCCCAAGAAATGGCAACAAGACAAAAAAAAAAAAAAAAAAGGACTAGGTCACTATGCTACACAGCAAAAATTGACACAACACTGTAAATCAACTCTAGTTTAATAAAAATAAAACGAAATCAAAAGAAAATTTTAAAAATACGATTTAATTGCTTGGGAATGCCCTTATCTACAATGTCAAATTCTTCACCTAAAGTTAAAAAGGAGAAAAAGGACTTTAAAAGTACTATGACTTTTAATCAGAGAGAAACCTTATGCACTAATATCTTCTCGAAGCTTTTTTTTTTTTTTTTCACTTAGAAACTGACTATTTTTCTTTGTGGAGGGAGACTGTTTTCTCTAAGGGAAAATGACATATGGGTCTTGGTTCCTGAAATCATCTGGAGAGAACTAGATCTGATTTCACACTGAGGTAATGCCATGGTTTGAATTGTCTCCCTTTCTATTAAGTCATCATTTTCCCTTGGTTCATTAGATTCAGAACTTGCTCTGATGTACAATGATGAATCTGTGTTGGAAAACCATCATCTTGCTGTGGGTTTCAAACTGCTCCAAGAAGAACACTGCGACATCTTCCAGAATCTCACCAAGAAGCAGCGTCAGACACTCAGGAAGATGGTTATTGACATGGTAAGAATTTGACCCCTTGTGTTCCTCACTTGCTTTTACTGCTCTCCTTGGTAAACCAAGTTTATGGAGAGTTCTCACTGTCTTTTACCTCAGGTCTTAGCAACTGATATGTCCAAACACATGAGCCTGCTGGCAGACCTGAAGACAATGGTGGAAACAAAGAAAGTTACAAGTTCCGGTGTTCTGCTTCTGGACAACTATACCGATCGTATACAGGTATTTGATGCGAGGCTTTGCTTTAACACGAAGCTGCACCAAACTGAATGAACCAAAAAAAAAAAAAAAAAGAAAACAAAAAGAAAACAAAAAAACTTTACTTGGTTGCATGTCCTAGGTTATTACTAGGGCTTTGGGCTTGTTTTAACAAGCTAAGGAAAATGGACATTCAAGTAGATCCTCTAATTTACGAAGAAAAAACAGAGCCTTATTTATTGAATTGCTTAATTCTAAAAATAAACAGTAAAATCTCTTTGTAATAGAGGATACGTGACTGCTGATCCCAAAATCTCCTGTTTGGATATAAATCCCATTGGCTTGAACTTTGTTAGGTCTGTTTTGGTTATACAAATTGCCCTCAGCTGGTCTCCTCTTTCCACAAGTGGAAAACATGAAGGCATCCACTTTGGGTAATTCTTTGCATTTTTTTCCAAACTGAGGAAAAGAAACCATGGCAGCATCTGACCTCTAGTGTCCCTTCCAGTTGTTTTTTTTTTTACTTCAATGACTTGTCAATCTAAGAAGACACACAAGTCCCTTTGGGGACTCTTATAATGGTAAACAACCAACTCTGTCCAGCACCCCTGTAATCCTGCTTTTCTGGTGCAAACTAAATTATAATGCAACTAAGATGTTCTTGGGTCTGATACCAAGTGTACTAGTACAAGAGGGATACGATGTTCCAATTGTATTTATATCTAATTTTATGGGATTTCCAAAACTTGATGATTTCAGGTCCTTCGCAACATGGTACACTGCGCAGACCTGAGCAACCCCACCAAGTCCCTGGAATTGTATCGGCAATGGACAGACCGCATCATGGAGGAATTTTTCCAGCAGGGAGACAAAGAGCGGGAGAGGGGAATGGAAATTAGCCCCATGTGTGATAAGCACACGGCTTCTGTGGAAAAATCCCAGGTATCTCATCTAAGGTTTTCTAAGTTTCTGGGAGCTGACGGTTGAACTGTGGGACTCCATCTAGTTCCTTTCTTCAATATACACACAAACGTATAAGGACGCAACCATTCATTTAGTTCCATTAAATTCACGACTCCTTTGCCTTCTCCATCCCACTCAATTTTCACAGCGAGGTGAAAAAGCAGTCTTCAGAAACCCATCAATGCTTGGACTGTGCGTCCTCAACCCGTTTAGAGAATTATTGATGACCTTGACCCACCAAGCTGATTTAACCGAATGCTGCGTCTCCTCCATCACATCCTTCTAGGTTTCCCTTAGCTCTGTCTTTCTCCAGGACCTCAATTCATCATCCTTGATTCCTGCACCCTGTCTTTAATTTCTCTCCATAATCACTCACCCTGCCATTGTCGAGTCTCATTCCCACACATGTCTTCTACCTCCTAACTGAAGCCCTGACCTGTGTCCCCTTCCACGGTTGCATCTACACCTCTGAGAACAAGCTGACGTCTTTTGGTTTTGTCCAAAGCGACAAACTCCCTTCATGCCAAGGACTAGGGGATGGGTTGGGGGGGTGGGGGGAACAATACACTGCAAGCAGGGGATGCAGAAATGCCCCTGATGCCTCTAGCTACAAAGTATGTAGCCCTAGAAAGTGCAATATCCTCACAAAGGTTTCAGGGCCAGTTGAGGTCTTCTTTTTTCAGGACAACAGACGGCCTGAGCCAAGGTGGTCATGATTAGGACTGGGCCTCCAGGCCGCCCAAAGCCTTTATCACAAAAGCATTCGAGTGTTAGTGTTTATCCTCTTTCCCTACTACCTTCTACCCCAAATTTACCTAGAGTTGTAATATCAAGGTATCGTTCCTTTGCAATTATTATTGTGTTGCTTTTTAGAGAAATCCAATCCAATGAGTTTAAAATCGGTGAAAGCACTCTGAAAAATCTAATATGCCATAAACATGGGTGAGAACACGAAGTCAGGGCCAATTCAAATACCTTGAGAGTTAATGAGAACAATATATTAATGGACTCATCAATGCCCTTTTGCTCACAACAGTGATGGTTTATATTTTTAGGATGTTCTTTGTGGTTTTCCACACATTTTCACATCTGTTGTCCCACTTGAACCTCTGAAAAGCCTTGTGAGATAAATATAGCAGGTGGTTCCCCAGTGTGTCAGCTATCTTCTTAGTCCAGTTCATTGGCTCCTTAGTGACCCAGCTGCCCCCCACCCAAAGCTCTTTACTCCCCATCACTGTGGACAGGTCTCCCTGTTGCCATGACGTCATTGGTACACCCTGGCGTTTCCCACAGATGGGCTCTGGTGAGCGTTGTCTGAGTCGTCTGGCGATGAAGCCCTTGACTAGATGCTCTTAGGATCTGTAGAGCTCTGTCATCCCAGGCAGGGCCTAGGAAATTAGCAACTGGAGACTGCTTTTCAAAACAGTGCTGAATATTTAGCAGAAGCAAAACAAATGAGGAAAGAAAATGACGGCATTGTGTTTCGCTGATTCAGTTTTCTCTGTTGTCTTGAGCTGGTTTTTTTTCAGATCCTTGAAAATAGGCCCTAAAAACCATTAAGCACACATAACAAAGTAAAAGAGAGGACGGAGGAGTAGGTGGAAGCAAGATAAATATCTGAATCATCCCGAGTCAGGTTCTGGTAGCCAATGCAGATCAGAGATGCCTTGACTGGAATAGGCATTCTGTTTGTTAAGGTGAGGGAAACATGAGAGAAAAGAAGATAGATGGTAGACTGATTAGATGGATGGATGGATAGATAGATAGATAGATAGATAGATAAGGAGTCATACATGACTAAGGTTCTTTGATATAGTATAGCTTTGGTGTAGTAAGTAATTGGCCCAAACCCAGAATGTCAATAAAGGGAAGTTTCCAGCAGTCTGGAAATACAGCTACGTAATGTCCCAGGGGTGTGCATAAGTTGACCTTGTTCATCTACCCCCGAATCCCTCTCCAGCATCTCTCTGGCTCCCCAGATTGTGACAGGGGAATTCCATTCCCTCATTCAACCAGTGCCTATTCTTTCTCTCAACCTGCTCCCACCCCCAAAGTTTCCTGTTTGTCCGACAATGGGGAGGTCAGCGTAAGGCCGCCACGCCAGCTCAAGCAGGATGCAGAGCCCCCGTGTAAATCATAACAGGCCCATAAGCTTCATAGTTCTTCACAGGAACACTAGCAAAGGAACTGCCTAATTGTTTTTATTTGTCCTTCTTTCTCCTGATGGAAATGACTGTGTGCCCTGTGGATGTGAAACAATCGCAGACGTGTCCACAGAGGGGTGTTTTGTTTGTTTAGGGGCTGGGAGGATTTTTCCAGTGCTTTACCTACGTCGTTTACAAACCCAAAACATTCCAAGAACTTGAGACGTCTCAGAGGCGTCTAGGGGCTGGCTCCCTTTCGTTTGAAAACCGCGGCATCTTTTAAAGTTATCAGGGAAAGAATGTTGAGTCAGAGCTCCGTAGACCTGGGGCTTCCTTCTTCAGAGGATGACTCACAGACTCCAAGTAGTGACAAAGTCATTCCCAGCCAGGGTTACATCCAGACTTCTTATCTGGCGCACGTCAGGGGAAAAGTAATCAGCGCTAGTGAGGCGAACACAGGCTTTGGAATCAGACGACGTTGGGATGGAGTCCCAGCGCCACCACTTCCAAGCTCTGTGATCTCCGACCACATAGTTCATCTCAATGAGTCTCAGTTTCCTCCTCTGCGAATGGTGACTCACAGTACTTAGTCTGCGGGGATGGAGAGAGCTAATGTGTAGATTGTAGTCCGTGCAGGACACCCTTGGAGACCGGGTGCTCCAATGATGCAATCCCTGAGCATTGGTCTCCTTGGGTGGTTGTTGCTCTTTCTTTGCCTGCAAACCAGGGCAGCCTGTTTGGCTTCTGTCACAGTCACGGAGGCATAACCTTCTGTTTTCCTCCAGGTGGGTTTCATCGACTACATTGTCCATCCTCTGTGGGAGACCTGGGCGGATCTGGTACAGCCCGATGCCCAGGACATTCTGGATACGTTAGAAGATAACAGGAACTGGTATCAGAGCATGATACCCCAGAGTCCCTCCCCACCGCTGGATGAGCAGAACAGAGACTGCCAGGGTCTGATGGAGAAGTTTCAGTTTGAACTGACCCTCGAAGAGGAGGATTCCGAAGGCCCCGAGAAAGAGGGAGAGGGCCACGGCTATTTCGGCAGCACCAAGACACTTTGTGTGATCGACCCGGAAAATAGGGATTCGTTGGGAGAGACCGGGGTGGACACAGCAACAGAAGACAAGTCCCCGACTGACACATAATCTCCCACGTCGCGTGGAGATGGACATTCCAGCCTTGACAAGCATGCCAGCTGTATGGTAGGGCCCCGCCTGCCACGGGGGCCCGAGGCCTGCACGGGACAAGGGCCGTGGGGCCTTTCCAGTTACTTGAGTTTGGAGCCAGAGTGCAAGACCGTGAAGCAAATAATGGCTCAGGAAATCCCTCGGTTGACTTGCCTTGCTGGCAAGCTTCGTGGTGAGCGGAAGCTTTCTGTGGTACTGGAGGCCCAAGTTCGCATCCCACGACCGAATGGCTTGAAAATGGAAGACACCAAACTGAGAGATTTTTCTGCACTAAGTTTCGGGAATCTGTCCCCTCTAGTGACTGAACTGACTAATAATGTCATTGATAAATCTGCTCACCTGTCCCCTTGTCTGCCAACCTGTGTGCCTTTTTTGTAAAACATTTTCATGTCTTTGAAATGCCTGTTGAATACCTAGAGTTTCGTATCAACTTCTACACAGATACGTGTTCCAAGTTGACATAAACTTTTTTGACTCTTTCTGGGGAAGAAAAAAAAAAAGGGGAAAGAAAACCGTCTTCCTCCTTCTTTCTTGGGCAATATCTTTCACTTGGCTACAGTTTCGTTCACAAATAGAAAGGCTACACGTCTACCCCCATTCAACTGCCTTCCCCTACGGTCCTAGCCGACTCCTCAGTGGCCCTTCTAACTGTCTCTGTTGACCTGCTTTGGACAGGATTTTTCTTCTCTCGTTTCGCTGTTTTTGCTATAAACAGAAAAAAGTCGAGCAAGCTGAGGGGTCGGAAGGGGCAGCCTTGTGGTTCACAGCGTGTAGAACTCAGCTCAGCTCAGGACCCTGCCAGGTCCTGAACCCTCGAACCCACCTCGGGGGCTGCATGATCTCCAACCTGTTCTCTTGCTCCCCTCTTCCCGCTCACACCCGCTCACTCCATTTCCAATTTAATGCTGCCGTCTTTCTCTTGCACTGCCTTCCACGCTAACACTTCCATTTCTGTTTATAACTGTGTATTTATTACTTAATGTACATAATGTAATGTTTTGTAAGTTATTAATTTATATATCTAACATTGCCTGCCAATGGTGGTGTTAAATTTGTGTAGAAGACTCTGCCTAAGAGTTGCGACTTTTCTTGTAATGTTTTGTATCGTGTATTATATAACCTGAACATCGCTTAAGAGAGACATACACCCCCCGCCCCTTGCCAGCGAGGACAGCAGTGGGTCTGCCCTACGCCTTGTCCGAGTTGCTAATATTCCTCAACCCCTTCACCAACCGGTTTGGGAAACAGGATTCTCACGTTAGATACGAAATGGTCTCGATTGAGCTTTTACTTTTGTATAGTTCAACAGGGGTAGAGAGCCATGGGACATGGTTTTACCCCTGTTCTACCCAAATCCATATACATGCGTTGGGTTTTAACTGGGTTCTACTATAATTGTGGCTTTTCAGTTTAACACGAAACACTACATTTGGTTTAACAAGCAACTCACCGATGGTTCACCTGTCTCCAAACTACTGACTTTGCAAAGAAAGCCTCCTACTGGCTGTTAAGCAGAAATGTCATGTTCCCATTAATTTCAAAAGGAAATGATAATACAATGTGAATCTTATAATGTGAACTGACATCATAAATTATGCCAATGTGAAGCTTCTGATAACACTTGTTAGGCCTCTGACTGGCTTCAGTCTCCGTCTGTAAAATCTGTTTCATGCTTTCAGTTCAGCCTTGTGACTCAGTAGTTACAGAAATGGCACAAATGTGCATGACCAGTGGGTTTGTATGTCTACGAACACTGCATTATTTCAGGTGGACATTTATTGTTTTCCAAAGTTCCTCACAATGTATGTTATAGTATTATTATTATATATTGTGCTCAAATGCATTCTTAAGTGACTTTTCTATGAGGTGAATAAACAAAAGCATGATTAGATTTTCTGTAGGTCCCGTTATTTCGTGGTTAGTTCTGACGCAGTAAAGCGGACCTTTTTCTCTCTTCTCTCCTACTGTACCCCGCAATGATAACCAACCACTTTGCCTGGCTGACATCACAACTGAAGTTTCATAATCTGTGTCCAGAAAGTCCCCCGGCTTTGGAACATTTATTTTCTTAGCAACTGTTCAACTAGCTCAATAGTGCGGGAAGGGAGATGGTGAATTAAAAGAAACAAAACCACTTGAAGAATCTGAAGAGTTTAATCTACTAGATAAATAAAGGGAATCTCCAACTTGGCTGGGTCCTCTAGAAATATGAATCACAGATTCACAGAACATTAGCTTAATGTAGTCAGATGGTCCCACTGATTCATTTGACACATGAAGAGTCTGAGGTCCAAAGAGTCATCCTAAAACACAAAGCAAGGAGGGCTGGCTGAATCTCATGGCTATCCCAACCATTCATGGAGTCTCCTGTTGATCATTTGGTTGTGCATTTCATTCTGGAAAGAACTGTGTAAATATCATAAGCCAAATAGTGCTTTGTTGAAATATTAAAGTCAGCTTTAAAAAAATTATCTTGAGGAACGTGTGTGTATGTGTTGAGAAAAGCTGCAAAGAAACATCAGCAGATGGCTCATGGTATTTTTACCATGGGGGAAGTGGTTTACGAACCAGGAAGAGGGTCTGCTCTAGAAGAACTCCACTCAATAAACTGAAATTACTGTATTTCTTTTTAAAGATGTTTGAAGATGAGCCACGGTGGCAGAACGAGCTTGCCTGCTGGTTCCAGAGCTAATATTTATAGCTCTTTGTCACCATCCTTGATTTCTGATTGCACCCCACCATGTCTGAGCTTTTGCAGATTGAGTGACAAAATGAATTGGTTAGAATAGCCACAGGTGTGACTTTAAAATATCTAGGGCTATAAATACTTATAAATATTTGCAGGTCTGTTTCTACAGAATCGTTCTTAACCTTTGCTGAACAATTAGAACCATCTGAACAAATATTTTTAAAAATACTGATGGTTGAGCTCCACGCTCACTCCCAGATTTATGTTTGAATTGGTCTTGGTTGGAGCCCTGGGCGTCATATATTTTAAATTCTCCCCAGGTAACTCAAATGTGTGATGTGAGTGGAGAATCACTGTTCCGGAAGGAAGAAGCACACGTGTAGCTAAGGCTTTTGTCTTAGTCCATTCAGGCTATGGTAACAAAATTCCACACTGTGTAGTTTAAAAGCAGCAGGAATTTATTGCATAGATCTGGGGGCTGGAAGTTCAAGATTAACATACGAGCCAGACCATGTCCTGGTGAGGGCCCGCTTCATGGTGGATAGCTGGTGCCTTCACACTTGCGTCCTCAGGATGGAGGGGCTGAAGCTCTCTCTGGACCCTCTTTTATAAGGGCACTAATCCCACTCGTGAGGGCTGCACCCTCATGATTTAGCACCTCCTAAAATACCTCCTAATACTATTATCTTCGGGGTTTGGAATTTCAACATGTAAATATGGGGGAAACACAAACATTCAGAGCATAACAGCTTTCTTTCACCCCAGCTGTTCCTCACACATTGTGCACTCCACCAACAAAAGGGGCTGGTTCAAGCACAGAGATGGGAGAAGGGATCAGATATGAGTAAGACGGACCTCTGCACTCCAGGAGCTTACAATCTCTCCTGTTGCTCAACACTTGCCTTCCAGATCGTAAAATCATAATGAGGTTCTTAGGAAAACCACAGTGAAGATCAACCTGAAAGAGGGATCATCTTCTGATTCCAACAACTAGACCATACGTGTAATCATCCTCCCACCTGATGACAGGGAGCTACTGCAGAAGCAGAAGTTACCATGGCATCATGGCCAAGACCAAGGGTGATAACTTATGCTTAATAAAATGTATAGGAGCTGAAAGCTGATTTATAGACTTCAAGAACTGTCAGAGTCAGAAACACACACACACAAACACACACACACACACACAGAATGGTATTTCCCTGACATATTCCCACAGGCTTATTTTGACAAATAAATTGGGGGCCATGGTAATTCTAAGTCCACTAAAGGAAGCCTAACAGAGGCCAAATGAAGAGGGGGAGGAATTGATTTGGGAGCCAAGTGGCCTGGGTTCAAATCCTAACTCCCTCATTTACTACCTGTATAACTTTAAATCAGTCAGTCACTCTTCTCTCTGGGCTTCAGTGTGATGGGGATTATAAATCTGTCAGATGGGGAAAATAAACCCAGGGCTTTTTCTACAATTTCATTGTTCCCTGTCTGAGACTCATGTCTTTGTAGTGATGAAGTCAATGATTGTATGAGCCTTAAAACCTGTGAACCAAGATGGTCCTGGCCGGCTGGCAAATCCCATTTATCAACCTGTAATTTGGCCAGCAGGTGCCCTTTACTAAGAATTCTCCAGCCTGGTTATCTTCTATATCCATCAAGACTCAGAGCAGGTGACCTCCTATAAGATGCTCCCCGATCCCTGAGGTTGGGATAAGGATCATTTTCCTGAGACCCCAGAACATCTCGTGTTTTACATCTAAAATTGTGTACACTTGGAGTTCCCGTCGTGGCGCAGTGGTTAACAAATCCAAGTAGGAACCATGAGGTTGCGGGTTCGGTCCCTGCCCTTGCTCAGTGGGTTAACGATCCGGCGTTGCCGTGAGCTGTGGTGTAGGTTGCAGACGCGGCTCGGATCCTGCGTTGCTGTGGCTCTGGCGTAGGCCGGTGGCTACAGCTCCGATTTGACTCCTAGCCTGGGAACCTCCATATGCCGCGGGAGCGGCCCAAGAAATAGCAAAAAAAAAATTAAAAAAAAAAAAAGACAAAAACAAACAAAAAAATAAAAATAAATAAAATAAAATAAAATTGTGTACACTTGAGCAAGTCCCTTAACCCCCCTGTGCCTCAGCTTTATCATCTCTAAATTGGGGATAATGGTAGTGATACCTAGCTCATAGTGGGTTATGTGAAATCCATAAGCTGACATACATAAATTTCTAAGAAATATTACTATTAACACCTAATACTACATACTTAAACTCGGTTTGTGTCTTTCCCAAAAGAATATAAGTCAATGAATTCAGAAGCTAGACTTTATTTCCTTTTGAACTCCCAGTGCCTAACCCAATCTCTGAAGTAAATACACATTTGTCAAACTGAATAGAACCAAGTAGTTTTGTGAACGAGTAAGATATGACCACTAGCCTGAGGTTCTCCAAACCCAAAAAAAGGTGTTGGTCTCAGAGCCCTGGAATGATGAGACGCACAATTTCAGAACCAGTTTCTTCAGAGATCTTCTGGTCCCCTTTCCATTTATAATTAAAGAAACCGAGGTCCCCAAGATGGACAGTGACCAGCCTGAGATGACTGAGTGTACTAGTGCCTAGGGCTGCCACAAAGGTATGCCACACGCTGGATAGTTGAAACAACTGAAATTTATTGTCTCACAGTTCTGGAGGCTGTAAGTCCAAGATCAAGGTGTCAGGGTCAATTCCTTCTGAGGGATGTGAGGGAGAATCTGTTCAGACCGGTCCTCTTGCTTCTGGTGATTTACTGATGATCTCTGGCATTCTTAGCTTGAAGAGGTAGCACCCCAGTCTCTGTCTTCATGTCCACATGATGCTCTCTCTGTGTCCCACTTTCCCCTTTTCATAAGGACACCAGTCATATTGGGTTAAGGGACCACCCTACTCCAGCATCACGTTAAGTAATACATCTGCAACAACACTGTTTCCAAATAAAGTCACATTCTGGGATATGGGGCAGTGGGGGTTCCATATATACATTTGAGGGGGATAGCATTCAACCCATAACACACAGTTACTCACCAGAAGATTCCCTGATTCCTTCCACAAGGATTATTCAGCAACAACATAACCCATTCAGCTTCTCTGCCCCTAATTTTCCTCTATAAAATCAGAGGAACGGACTGTGTGTTTGAATGGGCACTGTTCCGTTATAAAAAGCATAATGCTCTATACCAAGGTGTTTTTGTTTGCTTAAGGTCTTTCTGAGTTCTTTAAACAAATTAATTATTTCCTTGGTGTAGCTAGGAGTTCCCCAGAGGGACCAGGGAGAAAGGAAGCAGGGCCTTGGCATAATAGGACAAATACACCCAAGGATTCAAGAGCCTTAGGATCTAAAGGGAAAATGATTCCAATTTAAACCTCTGCTTTTCTACTTCTTAGCTATGTAACTATGTGCAAGTACTTAACCTCTTCAAGCCGCAGTTGTATCCTCATTAAAGTGAGGAAAATAACAGTTACTGCTTCATGATGTTTTTATAAAGACTAGTAAATAATGAATGCATCTGCTATGCATGTGTCTACACCCCAATGTTCATAGCAGCACTATTCACAATAACCAAGACAAGGAAGCAGCCTAAATGTCTATCAACAGAAGAATGAATAAAGAAGATGTCATATATATCATAATAACAGTACCCATGTCAAAGATTATTGTGACATATGATATATATATAAGTAAATATGCAATAGAATATTACTCAGCCATAAAAAAAGAATGAAATAATGCCATTTTTACCAACATGGATGGGCCTGGAGATTATCATACTCAGTGAAGTAAGTCAGAAAGAGAAAGACAAATACCATATGATATCACTTATATGTGGAATCTAAAGTTTGACACAAATGAACATATCTACAAGACAGAAACAGACTCACAGATATGGAGAACAGACATATTGTTCAGGAGAAGGGGTGGGAGGGGATGGATTGGGAGTTTTGGATTAAAAGATTTGTAGAGAATGGGTAAAAAACAAAGTCCTATATAGTACAGGGAACTATATTCAATACCCTGTGATAAACCATAATGGAAAGTAATATGAAAAATAATATATATATATATATAAAGGATCACTTTGTTGTACAACAAACTACTACAACAGTGTGAATCAACTCTACTCCAATAAAAATAAATTTAAATATATACATACATACTTTTAAAAAAAATCCCCTTCTGTCTTTGAAAACATAATGCAGCAGTACATTTTGATTAAGTTAATGTTCTGTAAATCAAGCTCTGGTTCATCTAGATTTTTCTACAGACACCTCAAGATTCCAAGAGAATATGTGCTCTCACTCAAACCCTCCAACAAAGGACTATGCTGACACTGATAGGCTCATGAAAGTGGAAGGAAATGTATAAATTGATTAACTCATGCTCTTTCGGTGCTGTGGAATTCCTCAAAAATATGCCTGACTGAAAGCTGCCAGGGACGTTGAACCCAGCAAGACTCTTTCTAAGTGATGAAAATTGTTAGATTTCTGAGCTCAAATTTCATTCTTTTAGATCACCCTCTCCGGTTTATTGTTTTCCCTCTGTAGCCAAATAATGTATAGAATTCCTCTTCTAATTTCTAGTACCAGTTGAAAATAGGAGCCAAACTTTCAGAGTTTGAAACTATGTGACCTTGGGAAAGGTTATATAAACTTTCTGTGTCTTAGTTTCCTTATCTGTAAACTAGAAGCAATAATAACAGTACCTATGTCAAAGGTTATTGTGAAAATTACATGAATTCAGGTTGTGCAGTATTTAGGATAGTGTCTGTCCATCAGGTCATATACTTTAACAAGCGCTAAGTATATAGCTACAGGTAGCCTGGTTTCTATATCATATTTCTTTCAACCACTTTCCATTGGACTTAAATTCACCATTCCAGCCTAATTATCCTGGGTTTGCTCACACTGACAGTGCTTTCTTAGGATGAGGGTCCAGAAGCACCCGATTTCAGTCACATTGGAGTGCAGTGTGACTCTTGCTCTTCTTTGTTCTGGGCACTGATCCATAGCCCAGATCGTGTTCATTTGGGAAGAAGTCAGTGACTCACCCTGATGATTCACTAGGTGCGTCCTAGCAGACCAGCCCTTCGCACCTTTTCACAGGGACCACTGTGAAATCATGTCTCCTCCATTCTGTGCTTGTAGAATTGAATTCATGAGGCCCAGTACATCATTTACACTTTACTGATTGTTTTATCTGAAAAAACCAGTGAAGTATAGAAAAGAGGGTTTTCAGTTTCAGTGTCAGACCAACCTGTGTGTCAATCCCTGCTCCACTACTTTGGAGACCTTTGAGAAGGTCCTTAATTTGTTTGATCTTCAGTTTCCTTTTTCTGTAAAATGCAGAAATGATATCCATATCAAAGGATGGTTTAGAAAGACTAAGTGGAGTTCCCAAGTGGTAGCTCAACAGTGACAAACCCAACTAGGATCCATGAGGGTGTGGGTTATAGCCCTGGCCTCCCTCAGTGAGTTAAGGATCTGGCATTGCCATGAGCTGTGGTACAGGTCTCAGATGCGACTCGGACTTGGTGTTGCTGTGGCTGTGGTGTAGGCCAGCGGCTGCAGTTCCGATTCAACCCCTAGCCTGGAAACTTCCATATGCCACAGATGTGGCCCTGAAAAAAAACAAAAACAAAAAAAGGAAAGAAAGACTAAGCAACATCACTCATCACTTTCGCACAGTCTGGTACATTCAGAGTTATAATAAATGAGAATTATTAATAATATTAAAACCCTCCTTTGATGATTAAATGAGACATCATATGTGTGGGAAAAAACTTAATGTTGTTCATTTCAATCTCAAAACCAACATTACTTTTAGCCTAAAAACAATTTCAAATTCTTTTTTTAGAATATTAAAGTTCCCAGACGGGGGGGTCAAATCCGAGCTGCAGCTGCTGGCCTACACCACAGCCACAGCAATGTGGGACCCAAACCATGTCTGCAATCTACACCGCGGCTCACAGCACCACTGCATCCTTAACCCACTGAGTGAGGCCAAGGATCAAACCTGCATCCTCATGGATAATAATCAGATTTATAACCTGCTGAGCATTGGCAGGATCTCCAATTCTGAATTCTGATTATGATGACCTATTAGCTAAGCACCCACCCCTACCCCAGCATCTGCAATCTATATCTTTGATAACCGTGGAGTCTGTATTTTAATTTACATTTTTAGTAAAAAAATGTTATCCAACACAGAGGTGTGTTAAACTCCCAGTAGTCTTCTAGATCAACATCGATCCATTTGTCAGTGTTTCACCGCTGGTCAGTCAATTACAAATCCACCTAGGGATACCATCTATAAATTCGCCTATGTGCAAAAAATCACATCAGGAAAAAAATATGTTCAAAGACTTTTCTGAGATTCAGACCTATCGTGCAAAAATATGGTATAACCCACTAAACCCTAACTAACCGAGAAAAGCAACTATTAGAGAATGACTTATTGTTAGGAACTTTGTGCTAGTTACTTTCCTCTCAATAAGCTCCAAACCATCTATTCATCTATTCTAGAATTATTAATAATCTATTTCAGAATTTTTCATGAGATCAATGTCATGCTTGCTAATCCTGTACTGATGGGTTTTTATCTTTCTTTGTAAAGACTGGGATGATACTGGTCTATCACACCCCCCCCCCAAGACCTATGACATATTTCGTGTTCTCTCTGATTTCTCAAAGATCACCAATTATGAGTCAAAAACCCTTTGGCAAGTCCTTTTAATATCCTGGGAAATGATGCACCTAGAGACGTAAAACCACTCGAAGAACAGGGATGCTTTTCTAACACCTCTGTGCTTTGTTTGGCAAGTCTAGCAGAAGAGTGTGGGCAAGAAGAGCAGGAAGGGCTGTGTGCCAGGAGGAAGGAAGAGCACCTGAAAAGAGGAGAGATACAAAAGGTATCATTGAAGCCCTTTCATATATATGCATGCATGGAGTGCATATTGTGGGCCAGATGCTCAGCTAGACCTCGGAGAACGAGAGATATTTCAGTGAATAAAAGCCCTATTCTCATTAAATAATGTAGTTAGACAAATAATCGGAAAAAAAAATTTAAAGTAAGTGTGTTATGAGGAACTGATATCAGTTCTCCAAAGGATGAAAATATAGTTCCAGGAGAGTAATTAAAAATAATCACCTGGACCTATTAGTAAGGAAAAAGGGGAAGGATGCACTTCATGATTGTAAAAACAACTTGTGTCAAAGGCCTGTAGCAGGGGGTGCAGAATGCCCTCGAGGACCTGAAAGAAGACCAGTTTGACTTGAGCTAGTGGAACAGTAAGTAATGAGGCTGGTGAGGTGGGCACAAGCCAATTCTCACAGAGCATTTTAAGAATTTTGCTCTTTCTTAAAAACAATGAGAACCCACCAAAAATTTTCAGCAGGAAGGCGATATGATCAGACATGATTTTTGGCACAATCATTCTGATTACAGAGTGGTGGGCAGATCCTGAGGGACAATTAAAAAATGTGGGAGACAAGTTAGCAGGTGATTGCTGTTGTCCAGCAAAAATGAGACCATAGCTTGGACAAGGATAAGGCTATAGAGGTGGAGAGAAATGCAGGAACATGGCATTCAGTGTTGAATTTATACATCTTGGTGATGAATGATATTAGAGAAGAAAGCAAGAGAAAAGACTGAAGAACAAATCCCAAGGTTTTGGCTTATGCAAATGGAAAGATAGTGAAGTCGTTTTCTGAAGAAGAAAAAAATAAAGGAACACTAGAGAAGAACACTGCAGGGGAAGCATGATTCCAGTTTGGGGGTGCCTTGATTTTTGGTTTGGTCATATTTGTGACATCCAAGTGGATCATATTCATCCAAGTCGACTATGACACTTTGGAACTCAAAGAAGCTAAAATGTACCCATAGATCATACGTATGGTAGTTGAAGCCATGGGACATCCTAAGGAGAGGACTGGGGACAGGACAGCCCTTGAGGAACTCTGCTGTTCAGTGACAGAATATAAAATGGGCCAGTAAAAAAAGAATGAGAAAGACAAATCAAAGAATACGGGGAAGGGTATCAAGAGAATCCGGTGTCTAAGGAGGCTAAAGGAAACATGTTTTCATAAGGAAGTGGCCCCACAATATTGACTTCTGCTGAGAGAGGAAGTAAAAAGCAAAACAAAACTATTTATTTTTATTTAGAATTATGGATATTACTGGTGAACCTAGAGAGATCAATTTTCAGCGAAGTGACAGCCCAATAGCCAGTTTTCAGTGAAAAAAAGAGTAAGGAGGAGGTGAAAAAATGGAGGCAGTGAGACCAGACAAGAAGCTCCGTGCTGACGAGGGAGAGTAAGAGGAATTGAGAGAAGGAAGATAGAGGGATCATTGACAATGTCTGCTTAGGAAGGCAGAGTGGTGTGGTCCAAAGCACTGGTGGAGGGACTAGTATTGGAAGAAAGGCAACTTTCTCCAATATACCAGAAAAGGAGGGGTACAGGTATAAGTGGGCTTATGAATTAGGTGAAGGAAAGTTGAAAGAATTTCTTCTGGTATTTCTTATTTTCTTTCAACAAAAGAACGTTGGTCCTTTCTCACTCAGATTTCCTTTTTTTTTTTTAAAGGGCTGCTCCTGAGGCATATGAAAGTTCCTAGGCTAGGGGTCTAGTCGGAGCTGCAGCCACTCGCCTACACCACAGCCACAGCAACACCAGATCCAGCCGCATCTGCAACCTACAGCACAGCTCACGGCAATGCTGGATCCTTTAACTCAGTGAACGAGGCCAGGGATCAAACCTGAGTCCTTGTGGATACTAGTTGGGGTTGTTACCGCTAAGCCACGACGGGAACTCCCCTTACTCAGATTTCTTATAACCAAGAGGAACATTTGGTTAAAATCAAGTTAAAGCACTTTCAGAGGATACTAAAGGAGCTCAACTATCCAATTATTGGAGGGAAATGAGAGCGTTAAGCTTGAAGAAATGATAACTCCACTTAAAGAAGGGAAATAGAAGCAATGTTTAAATACAAAAGCGATTTTTATGTAAAAAGAAAATAAGTTTGTTTTTAATTACAGTAAGAGTGGAATCTAGGCCAACAGAAGTTATGGGAAGGCTTCTCAGGAATCAGATTTATGACAAACTGGATTTTCTAAGTGTTCTTGTTACCCAAAGATGGAATATTATGATCAAAGACATGGTGAATTAAAGACGCCATAAGTGGTTGTTCAAGGAGACTTTACTTGCTGGGGCTGATGCAAGAGGAGACTCAAGTACAAGATGGGAGGCTGGATGGTGGGAGTTTCTATTTCCTGGACTGTTTTTCTCTCCTTTACAGCATGAAAAGCATTTTTCTTTTTTCCTCTTCAGCACGAAGTTCATTCTCCCTGAGAAGACAGAAAGATGGAAAATAGAAAGTGAGAATTATCAGGCTAGTGTTTCCCTGTGAATTCTATTACCTCTACACTATTGACCAGCTGTAAGACTACTCCGTCCCTCCTTGATGTGTTTGTGTGCGTGTGTCTGTGTGTGTGTCTGTGTGTGTGTGTATGTGCACGCACACATGCCCATGAATGTTTTGCATGGCTTGATTTTCGTCAGATCTTCGAATACCCCTTCTTTTGTCCTCAGCAATTTCCACCTAGCCTATTCTCATTGATTTCTTGCTAAGCATATAATCATGTTCATCAAATAATTTTCTTGATTCTTCTCTTACAGTCTCAAACATTTGTATTCATCCTGGGGAAGGTTGTTCCTCCTTCTATCATTTTTTTATATTATAAACTGAGCTCCTCAGAGAGCCTCCTTATGTCGTAATATGAGTTTTTCTCATTTCTTTCCTAAAATCCAGGAATAATGACCATTCGGATAGCACTTGATAAATGTTTGAGTATCCATCTATAGGCATCATTGCGTTTGATTATCACAAAGACTCCTGAGACACAAGCTATGTGCCATAAGCTCCAACAGCATCACCACTACCATGGTCACTACCCTAATCATATCCCCCAACTCTATTTTAAAGATAGAAGCCCAGAGCAGGCAAGGGCCTCAAGTCATTCTGCTGGACAGCTGAAAAAGCAGAGACTCAAACTGAAATCCAAGTTCGTTCTACATGTAAAGCTGCTGCCTCAGAACTTGTGCCCTCAGCTACTATAAATTTGGAGTGGGCATGGTCACTTTCTTTAAAACTGCCTGCTATTTCCTCCTGAATGAGCTTTTCCTCTTTGGTTGTGATTACACGGAATTGCAGTTCCCGTCATTACCTCCTTAGTTATTAAGAATGTTTATTGAATTATTGAATGAACTTTATGAAATTCTCTTGAATATTAATGTTTGTTAGGTAGTCTCAGCCATCTCCTTGGAGTCAAATTATTCTGCCTCTCTTGAGCAGAACGGTCCCACTTTGACAGCACATCCAACATTTCAGTCTGTCAAGAACTATTTACTGAGTACCTGACAGGCCAAGCACTGTCTGGGCCTTTAGAATAGATTGGTGAAACACCAAAGAAATACATAAATCATGTAGTGAAATATTAATAAAATAATTGCAAAAATACGTGTAAGTCAAGTGAATATTTGTCCTTTTTTGCCCTTTGTTAGCTCTTTTTCTCCCCTTTGTTAGGACTTTTTCAGTTAAAATGACAAACCTACCCTAGAAACATGTCTTTAACATACTACAACTTTTCCACAATGTACCTTGCTCTCTTAGAAATCACCTTATCCATTTCAAAGGCACCAAGAACCTTAATTAGAAAAGAACTTTGATGGAGTTCCCGTCGTGGCTCAGTGGTTACGAATCTGATTAGGAACCATGAGGTTGCAGGTTCAATCCCTGGCCTTGCTCAGTGGGTTAAGGATCCAGCGTTGCCATGAGGTGTGGTGTAGGTTGCAGACACGGCTCAGATCCCATGGCTTTGGCGTAGGCCGGTGGCTACAGCTCCGATTAGACCCCTAGCCTGGGAACCTCCATATGCCATAGGAGCGGCCCAAGAAATGGCAAAAAGACAAAAGAAAAGAAAAGAAAAGGAAAGAAAAGAACTTTGAAATTAGCCAGTCTGATATGACTCAAATTTGAAAGTGCATACAAATCAACTTGGAATCTTATTAAAATGAAACTTCTGAATCAGTAGAACTTGGATGAGGCTTCTATTTCTTAGCAAGCTGCTGGTACATGGGTAATACTTTGAATATCAAAAATCTAGTCCTCTGGTTTACAACTAGGAGTGTCCATCAGAGTACCTTCCTTTTGTAAAATACAAATTCTGGATCAGACTTTAGCAGGAACTGAGACATACAAAATTTAAAAAGGCAGTCTCAGATTTTCACTTTCAGTTAACATAAATTAACTGGGTTTATCATCCTGCCTGAAACAACCAAGAGAAAAAAAACTTGACAGGATTTCCCATGGTGGTTCAGAGGTAATAAACCCGAATAGTATCCATGAGGATATGAGTTTGATCCCTGGCCTCTCTCAGTGGGTTAAGGATCTGGTATTGCCATGAGCTGCAGTGTAGGTTGCAGACAGCTTGGATCTGGCTTTGCTGTGACTGTGGTGTACACCAGCAACTGCAGCTGCAATTCAACCCGAGCCTGGGAACTTCCATATGCCATGGGTGCGACCTTAAAAAAAAAAGATTTAAAAAAATTTGATAAATATGATATAATAATTTTCAAAACCCCAGGCATTAGTCTATGAAGGAGAGTGATCTATTTGAAACAGGAAACAGGTGAAGTGAGCTCAACAATCTCCCTTGAAAGAATATCCAAGCCATGTAACCCAAGCAGAGCCCAGCTGACTCCCTGAGTTGAAGAGATAGAGCTGAAAGTCAGGAGAGAACAAGGTGACTGGAATTCTCAGGATAGAGTATCAGAAAGGAGAGAGAGAACTTCAGAGTCTGCAGAAAGCCCTTCTCAGGTATATGGCAAATACTGATCAGCACGTACCTATGAGAAAACCAGCTAAAGCAATAAGAGTTTTTGGGACAGATAAGAGATAACAGTGCCCTGTGCTCACATGGAGTTGGAGAGAGTGCCTGTACCTACCAGCCAGACTGGAAAATCTCATGATTCATGGGGCATTACTTAGAGTACTCAGGAATAACTGCCTCAGGTAACAAATAATTAGCCTTGATTGAAACACTGCCCTAGTCTAACCTAATAAATCTTAAAAAGAAAGACCATAAGATCAAAGTGTTTTCAAGTAACTTAACTCCATCACAGAAAAAGCTCAAGAATATTTATAAGAATACAAATTATCCAGCACCAAACAAGGTAAAATTCAAAATATGTGGCATCTATGAAAATTTGTCAGGCATGGGAAGAAGTAAGAGAATATAACCTGCAATGAGGGGAAAAACCAATCAAACAAAATTGACTTTCAACTGGCAGAAATGTTAATATTAGGAGATTAGGATGCAATTGAAGCTGTAATCTATATGTTCAAATGTTGAGAGATAAGAAAGCCATAAAACTTAAGCTACATTAAGTAGGATTAACAGCAGATTAGACATTACAGAAGAAAAGATTAGTGAACTGAAAGGCGTAAGAATGAAAAGTATTCAAAGTGAAACACAAAGAATGGAGAATTAAAAAAAATATGAATCAATCACCACTATGCTTTGGGACAACTTCAAGGGCTAATAATTTGTAGTTGGAGTCCTGGAGGAAGGGGGAGAGGCTCATTAAAATCTTTTAAAATATGTGTTTTGGAAAATTTCCAAATTTGATGCAAACTATAAGCCCACAAACATAAGAAGCCCAAGAAAAAGAAACTTGAAGAAAACAACATCAAAGCATGGCAGAATCAAACTGCTTAAAACCAGTGATAAAAAAAGTCTTAAAAGCAGCTAAGGCAGGTGGGGCAGGAAATTTGGTTATGTACCAATGAACCAAGACATACATGTCAACCGATTTCCTGTAAGAAATAATAGAAGCAAGAGGACAATTGAACAACACCTTTAAAGTGCTGAAAGAAAAACTGTAAATCAAGAATTCTATACCAAGTGAAAATACCTCTCAAAAATGTTCGCTTTCCCAAACATACAAAAGTCGAAAGAGTTCATGGCCAAGAGACTCACACTAGAAAAAGGTTTAAAGGAGTTCCCGTCGTGGCGCAGAGGTTAGCGAATCTGACTAGGAACCATGAGGTTGCGGGTTCGGTCCCTGCCCTTGCTCAGTGGGTTAACGATCTGGCGTTGCCGCCGTGAGCTGTGGTGTAGATTGCAGACACGGCTCGGATCCTGCGTTGCTGTGGCTCTGGCGTAGGCTGGTGGCTACAGCTCCGATTAGACCCCTAGCCTGGGAATCTCCATATGCCGTGGGAGCGGCCCAAGAAATAGCAAAAAAAAAATAAAAAATAAAAAATAGAAAAAGGTTTAAGGAAATCCTCAAGCAGATAGAAAAAGAAACCAGATGGAAACTTGGATCTACACCAAGAAATGAAGAACCCCAGAAATGGCAACTAGATCAGTCAATATATACTTTTTACTTATTTTTAAAAATTCTCTTTAAAATATAATTGACCCTTTAAGCAAAAATGAAAACAATGTAGCATGGACTTTATAAGATATAAAAAAGCAAAACGAATGACAACTATCATACGAATATCAAGAGTGAAGAAATGGAAGCATGCTACTGTAAGTATTTTAAACTATATATTTGTATTTTTAAAAAAAGAAGATCTTTAGATCAATTAGTCCAAAACCAGTGTCATCATTTTTGTCAGCAAACCTTTAGCATTTATCCAGCTTAAAGCTAACAACTTTTTTTTATATCAACACCTTAATTTTTCCAGAAGGACATTTTGTTATCAGTGTATTTTGGAGAATGTACAAGGATGACACATTGCTAAAAAGCTTTATATTTGATGGATAATAATAGCGAAAATGTATTAAAGTTTTACATATATAACAACTCATCTAAATCTTACCACAGCCCAACAAGCCAGATGCCTTTTTGAGCCTGATAAAGACTTTAGAGATGAGAGAACTAAGATACAAGGTAATAAAGCATGGAGAGAGGACACAAACACAAGAGTTCAGACTTGGAGTCGGCAAACTTAACCACTGCACATACTGCCCTCCCTTTTAGTTTGTTTATTTTTGTTTTCTAGGAATTTCTATTTGTTACAATATTCTAAATTAAAAATTGTGTGTATGTGTAGCACATCTTCCTAATCCAATCATCTGTCAATGGACATTTGGATTGTTTCCATGTCTTGGCTTTTGTGAATAGTGCTGTAATGAACATGTGGGTGCATGTGTCTTTTTCAAGGAAAGTTTTGTCCAGGTATATGCCCAAGAGTGGGGTTGCTGGGCCATATGGTAGTTCCGTGTATAGTTTTATAAGGTACCTCCATACTGTTCTCCATAGTGGTTGTACTAGCTTACATTTCCACCAACAGTGCAGGAGGGTTCCCTTTTCTCCACACCCCCTCCAACAAATGTTATTTGTGGACTTATTATGATGGCCAATCTGACTGGTGTGAGGTGGTATCTCATAGTAGCTTTGACTTGCATTTCTCTAATAATCAGGGATGTGGAGTATTTTTTCATGTGCTTGTTGGCCATCTGTATATCTTCCTTGGAGAATTGTCTGTTCAGGTCTTTTGCCCGTTTTTCCATTGGGTTGTTGGCTTTTTTGGTGTTGAGTTGTATAAGTTGCTTGTGTATTCTAGAGATTAAGCTCTTGTCAGCTGCATCATTTGAAACTATTTTCTCTCATTCTGTAAGTTGTCTTTTTGTTTTCTTTTCAGTTTCCTTTGCTATGAAAAGCTTGTCAGTTTGATTAGGTTCCATTGGTTTATTTTTGCTTTTATTTCCGTTGCTTTGGGAGACTGACCTGAGAAAACATTTGTAAGGTTGATGTCGGAGAATATTCTGCCTATATAACAATAAAAAAAGCAAGAAAACCCAAACTTAAAAAAAAAAATGTGTGACTTCACTCGACGCATCTAACATTAGGAGCCTTGATTGTTTCTTTCAAAATATTATTTGGGGCTTGTTCTAAAAACCAACTCAACTTATTCTTTCCATATGCACACACATATATGTATGTATAGTGTTGGGGAAAAAGGGATTTAAAATGACAGTCTTTGACCTCACCGAGCCCATAGCTAATGAGGCTGGAGGCAGGTAAGTGAACTTTTCCTTACTATGCAGTGGGGAAAGTACGCAGTTAGCAGAAAACAGAGGGTGTTATGAAATCAGAGAGAGAAGCTTTCGCTAGGTTTCCTTAAGGAGGTGGAAGAGCTGTGGCAAGTATTCTGGGAAAAGCTGAGTAAAATTCTGCAATTGCTTCACAGTTTAGTCTGTCTTTTAAGATTTGATTTAAATCAAGCATGTCTGTGCTTGGCAAGCTTGTGCATGTGTGTGTGCTGGCCACATACTGCCTAACACATGGGATTGGCAAAGAAAAAGTATTTAAATATTTGATAAGTCCACAGCAATTTATACACACACAGGGCCATTTAATCCAGCAGAAACTGTCTTCAACTTTTTACTTTGTGCCTTGATTTCTCGCTACACACTGCACAGCACCTGCAGCTGCCCTGGCCTGGACCTGATGGTTGAAGTTTCCTCTCAATCTGGCTTACAAACTTCTTACTGACACACCTGCCTTTGGGGTTTTAATGGTGTCCAAGGGCTGTCATAACAAATGACCACAAACTTGGTGGCTTGCAACAAGGGAAATTTATTCCTTCACAATCTAGATGCCAGGATTCTAAGGTCAAGTCCTTGGCAGGGCTGTGCTCTCCCCAAAGGCTCTGAGGAAGAATCCCCCTTGTCTCTTCCAGCTTCTGCCTGCTCCTTGGCTTCTGGTTTCCTAACTACTGCCTCTGCCTCTGTCTTCACATGGCCTCCTTTTCTGTGTCATATTCTCTTATCAGGACACCTGCCATTGGATTTAGGGCCCATTCTGATCATCTAGGATGATCTCATCTTAAAGTCCTTAATTATATCTGCAAAGACCTTTTCTTCCAAATAAGGTCATAGTCACAGATTCTGAGGGCTAGAAGGTGGGCATATCTTTGGGGGGGACCCACAATTCAACTCTCTCGAGGCATTTCCAGCAGGGTCAGGACTAGGGTGAGGAGAGTGAGGCACTCGACTCAGCTGCAAAATTTAAGGGAGCACCCCCCCAAAAAATCCTTAGCAATATAAACAAAGAATAAATTAATAATATGAATAAAATTTGGGGTCATACCTGTGGCATGCAGAAGTTCCCAGGCCAGGGATCAAAAGTGAGCCACAGCAGTAACACAAAACATAACAGTGTCAATGTCCAGTCCTTAACTGCTAAGCCACCAGGCAACTCCTAAAAATAAATATTTTAATAAGACATTTCCCAAAGTCAAAATGAGTACCCAGAGTTCCCACCATGGTGCAGTGGGTTAGGAATCCAACCGCAATGTCTCAGGTTGCTGTCAAGGTCCAGGTTTGATTCCTGGCCGGGCGCAGTGGGTTAAAGGATCTAGCATTGTCACACTTGTAGCCTAAGTCACAGATGCAGTTCGGTTTCAATCCCTGGCCTGGGAACTTCCCTATGCCATGGGTGTGGCCATTTAAAAAAAAAAAAAAATATGAGTACCCAAAGTCAATCATTTAAAAATATTAAAATGTTAAGCAAAGATAGGATCAGTGGTGTTATTGATTTTTTCTTTTCAGTTCTCTAATATGGCTTAGCCTGTCACTCACTTCCAGAAACAATGAAGCCTCTGATCCATAGTGAGAATGAGCCACCATTTCCCCTGTCACAATTTCAATCACCCTTCCCAGAAACACGGCTCCCAGGAGCTTTGCTCAGGAGACCAGGCCACGATGCACTGGGCTTCTCACTTCTAAAGCAGGCTTGTTTGTCTTATGAATTGTGCAAACACCTCCTGAGAAGCTAATTAAAATGGAAGCCCATGCTGCCAAATCCGGGAAGCCTCCGAATTAGCATCAGGAGGCTGCCAGAAAGTGTTATTAATACACACACCCAGCCTCTCACTGTGGCTTATGGGGGCAGAGGGCTCTGAAGGACAAACTCTGAAAGGTGACTTTAAGGTAGAAGGTGCTAAGCCCCACTGCCAAGCACAGCACGGGGCAAACAGAAGGCACTCAATATGTGCAGAGAGGAATACTCGACTTGTGGTGCATGGATGGGCTTTAGGAACAGACATAAACCTGAATTCCCTACTTCCTAGTATCACTAAGAAAGGAGAAATTCTATTTGCATGGGATTTGTACGCTATCACCCAAAGCTAAATTATTACTATTGATTATGTAATGCTAAATGATCAGTATGAAAACAATAATGTTTAATGCTAAATAACCAACATGAAGTAATAACCATAGAGAAAGTATAATGGAAATATGACTACATTAAGAGTTCCCATTGTAGCTCAGTGGGTTAAGAACTTGATATTGTCTCTATGAGGATGCGGGTTCAATCCCTGGCCTGATTTAGTGGATTAAGGACCTGGTGTTGACACAAGATTTAGTGTAGGTCACAGATGCAGCTCAGATCTGATGTTGCTATGGCTGTGGTGTAGGCCCCAGCTGCAGCTCACATTTGATCTCTGGCCCAAGAACTTCCATATACTACAGGTGCAGGCATAAAAAAAAAAAAAAATATGATCACATTTATAAAAATATAGCAAAAACAGTTTAAAATATGTGGGAATAAAGAGGAAATAGGTGTGATAAGAAAAAAACTGGAGGCATTACTTAAAGACACAAAGGCAGAATTTTCTAAGTGGCAAGTTACATTATATTCCTGGGTGGTAAACTCAGTGTCATAATGCTCTAAATTCACTTCAAGTTTATATATGATCTTAATGTAATTTCAAAAAAGAATCAATGGTAATCAGGGAGGGGGGAATTTAACAAACTGATTTTAAAATTCATCCAGTAGGTCAAAGTAGTGAGAACAGCTGAAGAACTTTTGAAAGAAAAAGTTAGAGACAACATGAACTTCCAAGTAATTAAAACTATTATAAAATTATAATAATTAAGATGAGGGGAGGTGTTACAGGATAAGAAAATGGAACATAAGTAACAGAAAAGAAAGATTAGAAACAAGATTTTATGTATGACTTCAACATGTGATAGCGACTTCATATCAAATCATTTTTGAAGGAAGTCTTAACATTGTTCAAACATGGAGCTGTTTGTTAATTTTTAGAGAAAAATGAATTCAAATTTCATATTATATGTGAGCTAAATTTAAATTGGTTATAGAATTACAGTTTGAATGGGCTATTAGAAATTATAGAAGACTATCTTATGTCAAGGTGGAGATTGAGTTTCTAAGCATAAAAACAAGGAAAGAAACCACAAAGGAAGATATTGATCAATACCCCTCCCTAAAATTTAAAATGTGTGTGTTAAAAATTTACCATGAACAAAAGTAAGGAAAACTATAAATGTAGAAAATATATCACTTAAATGAAAGGCAAAGGATGTAATTCCTTATACCATAGGCTTCCCAAAGATCAATGGGGATGATGTTTAATTCAAAATGAATAAGTGATTATCGAAAATCAATAAAAGGTGAATACTCAAAAAGTGGGAAATAGAGAATTTAGTTTTAAAAAAATCAAAATGGCCAGTTTTCATATGAAAAATGTTAGCCTTATAAGTAACAAAATAAATGCAATTTATTTTAAAAGACCAAACCCCATACTGAGACTCCAGTGAAACTAGTACTCCTATTCTCACACACTCAGTTCTGGCAGAAGTATCAATCAATGCAACTCTTCTAATGTGGACCTGGGTACTACACACCAAAAGCCTAAATATAATTCTGATCTTTTAACTTAATAATTCTATTTTTTAATTGAATATTTTATTTCAAGGATTTTTTTTTTTTTTCTTTTCAGGGCTACACCAGTGGCATAAGGAGGTTCCAGGCTAGGGGTCCAATTGGAGCTACAGGTGCTGGCCTACACCAGAGCCACAGCAATGCCAGATCCTTAACCCTCTGATCGAGGCCAGAGATCAAACCTGCAGCTTCATGGTTCCTAGTCGGATTCGTTTCCACTACACCACGACGGGAACTCCTAATAATTCTATTTTTAAGTGGAATTTATTAGGAAACTGAATTAAGTATACACATAGCTTTGTAGATATTCATTCTATAATTTCATGACATTCATTATAATATTATTTATATTGGCAAAAAAGCTTAAAACAGTCTCAATATCCAACAACATGGAGATAATTAAATGATAAGACTATGATACCATTAAAATAATATTTTTGAATAATATTTAATTATATATGCTAATATATTTAGATTTGCATTTATTAAAACAGTATAATAAATACATAAAACAAGAAACACACTAAACACACAAAACATGCTACAAAATAAAGAATGATTAACACCAATACTTTAATATCAACTTTTTCTGGGATAAGAGTTTGACTGGCTTCTGTTTTATACTTTTCCATGCTATTCAAATTTTCTACAATTAGAATGCACTCTTCTATAATCAGAAGAAAAAATAATTTTAAAATATATTTAAAATTCTTAATCCCCAGTTCATAGGATGCCAGCACTTGAAAGAGCCTTGACAAGTACCTGACCCAATTCCCTCATTTTTCAGATAAAGAAACCAAGGACCCCGAAAGCTAAATGATTGGAAAAGCCAAAGCCAAGTGTTACTTCCCCCCCCCGGGGGGGGGGAGGCGGAAGTTCCTGGGCCAGGGATCAAACTCTACCATAGCAGTGACAAAGCCAGACCCTTAACCACTAGGCCCCCAGGGAACTCCAAAGAGGCCAAGAGCTCTTTGCAAGCATAGTAGGTGTGTCTCTTCAAAGCCCAGGCTATTTCAGAGAGTCCCTTTGCAATCACAGAGCTCTTGGGGACGTGGAAGGCCAATGGCAGTTTTCCCATTCATCTCAGTTCTGGCCATTCCTGCTTGATACCTTATAACCAGAAAGTGAAGAATATAACCAGGACGCAGGGATTATGGGCATTTGAAAGCAGGGTGGCAGAGGGAAGGAGCAGGAAATGGACAGGGCAAGGCCCAGCCCCTGACCAAGGGGTGTGCTGGTCCAGAAGAGAATTAGAAGCACATCCTGAGGCATCACAGCCAGATTCATCAAATACCTCCAGCCTCAGACCTGGACCAGCCTAGACCTTCTCAGGAGGAGCATCTGGATTGCTAGGACCACACTTGCTGCCTTAGCTGTGCCTTTTCTCCTCATGCAGTTGAGAGTGGACAGCAAACAGATCTATGGCTTCAAAAGCAAAGGATGAAGCTGAGACTAAAGCAGCAGAGGAAGTGGTAGGATTTTGCTGCACAGGGTTCACAGCTCAGGGACGATCTCCCAGAAAGGCTGCTAGGAGACCTGGTCCACAGCTGCTGGGTGGAGAGCTGCCCACTGAGTTCCTGGTGGTGAATGGGCTTAGCTAGAAGTGGGGGCCTGTCTTCAGGTCCCAGCTCCACCGCTTCCTCGTGATGATGGGTAGGGTGCTTATCCACTCCAAACCTCAGTTTTTTCATCCATAAAATGAGATAATAATAATAATCCCTACATGGTAGGGTCGCAGAGAAGATAAAATGATATATTACATTGAGCATGAAGAACGCGGAATGGCTATTATCTTTCCTTCTCTTTTCATCTTCCCGGGAGCCAGATCCATTACTTGCATTTATATTAGAAAAGGAAAGGGGAGTTCCCGTCGTGGCGCAGTGGTTAACGAATCCGACTAGGAACCATGAGGTTGCGGGTTCGGTCCCTGCCCTTGCTCAGTGGGTTAACGATCTGGCGTTGCCGTGAGCTGTGGTGTAGGTTGCAGACGCGGCTCGGATCCCGAGTTGCTGTGGCTCTGGCGTAGGCTGGTGGCTACAGCTCCGATTTGACCCCTAGCCTGGGAACCTCCATATGCCGCGGGAGCGGCCCAAGAAATAGCAACAACAACAACAACAACAACAACAAAAAAAAAAAAAAAAAAAAAAAAAAAAGAAAAGGAAAGGAATAAATACACTACTATCTGTTAAGTCTCTGCCCCACGCTTTACACGAAGTACCCTCTTAATCTCCCCCGGGGGCCCCCGAGGAGGGCATTAAGATCTCTCACAGAGAAATTGTAACTCAGGGAAGATAAGTCACTTGTCTAAGATCTTAAGCTAACTTGAAATAAACAGAGAATTCGTTTACCTCTCCAACGCCTGTTCCCAAGATTCCCCCAGCCCCAGGCCGTGCTGCCTTCCCAGGCCCAAATCCCCACAAGGTCAGGGCCACCAGCCCCTACACACCTGTTCCCGTGGGAACCAGGCTCCTCGCCCCTCAGTCACACGGACCTGGAACACGGCCCTGGTTTCACAGGCCAAGCTGACCCAGGCCAGGACATAGTCAGATGTGCCGTTCTTGGGCTCGGGACTGCTGTGGGTCCCAGACAGCCTACTGACAGAGAGACGCCACACCCAGAGTCCACCACCACCTAGCCAGATGTGGGATTTCGGAGGCAAGCACTGATTGGAAAACTCCAAGTGTGTTTCTATCCCACAGAGAGCTTCTGGAGCTGAAGGAAGCCTGTCGGGGCACAGAAAACACAGAGAGAGGAGGGGCTGGGAAGGATGGAGAGGAGGTGGGATCACGTGTGGTGGAGCCTGTGGTGGGGTGGAGAGCCCGGGGAAAGCTTTCACCCCAAACATCCTGCAACCCACTCTGACACGGCTTGGCCCTTTCCCTCCACAAAGGCGGAAGCTGAGGCTCCCGCATGCCACAGAGAAGCTGCTTCATGCGACAGAGAGAACTGAGCTTGCACTTCTGTGAGCTCTGCCTTCCAATTCTAGTTTCTCTGCTTGGCTATGTGGTCTAGGACATGTGTCCTAAGCCCTGTAATAACTCAACAACAACAGCACATGTTCCCTGAGCGCCAAGGCCACCTTGGGCCCACCCTTGTCCCTTGGAGCCCGGGAAGATTCTGACAATCAAAGGCCCAATGTCAGAATTTCTTTTGCCGTGATGGAGCCTGATGGAGGATCAAGTGAGAAAAAGAAAGTATATGGGAGTTCCTGTCATGGCTCAGTGGTTAACGAATCCGACTAGGAACCACGAGGTTGAGGGTTCGATCCCTGGCCTTGCTCAGTGGGTTAAGGATCCAGCGCTGCCGTGAGCTGTGGTGTAGGTTGCAGATGCGGCTTGGATCCCATGCTGCTGTGGCTCTGGTGTAGGCCGGCGGCTACAGCTCTGATTTGACCCCTGGCCTGCGAACCTCCATATACCGCAGGAGCAGCCCAAGAAATGGCAAAACACACACACACACACACAAAGCATATTTTAAAAATGAATCATGCTATGTGATAATTTAGAAAAATACAGGGTTAAAAGTCTCATCTCCTACAAAAATAAAATCTAGATTTGTTCAGAATTTATGCATAAAAGAAATTAGGAAAACAAGCCAGAAGGAAATAGAATTAAGGCAAATCTACATTCTAGCCTTTGGCCACACACACACACACACACACACACACACACAAAAGAAGAAGGTATACAGGTATGTGTGACTGGGTCACTTCGCTGTACAGTAGAAAATGGACAGAACACGGTAAACCACCTATAATGGAAAAAAATCAAAATCACTAAAAAATTTTAAAAATGAAGAAACTGGAAAACCAAAACCAAAACCAAAACCAAACCAAAAAACACCCCTCAGGGTGAAGCTATGTGACAGAGGTTCCCAGACAGACATTTGCGATGGTTCTGAAGAACCAGTTTGATCACCAGGAGTCCCTCCTATTCAAAGGAACAGCGCTCCCCACCCCTGTGCTGGGCTTGGAAATGCACTGCATTTCCAGAACCTTGGGCTTTGCTCTCAAAGAGCCTTGGATGTGTTGAAACTCTGTAGAATTCAGGGGAAATCTGTGCTGGGTCAGAGCCTGTGCCGTTATCCCTTCGGGAGTTTCCAGCTCTGTGTGGGCTCGATGTCAACAATTTTGGTCAAGGAAACGCTAGAGCTGATCAAGGGCCAAAGTGCTCTTTACCCAACCCAGGTTATTGGCAAGAAAACGCACAGTTTACGTTTTTATGAAAGAAAGGGAAAGCCTGAAAAATCTCCCAGTCCACGTTTGTCTGAGGCTGGGTGTATACAGGGGTTTCACATGCATCCTCTCACTTGGCTTTCACCCCGGAGACCTGGCACCTGATCCCGGGAGAAGGGAGAACTGGGAGATTTTTCTGGCCAGGTCATCCATGGAAAAGCAAAGCTGAGAGATTTTTCTTTTTTCAAAGTTAGTGATCTTTTCACTGCCTATGATTCCTTGCTCATTTTCCAGCCAAGAGACAGTATCCTGTAGGGGTCTAAGAGTATAAACTGACTGGGTTTAAATCCTGGCCCCATCATGATTAGCTGTGTGATCTTGGGAACGTTACTTCACCTCTCTGAACCTTGGTATCCTCATCTGTAAAATGAGGCCGGCATTCCCATGGTGGCTCAGCAGGTCACAAACCCAACTAGTATCCATGAGGATCCCTGGCCTGGATCAGTGGGTTAAGAATCTGGCATTGCCATGAGCTGTGGTGTAGGTTGAAGATGCAGCTTGGATCCTGAGGTGCTGAGGCTTGGGGTTAGGCAAGCAGCTGCCGCTCCAATATGACACCTAGCCTCCATATGTCACAAGTGTGGCCCTGAAAAAGCAACAAAATAAAAAAAACCAAAAAATAAATTTAAAAAATGAAGCTGATAATAACATGTTTTCTTTATAGGGCCCTTGGGGGATTAGAATGGGTTAATATGTGGGCCGTGTAAGACCATGGACCATAACATGATGTCAGCTATTTTAATCTTATATCCTGATTGAAGAAACACACCGTTGTTTTCCCAGGTATGCAGTATACCCTGGGGGAAGGAAGAACTCTTATATAACAAGCCAGTCTCGATGCTGGGCCAGTGCTTCAGATTTATTCATTGTGTGTCCCCAGGAATCCTCTGAGTGAGGGATTTTACAGATGAAGAAATGGAGGACTCGAGACGTTGAGCCACGTGACAAGTGTTGCATCACTACAGAGCCGAGACCCAAATCCCAGCCTGGCCCCACCATGTCCGCTTTCTCCTTTATCAATCTGTCCACTGCCTGGGGTAAAAGCCGAGCAGCCCAGCGAGAGGGCAGGTGTGACACCACGTGACTAGGGGCCTGACCTGCCTGGGAAAGGGGAGTTGCTCTCTGCCTGGTGGTGTGCCATTTAACAAAAGCATTATTTCCAGATAGGTCCTCTGCATGATTAATACCTAAAGTGCCCAAAGCACAAAGGAAGCTGGAATTCAGGAGACTCCTGTCGTGATTTAGAATCTGAAGATATCGGGAGTTCCCGTCGTGGCGCAGTGGTCAACGAATCCAACTAGGAACCATGAGGTTGCGGGTTCGGCCCCTGCCCTTGCTCAGTGGGTTGACGATCCGGCGTTGCCGTGAGCTGTGGTGTAGGTTGCAGACGTGGCTCGGATCCCGCGTGGCTGTGGCTCTGGCGTAGGCCGGTGGCTATGGCTCCGATTCGACCCCTAGCCTGGGAACCTCCATATGCCGCAGGAGGTTAGCAAAAAATAGCAAAAAAAAAAAAAAAAAAGAATCTGAAGATATCGATCTGTAGTTGGTTGTTTATTGTCTACCTACGGAATGCCAGGCACTGGGACTACAACTCAATGGAGAAGTGATAGAATTGATTAGAATAAGGACATAATGAACGCATATTCACGAAGCATGGTAGGTTGCCTGAAAGAAGGTTCTATAGAGTTAAAAGCCATCGGTGGGTGTCTGATCTGATCTTGCTAGGGCTGAAGAGAGAGCAGGAGGACATCTAAAGGAAGAAATGCACCAGATGAAGAAGATGATAAATATTACAGAGAGAAAGGGCAGCAGGCTCAAAGGCCCTGAGGGCCAAGGGAGCAGAGGCTATTTGAGGAAATGAAAGATTCTCCCTGTGTTTAGAGGATAGAAATAGAAGGGAAAAGAGATTCAAGATGAGGCTGGAAAGCTAGGAAGGGGCTAGAGTGTGCAGAACTTTGGTGAGCACATAGAATTAATCGTTGCTCTAAGAGAATGGAAAGGAACTTAATGAAAAAGTATTAAGGAGCTCTCATTGTGGCACAGCAGAAATGAATCCAACTAGTAACCATGAGGTTTCGGATTCAATTCCTGGCCTTGCTCAGTGGGTTAAGGATCCAGCGTTGCCACGAGCTGTGGTGTAGTTCACAGAGCTGCTCGGATCTGACGTTGCTGGGGCTGTGGTGTAGGCCAGCAGGTGTAGCTCTGATTCGACCCCTAACCTGGGAACCTCTGTATGCCGAGGGTGTGGCCCTAAAAAGCAAAAAAAAAAAAAAAAAAAAAAAAAGGTATGGAGATTTTTGGAGTTCCCGCTGTGGCACATTGGGATAGGAATCCAACTGCAGCAGCTTGGATCGCTGTGGAGAGGCAAGTGCAATTCTGTGGCCCAGCTCCGTGGGTGAAAGGATCTGGTGTTGCTGCAGCTGGCAGCAGCTGCAGCTCAGATTCAATCCCTGGCCTGGCAACTTCCATCTACCATGTGTATGGGCATTAAAAAAAAAAAAGATTTTTTGGTAGATTGTAAAAATTCAAGTTGTCTGTTTAGGAGATAGTCTATACAACATCATATTGTGAAGAGATGGCAAATAATCTTCCACTAGCCTGCCAACTCTGGAAGGTAATGAGTGGCCATGAGAATAATGTATTGGGGACTCTGGGTGCATCTGGACCCAGTGGGACTAAGTATGGTTGTCCATTCATGGTGGAGGCCTGGGAGAGGCGGCCGCTGGCTGCTCTAACGGAGGCTACGTAAAGCCCAGTGGTTCAGATGGACCCAGGTTTGCATCACAGCTCTGCCCCTTGCTGTCTGTCAGACTGTAGGCAGCTTACTTAGTAAGGCAGCATCTCCGTTTGCCAAGCTGTAAAATAGACAAAGCAGCACTTACCTTCAAGAGATCTTTTGTCGGCAATTAAAATGGTAAGCAATTCAGCACATTACGGATTCCATAATAATAAACTTCCTTTGTATGTAAAGGAAATAGGCGAATATAATCATGGAATAAAAGAAGTTGAAATTACCATAGCGTGAGAAGGAAAGGAAAAATAGAAAGGCCAATTTATTTAATCTTTTCACAGAAGCATTTTGACCTGTTTTCTGTGTACCGTGAAAACTCTTAGCACAGGGAACTGACAGCCAACACGTAGGCTCTGTTGAATCAAGCTTCCAGAACCCGGAAGAATGTCTTAGAGACTACACGCTGGCTCCACGTACGGAACAACCACGTGGGCAGCTTTGTGTTTTGCATTTATTGACCAGGTTTGGTAGTTGGGGTCTCAGCCCATTCACCCAATTTTGCAATTAACCTAGTTGTCTAAAATTAGACTGCATTATTTTCAGGAGTTCCTATTGTGGCTCAGCAGAAAAAAATCCCACTGGTATCCATGAGGATGCAGGTTCGATCCCTGGCCTGGAAGAGTATGTAAATTCAGGTGCCACGATAGACGAAATCTTAGACCCTGAAGCCAGTTCTGAGGTTGTCCACCCAAAAGGCCTGAAAACAGGAAGCAATCAGGAGCCCACTGGGGATGACTCGAAGCCACAGAGGATAAGAGGGTTGGGATGCTGAAACTAAGAGGGGACTTGCGGAGAAGATGTCTTCAGAGGGAGTCTTTAGTCGGCTGACGGTGCCAGCCACCCCCAGGGGTTCCACAGACGTATAACCTGAAATAGGCAAGAAATAGAAAAGGAGTACAGACTTCCTTTGATTCACCTCCAGCCTTTAAATGCAAAGCATTGTAACCTATAGGGTTGAGAAAGCTGGCAGGTCTGATGACGGAGCCATTTTTCTATACTCTCTGACATGTACAGAGCAAGTTTCCAGAAGACTGGGAATAAGCAAATTTTCTCATTTTCAAAAATCTGACCTTCAGAACTGAAAAGCCAGTGCCACTGGTTTGGACAAAACCCGAGAGTATATTTCTCAACGTTTAGGCATGAAAATGGTCTTTCCTGGGAATCAGCACTTGTCTAATAGGATTATTGGAGCAGCTGAATCAGGAACATGCGAAAAAATAATGTATTCATTTTGTTCGTTTGTTTCTTTTATGGCTGCACATATGGCATGTGAAGTTCCCAGGCTAGGGGTCGAATTGGAGCTGCAGCTGTCAGCCTATGCCACAGCCACAGCCGTGCCAGATCCGAGCTGCGTCTGCAACCTACACCACAGCTCACGGCGATGCCGGATCCTGAACTCACTGAGCGAGGCCAGGGATCGAACCTGCATCCTCATGGATACCAGTGGGATTTTTTTTCTGCTGAGCCACAATAGGAACTCCTCAAAATAATGTAGTCTGATTTTAGATGGAGATTTGACAACTAGGTTAATTGCGAAAATGTGGGTGCAGTGAGAAAACAGAGTCATAGTCGAAAACCACCTTACCCACATCCCTTCATGGCTTCTTAGTCTAGATGAGTCTTGTTAGACTCATGACATAGGACTGTGCTCCTCAGTCCTGGCCAAAGGTTAGAACAAACAGGGGAAATTTTAAGACACATCAATACTGGGCCTTACCCGCAGAGGCTCGGGTTTGTCTGGCACTGCCATCAACCATCTGTATAATTCAACCACTCTCTAGCATTCTAAGGTGTACGGAGGGTTAGCCCTATTTCCTTAGCATTGTCTTCTTGGCCACAGACTTTGAAATATATTTTTAAAGAACATGTTGAATGAAGACAGAGAAGCCACTTGTGTTATCGTTCCGAGTTTTTATGTGCTTATTTTAAACTTGATTCCATCACTTCCTATTGAAATAAGCATATAAAAACTCTACAAGCTAGAAAAATAAGCATAGGCACTCACAAAAAGAAATGTTATGAAATTTCATGTGAATCAAATGCGTCAACACATTTAAAGAGCTTAAAGTAGATTCAGGCACTTAGTAAGTGGGCTCAGTACCGCTGTCACATCCAATCCTCTTACCGTATAAGGTCAAGTCTATCTCCTTGTTAGAAAAGCTGAGGCCCAAAGAACATGGGCCTTTCTACCCTGAGGTCATGAAGTAAGTGGCAGGGTAAGTGGGAGTTAAACCCAAAGGAGTCCAACGCCCAAGCTCTTATTTACTACCCTGGGTATTAGCGGTAAATTTGATTTTCGGGCTGAATAGGATGCTAGAAATCGCGTTATACATTTTAAAGACTCAGAGAGGTTAACTTGCCCCAGGGCACATAGACAGTGGTAAAACCAGGACTTAGAAGTAAGTTTGATTAACACACACACACACACACACACACACACACACACACACAATGGGAGGAAAAATAGAAAAGGAAGGGAGAGAGGAAAAAAGGAAAGGCAGGCAGGCAATTCCTATGGCGAGGGGCCTCCCCAGATCAAAAGAAATCTGGGAAGGTTCTGGCTTAGCCCACAGAAATGGATTGCATTAGAAGAGAGTTCTGGTTCTGATTAGGGAAACCTCCAAGGAAGCTGCTGAGAAATGCTCACAAAGAGGTCCTTCTGTGTTCTTGAAGACAATAATGGATTTTCCTGAGCGGAAAAGTTCAATGAAAAAGGTGAGCCCCCATGTCAAGGAGAGCATTAAGGGGTAGGAGTTGTTTTCATTGGCAAAGCAAAATTCCAGCCCACAGATAGGGAGAAGGATGCTGCAGGTGTTTTATAGTAAAACAAAACCTTTGACAAGGAGATCGTTCAGAAGGACTGTCTAACGTGAACTGTGGCTCACTAGTTCTTGCCTCTACTTGTTCATGAAGAAATTCTGGGTTCCAGAGCATGTGGTTAGGAGTCCCCAGGGATGGGTATATAGGGGAGTCACACATGTACTTATGAATGAGTTTTGGAGGTTTTTTTGATTTTTATTTTTTTGGCTATCATGTTGCTTCTACTCCATTTTTCCTCTCTTCCAGCATTCTCTTTCCATGAGACTTTCATTCCATGTGATGGAGTTGCCTCTGCCACAAGAGAGCAGGGGGATTAAATGAGATGACACATAGCAGGCACTCAACACATCAGAGTTAGTTGTAATAGTAGCATCCACACTGGAGAAAAATGACTCTACCTGTTCCTTCTGCCGATTTCAACAAGATGGCCCTGGGAATGAAGAGGGACCAGCAGAAGTTTGGAATATTGGAAGGGAAAGACAGTCCTTTCCTCCTGATGATGGTGATTCAGACTGTAAATGGAGAAGGACAACCCAATCGGGTTGCAAGAACAATTCTAGACATGAGTGTGTCACAGTGTCTCTTAAACCAACTCCTGGTGGACCCTTGACCTAGAAGCCAGACTCCTCCAGCCTGCACCTCTCACTCAGCTCCAACCACCTTGGAGAACGAGGTTAAAGACAGCCATGCTCAGAGGGTTCATGCAGAGGATCAGGGCCTGAGCCAAGAGCTCTAGACCTGTAACCTCACTTAAGCCTCACAACAGCCTGTAAAGCCAGGACTCTTACTCACATTCCTGTTGAACAGAAGGACGGCTAAACAGTCTAAGGAATTAAAGAACCCACCCAAGGAAGAATCAGTTTTCTGATTTCCAAGTCCTGTCCTTAATTCGTTTTGACACCTCAGGAATCTCTGGGGGATACACAGCACCTCGTCCTGCAGGAGGGCCTCCTGCTGTTCCCTTCATCTGCTCACACCCTAAAATGATCCCCACATTTTGGCCTCTTTCAGCTCTTGCCGGGGTGCACTCTCTCCCGTGGGAGTCTCTGCGAGGGATGAATTTAACTTCCTGCTTTTGCATCTTTGCTTCTGAACCAGATGGAGGACTCATATGACTCTGAGCCTCGGGTCCCTAGGGAGAGCCTGTGCAAACACCAGCTGCCACTGTGGCTCCTTTGGTCCGCACCCTCCTAGGAGGGGCCCAGACCTATGCTCTGAGGGGCTGAGCACATTGTCCTGTTTTAGGTACAGAAGCAACATCTGGGGGTTATCTGCATTGACTAAGATGCCTACTTCTCTGTAGGAAAAGGCAGGCCCGCCCTCACCATTCCTGATATAGACAGGCCCAATGTGGCAGAGAAAACCACCAGCAAGGGGTGGTGCTGCCAAAAGATACTGGCTTTCCCATCCCAGCTCCATTTCCTATTTTCTTCTCTCTGGAATGCAGCAGCATCCACCAAAGTTTATTCTGCACGCTGACAAGAAAGGGCAATCTCAGCAGAACCTGCATTCACATCTTGGGTTGGAATGCTTGATCAGTCCCCCAGTCTGAGGCAGGATTTCTCCTCCAGGCCTCTATGTAGGCCTTTGAAAGCCATGTCTAGTTGAGCCGCCCTGTGTTTGAGTTTCAAACTTCTAAACCCTGCATCAGCTGCACAAGCAGAAGTCTCCACTTCCTCGAATCCTCATGGCCTTTCAGAAAAATTTGCCTTGATCCCATTTATTTTAAAACTCTCCTGGGAGTTCTCTACATGGTTCAGCAGTTAATGAACCCAACTAGGATCCAGGAGGATGCAGGTTCAATCCCTAGCCTCACTTAGTGGGTTGGGGATCTGGCATTGCTGTGAGCTATGGTGTAGGTTGCAGATGCAGCTTGGATCCCACGTTGCCGTGGCTGTGGCGTAGGCCAGAAGCTGTAGCTTTAATTCAACCCCTAGCCTGGGAACTTCCATGTGCCTGGGTGTGGCCCTGAAAAAGCAAAACAAACAAACAAAAACCTCTCCCTAGAGTTCCCTAGAGTTTATATGAAGCTATACTAGGGATTTTGTACGAAGATAACTTTGATCCTTCTCTGTACAGCAGACCTACCCCTTGTCATCCAAACCCAATATAGCAAGCAAGCCAAACAATGCTGAACTCAGAGAGACTATGTTGAAATCGCCCCAAATGCCATTGGTCAGATTCCCTGGAGATTCTTGGAGAGCATTCTCAGGAACAACATCTATAAGGGTAGGAGGGTCAGGAGATTGGACAGAGGGAGAAGTTGAATTACAATGAAACAGGGAGAGCTTTTTCTTTTTTTTTAAGGGCCTCACCCTCAGCAGATGAGAGTTCCCCATCTCGGAGCAAATCAGAGCTGCAGCTGCCAGCCTACCCCACAGCCACAGCCACACCAGATCTGAGCTTCGTCTTTGACCTACGCCACAGCCCACAGTGTAGAGCAACACCAGATCCTTAACCTACTGAGCCAGGCCAGGGATGGAACTCACATCCTCGTGGATACTAGTCAGGTTGGTTACCACTGAGCCACAATGGGAACTCCAAATTTCAATGAAACAGAGAATTCAGCTGATCCCACGGGAGCACTCTGAAGCTGGGAGGACCCTTCTGGGATGTCCTAAATTAGCTTCTCTGTAACTTTGAACCTCTGCGTGGACCCACCCCCAGGAAGGGGGTATGTGGAACCTGGCATGTGGCCGTTACCTTTGGCTGAGAGCAATTGTCCAAGAGGCCCTTCAGCAATCAACACTTCCATCCTCTGGGGGAGGGTACTGAATGTCTTTGTTCTGAAGGCAGTTTGGGGGTGGCACTTCACAGGGGCCACTACACACGTTAATTCTGTCCCATGCTGGGAAACAGAGTTCTAGAGAAGGGAGGTGGCTGGCCCAGGGTCACATGGTAAGTGATAGAGTAAAGAGCAGCACTCGGCGGTTCCCAAGGCAATAGAAATAAAAGTAAAAATAAACAAACGGGGCCTAAGCAAACTCATAAGCTACAGCACAGCAAAAGAAACCATAAACAAAATGAAAAGACAACTTACCAACTGGGAGAAGACATTTATAAACCATGTGACTGACAAAGGTTTCATTTCCAAAATACATAAACAGCTCAAATAGCTCAGTGACACTCAATAACAAACCAACCAACAAACAAAAGAAACAACCCAATCAAAAAATGGGCAGACCTAAATAGCCATTTCTCAAAAAGAGACATGCAGATGGCCAATAAGCACATGCAAAGATGCTCCACATCACTAATTATTAGAAAAATACAAATCAAAATTACAACAAGGTATCACATGGTCAAAATGACATCATTAAAAATTCTAGGAGTTTCCATCATGGTGCAGCAGAAACGAATTTGACTAGGAACCATGAGGTTGTAGGTTCAACCCCTGGCCTCACTCAGTGGGTTAAGGATCTGGTGTTGCCATGAGTTGTGTGGTGTAGGTAGCAGGTGCAGATTGGATCTGGCGTTGCTGTGGCGGTGGCATAGGCAGGCAGCTACAGCTCCAACTAGACCCCTAGCCTGGGAACCTCCATATGCCATAGGTGCAGCCCTAAAAAAAGACAAGAAAATAAAAATTCTACAAATAAATGCTGGAGAGGGGTGGACAAAGGGGAACCTTCCTACACTCTTGGTGGGAAGGTAACTGGTGCAGCCACTATGGAATTTCCTTAAAAAACTAAAAATAGAGTTGCCATATCATTCTGCAATCCCACTCCTGGGCATATATCTAGAAAAGATGAAAGACCTAGTTAGAGAAGATACATGTCCCATTGTTTGTAGCTGTACTATTTATAGTAGCCAAAACATGGAGGCAACTTAAATGTCCATCAACAGATGAACAGATGAAGAAGATGTGGTATAGAATTTCCCTCTGTGGCTCAGTGGAAAGGAACCTGACTAGTATCCATGAAGATGCAGGTTTGATTCCTGGCCTTGTTCAGTGTGGCTCAGATCCAGCATTGCTGCAGCTGTCGAATAGGCCAGCAGCTATAGCTCTGATTTGACCCCTAGCCTGGGAACTTCCATATGCTACAGGTGTGGCTATAAAAAATTTTAAATAAAAGAATAAGATGTGGTATATGTATATCTTTTTTTAAAATTTATGTATATTTATATATGGTATATATACACATGATGGAATACCATGCAGCCATAAAAAAGAATGAAATAATGTTATTTGCAGCAACATGAATGGACCTAAAAATTATAATACTAAGTGAAATAAGTCAGAAAGAGAAAGACAAATATCATATGATGTCATTTATATGTATCACGTATATGAACTAAGAAATCCTATAAATGAACTTATGTATAAAACAGAAACCTAAAGACATAGGAAACAACCTTATGGTTACCAAAGGAAAAGAAGGGGGGAGAGATAAATTAGGAATTTGTAATATACAAATATACACACTACCATACATAAAATAGATAAATAACATCTTACCGCATAGCACAGGGAACTACATTCAATGTAGTTCATATTTGTAATAAATATGTAATAGAAAAATATGAAAAAGAATATATAAATTTATACGTGTGTGTAACTGAATCACTTTTCTGTACACTGGAAACTAACTCAATGTTGTAAATTAACTATACTTCAATTAAAAAAAAAAAAAGAACAGCACTCAGGACTGTGAACTTCTAAGCAGTACTTTCCCTCTCATACCAATACCTGTATTATTTGCTAAGCATCTCTGTCTGCTCACCAACATGTTAAGCACATGATGTTGATTTTCATATTAACTAATCAGACCAAACCCCCAAAAGTGGGCATTATGATCTTCATTTTCTAATGGAGGAAACAGAGGTCTCAAAAGCATTTAGTAGCCTGGCCAAGGGCCTGGCACACATTACACCCCTCCGAAGCCTGTCCTCATAGCCCCCAGCTCTATCCCCGGAATTCAACCAGCCACTCCCGCCCTAGTGCTGCACTTCATGCTGTTGCTCTGATGGTCAATGCTGACACAAAAGCACAAGTTATCCTTCCCTGCCCAGCAATCTCACCCCCGTGACAACCACTCTTTGGGTGCCCATTTGTGTTCCCTTTCTGGCACATTGCGATTCCCATGCTTAATTAATGCGATGATTTTTTCCACTGTATCCAACCAAGGATACCAAGGCTCACAACCCTGTAGACTGAACATGGTTTCAGCCATTCAACAAATATTTATTGGGTGTTCTCTCTGGGCAGCGCCACACAAAGGGGTTTGCATTCCTTCACTCAGAGTGTGCCATGAGGTCAGTACTCTGCTCCCTGATTCATAAATAAGGAAAACAGAGGCTTAGAAAGTTCAATTATTTACCCAAACGCACACAGCCTGGATTTAACCTGCTTTGCTTTGACAGCCCTGTCTTCACTCACTGGCTGTTATTAAAGAAATATTTATTCAATGCCTGCGCAGTGCCCAGTCCTTGCAGACATGTGCTGGGGACAGAGGTCCACTGGGGACACATGCTCACACTCCCTGCCATCATTGATACTGCCTTCTAGGGCAGGGGTCATGAAACAAATGCCTGTGGGGGCTTTGAGGGAAGGGGTCGTGTGGGGAACACTGGGGAGTGGAGAGTTAATCCCTTATTTCCGGGGGCAGTGGCCACTCAACTCCAGGCAAATGTTGCTCTGTGAGAATATGGGCCCAGAGTGGCCAGATTTTCCATTGTTAGATGAGCCAGAAACCTGCATTCTATGTGAAATAGCTTGACGTTGTAGAGGTGGCCCCAAACCCAACAATTCTGTAATCACTAACGGGGGCTAAGAGTCACATACAGGCCAGATTAAACCCAGGAGTCCACAAATGCCATTGTACACTGAGGCTCTGAGCAAATTAGCTTGCCTGAATCCAAAACGATCTTACACTGAAAGATCAAGGGCGCCGTCCCCTGTCCCCAAGTCTAGGGATTTTGTCCATGTGACAAAAAGCTTCGCATCGGTCTCTAACTTTTTCGGCTACAGGAATCCTCCAGCCTCTGCAACCATCTCTCTCATTCCTTGAAGCTCCCTTTTTCCTGAGCCCAGGCTATTAGCTGACCCACTTCTGTCAGGAAATAGCTTGATCGTGGGCGTCTGCAAACAGTAAGACAAGGCTACGTGACCACTGCTCAGCGCCTCCCTCCCCCTCCCCGTTCCTGCTGCCACCAGATGGTTCTGAGATAATGCCATGTCTTTCCTGCAAGAAACAACATTCCCGGGCCATGCTGCTGATCCCCCCTGATGGTCCTGGGAATGCAATTTCTCAGCCTCTCCCCTCTTGTCATCGCTTCCCCTGTCTTATCTTCAGAGGACTGAGGGGGACCTGAGCTGGTCACTTTCCAAGGACAGTCAATTATCCCATGCTGGGCTCCCAGCGGCTCACGTAGACGGTAGAAACATGCAGTCTCCAAGTTCCGGCTCGCCCATGGATGCTTGCATTGTATGTGTGTGACCACCATACCATTCTCCAAGTTATATATGATACCCATCTCACGCCTCTTCTCTCTGTTATGAATCCTGTTCTTTAATCAGACAAGTGGCGTTCTTGCCTCTCACGAATTCCCTGGGAGACAAAAACAAGATGATCTTAGCCCATAAACCTGGCATCCAGCCAAGCTTTGACTTCTGATCCCAGCCCTTTCCTCAGTCCTCAACCTGATTCCAGCCACAGTTAGACAAGATCTCTTTCTAGCCCTGATGATGACAGAAGAGGCAAGGAGTGGAGATACAATCCATAGTTACTGCCTAGTCCTGGATAGTAATTAGTAGGAGGGAGTATTAGCCCTAATCCTGGATAGTAATTAGTAGGAGGGAGTATTAGCCCTAATCCTGGATAGTAATTAGTAGGAGGGAGTATTAGCCCTCGGAGGTGCGATCATTATTAGCTGGAAGAAAGAACTGGCAGGAAAAGATGACATCGTTATGCTGGATCATTCTTCGTATTAAGTGTGCAACTGACATGCAAAGATCTGAGGATTCCAAATCCAGAGACCATGGAAGAGATTTTGAATACATTGGTTGACACAGGGCAATCTAGGCACTTGAGTTTTTCATATTTGAGGCTTCAGTTACTCTCACCCTACCCTCCAAAAGCCATGTTATACCACCATTTAAAAACTTTGCTGAGGAGTCCCCATTGTGGCTCAGTGGGTTAGGAACTCAACCATAATGTCCATGTCCATGAGGATGTGAGTTCGATCCTTGGCCTCGCTCAGTGTATTTAGTATCCAGTGTTGCAGCAAGCTGCAGTGTAGGTCGCAGATGTGGCTCAGATCCTGCACCGCTATGGCTATAAGCATAGGCTGGCAGCAGCAGCTTTGATTCAACCCCCTGGCCAGGAACTGCCATATGCCACAGGTAAGGACCTAACACAAAACACTAAAAAAAAAAAAAAAAATTAAAAAAACTTTGCCAATTCAGATCACACTGTGAAAGCAAATCATTTAATAAATGAATGAGCTTAGCTGACTAACTGGCATCAAATTTTATCTATACTCACCACATGATTTCACTAAAGCCTCACAAAGAGCCCTGCTGGGCAGATATTTTTAGCCTCATTTTATAGATTAATGTATAGGAGATCATGGGCTGGGGCAATATTATTGAAAATGAAGATTTAAGAAAGTGTCAAAACGTTGTCTCACTTCCATGTCAAGAGTCTAATGGACTAATTTTCCTCTTCTGTACTTGAAACAATCCAGCAGAAAGAAAAAACATGAGTGCAATAATTTGGAGAAAGTCTTAGAACTGTAACACAGACACCAGCTGAGGCCTCTGTAGACTATAAAATCTCCTTAAAGCTACTATAGCCTCCCATCCTACCCTTAGGAGAGCTTCCTCCCATAGCCAAGGGCCCTGTTCTCTGCACGTTTTACTTCTGTGGTCAGCTCGCCTGTATACAAGCACCATTTCTATTCCTTTGGGAATATCCCTAGGCCAACTCTTTCAAAGATGTCCATAAAAATCCAAACAAATGTTTTAGGATTTTGTAGACTTGGTAGAAGTTTTTTTTTGGGGGTGGGGGGAGGCTTGGGGGGGTGGTAAAGAGGAGATACACAAAGAAGCACGCAGCTTGCTCCCATTTCCCTCACCCTGCCTCCCTCCCCCCCTTTTCCATATTCATTCTCCCAGCCCTCTGAGAGCTACAAATCAGTGCCTCTTACACAACTCCTGGTCATTTTCTCTAAAGCAGCACCAGCCAACTCTCAAACCTCAAGAGGCTTAGATTGGCCTCAAGTGAGGCTATCAAAGTGTTTTCCTGTGAAAATGTTCTTGTATCTGCTGCTGAGAGAATTAAAAAAAAAACAACAAAAAAAAACTCTCCCTTTGGTGTTATAACCATGAGAACTGTCCTAAAATGGAACAGGCTGCCCCAGGAAATAGGCAGATGGATTTCTCTAAGCTAAACACATAGAGAAGCATTTAGGGAGACACTGGGGAAGGATCTGGATGAGTGATTCTGCCAAACTATCTTTAGGATCCTTTCAACCTAGAGATGCTTTAGCGCAAGAGTTCTGAGCACCCCCCAGACTTTGACAGCAGACTGATGGGGATCAGAGTCTTGCACCCCACCTCTCACCAGCAGCAGGAGTGTGGGTACCCTATCTACCCCCTCCATGACTCCTTTCCCACATCTGGAAAATGCAGGTGATCATTTATAAATGACAAAATGTTTCTCCACTGTTTCACACAAGGCCCTCTACATGGTAATAGCAGCATAAAAGAAGGCTGCTGGTATGGTCTTTATTTCATTATCACTGTTTTGTTTGTTGGTTGTCCAAGTCAGAGAGGCATCAGAATTTAATGAAAACCCAATTAGGAGTCAAAAGAAATAAACTCTAGTACCACTTTTTCTATAGATCATCTGAATGCTGCTCAACATGCTACTTGACCAATCTAGGCCTCTTTCCTCATTTGAAACTGTGGGGTGATGATCAGGATCCTCTTTGACGACTTCACACAGTTGTCATGAGAGATGAGAAAATTTATGTAACTGTGTTTGGAAAATTTTAGTTATCTTAAAAATTGGTTAAAATGGCAGCGTTTGCCACATCTGCCTTAGATGCCCATCCCACATTTCTTGAGTCCTCAGTGTTCCTGAGTTGACCCCAGCTCATCTGGGACCCACCTAGGTACACCAGCTTATTCATGGTCCTGAAGAAATAACCCTAAATCTCCTCTACCATTAATCCCTCCTCCCCACTTGAAAAGTTTACTGCTCAGTGGTCCCTATTCGCTGCTGGTTCAAGAACTTCTTACTGACTTTGTAAACCATCATTCTCTGAAAACATATTTGTATTTTCAATAGGAGTCTTCTAGAGACATCATCCCATGGACCATCAGGAAGATAAAGATAGTAGAATTATTTTAGAGAAGATGGAACTACTGATGTAGAAAACAGCCTACTCCATCTAAAGGAAGGCCAGTTCCCCTCTGTTTTATGTCCTACGTAAGTGTCTATCCAAAGCTCCTGTTGATCAGCTGTGAGCTCAACGGACATTCATGTCCTTGGGACAGCTTTCATTTTATACCAAACTACCTCTTCTGCATGGCCAGAAGCAGAGGCACAGATGACCTTGAGACACCAGGTGACCTTGAGACTTCCCTTCCAATTCTTGCAATCAAATATCAAAGAGATTTTAAGATAAGCAATTACAACTCTTTCTCATTGATTCAATAACAAACATTTACTGAACTCCTACCGTAAACCAGGCACTGGGCCAGAATCTGAGCACGCAATGCAGAATAGATGCAAACAAAGGCCTAAACAGGGTGCTGACCTCTTTCCATGAAAGTACCATTAATTCCTAATAGTTAAAAGAAAAATATAAAAAACTTTTTACGTGCAGTTTCTCATTTACTTTTTCAGATAACTCTGTGATCTGATAACTTATCTCCCCATTTAACATAGGAGGCATCTGAGGCTCTGAGGGCTGGAGGCAGTTGCATAATGTTAAGGAATCATTAAGTAGTACAGATGGAATTTGAGAGAGCAGGTACATTAAGTGAAAGGCAAGCTGCTCATCCTTAGTCTCTGCCACTCATCTCTGGGATTCTGGGCCTGTTTAAATCACTCATGTAAAATCACTAGTATTAAATGATGAACTTGCCCTAGTCCAGCTCATCTGCCATATACCCCCGTCCTCAGCCCTTTGCTCTCTTTGCAGTGTTAGCCAGGCTAAGGCACATGCAAAGACAAGGGTGGATTTGCATGCTAAAAAAGGCAACACAGACCTGAGGGGTGTGTCACCGGCTTGAGTCATGACCTTCCTCTTCACCAGAAGAGCCCTGATTTCACAGTACATTTCAGAACTAAAATGGGAGATTCATGCACAAAACAAGAAGTCTAGTATTAGAACAGCCTTGAAGCTCCTAGGCTTCTTGGCTAGAGACAATAACTTGCTCAGAGGGCTTTTCACTCCTTGTTCTGAGTCCAGAGAGGATGGTAGCTATCTGCAGTTTCCATGACAACCACTTTTTGTTCTATAAGTAGATCTGCCCCAAGCACAGTAGAAGCTTGTCATAGCTTCTTAATAAATATTCACAAATGACGGATCGATGACTGGAAATCTATCTCCCTTCTCCAGTATACAGCTTACTCATTCCCAAGAGTGAGTGCGTTCCTAAGGACTTTGGGGGAAGGAAATTTACTCCAGCATTCAAGGAAGCTATAGAAACAGATTTAAATCAAAACTGTCTATGCTGCGACTGTTCAACTCTTTCTAAAAATAGTATCTAGCTAGAATTTCTCTAGGCCAAACCAGCTTGGATCTTAATAACTCTGTATCAAAACAGTATTTCTCTGGCTCTTCCCCCACCTGCTGTTGCAATAATTCCCACTTCCTCAAACTCCTCTCTGTTCCTTCTGGGAGTCCCCCAGGAAATTGCCCATCGCATGTAGTGCTCTTGACCACCATTTTCCTGTTTTCCTGTTCGGGCAGGTGGCAATGGTGTTTTCTGTCATGACGAATGCCAAGACTCCATGATATGCCAAGACCTTGTTCCTGGAGTGTGGTAACCTCTCCATTCTAGATGTGAGCTGGCTTTGGCAGTCGTCCTTCACGGGGACACCTCCTTGGAGGCCCAAACCAATGGTCCTCCGTGTGACCTTGGAACTGTATCCTGGGGCGACTACAACTTAGACCGCCAAGCTGCAATCCCTGCTACGAGCCAAAGCAGGCAAGTAACTGCACTGGGTTTTTTCCAGGTGGAGCTGGACTAGTCTGGATTTGACCGAAGAGGTGCTACCAAGTGTGCTGGCAACATTGGGGTACAAGTAGTTAAGCTAATGCGGCCTCTTTTCTGCCAAGTGATTAAAGGGAGGAGAGCTGAGCTGGTTGACTCCCTCTCTTGGGAAAGAAAGATAGAGCAGACATGTGGGGGACAGGCCCTTGGTGGACTGAGGGACATAAGTTCTCTACCTGAAGTTGAGACACACTTCTGCGAAGTGAGTTTATAAGGGCAATGGAACAGATGATTTGAAACAAAGGTTCTTGCAGATGCCACATGTGTTTGTTATTCCCTGCCTTGCTCCACACAGCAGTTGAAGTAGCTGTCAGGGATATTTAAAAAGAGCAAAGAAATTTAAACCAGAAGCACAAATAAGTAAAAAAGGCAAACGCGATCAAGGCCTAAAATGGAGTTGAAATGAGGCTTTCGCAAACACATCGCTCAAGAGGGTTTAAGGTTCCCAGCATCAATATACAAAAAGAAAACCTGACTAGCGATGGGGTCCCTAGATTTCTCAGGATTTATTTTAAAGTTCTCAAGAAAAATAGCTATTCCTGATACCGAATAGAAATAGATTGCTCCCAAGAGGGCTTATTAAGTGAATTCCATGAGTAATTCTAGAAAATGCTGTCAACAAAACCAAAAAAAGCGCTCAGTGGGCAGACGTGATTGTAAGAATCACAGTGCTTGAAAATGAGATTATAGAGTTCCAGCCAGAAATGCTAACCTCTTGCCTTCTTCTTCTGCATCCCAGGCTGGCCTCTCCCTTTGATGGTTTTTCCCTCTATTTGGCCCTCCTCTTTCTACCTCCTTTTTTTTTTTTTCCCCTCAGTGTCTCTTTCTCTCCTTACCACTCTCTCTCTCTGCTTCTCTCCTTCTCTCTTTATCTCTCTCCTTCTGTAGAACTGTTTTCTCTTCCTGTCCTGATGTTCAGAAAAGATGTTGCAAGTTATGTGCCTTAAGGCTTTGAGTCAAACCTACGTTCGGGCCCAATTTCTATCTCTAAATCTTTAGCGAGTTTATCAAGTTCTAGCTAAGAGGATCCCATCCAGTCTCCAGACTTGAAACACCAGCTGTATAGGCATCTCTCAAGTTTGTGCATCTGGTCCTGATGCTTCTCCCCTGAAATCCCAACTTTTACGTCCATCCAGCCAATGGCATCTGAGCACCTCCACTCAGATCCAGGAAGACCCTCTAAGGGGCCATCCCTAAATACCATAAATTCTGAATTTTTCCTCCAAAGCTTTCTCCCACCCAAGTCTCGTGAAGTGACATCTCCCATTACTCGATCTGTTTTCATTCCCACCCCTCACCCTAGTTGAATTCATTTGGAAACCTGCTTCATCTTCAAAATAAACCCCCAAATCCAGCCATGTCTTTTTATCCTTCATACCTTAGTCCACGGCTAAACTATCTACATAACCTTCCTATTTCGAATCTTGCCCCACTTCCAGGCTACTTTCCACATAGCTGCTGCCATAACCTAGTTAAAACTAAAGTACAAATGAAGCTTTCCACAGAAAAGAAAATCAGGGACATATGGAGAACAGGCTTGTGGTTGCCAAGGGGAAGGAGAAGCATGTGGGATGGACTGGGAATTGGGGGTTAATAGATGCAAACTATTGCATTGGAGTGGATAAGCAATGAGATGCTGCTGCATACTGGGAACTATGTCTAGTCACTTATGATGGAGCATGATAATGTGAGAAAAAAGAATGCATACGTGTATGTGTAACTGGGTCACCTTGCTGCATAGTAGAAATTTGACAGAACACTGTAAACCAGCTATAATGGAAAAAATAAAAATCATTACTAAAAAAAAAAAAAAAAAGCTAAAGCAGATCATGGCATTCCCTTGTTCAAAACCATCCAATGCTGGTCGTGTATTGAATACAACTTAAATTCCCTATCAGGGAGTGGCCCCAAGGCTGTATATGATCTGGCCTATCTCTCTGAACTCATCTCCAACCACTTCCCCTTTTATTTATGATGCTCAGCCATACTGGTCTTGTTCCCAGAACAGACCAAGTTCAGTCCTACCTCAGGGCCTTTGCACTTGCTATTCCCACCACCTAGAGCATGGTTCTCCAGATCTTTCTAGGAGTCATTCTCTCCTTCCTTCTGGTGAATTGAACACTATCTCTGCAAAGAGGCCCTCCTTATCACTCCACCCCATTACTTTTTATCCCCTCCTTTGCTTTATTTTTCCTCATAGCATGCATCATTTCGAGTTATTTTATATACTTGTTTATTTGTTAGTTACCTGTCTCCCTCAGGCAGAACATAAAGTCCATGAGGCAGGGGCCTTGCCTGTCTTGGCTGCAGCACTCCCAGCACCTACTGACAGTGCCTGGCATATTAGAGAAATTCAATGCATCGTTGATGAGCAACCATCTGAAAATGCCAGACCTATCATGGAAGCTGAGTATCTGTTAATCGAATGAATAAACATCGCAGGTGCTGGAGAGAGGACAAAAAACAGACTTCCTGTATGCTTATGAAACTCAGCAGAAAAGGTGGCCATTAAGTGCATAATAACAATAACATAAGAAGAATGTCCTGATAGAGGAAGTTCTGGGAAGTGGCAGTGACCTGTCATCTAAGTGGTGTAGAATTTAACCACCTTAATTTTATGACCCACAGAAACGAACCTCTCCCAGCCATAGTATCCACCTGTGTGAAATGAGGATACTGATATTATCAGTTGCATGGCTTTTGCCAGGAAGAAAGGGAGGCAAAGTGCCAAGCACATAGTATTCACTCAGTAAGTTTCAGCTACTATTGTTATTATAAGATATTAACATATGGGATACCTCACAAAACCCCTCAGTATCTTTTGAATCACCATCTTATATTTGGATGAATGGTTTGCATTCTGAATTCTGCTCAGACAACTTGGAAGCCAAGAGTCTCTTTCCTAGCCTTTCTTGAAGTTCAGGCTTCAATGCATAAAGCTAGGCTTTCCCTGGTAACCCCACACCCTTTGATTAGGAAGAGAGCAAGGTGATCACACGGATACCCCATGGACTCTGTCTTTTAACCAAAAGGGTGGCTGGCGTGTCTTGCTTGGGGGTGCAGCTGAGACTGAGGCATTCTCTGCCTATCATCACCACAGTAGGCTGAGGTATCTGTCCCCAGTTGTGGCAGTGATGCATCCACAGGGAGTTCAGGGGTTCTTCCAGGTTGATCAGCCCCTCACCTTGATGCTCCAGTCCTCCTGGAGGTTTCATGATCTCTCTGAGATCCTCAGTCAATTCCTTTTTTGCCTAAGCGAGTTAGGGAGGGTTCTGTGGCTACAGCTAAGAACCCGAGTGACGCACGGACCATCTGAATGACTAAATGGTTGAGGACCCTATGCCGTGCATACCATTTTGGTTACTCATCAGTTGCTTGTACCAGCCAAGAGTAATCAAGGAGGGACCCTAAGGCAAAAGGGCATTGCTCTCTCAAAGGCAACTTTCTCCAAGCAGCCTTTCCTGGTGGCAGCTGAAGGGGCTCCGTCCCTCTTCTTTGTCTCACAAAGTTGATGGCACTTATTAGCACTTGTCACAATCGCCTGGCCTGGAACGTATTGTTAATCTATGTCTCATTCGTATCTTCCCTCTCAGTCTGCATTCATTTGGATTTCACTGAGCACCTATTATGTGCCAGGCATGAATAGTGTAGCTCACTTCCAAAAAACGGGCACTTTCCCCAGATGACCAGCCTGCAAGCAACAACTGAAAGGCCCAGGGGTGTTAGGTTAGCAGCATAATGTAATGACCCAAATGCCTAAGTTTGGGGATCAGACTGACCTGAGTACAGATTCTGGCTCTGATCCCAGCCAGTGATTTTTGTTACATTGTTTAATATCATAAGCCTCAATTTCCTCATCTATAAAATAAAGTTAATAATGGTTAACATATAGGGTAGTTGGGAAAATTGCATCAAATCATGCATAATAAGTACTTAAGAGTGCCGGATTCTTTGCAATGTTCAATATATGTTATTTTCATTAACAGCAAAAAGCATGTCTGAGGATGTCAGGAAATCCTTCGAGAGGGGAAAAAAAGCTTATGTTATTACTTAAAGGAAGCATTCTTAATCTAAGCAGGCAAGTACACCTGTTCGTTTTGTTCCTTGGTCAACAATTATTCATTTTCAAAAAATGGTTTCTCGTAACATCCTGGGATGAGGAGTATCCTGTTTTGGTTCTTCTATTTTGCAAACAGAGAAAAATGACAGAAGTTAGTTGGCTCACTCAAGTACATCCTAGTTTTGTTAACCCATAAAGGCCTTCTGTGAGAAAAGATTGTGCAGGAGTTCCTGTTGTGGTTCAGTGGGTTAAGAAGCTGACATAGCGTCCGTGAAGATGTGGGTTTGATCCCTGGCCTCATGCAGTGGGTTAAGGATCCGGTGCTGCCACAAGCTGTAGGGTAGGTCACGGATGCAGCCAGATCTGGTGCTGCTATAACATGCGTAGCCCTTAGCTGCAGCTCCAATTTGACCACTAGCCTGGGAACTTCCATATGTTGCAGGGGTGCCCATAAAAAGGAAAAAAAAAAAAAAAAAAAAGATTGTGCAGCAAATCCGCTTTGATTTCCAGCTCTGCGCATAGCCTTGTAGAGAATACAGAAATGTGGGAGTTCCCATCGTGGCGCAGCGGAAACGAATCCGACTAGGAACCATGAGGTTGCAGGTTCGACCCCTGGCCTTGATCAGTGGGTTAAGGATCTGGCGTTGCTGGAGCTGTGGTGTAGGTCGCAGACACGGCTCAGATCCCGCGTTGCTGTGGCTCTGGCGTAGGCCAGCGGCTACAGCTCCGATTCGACCCCTAGCCTGGGAACCTCCGTGTGCCGTGGGAGCAGCCCTAGAAAAGACAGAAAAAAAAAAAATGCATAGAATGCACTGAAATGTAAAAATGTATTTACCCCCTACTTGGGAGTTTGGAGGGGGTCAGGGGAGAGTTTCAGGAGGAAGATGAGACATGAGCAAAGGGCTTCTCGGGGAGGACACGCAAGGCTCCTTCAGGAGACCTCGAGAAGTCAAATTCTCTTCATGTAGAACATTATTATAGAGGACTCATGGGAGATAAGGATTTGGAGACAATGACTAGGTTAAGAAGTTTGGATTTCATCCTCCTGGCAAGTGATAGCCATTGCATGGTTTTGATGAGAACGTTTTAGGAATATATGCAGACTGTCAATGGTAGGACATGAAGAACAAAATAATGAAAGCAAGAATTCAAATCAGAAGTTGTTGTCATCATCCTGACATAAAACTGGCTGGGCTGTGGGATGAAAAGGAGGGGGTGGACAAAACAGATAATTTGCCTTAATAATCACCAGCACTGGGTGACTGGTTAACTACAGAGGGAGATGAACAATCCACATGGTGTGAGCTGGAGGGGCCCTCAGCCTTGAAGTATTTCTGAAAGTGTCATTCTGAAACCACTTCTAGCAGTATTACGTGGGTGCTTGTTTAAAAAAATCAGATTACTGTGCTATGTTTCAACCTACTGAATCAGAATCGTAGACAACAGGACTCCCCACAAGTATGTGTTCTTACCCCGGTTGATTATTGTTTTACCTTTTTTTAAACTTTTCTTTTTTAAATGATTTTTATTTTTTTCCATTATAGCTCATTTACAGCGTTCTGTCAATTTTCTACTGTACAGCAAAGTGACTCAGTCACACATACATACATACATTCTTTTTCTCACAATATCCTCCATCCCCCACTTGATTCTTAAAGCCTGTTAAATGCTTGAGAAGAACCTGGCTTCGAGATTATTTGACCAACCTGAATTTGTTTTAAAGATGTGGAAATCAGAGTTCAGAGAGGTCAAGTGACTTTCCCAAGGTCACACAGCTACCTAGGATGAGATCTTCTAACTCACAGGCTTGACTTGTTCAGCCATGTCATGCAAGATTGATAATCTGATCATTGGGTGCTACCCGGAAGGCATTATTTCATCACTTTCAAGGTGGGAAGGCAAAAAGTCTGGAACTCAAGTCCAATGGACATAGATGTGGCTGCCTTAAAACTCCAGCAAGCTGATGTCTACCAGCTCTGGCCAAAGGGACCGTCTTGTCAGGGGGCTGCTGCTGCTGTCATGGTACTCTCACTACAGCCAGATTCTTGGACTCTGAGCATCTGGGTTCAGGGGAATATCCAGGAGGAGGGTCACATGACCTCAAAGGGTAGCCTTAACATACGACCTCACAGAGAAGGCTGGTCCACACAGACCATCCCGGCCTGCGGGTAGACAGCAGTGTAGGGACTTTTCTTGACTTCATTACCCTAGATAGAGTAGGATTCGTGGGACTCCAATTAAGTGAGGGTCACCCTCTTTGTTAAGCCATGCATTTAGAAGATATACTGAATTTGGAAGGAGAAGCCATGAGACAAAGGGCTTTTCAGGCTAGGCAATTTAAACTAAGTTAATTATGGAGTTCCCGTCGTGGCGCAGTGGTTAACGAATCCGACTAGGAACCATGAGGTTGCGGCTTCGGTCCCTGCTCTTGCTCAGTGGGTTAACGATCCGGCGTTGCCGTGAGCTGTGGTGTAGGTTGCAGACGCGGCTCGGATCCTGCGTTGCCGTGGCTCTGGCGTAGGCCAGTGGCTACAGCTCCAATTTGACCCCTAGCCTGGGAACCTCCATATGCCGCAGGAGCAGCCCAAGAAATAGCTAAAAAGACAAAAAAAAAAAAAAAAAAGATAAACTAAGTTAATTATGGTGTATTATGACCATAAGCTATGTGAATCCCCCTACTTTATAGGTTAAACAATAACCACAACAGAAGTTCAGAAGGGTAGAATAACTTGTTCAAAGTTTTACAACACATCAACTCTCTAAATCTCCATCCCTTCACAATGAGAAGAATAATATCAGGTCCACCTTCCTCACAAAGCTGCTGCAAGGGTCCAGTGAGAAAATATATAAGAAAATACATCATAGTATCTGAGGCATATGCCAGGGGCTCTTAACCTTCTCTTTTCACATGAGTAAGATGGTAGCAATCAATCCCTCACACACACACACAAAAGAGGTGTATAACTATAATATGGCATACATATACACGCATACGACTCATTTTAAAAGACTATGAGAAGAAAATTATTAACCCAGGGTAAAATACTGTCTATGAGCCCATTTCTGGGCCTATGTTATGGACTCTCTCTTGTGGTTTCCTGGGGCAACGCGTCTACCATAACCGGTGAGCAGTGCTCCGAGCCTTCCCACACCCTATATTTGATAGGCTGTCCCCAGCACATCATCTCTATCCGATTCTCTCACTCTCTGCCTCACCTTTTCTGGGGACAGAGAGTGGGGGTCTAGCACAAGTGTGTCAAACCGTGTTGCCCCAAACCACGGGAGCCTTAGCTAGTATTTGACCTTGGGGTGCAGGGCAATGTGTCTGAGACTTAGAAGCCCATGGAAGCTTGTGGCTTGGCTATTCCACTTGGGATGGGTGTTTATATAAATGGCTTGCATTCATGAAGGGGAAATACCAAAAATCCCCTTTCCCAGGTTCAAAAGAGAAAAAAGTAGAGGAGGAAAGGAGAAGGAAAGGAGACATATTTTTATCTTTAGAAATGATTTCCAACATGAATATTCTAAATATGAGTTACCTAAGAGAAACTAGGTTTTTTTAATTAAAAAAATTATTTTCCTCTCACCTTTTGCAATGTCCCCATCATATAATGCAATCAAGCTCTAAGGTCTTGCTCCGAGTTCAGCATTTCTCAATCAGAGGATATTTCCAGAGTGCTTGTTAAAAATGCAGATCTGCAGGCTTCAGTCCAAACCAGCTGATTTAGAATTACTTACATAGATAAGTTGAGCAAGTTTCCAGTGAGCGTCTCAGGCACACTGGAGTTTGGAAACCACTACATGCCCCTTCAAGCATTTGGAATGATTTCCATTTTTCTCAGATAAAAGGTTCTGTTGTTTTGAACTCTTACACGTTTGTCGCCTCGAGGGTCACTGGGTCTCCATACAGATCACCAGGATTTAGAGTTCAGCATGAGATTCAGCCAAAGAAATTAGATGGAGTAAAGTGGAATTATTGCCTCATGGTCTCCACTGTGAATCTTCATTCTTTTCTCTTCCTGCCACGACATTCTTCACAAAGATATAGCCATAAAGTACACTCATTTTTAACAACAACAACAACAATAACAACAACAACAAAGACAAAAAAAATTTTTAAAAAATAAATAAAATAAAAAAAAAAGTACACTCACTTTTAAAGGTCCTCCTTATGTGCAGGAAAGCTTGAGAAACACTGCCTTTCCTGTGGCAGGTGCTGTGCAAGCCCATGTCTTTGACCAGCAAGCTAGGCCCATGAGGAATTTGGGGGGATGAGAACATGGGAGGAAGGAAGACAAGGAGAAGGAAAAAAAGAGAGAGAAGAAATGAAGTATCTATGTGATTACAGTACCAGGAGTAAGAAGTCTGGCCCCAGCATGTGACCTGAGTTGAGTCACTTGAATCGCACCCTTCTCTGGGCCATGGGGTATACTCACCCAGAGCAGGTGAAATTCTCTAAGGCAGGGCTTCACAAGCTAGGTGCCATATTACAGTGGTGCCACAGATGGATTCCTGTGTGCTCTGAATGACTGAATCATTCAACTCTCAGAGCGCCCTGTGGGACGCAGAGTGGCTGAGGCTCTGGGGCCAGGTGCCTCTAACCAAGAGGAGTCTCATCACCACTCCCTGGGAAGTGGTCTTAGCAGTGCGGAGTCCAAGGGCACCCTCGGAGTTCCCAGAGAAGACCTCGGATAAGGTGCCATCTCCCCATGCATTGCTTCACCGTGATGCCCTGAGGGCAGCCAAGAAGGTTCTCTACATCCTGGGCATCCACAGGCTGCAGAACACTGCACTAACAATCCTAGGCAGAGTCTGAGGACCAGTAGGGAGTTCGTTGCCAGGTGCCCAGAGCTTGGCGCTTAGGCCAAGATGCAGCCAGTTGGGGATGGATGGGTACAGAAATCAGGTGGGGCTTTCTGGTCTGCCCAGCGACAAATGGTAGCCCAGGATTTCTGTCTTTACATATATCAGAGTCTCTTGCTCATCTGCAGCTGATGGACAAGAATCCCATGCTGGCTGCAGGACTGCCACTCTGACAGTGCATATGAAATGTAGAAATTCAATCCTCATGATTATTTTGAAACATAAGATAGGTAAAAATTCAAATGTGAAATATTTTATGATAAAAATTTTAAACTCTAGGAATTCCCATCATGGTACCTCAGAAACAAATCCGACTAAGAACCATGAGGTTTGGGGTTCGATCCCTGGCCTCACTCAGTGGGTTAAGGATCCGGTGTTGCTGTGGGCTGTGCTGTAGGTCACTTTCTCGGCTCAGATCCCGCGTTGCTGTAACTGTGGTATAGGCTGGCGGCTGTAGCTCCAGTTGGACCCGTAGGCTGGGAACCTCCATATGCCGTGCATGCGACCCTAAAAAGACAAATAATTAATTAATTAATTAATTAAACTGAGTTGTCAGTGTAAGAAAAGGATACACAACTAGGTTCTTTCATTTCAAAAGGAATAGATTTTCAAATGGCTATAAACAATGATTTAAAATATTTTTATCACCTGCTTGTGTGAATAAAGTTACTTGTTGATAGAGACTGCTAAGAATTTGAAGCAATCATTCAAATATCTTGATCAGTGTTGCATAAAGCCATTTCAAGCAGAATATCTGTCAGTAAAAAGATACGTCAGTGGAAGTAAGTTCAAATTTCTCATTTAAAATTTTGAAATGGGGAGTTCCCGTCACGGCTCAGCAGTTAGTGAACCCAGTTAGCATCCATGAGGATGGGGTTTGATCCCTGGCCTCGCTCAGTGGGTTGAGGATCCGGCATTGCCGTGAGCTGTGGTGTAGGTCGCAGACCTGGCTCGGATCCCGAGTTGCTGTGGCTGTGGTGTAGGGCAACGGCTACAGCTCTGATTGAACCCCTAGCCTGGGAACCTCCATATGCGGCGGGTGCAGCGCTAAAAGGAGAAAAAGACCAATAAAAAATGAAACTTTGAAATGGGATTTCCCATTGTGGCTCAGCGGTAATAAACCCGACTAGTATCTATGAGGATATGGGTTTGATCCCTGGCCTCACTCAGTGGATTAAGTATCTGGCATTGCTGTGGCTGTGGTATAGGCTGGCAGTTGTGACTCTGATTCTACCCCTAGCCTGGGAACTGCCACATGTCGCGTGCACAGCACTGAAAAGCAAAAAAAAAAAAAAAAAAGATTTTATTTAGAATTTTATATAAATTTAAATATTTAATATTTTATGTTTTATTTTTCCTAGAAGCATATAAAGTGTAACAGTTTCACTGAGCTTTACAGAGCTATTCCCAAACCCCTCCATTTTACTCCTGTCCTATATAAGTGTTTTCATTTTTTACATGTAGAAGGTGTGAGAGGGGGTGGGTGCAGTGTTCTAGGGCCGTGGTTTTCAGTCAAAGGTGATTTCACACACACCCCAGGGACTTCTGACACCTGGAGAGTTTTTTTTGGTTGTCATCACAGGGGAGCTCTTTACTGACCTCTAGTGGGTAGAGCCGGGGATGCTGCTAACCACCCCACAATGCACAGGACAGCCCCTCGTAAAAAGAATTACTGCACATGCAAAATCAGTAGTGTCAAGGATAGAAACTCTCTTCAGGGGTCCCTCTCACTCTGAAGGTCTAGGATTCTGACGTATACTTGTTCTTGTTGTTCAGAGGAGATTATGACTGGCAATAGCGGGTGTGGCTAGGCATGGCCAGCTCTAATCTCCTAACTGCCTTTATAATCACAGACCCAGCAGGCAGATAAAACAGGAGGCAGGGCTTCCTGTATATTCAGTGGAAATCCAGCTATGGACATCTGTTTGAGATAGTACACATTTCAAAGCATCAGATGTGTAACTTCTATGAATATTACCTAGAGTCCCCAGATAAACATCTTCTTCTCTCCTTTTATTTGTTTTAAAGTTCCATATTCTGGGGAGTTCCCATCATGGCTCAGTGGCTAACGAACCCGACTAGGAACCATGAGGTTGCGGATTCGATCCCTGGCCTTGTTCAGTGGGTTAAGGATCCCGCGTTGCTGTGGCTGTGGTGTAGGCCGGTGGCTACAGCTCCGATTGGACCCCTAGCCTGGGAACCTCCATATGCTGCGGGAGCGGCCCAAGAAATGGCAAAAAGACAAAAAAAATTTTTTTTAATTAAAAAAATAAAGTTCCATATTCTGGAAATAGCTTTTTTGTTCCACCGAACTGTGATCCATCTTACCTTTCAGCAACTTTCCCCTTCCTCAGTCCAGGTCTCACCAGGATTGGCTTGGCGGGGATGTATCTGCCAATAGGTAGAGATTCACAGGAAAGCCTTTCAACTCACCCCTGCATCCCAACTCCCCATTCCCACTGCTCTCATCCTACAATTTCCTTGGAAGTTGAAGACATCCTATGTTTGGGCATTGATGTCTGGCCTTCAGGAATAAAAAAATCTTCCATACCCTCTCTCTTGGATAGCCCCCCTGTTGATTTGTTGGCACTTCAGGATGATTCGAGTGATGGAGGACTGAACCAGTCTGGGAAGCCACGTTACTTTATCACCATGGCTCATACCATCCCTTCCATCAGTTTTTACAACAGATTCACCACTGCAACCTGGTACTAAGAGCAGGTTGAATGGAGCATTAGACACATATTTCCCCTAGGATTTAACTGGGGACGAGCCATTCATCTCATACCTGCTCTTGCATAGAAAAAAGATCAGTAGGCCCAGGGTCTCTGCTATGTCAAGCTAGTCAAGTCATTCAGTCATTCCAGGCTTTACTTTGCTCCTATGTGAAAGGGCAGTAACAGCTAGAAGGCTGCTGAGCTTCATTCCACCTTAAAAGAAAATAAAAGAAAAAGCACTGAGAAAATTTGAAAACTGAATCAGTCTTAGGAAATGCATGTTTTATGGTATTGACTGGTTGCTAATAGCGTCATTTCTACTGAAATGAGGAAGTTTGTTTTTACAGTTATAGAGTCAGGAAGTAGTTTTCATCCTCTGTAGGGTTTTAAGTCCCTCAAAGATGATGGTAACTAATATAACCCCTGATAGCATTTAAGTGTTGAAAAACCAGTCTATTACTTCACTGAAGGAGTATATACTAGACCCCTATTTTGCGTCTTGAGAACAATAATATTTGTCTCTACTTTGCAGATGGAACATTAAAGCACCAGATGGTTGACTCTTTGAGAAAACCCCACAGCTTTGACCAAAGAGGAAGGGGAAGGGCAGCAGGGCACAAAGAGCTGTGTTCAGAAAAAAATAAAAATTTGCGATTCTCAGTTCCATGATTTGAATCCTGAATGTGTGCTTCTCTGGCTAAAAATACAACCACTGAAGTCGAATGCTCATTACTTGTTGCCTGGTTAATTTATAGTGCTAAGTTATTGATCAGAAATAACAATGCTATTTTCTAAATACTTGATTTTTTTTTTTTTTTTTTTTTTGGTCTGCTTGTTTGAAAGTATTTCTGGCATTTTCCTCACACTTCTAGGTCATCCTTATAGGAAGGACAACCTCCAATATTTCTCCGCCTTTAATTTCCCTCCCATTCTTAGCAGATAAGTTGCAATATCAAACTTCGCTTTATGATGGAGATTCGAATGGTGGAGACTGACCGTTGTGTCCTGCTGGTGTGTATGCCAGTTTGGAGGCCTCCCTTTCTACCTTCTTTCATGAAGAGCTTTCAGGTGTGGTTCCGCTAGGAATCCCCTAAATCCTAGTCCGTGTGTGGCACCCACCACACCTCAATGTGCAGTAAAACTCCTCTCAAATCTCTTAAGGTCCCTAATTGTTCAATGTTCCTGATGTGGAAGGCAGATGACCATCTGCTCAGGTCTCATCCTACTGCATTTATCTCAGATGTTGTTTCCCTAATTAGATATACTCTGGTAGTGTTGGCAAAGCCAGGTGATGGGAAATGTGTTCAGGGAACTTCCTCCAGGTTCCACACTGGTTAAAGCTCTATATCCTCGCCAACACTTGGCATTGTCGTCTTTTCTATCTTTAGCCACAAGAACAGCTTTGTAGTAGTATTGCACTCCAGCTTTAATTTACATCTTCCTCATGGTTAATGATGTTGAGCATCTTTTCAAGTCCCTGTTTTCCCTATTTCTATCTGTAGATGTATCTTCTTTGGTGAAGTGACTTGAGTATATATATATATATATAAAATCTAGTCTATATCAGATATATAATTTGATTTACAAACATCTTCTGGTTAGGCTGTAGCCTATCTTTCCATGATCTTTACAGGATTTTGCAAAAAGCACATCTTAAAATTTGAAGAATGAAATCCAAATGATCAATTTTTAATTATTGTGAACTGTGCTTTCGATGTCATGTGTAAGAAGACTGCCTAAGCCAAGGTCACAAAAGTTTCCTATATTTCTAGAGTTTGTGTAGTTTCAGGCTTTAAATATGCTCCATTTTGATGGTTTTTTTTTTTGTATATTACACATGGTATGCCTCAAACTTTATTTTTTCATACAGATATGTAACTGTTCCAGTACTGTTCATTAAAGACTATCCTTTCTCCACTCATTTCTTTTGTACCTCATCAAAAGTCAGTTGTCATGTACATGTGGTCTATTTCTAGACCTTCTGTTCTGATCTATTTGCCTATCTTGATGCCAAGATGATACTGTTTCATGACTCTAACTTCATAAGAGTTTTTGAAATCAGATAGTGCTTCTCCTCCAACTTTGCTCATCTTTTTCAAAGTGACTTTGGCTCTTCTGAGAATTTGCATTTCCATTTGAACATGACAGTCAAGTGATCACTTCTACAAAAAGCCACCCAGTGAGCCCATCCTGCTGCCCCTGTGCGCTCTTCCTCCTTGGGCCACATCTGGACTCAGGTGATAAGCTGGGGCGAGGGGAGGGGGCACCTCATCTGTTTCTCTTATCTCAAGTGTCTCTCCTTCATCGTCTGATGTCCAGTGTCTTCAGAAGCATCACTTCACACATTTTGTCTTTCTTTTTCAGTTATTTCAGGCAGGAGGATAAACCCAGTCTCTGTAGTTCCATCTGAGCTGGAAGCAGACCTGTGGTTACCTAGTTTGGTTACCATCTAGATTAACACCCTGGACTACGTACAGACAAGACATGCTCTCTGCCATCAGAAAATGAGTAAGACAAAGATGCAACACCATGGCACCAAGTTGATGACTGTTCGTACTGGACAAAGGGTATAATGAAATGAATTACACTTTGAAAAAAAATGTTTTTCTATAGCCTCGAAATTTTCCGCAAAATTTTCCCATCATAAGGGTCTTAATACCTGCCTATCTTGGGGGATTATTGAAGGATTCAATGTGGAATTATATGTAAAATGCTACATTAAAACTTAATGAAGAATAGCTATTACTACTACATAATGCTATGAAAGCAGTCATCCGAAGATATATAGAAGTCTGATTTTTAAAACTTTCCTTAAATGGAGTTCCCATTGTGGCTCAGCAGTGATGAACCTGACTACTATCCATGAGGATGTGGGCTCCATCCCTGGCCTTGCTCAGTGGGTTAAGGATCCAGCATTGCCACAGTTACAGCATAGATTGCAGACACGGCTCAGATCTTGAGTTGCTGTGGCTGTGGTGTAGGCTGGCAGCTGCAGCTCCGATTCAACCCCTAGCCTGGGAACTTCCACATGCCGAAAGTGCAGCCCTAAAAGAAGCAAACAAACAAACAAAAATAAATAAAACTTTAATTAAAAACTGATAGGATATTCCCTGGTAGACTAGTGGTTAGGATCTAGTGCTTTCACTGCTGTGGCCCAGGTTCAATCCCTGGTCTCATCACTGAGATCCCATATCAAGCCCCTGCATGCCATGGCAAAAAACAAACAAACAAACAAACAAAAAAACCCTAAAAAATCTGATAAAAGCCTTTTCACTAAGTATGATTGCAGCAGTTGTCTCTGCATGGAGATTCAGTTTGGGCATCCACCCCGCCAGGAAGTGTCCCAAACCCATCCACTAGGTTCAGTGCCTTCTCTCTGAATTGCCCTCGGACCTTGTTGCATTCACTCCCAAGCCCTTAAATACTGCCTGCTGACTGTCCATTTTTGTGTCTGCTTCTTGTCTCCTGATATTGCCTAACATTCATCTCCATATCTTTAGAGCCCAGCACACAGCAGACATTCACAACGTGCTTTTTTTTTTTTTTTTTTTTTTTTTTTTTTGCCTTTTTAGGGCCGCACCTGCAGCATGTGGAGGTTCCCAGGCTAAGGGTCTAATCAGAGCTACAGCTGCCAGCCTACGCCAGAGCCACAGCAACGCAGGATCCGAGCCATGTCTGCGACCTACACCACAGCTCATGCAACGCCAGATCCTTAACGCACTGATCAAGGCCAGGGATCGAACCCAAAACCTCATGGCTCCTAGTCGGATTTGTTAACCACTGCGCCACAACGGGCACTCCCACAACATGCTTGTTGAACTGGTTCACATCGTCTTCTCACCTGCCCATCTCTTTGACCCTCTTCTCTATGCACAGTTTGTTCCTGCCTCTGTGTAGTCTGCCCTGGGTGGATGCTTTTCTGTTACAAGTTCTTGGCATTTGGTTTCCACCTACATACTTCCTCAAGCTCTCTAAGAAGTGGGTATCTTTTCATCTTCAGTTGATGGTATTACCATGAAATCTCCATGGAGGGGTCTCTCCAACCCCTCGCCAAAGACCTCCTCCTGAGTGATTTGTCGGAGCCACGCAGCCAGAGCTCAGAGTGAGAGGAGGAGACAGCGCCAAGGGGGAGGGCACCGAGGGAGAATGCAGACCTGCCTGGTGCTGCTTTGAGGCCAGCCCAGAGCCTTACAACCTCTGAACCAGGTTGACCAAGATGAAGCATTCAACCAAGAAACAGAAGAACTTAGACCCACAGAATGTTGGGACTGGAGGCCCCATTGAGACAACTGAGCCTTGCGGTTTGTACAAATTTTCATCTGAAAGAGGGTAACATTCTTCTCTCTCTCTCTCTTTTTTTTTTTTTTCTTTTGTCTTTTTTTTTAGGGCCGCACCCACGGCATATGGAGATTCCCAGGCTAGAGTTCACATCAGAACTGCAGCTGCCGGCCTACACCACAGCCACAGCCAAGCCAGATCTGAGCCGCGTCTGTGACCTACACCACAGCTCACGGCAACACCGGATCCTTAACCCACTGAGCGAGGTCAGGGATAGAACCCGTGACCCCATGGATGCTAGTCGGGTTCCTTAACTGCTGAGCCACGATGGGCACTCCAAGAGGGTAATATTCTTAAAAACAAAACAAAAGCTTTTATTTCGTACCCCCCATCCCTGATGTGGAGTTATTCTGGTTGAAAGGATTGGAAGAGACAGTCTGGCTCTCATTCCCACTTTCCACATCCTCCAACCAACAAATGTGCATACACACACACACACACACACACACACACACACACCCTTGGCAGCTGGAACCATCTCTGAAGAATCCTTCATCCACCGAGGAGCAAAAACATAGTTTGAAATCACTGGTCAAGTTGATAACTTTCACTTTGAGGTAAGTCATAAACGGATGTTGGGTCTGGGACCCAAAGCCTAGAATTTCTGGTTTCCTCTCTTTCTATTAATGAATCTGCACTGTCACGTCTGTCAAAAACAACAAAATGCTCCGTAGATGTGTCTCTCTTCTGGGTGTCAGAGCTGTAGAAGTCTTCCCAGTGTGAATCCAATTTTAACAGAAGTGTTGCTAGAACAATAGCTGCTTTCAGGAATGAGTCTGAGTGAAGGATGAATAAGCAGAAGAAGAGGATTTTTAGGAGAGTGAAAATACTCTGTATGATACTATAAGGATGGACACATGCCATTATATATTTGACCAAACCCACAGAATGAATAACACTGAGAATAAATCCTAATGTGAACTCAGGATTTGGGGTGATTATACTGTGTCAATGTAGATGCATTGATTTTATTTTTCTTTTCAGGGTCACACCTATGACACATGGAAGTTCCCAGACTAGGGGTCGAATCAGAGCTGTGACCACTAGCCTATGCCACAGCCACAGCAACACCAGATCGGAGCCTCATCTGCAACCTAAGCTGTGTATTGCAACAATGTCAGATCCTTAACCCACTGAATGAGGCCGGGGAGTGAACCCACATCCTCGGGGATACTGTATCTGGTTCTTAACCTGCTGAGCCACAACAGGAACCCCAGGTTCATCAGTTTTACCAAATGCCCCACTCTGGTGGGAAATGCTGATAATGGGGAGGAGGGGTTATGTAGGGTAGAGAATATATAAGAAATCTCTCTATCTTCTTCTTAACTTTCCGGTCAACCTAAAATTGTTCCAAAAATAAAGTTATTTAAAAAAGAATGAATCAGAAGCGTTTTCAGCTTTTCTCAGAAAGAAAAGTCTGCATGATGTCCAGACTGAGGTGATTTGAAAAGCTGGGACAGAGAAATAATGCCTCTTACCCTTGGAAGCCCAGAAAGCATCAAAAGCTGGTGTGTGTATTTGTGAATGGTTTTATAGCACCATCAAGTGGCACAAAGCAATATTGCCACTAAAGCTCAAAAATAGAGTTCAATAATTTTTTACTTTATAAAAAAATTCAATCAGCAAGTAATCTGAAAGCCTCTGATATGTCAGACTTTACACTAGCCATTGGGAATATAGCAAGTGTTATTTATAAAAAAATCTACACATTCATTTCAGAAAGATCTGTCCATGTTCCTTTTATAGACATGCTCGATCTGCTCTCTTCCCTACAAAAAAGGAGCCAAGCCTCTACGACAGGGTGCTATGACAGATTTCACTCACTCTTTAATCTATGATCCAGCCTGCTCAGAGCCCACAAAAGAGAGACTTTTTTTTTTTTCTTTTTTCAATAGTACCTGCAGCATATGGAAGTTCTCAGGCTAGCAGATGAATTGGAGCTGCAGCTGAGGCCTACACCACAGCCACAGCAATGTTGGATCAAAGCTGCATCTGCAACCTATGGCATAGCTTGCACCAATGCCGGATCCTTACCCCACTGAAAGAGACTAGAGAAGCTGAATCCTCACAGAGACAATACTGGGTCTTTAACCCACTGAGCCACGATGGGAACTCCAAAACAGAGACCTTTAAACCCCAAGTTCCTGATATGAGCATCTCTGGAGACATGAGACTTTTGCAAAATCTCCCTGGGACTATCACCGGTCAGTTGTTATCAGTCTAAGAATACAAATGTCTTATGCTTTCCTGATCTTGGAGAGCAAAGCATCTAGATTTGGGTCTTTCCCATGGAATCCTGAAAAGAGGTAACCCATAATGTGTCCAGGATGCAAAATGTACCTGATCAATTAGTGATTTTTCCTCCCTTCCGATTTATCATGACTCCACATTATGAGTGCTGATCTGACTCAAGTTGGAAAGCATTGTGTTATGGACCCTAGACAGGTGGAGAAACCATCTTTGCTGGGCATCCTGGGTAACTTGGTCAGGCCAAGAAGTCGCTGCTAGGAGAGCTCTTCCCCATTTTCTTTGGATTTTTTTCTGAGTATTAAGTCACAGACCATTGGATAAACCCCAAAATTTCCTTGCGTCCTAGTGATCGGTTCTAATCACTTTTTAAATTTTGTTTTGCGATTACAGAACTATCCTAGACAGGTCATTGCATCCCTTTGACCTTCATTTCTCTCATTAGAAAAACACAGCATCTGGAATGACTGGACATAGATGGTCAGAAGATGTGTTACATTCCTGGAGAATGTATGCCAATATTTTTAGAGCTTCAGACAGCTCAAGTTCTTCGCCTGCCGAGAAAATTTTAACTTCTCAAAGAAAAATTTGGGTTACAATTTTTGGCAATATGGACAACTGGTTACTTTAAAGAGCTTTCTGGATAAAATATAATTAAATGATGAATTAAACAGATGCAGTAAACAAATTTTAATGCATTGCTATACTTACTAGAGTGAGGGGAAATTTCTGAGGGTCGAAGAATTAAATAAACAGTGATAGTTATAGTGAGCAGGAAATAAGTGAGCAGAGGAGGGAATTATAAAATGAGGTGGCTTGGAAGCAAATGTTCACATCCTTGCGATCAGCATGCCCAACACAGGCTCTTGGGATTCTTATGCATTTTATTCCAAAAAATATAATCCACAAATTTTTAGAAACCCACAGAACACACAAGGAGTAACTAGGAGGCAGCAGGAACAATAAATGAAAGACTTGGACTTCCCAAAGACTTCAGATATTGGAATAATCTGATGGAAATAGGAAATAACCATGTGTAAAATGTTTAAAGAAATAAGAAAGAAAATTAAAGCTGAGAAAGCAAAAATAGAATGTTAAAAAAAAATCATCAAGCAGGTTTTAGAACTAAGACTTGTAGATTTCTTTTTTTTTTTTTTTTTTTTTTTTTTGATTTTTTTGCTATTTCTTGGGCCGCTCCCACGGCATATGGAGGTTCCCAGGCTAGGGGTCCAATCTGAGCTGTAGCCACCAGCCTACACCAGAGCCACAGCAACGCGGGATCCAAGCCGCGTCTGCAACCTACACCACAGCTCACGGCAACGCCGGATCGTTAACCCACTGAGCAAGGGCAGGGACCGAACCTTCAACCTCATGGTTCCTAATCGGATTCGTTAACCACTGCGCCACGACGGGAACTCCAGACTTGTAGATTTCAAATACACACACAGCTCTCAGTGGCTGAGTGAAACAGACGATTAAACAGGCCTGAAGAGACAATGAGTTAGAAAACATAATTTGAGGAGTTCCTGTTGTGGCTCAGCAGTAACAAACCCAACTAGTATCCATGAGGACGTGGGTTCGATCCCTGGCCTTGCTCAGTAGGTTAAGGATCCAGTGCTGCTGTGAACTGTGGTACAGGTCACAGACGCGGCTCGGATCTGGCTTTGCCATGCCTGTGGCGCAGGTTGGCAGCTGCAGCTCTGATGTGACTCCTAGCCTGGGAACCTCCAAAAAAGACAAACGAACCAAAAAACCCCCGTAATTTGAAGAAATAACCTATAAGGCAACCCAGAGAGATAAAGAGGTGACATATATAAATAGACCAAGATAGCACATTTTAACATAACTAACTGGAGTCACAGAGGTAAAAATTGGTGTGCGAGTAAGACGGGGCCTTGAAGAACAGGCCACCCATTGAGAGGGTGGACCCTGGAACCTCAGGTTCAGACCTCACAAGCTGGCTCTCCCATTTCTCAGCTTTGTGATTAGAGGCAAGTAACGAAAGCTCACTGTGACGGTTAAATAAGGATCATAAGAGCATCTATGGTATTATAAGCATTACATTAGTTATTACATGTAAAACATTCAGAGTATGGCTTTACACAATAAAGTTTTTTTTAAAAAATCTTGCCCGGTAATTCAGTTTTTTTTTAAGACATGATGCTGTAACTCTATCTGTTGTTCAGCATCTCCTAAGTTTGGCCTTATAGTACCTGGTTATAACCACCTGAGGGCACCCTTTCGAACGGGTGACCAAGATCAAGTGAATTCATTTCTAGCTGAATCTATAACAAAGAAAAGAAACATTTCTAAACGTTTAAATTCCTGAACGACTTAGAAGAGGTCCCTCACCAGAACCTGACCACACTGATCCCCTGACCTTGGACTTCCAGCCTCCAGAACTGTGAGAAATACATTTGTTATTTATAAGCCATCCAGTCTATGGTAATTTGTTAGAGCAGTTCCTTATCTGTCCGATGAAGATACAATAGCAGTTGCCTCAGAGTGTTGTGAGGATTAAAGGCTTTACCTGTATATCATCATTTTAAGAGCACTTTTTTTTTTTCATGTTTCAACATCCTAAAACCGACGTCTTACCATGAATGGGGCTTCCACTCGCTGATGTCTGCATGGCAATCATGGTGTGGTTGCCCTCGATGGCTCATGGTGACTGCTGCTGCTCCAGGTTCCGGGGTGGGACACTGGCCATCACCCCAGCTTTCAGGCCATCTCCGGACCATTTTAGGAGCAACATAAATCATGATTGTTGGAAAATGTTCTTTGTGACACCTTATCGTAAAGTCCAGGAAGCTCCAGTGTCAAAACTAGAGAATGGGCCTCAGTGAAAATCCTGCGACCAGAGTCCCGAGGACTTACTGAAAACAGACAGTCTCCAAAGAGAAATGAGCTCTAGAAATACATTAAATAACGTATTTCACTTCTGTTTTCCTTTTTTTGTGTGTGAATAATTGTGACCTCTGTTTAAAGACATACATTAAGTGCTATCTTTGATAAGTATGATATAAAAATTCATTAGCAGCATATTTTTTTCTTGGTGACTCATACAATAGTACCATATCTTACAAATGATACGTCTTAGCATCAGTAAAGTGTAGATGAATCTTTTAGAATAGTGCCTATTTCTAAGGAAGTTAGTCTTAAAAGCTATATACTGTATGATTCCAACTATGTGACATTCTGAAAGAGGCAAACTATGGAGATAGTAAAAAAAAAAATCAGTGGGCACCAGGCCTTAGGGGAGAGGGAAGGAAGAATAGGTGAAGCACCAGGTCTTTTTAAGCAGTGGAACTACTCAGCATGGTACCATATTGCTGGATGCATATCATTATGCATTTGACCCAACCTGTAGGAAGTACAATATCAGGAGTAAGTCTTAATGGAAAGTATGAACTTTGGTTCAATTTAGTTGAATACTAACATACAATGTAGGTTCCTCAACGGTGATAAAGTTACCCTCTGGAGGGAGATATTGATAATGGGAAGGCATATCCATGTTGTGCATTTGGTAATCTCTGTTTGTACCTTTTGCTTGATTCTGCTGTGAACCTAAAACTGTTCTAAAAATAAAATCCATGAATGGAACTGGAGATTCTCATACTAAGTGAAGTAAGTCAAAAGAAAAAGACAAGCACCATATGATATCACCTATACGTAGAATCTGAAATATGGCACCAATGAGCCTATATACAGAACAGAAACAGAATTTCAAACATAGGGAACAGACTTGTGGTTGCCAAGGGGGAGGGGGAGGGACTGGGAGGGACAGGGAGTTTGAGATTAGTAGATGAAAATTATTATATTTAGAATGGATAAGCAATGAAGTCCTGCTCTATAGCACAGGGAACTGTATCCAGTCACTTGTGATAGAACATGATAGAAGAGAATATGAGAAAAAGAACATATATATATGTATGACTGAGTCACTTTGCTGTACAACAGAAATTGACAGAATACTGTAAACCAACTACAATAAAAAATTTTAAAAATAAAATAAATTTCTTAAAAAAGCTGAAGTTCTGGAATAAACTATAAGCCATTTTTTTCCATCCCCCCAAAAATAAGTAAGCACAGATATGAAGGAGGTATTAAAAATATCTCTTAGTTAAGGAGAGAGGGTTCTGGAGTTCCCATTGTGGCGCAGTGGAAACAAATCCGACTAGGAACCATGAGGTTGTGGGTTCAATCCCTGACCTCGCTCAGTGGGTTAAGGATCCGGCGTTGCCATGAGCTGTGGTGTAGGTCGCAGATGCAGCTTGGATCTGGCATTGCTGTGGCTCTGGCATAGGCTGGCAGCTGTAGTGCTGATTAGACCCCTAGCCTGGGAACCTCCATATGCCGAGGGTGCGTCCCTAAAAAGACAAAAAGACAAAAAAAAAAAAAAAAGAAGAAGAAGAAGAAGAAGAGAGAGTTCTAAGGAACTCAAAGGAGAAGCTGGTTGAGGGGCCTTGGAAAGCAGCACTGGTTCCCATCATTCCTTCAATGCCAAAATTAGGGATGTAGGAGAGGATAAGGCTCTGAGAGAATCTGAGGATTTTAGACTAGTGGAGGCCTAGGCTCTGCTTCCCCCTGTACTGGGAGGCAGGGTGCACCTGTAGAGTTTTCTATACCATCACGGTTATGGGAGTAGAGTGGACATGCAGGGTGAGGATACTGGGCTGATGGGCTAGAGGTGGGCTCAGATTCACCAAGAGCAGCAAAATGTTTCCAGTGTAGCGAAGACCATTGTGGATGTGACACTGAAAGATGGAGGAGTTGGGGGTGCTTGGGGACCAGAACAATTCTTCCATCCTGCCTTTGTCAGGAGGCTCTGAGGGCCCCCAGAAACCCAGGCGTCGTGCCAAAGGAACCAAGACTGAAGGAAAAGTGTCCAAGGGCAATACTTTCCCTAAATCACCTAAGAAAACCTAGAATGTCAAAGTCAATGCTGAACTGGCAATATGTGTCCCAATATTGATGGAAAAGGGGCTTAAGGAAGAAACCTTGTTTAGTTTCAAAAGAAAAAAATTATTTGCTATGCATACCTAAGCATATGGCTTGAAAATTCTAATATGCATATATCCTTAAAAAAGTCACTACTTTGGAGGAATTACGGTTGGGGAGCAGTATAGTTTAAACTTATAATGTGAAAGAAGATTCCTTCAACTCCCGAGGAGTTTTCTTGATCTTGTAGCCTTTTTCTTGGAGGAATATGGACCAAAGTTTTCTCATAAAAGAAAAAATTAGCTTCCTCTTGGATATTTTCTTTGCTTCCAAAGATATTTGAGATTACATTCCTTCAATTCAGTGACACACCCACTTTCTATTGTGTTCATGGGGGGATGGGGGCACCAGCCAATTCTTTCTGCCTAGGATGGGTTAACGCGCTGAAGAAATATTGAGGGAAGCTTATTTCCTTTAAAAAGTGTACGAACTCCTTCTAACTATATAGAAATTCCAGCAGAATACTGAGGGGCACCAAGGACACACAGGTAAATAGATGTGATATAGTTTTGTGGGAAAATATCCACAAAGAAGTGGCTCAAATGCTTGTAGGCAAAGGAAGAAGTAGATGCAAAATTGTGTGGTGAACACATGAGGTTTGCAAAGGAGGGTGGGAGTCAACCCTTGAAATTCAGGAGGGGAGTTCCCGTCGTGGCTCAGTGGTTAACGAATCCCACTAGGAACCATGAAGTTGAGGGTTCAATCCCTGGCCTCGCTCAGTGGGTTGAGGATCCTTCGTTGCCATGAGCTGTGGTGTAGGTCGCAGACTCGGCTTGGATCTGATGTTGCTGTGGCTCTGGCGTAGGCCTGCAGCTGTAGTTCCAATTGTACCCCTAGCCTAGGAACCTCCATATGCTGTAGGTGCAGCCCTAAAAGGCAAATTAAATTAAATTTAAATTTAATTAAATTAAATATTCTCTAATTTCTTAAAATGGAAGCTTAGCTTATTGGTTAGAGACCTTTCTTCCTGTCTAATATAAACATCTTATGCTAGGAATTCCCTTTGAAATATTGCTTTAGATACATTACACAAATTTGAACATACTGTGCTTTTATTTTCATTCATTTAAAAATGTTTTTTTTAGGGAGTTCCCATGGTGGCTCATGGGTAAGTCCTCATGGATACTACTTAGGTTTCTTGCCACTGAGCCACAACGGGAACTCCCTTGAAGTCTTTCTTGACCAACTCATACATGATTTGGGTCTTCCAGGACATCCTGTGCATCTCCTTTAAATATTCTTCTCATGTATATTTGAAGTCTCTTATATAATCAGAATTTAATTTTTTCCTAGCCTTGAATTAGTACCATTTACTTTTCCCTGTAGTAATTTTCAGTAAACATTCTTCCACCTTTTCTTCCTACTTCTCTGCCATAATAAAGTTATTCAGAATTCAAATTGCATTCTCCAAGATGTTACCCACTCTATCAATTCTAGAAAAATATTGACAGTGCTGGCCATACAGAAAAATCCTGTTATTTTCATAGATAGGAAAGTTTTTAAAGATTATCTAATCAACATCCTTGTTTCAATGATAAGGAATCTGAGGTCATCAGAGATGAGAGAAATGACTTCTCCAAAAGAGCTACTTCCTGGAGTTCCCATCGTGGTGCAGCGGAAACGAATCCAACTAGGAACCATGAGGTGGCAGGTTCAATCCCTGGCCTCGCTTAGTGGGTAAAGGATCCAGTGTTGCCATGAGCTGTGCTATAGGTCGCAGATGTGGATCGGATCTGGCGTTGCTGTGGCTGTGGTGTAGGCCAACGGTTACAGCTCCAATTAGACCCCTAGCCTGGGAATCTCCATATGCTGCAGGTGCAGCCCCGAAAAGAAAAAAAAAAAAAAAAGAACTACTTCCTAGGAAATTCAAAACACAAACCCTGATATCCAGAGAGAGGCAGTAAGAGTTGTGGGTTGTTTTGTTTTGTTTTGTTCTTGTCAATACTGAAGGCAAAACCAAACAAACCATCTTAATTGTGCTCACTCATGATTCCATGATAGAAATATTAAACTTACTAAACACCTCCTGGGTAGCCTCACACTGATTCCAGAACCTCTGGCGACAGCTATGAAAGGAGCGTACTCCAAGCCAATAAGTGACGTGGAGTTCCCGTCGTGGCGCAGTGGTTAATGAATCCGACTAGGAACCATGAGGTTGCGGGTTCGGTCCCTGCCCTTGCTCAGTGGGTTAATGATCCGGCGTTGCCGTGAGCTGTGGTGTAGGTTGCAGATGCGGCTCGGATCCCAAGTTGCTGTGGCTCTGGTGTAGGCCAGTGGCTACGGCTCCAATTGGACCCCTAGCCTGGGAACCTCCATATGCCGCGGGAGCGGCCCAAGAAATGGCAAAAAAAAAAAAAAAAAACAAAAAAAAACAATAAGTGACATGTTCAGGTAGAAGTGTAGCATGTATGAGAAAAGACAGAAAGGCACAGAAAAAGGTATCTGGCAAAAAACATTGCATATCCTCTGCACCATTCTCAGAATTTGGGATTCTTAAAAGGAGAAGGGACCCTACAAGTTACTCAAGAGTGCTTTCTATGTGTAGAAAGCATTTTAACGGACCACTGACATTTTTTCATTATAAAACTAGCAAGCTGGAGGCACGTTACCTCTGTTTCTTAAATGACAGAACTCTGATTCAGATAAAGCGAATGCCTCATTTACATTTATAGCCAAGACTTTATGGCGATGATAGACACACTCGGGTATACCCAATGCCAAGACCTTAAACCTTTGTACCTAAATCAGATATACTCCTTCCAATCCTAGATTATAGGGAGTGGAGTCCTCAGCTTGACCTTGACAATGAAAACGCTGAGGTGGGTTCTGTTTTGAGAGGCAGTTCTTTCTATATTTGACTAGCCCTGCACGGGTTTTTACCCCTGTCAACTAAAAAAACACACAACCTGAAAGTTGAGAGTTAAGTTTTCTTGGGGGACCAAATTAGGACTTAAGCCAGGGAGACAGCATCTCAGATAGCCCCGAGAAACTGCTCTGAGGCAGCGAGGGAGGAGCTAGGATATATAGGGGTTTTTGCAACAAAGGGCAGGGAGCAGGAAGGAAAGGGGCCCGGGCTCCCTGAAATCATTGCTTTGATTTGCACCTCCCCTATCAGGGCCAGTATCCTGGGTTTTTACCACCTGCAGGACTCACTGGCTCTCACCCTTGGAAGACATTCTTTATCCTTAACTACAGACCCTGCTGAAATGCCACCCAAGGAGGAAAAGGGGGAATATCAGGGTATGATAAAGGTGAGGGGGAGGTGCATGCAGCACACACACATTTTACAAAAGTTTGTTGCTGATCTCCTGAAGGTTCCTACCAGGCACAAGGAACAAACATCACCATGAAGAATTTCAGTGTTTTTCTAGATATGAGGAGATGCAAGAATTGGGCACATAAAATCTCCTAAAAATATCTGACTGGAAAGTTCCCATTGCGGGGCAGTGGAAACGAATCTGACCAGGAACCATGAGGTTGTGGGTTTGATCCCTGGCCTTGCTCAGTGGGTTAAAGATGTGGCGTTGCCGTGAGCTGTGGTGTGGGTCGAAGATGCAACTCTTGGATCTGGCGTTGCTGTGGCTGTGGTGTAGGCTGGCAGCAACAGCACCAATTAGACCCCTACCTGGGAACATCCATATGCCGTGGGTGTGGCCCTGTAAAGACAAAAGACAAAAATAAAATAAAATAAAATAAAATAAAATAAAATAAAATAAAATAAAATAATCTGCTTACCTGTAGGCCTGTTCTTCCAGTGTTCTCAGAGTACAGAGTGCCTCACTGCTGGTCTCCATCCTGAGCTCCCCTCAGGGGGTGCTGTGGCTTGGTAGCTATAGTGGCTCATGTTTTACTCCATGTAGAGGCTGATGGCAAGTGCCAAATTCAGTTCACATCCTTCTTTTTTTTTTTTTGTTTTTTTTTCTTTTTAGGGCCACAGATGTACGTATAGAAGTTTCCAGGCTAGGGGTTGGGCTAGAGGTCGAATAGGAACTGCAGCTGCCGGCCTACACCACAGCTACAGCAGCGCCAGATCTGAGCCACAACTGTGATGGGAACTATACCGCAACTTGCGGCAACGCCAGATCCTTAACCCATTGAGTGAAGCCAGGGATTGAACCCACATCTTCATGAATACTAGTCAGGTTCATTTCCACTGCACCACAATGGGAACTCCTTTTTCCCTTAATTTTAGAAGTCAAATTCGTCTACCAGAAACCTCCATGAGTCTTTTGGAGTAAACTTAAACCAGCAGCTCCTCATACCTTCAGTTTCCCCCAACTCCTGCCATCTTCATCATGTATCTTCTCCCTGCATCTTCATTTTTTCTAGTATGCGCTCAATTATGATTTGTAAAACTTTCTTCCTAGGTTCCTTCCTGAGCAGCACTTCTGGTGCCTTACATTGTATAACCGTCAGTATCCCTGTTGAAGTACAGCATCTGACACAGGACACAATACTCCATCTGTGGTCTGTTTGCAATGTGATACTAAATTTCAATGAATACAGACAAGTTTGTTAGCGTTTTCATGGGGATCCCAGCACACTAAAGACAGATTTTTCTGAGCACCATTCTACAACGCTGAAGAACACTCAAGAAACTCTCAAAGACAAAGCCAACAACACTTAAGATTCATCCAATTAAAAGAGAACACTAGTAACATGCAGTCAAATGTGGCTAAATTGGATCTCAAGTCCCAACACTAAGGGCTTCAGGAAATCACAAGCTACTCAACTCTGAGTCACTTTTGTTCAATTAGTTACAGAGCTGAGTCCTATTTTGGTGGGACTTTTGCCAGCATCTCTGTTGAGAAGTGCACAGGTCTTCATCTGATGTCAATTCCATGAACACGCCAGCTAGTGAAACCAGGTCAGAAGAGTAGCAGAACCACAAATTCCAGACTGGGTCATATGCTAAGAAATTTCATTTATTCCTTTTCACAAACGTACTTTTATTTCAATGGGTTCCCAAAGCACCTGTTGGACCCTCTCATCCCACACAAGGGAGAGTCAGCTCATGTCCCTCTATGTTCTCAATATCAAGAGTAGTTGGAAAATTTTCAACCAACACTGAATAACACTGATCTCCTGCACTGTTAGTGCAGAAGCAATGTGTTAAAAGAAGAAAAATATGTTTTTTGGATGTCATAGCTAATAAACATGGACTATTTATGTGTTTGTGAGAGAGAAAAGAGTCAGCTAGATTGTAAACAATAAAAGAGTCAGCTAGATTGTAAACAGCATAAGAATATTTCTGTCTTTACCATCATCTTGCGTGCATGGTGGATAATGCTGCGTTCAGTTTCACAAATAACTAATCAAACCAATAGGATCAGACCTCCAAATGGTTGACACTGGCTTAAACCATCAGACTTGAGTGTTTCCTGGTAGGGTCTTTAGATCCACTTTAGTGAAATGATCATTAGATTTTTGCTACCATTGTTTATTAACAATGCCCATAACCAATGTCCTAGACAAAGTCAGATTTCCTAGTTTGTATTTCTTCATAATTTAATTGTGTGAATGAAGCTCCTCTACACATAATTTTAATCTCTGTCTTGGGAGAGATAATATGATTTTTAAAAAAAGTTAAAATACCTTAATACTGGTCCATCTGGTCCAGACACAAACTTTCCAGGCTAAGATAGTGGGCATTATAATATAAGTAGGTTTAGGAGGAGGTCAGATATTTCCCAAGCCACTGTAGCAACCATGCTTGTTCCTTAATCTACTGGGCCACAACAGAACTCGCCATATATTTCTTAACAGTATCCTGCCAGCGTCATTATTTTGTAAGAAGCAAGGTCAAGAGTTATGTTAATAGCACAAACGTGTTAACCTCATCATAAGAGATGTATATTATCTTAGAAAAACAGAATATTTACCTAGGTGAAGAGTGCTTGCTCTTAGGTGGTTTGTGATATAATCAGGTCTGGTTAACAGAGCGAGTAATCTCAAAGCAGGTAATTCACAGTCCTGCTCACTCATAGAATGAGAAACACATACTTTTCCATTTGAGGGATATCACATCTGGGGCTAAGAGATCCCTTTGTATACAGGCAAAGGTGGTAGCTAAGATAAAAGGAGTGGAACACTGTTCTCATGGGCAGATCCCTACACACACACACTCACACACTCACACCCACACTCACTCACTCACACACACACTCACTCCCTTGCTGCCACATAGGAAAGGAAGGAGCATCACAGGGGAGGAAACGGGGTGGGCAGGGAGATCCAGTTATACCAGAACTACCATAGCACTTACCACGTGGTATAATTGTAATTATTAGTCGATTATCCGGCTACTTGTGTCCCCACACTGGGATCCTCTACCCTTCTCTCTCTGCATCACCTGTCCCTAGCCTGCTACCTGGCATGTAGTAATTACTCTATTTCAATGAATGAATGTTAAATACCTTAATGAAAAGCTTCCTTTCTTAGTAAATATAAAGCCCATAGCTTTCTAGGTTGGAACCAAAATAAGAATCCTTCACTGGAGATCAGTGGCTGGTGAATCAAACCACATGGGTCCCTGAGATTCACCTTTGTCCTTTGAAGTCTGTCACTGATGGTCCCTGACCTCTCCACGTTGACCCCCTGCACACTCTTGTCCAAGTGGAGACACCAGACCTCTTTCTTCATATCTCTTATTCCAGAAGGTTCACAACTACAACACTCAAATGCGATTTTATTATAGTCTCAGGGATAATAAAAGGGAAATAGAGAACCAGGAGCCTCAATGGTCTAGTTGGAGGAATTTTTTTTTGAAATTTTGAATGGTGTAGAAAAAAATTACAATAAAAATTTTTTTTAAACTTAGGTGAGTTATCATCTGTCTCTCTTTTGTTGTTGTCTTTTTTTTTTTTTTTTTCCCTTTTCTACGGCCACACCCGTGGCATATGGAGGTTCCCAGGCTAGGGATCTAATCAGAGCTACAGCTGCTGACCTACACCACAGCTTCAGCAACGCAGGATCCAAGCCATGTCTGCGACCTACACCACAGCTCACGGCAACGCCTGATCCTTAACCCACTGAGTGAGGCCAGGGATCGAACTCACAACCTCATGGTTCCTAGCTGGATTCATTAACCACCGAGCCACAATGGGAACTCCATCACCTGTTTCTTAATAAAGAATTAAAACAGGTTCGTAATGTGCTAGAACCATGGGATAGCCTAGGATCTTGAAGATCATGTGGTCCAATTCCTTGTATATTCAGGGAATCCAAAAACATGGAAAGAATTCTTCAAAGTAACAGAAAACAAGTGGAAGAGATAGAACTGAGGTTCAGATCTCTTCATGTCCAGTCCAGGTCCTGTGTCACCCACACAATGTTTACTACAAACTGTCTGACTCTTAAGGTCCCCGTAGGCCCTCTTGAAGAAACATCAAAAAGTTTATAAGTCAAATTAATGCTACTTGTGGTATTTTATCAAAATGTAGTATATCAGTGTTCCCACCATGGTGCAGTGGGTTAAGAATATGACTGTAGCAAGTCAGTTTGCTGAGGAGGTCCAGTTTTGATCCCTGGCCTGGCGTAGTGGGTTAAAGGATCCAGTGTTGCCACAGCTGTAGTGTAAGTTGCAGCTGTGGCTTGGGTTCAGTTCCTGGCCTGGGAACATCCATATACTGTGGCTGTGGCCATAAAATGAAAAAAATAAAATGCAATAGAGTAAAATAAAATACACTTTATCTGTTAAACTGTGTATTAGTTTGCAACTGGAGACATAACCAATGCATTAGAGAAATCTTGATAGTTTCTGTTAACTGATAGTGGATTTGTAAAGTAGAAGACAGGAGGAGATAGTATAGTTGCTTATTGGAGCAAGATAGATTTGGGAGATAATTGTCTCACTTCTGATTTTGTCAGTTGGCATTTTGTGGCTAATCATACACTCAGGAGATGGGCACATGGAGTTTCTGCTGTGGCACAATGGCATCTGTGGCACCTTGGAAGCCCTGGGATGCAGGATGGAGCCCTGGCCCAGCACAGTGGGTTAAGGATCCTGAGTTGCCACAACTGCAGCTCAGATCTGGGCCCTGGCCTGGGAACTCCACATGCCTTGAGGCAGCCCCCAAAAAATAAAAAATAAAATAAAAGGCACACACACACACACACACACACACACACACACACACACACACACAGGAAACAGTCACATAATAAATAGATGAACTGAAATGCTCTGGGCCAGGCTTTGATGAAAAAGCCTTTAAGGCAAGATTAAGAGGATGACACAAAAAGAATGTTGAGTAATTTTCCTGGGAGCAGCAGGTAGATTGAGCAGAAAAAGAGATAAGAAGAGTGAAGAAGTTGATTTACTTAGAATGCCAGCCTGGAAGATTTGCAAGTCTTTCAGGGAGCCAGCTGTCCTCTATTAGTTCATCCACCTGGAATAACACAACACGCCTTCTGACAAGGGTGGACTCCACGTGCACTGCCCTCAGGAAGAGCTGTTTTGCTAAGTTCTTGGATAAACAGTTGCTAATGAGCAAGTTCAATCATTACACTAGAAGGGAGAAATGAAAATAATGATGTGGGCAGAAAGCCTCTGCCAAAGCAGTCTTTGGGCTAAACTACAAAAAGTGGATTAGATTGCAAGGCATGATGGAACCCTCATAGAAAAGATGGCAGCATGGCCATTAGAATGGAATGACGGAAAACTAAGTTGTCTACAGAGCCTGGAGAAGGCTATAGTGGGCAATTTTAAAAGACTGAGCAAGCTCAGATGTGATTCCCATTGGCATGGGAATCAAATGGTTCTCCTCAGTGGGCTGGGCCTGGTCCTCTGAGCGATTTCACCCATCTCTGTCCTGCCAATTGCAGAGTCTTCTTCCTGGATAACAGTGCCATTTTGAGAGGCAGGCACATGACTCAGTGAGGATGCTGCATTAGAATCAGGAATCAACACAGAATGTTTGATGGTCTATATTGGACCTGTTCTGCAGTCATTCCTGGACCCTGGTTACCTCCTATCTCTAGGGAGTTATCTAGACACAAGACTTGGGTCTTTAACATGTTAAATGAAATCAAGACTCTCTGTCCCTGGCCTTGGAAACTCCAAAGCTCCTTTGGGGGGCTTAGATTTTAAAAGAAGTTTCTGGAAAGCAAAGACAGTCTATCAAAGCCCAATGGCACTTGTCCCAGTTTTGTCATCCACAGTTAGGCAGCTGGTGGAGGGGTCACAGAGAAGACGCACATGTGGTGGGCCCTGCACTCCTGACAACGTCACTCACATGTCAGATGCACTTCATTCAGGCATGCAGAGACCCTTTTTCTTTGGTACTAGGAACAAACCAGTTTCTTGATAACAGATATGAAGTCTGCCCACTAGGCTATTGATAGAGAAAGGGAAAGGGCGTAAATGCCTGTAGGTTCTGGAGGGAACACAGTGTGTGAGCCTGTGTGTGTGGACAGAGCCAGGTAAAGATAACAGATGAATGCTGAAAGAGGCTTCTTTGCTCAGTATGCTTATCTCATAGGGATGGGAGTATTAAATACAAGTATGCCGATGAAGTAATTACACAGTGTCTTGTAGACAGTGAACATTCAGGTCATGGTGGCTGCTACTCTAAGCAATAACCATAAAGAGTGCTTGTGTTGGTCAGAAGAGATCTGATAGCAAGTGACAGAACCTCAGTGTAAACCATCTTAAACAAAAGGGAAGGTTTTTTTTGTTTTGTTTTGTTCTTTAATGTATGTGTCAGAAAGAGAGAAATCACCATTAGATATCTGAGGGAATAATATTTAGGAAATAGTTTCACAAATGTTGGAAGGCTGAAAGGGCAAAAAGGGAACAGAGATGGTAACTGCAGGAAGAAGCTGTCTCCCCCAGGCCAGGGGACTAAAACAAAAGGGGGACATTTCCAGAACCCTGGATCTCCGAGCAGCAGCTGTGGAGTTGATGCTCAGACTTTGAGTAAGGGGCAACTCCCATCCCAGCCCTCTGAGAGGCCATGATAAATCAGCTACTGGGAGTGAGTGCCACAGAAGCTGAGAGCTACAGTTAACTGTCACTAATGGGAAGACACTGATAATAACAACCAGAGACCAGGAAAGAAGGCCCTGCTCCTCCGGGGCTTTCTTATCTCTCGCTAGTGCCTCCCAGGAGCTATCAAGGAGCCAGCTGGCATAGGGGTCTGGGAAAGGCAGTTTATAGACTACAGACAGGTGGGTTGGAACTAAGAGACAACGAGTAACTAATTGGCAAATTGGCTCATGGAATGCAAAGAAGGTTCAACCCAGAAACCACTGGAAGCAGGACTTGGATGTTGCCAGCATTTTATTCCTCTCCTCTCCTCCTTTTCACCCTTTTCACTGATCACCAGCTTAGGCACTACTATTCTCTGCAGAAGCACATGGCAGCTTACTTACATCTCCCCAAACTAACTCCCAACAATTCTGGCCACCAGAGAGAGCCTGGTGCAGTTTTTGTTTGTTTTTTCGTTTGTTTTGTTTTGTTTTTTGTTTTCCTCAATTCTATTTTTAAAAAAAAAATCTTAAGACTCTGATTAACTACATTTCTAGCTGGAGATGACCGCCCCAACTAGACCAGTTAAATGTGGCAAGAAGAAGGCACAAAGATAAAGGAACTGCCACTTAAAAAAAATCACAGCAGATGTTGAAGGAACCACAGAAGTAAGGACAGCCAGGTTTCAGAAGAGGGATCTTGAACAGATATCCCCTACCTTCATAAAAATGGATGCAAAGGAGGGAAGGAAGTGCTGTGGAATGGGAGAAGCAGAGATTGGGGAAGGCTTCTTAAATGACAGGTCATGGAGGTGTCTTGAAGCAAAGGGCCTGTGGAAACTGGAGACGAATACAGGGGTCTCAAGGAGGAAGGACCATCACATGAAAAGGTGTGGAGACCTAAAAATGTAGAGAAGGTGCAGAGCTCAAAAAGTGTTTAGTAGAAGTTGAAAAGGTAGATTAGGGGTACATATGAAATACCAGACTAAGGGGTATGTTATTTACTCTTCAGACATAGGGACTTTATGCTGGAGAGACAAGAAGGATGGACTTAGGGAAGAGGAGGAGGAAGTAGAGAGATCAGAAGGAGGAAGGTGAGCACACAGAAGGCCATTGCAACATAGCAGGCTATGCCCTTGGGCATTTGCCCAGATGAACTTAAACTCAACTAAATTATACACGTTTTCATTAGAGTCAAGTATGACTTTGACCTAAATTTACTGCCTTTTTGAATTTCAGATTTGTTTCCACTTCAAAGTGGAATGAATAAAACTGTTGGATGACTTAAATAATGTTTATGAAATACTTGACTCTGGGGAAGTAGAGATGAGTGCATCTCAAACTTGTAAGTCACAGGAGTATGTCTGCTTTGTTCTATTTCAGTCATTAATATTTGAAGAGATCACAAAATTTCCACAATTCACAATTGCAGTCTAAGATTTCAGATGGACGGACCTCTGGTCTATTCCCAGGATAATGTGGTTAATTCTTAGGTACCATGTCTCACTGTGTCTCCTTCCTTTTCCCTCCTCTCACTTTGTTTTGGCCTAAATCCCATGAACAACTGCACCAGAGTGAAAAGAGGAAGAGGGGGATAAAGTTGATGAGATGTAATTCAAACTATTATGTTTGTTCTTCAGGATGTTTAAGAATCAGGGAGCAGATACAGCAGGAAAACAAGCTAATGGAACCTTAGGTTGCCACATATTAGTTCATGACCAGGAGCCTTGTCTGAGTCTCTGTTTTTTCATCTTTATAGTGAGGCTCATGCTAAAAATTCTATTTCACAAAGCATCTAAGGGCTAAGTAAGGTAAAGTTTACAACTTGAAAAAAATCGCTTCTCAGGACTCCTGCAATGTTCAAACATGGGCATCTCAATGACCAGCATGAATGGAGCTGAGGGGTTCAGCTGGCCTTTGCTGACCTTGCTGCTCAGCTCCTCTCACCTGTTCCACTGCCAGATTTAGAGATCATCAAGCTCAGAGGGGCTCAAGGTAAAAGGTAAAAGACAAGGATGTCGACACCGCTAAGTGGCCCCAGTCTGAGAAGGACTCAGAACTCAGAAAATTCAGGGCTATTGTGGCGGCAACTTCAGCTATCATATGGGTGAATTAACTTGCGAAACTGCCAGGACTGAAAACTTCATGTACAAGTTGTTTAACTGGAAGAGAATAGGCCTAAAAATGTGTGAATGAAGATATAACAAGCATCAATGTTTCTTAACAAAGAGTGTCAATTACAATCAAGCAATGTCTTTAGGTGGGCATTTGTCATTAAGACAATAGAATTGTATACAAAAATATATGCATAAAAATGTCCAAGTCCCTTTCAAACTAAGGAATTCATTACTTAAAAGTTGGCACTCCAATAAGAAAAATTTCTATAAAAACAATGTGATTTTGACTTTTACATGCCTTGTACATGCATTTCATCCAAAATATCACGGATACAAAGCTTTCATGTATATTGAAGTTTTACTGAAATTCTAGTAGAAAATTGGGTTGGTGAAGAATCAGTAGATAAAATATCAGATAAGAAGCAATTTCCAGTTCAAAAGTAGATACTGCCAGGCCTAGAAATCTTGCAACCATCAATATTTCATTTCTCTTTAGTTTCTCACTGGTGCTCAGTTGCTCTGCCTCCCTCCTATGTTATTAGACCTCCCTGAAATCTTGAGCTACGATTTTCCTGCTTTTTCTTCAAGTGTATACAACTCATTTCTGTCCTGCACTTGCCCATCTAAATTCTGTTGCATGTAAGTGTGTTGGTGTATATTACCTATTGTCACCAAAAGGCCCATCAGCTTCATTTCCTCTTCCTTCTCTGCAAATAAAGCAGAATAATCCATCTACCATCTAGATAAGAATTCTGCCATTAATCCAGAAGGCAGGAGCAGCTGCGGTCAGCTTTTAATTTTTAATAGCATTTCTTCTACCTGCTAGATAAATGCATGCTTATATTTCTACTAGAGACTTAGCAACATGTATCTCTGGAAAAAAAAATTCTTTTTCTTTTCACATTCCGTTTTCTTATTTGCAGAAATTTCTACATGAAGGATGCAATTAGAAAATAAACCAGGAGGTCTTTCTAATGTTTTTCAATTATTTTGTACTGAAAATGCTTGTAAATCATGTGAAAATGCTATCCACTATTTGTAATATTAAATCTAAAATATTGAAAGTCTGAAATGAATATGATGGGTAGTGCTTTGAACTAATACTTGCTATCAATTTATGCTATTATCAATCATTTCTCTCTCCTGAAAGAAACTACACATGTAGAAGAAGACTCTTTTCCTTGGAGAGATCTAAGTCATTAAATAAGGATACATTTGTATGTGTTTGTGTGTGTGTGTGTTTATAAAGGAATGGCTCTGACCCTTGTAGTAAACTGTATGAATTGTGCAACTGATCATACATGCATATTACACAATGCTCTTAGAGTCTAATTTTCATTTATTTGTTCTTTTTTTTTTTTTTTTTTATCTTTTTAGGCCCCTTTTTAGGCATTTGGAGGTTCCCAGGCTAGGGGCTGAATCAGAGCTGCAGACACTGGCCTACACTATAGCCACAGCCATGCCAGATTTGAGCCACGTCTGTGACCTACACCAGCGCTCACGGCAACACCGGATCTTTAACCTACTGAGAGAGGCTGGGGATCGAACCCGCATCCTCATGGATACTGGTCAGATTCATTTCTGCTGAGCCACGATGGGAACTCCCCAATTAATTGTTCTATTAAATCTTCCCAGACATCCATTCTCTCAAAACCTTATTTCCACACATTGCATGCCTATCCTCAATCACATTAAGCTATATTTTATTTCTCCCATTCTTTCCATCTTTCCTTATGATGTCATTTCACCGGTGTTTATGATGTCATTTCACTAGCAGTGTTACTATTCATTCACCTTTAAATGTAGAGAATTCTACTTCAAACCCCATATCCAAATTCAAAAGAGAAGAAAATGGGACAATGTTCCTGTTTTCTAAGTCTATTTGAAATTGGAATTTTCTTATTTTCTTGCATTATATCCTTGACTAACATTTGGGAAAATTACAAAAAGGAGGAAGGGAGTGAAAAGAGAAAAGGTCTGGGAACAACTTCAGGAAGAAGGTGTCTGGCTGTGCGGTCCAGGAAAACACTGTGGGTTTTCAGAGGACACTCGGTATCTGCCCCAGCCCCACCAATGTCTTGCTGTGCAACCATGGATACCTCACTAAAACTGAGCCTCAGTTTCCTCGCTGGAAAATGGGGCAGTATACCTACAGAGCAGGGTTATTACAAAGATTAGATGTAATGTAAGCAAATGACAGCCATTATTCTTACATCCACGTTATATCTCCAGTATCAAATGTGTCCCCTAATTTAAACCCTGATATTAAATATTCAGTATCAGTTTGGACAAACATCTTGACTTCTCTGTGCATCAGCCTTCTTACCTGCGATACAGGAATACAGACGTTCCTCACTTGTCTCCAAATCTCCTTCCTCTATTAAAAGAGAATGCAAGGGAGAAACTGTGTTTATTCTTGATACCAAAAAAAATTTTTTATTTCTCATGACATTTATTTTACCTGATTGTTTACATATTTACCACCGAGGATTGCTATTAAGAATTAAATGATGCATATAAAGAACAGGGCCCCAAAAGTATTAGCATCATCTGTATTGAATACTTTTAATGTTCTTATTGCTGATTTGGGGTTTGGAAAATATTTCTAAGTGCAGGTATAATTTAGCTGTTCGGCCCCAGTCAAGAACCAGGAAGGCTCCTCTGAGCCATCTGGATGTAACTGTCAACTCTTTGTAGGAACAGCATGGACCCATGGGTTCAAGGCTCCTATAACATTTGTTCTCTGTGTTCAGAATGATTCAGAGCTGCTGGAATCATTTTATTGCTAAAAACTCTCTGCTCAGAACAGACACCCAAATTACCACACACTCCTCATAACTAACTTGGCATCTCCAAACTAGGCATTTAACCTAGGGTCTTTCCCTGTGATTAGAGGCAGGAGGAAATCACCAATCAGATTTTTCAGTTGTCTTATTATACTTCAAAAATGGCCTTTTCTTCCAAGGTTAGTTTTGGAGTCCTTTTAAGGAGAGAAATAGGAGTTCCTGTTGTGGCTCAGTAGAAACAAACCTGACTAGTATCCATGGGGACGTGGGTTTGATCCCTGGCCTCGCTTAGTAAGTTAAGGATCTGGTGTTGCAGTGAACTATAGTGTAGGTCACAGAGGTAGCTCAGATCTAAAGCTGCTGTGGCTGTGGTGTAGACTGGCGGCTGTAGCTCTGATTGAATCCCTGGCCTAGGAACTTCCATATGCCGCAGGTGCAGCCCTGAAAAGAAAAAAAAAAAAAAAGAGAGAAATAAAATAAATCAGAGAAACATGGTTCTCTTACAACCTTACAAAATGATAGCTGCAGATTTTAAGAGAAAAATAATAAATAGAAAAGTAATTGAAAGGCAAATTAGGACTCAGAGAGTAATAAAACAGAGAGCTATAATGAGAGTTATCCAATTATAATTCCACAGGGAATAAAAAATAATATCCCATCATGTTCTCTATAACAAAAGGCATTCATTTAGGGTCTGCAATTGTGAGTAATTGTTCCCATCAAAGATTTACATGGGGTCACAATAGGTGGTATGTAAACAATTGGTTAATGAAATGAGCCATAAACCATGAGATAAATAGTTCTAACATCAACTATAAATGCAGCTTCTCCCTTGCTTTTCCTTTTTATAGAGCAATGAGAAATGGAGGCCAGGTGTTGGATAAAAATAAAATTGAAATGTGTGTACAGTAAAGCAACCTCCTTTAACTGGAGGCCACGTGGTAGATCACATGAACTGATGACAAGAGTTTCACTGTCTAGAGATAATGTTTACGGCAACATCTACACTCAAAATTGTATTCTGATTTCATTTGTGACCCTCACACGTTTAACTTAAAATTTATTTATTTTTAATTTTTAAAATAACCTTAATAGTTTATTTTTTTAATTATGAAAAAATCTGTTTTTATGTTTTTAGTTTAAATAAAATGAAACATAAGAAAGTTTAAGAAAAGAATGTTCATAGTAATCCCAGCACACAGAAATTGCCCCTTTTGCTGTCTTGTGTATTTCATTCTAATGAAAAAAGATTTCTTTGTGTGCATATGCATATAAATATATGGCAAAATGAGACTCAGCCTCTCTCTATAAAAATTTATATCCTAAAAAATAACAAACAAAAAAATTTCATATCCTGCCTTTTTTATATTGATTGTTTTTTCAGGGCCAGAGTTCATAAGTTTGGTGTTGTCTAAGCTATTCACAGCAATTTAGAAGCAGCATATTAGAAGAGACATTGAAGGGCATTAAAAGGAACAAGGGTCTCACCTGTAAAATGAAAGTCTCAAGAGTATTATAAGTTTGAAAAAAAATATCTGAATGAAAAAAAAAAAACAAACTCAGGTCTAGGGGAAGCTCAGAGAACAGGTAATTCAACCACTGTGCAAATATATAATTCCTTCTAAGTTATGCTTATTGAAGAGATACTCTAAGTCACAGAAAATTTACTTCCCAATGGAGCCCATTCCATTTCCAGACAGTTCTTATTAACAAATAATCTAGTCAAATAAATTCCATCAAGTAAAGCCCAAAGTAGATTACCTGACCTGAAGTAGGCTCTCTGCCGAGCACCGATTCAGGGGCCAGGCTTCTTCCAACTTTGACACGTAGCCTCTAAGGCTTTCAGGAGCATCAGCATCAAGCCAGTGATGGGAGACAGAGCATGGAAGATTTTACAAGGAAGGCATTTAAGGACCAGGTCTGAACTAGCAAGCATCACATTCCGTTGGTCAGAACGCGATCACACAGAAACACCTAAACGGCAAGACAGGCTGGGAAATGTTATCTAACTGTGTTTCCAGGATGAGAAACAGCTTTAGTAACTAGTCAGCCAGTCGATGCCACAGTTTTATTCATTAGAAAGTTCATTTTCATGTGGAGCCAAAGTTCCACAGGGGATGGGTTCAGTTCTGCCCCCAGGACAGCATAAAATAATTTTAATCCCTCTTCCGCAAGATAAACCTTCAAATGATTAAAGAATAATTTCATATCTCTCACATGTCTTATCGTTTTCAATACTTCAAATTTCTTCAATTTTTTCCTGTGACATTACTATTACAGTATAGTCATTTAGGGCCATTCGATAAAGAAATAAGCGAATTCACAAAGTCAGTATTCCCCAAAGGCATGCATTTTTCAGTCATAATATAATAACTAATATGCATAATAAAACATTTTATTTATCTATAAATAATTTAAGCTTATAAGAGCACATTGAAAATGCGTGTCGCTGAAAAATTATTAAAATAGAAATAATCCAGGCTTTAAAAAGATAGCTTTATATAACAAGATATTGCCATGGGGCTTGTTTGCTATATCTTATTTATCTGTTGAGACACTCATGCTATATATCTTAGAATAGCAAGACAAAGCTGAGATAAAATTACCACTCCATATGTCCCCATATGCAGATGTAGAAACTGGTCCAGGTCTCTTTAAGTCCTCATTCAAATCAAAGGTAAACGTGGGGTCAGATTGAAAAAAAACAGAAAAGGAGGAGTTCCCATTGTGGCTCAATGAAAGAGAACCCATCTTGTATCCATGAGGACTCAGGTTCGATCCCTGGCCTTGCTCAGTGGGTTAAGGATCCATTGTTGCCATGATCCCTGGTGTAGGTCACAGATGGGGCTTTGATCCCACCACATTGCTGTGCCTGTGGCATAGGCTGGCAGCTGCAGCTCTGATTAGTCCCCTGGCCTGGAACTTCCATATGCTGCAGGTGCAGCCCTAAAAAAAAAAAACAGGAAAGGAGATATTTTGAGGAGAGCTTTTGCTTTGCTGTTAGTCTATACATAGCCCCCTATGGAGTAGAAGTACAGTTAAAATATTCTTACCTCAATTCTAGTGAGGGCTCTTCCAGGATACCCCTTGGAGGTATTTTACTGTCTGCAGTCTGCAGTCAGAAGATATCAAGGAGAGAGCTGACATCTAAAAAAGCAAAAGAGGACTGTGGGCTAAATAGAGGGTGGGAAGGAGGTTGACTGATTAGTGTTGCGAGACATGTTTCTACAATATTTTCTTAGCCTCTTTGCTGAAAAAAATCCCATCTTCCTGCTTTACTTTATCCCTTTTTATCTTCCTGCTTGAAAAACCCAGTCAGAGTGCTGGTGAATGCCTTAAGCTTAAGAACAAAGACCTAAAGGTATAAGCTATTCATAGGGTCAGCTGAATGAGGACATAAGGCATTGCTCTAGGCACCCCAGACCTGTGCAGATTGGCACGCCGTTTGCACAAGCATGATAGGTCCTCTAAAGAATAAGAGAAAGAGGAACCTCATGGCCCCAAGTGGTTTATGAGCGATTGTTAGCAGGATATGCATTAGCAAAGAGAACCAAGGTGCAAACCTAGGCATGCAGGGTTGCCTCAGAGAGGCATGCCCTTTCTGGAAGCACAGTGAGGAGTCTCTGGAATGCTAGGCATAGATAGCTGAGGCCAAGCTTCCTCAAATGCTAATGATTGTCAAGTGCCTAAAGGTCAGAGTAAAAGCTTAACCTTCTACCAGCTAAGGGGCTTTTAAAATAGTAAAAGAACTTGCAAAATAGTAAACAAACCCTATATCCTCCACCCATAGCCCCTCCTCACTTGATGTCATCCTCGAGAGCACAACAAAAGCAGTGTGGTTTCTTGAGGCAGGGCTCTTGGTCCCTGAGACCTTGAGTCCCCCAGTTCCCACCTTTACTTAAGATAAATGTGTCTGTGTCTTGTTTTATGTTAATTTTTTTCCATGAGTTTCAAAGCACCTGTTCTTCAGCCCCATCCTGCTGAGCTGGTCTCGGCAGTTTAGGGAATCAGAGCCTTGAGAGCACTGCCACATTGGAACCAGCTTTTATTCCAGAGATTACCAGGGAAAATGATGCAAGAGTATTTTCTGTGGATTTTTTGGCCACACAGGACAGTATCAGTATGGCATCTTCTTGGGTCCTGTTCAGTAGAGTGATCTGGTGGAGTAAGAAGATATGTACAAGCTAAGAAAGTAATCACAAGTCTTACCATCCATCTAGAATAAGGATGCATCTTCCCAGGTCAAAAGAAATGGCATAGAACCTTCAAAGAGCTCACAAAAGGACTCCAAGAGAAAGTCAAACTTAATTATTGCTCAGGCTCTACTTAACCATGTTCCAGGGCTCAAAGCTACACAGCCATATAAAAACCATCCAGTCCTTTATCCCAACCCCGTACTGAATCCATTTGGGTATCTGGAAAATTCACTAACATGGAGCATCTGCTTCCCAGATGATTCCAGACAAAATGGATTTAGCCACAGGATGTATGGTGTGAAATGAAGTAGGAACATCCATGTATTCAAACAGGGTTGCCTATGTTTTGGTAGCAAATAACCCCCCAAATCTTAGTGGTCTAACTCATAAAAGTTTATTTCTCACTCACAAAGTCTTTAGGTCAGCCAACTTTTCAAGGCTGTTCCCTTCCAAGCTGGGATCCAGGCTCTTTCCAGTTTATGGCTACACCACCTGGGAAAAAAGATTCCAAAGACACAGAGGTGAGCAATTTGCAGACCTGACACCCACTGTCAAATGCCACTGAATCACAGACTACACAGACTGCTGTCCATAATTAGTCGTATTGATCCCCTTAACTCTAAGTGCCCGGGACAGGTTCCTCTGTGCCCAGGAAAGAAAGCAAAGCTGTATATGGTGGGCACTGGTTATCTCCAAGCTCTTGAATGGCTACTGCAATGTGTCTAAGAAGGATAACTAATGTTACATCACTAGAAGCATCATAATGTCCATTATCCTTCCAAGCCAGAGATCTAGTTTTTCACTTAGGTCTCTCTTGGGAAGTGACTCTTTTCAACAAAGGGAGAGAAATGCAACAATATACTATAGTGAAGTTATACAGTCTGAAGAGTGAACACACATATAGAGAGGTGAAAACAGTCAGGTTACCAAGAAGGCTGCAGGTTTAAGTAATAGAGACACATATTATTATTGGGTCAACAAATATTAGTGACGGATAAATTGCAAATATGTTTAAAGGAACATTTTCCAAGGAAATTTCTGATGAAAATTAATATTTGAAGCACATATTAAGGACCAGCATTAAACAGAAACATATGCAAATAATGATGAGTGTCTTGAAAGATCAGAAATTAATATGGTCATTATAATAATATGGTTACTTGATTAAATATGTTCAATATTCCCAACAGTGGGCAAGGTATTTTATAAACATTTTATCCTCACGGCAAAACAAAGAATGTGTTATTATTCCCATTTAAGAGATGAAAAAAGAGGAGATGAAAGGTCATATGAATTAGGATTCAAAAAGTTGCAAGCAACAGAACTTCTTTTGCTCAAACAATATGGAAATGCAATGTCTCATTTTGCAGTAAATCCAAATATATAGAGGTAGGGAAAACTCTAGGGAATGTCTTTATAATATCACCAGGGTGCCATTTTTTTCCATCTTTTCATTTTGCCACCTATAGTATAGCAACAGTCAATTCCCCTTTTGGTCATAAGATGGCTGCCATTAGAAGATGCTTCCTAATTAACATCCAATAGGAAAAAGAAAGAAATTGGTTTTCCTTTTCTGAGAAGCCACTTGTTTCCCATTAGTCTAGGGGTTCTCACTGGGGATAATTATTCCTCCCAAGGGAATCTGGCAATGTCTGGAGACATTCTTGGATGTTATGACAGGAAGCAGAGGCATTACTAGCATCTAGTGGGTAATGCCTCTAGATGCTGCTTCCAGAATAGGCCCAGGGTAGCCTCCTACCACAACAAAGCATTATTCAATACAAAATATCAATAGTACTGCTGAGGTTGAGAACACTTGTGTTAGACTAAAGCTTCATCAGGCCCAGAAACACATGTATGCTCACACCCATGTATGCCCAGCATCTAGCAAAGTGCCTGACACAGAAAGTATGAGGCATATATTTGCTTAAATAATTGATCAAATAAACTTTATCTTGGTGATGGTTCTATGATGTAGACAAAGTATCATTCTTCTTTTCTTTCTTTCTTTCTTTCTTTCTTTTTTTTTTTTTTTTTGCAACCAAGGCGATAGGTTCAGAGAACTTGAGTGCCTAATTCAAAATCAAAAAGTACGAGAATCAAGATTCAAATTCAGCTTTACTAAAAATGTCTAATAGTGTTCTTTCCTCTTCTAGTATTTTCTAGTCGTATTATTTCTTTCCTCCTTTCCATGCTTTTCTAAGCAGCATAGATCTTGGTCCACGACTATCCTTGCCTAGATTCTAAGAAGCCAAGACTCAAGTGGCCACATACAGATCCTTGGTTCCCAAAGTCAAGTTGTCTTAGGCTTATACCACCTGTTTTAGACACAGGCCCACACTCAGCTTGCAAAGCATTCTTGGAGTCTATCTACCATGGAAGCCAATGTCCCTGGCCTCAGAGACTGTAAAGCTACTATAGCCCTGTTCTTTAAAGTAGGCCTGAAGTCTCAACTATACCTAAGTCCTTAGCCAAAGATTTTTGGAGCTTCTGTTCTTGCTAAGTTTTATTCTCTCTGCTACTGGGAAGAGTTTGATAGTTTGAATGATCTACAGGAAAGTGGGGCAAGTTGTTTATTTTACTCCCTTGATCTGATTTTGGGGGTTCCCTTAAAAGCTCCATTGAAAAGCTTAAGTGAGTCTCCATGGTCTGGGTTATGTGAAGACATCATAAGTTGGAAATTTTTCTGAGGATATTTTTCATCCTTGGACTTTAAGTCCCAATTTAGTTTTAGAACCAAAGAATAAAGTTTGTTGTGGTGCAGAAACCCTGGTTTTTAATGGTGCCGAACCAGAAGTACCTACAAAATGGGGTGATAATAAAGAGGCCTGGTTGGCACCTTTGCTTCTCTTTGTGTTTATTTGATTAGTCAACTATTTTATTGAACATAGAAACTAATTTAAAAGAGAACTTTTGCTTTTTAGGGCTGCACTTGTGGCATATGCCAGTTCCCAGGCTAGGAGTTGAATCCTAGCTGCAGCTGCTGGCCTACAACACAGTCACAGCAACGCCAGATCTGAGCCACGTCTGTGACCTACACCACAGCTCATGGCAACACCAGATCCTTAACCCACTGAGCCAGGCCTGGGATGGAATCCACAATCTCATGGTTCCTTAATCACTGAGCAATAAAGGGAACTCCTGAGGGTAACCCGGATGCTACCAAGAATGTATAATCCAATCAGTCATTAAGCATTTATTGAGTCCATTCTGTGTGATACTGCAGTGGATGCTCTGGAGAAGAGTTACACTTCAGTTCCATCTTCAGAAGCTTACAATACTTGTATCTTAAAGTATTGGGATTAGCATATGCACACTGAAACATCTGGAATGATTGGCCCACGGGGACCTGCTGTATAGCGCAGAGAACTCCACCCAGTATTCTGTGATAATCTACGTGGGAAAAGAATGTGAAAGAGAATGGGTGTGTGCACATGTATAACTGAATCGCTTCGTTGTACAGCAGAAATGATCACAACATTGTAAATCAACTCTACTCAATAAAACTTTCAAAAATAATCTCATAGGTTGTACAAGATACGAACATTGGTAAGACTAAATACTAAGTGTCCATAATTAATAGTAGTCTATCACAACCCCACAAAAGAAGTCTCAAGAATGTATGGAAGGAATGGATAAATGCAGGGTAGTAGGAATTAATTATAAACAAATTAGTACAAAATGGAGATTGCTGTTAATTGAAAATTTCATAGCTCAAATCAGACATGAGATAATCCTTAAAGGATGCTTAGTCTCTAGGTAGGATAGTTTGCAGCATATTACCCAGGCCAGTTTACCCCAAATAAAGAATTTTTTTGGGGGGGAGTAGAAGTTGATTTATTTTCCTGGCTTCCAAAACATACGCAACACCAGGAAATTATTCATTTCTTGATATTTTCTTTTTGAATTGAGATTACTGAAAACTCTACTTTAAAAAACCAGACTCTCGGGAGTTCCCGTCGTGGCGCAGTGGTTAACGAATCCGACTAGGAACCATGAGGTTGTGGGTTCGATCCCTGCTCTTGCTCAGTGGGTTAACGATCCGGCATTGCCGTGAGCTGTGGTATAGGTCGCAGACGCGGCTTGGATCCCGCGTTGCTGTGGCTCTGGCGTAGGCTGGCAGCTACAGCTCCAATTAGACCCCTAGCCTGGGAGCCTCCATATGCCTCGGGAGCAGCCCAAGAAATGGCAAAAAGACAAAAAAAAAAAAAAAAAAAAAAAAAAAAAAAACTAGACTCTCGGAGTTCCCATCGTGGCTCAGTGGTTAACGAATCTGGGTAAGAACCATGAGGTTGTGGGTTCGATCCCTGGCCTTGCTCAATGGGTTAAGGATCCGGCGTTGCCATGAGCTGTGGTGCAGGTGGCAGACGTGGCTTGGATCCCGCATTGCTGTGGCTCTGGCGTAGGCTTGGCAGCTACAGCTCCAATTAGACCCTTAGCCTGGGAACCTCCATATGCCACAGGCGCGGCCCTAGAAAAGGCAAAAAAAAAAAAACTAGACTCTCAAAAAAACAAACTCTCAATTATGTAAGTACATACAAATATCTCCTATCCCGTTGTTCCTGAGAGTTCGTCCTATGTAATGCCTATGATCTGAGTGAATATAAAGCACCAAGGAGACTGTGAGTTAAGAGTGCCTGTCTGGGAGTTCCCGTCGTGGCGCAGTGGTTAACGAATCCGACTAGGAACCATGAGGTTGCGGGTTCGGTCCCTGCCCTTGCTCAGTGGGTTAAGGATCCGGCATTGCCGTGAGCTGTGGTGTAGGTTGCAGATGCGGCTCGGATCCTGCGTTGCTGTGGCTCTGGCGTAGGCCGGTGGCTACAGCTCCGATTGGACCCCTAGCCTGGGAACCTCCATATGCCGTGGGAGCGGCCCAAGAAATAGCAACAACAACAACAACAAAAGACAAAAAGACAAAAGACAAAAAAAAAAAAAAAAAAAAAAAATAGAGTGCCTGTCTGTAGTTTTGAGCCACCGGTAGCAAAATTTTAGAGCGTCCCTAATTCCGATTTCCCCCTGGGTCTCACAATGCCTGAGTGGCCTTGGTTTCACTCCTTTAGCTACTCACGCCAGTCCCTTCCCTTCACCCCAAAACTCCTGATCTCAGGTCCGAAGCAGCCACAGCGATCCTTCTAAAGCTCAAATCTGAACATCTCATTACCTTGATTCATGTTATCAATGGTTCCCCATTGCTTGTACTAACGGCCTGCAAGTCATACGTATTCCTATGAATATTGGAACATTTCAAGTGTGCGTCTAAAAAAATGGATTTCCAGATACCTACCTTCCATTCATACGCCTTTCTGAAGGATAAAAAAGGACTTGGTGGCAAGCGAATCCTCATCAACATTTACCCTTTCTCCATTTTCTCTAAAATAACCAAACATATCTATTCTAAATTGCTGTGGGAAATTCTCCAGGCTGTAAACGCCCTTATGTTACCACAAAAAAATGAAAAATTTGAAATATTAAGGTGGATGTGGAGAAAGGAAGGACCTCTAATGAGAAGTTAAAAAAAAAAAAAAAAAAAAACCTATTCCAAATGTATTGGGTTCCATGTTCCTTGTTTTCGAAGATAGACGAAGAAATTAAAAGAGAACTCAATATGGAGCCAACTAGCAAACATAGCTTGATAATGAATCATAATATAATGTTTAGGTGCGTAGCTTATAAAGAATTACAACAGCTAACTGACACATATCACAAAACTTCTTCTATTTCCATCTACTTATTTATAGGAAAGATTCCTCAGAATCTAAATTTTTTTTTTTCTTTTTAGGGCCACATTATGCAAGTTCCCAGGCTAGAGGTTGGATCAGAGCTGCAGTTGCAGGCCACAGCCACCAGCCACAGCAATGCAGAATCCGAGTCACATCTGTGACTTATGCCATAGCTTGTGGCAATGCTGGATCCTTAACCCACTGAGGGAGGCCTGGGTTGGAACCTACATCCTCACAGATACTAGTTGGGTTCTTAACCTGTTCAGCCACAATGGGAACTCCCTAAATCTTTAAAAATAAAATTAAAAAAAGCAATGGAATTATTGATGCTTATTCTTCGTGTGTGTGTGTGTGTGTGTGTGTGTGTGTGTGTTTGTCTTTTCTAGGGCTGCTCCCTGGCATATGGAGGTTCTCAGGCTAGGGGTCTAATCAGAGCTACAGCTGCTGGTCTACGCCAGAGCCACAGCAACATGGGATCCGAGCCGCGTCTTTGACGTTCACCACAGCTCATGGCAATGCCGGACGGATCCTTAACCCACTGAGCAAGGCCAGGGATCAAACCTTAAACCTCATGTTTCCTAGTCAGATTCGTTAACCGCTGAGCCACGACAGGAACTCCATTGATGCTTATTCTTGATTCATTCTAGAAAAAATTAGTATTTATCCACAAATTTTTAAACTAACTTTTTAAAAGGCATTATCCTTTTTGTTAAGAGATTCAGTGCCAATGGAATTTTAATGTTTATGTTTAGTATTTATCAAAATGTATAATATATTTATGTAATTTGAGACACTGAAGGACAAATGTTAATTTTGGACAGGTTTACTAGCCATGTATGCTTGTTATTAATTTAGAAAAATATTTTCACTTTTAAAACTTATCTTTGAACTTCAGGATTCCAGGTCAAAGATACGGAAATGTTCTTATACTAACAATCATGAAGATAACTCCATTAAGAAAAATAATTTTAAAAAATGTATTATTCCAGAAATTTTTTAAATGCTAAAATATTTTTCCTTTAGGAAAATGTGATGGGGAGAGTGATCAATGAAATTTCTATGAGTAAAATAACTAAGATAAAATTCTGAACACAGCCACACTTCTGTATGAGTATTCCCATGGTTCATCACCTTAAAAAGTGGTCAATTCCAGGGCGAGCGGGGAGGGTTCAAATGGTGGCCCCTGAATTGTTTGGAGAGCATCTTTCTCTTATTGATGGAGATCTTATCTGGTTGCCTGGTAACTACGCACACTTGGAGATATGTGCATGTTGAGGATAATTAGAGTGGTCCCAGGAGCTGTGGAATGGCAGAAAAATGGGCCTCCTGCCAAAAGGATGCAGACCTGGAGCTGAGCAAGGATGAAGTCTGTAAAGAGAGACTGAATTTGCATCTGTGCCTATGAACTGCATGAGTAGTTACTTTTAATAGCAAAAAAATATTGCTCTCTGGGTCTCTGCACTGTCAGCATTAATAAGCCCTCTCTTCTTTTAGGATGTATAAATTTTAAGAGCCTAGATTCATTTAAAATAAGCAAAAGGCCAATTTGGCTGATCCCCAAAGATTCAACAAAAGCCTGGAAAATCAAATCTGCTTCGGAAGAATATTAATTTAATCAGATTTTATGGAACACCCTATTCACAGCACAGAATTACACATCCTTCAAATTTCAGTGTCTCCCAATATAAAACCACACACATTACATAATGAGTTAAATGAGAATAGAGGAAATATTATCAGGCATTCAGGGATGAGTGAACTTATCAATGCAAACTTCAGTCCTTTTTTTCTAACACATTATATATATATATATACACACATATATATTTGTGGCCTCAGTTTCCTCATCTGCAAAATGGGGATAATAGTTATCATATCACTTTAATAGGACTGAAAGTGGAAATTAAAAGAGATAATGTGTGTGAAATACTTTAACATCTAGAATATATTAAATACTCATTAAAGCTATTGTGATAAACAGCACCTTAGTGCTCACAGATTATTCATGACTTCATTTGTGGGCAGCCTCAAAGGCCTCTAACATGGAAAAACAAGAAATTTTCCTGGAGCATTCATTTGTATGATGACCTGCGAATGATTTACTAAGTTTAGAAAACCATTGATCCAGAGTTCCCGTCATGGCGCAGTGGTAATGAATACAACTAAGAACTATGAGGTCATGGGTTTGATCCCTGGTCTCGCTCAGTGGGTTACAGATCCGGCATTGCTGGGACCTGTGGTGTAGGTCACAGGTGCAGCTCAGATCTGGCATTGCTGTGGCTGTGGTGTAGGCCAGCAGCTGTAGCTCTGATTAGACCCTTAGCCTGGGAACCTCCATATGCTGTGAGTGCGGCCCTAAAAAGCAAAAAAGCAAAAAAAAAAAAAAAGCCATTGATCCAGTGAGGCTAACTGACCCCTCTTAATCTGATATTGTTTTGGTTTAGAGATACGTTTGAAGTACCAAAAAGAAATGACTTATTCCAAGGATGTGTGACTAAGCAGAGTAAGTAATACTTCAATTTGGGACATCGCTGGGAGGTGTGTTTGGGACAGATGGCTTTGTTTCCTCTGGTAGGGTGATTTTGGTCTATAAATTGACTCTATATGCATTCTCCTTTTTTTTTTCACATGGTAGGTTTTCATATCTTAATAAGGATAAAAACACTCTCTAAATGTAATGCTTTTTAGAATTTATTTCTTTTTAAAGGACTTCTTAAAATGAAAAATACCAAATTTGTCATAATGGCTACCTCCGAGGAAGGAGGGAAGTGAAGAGACTTTGGGAAAATGTGTGGGAAGGGCTTCAACTCTAGCTATATCTTTTTTTCCAAATCTAAAGACATTTTAAAATTTAATAAAGTTGGGTAGTAAATACCCATATGTTAATATATTAAACTCTGTAAGCTGTGTTTGCAATATTTTACAATAAAAAAAAAATTTCCAAAGATCCTAAACCAAAGAAATTATCATCTTTTAATTTAATTTGGAGGAGTTAAGGATTTAAATTCTATTATGCTGTGCAGCCTGGTTCCTGAGCTTGAACCTATTGTTTCAATTCTCTATGCTTCCTTCAGTTCTCTTCTTGTAAATTAAGAAAGTTGCACATATAACCCAAGGAAGGAAGTTCCCTAGAAACATATGGAAATTCCCAGGCTAGGGGTCGAATCAGAGCTGTAGCTGCCGGCCTACATCCCAGCCACAGTAACGCGAGATCTGAGCTGTATCTGCAACCTAAGCCACAGTTCAAGGCAACTCCAGACCTTAACCCACTGATCAGGGCCAGGGATCAAACCCACAACCTCATGGATTCTGGTTGGGTTCCTTACTGCTGAACCACAATGGGAACTCCTGGGCTATTAATCTTTACTTCTAGGAAATAAAGAATATGTTTAGAATATACTTTGAAATAAACTGTAATTTAGGAATGTTAATTCATTAAGAACAATAGCTTGTGAACTGGTAACATTTCAATAAATTTAAATTCCAACTGAAAAGTACTCTCAGATACGTAAATATGTCTCCTCTGAATTTCATTTTAAACAATAGTTTTGGCAATTTTATAGAGTTCTGGCCAAAATATTGTCTATTAATTTAACACAGGATAGAAAATTTAAAAATCTATGGGTGAGACAGATAAGCAACTGGGTAAAAGAGACCAGTGCGACACAAGGGAGGTGTGGAGACCACGGCAAATCAGAGGGAGTGTGTCCTATTTGACTGGGCAGCCACACTCACTCAGCTCCAGTGTATTATTTCTTTATGTCAGTTTGAGCCCAATATTGACAAAACTTTCCATTTTTCAAGAGAAGTTGAAAACCTGGACTTCTATGAGATTTCGCCCATTTTTATTCCTTGGCAACTAATCCAAGTACTTTTTAAAGAGTATTGTCCATCAGATAAAAATATAAAAAGGGCTTGTTTTTTTGTTTGTTTGTTTTTTGTTTTTGTTTTTGTCTTTAGGGCCTCACCCGCCACATATGGAAGTTCCCAGGCTAGGAGTCCAATCGGAGCTGTAGCCGCCGGCCTACACCAGAGCCACAGCAATGCAGGATCCGAGCCATGTCTGCAACCTACACCACAGCTCACGGCAACGCCAGATCCTTAACCTGCTGAGCGAGGCCAGGGATCGAACTTTCATCCTCATGGGTGCTAGTCCGGTTCTCTAACCACTGAGCCATGACAGGAACTCCCTCAAAGGGCTTGGTTTAATTCATGGTTCTAGTGCTTTACTGGCCTAGACCTCTGGGCTGAAATGACGTTACTGCTTTTTATGCTCAGTTTTGGTTTTTAGTAATATTGCTATTATGTCTAATGGAATCGTGACTTTACCTACTGACTCCCAGGTTATCACCCCTTCTCCATATTCTTGGCAGTTTCAGCTCTTGTCTCTCTCTCATGCTCTCCATACTGCTTATATCTTGACTCTTGGTGATTCCAATATATGTATATGTGATGCTTTCACAGTCTGGCTGCTCATAACCTTAACATCTCTCTCTCTAAGCTCTGGCTCCTATTTTACCTCAGCCTCCTCACTCCCCAAGTCAAACTACAGACACTGGCAACATTGTTACCTGCAACCCAGCCATCACCCTAGTCTGCCGAGACCCGCTCAGCAGGATGGGGCTGAAGAACGGGTGCTTTGAAACTCATGGAAAAAAATTAACATAAAACAAGACACAGACACATTTATCTTAAGTAAAGGTGGGAACCAGGGGACTCAAGGTCTCAGGGACCAAGAGCCCTGCCTCAAGAAACCACACTGCTTTTGTTGTGCTCTCGAGGATGACGTCAAGTGAGGAGGGGCTATGGGTGGAGGATATAGGGTTTGTTTACTATTTTGCAAGTTCTTTTACTATTTTAAAAGCCCCTTAGCTGGTAGAAGGTTAAGCTTTTACTCTGACCTTTAGGCACTTGACAATCATTAGCATTTGAGGAAGCTTGGCCTCAGCTATCTATGCCTAGCATTCCAGAGACTCCTCACTGTGCTTCCAGAAAGGGCATGCCTCTCTGAGGCAACCCTGCATGCCTAGGTTTGCACCTTGGTTCTCTTTGCTAATGCGTATCCTGCTAACAACCGCTCATAAACCACTTGGGGCCATGAGGTTCCTCTTTCTCTTCTTCTTCAGAGGACCTATCATGCTTGTGCAAACGGCGTGCCAATCTGCACAGGTCTGGGGTGCCTAGAGCAATGCCTTATGTCCTCATTCAGCTGACCCTATGAATAGCTTATGCCTTTAGGTCTTTGTTCTTAAGCTTAAGGCATTCACCAGCACTCTGACTGGGTTTTTGAAGCAGGAAGATGGGATAAAGTGAAGCAGGAAGATGGGATAAAATAAAGCAGGAAGATGGGATTTTTTTCAGCAAAGAGGCTAAGAAAATATTGTAGAAACATGTCTCGTGACACTAGTCCATTCTGATCACCCTCTTTCAGCTTTTCAGCTTATTTTCTCTACCCAGACTTCCGGTTCCAAAAATCTTTGACTCTTCACATCATCTCCAATCAACTGATCGTTCTACCTTTTCCCTATTTCTCATGTTTCAATATCTTCTCTCGCTTCCTCTCCATCTTAAAACTCAAGGTCAATATTTACAGTCTCTTACTTGCACTAATCAAATCCCTTACCCACCTCTCTCATTATCTTACCTGCAGTCAAAAGTACAACTCTGACTAAATCCAGTTCTCCCCTACTCCATATCCACATCTCAGCTGGAGGTGCCTGGGGGAAAACATTCATCTGTGCTGACAGAAATTACCTTAAAAATGTCGACCAAGAACCCCAAGTGGGTTCTTAATGCTTCCAGACAATTGTCCTGTATTTCCCTAGTTCCCATCAGCAGTGTGTGGGAAATGTTAATAGTAAGAGGTGTATACCTACAATATAAAAAAGGAAATGGGAGTTCCCGTGGTGGTGCGGTGGAAACAAATTCAACTAGGAACCACAAGGTTTTGAGGTTCGATCCCTGGCCTCGATCAGTGGGTTAAGGATCCAGTGTTGCCCTGAGCTGTGGTATAGATCGCAGATGCAGCTCGGACCCACGTTGCTGTGGCCGTGGTATAGGCTGGCAGCTGTAGCTCCGACTGGACCCCTAGCTTGGGAACCTCTATCAGGTGCAGCCTTAAAAAAGTAGGAAAAAAAAAAGAAAAAGGAAATGAATGTTTAAAACCATGGTGAAAAGTTTATGAACATTGCAAATGGATGAAGTTGCAGTCTCGTGAGAAGGAAAGGTTCTGCAGGACAGAGATAAGATGATACCATTGCTAGTAAACACGGTGCATCAGCAAGTTATGAAGACGGTGGTGAGCAAAATGGAGAACCTTCTACATGCATGGCTAGGAAATTAGCATCCATGCTGGAAGCCCACTAATCTAATATTTACTCTGGAGAAAGTTCAAAGTTTGTTACAAGACTGAAGACAAAACAAAGTGAAAATGTCCTTAATGGAAGTTCTAGGGCAGCTCTTGCAGTGGTTCAACACCTACTGGACTCGGTAAACACTAAAGGAGTGACAAGGAGCCATACAGACCCTGGGGCATTCTGTGGCTGCCTTGAGATCATCAGTGGTGTGTGTGTGTGTGTGTGTGTGTGTGTGTGTGTGTGTGTGTGTTGAGGTGGTGCTGGTTATCAAAAGCCTTTGCTAATTTTTTAATATAGGTGAAACAGATCTATTTTGGAAAAAGTTCCCGGAGACAAAATCCACCAATTTGAACTTGGCTTTAAAACGGTGAAAGGAGAAATCACACGTCAGTTTGGTTAGACCAGCAACAAGGAAATACATGTAAAAACTCCTTTCAACTCTTCAACGTTATAAACAAATGGATTTAGAAATAGCCTTTGGAACCTAACCTGATTTATATTTTAAAAGGGAAAGCTACTATAGTTAAATCACAGCAATGATAAACCAAAAACAATCCCTTTTTAGTTATGTTCAGTAATTTCTTACAAGTCTACTATTCATAGCACTAGACTGTATGAATCCTAATTAAAGAAATTATTACTATTGTCTTTGTATTCCTAGCATCTAGCAATTTCTGTTAGACATTCACAAAATGTACCTAGATTAAATGAATCGTGGCTAATCAACTATAACATGTCTATCAATAGATTCTTAGACATCATCAACAACCAAAATTTCTGAGATTGTGCATATTTATAGAACATTGCTACAAACTTTGAAGACCTTTTTCTTGAGAGGTTTTCAAGTTCAAAGGTGAAAAATACTGGATGTTGGACTTCTTTCTAGTTAATCAAAATGCTGCTCATCTCTGAGCATTTTGGTTAATTAAAAATTGCATTATATTTTGAATTAACTTTTTGAAAGTCTGATAATGTAAAAACACCGTTCATTGTGCTTAGTGTAGTTCCAAGGTAAACATTAAAGGAGATTAAAGGAATAAAAATCAAATCGCTCAATGTCCTCTAAGATACTGAGAATAGTTTACACCACATATGTACCTACTACTTTTATTTGCATGGCTTCAGTTCTGAATTATCCTGTTCCATCCTTTAGTATCTTCCTTTCTCACAGGATTGCCTGGCCAGACCTGAGATCCAGGCAGATTTGAGAAACAGGTGCTTCTGTCACATGAGCTTAGGCAACATACCCACATATGACATTTTCCTGTTGCCTCACTTTTCTCATTTGTAAACTCAATTAAGTGTGTGACTGCCTCTTATATTCCAGGAATTGGGCTTGGATATTCCCAAAGATGCTCTTATTTCATCCTCATAAGAATGCTACAGGATCCCATTAGTATTCTCATTTTAAAGAAGAGAAATTTGGGGTTCATGGAGTAAAGTTATTTCAAGATCGGATGACTAGCAAGTAAAGCATCTACACAATTTCCAAAGTCTAATATTTACTCTGGAGAAGGTTCAAGATTTGTTACAAGACTAAAGACTAAACAAAGTGAAAATGCTCTTAATAGAACTTCTAGTGCAGCTCTTGAACATGCAGTGGTTCAACACCTACTGGACTTGGTAAACACTGAAGGAGTGACGAGGAGCCATACAGACCCTGGGGCATCCTGTGGCTGCCTTCCAAGAAAAATAGTCGTCTGAGGACAGTCCAATAAAACTGGCCCAAGTTAACAAAAATGGGTAAAAATAAGGAAGATATTATTCATCTTGAACCCAAATAAAGATCTCTGACTCATGTTACAAACTTTGTTTATGGTGTGTGTGTGTGTGTGTGTGTGTGTGTGTGTGTGTATGACTGGAAAAAACCACCAGTCATCCAAGCTAAAAAGGTGGGGGTTATCTCAATATGCCCCATCTCCCACAACTGCCATACTCAATGTAAGTATATGATAGTATGTCATATTTTAAGATAATTTGATTTGTAAGATTCAGTCATACAAACGAGTTATAGACTCAGAATTGGGATGGACCTCCCTCCAGTTCAGCTGCTTCATTTCTCAGAGGAGTAAACTGAAACTCGGAACATCTAAGTGACTGCCCATGGTCGTCTAACAAGGGAGCAGGTGAGGCGACACTAGAACAGAGCTCTCTTGATGGTCCATTAGCACGCCTTCCTTTATAACATGCTGTCACTTTTACAAGGGAAGGCATGGAGCTATCAAATGACACATCATCAAATATTTACTCAACACCTATTATGTGTCAGGCACTGTGATGTAATGGTGAGCAAAACAGACATAGTCTCTGTCCTCCCGGGACTAAGAGTTCAGTGGGATTTAGAGCTATTTATCAAATAATGGCACAAATATACAGTGTACACTGTGATAAGTGCTATAAAGGAGTCCACAGTGCTGCTATGAGAATGTGGTCAATCCGATCCAATGGGATAGATTAGATCTCTGGAACTCAGGCTAAACTTCTCCAAGGATGTGATGTTTGAACGAAAATCGGAGTGGTGAGATCAGATAGCAAAGGAAACACAGAATGGCTTCCATCCGCAGTTATCATGAAGACATGGTTTTCAAAATTCCATAGAACTAACAAAGCAAAATCAGGTTCAAACACCTGGTTCAGTCCAGAAATATGGTCCTCCAACATTAGGGTGCCTCTTTGGATTTTGGGGCATCAATACTTCATTGAGGAATGCTGATTTGATCCATTTCCTAAGTAACCTGTTAAGACTGCCAGTTTTTGAAGGAAAAACAGGGTAAGGAAAAGCTATGCAACAGGTCTAGGCTGCTTGCTGTTCAAGCTGTTCTGCTGCTTGAGCCGGATAAGCCTGCACACCCAATGGTGGTGAAACGTCTGTGACAGATATGAATCTTTGGCAAGGCCCTACAGAGAAATAAAAGACCTTTTAAATGTTGGAGTAAATTTGTATTGTCTTCTGCAGATAACTATTATCCTTTTGAGAAACAACTTTCTGCTGGCTCCTAGGTCCTAAAAGAGATTGAATGTTTGATAATGAGCTACCAAGTCACCATGTGACCTAAGCTTTTCATCATAAAATGACAATTTTTTTTTTTTTTTTTTTTTTTTTGCTTCTTGGGACGGCAGCTGTGGCATATGGAGGTTCCCAGGCTAGGGGTCGAATTGGAGCTGTAGCCGTCAGCCTACACCACAGCCACAGCAACGATGGATCTGAGCCGTATCTGTGACCTATACCACAGCTCATGGCAATGCTGGGTCCTTAAACCACTGAGCAAGGCCAGGGATTGATCCTGCAACCTCATGGTTCCTAGTGGGATTCATTTCTGCTTTGCCACTTCGGGAATGCCAAAATGTCAAGCTTTTTGCTTGGCATGTGTGCTGTCTGGCTCACCAGGTTATAAATTTGTATGTGCACAACAGTACTTCATCATCAAATAGAAGTGACATGTACAAAATAGGGCCCAAGCAGCTCTCAGAGGCACAGACAATTTGCCCAGACAAATTACTCATATTCCTGTCATTCCTATTCATGTTGCCAGATTCTTTTCCTCAGTCAGCACCTCTAGCTTCATGATGAGTCCCCTACGATTAACTCATTGTCCAAAACAAAGCTTGGTTACAAAGGACTCTGCATCATACCCCAGTAACAAATGAAAGTGGGCAGCTACAACACCGTGGCACCACTCAATGTGATCCTAAGAAAATGGAAAAGAAGAGAAATCCTCCCCAGCACAAAGAACTTTGAGCAATGCACCCTGTTCATTTTTTGCTCATTTTTTTTGTTCATTTTTCTTGGAAGGAAATGTAGGCAGAAATATGGATCTATACTGTTTCGTGCACAGTGACGGACAGTTTAGCTATATGCTCATGGAGGTAGAAGACACAAAATTGGGAAATGGTGGACAAGGAAATCTGGAGAAGAGATAAAATTAGTGATGTAATTCTCCAAATTGGCACAAAACATGAGGATTTTTGTGTCCTGTGTAAGTGTTCCTGAAAAGGCTACCACAACAGAGGAGACTTTTAATGATCAGAGACACAATATAACCCTCTGTAGGTCATAGATGGAGGGCTTTAGGGGCTTGGCAAACTGCCAGGCTGGGGAAATGTCCTCAGGATACTGTATAGGCTTTGAATCAGCGATCAGAATATGCTGATTCACCCATAGCCAGGATGTATGGATTTAGGATATACATGGTGGAAATGGAACTGGATTCTCTCATTATTACCCCTAACAATCCACTAGCAAAATTTTCTATTCCCATTATGACAGCTTGGGCCTGCTGCTTTAAGATCTCAATTCCTAGAATCAGGGCACACACAATAGTTCTGATGAACTGGAAACTGCCATTGCCATCTGGCCACTAGGGGTACGTCATACTACAGAACCAATAGCAAAGTAAGTAGCAAAGTAATGGTTGGAGTAATTCATTCTGATTATAAAGAGGAAATTATGCTGCTCCTACAAAATGGGCTCGTCATGGCTCAGTGGTTAACAAATCCAACTACGAACCATGAGGTTGAGGGTTCGGTCCCTGGCATGGCTCAGTGGGTTAAGGATCCAGCGTTGCTGTGAGCTGTGGTATAGGTTGCAGACACAGCTTGGATCCATCGTTGCTGTGGCTCTAGCGTAGGCTGGTGGCTACAGCTCCAATTCGACCCCTAGCCTGGGAAACTCCATATGCCGTGGGAGCGGCCCAAGAAATGGCAGAAAAAGACAAAAAAAGGAAGTAAAGAGGACATGACTATAATCCAGAATATTCTACAGGGTGGGTCTTAATACTCTTAGGTCCTCTGGCTAAAGATAATGGGAAACTATGGAAACACAATACAGACAAGACTGCTAATGACAGAGTTCCTTCAAGAGGATTGGAGTATCCCCACTAGACAAAGAACCACAACCAACTGGACCACTTACTGAAGACAAAGAGACTTGAGGAAATTTTAGTGGAATAAGAAAAATATAAATACCAATCATGGCCAAATCATCACTTGTAGAAAAACAGTATCTGTAGTGATTATACTCATTTTCCTTACTGCTTTGATTGGTTTATATTTACATATACGAATGAGTTATTCTTTTCTCCTCTTTGTTGAATTATCTAACATTAGATATTTTAACAATGATTACCTGTCTACTTCAGCATTTACACTACAGGATTTGAAAGGGGCGAGTGTAACTTAGTTACAAATTTTGTAGTACCTTCAAAATCCCCTTTTGTGCCTGGAAAGTGTGCTTCCTAAAATTCCTTTCCCTACATGGTTCTGGATTAGAGTTTTCCAACGAGAACAACTTCCTTGAGAGTTGGAAGGTAAAGTGCAGCAAATGAATTTTTGGAAAGTCATTATAATTCCTTGTGGTAGATTTCCAGACTTTTTACAAGCTCTCACCTATCAGTCACAGCGGTTTGAAAATAACCCCCAAAAATGGTATGCTCCTTTCATTATTCCTTTTCGGTCTGAAATTGTGAATGTTTCTTGATTCTCTAGCTTCAGCCATCCAGATTGATACTCCTATATCTCTTACCATTTTTGTGAAAGGCTTTTTCTCATTATTAAAGATCGATTATACTATCCACACTTGCAAGGTCTCAATTCTCTTGAACAAACTCAGACAGGATACAATGAGGAATCCTCCATTCCTGTTTTACATTGGTACTCCTGGCCTCTGTGGCAGTACGTCCAGTGAAGTAAGATTGCTTGTTGAAGATGGATACCAGAGAGACTGCTTGGCAAAACCAGAAATGGTGCCAGAGCACCCGATTAGCAGGTCCTGTGAAGAAGCATGGAGGAGAACTAAGGGGAGATCAGGAATGTGGATGGGAATTAACTGGTGGCAGGCACTCAGGCATCCAGAACTCACCCTCAGCACCCTGGCACCACGCTGCAAACACAAATGATTCTAGACTTCACCTTGCTGGGAGGAATAAATGCAATTACTAACATTCTTTCCAGCTTTGGTCAGAGGATATTCCTAAGAGGTACAGTTGAAGCTACTGATAGAATGTATCAACAATGCTGCTTCAAAGGGACGGGAAAAGGCATGGTCTGAAAATGGGAACGCAAATAAACCCAGGGTTTTTAGGGATCAGAGCTAGAGCTAGGGCAAAGTTTACCACCCATGATATTAACACACCAAATTATAACCCCCTAATTCCGTATTGAAATTAACAACCAGTGTATTACTTTGGATCACAAAGCAAATATGCTTCTCATCTCAAATCCAAATTAGGAGTGTAAAGTTTCTCACTTCATAGAATTTATATTCCTATCACTATTTACCAAGCAACCCTGAAACTGAAATGATTTAGTCAGCAAGAACATTCTCTTATTCTATTTTATGGGTGTAATAATTTGGCTTAATTGTCAATTGTATAAGTGATAAGACTTAGAGAACTTACAGTAATTTGTCCTTTTTATGGTAGAAACATTTCACCGTGGCCTATTTCCAATGAAGTGACTAAATGAAGAAACAATAATTTTCTTAAAGAGACATTAAAGAGCAGTTGAAGTAAGCATCTCTTTTGCGTGTGTAAATCCTAAATCATGTCCTAATTTTAAAGCCTTCCACAAAAAACATTGACTGACTAACATTCTACTTTGGGCACACAGTGATCGACTTAAATTAGCAGCCCTCAAAGTTTTGTTCATACTGCTTGATGCTGTACTGGTGGCAGATTCTGCAATGAGCTGAACTGGATCCTGCTCTTCTTGTGTACAAATCATCACGATACCCACAAGAAGCAATCGGAGACCCGACAATTGTTACTGAACTTTGCGCTCTGTGAAAACACTGCCCAGTTTCAATTGATAAACACACTTATATATGTTCACGCCCATGTACAAAGCCCATACACCACATACAGATACAGGCACATCACAAAACAGAGAGTAAGTCAGAGGCATGTGATTTACTTCCAGCAGGAAAATCAAAGCAGTTTTCAATTGACGTGACAGTCCAGACTGTAGCTGAAGCTCCCAAGTCTCCCTCCACTTCTGACAGCCCCAGCAATGCTCCCCTTGAAGGGAATCTGTTGACAAGGCATCTTCTGGACACTTGCTGACAGGGACAAGAAGCTTATGGGTTTTGAATGGAAAGGATTTGCTAAATAAAGCTTCAATCCAAGCCTTCACCCCTTTTTCCCCAGAGGTCAGGCCACTAAAGTCCTTGGTAGCTTTGAAAATCACTAGGGGAACCAATGAATTACTTACATTTTAGAGCTTGCTCCGTGACACTGATCCCTAGGTAAACCCAGTTAGGAAACTAAGCTCACATGATTATATTTTTGAAATGAAAAAGCTTGTTTTTTTGCACCCACCTTATTAGTGGTGGATATTCCTCTCTGATCCATTGTCAATGACTGATTCTTACCTAATCTAAACCTCAACACATCATCCTGGTAAAATTAAGTCTACCAAGAGACAAGGTTCCTTTTCTTCCATGAGTAAATTCTATATAGCTCTAGTTTCTTGGCCAATATGATATATTACATATGTCTTTGATTTCCTTTTGATTCCTTCGTTGGGTCTAGCATGTGATTTATTTAGTTTGTAATTTTTTTTTTTTTTTTTTTTTTTTGTCTTTTTGCCATTTCTTGGGCCGCTCCCGTGGCATATGGAGTTTCCCAGGCTAGGGGTCTAATCGGAGCTGTAGCTGCCAGCCTATGCCAGAGCCACAGCAACGCAGAATCCGAGCCGCGTCTGCGACCTACACCACAGCTCACGGCAACGCCGGATCGTTAACCCACTGAGCAGCGATCAAACCCGCAACCTCATGGTTCCTAGTCGGATTCGTTAACCACTGTGCCATGATGGGAACTCCTTGTAATGATTATTAAATTGAACATACATTCTTTTACAATGGGGATGGCTTTATTTGTTTTTAATTCTTAAAAGGAATAATTTTATCTTACGAGATTCTGATTATTGCTCTTACTCCATTGATGTCTTTTAACTAGGCTGAACTACTGACCCTCATTTTTTGCTAATGATCTTTAAAAAGAAAAGTTTGGAGTCTCACAGAGCCCATCCTGGATAAATGGTCTTTAATTCCATTGTCTCTTACCCCCAATCCATTCTTGGTACTGTCTGACTTGCCACCTCTTGGCTTTGTCTCTTGCTTCCAGCACTTCATTTGCTTCTTCATTATGCTAACAGGCCTTAATTTTATTGATTTTTGAGCTTCAGCCCTTCCTGGGGTGGGCTGAATCACTTATGGCTCCTCTACAAGTGACAGAGAGCCAACCCGAACTTGCCTAGGCAAAATGGGGAAGGTGTTGGTTCCTCTAACCATGGGAAGGTCAGAAGGAGCAAGGGAGAAATGGAGTAGGGTTTATAAGCAATGGGGCTGGCTCCTCCTCCCTGTCTCTCCATGTCAGTCTCTTTCTCTCATGCACACAGGCTTCTTCCAGGAGGTGAAGGACATACATGGCTTCAGGCTTACATTCTTACAGTACCTAACAGGAAACAGGGAAAGCCTCCTCCCTCATAGGTTTAATTTCTTGACTCTTGGGGGAGAATTCTATTTGGACCAACTCGGGTTAAGACCTGAGAAATCAAGTATTGTTGGCTCAGCTTGGGCAGATATCTTTCCCTTGCCCCAACATTATGGGTAAGGAGGTATTGTCATGTTGAGAGATGACAGCAACCATTTCTTCTTCATGATAGAGCACAGTGGGGAGAAGAAGGGAATTTCTCCCCAAAGAAGGGAGTGGTATTGCCAGAAGAAATGAACATGAGACCCCCCAAACCAGTTAATATTCACAAAACAAGTCTATTTTCACTGAGTTTGAAGGGTAAGTCATGGGATTTGGAGTCAGACAGATGCAAGTTCAAATCCCAACTCTGCTACTTGCTATTCTCTTGCACAAGTCGTATACAGCTTCTGAGCCTCTATTTCCTCATCAGTAAAATGGGAATAGAATACCTAACTCATAGGTTTGGGGGAACTGCATGAAATAATAATCACAAAGTATTTAGCAGACTGTTTAATAAAATATCGAATGCTATTAGATGCTTCATAAACTCTGGCTGTGATTGTGGTGCTTTGTGGTTTCTGTTTCTGGTTACTCTAATAACAAGCCCACCCAACCAGGTCTTGATTCTGGAGCCAATCTGGGAAGCAATTGCTCGGCTTACATTCCTACTGGGATTTTCACAGACCTATCTGGGGAGATCAAACAAGAAACGTTTCTTTTCTTGATTTTTTTTTCACTGCCAAAGAAATTATGAGAATAAACAGAATAATATTTCTGTTACTGGATTTCCCTAACAAGAATAAAAATGTTATTACATAATTAATGTAAGCACCCAATATGCCTCCAGGATAGTATTACTTGTGTCAGAAATGTCAAAGCTGGAGTTCCCGTCGTGGCGCAGTGGTTAACGAATCCGACTAGGAACCATGAGGTTGCGGGTTCGGTCCCTGCCCTTGCTCAGTGGGTTAACGATCCGGTGTTGCCGTGAGCTGTGGTGTAGGTTGCAGACACGGCTCGGATCCCAAGTTGCTGTGGCTCTGGTGTAGGCCGGTGGCTACAGCTCCGATTCATCCCCTAGCTTGGGAACCTCCATATGCCGCGGGAGCGGCCCAACAAATAGCAACAACAACAACAACAACAACAAAAAAAAAGACAAAAGACAAAAAAAAAAAAAAAAAAAAAAAAGAAATGTCAAAGCTATAGAAGGTATGGTCCTTTTCTTATAGATTTCTTTGGAGCAATAAAAATAGATAATAAGTAATTAAGTGATGACTTTAGCTATATAATCAAAAGTTGATTTGGTTTATGTAGGAAGAGTGAAGCAAAGGAAAGATCCACATGCTTGGTTTTCCAGAGAGAATTTGAGTTTGATCTTGAAGAAAGGATGACATTATCAAGATAAAAGTAGGCATTCCAGATGAATGTCAGGAGAAAATGACTAGAACAGACATTATAGAGTTTTTAGGGAGGGATTGCTTTCCAGAATCCCTTCTCTCACCTCTCACAGATTTTGCTCCCAAGGCTATAAGATATGAATAAAGAAGAGCTACAGTCCTAGGGGATGACAATAAGAAGCAAAAGCAGATTCAAGAGGTCTTAAGGCATGTGGAGGGTGGGGAAGGGTGGAAAGATAGTTTAGGGTTAAGGCAAATATGTAATGTGAAACAACAAAAATAAACAAAGAAGAGGTCCAAAATATGGCTATACTTTTGGTGACTAAGTTGCAACAGAAAGTAAGGTCATTGGACTTGAGAAAGCTAAGGAACAATAAGGTAGGTATGCTGGACCATGGAAGAGATGCTGGAGTCATGAATAATGAGGACAAGTGGTGAGATAAAGAGGAGGACTGTGATACAGTTGCTGGAGTCAGGGAGGAAAGTTTGACCTGGAGTTGATAAAAAAGATAAAACTCTAAATTGGGGGAAAGCACACAGGATGGATCTAAAAGATATTTTTTGGCAATGGCAGCAAATGATTGACACAGAAGCTGAAACGGGGAACTAAGAAAATGTCAGCCCCTTCTCAGCCAGTGAGTTGGGGATGCAGGATAGGGCATGGGAGAGGGAGATGGTCTCCAGTAGAGTGGACACAGAGGAAAGAGAAAATATGTCATAAAAAAAAAAAAAAACCAAACCCAGGATTGAGTTTAAGCAAGTTGATGCTCAAGTTTGACTACAGGCATTTTTGTCAACCATTGAGCAGGAGATCCAGATACAACACTGAAAGGGCTATCAGAGGAGAAGTCGAAGATGGAGAGAAATGAAGATGGGTAAGGCTGGATAAAGATGGGTCTGTAAGGGTACCTTGCTTGCCCTTGACAGAGCCGCTCAAGTAATTACTCCTCTCAGAAGTCTTCTTTGCCTGCCTTCTACCCCAGGCGTCTCTCCTTTGTGCTGCCTTAGCTCTGAAAATTTCTAAACCTGTGTTGCAATTCTTGGTTTGCCCATCTACCTCTTCCCTCTACTACAAGCTTCTCAAAAGATATATGCCCTTTCCACTTTTGTGTCCTCAATACCTGACACAATGCCTGGCATAAATAATTCTTAACGTTTTTTGGTTGGTTGAAGACATGAATAAACATGAATGTTGTAGGGCTATGAACACATAACCTCTTGGATTAACCCATCCCGCCCTTGCCCACAATGTTATGTCCGTTGGCTGTCAGTCTCCAGAACGGAAGAAATAGAATCTGTGCCACATGTGTACCTTAAAATGTCAAGCACACACATTAAAAAGAAACAAGTGAAATGAATTTACTAATATATTTTATTTAACCAAATATGTAAAACTACTATCATTTCGACATGGACTTACTATAAAAATTTTTAACATGATATTTAAATTCTCTTTGTTTTCTACTCTTTTCAAAATCTGGCATGCATCTTGCATTTACATTACATCTTACTTCAGGCTAGGCACATTTCTTTTTTAAAAACATTTTATTGAAATAGAGTTGAATTGCAATGTTGTGTTAGTTTCAGATATATAGCAGAGTGATTCAGTTGTATATGTGTGTGTGTTCTTTTTCTGATTCTTTTCTGTCATAGGTTAGTAAAAATATTGAGTTTAGTTTCCTGTGCTTTGCAGTAGATCCTTATTGGTTATCGGTTGTATATGTAGTCCTGTGCATATGTTAATCCCAAAGTCCTAAGTTATCTCTCCCCTCTGCCTTTCTCCTTTGGTAATCATAAGTTTGTTTTGTATCACACTGAGCACATTTCAATTGCTAAATAGCCACAAGTAGTAATCACCACTGTATTAGACAGTGACGTTTTAGGCTCTAGAACACACCTAGTTCTTTCCCTTTTTATCTTTTTTTTTTCAATTTTATTTTTCTAAGGGCCACACTCACAGCATATGGAGGTTCCCAGGCTGGGGGTGGAACTGGATTCTGTAGCTGCGGGCCTATGCCACAGACACAGCCACACCAGATGGGAGCCACGTCTGCAACCTACACCACAGCTCACAGCCATGCTGGATCCTTAACCCACTGAGCGAGGCCAAGGATTGATTGAACCTGTGTCCTCAAGGATGCCCGTTCAGATTCGTTTCTGCTGAGCCACGATGGGAACTCCTCTTTCCTTTTTTAAAACATCACAAATAAAATCTTTTATTTGTCATCATTAAAAATCTGAATTTTAAAGATATTCTTGGGCCAGTGGCTCAGATCCACCAGCTCATTTGACTTTAGCACCTGTCTCCTCCCCATTACATTCTCCGTAACAATTACTTCATCATGAAGCTTCAAGATTCCCCAGTTCAAATTTGGGCTTCTTTGCTTATCTAACAAAGAAAATACTAAGGAGTTCCCGTCGTGGCGCAGTGGTTAACGAATCCGACTAGGAACCATGAGGTTGCGGGTTTGGTCCCTGCCCTTGCTCAGTGGGTTAACGATCCGGCATTGCCGTGAGCTGTGGTGTAGGTTGCAGACACGGCTCGGATCCCGCGTTGCTGTGGCTCTGGCGTAGGCCGGTGGCTACAGCTCCGATTCATCCCCTAGCCTGGGAACCTCCATATGCCGCGGGAGCGGCCCAAGAAATAGCAACAATAACAACAACAACAACAAAGACAAAAGACAAAAAAAAAAAAAGAAAATACTGAGCAGATAAATAGATTGGCAAGCCTTTTCTACCTCATTTCCAATGCTGTCTGGAATCAATTTATTGCCCACTTCTCTCAAGTCTGCTCTTCTCAGGTCATGTGTTCCATCACCTTCTTGCAAATTTGGGGATCTGTTGGTGCTGGGTATAAGGCTTCTGAATTTGACTGTTGCATTTTTATTAAAACCCACACAGAATAGATGCATCCAATAACCATGAGTGGTCTTGACATGAATGTGAGATTCAATCACGGTCTGCCATTTTTGACCATGGAGTCCATTTTATCCCGGGTAGGATGGATCAAGAAAATTAGGCAGTTTTTGCCCTGAACATCCTCAGTAATTAGCTTGAATTCTCTAAATGCAACTTCATCATTTTGCAGATCCACAAGTCTCACTTCTAAAACATGACCCTTGAGGTCATCATGTGTGATTTTGGTTCCTGGAGTTCTCTTGCCTGGAGTTTTCCATTATATCTTATATTGAACATTGCTGATGCTTTCACATCATACCAATCTTCCCGAGAAAAATGGCTCACCTGCTTTCTTCATGGTTCCCTTTTTGCATCTTTCCTAAGGTGCTTGTTCTTGCCAATTCTTGCATGATGCCACTCAATATCCTTTCCCTTTTGATGGCCTCTACACCTGGAGCATCTTCTGTTTGGATTACCTTCCTCTAGTTCTCTTCAAAACTACACCTTTGGATATAGCATTCATAAAAGATTATACACACATACAAAGTGCAAACACATGTAAATAGTTACATACGTATAATGCATAAGGTGTATAGGGATTAACACAATGAAAGACTATTTCTTGTGTATTCAAAATCTAATAAAGATCAAGTAGCTCTCTGGCATTTGGAAGTGAAAACGGGGAATGAAGAATGAGTATGTAGGGTGTCTGTACAGGCCAGGTCTGGAAAATTCCATTGCCTTAATTCTGTCATATAACTCCACCCAATGCAAGGGAAGCCAACAAATGCCATCTTCCTGTGTATCCAGATAGAGAAAATGGTGTGATGACTGCAGGTCACTATTGCTGACACAATTTTATATCTTTTATTCCAAAATTTTTGGCCAGCACCCCATAGTATTAAATAACAAGGGTGATAAAGGACATTTAAGTCTTATCTCTGATTTTAATGAGGAGTGTTTTTATCGTGTCTCCATTTAACTAGATGATAGGTTTGGGGAAGAAATGTGTGTATCTCTCATCATACTCAGGAACTTTTTATCTCTTTCTTTGTTAATGGGTTTTTATTTATTAGTGAGTGATATAAGTTGAAGTTTATCAGATATCTTCTCAGTAGTTGTAAAGATAACATAATTTTTTTCAATAGCTTAATGTGAGTATTAAGCTATATTTATAATATTCCATTTAATATTAATATTATATTAACAATATAATATTAAACTTAATATAATATTAACTTAATACTATATTAAACCTAATATTAGATTATATTAATAAATTGAATATTGATTATATTATTCATAAATCACAATATTTATATTCATAATATATAATATTATAAAATATATTATATTATTATATAATAATATACAATATTATGACATTCATAAATTGATAATAATATTATATTATTCATAAATATTATTAGATTTCTTAGTGTTGAATTACTTTTTCTTATTTCTCAAAGTCTAACTTATTATATCTATTATATATAAAATTTATAGAAATAACATTTTTGAAAAGCTGGATTCTATTTAAAAGTTTTGCATTGATATTCATAAGCAAGATTGAGCAACTCTTTTATAATTTTTCATCTGATTTTATAATTCACAAGTGAATTGCAGAGCTTTATCTCTTTTTCTACTTTCTGGAACTCTTACAGTTATATCTGAGTTAACTGATTCTTCAAAGTGAAGAATTCCATTATGCTTGGGCCAGTTAACGAGGCTGTGGGCCCATGCTTCAAGCACATTGTGGGTCTATATTTCAAGCACTCTGTTGGCAGTATCCCTTATATCTTAGATTACGGCTATAACATTTAATAAACTTTTTTTGGTCTTTTTGTCTTTTTTTTTTAGGGCTGCACCAGTGGCATATGGAAGTTTCTAGGCTAGGGGTCGAATCAGAGCTGTAGCTGCCAGCATAGGCCACAGCCACAGTAACGTGGGATCTGAGCCGTGTCTGTGACCTACACCACAGCTCATGGCAACACCAGATCCTTAACCCACTGAGCGAGGCCAGGGATTGAACCCATATCCTCATGGATGCTACTAGTAGGATTCGCTAACTGCTGAGCCATGATGGGAACTCCACATTTAATAATTTTATTAACAATGTTTTTACTACTTCCATGCTCCCTTTCTGGCCCTCAGTATGTTCTTTTATCACAACAGGCTGCTCTTATTTATTGCTGCTCTACCCTTGAAATTACATCGAAAGTAAAACATAGATTTTTTTAAAAATGCCTCTCCCGTTGGCGACACTTCCTCTCTTTCAGTGAGGGTGTTTTCTCTGCTTCAGTGAACTATCCTTGTTGACCTTCTCCCTCTTGTGAAACTGCAGATTCTGCTTATCTTTGTCAATATAAGTCTAGATAAAGCCTCAGCGGACTGGTGTAGGTCTGGATAAGGGGTTCTCTGAGCAGAGATGGATGAATGAGGGATGAACATATCAGGGCATGTCTTTGATGCCAATGGACCAACATGTAGGGTCAGCTCTCCCATTTTCTGCCCTCCTTCCTCACCATGAAGAGGAAGATGAACAGAGGGTCTGCAAGCTTCCCTCTGGAGGTAGTGAGTGAGAATGTGCAAGCGACTTCAAGACACCGAGTGAGATGAGGATGGCACTCTGAGCCCCTCTGCCACCATGAATCCTTCTGTAAGTTTTATCTCAGATGCACTGAATAATGTCTGCCCAGTGGAAGCTTTTGTTTTATAGAGGCTTTCCCCACATTTGTTCTAGTGATGGCTCCCTCTCTTCCTTGGACAATGTCTTCTCTACCCCTCCAATCATATTAGGGGTTCAGAGTATTAAAGTTTTTTCACCACAGAAACTTGCCTATCTCCCTCCCATGTTTAGTCTCAATAGTGGGCATGTGACTAAGTCCAAAGTAAGTCTGGGTTCAAATAAATCCATCATGCAACCTCATCAACCTGGCCCCATTCATGGGTCCAAAGGGTGACAGGGATCCAAGCCACAGTCCTTCAGAGTCCTTCCTGGAAGTTTTTTTTTTTTTTTTTTAAAGCAGATAGTGAATAGTCAAGCAGCAAAGATGCGAGCCTAAAGCATTTAAATAGTCAGCTCCAGGAGTTCCCGTCGTGGCGCAGTGGTTAACGAATCCGACTAGGAACCATGAGGTTGCGGGTTCAGTCCCTGCCCTTGCTCAGTGGGATAATGATCCGGCATTGCCGTGAGCTGTGGTGTAGGTCGCAGATGCGGCTCGGATCCTGCGTTGCTGTGGCTCTGGCGTAGGCTGGTGGCTACAGCTCCAATTCGATCCCTAGCCTGGGAACATCCATATGCCGCAGGAGTGGCCCAAGAAATAGCAACAACAACAACAAAAAAGACAAAATAATAAATAAATAAATAAATAAATAGTCAGCTCCCTGATCACAGGGAGAAAAACTAGGAAGCAAAAAGAAGTTGATATGCTGGGAGAAACAGACTATAAGTGCTTGGTTTGGGTCCCAACTTCTTGGAGGATCCGGTGCCTGCTTTCACTCAGCTGTGCAGCTACCCAAAGAGATCCCTTCCTTGCCCATGTCAGTTCCAGTAGGAGTTCCTCCTTTTTAGCAAAGTGTATCAATATAGTGAGTATGCATATATGCATTTCTGCTCTTCACCTATTTCATCCCAGGGAAATCTAATGCTTTAAGTGGGACCCCTGCTGATTTCTGGGGCTTAGATAATCCTTTCTTTATTACACTCATTGACCTGCCTTCACAGGGATTGCAAGAGGGACAGTCAATGTCGTGCTGAGGTCACCACCTTGGAGATTACATCTGGATCCATTTTTTAAACTTGCCTTTGGTGTTAATTTTCTTTCCTCCTTTCTTTGTGGCTCAGTTCTCATTAGTTCTTTCTCTTTCTAAAATATGAGCTGAGTTTCCCCTCACACACTACACCTGGGAAATAGTGAAGAAATTCAATGTGTAAAGATATAATAAATAAGACTTGTAAGTAAAATTGGAAGCGGACCTTGCTACCATACAAATATTATTACAGAGAAAGATTTTAAATGTCTAGTGATTTCAGCAATTAAGTTTTTGGTCTCGGACTAGTTGTAGGCACTTTCTGAGAGCTTGGGGTGATCTGGGCACACATTCACCATCCTGGACTAGACTCCTGGGCAGTCCCTGTACTTTGGTGCAAGTCAGTAATTTGCCTGGTCTTTTCCACAGATCCTTTGACTTTTATTTAAAATTTAAGAGAAGTATCCAATTAATACAGAAGTTAGGAATTCTCCCTTGTCCTTGTTGGTAAGGAAAAAACTACTCTAGGAACAGATGAAAGTGGGGCTACAATCTAAAGTACTGTCTTTTTTTTTTTTTCCTTTTTTGGCTTTTTAGGGCTGCACCTGCGGCATATGGAGGTTCCCAGTCTAGGGGTTGAATCAGAACTGCAGCTGCCAGCCGACACCACAGCCATGCCATGGGATCCAAGCAGTGTCTGTGACCTACACCACAGCTCACGGCAATGCCAGATCCTTTAACCCACAGATCAAGACCAGGGATCAAACCCACGTCCTCACGGATACCAGTCAGGTTCGTTACCACTGAGCAATGACACAAACTCCCTAAAGTACTATCTTTGTTCTTGTTTTTTTCCCCAAAACTTATGAAAAAAAATCAGAATGCTTAATCTTTTCTGATAACATGCTTGAGTGGCTTTTTATTGGAAGCAGAACTTTGTTCATCAGGTGCTTTTATAATTGATAACAGTAATTTTTTTTGATAAGGCTGTACAAAGTTTAACTAGTCTTGATACAGACCCTTTAATTAGGCATCCCTTTCTGATTCCTCCTCTAACTGTTCTATCGAGACACTTTTCTTTTTTTCTGTAAACACCTCAGTCACCAAAAGAACCTTTGCACTGTCTTTCCATCTCTGGCTAGATGCCTTGCTGTAAGTCGAAAACAAACGTAATGTGTGTCCACACTGAATCTGTCTGGAAGGTTTGCTCTAACACACTGTAAAACTTACACTGGGTGAGAAAAGGCCGGCAGCTGAGGCCTCCCTGGCTCTCTTGTCCCCTTACATCTCTGACAATGCTGCTTAGCCCTGCCCCTCAGTGCTTGCCCTTATTGCAGATTTGATATTGTGTCATTTTTCTAATTTAAAACTCCCCATCTTATTATTTATTTATTTATTTATGTTTTATTATTTGTTAGGTTAGGGCTGCATCTGCAGCATATGGAGGTTCCCAGGCTAGGGATCGAGTCAGAGCTTTAGCCACTGGCCTACACCACAGCCACAGCAATGCCAGATCTGAGCTTATGTCTTGGAACGAAACCTCAGCTCATGGCAACACCAGATCCTTCACCCACTGAGCGGGGCCAAGGATCAAACCCGTGTCTTTATGGATACCCGTTGGGTGTGTTACCACTGAGCCACAGTGGCAACTCCTCCCCATCTTATTTAGAACGGCCACTCCAAGCCCGTTCCATTTTTTTTCTGAACTCTGAAATTGCATCTAAGAGGACCTTCCCTAACCTACCTCACTAGGGTCTAATCACCCTTCTAGACAGCAGTCTCTGAGAACTCGCTGACAAGTTACACCTCTGGATGCATCGTCTACTCGTTCACTACGTTGTTATCCATGCCTGTGGTATAACTTGGTTGGCTGGAAATTTCTTTGATGCCTCTGGCAGCCCTTTGATGGTAATACTACCAATATTAAAAAGCCAACATGGATGGTTTATTATGTTACAGACACAACGCTGAGTAATTTACTGGCAAAGTATGTAAAACATGGCTCAGCACATAGTAAGCCATTAATAACGGATGGTTATTAGTATTGAGAGTTCTCTGAACTTGGTACTATTATCTCCATTTCAGAAATAAGGAAACTGTGAGTCACAGAGAATTACATAACTTGTACAGGGTCACAGAGCTCGTGAAGTGGCAGAGAGAGAACTTGATCTCAGTCTGCTGGGCACCAATATATATCCATGTTCTTAACTATTACCAAAATATACACATATAAATATATATATATATATATACACCCACCCTAATCAATCTCATTTTTGCAGTTTTCAGAGCAGTTTTCAGAGCAGTGCAAGTTGCACTCAAGACAGTTTTTACTTTGGAATTCTTTCCTCTTTTAAAATTCAACAGCCTCATAAGGAAAAAGGCACAAGTATTTGTATCTCCCTGGAGAGTTTCATTTTGAAATTTCAAGGCCATTGAAATATGTGTCCTTAGGGAGAACAATGAGGTTTTTTTTAACTTCTAAGTTGCTAGGGAACTGAAAAAAAAATTTTTTTTATCTATTAATATACTACTTCAGTCAGCCCCTTTAGTTTTGTTTTCTTTAGTAGTCCTCGGACACCAACACCTCATACTTGCTCTAACAGAAAGAACTAGACTATGTCCAGGGCTGGGCAATATCAAAAGTTCATGGGTATATTTATAATATAAATTATTAATAGTAATATTAGAGACTCAGTCTTGACGGTATAAGGCATCCTACTTCTTAAAAGTTATTCCATTGGATGTTCACAAAGGCTCTAAGATGCAATGGCCTTTCTCCTAGTCATGTTGCTAAATTGTGGAGGGAGAAATGCCTATTTCTGCTGTCGCCAAAGGTTCTAAAGAGTGCTTTTCCCCTTCCTTCCCATCTTCCTTCCTTCTCCTCCTCCCTCCCAAACTCTACCTGCCTGCTTCTTCTTCAGTCCTGAGAGCCTGCTTGAAGGGAATTGAGAATGGCCAGACCTCTGGTTTGGGGCTCTCTGAAAGGCTCCCGAATCCCTGGGGACCAGGCAAGTGATAGTTTCTCAACCCAAGTATCTAGGTATCATAACCGTTCCCACTTCAGCAGCAGCACCGCGCCCAGATCCCATCCCTGGAAGCAGCAAAACCCTGGGCTCCACCCACCCCTCGGGCCGGAACCCAGCGCGTCTGTACCCCCACCCCCACCCCCCGGATTCCCACTAGGGTGAACGAAAGGGCTTGCACACGATTATAGATGCTGGAGACGCATCGCGAAAAAGGTGTCATTTAGAAGAAAGTCGCTTTCCTCTAGGGGCTGCAGTTGGCAGCAGCGGCTGCACTCTACCTGCAGCAGCGTGGCGGCTCACCTGTGCGCCGGGCCGGGAGGATGCTCTGGCGGCGGGACTCGAACGCTCCCGGGCCGAGCTGCGCCCAGCGGTCGCGGTCCGGTCTGCCGCAGGCTGCCCAGGTCCGAGAGGGAGGAAGCGGCGCGCACAGCTGTCTTCCGTCGGGCTGAGGCCTCCCTCCCTGCCTGCTCCCCTCTCCCCGCCTCCCGCCCCAGAAATTATCTCAAGCGTTGCCAGTGCGATTCCAGAGCCCCACTCGGGTGGGTTCTTTTGTTTCTTTGTTTTAATGACAGTTCCCAGCCCTTCGGCATGTCATGCGCGATTAATTCTCTGGCTCTCTTGGAGGCAGCTGGGGTGAAATTTCTTCTGCATCATCCTTTTGGGGATAATTGTTTATGATGTGACGTCAGCCGGATTGATTTTTTTTTTTTTTTTTTTCCTCTCCTGAATGAGAGAGGAAGGGGGAGAGAGAGAGGCACAGATGTGTGCGGAGGCCACGGGCACTGACATTTGGAATTCCTTCAGGGCAAAGGGAGATAGGAGAGTGGCAGCTTGATAGTGTGCAACCAAGACTTCAGGCTGCATGGCATTATTAAGAAGTTTTGCTTAAAAAAAAAAAAAATCCCCTCCGCAGCGAGCCACCTAGGTGTTCCTTTCATGCCAGAGTCCCCTGTGAAGGTGGCGGAGTCTGACAATTAATCTCGGATACACACACAGCCGCTGCAAGAGGTTTAAGAAGACGGAGAGGAGGGGCGGGGGAAGTGCGTCACCAGGTGGGGAAGGGGCCGTGCATTTGGTGACAACCCGGAGGGGATGGGGGTGGAGGAGAATGGGGACGGGAAATAGGTTCTGTGTGCTCTCCCGGGGTATTGTGTCAGGAGATGCAGCCTGGCTACCATGTGACGCGGTCCAGAGCTGAAGGGATTGGCCGAGGCAGCGCAGGCGGTGCAGCTCGGCCGGCTTGCTGTTCTCTCCCTTTCTCTCGCAGCATCTTCCTGGGAGCCTGTAGGTGAAGCAGCACCAGCAGCATCCATGGCCTATCTTTGGGGTTAACACTTGTCTCCTTTGGCTTCAGCAGCGGACAGAGAAGATCTCTGGGCGGCAGCAGCGTTGTGAACACTTGGCTGGGACACGGAATCGTATCCTCCTGTGTTTTTTCAGACTCTTTGGAAATTAAGGAATGCAATTCTGCCACCATGATGGAAGGTAGGATGCTTTCTGCTGTGGTTGACTGGCATCAGGCAAGGTTGGGGCAGAACAGCATTGAAATGTGTGTGCAGCCTGTTTCTCACTGGTCTAGAACCTGGTTGCCAGGATTTGCAAGCAGAAATGCTGCAGTTTGCTTGCAGCGGACCAGGGCTGAGACTAATGGAATCAAACCACAGGGCTTCTGTTTAGCTCAGAACCTACAGAGCTCCCAGCTCTTTTGAGAGAGGAAAAAAAAAAAACCTTCAAGTGCTTGCAGGGAGGAGCGATAGAGCTAGGAAAGCGCTTGCAAAGCAAAGAAGTTGGGAGAGAAGATAAGGTTTTCTGCTCTGGGTTCCTGGGACTCCACTGATTAAACATTTACAGTGGAAACTTGTCTTCTGAAATTGACATTAGATGGGAGAGGTCATTGACAGAGTTCATGTGCTGTCATTTTCAGGGAACTGTTTAAAAATGTTAAAAATTCTTGTAAGATATTTTTATCTCTGCAATTTACATCATTCTGTTGGGGTGAGAGGTGCAGCAAATGTGATCCATAAGGTATAGTTTTAAGGGGCTGTCATTGCAACAGAATGAGCAGTATGAGAAAAATATCTGGGCCTCTTAGCTTCTGATTCAGGGTCTTATCGGGTTTTTTAAAAAAGAATTTTGTGCTTCCTAAATACATTCCCCATGCAGTGGTTTTTAGCCAAGTATCAAATGATTACATACTGATTACCTTTTTGCATTCAATATTAGGTATAAGGAGGAGGAACTTTATCTGGGGAGATGTTGTTTCGACTATATTTTATTCTACTAAATTACCTTTCCAAGCTTGAGATGGTGACAACTAAGATTACCTCAAAAAAGGAGCAAGCTGATTAGGAAGGAAACAGGCAGCCTACCCAGGCTTTGATTTTCTGTTTTCACACTACAGGATGGTGCAAAACTCCTGGCCTTTCCTAAGATGACAGGCAGAAATTTGTCCCCAGCCTGGATTTCACAATGCCGAATTGAGTGCATAATGGGTCTCAAATCAGCCATGAAAATGGCAGAGAGGCCACCTCTTAAGCCAAAGTCTGTTATACAAATTTTAAACATTCCTTAGAAATCTGCCAAAATGGAATAAGAGGAGAATGGTCGCAAAAAAACAAACAAAAAAAACCCAACAACAACAACAACAAAATAGCAGTGTTGCCTGTACTTATTTGACAGAAATGAATTCTTTTTGCTCTCTCTGTCATCATGTCAAATACTGTTAATGTGATTTGGGTGAGTAAAGAATTCTACAGTCATGGCCCACAAATTTTAGAAAATAGCCTTAAAAGAGAGATTGGGTATCATTTTGTTATGGAGCCTGGTCTTGTTTGCAAAGGACTCTTAAGCTAGTTCTTTAAATGCAGGCCTAAATGAACTGAGATCATTAACGCTCTAAGATTAAATCATTTTCATTAAGTCAAAATGGATTTAGCCTTTGAATAACAAGGCAAGACAAACAGAAAGAGTATTACTAATGTACTTCTCAATTAAAAGCTCGTGTGGCTTACCCTCTTCACAAAAAAAAAAAAAAAAAAAAAAAAGGTGTCTATAGAGGACCTAGATTTCTCCAGGTAAATTTCACATAGTATTTCTTAAAAATAAATCTGCGCACATTCTGATTAGATTTTAATCTTGCCCAGGAAAGTGGAAGAGCTTTCTTTTCTTTTACTCCTTGCCATGTAAACTACGGTGTTAAAGTATCTGTGAACAAAGTAATATTTTTTGATACTCATCAATGATCCTCCTCGTAATATTGTCTATTGTGCCATCCCAGAATGTCGGTCAAAGCTGTGTGATAAGCTCATCTGAGCTGCCTACGCTGAAATGAGAACTGTAACAAAGACTTGTGTTGGAGCTGAATTAACACTATTGCTCTGCGTTGGCCAAATTCATCTAATGAAGGATGTTATCTTAACACTGTTATGAATTAAAGGTGACACTAGGGGTTCGGTTGCCATCCATCAGGTCCTTGGCTTAAAAATTGAAATGAAACTAATAATTATTATCTAGCTATAGTTCCTACTTGAATGCTTCTCAAGACATCTTATCTTCATATGTCATGGACCTTAGAAAGGCTGGTGAGAACTGTAACCAGAAATCAGTTTGCCTGTCAGTGGCCTTCCAACTTTGTCGCCAGGCTTTTTGACAATATATACATGTTTCTGTTGCATCTCAGAATTTCACCTCTGAATTGCTTTTACTCAGAAAGTGTGTTTTAGCAGTTATCATCTTAACTCATCCCTAGAAGAAGCTAGGCTTCCATCTATTGCAATAGCCTTAGAAAGATAGGACTCCCCTTAAAAGGCACCCTAAAATCCCATTATGGCAGTCATCTGCTGAAACACCAGTGGACTCTAAAAATGTGTCACCAAATATCTAGATAGTTAAAATGCTGTTTCTTCTCAGCTAGTACATATGCCCCCCCACACACGCAGTTATACACATACACGGAGTTACACAATACATATGTCATCCACACATATACACTATTCTAGAAAGCGAGAGAACCCTCATTTGCATTGTGTGTGTATATATATTCACCGAAGCGTTTTAATCTATGCTCAGGAAAAGCATGGCCATGGCAACTTTTCAAAGCTACTTCTCTACTTTGTGTAAAATAAGAGTAAGCAAATATTCATCAGAACTGCTCGTGGTTTAATTTTGTCTTCTCATTTGGATGGAACAGGATATAGGTTCCATTCATTCCATGCCTACTGGAAATTCTGGCCATAGACGAGAAATATTACTACCTCCCCAGGGATTCCAGTAGAATTTCATAGAAGGCTGTGAAATAATTCTGCAAGGGATCTCAATCACGTTACTGGTAGTTTGTGGCTCTATGACCCGTTTCAAATATTTTTATTCTAAAAAGTATATTTTAAAGGACTTGATTTGTTGATTTCTGCATTCTCTGTTTTTGGCAGTGATTTGTATGGTGTCTTTCTTAAGGAATGCCACATCGTAGAGCCTTATGTAGTGTGCCTGAGAAAAGAAAGAGGATGAGCAAAAGCAATTATCTGCTAAAGGGCATATGTACTGGCTAAGCTTACAGTAGTACAGTCTGTATGATTAGGGCAACTATCATGGATTCTGTTGTTTTTTGTATGTTATTATTAAAGTTTAAGAATAACATTTTAGCTACCTTATCTTAATAAGTGAGACTGAATTACGGTTTCTAGAGATAGCTGTTTGTTTGGAAGGCAGGCTGGGAAGTTTTGCCTTGTCTGGCAGAAGTGGACTGGAAATGCTTGTGTTTTCAGTTCCATATTCAGACTCTTAGGTGTTTTACTGTAAAGAAAAACTGGGGGTGGGGGGCAGGTGCAATGGTTTCATCCTATAAATAATTTTTAAAGTTGAAAAACATATTTTGTTGTTTACTGTGTTTCATGGCAATGCGAAGGGAGATTTAATAAATTTTGTTATTTTACCATTCATAATAATGTGCAAATAAATGTTCTGTACTGAGTAATTTTGCAGTACATTTGCAGTACTTTTCTAAAGTGCAAAAAGTAAAATATTGTGGCAGAAAAATGGTAGGATGGAATTTGGACCCAAGCTCATTTAACAACAACGTTCATATTTTTGATTCTTCATAACATTTTCAATATGAACTTTTTGTTTTTACTTTGTATCAAGGTGAGTAGGTTAATATGATTGAAAACTAGGGCTTACTTTCTTTGGTTGCATATTCTGTCTCTCTTTTAATCATGAGTACTCACAAAATCATACCTCTCAATTCCTTTTATCTCCAAAATCAATATTTAGAAAAATTTAAACAAATCTAGATTAACTGATCTTCTGTTGACGCAATGAACCTTATAACAGTAAAGGCTTTTTTCCCCTATCTAGAGATGGAGTTTATTTATTTCAAAAATTCTTTGCTGTGATCAAAAAGGAACCGAGAATTTTAAAGCCAGAATTGCTCATTTTCTCATTAGCTAAGTAGTTTTCAAGGGAATGCTTCTCACTCCCTACCAAGTCCCTTCCCAGAAATGGTGAAGTTATTTTGGAAAACCTTAAGTAAGCATAGGAGATTATAATATATATTCCATCACTTTATGAATTTCTTTTCCTTCATAAAGGGCTTGGGGTCAGAAGCAGCTTCCTTTTATGTATAAATTTCCATCTAATTCCAAAGGTCAACTTTAAATTTCTAAAAAGAACATGTAGTCTTTCAAAAAAAAAATTAACTTGGATGAACTATGCTAGAAGACTGTGGATAATTCTTTCTGTTGGATTTGGCCCATACACGCTGCATGTTTCCAATAAACAAGTTGCAGGAAGTCAACAACTCACAGTTTTGATGTTCTTGAGTTTGTTTGTGAATTGGTCTTTGAAACAAGTTTTCCTGTACCATTAATGATGGTTGGATTCTCACACTAGTCCCTCAAAGGCTATTAACCCATGATCTAGCTGAAATACTAATTATTTGCCATGAAGTGTAAAGAACACAATGGTTCCTATAGTTGTTCGCCAAAAGAGAACAAGGGCATTCAATGTGTTTTCAATTTCCAGTGTTGCTATTTGAGGGAAAGGAAATTTACTTAGAAGACAATGAGAAGATGGAGAGAAATTTTGAAGGGTTTTTTTTTTTTTTGTATTTTTAGAAGTTTTAGAGACTCTTGACACTGGATTTTTCAATTATGTTCAATTTTATTCCATACTTGTGGTTTACCTATTCCCGGTTCAATTTTTATCATCGCTCCTGCTGTTTCATTGTGATGGCTTTCATTGCGTTAACTCACAACTGGAATTCAGAAAAGGAGAGGGATGATTATAAAGGAGTTGGAAGGGAGAAAAAGGTTAAGGGATTGTAATGGATATGAGTGCACATGTTTGAAAGAGTCCCGGAGGAGAAATTAATTGGTGAAGAACAGGTCAGAGTGAGAAGGGAATGAGGGAGCATGGTGGGTGTGGGATCCCCTTGAGGAGAAAATGGGGTGTGGGGTTTTGGATAACTGGTCTGTGCATGGACTACCTAGTATTTCTATGGACTCAGGATGGCTTGTTCGCCAGAGGAAGAGCTTTGGGGAAGGAGGTGTAGACTTAGGGAGAGATGATCCTCCATTCTTAGAGCATGTAAGTCTTTAATGGCACCTACAGAGTGTTAGAAAGTTATTTAGTATCTCTATCTAATATGCAATGTCCTGTCACTCCCTTGTTTAAAACAAAAACTTCAGGAGTTCCCGCTGTGGAGCAGCAGAAACGAATCCGACTAGGAATCGTGAAGTTGCAGGTTCGATCCCTGGCCTCACTCAGTGGGTTAAGGATCCGGTGTTGCCGTGGGCAGTGGTGTAGGTCACAGATGCAGCTTGGATCTGGTGTTGCTGTGGCTGTGGTGTAGGTCGCAGACATGGCTCAGATTTGGCATTGCTCTGGCTGTGGTGTACACCGGCGGGAACAGCTTCCATTATACCCTAGCCTGGGAACCTCCATATGCCGCGGGTGCAGCCCTAAAAAGATAAAAGACAAAACAACAACAACAATTTCAGTGCCTTCTCATTTCTCCTAAAATCGGTAGCACTCAGGAGCCTGCATACTCTTCTGTGCTTCTTCAAGCTCATCTAATGTGTCCCTTACACTGACAGCCTTACTGCCTGTCTCCGAGTTTCTAGGACAGATGCTTGTATGCCTCAGGAATTTTGCCCTGCCTAGAACGCCTTTTGCCAGCTCCTGAAGTAACTGATTCTCTTGTGGTCCCAGCAATTTTGCCACATCCTCAGGAGGCCTTCCCTGCCATCTTGTCATCCCAAGCTCCCAGACACGCACTGGGGGCCACAGAGCCCATCTCGGTCCCTTCTCTCTCCTCTGAGCTGTATTTATGATTCATGGTTGTTTCCTGGTGTGCAGGCTAAATCTCTCCCTTGCAGGTAAATTCCCTGAGGGCAGGTATCTGGTGTCTCCTATTCCCTTCTGTATCCTTTGCTTTTGATGAGCAGTGGATGCTTGGATGTTTATGTATCGACTAAATGAATAAAAGCAGATGTAAATGACTCCAGTGGCTTCACAGTATACCTTGTAAGGTATTCTTTCCATTATGGTGGATTTAAGAGAAGGAAATGCTCAAATTTATATTACCGGAGAAACAAGATCTGAAAACATAAAAATAACTCGGGAAAGATAGGTATTCTGGAGTGCTAATTGTAGGATACAGATAATTCCTTTTGGTGACGCAGAAGAAAAGGAATAGTCCATTTGGACATATGTACTTGAGCTTGAATTATTTTGGTGATTAGCCCCAAAGAAATTATTTTATAATGGAAAGAGACAAGTTAGAGCATAACTATTAAGACATTCCCAGAGACATTGTTGTCAATGTACATTTTTTCCCCCTTTTTTCTCCTGCTTTTTTTTTTTTTTATTTCTGCCTTACTTTCTCCAGCCTTTTTATTCTTCCATCCCCCCTTTTTCTTCCAGGGCTGTCTTTCCTTTTCTCTGGTTTCTGACCAGATCTAAAACGAGTGGCTTCTAGAGCTGGAAAGTTTGTCTTGGAATTTGGGAACGTATTTTTAAATAAATGGATGCATATAAATGAGTGTGACGGGGAATGATGTCTTTGTGCATGTGGGGGCAAGGTGATGGTGTTTGAGGTTTTTCAGGCACCAAATTATTCTTGATTGGACAATCCGTGAATCTTAGAAACTCAATATGTTCACTGATTTTGTGCAGTATGGATTTTTTTGGTTGGAAGAGCATGGACTCAGAAGTCAGACTTAGCGTAATCTACGCTTGGCTCTATGTCTTTTTAAAAATTTTTCACCTTGTATTTATTTTGGAGTCTTTTTATGACTAAATGTGTCAATGCCTATTTTTGGCTATATGTCTTGAGGGTTACTTTACCTTCCTGGGGTTCTGTTTCCTTGCAAACAAAATCGGAGCGTTGATCTGTCATCCTTATGGAACCTACAGCTCTAAGAGTCTCTGGCATTTGCTGAATGAGTTGGATTCCACATATTCACTCCCTCCAAGTTTTGAATTCTAATGATCGACTCCTCTCCCTCGCACCTCAAAACATACTTTTCCTGACACAGAAAATGCTTCACATATACTCCCATCTGCTTGTCTTGGTTTGCACGCCTTATACCGTCCTTTTGCGCGTATGCCACAAGATGGTTTTGCATCTTTTCTGTACCGAAAGTCAAAAAGGCATTTATGCAACCCTCCTGTGTCGCTCTTAGCATAGAACTGTTTATGCAGTCATCAAAAATTATATTTTAAAAAGCATGTATAAAGAAAACATGCTGGAGTTCCCGTCGTGGCGCAGTGGTTAACGAATCCGACTAGGAACCATGAGGTCGCGGGTTCGGTCCCTGCCCTTGCTCAGTGGGTTAACGATCCGGCGTTGCCGTGAGCTGTGGTGTAGGTTGCAGACGCGGCTCGGATCCCGCGTTGCTGTGGCTCTGGCGTAGGCCGGTGGCTACAGCTCCGATTAGACCCCTAACCTGGGAACCTCCATATGCCGTGGGAACGGCCCAAGAAATAGCAACAATAACAACAACAACAACAACAACAAGACAAAAAGACCAAAAAAAAAAAGAAAACATGCTACATGTTAAGCATGGTTCTAGGTGCTGGAGGTTCAATAGTGAATAAAACAGCTTCCTACCTCTACAGAGTGTGCCCTGTTCGGTGCGTGAGAGAAAAAATGAAATAAAATGCAGAGTGGGAGTTCCCGTCGTGGCTCAGTGGTTAACGAATCCGACTGGGACCATGAGGTTGCGGGTTCGGTCCCTGCCCTTGCTCAGTGGGTTAACGATCTGGCGTTGCTGTGAGCTGTGGTGTAGGTTGCAGACGCGGCTCGGATCCCACGTTGCTGTGGCTCTGGTGTAGGCCGGTGGCTACAGCTCCAATTCGACCCCTAGTCTGGGAACCTCCATACGCCTCGGGAGCAGCCCAAGAAATAACAAAAAAAAAAAAAAAAAAAAAAAAAAAGACAAACAAAACAAAACGCAGAGTGTATTAGATGGGGTAAAGACTTTGAAGAAGAACTAAGTGAAGAGCGAGCATAGAGGAAGTAGAAGAAGGATGGGGGCCATTGGGGGTGCAGTTAGAAACAGGGAGGTGACGGAAGGTCCCATTGAGAAAACATTTGAGCAAAAACTTGAGCGAGAGGAGGGAGGGAGCAGCCAAATAATTATCTGGGCGAACAGTCCAAAGAGGCAGGAGAATGAGCCAGAGAAAGGCTCCGCATGTGGGTGGAACAGCCAGGAGGCCAGTGCGTCTGGAGCAAAGGAGAATGTTCAAGAGAAGGACTCAGGAAGGTAATAACAAACAGACACCTGCGAGGCCTGTGTTTCTTTTTTCTTTTTTTTTTTGATTGACGTGTAATCGATTTACAAAATTATATTAAATTCTGGTATACAACATAATGGTTCAATACTTTTAGGGATGATGCACCATACAAAATTACTATAGTATTATTGGCTATAATCCCTGTGCTGTACGTTACATCCTTGTTTTTCATTTTATAACTGGTAGTTTGTACTTCTTATTTCCTTTCACTTATTTCACCGATTTTCCCACTCCCCTTTCCTCTAGGAACCACTAGGTTGTTCTCTGTATCTGTGAGTCTGTCTCTGTTTTGTTACAATTTTTTTTTTTTTTTTAAGATTTCACATATAAGTGAAAAGAAGCAGTATTTGTCTTTCTCTTCTGAGTTATTTTTCTTAGCATAGTTGGCTCCAGGTCCATCCCTGTTGCTGCAAATGCAAGATTTCACTCTTTTCTGTGGCTGAGTAATATACATATATATATATATATATGCAATCTTCTCTTCTTTATCCATTGTCATCCGTTGATGGGCACTTCAGTTTCTTAGCTATTTTGACTAATGCTGTCGTGAGCATTGAGGTGCATGTGTCTTTTGGAATTAGTGTTTTTGTTTCTTCAGATGAAAACCCAGGAGTGGAATTGCTGAATCCCTTTCAGTGGTAGGAAAGCCAGTTTCCTTTTGCAGAAGTCAGTCTGCATGGGCCTGTGTTATCCATGTTTCCAGTGACAAGTGGCCTTCAGAAGCCTGGTATCCTGATACTGGTTCTGTCATATGATGGTGCCTCTCAGACTCACTATTCCCCCATATTGAATTGAATGGATGAATATCATGCTCTTACTTCAGCTTGTGGTTCCAAGCCCAAAGTTAGACCTGAGAGGTCAGTGGCAACTCTGGGTTTGCACACTTCTGCACATGAGATAGAGCTCCATGATAAGATGATACCAGAATCAGAACTACACATCACTTCACAAATGTTTTGACTGTGTACCAAATACTTTTATTTTATTTTTTGTCTTTTTGCCTTTTCCAGGGCTGCTCCCGTGGCATGTGGAGATTCCCAGGCTAGGCATTCAGTCAGAGTTGCAGCCGCCAGCCTACGCCAGAGCCACAGCAACGTGGGATCCGAGCCGCGTCTGCAACCTACACCACAGCTCACAGCAATGCCGGATCGTTAACCCACTGAGCAAGGCCAGGGATCGAACCTGCAACCTCATGGTTCCCAGTCAGATTTGTTAACCACTGCGCAATGGGAACTCCAAGATTTTTATTTTTATTCAGTTTATATAAACTTAAATTATGTACCAGGACTATTATTTTTAGGATGTTTTTGAAAAGTTCATTCAGAGTGACCCCTGTCATATACCTTTAACAAACAGTGTAAGGAAAATAGTATGCTCACTTAGGACATTGTCATAAGATCGTGTGACATTTGCACACACACGTTAAAGTTTCCAAAATGCAGAGTTCCCATCATGGTGCAGTGGAAACGAATCTGACTAGGAACCATGAGGTTGCGGGTTTGACTCCTGGCCTCATTCAGTGAGTTACGTACGGATCCGGTGTTGCTGTGGGCTGTGGTGTAGGTCGCAGACATGGCTCAGATCTGGCATTGCTGTGGCCGTGGCCTAGGCCGGTGGCAACAGCTCCAATTAGACCTCTAGCCTGGGAACCCCCATATGTGCCATGGGTGTGGCCCTAAAAAGACAAAAGACAAAAAACATAAAAAATAAAAAATAAAGTTCTCCAAATGCTTTACTCATTCAAAAGGTACAGCTATAGCTTTTTCCTTAGTCTCAGGTGCTAGTCTAGACACTGTGAATATAATAGCAAAAGAAGGGAAGCTGTAGGCTCTGTCCTCAGAAGCTTAGAGTCTAGCGTATGTTATCACACACACACACACACACACACACACACACATTAGAAATAAGTGTTACTATCCTCATTTCAAACAGGGGGAATCCAGGGCTAAATGAAATTGAGTGACTCGTTCAAGGTGACCACCTTACCAAGAGGCAGAACCAGTATTTATCAGCCAAACTTGACTCCTAGTCAAGTGCTCTTTATTTGTGTCATGCTGTAATTGGAACCACTTTCTCAACATCTGAAATTGTTTGGCCTGGGTCTTTGACTGACAAGCAAATAGTAAATCGTCTAAATTTGATACGGTATTTCAAGAGGCTTCTTCAGCCATAATCAAGTTAATTTCAGTATCCGGTCATGAGCCTCAGACCAGCCACCACCCTGAAGAAGGCTACTTAACACAGGGCTGTTTTAGTGCAGGGAGCTCCTTTCAATGACACTGACTGGTTCCTAGAATTTTATGATGGGAAAGGACATGTGATATCAATAGGCTAGTGGACTCTAAATTTCCACAGCTTACCTTCAACAAAACATTTTATCAAAAAGCCTGGCTCCCACTGTGAACAAAAGCCCTTTCTTCCTGAGAAGGACTGCTCCGGGTTCACTGACATTCTGTGAAAGTCTGGGCCATTATCACGAGAGTATGATGGTGTGTGTAACCCTGGAAGATTCACCAGTCTCGTCAAACCTCATTCTGCAGTTGAGGAAACCAAAGCCAAATGACACAACTGACCCAAGGATTTTTTATTCTCTCTGTAAGAGGACAAGTCAAAGTGTATTTTAGTAATGATTCCAAAAATGTGACTAGACAAAGCCTTGGAACCCATGGTGCCTTTTACTTTCAAAGGTGCTGGGCTGGTTGGGTGATTGCCCAAAGGCACACAAATGCATGTGTCCCCAGGGCCATTGCTCCACTGAGTGCATATACAATGAGACCATTTATAGCTGTCTCCTGGGCTGCCCTGGCTCCTGCATCTGCTGTGGTGAGTCAGTGCCTTGGGGAGGGGAGGACCAGGACCCAAAGAGGCTGCACCTCCTGAGTAGCTATGTGACCTTGAGTGCCTTGGCCTCAGCCTCGCCTTAGGCAGGGTAGCAATAATGCTGGCTCGCTTCCTCATGGCATAGTTGTGAACAAAAATGAGATTATCACTATGAAAACACCTGAAAGAGTATTGTGCAAATGCTAGTGATTTTCTCAGGTGGCTCACTCTCAGCTTGGTTGTTACATGTGGGTCTATTAGCATTCAGGATCTAGGCGTCACTGCTTGCTCTTTTGCTTTTCAAATTTTCAAGATTATTGCTACATTTCTTCTGAAGAGAGGGCTCTGATGAAGATTTCCCTGTTCTCTTCCATGTAATGTTGATTGCTAGCATATTCTATCATGTATTGTTGATTGCTAGCATATTCTATCATCCTCTATTCTCACTGACCATGTGTTCCCCTACCCCTTTCTTGACCATGGCAGACATCACTAATCAATCACAGTCATCCTTCTCTCTGGCCCCAGCACCTGTCTCAACATCACATTCCAGGCCGCCTCTGCCAGCGGACTGGAGCTGGCACTTGAGATGATATTACTTTGCTTTCCCCACCGTGAGCAGCTGGCTTCCCAAAGATGAAATATGGTGCATAAAACTGAAATGCAGATGATCTAGCTGTGCACCCAGACTTTACAAATGCCCTTAGTGAATCACCGAAAAATGACATGTGAAAAATTGCTCACAGCACTGGTTATGGTAGCAAAATAGGAAGTAGTCTGTAAGCCCTATAGCAGGTGGGACCAAACTCCTGTGCCATTGACTTTAACCATCAAATGTCTCTTAGCTACCTTGCGCCCTTAATTCAAAGAACCTTGTCTCCCAAGTAGCCAGGCCAGAGTTGGTGTTAGGATTCATTCCTGAATCCTCCTTGCTGCCTGCCTCGTGTCAGTAGGTCCCCCAGAGCTATTGATTATCTTTGAATAGCTCGTTTATCCTTGCTACCACACCTGACCAGACCTTGCTGCTTCTACCTTCCAATCCATCGTCCTCATACCTTCGGAGAGGTCATGCGCCACACCTGCCTTTGGGTATTCCTCATGCTTCTAAGATGCTTTTGTGTACTGTGCAACTCTTTCACATAGGGGCTACTTTATGTCCTCATGTCTCACTGCCCCAGCCAGATGGGAGCTCCTCATCCTTCTCTTTCCTTCACATATGCTGTCCCTTCCCTTCTCAGTCTATTCGACCATTCAAAGTCAAAGGAAAGCAACCCCTTCAAGGAAGCCTTCCTACATTCCCCCAGGTTAAGAGCGAGGTGCTCCCTTCCCTCTACTGACAATTCCCACCCTCCAAGGCCAAGTAGCAGAAGGTTTAAGAGCCCTGGCTTTGGAGTCAGACTGACCTAGGTTAAACCTCCTGTGTGCGACCTTGGGAAACTCATGAACCTGTTTGATCATCTGGAAAATGAAAGTGATAATAACAATATCTTTCTCCTAGATAATTTAATCATGTAAGGTCATAAGGATTAACTCAGAAAGTATACTTCTTGCAATCAGAATTCTCCAGAGATACAGAACCAATTGGCGTGTGTGTGTTGTGGGGGTGGTGAAGGAAATGGTTCACTTGATTGTGGGGACTGGCATGATAAGTCCCAAGTCCACAGGACAGACTGGCACCCTGGGAACTTAGGTAGGGTTGATGCTGCAGTCTTGAGGCAAAATATTAAGTTCTTAATAACTCTTTGCAGCTATTTTCTGTTCTTGTACCTCTTTCACTGTCTGCCCCAAGGACCAGAGACTCTGCTGAATCGGGGACCGTGTCTCATTCATTCTTGTATGACCTATGTGTGGCAGGTGTAAGTGATCAATAAATATCCAGTGAATGAATGAATCCTGTCAAGGCATCACAGCCTTTTTGGAGGATATTCAAGCTTCCTAGGATATGGTTATCAGAATTAAATGAACTAATATATATAAAACATCTAGACGAGTGTTTGGTCCAAAGTAAAGGCTTATTCAGTGTTACTCTCTTGAGCATGTGGAAGGTTCCAGCCTGGTTCTTGGATGCCAGGCAGTACCCAGGAGTGTGTTCTCTCTATTCCCATCTGCTGTGTGGGATCACTTTGACTGAGAGCCTCGCTCTGATTCCAGGAGGATAGTTAGTTAATCTTGCATCTCACACATGCTGCCTGACTCTTTTCCTCTCATTTTTAAGGGAGACCAGGTTCCAGTTATAGAAAATAGTCTCATTATTACAAAACAACCAAGCACCACTACAGTTTGTTGAGTGTAGTTCATGGACTTTGAAAACAGACAATCTGAAGCTCTTGGAGCCTCAGCAGGCTCATCAGTAAAATGAATGACTTAACACTGACCACAGGACAGTGGGGAAATTCAATAAGATTATGTAGAGCCTGCACTTAAAACTTACCTGACATATTGAGCATTCAATCAATGCTCAATCAATTATAAAACTACTCTCAGTAGCTTTATAATTAAAATACACATTTACGTCAAAGAACCCAATTTTATTATTTTATATATAGTCACATATTTATACATATTTGTATGTACACACACACGGAACCTTAAATTAGATTGTAACCACTCTCCTAGGCTGCATGTATATTTGTGAAGAGCGTGGGAATTAGAGATAAACTTCCCAGATTCAATTCCCGACCTCTCTACCCAGGCCAAGTGTGCTAGTTTAGGCAGTTATTTAACTGCTCTGTGCCTCAGTTCCTTCTTCTGTTTGAGATAATCCCTACCTGAAAAGGTTATTATGAGGATTAAATGAGTTTAATATATTATATATAGTTATTATTATTTTATTATAATACATGCGACATACTTAAAGAATAGTATTTGGTATAGAGAAAAAGCTCTTTCAAAACATGTTAGCTTTTATCATCATACTTATGAAGTCATCACCACTAACATTATTTTGGTTGGTTGTGTAATATCCCATCACATCCATTGTTATTTTACTATTTCTGTGTTGTTAAACATTTAAACGGCTAGCTGGAGCTTGATTTGGGTTTTTGAGCTCGAATGGCTCGTATTAATGAGTCTCATGGAATGGTATGAACTCTTGGTTCTCATTAAACAAGACAGCTTGGTGAGGTGGTGTGAATTCTGCATTGGGTTCTAGTCCTGGAGCTGCCCCAGCCAGGTAAGGGACTTTGGACAAGCCATTTGACACTGGAAAGAGAGAGCAAAGTAGTAGAAAGAGAAGTTGATTTTAATTCAAAAAATTCTAACATCTCTGGCACTGTTCTTCATTAGCTATGGGGATGAGGCCAAGAATTTGCCAGGTGGATAGGAATGGATTTCTTAATGTCAATTTTGAAGGTCCTGGCTGTCTATCTTGGGCAGTCACTCTCTCTTTACTTTTCCATCTGTAGAATGGTAAGGGATATGAACTTCCTTTACTTGGTTATAAACATCAAAGCACAAATCTGCGTGAAAGTATTTAAAAAGCTATGTACATTTATATAAATGTAGTATTAGGGCTATTATTGTATTTAAAATTTTGTTTCAATAAAGTACTTGGAAGTTCTATTTTAAAGTGAAGGGTTAGGTTAGACGATTTTAGAGGTGCTAACTAGTTGTAAGGTTTTTGATCCAGGAGTTGCGTTGTGGCTCAGTGGAAATGAACAGACTAGGATCCACGAGGATGTGGGTTCGATCCTTGGCCCCACTCAGTGGGTTAAGGATCTGGCATTGCCGCTCGCAGTGGTATAGGTCACAGACGTGCCTCGGATCTGATGTTGCTGTGGCTGTGGGGTGGGCCGGCAGCTGCAGCTCTGATTCGATCCCTAACCTGGGAATTTCTATGTGACATGGGTGTGGCCCTAAAAAAGCAAAAAACAAACAAACAAACAAAGATTCTTTGATCCCATACTAGGATTTCAGGATGTGATCTGCTACAGTTAACCCCTCCTTCATGCTTCCCACCTTTCATGCGTGCAGATGACTTTCTTCTTTTCTGGATACCAGGCGAGAAACATCTTTCCTAATTTGCTGAATTATTTATTTGAACAGGGAATGCTATGGCAGATGATTTTAACTGGGTGAAAATATTATCTCTAACAATGAATTTATAGGGAGACAATTTAAAATACATTGAAAGTGCAAACTGATACATTTAGAATGGTTAAGGAATGAGGTCCTACCACACAGCACAGGGAACCATATTCCAGTCTCTTGGGATAGAACATGATGGAAGGTAGTATGAGAAAAAGAAGCCATGTATATGTATGACTGGGTCACTTTGCCGTACAGCAGAAATTGGCACAACATTGCAAATCAACTATACTTTAATTTAAAAAATACATATATAAAAAAAGAACAAATCAGAAAATCCACAAAGCTAGAATTGATTAATAAACAAAGCATTTGACAAAATAATTTTATAGATTTGCACGATTAAAAGTGAAAATGGAAATATTTCATCGACTCCCTAAAAAAAAAAGGTGTCCAACCTACAAAAACAAAATGCATTGGAAATGTGTGTCCAAATAAAATCTATATTGGTCCAGTTTCAAAACCAAGTAGAGTTCTGTATATAATTTCAGCAAAATCTAATCAGCTCAATGTCATTGCCAGATCACATTATTTAATCTGGATTTCTTTTCCGGAGCTGTCTGTTCTCTTCTATCCTCATGGCAACTCACTTCAAGTTGGCACATTGAACAGAGTTCAAGGCTGTCTTGATAAACTTTGACCAAGATAGAGAGGAAGATTTTTAGTGCCAATAGAATGCTGTGAGCCAGCCATGGTTCCAGGTATGGGGTACAGGTGAGCAAGCCACAGCTAGCCCTTGATCTCATGGAGCTTGCATTCTACTTGGAGAAGACAAGACTGACAAGCCAAGTGAATAAACAAGATAATTTCAGATGGTGGTAAATTCATAAAAAAAAAAAAAAAGATCAGATGGAAGAGAATGGGGAATTGTGGTAAGTACTACTACAAGAGACCCAGGAAGGCACTTGAGTTGAGACTTCACACTGCGATGTGTAAAGATCCTTCTGAGTGAGGATTGCAGGGTCAAAGGCCTGGAATTTGGTGAGCTCAAGGAACAAAAGGAAAGCCAGGTTGTCCCGGGACCGTGAAGGAGGGGGAAGGAGGCAAGAAAGAAGGAAAGCAAGCTCAGGTCAAAATGTCTTCATGAGCAATGGAGGTGGATCTACCAGTTATTCCCAGGCATTGGAAAGCCACTGAGGTGAGAAGGTCGTGCTTCCATTTGTGTCTTTAAACAATTACTTCGGATGCTGGATGAACTTGACTGGCTGCCGATGGCATTCTGGTTTTCTGAGGGTTTTTTTTTTTTTTTTTTTTTTTTTTTGAGGAAGGGAGGGTAGGTGTTGAGAGGCCATTGTCTTGGATCCGTGTCTGAGTACTCAATACTCTGATTATATTTAAATTTTATGTTCATTTTTGAAAAAGTGAAGAGCAATTGTAAAGAAATGTGGTCTCCTTCCCCAGCTATGCTCGGTCCCATCCCGGCTAAGATCTGAGGGATCAAAGTGAAGGCTTAATTCAGCTTTATTCCATAAACTCTTTCTCTAACCCAGATGACTGTGGCATTTAGATTTTTTCAGAGGCATGCTGACAGGTGAAAAAAATTGAAGACATTAAAGATCCGAGTATATCAATATGTGTGGGTTTTATGTATTCATTTTTAAATGGCTTTGAAGCACTTCAGATCTTTGACAGTCATTTGGACACTGAATCCATTCATTTATTAGGCTGGCTTTCATCACTGAGGTTCTTTCTTTCTAGGACAGATCAGAAAGGGAGAAATACTGAAGAGACCTTGCTGTTGACAGAGATTGACCTCTCTCGATGTTCTATTTTTCTCCACCAAAGTTTCCATTAAAACCTCTGTGGGAGTTCCAGTCATGGCTCAGCGGAAATGAATCTGATGAGTATCCATGAGGATGTGGGTTCGATCCCTGGCCTCACTCATTGGGTTAAGGATCCAGCGTTGCTGTGAGCTATGATGTAGGTTGCAGATACGGCTTGGATCTGATGTTGCTGTGGTTGTGGTATAGGCCGGCAGCTACAGCTCTCATTAGACCCCTAGCCTGGGAACTTCCATACGCCGTGGGTGCTGCCCTGAAAAGCAAACAAACAAACAAACAAACAAGCAAAAACCAAAAAACCTCTTGTATCCTCTCTGGATTTCATTGCCTGAGATCCCCACAGTCTCCCTTCACTAGATTGACCTGTGCACAGCTCCAGCTATACAGCTCTCAGCCTACCTGCAGGTGCCCAAGCCGCCTACGTTTTCAAATGCATTCGTCCCCTTCCCCATGGTGGCACATGTTCCTGTTCCAGTCTTCTTGATACTTAGGACTCTGGTTTTCTTTTCTTTTTTTTTTTCTTTTTTTTTGTCTTTTTGCCATTTCCTGGGCCGCTCCTGCAGCATATGGAGGTTCCCAGGCTAGGGGTCTAATTACAGCTGTGGCCGCTGGCCTACACCACAGCCACAGCAACTCGGGATCTGAGCTGCATCTGTGACCTACACCACAGCTCATGGCAACACCAGATCCTTAACCCACTGAGCAAGGCCAGGGATCGAACCCACAACCTCATAGTTCCTAGTCGGATTCATTAACCACTGAGTCACGACGGGAACTCCTGGTTTTCTTTTCTAATAACTCATAGCAGGGGACTGCACAGTTCAGTTCCTGCCTCTGCAACTTGCTGTGTGCCTTTGGGCAAGCCTGAGCTTCAGGGCTTTTTTTGGTTTCTTGCTTTCATGGGTTTTTAAACCATCACAGATACGCAAGATCATTCACAAGTATTTATCGAGGTTCCGGACAGGGTGCTAAGTACTAGGTGTCTCTGGTGAGCAAACATCAGGTCTTCTGGAGTTTACCGCAGAGTGGCAAAGACATTGAGTTAATACAGGGGACAAAATGATTCTAAGGGAGCAAAGTGCTGTGGAGGAAGCACTAGATGGGATTCTCACAGAGCTTTGATTTCCTTATATATTTACCTTTATTGGAGTAGAGTGGACCTACAGTGTTGTGTTAGCTTCTGATCTACAGCAAACTGATTCATATATATATTCTTTTTCATATTATTTTCATATTATTTTATTACAGAATATTATAGTTCCCTGTACTATGCAGTAGGACCTTGCTTATCTGTTTTAAATACAGCAGCTTGTATCTGCTAATCCCAACTCCTAATTTATCCCTCCTCACCCCCTTTCCTCTTTGGAACTATAAGTTTATTTTCTATGTGACAGAGCTTTTTAAATATGGGGCCTAAGGTGAGGTAAGGGAGTAAGGTGAGAGTGAGTCAAAGTCATTGCAAGCATTAAATGACACTGTGCATATAGCGTATCTCCGGTGACCTTTGCCTTCCGTTGATCACAGCTGTTATTGTTATACTGTCATTGCTATTGTCATTGTTAATATTATACGAATGCCAGGCCTGCATGCATATATTCTTGATTCACTGCGCTTTCCCAGAACTTGCTGCTAGGTACTCCAAAAATGTCTGTTGGCCGTGTTCTTGGTTCCTAGCCTGGAGCAGCTCTGCTTCTGTGCTCTCTGACTCCTGCTAGCTTACCTAATTTCTGACCTGCTTTCTGCGTAGTTCCTGTGACTTCCACTCATATGTTGAGGTCCATCCATGCCTTGGCTCTCCCAGAGTCCTTAGAAGACTCCTGATCTTACTGTTTTAACTCTTAAATGAATGGTAAACCAAATCTCAACATCACGATTGCCTTGTTGCTGTGCTGTTCCAGAGGGGAAGAGGAACCTTTCAGAAGATTTTCCAAAAGCAAAGGAGACTATCTCCCTCTCTGTTTAAGCCCCTTTGAAAAGCCCGTCGCTACTCCCACTTGACACCATAAGCACCTGTTCTGGCTCACTTAGGAGCCTGAGGGATATTTCTTCCCATTGATTTCCAAAGACGCTTTCTTATTCATCACCGCTCTAGAGCCTAGGCCATCAATCGAATCCTCAGACTTTTCCATTTCTTTGTACCAAAGATTGTGAATCTGTGGTTTTAAATTTTTATATTGTCAGTGCATATGGGTTACACATCTGTCCATGGTACACTCTCGATTTTCCCAGCTGATGGGTGAGAGGGATAGTTTTTTATAGCCATTAGCTCTGAATCACCTCTTCTACTGAAGTTGCTAACTGATTTTGTTCTTCCTTTTTTTCTCTTTTCTGATTTGACCTTAGCAAAAGATCGCCGCTCTATAACCTATCAAAAGCTAGCTGCCGCAGAGCAACCCTAAATCTCCAGAGACTGTATAGCAAGAAAGGTGAAAAATAGCATTGTCCGTGAAATGTTCCATGATGGCTCTTAACATAGAGATAGATGCCGCTATACCCACTACCCTCTCCTGGAGGAGGGACTGTTCAGGCAGAGTTCAGGTTTATGCATGTAAAAGACAGCTACCACTTTTTGAGCTCTTGCTAGATACCATAAACGGTTCTTAAATTCTTTATAAGCATTTATCTCATTTACTCTTCACAACGATTCTCTCGGGTGGCTCCTATAATCATTTTTCCCATTACACAGATGAGAAGATTGAGGATGAGAGTTTGTGACATGCCTAACTATTTAGGACTTGAACACTGATCTGACGCTCAAGCTTAAGCTTGACACTCTAAGGAAAAAGGTCTCTCACATTTTTAACCTTTGAGAAATTATATTTAATATATTCCCACATCGTGGAAAAACAGTGATATTATCACCACAGCAACCAAGAGTTAACAATAACAATTCCAACCTGCTTACTTCTTTCTTCTTACCCAATGGTGGATTTGAGGAGATGCCTGTCCTGTTCCTGTACCTAATGTGAGACATCTGTAAAAATAGCTCATATAAAATTTTCTGTATAATAAAAAATGAGTAGATGATTATAGAGGTAACAAAACCGTTATCCAGGCTGTCTTTGTTCTGACTGTTTTTAATAAGATTGGGTTGCATCGTCTCACATGTTACTTTATAGGTTTCCATAGCACTCTACGGTAAAGCAAACTGTAATAAACTACACTGGGTGTGTCAGAGAAATTTGCAAAGCCTTTTTCGGTACTTAAAGCCCTTCTCCTATACTTGAATGAAAAATCTATCTCCCCCTTTTGCTTAACCATCTATTGGGTCCATAATAGAGTTTTTATTTTATAGAATTTCAGAGTCAATTCAATTACCAGCTCACTTTTAATATGAGAAATAAGGTCGTTCTGACTGTGTGGTTTGGAAAAGTTAGAGTTACACTTAACACTGCCTTTGATTTTAATGTTCTTAACAGATGCTCAGTTCTCGGTAACTATAATAAAATCTGTACATTATAAATGTGTAAAAATATGCATATCCTCTCCAAGTTTATTTATAAACCCAAAATAGAGCATTTATGCTATTTATTCTGAAGTACATACAAATACAGCCCTTAGGTATTGCCTTTTTTTTTTTAACCTGTGCACTGCGTTTCTTGTTTTCATCACCAGTTCTTTATTCAAAGCAGGAAAAATAACAATATAACTGAACTCCTTATATTAGGCACATGCCCCTAAAATGGGCAAAAGTTCAAGACTCTGTGATTCTCTGAAGGTAAAAGTGGCTACAGTCACCCAAGGCTGGTAGTAACAGTAGTCGTTATTACTATGTATAAATTACCAGTGTGCAGGGCTCTGAGTGAGTATGTATATAAATGATGGATCACCCATTTCTCACCATAACTCTGTAAGGATTATTCTTTTTCTTAATTGAAGTGTAGTTGATTTATAATATTGTGGTAGTTTCAAAGTTTACAACAAAGTGATTTAGTTATATATGTGGGCCCAGATGTGGGCCCAGGAGTGGGATTGCAGGATCATTTAGTAGCTATCTTTTCCATTTTTTAAGGAACCTCCATGCCATTTTCTATAGTGGCTGTACCACTTTACAACCAAGGAGGGCTATCCTTAACTGCATTTTAATAAATGAGGCAAAGGAGGCCCGAGGTCACATGCACAGCTAGGAAATGGCAACGCAGGATGGGACTGCTGAGTCCAGATCCTGTCATCTTTGTGTTTAATGATGGCAGCAGCATCATGGGCTGGTCTGAGGATGCTCTCATCCATTGTCAAGAGTAGTCAAAGACTTCACCTGGGACCTCTTCATCACCACTCAGCACCCCGTCTGAGCTCTTGAGCGTGCCTGTTTTGCTGGCTACCTATTTTAATGTCTTTACTGACTTTATCAAATTCATTTAGCAACACAATTTCCAGAGCTGTGCTATGCTTGGCTGCTCCACCTGGCTGGCCCTTCTTTTTTGCACTGTGTGCACAGTGTGCTGTTTCCCACTGTTCCATTGCTCCCTCTGCTCTCTTCTCTTCTCATGTTCTTGCATTCTCTCCCCTGGTTTGCATCGTGCTCCCTGTGTTTCCGTTCTGCAGTCTCTGCCTTCCTGTTCCCCTCCTGCAGTCTAGCTTGGGTCATAGTGGAGGAACCTGGATACGACAGCAGCTTGTTGAGCTCAGCTGGCTGGATTTCAAATCCTGTCCCCTTCTCTTATACGCTCTGCCATCTCAGCCAATTTAGTTCTCTGTTTTCTGTTTTAATGACCTTTCAAATCAATATTCACACACTGTACTCTCCTAGAGTTATGATGAGGTATAAATGAGCTAATATATATAAAGTGCTTAGTTTAGCACCTGACCTGTGGGAATTACTCACCTAATAAACATGTTTTCCTACGTGTTTACCTTGGTGAGCAATTTACATCAGGAAATCTCATCTTTGGTGGAGAGAGCAATGGAAAACGCTTCCCCCGGGGAGAAAACAAGACAGGCTCTCCCTTTAAGGTGCTTCCCATTCCTTCCTTTTCAAGTTCCTCTAGGCCACAAAGCGAGTTGGCTGACTGCCCCAGAGACCAATGCATCAGCCAAGTTTTGTTTTCCTCTTTGTTTAACTCTTGCAATTCCTGTCTGACCATATGCCTCCCCTATATCCAGTGCAGGGGGGTGTTGGCAGTAGCTCCACGTTTGGGACATGGTTGATCTGGGTCTGGGACTTGAGGTTCGGCAGGAAGCTGAGGGAACAATGGCTTTCTGTTCACTGGCCCACAACTGTCCCGCCTCGGAGCACAGGTGATAACTTTGTGTGCAGGTGTAAAGAATTCAAATGAAACTCAGCGCCAGCTCTGTCTGCTACTTTGCATAAAGCATTTTATGTGACGCCTCCTATTACAGATGGTATTATTTTTTCCACTTTAAAAATAAGGTTATCAACAACGTGGCCAAGAGAAGTTAAATAATTTGACTCAGAGCTACACGATTCCCATATCTTTGCTTCTTTGGAATTAAATTTTTTAATTTAATTTTTATATTGGCGTATAGCTGATGTACAACGGTGTGTCAGTTTCAGGTGTACAGCGAAGTGATTCAGTTATACCTATAGATATTTACATCCTTTATCGGATTTTTTTTGCTACATAGGTTATTACAGAGTATTGAGTAGAGTTGCCTGTGCTATACAGTAGGTCCTTGTTAATCATCTATTTTATATATAGTGATTTGTATATGTTAACCTCAAACTCCTAATTTATTCCTCCCTGCCCACTTTTCCCCTTTGGTAACTATAAGTTCATTTTTGAAGTCTGTGAATCTGTTTCTGTTTTGCAAATAACTTCATTTTGTATCAGTTTTTCTTTTTTTCTTTTATTTTTTTTATTTTCTTTTATTTTTTTTTTGCTTTTTAGGGTTGCACCCACAACCTATGGAAGCTCCCAGGCTAGGGGTTGAACTGGAACTGCAGCTGTCAGCCTATACCACACCCACAGCAATGTGGGATCCAAGCCACGTCTGCAATTATCACCACAGCTCATGGCAACACTGGATCCCTAACCCACTGAGCAAGGCCAGGGATCGAACCTGCATCCTCACGGATACTAGTTGGATTCATTTCCGCTGAGCCACAATGGGAACTCCCCATTTGTATCCTTTTTTAGATTCCACATATAAATAACAATATTGGTGCTCGTAACCACCTCATAGACCTATTCCCTTCCACTTTGCGGCACATCCTCCCTCCAACATGAACCTGTCCTGGCCTCAGTTTCCTCATCTGTAAAGTGATTTGGAATTCCCTCCAGTTCTGACGTGGTGGCACTCTGGGTCGGTATCGGAGTTGGGAAGCACTGCGGCCCGTGGTCCCCAGCTCGAGTGATCATCTGAATGTGTGCGGACTGACCTCATTTGCTCGTTGCTGCTTGGTTTATGCGGCAGCTGTTGGTGACACTGTCTCTGAATCATGTGACAGCTCCCATTACCATGCTTCCCACACCAAAGACCTTTTGCTCCATTACCAATGGGCAAATCCTCTAAGAAATTCAATAAGGCTTCAAGGAGTTCCAGTCGTGGCTTAGAAGTAACAAACCCGACTAGTATCCATGAGAATGCAGGTTCCATCCCCGGCTTCACTCTGTGGGTTAAGGATCCGGCGTTGCCAGGAGCTGTGGTGTAGGTCACAGACGGGGCTCAGTTCTTGCATTGCTGTGGCTGGGGTGTAGGCTGGCAGCTGCAGCTCTGATTTGACCTCTAGCCTGGGAACTTCTATATGCCACGGGTGTGGCCCTAAAAAGAAAAAAAGAAAAAGAATAAAAATCAAGCTTCAAGACTTCTCTTCTGGCAGTTGCTGAATGTGTGCTGCCTTGATCCCCAAGTTTGTACTATTTCAGAAGAAAGAACGCTCTGCGGAGTCTACTCAAGGTAAGAGCAGTGCAGAAGAGAGAAATCCCAATAACTGTTGGATTCTACCGAGTTAAATATCTTTTGCTTTGTTTTTCACAGTCTTGTGAGATTAGTACTTTCTCCCAGGCTCAGACAGAAGAGGCCTCAAAGCTTGTGCAGAGAGTTCAAATTTGAGTCTGCTTATATTTTTTACACAATACGGTGACCCTTCTTTTGGTGTCGTAGTAGAAAGTGGCACTAGATTGGAAACGTCATTCCAAAATCAATACTGCTTTTTAATGTCCTGCTTTGATTAAAACAGTCTCCATTGATAAAATCAATCTATTAAATGGATTATCTTTAAACGAAGTATTCTTAAGAGATTCTGTTTTTTGGGGGTTTTTTTGTTTTTGTTTTTTTCCTTTAGCTACACCTGTGGCATGTGGAAATTCCTGGCCCAGAGCTTGAACCCATATCACAGCAGTGCCAATGCCAGATCCTTAACTTGCATCAGTACAAAGGAACTCCAGAGATTCTGTATCTGGAGCCACATTCATGCTTTAATCATCTCAAGTCGTTAGGAGTCAGCCATGGGATCAACTTTATTCTTCTTTCTCCTTTATCTTACAGGTTTGATTCCCAGGAACTCTCTGTTCTCTCCTCCAAGTGTCTCTCTGCATTCTTCTTTCCTATTTTTGTCACCCACTACTGTAAATCTGGACCTTACTTCACTCCTGGAATCTTGAAATAGACTGCAAGTTGTCCACACTCCCAGGCTCTACCTAGTTTTTCTCCCAGTCCTTCTTGTGTGTCCTCCTTCTGCATGTATGTGTGTATGTGTGTATATATATACTTACTTACTTCTGGTTCTCTGAAACCTCACTTGCTCCTTCTCTGTTGCTTGTGGTATCAAGTTCTTCAGGCTTCCATAGCAGAAACTGCCCAAAATAAGTTTTCTGTTCCTCCGTGTCATCTTTATCTTTTCTCTGAACCTTTGCCAAGGCTATTTTCTGCGACTCTATTCATAGAATTCTTACAAGTCCTTCAAGATCCAGCCTAAGTACAAAAAGAAGCCCCATCCCTCTTGTTCATCAAGAAAAATGTATCCTGGAGTTCCCACTGTGGCTCAGGGGGTTATGAATCCAGTTGCCGTGGCTCAGGGTGCTGCAGAGGCATGGGTTTGATCACCAGCCAGTGGCAGTGGGTGAAAGGATTTGGTGTTGCCATAGCTGCTGCATAGGTTGCAGCTGGGGCTCAGAACCAGTCCCTGGTCTGGGAACTTCCATACGCCACAGGTGCAGTCATTTAAAAAAAGAAGAAGAAAAGAAAAAAGAAAAATGTATCCTGAGCCCAAGAACAATGCCAGGCAAAACTTACTTGTTGAATTAATATATGACTCCCTTCCATAAGTGTATACTGACTACTTCATCTTACATTCATGTCAGGATTTTTTTTTACACCCCAGTGGTACCAATTTGTAGCTCTTAGTGTCGGATAGTTGCTTTGTTTTCCTACACTTAAGGAAGAATAAAATCAGTGAAGCCAAAGGAGGATTTTAAATTGGCCACAATCTAGCCCTAGTCATTTCTCTTATAGCCTGGAGAAGGAAGAAGCTCTCTGTATGTGTCAGGTCCTATTCTGAGTGCTCTATCAATAAATTCTTCACTCACTGAGCTATTACATCAGCACCTCATGAGGCAGGTGCTATATCATTCCCACTTTATTGATGTGAAAACTGAGGTCCAGAGAAATAAGTCATTTTCCTAAGATAAGAAAGCTAGAACATGCTTCAAGCAGGATTCAAACCCAGGGATTAGAGAGCGTGCGGTTGTCAGCATTATACTCTACTATTCCTCACACCCCTGCCAAACACAGGAAAATATTGACTACAGCATCAGACTAACTAACCCCAAGAATAAAAACAAACACATGCCTAAAGCAGACTCTACGCTCAGCAAAGCACAATGTGGTTTTATGAGGAATGGATAGTCCCTCAGAGTCAGCTCTTGTGTTTATTCAGAATTCCCAGTAAGATGCTCTCCTAGCCATTTATAAATAGATTTGTTCTTGTGTTTTGGTGTGAAAGGATAACAACCATGCCCTAGCTCGAGGTCCTCTTTTTCCTTTTAAGGGTCTTCTCTGGCCCTCTGAAAATGCCACATGGCTAAGGGCAGGATGTGCCTTCTTTAAGGAAGCTCTGCTTCCTAGAGTTCCTCTGGCATGCTGTCCTAGGAAGCTCTGTACTGCAAGCCTCTGATCTGCTGCATAAAAATGAAGTGGGCATTTGTATTTCCCCACTAATGCAGTTGGCTCAACCTGATGCAGGCTCACATTCACAAAAGCACAGACAGGCTTGCTTCCAGGCTTGCAATGGAGATGGAGGAAGGCAGGCTGTGTGCCCAGCGCCCTTGCAAATCATGGCACTGGATGTGTGTCACCGGTCCTCTTTAAAACCAAGGCTCCAGAACTTTCCCTCCCCCACCCACAAGTCACAGGATGGTTTATGCAAGATGCCCTACTTCTGATGCCACCTGGACCTGTTCAAACGAGTGTGCAGATCAGAAAGCGTTTTTTCAAGGGGTGAATGCATCCATCGTGGAGAAAATGATCTGTAACACAAGACGTCTCAGACTGTCCACCTGTTGGACTTTCAAGCCTTTGCTCTGCCTGAAAGCTTTTTCCTTGGAGAAGCCTAATCATGTGAACCCCAGTTATTTAAAAGGATGTCAACCTGGCTGAATTATGTTTTCTTAGTCCATGTTTGACAGACAATTGTAGTAGTATCTTGATATTTACAAGTTTGGTGTTCAGATCTCTGGTATTCATACCATGCATTTTAGAGTCACAACAATGAGAAATATGAAGGTCCTAAGGTGTGGCTATGAATCACCCAGGTAGAGATGCAGTGGTTTAGGTGAGGGTCGATTAGAGAATATACCTGGGAGTTCCCGTCGTGGCGCAGTGGTTAACGAATCCGACTAGGAACTATGAGGTTGTGGGTTCGGTCCCTACCCTTGCTCAGTGGGTTAAGGATCCGGCGTTGCCGTGAGCTGTGGCGTAGGTTGCAGACGCGGCTCGGATCCCCCGTTGCTGTGGCTCTGGCGTAGGCTGGTGGCTACAGCTCCGATTCGACCCCTAGCCTGGGAACCTCCATATGCCTTGGGAGCGGCCCAAGAAATAGCAAAAAGACAAAAAAAAAAAAAAAAAAAAAAAAAAGAGAATATACCTGGCTGAGTAGCCAGCATCCATATTTCAACATGCTCTGTTTGTCTCTGGAGTAGTAATTATAATTGGGGAATTCTCATCCAAACATAAGGGTTAAGCTCTATATCTGATCAGCGAAATAACTTCAGGTGTTTGTACAAATTGTTGTCACATAAGGCTTTTGGAATTTTCCCATTCCATACTCGTGGCCAACATTGCTCATCCATCAGCTGCTCTGGCCAGATGCAGCCTGCATCACAGTCCTCCCCAAAAGGTGGACTCGTTTTGGTGCTTAACGATATGAAAATGCTCACTCCTGCTGGGCTTTGAGAGGTCTAAAATAAGCTGCCTCTTCTTTTCTCTTCCTCATTTACGCCTGACGTTAAATGCAGATTTCTCCACTCTCTCCTGAACACAAGCTTGCATCCCTTAGATCTTGCCAAGCCGTCTCTAAAAACATCAGGAAATGGATCACGTCATTTGGTCTGCTCACCCCTGGCAGTCGGATCGGGATAGAGACAGTGTTTGAGGAGGATATGGTAAAGAAAGCAGGACTCAGGGACCGGAGTTCACGAAGGCAAAAAATAATAGGTACATGCTGGACAAAATTTCCATGTAGGCAAAATGATGTGCCGCATCTCTCAAACAGAAGCTCGAGTTGTGGTCCCCTAAGACAGCCTGTTCCTTGGCTTCATTTGAAAAGCTTGCCACACATACAAATATCTTGTTAGACGAGGAAATTTACTGATTCGTAGGCTACGCTTAGATTTTCTGGATTGGTGATTCAGGTTTCAATACTTAATATTTTTTTGGAATCTTCTATGACAGCAATCTTCTGCCTCAAATTATACGCCTATTTTCTCATTAGTTTGCCCACCAGAGGGTGAGCCTCGTGAAGATGGAGGATGTTTGTTTGTTTTTGAATTTGCATCCAAGAAACTAGCAACATGCCTTGCATGTGATGAGTTTGAAGGCAGAAATAAATAGATGATTTTTTTTTTTTTGGCTTTTTTAGGGCCAAAGGTATGGCATATGGGAGTACCCATGCTAGGGGTCACATCAGAGCTACGGCTGCTGGGCTCTGCCACAGCCACAGCAATGCCATATCCGAGGTGAATCAGCAACTTACACCGCAACTCAAAGCAATGCTAGGTACTTAATCCACTGAGTGAAGCTAGGGATAGAATTTGCATCCTCATGGATGCTACTCGGGTTTGTTACCCCTTAGCCACAATGGGTACTCCTAGATGACATTTATGAATGGTTTTATCATGGAGTCTAAGTCATCATAAGTCAAACATAGAGTTCTTCCAGTGACATTTTCTCTTTATTGAAAACAGTTTTCTGAAAGCAGAGACAACCACATTCATTTCTCTCTTGCTCATTTCATCCTGAGAGCAGGGCTGGCTTCATGGTTGTGCAACCTGTACATTGCATAAGGCTTAGCAGGGCCCCGCACCTGGCTTCATGCCCTGCTATTGTTTGCTTAAAATTCTTAATATTTTTTGAACCAAGAACCCTGCATTTTCATTTTGCTCCCAGCCTGAGGACCTACTGTACATGGTGTGCTAAACTGGTAGCTACAGAATAGCCTATCTTTCCAATTTGGCTTTTCTCACTCCAAGGTGAATACACAGGAAGTGGCTGGCTTTGTGACATGTGGCTCCCTTTGTTTAATGAGAACCATCTACGGCAGCCATCAGATCAGAGAGAGGTATTCCTTATCACCTGGCTGTAGAGGAATAGTGCTAGAATCTTCCCATGCAAGTGTTAAGATTTGGTTTCAAAGAGTCAAAGAGAAAAAGCTTTAGAGGAGAAGATGGGAGAGGGGCTCACAGGGGTACAGGATTTCCAAGCCCTTCCCTCCAGCTGGAGACAAGGAAAAGGGGAAGGAAGCTGAGTCTTGAAATCCCTCAAGAGATCCCTAGGGAACCATACTTCGGGCCCTTTTCTTCTGCTTCTCTTCCAAGACTCAAGTAACCTAGGATAATCCTTCTCCAACTTTATTGTGTGTAGGAAACACCTACCAATCTTGCTAAAATACATATTCTGATGCAACAATTTGGGGGTAGGAGGGAGCTTGACATTCTGCATATATATATTTTTTTATTTTATTTTCTCACTTCAGGTTTTTTTTTTTGGCTACACTAGCAGCTTATGGAAGTTCCCAGGTCAAGGACTAAATCCAGGCTACAGCTGCAACCAATGCCACAGCTTCAGCAATGCCAGATCCCTAACCCACTGTGCCACACTGAGAACTCCAACATTCCACATTTCTGATAAGCTCAAAGGTGAAGCTGAGGCTGCTGGTCCACGGACCACACTTGGGGTTGCAAGCTGACAGTTGCATCATGCTTTGGATTTGGGACAGATCCTGAATTCCTGTCTCATCCTGGCTTATGGTGGAGCCCCTTCCACCTTTCCCCAGAAGCAGTCTGGTTTACCCTACCTTCCCACTCCTTATAGTGACACAAACCTGCATGTCTATGTCAGGCCTGCTGTGACATAGACTCCTTAGAGCTTCCAATAAGCAGAAAGTCTGGCTCAAACAGCCATCAACAACTTGATATTTATTATCACCCAATCGAAAGACCAGAGAGAGTCAAAAACAAGTTCCAGGAGCAATAGAGTCCATGACTCCATTGGGCCATCAAAGATCCAGGTTTTCCTCTCTCCACTCTGCCATCCTCAGTGCTGCAAAACGGCTATGACTGTCGCAGGCACTGCTTTCAGATAAAACAATGCCCAGAAGCAGAAGGGAGCTGTTTCTGGGGTTCTGTGTTTAGAACCCAGATACATTTCCCAGAAGCGCCCAGCACATGTCTCAGGTTTCATGTTACGAGTCTATTCCTCACCCAGCAATTTTGCCAGGAGAGTGAATGATGGTGATTGGTTTAGCTGAATCAGGATAATCAGGGTCCACTTGCTGGAGCCGTAGAGGAGGGGGTTAGAGTCCCTTGAAACCCAAGGATGTGTGGAGGGGTGGATATCTGAAAAAACAGTCCAGGTGATGCTGGAAAGAGGAAATGTGCTATGATGGGAGAAGGAGGGGATGGGTACTGGGCTGGCACCCAACCAAGTGTCTGCTCACACACCCTTCCCAGCAAAAGGCCTTAATTTCAAAAAGAGCAACAGATCCTTGTGTCACAGATTTGCCGTAGGGAAGCCTGCAGAGGTCCCAAGCCCCCTCTTTTGCCATCCCTGAAGCTAACCTCGAAAATATTTGGTGTGATTTGGGGACAGTAATTTTAACTGCAGCTTTTTATTGGGCAGCTGCTCATTGATGCTTGATGACAAGATAGGACAGGAACAATCGTGTGACTCTGACCTAAGTACCAGGTTGACTTCGTTGTTGGCTTTATTTGATTGGAATACCAAAGGCTTTTCAGGCGTGTCACGAGGAAGGTTTCTTTGTAGTTCATACACCAAAAACAAACAAGAAACTCTGAAATCCAACCCTTTCCCAATCCAGTTGTTGAAGTCTCATGATTTTTTTTTTTTTTTTTTTGCCAGCGTTGTGTGGTATGGTTCTTCTGTTTAGACACTAGATGCATTTTACAGTAAACTATGAAAAAACAATCAGACTGCTTGACAACATTCCTGGAAGACCCAGTGAACTGCCAGAAGCTACTTTTGAAATTTTTAAAAAAGAATGTGTTCCTTGATACAGATTCCCAAAGTTAGAGTGTGCATGAAATGAACCTTCTGTCTTCATTTCTTTGTGAATGCCACTAAAAAAGTTAAAAAGCTGGACAACATGTTGGATAAAAACATGGGCTCAAGTCCAGTTGCCTGAATTTAAATCTTAGTTATGCCACTAAATAGCTGGGAGATCTTAGGAAAGTTAGTTAACCTCTTTATGCTTCCCTTTCCTCATCTGTGATGTAAGAATAGGAATAGCACCTACCCAGGTAAATAAAAAGGACCTACTATTTAGCCCAGAGAACTATATTCCATATCTTGTAATCTTATGGAAAAGAATCTGAAAAAGAATACACACACACACACACAGACACACATGCACATAACATGTATAACTAAATCTCTGTACACCTGAAACTAACAAAACACTGTAAATCAACTATATTTCAATTTAAAAAAAAGGATAGCATCTACCTCTCTTGGCTGTTGTGAATATTAAATGTGCATAAATAGAAGAGTACTTGGCCTTGAGTAAGCCCTCTAGAAGTATTAACACATTTACATGTTTTATACCCTTCCATGAGGCAAGCCCTGTATTACACTTTCTCTCTCATCCTTAAAACAGTCCTGAAAGAGTGTGTCTTATTGCAAATACCGATAGCTCACAATAGCACTAATTGAGCACCTCCTATCCATATACCAGGCACTGTTTGGGGTACCAAGCCTGCATCCTCTCATCAAAGCATCACAATAACGCACAGAAATGTAATTTTTCGCATTTGACAGGTGAGGAAACAGATATGAGACTGCAGAGAGTAATCAATTAGAGAAAATACTTTGGTACTTTTTAGTTGTGGAAAACCTGCTCCAGGACATGGCCAGGGAGCATCATTTAAAACAAGAGAGAAAGAGCTAAATTGTTCTATAAAGTGAAATTGGCAAAATCTTCAAATATGCAGGAATTGCCCAGGAGAGAACTTGGATAGGATGGGAAGTGAGCAAGGATCCGCATCAGAGTCAGGGGCACAAGGGTGATGCAGACATTTGGCAGAAGGAAGAATGGAAACATTTAAAATTTAGCTTGAAGTAACACACTTTGCCATAATGTAACTTTCCTTTGTTATTCCCTATTTGTTGTTGTTAAACTGTCTTACCCACTATTCTTTAACATGTGATGTTTTATTTAGGGGAAGTTGGGGGTGGGGGAGGAGGCGTTGTCCAGAAACATCAGCATGAAGTACAGAGAAAATAAACATCAGCTGTAAAAGAAAAAGCACAAAGTCAAGAATTCAGTATAAACAGACCATGTGAATAAGATATGCCTAAGAGGAATGTAATATATATATCCAGTAAACCTTGAAGATACAGAGAAGAGGGTCAGTGGGTGTATCATCGCAGGATTGCACCTTAAAACATTTCTACGTCAATATTAAGAAGTGTTGTAGGCGTTCCCGTTGTGGCTCAGTGGTTAACGAATCCGACTAGGAACCATGAGGTTGCGGGTTCGATCCTTGGCCTTGCTCAGTGGGTTAAGGATCCGGTGTTGCCGTGAGCTGTGGTGTAGGTCGCACATGTGGCTTGGGTCCTGCATTGCTGTGGCTGTGGTATAGGCCAGTGGCTACAGCTCCAATTGGACCCCTAGCCTGGGAACCTCCATATGCTGAGGGAGCAGCCCAAGAAATGGCAAAAAGACCAAAAAAAAAAAAAAAAAGGTGTTGTAGAGGCTGGGTGATTTGGGGCTGTCCCTTTGGCTGACCCCTGGGTTATTTGGAGGAGCACACCATATGGTAGCAAGAAGGGACTTTAGTAACATGTATCTAGTCCAGAATCTTCCTTTAACAGACTTGGAAACCAAGACCAGTGAAGAAAGTGACTCGCCTAATTCCAAACAAGGAGAGGCAGAGGAAGGACCACGAGGACCAGATTTCCTGCGTGGGAGCCTGCGGGCAGACCCCTCTGCCCCGGCCTCTTTCATTTGAGACCATTCTGTGCTTTGAGGATGCTTTGGGAAAATCCTAGTGATTTAGAGCTCTCCAGTGGGCCGATTGGCTGAGTGTCTGGGAAATTCTGAATCACATCGAATGGAATGTTTTGTTTACTTCCTCTCCACAGTGCTGAAGAGGAGCAAACCTCTTCTTTTCCCTCCAGCTAATTTGCTGAAAGCAATAAATAATTCCCCAGTTCATCTGGTCTTGCTTGCAACCAGTGTCTTCCGGTGGCCATCTATTTACTAGTTTCAGGGAAGGAATAGAGTCTGAAATCGTTTACTGCTTTTCAGAAGTTAGCAAAGAGGAAGAAAAACGGTCTCTTCCTAACTCTTCTCTTCATTAAGCCTGCCACACCTACTCCTAGCAGCGGATTTGTAACACTGAAGTCCCACAGCCAGGAATGGATGTGCGTACAGAGATGGTTAAACCAGAACCATTAGCAATCTTTTAGGTCAGTGGTTCAGAAGCCCTTTTTTTAAACCAAAGTCAATGACCCATCAATAAAAGCCAATAAAACTGCAGCTTCCCAGGTTGAAGTTAGGAGTTGAGAACATTTTAATCTCTTCCTTGCTCTGGGGTCGCAGTCCCCAAGGCAGGTCTCTAAAGAAGCGATTCTGTATCTGGGTACTGAGCTTGTCCAGCTTAGTCATGCTATCCATAGTGACACTCATATTTCAGAATGACTTTCCCAAGGTCCTATGGCTAATGAGTAAGATGTCTGGAATCGAACTTAGTCCATTGACTCCCCTGTAACTCACTTAAGTGGTAAATGCTCTTTTGACTTCTGCCTCACGTGGAGTTAAGATCTCCTTGGAGGCAGAGAGTGATGGAGTGAGGCTGGACAGGCACTATGTTATCGTGTGCTATAAGCTGGGAAGATTTGGTGAGATAGAGGAAGAGGAAGCTATGACTGGACCTGACTCGTCTAAACTTAATGTTTGTTTGCCTACAAACATGCCAAGAAGGCACACAGGAATTTATTGAGTATAATTCTCAGGAGATTTGAGATTTCTCTGTCATCTGCCATTTTCTCTTTACATGGATCCAAAAATGGTCCCAGGATGCCTTGTAGTCCTGAAGAAATGGTACACGTAGGAACCATGTGACACCAGTTCTTCTTTTTCTTAAAATGTGATGGTGGGAGCTATTTACCCACCAAAAAGGGAATTAACTTTGATCAGATGCTAAAAGTCACACGGTCAGCTCACCGTGGGACCTGAGGCCAGTGACTTCATCCCATTACTTTGGTCACCTCCTTCACATGGGGAAGCGAGGGGGAAGTGAGGTACTCTACATAGAGCCCTGGGCACAGTGCCTGGTATAGTAAGCATACAGCAGTATTAACTATTACTATTACTATGTAACTAGCTTAATGATAACAATGCAATGCCTGGTATAGTAAGCAGGCAGCAATTTATTATTATTACTGTGGAACTAGCTGAATAATAATGCTCCTGACCATAACCCTTTGGGGCTCATAGTTATCAAAGTCCTCATTTTCCAAATGAAGAAACAGGTCTGGAGCGTTTAAATGCTTTGCCCAGAGTCATACAGTTAGAAAAGTACAGAAAATGAGATATAAAACCAGGACCTCCTGACTCCAATGCCCACTGCTTCCCACTACAAGACCCCTGATAAATTTTCACTTGGGTTTAATCTCATGGGAGAAACATTTTTGCCAATGCATATCCATGTGGAATGTAATTTGGGTGCCTTCCTTTTTCTTTTCATGCTGGAAAACTTGAAACGTAATGTGCTATCCAAGTAAAATTGTCTAATCATCTCTGAAAGAATTTATCCCTTCCTTCTGTTTACATAGACTCTTATTTTTGGTGGCCTGGTTTTCATTTGGTTTTTTTTGTTTGTTTGTTTGTTTTAAACATCATACTCTATTTCTCTTGGGTGTGTCTTTTTGAAAACTGTCCAGGTTGTCAGAAACAAGTGCAAATTCAAATTTAAGTTTTTGAGGACTCTATTCGGTTGTAGGGAGTATAAAAATTGTCTGGAATCTAGAAACTAAAAATAAAATTTCATTAAACTTGCAGTTAAATGAAAAAGACAAGGCAGTAAATAACTTCCAAGTGACAGAGATACGGAGAGAAAACAGAAGAAAAATCTGAAAGTCTGAAGAAGGAGAGATTTCTAAATTAGGGGGGGTGAAAATGAAGGACTTTCTGAAATTTGGGCTTTTTGTTCTAGAAAAAAAAGTGTGTCACAGGGAAATCCCAAAGTTAGAAGACTCTTGCTCCTCTAAAAAAGTTAAATGAATAGTTAGCTTACTGATTTAACACTTTATTCATCTCTCCTGTGCTGGTCTCTGGTATGTGCCAGGAGATGCGTCCAATAGGCTAGCTTTTGCCCTTACAGAATTTAGAGTCTAGCTTGTCAAGAAAAAGAAAATTTCTACCATGACGTACTTCTAGGAGAAAGTAAAGAGCAGGAGGCACTGAATATAGAATCGTCTAGTCTGAACTTTAAGTATTCCTCCTTTTGCCAACCAATTTTATTAAAAAGCAAATGTTATTCCAAGTGTATCATCCTGAGTTGTTATGGCTTCACTTAGGTTCAACCTAGACCAGTCATTACGCTGAATGAAAGATGTCTTCATTTTAAGGTCTTCCTGTTATTAGGGAGAATTAATCATCCAGCTGGTATATGTTGGAACTTAACAAGAAACTGTGTAAATCTTATCGCTAGAAGGGCACTAGGGTGATTTCTTTAGGGGTAAGCAACCCACCTCAGCATCTCTGCCAGCAACTTTGATATTTGAATCATAGGTTCTATTTAAGATCAATGTGACTAATGAGCAATTGTTGTCTCTTAGGGCCATCAACTTTCTTAGGAGCTCATTCTTATTCCATCCATCATTTTGATTTCAGAGATATTTGGAATAATAACTGAAAATTTAGAAAGAGGAATTTTTTATTTGCCTCCAAAATCTTTTTATTTTATCGAGCAGGAAAAAAAAAAGTACACTTTTTCTGGGAGAAGAGTTCTTTTATTCATTTTTCGGAGTAATGAATATTTATCCCAGTATGCAGCACAATCTTGTCCAGCAGAACAATACTAAGTTCAGAGAGGAGAGACCTGAGTTGTCGTCCTAACCACACCACTCAGAGGGTTTCAGTTTTTCATTTGTGAGATGAGGATGATATTCATAACAGGATAACTAGGAAAACATTGGCTAAGTAGACAATTTGCATAGTTCTTGCCTGCTACAATGAATTTACTTTTCCTAGTAAGTTTCCTCTGGGAGCTAGCTATACCTCTACATGGTGCAGAGCATGTGGCACAGGCCTAACCAATCAGAACAGAAAATGATAAAGCTTATAAAAATAAAATAACCACAGTGATCAGGGATGGATGAATTATTCAAACCAGTTGAATCAGAAATGAATTCTGGGAATTATATGGGAGCTCCTGGGAAGTGGTGCTCTGTCTGTTCTCTTGAAATGAAACCTGAAAGGATATCATCCTGTAGATAGGATATGTCTCTACATAGTGGATCCTGAGAAGGAAGTCCCCTCCGAGAAAGGAGACCTGGATGCTAAAGATCCCAGTGCTCTGATGATGTGGTTCAAGTCCCCGGAATGGACCATGTCTGAAGGCAGTGTCATTCCTGAATTTTCACTTCTATGAACTGCTAAGTCCCCAGTTTGCACGAAAGGAGTCTGAATCAGGTTTTATAATTAAGACAAAAGAGGAAGGGAGATTTTTTAAAATAAGCCTTGGTAAAACTTATTTGAACCTTTCACTTATTAAGGCATTGAAAGGTAGCAATTAATGGCAATGAATGCTGCCAATTTGGTAGTCAAGAAGGAATGTGATAATATGGACTTATCTTACCAAGAAGAACATCACCAGATATTTTCTAACATTCTAAACAGTGGAGATAATACAGTCATCCACTGGTATTCACCAAGGATTGACTCCAGAACCTGCTGCAGATACCAAAATCCCCAGATGCCCAGGTTCCATAGTTGCCCTTCCACGTCCATGAGTTCCACATTCGCAGTGTAAATATAACAGTACACGAGGAACTGCATTTTGTTGAATCCGTGCATCTGGAGCCTGAGGATATTGAGCACCAAGCATAATCTATGGGATTGAAAAAGATGCTATTTCAAGAAAGAAAAGGAGAAAACGCCATGATCATTAAAGACCAAAAGATTTGCCTTAACGACCTATTTTAAGTATTTCAAATTTTTATCATCATTTTCATTATGTATTATTAGCTTTTTAATTCATTAACGTTATTTTTCAGTGTTTTCGAGATATTGTGGGCTTAGAACATTGAGTATGTTTAAAGTGTAAAATGCAGTGATTTAATATACATCTGTATGGTGAAATGATTACCTCAGCAGCGTTCGTTAACATCTCTGTCACAAGTCACATAATTATCATTTGTTTTCTGATAAGAACATTTAAGATATGCTCTCTTATCAACTTTCAAGTATAAAATATGTCTTTTTGTTAACTATAATCACCATGCTGTACTTTCAGTTGCCAGAAACTTATTCACTGGAAGTTTAATAAACTTTATTTTCAGATTGGCTTATTTTACTTAGGATTGGCATTTAAATTTCTCCCATGTCTTTTCATGGCTTGATAGCTCATTTATTTTTATCAGTGACTAATATTATGTTGTCTGGATGTACTACAGTTTATTTATCCATCCATCTACTGAAAGTAAAGTCGATTGCTTCCAAGTTTTGGTGATTATGAATAAAGCTGCTGTCAACATCCATGTATAGGATTTTGTATTGACATAAGTTTTTATTTTGAGTAAATACCAAGGTGTATAATTTCTGAATTGTATGGTAAGAGTATATTTCATTTTGTAGTAAACTGCCAAACTGTGTTTCAAGGTGGCTATACCACTTTGCATTCCCACCAGCAATGAATGAAAGTTCTTGTTGCTCCTCCTTCTTGTCAGCATTTGGTATTGTCAGTGTGCTGAATTTTTGGCCATTCTAATGCATGCATAATGATATCTCATGATTGTTTTTATTTCCCTAATGCATATGATATTGAAAATATTTTATATGCTTACTTCCTAATGACATATGATATGGAAAATATTTTATATGCTTACTGTCATTTGTAGATCTTCTCTGATGCGGTGTTGTTCAGGTCTTTGGTCCGTTTTTCCATCATATTGTTCATTTTATTGTTAAGTTTTAAGAGAGGTGTTGTTTTTTTTTTTGGTATATTTTGAATATCAGTCCTTTATTAGATATTTCTGTTGCATTTTTTTTCTCCTAATCTATGGCTTGTCTTCTCACTCTCATGAGATTGTCTTTTGTAGGGCAGAGGTTTTTAATTTTAATGAAGTCCCATTTATCAATGATTTCTTTCATGGATCATGTCTGTGGTGTTACATCTAAAAAGTCATTGCCTTACTCAAGGTCACCTAGATTTTCTTTTGTGTAATCTTCTAGGAGCTTTATAGTTTTTTGTTTTGCATTTAGGTCTAAAAGATCCATTTTAAGTGAAGCATATATGTGGATATCCAGTAGTTCTAATACCACTTGCTAAAAAGACAGTCTTTGCGCCATTGTATTGCTTTTGCTGTTTTGTCAAAGATAATTGACCATATTTACATCATTCTTTTTGGGCTCTCTGTTCTCTTCTACTGATTCTGATCTCATAAAATGAGTTAGGAAGTACTGGTTGTATTTCTTTCTACTAGATGAAATTGTAAAGTTTTAGTACAATTTCTTTCTCAAATGTTTGGTAGAATTCACCAGTGAACATGTCTGAGCCTAATGTTTTTTGGAAGGCTCTTAATGTATTGATTCAAGTTCCTTATAGATTTAGACCTATCAGATTTTGTTTATTCTTATATGAGGTTTAGTACATTATACCTTTCAAAGAAGTCGTATACTTCATATAGGTTATCACATCTGTAGTCATAAAATTCCTTTATTATTCTTTTAATGTCTATAGGAACTAGAATAACATCCTCCCTTTTATTTTGGATATTAGTAGTTTGCGTCATCTCTCTTTTTTTCTTAGCTAGCCTGGCTAGAGACTTGTTGATTGTGGTTTTGTCGATCTATTATTCTTTTGTTTTTTTGTTTGTTTGTTTGTTTGTTTTTGTCTTTTGTCTTTTGTCCTTTTAGGGCCACACCCGTGGCATATGGAGGTTCCCAGGCTAGGGGTCCAAGTGGAGCTGTAGCTGTCGGCCTATGCCAGAGCCACAGCAACACCATATCCAAGCTGCACCTGTGAGCTACACCACACTCAACCCACTGAACAGGCCAGGAATCGAACCCTCAACCTCATGGTTCCTAGTCGGGTTCATTTCTGCTGTGCCACAATGGGAACTCCTATTATTCTTTTTGATATTCGTGACTTTACCATGTGAAATGCCACCTGGTGGGCATGGATAAATTCTTACATTATCATCATCCTAAGAACTTGTGTATGATTTGAGGCCAAAAAAAAAAAATCAGAAATTCCCATATTTCTATAATCCAGATGTGCATTCCAAGTAATAAATTTAGATTCCTCTGGATCTTTTATTTACATCTCTGGATGGTACAATGTGGAATATCCTTTACAATGCTAAGCATTTTTTTGGGGTGCTAATGATCAATAGACAAATAGCCTATTAGCACGTCAGATTGGAAGGATGTTTCATATTATCTCTCCAGCTTCTAGCGTTGGTGTGCAGATCCAACTAGTGTTTTTATGTTAGAAGCTTCAGCACCACCCATCCACCTATCCACCCATCCATCCATTCAGTAATCCATTCATAGATGGATTTAACATTATTTATCAAATATCTACTGTGTGCCAGGCATAGTGCAAAGCATTAAGGGTTTAGTATTGAAGCAAGACACATAGTTCTTTGCTGTCTTGGACCTTATATTCTTTTGTCCTACCACTTGCTCACCTGCCCCAATTTGCATCCTCCATTAAAACTTGTAGTACATTTTCCATCTTCTTATAATTCTACTCCAGAAGTATTTCTTGAATATGGCATTCTTTTATCTACTCTTCCTGCCTCTCATCTACTTCATTGCTCATATAATGCTGTATTGCCTGATCTCCCTGCTACCAAAATGTCTTCACCATAGTCTGTCTTCCACATGGTACTAGTTAAGTCATCTTGGAAGCAAATCTGATCTTCAGTGTTAGCATCGCTGTGAGTGAGACAGGCAGATGTTAAGTGTCTCTCAATGGGATGCAATATAAAGTATACAATACCTCCTACAAAGCACACTAGCCTTTAAAAAATGGAGGCTGACTCGAATTAGATTAGGATTTTTATGTATCTTTGCAGTTTAGGGCAACATGGGAAATTAACTGGGGGTCCTCATTTGAGCAAACCTACTATAAAAAGATATTTATGAGATAATTAAGGACATTTCCATCCACAGATAATTAAATTATGCCAATACAATATTATTATGTAGTTAAAAGTGAAGATGGATTGTGGCTTGATAAGAACATATCTCTGTAGAGAGGTAGCGGTGAAATGAAATCAAGTGGGAGATTTGCTTTAAAATCCTTCATTTAAATAAAACACAGCAAAAGGGGGAAAATGTTGACAATTGTTGAGAGGTTGATATGCATATGATAATTTTTTTATATTATTCTTTTGTGTGTGTATATGCTTTCAAGGTAAAACTTTCAAAATAATTCAGCCATATAAGTCTTTCTTATTAAAAAATCGGCAAATTTTCTGTAGGCTAAAGGACAAAATCTAGACTCATGGAGGTCCCTTTATAGATTGAACCCAAACTAGTTTTCCAGCTACCTCTGCATTCCCTATAATTCTGACTTGCACAGCTTCCTTTTCCCCAGACTTTTCATGACTCCAAATCTTTGTGGATCCCATTCCCACTGTCCAGAATTTCCTTGCTCTCCTTCTCATGTGGAAAATCTATTCATCCCTAAGGCTCTACACACTATGTTTTACACTGAGGCAACGAGTTCAGCCAGAATTAGACATTCTCTGCAAGTTTCCCCTTTATCTATGACTCTCCTACAGATCTCACTGCATTCTGCTGTAATTACCAAGCTAATGTTTCTCTATCTCAATTCCCAGCGCCACCATTGTGCCCAGGAAACAAGGGGTGCTTGATGAGTGTCTATCAAGTGAACGCAATGCTTGCAGAGTCAATTCTTTCTTTGTGAATGTCCTCCTGATGACCTAAAGAGAGCGAATACAGAAGCCTCATTTTTCTGTTTTGCAGTGTTTTTCTCCTGTCCTGTAAATCTTCCCAGAAATGTCATTTCTCTACCACGGAAAGGCAATCAGAATTCTAAACTTCCAGGCTGCAGAAATATGTTAATATTTCATTTGTAAACACCACCACCAAATTGACTCTGTCATGAAGATTTAATGATTTGTAGACTAGCTGGGATTTATCTTTAGAAAAAACACAGAGACTTGATTCCTTTAATGAACTTTTTTCCCCTGACCCAGCAATACCTAATTTCCACTTGATTGCTTTGTGTTGACATTTAGTTTAGTTCTTTGGGTTCCTCCTCGAAGCACGATGCGCTTTCCTTTTTTTTTTTTTCCCCTTCCACTTTTGGGTGCTTGGTTCAGTATCTCTCTAACAGGAATTCTGAGTTTTCTGAATGATTTTAAGTCCAATAAGCCATGGGGGGGGGTTAAGTACTGATAGTTGTAATGCACAAGACCTTGAATGTATATTGTGCTTCCTCTCAATGAATGAGATCTCCTCTTCAGTATGATGATAGGCTATTTTAAAGACCCTACAGCAAAGATAAGAAGAGTCATCAGCAAATGGATGGAGGAGTACAATAGGGTATAGCCATACAATGGGATGTCATTCAGCAATAAAAAGGAATGAAGTACTACTACATGCTACATGGATAAAAACAGTGTGAGAAGAGACAGTCATAAAAGACCATATAGTGTATTATTCCACTTATAGGAAGTGTCCAGAGCAAGCAAATCTGTAGAGACAGGAAGAAGATGAGCGGTTGTCTGGGGCTGAGTGGGTTGCAGGAAAATGGGGGAGATTGCTAATAGGTATAGGGTTTCTTTGTGAAGTCATTAAAATACTCCAGAATTAGATGTCAGTGATGGACGCATAACTTTGGGAACATGCTAATAATCACTTAGCATTGTAACTTATCCTATATAAATTAGACCTCAATAAAGCTGCTACTTTGCCTTAAAACTTAAGCAAGAGAATTGGATACATTATTTTTAGGGTCATGCAGGCTGGTGTAACACAGAGACTCAAACATGATAGTGGCTTCACACTAGCAAATTTGTTTTCTCATTCATCTAACAGATACTCCTGGGAGGCGAACAGTCGCCTATGTATTTGTTCAGAGCTGCAGGTTCTTTCCGTCTTATGCCTCCAGGTCCTCAGAGTCCTCTGAATGCAGCTGGCAGATGAGCAAGGGGAGAGGAAAGAGGCACATCCATTTCTCTGCCCTCTCAGTTTGGGAGTACCCGCCATCGCTTCTGTTGGAGTTTCATTGTGGCACAGAGCACATCTCATTGCAAGGGACCCTTGGAGATGCAACTGAGTTGTGGTCCAGGTCATGGGAGAAACTGGTTTAGCAAACGGCTAGTCAGCCTCTGCTGCAGTGTTCCCACCTTTCCCAATTTTCTCCATTCTCTCTCCCTTTTCCCATCTTTCTTTTTTCTGCTTATTTTCCAATTCGTTCTCTTATTTTATTCATCACCTAATACAGTTCTGTATTCTGTACTTTCTTGGTCTTTAATTGGCACATATAGTATACATCTATGAGAACCATGAAATTGTTTAAAGTTCCTTAAGTGGAAAGAAAGTACAGTTTACTTCCTATGCGACACAAGGGGAGTTATCACTCAGTCCCTTCACTCCTTAATTCATAGTCTTCGTCAACCTGTTTTTCTTTAACAAATCTGTTCTTGCTACTCCCCACATAGAACTTTCAATGGCTCCCCATTGCTTATAGATATAGTTTTCAACTATCAGGCTGTAGACATCAGTTAGTCCATAGTGAAGTGATCGAAATTAAGACAGTGTTTTGTGTGTGTGTGTGTGTGTGTGTGTGTGTGTGTGTGTGTGTGTGTGTGTTTGAGTGTTTTAGGTTGCCAACGGCCCTAGTTCAAAAAATTTATTTAGAACTTTATTTAGAGATATCCTCCAATTTGGGGGTTATGAAATTTTTCTTCCCTGAAGCCGTGGGGTTAGTTGTTTATTTTTAAATGCTTTTCCATTCTAAAATAGATTTAACTTTATACTTCATCACAATATGGATGAACATGTACTTTGAGAGACAGAGAGATTTTTTTTAAATGTGTCTTTTACTGGGGTCAGTAGATGCAAACCATTGCCTTTGGTGTGGATAAGCAATGAGACCCTGCTGCACAGCACTGGGAAGCATCTCTAGCTACTTATGATGGAGCGCGATGGAGGATAATGTGAGAAAAAGAATGTATATATGTATGTGTGACTGGGTCACTTTGCTGTACAGTAGAAAATCAACAGAACACTGCAAACCAACTATAATGGAAAAAATAAAAGTCATCATTTTAAAAAATGGTGTGTTTTGAGAGAAAAGTTTAGAGTTGCCACTCGCAGAACCCTTGGAAGGTATGTCTTCTTCACAGTTGTGATCACATGGTGTGTCATTTTGACCTTCTGCTCAGAAGGCTTGTGTCTATGTGTATTTCATGGGGATAAGAGTGAAGACTCTTCCAAGAATTTGGGGAGGGCTGTGAAGAGGGTGAGATGGTGTGTACTAGGTCATGTGTGAATTTCCCATAAAATTGAGTGATGGAAGAACAACCTATGGGTTATCTACAGTCTGTGGAGGAGGAAAAACTTTCTTCTACCCCTTCAGGTTCTGTGGCTGGCCTGAGAATTAAACTGGCCTAAGGCAGATTAAAAGGAGAAAAGCATACAAATTTATTTTTACATGTACACAGCAGTCTTCAGAAGGAAAATGACCCAAAGAAGCCATAAGACCTCATAATTTATAAACCTTTTTACACAAGGAACGATACATTTGGATGTGACAAATGGGCTTGGGCTAGGCACAGTAAATTGTCAGATAGTGACAAGGAAATATTTGGGGAAACTACATAAGATAAGGGTTCTTTTAGCAGGTTTGTTTGTACAGGTCCGTTTTGGAGTCAGCTCCCAGTGTCTGGTGAGATGAAAACAGGGAGGGTGCCTTTCTCATGGGAAATTTTACGACCTGCTTTTAGGTAGAAAGGGAGAGGTCAAAAACTCTTATTGCATCTGATCTTTCTCAAGTGCCCTCAGCTCGTAATAATCAAGAGGCCACAGCAACACATTTAGGGTGGCATGTGCCGAACCCCTTCAAGATCATAATGTGCAGTTAGAACACCCCCCCGTATTTGGCCAGCTTTCTCATTCTTAGATTCAAGTTGCCCTTACTTGAGTAACCCCCCCGAGATGTTCTCTACTTGCTGTTGTTTTAGAAATGAGATGAGCCACTTAAAAATAATAGTCCAGGAGTTCCCTTGCTGCACAAATGGGTTAAGGATCCATTGTTGTCACTTCAGTAGCTCGGGTCACTGCTATGGCCCAAGAACTTCTGCATGCTGCTGGGTGTATGCCTGGGAACTTCTGCATGTGGCTGGGCATGCGCCAGAAAAATAAAATAAAGTCCAAAACCTCAAATCTGGACCCAAAGGAGCCATAGCACAGATTAGTAAATGGCCATTCTCTCAAACCCATGTGTGTTGACATTCTGCATATGGCACCATGTGAGTCCTCATGCAAGTCATGCCAGGCCTTTGGGCCTTCGTTTTCACCAAGAGAAAAGGGAGAAACGGAGTGATTTCTGCCTCATGCATATGTACTTTGTGATAAAATCATATTAAGGACTTTGTTTTCTAGCTATGATTAGATCCCACAAACTCCAAAGTAAATAAAATGTGTTAGGTGTTTGAAGCTTCAGTGGAAACCACCTGTCACTGGGGGGGGGGTCATAGAAAGACAACCAGAGACATATTTTGCCTTTATTACCAGCTTAACATGCTCCAAATGGATCCAGGCTTCCCCTGACAGTGGCAGTTTCATCCTTACTGCAGCAGGAGTGTGCAACTCTATGTCATTTCAGGACTTTTCTTCCTAGGAATGTGGGCACCAGAGCTGGGGGTGAAAGTGCAGAGATCCAGAGGGGGCTGGTATTGATTCACATAGTGCAGCAAGAGGTCAAAAAATGAGACTTGACCATAACCATATAGAGATGAGACCTGGGATCGGGTCCTCCTGGAATCACAAGGATAGGTTGTAATAACCTATATGGCAAAAAAGAATGGATATATTTATATGTATGACTAATTCACTTTGCTGTACACTTAAAACTAATACCACATTGTAAATCAAGTATACTCCAATAAAACTAATTTTTTAAAAAAGGTCATTACTGTCTTAAAGATGCTAATAAGGAAAGAGGTACTGTATTAGCATGAATGCCTCTCCTCCTGAAAAGGAGGTACTAAATGGAGAATGTATCAATTTGGAATCACTGAAGATGAGGAAGGAGGAGAAAACTTTTCTGTGTTAGGTAAATAGAAATAATTGTAACCAAGTTGCTTCTCATTACTGAATCTAAGTGGTTCCATTGTAATTGGGTTAGGAGTCTGAGTTTCTGGAGTCAGTAAACTGAGTTCAATCTTCTTTCTTTCTTTTCTTTTTAAATTCATCCATGTTTAAAAGCTTTCTGAATCTCTGCAGGTATTTGCTTTCACAAGCCTTAGTGTCCTCACCTGTAAAACAGACATGAGAGTATAGGGCAGCCCTAAGGATGTAAAGAGATAAAGAACCCAGTGTATATGGTAAGCGCTCAATGGATGGCTAATTCTATTACTATGCCAGCTTTTAATAGACGTCCTGACCTCTCCTGGACCAACCTCTTTTGTCTTCGCCCTAGTTTAGCTCCAAAAATCTTCTAAATCTTCTGAAACTATCTATGGTCTTGTTTCTGCCCTCCTCCCCTTGCTCTCCTCCTTTTTTTTTTTTTTTTTTTTTCTCATCCCTCTTCTTGGAGCTGGTCAGAATGAGTGATGGCCAAATGCCAAACTGTTCTTGAAAGAGTGTGCCTTCCCAGTAGCTGTGTGTCATCTGAAGTCTGGGGTCTGGGCATTCTCCTTCTGTGATTACAGAATAGACAAGGGGAAGTTCCCATTGTGGCTCAACTTGGCTAGTATCCATGAGGATGGGTGTTCGAGCCCCAGCCTTGCTCAGTGGGTTTAGGATCTGGCATTGCCATAAGCTGTGGCATAGGTTGCAGACGAAGCTCCGATTCAGCCCTTAGCCTGGGGACTTCCACATGCCACAGGTGCAGCCCTAAAAAGAAAAAAAAAAAAAAGACAAAGGGAGTGCCTGTCTTGCTGCCCCTCTCTCCCACGTCCTCTCCAGGAGGACAGTCAGGGCTGCAGCATCAGCAGGGTCATGTCTGGTGCTTGGCATGCAGCTGCAGCGATTAGAAGTGAAAAAGCTCTGTCTGATTTTTTGAGAAGGGCAACTAACTGCCTGAATGACTCCTGACCTGTGATGTGCTGGCAGGGGAGGTGTTCTCCCACATAAAGCTCAAACTGCCACTGGAACTGCCCTGCTCCCATCTCTGCTTATGAAGTCTTCTTCCCATTCTTCAACATCCATTTCAAATATCAATTCCTCATCAGGCCTTCCTTGGCCTCTTCTCTGGGCTGCCTTTGCCTCTCAGCTCAGAGCACGTGTTTATAGCAGAGCCTTGCGCCTCTAAGTACCCTTGGCCAATCTGGTAAAGTAGTCCAGGCCCTCCTCATGGAAAGGGACTCCTTAAAGAATGCTTGTCGTTCATAGGATGACCCTAAACAATTTATTTTAATTTATGTGTATCTTGGCTTGATAATCATCCTCTATTTCGAATTCACTCTATCCCTGATTCTTAAATTGTCTAATGAACTTGAGAGCCCCTGTTCTGATTCTGACCATGGGGGATGTTGGTCACAAGTGAAGGACACAAAGGAGAGAGATCACAGGGCAATTTTAATAGGTGGGTGTTACCTTCACTCATTTGTATCATAGTCACAGTTTTTTTTTTTTTATTTCCCCAATACATTATTTTTTTCTACTGTACAGCATGGTGATCCAGTTGTATATATATGTATACATTCTTTTTTTCTCACATTATCATGCCCCATCTTAAGTGATCAGACATAGTTCCCAGTGCTACTCAGTAGGATCTCATTGTTGTATTTATTGATCTTATTTCTCTCCTCTAAGCAAGGTTCCAGGAACTTGTTTTTCTAAAATCAGGCTTTGAACTCTGCAAGGTGCTCAAATGGTTAATAACATAAAAATTATGGGTGAATTGATGTAGCAGTCTAGAAAGATGGTATGAATCCAGTCTTTTCTATGTGTGTGCTGCTCACCCCAAGAGAGAAAGACAGAAAGAAGAAATAGGAAAGACACTATGACAGCAAGCTTAGTCCTAGATTTCATTTTGAAAGTTTTCTTCACTTCTTTTGTACTTTCCCTTCCCGTATGAAGTCAAGATTCAAAACCAGATGATCAACTTCAGCTTCAAGATGGATTTCTAAGAATTATTCCCCTATTCAGACCTACTGCAATCAAAATATCACATTGTCATTTATAAACTAGTATGACTTTTTGCAGATTTTATGCTTTGCAGAGACATTCGTGTTTTAATCTTTTTCCATTAACAGATTTAAGTTCCTGCTATGTACTGATATTGGGCATTACTTGGGGATTGGAGAATATTCAGTGTTGTGTAACCATAGTTCCCCAATCTGGCTGACCCACCAGAGTCAAAAAGAGCTGCTATTCCTGAGCCCATTACTAGAGTTCTGAGTCAGGATAGTTGGTGGATCAGGTGCTAGGAATACATATCTTTAAAATAAATCTTCCCAAATGGGGCTCATGGACACTGGGATTCAAAAGTTGGTCTTGCCCACTAGGCATAAGAAAACACAATCAACACTTTTAGTTATGTTATGAAATATATAATTTTATGTTTAAAGCACTTTATGAGTTGTACAACATTTTATGCAATGCTCTTATATCCCTATCTTTCCTGTAAGGTCGGTAAAGCAATTGTTTTTCTTCTATTTTTTAAGTGGATATGGAGGCAAAGACATCAACTGACTTGCCTAGAAACCCCAAGTTCTGACCAAGCCCAGATTCAAACACTGTGTATCCCATGCCTTTACTCAACAAACAAATTCCATGCCTCCAAGGAATTTGTTCATGGTGAGAAACAACTGGCTTGGACAGCAGAGAGAATCGGAGTGCATCGAAAAGTAAAATGACACCAATGATCCAAAGACCCATCAGTACAGCAGGTGTTTTCCGGATAAAAATCTAATCAAAGCAAAAAGAGCAGAGCGTTTTCCTCCTCTTCTTTAGGTAGTCCAATGTGTGTGGTTTCACTTTTATCTATCTTGGGGTTCCTGAGATTGCACACATGTTTGCTGGTGGGATTAGCCAAATTTTGTTTGGTTTGTTTTCATTTTCTTTTAGGAAGCTGAAGGAAAGTCTATGACTATCCTGTCTTTCCACCCCATCTGTAGCTAATAGGCTCTCTCTCAAGGCTGCTTTTGCTCAGCTTCAGCTATTTTTTTTTATAGCTCAGCCCTTTATGTCAGTCCCTGGGGACCCCCTTTAAGGCATAAGATAATAGGCATAAGACGGAGGACTTGAAGGTGTCCAGTGTACGTTTTCATAAGGTTTTGTAAAATGAGAGGCATGGGCATAGCCATTTTCACAGAATAGAAAAAGAGATCTACATGGGATTAGAGCAGATATATAGGATTAGAAAAATAAATCTAAATAGGATTGAGGAAGAAGGCAGACTTCCTATGAGAACTTTAAAGCTATGTGGTTCTCAAGTCCTGTGGATGTGACAAGGTTCTTGTAGAATAAAGTGCATGTATTTGAGGCTCTTCATTCATTGGACACTGCTCAACCTCCCCACCCCCACCCCCCACCCCTGGCTCACACCTCCTGCCCCAGGCCTATCAGACTACTCGTGATTCTTACAACAGTCTTACTTTCCTATCGGCCTCTGCCTTGGCTCACAGTGCCCATTGTGATGAAGGTAAAAATCATCTGTTCAGGAGTTCCCATCGTGGCTCAGTGGTTAATGAATCAGACTAGGAACCATGAGGTTGCAGGTTCGATCCCTGGCCTTGCTCAGTGGGTTAAGGATCTTGCGTTGCCGTGAGCTGTGGTGTAGGTCACAGACGAACCTCGGATCCTGCATTGCTGTGGCTGTGGTGTAGGCTGGTGGCTACAGCTCTGCTTGGACCCCTAGCCTGGGAACCTCCATGTGCCACGGGTGTGGCCCTTGAAAAGGCAAAAAGACCAAAAAAAAAATCATCTGTTCATCATGCTCCCAGGACATCCTTCCCTGATGTTAGGACACCTGTTCAAAACTGGGTGCAAGTGCTGTTGCTTCCTACAAGCCTTTTTTGGGCACCCCTCTAGCCCAAATAAAAGTGGCCGTTCTCTCCTCTTCCCCCTCTTAGTAGATGCTGCCCTTGCCCTTGCAGTTGTTCTCACCAGGAGTTTTGATCCTCTCTGTTTCTCAGACACCCCCTCCGATCAACCAACTATCCTATTGTCTCTACGGTCTGAATATATCCCTGATACAGTCGCTCCTTGGCATCTCCATAGCTTTCACTCTGGTCTAACCACAGTCTACCTGCAGATGATTTATTTTACTAGCCTCCTAATTATGTCCTCTGTTTTCATCTTAGCCCCATTTCTACCTAATCCCTATGTGACAGTGAGGGTGATCCTTTTAAAATGTAAAGTGGATCATGTCTCAAGTCTTTAATACTTTTGAATGGTTTTCCATCTCACTCAGAGAAAGAGCCAAACTCCTAACTGTGCCTACAAGGCCCTATGTAACCTAGAGCCCCCTCATCTCTTTAACTTCCTCTTCTACCTTTCTTCACCAGATTAGGGTCTCCTGTACCTTCAAGCATGCTCCTGCCTCAGGATCTTTGCACCTACTTTGCTTTTGCCTGGAACTACCATCCCCAGTAACCACATAGTATGTTCCCTTGCTTCCTTTAGGCCTTTGCTCAGAGAGCACTTAGCCAGAGAGGCCTCTCTTGAGCATACCACGTAAAACAGCAACCACTACCTCAAACTCCCCTCCACTTAAATCTGTTTTTTCTTATGCCTAGCATTTCTCTCCACCTGATGTAAGATATATTATTTATTTGTACATGGTCTATCTTCCATATATAGCAAGAATTTTTTTGTTACTTTGTCTCAACAGTAGGTATAGTACTTGCCATAGTCTTTTTTCTTTTCTTTTCTTTTCTTTTTTTTTTTTTTTGGTCATGACCACAAAATGCAGAAATTCGCAGGCCAGAGATTGAACCCACAGTCACCAATCTATAGCAGTGACAATGCCAGACCCTTAACCTGCTGTGCCACCAGGGAACTCTGGGACAGTCTTTTGATCTCCCAATCATGATCTGGAGAAAAGCCATCATAGAAACTGGAGCTTAAAAAAATATATGGAAGGGAGTTCCCATTGTGCCTCAGAAGATTACGAACCCGACTAGTATCCATGAGGATGTGGGTTTGACCTCTGACCTCACTCAGTGGGTTAAGGATCTGGCATTGCTGTGAGCTGTGGTGTAGGTCACAGATTCTGCTTGGATTCCAAGTTGTTGTGGCTGTGATGTAGGCTGGCAGCTGCAGCCCTGATTTCACACTTAGCCTGGAAACTTCCATATGCCACAGGTGCACCCCTAAAAAGAAAAAAAAAGTGTATTGAAAAAAATTAGAGAAATTTTATTTCACAATCTTTTTCTTGACACAATTACTTGTTTTATTAGTGGGCAAAAACTCAAGGCCTGCTCACTGTACTGAAATGCTCTAAGATGTAAGAGTAAATAATGAAATTTCCCTTCTTTAGGCTAATAAAGCCCAAGCTGCTTAAATTGCCAGTTTGTTCATTTAGGGCAGTATAGTATAGTGGTTTAAGGGTCAAGGCTCTGGAGTCAGGCTGTTTATTTTTAAATTCTAGCTTGACCATTTACTAATTGTGTGACCTTGGAAAAGTACTTACCACCTCTGGTCCCTGTATATAAATGGGGATAATAATATATCACTTAATCCTATTACAGAGAGGATTTAATGACCTATATCCATACAACTCTTAAGAGAGTGCCTTGTAAATAGGAGAGTCTTAATCTTAGCCATTGTTATTGCTATTATCCCAGAATATAGTTTTTATTACTTTAATTGCACATAATAACTGTCACAAGTTATTTCCTGCAAGGTCCTGCCAGTCTTGACTCAAAGAATAAATAAAGGCTATTCTGATTAACATTTATTTCTATAAAAGTATTTCACGTATTAGGATCAATACATTTTCTTTCATTTAAAATGCTTTGCCGGGCATATCCTCAGCTCAGCCTAAGTCAAGCTATTCTACATTCTTCATTAGAAAACTCCAAGTTAGTGGAGTTCCATTTGGTGTTCCTTCCTAAAGACCAAGGAATGATTATCTGAGTAGCAACCTGGCATCAGATGTAAGTTTGGTCCTGACATAGTTAACACTTTACTATTAAAAAAGGAAGATGGGAGACTTTTACCCAAATTCACTTTAGCGAATGATGGAAAGACAGAGGATGTTCATTAGAGACAAGCCAGTAGATTATAATTTGGCTAATCCTGGAGTTCCTGTTGTGGCTCAGCTGTAACAAACCCGACTAGTGTCCATGAGGAGATGGGTTCCATCCCTGGCCTCACTCAGTGGGCTAAGGATCTGGCATTGCCATGAGCTGTGGTGTAGGTCACAGATGGCACTTGGATTAGGTGTTGCTGTGGTCCAGGCTGGCAGTTGCAGCTCCAATTCGACTCCTAGCCTGGGAACTTCCATATGTCGCAGGTATGGCCCTAAAAGGACAAAAATAATAATATTAATAAAAATAATTTGGTTAATCCTTTTGTATTGTAATCGAATTTGCCTCACAAAGCAGCCTGCACACCACCTGAGGGCCCACATGAGCTCACAAGAGACAACCACTCATTCTGTATGTGTAGGATGCTTGTAAGAGATGAACCGGGACCCTGTGACCAGTGCATATCTTGAAAAGGTGGCAGAAATCCCACTAATTGATGTCTTCCTAGAAAGGAGGCCAGGTCACCAACTACTTTGCCACCAGGAGAATTATATGAAGAGAAAAAGAGAAACATTGACGTATAGCTCGGAGAGGAGGAGGATAGATTCAGAATTTCACACCACAGAAAGGAGAAGGGACCACCTACTTGGTGGTGACAATAGGACTGAATCTGTGTCTCTCCGAGTCCATTCACTGGTCCTTCCAGTAGGGCAGCTAAAGGAGCTTGTGAGTTATCTAGAAATCTGGAGGAAGATCATCGTGATTCTAAAACCACGTGATCCTCTCAATAGATGCAGAAAAAGCTTTGCACAAAATCCAACACCCATTTCTGATAAAAACCCTCCAGAAAGGGAGCATAGACAGACTGATCTCAACATAATAAAGACCCTATGTGACAAACCCACAGCCCATATCACTTTCAATGATGAAAAGCTGAAAGAATTCCCACCAAGATCAGGAGCAAAACAAGGATGTCACTCTCACCACTCCTATTCAGTATAGTTTTGGAAGTCCTAGCCATGGCAATCAGAGAAGAAAAAGAAATAAAAGACATCCAAATTGGAAAAGAAGAAGTAAAACTATCACTGTTTGCAGATGACATGATTCTATACCTAGAAAATCCTAAAGACACTGCCTAAAAGGGCTCATAAATTCTGAATGAGAGTAAGTGGACCAGAAGTAATAGGAGGGATAGGATAAAACACCAGTTATTGTGTAATATTGCCTTTGAAAACAAACGGCTTTGCTGGGAGGTATTTTTTCTCAGGGGAAGTGGCCAGATGAGCTGGCGAGTGAAGCTAGAAGGACTTTGCTGTCCAGCAGCCCTGGCGGGGATACTTTGTATGAAAACGGGTCAGGTCCCAGGCCTACAGATATGAATGGAGAGGCATTGTTCTCTTGGAGATCTGGGGAAAGGCAGTGACCTCTAAGGTTTTGATTAAATGAGAGGAAAACACACTTCACAGACTAAGCATGTTTGCTTTTTTTTTTTTCCCCCTTAAAAAGGGATTTGCCTATTTATGTCAGTGGAAAAGCAGTTAACTCTTTTCAGTCAAAAACATAGGAAGCAATTAGAGTTATTTCTGCATAAAATAGGCTAAAAAGTGATCCACCTCAGATAACCCAAGATTATGTTAAAATAAGTTAGCCCTCAAATCTCATTCCTAAAGCCTCGGGTCTTTGTTTACCTTAAAAGAGTGATAACCGCTTACACTATGCTAGAAAAATGAGTATTAACCTATAGGTACATATTAAAGTAAGCCCAACTTAAACTCAGATTTATGAAAAATATAGATTAGCGATTTTATTTTATATATAGTTATAAAATTCTTTAATGTATCAAATCTCTGATGTGGTTAACGTCAACTGATTTATAAATATGTGAATTATGCATGGCTTTTTACACCCTGCCTAAAAAACCTTTTTCAAGGAGAGGGTGAGACAGATATGCCTATAGGTATTTCACATTGTATATAGTTTCTCAAATAAAATACCCTGCTGTCATGGTATGCCAGAAAACTCTTAAGTTATTTGGATGAGACTTGAAGGTAGGTTTGTGTAAGAGATGAGCCATCAGCTCAAGAAAGTAGCAGAAAAGTTGGGAGTATTCTCAACAGTTGGTCCACCAACTGCTTGCACTTGCATCCCCTAAACTGGTTATTATAAATTCAGATTAACCTTGTTCTGCTGAATCTCGGGGAGTGGACCCCGGTAACTTCCTTGAAAGAGTTCCTGAGTTTGTTCTGATGCACCCTTGAGTGTGCCAACCACTGGGACTGACTATTCACTTAGAGGCTGGGTTTCACCTTTGCAGGAATGGATGAGCCTGATTAAAAAATCCAAGCTCCTCAGTCTGTGATTAAATACTTAGAAGCATAATTCTCTGAGCTCAAATACCCTTTCATTCACTAAACCAAAGAGGACGCTCTATGCCTTTTCAGCTGCATATTGTCTTACATCCTTGCTTAAGACCTCCTATTTCCCACCAAGCAGAGGTTAGTGGTGTCTTTCTTCTGCATATTCCTTTGTCACATGGTGTTACCTTTGTTCATATGGCTAGCTCCTCTCAGCCCCACTATGAGCCCCATGAAAGAAGAAAAATTATTGCTAGATCATCTTTTCTTATCAGTAACTAAAGAGAGATGGAATCACTGTGTACGTATGTGTCCCCTTGAAGCATGTGGTGGAATAGTAAAGTAATATGCAAGTCTGATTGCTCACACCCCAGGTTGCCCCAACTCACTCTACAGCCTCTTAAAAGGCACTTACGTTCTCTCTCCTTCGGTGCCTTCACCTGCCAAATGTGCAAATGTCAGAACCTCCCCCACCTCGCTGACCTCTTGACAAGAAAGGGGGGGAATGAGGTTTCAATCTTCTACAAAGGACATATTTATTAACATGTAGGATGACTGGTCGATATGTAAGGTCAAGTGATCCAAGTTTGAGACAGAGTCAATCTAATAATATATGATTTTTACCAAAAAAGAAAAGAAATAAGAATTCATTGAAAAGAGTTATTTTTTTCACTTTTTAAGTGGACATTCTTTCCTATATTTTCCATTTCACTTTAGGTCTCTGATCTAGAAAGCTTGAAGTGAAGTTAACATTCTCATTCTTCATTCTTACCTCCCTTTTGATTTCACATTTAATCTGTGTTTTATTCTTTGCAGACCATTAGCAATAGATTTGGTTGGTAAGCAACCAAAACACGGTTATTAATAAACGTTCTATAATTTGCAAAATAAAGGTATTCTAGTGTCTCCTTGTCTCCTAGGTTCTGTTACTTAAAAGAGTAAAATGGGTAGAAATGTGATTAAAAAAAGAAAAAATGCTCCCACCTAACACAAGAAACAGAAGTGGAACCCTGTTTAAAACCCAACAATAAAACACGGTCCTGCTTTAGTCAGTAGGAAATCATGCCTTACATTCTATTTACCATCTAAATATGCTATCATGAGTTTTCATCACTTGGAGTCCTAATACCTACATGGTGATGAGGATAAAGAGAAGGTGAAGGGTTCAGAGATTTCTCATGACTGGAAGGAAACAGTGAATTTATTTAGTGGCTGCTGAAGAGGCTAAGACATGCCTATTTTAGGCTTTGTTTTCTTAAATCATTTGGGCACAAAAATTTCCTCTGTCATTAACCCCAGTTTCACTTATTAAAATAGAACATAACAAATTCTCTAAACATTAATTGAAAAGGTCAGGAGTCCTTAAAGCAAATTCAAACTGTTGGCCTTTTTAGCCCATGAATTTTACAAAGAGCTCTTTAGCTAATGATGGGAATTTATGTCTCCCCACCGTTTAGTCAATTTGAATATAGTGATGAAAATTCAGACACCCTTGGAAATCACTCTTTTGATGTCTAATGACCCTGTGCCTTGAAGACTCAACAAGCGAGGGTGTTTGACAACATAGTTCTAAAATGTTATCTATAAGTATCTATAAGTAGAGACTTTTTAAAGAGACTCATCTTCAGAAGTCATGGAAATAGTGGGTTATTTATATCTCTCTAGATATAAAAAATCCACATCTCCTTCTGAATATCAAGTACTGGCCTCCTCAGTCCTTCCGGCCTGACCCAAATCTCATCTAATCTATAAAACTGTTTTCTAATGTCTGGGCAATAATGATTTCTGTTGTGGTTATAGACAGAAACATCCAATTTGCCACAGGATGATATAATGAGGTGTATTCTCTTTTGGTTTCCTGTGTGTTTCTCCTCTCCCATCGAGTTCTTAAATTTCTTAGGGTCAGAGATTTGATTAAGATCTCAAGAGACCCTAGGTACAGACAAAAATGTTGGCATCCCCCCCTTTACCACATCTAATTCAAAATAAAATGGTATTGTTAGGTCAAATAAGAATAGGAAAATCTATCAAATTTCAAAAATTTTTATATTTATTTTGGGAAATGTTCCTCTTTAATTTTTTTCCTGTTTTTGGTGCCCTAAGCAAGTGCATAGATGGTCTTTTGGGTAATCCTAATCTGTTTGAAGATAAAAACAAACATTATCCTCTTTGTGTGTTCCTAAGAATAATTGGATTCTGTCAATGTCTATTAATTTGATTAACAGAGTCCTGGAGTAAATCTCTATAAAACTGGAGGACACATTAGAGAATAATTTTCTTCTGAGCTCTTTGTTTTAAGTGTGTGTTCTGTATATCTGAATTTAAAAAAAAATAAGGGAAACATTCTCTTTCTGTAGCTCAGATGTCCTTCTTTTCAAACTGTCTCAACAGAAAAATCTGCAGTCATCAGTTCTTCTACATCAGTGAGCAATGGAAAATTTGCTAATTATTTGTTAGGCATGATGAAGACATTTTAATATCAGGCACCTACTGTGAACTTGAAATCTTCATGGATTTTTCTCTAAGGTTGAGCCCTGACTACACTATTCCAGGAGGGAGAAGAGGGCTTGGACCCTTCTCCCTATCCTGCATCCTCACTCCGCATCTGGATTTAGTGCCAAAGTCTGAAGCATCTTATCAGGTCACTTCCCTGACCAGGCTACCTCTTCCTTTCAAGGAATCTGGATGCTTACTTATTGATCCTGTGATTCTTAGGCTCAAAATAAGCTTGTGAAAATGATCATGTCTAGGAGTTGGACACATTCTCCTTGACCTCCGTGTTGATAAAGTTCTTCCCTTTGCCAATTATGTTTACTTTCTTCCTTCTTATAGACTCAATTTTTTCGAGATGTTTTAGGTTTGCAGCAAAATTGAGTGGAAAGCATAAAGAATTCCCATATCCTCCCAGCCCCCACACGTGTATAGTCTCCCTCGTTATCACCATCTCCCACCAGAGTGGTACATTTGTTGTAACAGATGAACCTACATTGACATGTCATCAGCCAGAGTCATAGTTTACACGATGGGTAACACTTAATGATGTAGGTTCTATGAATTGAGATGGATGTATAATGACATGTCTTCACCGTTGTAGTATCACATAGAACAGTTCCACTGCCCTAAAATTCCTCTGCGTTCAGTCTATTCATTCCTCTCTCTCCTGTGAAGCTTGGCAACCATTCATCTTTTTATTATCTCCTTAGTTTTGACTTTTCCAGAATGTCATATAGTTGGAATCATATAGTCTGTAGCATTTTCAGATTGGCTGCTTTCACTTGATAACAGGCATTTACATTTCCCCTACATCTTCACAACTTGATAGCTCATTTCATTTGAGCACTGAATACTATTCCCTTATCTGGAAGTATCACAGTTTATTTATCCATATACTTCCTAAAGGACACCTTGATTGTTTCCAAGTTTTGGCAATTATGAATCAAACTGCTAAAAATTTCTGTGTACAGGTTCTTGTGTGGCCCTAAGTGTTCCATTCCTTTGCATAAATATGAAGAGCTCGATTGCTAGATTGTAGGGTAAGAGTACACTTGGTTTTATAAGAAACTGCCAAACTGTCTTCCAAGTGGCTTTACCATTTTGCACTCTCACCAGCCATGGGTAAGAGTTTCTCTTGCTCCACAATGCTATTCAATTTTCACATGGGTTGGTGGAGTGACTTGGCTTGTAGCACTTACTACTGTCAATGGCTGATTAAGCACAGGGTTCCCTTATACGACTATACTCTAGCCATTTGGGAAAATGGAATATTGGTGTGAGCTCTCAAGCACAATGAATTCCACTTGAGGTCAAAAACAGACCTGAGAGAGACCCAGTTCTCTTCCTCAGTTGCTATGCAACTTGCCGAATAGTTTTTCTTAATCTCCTATGTATTTTGGTTTCCTATTCCAAAGGAGAAGAGATACCAACGTATTTTAAAGCATATTTACCTAATAATATCCCTAAAGAATAAAACAAATATTCTGATAAGCTTTGCAAGTTTCTTAATGATTGATATCATGAGAAATGAAATTAAAGAATCTTATTCATGGTTACCTAATGACAAGAATGTGTTTTTCTTCTTCACAACTTAAAGTAAGGAAGTGCAATGTGCATATAAATTTAGAAATTTAAAAATACTTCTCTATCTATCAAACCTAGAAGTGAGAACGAAGAGTATTCGTGGGATGGTCTAATGGGAATAAACAACATATGTGAAAGAAAAAAAAATTGAAATGATTTTTTTTTTTTTTTTGCTTAATGTAAAGGTTTGTACCCGTTAAACTCCTCTAAGACTTATCTAGTTCTCAAAATTATTTTTTTCTATTCCCTTGCAGTTCTCATGGGGAAACTGTCCCAATCTATTAGGCCTGTTACTAAGATAAAATTTCTCAACCTGGAGGTACTAAAAAAAAAAAGCAACTTTTTTTCAGTAATTCTATATTTGTGATGAGATCTATGTTGTAGTGTATTAGGGTGATGAAGTGTGTGGCTTAGGAAGGTGCACTCAAGATTAAGCAAACTGGCTTCAGAAAACTCAATTGAGTCTCCATGTCCACCATCTGGTCCTTAACCTTGGGATCCAGGCACTTGATTTTTATCAGAGATGAGCAGGCTCTAGGAATGTGGGAGCAATCATGCTGTGGTCCAGACTCACCAGAGATGTGTGTATATATAAATATAGTCTTTTTAGGGCCACACCCACAGCATATGGAAGTTCCAGGGCTAGGCGTCAAATCAGAGCTGCAGCTGCCAGCCTACACCACAACCAGAGCAACATGGGATCCAAGCCATGTCTGCAACCTACACTGCAGCTCATGGCAACGTTGGATCCTTAACCCACCGAGCCACGCCAAGTATCGAACCCGCATCCTCACAGACACAATGTTGGGTTACTAACTCATTAAGCCACAAGGAGAACTCCCAGAGGTGTGTATATTAAACATACCTCTAGTGTATTAACTTATAATTAGAAAGAGAAAGCCAAGGGGCAGAGAAGGCAGTAGAGACAGACACCAACGGTTTCCTTTTCCTGGCTGGGGTGGTTATCATGCTTCTCTAAGCTTCAGTCCTTTCTGTGAGTGAGGATGATAATAGGACCCAACTTCACAAGACTGTGTGAGAATCATGAGATGAGGTATATAAAATGCATTAGCACTCTGCTTGTCACTTAACCAAACACTAAAATATTAGGGGAAGAAGAAATTTCCAGCTGCTTTGGTCAGTGCTTTCTCTCTAGGAATAGAGTATTCTCTCTCAGAAAGAGCTATTTCATTGATGTATGTAGAGTGGGAAGAAAAGGGAATTGGGAGATTGTAATAAAGGAGTTCCTGGCTTGAGCCATCCTTTCCCACCACAGAGATGAACTTTCCAATGACATCCTGCTTGCTGGGAGCTCCTTGCTTGAACAACGTTAGAGATACACATATTGTGTGATTTTTCTATACTTCATGCTGGTCGTTGACCTTTCAGTTGACACAGGCTTTCTTTAGTTCTAACTGGTGAGAAACAGCTGGCACAGGTGTGGCGATGTCTCCACCAATACCAGGGGACAGATATCAGGAACCATCTAGGTTCTGTTCTTGCTGAGCCTGGGCTCAATCTCTGAATTCTCATCACTGCTCTCCAGGCAGCTACTACCAATAGCTCATAATTTTTACTGGAAGTGTGATGTATTTGCCACCCTGTGGATGGGCCCCAATGAAGTCATCAGTTCTTGCTTTTATCTTAAACTATTTCTCATCACCAAGTGCTGTTTCCATTAATCAGATTTTCACCATGTTATGGGTCTTGGGATAACCTCCAAATATTTTCCACAATCTCACAAAATATGAGGGAATAAAGATTAAAGTTGTACTGGTAAACTCCTGAGTTTCTTTGTCAGATATCATGCATGAGAGAGAATTTGTACTTGTGGCATTCCATTCACTGGCTTTCTTAACCTATTCATAAATTTTATAAGGACGAATGATTCTATGGAATCTATATTGTAGAATACTACTTGGTAACATAAAGAACGAACTACTGGAGTTCCCATCGTGGTGCAGCAGAAACAAATCCAGCTAGGAACCATGAGGTTGCAGGTTCGATCCCTGGCCTTACTCAGTGGGTTAAGAATCTGGCGTTGCTGTGATCTGAGGTGTAGGTCGCAGATGCAGCTCAGATCCTGCGTTGCTGTGGCTGTGGTGTAGGCTGGTAGCTATAGCTCTGATTCAACCCCTATCCTGGGAACCTCCATATGCAGTGAGTGCAGCCCTAAAAAGCCAAAAAAAAAAAAAAAAAGAAAGAAAAAAAGAACGAATTACTGACACATACAACAGCCTGTGCAAGTCTCAGGGGAATTATGCTGTGTTGAAAAAAAGTAATCCCAGAAGGTAATACATTGTATGATTCCATTTATATAACATTCTTGACATGACAAAATTATAGAGAAGGAAAAAGATGAGTAATTCCTAGGGATTAGGGAGAGGGGAGAGAGGGAGGTGGCTGTGGTTATTAAAGAAGAAAAGTGGTTCTCAGAGAAACCAAACCTGCATCAGCCTTGGTCTTGAACTTCTAGCCTTCAGAACTGTGAGAAAATAAATTTCTATTGTTTAAGTTTTTAAAAAAAGTAGTTTGGAGTTCCCGTTGTGGATCAATGATAATGAACCCGACTAGTATCCATGAAGATGCAGGTTTGATCCCTAGCTTCGCTCAGTGGGTTAAGGATCCTGTGTTGCTGTGAGCTGTGTGAGGTCACAGACATAGCTCAGATCTGGAGTTGCTGGGACCCTTAGCCTGAGAACTTCCATATGCTGTGGGTGTGGCCCTGAAAAGCAAAAAGAAAAAAAAAAAATGTAGTTTAAGGGGTCCTTATAATAGGTCCTTTTACTGTAGCTTGACTGTAGTGGCAATCACAAGAATCTACATATGTTAGTTCCGTCTTAAAACACACAAACTCACACAAGAGACCATATTTTTTTTTTTTTTTTTTTTGGTCTTTTGTCTTTTTTGTTGTTGTTTTTGTTGCTATTTCTTGGGCCGCTCCCGCGGCACATGGAGGTTCCCAGGCTAGGGGTCGATTCGGAGCTGTAGCCACCGGCCTACGCCAGAGCCACAGCAACGCGGGATCCGAGCTGCGTCTGCAACCTACACCACAGCTCACGGCAGTGCCGGATCCTTAACCCACTGAGCGAGGCCAGGGATCGAACCGGCAACCTCATGGTTCCTAGTCGGATTCATTAACCACTGCGCCACGACGGGAACTCCACAACAGACCATATTCATGGAAGTCTGGTGATATCTGACTAATTCGGTGGATTTTATCAAATGTCAGTTTCCTGGTTTTGACCTTGTACTAGAATCATACAAGACTTAGCACTGCAGTGGGAAACTGGGTGAAGTGTATATATCTTTTTTTTTTTTTTGCTTTTTAGGGCTGCACCAGTGGCATATGGAAGTTCCCAGGTTAGGGGTTGAATTGGAGCCATAGCTGCCGGCCTACACCACAGCAATGCTGAATCCGAGCCATGTCTGCAAGCTTCACCACAGCTCACGGCAACGCCTGATCCTTAACCCACTGAGCAAGGCCAGGGATCAAACCCACAACCTCGTGGTTCCTAGTAGGATTCATTTCTACTGCACCGCAATGGGAACTCCTCTTTCTTATTTCTTACAACTGCATGTGAATCTACCATTATCTCAAAAGATTTTTAAAAGATCTGCGATGAGCATTTTGGGAATTGCAACTGCATTTTATAGTAATTAAGTAGCAAATAAAGAGATTTATTCCTAAAGAACAGGAGCTGAGAATGATGCTCAAGTGTTTTCAATCCTCAGGTGGCATGGTAGTGTTCTTAGTATTTCCTAATATTATTATAATGTTGCTAACTTTGGGGACTATGCTCAAAGATATATTTGCTCCCTTGCCTGACCTGAGTTATCTACATTAGAGCAAAAAGCTATTGACCTAACAATCTGTCAACCTGAGAACTTTATTTAGTATCTGATGAGAGAGAATACTGGTTTATAATTAGGAGTTTTCTTTTTTTCTTTCTTCCTTTCTTCTTTCCTTCCTTCCTTTCTTCTTTCTTTCTTTTTCTTTTTGTCATGCCTGAGGCAGTGGAAGAGTGGAAGTTCCTAGGGCTAGAGATCAAACCTGTGTCACAGCAGTGATCAGAGCCACAGCAGTGACATGTCCAAGCCCTTAATCACTAGGCCACCAGAGAGTTCTATTTTCTGTTTTTAATATAAAACAGTAAAATAAGTAAGCAAAAATGAGATTTTCTTTCCCTTAAAAACATGAAGGGCGAGTGTCCTGGATTTCTATATATTGCAGACAGAAATGGCAACCATACAGCATGTATGCTGCCAGACTCTGCTCCTGAGTCTATGGCAGACATGACTGGTGAATCATGGCACTTCATTTTGTGAAGAGCCTGGATTTTTCCTCATAATCCTTCTTAACAGAACATTTCAGAGGGATGTTAACAGTCAATTGCCATTGACACAAGATGGAGCCCCAGAGTCAGCATTTATGTGCTATTTTTCCTTCCCACAGTATGGAATTTTTTCTAGTGTTTCTAGTGTTTTCTAGTATTTCTGTCCATGCCAAATAAAAAAAGAATTTTATGCATTAACATTTTATTTCCTCTCCCAGGTTCACCTCATTTAAGCATGATTCCCATGCTTGTTGAAGTGCCTTTATTGTTCATAAATAAATACTCCCCAAATTAAGTGTTTCTGCATTTAAATGCAACATTCCTTGAAAAGTCATGCCATATGTAGCTGGTAAATTGTGAACAGATTTTATTTAATTCCTTTATAGTTCAAGCAGAAAAAAAATCACAACTGGCTAGTGTAGGGGAAGGTAGGTTGTCTTGGGCATGTGTGTATGTTTTAAGATATTTGCCCCTTTTGCAATGATTAATGTATACCGGCAACCTTCAGTGTCAAAGATTATCAGTTTATAGATGCTGACACTAGTGACTTGTATTGATGGTAAAGGTGCCTTTTAATCCAGGAGAAAAGCGCAAGCAGATAATTTAAATTTATTTCCTTTACATGAACTCTATTTCAGACTAGTTTATGAAAAGTAATAAAAAAATAGCAAATCATAGAATTATTTGCCTGAAGAGAGACTTCATCCAGTCCAGATTTATTCTGAGTACCTACAATGCACTGGGGCCATAGTTCCTAAAATATGTGCCGTTGGGCCCCAGGGTACAGTGGTCCCATGGAAACTTGAACATGTTTTCGAGGGGAACACAATATCTGTCAGATGCTGCATGAGCTTAAGGTACTTCACACTTTCAATCTTAGACCACGCTACATTCCTTCAAATGACTTCATATCTTTTCAAAGCTGGGTTTAGCATAGTTACTATGACAAAAAGCAAGTAAAGCATGAAAATCTACATAGAACAGGAAACGAAGGAGGCAGGGTCCAGCAAGAACGCATATTCCATTAGTAAGTAATTGTGGTCATTTTCAAATATAATAAAATTGATAATTTATTTTGATTTATGTGTCTCTTCCCCTCCCCCATACAGTTACCATGTTGTTAAGGAGGAGGAAAGAAAGAAAGAGAGAGAGAGAGAGGGAGGGAGGGAGGGAGGGAGGAAGGAAGAAAGAAAGGAAGAAAGAAAATAGTAGAAGTTGGTCCCTAATGCCCTTTTTAAAATTACTTTTAATAACACTTAAATTACCAATTTACTCTGAAATGCAGTTTCCAGTTAGGTCCTAGTATATATCCAGCCCAATTATTATTGTCCAATTTAGTGACAGTTGACAATCACAGTTGTCTACCTAAAGGGCAGCAAGATTTTGGAATAAGATCTGTTTGGGGCTTCTCTGCTTAATGAACAGAGCTATTAGGGTATTTCTATTTTGTGAAAATATGACTTAGACATCAAGTGAACTTGGGATCCTCCACCTAGGGCATTGGGAAACATAACTTCATCCGTGTTCTCTCATTTACTCCTCATGAAATCCCGTAAAGTAAGTATGATCAGCCTAATTTTCCACCCCAAATAATTGAGGCTTAATGGAATTTGGCATTCTTGTGCGTCTACACAGCTGGTAAGTGACGGAGGCTGCAGAGCTAAGTGACTTGCCTGAAAATTCGTAGCAAATCAGAAACAAACCTGAAACAAAATCCTGGTGTCCTGATTCCCGTCCCAGGACACTTTTCGCAAAGCCTTGCTTTCTCTCCAAATCCTCACTTGTCTTTTTCCTTCCAAGTTTGGATTTGCATGCTAAAGAAGGGGACTCCTAAATGTATGAATCTTATTTAACTACAGGAAAACTTGTGCTGATTTAATTGCTGCCGCTCTTGATTTTGACTGTGTGAGAAAAACATGTGAGATCTTAACAGCGTGAGCATCCGGGTTAGTTATGAATAAACGCTAACACTGTATTAAAACGACTTTCAGCTCCTGTAACCCAGGAGATCCCGAGGTCTTTCAGAGGAAGGTATCCTCTCCTCGAGTTTCCTGTACCTCAATGGCCGATCCTGTCTTTCAGGGAATTGGACACTTGGGATCTATTTTCAACCTAGTGAGCGCCAATTGAACACTGAGAAGAGTCAGGATTTTCCCATCAGCCTTCACAGAATTGATCTCTGATACCATCTTTCTAGCCCAGAGGGGCAGACGTGATTATAACCTAAGACCCAATGAATGCTAGAACTTTTACAAGATGTGACACGTTGGTTTCTATTGTAACGGGTATTTTAAAACACTGCTTTCCGGAGCTTCGGTGAGCTTTTGCTTTGCTTTTGTTCAATGGCATTTTAACATGCAGCCTTATGAACAGCATGTTAAACAGTCAGTCTTTGTGCCTTTGGGCTCCTTTCAATAAACTTATAGAAATTTAATTTTCTAAAATAGATTCATTACAGAGCTATGTGATTATGACTCATATCTAGACAAAAATTTCTATCTAAGAATTCATCTTCCTTTGATTTGAAGAGCTTTCATTTGTTCAACTATGTATCAAACATATATTCTTTGACAGTCATTCTGCTGGAGATGCAAGGGTGGAGCAAGCCTGAGACCACCTCCTGTAAACGAAAGTCATAAAAATGAAAAGTCATACTTATGAGGGGGCTGCATGATAAGGCATTAATCATACAGTAATAATAATAACCAAAGGCATTCACAAGTTCTGAGGGTTGCAGCAAGGAAAGAGTACCTGCTTCTATCTAGATGATGCTGCCAAGGCAACCTTTACAGAGGAGGTAATGATTGAGTTTTAACCTGAGGCTCGAGTAGGAGTTTTGCTACATGAGCATGTAGCAAAAAGGAATTCAGAGCAGAAAGAAGAGCATGCTCAGAAACCAGGGGGTGAATGGCATATTTTTAGGGAGGGTGCAAGGAGTTGAGTATCACTGGGTTGTGGCGTGGCACAGAAGGGCGGCGGGAGAGAAAGCCAGTGACATGTTGGGATTCCCATGGCGAATGGTGGTGTACACCAAGCCAGAATGGTGTTGTGTGGATTTGAGGGGAAAAGAACTGATGAATTTGAAGTTGGCGGAAGATGTGATCAGATTTGGAGATGTGAAAAATCACTCTGCCCATAGGGTAGAGAAATCTTGGACTAGAAGAGAAGCCATAAACAGATGTTATTCAAGAATCTTGCTGCCCTTTAGAAAGATAACAAGTTCATATGATTATCAACTGTCACTAAATTGGACGGTAACAACTGGGCTGGATATATAGTAGGACCTAACTAGAAACTGTATTTCATAGTAAAATGGTAACAGCAATTTACGTATTATCAAAAGTAATTTTTAAAAGGGCATTATGGACCAACTTTCCCAAGTTGAATTTGCACAAGGCTTCATCTTGTTTAGAATCGTGGCCTGGGAGTTCTCCTGTGGCTCAGCAGGTTAAGGATCCAGCATTGTTCCCTGGCCAGGGAACTTCCACATGTTGCTGGTGTGACAAAAAGAAAAAAAAAAGGAAAAGAAAAAGATAATAATAGAATCAGTGGCTGGTCTCTGCACAACAGGCCTAGTGCTTTCACTAATGCCTGTCTGGAAGGCCACAAGATTTGTGGCAAGTGGAAAGTGCATGTCCATTAGAGCCCGAGTCATGAGCTCGAATACCATCTATCTGTGTCTTTTTTTCATTGAGTTTTTAACTCTCCTAAGCTTTAGTTTTCTCATCTATAAAGGGTCATTAATAACAGATCCTATTTCAGAGAGTGGTAAGAATTATCTGAGATTAATCTTGTATAGAGAACAATGCCTAATGTATAGTAATTGCTCAATAAGAGTTCATCCCCTTCTTACCTTTTACTGCAAACGATGAGAAATCCAGGAACCCCTGCACATTTGCAACCTTCTTTTTGCAGCATTCTTATTCATAGGGCTTCAGAAACATGATCAGTCTTTCAATGTGACAGAGCTGAGAGCTCTTCCTCCTGTGTTGACCTTTCAAATACCAATATCTCCCAGGGTTCAGACTCTTCCCTGACATTCTTCTCAAGAGGCATCACAGCCAAGTGGAAGGAGCTTAGAATTGGAAGTCAGACTTGGATTGGAGTTCTTACACTGGGACCTTGTGCAAGCTCTTTAACCTCTCCAGGCCTTGGGGTTTCCATTTCTCAAATAAGGGCTAATGGCCCATCTCATATGGTTGTCGTAAAGACCAGCAGATACTCATTTCAGAACTGGCTCTCAGCTACCACGATGGTCCAAGCACTACTTATATTCTGACCTTCTTGTCCCTGGGCTTCAGAATGCTATGCCCAGATGCCAACTGGGTATTTCCTTTTGCATATCTCTCTGGCATCTGAAAGTTAACAGGTTTATGAACTCAACTCCCCTGAAATGTATTCTGTTTTTTTTCTTAATTATTCACCAGGACAATACATGGCACCATTATGTATTCTAATTACTAAAATAGAAATCTAAAAGGCTACCCTCTGCCTGCATTCAATGATAAGGTTCTGCCAGTTTTCACTCCCCTGTTGCACCTGTATCGTTGGCATCATTATCTTTCAATTGGACAATTGAAAGTCCCTTCCATTTGGTCTTCAGGTTTCTGGTCTTTGCCCATTCAGTTCCTTCCTCCACTTGGTCACCAGAGTTGTTTTTTTTTTTTTTTAACCAAACAACAGACTGATGATATCACACCCAGCTTAAAACCCTTAAGTGACTCTCCATTGCCTCCAGGATGAGATCCAAACTACTTAACAGATAATGTAAAAACTGTCATGACCTTGACCATTTCTTTCAGCCTTGTTTTCCTGATTTTCTTTACATTCTGGTTGCTCTGAATTGCTCTTCGTCTCCTGTACACATGCCTTTTCTTGCCTCATGTCTTCATTTATGCTGTCCCGTGCCTGGTATGCCCCTTCCAGGTCCTTCTTTCCCTAACTTCTTCTTTTTTTTTTTTTTTTTTTTTTTTTTTTTTTGGTCTTTTTAGGGCTGCACTCATGGCATATGGAGGTTCTCAGGCTAGGGGTCTAATCGGAGCTACAGCTGCCGACCAACCACAGCCACAGCAACACCAGATCCAAGCCACGTCTGTGACCTAAACCGCAGCTCACAGCAAGGCTAGATTCTTAACCCACTGAGCCAGGCGAGGGATCGAACCTGAAACCTCATGGTTCCTAGTCAGATTCATTTCCGCTGAGCCACAACGGGAACTCCTTTCCCTAACTTCTACTGTACTTACTTCCACCTCTGCCACCACCACCACCACCGCCGCTGCCACCCTGCCAAACCTGGATCCTAGGGGAGATGCTGGAGGAACCCCTCTAACATCCCTGTATGCAACACACCGTGACAAGGGTCACGACCTCCTTGCACCTCTCTTGACCTTTCTAAGCCCAGGCAGCAGGGACTGATCCTCACTAGATGCTTCCTGATCTGAACTGTTATATTACCTGTCATTTCCACTGATATTTCCTTGATGTTTTTCCCATTACGTGAAGGAGGGATTATTTAGGATGTATGACCTTTTAAAGCTCTCCTGCAGTACCCAGTGTCCCGCAAATACTACGTGCGTGTGAAGCGTTCTTCACTGGAGACTTTGTGTTGACAATTTGCAGTGATTTAGTGCTCCCACATTTCCCTACCAGTGAAAAAGTCTCCCCAACAGAAACCCAGAGATGGTCTTTGCCCTTCAAGAGCATAAATGCTGGTCTTTCTCAAAAGAAGTAAAAAGTTTCTGCTAAAAGCAGTCTTTGTTCTTCTTTATTGAAACCTCTACAGATTTCCCTTTCCACTATTATTGGCGGGGTTTTTTTTGGGGGGGGGTTGTTTTTTGATCGTGTGTGTGTGTGAGAAAATAGAATTTTAAAATCTATAATTGGAACAAAGCTAAATGACCTAGTCTCGTGTTTTCCAAAAAATGTCTGTCCTGACCCCCACAGTAATAAAAACATGTTCCATTGGACTCAGACTTACACACAGATTAAATGTGGAGTATTTTACAAACAACAACAGCAAAAATCTATTTTTTTTTCCATATGAGAGCCACTCTATTTTCTACTCTGTTTCACTTTTTAAATGCTTGTCAAAACCTGCTATATTGATTTCCTGACCCACTAAAGAGTGATCGCTTGTAGTTTGAAAAATATGGATCCAGTTAAATTCCTGTTCTAATATAGCCTTTCCTTATAATAGTCATATTAATAAAACTATATCTTTCTTTCCTTTTTTTTTGTCTTTTTGCCTTTTCTAGGGCCGCTCCCATGGCATATGGAGGTTCCCAGGCCAGGGGTCCAATCGGAGCTGTAGCCACCAGCCTACGCCAGAGCCACAGCAACGTGGGATCCCAGCCGAGTCTGCAACCCACACCACAGCTCGGCAACGCCAAATCCTCGACCCACTGAGCAAGGCCAGGGATCGAACCCGCAACTTCATGGTTCCTAGTCGGATTCGTTAACCACTGCACCATAAGAGGAACTCCTATATCTTTCATGAATACAGTAAATCTCACCTTCCTGATGCAGTGCCTCAAGCCTACCTGCATTTTTCTTTTGCAATAAACCAAGGAGCTCCTGCTGTCCGGTGAAAACTTGGTAGCTAGCTGAGAATCCAAGGTCTGGAGAAACTGGAGACTGCATCTCAGATCATAGGGATTTTCTGCTAGAATGACTTAAAGTCAAAACTGGGACACGAACCAGGGTCATGGAAACTTGCCATAGGGTTTGAGAGCTCTGAGTTTGCTCATGTGACCTGAGCTACCCAGATACTGAGCTGTGGACTGAGTGCAGCAGAATCACCTGGGAAATACTCTAATGTGTAAATTCCTGGGCCTCAACCCTACGGTTCTAAGCACTGGAGCAAAGACTGGAAACGTGAATGCTGTCAAGTCTGCCTGCGTGACCCACGTGTATGAGCATGACTGGAACTCTGATTTGGGCTTTAGGAACCCTGGATTCTTCCTCTAGAGAGCAGTGGTGTGGTCTGCCTCCCTGTCATGGTTGTGGTGGGGAACAAATGAAAGAGTGCATCTAGGAGCCCTTCCAAACAGCCAAATATCCTCTGGGTGCAAGGCACTCATATAAAAGTCTCCCAGCTTTTCCTGCCACTGTGGAAAATTATCAGTGTCAAATTTATCAATGAATTTTGAAATCCCAGCGTCAACTGCAGTGTTCAGACTGAGCATAACTCATAAATCTAAACTGCCAAAGTGGAGAACAGAGAGCATAAGATTGTCTCCTACTTCGCATGTTCCCTCCTTGCTCACCTTAAAAATGATTCATTATAACAATGTGTTATAAAGATTCTTTTCTTGTAATGTGCTTGAATATCTTGCTCCTGGTAACACCAGAAATTTCCTAGAACTTAAAAAAAAAAAGTTTCACATGAATTTTTAGAAATGTTACCAAATTAAGTCCTAAATTAAAACCAGCCTCTCGGAAATAAAATAACATGATGAGCTGTAGTTATTAACTGTGGGAAACAGTGAGATGTCTACGTATGTACTTGTTTTCTCCCCTTTTACAAACTTATATATCAAAATAAAGATAGAACATTCACCTTATATTTTAATCGCAGGTAGAGCCTGAATGAATCTGTCCTATAAGACATGATAAATTTTAACCTAATGCTATTTGACAATTCTTTGTCTTGGAAAAGGAGGTGGGAATCGAGTGTTCAGTCTTTAAAGTGAAGATATTAAAGATTTTCCAGGCTAATTGCGAAAAACACTTTTAGTTCTTTCATGGTACTTCTCAAGTAAATATTTTTATTTACTGGCATGTGATAAATAATAATATGTAAAATCACACATCCTGTATGGGATTTACATATCTCATACCATACTCTGGGTAAGTGAATTCAGAGTGTCTACGGTTAGTGGCCTGCAAGAGTTAAATTTTCATTGTAAAATGAAAGATGATGTGTACATATATACAATGGAATATTACTTGGCCATGAAGAAGAATGAGATAATGGCATTTGCAGCAAAATGGATGGACCTAGAAACTCTTCTGAACTCAGTTAGACAGTGAAAGGCAAACATCATGTGATATCACTTATATGTGGAATCTTTTTTAAAAAGGATACAAATGAACGAACTTGCAGAACAGAAACAGACTCACAGACTTTGAAAAACTTGCAGTTACCAAAGGGGACAGATGGGTGGAAGGAATAGACTGGCAGTTGAGGATCAGCATGTGCACACTGGGCTATATGGAACAATTGGCCAACGGGAACATGCTGTATAGCACAGAGAACTCTATCCAGGGTTCTGTGATGATATATGTGGGAAAGGAATCTGAAGGAGAATGGATGTGTGTATATGTATGACTGAATCACTTTGTTGTACAGCAGAAATCACCACAACCTTGTAAATCAAATACACTCCCATAACACTTTTAAAAAAGAAAAACAAAAAATAAATAAAATTTAGCAATTAATGTGATTTCAGACATAATAAGGAGATTTGAAAATCTGAAAGTCAGTGACTGAAATTAAAATATCCACTCGTATGGCTTCTAACAGAGCTTTTAAAGTGTGAAGCTATGCAGGTAAAAGAATAAGAAGAACCAGCCACACAGACCTCTTGGTTACCAGAACTTTAAAACACACTGAGAAACCCTTTACTAAAAACTGATATAAATTTTAGGGTAGGAAAACCTAATCTCTTCAGGCAAAATATTTAACATAGGGTCTAGAAAGGAAGGACAGATGAAATGGAAAAAGTAATTGCTTTCCAACTCTCCGCCAATATCTTAATAGTAAAAGTGCCTATGGGGGTATTTCTTTTAAATTTTCTGTAGCTGGATACAATCAACACCTTGCTGCTGGAACCTCAATTGAGCATTGAAATGTGCTGAGGTGGGGAGTTTACTCAGGATCAGAAAGGAATCTGAAAGATATTAACTAAAATTTTTGTCTTCCTCCCTTTTATTTCATTCCAACAAGAGAATCACAACACAGTGCTATGAGTCAAGCAGCACTTTATAGTTTGTGAGTCCCCATCACACATGTTGTCCTATTTGTCCTTCATGGAAACCTGATGTGATACATAGAGTTTGCCCTGATAAACTCTCTCTAAGGTAACCTAAATGTGATGAGATTTCTGAGAAGGGCAAGCGCTGCGGGAAGAAGCCACTTTTCTCCAGATCAGAGAAGCTACTAGGACTCCAAAGCTTACTCCTTGGATTTATTCCCAGGGTTCTGAATTTCATCTCACAAGGTAGCAGAACAGTCTGGGCAAGAAAACCACTAAAGTACAGAAACAGAAAGATTCTGGTGTGATGACTGAAGAAGAAGCCTACGTTTCTCTCTTGGAGGTTTCAGACCATGAGCTTTCTCCATGGAGGAACAGAACAGAGTGCTAGATGGGACTGTATGAAATTACCCAAATCATCAAAATGGTCAAATATGGACAATTTTATACAGGAAAACTTAAAAAGAAAATTATTTTCTATACTATTGGTATAAATCTGCAAAGTCTGAGTCTCGCTCTACCACTGCTTTGTTACGTGATCTTGACCAAGTCCATTTAACTTTCCCTGAACTGTAACAAAATAGCCTTTTTGTCATAGGATAGTTAGGGGGATCAAAATATGCCATGTGATGAATTCACAAACAATCACTGCTATGTAACTAGGTGTGAATTATTGTGTTGGTTCAGCCACGAGGTCGCTGATTGATTCTATACTCTGAGACATTTGAGGTTCCTCTGGGCCCCTGATTTCTAACTCTGAGTCATCGTGGGCTCTTCCCACCCCTCAATCCAACATCTAGTCATTCACTAAGTACTTACTACTGTATCTCCTAAGTAAGTTCTTTAACACACTCTTTTTTGTCTAGATTCCTGTAACACTGCTCAATCCCAGGGCCCCATCACATCTCTTGAATAGATTGTTGCCATGGTCTCTAAAGTGGTCACTCTATTTCCGGTCTTGACTCCTTAATCCATCTTTCCCAACACATACAAATCTAAACAAGTACATGCTTTGCCAAAAAGCTACTTTTTCTAAGTAATCACCTCTGAAATGAAGTCCAAGTTACTTAGTACACCATAAAGGGCTCCCTATGACCAGATCCTTTCCTACTTTTCCAGCCCCATCTCTTGTCACTGTCTCCTTTCTACTTAGGTTTAGTAACAAATAGCAAATTGTTTTTACTGATCCATACATGTCATCAATTTTGTCCTTCGGTGTCTATGTTTAGGTGGTTTCTTCGGTCCAAGGCACTTTTTTTATTCATCCCACTTTTTTGTTCCCACCAGACTAACTCTTATTTATTTTTGATACTCATGTTACTCTTCCCAAGTCCCTGGATTGGGGTGGATTTTTTTTTTTCCTTTGCTTTCATAGCCTCTAACTACTGCATATAAGCACACCCAAATATACTCTATTGAAATTCTGTTTTTATGAATCTCTCTAACTCAGCACTGCTCCTCAAAGGCAGAAGCCTCATCTTATTTATCTCTGTAGAAAAATATCTAGAATGATGTTTAGCATGCAATAGGTGCTCAGTAAACATTAGCCAAATGTTTTCTGGTGAGTTACAGGAGCCTGTTATCAAAGGAGAATGCAGGGTTGGTTCTAAGCATGACTTTGGAAGTTGTTACCTGGGAAGACCTTGGAGTCTTTCTGATTGACTCTTCCATTGCTCTATGACAGTAGTTCCCCCAGCTAGAACTTCATGAGCAGGGTTTTCTGGAGAAGTTGACCTGCACACTGTCTGCTTATCTTATCTCAGTTACCTTGCCCAAGAGGTCGAGAAATGAAAGGAGATGTAGAAATGGGAAGGGTCAACGGTGAAGAGATAGACAATAAGATATCTCTCTCTGATATCTCCCTAAAGAGTTGTAATGTGGCTTTGTTTTCCACTTGCATACCTGAAATGAATCTAGGGAGAGGAAGGTCATGGTTATTGTTATACCAGACTGTCTTTTAGTGGGATGTGGGGGGAGGCAATCAGTCTAGGTATCACAAAACTACTGTGTTATCTGGTGTGATCCCAGAATTCTTAACGCCTAGAGCAAAACAGTGACTCATGGCCCTTTTTTGGCCCCAAACTAGCCGGTATTCTTGCCATAACAGTCCATAAAGGCTTTGACTTTTGATCTAGAAGGAAATAGGGGTGAAGGCTAATTTGGTGTCTGAGAGTGAATAGAAAGAGGATGTGAAGTTTCATCATGACTGCCTGATACCTCTGATTGCTTCTGTGGTTCGTTTGGTTAGCCACATTGAGAGCAAAGGTGGTATGAGCCTGAATGCTTCTGATTGGAAGCCGGGTCCTCCAGGTAAGGTTTCAACTGCTTTGTTGTGACCAAAGCCATGTGACCTTGGTGGGGGAATTCACCTGAGTGTTCTAGAAGTGTATGTAACCTTTCCCCTCCATGCATAGCTTTTCATCTAAGGAAACTCTGAGGTCTTGCCTTCATAGATAATTTCAAGATGCTGGAAGCAGGGAGTTAGATCTCAGATTTTCTTAAATAAGTCTTTTTTCCCTTTTCAAAAGTTTTTTTGAAGTACAGTTTATTTAAAATATTGTGATGATTTCTGCCATACTTTTAAAAGTGTCATATAGTAGGAAAAATATTAGGCTTGGACTCAGATACAAATATCCTTAAACATTAGTGAACTGTATTAACCATGGGGTCTTACACATAATGTCTTAGAGCCTCTGGCTACTCACATGTAGAAAGTGGATGGATGATATATACTCAGCAGGACTGATTTATGCATTAAATGAGATAAAATATGTAAGAGGGCCTAGCACTGTAATTAGCACACAGTAAAAACTAAGTTGAGGAGTTTCTGTCGTGGCGCAGTGGTTAACAAATCCAACTAGGAACCATGAGGTTGCGGGTTCAATCCCTGGCCTTGCTCAGTGAGTTAAGGATCCAGCATTGCCATGAGCTGTGGTGTAGGTCACAGACGCGGCTCGGATCCCGCGTTGCTGTGGCTCTGGTGTAGACCAGCGGCTATGGGTCCAATTTGACCCCTAGCCTGGGAACCTCCATATGCCGCAGGAGCAGCCCAAGAAATGGCAAAAAAAAAAAAGACAAAAAAAACCACCAAAAACCTAAGTGGACTTTTTTCTTCCATCATCATTGCTGATGACCAAGCTCTTTAGTTTCTAGTGCTGCTTCTGAAATAACTGGGTTTTTTTCTTTTTTTCCTCCTGCTACTCTGTTTTGAAAACTGCAGGTCCTGCAAAAGCACTGTGGCTGTTTGTCTTAGAAACAGATGGGTGACTGGCCTGGCCAGAAGGAAAACAGGCTCTATGAGCGAGACATGACAAAGGACTTGGCTGATTGTCTGTAATTTAGAGCATCCATCATCATGGGTCTGGGGACAGACAGTGAATTCTAAACCTGACGCAGGCCCAGATTTCTTCTGAACTGTTAGGTAACATACAATTTCTGATAAAGATTCACCACGATGTTCATCATGCTTGGCATCGCTGAGGTGTCTCAGCCAAGATCATTTATTATATGCTATTGTTCCACACTAAGGGAAAAAAAATTGAGTTCTTACAAAGGAAAGGCCTTAACCTGAGATCCATGATACATTCAGCCAGTCTATAAGGCAGGAATAATATACACAGATTGGTAGGGAGATGTGTGTGCCAACATTTTATTAGGAGAGGATCCATAACTTTTATTAGATGCTCAGGGGAGTCTGTGACCAAGAAGAAGTTGAGCCACTGCTGTGTAGTAAAAGACTGAATTTTTTTATAGCTAGAGAGACCATTTTCGTAAGTCCTTGTTTTTCCTAAAATTCTAAAATATATTCCCTCATGAAAACAGGATTGAAGCCATGCATTGTGTCTATTAGCTCTACTATCTTTTTTTTTTTTTTTTTCTTTTGCCTTTTCAAGGGCCACACCCATGGCATATGGAGGTTCCCAGGCTAGGGATCTAATCGGAGCTGTAGCTGCCGGCCTACACCACAGCCACAGCAATGCCAGATCCAAGCCATGTCTGTGATCTACATCACAACTCACGGCAACGCCGGATCCTTAACCCACTGAGCGAGGCCAGGGATTGAACCTGCAACCTCATGGTTCCTAGTCGGATTCGTTAATCACTGCGCCACAACGGGAACTCCCTGAACTCTACTATCTTGTAATGGGGTTTTTACTACGTTTGCTTCTCAACAGAATTCAAACAGATATTTCAAGGTCCGTTCTAATTGTTTAAGAAAACTGCCTAAACGTACAATACCCTTCCTTTAACCATGAACTTTCCCCATCACTCCCATATTTCAAAAAAAGATACTAACTGTTTGGCTATCTCAAAGGATGGTTTCCTTTAGGATAGGAACCAAGGCTTGCAGTTTTATTCCAGTGGTCATGTTGCCTGGCCCTGGCATCCTTTTTATTTTTTTTAATTTTTATTTTTATTTATATTTATTTTTCTTCTTCTTTTTTTTTTTTTGAAGAACACCAACTTTATTCCTTTTATGCCTCCTAAAGGGAGAGTGGCTTAATGCATAATTTTGGAGCTTAAAAAATAATTGAATATGCTTTACTTATAAATAAAACCTGCCGAGTCCTGGAGCATACACTTAAGCGGGTGTGGAAGAGAGAGCTGACTTTCTCCAGTATGGCCTTCTGGTGGGTGTAGCTGAGTGTAAGAGCGAGCACCACAGTGGAGGGGCATTTTGTGGGCAATTGATGGCAAAGTCACTGTCTCTATCGCAAAATAAAAACTGATAATTCAGAGACACAGTCGGTCCATTCCTTTCCCCTTGCCTTCTGGTTGTGTGGCTGGATCTGTTCTATCACAGGGGAGTCCTGAAAGACCCAGAGTGATACTCTTTAACCAGGGCACACCCTGTCACAGAGATGCCAGATCAACCGCTTTAGAGTCTTCAGAGGGGAAGCCTACTCGGAACATTTGGACTTGGTGGCAAAGGAAGCACTTTGTTCCTATGTGCCAACCACTGACTTAATTCTTACTATTGCTGTTCATTTCCCTGAATGTAAGTGTCTTTTTCTATGGTGAGACTAGCAAGAGAATGGAGCAGCCCAGCAAGGGTGGCTATTTCCAGGCGTGTTGGCAGAAGAGACAGGTCTTCGGAGTGTGTTCAGCAAATGCAGGGTCAGGGCACTGTGGGCGCCCCGCTCTCTCCTCAGCCACCCAGCAGACACACGCCTGTGAGTCAAGAGCATGGGTCTCGGGTTCCAAGGAACCCGAATGGAACTTTACCCCATCACTTCCCATCCATGCTGTGTGGGCAAGTTGTGGAACTTACAGGAGAGGTGTTCCTTATCTGCAAGGGGGAGTTGAATGTACCCACAGCACAGTCTAACCCAACAGAATTTATTTTTTATTTTATTTAATTTTTATGGCTTTTTAGGGCTGCACCTGCAGCATATGGAGGTCCCCAGGCTAGGGGTCCACTCAGAGCTACAGCCGCCGGCCTACACCACAGCCACAGCAACGCCAGATCAGAGCTGTGTCTGTGACCTACACCAGAGCTCACAGCACTGCTGGATCCTTAACCCACTGAGCAAGGACAGGGATCGAACCCACAACCTCATGGTTCCTAGTCAGATTCGTTTCCACTGTGCCACAACGGGAGCTCCTAACCCCACAGAATTTAATTTTCTGAGGGAAAAATACTATATTTTTTGCATATAGTATATGTAAAAAATGTAAAATGTATTAATTTTAGAAAAGTCAAAAGTGAAGTTTTAATGTATGACATGTTCATCTGTTATAGATACAAAAATAGAATTAATATATGTAATGTATGTTCTGATATATCGATATTCTTGTATTGCTTCTCTTCCTTAAGCAAAAATCATGAAACATCATTTAACCCATTTCTGATGGTGAGAAGTAACAGTTTTGTTACTACTTAAAGCAACTTAAAAAGAGCTTTTCCTATTTTTCATTGTTTAGAATACCACTTCATGCCCTGTGCTGTAATTCAACAAAGCTATCAGACACTGCTGTTATAAGTTGGGCTGGTAGCCTGAAGATAAAAGCCCCCTCATTTTCGGAAGAGTCTGATGTGCTGTTTCCTCTCTGGCAGCTACCATTGCTATCTTTGTTGAACTTGCTTCTTTGACCTGTTCTAATTGGCTGCTGCCCTTTTGGCCTGAAAGAGGACAGTGATAAGGCTGGTATGATCCAGCAATCCTGCTCTTGGGCGTGTGTCCAGAGAAAACAATAATTTGAAAAGATACAAGCATCCCTATATTCACTGCAGCAGTATTTAAAGGCAACCTGAATGTCCATTGACAGAGGAGTGGCTAAAGATATGATGTACACACACACACACACACACACACACACACAGTGGAATATTACTTAGCCATAAAAAAGAATGATATAATGCCATTTGCAGCAACATGGATGGACCTAGAGATTATCATACTGAGTGAAGTAAGACAGGGAAAGACAAATGTCGTATGATATCACTTATATGTAGAATCTAAAAAATGATATAAATTAATGTATTTACCAAACAGAAACACTCACAGACTTAGAAAATAAACTTTTAGTTACCAAAGGGGAAAGTGGGGAGAGAGAGACAAATCAGGAGTTTGGGATTAACATTTACATATATATACACACTGTTATATATAAAACAGATAATCAACAAAGACCTACTGTACAGCACAGGGAACTCAACTCAATATTCCATAATAGCCTATATGGGAAAAGAATTTGAAAAAGAGTAGATAGATGCATACTTTGCTGTACGCCTGAAACTAACATGCCATTGTAAATCAACTATATTCCACTATAAAATAAAAATTAATAAAATTTTTAAAAATAAAAAACCAGAGGGAACAGGTACTGGGAGAGCCTGAGTATCTCTTCTGTGTTGTATACACAAGTATTGGTACATCTTATTTGTATACACACACTTGTGTATTTTCGCTCACCTTTCCTTCTACTTCTTCATTTACTTTGCTGTCTTTTTAGGATGTCGGCTGTATTTATGATGCATGCACTTGTATACATGAAGAATTGCAAGTTCTGGGATTTTTGGTGGGTTTTTTTTTTCTTTGTTTTTTTTTTTTTTGGCTGCTCCATGACATATGGAAGTTCCCAGGCCAGGGATCAAATCCGAGCCACAGCTATAACCTATGTCACAACTACAGCAACACCAATCCTTAACCCTCTGAATCAGGCCAGGGATCAAACCTCCACCTCAGCAGAGACCCAAGCCGCTGCAGAGACAATGCCAGATCCTTAACCTGCTGTGCCACAGTGGGAACTCCAAGTTTAGTGAGTATTTAGTGGAGGTTCTTTTCTCAGTGATGGAAGAAGACTTAACTTGAAAGCTCCTGATTTGGTCGTCTCTACCCAGCCAAGATGGAGAAGGTCATTTTTGACAGGTGAGCCTTGACCTGGCTTAGAACCCTTTTCTCAATTCAGTAAATGCTAACCGACTGCTGTGTGCAGGGCACTGAGTTAGCTTCACCGATGAGGCACAAGATGAACGAGGAGGGCGTCCTGACCTCAAGCAGCTTGAAATCCAAAAGGACAAAGACAGTGTAAACTGCCATACAAGTCCAAATTTGATATTTCTATCATGAAGTCTTAAGCCTTGGGAGAATCCAAGAAGAAAAAAAAGATCTATTCTGAAGGTGTGGTGGGGTATTTCTTAACCAGCTGGAAGATGGGTGGATATCTGTAATTACTGGTTAAAGAGAAGGTGGTCCAGAGAGGGAGTCCTCAAAACAGAAGCTAGTACGTGGGCCACACAGGCGCACGTTTGCTTAGGGAGTAAGGATGATTTTCAGATGATTGCAGAGCGGAGTGTTTAAAGAGTAAGAGGGACAGATAACACTAGAGAAATATGATAGACCGGGTCTGAAATGCCACCCTAAGCAAGGAGATGTGTCTTCCGGTAACTTGAGTGCAGATTGAATTCTGCTGAAATCACCGAGGGGAGGTGAGCAAGGTGTGGGCGGGTGCTAAGTGGCTGTAAAAAAGAAGCAACTAGAATCGCTCACAGTTTTCAAAGGGGTTTCTGAGGAGAAATATCTGGGGCAGCCTGACAAGGCTGCTAGTAAACTTTTGAATTTCCCATAGAAAATATTACTCTTGTCAATGTGACTGTTCCAGGAAGAAGACCATACCCTAGTGGAAAGTCCCACATAATTAGCTCCATTCAAACTCAGCATTTGGATCTTGCGGTGTCTGCGGACTCCATTTCTAATGACTTTTTTTCTGTTTTTTGTTTGTTTGTTTGTTTGTTTTGTTCTTCAAGTCACCTTTTCCTTCCTTCTGCTTTTGAGGTTGTAGGTTCATAAATTGAAGTCGTTTTAGAGTACTTAACAGAAAATTTAACCAAAAGGCTATGCCAAATTTGAGCTTAAAATGAACTTAGTGTCGCTGGAAATGTGACTCAGATTGTAGGGGAAAATGCTATTCTGCCAAATAGGGGTTGATGACACTATTCTGGATGTTAAGAAAGTAATGAGATATATTTAGCATAGAAGTGGAAACAAAAACTATTTTCAAACCTAAAAATACTTGGTATTCCAGAACGCTACAGGACATAGATACATAGTTTGTGTTCTTTCCCTTTCTCTCTATGTATATATACATTGTAGTTCTGCTTTTCATATTATGATACATGTCTTTATATGCACACATACATATGCCCAATCATATATAGTAAAGCAATAAGGTGAAGGAGATTGAAGTAAAATAAAGGCACACAAAGAAAAGTTTGAATCTAGCCATCTCTGTGATTTTCTGTGTGGCTGTGGGCCTGTTGCTTTGCTCTCCCTGTACTCTGGTTTTTCTTCTCACCAAACCAGATGCTGATCCACCCTGACATTCTGCGATTTAACTGCCTATCATTTGTGCCATGTTAGTCCCACCTCTTAATCAGTGAATAGGAGCTTGTGAAAACCCTCTTCCAAGAATAAGAACTTTTTTTGCTTGAATTGTGATTTTAGGGGAGGGGGGGAGGAAATGAAAATCTCCAAAGTCTTCTTCAACCATTACCTTTTGAAGAAAAAGGTAAGTCAGTAAACCACCATGTAGAATTTTTTTTTTTAATTCAACTTTGAGAATTTATCCTAGGGTCACTTTTATACTCAGACTCAATTTCTAGAAAATACTGATTATATAAGCCATTGATTTTGCTAAGCAACCTGCATGCATGATTCATTTAGCTTTCCAAGCAATCCTAGGAGATAGGGTCCATTTTATGGATGTGGATCCTGAGGTTGAGCAAAGCATACATTTATTCACAATAATACAAATAACAAGTGGCAAGACCAGTTAGCTATATGGGACTAAAACTCTTGGCGACCGAGTCATGATGATGGGAGGCATGGCTCATCCACACAGGGATTGGAAGAGAGCTGGTAGATTTACAAAGAGTCCAGCTCCCTTGCAACTGCACAGTGCAAGGACTTTGTTTTCCTGCACCTCTTACATCTAGGCAGGGCTATATGGTATATGAGCCAAAGCCCTTCTGGTCAATGGTCTAGGAGCAAGACTCTGTCCTTTCCCGGTTGAGGGGGTTCAGTATCCCAGGTAACTTCCTCATGCCTCCTTTCCTTTCCAAGGCAGTCTTAGAGGCCATGTCTTAAAAGCCACAGCTTGACAAGATGGAAGGAGCCTGTGTGAACTGATCAGATGCACAAAAGGAAGCTAACCGCACTCCCTGATCGATTGATTAGCTGTGAAGAGGAAGGGCAAGGGGTCAAAGGTGTTTCTTAGACCTCTGGATGAGGGTCTGGAGGGATGTTGGCACTATTTTACTTGGAGAGGGAACCCATGGCCAAGGAACTGGCTAAGGGGAAGTTCCATTTCAGATTATCTATGCCTCCTGTGAACACGTGTCATTATTGTAATAGACTGTTGGAACGAAAGTAACAAGATTTTATGGAATCTTAAAGTTAATGCTATCCAGAGGAAGAAATTGGAAAATATACTCTTAGATGGTTCGCTAGGGAAAATGGAGTTTCCTCCCCTTTTCATACAAACAGGAAGAGAGAGACCTTACTATTTGCACCGAATTAGATGCTTCCTCTTTTACATGATGTGTGCTGTTACAGTTTATATTTTCGACCTTCAACTATACTCTCATTATACAAATAAATAATACCCTTTTTTTTTCATCTCATTTGCTTAGCCAAATCCATGTTCTCATTGACTACTAATAATCATCATGTGAAGCAGATATTTTTACAGTTCAGGAAGCTGAATTCTTGAGAGAGTCTGATTTTTTTTCAACATCACCCAGTTGGCTAGTGGTAAAGCTAGAATCTGATTTGGGCACTGAAGGGAAGTGTAACAAAACTCTGTGAATCGTTTGCCTTCAGGAGTCATGGGTGTTTAATTAGTTGGAAAGCACTTAATTAGTTTGAACTCAGGTCTGCCAAATTTGGAATATTTACATACAGTCACAAATGGTAAACTCTTAAGTGGTAAGAAGTGCTCAGGTATTCAGCTCTTCTGGTAAATACTTTAGTTAGCAGAATCCAACTCAAATGCTGGTTTTCAGATAACTAGTACAGCATAATATTTTTAACATTAAGACTGTACTTAATGTGATCGTGTCTTCTGATGATCTAGAAGGGACATGTCCTTTATTTAGCACATCATAGTGAACATTAAACAAATTACTATTGGAGCTTTCTGGTACTAAGTAATTCACATGCTGGTGGGGGGAAAAAAAAGTAATTAGATGATGTCACTTTCCTGCTCCAGTACTTTCAGGGACTGCTTATTGCCCTTAACAACCTAAAGTCCTTAATTTGTTCTTTAAGAACTTGCATTGTCTGGCCCCTGACAGCCTCATCTCATGTCACTCTTCATCCTAAGCACCACACAATTATGAATACATGTCCCATCAATGAGTAGATGAGCAGGAGTTAAAGAGGGTGACAACTGCTTAGTTGAAAGGGGGTGTTTTAGGGTTTTAGTAACAGAGCTTTGATCGCACACAATTCAGGGTCTTATTACATGCTCTATCTCTAGCCCAGAAGAGTCTTTGCATATGATAGATGTCCAACAAGTTCCTGTTCTATCGACCACTGACTGAGACGATGAAGAGATCTTCTGACAGCAGTCCAGAATACTCAGGGGCTTGCCTGACTCTGGGCAGTGAACGGCTAGAGTCATCTCCCTGCCCAATCCTGAGAAATTGGTGAAAAGGATACTGAGCAGTGATGGAGAAAGTTGCCATCTGAGCTTCCTAGATAAATATGAGGACCTGGAATCAGAGCATCATTCATAGAGTAATAAACATGAATTTAAGCATTTGGAATATAAGATCCATCAACAAAGCAAGGGAATAATAATAATATGTCTATTTAACCTATGAAAATGCTCAGGGGAATGACTTCATAAATTAGCAAGACTACCAAGGGTTAATTTTCCAAGAGGATTGACTTGATATTTTCTATCTCCAGTGAGACTAGACTAAAGGAGAGCAGGTTATCATTGCAACTTGGTACATTTCTATTATCCAACAGGCACAATTTCATGACAATGAATTTTGGCACCTGTTGGAATTGGTAGCCAAAGGACAGATGGGTAGGTGGGTGGATGGGCAGACAGATGGGTAGAAGATAGGTGGATAATCATCATTATCATTACCATTATTACTATAAATATTACAAGAGCCAATCCACATGCATTCCAGGGCCCTCTCAAAATAAGGTAGACCTAAATTCTGTACTTACTTCCCTTTGAAACCTTTATCTTGTGTATGTTTCTCGGAAAACAGATCCTCTTCTTTATAAAATAACTCCATGTTTCTATGTTTTTAACTGTTTAAACCGTTCCCATGCCATTTGAGAAGTAGAGTCCCCAGATTCTCACTAAATAAAGCTGGCTGATAGCCCGTGGTGCATTGAATCAGTCTTGCCATGTAAATCTTTCCCACGTCCACCTCTCTGCCTCCATGTAGCAGATGAGAATGAAACCAAACACATTCCGTGTAGGACATGTTCCAGCTTTTTTTTTTTAATTCACCTGTGAAGAATTCAATTCACAGCACTAAATGGTACAGATAGTGGCTATTTAGAGATTTGACCAAAGGACTTGCTTCTTCCTCTTCTGGATGAAATATAAAAAGGCAAGAACATACACAAAGCATTTCTGTTACTGTGCAGTTCGATTTCTTTTGGAGTCATTTTCTTGCTGAAAATGGAGTGTTTTGAAAAAGAGATTTGGCGAATTACAATTCAATTGAATGTTTCTGTTTGTGACTGAAAACCAGAGTCTTTCTGCACAGAATCATTAACTTCAGTTCCATCTATGTGTCAGTGCCAGGTTGGGGAGGGCTGGAGATGGAGGGGAGAGAAGAGAATCGATGAATGTGGGGAGAGAGAAAGGGAGAGGAAGAGAGAATAAGAGGAAAACCATTTTAGAGAACAAGGTTCTCATGGAACAGGTCAAGTTAATTTCATCAGTATTTGAAGTGTTATTCTCTCTACAAGGTGTAGAATCTGGAAACTTCAAATTCTATACACCACTAACCCAAGTAAAAATAACACTGGCTTACTTGAAAATCCTTCTGGGAAGATAAGTTGACTAAAGTTTGAAATAGACTTGCACATAGTAAAGGCCTCATCAACAATGTATTTCCCTACTTCAGGAGATAGCTGTACTTCTTACTGTGAGTCTTTAAATCCCCACTTAAATTTCATGATAGATATTAGTAAATTATATTTCATGATCTTGGTTTTATTTTTATAGCTATAACCAGGAAAAGCCTGTGATTTTGAAAATTTGATTACTTTCAGATTTTGATGTTGCATTTTATTTCTAAAGGACTAGAGCTATGGAGGGGCTGTAAGGGCTGAGATCAGGCATTTAGTTTCTTTTATATAATCTGTCAAAATAGCTGTTTTCTAGTTGCTTTGTAACCATCAGAACTGTAAGAAAAGCAAAAGTAATCTGTATCAGGTGATGCAGAATATATTTTAGGTGTGGTATATAGCTTTTGCACCTACCGAAACTTTACAAAAGACTTTTTTAAATTTTATCTTTTTTATTTTTAAAAATTTTTATTAAAATATAGATAGTTGATTGACAATGTTGTGTCCATGTCTGCTGTACAGCAAAGTGACCCAGTCATATATATATATATATATATTCTTTTGCTCATATTATCTTCTGTCATGTTCTATAAGAAGAGGTTGGATAAGTTCCCTGTGTATTTTTTAAAATTTTATTTCATTTTATTTTATTTTTATTAAAGTGATTGATTTATAGTGTTGTGTCAATTTTTGCTTATAGCATAGTGACCCAGTCACATATATATATACACACACACATATATACGCATATATATATATATACACACACATATATTTATACACATATATACACACATATATATATACACACACATTATATATATATATATATATATACACATTCTTTTTCTCATACTTTCTTTCGTCATGTGCTATCCCAAGAGATTGGATATAGTTCCCTGTGCTAAACCATTACATTTAGAATGAATATACAAAAACCTTTCTTTGATAGATAGCTTAGAAAACTGAGATGCAGAGAGCTTATTATGTAACTTGCCTCAGGAGGTCGTGAAGATGGGATTTGAACAGAAGTTTTCAGGAGGTCATAACTCCTACATTTTTTACAACTATGTATGTTTCCCATGGATCCTGCTATTGTTTCTAAAGCTTAACAAAAGTTGTGGACCTGCTTAAAATTCTTCCCAGTTTCTGGGAAGGGGCTGAGTAGCCCCTTCACTGTACTGACATTGGCATAACAAATACTAAGCCCTTTTGTGGCAAACTTGTTCCATGACCATTTTCTGGTTAACATTTTCTTCCATGTCACCAAAAGGTCAAATATTTCTTCTTTTAAAAAGTCATTACTGGGAGTTCCCGTCATGGCTCAGTGGTTAACGAATCCGACTAGGAACTATGAGGTTGCGGATTCGATCCCTGGCCTTGCTCAGTGGGTTAAGGATCCTGCGCTGCCGTGAGCTGTGGTGTAGGTTGCAGACGTGGCTCAGATCTGGCGTTGCTGTGGCTCTGGTGTAGGCCGGTGGCTACAGCTCCGATTCGACCCCCAGCCTGGGAACCTCCATATACTGCGGGAGCGGCCCAAGAAATGGCAAAAAGACAAAAAAAAAGGAGTCATTACTATCTTTAGCCCTTGAAGTCTTAATTGCACTATGGCCATCTCCATTTCAGTGCACTAACCTGAACTCCCATATATCAAATCCGAACTTCAAGGTACCATCCATATCAGAATATTTTACAATCCGGTACTAATGAGGTTAAGATGCATATTCCACCCACCGCCCCGCCATAGGCTCCGTTCAGAATGATGGGGTACCGTATTGTAAAGAAACTCTGTACATATTGTAAAGAGACAAAGTACAAAGATCACCTGGATTTCCTTGGAGTCACATAAAAATAAAGGTGAAGCATTCAAACCAAAGAGCACATGCCCACTAATTTTGAACAATTTGGCTTAAAATTACAACTATGTAGAACCACAAACATTTGTGAAGTGACTACCATGTACCACATGCTTCTCAACACTGAACTTGACTTTTTGTATTCCCTGGTACTTGCCTCTGTTAAGCATCTCCCATATCTTAGGCAGTAGTCTGGGCACTGGAAGTCATAAATATAAAAAATCATGGGAGGCACTGGCCTTCATCCTAACTAGTCTTATATTTTCCTGTAAGATCTTCTTAGGACAAAGAATCTGCATTGGATTAGAGTACCTATATTTAAAACTTAGAGGAAGAGCTAATACGCAAAGCATTTTAATCCTTCCTGACAGAAATACAGCAGCAATCATAAGGAATAGACATTGCCAGTGAGAGTTGCTGTCAATATGCCGCATTATGCCCAGGGCAATTAAATGCGCCTGGTTTTTATTACTGAGACCAAATGTTTGGCCTGGGTTCCTGCAGAAAATAAGTAATTCCATTACATGTGATTCACCTTTGAGTAACCCTGCATGTTGACGAATACTCAAGCTGAAAATTTACATTTATCACAAAATAATCCATTTAGCAAGCATTGATTGGGTCTCCGTATGTTCCCTGGGCAGCATACAAAGATTTAAAACCTGCGAAATATGGTCTTTGTGTTTAAGAAATGTACAGCCTAACTTCCCTATAAAAAAAAAATGGCTTTAAATTAAAAAAATCAAGGTTTTGGGTTTGGGGTTTTTTTTTGTTGTTGTTAAGAGAATAAAATGAATTGTGATGAATAATAAAAAATATTCCATTGACAACAAGGGCTTGGATTCTGGAATCAGGCAGAAAGGACTGTGAAATATAGCCTGTCAATTACCACCTGTGTGACCTGATACCCATTACTCCTCATACCACATGGCATATAATCAATGCAATAATAGCTCCCACTTGATAAGGTTGTGTTGAGCTAAGATAAGGAAGTTCCTGACACATTTCTTGAATCATCTTGAGTATTTAACAAATTACCTCTAGTGGCTTTTATTTATGGCATAAGACAGGGACTAAATTGATCTTTTCAATGTGCCATTGTACATAGTCTTTACCCAAAAATGTAGTGAGATCACATCACGCCCCTTCCCCAGAGCCTCTGTTCCCTGGCCAAATGCACCTGCCTTCAGGTAGGTCCATCCTATGCAGTTTTGAGCTCTTTTTCCTTCCCTGATACCTCTGTATATACAAATAAATATCCAAAAACTGAACATCAATGGAACATAGATTGCAAACATCCAGAAAACATATTGTTTTTTTCTATTAATTATTGTGTAAACTTTGAATGGCTTCTTTTAAAAAGCATTAGACAAACATGGGCCATGTGTCCATCCCGAACCAGACATTGCCCTGAGTACAGCCACAATCATCAGGACCACCCGTGATGGATGAGAAGTGAGAAGCTGCTTGGCTTGGAGACATAAGTCTTGGTCTTATCTTACTTGTTTGTTTGGTGATCTTGGAAAAGGAACTTAATCACTCGGATTCTATTTCTTAATCCACAAGATAGGGGTTAGTAATGCCTTCCAAGTTTGCGAAAGTGCTGAGCGCTGGGAGGTGCACGGTGACCCAGCAGTACCTTCCCCTCACTCCTGGGAATTACAGACAGGAAAACTGAAGCTGTTCCTCCAAACCCTATGTCCTCCCAGGTTCTTTATGCATTTTTGTTGCAAATGACAGTGAGTAAGAGGGAAAATTGAGGTTCGATCTCAGATCTTTGGATTCGAAAGAAGGCCATTGCCATGCATTTTTCTCTCTTCCGTTGTGCCTCCTGCTCTATTTCTGGGAGGGAGTATCTTCATGCTTCTGGAGATACATAAGAAGATGGTTTGTATTCCTCTCAAAACTGTGTTGGATCTAAACAGTTGTCACTGCCACTCTCTCCTCCCTCCTCTTTCTTCGAAAGCTCATCTTAGAGTCAGCTTTGTATCCAGGCCTTGTCTTGTCCAAGTTCTGCTCAAAAGATCTGTTTGTAGAGGGGGGGGGGGAGCAAAAGCACCCTGGGAACGTGATCTCCAAACGTGGTGCCTTTTCAACCATTTCAACCATGCTTACCTGGGGTGTTTAACATCCTGCTGAAGAGCCGTTAATGAAAGCGATGTGTAAGCAAGACTGTGAGATGAGGAAGGAAGGTAATAAAAAGTAGTGCTACATCCCTCCCCACCCCTGTCCCTTTAAGTCAGCTCAGGAAATAAACCAATGTGCTGCCAACATGCTGATAGGATGGTGACCAATTTACCTTTGGCTTCTTCCTGTTTTTGCCTTAACTACCAGACAGAGGAATGGTGGGAATTCAGGACAAGGAGAGGAAGGAGGAGGTACTGGCAGGACTCTTCCACTTCGACTCCTACATGGGCAGGACAGCTTCTCTGCTGAAGGCCAGCAGCATCTTCTGTGCCATTGGTCCTCAGCTCCTGCCTACAGGATGCTCACACCTCGATTTCTCCTATTTTAGATTCAGCTCCAGGACTGTTATCTCAACCTGACCATCTTATAGAACCAGTCTTCATTTTTAGGGAAAAATACTTCAAATGTAATTTTTAAAAAGTGGAAGAAATGAAACCAACCAAGCAAAATCCTTGTCATTTCTTTTGAGTGTCAGGTTTTGATGCTTTACCTAAAGTTTAGAGTATAGAGTCCAAATTTTCTTTTTTGGAAGATCCCTCTGAATAATTCTGTTTTCAATGGCTCAAATTCAGAATTTAGCATTTTCTTAATGAATCCCTACAGAACAGCTATACTTGGGAGAAAAGAGAATTGATAAAAGTAAAAATTTTTTTTGATGTATGGTTTATTTTCCTCTGCAGAGCTGTATACTCAGAGTCAGGAAGTTCTAAGGTATCTTTATTTTTTAATTAGTTTGAGGATGTTTCAGAGGAATACACTAGTGAACATAGTAATCTGTGTCTTAAGTCAAAAAGACTTTTTAGGAGTTCACGTCGTGGCGCAGTGGTTAACGAATCCGACTAGGAACCATGAGGTTGTGGGTTCGATCCTTGGCCTTGCTCAGTGGGTTAAGGATCCAGCATTGCCATGAGCTGTGGTGTCGGTCGCAGACGTGGCTCGGATTCCTCGTTGCTGTGGCTGTGGCGTAGGCCGGTGGCTACAGCTCCGATTGGACCCCTAGCCTGGGAACCTCCATGTGCCTCGGGAGCAGCCCTAGAAAAGGCAAAAAGACAAAAAAAAAAAAAAAAAAAGACTTTTTATTAAAGATTTATTTTTAAAGACTTTCAAACTTTTGGGGGGCCGTCATGAGAAACCTATTTAACATGGTTACCCAGTTTGCAGACACTCCCCCCACACACAGCTGAGGCCAAGAATTTCATGAACGTCTTCATCCTTTCTACAAGCAAGGCACACTTAGTTTTTTTCTTCTACTTCATTTTTGATTGGCAGTTTCACCCTAACACATTTATTTCACAGGCTTCCAACTCAAACTGAATTGCAGTTTGAAAAGGAGATGAGTAATGATGCCTTTGTTTTAATACAATTGAGTAAATACTTTTAAGGAATGTTCTATTTATGCAACACTCTATGGCAGTGAAATTAAATTCATAGTAGGATGTGTGACTTCAGGGAGCTTACCATCTAGTTGGGACTAATGTAACATTGTAATCTAATGAGAAAAGCTGAAAGGAATATTGAACAAAAATGTGTTCCCAGCAAGCTTTTTGTAAATATCTGTTACATGAGAAAGAAAAGCTGGAGGTTTTGTTGCAAATTCTCATTGTAATGTTACTTCCTTGATAGTGAAGGGCATCATGGACACAGATTTGTGACTATACAGTTCCTCTTTTCTTTGCTAAATGCTTGACAACTTTAGCAAAAAAAAATAAATTAAGAAAAAAAAAAAAAAAGATCCCAAACTTTTAAGCCCATCTGCTTTGTCTCTACCTTTTCCTCTTCACTCCCTCCTCTTCCCCCTGTAGTCACAGAATAATCCGGCTTGAACTTCCCTGTTTCTTTTTTATTTTGGTGAAACATATATGACATGTTGGCCATGTGAAAAAAGTATTCAGTATCTTTTCAGTGTTGTGCAACTATCATACTATCTAGTTCCAGAACTTTTGTATCATCCCCAAAGGCAACTTTGTACCAATACTGCAGTCACTCCCTGAACACAGCCTCCTTCAATGAATTTGCCTACTCTGGATATGTCACAAAAATAGCATTATGCAATAGCTGATTCTCTGGCTTCTTTCATTTATTAGCATAATATTTTCAAGGTTCATACATGTAGGGGCATGTATCAGTGCTTCTTTCCTTTTAATGACTGAATAATATTCCATTGTGTGAGTATGCCATTTTTTGTTTGTCCATTCATCAATTCGTGGAAAACCATTTCATTTAAAGGGAGATTTTACTCAGAAAATAATTATAAGCTAAATGATTGTGCATGCTTTTATAGATTTTGATTCCATATGTATAATGTGGTACCCAAAGGCTTTCAAAATTTGATGTCTATTTGTAGAAGCATGAGTATGAGAAGAAGTACTATATGTTCAGAAGCTCATGAGATAATACTGGGTCTACTTATAGATTCAGAATTCATCTACTTACAGATAGAAAACGAAACCATGTGAGGGAGTGAAGTTACCCCAGGGAGAAGAGGTAGAGGAACTTAGGACAGAGTCTGGCAGAACTTTGGGGATCCATGGAGGGAGAGAAGCCTCCAATTTCCTCCCTAGAGATGATTATAATAAAACCTGATAATGATAATAAGACCTGAGGGTAAACCCTCAGGCTCATCATTTGCAAAGAAAACACCTCCCACTTTTTCACAAGGTTTATAAGAAAATTGAGTCAGCATAGGTAAAGCAGCTTGTACTTAGCCCACAGGTAGGACCTCAGTAGTGGTAGCTACAAATATTACTATATATATTTGTGTTATCACTATTGTCAGTTTCTGTATCTGTTGCTTTATTTCACTATCTTGTAATGTCATATCTGGGACTGCCTATTTTGAAATAAACTTTCCTAACTGTGGTTATTCCCAGGTTTTACTAGCTTCTCCCATAATACTAAAGGAAGCCGAAGGAACTTAAATTAGGTAGAGAGATGCTAGAGGCACAGCCAGACTTCCATGTGGCTGATGCAGTTTTGTATGCACACAGGGGATGCTCTCAATTCCATAGCTTGGAAGAAAACCGTTCTAGGCCCAGATCATCAGGACATCACAGTTCTTTCACTTTAGATCTCTTTGTTTTGTATTGTCATTTCTCAAAAAACACTTGATTTTTTTCCCTCCTATTTTTGCTAAAGAATAGTGGACCCAAAATTTATGACCCAGCCTAAAAACAACTACGCTGTAGAAACTGACTTAAAATTTTTCATGGAATTCTAGAGAGAGAAGTGAGAAGTCATTGGATATAGTGTTTTTTAAGCTTATCAGATTATCAGATATGGTGCCTTAGACTTGTTATTCCTATGAGATCTTTGATACTAATACTCTCTTCTGAAGAATTTTTTGATTATTTTAAAATAAACTCTCAAAAGACTTGACCACACTTCTCCATTCACTTTTAACACACTTGCTATGATTGTTTCTTCCTGGATCATCTCAAAAAGCTGTAAAGATGTGACTGGCTTTTATATTTCACAACTTTTAGTCTTTCAGCATTTTCTTTTCTAAGCACACATCTTTCCACCTTTCAAGGGGAAAAGTGAAAGTTTTCACCACTGGTTTTTATTATTTAAAAATTTGATTAGTTTTGCTTTTCTGGAATGTCACATATCTGGTTTATGCTCATATATAGTCTATCTATGGGGACGTATTCTATGGATGTAGCATATGTTTTTCAGTGAAACTAAAATGAAGAATGGCACTGCATCTTGTGAACATGTGCAAATTCTTTCATTCCTTATTGCTGACTGAATGGTTGTAGACTGAGAGATTGAAATACAAAAAGAAAGTAACTGTATTCATTGACACAATTAGAAATGATGCTGGAAATGGACTCTGTCTCCTGAAGCCTGATCCAGGGCACTTTTCACTGGAAAATGGACAGCTTGTGATGTTCATGACCTAGTTCATGCTGGCTATTGTCCAGATTTGGTGGTCAAAAACAGGACACAGTCTATGGAAAACTACTGTTGCCTGCCCTGTTACCCATTTAATACAATAATTACGGGAATTTGTCTGTATTTTCTGATCTATTCCGTAGGGCATGCCGTCTCCTATCTCATGGTCAAGTTACAGAAAATAAAGTAATTTGAAAACATAAGATAATAATAGCATTTGCTTTATAATCCTATTAAAAAAAAAAAAAAAAAAAGAGTAGTGACTGGGGAAGAGGGCCTTCATTGTGACCCCAAAGCCCTCTTAGAAGCATAGAGAAGACAAGAGACTTGAAGCCCAGGAAAATTTATAGGCAGAAAAAGACTATTGTAACAATGGTATTTTGTCCCTATAAGGAGATAAGGCAATTAGAAGTGAGAAGAAAGAAGTTTTTCATAGTCAGAATTAAAAATGAACAGAGGGAGGGTATTCATAAATATTATGGGCAGGTAATTTAAATGTCAATAAGTTTTCTATAAAATCCCATGTGGAGAGTAATGGAAAACAGCTTACTGTGGGAGGAGATTTTTTTTTTTAAAAACAAACATTGACATTTTAAAGACCTAAACATCTTAAACGGAATGACTATTCAAATGCAAAATTAGACTAACAGAGGCATTTTGGAGATTATATTTGAGTATATCCTAAAAGCCAGATAATGAATGACTCAGATCATCTGAGTGGCCTGGGCTGACTCACATGTTTTAGAAGAAGATGTCATCCAATCTCTGATTCTGTCAGTGATTTTCCTCTGTTCCACCTAGTAGTACCAAACAAATCCTGAAAGTCGGTGTCTTTTCCAGCTGTAATTTGTCAAGAAGTTCCGAACACCAGTAAGTTGTCAGTCTAAAGCCTTGAACATATAGGCATTTGGTACATTTGAGTAACACTCACTAACATGAGAAACACAAGCCACGTTTATAACTATAGGACATGCAGGAGATGGGAATCCCAGGCATACCCTTGACAGGATAAGAATGGGAGATACAAGACTGAGCTTGGTTTGTCCAGGATGGAAGAAAGCAGCCTTCTTACCCCACCTCCACCTGCATGAAGCTTCCTGGAAGACATCTTAAATCAGCAAATATCATCTGGTACCTATACTTAGGATAGGGGACATACAGAGGATGTCCTTGGCCTCTGTCTTAGAAAAGCTCACAGCCTATGGAGGAAACTACAAAGGAACTAACTAATAGGTGGAAAGTTTGATATATTGTAATACACGTAAGAGCAACATGTGGAAGGAGCAGAGAAGTGTCAGTTTCTTACAGCCCAAGGATTGAGAGGCCCTCACAAAGAAAGTGGCATTTGGCTGGGCCTTAAAGGCACATATTGAAGTTCTAAGTATCAACAAAATAGGAAGAGCATTTCAATCAGAGGTAAGGACCAAATGAGGGAAAAAGAGCTCCTGGAGTAGAGAGGTTTGGGTATGTTCATATGTTCAGAGACTCTAGTCTAGCCACCAAATTGAGGAGGTAGAAAAAGGTGCATTGGGAATATGGAATACAAAGATGTGTCAGATCAGTAAGGATCTCTTGTATGGTTTATATAATCTCTGCCTTGGAACTATCCTAGTCTCGAGAATATATCTAACCTGTAAATTATTGTTCTTCTAAATCTATGATCGGGTTTCTTGGCAGAGTGCCAATTTGGATGATGCATAATAACCATCTAAGAAAAGCTTGCCAATTTTTCTATACCTAGTCCTGATCTCCTTTCCATTTATTTGAATATTCTTATGATGCTTCTAGGGCTAAGAACTTACAGTGTTATGTCCTTGGTCAACATTTGCTGACAAATAGAATAATGAATCCCATGCATGTGCCCCCCCCGCCACACACATGCAGATGTGTAAAGAAACTGTCATTGCTTTTTGAACTTTCAAATTAACTAATGTGTTGCAACTTTAAAAATATGTTCACTTGAATGTTGCTAGGGACATTCAAATGGCAAATAAATTTTCTTCGACCTTTTGTTGTTTTTCTCCCATAGGATTGAAAAAACGTACAAGGAAGGCCTTTGGAATACGGAAGAAAGAAAAGGACACTGATTCTACGTATGTACTCAAGGAGAGCACCACTACTCAGCGTCAGCTGGCTGTGACCATGTGCAAATGCAGATCTGGTGTGGTCTGCTGCAGAGCAGAATAATGAGCCCTTTAAGCCCCTTCTTTAGCTAGAATCCCTGCAAGAATGTTAGAAAATGGGAAAGTCAGTAGTTGTGTAGGCACAAGTGAAAAGGAAAAGGGCTATATTGATTTTGTAACTCCAGCTTTTCATTCTGTACATTTTTATCATGTGTGCATTTTATCACAAGGTGCTGAGCATTGCCCTCTGTCCTTGTCCTCTGAGAATTTACAATTCATGGAATAAAACACCACTCATGCACGCTGAAGTAGCTTTCCTATACTTAAAAGAGCTAACATATTTGAAATGACCAGCATGGTACCCGGTAACTTAGTAAATGCTCAGTGAATGACAGCCTTCACTACTCTTATTTATTACTAATACAAATTAATACACGGTCAGTTCATTATAAGCAATGAGAAATGGAATTTCCTAGGAATTTGAGGGTAGGTGAGCTCATATTTGAGCACATGATCAGTGAAGCTTCAGAGAAGTAGGAGTCTTGAGTTTGGCCTTCAAGAAGATGAGGACATGCATTCCATGCAAAGGGAACAACAGCCAAAGCAGAGATGTGGAAAAGCCAAGTAGGTATTCAGAACAAGCTAAATAGGGCAGTTTGCCTACCTGTCAGCTACAGGTAGCTGTGGTGATGGGAGGCAAGGCTGGAAAGTAGATCAAGACCAGATAGGAAGGGCTTTATGTGCCAGGCTGAGGTGTCTGGGCTTCCTTCCTTAGGCAGTGGGCAACCTTGAAGCCTCAAAAGCTTTTAAACCGAAGACTATAAAGGATTAGGGGGCAAAAAATACTATTTTTTTGTCCAGATAACAAGTATTCATTCTCCTCTACTTACCTTTTCTTTGTGCTTTTTCTTTCAGTAAATAATTATTTCATGGGAACTACATTTACTCTAGTCTTGCCAATTTTTTGTAAGTGATTAAATTAGAAATATTTTTTTCTGAGCATTATATAATTTCCATTATTTCTTAAGAACTGCCATTTTTTGAAACACTAACCAGAATAAGTGGTGGTTGGTTCACCAGAGTTAGAAGACCTGGGTTCTGTCAGTAGCTCTGTGGCCTTAGAGTACACTTGCCTCCAATGGACCTTAGTTTATGCCGGGTGGAACCTAATTTCCCTAAATGCCAGACACTGCAGCAGTTCATCTATTGGCAACATCTTTTGTTCCTTCCAGCAGGCCTCATGTTGTGTGGGGTACCACTGGACATATCTTAGGAGAACATCCTTGGTAGAAACCAAATCCATTTTTCCTTGAAGACAGTGCCTGTAACTGACTACCCCATAATCTCTGGCGTGTGAAGAAAATTAAAAAGGAAAAAACTCTCTCAAAAGGGAAAAAGAGGTCAGACAACCTCAGCAGGGCAGGCTGAGCTCATTTGCATGTGGCCCAAGTGCCACTCTTCCATTACCACTTCTGAAATCCTGAAAATGAGGAAGTTACTCCTCACGGCTTGGGAGAGATGCCCAGCATCTCCTAAGTCTTCTAACAAGACATTTGCTTGTAAAATCCCAAGCATCTGTCCTTCACTTCTTATCATTTGAGCACCCCAATTTACTTAGGTGATAGAAAATTAGTTATAAACTGGTTCCGCCACATTGATGGTCAAAGGACAAGCTGTCTAGTGTAAGCCTTTGCTTTTCATGAGCCTCTGCTCTCTGATTGGGTCCTATGTCATTCTTGCATACTGCTGGGAAAATGTTCTGGCACCATGCTGTCCCCTCAGCTTTAGGTAATGCTTGTGTTAGTCTGCGATCACTTAAATCTAGTTGATGCGAACTGTTTTCAGGGCTGTTGCAAGTCGGTGAGGGTTGCCAGGCAACCTGCTCTGGTAGCTGCCAGCTCCAACTTCAGCTGATTGAACCTCCTTAGATAGAGTTAGAAACGGAGCTTCCTGATTTGATCATCATGACAATGGCGGATAGAAAATGGGAAGGAGAGAGCCTAGGCTAAGTGGCAGGCCCTGGGCAGGGTATTTTGTATGCACTGATATCTTTTTAATCCTCACAGTAATTCAATAAGGTTAGAAGTAATATCTCCATTTTAGAGATGAAAAATCAGTGCCAAAAGGAATTAAGTAACTTGCTGAAGGCTACCCAGAAAATAAGACATGGAGCCAATATTCTAGTCCACGGTTAAGCACCTATTATTTTATCACCCAGGGGGAAAAGAAAAAAAAAGAAAAGATGGGCAAAAAATTATAATCAAGACAATAGGAGGGCAAAAGAGAAAAGATTTTAGTGGCGAGAGGTCACTGTCATTTTTTAAAATAGAAGCAAACGGTCCCTAGTAGATGATCAATTCAAAACAGAAGTAAGTAAATATAATGGGTCTTCTGTTAAGAAGAAAAAAATTATTTAAAAATGAATAAAACTTAAATAAGGGCAATTAGGAAATAAATTGAGAACGTATGCCCAATTGTCTGAGGCAGCTAACATTGCTTTCTGCACTCCCCATCCTGGGTCAGCTTATATAATAATTCTATAATATATTAATGTTAATATACTACATTATTAATATATAATAATGTATAATACATTACATTATTCTAGATAAAATTTAATGAGTATTTACTATGTTCTAGGTACTATTCCAGGCTCTTCATTTATATTAACTCGCTGAATTCTTTAATAGCCCTATGAGGTATATACTGTTATCATGGCTATTATGTAGATGAGGCAATAGGCACTAAGGGGTGAAGTCCTTGTCCAAGGTTATGCAGCTAGGAAATCTACACTGATGTATGTTGAGTGACAGTCTGGCACTACAGCTGGTACTCTACACTGTCCTGCTTACTGCCACCATGCCCCATTTCCATCAGTGGATAAGACAAAGGCTCAGAATAGACACCAATGCTGCTGTGTATAAGTACAGTTATTCTGATTAAGATTTTTGAAACACCATCCCTATAGGTGCATGAAATCAAGTGGCCTCCCATTTAAGATCCCCTATAGCTATGCCCTTCTACCTGGACCAATAGTGGGTAACACCATAGCCACCCCTGTCTCCAGAGCTGTGTCTACCCACATATATTACTGCTGCCAAAGACACTCCCACAAGGACCAGTCCCTCTAGATATATACCTTACCCGAGAATTGATACAATCACCTCTCTCTCAATTCCTTTAGCAGAGGCTGAAATCCTAGTAATCCTAGTAAGAAATGCTCATTTTTTGCAGTGTGTAACTCTAATAAGGAATGTTGGTTTTGATGAGTTTGGGTTGGTCTTTTCTCTGTGCTTTCCCGCCAGCCTAGGTTAACTGTGGCTTTGGTAGTCCGCTGGATTTACTTACCTGTCTCATTCGCTCTATGACGAGCATGTCTTCGTCATTTTTATCCCCTGTTACTAGCCTAGGCCCATTATAAACACTCAATATTTGCTCAATGAATTATAGTTTTTATTAGCTAAGACTCTTCCTACCCTTTTATCTTACATGAACATTCTTTGAACCAACTAATTCCCATAGCCAGGGAATGTGCAAAGACCCTAAGATTTCCCATGGTCTTTCAATATCATGGTCCTCCCTGCTTCTAGCCCCTGTATCACTGATTCACCCCTGCAAACACTTGCACACAGAACTGATTTAGAAAAATGATGCACTCCCTTCAAGTGTTTTGTAATCCAAGTAGACTATGAATATTCTGCTAATTTTGAAGGGGATGTTGGTGGAAAAGAGGAAATCACATCTTGGAGCCAAGAAAATGTCACACCAACTCTGCATTTCTGAGTCTCTCTCTCTCTCCTGGTCCCATCTCCTAAAGAACCATTTCAACCACACCAAACTCTTCAAGATTTCATAGTCCACCCAAGCACTTTATTAAGGTTTTCTTCCAAGCAATGCAGGTCCCCATCTCTGCATAGTTCCAGTCTCCATGTTAATACAGTAAGATTTTTCTAGCTCCTTACAGAATGAATTAATGTAGGAAGTGATGAAGGTACAGTGACTACCCTTTTGCTTCTCCCCTTCTCCGGTTCAGTTTTCCAGAGTGGCAATAATAATAATACCCGTCCCTTATTGCTATAAAGTCTAACATGGCTACAAATGGGAAGTTTTGTGTTCCTAGGGTACAGATGTCATGGAAGAAAAAAAAAAAAACCTTTAACACACACTGGATGTGTTGGGGGAACCATTATAATTCTTTATATGGCAAGATCTACCTTATCATATTTAAACTGGCTTAGAGAGATGAAGCGATGTGTCCAAAGTCAGAGACCTAATAAGTGGTGGAGTCTGGACACCTGAATTCACCCTACTTGAAAGCCCTTACTCTTAAGCTCTGCAGCCTAGCCTCACCATAGATGAAATACCCTGGACTTCAGTCGTCTAACTGAGCCATTTAGTAAAGGTGCCCTCTGTTTTGTGCTCTCCTATAATCAAGTGAACAGGAAATCTAGAAAGATAGAAGAAGATACAGATTCTAAAAGTAAGCTAAAAAATATAGAAATTCCTTCGTATAAGGGGACTTCAAGGCCACTTATGGGGAGAAGATGAGAGAGACTTCATGGGCCCACCTTCCTTGTGGAGGGTTTAAATGGAAGCCTGCAGAGTGGCATAGCTCTTAAGGGATTTTCCTCTCAAAAGTGGGCAAGACACTTGCACCAGCAATGTATGCCTTTCACATTGCAGTTTTTAAGGAGACTCCCCCCCCCCCCACACACACACACCCCACAGTCAAATATTGCTCAATCTATTTGTTTTGATTTAGCTTTCATCAGCCAGGTTTACTGGGGTGGGAACTCACGAGTGGGGGAAAGAGGTGGTTCATGATTCTTCGTGTTGTACTTGAGTCTACGTAGCAAGAATGATTCATTTTCCTAATAGCTACTAATTTCTTTTTGTTGCAGAGGTTCACCCGATAGAGATGGAATTGTAAGTATTTAAATGACCATTTTTAGTAGGTTTGCGCTTCAATCTACGCTAGTCTGAATTGCTTAAAGCCCTGTTTCCTTTTTTGTTTCTGCAGAGAAAAAAAATTAGCTTAAATAGCTTTTCAGAACTCTCACTGTTGTAATTTTTTGTAGTAATTGCATGGGACAGAAATACAGTGTTGGTCAAGTTAAACTTAGTTCTTGCCTTCACCTCAAACCCTGCCCCAGAGTAGGCAAGCAAACCAGTCATCAATATGGAAGGTCAAAAGCCAGACAGTTCCTGCAGGGGCTGCTACCATCAACTGTTATTTCATTTCCAATTGAATGATATAAAAGCTCATTATATTGCACTGTTTTTCTCCAACAGAGGCCACAAAGTCATAATGGAGCTGAGAGCCAATAAAATTGAAAGACGCTTTTCCCCTTTCATTGTTGAGCTGCAGATACATTTTCTACATTAAATTCATGAGTAGGGAATGGTCTTGAAACCACTTAGGCCTGAATTTACAGCCCAACGAAGGAAAATGTGTCCACTGGGTTTAGATTTAACAGTAACTGAGTCCTTGCTGGTCACCAGATTTCTTGCTTTTTAAAGAAGCCTGTGGTGCATGGCCTCGGATTTATCCGAGTGGTGCTTATGGGTGTCTGTACCAGCTTCTAAAATGACTTCCTTCCAGTCTAAATCAGATGCCTATTCAGAGGGTTCAAAAGAACAGCTGTTACTGAGGGAAAAAGGGGGGGGGGCTCGCATTAGGCTCATTGGGCTCAAGAGGGAACTAAAATAAACCTGATAGTTAAAAATATTTTTTTGAAAAATCACCCTTCATAATATTTTCCCTAAATTGGGGTGTTAATTGCAGCTGTGGTGGGAGTTTTCTCCCACCTTGGACTCAAGGGTCTTAGCTTTGGGGTGCCTTTTGCATTCATGTAGTTCTCACCATGAAATGTTAAGAAAGTAGACTGAAATTTATCAGACATTGGGTAACACTATAATCAAGGCTCTATTCAGCAGGGGAAAAAAAAGACCCAGAAGACTCAGCTTCTCCTCACCTCTTGCTTCTGGCTCAGAGCCCTCTCGTTAACTCTGTCCCAGGTACTCTCTGCTTCCGTGTCTTTGCTTCTGTCTCTGTCCCCTCCCTGAGTTCTCTTGTCCCCTTCCTTCCGACCCTTGCAAGGCTCTGTTAGCTAGTCTCTGCTTTCCCTCCGGCTGCTGCTAGGCTGGTTTGCTATTTCTTGCTTCTCTCCCTCTGGCGCCTCGGTCTCATCCTTTTTTCTTTATCTAAAGCTCCTCCAGCCCTGCTATTCCTTGTCTCCAAAGCCCCACTGCTACCTCAGAGCTCTCTGCTGTTCTGGGGACCACCAGTTTAAATCTCAAGTAGAACACGCGCCTTGGTGCCTGGCATAGCACTGGCATGGGGCAGGCGACCCTGAGTATGAACTATGTCAACAAGCCCAGCCTAAGTCTGGGCTTCATCCTTGAGGTCACCCACATCCCCCTTCACTGCCACCAGTCCCAGTCACATCAAGTTATTTATCAGCAGATGTGCCCTCTTTGTTCTTTAATTGGAAATGCCACGCATGTATCCCTGGAAAGAAGAACGATCAAATTTCTATTTCTCAGGAAATAACACAGACCTGTTTAGAAAACAGGCTACATGCAAAATAAATGCATGTTCTCAGGAAAAGGGTATATAGCTTCCTAGGTGATCGGGAATTATTGGCCAGCTGCTAAGTTTACCATTTGGAAATGTGCCTGAAGTTTTCTCCACGTACTCTGGTCTGTCACCAAAGTTTGAGAACTCCTTATCGGACCAGTGCTATAGGAATCCAAGTTTTCTGTTTGCATTGGGTCCCTAGAAATCTTTACCTGACTTTCTCTCAAACTCAGACTGATTTCTTTAAGACCTTGTGTCTGAGGACCCAGTCCACTTTTACGTGGCTGACTTGGCTTTCAGATTATTGCCTTTGGAGTATCTGTAGTTGAAATGTGTGGCTTCACCAATGTGGTTCCACAAACTTCAGGTGATGGTGCAGCCACTTAATCCTTATAAACAACTTTGGCAGAGCGGGCGCCACGCACTAGGTTTAACTATTGAATTTCAGTTTCTCAGAATCCAGTGAAGCCCATCTCTGATGATGATGCCTTTGAGATTTAGGCCACAGAGGCTCTGTGGCTGGGCTGCATGTATGAAGGTGGGCTTGCCTTGCTACCCACTGGCTGAAAATGCCCACCCCCAGCAGACCTGGCTGTTGCGGTGACATGGCTTCAGACAGCTGTGGGTGGCGATGCATTCTAACCCAGGGACAAACTCTGATTTGTGCAGGACACACTCTTAACTTCTTCCTAAGCCATTCCGATTTCCATCCACACCAAGGATGGGAGGCAGTGGCGGGGGGGGGGGGAGGCGGGGGCGGGGGCGGTCATGGCCATTGTTGGCAGGAGATCCAACAAAGAGGTGTGCAGGGAAGGGCCCAGATCTGGAGCTGTCAGCTATGCATGCTCTGGGTATTGATGACTCTCAGGAAAGCTTGGGTGCAGTGGGTGTATGGTGGAGCTAGCCTTTTCAGACTCCCACGAGAAATACAACTGTTTGTATTGCATCTCTTGGCTGGGTCCAGGGGTCTGTTCCCTCCCTGTAAATGAAGGCTGGCTGAATGAGGACCAGATTCACATCACCCTGTGCCTAGGATGCCTCTTCCCCCTACTCCCTTCTTCTCCTGGCCCAGCCACACCTGCCTGCTGAATAGAGCCTCGTTATGGGCCCCAAAGTCCACTCCTTGCTTCAGGAACCCTGCCAAGATTGGTAGGCCCTGCAATTTGGCCTAGACTTTGTTTCTTCTCTGGTATGTTTGCTGACTCCATGTGATTCTTTATATGTGTCTTAAAGAACAAACAGATCCTTTAACAACTTTTTTCTACATGAAAACAATCAATTCCAGCAGCCCAGCCCACATGAACCACCCTACAATAACAAAGCAGAGTGCGCGCGTGAAGGAGGAAAAAAAGTTTCGGTAAGGAAACAGATTTTAGTTTAAAATTTCCAAGGGGTTATAGAAACAGTGAGTAAAAATCCCCATTTGAAATTGGAAAAACAAAAACAAAAACAAAAAATAGCTTTAAGAAGACTCTTTCTTAGATAGTATTTCCCCATTACTTCTTGATCACCCAGGGCCAATGTTTAAATCAACCGTATAGACTATATATTGACATCTGCATATACTTTTAAAGAGTGATCAGGCATAAAAGACATGGGAGTTCTTTGTCTTAGACATAGGACAGAGATTCAAATTTTATCTGTAAAAAAAGCTTTGGCTATACTATAAATAATACTATACAAACCAAGTAGCTCTTTGTTAAGATGAGCACTGTTTCAGTAATATCAGAAATTTGGCAGAACCTTGGCCCGTGGGAACCAATGTACTTGACCAAAGCATGTCACATCAGGAATGTTGATGCCAGCACAGAATATGCCAGAAGTTATAGTTAGGATGGCCAACATGGTAGCCTCATGTGGCTATTTAAACTCAGTTCCTCAGTGGCACGTGCTGTATTTCAAATACTCCATAGCTACTTGTGCTAGTGGCACCATATTGGACAGTAAGCATACAGAACGTTTATGTCCCAGACAGTGCTGTTGGACAGTGCTGTTCTATAGGATTATTTACACCATGAGTCAAGTCTACCTCCATGGCAAAAAGATAACATTTAGGCGGTATATTATGTGTCTTTAACACTCTCACCAAGGAAGACTAGGTAGCCATGAGCTGACCTTGGAAAAGAGGAATGTTCCCAATGGAAATTAAGAACTTCGATGACTGTATAGTTGAACATAATTGTTACTACATGTATTGATTTAACCTATTGCATTATCTAAGAGTAAATGAGAAGCCTGACCAAAACAGAATGCTGATTAACGCATGGTCAATATTGCTGTAAGCCTCAATTATCTTTAAATAACAGTCATATATTCAAGTTGTAGGCGTTATTTATGCTAATTGTGGAATTAAAAAAGAGAGATTTAAAAGAATACATAACTTAAACTCCAAGAGAAAAATCACTGTTTATGGGTTGGTGACGAGCCAACATTGCTTTAAATGTTAAGTCTAGTTTTTAAATAACACTTCCCCACTTAACTTACATTCTTTCTTGCTTTTTTAATGTTTTCCCAATGAAAAACCACCACTATCACACTACAAGCTGCTTAAATGGTTAAACCAAGACAATTTTTCTTCTCTAGAGTTTGACCAGAAGAATTTCAACCAGGTTCTGGCTTAGTTTTAACTTGATAATATCCATTTGCAAAAACAAATATATTTGTAAGAATTCACTAGTATAAATCAGGCCAAATTTCCAATTCCTCTAATAAAACTGTGTGTGTGTATGTACCTGTGTATGTTTGTATGTGTGTTTGTGCACTCATGCACATATGTTTTGAATATCTGCCCCAAAGAACATATTGTTATGATTTATTGTTTCTGTTTAGTATTTATGTTTAAAATGTTCTTAACTTAGAAGAATATTTCTTTGTATAGGCTTTGCTTTCTCTTTATCTCAATTTTCCATTGGTTTCCATGGAAACTGGGAAATGTTCATGCAGCCCAGATCTAGATATTTTTAAAAATTGAAGAATTTTTTATTCATAGTGTTCTATACATGTTGTCAGGAAAGAAACATACACACATACCACATATGTATATTTTGTTTTTGTTCAGCAGAGCATGTCAACTATCTTTTTTTGAAGGACTTTGTTTATGGAGATGAGACTGTCGTGGAAGCAAACAACTGTAGAACTTTGAAAATTGTGAATTCAGTAATTTACCTAATCTCTTTGGGTTTTAGCTAACAATTTTTTGTACTAAAGAATTGTTTGGGAGGAGTTCCCATCGTGGTTCAGTGGTTAACGACGCCAATGAGTATCCATGAGGATGCGGGTTCGATCCCTGGCCTTGCTCAGTGGGTTAAGGATCCGGTGTTGCCGTGAGCTGTGGTGTAGGTCGCAGACGTGGCTTGGATCCCATGTTGCTGTGGCTGTGGTGTAGGCCGGCAGCTGTAGTTCCGATTAGACCCCTAGACTGGGAACCTCCATATTCCCTGAGTGCAGCCCTAAAAAGGCAAAAAAAAAAAAAATAATTGTTTACAAGCTAAAAGTTCTATTAATAATGCTAGAATGATCACAAAATTCTTGAGTTTCACTTTTAGCTTAGTTCATTGATTACATACCTTTCTAAAAGGACTTGGAGAATTTTGCTAAGAAGACATATGCAAACAGATTGGTAAAGTAGAAACTTAAAAAGAAAGCACACAGAACGAAAATAGGAACCATGCCCATTCACCATGGGAGAGGTTTTTATGATGAGATGGCACATTATTTAATGTGCTGTGTCCTCAAATATAGCTTCGTAGGTGCAGAGTTGATATGGCAGCTTTTTAAAACGACCTTTGCTCAAAGAAGAAAAAATATCGTTGAAGCCCTAATTCAGTGAAGGTGATTCTGTGAGAAGGTTAGAATGATGTTGTCTGATAAAGCGCATAACCTCTGTCAGGAGCAAGACAAAGAGAAGGACAGGTCCAGGCTCTGTGTTCTGGGGAGTTTGTGTATTTGCAAATCCTAGTGCGGTGCTGGTGTGTAGGAAGAGGAAGGCATGAACACATTATCTAGTCCTCATGCACTATTCACCGTCACTAAACTACTGCTCATTCTCAGGGTGCCCAGATAACATGCACTAAGTATTAATCAGTGATGATAGTGACTTAGGGTCCCTCTATGTGGTTTGCTCGTGATCCTATAGGCATAAATGAAAAGCTTTCGTCTCCTATCTATGTGTCAAATTAAATGTCAGCTGTTCACTTTGTAGTTCCACTTTGGCCTTCATTTGTGATCGCAGAGTTAGGTGTCCCGTCCTTAAGCCTCGTGCGTCAGCATCTGCAGTGTGTTGTCAGGAGACCTCGTCACATGCTCAGTGACACACTCCTGCTCTATGTGCTAACGAGAGGAACGCTGTTGAATGAACTCTCCATTGCCATTACCGATTTTTGTCTTTGTCCTTTGCTCATGAAAAGTAGAGAATCCCAGCAATTTTAGTTTGGATGATGCCATATCCTTGCTCAAGTTCTTGTGGTCATACGTGGCATGGTCTGTACTACGGGCCAAAATAGAATGTTTAAAATAATCCAGAGGAAATAAAGCTGGCACTCAGTCATCTTGCCATGATCTGAGCTCCTGGAGGCATGGATGATAGAAATCCGTGATGAATCCTCAAATTCTCTTTTAATAATTTGATAAGAAGAGCCACTTGAAAAGAAGAGCAACACTATTTTATAATACTTAGAGGCTGAGTTAACTGATGTAGAGCCAATTTCCTTTATATTCTATCAAGGAAAAAGTTGAGTCAGTGTTAGAAAAGCTAAAAGAAGATCAGCTAATGACTTGGATGAAAACTCTTTGGATATGTTAGAATGAATCTTATAGAGAGCAGCAGAGAAGTCAAAATGTTTCTTTTAAATATGTATATACATCTGGTTATATCCCCTGAAGGTCTAGAGGATTAAATTATAATGTAGGTGCTGCTAATTCCTTAGTAATTGAATAAAATTGGAACAGCTAGTTGGTAATATCCGTATGCTTAGGTATCCTACAGTCTTTTGTGAAATAAGTGTACAAGTTCTTTTATGCCATTTCATGAGAGTGCAATTTACCATTCAGTTACACCAATGTGGTTTCTTAATAGGCTGCTCTAATTTGTCTTTCCAGTGCTGGATTTTGATAGCTCATGCTAAATACAGATAAGAGTTAAGTGTTCTTTGTTCCTTTCTTTTCCATTCAAATGTTTCTCTTCTAAATGTATTTTCAAATTTATTACAGAAGAAAAGCAATGGGGCACCAAATGGATTTTATGCGGAAATTGATTGGGAAAGATATGTGAGTATCCGAGGATTGTTTGTCTTTATAAATATTTCAGGATGTGAAAGTGAATTGAGGCATTCCTCATTTAGAATGAGACACAAAATAAGTGAAACATGTCATAAGGAAGTGTCTGGCATAATTAGCATGATACAGGAGTCAAGAGCATTAGAGTCTGTTAGACCTGGGTACAAGACCTGGCCTCTCCACATATCAGTTGCGTGTGGCTTTGGGGTACTTATTTGCTGACCAGCAAAAAATGCAGTTAGTAGGGACTTTACAGCATTGTTGCAAGGATTCAATGAGATAATTCTTTGCAGACTATTTCAGTTGCCTGCCTCTCCTGTAACATGTGTATAAAAAAATGCTTTTTTTGGAGTTCCCATCATGGATCAGCAGTTAACGAGCCCAATTTGTATCCATGAGGATACGGGTTCAATCCCTAGCCTCACCCAGTGGGTTAAGGATCGGTGGTGCAGGTCGCAAATGCAGCTCGGATCCTGCATTGATGTGGCTGTGGTGTAGGCCAGCAGCTACAGCTTCCATTCTACCCCTAACCCGAGAACCTCCATATGCCGTGGGTGTGGCCCTCAAAAGATAAATAAATAAATAAATAAAATGCTTTTAAAAATATTAACTCCAGATATTTCAGTTCTGGATTATTTCAAAGCAGCTTTGAATACTGGGTCAAGGCAATTCATACCTGAGCCTTGGTTTCATATTGTCCTTGTCCATTCAGGCTGCTCTAACAAAAATACCAAAAATTGAATGGTGTATAACAACACCTATTTATTTCTAACAGTTCTAGAGCCTGGGAAGTCCAAGATCATGGTATCAGCAGATTCACTGTCTGCTTGAGTGACCCCTTTCTGGTTCATAGAAGGCACCTGCAGCTGTAACCTCCCTGGGGTCTCTTTTAGAAGGGCACTGATCCCAGTCATGAGGGCTCCTCCCTCAAGACCAAATCATTCCGTCTCCTAATGCTTTCACCTTGGGGTTCGGATTTCAATATATAAATTGGGGGGCGGGGAAATACAAACATCGAGGCCATAGCCATCCATGATCATTATTATAGCCTCATAGTGCAGATTTTTCCCAGATCTAATGGTAATCGTCTATTGCTTCCCAAGGAGTAAAGATGAATCCCAGCTGAGACTTAAACTCTCATAATTCCCCCATAAACCAGTTAACATCCTCACCACATGCTTCATCAACCACAACAGGATGGACACAATTGCTCTTAGATTTCTAATCATATAAGACATGTAGACCCTATTCACAGCAAAAATCATTTCTTTTTCATAGTAAGTGCCCACATTCACAATCCCTACAAAATGTGTTTGTACTGATACCTTCGGTAACAGTTTGGCCCAACCTCCCCTTTTATAAAAGTTAAGCCTGATGGTAAAGCTTTTGCATATTTGTTAATAATAAAACTTTCGTTTTTATAATAAATAATAGTATCATTTATAATATTAAATGCTACTGAATTCTTACCACCTTAAATGATAAATACTATGTTCTAGAGAAAAATGCTCAGAAAAGTTAAATTCTTCATACCACCTGTACCCTCTGAAAAATGTCATTCTATCAACCTCATTACCTGATCCTCTCTCATATCTGTTTCCCAGGATTTAGATCTTTTTGATATTTTTAGCAATTCAATTCCCTAGAATCTATGATAACCCCTATGCTAACCTACATTTAATTGTTCACACATAATGTTATAAGGGAAGTTACTAACAATATTAAGAAAGGGGAGTTCTCATCATGGCTCAGCGGAAATGAATCTGACTAGCATGCATGAGGATGCAGGTTCAATCCCTGGCCTCGCCCAGTGGCTTAAGGATACAGCATTGCTGTGGCTGTTGCTGTGTCTGGCAGCTACAGCTCTGATTCAACCCCTAGCCTAGGAACCTCCATATGCCACAGTTGTGGCCCTAAAAAGACAATAAATAAATAAATGTATTAATAAATAAATCTATTAAGAAGGGTGATTTCTTTTTTCAAAATTGACCCTTTTTCACCTGAAAAATACTTGTATTTTGTAGAATTCTTTAATCCACAGGAATGGGATACACTAAGCACATAAGAAGCATGATAATTACAAAACAAAATTACACATCAAGTACTTCATGGCACCCCATCTAAACCCTAAACCCATGTGTTTCAATGAAGTAGAACTTTCCTCAAATTTGCTTCGTCCTAAAAGCTAATCAGGTCATATAGGAATTCTGGTTGTAATTATACATTAGACTCCACTGTCTTTAAGAAATAAGAAAGATTTTATTCTTAATAGATTATATCATCGTGGTTTTGACAGGGAAGGGGTAAGAGCAAGGAAGGCCTATGGAAGGATGTGGCCTTCTGGCAAAGTCCTGAAGTTGAAGTAAGGCTTAGCTGACTGCACATTTGAGGAAAGAGACTTCAGGGCAGAGAGAAGGACATTCATGAGGACCCTGAAATGGGAAAGAGCTTGCAACAATCAAATCATAAACATTACGATGGAAGGAAGGCCTTGGGAGCATCGGAGACCTGAGGCTAGAGAGCAGGGCTGGAGCCAGGTCAGGCAGGGTCTTCCAGGCTATACAGTGGTGCTGGGCTTTTCTAAGTGCAGGGAGAAGCCAGGGACAGGATTTTAACAGGAAGGTGTCCTCAATACATTTGCATTTTTTAAAAAAGTAACTGACTACTAATGAAAGACAAGAGGAAAATGCTCAAGAAAAGGCAGCTTTTCCATGGCGTTCAGGCCTTACCTCTCTCCAAGGTCACAGCACATCTATTGCTTCGGGGACTCCAAAATCTCTCTCTCTTTCTCTCTCCAGATCTGTCCTGTTTACTTCCAAGCCTATAACTTCAACTTCAAGAGCATTGCCCTTAAACTCAGCACCCTCTTTTTTTCTCAGGCATAGAGGTAGTCTCAAAATACCTGGGGTCAAGACCCAGGTCTGCCATTTGCTGGGTGTGTTTCCTTGAGAAATAGCATCTAATTCCTCTTAGTTTCCTCCTTGGTGAGTGGGATAGTTCTTTTCACATAGGACTGTCATGAAGTGTTAGTGAAATAAAGCATGGGTCCCAGTACTCACCATAGAATGGTAACTAAAAGATCACACTCATTCCGATTCTTTATCTTTCCTGTCTTTTTCCTAAAAATGTAGGTTGCCTGCTGTTGGAATCAGTTCAGCCAGGGATCCTCCCAGGATTTGAGAGCAGAAATCTTTGAGTCTTCTTCAACCTTCCCTCTCTGTTACTAAGAACAGACGGGGAAGGTTCCAAATGTCCTGGGTTCATCCCTTTTCACCACCACCAACTTGGTCCTTCGTAGCACTTCTTACCCAAATTGACGCAAGGGTCTTGAATTTGTTTTCCTTCCTCCCATGTCCTCTGTCCCCAGTCTAACCTGAAGCATCTTCCAGCATCTTTAGCGTCTGCTTTCAGCATCTCCTACCCTCATTGAGAAGCTGCAGTAGCCATATCAGGTCTAGACTCTCCTCCCAGCAGATTGGCCCCCTATGGTCTGATTTTCCACGGTCTCCCACCACATGGCTTCCTGTCCAGTCCTGTCATCTTCACTGTCTCCCGCTGGACTCACACTGTCCATCTCCACTGTCCCTTCCCCCACGGGAACCATGCTGTTCATTCTTGCCTCAGTATCTCGGTATAGTTTCTTCCTCACCACTGACCCACCTCTCTCCTCTGCATCCTCCCAAAAGGCACATGCAGATGCCCTAATTCTTCCAAACCTCACGAATATCCTTTCCTTTCCAGCTCCTATCCCTGATGTTTTGTGCTTTGCATTTTGGGGAACTTCTGCCTAGCAAAATACAGACAAAAGATCATTTGCATTTGGTACATGCCCCCTCCTCGACTTATAGGAAATGCATGATAAATTCTCTTTGAACGTTTTCTTTCATTGACTGTTGATTCCTAGATTATTTTCCCCATAGGAAGCCTCTCTAAATATCCCTGAGTAAATATCTAAACACATTGCTCAGTATTTACCTCCAAATAAGAGGCAAGTCTTAAGTATAAGGCTCTTGGAGGAAAATGAATGATTCCTTTATCATTGTCAGGATAATAATTGTTTAATGTGCACTTGTATTTTATAGAACTCACCTGAGCTGGATGAAGAAGGCTACAGCATCAGACCTGAGGAACCCGGCTATATCCTTTCTTTCTTTCTTTTTTTCTCTTTTTAGGGCCAAGCCCATGGCATAAGGAAGTTCCCAGGCTAAGGGTCAAATCCGAGCTGCAGCTACCAGCCTACACCACAGCCAAAGCAACATGGGATTCGAGCCAAGTTTTCGACCTGCACCAGAGCTCACGGGCAACACCAGATCCTTAACCCACTGAGCGGGACCAGGGATCGAACCCGAGTCCTCATGGATACTAGACAGGTTCATTACCACTGAGCCACAATGGGAACTTCCTTTATTTTTTTAATTTTCATTTTCTCTCAGAAAATGGTGTGATAAATTAGGTTTGCAAAGGTGCTGAAACCCAAGCTTTTTGAGTCATGTTGTCCTAGTATTAGAGAGGAATAAACAGCACAGAGAACAGCCTGATCACTAATAAGCGACACTTTGCCTTGATCTAGTCATAGAAGAGAGAGAGAGGAGAGAAAAAGAACAATTGTGCTGGAAAAGTAATTGCGCAGCTTGTGGGTGCTAGGTTGTCTTGCTAAAACTTGATATGACAGTGCCACTCATGGTGGCTGGAAAATGGCTCTGACTTGTGTCTTCCCCAAAGTCACCTCTGGTCAGAGCAGGTCACACTCTGAAGCACTTAAAACTCCTCATCCATGGTCCATAGAGTGGCCTTCTTCTCTTATGACAAGAGGAAGTTCCTGTGGATGTGTCACTCTGAGTGCTGAATGTGACACAAATGGTCAGCTGCAGCAAAAATGTATTCCTTGGAGTTCCCATTGTGGTGCAGTGATTAACGAATCCGACTAGGAACCATGAGGTTGCAGGTTCGATCCCTGGCCTTGCTCAGTGGGTTAAGGATCCGGCGTTGCCGTGAGCTGTGGTGTAGGTCGCAGACTCGGCTTGGATCCCTCGTTGCTGTGGCTCTGGCGTAGGCCAGTGGCTACAGCTCCAATTAGACCCCTAACCTGGGAACCTCCATATGCCCCAGAAGAGGCCCTTTTTCTAGGCAAAAAGACAAAAAGACAAAAAAAAAAAAAAAAAAAGAAAAAAAAGAAAAAGTATTCCTTTGTAACCATCGCTCTTTGAAATTCACCATCCTTAATGATGCTCCAAGGAAAGGTGAATACATTTTAACCCTTCCCTGCCTTCTTCTTTTATTTTTGTTTGTTTTACTTTGATTTTCTGCCATCTAAGTACACCCCTGCTGCCTCTATGTTTAGTCACCCTTACCTTAGACTCATCATTGCCTCCCCATAGACAAAAGAGTTATGTATCTTTAACTGTGTTCTACCTACCAAAGGAAAGCACTTTTATTCCTCAAGCGAGTCGGAAGAGGAAGAAGAATCGCACAAGAAGTTTAATATCAAGATTAAGCCATTGCAATCTAAAGACATTCTTAAGAACGCTGCAACTGTAGATGAACTGAAGGCCTCAATAGGCAACATTGCACTTTCTCCATCACCGGTGGTGAGTGGTTTTTTTATTTCACGCCTTGCTGAGCTTGGACAGACAGCCATATTCCACCCATACATGTTAAGTAGATCAGAAATTCCTTAAACCGAAGGCTGCATATGGTCACCGTTTTATGAATTCTGTAAACCTGAAACAGGTCATTCTAGCTATGCAAAGCTGTGCTCATTTTATATTACAGTTCTTGTGCTTTTCAAAGAAGTGCTAAAAGTGCCTGGGACTGCATTTCTTTTTGACTTATTTTCCTGCAAACATTATTCAAAGAAGAAAAAGATAAAGCTTTTCCAGACTTCTGAAGCAATTAAAAACAATATGAAGTTTACATATTTACTAACAGCAATTTTTAAAAACATATCTTATGTCCTCTTTTATGACACATAAAAAACTCATGGAAAGAAAACAAAGGAAATTGCTTTTTTTAGAAAAAAATTTTTCATTGCTAGTGCTTCAAAAGAGAAATACTAATCTAATGTCATAGATCATAGTCTAAAATGGTATTAAAACTCACAATCTACCTTAAATTTTACTATCAATTTGTCTTAAGTACTCTCATCACCCTCTCAAATATAGGTATGCCTTATTTATGTTAATCAAGTTGGTATTTTTCTACAATTCGCGCTTCCTCCCCCAATTCTCATCTACTACATTTCTCCAGTTGCTGAATTCTGAGTTCCAGCACGTGTTTTCTCTGTGCTGTTTGATAAGTGCTGCAATTGTTTTCTAAAAATAGCTGTGAAGAGCAAAGGACGGCTCTTGTCCCAGCAGCTATTATTATGTTCTGGGCTTCTCAGCATCTTCTTTAGAGAGACTCGATCTCCCTTCAGTGTTTCTCGGGATTGAGGTAGTTAATAAATGCTGAACCATTTTTTGAAGATGCTTCTGGAAATATCTCAACTGACCTTTCTAAAGAAGTTGTCATCACTTGTATTTTGAATAAGCATTTGCCTACCTGAGGTGAATAAAGTCAATAATGACACCTTCTTTATCACTCAGTAAAGAGTCAACTAACATGATTGCTAATTGAAATCAACCACAGCAAATATATTTCTGGTGACTTTTCATGGTATACTCACTGCCCATCTTAAGATGTCTTCTTGCAAAGGAAGGCATGACATAGTGTTAGTTTTCTTTCCCTTCTGCAATGGAGGGTACAGATTTTAAATTCATATATTGGTCTGTAACAGGGATGGTGTCTAGTAATAGGGGCATTTCTAATGCATACACTTTCACTTTTCAGTAGACAGCTTTCAAATCATTTTTTGCGCTTACTAAATCATTTTTTATTAACAGTAAAAAGTTATTTAAGTGCCTGAAACCAATTTATATCCACTTCTCTATAGGGTGTAATAAACTTGGCATTTGGAAGCTACCTGGATAAGTGAAGAAGTTCATGGGGTTAAATGAACAAATTTATGGGAAAGAAAACTTACTAGACCCAACATTGTAAACTAACTATACTTCAGTAAAATTTTAAAAAGAGAAAGAAAACAGAAAAACTTACTAGAATGATCCCAGACACATGCTATTTATTTGCTGACAGTTAGTTGACCCTAGGAAAGAAGAAATTCTTTCTATCAAGAAGAATACATATGCCAAGTCATCTGGCAGCTATTCCTCCAACCCAGTACATTGCTGCAGTGCAGCAAGAAGAGTGGTTGTTACACTGAGCTCTTCCTAATACCTATTTCTTCAAATTTATTTTTATTGAAGTGTAGTTTATTTGCAATACCGTGTTAGTTTTTGGTGTAGAGCAGAGTTATTCAGATACATATATATATCTCCATTTTTTATATTCTTTTCCATTGTAGGTTCTTACAAGGTACTGGATGTAGTTCTCTGTGCTATACAGTAAATCCTTGTTTATCTTTTTTACATATGGTAGTGTGTATCTGTTCAAACACCTATTTTTAAAGTAATATATTAATATACTGTGGTTAAGACCGATTAAAAGATGGTAGGAAAACAGTGTGAAAACTAGATGGAGACACCCATAGGACATAATCCCAGAGTTATGCTGTTTCTGCAGACCAGCAGCACCACAAACCAAGGGACCCTGGGATCCCCCACAACCACCGCCCCTGAAATCCCAGCTCGTTCTTACTAATGTGAGAATCTGGCTCTGCCATAACTATGATTCCCAAATATTTATGACTTTTGACGTTTAGTGTAAAAAAATTTAGCTGTTATTGCTACTCTAGGTAAAAAGGCATGTGTTCACACCAACGTAAGTATAAAGAGAGATTGTAACTGAAAATATATTCTCGGCTTTAGAATCCCCGACCGTTTCAAGATAACCCGTGTGAACCTATATTGCACAAATGACATACCTAAAACTTTAGCTTCAGAACTGGATAAATAGAAATAACTTTCTGAAATTCAGCTAGTGCCATGGCAAATATGAGGAATTCTTTGTACATGTTAGATGTTTCCAACCAAACAATAAGATGTTCATACATCTATGCTTACTTCAGGTACAAAAAGATAAATAGGATGTATACCAGTTAATGATGTATCAGGATATTTCATTTAGGCTAAGGCTCTTATACTACAAAAGCAAACATCATTACACTAACAGAAGCAGAGAAATTTTCAAATGGTAAACTGTTTGAAACAATGGGTTGTGTTGAATTTCTGATTTCTATTTATTTTGAAGAATCTTAAGATAAAGTTTGGTTTTACTTGTAGTTTTCATTCATCTATGAGTATGTATCTATGAATTGTAATTTATTTGATATCTCATCATGAATTGAGTTTTATTTTATTTGGATAGATACCCTGTATATACTTCATGGTCAAAAGACTCAATAAATGAATGAAATGAATGAATGGATGCATGAATGAATGAATGAATCATACATATATCTATGTGTATGTACAATATAAACAAACCTTTCTGAAATGACTTCTCCCCAAAACATAGCTTCAGCAACATAGAAAATTAGGATTTAAATTGCTGGCAAAAATCCTGCCATATAAACAAACATAATTTCAGTCCAGATCTCACCTGGGCTCTGATTTTTATATGGAAATCAAATGTAGTATGGACCAGGGCAATGCATAACACCAAAAAAGAAGAGGGCAGGATGCAGAAGTCAACTCACATGCAAAAGATTACTTTCTATTCCTAAGTTGTAGTCTCCTAAAAAGATACCATGCTGATAAGGGTAAAGAAGAAAAATCATCCAGGTTTTAGTTGTTGATTTGGGATCTGTATAAATTAAAATAATGGCAGAGCTGCTTTAACGGACACCAAAATAGTAATAGCTTAAACAAAATAGGTGGTTTATTTGTATCCCACATAAGAGTCAGAGCTGGTAGGTAGTCCAGATGGGTAATAGAGTCTTGCTCCAGGAGTCATTCAAAACCCAAGAACTTTCTGTATTATTGCTACATCTTTTTGAGGGTGCGGCTGCCTTATCATCCTGAAACACCTCCATGTTCCAGCCTTGGGATGGACGAAAGAAAAATAAAAGGCAAGTGGTTTCCTTTAAGGGTTTAATTCAGACATTAAATACCTATCACTACCACCCAGATCCCATTGCCCATAATTTAGTCACATGGCAATATTAGCCGGAAGGGAATCTGGAAAATGTAGTCTTTGGCTGGAAACATGTGTAATCAACTAAAATTCAGGGTTCTGCTACTAAAAGACGAAGGAGTGAGTGGATATTGGTCGATATTGACAGTTTCTATACCACCGTATCTTAAATAATCTCAGATTAATTGGGGGAGTCATTGGAATTAATTTGGGGAGTTATGGATTTTCCCTCCATCTATCTTAAAATTTTTCCCATAACCCATTGAAACTAGGAAGTTTCCTTTTAAAGATTTCCAGTCACTAATTTCAAAATACCAGTGATACTATGCTATGTGCTAACCAGCAGCACAGTGGAAAAACCAAAACCAAAAAAACCCCAGAAGTTTAGGTAAAATAGCAACTTATTTGATTACACAGATCCCTCCAACACTGTGTCTCACAAAGTTCAGTGCTTTTTGAGGAAAGCTGTTGAATTGTTGAAAGAAATTTATTAAACCCAAATGCTATCTCTGTATAACTTTTTCTCATGTTCGAGTTGTGCTCTTTGGAGGATAAAAAAGGACAGAGTTCCTTCATTGCTCATCAGGTTTTCCTTGAAGCATACTGACTCCAACTCCAAGCTTGGTGTGCAGGATGTTCATTAAGACAAGACCTTGGGCTCAACAGCTCAGGTTGGCGCAGGGTGGGCAGAGGGGGAGGTTAAACCCTTTTGCGTGTCTGACAACAGCCTAAGCTGGTACATGGGGAACTCTTGAGCTAGAATGATCCTTCAGTGCTGTCTTGAGCTTGGCTGAGATGAATAACCTTTGTAGGGCTGCATCAATCAGTGCTTCAATATGGGCAGGCTAAGAAGGGCCATGACCTTGGCCATGGTGGCTCTCTTGCAGCTGAGTCAGATTCTGAAGTGTTGACAGTTGAACGCTGTCTGCCAATAGTACTGCTAACAGCTGGTGCAAGAAACCCTTCTAAAGACAAAGCTACTCAGCACATTTTGACACCTAGGATTACCACCTTCTTTTCCAAGTGCTTTTCTGGCTATTGATTTAAGTAATTTTTTTTCTGGAATTATGGGCTGATAGGAGGCAGCCATATATTAATAGAAAAAGTAGGTTCCTAGACACCAGGTGCAAGTCTGCTGTTCTACCTGTGTAACCTTTAACTAAGTCTCATGCTTGTTCCAAGCTTATATTTCCTGTTCTGTAAAGTAAAGATAATAATGGTCCTTATGGAGTTTTTGTGCAGATTATTGTCAGTCTCTGGAGGATCAAATCTCCTTTGACTTTTTGTCCCCTGTGCTTAGCACAGTACATGGCACATATTAGGCACTCTGATATTTATTCAATAAATGAGTGAATGAAGAAAGCACACAAAAGCTCTGAGTACCTGATACACAATTAGAACATTGCAATGGTTTATTTCTTTATTACTCGTTGTATTAGGGTTTTTCAAAGAAACAGAACTCATAGGATATATGTATGCATGTGTATAGGTAGATGAGAGAGAGAGATGATAGATGATATATAGATAAAAATTTTTATAAGAAATTGGCTCACATGATTATGGAGGCTAAGTCCCCCAGTGTATCGTTGGCAAACTGGAGACCCAGGAAATCTGGTGGTTTAATTCAATCTGAGTCTAGCCTGAGAACCAGAAGAGCTGATGGTGTAGGTCCCAGTCTGAGGGCAGAAGATGACATGAGTTGTCCCAGCCCAGTGAGGCAGAAAAAGGGGGTGAATTCTTCCTTCCTCCGCCTTGTTTTCCTTTCAGACCCTCAGTAGATTGGACGATGCACCTACACAGGGGAGGGCAATCTGCTTTACTGAGTTCACCAATTCAAATGCTAATCTCATCTGGAAACACCCTCACGACACACCCAGAAATAATGCTTAATCTGTGTACCTGAGAGCCAGTCAAGTTGACACATACAATTAACCTTCATACTAGTTTGTATGTATGTATGTATTTATCTATGTTTATATATATAGATACATATTTTAATCTAAATGTTGCTTCTTTAATGAGAGTCACAGCTTTACTTCCCCATGTCTTGTTTCCCACCCTGAAAAAGTTCTGTCTTTTCATGTCCTGGAGTATAACCTACCTGCATCTCAGGTCTTGAATTCAGTTAAAGAGGTTTGGGCCCTCTCTTGCCTATCTCAGACTTTACATTTTTTTTTCCTTTTTGGGCGCACCCATGGCACATAGAAGTTCCCAGGCTAGGGGTCGTATCAGAGCTACAGCTGCCGACCTGCACCACAGTTACAGCAACACCGGATCCTTTACCCACTGAGCAAGGCCAAGGATAGAACCTGCATCTTCATGGATATTAGTTGGGTTTGTAACCCGCTGAGCCAAACAGGAACTCCTAGATTTTAATTTTGAACCAAATCTGACCCACCTTTCAGAGGAACTACTTTTAAATCAATCTTTTTTCATTCTGGATATTTGTGATTGATATTTCTTTTTTTTTTTTTTTGAAGCTAAGTGTGTTTTTTTTTTCCCACTGTATAGCATGGGGACCAAGCTACACATACATGTATACATACTTTTTTCCTCCCATTGTTGTGTTGCGATGTAAGTATCTAGACATAGTTCTCAATGCAGGATCTCATTGTAAATCCATTCCAAGAGCAATAGTTTGCATCTGTTAACCCCCGAGCTCCCAATCCCTCCCACTCCCTCCCTCTCCCTTCTCCCCTCTCCCCACCGGGCAGCCACAAGTCTGTTCTCCAAGTCTATGATTTTCTTCTCTGTGGAAACGTTCATTTGTGCCTTATATTAGATTCCAAATATAGGTGATATCATATGGTATTTGTCTTTCTCTTTCTTACTTATTTCATTCAGTATGAGTCTCTAGTTCCATCCATGTTGCTGCAAATGGCATTATGTCGTTCCTTTTTATGGCTGAGTAGTATTCCATTGTGGATATATACTACATCTTCCTAATCCAATCATCTGTGTCTGTCGATGGACATTTGGGTTGTTTCCATGTCTTGGCTATTGTAATAGTGCTGCAATGAACGTGCGGGTGCATGTGCCTTAGTCTATTCAGCAAGAATTGCTGGGAAAACTGGACAGCTGCATGCAAATCAATGAAACTAGAACACACCCTCACACCATGCACAAAAATAAACTCAAAATGGCTTAAAGACTTAAATATAAGACAAGACACCATCAAACTCCTGGAAGAGAATATAGGCAAAACATTCTCTGACATCAACCTCATGAATATTTTCTCAGGTCATTCTCCCAAGGCAACAGAAATAAGAGCAAAAATAAACCAATGGGACCTAATCAAACTGACAAGCTTTTGCACAGCAAAGGAAACCAAAAAGAAAACAAAAAGACAACTTATAGAATGGGAGAAAATAGTTTCAAATGATGCAATAGACAAAGGTTTAATCTCTAGAATATACGAGCAACTTATACAACTCAACACCAAAAAAGCCAACCACCCAATGGAAAAATGGGCAAAAGACCTGAATAGACCATTCTCCAAGGAAGATATACAGATGGCCAACAAGCACATGAAAAAATGCTCAACATCCCTGATTGTTAGAGAAATACGAATCAAAAATACCATGAGATACCACCTCACACCAGTCAGAATGGCCATCTTTAATAAGTCCCCAAATAACAAATGCAGAAGGGGGTACGGAAAAGAGGGAACCCTCCTGTACTATTGGTGGGACTGTAAGCTGGTGCAACCACTATGGAGAACAGTATGGAGATAGTTCTATGTATAGAAATCTATACATAGAACTACCATATGACCCAGCAGTCCCACTCTTGGGTATATATCTGGACAAAACTTTCCTTAAAAAAGACACATGATATTTCTTTAAACACAAATAGTAACTTCGTGCTTTACCGCTAAAGGAATCAGCATAGAGTGGGAAAGATGGAGTCTGATCATCCTGAACTCAGCCTCTTGTTAACAGTACTACTTATGCAAGTTTCCTAAACCTGTTTTGAGTCTCATGCCTAAAATGGAAACAAAGAACCTCTACCTTACATGGTAGTTGTTGGGATGTCCATTTCTTTCTGTGAATAAAATACAAAGCTCTTTCCCTTAAAGGAGGAGCTAGAAACAGAGATGAGATAAAGAGTTATGCTACTTACTTCTCTTGATGTCACACTCCTTACATCTTCCACGAAAGGTTTTGCTCTTAAAAAGTAAAAATGTCTCAGAGTTCTCATCGTGGCGCAGCAGAAACGAATCCAACTAGGAACCTTGAGGTTTCAGGTTCGATCCCTGGCCTTGCTCAGTGGGTTAAGGATCCGGCTTTGCCATGGGCTGTCGTGTAGGTGGCAGACTTGGCTCAGATCCCACGTTGCTGTGGCTCTGGTGTAGGCTGGCAGCTACAGCTCCGACTGGACCCCTAGCTTGGGAATCTCCATATGTTGTGGGTGAGGCCCTAGAAAGACAAAAAGAAAAAAAAGTAAAAATGTCTCAAAGGGGCTAAATAAAATAGCAGGTACAAGATTAGACCACAGAGAAATATACCTTTACAAAAACAATGAAATGTACATTCAACATATGCTTGAATACCTTTAATTTCCTTAATTTAAAATAATTTAAGGGAGGTGGAAACAGACACTTATTCCAGTGATGTCATGATTCCTCAAACAACTGGGCTTTGCTTTTTAGCTGGGTTTCTTTGCACAAGTTACAAAACCCGTGCCGTGGTTTTTTCAATGATAAGTGGAGATAACCTCCATACATAATTCACAGGGCTATTGTGAGGGTGAAATGAGTTAATATATAAAGCACTCATAACCAATACTACTTTTAGAGATTATTTTATTGTTATTGTTAGAATTACCTGCAGAGGAGTTCCTGTCATTGCTCAGCAGTTAACAAATCCGAATAGGAACCATGAGGTTGCGGGTTCGATCCCTGGCCTCGCTCAGTGGGTTAAGGATCCAGCGTTGCCGTGAGCTGTGGTGTAGGTCGCAGACGCAACTCGGATCCTGAGTTGTTGTAGCTCTGGCATAGGCCGGAGGCTACAGCTCTGATTTGACCCCTAGCCTGGGAACCTCCATATGCTGCAGGAGCGGCCCTAGAAAAGGCAAAAAGACAAAAAAAAAAAAAAATTTAGCTGCAGAGCCTAGGGCACATTTTTAAGAATATCATTAGTGGTGATAAATCAGGAAACCCAAATAGCCTGAAGCCATTAAAAGCCAAGACCAGTAGTTACTCTGAGTAGCCAACTGGGAAAATGTGTTAATAAAATAACTGGTTTTGGAGTTCCCGTCGTGGCGCAGTGGTTAACGAATCTGACTAGGAACCATGAGGTTGCGGATTCAGTCCCTGCCCTTGCTCAGTGGGTTAATGATCCAGCGTTGCCGTGAGCTGTGGTGTAGGTTGCAGACACGGCTCGGATCCCGCGTTGCTGTGGCTCTGGCGTAGGCCGGTGGCTACAGCTCCGATTTGACCCCTAGCCTGGGAACCTCCATATGCCGCGGGAGCGGCCCAAGAAATGGCAAAAAGACCAAAAAAATAAATAAATAAATAAAAATAAAATAAAATAACTGGTTTTGCAATACCTGTAGATTGGTTTTGAAGGTAATTCCAGAAGCATTCCTAAATTTTTTTAACATCAAAATCCCCGGAATAAGTATGGGCTTCTTCAGGAGACTCTATGACAGGCTGGCATTCACAGTGCAGTCCTCTATCGTGCATCTCCACTGAGTTTATTTCATGGAGGAATGACCTTGTTTTCCAACCCTTTTCCAATCAATCCACCAGATATTTTGTAAGCACCTTCTGTGCAGCAGGCACTGAGAGCGCATACCTGAAATACTGGACAGTCTTTGTCCAACCCTCTTGCTAACATTCTAACTACAAGTTTATCAGAAAACAATGTGTAACTGATGTCACTCACAGCACATAGAAGCTGAACTTCCCCTTGTGGTCCAAATGCCCTGCCTGTCTTCACTTCAGTTTCTTGACTGAAGATCTGCTCTCTGGGGGTCAGCTTCCCCTCTGGCCTCCATCTCACAGTTTCTTGGCTTCCTCACGCTTTGCAGGATCTCAGAGGTAGACGCCTCCATTTCTTCCAGAACCCACAGGGACACGTCTTCAGAGATGGGCTTTGTTCTCTAGGTACCTTGCAATCCATAGCTCTCGTAGCTTTCATGGAACTGAGATGACAATGCTGTGTTTTCATTCTTGGCGCAAAATCACCTTTGCCTTTGTCATGAGCTGCCATTGATTCCTTTACTTTTGTTCTTTTTTATTTTTGAATTTCTTATTTTTTTAAGTTGTATTGAGGTGTAGTTGATTTACAAGGTTGTCATAATTTCTGCTGTACACCAAGGTGATCCAGTCGTACATATATACACAGATCCATTCTCGTTCAGATTCTTTCCCCACATAGATTATCACGAAATATTGGGTAGAGTTCTCTGTGCTATACAGCAGGTCCCTGTTGGCCAGTCATTCCATTATACCTCGTGTGCATATGCCAATCCCAACCTCCCAATCCATCTCCTCCCTTCATCTGTCCACTTTGATAACCATAAGTTTCTCAAAGTCTGTGAGTCTGTTTCTGTTCTGCAAATAAGTTCATTTGTATCCTTTTTTTTAGATTCCACATGTAAGAAATATCAAATGATATTTGTCTTTCACTGTCTAACTTCACTTAGTATCAGAGTTTCTTGGTCCATCCATGTTACTGCAAATGGCATTATTTCATTCTTTGTTAGGGCTGCATAATATTCCATTGTACTTTTATTCTTTGATAGCCAAGAATCATTGCTGACTTACCTTGAATAGTTGTTCTTAATTGTAAGTATTTAGTTCTGTACTGATTACAAATTTGTGCTCTACAAAAGGTCAGAACTCAGTTTGCATTCTGACTGCACACATTATCCATATGACTCTGGGTAAGTTACTTAAAACTCTAAGCCCCAGTCAAGGCTTAACCAAGTGTAAAATCATTTTAATGATTCTGTTCACCCAATAGGGTCCTCGTAAGAATTAAGGAAGTAGTGCAAGGATCGTGCTCAGTACTTTGTAAGGAAATTTATGTACATAAGGCCCAAAGGACTTTCTTAGTAAATGACAGCTGTTTTTAACCAGAACAACAATAAAATGTGTCTCATGGTGACTCCTCTTAAACATCTTTAAGGTCACAGACCACTTAGAGCATTTACAGTGGCAATGGTGTTGCTCTTGGCAGCTGTGAAAAGCTGAGCACTGACTGTGTGTCAGATGCTTCACGTATATTAATTTATTTATCTTCACAACCACCCTATAAGTACGGTCATTACCCTTGTTTTACAAATAAGAAAAGTGAAACCTAGAGGAATTAATTAACTCATCCAGGATGTCACAGCTCGTAAGTGAAGTTAAGTGATTTAAATTCAGAAGGTCTGGTTTCCAACTCAAGACTCAATAGCACTACACTACTTTTGATGAAAGCTGTTGGTTCTCTTTCCAGGGGACAAATGAAAAGTTCATGAACTTATCCAAAACATTATTCAAATAATTTCTGAGTACTCACAAACCCTCTGAAGCCTCTCACTTTGAGGGTGCCTAAAGAGCCCACGTCGTCGGTCTCCATACACCGCATCCTAAGGTCCTCCATGTGTTGTTCCACGTGACAAGAGAGCAAGGCTGAGATGACAGGTCAGGCAGGCTTCATGGCTTCTGTGTCGCCTTTGTTTTAAATGTTAAAGAAGGACAGCTTGTTTTTTCTGTGACTCATGTATTTCAGTTCCCCGAATCAATTAATCAGCAAGGCTTTTTTTATGTCGATGGCTCATTATAATAGTGATTTTTGTTGTACAAACAATGACATGATTAGAAAGATGTAATGAGCAGCTACACTGTTAAGGAGACGGGGAGGTGGGCATCACCCTATTTCACAGAAGAAATCAACTCAGAAAGATCAAGAGGCAGCCAAAGGTTTGAGGGCCAGGACTCTAATTCTGCCTTGTTTCTGCCAAGTTAAAAACAGTATATCTTTTCATCTACATTATCTTTAAATCCCTCTCAGCTATAATATTCCGTTGTGTGCTCTGGCCCAAGAATCTCTAAGGGAAGCGCTTTTAGAGGCAGGTTGAAGACACAGCAAGGAGACCAAGAAAGAGAGTACTTCCCTGAATCACTTTGGTTAAGTAGGACGACTATGAGCTTTTGAGCCTGTATTTTATTATCCGTGTGCCCCCAGGGAAGCTCCTTAACCCAGAGTCTCAGATCCCAAGTCTGTAAAATAGGAACAAATAATCCTGCCTTCTCAGGATGTATGTAAAGGGGACATGAGATAATGCTGCAAAATACCCCCCTTCGGTGCCTGTCACCTAAGAAGGGGCTCTGTAAGCATCAGTTCCCTTTTCAGCTCCGTTTCCCTTTTCCCTAAGTTCAGAAACTTGTGGGAGGCAGAAAGAAAATAAAAATAGCAAGGGAGGACTTGAGCAAAGTCAAGAGGGCTGATGGAAATGATGGGAGAGTAGGAGGTGACCTAGCCTGGCATGTTGCTAAATGCCTCCTCCCGTTCCCCATCGCAAAACTCCACAATGCAAGGAATTAAAGTATTTGACATGGAGTCATGAAGGAGCAATTAGTCTAATCTTGTTCCAGGAAATTTGCCATCCATAATGAAGTTATTTAATCAAAAAAAAAAAAAAAAAAAAAAAAACCTGGGGAGGGGGAGCCTGCTTGCAACAGAGGACAGTCTGGTGCTGGTTGCCTATTCCAGGTGGCCCACCCACCCTCCCACCCCCAAATTAGCCTGCCAGAGAGCAAAATCCCTGAATTTGCTGCTGCTTGGTAACACCACCCCCTTTCCTGTCCCCGCTTTGGCAGAAGGTTCAGCACCCCATTGGGTTCAGTAAAAACAAAGAGTCATCAGTGGGGGCGGAGAGCTCCAGTCTCCTACACGCTGGCATTCGCTCCTGGTAGAAAGTGCACCGTGCAAGGGGAGGCTAATGATTGCATGCATTCTGATGCCCAGACCTCCAGTGCAGCGAGCTGGAGGAAGGAGGCTCAGCGTGGGGTCTACGCATCAAGGACAGCTTCACAAGGCAAATGTGATTTGGATTGGATCTAGATCAAGGAGGTCAAGCACAGAGCGTATAAGCTACTACTCCCCTTCCATACTCTCAGCAGACATGACGACAAGGTCCCGCATCCCAGATGTAGTCTGAGAAGTCCCCTTTAGACAGAGCTGCATGCAGCCTGGCCAAAATCATTTGGAGTTGTCACATGAGATGTAACTCTATTTTTTTTTCAGGCCTTATCGTGAAAGATAGTCGGGGAAAGGGGTGGACTCTTCCATTTGCAAATTATATTCTTCTCTCTCCTATATTATAATAAGCCATGGTCTATCAGAACAAGAATTCGTTTCATATCTATTAGATGCTTGTTTGTTCCTTCATTACTCATTATTTTTTCCTGGGGAATTCTCTGTTACTTCCATTTTATGATCTTTAAAATAAAAACATTATTTTTCAAACCCTGATGCCCACCATGGTACGAAGACATCTGAGCTGCTGTGTGCTTTGATCTCTTTGAAAGTGAGAAGAAGGAGTTCCCTTTGTGGGTCAGTGGAAATAAATCCAACGAGTATCCATGAGGATGCCGGTTCCATCCCTGGTCTCACTCAATGTGTTAAGGATCTCGTAGTTCCATGAGCTGTGGTGTAGGTCTCAGGTGCGGCTTGGTCCCCCATTGCTGTGGCTGTGGTATAGGCCAGCAGCTACAGCTCCAATTCAACCCCTAGCCTGGGAACTTCCATATGCCACAAGTGTGGCCCTAAAAAAAGCCAAAAAAAGAAAAAGACAAAAGAAAATGAAAACATGAATTTAATCTGAGTTGCCTTTGTCATTATTTCTCCAATTAATATTGGCTGTACCCTCGGAGTACATGGCATTTTGCTTCCCTTTGCGAGGTGTAAGAGTTAGAATTTCCTTGCATAACTCCAAATTCTTTCATTATGTTTTTCTGTGTCAGAGAACCTGATCTGACTGCGGAGTCCAGAAACATGAACACTAGGGTCAGAGACCTTAAACCCTCAGTTTCTGTTACCAACTTAAAATCTAATCAAATGAGACAATAGACCCACAATGTTAGCACACGTAAAAATGTTAAGATGTTCTCAAACAGAGGTAGCAAATTCCTGAGCTATATGCTTTTAATTACAATGCTAATTATAATCGAAAAGGCTAATGTTTATACCTTTAAGGCCTCCTGCCTTGGTTGTGTTCATCCCACAGGTCTAGAATTGAATTTAAAACTGCTTTTTTTAACTAATGGTATAATCCAGGTAGAATGGACCCTATAAATAAGCAGTCATTTTGGAAAATAAGTTTTGTAACAGAAACATAACTTGTAATTCAGTAAGTGTCGAGTTTATAACTGATCCCACACCCACAAGTTTTAGGTTCTTACTCCTTCCTTAATGGAAACTTTCTTCGAAAATCTATGACATTGATTGACACGTAGTAGGTACTTAGAAAATACATGGTAGGTTGGACAGATAGATTGCTCTTCACTGTGGGAAATTGACAGAATTTGGGGTTTTGCTGTAATATTATGCAACTTACATCCCTTGCATTATTTTATAAAGAGAGCAAATTTTTTTACCTTTCCCCTTCCATTCAACTGAGTTTTTCTTCCTTTATTGGTTGCATGAATAATATGAACAGTACATCTATTTCTTCTTTTGCAGAAGTTATTTGCAAGTCATTTTCTAAAGTTTATTATTGTGTTCTCGTCTATGGGTGCCAGTTTCTTTGGTCATAATTCTCTTCCCCTAATCCCACACATCCTAATAAGAGGTCTGTTTTCTCATCTAAAGTCTCAGATTTTAGGAGTTCCTGTTCTGACACAGTAGGTTAAGAATCTGACTGCAGTGGCGTGGGTCTCTGAGGAGGTGTGAGTTCAATTCCTGGCCTGACACAGTGGTTTAAAGGATCCAGCATTGCTGTAGGTAGGCTGTAGGTTGCAGCTGTGGCTCATATTCAATACCTGGCCCAAGAACGTCCATATGCCATGGGTGCAGCCATAAAAAAAAAAACCTCTCAGGAGCTCCCTTCATGGCTCAGCGGTTAATGAACCCGACTAGGTTCCATGGAGACGCTAGTTCAATCCCTAGCCTCACCCAATGGGTTAAGGATCCAGCGTTGCTGTGAGCTGTGGGGTAGTTGGCAGACTCCACTCGGATCTCTCATTGCTGTGGCTGTAGCTCCGATTCGACATAGCCTGGGAACTTCCATATGCCGCAGGTAGAGCCTTAAAAAGCAAAAAAACAAAAAAAGTCTCAAATTTTAGTCACGTAGTGGTCCCTGATCTTGAGAGTAAAGGGTGGATCCTTTATTATCTTTCTTATACTATTACATTTATTTTTATACTAGAGTTTCTATAAATGTATGAATAATACCTTAAAAATAAGTATAATGGTATAAGAAAAAAAGTATCAATCCCTTTGTTCTTTGAAGGAGAATTTTAGTGCCAGAAATAATCTATAGCAATGAATGTGCTTTGTAATTATTTTAGGAAAAAAAATACTTGAGTGTGAATCACCCATATTAATTATATCAGAAAATGTTTTCCCAGAGACTGAGGGAAATTTCATTTCTAAACAGAATGAAGGTGAGATTTCCTTTTGTCTCTTAGACTGTCTAAAGGACAGCCACTAGCTGCCCATAGACCTTAGGAACTCGTGTTTCAAATCGGCCACCAGCGCAGCAGCGGCACAGAGCCGTGAATGCCAGTCTGAGTTAACTTGTCCCAGGTAACTGGTCCCACTTTGTCCCAAAGTGGCTGACACAGAGGAGAGGCAAGATCGACTGGTCTCATTCTCTTTGGCCCAGCTGAAACTCTCTTTCTCCCTCCTAGCCTCTGTGAAGCCCATCTTTATTTTTATTTTTAGCATGGTACATGGGGAATCAAAATAAGCTTCCAAAGAGTAATGAAAAACAACATATGTCTCATCCAAGCATTTTCTGGTCTTGTTTCATCTGTATCATCAATGCCTCTTCTCAGCAACCAACAGTGACTAAACCTCCACGGTGAGAACTCCTGATAAATAAACAGCCATAAGCTGTGTCAGAGCAGAGTGAAGCCAGGCTTCACAGTGGCCTCTGAACCCCTCATGGTGACGACACACAGACCCCAGACGGACACCTGCCACTCTTCCTTCTCACTCAGCGCTCCCTAGCTGTGCCCTTTTCCCCCAGACAGTGGCACTGCCACTTCCTGGTCAAACTTCCGGGATTTGTCAAGTCACCTTCTCAATGAGCCCTCCCGATTCCCTTATTTAAAGTCACAAAAAGCCCCCCTCTGGCATTCCCACAACGTTATAATTTCCTCTACTTTTTAGTTTTTTTTAATTTAATTTAATTTTTTTTTTTTTTTTTTTTTTTTTTTGCCATTTCTTGGGCCGCTTCCACGGCTTATGGAGGTTCCCAGGCTAGGGGTCCAATCAGAACTGTAGCCGCTGGTCTACGCCACAGCCACAGCAACACAGGATCCAAACCTCGTCTGCGACCTACACCACAGCTCACCACAACACCAGATCCTTGACCCACTGAGCAAGGCCAGGGATCGGACCCGCAACTTCATGATTCCTAGTCGGATTCGTTAACCACTGAGCCATGACGGGAATTCCATTTTTTTTTTTTTTTTTTGCCTCTACTTTTAAAAAAAATTTTATTGGAGTATAGTTGACTTACAATGTTGTGTTAGTTTCAGGTGTAGAGCAAGTAAATCAGTTGTACATATACATATATCCATTCCTTTTCTGACTTTTTTTCCCATATGGGTTATCACACAGTATTGAGTACATCCTGTGTTATACCCCCTGTGTGGTCCTTGTTATCCATCTGTCTTTTATATATAGTTGTGTATTTATGTCAGTCCCAACCCCCTAATGTATCCTCTACCCCTATATTTCTCCTTTGGTAACCATAAGTTTGGTTTCCAAATATTTGTGTCTGTTTCTGCTTTGTAAGTTCTTCCACTTGACTTTTTAAAATGACGTGTATCAGGAGTTCCCTTTGTGGCTCAGCAGAAACAAATCTGACTAGTATCCATGAGGACACAGGTTTGATCCCTGGCCTCACGCAGTGGGTTAAGGATCCGGTGTTGCCATGAGCTGTGGTGTAGGTTGCAGACGCAGCTCAAATCTGGTGTTGCTGTGGCTGTAGTGTCAGCTAGTGGCTACAACTCCAACTTGACCCCTAGCCTTGGAACCTCCGTGTGCCACAGGTGTGGCCCTAAAAAGACAAAAAAATAAAAGTAAAATAAAATTATATTTAGCATCTTCTCAAATTCTAAATACTTTAGCTATTTATTATATTTATTATTTTTTAATTATCTCCTCCTTTGTCCCCCCAAAAATTCATTGAAGCTTTTTTGTCTATTGTTCCTATTGCTTTGTTCACTAATGTACTAAGAATAGTACATGGCCTTTGTTAGGTACCCAATTAATATCTGCTAATGGTTTAGTAAATGAATTATGTGCCTTGTGAATACCTGACTAGTCATACATAACTGATAGGAAGTGGGTATATCTATAAAAAAAATTTCTGTAATTAAAATATAAAGATTCAAAATATAGATTCTATTTTTAAGGTTAAAGAATTATAGACTCTTAAAAAGCTTCAAATTAGATCTAGCTTTTTGTGTCTTGATGCCACTTTATGAAACTTGATGCCAGATATTCCCATGGCAACTCAGTTCCTTATTAAGAGGACAGGGGTGTACTTAGAACACAAAATCTCCATGTGAAATGCTGGTCTATATTTTTCTCTCTTCACCTCTATTAACTTTAACTCTGGGTCTTAAACAGAATTCAGGGTTTTGTTTGTTTGTGTGTTTTGTTTTCCACATGCACCAGTGGCACATGGAAGTTCCCAGGCTGGAGGTCTAATCAGAGCTGCAGGTGCCACCCTACACCACAGCCACAGCAATGCAGGATCCAAGCAGAGCCTGAGACCTATGCCACAGCTCACCGCAATGCCGGATCCTTAACCCACTGAGCGAGGTCAGGGATCGAACCCGTGTCCTCATGCATACTAGCTGGGCTCATTACCACTGAGCCACAACCGGAACTCCCCAAGTTCAATTTTAAATACTGCAGATTTCTAGTCCTTCATCAAGAAAGGAAGGTTTCAACAAGACCTAACTTGAATGTCTACTTGCATTAGAAAGCGATTTGGGATAATGCAGCTAGAGATTCTCCATCCCCAGAGGGCAGGCATCTGTGTGTCCCTTGGAAAGCTGTTGATCATATGGAAGAGCTACCTTTAGACAAGGCTCGCAAATTAGAGAATTATATTGTTTCAGGCCATAGGACAGGAACATCGCTGCACAAAGAGACAATTCAATGGTTATATTTTAGGTACATGTATAGTTCAAGCAAAAATTCACTTACTCTGTGATTACAAGTACCTGGAGGTATACATCTCTTTTTCAGTTTTTTTTTTTTTTTTCTGACTCTGATACTATTAGTTCATTTTAAATCAAGAAATAGCCTTGCTTTCCCCAAAGGAGAATTGTCATGTTTTTTCTTTGTTTAATATTCCGAAGAAACTCTTAAGCCAAGAGACCATAGCCTAGGTGTTAATAGCTGCTAACAATTAAAACAACTTATTGAATAAAGATGATTTAATCATCACATAGCCTGGAGTAGGAGGAAGGGGAGGGCCCTTATCGTTTGCATGCTCGTGTTTATTCTTCTGATTCTAATTTAATAAAATGCATTTAATTCTAGAAAAGGGCTGAGACATTTACCTTATGATCAGAGTTGAATTCCAGGATCTGAAACCATGCAGGGAAACACAAGTTCACTCTGAAAAGCTCACTCCCTGAGACCTGCTATGGCAGAGAGGCCTGAGCTCTTTACCTCCAGTCCAAGGGAAAAATTCAAGATGATTTTCCAGGCTCAGTGATCTATGAGCTGTTGGCTGTGTGTTTCCTGAATCCCAGTGCTGATAATGGCCAGGGGAAATGGGCTGTGCCAGGAGCCCACCCCTGCCCTTGAGTTAGACAAGCTGGAATCTCTCCTGCTCTCATCCTTGGTAACCATGTGACCTTGGAACTCATCTGAACCTCCTTTTCCCTACTAGTAAATTAGAAATAATAGTGTCACCAACCTCATAAGGTAAAATAATGGCAGTAAGGTCTCAGTGAATGTTTGCTCTCACTCTCATCCACATCTCTGAATCCTCATGAGAGTTCTCTAAGGTCTCAATCACCCTGCTTTACACACTGTGGAACTGAAGAACAGTGTAATTTGTTCAAAAGCATCCAGAAAATAAGCGGTTAAGCTAATTTGAATATGTAAAAACTCATGCTCTGCCTTCCATGACAACTCTTTGGAAGCTATCTTATTTAACCCCTCCCAAAATTCTTTCTGTTTGGAAATCGAGGATCTGAACCTTAATAATTTTCATATCTCTGGGCTCCTTGGCAAGGGTCTGGGTCTGAAAGCAGCCCCAGGGTGTGGGCCCTGTCTTGACCCTCAATTATTCTGAAACACTCGTTTTTTTTATTGCTCGCTGAGAACTAATCATATGGCTCTGCCCAAAGGTCTGTGCCAAGCTGTGCTGCTTCCTTAGAGCCTTTGTGACATATATTATACCCTGAGTTCACAAATGGGCAGAGAGATAACAGTCAAATAGAAGCCAAGGGAAACATTTCTAGGAGCTGCTGAAGGGACCATTACAACTGGGCCATATCCTTTGGACTATATACAATTCAGCCTTATTTCAGAGAGCAATTCATCTTTCTATATATTTTTTTATTTCTCTCTCTCTCTCTCTCTCTCTCTATACTATACATATAGTCTTTTAGGGCCACACCCGCAGCATATGGAGGTTCCCAGGCTAGGAGTCTAATCCCAGCCTACTCACAGCCACAGCAACTTGGAATCTGAACTGCATCTGCGACCTACACCACAGCTCACGGCAATGCTGGATCCTTAACCCACTGAGCAAGGCCAGGGATCAAACCAGCATCCTCATGGATACTAGCTGGGTTTGTTAACCACTGTGCCATGATGGGAACTCCGTCTTTTTGTATTTTAAAACACACTATGCTTCAACTATTTGTATAATTTTAATAGAGTTTTTAAAAATTTATTTTATTAAAGTATAATTGATTTACACTGTTGTGTTAGTTTCAGGTATACATCAAGGTGATTCACATATATATGCTTTTTTAGGTTATTTTCCATTATGGTTTATTACAGAATATTGAGTATAGTTTCCTGTGCTGTATGGTAGGTCTGTATTGTTATCCTTTCTATATAATAGTTTGCACCTGCTAATCTCAAATGCCCAATCCATCCCTCCCGCTTGGCAGCCACAAGTCTGTTCTCTACATCTGTGAGTCTGTTGCTGTTTTGTAGATTAGTTCGTTTGGGTCATATTTTGGATTCCACATCTCAGTGGTATCATGTGGTATTTATATTTCTCTTTCCACATTGCTGCAAATGATATTTCATTCTTTTTTGTGACTAAATAGTATTTTATTTTTATATACATATATATATATTTATTTATTTATTTATTTATGCCACACCCTCTTCATCCATTCATCTCTTGATGGACATTTAGGTTGTTTCTGTGTCTTAGCTATTGCAAATACTGCTGCTGTGAACAAAGGCGTGCATGTATCTTTTTAAATTATACTTCCGTCCAGCTATATGCCCAGGAGCAGAATTATTGGATCTTATGGCAACTCTATTTTTAGTTTTTTGAGGAACCTCCATACTGTTTTCCATAGTGACTGTACCAATTTATATTCCTACCAACAATATAGGAGGGTTCACTTTCCTCCAAACCCTCTCCAGAATTTATTGTTTGTGGATTTTTAATGATGGCCATTCCGAGTGGTGTGAGGTACTTTTGATTTCCATTTCTCTAATAATTAGTGATGTTGAATATCTTTTCATGTGCCTCTTGGCCATCTGTATGTCTTCTTTGAAGAAATGTCTATTTAGGTCTTCCGCCCATGCTTTGATGGGATTGTTTGGCTTTTCGTTATTGAGTTGCATGAGCTGTTTGTGTATTTTGGAAATTAAGCCCTTATCAGTTGCATCATTCACAAATATTTTCTCCTAGTCCATAGATTGCCTTTTTGTTTTGTTTATGATTTCCTTTGCTGTGCAAGCATTTATAGGTTTGATTAGGTGACAATTAGTTTTGAGGGTTTGCGGGGGTGGGGGGGAGGATTTTTTTTTTTTTTTTTTTTTTTTTTTGCTTTTATTTCTATCGCCTTGGAAAGCTGAAATATTGGTTGAATTTCTGTCAGAGAATGTTTTGGCTGTGTTCTCATCTAGGAGTTTTATGGTATTAGGACTTATATTTAAGTCTTTAAGCCATTTGGTGTCTATTTTTGTGTATGGAGTGAATATTCTAACTTCATTGATGTACGTGAATCCCAACACCACTTGCTGAAGAGACTGTCTTTTCTCCATTGTATATTCTTGCCTCCTTTGTCAGAGATTAATTGATCTGTATCATTTTTAATGACCCCAAAAGTAAATTCATAAACACACTTGGAGAGCCTCCTACGTGCCTTGCACTATGTTTGGGGCTAGACAGTGTCCATTCATAACCATTACTAGGAGCTAATAATCGAATGAAGACATCTAAATAATACAAAACGAAGTAAGCGCTGCCCATGAGAGCTAGCCAGGAGTATCTTTGTTTTCCCGGAGGCTAATAAATGTCAGAGAAGAGTTTATCCTGACTAGGAGCTTGGGGAAGACCTCATGGAGGAAATGTGACTGGCCTTGAAGAATGAGTAAGATGGTAATTGAGGGAGAAGGAGAAGACATGCAAGGCTGAAGCGGCAGCTCGAGCAGAAGGCAGGGAAGTGTTTGTACCACACACACGGAGACATCAAGGAGCGTCTGAAGCTAAGTGTAGGTTTCATACAGACAACAGTGGAAGGTAAGCTGGAGCCCATCGTGAAGGCATGAGATGACAGAATGCAACCTGCTTTCTAGTTTCTGAATAATAGGGAGGTTTTTGAGGGACAGAGCCATGCATTCACTTCACTATTTGGGGGAACTAATTCTAGGGATGGTACAAAGGATGGATTTAGGAGATGAAACTTGGAGGAGGTCGGTGGGGTACTGCTGGCAGCAAGAAATGAAGCCCTCAAGACGGTTGCTAAAGAAATAAAAGAGCATTTCCAGGGGCCGGGGACCATGTACCAGGAAAATCATTTGTAATTGACCCTGGGGAGTGTGGGGGCAAATGAAGGATAGAATGAAAGAACTGACGGTTCTAGACAAAGTAACTCAGGAGAAGATAATAGATACTGGGTTCCCTGACAAAACTGAAATTTGGGAAAAATTTTTCATGTTTTATTTTTGTGCTTGGCTGCAATGCATTCATGGAATGTTCCAGCTCCTTTCAACATTACACAGCATAATTTTTTATTTTCAAAGTATAACTCTACTTGATAAAAATAAACCATTCAAAAGAGAGCTTAGCATGCGAGCAAATGGAGGCCACACCTATGTCCTCCAGCTTGAATCTGGAGAAGAGGCAAAACTACTTCAAGCCATCTTAGATTTTCAGCTGGACTCTAACAAAAAGACAAATTAGCAAGAGAAAAATGAGCATACATTTATTACATGTCTATCTCACGTATACCTGGCAGACAGTCAAGAAAAATGAGTAACTTCAAGAGGTGATGTTAGAATTCAGAATCTTAATAGGGAAAGGAGAAAGGTATGGAAGTTTCTTAGGGGAAAATAAGTAATATTCAGGAAACATGAATGGGCCCTTAGAAGTGTAGATGGGCGGTATGCTGTTTTGTGACAAAGTTTGGATATAGTATTAACTTCTTATCTTCTCTCCTATGATAAGAGTAAGTCCTGGAGTTCCCCTCATGACTCAGGGCTAACAAACCCAACTAGTGTCCATGAGGATTCAGGTTCGATCCCTGGCCTCGCTCAGCAGTTAAGGATCCAGCGTTGCCATGAGCTGTGATGTAGAGTGCAGATGTGGCTTGGATCCCATGCTGCTGTGGCTGTGGCTGTGGCTGTGACTGGCCGATTAGACCCCTAGCCTGGGAACCTCCATATGCCACAGGTGCAGCTCTAAATAGACCAAAAAAAAAAAAAAAAAAAGAGCCAGTCCTCCCTGATTGACGAAACTCCTAAGACAACTGAATTCCTTTTGGAAGATTTATCTTTGGGCAAATTAGAGGAGTTCATAGAAAGCCTCTTCCAGAATTTGCTGTTTTCAAGTGCCTACAGCTCAAAATAATCAATAAATCAGTACGGCAACATGGCATCTTTTGGGGTGGTGTGAACCGGCAGCCTGGGAATGACTGTATCAGACACTCATAGGAAGCATTAATAAGAGCAATGACTTGGAGAGTTGTTTTTAGCAAGGTTATTCCGAGACTTGAGCTGTATCTTCTTGAATATACCCTTCACCTCTTTCATTTTCTCTTTATTTTTCCTCCCCATGCCTACGCTTTTAGAGGAAAAGTCCGGTAAGAAATAACAAGTCCTTTCCATATCTTGGCCAAATGTTATTTATATATTTATTATATCATCTTCATCATCTGCATATCTAATAACCGCCTGTGTTTTAATACCTAAGCAAGGTTCTGAATTTTAAAAACAAACCTTTGTGAACCAGGACACGGTCTAATTATGCCCCATGGGGGAAAAAAGGAAGTTGGTTACTAAGTGATTTTACAAGCCTGTTATTAAGGGCTACAGGGTAATTTTGTAAAGAGTCACCTCTTCCTCAGTCACAGGCAGATGATCAAATATTTTAGTATTAAGTTTCATTTATTGCAGTTTCCACTTGGATTAGTCAAGCTACATATACTTACCATGAGCTAGGCAAACTTTTCCAATTTTTTTTTTAATGTACAATATGATAGCTTCCTGAGTGAATGCTCTTGAAGCTGGCCTGAGACAGGGTCGTGGTCTTCTTTTCTTCTTTTTTTAATTAATCAGAAAAATTATCCCCTTCAGGAGTTGTCAGAGACAGTAAAAGAAGATCTTTATAAAATGCCAATCATTTCTTATACAGTCCCGTTTACTCCAGGGTGATTTTCAATGGCAACACAAATCAGATAGGACATGCCTACATCTCTTTTTTAGAGCAACAGTGGAACAGATCTACTGGAAAAAAAAAAAAAATCATTGTTCTTGTCTTGGCTGCCTGGTTTATTGGGAACATGTTCCCAGGATGCTGATGCATGATGGCTGATGCCTGGCTGGCACAGACCACCTCTCCACTGAAAAATATGAAAATATTGTGTTTCCATGTTAAGGGACGACTGAGAAGTGGTTGGTTGACTAAGGAGCGCCTCTAAGGGGACGCTGCAGTAAGTGCTATAACCTTCCACCCTGCGCATTGCCCAATCGTGACAGTCTCTGCACCACGTGCAGGAAATGCTCTTGTAGCAAGTCCATATGATTGGAGGAAGAGCAGGAGACACAGGAAGAACAAAAAAGGGAATAGGAATATCACAAGTTTTCAAAATATAGAGCCAATGATTTTGGCGTTCAAACATAACATTGGTATATATTATAATCATTATTTTTACTAAACCGAATGGGCCACTTTGGAGAAATTGTGAGTCAACTCCACGTCACGTGCTATGTAACATACATATTATCATCGGTGGGCTTCAGCAACCTTTCTTTGTGTTTTGCCAATTTCGCTTATCCTTTTTGACCCTGAATCTCTGACTTAACCAAATTTGGCCACTTCTAATATTGACAGGACTGAGCAGCCTGAGGTTTACCTGTGGTGCTTTAAAAATGTCCTCTTCCTGGTTAATTTTCTTCCTGTTGTTCTTAGAGCAGTCTCAAGGGCAAGTACTCCTTTCCGTTGTTAGCTGTGGGTCTTGAAAGACAAGTCCTCCTCCTGCTTCCCTGTCTCATTTGTCCTTGGCCATGCTCATGTTGGTGAGGCTCAACCCAGTCAACTCTCAGTGATATCCTGGTCAGGAACGGGTTGTTTGTTTTTCTCCCCAAATGGAGTTTCTGAAGATCATCTCTTCCCTTTCCTGTTGGATCTGATAGGCATTCACTGTCATCTGACTTGTAATAGACACAAGAATAAATTTAAATATAGACCAACATGTACAACTGGCCAGGGGGGCATTGGGTCTTCACCCTAGAGCATTTAAAACAAATAAGACGATTGGTCAGGATCGTAATAGTAAACATAATGATCATATAGTCTCATTCTTTCCTAGAAGATTCTCTACCGTGAATCACTGAGTTTGCTGTGACTAGACTGTGTAAAAATAATATTTGTTTGGGGCTTCGTGGTTTTCATGCATTTTCCTCTGTTTCCCTATAGCACTGAATTTTAGCAAAGAGGAAGTTGTAAAGCTTCAAAACCTGAGGCTGGTTATTTAGTAATTTTGACAAGCCGGACAGATTGTGTTTGGTGACTGCTTTTTATAAATTTCTTAAAACACTTAACCCACATTGGTGCATACTAAATTATCCTAGTTAGCTGAATTTAAATGAATCCTTGTGCGCAAAAAATAACAAAACAAAACTAGTGTGGGATAAGGACACCGTGGGTGGGGACATATACTGAAGTAGTTTCTTTTAGAAATACATATTCATATAGCAGAGTATATAAATTTTAGAAACGCAAAATGTTCCAACCAAAGATCTTCATTCTAGTGACCAAATCATAAGTTGGTGGTGTATACCCACTTTGAAAATTGCCTCAGAATATAAAGTAAGACTCATCTCTAAGTCGAACATCAAAAATAAAAGCAGAGGGGGAAATAAACTTTTTCAATACCTTCTCCATAATGCATCAGAAGACCAAGAGAAGTCTAGGAATTGAACAATTAATGTTTAATTAGGAACACAGGAAATTTGTTCAGAAAACAAACAGACCCATTGCAAAGTCCCTGTTTGAGCAATCAAGTGAAGTAATAATAACAGGAGATAAAAAATGTACTGAGAGCTTGTTATGTGAGATACAAATGCCTGCAATCAGAGACAAATTGGCCACCTGCAGATTCTGAATAACTGAATGGATGTTTTGTTTGGTTGCACAGTTAAAAACAATTTCAGTGCCATTTCAAAACCAGAATCTTGAAAAAAAAAAAAAAATCAAGACAGGCATCTTCTCCAACAACTCTGAAGATCTGCAGCATTAGGCCCACTTGTTTTGGTGCTGCAGGCATGAGACAGTAGTGGCCAGTAGTGGCCAGTTCACCAAAACTTTGTGAAACACACGTGCCCTCGAGCACTATACCCGGCTCCTTGCCCTGCATGCTTCTGAGTTTGCAATTTAACAACTCAGAGAATTCAGCATACAGAACATATCAGGATCAGACACTGAATGAGTATTCTTCACCTTTGAAGCAAATTTTATGAATTGGTAGGAAAAAGAAGACTAAAGGCTTCAAAGTTCTTGGGAAATGGCAGGAGAAAGAGTAAAATAAAACTTTTAACGGAAAGGCCCTCCCCTCCTGGCTGATAATGATTTTGCAGTCCTAGTTCAGCAGAGCCTACAGTGGCTTTATGCTCCTTAACGATGATAATTAGCATATAAAAGCCCCTCAATTTGATTTCTGGGATTCCTTTCCTTTTGAAAGTTTCAGATATCTTTTACTTTATGGACCTTCAGGTTTTCTGTGCCTGACCTTTTCACAGCTTTTAGCTGGGTCTTCTGGATTCTGGTCAATAAGCTGTGATGACATGAATCTGAGCAGCTGTTTTTTGATGTTCCTTTTTTTTTAATCCTGTTATCTTTTAACTAGAAAAAATACAAAGAGGAACAATGACTTAGAATATATAGGTTTCTAACTTATTGGACTGAATTTCGGTGAATATAACTGGAATTATTTTGAAAAGCATTGTCCTCTAGAATCTTAAATTAATAAAGCTTCTTGAACTTAAGTTTCTGCCTCTATGTGGTTGCCATGTACATTTTATTTTGTATTATTTCTCATAACCTTTTTGAGGGAAATTGTGTCACTTTTAATCCCTCTGTTATATTTTATGCAGCTTTTAAGAATGAATTGTTTGCTATAAAATTAAAGATAAAATATAAATTTCCACATTTCCTTCTTTAGAGAAGAACTTTAGCCTGGTCATAAAAGAATTATAAAATCTAAATCTTTATATAAAATAGTGCTCAAATTTCTCTCACAACACAGTATGAATTCTTCAGCAAAAGAATTTAAAGCCAGAAATATATATATTAAAAAGTCTTCTTTTTTTCAAATTTTATTTAAATAGTGTCATGCATATAGACAGATTTATAAGAAAGAAGGGATCAATAAGTCAAAAGCAGGAAAATATGACAAAGAGTAAAGTCTAAAATACTACAAGTAAAATTGACCTGTGTAAATATGTCTAAAATCCTAGCTACTTACCAGTAGCCATCTGAGAATTAACCATTCCTGGCTCTCTGCTTTAGGAGTTCTCCAACAATGTCAGGCTTGGTGTCTTAGCAAGAACGTGAGAATTGGAGATCTAAGAATCCAAGATCTAAACTCCGTGTCTGGTTCTACCCATTTCCCAGCTGTGGGTCTCAGAGCCTCATTTCCCTCTTATATCATTGAGGCAGTTGGACTAATATCTATCCATGGAGGCTTCCAGGTATAAAAGGTATAAAAGACTATAGGTTTTATTTCTGGTTTGTGTTCTGGAGAGTAGAACCCTCTTTTTCATTTAAGCAACCGTTTCACTACTTCTGTGCTTCCTGCCTGGATTTTGAGATTTGGCAGCAACTGGATCCCAGGCAGCTTCTGGGAAATTCATGAGCTAACCCATAAACTGAAAGTGAAACTTCAAACAACAGCTCTTTCCCCACTCACATCATAGGCACTCTTGGAACTGCTGAAAATCCTATAGAGGGAGAACGACCAGAGATTGCTGGGGAGTATTAATATCATCCGTGATCAGGGTTGGAGGAGTTGGAGACAGAAGTCACGTGTCAGCAAGCATGTCGTCTTTCTCCAGGCATCATCTGGTCCACCAGCATGCTGTTGGTGCTGGACAGTTTTCATCCTCCCCACCTGTGCTTGTCAGGAGCGCCTCATCATCCGCATCCCATTATATCCGTTGATAGAGGCTCCCCAAATCACCAGGCCAAGAGCATACACTTTAAAAAAAAGTCCTCATCCGCATTCATTCCACAGAACACTAAAGAGAAGAGCCAGGCAGAAAAGAGGTCTTTCTAGTCCTGCTCTCTGATTTTTGGAGACTCTTGATTAAAGCTCCAATACACGGGAAATGCATTATGTCTGTGATGTTTGCTGACCCCCTGTTGGGTGGGGGAACAGTTTTCACTGTAGTGCCTTAGCTCTAAAACTCCCTCCCCAAACAATATGGAGAAAAATTCCTATGACAAGATATTTAAAGCTGTCAGCAAAGTTTTCCTGTATGGTTCTGCTTCATCCTTGTGTACACATATCTGAAACTAGTACATCCTCACTAGTGAAGCTGTGTTATACGATAGATAGAGTCTCCATAAGGTTATCCAGAACCTCCTTATGGTTTAAATAAGCCACAAACACCATGACTGCCTGTCTTCCTTTGGCCTTATTACTTGGAGCCTGTGTTCAGGTAGTTGTTTATGAAATCTTCTATTACCCAAGCCTGTTGACTGATCCATCATTCTCTGACTAGGTGTCTGTTCTCTCTTCCTTTTTGCTGATCACAGAGGCGCAGCCCGGTAAGAACCCTCAACATTTTTACCTTAAACATGTATAGTAATAATGGCCAGGTTGGCTTCTTGCTAAATTTATGCTAACCCAGTATGAATGAGGCAGATGAATTAAAAGTTTAGTCGTTGAAGGCCTCTGGTCTTATATGGGTCAAGAGCATATTTTAGGATCATCAGAGCACTTTTCCATAACAAACTAAATTAATACATAGGTATCTCAACTCTTAGAGCTATATGTGTGTGTGTGTATGCACATGTGTGTGCACAGGCACATGCATGCCTAGGGCCTGAAGATTGTCCAGAAAGCACCATAGAAGTTTAGAGCAAAGTGATAATAAAAAATAAGAAAACCATAAGGAAACAATTTGTAAGCCACATTGTTTTTAAGCCTGAATTTAAAGTAAGTCCCTGGACCATAACTAATATTGGTTAGAATACTTATGTACATTAATACACAATCTTGGGAGGAAGAGACAGACATGCTTTCAAATCAATCTTTCTAGGCTATCGCTGGTATTTATTTCATCAGTGATGACACATCAGTATTAGTTTGTGTTGTCCAAAGTAAATCTCAGTCATTTTCTTCAGGTTGAAAGTGTGATGACTTTGAAGCAACAAAGAGTCACTGCTATGTGTGAAATGACACCCACCTGCCCGGTCAGTCCCTTGAGAGAGAATATGAAACTATTACAATGTTCTCTGAATTAGACCTGTGCCCATTTGATCAGCCAATAACTATTTGAAGCAAATACTCTCCCTTGACTGACAAGCTGTGGTTCTTTGTTTAAGTCACATAGTTGATGATCAAAATTAACGTCTGCAGGTACTACATGGATAATTCTAACCCAGAAGTTAGATAACATCTCAGGTTATGACAAGTTACATCTTTTTTTTTTTTTTTTTAAAGAAAAAGAATGAGGAGTTCCCTGGTGGTTTTGAGGTTTTGTGCATTCACTGCTGAAGCCCAGGTTTAATCCCTGGTTTGGGAACTGAGTTCCCACATCAAGTTGCCACATGCTAAAGCCAAATAATAATAATAATAATAAAGAAATATAGAAAAAGAGCAAATTAACTAATTCAAAATGAGCAAAGTCTATTCATGATTAACCTATAAAGACAACCCTTGGAAGGAGGGAAATGTGGTCACTTAGGGAGGAAAAGGTTTTAGGATTCAATAGGCTTTTTTCCTGAATGTGTTTTGTGTGGTTGACCATCACTTTAACCTTGTTCTAGATTTGTCCTGCTGCGACATCAAGGCCACCAAAGATCTATAGGCTGGATCCGGGGATGAGATTTTCTTTTCTGTTGCTAACGGCTTGCTGCTGATCATTCCAATATCTATTCTTTTCTAAATTGATATGATTTTATTCTTTCTAAACAACAGAGCTTTTTCTTGCATATTTTTGCCATGTCTTACTAGTTCTCGACTGATGACTTTTCATGCATGAGGAATATTTAATAAAATGTTACAGGGGCTTTTGGTCTAGTGCCTTACAACAATAATCAAATGAATGGATACACAAAAAATGATGAATACTGAAGAAGCTTTGTATCTTTCTTGGTTTGATGAGTATTACATTTAAAATAAAGGAGGTAAGACAGAGACTAAGAGGTCTTCAATACAGCCCTCAGGGTCCCTTAACTCCTGAATTTCAGGTCTCACTATATTCAGTGGGTCCTATGCCCTCAATGCCAACCTTGTGATCGGCTACTTGGAACTAAAGCTCCTGATCTTTTCCTTCAGACCTTGACCTTGCTAATAAAAATCTGACTATGGAGTTCCCATCGTGGCTCAGCGGTTAACAAACCCAACTAATATCCACGAGGATGAGGGTTTGATCCCTGGCCTCGCTCAGCAGGTTAAGGATCTGGCATTGCCGTGAGCTGTGGTGTAGGTCGCAGACATGGCTTGGATCTGACTGTGGCTGTGGCTGTGGTGTATGCCACTGGCTATAGCTCCAATTTGACCTCTAGCCTGGGAACCTCCATATGTTTCAGGTGCAGCCCTAAAAAGACACACACACAAAAATCTGGCTGAGACGCTACAACCTAGGAAAACGTTTTAACCTCACTTAAACAATTTGTTCTTTTTTTATTTTGTCTCATTTTCAAAAAGCTAGCCTGCATCCAGACTCCTAGAATGACTATAGCTGATTTAAATGATACTGATTTTAAATGTTTATTCATTTAAATAAGCATGTTAACTTAATTAAATATATCAATTTAAAATGTTCATTTTTAAAAAAAGTATTCATTAAAAATTTTTTTTCCAATGATGTAATCATTCTCTACATGGCACATATGCAGACTCTGTATTATTAGACAAGACAAGCCGGAAAATAGAGTTTGAGAGATTGGACTATTCACTAAAAAGTATCTAGTGGATCCTTATTCAGACTGAAACTGCTCCTGTGTTATAAGTGAGTTCAAAATGAGACGAAATTCTAATAAATTCTTAGGAAAGGAGGAAGAAGTTTCAGGTAGGTCTGTTAAAGAGATGCCACATCTTGTCTGGAGTTGTTAATATTATCATGTTATCATTTGAGAGAAGAAAACATCCGTGACCACCAGGTTAAGCCTTCACCCAAGCAGGAAAGTAAGAACATTTTTTAAAAAATAAATAAAAATAAAATGTGTGTTTGGTTATCACCTACCAAACTCATAGTCACACCTTTTGGAAAACTTTCTTATGCTTTCACCTCCCTGACTTTGAACCCTGCCCCTGTCATTCTTCTAAGGAGATCCCATCTTATGAGGCCACCCTTCTTGTGGTCTGCTTTTCTGGAAGCATCCCAGGCTAAGACTCTTTCACAGTGGTTTTGAATCAGAACGTTTCTTTAATCAACCCTCTGTTATCAAAAAAAATTTCTTCTAGGGCATTATAAATCTGAAAATGACCTTCTCAGATTATTTATTCCTGCCAGGGCTATTTTATTCCTATACGATCACAATGCCTTGAGCTAAAGGAGTGACTTCACGTTGATAGATGGGTGCTCCCCCTGGCAGGCAAGTGGAAGAAATCAGGGTAGGGAGGAAGGGTGGGGAAGAATGGAATTCTCTGGCTCTCAGAATAGAACAGCCCCCTCAGGGGCAGAGTTTTCGAGTTTTCCTTCCTTTTAACATTTGCCTCGTGTATCTTTAAAAAGTGCATTAGTAAACTAATGACTGTTTCTACAAGCAATTTATGGACCCCATCTGGCAAGAGTGGAGCATACTCCTAATACATTCTCTAAATTTTAAACATCAAACGTAAACTTGGATTTACTTTCTTAGCTGCTAGATTTCAAGGTTTTTTAATAGACTATTCAATATTTACTTTAACTTATGAAATCTATTCAGGTAAGGGTTTTTTTCTGGCTCAGAAGACATATTATGTATTCTCTCTTCCTCTCTATAGTCTTTGAGCAAAATGAAAAACTGATTTATGTTGTGCGTGTGTGTCTACAATTTCCAACTGGAATGCAATGCTGAGAAAAAAAATTCATTTTTCCCCATCTGCATTTCTTTGAGTTCAGTTTAATTGCAATGACAGAAATATACATATTGTACATAATATATATGTGGTCCTAAACCTTATAGTGTCTATTTCTAATTCTAGGGTGCAATTAAAAGGAACTTATCCAGTAAGTATGTCTTAGCTACCAGAAATAGAGTATGATTTAAAAGAAGGAGTAGTTCCTTGGATATTGGAGCATATATACCTTTGACTGATACATGTTTGGGCTTGATTTTTAAGGCTTACAAATGTCCTACCTTTACAGCAAAGAAATCTTGTCATGATTCAAGGGCTCAGTGGGTTCTCAGTGATTAATGTTTAAATCCTGGAAGTGAATATGCTTTTGCATAAGCATTGATACTTTATTCCTGTATTTGTCAACTCTCGCTGTGTCATTTGCCTTTAGAAATGAATTTAATCAAATGTGTGTTTGCTGATTGGGGTAGGCAGAGGAGGAAGGCAGAAGGAATTGAAGGCAGATGCAACTGACCCATTCTTGTGTTATTTAATATGAAAAGTTTATTAAACCCAAAGAGATAGTAAATAGATTATAATATACATGTGGCATGATATTCTGCTGCATGTAGCACATTCTAGGAAATCTTAAGTGAATGGTTCCTAGTTAAAGGTGTAACATTTTCTTGGCATTTCAAGAAAAGAACAGACAGAGAATGCTGGATTCATGTACTATGTACATATGGCCTGGCTTAGTGTTCTCTCATAGTAGTTGGAAAGCAGAACTTATCAAGGCAGCAGACTCTCAAAGAATGGTGTGCTATTCCACTAAGCTCTGCAGTGTACAAATCTTCTATCTGATGGTTTATCATGGTTATTCCTTGGATAATTAGGTTTTATAAACACCAAAGAAAATGCTACTGCATATGCCTAAAAGATGGCTGCTGTGTTGCCAGGGGAAAGGGTTTGTTTGCTGGGTTTGTTTTGCAACGTTTTCCCATGGAGTTGCTTATTGACGTGACTTAAATCTCTAAGTGTTTCCTAACATAGCTCATAAGACATAAAAGAAAAAGAAATGGTTAAGATATGCTAAAAGCTTCCTTTGTCCCGTGCATCAGGTGAAGAAGTGGCGAGACCTAGGCGTTCCACTCCAACTCCAGAACTCATAAGGTGAGCATGAGAGATGTTAGTTGTGTTTTATGCATGGCTAACAGTTAAGCAAATCTCCTTTGGACCAAAATCTCAGCTCCTCACAACAAAGGGCTTGAGAGAGAGAGAGAGAGAGAGAGAGAGAGAGAGTGTGTGTGTGTGTGTGTGTGTGTGTGTGTGTGTGTGTGTGTGTATGTCATAGCAGGTTTAAGTATGTTATCATTTCGCATCAATGTAGCATGAGGGAACCCTTTAGGGAGGTACTCCGGAGTCATTTAAAGTAACATCTATCGGAACATGCAGCCTCTCACTAATGAGAGGGAAAGATCTACCTGAAGACGTCATTTGGTGTCTAGAATGCTGATCTGAAATACGGCTGTATGGCCCTACAAAGAGTAGCCTATTATTTGGATACAATTTGGGGATACATTCTACCTGCTCCACACCAAAGAAATCTTCTAGTTTGTTTTTTGGTTTTGGTAAAGCACCGTAGTTTACTCTGTGTATTCCTTGGGATAAGTAAGTATTGTACAAACAAGCACTGTTTCCCCCAAAGACTCCTGCTTCTATTGAAAGGCTGGATTCATTTTCCCTCCTTCTCTAGCCACTCCCCTCTCCTCTTCACCTCTTACCCCCCAACACACACACACACACAGAACTCTTTAGGATCAATGAAGGGCATCAGGTCTAGGGGGGGAATGGAGACACTTATGCAGATTTCCACTAATAGTCAATTTAAGAAATAATTCCTAGAAAGGATGAGCATTTAATTTATGCTTTTCCCCCTGATTTCTCAATGTGCTTCTCCTTCTCAGATGGGCAGTATTAGGATGTAATAATGAATCTACCATGTGGTGAGAGGGAAGTTGAGGGGAAAATGGAAGTTAGAAGTTGGTAGCCTTCGCTTCTTATTCAAACACAAACACAAACTTCCTGGTGGCTCGTTCCTTAACCTCCCTCTGCCTGACTTTCACTAATCACAAGCTGCATTAACTACAGCACAGAGATGTGGCGAAGACAAATATAAGTGATTTTCAAGATCTTCAGAGGAAAAGGTGCTTTGCAATAAACTGTTCTCTCCAGTATTATTTCTTGTAGGTATAGGGAATCGGATGGTTTTGAAAGTTTCTCTCTTTCATCTTATTTCTGTTGGACCAGTCTTTTGGTTCCCCATTGAGAACCAGGAATCTCACTTCCTACAGATGCTTTTGTCCACATACATTTTATAGCTTCAGAAATATACTTTTATCCCTGTGGGAGCTTGAGTAACATACATACATCCATATGTACATAAGTGCACACACATACATCGGCCTTACTGTGAAAAATATTTGAAAGCTTTGTATCTCATTAACATTAATACCCCTTTTCTCAATTTTTTTCTTGATTTAGCAAGAAACCTCCAGATGACACGATGGCGCTCGCTCCCCTCTTTGGCCCACCATTAGAATCAGCTTTTGATGAACAGAAGACAGAAGGTAAGAAAAAGTCTGTCCATCTAGAGATTTGTCGTTCTTTTCAATAAAGTATAACTTACCTAGAGTAAATGTACATGTTTTGAGGCATGTTTTTCATGTATCACCAGATCTTCATGTAAAAGAATAGTTCTGATCTAGGCGTGATATCAGCGTGGCAGTTTAGCTTGCAAACCTCTAGTATCTCAGGAATTGAAACTTTACTCCCAGAAGCACCTAACAGCTCACAAGTTCACTCCTCAAAAGAGGTCGGTAAGAATTACTGCACATCGCTACAACTCGCTGGGTGGGGAGTCGGTGTTCTATGAGCCAAACGGCCATCGTGATGGAGTCAGACCTTCCGAACTCTGCATCGTAGTCACTGTCATTGTGACTGGCCTCTCTGACCACAGTTTCTCTCTTGCCCACCTCATCAGTGCATGTGTCACTTGGATTGCTCACACAGCAGACACTGCTGGAAATCTCCAGACCCAGGAATGACCTTCAATCATTTAGCAACTTAGAACTAAAATGTCATGGGAGAAATACCACTTTGGCTGTTATTGTTGGGTTTACCTATTAAATATTTATGCCTGGCATGAAATATTTAACTTTTACCAATTAGCCATTTTTGGATGGTGGTAAGTAATGTATACCTTGCTGACATAAAACTCTTTATGAAAGGGATCTAATCTATTCTTAAAATGAATTTATCTCCCATGCATGTATCTCCAGCAGCTGTTTTTGCTAATAGGAAATGTTTTTATAAAAATCATATGATTGGAGTTCCCATTGTGACGAAGTGGGAACAAACCCGACTAGTATCCATGAGGACACAGGTTTGATCCCTAGCCTCGATCAGTGAGTTAAGGATCCGGCGTTGCCGTGAGCTGTGGCGTAGGTCAAAGACATAACTCAGATCTGGCATTGCTGTGGCTATGGTGTAGGCTGGCAGCTACAACTCTGATTTGACCCTTCGCCTGGGAATGTCCATATGCCATGGATGTGGCCCTAAAAAGCACACACACACACAAAATTTTAAAATAACAAAGCATTAAAAAAATGATATGACTTAATAGCATTATGTTATAGGCATAATAAAATGTTATTTTCTTAGGACCCATTGGTGAAGGAAATTAGATTTTAGTGTTAAGGACAATAAGACTTGAAAGCATAATGAGTAGACTGAGCTTGAGTGACAAGAGACTCCAAAGGACAGTGAATTAAACCATATAGAATTTTATTTCTGTTTTATGTAAACAGTCTCACAGTAAACCATACAGAACTTGGCAGGGTGGCTCTGATCTCCTCTGCATGTGGCCTTATCATCTCTGGGTCCAAAGGAGCTGCTCCAGCTCTCAGCATCTCCCGGTCAGAAGACAGGGGGACAGGGGAGAACCAAGGGAACTCACTGCCGGTTCCTGTATGAGCAGAATCTGAATGAGACACACATCACTTCCAACCAGCCCATCAGAAAGAATTTAATGCTATGTGGCCAGTTAAATTTTAACTGCAGAAGAAATGGAGAATGAATCTGGGAGACAGCAGCCAGCCACAAATGAATATTTTTCAATGATGAGGTTAGGAAAATGTATAAGGAACATCCCTAAATACCTGTTCAGTGATTTAAATGTCTACAACTGAGAATCCATAAGTAATAGTGGCCCTGGGATGAGGTTATCAATTGTCTCTTATTAAGTCATCTGTGATCTATCTCACTTTGCATGACATAATGACATGTGGTGACTGAAGGGGGGATTGGATTTGCTGCATTTGAATCTACCTATGGAAAAATGCCTTAACGTTATGGAAACCTGATATACAAAATAGAAAACAATTCTTAAAAATCATTTTCAAAAGGTTGTGTTCCATATGGAACCCATGACAATAAAAAAAATGGTACTCCACATCTTTGGAGAACATTTGCTTTCATGTTAAAACAGAGGTAAGACCATCAATTAAAGGTTCCATCAGAGGTTCATGAGGGAGAGGAGATACACACCTGGTCTTGTCCATGAACCTGGCTTGATTGCTCTGTGGGTAGTGTCAGCCCCTGAAGTTCTGTAAAGTTCCAACACTGCACCAAGCATACCAGTTTTTCCAACATCCACACCCACTTTTCTTACATACTTACTCTTACTTTTTTGACTGATTCTTCTATCACTAGTTTACAAGGTTGAGTGGAAAGAGTGTATTTTTGGAGTTAGGTAGACAGGTCTGGGCTCAGATTTTAGCTCTTCTACCCTCTCCGTGTATGTTGTTAGGCAGATTGTTTAACTGCTATAATCTTTGCTTTCCTCAATATCAATCACATGGTGGTGTGGCGAGGACTAAACTACATCACAATAGCTATTGGTCTTGTCATAAATGTTTTGTATGAATTTTATGTGCATTACATTTATATACATAAGCTCCTTTAATCCTTTGAGTAGCTGTTTGAGATTTTTCTTATTATCTCTACCCTGAAGGAAGGGAGGCCCAAAGGTTACATGAGTTGCCCATGGTCATACAGTAAGTGTGGAGGCTGGATTCAAATCCAAGGCCAACTAACTTCCTAGACTGTGTTTTACAACATAATGAATTACAAGCTGTACTTACCTAGATCCTGGCACATGACAGGTGCTGAGAAGAGCTAGTTCATTACAGTGTTACCATGACAACAAAGAAAACAGAAGGAAGAGACAAAAGAAATGGAAGGAACATTAGACTCCGTGTTCTTAGGCCTGATACCGAACTGCCCTGATGTACTTTAAGATGTCTTGTTTATTTTTCTGGTTGGCTTAGTATATTCACCAAACACTTTTTGAATAATTTCTCTTTCTGATGCTGTAAACGTCTTATTTAAAGACTCCCTAAGAATCTTTAAAGGTGGCAATCACAGTACAGAATTCAGGCATTTTCATTTTTGAAGCACAGTCATAGCAAACTTTAAATAAACCAACTTGAAACAAATGTCCATGGGAGAAATGTCTGTATTTTCAAGTGGGTCCCCAAAACAAGCCTGTACATTCTCCTGACATTTAGCATGTCCTTAAGTGACCAACAAGGAAGAGAATGCAGATGCTGTGTTTTGCAGTTTTTACTTCAGCTATATATGCACACAGACACCCCCTGTGCATGCACACACACAGACACCCCCATTCCTGTTTCCTTTCTCTGCTTGAAAAGAATGATTGCTAGGACTGAGGCAAGACAGAAATAATCTCATGAAGCTCAGCTTTAAACTGAAATTTCAAGTTCTAAAATCAGGGCGTTTCTTTTCTCAGCTCACCCTGGGAAATTTTCTTTTTATGTTTCCAGTTCTTTTAGATCAGCCTGAGATATGGGGTCCAGGCCAACCAATTAATCCCAGCACGGAGTCGCCAAAGTTAACAAGGCCCTTTCCCACTGGAAGTAAGTTATGTGTCTGCTCTGTCTGGAAAAATAAGTGACTCATTTTACTGTCTGTCTGCATAGTGAAATTGGGCACCCCTTCGAAAGTCCACATAAGCAACATTTGGACTGTATAATATTAAGAGGAGACGTTACTCGAAAAGGTTTTAGAATTAAAGGACGCTAGGACAGTTCGTTGAGACCGGAATAATATAATACAGGGAAATTATCAGCTTTGAATCATAGTTTCTTCTGAGATCCCACAGGTTCATTCATTCTTTCAGTAGGAGGATGTAGGCATGAGAAGCAAGTGACCTAAAAACCTGCTATGCTCCAAGCATGGGCAAGCTCCCAACCCAGAGCTGACCAAGTCAGATAAGGTTCTGCCAGTCCTGCAGAACTACTGAGGCTGCAGAGGAGGGAGGGGACACATGGAAAGAGTGGTACTTGGAGAACAAGGGAATGATGCCATATGACAGAGAGACGCTAAGACAGGAGATGAGGGCTCTCCCAGAGCAGAGCCATCAGCTCTGCTTATTCCAGCATCTCAACCCCACTCCAGGTGCTGGGGAAAGAGGTCCCAAAGAAAAAAGCAAACTCCTGAATCTAGCAAACAGAGCAGTGAGAAGAAAACATAGATTAAAGAAACAATAGGGAAAAAAATGTACCCGTTGAAATTCCTAACTTTCCCCACAAAGTGACAAGCCCAGTTCAGAAGGGTGAGTCTCTGGGTTGGGGCTGTAATACATACTTTTTCTATATCAGGGATTTTTTTTTTTAGCTATAATTTTCACCAAAGGAATCTGTTCATTCTTCCTTGACCCAAATCATTTTGCTTCAGACTTTGAACAATATACCTCAACTTAAGACGTATAACTTTGAGAAAGCTTTCCAGACTCAACCCAAACTATAATAGCCTGACTGTATTAAAAATCCCTCCTCTCATCTGAGCCCCTACCCAAGCTGTTTTCATTTTTTTCTGAGGACCCTCTGGATTGTAATTGCCTGTGACCACGATATTCATTCATTCAGTTGTAAATTCCTCAAGGGCAGAAGCTCCTTGTATTCAACTCCATTCCTAGTACAGGGCATAGGATTTAGTTGGCTCTTGATGTTCTCTGGACAAAGGAATAAGTGAATGAAATGATTTTTTTGAAATGATATTATTATTATTATCTGATTTCTTTTAACAAATTCTTATAAAAGGGAAGACTCTGAATGAAGCCTGCTTCAGTACCTTAGTTTTGAACTTAAAAATGTGGGCCATTAGTACTATTCCTTTTCCAACAGTAGGAACATGAATGAAAACCCAAATCCTGCTTATCTGGGGAATATTGTGTAACTTAGAGAGAAAGTGATCAATAATACTTGGCTTCTTATCTCTTGGCAGCACCTCCACCACTGCCTCCAAAAAACGTACCAGCCACCCCACCCCGAACAGGCTCCCCTTTAACCACTGGACCAGGTAAGCTCTATTTTTTCTATTCTGAGATGATGTGGCAGTCAGCAGTGGACCCGGACCTCAACATGCCCTTGATGTGTTGGAAGCTGTAGGCTAGACTAAACATGAAAACGTTTGCCTTTTGTTTTAGTTCCGTTACAATTTACTATGCAGGTAGTGCCTCTCCCAGATTGCATAAAAAGGCTTACTTTCTCAACTCATTTTTTTCTCTGTATAATTTTGTTGGAACGAAGGCCACGTTTACTTGCGAGAGGAAAGGAGAAAAAAAAATCTCAGCATCAAAAGTCTTTGTTTAGTTGACATCTCACATCATTGAATCTCATTTTAATGATTTACAAGGTAAAAATCTTAAGGCATAATTCGTATTTTTCCAAGAACTGATGACTTTTTTCCTAGAATTCAAACTGTGTAGTTCCTAATGCAAATGCAATGATTCCTAGGATGTGCAGCATTCAGGTAAGCTTGAGGGGTGGGGGATTTTTTTCCCAGTGGTCATTAAATATTTATTATCCAACAGCAAAGAGGTGTGTAGGGAGGATGAAATACGGTAAGGAACTGCCGCATGTCTTTAGACAGATAATTTCTAAGGCACATCTTTACCGTCTATTAAAATCAATACTATGTATTCCTACAATTTATAATCTACCTAGCAAGGCAAAAGCATCATAGCTATTTTATGTGTCTGGGCCTGTAAAACGTAGTTCTTTATCACCTTTGGAATTCGATTGCAGCCTGGTGAGTTTGATAGCTATAGAGAGGGGTATTTATCGACAAGAGCAAATGCAAGATGTAGTCATTTATGAAATTTATAGTGACGCGAACCCAACAGAGAGTCATCCAGAATGTCACAAGGAGAGGTGTGTGCAAGTTCAAACCATTTTGGCCCCTTGACTATGTTAGAGATAAATGAACCTACCAGCAACAAAATTATAACTATCATGGGCCATGCGAACGGCTATCCCATTTATCTGTAGCCTTGGAACCTTGAAGGTTAATTCTTTTCAAATGTGAAATATGTAAGTCCTAAGCCAGCTCTTACAGCGAAAAGGTCATTTAAAGGTAACATGGCTTCTGCTCAGGCCTTGCAATTACTTGGGTAACGATTTCTAATTTGAATAACCTTGGGTTTACAAAGAGTACACTGCCTCACATTTCAGTTGTTATCAAGTATTTCCTGCCAAGCTGCAGAAGACAGTTTTAAATGTTTTTTCTCTTATTACTGTAAGAATTGAAAAGACTATCTAATGCTAACATTTAAGCAAAGCAGACTTTTTGTTTCATGATCTCAGATGGATATATAGCAGTTGTGCCTAGGATGCTACAGGTTAGACTTGATGAGAAAAGAAATGATAAAGATGTTTTTATAATTGTCTTTTAAACAGGTATATAAGTAATAGTTCTAATAAGCAGTACTTGTCTCCTCAGTGTCGTGTGTGTGTGTGTGTGTGTGTGTGTGTGTGTGTGTGTGTGTGTATCTCGGGGGGGGGTATGTGTCTGTAAATATTCGCGTGGTGACATCTTTTTAATCTTTGTGCTGTGTTTCTGGTGTATTTAAGGTGGAGGATAGACAGTTTATTTTGATGTGATTTTTTTGTTTAAATAACATATATTGTCATTAGTTTTGCCAAACATTTTCATTTAAAATGCTAGAGTGGCCAGTCAATTATGAGGGTGATCTCCAGCTACCGAGTCTTTTTCTAGTATGTCCTAGGTATTCTGGTAAGCCAGATTTTCCAAAGGGACCTCCTCTTTGGAATTTGCAGCTCCAGAGCCTGTACGTTTCTGTGAACCTAACACTGCTTTCTCAAAACGAACACACTTTGCACACTGGGAGAAGCCTTGGAGGGCAGTTACACACTCGGTGTTTTCAATCATGGTAGAAATAGCCAACTCAGGTAAATGATAGCAAAAAAGGTGATGCTCAATTGTAGAGGCAGGGGACCTTCCCCTCCCCTTCAACTCCAATCAAGAATTTTTCCATCATGGGAGCTCCCCTCGTGGCACAGTGGTTAATGAATCCGACTAGGAACCATGACGTTGCGGGTTTGATCCCTGGCCTTGCTCAGTGGGTTAAGGATCCGGCGTTGCTGTGGCTCTGGTGTAGGCCAATGGCTACAGCTCCGATTGGACCCCTAGCCTGGGAATCTCCATATGCCCTAGAAAAGGCAAAAAAAAAAAAAAAAAAAGAATTTTTCCATCATGAAGTCTGCCCACCTAGACACCTCAGGAGACAATCTATTTACCAGCCTTTGCCTCGCCCCTCCCACTTCCCCCACAAATAATTTTAACAAAGTAATTAAAGTTTAAAATCAACTACTTTAACCACAGGAAATGACCAGTCAGCCACAGAGGTCAAAATTGAAAAACTACCATCAATCAATGACTTGGACAGCATTTTTGGCCCAGTGTTGTCCCCCAAGTCTGTTGCTGTTAACGCTGAAGATAAGTGGGTCCAATTTTCTGACACATCCCCGGAACGTGTTACTCCAGAGTTGACTCCAAGGGAAAAGGTGGCGTCCCCACCAGCTGCATCAGACAACCCAGCCGACTCCCCAGCTCCCGGCCCCCCGGCTCCCCCTGGCCCGCCAGGCCCCCCAGGACCTCCGGGTCCGCCTCGCAATGTACCATCGCCGCTCAATTTAGAAGAGGTCCAGAAGAAAGTGGCCGAGCAGACCTTCATTAAAGATGATTACTTAGAAACAATCTCCTCTCCGAAAGATTTTGGGTTGGGACAGAGAGCAACGCCGCCTCCCCCACCCCCACCCACCTACAGGACTGTGGTTTCGTCGCCCGGACCCGGCTCGGGCAGTGGTACGGGGACCACCAGTGGTACGTCTTACTGTTTGCGTGTGCTTCGTGTGCCCGGGAATGGCCGTGGCTGCTGCCGTGTGAGCAACACCCTCCTCCTGCCTGGCCGCTGACTTTAGAGCTTCAGCCATCCCTCCTTTGGTGTGGGTGTCCTATGCCCGGTGGCATGTCCCAGTCCATCAAATGCTCGCAGTCATAGTGCAAGTCTGTGGATGTGTCCTGCCCTGTGCTCCCCGCCCTTAGGAGGGCGCTGCCTTCTGCCCTGCCATTAAGTGTATGTTTTTCAGAGAAACCTGCCATGTCATTGTTTAGAATTCAGGAAAGTTCTAGAAAGACAGGTTTCCTAGCGTGAGTTTCACGTTAAGTGTCTGATTTCCTCGTCAGAGGCCTCCCCAAGGGCCCTAGTGTTTTTCTGCTTTACTGAGGTGAAACTGACAAATAAAATTGTAAGATCTTTAAAGTGTACAATGTGATGATGTGATACACACAGACATTGTGGAAGGATTTTTCCCACCCAGTTAATTAGCAGCCCATCACGTCACATATTTACTTTTTTTTTTTTTTTTTGATGAGACTATTTAAGTTCTACTCTCAGCAAATTTCAATCATACGATACAGTGTTATCAACTGTAGTCACCTATCAACTGTAGTCACCACAGTTGATTACAGATCCTCAGACATTATTCAATTTATCATCGTATACATCTACGCTTGTATGTTTTTCAAGAGCCCTGTTTCTCTGTAGGTCAATGCGTTTCCTAATTTTTTCTGTGTTGCGTTTTTCTTATTGAGAGGGAACGGTGTTAACCCCTATCATTACTTCAGAGAAAAAGGAGGGTGTGAAAAGATTTTAGAGGATAGCAGAAAAAAGAGAATGCCTTACTGCATCCTCGGCCTCATCAAGCTGCTGCTGAAACAAACTGCTCTCTGATGTCGTCATCAACATGCTCATCAGCCTATGAGCTTAACTCCAAGTGTGGTGACAGATGATGGAGCAGGTCATCCGAAACGTACATCTGGGGACTCCACGTGCAAACTTTGTTGTTGAATCTGATTTTTTTGGTTTTCCTTATTTGAAACTTCCTTTTGTGTTCTCTATGAAAGGATGATCTGCCATGTATACCAGGGAAAAGATCAAGATTTTTCTAATGTGTCTTCCATATCATTTATTCTACTGGTTCTCATGTTTGTCTGCCAACATCCTCCAATGCCCTCCCTCCTGTTCCTGTGGGTTTTGTTTAGATACCTTCCCAGCGGTGTCAAGAGCTATTTGTGTTTCATTTACTTTGAAAGAGGCGACCAAGTTTAAGTTATTTAGATCTAGTAAGAGACAGAAAGGAAAGGCTTTTGTCTCTAGGCTAATAGTTATCTCTGCTTCCACTTTCAATGGAGTATCTGTCAAGGCGTGTTCTTTGCTAATTGCCCTGTGCTCTAAAGTGAGAGCATGCAAGCCAATCAAGGAGGACTGGAGAGTCACCTGTACTGTAAACAAAACCAGTGTTTTATATCATTAGGTATTCCTGTGCCCAACCAAAAAGGGAAAACCATTCAATACTCAAACAAGTTTGGGAAACATTGTGTTAAAACAAAACCAGTCAGTTTCCTGACCATGGGACACTCTGAGAGCCTTTATTTTGCCAATACGAACAATAGCTATAGTTTCTTATCCTGGCACCATGCATATCATTTCATCCTCACAACAACCCCATGAGGGAAACATTCTCAGTCACCACTTTTGCAGACACGAAAACCGAGGCTTATGGATGTTAAGTCATTTGACCACATTTACACAGCTAGAGATGATATATTTGGGATCCATTCTCCGGTCTGTCTTATCCCAAGCCTAGGTTCTTAACCACTACGCTCTCCAGACCCTCTTGCAAGGTTTAGTGACAAAACATCCCAAACTTATTTGAAACTGACACCCACCTCTACTGCCCAGTGTCATCAACAACATCACCAAAATTCTCTCCAAACCTATCCTCTGTGCTCCTTTCTATAATTCTGGAGGGTTAGAGCCTCCACCTCTACTGCTTTTTTAGGTCTTTGGGGGGATGTAAGTCTCCTTACTTATCTCTAAAGATAATAAATGACCATTAGGTAAAATTTTACGTTCAGACCTCAATCCCAAAGATGGTTGTCCACTGTCAAAGAGGGGTGTGTTTCCATCTTCTTGGATGGAATTCTTTTTTCTAGGCCATGCTCTGAGTTTTCTGAAATAACTTTTCAAAAAATAAAGCCCCCCTTTCCAATGGCCTGGCCACTCTGCTCTCCTCAAAGCAAGACTTTTAGTCAAGGGAGGGGTGAACAGGTCAGGACAGCTTTGTAATTCACCTCTCTCCTCCAGCACCTTCCACAAGGCTCTGGGAGGTGCTCGCTTCATTGCATTGGCTGACCACTGATCTAATGAGCGAAGACAGCTCTAGATTTCTTTCTGGAATCCTTGGGAGTTTTGTTATTGTTTTAATGTTTAGCTTCCCTATTCTTATTTAAAATCACTTTAAAATGTTACCCGTAAAGACTATTGATTCTTAATAATTGAGTTGGAAAAGAACTATACTTTGCTGGTATCAAAGGATTGAATTTCTAAATGGAAGACAGAACTGGGCCAATGAAGCTCATGAATAAATAAAACTTTGCACCTTTATCTCCTTAATTAAGTCCCAGTTTATTTGCTCGTTAATCTTTTATTGATGAAATATACGCAGACTGGGAGAAATGTAAATTTAGGCTTAAACGAGTAGGATGTAATCTCTGGTTTTAAAGAGTAGCAATGCTTATCCCCACCTGCTTTTTTGTAGCACTTAGCCTGATGGGAATAACTTTCCCTATCCTTCTCAAACTCTGTTTAATTGGATACCATTATGCCTACTTTTAAAATTTCATTCACAGCAAGATGACTGTCACAGATCGAGTGTCAACAGCACTAACAGCCTGGTGAATCAGGAGAGTTACCTGTTGTTGAGAAAGTTGCAAGTTAAGAATTTGCTCCAAGAACTTTAATTTTCCTGATGGCAAAATTTAAAAATACATAGTTTGGCCAGAATATTGCTTTACTGGAAGGCAGACACTGATTCTTGGCAAAGGCCATCTCTTCTGTGTGGGCTGTGTGCCCAGGGGAGGAGATGCAGAAGGTGTTTTATTGGCCTGCAGCACGTGTGGAGGCCAGGGAGAGAGAGGTGTTAATAAAGACAGAATGTTCAGTGCAACATTTCTCAACTGGGGAAACCAAAGTAGTATTAAAAGATGTTGAACACACACACACATCCATAGACAAATGAGTTGGAACCTACCTGGGGTTGAGTTAAATAAATATATTTCCTAACTACAAGTCTTTTCAGAGAAGCAATATCCAATATGGAAGCTACTAGGTACATGTGGCGTATTTTAATTTTAATGGTAATTAATTTAAATTAAAATGTAAAGTCAGGAGTTCCCTTTGTAGCTCAGCAGTAACGAACCCAACTAGGATCCATGAGGATGCAGGTTTGATCCCTGACCTCACTCCATGGGTTAAGGATCTGGTGTTGCCATGAGCTGTGGTGAAGGTTGCAGATGTAGCTCAGATCTGGTGTTGCTGTGGATGTGACATAGGCTGGCAGCTGCAGCTCCGATTTGACCCCTAGCCTGGGTGGAACTTACATATGCCACAGGTGAGACCCTAGAAAGATAAAAAAAAAAAAAAAAAAAAGTAAAAATTGGCTATTTACATGCAGTAGGCATACTTCAGTGTTCAGTGGCCACATGTGGCTAATGACTATCTTAAGGACAGCACTTGTTCTAGAACATTTTCATCATCGTAGAAAGCTCTGTTGGACAGTACTGTTTTAGAGCTTTTAAGGTGCTGGTCACCAAAAAAGAAACATAGTATGAAACCTTCCCCACACATATTTAGTACTTTCTTCAATGGAATGGTGTAACTGTGTTTTAAGAAAAACAAAAGGCTGCTTATATATTTAAAAGGGCATATATTTTAATTTGTTTCATTCTCCCCACAACACTGTGATATATTAACCTCATTTGACAGATAAGGAAATGGAAACTCAAAGATAGGATTTGGCCACGATTGCAAAGCTAATAAAAAGCAAAGCCAAGATCTGCCTGACCTCAGATCCGTTGGATTCAATTTACCAACCCCCCCTACTCCCCTCCCCACCCACAAGGACGCACACACACCAAGAGAGAGGAAGGTTGAAGCCATCTTTATGCGGTCCTGGGGGACTACCAAAGAGGCCACGATGGAACTTCAGGTTGAGAACAGCAGATGGACTGAGAACATGTCCATGGTTGCCAACTTTTTTGAACTCACAAAACTCAAATAACATACATGTGATTGTTAAACAATGTTGTACAATTATTTTCCAGCATTATTCTTGGGACTAAACATTGCTTGAAGGGGAAATGACAGCATAATTGAAGACCGAAGAATAAGGACAGAGATGCCCAAATAATAACCCTCTCCATTCTCTCAATAGGAAATAATTGTGTAGAAAGACCTAAAAAAAAAAAAAAAAAAAAAAAAAAAAAAAAAAAAAAAGTAAAAATCAGTTATTTAGATGCAGAAGGCACAATTCAGTGTTCAGTGGGCACATGTAGCTAATGACTATCTTATTGGGCAGCAAAAAAGGGTGTGAGGCCTAAGTTCCATTGTGAAGTACTCCTCTGGCCCTGGGCACCCTCTGCTGAGTGTGTAGGTTCTGTCAAGCAGGGTTTTACTTCTTAAGCACTCCTTTGGTGTCTTCTAACTCCACAGCAAATCAATGAAATCAATTCAGTAAAGAAAAAGTGAGTTCAACAGGGTGCCCCAAAAGAAAAAGGAAAGCAGTTAACTAGCCACTCTTTTCTTTGCTTTTAGGTATATATGTATCAAAAAACACAGTTTTTATCACCTCAACATCAACTACCTTCTATTTGTATAGTATTTTATAGTTTAGTAAATACTTTAATAAGCACTTTCCATTTTGATCATTACAACTTGCAAGGTAGAAACATGTTTTCCTTTTTAAAACAGGAAGCTGAGGCTCAGAGAAGTCAAAATCCTACAGCAGAGAAGAGGCGGGCAGGGCCAGAACTTTTCATCAGTTTTTTTCAATACTCCACACTCCCTTGATGATAACCCCAAATATTAGTGAAACTGGGTTTTAAAATTTCCCTTCTGGAACTTGTAGGAAAAGGGTGAGCAGCTTACCTTTTCCTGAGATTGACTAGGAAGACTATTTCTTGGAAATATACCCAATAGAGAGACTTTTTGACCCACTCTTATAGCATGGGTTTCCAGCAAAATGGAACCCCCCAAAAAAGTCCCATCAAATTGCTTAAAAAAGACTTTGTTGCATAAATGTTTATTTCCCATCTCTTTGCTGTCACTTCTTATTTTCTGAAAACATCTTGGGTGTAAAGAAAACTTTGTAGTGGAACCTGTAAAAATATACCCAATTCTTTTATTCAAGAGAAAATTAGCCGAAAATGTTTATATTGAGTGAAACGGGTGTAGTCTGCTCATGCAAAAATAAGATCAGGCTTTGTGCAAAATATGCGGCAAAAGGCAACCTAAAGCTATAAGACAGCACATTTAAAAGCTAACAATTTTGTAGTTAAATAGGATATTTGAGCTATGTGACTTTGGGCAAGTTATTGAATATCTCAGAGCTTTAGTTTCCATTGAGATAGTAGAAGTATCTTCCTCCAAATCTTATGGTGGGCATAAAATAAAGTATGAAAAATATGGGGCATAGATACCAGCCCAATAAAATAAAAAGATGACCATACAGTGAAACGTTGGTAGTGGTGGGAAAAAAAAAGGTGGATGAGTGGAAATAATTAGTGGGGGTTCACGTTAATGAAATTACACTTAGAATAAACAACACAGAGAAACACAGCGCACTCAGATTTCAAATTATTGAGGAGTTCCTGTCGTGGCGCAGTGGTTAATGAATCCGACTAGGAACCATGAGGTCGCGGGTTCGGTCCCTGCCCTTGCTCAGTGGGTTAACGATCCGGCGTTGCCGTGAGCTGTGGTGTAGGTTGCAGACGCGGCTCGGATCCCGCGTTGCTGTGACTCTGGCATAGGCCGGTGGCTACAGCTCCGATTCAACCCCTAGCCTGGGAACCCCCATATGCCGCGGGAGCGGCCCAAGAAATAGCAACAACAACAACAACAACAACAAAAGACAAAAAGACAAAAAAAAAAAAAAAAGAAAGAAACACAGCGCACCCAGATTTCAAATTATTGAAAGAGAGGAGAAAGGTTTTTACCGAGGACTCTCCTCGAAATGGGAGCAGATGCTGAGATGTGGGTTGTGCTGCTCAACTTCAAATCTTCTTGAGAATCTGAAAATCTGGGGACAGAGGTGTTGGTCTAGGATGCTCCAGAGAGCAGAGTTTTGCGGCGTGTTAAAGGGGAGGCAGGGCTGGGGGCTGGGTATTTTCCTGGAGCAAAATTTCTTCGAATTTCCTTGGAGTGATTGGATACTTGTGCTTCTAACTGAAGTGAAATGCACCTCAGGAGTCGCTGGAACTCTTCTGACTGAACAAGAACTCTTCGGAATATGTGTTGGACCTTGACTTGGTTGTGAGCCAAGTAGTTTAGTCGTGAACCCCGGATGTACAAAGGAAGCTAGGCAGACCCCTGAGTCTAGAGACCCCTCTGGTGTGCTGATCCTTGTGCATGCCGACCTCTGTGTGTCCTCTGTGTGTCCCATGTTTGTCATTGACAGCCAGAAAAGTAAATCCAATAGAATATTATCACAAAAATCATAACCGGCAACTTCTACGTAGACAGATTGCTAAGCAGCCTCCTTCGAAAAACAAAAACCCTTAAATTCAATGTGTTCTGGTTAAGAGTCTATACACAAAGTACACAGGCAACATCTAATTTACTTTCTTACATTTTGTCCTTTGCTTATCATTATGTTTGCTTATATTTACACAGTATTCATACCTCAAAGCACAGTAAAAAGGATAATTCTCTTCTATATGTTTTATGTATATATTAGCATATACACACCTACAGGTATATAGACATAAAATATGAAAAATCTTTTTTAAGCTCTAACCTTTATTTTCATCTTAGATATAAATAAATCTGAATATACAAAAATCAAGAGAATTTATTATAAATCCTGTGTGTACCAGGGTCAAAGTGAAAGCTACGTTCCCCCCCCCCCCAAGCCAAAAGAGTCTTTTGAGTATATTTTCTATCACAGAAAGTAATAAAAGGATTTACCTTTCCCTGGGTGTCACATGACAACAAAGGGCAATGAGCTTCAGCTGCTGCCATCCACCATAGTTCAACTGAGTGAATTTTTTTCTTTATTGAAAAAAAAAAAAGAAACCCATGTGCTACAGTGCTGACCGTCCTAAGTGCTGAGGTGAAAAAAGTGTCCGTGATTGATGCACTGAGGGAGTGGGGAAGGGGCGTTGAAGAGATGCCAGCCATTGTTTCCAGCCATTTTCAATTAATACCAGCTTGTTTTCCAGGTGCATCGTCCCCTGCTCGGCCAGCCACCCCCTTGGTTCCTTGCAGCAGCACCACCCCACCTCCTCCACCTCCCCGGCCTCCATCTCGGCCAAAGCTACCTCCAGGGAAGCCTGGAGTTGGAGATGTGGTATGTTCCCTTCTGTCCTGGCTTGCTCAGACACATACAGTGGGAATGACAAACAGGAGTCAAAATGCCTGAACATGGGTCATCTCAACTTAAGGTCGAAGCTTTAGAGCGCTTCCCCAGATGGCCCTGACCAGTGGCATCTGAAAGATAGTCACTGCAAATAAGAGTGTACATTTCAGCCACCCTCAAATCTCCAGCATCTTTCAAGCCAAGGTCTAAAATAGTAGGAATAGGATACTGGGTCCCTCAGTTCCTCTGCAGGGAGTTTGATGCTGTTTAAGATAATAATGCTGGGTTGTGCTGAATCTTTTAGAATCTTTCACAATTATTTATTTGATTTTGGAAGTGGCCCTCCAAGAGAGGGCAAATCCTGATGTCTGTCCTCAAGACTATAGAGAAGTTACTCGTGGTAGGCATCCTATGAATAAAAAAGAGGATGATGGCCAGATGAATTTTTTCTGGAAGTTTCTTGCAAATTGTTTTAAGGCAGAGGGGTGGAAAACAGTATGTAAACAATTAAGAGACTTCTGGTACAGGTAAATTTCTTTGGCATCCACACACAGGAGTCACAGACTGGGTTAGCTAGCACAGGACTGTATTTTGTATTCGACATTTTTCAGCGGGTATAAGCTTATTTGCTTAGTCCCCGAAGGCATGTGAGTCCACTGTCCTGAAAGGTCACTGACTGCACCCCAGATCTCAGCCTATCTAAATGTGATGTACCCGTTGAATGTGGCGCATTACGGTTTCTGCTTTGTTTCTCTAGCTCCATCCACAAGGTCCTGTCCAGATATAATCAATCTCATTGTAAAAATGGTGCCACCTATCCTCTTTTAAGAACCTGAGTTGTGCAGTTCCCATTGTCGTACAGTGGGTGCAGGATCTGGTACTGTGACAGCTGTGGATTGGGCACAGCTGGGCTTGGATTCCATCTCTAGCCTGGGAACTTCTATATGCCACGGGTGCGGGGTTAAAAAAAGAAGAAGAAAAAAAAAGAACCTGAGTTATCATATGTGGGGCTGGGAGATGTTAAAAATATGGAAGACCTGTGACTCTAACTTTCCATCTCTTTTCTTCTCCCTGCAGCCCCGACCTTTCAGCCCTCCCATCCATTCTTCCAGCCCTCCTCCGATAGCACCACTAGCCCGGGCTGAAAGCACTTCTTCAATATCATCCACCAATTCCTTGAGTGCAGCCACCACTCCCACAGTTGGTAAAAATTATCTCCTCTCTTTCGGTCCGTTTGTGGTTTCAACTGGCTATTTTTTATGATCTGAAAACCCTAACGCCCTATGTTTTTGGTCAGAAGTGTTTTGCTGTGTGTTTGCTACTGTCATCTGGCTCTTCTTTTAAAAGCACCTTCTCAGCAAAGAAGGCAAAGTGCTTGCACAAAGCAAAGAAACAAATAAAAGAATGTGAACACCTGTGTTTTGCAGGAATTCTCTTATGCTATTTCCATGCAAAGCTATTCATAAACGTCAAGAAGAATTTGTCAAATAAGATCCTGTCATTTAGATATTATTTCTTATCATGAAAATAGTCTCCTTGGAGAGGGGGGAATGGTTCTTTAAATTCCAACCATGTAACCCATTAGCAAATCACAAAATGTAGAACTTTTCTTTTCTGGAAGCTTTCATTTCTTCATCACTTTGGTTCTCCTTATGTTGACAGATGGTGTAAACATGGGCATTGTGGGACTTGAGGAAACTTTTTGACATTTTTTCTAGTGCCTTTCAGTACTGTGTGGTCAATTTTCCCGAGAAATAAGTCATTGCTGGCATTTTCAGTAAATGCCTTTGTGCCTCTTTCCTTATGGTGTGATGAAAGTGAAGAGTTGAGAATGGCTGCTCAGCTGGATGGTTTTCCCAGGTTTAAATGTCTCCTTTTGCCTGGAGCATCCTCCCTCTTCCCAAGGGCTGGTCTGTCTCTCCACCTCTCTAACCCATCTTCCATAGCTCTCCCTGCCTTTCCCCTGTTTGCATGGTGTCTCTGACCTGGGCTCTCCCATTCCATTGTATCTCATTGTTTTCCTTTATTGTCTGAACCCGCCTCCACGTCCTCCATATTCTACACCAGCTGGCCCATTCTGCATTGCTGGGGGGAATCCTTAACCAAAGCTAAAGACATTCCTCCTGCTACTTGCTGAAGAGCAAGCTACAAAGTTGCCGGTATGAGAGGTAGTTTGATCAAAGCCTGAAGCGCTTCTGGAGAAGAAATCCCTCTTTTCCCAGGAAAATAGGGAAACGGGGTGTGCCTCCTAGGCCCCCAAAAAGAATTTCCACCATATCATGTGCTCTGTGTTTTTGGTCAGACGGGCCGAAAAGCACTGTTCAGATTCGATGAAAATATAGCCAGCTGTCCAATTTCGTATGATTCCTTAACAGACTGATATTTAACATTTCTTTGTATAGTCAAATCTACTCGTTATCTGCATTAGCAGTTGGGGCACTTTGGGGTTCTCCATTTTTAGATGGCTATTTGTTCATTTCTGGGTTTTTGTGGTTTTTTTTGGTTGTTTGTTTTGTTTTTCTATAACATCCAATCTTATCTTTGAACTCTTTTTAATACTCTTGATTGCTACAGCCATTTTCCCCATTCCTGCTCTGCTGTTTTTCTGTTGGTTTTGTCCTCAAGGTCATTTGTTCCACTCGCTCCATGTGATTTTCCTGGTTGGTCAGAGGAAAGCAAGGATAATAAACTGTCACTCAGAAAGCAGACCTCAAGTGACCTCAGATGACTGTCTAACATATTCCTTCAGCTCATTGAGATTCATAGAGAAAATTGCATGCAGAGAGAATTTGAACTGTGTCTGTTTTGCACAATGTGCTTTTATGCTCTCTGCTGCAGAAGTCTCAAATCCTGGCCAATGACTTTGATACTTAACACAGCTAGTAGGCATTCTCTGGAGGTGAACCACAGAGAGGCTAAAAAAAAAAAAGAAAAAAGCCTTCTGAGAGGCTAGTCCCATGGCTTCATTGCTGAGGGGCATTCTGATTTAATCTGTTTGGTTTGGTTATTTTTATTTAGGTTTCATCTTCCTCACTCTCTTGTTCTTTATTTCTTGCTGCTGTGGGTCACCTGACAGCCACTTTGCTCTCAAGTAAATACATTGGCAGTGACCACCCAGCAGCACCTGCATGGTGCTGATTATCTCTTTCTAGAGAGGCTGTGCTTTGGTTTTTTTCAGCACCAAGGAGCTGACTGTTCGTGATGGACTCGGACCATCAAGTCAACCTAACATTGTCAAATGGTTTGAGGGAGATAGAGAATTTCAGCAGCAAACTCCTGACACTGACAGCTCAACACTTCCTTCCCATCATGCCACCATACTTTTTTTTTTTTTTGACATTTTCTCTGACACTTGCACCAAAATCGGGCCAAGTGCAGCAGAAACTCTGTACCTATTATTTGTCCTTGCTTATTGCAAAATGTCATATATTTAAAGGGCTAAATTTTTAAGAACAAGTCTGATCTCTCTAGACAACAATTCATATGAGAATATGCCCCTTCTGAAAGACTTTGGGCGTAAGATCTTTCGTGAGACCTGTGATTACAAAGTAGTAAACCTGATGCCACACCTGAAAGTAGGACTTTTTGTGTGTTGTCACGTTCAAATAATGAAGAGTTCCACTGCAACTGTACTTCACTAAATTTCAGATACCTTCAATTAAAAGAAGCGCTATTATTTTATATATGACTGAGAAGGAGAGGGGAAAGCTGCCCATTGAGTTAATACTTTCTTATGCTGATTGTAAGACCTAACCCTAATTCAGCAATGTGAATTCTGCACATATTAGAATCAATGGAATACAGTAAACTCCTTTTGTACTGATAAAAGCTCACAAGACCTTCACTATTTGATTTTGGGGGGAAATCCTAATAATATTATGTGAATAGAGAAAATGTTTAAAACCTATTCGAAGAAACAAACTCCAGACCTCTAGAGATATGCAAGTAGTTATCTCTAATTGTAAATATCCAATTTATTATTTGTTTCTTATTTATGTGGGTGATAGTCATTTTTTTTAGATGTGTGCAAAACCTTCCTTTGATACCCCCATGCAAAAAGACCACTATAAAGACAATTTTTCTTCATTGTTAAATTCACTGTTAATGAGATTCCTTCATTGTTAATTATGCATTTTTAATTACACCTTTAACATCCCAGGAATCTGTAATGAATGAAAAGTAATCTTTTATGGTCCCCCGATGGGCTTCAATATTTCCTTTGGTGTAGACCTCTAGGCAAAAGTAATTTAATATAGTCAACAGTGAAATGTTAAACATAGCGTCTAAAACTTCAGATATTTCCTCCAAGCCTTTGTCTCTCCAAACTGGGTGGCAATTCTGACTTGAATAAGTTTTTTTTTTAAATATCTGCATTAACATCAATTATTCTCACAAAAGGAAAGACCTTCAGGTGAGGATATTCTTGACCCTAATTTTAAATTCCTACACTTAATTTTAGTATTTTTTTCCCCTTATGCTTTTTTTTTTTTTTTTTTTAAGCCTGTCTCTAGGACTGGCTTCCCCATCCCGGGTCAATTTGAGGCAATTTCCAAGGTTAGTTCTTTAGGAAAAGTTTCATCTGCCCTTATTTAAATCAAGCACAGAACTATCCAATGACACTTTTTAAAAGTTCTCTGATTTAGTTAGTAAATTTTCTTCTAAGCTGTCAATGTACACAACCAGGATTAAAAATTATAAGCATGCCATTCAACCTTTATGCACTACTGTTTTGTTAACTTCAGCTCAGAAAACAAATGGTAGTGTCGGAGACTCCTCATTTTTAAGGAGATGATAAATAGAAAATTAGATCTTCCGACAGAAGGAATAGTCTCCATCACTCCCCACTAGTAAGTACAAGAAGGCACTGTTACATGCAGTTACTGCCAATGTTATTGTTTTGCTTCCTATTTTCTGGAGATATTATAGAGTGTCCCTTCCTAGTGTCAGCTCCTGTTCCTCTCCTAGAGACATTATAGGAGTGGCATCCACTTGTTCTAACCACTAAGGAAGCCACATATATACTAAAGACTGACTGACAGGTGGTATCCTAGAGCCTTAAGAATTGGCAAGGAAGTAATTTCCCTGCCTTACTAAGTCTAGAAGGCAAGCTAGTAGAATCATTTCCAAGAAACATTGTTTATGGAATAATTTTACTACTCTCATCCATTTCCTTATCTTAACTTCTCTACATTGTAGGGAAGATTCTCTTACCAGTCTTTGTACAAAATTTATTCAATCTTCTATTAAGGTTATACTTACACCCATCTGACCTATGGCATTGATTGATCTAAATCACAGAGAGTAAAACTGCAGTTATCTGCATTTGTTGGTGAGAAGAGAGGTCATGTGCAAAGATTTGGAATGGCTGGGGCTCAGAGCAATTCTTGTGACCAATTCACAAAAACACTTGGCCATGCTTGATACCATGCCCAGAGGTGGGATTACAATAATGCTGTTCAAAACCAACAGCCCATAGCTATCAAAGACAGGTGCCAGGCCAACTCAATTTGGATATTGATGAAATTGAAATAGGAGACTTCATTCAGGGACCTCAGCTTCATACTGTTGCATTTTTACGGTCTCATTAAAAGCTTCTTCTTTCCCCATGGGGGGAAGGTGCATGCTGAGTGATCCCATTGAGCTGTCAGCACTATGTCAGGAGGCTCTGTTGATGGACATATGTCTGGCCACTTGAGAATTGTGTCTGAGTGAAATACACTTGCACGAGTCAATTATTAATGACCGTGCCTTTAACAACTCCCTGAAAAGGTGGGGGAGAGATTTCTTCCATGGAGCTGACTTCAGCCAATTCACAGATGCTAAAACCTGGCATTTTTTAAATTTCCATTTCTTCTCCTAGACTCATCATGAAACAAGCACGTCACTTTTTTATACCCTGTGCATAATCCCAGTGTCTTAGGTTTTTGTTTCCTTTTTCCATTAGAATCATTTCTGCGTTTTGATCAGTAAAGTGTGCTGCTTGATTTCATTTGAGATTTGTATTTGTGTTTTTTTGTTTTCCATTCTTTATATTTCTTTGGTTCGTAGTGTCAGAAGATGATGTTTTTTATGACAAACTGCCCTCGTTTGAAAGGCGCTGTGAAACGCCTGCAGGTATGGTGCTAGCAAAGTGATCTCTAGATATTTAGACTTTAAAAATTCAAGCCATTATGCCATCTGATTGCTAAATTTCATGGATATGCTACTCACCTCATGAGTATCCAGTGCCTCTCAGATGCATCGTCTATTTTTCTGTTCATCGTGGAACTCATGCCACTGAAATGTTTTTAAGTGAACATATTATAAAGCAGCAGGTTGCATGACAGTTTCTCAGTGAAAAGGTTTGAAGAAGGTGAGATGCTGTGGCTTTGTGAATTTACAAAGGGAGGAATAATTTAACTGCTTAGAATTCCATGTCTGGTGACGGCTTTTAAATTTAACATATCATAGAGCACTGTTAGTAATCTCGTTTTCTTTTGGTACATAGGTAAAGGGTGTTTTGTGTCTGGATGCCTAAGGTGATTCCAGGGGAGGGGACGGAAGATCTATGACATCTTCCGTGCACTTTCAATTGATGTGCAGTGCTATTGTCACTGAAAACCTAAGCTAAGTTTTACATAACCTCTAACTCCCAGCTTACCTTTTCGAAAACATGGAAGGGGAGGACCCTGAAGATGAACTGAATACGGCAATTGCTGAATGATAGTTTGCCCAAACTAGTGCAGTGAAAATATGCTGACGCCCCTGCATGGCCAGGAAGACTTCTGCTCCATGCCCACCAGCACCCAGTACCAAGCTACCAGCAACACGTGCCCATCCCTTTAGGCCTCCATAGCTTTGCTTTTTGCTTTCTGTTTCCCAAACTAAAAACAAAAAAACAAACCCTAGATTGCCAGCCTTTCCTTTTTCCTGCACGATAATGGCATGCAGTGCCTCCGCCCTCCCCCTAGTGAGATTAATGACCTGCTCTGTAACTCATACTGTGTCCTTCTCTCTCCCTCTCCCTCTCCTTAACCTTCCCATCCCGCTTCAACTCCTGGCCATACAGAGAATGAACAGCCTTCCCTCGTTTGGTTTGACAGAGGAAAGTTTTATTTGACTTTTGAAGGTAAGTAGTACATAGCATACCAGATTCTAATTTATCTTCCCCTCGTGTTTTTTTTTTCCCCCAGCCACATTTTAAAATCCCAGTTCTCTTTAAAAAGACCTGGTCTCACTTTCTATATAAAAATGCTATGGCTACTTAGAAAATATGAAATACAAAAGAAAATATTCCACGAATTTGGTTTGTATGGGATCTTCAATTTTTCATATTAAAAAAATTAAAGTTAATTTGCAGTGAATATTGGTTACTAATTAACCGTGTTAAATTGAAAAAAAAAAAAAAGCACTTTTTTGGGGCAAGGAACTTAACTCTGTCAACCAGGGCTCTTTCCTCTTTGGCAAATGCAATGCAACAGATATAAGGACATTTTTAGTCAGAATTGGCATTTAACCTTGCTTTGGATAATTAATATTTCAGGTACTCGTAAGATGTAAGATTTCCATTATTGTGAGATGTAAATATGTTAATATAGATTGTTATGACAAGGAATGCTACATGGGAAATCAGAAAAATGAGGAAAAGAAAACAAAAGGAGTGTTTTAGTAAGTTCTATTTACATCTTCCGAAATTGAAATTGCTACTGGAATGACAAATAAAATGGATGGTTACCACTGGGCTTGCCATTTTAGAAGATTAAAGAAAATAGGAGTTCCCGTCATGGCGCAGTGGTTAATGAATCCGACTAGGAACCATGAGGTTGCGGGTTCGATCCCTGGCCTTGCTCAGTGGGTTAAGGATCCGGCGTTGCCGTGAGCTGTGGTGTAGGTTGCAGACGTGGCTCGGATCCCGCGTTACTGTGGCTCTGGCGTAGGCCGGCAGCTAGAGGTCCGATTAGACCCCTAGCCTGGGAACCTCCATATGCTGTGGGTGCGGCCCTAAAAAGACAAAAAACCAAAAGAACAAAAAAAAAAAAAAAAAGAAAACATACATAAATATAATGTCGGATATCTAATCTCAGTGATGGGTAATTTGTTACATTCTGCATTAAGGGTTTGCATTCTTCTGTGTTATAGTTAAAAATTAGATCAACTTAGACCAGACATTTGAGGAAGTGGCCCATTTAAACTAATGGTGTAGGAAAAAATAAACAATTTCATTTATTAATGGGCTGTCTTATACAAAAATACTTATCTCTTACACCTCTGCTTTCTACAGTTTTAAAAAGCTAAATTTACCCTGGGATCAAAAGTTAGACAAAAAATATTCAAGCCGAGAATGGATTCTAAATATTGAACTTGTCTTTGTATTTCATGACAACAAAAAGAATTTTCCTAACTTAAGTGTATGTTTTAACACAATTTTAAAAATTGGAAGGAGCCATGTGGATTTTTAAGTAGTTTGTGTAGTGTGGCTTTTTTCTCTCAACAGCGGCTTTTCCTTGCAAGATGGTCCCGGAGATGGAAGTCCTAAGCTTGGAATAGCTTGGCTAGCGTCAGAAAATATTGTCCGATTTAAAACTTCCCAAATACCTGGTGGTGTGTTCTGGCTCAGGCAGGGAACAGGTAGAGAGGCAGTTTGAGGGGAGGGTGCCTATTTTCCACATCACGTCAGAGGCTTTCATTGCCCTAAGCCATTAATTTTGCAATAAGAGTATGACCTTATAAACTTTCTCTTCAAATAGGATGGAAATAAAAAATGCCAACGTGTCTTTTTACTTATCAGTGCATCTCAAAGGAGAAGCTACAGTTGGTAGTCCTGACATATAGCCATTACCTGTGTGTGTAAAGATCCTTCATCTGATTCAGTATGGCCTCAGCAGAAACTGAAGTTTACCTGTTTTAACCAGAAAATTAAGCAACACGCCTAAGTAATATCTGGGGCTCCAAAAAAAACTTCCCGTCTTTGGCAGTTTTCGTTGTTGTTGCAGGTTGTTTTGGTTTTAGAGTGTCTATTGGCTTGTTTCTTTGTGTTTTGGTTTGGAGTTCATTAAACAGAGAAAGAGAGACTTTTTTTAAAAGATACCAATTTAAAAATCAATCTGGGTTGTTGGCTTCTTTGATTTTCAAGACTGCATCATCAATCAAGTGTGAGTATTAATAAGCATGTGGAATAACAACATGAATCACATTTTTTTTTCATTTTAGGAAAAGAAAATATTAGTAGATTCTGAGTAGCTAAAGTTGATAGCACTGCCATTCTAATTAGTAAGATCCAAATTCCTAAAGCATCTTAACTGGGGCCAAGAGAAGTCATACAAGAAAGAGGTTGAAGAGCAATTAATTGGAACCTAGTACTGTGTTAGCTTCATCTTGGACTTTGCTCAAGTGTAGGAAGTATAGACAAGGCTTCCCAAGGGACCATGGGAGCAGCTGTGTCATGAATGTGTCCCTACTCATCTCATCAGGAAATGCTCATGCCTATAAAAGTACACGAAAGTGAACTTCAGGGGAAGACTTAGGAGCAACTAAAAATGACACCTTATCCCCTGAAACTAAAAATGACCTAAGAAGTGCTGTTACGAGAATGGAAAAGTTAGTTCATAAACATTAGTCTCAGGTAGTTTCAGCCAGTGCAACCTGGAATGATTTTTTATTTTCTGCTGTGATAATAAAGTGACATACAAGCAGTGACATATTAAATTCCCTTGAGAATAGTGCCCTGACCCAAATTTTCAACTCCAAAAAGTCTCATTCAACATGTTTTATTGAATAGCACTTCTAGGATATTCTTCTAGGGCATTCTGGCTTTACCCATATTTGTTATTATGAATATGAATTATCATTTTCTTCAATTATTTATTCAGGGAATGCAGAAGTGGAAGAAAGATTCCCAGGTCAAAATATTCACTTGTTCTAAATAGCTTTTAAATTATTATTTGTTGGCATCTAGTGTTTTTTATCGTGTTCAGAACCTTGCCTTGTTTTATCCATTGTTTTTTTTCTCACAGTGTTCTAGGCATTGTGGTTACCCAATGAGTTTTTGAGCCACTGACCAATCAACTAACTAAGGAGCACTCGTTATGAATTTATTTGGAGATAATATGAGATGCTTCACACCTCCAAATTTAACTTAACAAAAGAGATACCAAAGTGTTAGACAATGGTTCTAACTCACAAGAGTTCCAAAGCTTGCCTTAATGTTTTACTTTTCTAAACAGTCTCACTGAAATTTTGACCTATTTAAGTTGGGCTTCAACCAAAGGTAAAGATTACAAAAGGTAGTAACTTAAAATTCATTCATCCAAAAGTATACCCTACTGAAGCTATCAAGTATTCTTCTGAGATGGAAGGAAGGAAAAGATATTTCCAGAACAAGTAGAAGATGTGACTGTTAGATATTTGAATAATTCCCTGGAGCAGTCAAACATCAAGATGTTTCCAGAAATGTGCTGTCCTTCTCCTTAGCTTCTTTAACTACAAAATCATCTTGTATCTGGTAATGGGGAGGAAAACAACAACCACCACCTACAACCATCCATTCTTGAGTGTCCCTGTTCTGAAGATGACCTCTCTCTGTGCTCTGTGCACACAGCCGCTTGCACACTCATCTTTAGACTGCTCTGTGCTCCTGTTACTGCTCTCACTCCCACCACGCCTTCGGGAATGTCACGTCCTTAGCATCACCCTACTCTACATTCACAGGCTCTCTGCCAAACTCACTGACCTCTTTGCTTCACTGAAAAAGAACACTCTCTCCACCGAAGGTTCTTCAGTCTTCTGTGGGCTCCATGTCAAGGGACTAGGAGGCAGTGGTTGGGTTCTCCCAACTCCCTGTTGCTACTTCTAAGCCCTACTCCCCATGGTGAAAGGCAGCCATCTGTTCATTCCATCTCTTACCACTTCTTCTGGCTGCCTACCGCTGACCCGCAGAGCATTCCTCTGTATTTATCTGTAGGCTTAGAGAAGCTGGCAGCCTCTTTCATCTCTCCTTCATCTCACTCCCTAGCCTCATTGATGACCCATCCAACACACTGGTTCCATGGTCTCTTTGACTTTTTCAGTTCCAATAAACGTTCCCTCCATTTAGTAACCCACACCTCTGGCCACATCTTGAAAATGGTCCCACTGGCAAGGGTCGTTTTGACTATTTTGGAACCAACAATGTGTCCCCCTTCCTTTACTCCAAGAACTATTTTAGGCAAATATTCTTTCATTCAACAAATGTTTATTGAGTACTACGGTGTGACAGCCCTGTCCTAGGCACCCCCGCCCCCCGTAGGGAAAAAAATAGAAAAGAATTCCCTGTCACCGTGGAGCTCATATGTTAATGTGGAGAATCAAAAGTAAGAACATAAATAAGTAAAATGTATAGCATGGAGACAGTAATAAGTTCTACAGAAAAAATAAAATAGGGAAGGAAAATGGAGCATACTGGGAATGGTAATTATGAATAAGAGGACTTGGGGCCATAAAAGTAATAAATAATAACTGACACCTGAGTGCTTACTACGTGAAAAGTACAGTTTATTATCTCATTTCATCTGCACAAAAAACTGATGAAGAAATTCAGATTTAGATAACATAAGTGACTTTTGCAGGATCACTCAGCCAGGAAGAGGCAGAGTAGGGATTTGAACCAGGGCTGCCTAGCTAGAGACCTGGGCTGATGCTCTCTTCTGCATGTATGATCTCATTCAGCCCTTGTGACAGCCCCTTGAGATACATGGTTCTGGTGGGTTTCCTCATCTCTCCTAACCTTCCACCTTCCCATCCCCCTGACTATACCTTATCCTTGACTTTGTTAAAACCTCTGGTCTCATGTCCATCCCACTCTTATTCAATCCACTGGCCAAGCCTATATTCAGATGGCTTCCTCATGGAGGAAAGTATATATCAATAAGGACTTTTAATCCTTTATGCAGAAGGAGCTACATTTTCTTCTTTGAAACTATGTTGTCTATGTGAAAAAGTTAACTCTTAGACATTTTTTTCTTGGTCTCTTTAGGGCCACAGCCGCAGCTTACGGAAGTTCCCAGGCTAGTGATCGAATTGGAACTTCAGCTGTCGGCCTACACCACAGCAACAGCAACAGGGTTTGGAGCCACTTTTGCAACCTACTCCACAGCTCACAGCAACACTGGATCCTTAACCCACTGAGTGAGGCCAGGGATTGAATCTGAGTCCTCATAGATACTAGTCGGGTTCGTTACCACTGAGCCACAACAGGAACTCCAACTCTTGGACATTTTAAACTTCTGACCTCCTTCAGTAGGTTGTTAAATATCCCTACTTAGTCACTGATAAGACGTAATATCATCATCATGGACCACTCAACTTTCTTTGTCCTGGGAGTTCCCTTCGTGGCTCAGCAGTTAACAAACCTGACTAGGAACTGTGAGGTTGTGGGTTTGATCCCTGGCCTCACTCAGTGGGTTAAGGATCTGGCGTTGCTGTGAGCTGTGGTGTAGGTGGCAGATTCAGCTTGGATCCTGCATTGCTGTGGCTGCAGCATAGGTCGGCAGCTACAACTCCAATTCAACCCCTAGCCTGGGAACCTCCATATGCCATGGGTGCAGCCCTGAAACAGAAAACAAAACAAAACAAAACAAAACTTTCCTTGCCCTGACTTGGTAATAGCATCCTTTAAGAAGCAAACAAGTCAAATTTTTCATGTGTGACCTAGAAGGATATTAGTTCATCTGAGATTCACTAGAAAAAGAAAAATGGAAAGGCATAGCGAATTTTCAGGAAGCAACTGTTTTGCTAAATTCATAATATTCTTCTAGTGGGAAGAGTTCACTAACTGTCCCTACCCAACTATAGCCTCTTTGTAATCAATGATGCAGTAAAGTTATTGAATACCCAACTCTGCAAACCACAGTATTAAGTACAACTAAGTTGGAGAAAAAAATATATCAACATAAAAAGCAGTGATATAAGACTGTCTTCATTAAAAATATTAAAATCACACTTCCCTAGCAATTCTGAACTTTTATATGTAAATTGTATTGTGCATACAAAATGTAAAATCCTTTCTATTAATAACTTAAAGTCATAGCATTTTTTAAATAGCCTAAACCTGTGAAGCAAATTCAGGTGGAGCTGAACCTGCAAAATGTTCTTTCAGGGAGATATGCTGAGGGTTTCAGAATTCGCTTGACCTTTTCTCAAGAAAAGAGTCTCCTGGTTCTGAAAAATCTCTAGGATTGACCGATATTCTGGTATTTCACTTGATTTCCTGTTCTTTGAGTCAGGTTCCTTGTGTCACTTAGGTTTAGTGTCTGACTGTCATGCTGGAGATAGAGAGTCAAAAAGGGAAACCTCTTTCTTTATTTATTCACTTCTGACACCAAACATACGGGGTGTTTTCCCTTCACCCAGAAGAGTTCTGACACGAACTACCTGGGGTTGGTGCAGACCCCACAGGCTCCATCCCATCAGCCTGCCCACCTCACTTCAGATACTGATCACAAGCCCCAAGTCATCCCCTGTACTTCTAATTGGCCAACTATAAATTGAGGGTTCCCACAGCCACCTCCTGGGGTTCCATGAGCTGATAGAACAAGTCACAGAACTCAGCAAAGATTTACTTCCAGCTTTACTTTCTTTCTTTCTTTTTTTTTTTTTTTTTGTCTTTTTGCCTTTTCTAGGGCCATCCTGTGGCATATGGAGGTTCCCAGGCTAGGGGTCCAATCGGAGCTGTAGCCGGCAGCCTACACCACAGCCACAGCAACACCAGATCCGAGCCACATCTGCAACCTACACCACAGCCCACAGTAACACTGGATCCTTAACCCATTGAGTGAGGCCAGGGATCGAACCCGAAATCTCATGGTTCCTAGTGGGATTCGTTTCTGCTGTACCACAATGGGAACTCCCCCAGTTTTACTTTCTATTACCTGTTTATTCTGGAAGATATGGTTTAGGCACAGACAAATGAAAGAAGTGAATAGAGCAAGGTGGGAGGGAAGGGGCTAGGGTTTCTGTGCTACACTTTCAGCGCCTTGATGGTTCACCAACCTGGAAGCTCTTCAAACCTTATTATTAGGGGCTATAGGAACATTCATTAGATAGGCATGATTGATTGAATCATTGACCTCTGAGGTTAAATGAGTCTAGGCGCGCTCTCTCTCTCTCTCTCTCAGAGGGTGGGGTATAAGACAGAAAGAACCAGGCTTCTAACCAACAAACCCCCATCCTCCAAGAGTCACCTTACTAGTGTAAACTCAAGTATGGCTGAAAGAGGCCTTTTATGAATTACCAAAAACTCCCCTCTAGCCCTGTCACTCAAGAAAACACAAGGGTTTGAGGAGCTCTGTGCCAGGAACTGGGACAAAGAGCAAATACATGTTTCTTAATATCATGGTCAGCAAAGCGCTCCCTGTTTTTGCCCTGATGTCCAGGCCAAATGATGTGAATGGGCTGCTAGGGATGACATCAATGTACAGAATTCGTATCAGAATTCTATCCAATTAAATTTTTGTGGGAAAGCCTAAGGGTAAGTGGTACCTTCTCTCCCGAGTCAAGAAGCAAGAGGGTGCTCAGTTAGTGAAAATTATTCACACTTTACGGATGAGTTAACAGAGGCTCTGAGAATTTAGGTGACTTCCCCAAGATCACACAGCTAGTCAGTGGGTATATCTGTTCTGGGGAGTTAGTGTTACGTTACCAAAACAAAGTTCCTTACTGCTATAATATTCAAATCTTTACGGTACCACTCAAGAACCATGTGATCTTAAGAACTGAACGTCTCTGAGTTCCTGTTTTGTAATTTTTAAAGTAAAAGGTATGACACCCACCTAGCAGGATGATTAGGAAAATCAAGATGGATAGATTTTTGCTAATTTATGGATGTATTGCACAACATAAAATGTTTTTGGATTTGGTTGGTTTTTATTTAGACGCTATGTTTTACGGAAGTTTTAGATTCATGGTAGAATTGAGGGAAATGTACAGAGATTTCCCACATATCATCTGCCCTGCACATGCACGGTCTCCCCCGTTATCAACACACCCTGCCAGTAAGGGACATTTGTTCCAACTGATGAACCTCCATTGACACAGCATAGTCACCTGGAGTCCGTAGTTTACATTAGTGTTCACTCGTGGTGTTTTATAGTCTGTCAGTTGGGACAAAGTATAATGACATGTATTTATCATTATGATATCGTGCTGAGTTTTTTCACTGCCCTAAAAAGCCTCTGTGCTTTCTTCATTCATTCTTTCCCAGTCCCCCAACCCCTGGCAACCACTGATCTTTTCACTGGTTCCATCGTTTTTCCTTTTCCAAAATGTCATATAGTTGGAATCACATAGTATGTGGCCTTTTAAAATTTTTATTGAAATATACTTGATTTACAATGCTATGTTAATTTCTGCTGAACAGCAAAGTGATTCAGTTGCATATATATGTACATACATATATATATATATATAGTTACATACTCACACGTATATATACACACACTCAGGGTTCAAATCTCCTTTGTTGGGGAGTAATGTGAATACACATTCGAAGGAGATGGATGTGTATATGTATACACGCATCCTTTTTTATATTCTTTTCCAGTATGGTTTACCACAAGATAATGAATATATTTTCCCTACCTACAGTAGGACCTTGTGGTTTATCCGTTCTATATATAAGAGTTTGCATCTGCCAACCCAAACCCCCACTCCATCTCTCTCCCAGCCCCTTCCGCCTTGGCAACCACAAGTCTGTTCTCTATGTCTGTTTCACAAAAGTTCATTTGCGTCATATTTTAGATGCCACATATTAGTGATGTCGTATGGTATTCGTCTTTCTCTTTCTTGCTTGACTTAGTATGATCATCTTAAGTTCCATTCATATTGCCACAAATGTATGGCCTTTTTCAGATTGCCTTCCTTCACAGAATAACATGAATTTTAAATTCCTTCATATCTTTTTACTTCCTAATAGCTCTGAAATGCTTTTATTATTCATACGCTGAGTCTGCATTCAAACTGAATGAGGAGAATTACGGGAAGGGGTCAAGAACACTCTGTACCCAAGGTGCATTTGCTTCTTATTTATTTCTGGTAATTTCTTGGTCTCTCAAATGACTGCTTGGGTCTCTCGTAGTGACCAAGCCCAGGAGCATCTTGGATTTCCATCAGACTCACTGATGGGGTATTTTCTTCTCATGTGCCCATAACAATCCAAAATCCAATGAAGGTGCCCCTCAAGCAAAAAGAAAATGAACATAATTCAATAATTTTAAAATAGGTAAATATTGGACAGCTTTTACTTTGCTCAAGATTGAAGTCTTTTACTCCCCCACAAAGGAGAGGACCCCTGAGTTTGCATCACACTTGTCTGGATGCAAAAGCAGATTATATAACAGAGTCCTCATCTGGGTTACCAAATGAAGAACCAGTAAGATCAGCACAAAGCCCTAAGCCCCAGAGAGTTGTTATGTGTAGACAGTCTCAAAACCTGAAGAGTACGTTGAATAGCTCACTAGATTGGGAGAGGGGAACTAGGGTTAATAATGAATAGAAAAGCTAAAGAATAGTCACTCACGTATTCCTTCATTCATGATCTGCTCTTAGCTATCAGCCCTTGAGTAGGAGTCAGGGAGATAAAATGATATGGCTTCTGCCTTCGAGGAATTCACAAGAAAAAGAAGAGTTAGGCTTCCTATAAAAGGCATCCTGTCGTAAATGTCATAAAAGAATTATAAAAACGTGCTGGAAATGTATGAAGAAGGGATAGATTTTTATCTGGGAAGAACCTCCGACGGCTTCTTAGAGGCACAGGGACTTTGACCTGGCTGATGGCAAGGAACGAGGAGACCCAGAGAGCTAAGACAGTTCCAGTTTGAAGAACAGCTTGAGCAAAGACTTTGAGGTGAAGGCTATCCTCATTGTATTCAGAAATGATAGCCGGGTTACATTCAGTAGACACTGGGAGGGGCCAGGAAATATTTGAAGAAATGATCTTGAAAAGTAAGTAGAGATCATATTCTAAAAGGCTTTTAAAGACTGAGGGGAGGAATTTGAAATACAATCCTTCTGCAAGGTGGGATTTGAGAATTTTTTGCGAAAGAAAATGCTATGATTATCTTTGATTTTTAGGCTTAGAGGCACAGAGAAATTGGGGCATTTACTGAAGTGGTTCAGAAGAAGTAAGGAACGGATGGTACCGTTTTCATTGAGAGTTTGAAAAACATCATTGGGGTGGAAACATTTGACATCTAATAAGATGGGAAAAATAAGCGAAAACTTCCATTCTGAGACACAGGGAGGAAGAATGCTGTTGTAAACCAGGAGACCGGGGACTCCGAGAGTATTCGATATGGTCAGAAATTAGAAGTTGTTTTCGGGACCTCTCAGCTTTGACGTCCTGCACACCATCATGCGGTGTGAGTCCAGACGGTGCAAGTTTGGGGGTTATTTGCTGAACCCTTGGAGGTGAGGGTTTTGCCTTGGGGCAAGCCCATATTCAAGAGCCATATTGGAAAAGGAATGCATTGGAACGTGGAACTTGCTCCATTGCATCTTCTCTTTAAATAGCCAATTAGTAATTTGCACGATATTTAATGGACATGTTTTATGGACTATTTTAAGTGCTTAGGACTTTTGCTGATCTGCTATGTCTCAGTTGTTCACCCAGTTACACTTTGAGTATGACTGTTAACCCAAGTACTGGGTAGGAAAATTGCAGATATTAAGTCTACAAGGAAAATACAGGCTTCTAGAAGGCAATTATTCCAAATATAGGTTAACATAGAGGGGACATGCTGCCTTGTTTCCCTGACAGCTGCCTATCCACCCCTTTTGTCCTCTCTTGGGTGTTCCTCCTTTTCAAATCTTATAACCTTGTTTCCTTTCTCCTTTCCCTTCCTCCTGACACACAGACATGAACACTCAAAACTGAACATCATATGAGACTGAAGGAATTTTCAATATTTGTGTACATCCAATAAAAATATAATGACTTGCATCACTCTTACAAATGATTAAATAATAAATGTAAAAACAAACCAAAAAAAACCAAAACCAAAAAAAAAAAAAAAAAAAAAAAAAAGGTGTTCCTGTCTTGGTGCAGTGGTTAATGAATCCGAATAGGAACCATGAGGTTGAGGGTTCAATCCCTGGCCTTGCTCAGTGGGTTAAGAATCTGGCATTGCCATGAGCTCTAGTGTAGGTCACAGATGCGGCTCAGATCCCGTGTTGCTGTGGCTCTGGTGTAGGCCGGTGGCTACAGCTCCGATTAGACCCCTAGCCTGGGAACCTTTATATGCCACGGGAGCAGCCCAAGAAAAGGCAAAAAGACAAAAAACAAATAAATAAATAAATGTTGCATGTCTTGGCTTATGAAGAGAAAGAAAATTGGTTTATTACAGGGCACTTCGTTTTTCTTTTTCCATGAAGCTCTTGCAAAAAATTTTAAATTTCCCTTCCTACCTCGCAAGTAAACTTAGAGACTTATAAGTCATGCTCAATGAGAGGATTTAGTTGCCTGTTATGATATCACAGAGTTTCTGAAATACTCCTCCCAGTAGTTGCAATGTGTCTAGACATGCTTATGTTAATATTCTTTAGCCGGAGTCATGACTGTCTTCATATGTTTATAGGTATGTGCATAAAATTGATGATGATGGATGCATAGCAAAATGCTAAGATTTGCCATGTTTACTAATTCTGCAATAGGTAGGTATCTGATAGGGAAAACAATGAACAAATTGGAGAATACCGCCTTGTTGATATTGCTGTAGGGATGGATATTGTTAAGGATGCAGTCCTTCAACCAGGAGGTAATTTTTGAGCCCCTACTGTATGCATGGTATTATGAAAGGCATTAGGATTACAGGCATGAACAAGAGAGACATGTTTCTACCTTTGTGGGGCATAGAAGCCAGACATTAAACAAGTTATTGCAACAATGTCTAGAGATTATTGTCATTCAGATTGTTGATCAGGAGATGGGGTCCTTTGGAGGTACCCAGCAGAAAAACAACCTGGCCTAGAAGTTAGGGACTGCTTCCAGAGGAAGAGACAAGGGTGACATTTCAGTCTACACAGAGTCTGCTTTGAAGAAAGATAAAAAGTTGCTGAGATAGAATTCCAGCAAAAAAAAAAAAAAAAAAAAAAAAAAAAAACCTTATGTAATGTGTTATGTCTAAAGATATACTGGGTATTATATACCTAGATAGTAGAAACAGAAGGAGTCGTACAAATAATTTATATTAGTTTTCTCTCTCTCTCTCTCTCTCTTTTTTTTTTTTAGGGCCACACCTGCAGTGTATGGAGGTTCCCAGGCTGGGGGTCCAATCAGAGCTGTCGCCTCTGGCCTACACCACAGCCACAGCAGCGCCAGATCCAAGCCACATCTGCCACCTACACCACAACTCAGGGCAACTCTGGATCCTTAACCCACTGAGCAAGGCCAGGGATCAAACCTACATCCTCATGGATCCTAGTCAGATTGGTTTCCGCTGAGCCACTACAGGAACCCCTATGTGAGTTTACTCTCAGTATGCACGTATGCATGCACAGACACACATCTATATATAGATAGAGAAAAATATATGGAACGAGAGAACGAGAAAACGTGTGTATATGCGCGTGTGCACGCGCTCGCACTTTGGCTCTAGAATTAGCTTTCTGAGTCTAAATTCTAGTCTCTCCGTCATGTGACTTTAGATAAGCTACTTAGTCTAAGTCTTGGTTTCCTTCTCTGGAAATTGGAATAGTAATGGTATTACTAGGAAACAGTATCCTATTTGACAGGGTGGTAGTGGCTGTAGTCAAGACTGAAATAGTCACGTGCGAGGTACGAAGGGCTTAATGATTAGCTATCACCACTGTTGTCCAACTTCACACATCCCTTGACTGTTCTCTTTAATCATTGCCTACTTTGGAGAAGGTTAGGTCATGTAAGAAGGTTAGGTCATTACATGCTAGTCTTCTTCCACATAAAACATCTGGCACTTTGATCTGCTATGAGTTGCGATATGGTCCCCCTCTTTGTCAGCAGGGACAACAAGTCATCTTTCCTCCATGGTTTATGAAGCAGGAGAGTGGTTTGGAAGCAGAATGCCACTCCCCCCCCAATGCACACTTACCCACCACCATTTCCAGCCTCCACCAGAGTCTATCATTAAAGCTGACTTATTGAGACTAATGATCTAAATAAATCTTTGGGGGTGCTGTGTTCAGGCTGATGAAATATAGGAGGAAAATCTGTTACTATCTGTTACCATTAAAATCTGTTAATTCATCTATTAAAGAATTTGTAAATCACAGGCATTTCAGGCGATTTGACAAGTAATTTCAAACTTACTGAGAAAAGAATGGAGAAGCTAAAAATCACCAGAGGGGTCTGTTCTCCCTCTGCAGGATTGTGAGCTCTTGTGCAATAGTTTGGTTTCTGCTGTTTTTTTTATTGAAGAAAAAAAAATGCTGTACAAGATTATATGTTACAGGTGTACAGCAATTCACAATTTTTAAGGTTGTATTTCATTTATAGATATGACAAAGTATTAGCTGTACACCACCTCTTAATCAATATGTCCTTATAGCTTATTTTTACACATAATAGTTTGTGCAATAGCTTTTCATTATGTGCCTTCTAAGAAGAGCTGACCATAAATGGAGGCAACCCTGCATTGTACTCCTGACTTTGACAGACAGGGAGGGGAACCTCTTTACCCTCTGCAGAGAGGAGAGCTGCTGCTATGAATGGAAAAGGTATTCAAAGAGGTGACGTCAAGTCTCAGGTGAGGAGTTCCCGTTGTGGCTCAGTGGGTTAATGAGCATGCTGGTTCAGGTTTGATCCCTGGCCTCACTTAGTGGGTTAAGGATCCAGCTTTGCCACAAGCTGTGGCACAGGTCACAGATGCAGCTCAGAGTCAACCCCTCACCCAGGAACACCCATATGCCACAGAATCAGTCATAAAAAGAAAAAAAAAAAAAGAGAGATGCAGGAGAATCTCCCATTTCTAAGCCCTTTTATATGTGTGGAATGAACATATTTCATCAATACCGTATATACCCTTAACAAATTTTAATCAATGACTCGTGAAAAGCCTTTGTAAGGTACTATGTAAATGGACTATTTCTTAAGATAGCAGGTAACATTAATGAATACTTACATATGTGCTGAGAATTTTACATTCATTGCTTTATTTACTAAATCAAAGATGGATTTGGATTCATTAAGATAAGTGATTGCCCTTAAGATTTTAACCTTTTTGTGTCTTCAACTATTTTGCAATATGTATGTGGAAATGATTTACGCTAGAGCATGGGTTTTCAGCAGACAAAAATTTTCGTGGACTTGTTCCTCTTCTGCTGGTGTTGCTGGATCAAGTCACCAGGATGTGAGTAAATATGGTTGTGGGGCTTCTTTTCCTGCTGGCACATGTTCCTGCGGCCACTGTGTGCTACTTCCAGTGGGGTTTCTCGGTCTTCTATTAAGAGTAACTGCAGCGTGGCTTCCTGTAAGATTTGATTTAGTGGCTTGAACTGTGCCTCTGAGAAAACACAAAAGGTTTTTCTGGAGAAGGCTCACAAAGGAACAAGGGTGAGGTTAATTTTTCAAGGATGTTTTGGTGACTTTCGAGAGTCGCAACCATCCGTCCTTGAAAGGGTGAGTCCAGGAAGAGGAAGAATGAGTTATTTAATGTTGATTACTCCTTTCCTAGGCTTTGCCTTTTTTGGACTCTGCTCACAGCCCATTCCCTGCAAAACTGGCAGCTCCAATAGCAGGCTTTCAGGGAGTCAAACCATGACTGACAGCACTCTTTATGCCTCTCCATTCATAAATATCAGCCCCCTGGGGAATAACTTTCAGTAGGGTTCAAAATGACCAGCGTCCACTTTTTAACTGTAAGAACAGAACATTCAAGAAATTAATAAAGGAGAAATGTAGAAATCTCAGTGTTGGAGTTCCCATCGTGGCTCACTGACTAGGATCCACAAGGACAAGGGTTCGATTCCTGGCCTCGCTCAGTGTGTTGGGCATCTGGCGTTGCTGTGAGCTGTGGTGTAGGTCGCCGATGTGGCTCAGATCTGGTTTTGCTGTGGCTGTGGCGTAGGCCAGCAGCAATAGCTCCGATCCGACCCCTAGCCTGGGAAACTCCATATGCTACAGGTTCATCCCCCCCAAAAAAGACAAAAAAAAAAGTAAAAAAAAGAAACCTCGGTGTTATTTCAGATCCCAGTATAACTCTAAATACCTATTTATAATATTTTGTGCTACAGTGTCATCATGCATGTTCGATATAGACAATTCAGAAAAACAGAAAACTATACAGAAAATGAAATAACCTATAATCAAATAACCATGGATAACCACTTATATCATTTTGATGTATTTTATTTCTAAGATTTATTTCCATGTGTATGTGACTCTATGTGTGAGTATGTGTTTAGTTTATATTTTCATATAGTGTGTAATTGTACATGCTTTTAGTTTAATATAATGTCCCCCATGCCATTAACAGTATATGAAAACAGCTCATAGTTTGTTTTCTTCTGATCATAAAACTGATGTAAGCACATTGCTTTTAAACATCCAAACCATATGAGAAAGTATAGATAAAAGAGTAAGTAGAAAAAGAAAAAGGGAGAGAGGGGAGGAGGGAGAGAGGGAGGAAGAAGAAGATGGGAGGTGATGAGTGTGTGAATTAATTAGATGGGAGGAATCTCCCCACAAGGTATATGTAAATCAAATCATCACCACGTACACATTAAATAGCTTCCAATTTTATCTCTCAATTATACCTAAATAAAGTTAAAAGGAAAAAAATATCCTGGAAATGAAAAAAAGAGAGTAAATACAACCCTGAAATCACACGTGTGTGTGTGTGTGTGTTGTGTATGTGTGTGTGTGTGTGTGTGTGTGTGTGCTGAATTTACTTGATTCCAAAAAGTCACCCACTGGGATATGCTCTGTTGGTTTAACAATGTTTCAGGGGCGAAGTAAGCTTCATTAATATAGAAAAGCAAATACTTTTTAAATCGACAATAACAGACAAAATGCAAACCACTATCTTCAGTATAACCATCAGAAATGGAATCTACCCTTATTTCAATTTCAGAATTAAAAATACACCTAAATCAATTCTGACCCTCAACGATTATGTTTAGTTTCACAGTGACTTGATGTTTTTTATACTGCATGTTCATAATTTGGATCTCTTTATTTTCTTTGATGTTGATAGTTTCATTTGGGGGAACATCAAAAATTCCAGGCTTGTAGCTGCATTCATATTCCTAAATTTACTTATAAATTGCCAAAAGGTAAACAACTTTCTTGAAAGCCAGCCAGGAGTTGTTGACAGATATAGTTTTAGCACCTGAGTTATATATCCTTTCATGATGTATAATTCAATCATAACCTACTTGTCCCATCTATCAAAAATCTGTGGTTTAGATTTCAAAGTGTCTAGCAATGGCCTGGTATGTGATAGTTTATCTTCTGTGTACAAATAAGTTCTCACTTTATTACTGTACCGTAGGGAGTACTAAAAAAATGTGTAAGGGAGTTCCCACTGGGGCTCAGCAGGTTAAGACCTGACATAGTGTATGTGAGGATGCAACCTCGATATCTGGCCTCACTCAGTGGGTTAAGGATCTGGCGTTGCCGTGGGCTGTGGCATAGGTTGCAGCTGTGGCACAGGTCCCACGTTGCTGTGGCTGTGGCATAGGCCAGCAGCTGCAGCTCCAATTCCACCCCTAGCCCAGGAACTTCCATATGTTGCAGTTGCAGCCATAAAAATTTTCAAAAATATGCGTCTTACAATCAAGGAAATAAGTACACTTTTTTGCAAGTAGAGTATATACTCAGCGCTATATAACCTGCAGTTAATGATGGCTGTTTAAATTTATGATATGGAGTGTGTGAGTATAGATGTGTGTGTGCAAATATGTATATACACATATATGTCTATATACTCATGTCAGTGGCTTCATAGCATTATATACATGTATCTATCTTTTATTAATGGATCTTTAACTTGGTTTTTTTTTTTGGCTATTATGTAAATTGGTGCAGTTAGCAGCCTTAAACTATACCCTCATATCCTTGTGTGAATTTGTAAATTTAAAGGGTGTAAAAATAATGCTACATATTACCAAATGTCCATCAAAAAATTCACACCAGCCTTATGATTAATATTTTTCTGTGTGCTTATCAACACTGAGTTATGGCAGTATTTCTCACCTTTTCCCATCTAATAGGTAAAATGTGATTGTTTTTAGGTCCATTTTTAATTTCTGAACACTTTTTAATATCTGTATATTCTGTTATGAATGATGATTTATTTCACTTCAACTATTAGGCATTTAAATTGTTTCAGTTTCTTCCACATTCCATGAACATCTTTGCATATAATTCTTTGGCCCTAAGACATTTTCTTAAAACAGATTCTCAAAATTGTAATTGTGGGTTAAAATTATGAAACTTTTACAGGTTCCAGATACACATTGGCAAGCAGTTTTCTTGAAAGGTTATACCAATTTTTATATCCATCGACATTATATTACAGTGTCTGTTTCATTATATGCTCACAAGCATGTAGTATCATTTTTTCAGATCTTTTCTAATCTGAAAAGGTGAAAAGTTCTCTCTCTTCTTGTATTTCTTTGATTACTAGTGAGACTGAACTTTTCAAACTTTTTAGCCAATTGTGGCTCTTCAATGAATATTTTATCCCTTATATTTTATTCATTACATTATTTCTTATAGTAATTCTTTATATTAATATTAATAGCCTATATTTTAGTCCTTTTAAAAGGCCTTAATGTTTCCCACTTGTGTTTGAGAAAGACTCTAACAGGCTAATAATATGCTGGTGTTGTCAACTCCAAGGCCATACCTTTAAAGTAGCCAGCACTGCTCTGAAAAGACACACGAGACTTTCCACAGAAATACACATTCCCCTGCCAATCTGATTGGAAGTCTCTTTTGGACCCACTAATTCTCCTCATGAACAGACTCTTCACTTATTCTCTTGATGCTCTTGGACCTGTGTCACTGTCTCCTACCATTGTATTCTGACCTTGCTCCTGTTTGGTTGGAAGCCTAACCCAGGCTCTTTCCAGCTTCTCTGATTCTATCAAATCCCCTGAGTATATTTCCTAGTTTTCCGCCTCAGCTCAGGGATTCCCCACACTGCTCATGGGAGAACACCTCTCCTGGCTTGATCAGGCCCCCACCCAAGCCTCCCTCTTCTGTTCTGTGTTCCCTCGTGGGATCCTTAGATAGTTTCCCAAGGATCTTGATTAGCCCACCTATAATTCTGACACCACAGATACTATTCACTTGGTATCAATTTGAAGAAAGAAAAACTATTATTATCCTTCAGCAAAACCAGCACCTTACAGTTTTTCCGAAGAGAATCGATGAGGTATAAAGGACATTCACAACCAGTGGCTCTTAAAACTGTAAACCAGTGCTTCTCAAACTGTTTTTGCATTATGCCCCTTTCCTTACCCACGGACCTTTTTTTGGACATTTCTTTCCTCCTAATTGGTCCCCAGTAGAATTTTATTTTCACAGATGTACTGTACATCTGGATATGAACTACATGTATATCTGTGTGCTTTACACATAAAAAGTAAGGATTTCCTTCATGGTCCCCCAAGAACCAATCTCCACCTCCTTTGGGATGATGCTGCCCCAATGGAAATGCCTGCTGTGCATCCAGCTGGATCTTGGAGCAGCGTTTATGAACGTGAGTGGGCAAACATGGAGACTACCGGGTAGATTTCAAGGATGCAATTCAAGTTAGACCTGGTTTTCAGTCGCAGCACCTTTCTACTTGCTGTAGAGCAAGTTACCTTGAGTAAATTATTTAATTTCATTAAGCTTCAGTCTCCTCGGTGATAACACATGCAGAATAATGATATGTATCACAAAGAGATAGAGGGAGAAGATATAATGCATGTAAAGCATTCAGCACAGTGGCATCCCGTATAAGTGCTCCATAGATTAACCGTTCATGTCATTATTCACCTTCTTTGTCATACCATGCTCTAGCTGGCTCAGCTTCAGATGCTTGGTCAAACTCTCAGGACCATCTGTATGAAGTTGACTAGGGTTTGTGCGTGCAAGTCCTCGTACGGAGACATTTTCATGATGGCTTTGTCACCTGCCTCACATCCGTGTCTCACAATAGTCCTTGTGTTGAATATGCCGAATGGGATTTGGATGATGAAAATGAAACATAATTTTTCCATTTTCCTCATCAGACATATTAGTTTAGGCAGTTAATTAAGTAGGGCATTATTAATGTTGGATGATGGTTGGGGATCTGTAAGCAAAGACCCAGGTTGAAGAAAATGCCCTATAAATCACAACAAAAATGTCAGCCAATCCTGTGTTTCTGGACTGAGTAGAATTTGAAAAGCAAAAAAAAAAAAAAAAAAGGCATATATGTTATATTTATCTATTTAAATATTATCCATATATGTATGTATATATTTCAAGAACAAGTGGATGGAGACTTATGAAGAGGAAGACTGAAAATTAATCCTATTTACATACCGAGAAACTCAGTATCTTTAGTTCTATTCTATGATGACTGACTTTCTTAAGTATATCTTCCTAATTTTCATGAAGGTGAATGGGTTGCACACTGAAAAACGTGTAGCAAATATAACTCACTCAGTGCCGCTATGGTAGAGACAAAACCTGTAGAGCTCCTTATGCAGAAAGAGTGTGGAGTTTAGTGGATCTTCATTTGAATCTTTTTTTTTTTTTTTTTTTTTTTTTTTTTTTGTCTTTTGCCTTTTCAGGGCTACACCCTCGGCATATGGAGGTTCCCAGGTTAGGGGTCTAATTGGAGCTGTAGATGCCAGCCTACACCACAGCCACAGCCACATGGAATCTGAGCCACGTCTGCCACCTACAGCACAGCTCACAGCAACGTTGGATGCTTGACTCACTGAGCGAGGCCAGGGATCGAACCTGCAACCTCATGGTTCCTAGTCGGATTCGTTTCCACTGCGCCACGATGGGAACTCCCTTCATCTGAATCTTAATTCCACTTCTTACCGTCTGTGAGTAAGTGGGCAAATGACTCACTTCTTTCAGACTCAGTATCTTGATCTGCAGTGTGGAGTAACGCCCATCTAGGCACCGGACCGTGGTGATAATTAAATGAAACACTATGTAAGACATAAAAGACAACAGGTACTCGGTCGTACTGGCGCCTCCTCATTTGAGGTTTGCCCTTTTTCCTCTTTACTGGCGCTCTACAGGTCAATTGATGCTACTTATCTCAGGGTATGAGGAACCAAAGTAGCACTTAGCGAACATTTTTGACTTCCTTAAGCCTCAGTTTTGTCATCTGCAAAATAGTGATAATGGTATTTTTTAAGTGTGAGGATTCAATAAGGTAGTGCATGTGAAAATTTTAGCATAGTCCTGAAATACAGAAAGTCTATGCTCAGTGTAGCTTTCATTTCAGCATTATTATCTATTAGATTGGGCTATAACATTCATTAGATAAAGAATTTTTAGAGCTAGAATTCTAAAGATATATATATATACATTCACAACAATATACAAATATACCAAAATTATACCAAATAGTTTACATGTAGATTTTATATGCAGCACATACACACATCCACAACATACACATACGTAAGACAGATTTCAAATAATTTAAGTCAACTCATTTATGTGGAATGGTAACATTCAAAGGTGTAGAGAAAAAGAATAAATAGAAATTTTTACATGTAATAACTTTCCTTTGACTCCTTTTCCTACAAACCTGTCCTAAAATTCTTTAAACAAAGCTGCTGTTATAAAGAAAAGGTAATATTACTTTAATAACCATCACTTTAGCTAAGATTCACCAAGTCATAAAAATATAGCTTCTCAAGTTAAGCGCTCATGATAAAATCCTTTCTACTGACCTAAGAACTTCTAATCGTCTCTTTATCATCCCTCGTGTGCTGCCTGCATATGATGTGGAGGGGAGCCTGAAGTATTATATTGTGACTGCCGGGCAAATTCTTCTCTGTTAATGATAATGGCTCTTATTTATTGAATATTTACTGTGAATAGGCAATCAGATTTCCATATACTGGTGAAACTTCTTACTTTAATGGCATTATTAGTGTCTTTGCAGTTACTGGATTTTATAGGAAAATAAAGACAAACATGACATGAAAGTATTAACTTACAGCATTAATCCCCATTCTAATATCATTTTACCAAATTAACTGTAGAATTTATATCCTCTATCCCAATTCATTATAGAATATGCAGATTCAGTTTCTCCCATAAATGTCTGATCTTACAAATAATGGACATACAATGCAAATACGGGGCATATTTATTGCCCTAACAGGTGAAACCGTCCCTCTTAGAAATAATATGGAATTCCATGAAGTCAAGGAAAGTAATCTTGTAAAATTCTTTAGGTCATATTCAAAGTCATTATCAATTGAAGGTGTAGCAGAAGTAACACTATTAATAACTGAATAAGAAATAAAGGAAGCTTACATCATAGCCACTTCAAAAGAAAATCAAGAAATTGAGAGGCCCTTAGGAGAATTTATAAAATTCTCCATCAACCCTGCAATAATGACTCACTATATCACCATGAATAAAATACATATCTGAAACCATATTAGTGTATAGAGCTATAACATAACTTTTTCAGAAAAATAAGACCCTTCCTCGAGATATCAAGACAAGTCATTTTTTTCGTTCATGCTAAGAATTCATTAATTATTTGATCATAGTTTGTCAATAAAAGATTTTTTCACAGATTTAGTTTATAACAATTTAGACTGCCAATCAAGCCTTTTTATCATATCCTAAAATTTTTTATGAATCTTTTAAATGCAATCATTTCAAAGTGACTTTTTTTCTAATATTGACTATCCTCAGATAACAAAGACATCCTGTATCATCATATTTAATCTTCACAGTATCTCTAGCCGTATGATCTCCATTTTACAAAATGATGGTGAACATCAGAGGAGTTAAGTAATTTGCCCAAGGTTACACCGTAAGTGATAAGGAGAGGATTTAATGCTTTTTTTTTTCTTTTTAGGGCCACATCCATGTCATATGGAGGTTCCCAGGCTGGGGGTTGAATCGGAGCTGCAGCTGCCAGACTATAACACAGCCACAGCGATTTGGGATCCAAGCCATGTCAGTGACCTACACCACAGCTCATGGTGACACCACATCCCTGACACACTGAGTGAGGCCAGGGATTGAACCCATATTCTCATGGATACTAGTCGCATTCATTTCTGCTGTGCTGCAACGGGAACTCCAGGATTTAAATTTAATTCAATCTGATTCCAGCATTGTTTTGTCTTCAACACTGCCTTAGAATATACTCCATAAATTATAGTAAAATTAAATATAATTTATTTTTTATTAATTCTACTAATATAATCTGCCTTTTTTTTTTTCATTAAAGAAAAACTAACCCAATTCCCACTCTCTGCTGCTTCATACGACTCCTGGCTTTTCTTTCTTTCTTTCTTTTTTTTTTTTTTTTTTTTTTTTTTTGCTATTTTAGGGCTGCACCTCTGGCATGTGGAGGTTCCCAGGCTGGGAGTCGAATTGGAGCTGTAGCTGCTAGCCTACACCCCAGGCACAGCAAGGCCGGATCCTTAACCCACTGAGCAAGGCCAGGGTTCGAACCCACATCCTCATGGATCCTAGTTGGGTTCGTTAACCGCTGAGCCCCAAAGGGAACTCCAGTTCCTGGCTTTTCTTCTCTCTTCTTTCATGCATTCTGATGCTATCTGTTGCTCCCATTTATTTGTTCTGTCTCCTGTACTCTCACTCATGAACATAAGCGTCATTTGCCTCTTACATACAGAGGGCCTGGTGGAGTGGCAGTTATTTGGGTTGCTAGACTGCAAGGATGCAGATGGCTTTCTAAACAAACATGCTATCCATGCTTCATGTTGTACTTTCAGAGTGACTCTTTCCAAGCCCGGATGAACAAAGAGTAAAATTTGCAGCACTTTGGACACCTGGCATTTGTAAGTGCAAATCCTCTCTACAGTCAGATGAGGTTGGAAGCGCTGCCATCACTGTCCCAATTTAGTCGTGATGCAGCTAGAATAACTGACCTGCCCAGGGGCAGATGCCGATTAAGAAGCACAGTGAGGACTGAAGCCCAGAGCCTCCCACAAAGTTCTAGATTCTTTACCATCACAGTAAAGCATAATAACTAAAATTATAGCTCCCTTGCTCTCAGAATTTGAGCTAGTTACTTAAGCTCCCCAAGTTTCCTCATCTGTAAGGAAGGGTTGTTAAAAATAGCACCTACCTATAAATGTAATAAAATTCATTAAGTAATGTTAAGATAAATAAATAAATTAAAAGCTCCAAAAAAAAAAATAGTATCTGACTGGTGAGACGGTTTTATGCATTAATGGAGATTAATGAACCTCACCTGTTGTGACTCGCTGGTGAGGTGGTTTCATGAATTAACGGAAATAAGGAGTTCCCGTTGTGGCTTGGTGGGTTGAGAACCCGGCACAGTGTCCGGGAAGATGTAGGTTCAATCCCCGGCCTCACTCAGTGGGTAAGAATATGCAAGCTGCAGCATAGATTTCAGATGTGGCTCAGATCCTGTGTTGCTGTGGCAGTGGTGTAGGCCGGCAGCTGCAGTTGCCATTTGACCCCTAGCCTGGGAACTTCCCTATGCTGCAGGTGCGGCCCTAAAAAAAAGAATAAAAAAATTAAAGGAGATAACACATGAGATAATACACAGAGGATACAATAAATCACAGCTATTTCCATTTGTTGACCCTACAATGACACACAGGCTACAAACACCCCTGATGGCGACTCCTCTGAAATTTCACATCACATTTAAAACAACTGAAAATAACCTTCTTCATGTGCTGGCTTTGATGTAAAAAGGTTCTAAATTTCAACATTGCAAAGTGGAAAACATTATATAGAAAATGAAGGAAAGTATACCCAAAGGGGAGACAAATACTTGCCCACTCCCGGGGCTTGCTCCAGGCACAGGGGGATGACAGGCTTGTCCTGCACACAAAAGACTGGCAACAGTGTGGCACCAGGTGTCCCTGGAACTCGGGAAGCAGAGGGTCATTCATTTGTCAAGCAAACCTTCTACTGTTACTCAATTTCCATACCTGGCTATTTTGCTTCCTTTTGTTTGTATATTTGCCTTTCTCTTTTAAAATCTCTCTCCCTCTCTCCTTTAATATTTTTACATATACAGTTCCTACTCCATGCCCACATTCATATTTCAATTGACTACTCAGGAAATGCTTTCACAAATGAACAACCTTATCTTTTAAAGATGTCATACTAATTTTTGTTTGGCCTTGGGGGGGAGTGTGCACGCGCGCGCGCCCGCGTGTGTGTGTGTGTGTGTGTATAAAACCTTGCTTAGTAAGGAGAGTCACAGAAAACTTGTAGAAAATATCATCACTCACTGGTGACTCTGTGTGGCTTTTTCCATTTCTGAGACGTCCCTAAGTATGCATAGCAATTGCTTTCCAGGCCCCTGGAATTGCTGTTTTGTCAGAACTTGACAAGCTAAGGGCAGCAACTCATTCTTTTGGGGGCACTGCAAATGTGCCATCCGACACCTAACTTAAATTTGTTCTGACTTCTATTCTCCTAGAGCAGAGTAGGCAAGAGTGTGGGATCCAGAGTCAGAAAGTCCGGGTTTGCCTCCCAGTTCCATTCTTGCATCTTACTTACTAGGTAACTGTGGGCAAGGCTACTGAACTACTCAAAACCTCAGTTTTCTCATCCATAAAATGAGGATGTAGTGGTAATTGCCTTTTGGGGTATCATCAGGATTAAGAGTTAATATAAGGAAGGTCCCTTGAATAGTTCTTGATATGCAGGAAGAGGCACAAAAATTTTGTTGTTACTACTCCTGTGTTAGAGTCAGAAGACAGAGGATTGCATTTCAGGTTTACAGTTATTTCAGCTTTGCCACTTACTAGAAGAGTGACCTTGAACTAATGAAATAGAGGTAATTATACTGAATCTGTATATATAGATGTATATAGAACAGAAACTGTATTCATGTTTGATATTTTATTGTATTGTCGGACAGACATAGTAACTATTATGTCTACCTTGAATTCTTTAAAATAATCACTAACGGGGTGGGGGGATGTGTTGGGGTCGTGGGATGAAATCCTATAAAATTGGATTGTGATGATCATTGTACAACTACAAATGTAATAAATTCATTGAGTAATAAAAAATTTAAAAAATTAAACCTTATAGTAAATCCATTCAATCTTAAAAATAAAATAAAATAATCATTAACAGGAATATAGTAATTATAATAGTAAACTATTATCTAACGTTCAGTGGTGCTTTATATTTATTTTGTACCTAATATTATAGTCTCCATACTGTAAATCCCCTGAAGGGAGGAGCTGTTTCTGTGTATCTCTCAGGACCTAGTACAATGCCTAGTTATTGCAGGAACTCACATTTGCATGAATCAAAAGACAAATAAGCATTCAAACAACTTTCATCTCTTATTAGTCCAAACATTCTATCAGGTAACTTGAATAGATACAATAGCCACCCATATGATAAGCAAAAAGTTAAGCATGCATGGCGTTCCCGTTGTGGTGCAGCAGAAACGTATCTGACTAGTAACCATGAGGTTTCGGGTTTGATTCCTGGCCTCGCTCAGTGGGTTAAGAATCCAGCATTGCTGTGAGCTGCAATGTAGGTCATAGACACAGTTTGGAGCCTGAGTTGCTGTGGTTGTGGTGCAGGCTGGCGGCTATAGCTCCAATTCGATCCCTAACCTAGAACCTCCAAATACCGCGGGTGCAGCCCTAAAAAGCCAAAAAAAAAAAAAAAAAGTTAAGCATGCATGATAGAATTCTTTGTTCTTGTAAGAGGAATTTAGGTGTGACAGGAACCAGAAAATTCTAGTGTATCTCCTTGCTCAGTGAAGAATGCCATTTGTGATATCATCATTCTCTTCCTGAATAACACTCGAATTCAAAGAATCAACTCCAATTCAACAACCGTAGTAGAAAGCTCGTGGTGATGAAAATAGCAGTAACAAAAACACCAATAATAAGCAGTTTTTTGTTTGTTTGTTTGTTTTTTAGGGCTGTGCCCACAGCATATGGAGGTTCCCAGGCTAGGGGTTGAATCGGAACTACAGCCACCAGCCTACACTGCAGCCACAGCAATGCCAGATCTGAGACGGGCCAGGGATCAAACCTGTGTCCTCATGGGTACTAGTCATGGTTTTGTGAGTACAAACCATCTTGGGGATTTCACAAATATTATCCCATTTGATGTCCACTACAAGCCTCTAACCTAGATACTATTATCGAGTTTATTTTAAAGATGGAAACTGAGTCACAGACAGATTAAATAGGTTGCTCCTGCTCATACAGATTGTAAGTGGAGGAGCTGGAGTCACAGCCAAGTCTATTAGGACTCCAGAGCCCAAGCTTCTTTTTTGTTAAATCCAGGAGCAGCATTTCCTATTCTGTTCATTTGGCTATTAATCTTGCAGCAAAATAATTTCATAGTGCTGTCACTTGAACTGTCAACTTAAGTTGTTTGCATATGTTATTATTACTAGGTTTTCTGTATGTTCGTAACCTATTTCCTGAAAGTTTACATGTTTGTGTCCCACAACTGTCTTACATGTGATAGAACTTCAGTAAATGTTTGGCAGATCTGGAGCTCCCATTGTGGCTCAGCGGTAATGAACCCAACTAGTATCCATGAGGACACGGGTTTGATCCCTGGCCTTGCTCAGTGGGTTAAGGATCCGGCATTGCCATGAGCTGTGGTGTAGGTTGCAGACGTGGCCAGGACCTGATGCGTCTGCGGCTATGGCGTAGGCTGGCAGCTGCATATTGGATTCAACCCCTAGCCCAGGAACTTTGGCCCTGAAAAGACAAAAGAAAAAAAAAGTTTGGCAGAAACACTCAAACCACCAGTGAAGGGATCCCGTTTTCCAAGCAGCTTATTTGTGTGTGAGAAAATTGTTCCTCATATGTTTATTAAATTATGTTATAATTACTGAGGTTAATTTCAAAGAATGTTATGAATTTGGGGAAATACTGTTAAGTCTTTTGGGATTAGTCTCTTCACTTAACATTAATTGGATAAATTTTGAAGTGTCATCTGACACTCGTAGTACCAATAATTAGTGAGAGTATCTGTAATGGCACCTTGAATATAATTCCCAAGATCACTTTTACTTTAAAATTTGGACTCTTAGTACATTGAGTTAAATAATGCATAACCTCCGATTACTTTCAAACCTCCTAAGGAAATTAATGTATTTTCTGTGCAGATTGTACTTGTATGTCCTTGTCTATAACAAATACGATGGCTTTTTGTCAGGCGTCGATTGGGAAGGTTATTGCCATGTGGTATAAAATACTTGCACATTAGCAAATTTTTTATAATACCAATAAATTCTGTAGCTCCATTTTAAAAAACAAAAAGCAAAAAAGAAAATTGTTCCTACTGTTTAAAAGTCCTTGAAAGTCTATAAACATCTTAGAATCATAGACTCCTAAAACCCAGAGATGATGTGATCTATTGCCTTCATTTTATGGTTGAGAAAACCTAAAGTTAATTGACTTGCCCAAGGTCACAAAGCCATTAACCTGCAGATCCATGGCCATGAACTCTGGTCCCTTGAGTCACTGTCTGGTAATACTATTCCAGATATTTGAAAATAGTTTTCAGGCCCCTCTTGGTCACCTTTGAATTTTTCATGAGGTTTGAACTTTTCAGCATCTTAGGTTTGAATTTTTCAGCATCTTAGACACGCTCTTGGTTTGAACCCAGTTTTCCAATAATTATATGAACAAAGACTCTCTAAGGTACTATAGGGGATCAGAAGCATTCACTTATCACTAATTGCATTTTCACTGAGTATAATCTGGTATTCTTAGTAATCAAAAATATATCTGCTTTATGGTTTGATCATCCCACTTTGTCGTGCTCAGACTATACCTTAAGGGAATGATTGAAATGGAAAAGATCATTTCATACGAAGATGGATTTAGAATAATTGCTGCCTAGAAATGGCCCAACATTTGGAAAATGTTTCTACCATAATACATACTTGTGGAAATAATATGTAGACCAGATAGCAATAAGGAAAATGATGTAATAAATGAAAAAAGTAAAATACAAATGGCATATTAATTGCAAAATATAGGGATGTGAAGACAGGATGGTAAAATGTGACTCCTTCAAGATAAAAGTAGTCTATGTAAAATTTTGATGTTTTCGCCTTCTCTGGCATTATTGATTAAACCTACAATAAGGACTGTCACGCCCAGAGGTGAACACAGCTCAAGTGCAGGGCTCTTAGAGGAAGAGGGCAGAGGCGGGTCATGAAGGGTAGATCAGGGCCAGACTGCACGTGTTAGTCTAGTCTGACCACTGTAACAAAGTACCACAGACCGCATAGCTCATAAATAGCAAAATCTTATTTCTCACTGTTCTGGAGGCTGTAGGTTTGAGAGCATGGTGCCAGCACGGTTGTGGTTTGGTGAAAGCTCTCTTTCAGACTGCAGGCTGCGAAAGACTCACTGAGTCTTCATGGGGTGAAAGTGACAAGCTAGCCCTCTGGGGCCTCCTTTAAAAGGGTACTAATCCTATTCCTGAGTGCTCCATTCCCATCGCTTAATCACCTCCCAAAGCCCTCACCTCCTAATATCATCACCTTGTTTTTTTATCTTATTTTTGTTTTTGTCTTTTTAGGGCCAGACCGTTGGCATATGGAGGTTCCCAGGCGAGAGGCTGAAAGGGAGCTGTAGCTGCCAGCCTACCGCACAGCCCATGGCAACACCAGACCCTTAACCCACTGAGTGAGGCCGGGAATCAAACCTGCATCCTCAAGGATGCTAGTCAGATTCATTTCCACTGAGCCACAATGGGAACTCCCACACCGTGGCCTTGTGGGAAGATCCTATTCATCCTCAAACCTCAGCTCCAGTGTCACTTTCTCAATGAAACCACCCCTGACGTATCTAAGTAGCATTAAAAGGTTTCATAGAGCTTTGTTCAGAGCATTCTTAGAGCAATTAGCAAATTACTTTAATTATTTGAATGCAAGTCTAGCTAAACCCTCACCAAACTCTAAGTCCCAGTCACATGACCCTGATATAATGGTCAGGATCCAGCCCTCTCACCACTCTCACCCTGTTTTTTTTGTTAGTTTTTTGTTGTTGTTGTTGTTGTTGTTGTTGTTGTTTGTCTTTTTGCCATTTCTTGGGCCTCCCGAGACATATGGAGGTTCCCATGCTAGGGGTCTAATTGGAGCTGTAGTCACCAGCCTACGCCAGAGCCACAGCAACGCAGGATCCAAGCCATGTCTGCAACCTACACCACAGCTCACAGCAACGCCGGATCATTAACCCACTGAGCAAGGCCAGAGATCGAACTCGCAACCTCATGGTTCCTAGTCGGATTCGTTAACCACTGCGCCACGAGGGGAACTCCTCTCACCCAGTTTTAATTAACAGTTGGGAAAGCCATTCTCCTCCAAGACCAAAGAGTTACTCAATAAATATTTGAAAAATGAATAAACAAATAAACTGAGCAATACTATTACAAAATAATAGTGGTAGCTTTCAGTGCCTTCTTTACTTATAGATGTGCCTAAACGTTGCCTTTCTGAGATCCAGCAATGGATAATTGGATGTGTACTTAATGAAAGGTCAGTGTAATCCTGGCTCCATTTTAGGGACTGGGTGTTTGGTAAAAGAGGCTCATGTCGCAATTCCTACCTTCTAAAATCTGACACTCTTGTAGGTGGCAAAGACTTAGACATGCAACTTAAAACTCAGTTTGCTTACCCTCAGCTGGTAATGTCATTGACCACTAATGCACCAAATTCATATAGTCCTCAGAGCCGAAGCTTTGAAAATATGCATGTCTGGGTACCCATCTTAAATACGCTGCATACCAGCTGTGCAAGACTGAGCAAGTTGTATAAACTCTTAGCCTTGGTTACATCCACACAAAATGAATATAATGCTTACTTCATACAGACACAGATAACATATGTAAAACATATAGTAAGTATGCAACAAATTATGGTGATGGAGGCACTTCTGGTAGTGAATGTTGATAACGTCAATGGTGATGATGGTATTAGTACACTGAACTGCAACTCCTTGAGGACAAGGATTGTGTTTATCTTTGAATCCCCAGCACCTACCACAGTGCCTGATACACAGTAGATAGTAAGCGAATGTTTGTTAACAACCAGTTATCACTTTCAAGATAGCGAGAGCCAAGGGAAGATAGAAAAAGTAGACATTCGCATGCACTGGAATTATCAAGGAAAACTTTCTTGAGGAGGGAAATATACAAAGGGTTGATTTTTTTCATACTCAGAGGAGAGGATGGAAATTACCAAAGGTAAAAGATAAAAAGCATAACGTGGTCTGGGACAAAGTAGGGAAGAGTAAGTATGTTCTGAGTGATAGGAAGTAGAAGCAATGAATAGGTGACATAATTTTTTTTTGAATTTTTTTTAATATTTTTTTTTATTTTCCCACTGTACAGCAAGGGGGTCAGGTAGGTGACATAATTTAATACTTTGTCATTACTAAAACTTGACTCTTTAGTGCCACGTCTAGAGCTTAATAACAAAGACAACAATCCTAAACTTTGCTCTTTTTTGGAAATCTCAAGGTATATCAAAACCATACAAGAAAAGGTTTCATTTAGACAAACTATATTGTATAAATAGAATGGGAAATACATGAACCTCACAAGATGGCAAACCTAGGTTTGACTTTTAGTTTTGCCACTTAACTGGGTTATCTTGCGCAAGTCACTTAGCTCTTTGAGCTTTAGGTTTTTTTCTATAAAATGGGAAGAATGTTGCCTATCCCATAGGACTGATGTGGGGATTGAATTCTTGTTAGGTAGCCAGTATAGGGTCTGATGTATAGTAGATGCTCAGTAAACATGAGCACTGCTGTTATTTTATTTTATTTTATTTATTTATTTATTTATTTATTTATGTTTTGTCTTTTTGCCATTTCTTGGGCCGCTCCCACGGCATATGGAGGTTCCCAGGCTAGGGGTCCAGTTGGAGCTGTAGCTGCCAGCCTACGCCAGAGCCACAGCAACGCTGTTCCAAGCTGCTTACAGCAATACCAGATCGTTAACCCACTGAGCAAGGGCAGGGACCGAACCCGCAACCTCATGGTTTCTAGTCGGATTCATTAACCACTGCGTGCCATGAGGGGAACTCCTGCTGTTATTTTTAGTGAAGTGAATTGATGCATTTATGTGTTATGCTAAGTCAAGGTGTACATTTGGGTTGTGTATGTTTGGGGACATGTGCCTTGAGCCTACTTGAACTGAGGATAATTGGACTTTCTGAAATGCAAAGAACCCAGGAAAGGACAGCGTATCCATGGAGCGCCATGGCTGCTTGACCCTTTAAAACGAAGAAGGCAAGTAGTTTTGAGTGTATGGGCAGTTGTGTAAGGTAAATGCTCAAAGAGGAAACCCATAGTTTTCTTTATTAACTACCTGCTGTACAAACTGTCATGCAAATACTGCCTATGCTGTATGTAAAACTTTGAAGATGCCTATGATTTGATTCTTCTGCTTGAATTTTTTTCTGTAGTTAAAATGCATAATTGAATTAATTTCAAATGTGTTTGTCTGTAAGCTAGCCAAATATTTCCCTTTAAATACTTGAGCTGTATGTTGAATATACAGTTATGATTCCTAGCACATTAGTTTTGTTTTAGTAATTAGATTGCATTCTTTAATCCTTTGATGGGCTTTTAGTTCCAATTATGCTAAAATGTCTCCAATCCATATTAAATGAAGGTTTTTCCTTTCGTGCAGGTTCTTCCAGGGGACCCAGCCCCCTAACCATGGGAGCCCAGGACACCCTCCCTGTTGCAGCAGCATTTACAGAAACGGTCAATGCCTACTTCAAAGGAGCAGATCCAAGCAAGTAAGCCTGGGGCTTGGGCCACTGTCTTCTTCAAACTGTCCTATTCAGTGAGGACACCCTACATATAACTATTTCATTCCATATACTAAAATCAAAAAAAAAATCCAACTATCAAGAACAGGTGGCACACCTAGAATGAATTGAATTAGGAATATTAATTCACTGCTTTTTAAAAAATGTGCCAGAAGGTCCAATAATCTAATACCTTAGTATCCAGAAATCTCTGATTCAGTTTTGGTTACAGACTACAGAAAACTCTCACCTAACTCTGCCAACAGTGAGAAAATTTATCATCTCACAAAAGTAAATGTCTGAATCATGTCCTTATTGTCTTAGTCTTTCCTGGATGGGAGTCACCCACCTACAAACTGAAATAATGGTGAATTGGAATGAGAACCTGGGGTAAAACCATCTTTCCATAACACACGGAGGAAGAGGACAAGCTATGAGTTACCCTTGTTAAGTAAAAACAAACAACAACAACAAAACAACAACAACAACAACAAAAAAAACCCAGTCTAAAAAATTTTAATCAGAGCGAAGTAAAAATTTTAGATAAAAATGTACCACTCTCTTATTTACACGAGTCTGATTTCACTTATATCAGATCCTGACAATGGACTTAACCTGAATGTACTGTAGTATAATTACATACTTTTCCTCTCTTTAATGAGTTCCATAGATAGGTTTCAGGAAGTCTAGGGATCCCCTGAAATTGTATTTCAAGTCCATTGTGTGTGTTCATGTGCACAGTTGTCCATAGAGAGGGTCTACAGCATTCAGCAATTTCGTAAAGGGCTTCAACTCTTTTTTAAAAGGTGATTATTGGTCTATACTGAAAACTATACACCTAAGCAAACTGATTTGCAATTGTCACTATCCAGCTATAGGTCTGAATTCAATGGACAAATAAAAGACAAATCTAGGTGAGGAAAGAATTGCTCCTTATTTTTTACTTGCATGAACTAGGGTTTAGAAAACCTTAGTATCTATGGAAATAAGAATAAAAGAAAAAATTAAATGTGCATAAAGAACACTAGACTATTTTATGAAAAAGCTTTGAAACAGTGATAATTAAGTATAATTAGCACTTGGATCTCTATATATTATAAGTGAGAATCTGCATGACTAATCTTTAAACCTCTTTACACTTCAGAAACACTGTTTTTTTAAGTTTAAATCTAACAATATTATGCCAAAAAAAACTAATATAATTAGTAACTCCACTCCTTCCTAGTCACTGGGATCTAGCAACCTCCCTAAATATCCTTTTAAACAGCATTTTGATTTTATTCTGGACCCAAGAGTTTTTTTAGTGAAACTAACACTGTGGACTCTGATGTCTTAGTCCATTTATGAGTTATGAACTTATGGCTGCTATAACAGGTGGGGTGGCTATAAACAGAAATTTATTCCTCAAAGTTCTGGAGGCTGGAAAGTCCAAAATCCAGGCCCTGGAAGACTCAATAACTGACAAGAGAGCCAATTTCCTGGTTCATAGGAAAGGGTTAAAGAGCTAAGGAGCTTTGTGGACCTCTTTTACAAAGGCTCTAATCTCATTCATGAAGGTTTATTCTCATGATCTGATCACCTCCCAACAGCCCCACCCCACACACCATCACATCAGGGATTAGGTTTAAATAATAAATTTGGGGAGAACACACACATTCACTCTGCAGCACTCTGGTTTCTCCCATGTCTGTTCTTTTTCATCTTTAAAGCAGGGAGGTCATTTGCCACAATCACACATGAATAGAAATTAAAAGCCCCTCATATAGTTTATGCGTTTGAACTCTTAGAGCAAGTAAGCATCATGAGCTTAGGTTGTATGTATACTTTATATACATGCATACATGTTTGTAGACTCTTCCCTGAGCAAAGAATTTGCGTGGCTTTCTGTCACATCAGTCCTAAGGGCCACTTATGACTGACTGACCTATACCTTAGAAAACTCACCTAAATTGCAGGGAGAAACACACACCCTAAGACAATGAATAGTCAAAAGTATGAAGCGCTGTCTCTACTGGAGTGAAAAACACGAGGAATCACACAAGAATGAATCCTTTTTTGTCTGCCTACTAATTGGCTTGCATTCACTCATTTATTCCTTCACTTATTCAGCTAGAACAAATTGGTAGTAAGGATACTTCCACTTTTGCTCCCCCCTAAAATCTCTTCTCAATGTATCATGTAACTCTTCGGCTCAAAATCTTTCTAACGTGTTCAGAGTCAAAACCAAATGCTTTATAATGGCCTATAAGACCCTGCCTCTGTCAGTCTCCTTCTTATTCAGGTCCCTCTAGCCACCCTGGGCTGTTTCTCTTTCATCAGCCCAACGCCATCTGCATTTCAGCATCTTTGCCTTTGTTGCCCCTCCCACCTTCGTGAAATCTATCACCAAGATCTGAGTGACTTGCCCCCTCACTTCCTTCATGATCCTTCAGCAGACTGATCAGAGACCTTGCCTGTCCATCCTGTGTACAACAGCAACACTCCTCTGTGCCAACACTACCTTTCTCCTTACCTCACTTTGTTTTTCTCCATAGTTCACATGCTACATGTTTTCTACTTAATGAACATGTTCATTAACAAGTTCCATGTTTTCAGCATCCCCTGTCTGTCCCTTCCGCCCCTGGAATGGAAGCTCTGAGAACTGGGACTTCTGTCCATTTCATTTTGTTCGTTGTTGTATCCTCAGCACCCACAACAAGGCCTGGCATGAAGTACCCAGTGCATATTTGCTGAACAAGTTGCATTGAATTACTCACCTGACATTTATAGAATGTTTGCTCTGTGGCTGCCATTGTGCTAGGTGGGGTATATATTGGTGAATTAGACTCGTTCATAAATAGAATGAACTGTGGGAAAGGTGTAGAGATGGGGCAATGGGAGTTAAGAAACCCTTAATGATCATCTTTTTTTAAATCCCAAGAAGTGGCATAACAGCCTACCAGTCACTTGTGGACCTGTCCCTATACTAGCTGGGTTCTTCATCCTGTTTTGTTTCCCCAGCACACTATGACAAGTGTCTGTAAAGATCTATAAAGCGAGTCTGGTGTCCATGACCTTGGACTTGGTATTCCAATAATGTGGCACTTACACCAAATTAATATCAGTGCTTTCCCATGCCCTCCCAAATTAACTGAGCCTTTGATTTATAGATGACTACACATTTGAGTTTTTTTTCAATTATATGGCCATGAATAGTTGTAGTCTATACTGCATACCTGTAAGTGGGAGATTTAGTGTATTTCACTGAAATTATGGGATCTGAAATATGAACAAATCAAAAGTGACAGTCCTTTGGAGTTCCCGTCGTGGCGCAGTGGTTAACGAATCCGACTAGGAACCATGAGTTTGAGGGTTCGGTCCCTGCCCTTGCTCAGCAGGTTAATGATCCGGCATTGCCATGAGCTGTGGTGTAGGTCGCAGACTCGGCTCGGATCCCGAGTTGCTGTGGCTCTGGCGTAGGCCAGTGGCTACAGCTCCGATTTGACCCCTTGCCTGGGAACCTCCATATGCCACGGAAGTGGCCAAAAGAAATAGCAAAAAGACAAAAAAAAAAAAAAAAAAGTGACAGTCTTCTAAATTTAATTTCATTTCCTGGCAGTGAATCATTTTAATTGCTGTTGCTTTGTTATTCACTTTCAAGGAACAACTCAAGTTCGAAAATTCCATCATGGGGCAAGGTGGGAAGGAGGCGGGTAAAGCCAAACACAGCACCACATAGAGAAACAATGCAGAAAAGCCATGTGGGTTTGCTTTTGCATGTGGTTGCCTCTCATCCTGCATCAAAGGCTTCTCCATTTGTTCCCCGAACATAAATCTACTGCTTTATTATATCTTATGGTATATAATCCATGTGAATATAGTTACACTCTTTCACTGAGTATTCAGAACACCTGTAGTAGGTATTCTGCTATTCTGACATCTGAATCTTTCTCAGTAGCTTATAGGCAGAGAACGCCTTGACTTTGCTGCTTCTCTGGGGGGAAATACGTCTCCCATTATTAGCTCCTATTTGAAAAACCCTGGTTCTAGGTACTAATTCTCTAATTACCAAGAAAACCTTAGGTTTCTCAGTCACATTCTATCCTTCCCTTGTCATCGTGTTTCAATTATTTACTCAAGTGCTGTCTCCCTGCTTCATCCGGAAGCTTGGGCAAGATCACGTTTGTCCTGTTTCTCATGGCACATTCTAGTGCATCACATAACGCCCGATGCATTGATAAGCCAGCTTATATATAATTGTTAATGTATGAATTTATTTTAAAAGCACTCTATTGAGTTCCTGCTCGGCACTGGGTTCTGTGTTTTGCACCTTTGCCTTCCCAGAACCTAAGACACAGAAGAAAGAAAAAAAAAAAAAGACACAGTACTTGGCTTCACAGTAGAATATGTGCAAGAAACTACCAGTTTTTTAAAAATCTGTCTGCCCAAGGAATCTAAAGAAAGGAAAAATTGAGGAGGGCTAAATGGAGAGGGTATTAAGGAAGGCTTTGGAAAGGTTGCCATTGATCTGAGTCTTGAAATGTGAAAAGGAGTTTTTGCCAAGTACCCAAGTCAATGAAAGGGGATGATAAATAGAGGAAAGGAAATAGCCTATGCAGAGAGGTATGTACACGTGAAAACTATGGGCTTAGGTTGCAAAGCAGTAGAAGTCACACTCTATGTGGCAGATGCACTTCTGGTGACCTCACATAAATCAAATCCACACATTTCCCAACCAAAATTGGCCAGCATTTCTGTTAACCAGCTAACATGATGCTGTCCACAACAGGGAGAAGCCAGTTTATAAGTCATTTGACCAGTTGACTCTGAAATTTTTTGCCATTCTGGACAAACATTTCATTTGTGGGAGTCAAATGATTTCAAATTTACTTCATAAAGTACATGCGTTCATTTTTCCATATTGTAGTATTTTAAATTTCCATAATTTAAACTCACACGAAATGTAGCCACATCACATACTGGGAGGAAAAATCCTTACTGTTGAACAAAGACTTTCCTTCAGTAAGTATAGGTTGAAAATAATTATTTTTTTGGTTCTCTTTTTTTTAAAATAAGGTGTAGTTGATTTACAGTGTGGTGTCAATTTCTGCTATATAGCATAGTGACCCAGTCTTTTATATATATAAAAATAGATATATATGCAAATATGTATACATATACACACACACATATATATATACATATGTATACACACTCACACACACACATATATATACACATGCTTACACAATACACATTCTTTTTCTCATGTTATCTTCCATCATGGCCTATCCCAAGAGATTGAACATAGTTCCCTGTGCTGTATACAGTAGGACCTCATTGCTTATCTATTCTAAATGTAATAGTTTCCATCTACCAACCCCAAGCTCCCCATCCATCCCACTTCCTCCCTCTTCCCCCTTGGCAACCACAAGTCTGTTCTCCACGTCTGCGAGTCTGTTTCTGTTTTGTTGATAGGATCATTTGTGCCATATTTTAGATTCCACCTCTAAGTGATATCATGTGGTATTTGTTTTTCTCTTTCTGACTATAGAAAATTTCAGATCGACTTAGACACTGGATGGATTAATAAATCCTCAAAGGTCTGACTCTGACAGTTAAGATGCAGTAGAGCATGTAACGTAAGAGGGAGTGGGGTGTTTATCTTATAGTGGTTTATATGGACTGCTCCTCTCATTGTCCACTCAATATCGCAAGCCTTTTGAAGGCAGGGGCTTATTTTGCTCATTTTTTTGAATTGCTTCCCCACTCGAAAACAAAAACAAAGCAACTTATATAGTTAGGAGTTGATGATAAATGTTTATTGACTTAATAAATGCCACCTCCTCCCGTTGCTGACTTGCTTTGAAAAGAGAAAGTACCCCCACCAAGACAGCACTGAGATTTAATTTTGAGTAACTTGGAAAAGAAACTAAGTAGATTCCTTACTAGTTAAAAACCACTTGAGGAGTTCCCATCGTGGCGCAGCGGAAACGAATCTGACTAGGAACCATGAGGTTGCAGGTTTCATCCCTGGCCTTGCTCAGTGGGTTAAGGATCCCGCATTGCCATGAGCTGTGGTGTAGGTCGCAGACGTGGCTCAGATCCTGCGTTGCTGTGACTGTGGCGTAGGCCGGCGGCTACAGCTCCGATTCGACCCCTAGCCTGGGAACCTCCATATGGCACAGATGCAGCCCTAAAAAGACCAAAAAAAAAAAAAAAAAAAAATTGCGTCACCACTGCTAACAGCAATATACTGAGTGACGGTAGGTACTATATCCAATTTAACAAGTACTCAAACTGATTTTTTTTCCTAGAGCTGTCAAACATTTTTCACGTTTGCATATTGAAAAACATCAAGAGTAGACTCAGGCAGCAGATGTTAACACAGTGTTATAAATCAACTACACGTCAACAGTCTTTTTAAAGAGGAGACTCAGCTTAAGGGGAAGTCCAGGCTTAGCACCAATTCAGCACCAATAACTCAAGCAAGGCTGGTGGATCCCAAAGATAGAGAAGGAAGACAGCAGACTTGGCTCCAAACTGGGAGATCGGTAATATTCTCTAGGAGCAATGGAGGGGAAAAGGTCCAGAAACCGAAATTCTCACCCGGAATAGATCAGCGTGGCGGACGGTAATATCTGAGTGGGGAGGAGGTGACGCATGGTAACTTTAGAAAGCTCATCTGCCTCCACCTCTACCCCACACCCAGCCTTGTATTTACAAGGTTAGAGCAGTTCTTCACACAAGCTGTTTTTTTCTGTCTCTTTTAGGGCCGCACTGTGACATATAGAGGTCGCCAGCCTAGGGGTTGAATCAGAGCTGCAGCTGCCAGCCTACACTAGAGCCACAGCAGCACCAACTCCAAGCTGTGTCTGCGACCTACACCACAGTTCACGGCAGCGCCAGATTCTTAACCCACTGAGTGAGGCCAGGGATCGAACCCGAGTCCTCATGGATTCTAGTCAGGTTGGTCACTGCTGAGCCATGACAGGAACTCGCACACAAGTTACCATCTCCCCTGAGCCCCTCATGTCTCATCAGTCACAGGTACACAGTGTACAGAGTAACTGAGGAGCAAACAGAGTTTCCTATATTCAAGGGTGAGCAAAGTTTTCATTTATTAACCTGAGTTTCCCTAGAAAGTACACTCTTGAACTTAAAGTTATAAAAATGGTACAAGGGTCAGTTATCCAGATGCATAGGGAAGTCGTAAATAAGTTCACTCATTTTTAAATATTTACCAATTCCCAAAGAAGAATAATTCTTCTGAGATTTCTGCTTCTGGTCAAGGTGGAGTAACAGGGACTGCTGAGACCAGCTCAGCAAGATGGGGCTGAAGAACGGGTGCTGTGAAACTCAAGGAAAAAAGTTAACATAAAACAAGACACAGACACATTTATCTTAAGTAAAGGTGGGAACCGGGGGGACTCGAGGTCTCAGGGACCAAGAGCACCACCTCAAGAAACCACACCGTTTTTATTGTGCTCTTGAGGATGATGTCAAGTGAGGAGGGGCTATGGGTAGAGGATATAGGGTTTTTTTTTTATTATTATAAGTTCTTTTATTATTTTAAAAGTCACATAGCTGGTAGAAGGTTAAGCTTTTACTCTGACCTTTAGGCATTTAACAATCATTAGCATTTGAGGAAGCTTGGCATCAGCTATCTATGCCTAGCATTTCAGAGAATCCTCACTGTGCTTCCAGAAAGGGCATGCTTCTCTGAGGCAACCCTGCATGCCTAGGTTTGCACCTTGGTTCTCTTTGCTAATGCATATTCTGCTAACGACCGCTCATAAACCACTTGGGGCCATGAGGTTCCTCTTTCTCTTCTTCTTCAGAGGACCTATCATGCTTGTGCAAACGGCGTGCCAATCTGCACAGGTCCGGCGTGCCTAGACCAATGCCTTATGTCCTCATTCAGCTGACCCTATGAATAACTTATGCCTTTAGGTCTTTGTGCTTAATCTTAAGTCGTTCACCAGAACTGCAACTGTTTTTCAAGCAGGAAGATGGGGTAAAGTAAAGCAGGACAAGATGGAGTTTTCAGCAAAGAGGCTAAGAAAATATTGTAGAAACATGTCTTGTGACAAGGGACCAGTTTACCCTTCTGCCTGAAACTACTTCAAAAACAGACACACCATATGAAACAATGATTTGTAAGACTCAGGGCCTTGGGTGAAGGACAGTGTGACCCCTGAGAGGTGAGGTGTGACTTCCTGGAGAGTTTCCAGGCCGTGGCATAGGCAGAGCCCAGCAGAATCCCAACTATCCATAGGAGGTGTCTCACACAGACACACAGCACTGTACAACTGGCTGAGGGGGCTGCCCAAGGAAGCTAATGGCAGTGGGTATTGCCGATCACTGCGCCCTACAGAAGTTGGCTGTAAAGGTGTGCATATGACAGTTTAAGGACCCTATTGGCATTAAAGGAGCTGGGCATTGGGGCAGCCCAGCCACATCTACCTCAGGAGCAAGAGGCTATGGAAGCTTACCAGTATTACCGGGCACTAACAAAGCCACATGGGTTGTGGTACCCACCCACTGGGGGTGCCCCATGCTTCTTGCACTGCAAGAGCCTAGGTCTAGATAAGCCTTGAGTACCGCAGGATCCTGTCTAGCCTGCACACTGGAAGCAGGAAGAAAAAAAAAAAAAAAAAAAAAAAAAAAAACTCTTTCTGCAATGTCTCTCTAGCGCCCTCTACTGACAAAGTGTAACATAATGCCTATAGGCAAACAAAAAATATATTCAGGGCCCAAGACTCTATCAGAGCAGGCAGTAAAGGGTGAATTAGAACTATGTTGATTTTATGTAGAAATTGACACATTGATTGTAAACTTCACGTGGAAACACAAAGGACTTACATTAGCCAAAACAACTTTGAAAAAAAACCAAAGTGGATGAAGTAATGCTACTTGATTTCAGAATGATTTTAAAGCCACAGTAATCAAGACAGTGGGATATTGGTGTAAAGACAGACAAAATAGATCAGTGGAACAAAAGAAAGACTTTAGAAATAGACCCACACATATATGTACAACGGAATTTCAATACAATTGTCAAGTGGATAAATTCAACAAATGGTGTTAGAACTATTAGATATCCACGTCTACACACTAAAAAATGAACTTGGACCCTACCTCACAGGAAACATATAAAAGTTAACTGAAAAATGGATTACAAAGCTAAATATAAAACTGCAAAATTCTAGAGTTCCCATCGTGGCTCAGTGGTTAACGAATCCGACTAGGAACCATGAGGTTGCGGGTTCGATCCCTGCCCTTGCTCAGTGGGTTAAGGATCTGGCGTTGCCGTGAGCTGTGGTGTAGGTCGCAGATGTGGCTTGGATCCCACATTGCTGTGGCTGTGGCATAGGCTGGCAGCTACAGCTCCAATTTGACCCCTAGCCTGGGAACCTCCATATGCCACTGGAGCGGCCCAAGAAATGGCAAAAAGACAAAAAAAAAAAAACCTGCAAAATTCTAGAATAAAACATGGGTGAAATTTTTGTGACCCTGGGTGTAGCAAAGATTTCTCAGATAAGACTTCAAAAGAATAAACTAATTAGCTACAACCCATAAAAGAATAAATTGATAAATTAAAAACTTCTGCTCTTCAAAGTTACGCCTAAAATAAAGGAAGAAATTAGCCACAGACTAGGAAATAAATCTTTGCAAAGCATTATCTGACAAATTATTTGTATCCAAAATGTACAAAAACCCCTCAAAATTCAATGAGAGAACAGAAAACTCAATTTAAAAACTTGGCAGAAAATCTGAGCAGACTTAACCCAAGTAGACAACTGATGATGAATCAGCACATGAAAAGATGCTTAAGATCCTTAGCGACTAGAGAAATGCAGATTAAAACAATAATGAAATACCATTACTCACCTACTAGAATGGCTAAACTTAAAAAGACAGATCCTACCAAATTTTGGTGAGAATGTTGAAGAACTGAACCTCTCATACCCAGCTGTATTTTCCACTTAAAACAATTTGGCGGTTTCTTTAAAAGTTCAGCGTGATCCAGCCATTGCGCTCCTACATATTTATCCAAGAAAACGGAGAGCAAGTGTCCGGACCCAGACTTGTACACACATATTCATCACAGCGTTATTTCTAATAGGCAAAAAAAAAAAAACAAACCAAAAAAATGGAAAGAATCCAAATGTTCTTTAACAAGTGAATGAATTTTTCAAAACCCGTGGTATGTCCATATGCTACCTACCCAGCAATGAAAAGGCATCAACTATTGAGTCACACACGACAGAGATGAATCTCAAAATAATTATGCTGAGTGGAATGAGCCAGATCCTCTCCCCCCCGCCAAAATCACACTTGTGATTCTGTATATAGAAAATTTTAGAAAGTGCAAATTAATAGGTAGTGTCAGAAACATTAGCAGTTGCCAAGGGACAGGGAAGGAAAGGATGGAGAAAGGCAGGAGAGAGGAAGACAAAACACAGGAGGAAACTTTTAGGGATGTGGGCTCTCTTGATTGTCTTGATTGTGTGATGGTTTTACAGGTATACGTTATGTCAGAAATTATGAAATTTTACACTATAAATAAGTGCCAGTTATTACATATCAACTATACATCAATAAAACCGCCCCTTTTTTTTTGTCTTTTTAGGGCCGCACTGCAGCATGTGGACGTTCCCAGGCTAGGGGTCAAATCAGAGCTACGGCTCCCGGCCTATGCCACAGCCACAGCAATGTGGGATCCAAGCCGCATCTGCGAGCCCATAAAAAAACATGCTCAAGTCATGCTACTCAGAAACTAAGCCCTGATAAATAGTGTGATAACATGGTGCAATTTAGTATATTCACATACGCTGCCAACAATTCAGAAATCAACAAGAGACAGTGTGTGAACCACTATAAATGACTCTCTTTGAGGTGAGCATACAGACTTTTCCACAGAAAGAGAAAAGCTGCATTTTTCATCATACAGTCCAAAAAAACATCTTCAACAAAATAGCCACTTTTTTTTGGATCCGTGTTAAAACAAACCTTTGAGCCCTCAGGTCTGAGAACTGTGTTAGCAGTTTAGAGTGAATTGGAAGAGCTTACTTGTCTGCTTTTCCGCTGAGTCGTATCATCACAGAAATTTTTGCTTTTCGCAACTGCTTTGATTCACAGCATGCTGACCTGGGTTTCCTCTCTTTCCTCTCACGTGTTGTGACGCGCCAGATGTATCGTGAAGATTACTGGAGAAATGGTGTTGTCCTTTCCTGCCGGCATCACCAGACACTTTGCCAACAACCCATCACCAGCTGCTCTGACTTTCCGGGTGATAAATTTCAGCAGGTTAGAACACGTCCTGCCAAATCCCCAACTTCTCTGCTGGTAAATATATTTTGCACACATTTTTTTAGAGATATGCGTAGCTTAGCACTTTATACGTAGATGAGGAAGAGAGAAGCACTGTAGAAAAACGGCCACGGCTGAGATACGTCCAGAGATGCAAACCCAGAACTTTGTTAGCTGTCAAAGTATTTGGTGGGTGATTGTGTGTGTACATATATGTATTTTATGGCCAACTGTCTCAAGTGGCTAAAGAGACCTTTAGAGTAAATGCATTCACTCTCTGCTTGCTTATCATTGGTAGGCAGTGGATGAAGATGGTAGGAAATGAGCCCAATAAAAGAAATAAAATCCATTTGTTGTATTAGCCCCCTTTAGAATCAAATGACATTTGAGCTGTGAGCGTCTCTTCGCATAAGCTTGAAAATCTCTCTGTGAAACATTAATTTCATTGTCTTGTAATGGTAATTATTTTGGTGGAACTTTACACGCATGGCATCAAAGAAGCTTATGTGAATTTGTTTCTGTGAAAAACACTTTGTCACATTTCCTATTAAATCTGAATGGGATGTCTTTGTCATATACGCATATGTGCGCATTCACACAACACACATATACATGCTGTTAAAAACTAGGCGTTCCCGTCATGGCGCAGTGGTTAATGAATCCGACTAGGAACCATGAGGTTTCGGGTTCAATCCCTGGCCTTGCTCAGTGGGTTAAGGATCTGGCATTGACATGAGCTGTGGTGTAGGTTGCAGACGCGGCTCGGATGCCACGTTGCTGTGGCTCTGGCGTAGGCCAGAGGCTACAGCTCCGATTCGACCCCTAGCCTGGGAACCTCCATATGCTGCAGGAGAGGCCCTAGAAAAGGCAAAAAAAAAATTATCCACTAGATTCTATGTTATATGATACAAAATAACCTATTTATAAAACAGGACCAAAGTGACAAATTTCAAAACCAAATTTGATGACCATGAGAACAAAAAAGTCATTCTTGACAGTTTTTTCCTTCATCAAGTCCTGATATTCCATCTAAAAATCTCTCTCTAACACGGCCACTTTTCCCCTTTATCGTGAACTCTCCTATCCAAATTCTGACTCTCATTTCCCTGGACCGCAGCATCTGCTTTCCTCCTTCCCTCCCTGCATCCAACCGTGCCTCCCTCCTACACACAATGGCCAGATGACCTTTTTTGAGCTAAATCGCGTTGTCCTCACTCGTAGTACTCTGATGGCTTCACGTTGCCTCTGGACCAGAATCCAAACGTGTGACCCTTACCTCCCGGCCCTGAGCCATCCACTCCCGCTCGTCTGTCTGTGCTCATCTCCCATCATCCTCTTCAGAACCCTTGCAGCTCCAGCCAGACTGGCCAGTCTTAGGCACAGACTAAGTCCTTTCCCACAGCAGGGCTGTGTTCTCTCTGCCTCCAAGAGGATGTCCACCTTTCGTCCCTAGACTCCTACTCATCTTTCAGATCTCAGCTCCTCGCAGCCTCTGCTGACCTCCCCGCTCTCCTCCCAAACTAAATCAGTAGCTGTGGTACTTCTCTGAAGGTTCCCTATTCTTCGCTTTGTCCCACGTACTAAGAACTAACAATTACCTGTCAATTTCTTCTTTCATCCATCTCTCCCACTAGACAGTAAAACACATCCATGAGTTCACGACCACAGCCTCAGTGCCTTCCCCCGTGCCTGATAAGGACTGGATTGTGTTGCGTGAATGAAGAGTTCAACTATAAAGCAGTTTATCAAGCTGCTTCTTTATGTAGAAATAACTACAGCTTATTGGTATTTGGAATTTGAGGACCAATATAGTCACTCTCTTGACTGAGTGAAACTCCAGCGGTGAAAAAAGTCAAGGTCTTTCAGGTGATGATCAAGATCACCTCCTTCCCTTTGATCCTTGTGATGGCTTAACTGGCAAACTTGACTCCAGGTTTAACAATGTGAAAGAGGGGAGTCCCCATTGTGGCTCAGCAGAAATGAATCTGACTCGTATCCATGACGACGTGGGTTCAATCCCTGGCCTCTCTCAGTGGATTAAGGAGCCGGCATTGCCATGAGCTGTGGTGTAGGTCGCAGGCATGGCTCGGATCCCGAGCTGTTGCTGTGGCTGTGGTTATAAGACCAGCAGCTGCGGCTCTGATTCGACCCCTAGCCTGGGAACTTACATACGCTATATGGGTGCAGCCCTAAAAAGCAATAAATACAGAAATAGATAAGTAAATAAATATGAATGAAATGCTTACCCATTGTATGAAAAATGAATGTGAAATGATCAAGATTGGAAATCAGCAGCTTCTTATTTCTGTTTCCCTCTGTGTTTTCCATGTGCACTTCGAGACAGCTAATTTTATATTTCTAGGTTCCTCCATCTGAAATTAGCAATGAGGTGCCACCATCTCACCAGCTTGTTTGTAAATATCATTGGTGCAAGAGTCATCATTTTGGTTGTATTTTTAGGCAGTTATGCTGCCAAATGGGCATATATGTAAGCGTTTAATGCTTATATTAATGCAGCAGTCTTATTAATTGAGTTAAATATCAGTCTGAACATGTTTGTTTGACAAAACATTGTCTGGACCCTTATATTATATTTTGAACAAAACAAAAACAAAAATCCTCCTTGATTTGGACTTTATTAACTCCAACTATTTGATTCTTATGTCAGGGCTATGACTGGTGACCCATTAGTCCTAGAGCCTATTTGTTTGGTTATGTAGCGTTGCTCCACCACCCCTGCTACACCTAGGTTTTAAAAAGCAATGGAGGGGTTCCCAATGTGGCACAGCATTAATGAACCAGACTAGTATCCATGTGGACTCCGGTTCAATCCCTGGCCTTGCTCATTGGGTTAAGGATCTGGCATTGCTGTGAGCTGTGACATAGGTCACAGATTGCCCGTTGCTGTGGCTGTGGCGTAGGCCAGCAGCTGCAGCTGGGAACTGGGAACTTTCTGGAAGCTTCCATATGCCATGAGTGTAGCCTAAAAAACAAACAAAGAAACAAAAAGGGCAATGGAACCAAGCACTATTCTCAAATGCAATTCAAACCTTTCTTTATCTGTCGTCTTACCCCTAGCCAATCCTCTGTTATCATTACTGAAAGACTTAATTAGGTTACCAGCTTGGCCCCTGGGGACATTTGGGTTTGCAATCCCTCTGACAGGGAATGAATTCAGATGTCCTTCTACTTTTCCTTTATGAAAGGAGTTTGCTTGCAAAGCATGTTCAGGACCCATCCTTAAACCAAAGAATTCTCAAGCCTTTTAAGCATGCAAACATTGCATCTCTGAAAACTCTTGATTGGCAAAGCTTCCTTCTTGACCATTTTTTAAAATTTTTGCTAAAGTATAGTTGATTTACAGGGTTGTGTCAATTTCTGCTCTACAGCATAGTGACCCAGTCATACATATGTATGTGACTGTATTTCTCATGACTCTATTTTTCTATACCTTCTCATACTATCTTCCATCATGTTCTATCCCAAAAGATTGGATATATTAAAGCAAGTTCTCCGAGGATTCATCACAGACATATAACTTAGCTTATTTTGTTACTACACATACAACTGAGATTTTTCTCAGTTATTCAGATTTATTTAACACAAGTTAATGACATGTTGCTGGATATTCATTCCACACCTGTTTTGATATAGTGGGAGAGTATGACCTGCAGTAGAACTGACCTGGGCTAGAATCCTGACTCAGTCACTTATTGGCCATTCAAACTTTAGTAAATTACTTAATTTTGCTGAACCTCTCTTAAGTTTATCTCCTGCCTCCTTGTGTAGCTGCCACTCTGGAAGCCCTGGGTAACATGGATGCTTTGAATAACATTTTAGATCAGCATCCTTAGCTTAGCAGGAGCAAAGTCCAGGGGCCAGAGGTCTTTTCCATTCACCTCCTCCCTGCCCAGAGTCATAGGGCTTTGCTGTGTGCTCAACAACCTCTATCGGGCACAGCAGAAGCCTATGGGTCATGCTGAGACTTGCTCCCCACCCCCGACCCCATCACTCCCTCCTAACAGACCAGGAGCAGTTTTAAGGCCCTCAGAGGCCCGCACCCAAGGTATATGGAGGTTCCCAGGCTAGGAGTCTAATCAAAGCTATAGCTGCCGGCCTGCACCACAGCCACAGCAACCCCGGATCTGAGCTACGTCTTCGACCTACACCACAGTTCATGGCAACGCCAGATCCTTAACCCACTGAGCGAGGCCAGGGATGGAACCCACAACCTCATGGTTCCTAGTCAGATTCATTTCCGCTGTGCCACGACGGGAACTCCAAGGCCCTCGTTTCTTGATTTGTTTGACTTCTGGAGGCTGAATCACAGGAACCTTCTTTCGATCTGCCTTTATCACCTCATCGCTATCACCCTTCTACCTTCCTAACCGCTGATTTTCTCTTTTTGTAACATTTATTTATCTTTAAAAAGGAAGATGGAGCTCCCATTGGGGCTCAGCGATAACCCAACTAGTATGCATGAGGACGTGGGCTTGATCCCTGGCCTTGCTCCATGGTTAGGAGTCCAGCGTTGCCATGAGCTGTGGTGTAGGTCACAGAGGTGGCTTGGATCTGGCATTGCTGTGGCTGTGGTGTAGGCCGGCAACTGCAGCTCCGATTGGGCCTCTAGCCTGGGAACCTCCATACGCCATGGGTGCGGCCCTAAAATAAATAAATAAATAGGAAGATAATTCTTCCTTTGCAGGGTGAATTTTAATGAAATAGTTTATAATATATGTAACAGAGGGCCTAGGTGCCAAAATTACAGCCACTGTTACAGTATTATAGAGAATTAATTCTAAAAGTGATGCCAGTCAGATATTAACTCACTTGGGCCCTCAGGTTCCTAGTCGTGTGGGAAGGGAACAGGTGCTTTGCACACTCTTGCCTGGTTCTTTTTGCCATTGAGATAAACCTTTGAAGAGACATGGGGCAAGTGGCCTGAGAACAGGTCTCTGAGCAAAGCCGACAACTCTCATAGAAATACAAAGTCCTCAGTTCATCAAGACTGCATGGGAGGTCCTTGGTGGCTCTGCAGGTTAAGGATCTGGTGTTGGCACTACTGTGGTGCAGAGTCCATCCATGGCCTCCGGAAATTTCCACATGCCACAGGTGTGGTAAAAAAAAAAAACAAAAAACAAAAAAAAAAACTATACACTCTAGTGTAACTACCATTCTTATTATCTCTTAAATTCCAGGATCATCTTCTAAGTTAGGTGACTTTTTATGATCTAGGTGCTCTTAGATGAAATAGTATGGATGCTAAAAAGCTGGCATGGTAATTTTCGTATCACCCTTTTCTCCTCAGTTGGAGAGAAAGACTATGCTTATATGTGGCCAAATATTTAACTCAGTAATTTCTGGGAAACTGCCCTTCAAATAAGTCCAAAAGAAAATCAATGTACTCAGCTCCTTGATTGCATTAACCGACTAATTCAGAGGAAACGGTGGTGATGTAGAAAGAGCTATTAAATTCGGGTTAATAAATAATTCACTCTTTAAAGCAACCAATTATCACACTGATTGGTTAATATTCCTGGGTACTCACTGAGATTTATAGCAATACAATAATGCCTCCCTATGGGAATTAATCTATTAACGCAATACCATTCAGAACTGCGATTGTACTAAAACTACACTATTGTGAATAATATAACCTCTACAAATTGCCAAAGACGGATACAGAAATCAGAGGACCATTTGCTAAGATGCTTTTTTGGTGTGGTGTAGTTTATGTTTGTCACGAAGCATGCTTGTCACTCAATCATTTTTTTTCTTCCCAATTGAATAGTGATAATACCCAAAATGAAGCCAATACCAAGGAGTTCTGGGTAAACATGCCAAATTTGATGACTCACCTCAAGAAAGTATCAGAACAAAAACCCCAGGCTACATATTATAATGTGGACATGCTCAAATATCAGGTAAGCCTATTTATATGATCGGGGTGTCTCTCACATTACAAATGTATGTTCTAACATACCTAGCATTAAGTAAAAGTCCATAAACTAACATTTCCCTCAATATTATTTAAAAGCTATAATTTTTAAGAAAATAGGAACCTTGAAAGACTATTTGGAGGCCATTTAGTGACAAGACTATCCATACCTATCTTCATGAGTTTAAACTTACAAGTAAAACATTTTATTAAGATGCCACAAAGATGACTTTGCAGAAAATTACTTCAGTTAAGATTACAAATATTGACAGACTAGCTCACTGTGGTTTTGTAAAGAGCATTAAATGATTAAATATAAGTACCTGGTGTTTTTTCATCATGTGATAGTCCTATGAAATCAATTCTAATGAAACTTTGTTAGGAAAGTTTTTACTGTTAACAGAATGTTTGGCACATCCCAGTATAAGATAGGAGGACTTTCTTTTTGTGCTTAAGACTGCCCTTGACTCCAGATTATTACTGACCTAATAAATAAACCTATTTCAAACCAGGATTCTATAGAGCCTGAGTATCCCACTGATTCCCAATCACTTGCTCTCCTAGGTTCTTTTTAGTGCATTGTAATTTTTGTGATTAAATATGCTCAAATTATTTTGCTTAAGATGAGGAAACAAAATTATTATTTTTGAAAGTTATACTTTTAACAGAAATCTGTGCATCTCTACTCAGCCATAAAAAGGAATGAAATAATGCCATTCTCAGCAACATATATGCAACTAGAGATTACTCTACTAAGTGAAGTAAGTCAGAAAGAGAAAGACAAATACCATGATATCACTTACATGTGGAATCTAAAATATGGCACAAATGAACCTGTCTACACAGCAGAAATGGACTTACAGAAATAGAGAACAGACTTGTGGTTGCCAAAGGGGAGGGGAGGGGCTGGGAGTTTGGGGTTAGTAGATACAAACGATCACATTTAAAATGAAAAGGCAGTGATGTCCTGCGGGATAGCACAGGGAACTATATCCAATCTCTTGGGATAGATCACAATGGAAAAGAATATAAAAAAGAATATAGGAGTTCCCATCGTGGCACAGTGGTTAACGAATCTGACTAGGAACCATGAGGTTGCAGGTTCGATCCCTGTCCTTGCTCAGTGGGTTAACGATCCGGCGTTGCCGTGAGCTGTGATGTAGGTCGCAGACGCGGCTTGGATCCCGCATTGCTGTGGCTCTGGTGTAGGCTGGCGGCTACAGCTCCGATTGGACCCCTAGCCTGGGAACCTCCATATGCCACAGGAGCGGCCCAAGAAATGGCAAAAAGACAAAAACAAAAAAGAAAGAATATATATATATGTATATATGAATGATTTTGCTGTACAGCAGAAATTACACAACAGAAATTACACAACACTGTAAATTAACCATACTTTAATTTTTTTAATTTAAATAAAATAAGACTCTACTAAAGCAATAAAATTAATTTTTTAAAAATCAGTGCATCTCAAACATGAGTGCACTTTGCAATCACCAGGGAAGTTATAAACAAGTGCTGGTTCTGAACTAGTGCTAATTATGGATCAATACAGAGAGAAATAGACATCTGTAATAAAAATCTATTTATAGACAATAGAGATGGGGATGCGGAGGGGGAGAGGCTAGAAATAGAGAGAGAGACAGGGATACCTTCTGGGCCCTAACACTCCCAGAGATTCTGATTTAATTGGTTCAGAGTGCAACTGAGATATATGTATTTTTACAAGTCCTCCAAGTGAATATAATCCACCCTATCGATTGAAAACCACTGATTTATATTGTAAAGAAACTATTGAACATGAAGTGTCTATGTGATGGTACATTTCACAGAAATGCAAATGAATATGTTTTCCAGGTAAGAATAGTATTACCTAAGCTTTGGACATGATAACAAAACCTTGAAAGTAGACAGAATTCACCTATGGCTTCTGAGCTTGGTGAAAAGTATTAAAATGTAAGCAAGCGACTGAATTCTGGAATTAAGTCAGCTTCCTACCGTCCACTCACCTTGGGCACTGAGCCTCAGTTTCCTCATCTGTAAATAAAGATAAAAAACGGGGTTCCCGTCATGGCGACTAGGAACCACGAGGTTGCAGGGTCGATCCCTGGCCTTGCTTGGTGGGTTAGGAGTCCAGCGTTGCTGTGAGCTGTGGTGTAAGTCGCAGGGGAGGCTCAGATCTGGTGTTGCTGTGGCTGTGGTGTAGGCCAGCAGCTGCAGCTCCGATTGAACCCCTAGCCTGGGAACCTCCATGTGCCGCAGGTGCAGCCATAAAGAAAAGGAAAGAAAAAAAGATAAAAAGATTCCCACGTAGGTATTTCATAGGTTGTAAGGAGCTAGCAACCTAGCATATTTTGAAATACTTTGTGAGCTACAAGTAGCCCTAGGCCTGCCATCCCTCAGAGCAAAAAAAAAAAAATGGAGTTCCCGTTGTGGCACAGCAGAAACAAATGGAGGAATCCCTTTTGTTGTTGTGTAGTTGTGTTGTTGTTATTGTTTTTCAACAATGCAGGGGATTCTGGAGTTCCTGTCGTGGCGCAGTGGTTAACGAATCCGACTAGGAACCATGAGGTTGTGGGTTTGATCCCTGCCCTTGCTCAGTGGGTTAAGAATCCGGCATTGCCGGGAGCTGTGGTGTAGGTTGCAGACGCGGCTCGGATCCCGCGTTGCTGTGGCTCTGGCGTAGGCCGGTGACTACAGCTCCGATTGGACCCCTAGCCTGGCAACCGCCATGTGCTGCAGGAGCAGCCCTAGAAAAGACAAAAAAGACAAAAAACAAACAAAAAAACAATGCAAGGGATTCTGTGGGAGGCATGGTTTTGTGAGATAGCCCTCAAATCACAGTGTGTCTACTTTCTGGCCCCCGGTAGCATCGCAGTAACCAGGACAATCATACATCCATAAAACTTCTCGTGGAGCGTAGGAACTGCTGTGAAGTTGAGACCTCCTGCTCAGAACAGAGTACACAGACAGGGCGGGGAGTGTGAGGCTGCTGGGCTTTTGAGCTATCTTAAATAACAGACTTCTAAATAAAAGCTCGTCTGCAGAGGACTGTGTTGTGAAAAATATTTAAATTTTAAAAACTGTATTATTGGAGCTCCCATTGTGGCTCAGTGGGTTAAGAACCCAATTTAGTGTCTGTGAGGATGCAGGTTTGACCCCTGGTCTCGCTCAGTGAGTTAAGGATCCCCTGTTGCCACAAGCTGTGGCATAGGTCGCAGATGTTGCTTGGATCTGGTATTGCCGTACCTGTGATATAGGCTGGAGCAGCACCTCCGACTCAGCCCCTGACCCAAGAATTTCCATGTGCCGCAGGTGCAGCTGTGAGAAAAAAAGAAAAGAAAAGGAAAAAACTTGATTATAAGGCTTATTGTGGAGTTTATTATAAAGTTTTAAAACTTTTATTATAATGGTTATCTAAGTAAAATTATGTCATTGAAAGCCATGTCTGTCATTTTATAAAAGAATCCATTTCTGGGTTTGTTTCTGCAGCAGCCATGCTAACCTTGTAAGCACAGCCTGCCTTCAGGAGCCTTCCCCGTGGTGTCCATATGCTCAGGCATTGCGAGGCCAGTAAAGAGCAGTTTGTATGCTTGAAAATCAGCAAAACTCATACTTCATGAATAAACGTGCAAGGGCACAGACCCCACCCACTTGACCCCTACAGTGTGTGTGTACTTGACAGGTACACAGAAATAATAACATTGCAAATTTGTCACTGCAGACCCAGGATTCAAGTTGTTATTATTGTCTTTATATAACTTTTTGTTGATTGTTCAAACCTGGCTTTTCCTTGGTCGCATTCACAGTAGATTCTAACTAGAATTGGCAGTAGACATTACAATGCAGCACTGCCAGTCAGACAACCTGGGTTCATGTCCTTGCTTTGGCACATCTCAAGTAATAGCAACTTGCTTTGCCTAACTCACTGATTCGTGAGGAGCAAATGTGATGATATTACTAAGTAATATGTATTAAAACATTAGTTCCTTCCTATGTGCTAGGCGCTACAATGACTCTTTCATATAAACATCTCCTTTAATCTTCCTAGCATCTGTAGGTGTAAATATTATTGTTATTGTTGTTTTCATTTGGCAGATGAGGAAATAACTGAGGGACAGAGAGGTTCAGTGACTGGCCCAAGATCACTCAGCTTGGAAGTGGCAATCAGAACTCACAGCCAGATATATCTGAAAAAACAAGAACACTAATTTGAAAAGATACATGTACCCCGATAGTCATAGCAGCACTATTTACAAAAGCCAAGATACGGAAGCAACCTAAGTGCCTATCAACAGATGAATGGATAAAGAAGATGTGGTGTATAGATACAGTAGAATACTACTCAGCCATAAAAATGAATGAAATTTTGCCATTTGCAGCAACATGGGTGGACTTGGAGGGTACTATTCTAAGTGAATTACGTTAGACAGAACTGTATCATATCACTTATAAGTTAAAAATACAACAAAGTAGTAAATATATCAAAAAAGAAACTGGAGTTCCTGTCGTGGCGCAGTGGTTAACACATCCGACTAGGAACCATGAAGTTGCGGGTTCGATCCCTGGCCTTGCTCAGGGGGTTAACGATCCGGCGTTGCCATGAGCTGTGGTGTAGGTCAGACGTTGCTCGGATCCCGCGTTGCTGTGGCTCTGGCGTAGGCCAGTGGCTATGGCTCCGATGAGACCCCTAGCCTGGGAACCTCCATATGCTGCGGGAGCGGCCCAAGAAATGGCAAAAAGACAAAAAAAAAAAAAAAAAAAGAAAGAAAGAAAGAAACTGACTCATGGGTATAGAGAACAAACTAGTGGTTTCTAGAGGGGAGGGGGAAAGGGGGGCAACATAGGCTTAGAGGATTAAGAGGTACAAACTATTAGGTATTAAAAAAGGTATAGTATTATACAATGCTGGGAATACAGCCGATGCTTTATAGTAATTATAAGTGAAGTATAGCCTTTATGGAGTTCCCACTGTGGCTCAGCAGCAACGAGCCCAACTAGTATCCATGAGGATTCAGGGGTCGAGCCCTGGCCCCGCTCAGTGGGTTAAGGATCTGGTGTTGCCATAAGCTTCGGTGTAGGTGGCACATGCGGCTTGGATCTGGAGTTGCTATGGCTGTGGCGTAGGCCAGAAGCTGCAGTTCCAGTTTGCCCCCTAGCCTGGGAATCTCCATATGCTGCAGGTACAGCCCCAAAAGATAAAAAAAAAAAAATTAAGTATAACTTTTAAAAATTATGAATTACTATATCTATACTTCAACTTTTTAAAAAACACAGAAAGAAAAAAAGAACTCACATCCAGGAACATCTGCCTTCTTGGCCTCAGCTCCTAACCAGTGTGCTACCAGCTTACTCATTGACATAAAGTACATTGTAAACTCTGAAGTGCTATAGAGATTTTCACCATTGACTTTATGGTTTTAATCTGTAACAGTCTACTTGAAGCACTCAGCTGTCTCTCACATGCCACCATTCATGGTGATTTTTTTTTTTCTTTACTGAGTGCTCTTTTGTGAGCAGCATAAACAGCACTATGATATTTTTGTATCTAAGAATATCCCAATGGAAGAGAATCACAGCTTCTGGTTTTGTTTCAGATTCGTGGTCAAGCCTTAATTATTCTCTCTCCTGTCTTTGGCAAGGTGTCGGCCCAGGGCATTCAGTCCACGCCTCTGAACCTGGCAGTGAACTGGCGGTGTGAGCCGGCAAGCACCGACCTGCGCATAGATTACAAGTACAACACAGACGCAATGACCACGGCTGTGGCCCTCAACAACGTGCAGTTCCTGGTTCCTGTAGACGGAGGGGTGACCAAGCTCCAGGCGGTGCTCCCACCAGCAGTCTGGTAAGGAGCCACTAGTCCCCTTCATTTTCTGCAAAGGGCCCCTGCTGGGCAAAAGGACCACAGACTTCTTACCATGTGGGTTTCCTCCAGGAAGAGATCCCAGCAGGTCTGGGTGTCAGGGTTCAGGGCAGAAAATAAAAACTTCGATAGCTATTTCAAAGGAAAATGACTTAACTCAGGGCTTTAGATCTTCACACAGTAAAAGAGCAGCAAGCTTGAGCCTGGATCTCCTGGGATGTTTCCCAGAACACTGCAGAACTGGCCCACCAGGGGAGCCGCCACCTTGGCCCCAACCAGGAAGGAAAGAAATCAGAATCCTGTCAGTGGAGCGTTTGAATTCAAGAACCCACCCTCATGAGAATCCAAGGATGAGAAACTCCTACAGGCACCGCATAAAGTGCTTCTCAACAACTACAAAACTGAGACGATGGGGACACTGTTTAGCAAGATGCTCACGCCTCAGTTAGGCTGCTGGCCAGCAGAACACAGCCCCAAAGCAGCAGGGGAGACTGAGTTTTCTTTTACAGCCTCTGGACTCTAAAAAGACATGCTAGAGAAGATACGGACAGAAACAGAATAAACACTGACAACCAAGAGTGGCTGTTAAGAGCTTATTCTTCTAAGGAAAAATACTATAGTTTTTCAATATGATTGGTAGAAGCAGAAAGTAAAACATTGAGAGAGAAAAAAAAGAATGTCAGCCATATGACAGGTTCAATTTAAATTACCTAAATTAATTGTTCAACTAATACATCCCATCTATTTTTGTTCAGTAGATATATATTTTTTAATGTTTTAAACTGCATTGTCCTCTAAATGTTTATTTCTCCAACAAGAGTGTTGTGACTAGTTACAATAAGGAAAGGGAAAGGAGAGAATTTATGTATGGATGGATGGATAGATGGAGGGAGGGAGGGGAATTAGAGGAGGAAGGGACAGCTGAGTAGGTAGATAAAGACAGACAATGCTTAAATTGTAGCTTAAATCTTTAAGATAATTTTGATTAACATTCTGGAAAAATACAACAGCCACCAAACAAAAACTCTTGCATACGCAAAAGTCTTTTACCACTTTTATTTTTAGGAATGCTGAACAACAAAGAATATTGTGGAAGATTCCCGATATTTCTCAGAAGTCAGAAAATGGAGGTAATGTAATCACAGGCTTGTTTTATTTAATATATAAAGCTGAAATAACCTTCAGATATTAGAAAACTATTAACCAACATATACCTAGCACTAAAAGCAAGTAAAATATTTCAGTTCATTAAGGTATATACTTATTTTAACCAATAACAGCAAATAGTTCTTCACTGCTTCCTCTTTTCTGCCCAAGAACCCACATCAAACAGAACCATACCTTAAGCACCAAAGAGCTCTTAATGAGGCATGTTTCCATTCTGTATCAGACCTCACACTCCCTGATGGTTTAAATATTTTTCACTTTCATCTGCTATTAATCATAACCTGGAAAATATTGCCTTCCGGGCAGCATTCTCCCAAATTTTGAAGTACTGTTTGGCTGCATTACATTTTAATCAGTGTGCAAAAAAAAGTCATGAGTAGTATTTTTTTTCTTCTTATGGCCACACCTGCAGCATATGGAAGTACCCGGGCTAGGGGTCAATTCAGAGCTGCTGCTTCAGTCTATACCACAGCCACGGCAACACTGGATCCGAGCTGCATCAGCAACCTACACCGCACCTTGTGGCATACAGGATCCTTACCCGCTGAGCAAGGTCAGGGGTCGCACCTGCATCCTCATGGACACTCTGTTGGGTTCTTAACCCGCTGAGCCACAGCGGGAACTCCAGTCATGAGTAATATTTAATGATAAATTGTTATTCTTTACCATTTTGTCACTCAAACACATACTATTTTCTAGTAAGTTTGACTTTGCCCATTAACTTTGAATATAATTTCCAAAATTATATCCTGAATGTTGTGTTGATGGTTATCTCGTAACAATACTTTTTTTGTAGGGGTGGGTTCTTTATTGGCAAGATTTCAGTTATCTGAAGGCCCAAGCAAACCTTCCCCATTGGTTGTGCAGTTTACAAGTGAAGGAAGCACCCTTTCTGGCTGTGACATTGAACTTGTTGGAGCAGGGTATAGATTTTCACTCATCAAGAAAAGATTTGCTGCAGGTAAGGGGGTCTCTTGTAAGTTTCATTTGCAAAAAATAATGCTGCACTAACAGCTCATCCTTAAGAGGGAATCTGTTGTGATTTTCTGATCTTTCTCCTCCTCTTCCTCATTCCCAACTCCCATTTCTTATCACAATCAAAAAGCAAACCAATTGCTAAATGGAATAATAGGACAGTGATATGGAAATGAGAAATTAGGAAGGCCTTGTCTATTTATCATGACTATAGCTATTTCTTCTATGAGACAAACCAGTCAATCCCATTTTATAGACGTTGACATGGAAGTTAATGGAGTAAATCCTACTTTTGTTATATTAGTAAACAAGATAAATGCTCTTTTTGTTTTAATATCTCCTGCCTGAAAAGTGTTTTTCTTCAGCAAGTCTTCATAGATTTTAGACTTGTCAGCCTTAGCTGAGATTTGAGAGGTTCCATCTTTCACTTTAATAGCAACCTTAAAAAATCGAGGCCAGAGATCAGAACTGGTTGCCCTTGAGCTGAGTGTGGTCATGAGATAGGTTTTTGGGACACTCCGGAGTTCATTGTGGGAGATTCCCCAACATTAAAGTGATTATATTTGTCAATGATTTCTTGGGAAATGTCCTGGGTTTTATGCCTGAATTACTGATGTAATTATTAATTACACCCCTTGCACTATCAAAAATGACCCAGGTTGGAAAGTAATTGTATGGTTACTCTTCCTATAACGAGTTGGATTCTCACATCCAGGAACAAATCTTCCAACCTATTCTGGGCCAAACCCAAATATCTGCAAAGAGTTCATATATGGAAATGTGAAAAGGCAGCTAGCTGGTCTGGAAAACTGAAAACTTAAAAAACTGTATGTATTTTCTGTTAGTATTATATCGCTCAAGCATGTCGTATTTGGCTTCTAGAAGTAGGCAGAAAAAATAAAACGTTACCTATATCATGACCACATTATGGACCTAACAGGTAACTTACGGATATGCTATTTTTTTCTTGCAGGAAAATACTTGGCAGATAACTAATAAATCTTATGCAAGGATTTGGAGGATTCCGATAATGGAGAACTGTTGTATGAGAAACAGGTTTTAATTTTGGTTTGGTGAAAACAAACCAAAATCTGCACTTGGGATATATCTGCTAGAAATGTCATTGACTTTCAGCACAGATTTCCCTCACACAATACCTTGACGACCAGTCCTACAGTATTTACTTCTAGGTGTAATATTGTTAATGGTTTTAAAATGTAATTATTGTATTTGTAAATTGTACTCATTCCAGTAAGGCAGTTAGATACTTTGAGTTTTAGCATTTTACCATTCCTGAAATGGATGTAATTTAAACTGTGGTATGTAAATTTAATAGTAGTCCTGTTGAATGGCACAATGCTTACAGAGGTAGATTGCATTTTGTCAATATATAAAATTTAAATATAATATTGATCGCTGTCATAACGGGGGTGCCACGCACAAAGAGAATTAAGTGGAACCAGGAAAAAAAAAAAGTCCTTTTCTTCAGTCCTTAGTATGTTTTACTCTAGTGCTAAATACAAATTCTATCTTCACATGTTTAGTGGGTTAAATTCAGAAACTATTTCAGACAAAAAAAAAAAAATGCTAAGGTTGCAGCATATTCAAAGAAAAGCATTAATTACCACTTTTTAAAAAGCTTTTTTTTCAAACCGCAAATTTCATAAAAATGCAAACTGTGTAAACAAGGCCTCTTATTTTTATAACTTGTGTAAAAAGGGAAAGCAATTCATATTTAAAGTTTAAGTATATGAAATTATAAACAAGAGGAAAGAAGACATTGAAGTCTTAACTACTTCCCCATCTCTCCACAGTCTAGCCAAGGTGGGAGATTACTGAATGATCAGACCAAAACCAAAACTGTGATTTTAAAATTTCAAGAATTTCCATAGTTGAGCCGGTTAACAACTTCTGCACTACAACTCTAAACAGAGGCTGTCCCATCCAGCCTGGAGAATGGTACTAAGTATCTTTCTCGTTACCCAAAGGAATCAAAACATTGAGTCTAAAAATCCCAGAAAAAATGATTTTTAGTCCCCTATTTAAATCCAGATGGAGAATTTTAATTGTCATTATTTATATCATTTGAGAACGAAAAAAAAAACAAGCTTTATAAATGAAATTCTAACCATATTATTGTGCAATAAATTTCCTTTTGGATGAGATTCATTGTATGTAACTATAAATCTTTGCCATTCTTGGGGAGTCAAAAAGAGAGTTATTAAAAATGTATGTTATGATTTCATTGTTGCAAGGTATAATAAAAACGGTAATTACTCAGTCTGGCCTCATAATATGAAAATTCAGAATGATGAAGCATTTCTTCAGGGGTCCCAGTTGTAAAACCTTCTTCCATTCCAATCTGAACATGTGATTCATCTTTTAATCATCGAACCTAAACAGAAAAACTAATTCTTAGTCTAGATTATACTATTAAATAACTGTAATTATTTATTATTATATTTATCACTAGTTACTAAATTTTATTTTACATTCACTCATATTCGACAAAGAAAATTTAGCCCCTTTAAATTTTAGAATCAAATTAAATTTTCTAAGTCTTACTTTTAAAATGAGATCGTGACTGGCAATTGTTCATAGTGGAACTTTTAAAATTAATATTTGTACTTCTCAATCAGTGCTTGCTATCAAGAGAATGTTCAAATGCCCGGTTTTACCTTAGAAGAATTCTTACTCTTCAAACGAATTCTCGATTGGCTCCCCAAACAGTCTGGTATTGAAGTTTTTTGAGCAAATAACTAATAGACTCATTTTAAGTAAAGATCAATTTGATTTTGAAACCAAAGTAGAAAATGCAAACTTTTAAATCCCATGAAGCACGGGAATAGTTCAAACACTGAATCCAATGAAGAGATGGAGAGTAAGAAGCAGAAAATTGAGAATTATCCAGCATATGAATATAAAAACATGTTTTTAAGAAATGGGTTCATAAAAAACCATATTAAATATTAACACAAATCACATATTAAAAGTGTGTAAATATTGGGAGTTCCCATCGTGGCTCAGTGGTTAACGAATCTGACTAGGAACCATGAGGTTGCAGGTTCCATCCCTGGCCTTGCTCAGTGGGTTAAGGATCCGGTGTTGCCAAGAGCTGTGGTGTAGGTCGCAGACGCTGCAGGTCTGATTAGACCCCTAGCCTGGGAACCTACATATGCTGCAGGAGCGGCCCTAGAAAAGGCAAAAAGACAAAAAAATAAATAAAAATAAAAACGTGTAAATATTACTGGTGCTCATGTCTTGCTTATTATAATTTTATTTTATTTTAAATAGTTCTAGGGCAAATTAGTAATTAAATACAGTGTTTTTCTTTCCAAAGAATAATTTTGTTGATATTATAAAATATAATTCAAACGATAAATTGCAATGATCTCTAACATTATTCAAATGTTTCTAGGAACTAAATTTGAAACTATGAAGATATCCTCTGATTCCATAATTGGTCTTTATGAAACAGAATGGAAGTTGGTGATTTCGAAGTTATTAATTTTTATAATAATTATTATTATTGAATAACCAGAAAAATCTCAGTAGATATTATATACCCTGTCTTCTTTCAGAAAATAGGTCAAATAATAACACAATAAACTCACATCAGGTATTTAGGTTTTAGTGGGGTTTTTTTTAATCTTGTAGTTTATAATATCCTGTTACTCCTATATCCACAGTACTGTATGATAAGAATTCGTGTTAGGAAAAATGATCCTAGACAATACAATTCTAAAAGAAACATTAAGACAGATTCATTTTGAATTCCTAAAACAAAACAAAATTGACTAGTAGATATTAAGATTTTCAATACCAGGGTTAAAATATAAACAAAGGATTCCCATTAATCAGAACACCATTTCCCTAGACTTCTGATTTTAAAAGATTCTACTCTAACAAGATGGAAAGTATGAATGATACTGCTTTATTTTGGCAACATGGAAAATGTTTTTTCAAATAAATTCATTTTTGTGTTTTTTAAAAATAAATTACTTGTTATGAATTAGTCTGAATTTTATCATAATTGGAACATTCAATTCCAAAGAATGAAATTTGTTATTATTTTTAAAGCTCCATTCTTCCTTACACCTATAGCCAAAATGAAAATTTACTGTATGGTATGTGGGAATACATTTCACCTGTAAAGAAAGAATGTCCACATTTCAAATAGTTTTGAGGGAATTGAGAGGAACCCTCCCCCTAGAAAGTCAAACTACAATTGTTTTATTTTTGTTTTATGTATTTTTACTCAATCTCAATCTACAAAGTGTTTGAGGCCATAATTCCTTATGTTTCCATTTGCAAAGAATCGTAGTAACTGCATTAGCTCTACCACTGATTCCTGCTCTGTGACCTGGGACAAATCATAGCCCTTTTCAGGTTCTCATCTTTATTATTATTTTTTTAGGTTGTACATTATTTTTTCTATTGTACAAAAAACTCAAGATAATATTTTATTTAACTGGTACTTCCATTTACATTTTTTATTGTAGTTGATTTACAGTGTTCTGCCAATTTCTGCTGTACAGCAAAGTGACCCATTTATAAACATCCTTTTTCTCACATTATGCTCCACTCTGATCCATGACGATTGATTGGATATAGTTCCCTGTGCCATACAGCATGATCCCATTGCCTATCCACTCCAAACGCAAGCATAATAACACATCAGTGATCTATAAAGCTTCTCCCACCTCAGAAGTTTCCATCATTCTACCCGACTCAGAAAGATCCAACCTCGGAGGCTTTACAAAGAAGCTTGTACAATCAGTAGTTGATATACAATAAGAATTGATATTCACTTGAGTGCTTACCGTGGGCCAGTCGCTGTAGCTATTAACTCATTTAATCTTTATATCAACCCCCAAATTGTAGATATTCTTTTTAATTCCTGTTTTACAAATGGTGACATTGAGGCTTAGATGGATTAATTAATTTGCTCAAAGTATAGGGCAGCTAGAAGTAACCCCATTGTCTTGATGGCAGTGGAAGCCCTTGACCTGTTTTATATGTTCATTCTGCGGAATGAACTCTTCTGTTTCATTTTATTACACATATTCCATTGAACATCCAGTTAAAAGGTGCTATGAAAAATTAATATCAAAAGAAGGATAGTTCCAAAAGCAAAATTGTTGGAAAAGGGTATGTTTCTCAGAGCATGATTTGTGGACTACTTGTAGTATCATTTATTTAACACAGGCAATGAATTTGGTTTAGTCACCACTACATTCCCAGAGCCTAGAAGAGAGTTAGACATCAATAAATTCATACTGAATGAATAAATCTGTAGGGATGGGGTTTAGGAATATGTATTTTAACAAGCACCCGAAATTTGAGACTCACTGCCCTAGTAGATCTCTCAAATACTTTCTAGGTCTGACATTTTATCAGATTTTTGACATTAAATTATCCCTTGAATACCATTTTTCTAGTAAGCTTATTTTTTCATTCAGTCTCTTTAGCTTCCTCTAATCTTAAAGAGGGGGGACTCATTAGGGGGTGATTTCTCTAGGAAATTCCCTCTTTTCCTTAGAGTTCTGCTATGCTATTTCAGTCTCAAAGTGGACTGAAATGCATTCTCTCATTTTCACAGTTCTGTCCTTTTCATCAATGTCTTAAAAGATTAAAAGAAGTAAGGCAGTTGTAAGCTGTCATTCCTTCCAAATACAACGTCCTAAAAAATGGCTCCTTCCTTGCAAGGAACACAGACATCTACCTTGTGGGTTTAGACTGTTTATTTTGCAGGCTTTTGAACTGAACGCTTCAGAAGCCTGGACTAGTATCATTTCAAAAGGGTTGCACCAATCGTTTTCATCTGTGCATTTTTTTCTCAAAAAAACAGTCTGTCAGTTAAAGTTGAATGACAGAGTGAAATGTGCAGATATCTATTACAGAGATATATTTCTGGTTTGTTCACTTGTTCATTTGCTTAAACTTTCTTTTTCCCAAAAGATTATGCATTGAAGCATATACCATTCAATCTAAATGTATTCGTTTTGCTACATGGTTTTCTGATCAAGCAGGTTTTTTTTAAATGGAAGCATAATTTTTATGATATCAAAATGGAGGTGATCTCTTAACATTGCTGTAAAAGTTAATCTGTCAGCATGTTTCCTTAAAATGAGTCAAATTAAATTGTTGATATGATTGAACAAATCAGTCCTTATACTAGTTAAAGAGGCTTTTCTGATGACCCACCCCACCCCCTTTACTGCGTGAACTTCTCTCTGGTTTTTATTGTATTTTCCTGATCCTTCCATTTTTTCTTTGGCAAGCAGTATTTAAATACCATTTGCTCATTCATGAATCAAATATGGCTGCCATCGCATCACCTTTTGTCCATAGAATGTACAGAGGGAACATGAGATAGGAGTGCAATGTTTAAGTCTCCAAATATTAAAAACAAACAACAAACCCACTAGCATTTCTCTTGCTTTGATGTTCTGGCATCTTCTTTAGGCCAGAGCTGCATTTGTAATACCTAACTGAATCCAAATGTCCTTGAAAGAATGTCAAATTTGAGAGTCTATTGAGTTGACCAGCGCCAGACCTCTCGATTATCCCTCAGGTTTAATATCTGATTTCTACCCAAAATGAGTATTTCTAGGAGAGAAAGTCACATCCTTGTTCACATTCACCATGGGTGTGATCAGTTCTTCTCCAAATTCCATTTTTCCTTTGATTTATTGCTAATTGTCTCCTTCTATCCCTAGGGTAGCACGTTGCCTGTTTTAAATACATCTTTAACCTTATAAGAAAAGATGTTTTGGAAGTTCTCTGTGGCACAGCAGGTTAAGGATCTGGTGTTGCTGAAGTTGTAACTGAGGCTCGGGTTTGATCCCTGACCCAGGAAGTTCCACCTGCTTTGAGTGTGGCCAAAAAAAAAAACACAAAACAAAAGATGTTCCAATGAAAAGCAAATATATGTTTATGTGTCCCTTAATTGGTGAATGAAAATAAGTAAAGGATACTTCTACTGCATTCACCTGTATTCCAGTCTTTTCCAAGTCATGTTCAGGACCACTGGTTCTGGGAAATATTCACTGCGATCTGAGACCAAATGATCCTACCCATGCTCCCCACTTCTTGGGCATTGACAATAAATGTTAGCATTTTAATGAAACTGAAGAAGCTTTTGGATCAGGAAAACATTTTTTTTCTAAACACACCTCGAAGAAACTTAAGAAAAGTTTTCTTTTAACACAGTTTACATAGCTTTCAGCGACTTCAGACAATATAACCAGGAATGCTTTGGAAAGATGCTTCTGGGTTTTTGTTTGAACTCTAAGAGGAATATCTGCCACTTTAAATAAACTAGTATCTACTTTAAATGTCATTAGTATATCTTAATGAATTTAACTTAATCACCTAAAATATTCAAAACAAAACAATGACATTGTTTTAATATTTTAATATTTATTTTTAAGATCTGCACCTATGACCAGCACATCAGGCTGCTATCTGTGGCAGATGGTCGAAATTCTTTGCAGAATGGAATTAATACTAGTGAACAATCTTTATAATACTTTGAACATTTTAAGAAATTGAATCATGATAGACTGATGCTGACACTTTTTTTACATAATCTTGTTAGAAAGTACACTTTAAAATTCAGTTAAATCTGAGAGAAACGCACTGTTTGGATTAGATTTTGAAGGTTTTACTCTATTAATGAGCATCAGATAGTTCTTTTTTGCTTTGCTTTATTTTGCAAATCAATCTTTTTATAAAAAACAAATAAATCAGCAAAGTTTTTGTAAAAATTCCTGGGTAGGAGTTCCTGTTGTGGCTTAGTGGTAACAAACCCAACTAGTATCCATGAGGACACAGGTTCAATCCCTGGCCCTACTCGATGGGTTAAGGATCTGGCATTGCCGTGAGCTGTGGTGCAGGTTGCAGACACGGCACAGATCCCCTGTTGCTTATGGCTGTGGTGTAGGTCGGCAGCTGTAGCTCCAATTCGACCCCTAGCCTGAGAATTTCCATGTGCCATGGGTGGGGCCCTAAAAAGAAAAACATAAATAAATAAATAAATAAATATTCCTGGGTAAACTGTCTGTTATCAGATAGAAAAGAATAAAGCTGAATCACTGTACATTTCCCTAAATATAGTTCAATTTTTAGTTCATTCATAGTTTGTGAATCAGTTGATGGATAACAAGCCATTTATCATTTTAGATTATTCCATTGAATGAGTACAGCCTGCAAACATTAACTCCATGTCACTTATTCAGTATTATTCCATTGGCATTTTCTTTTCTTTTTTGGCAAAACAAATTTTTAATGTTATTCACACATCGTTACCCTAAAAAAATTTTTTTCTTTTTAGGGCCACACTTGTAGCATATGGAAGTTCCCAGACTAGGGGTTGAATCAAAACTGCAGCTGCCAGCCTACACCGTGGAAATGCAGGAGCTGAGCCACGTCTGAGACCCACACCACAGCTCACTCCAACACTGGATCCTTAACCCAATGAGTGAGGCCAGAGATTGAACCCACCTCCTCATGGATACTAGTTGGGCTCATAACCCGCTGAGCCACAATGAGAACTCCTAAGATATTGTAAATAACACACCTAACGACTACCACTAGGATTATCTTCCCAAAGTCCAAAGTTGTTTCTTTTCCTTATGAGATGCTAGGATGATCAATTTGATAGCTGTGATTTTTCAGGTCAGTATTTAGTTCTTGCTTTGTTAAATGGATATGCATGAGAGGGACTGACTCCCGTTTGATCTCTTTCTCTGTGGAAACATTGCCACCGAATAATTAAGTGTTCTTTAAAAAGTCAAGTGTTGGTATGATGATATGTTAATCTATGAGCAGGGCTTATGACAGGCCAAGCAGTCATTTATAGAATTGGCTTTTTAAACTGTAAGAATAGCGTTGGGTTTCAATATTCAAAAAAAATTTTTTTTCACTTTGTATAGGGAAAGATCTGTATGAAAGAGACGATCAAAATTTAATCTTCATCCCTCCTAAGTGGCAGTGTAAGGCATTGTGGGTTTCAGTTTTTGTTTTTTTGTTTTTTGGGGTTTTTTTGCACTTTAACAAGGAGAGAAACTAGGAAAAGAAGTTCAGAGAAATTTTGCTGTGTTTCTAAAGGTAATAAAATTCAGCCAATTGTCTTTCTTTAGGAAAATGCTATTAATGTATACTTTGAGTTGGTAGCACCTTTTATTTAGAGTTGTCCATGATCTTTGTAGCAAAAAAGAAACAATGTCTTTTTGACCTGGGGTGGAGTACATATTTTCACAAAATATATTGAGCATTAAATATTTATAAAAAGAATTGTGGACGAAAATACTCGAGTACACTTTTAAAAATTAGTTAAAATGTTGATGGCTGGCTCTTTTTCCTACATGTGTAATTCAACAGAGAATCCTTTATTCTCATAGCCATTATTGCTTTGTCTGTGATGAAATCTTTACTGCTTCTGTGCTGTGCTCAAGAAAAAACCAGCAAAAGAAGCAAGGGCCTGTTCCTTCACAGAACTGCCCAAAGCTCTCTGTTGAGCAATGGTGAGATGAATGTGTAATATTGATTCAGTAAAGAAAATCATGAGAACATTTTAATGTTACTTGCCTTATAGGTTAGAAAAGGTGTATATATCTTTTTTTGGTAAATAATGATTTTTTTACAAATGTTTTTTTCCTTCATAATTTTCCCAATCACCCATTTCACAAAATCCTGAATATGCAATTATTTACCGTGGCACATTACTGCAACTAGGGTTCCCATTTCTGGACAAAGTTTAATTATATGTGAGAACAAGATGAAATATCTAAGTTGTTATTTAAATGTGATTTTTTTTTCCTGGAAAATAAATGAAAAACATAAAAATGAACCGAGTTGTGAACCTCTTTTATTACCAGCCTCTTAAAATTCTACCACATTTCTGGAAAATTTTCATTACATATCTAAGGTGAGCACGGCGGGCAAAAAGTCTGGCACAGTGCAAGCACTTTAGAGTTGGATAAATCTCATCTCTATAATTTAACTATAGTCTTGAGCAAGTTACTCAATGATTCATCATTTCCTTAGCATAAAAAAAATGGAGTTCATATCCCTTAATCACAGGGCCAGCGAATAGATCAAATGAGATAATATTTATCAGTCACCTAGCAGTTCCTACCTAGTACCTAGTAATCAACAATCCTTTCCTGTTCTTTTTTTTTTTCTAAAAACAGGAGATAAGATAAGCCAGAAAAATGTTAATGTTCTCTCCCCAGCACTATCGTAACCCCTATGCTCTCCTGTTGTCCTGATGTATTGCTTTTGACAGCCAATTCTAACCGCACTGAGCATCCATCAGCGGACCTGAGCCAGGCTAGGTGCTTAGAGGCACCATCTTATTTTTACCTCCGGTGATTGTCCCCTATGTGAGGGTCCCTTCAGGGTTCCTTTCTGTTTGCTTTAAGTTGGGGGAGGGGCTGAGGTTAGAAAAGGGAGAGTTATTAAGGGGGGTAGGACTTTTTAGTTATGTCAAGTTCCCAACTCCAAAGAGCTGCCATTCCAAATCCTCTTAAATTTTAAGGACTAGGAAGAGTGGTTTCAAGGCAAGTGTCAAGGAAAGTCAAAGTTTTTAATGCACAAGAGATAAGCCTCTGAGACCACAGGGGCCCTGGGCATATTATTCAACATGTTAGAATCTCTATTCTCTAAATGGTAAAGGAAGAACAGCTCTTTCTTGAAAGTGGTGTTGGGACGACCAGATAAGACTAACACTGTTTGCCAGAATCTGGTAAATATGAGCTCTCAGTAGATTATCCCTCTTATCAGCTATCTGTGCCACCCAAGGGCGGGAAGGAGGGGCGGGACGGGATGGGATGGAAAAGCAGCAGCGTCAGGGAAAGGGGAAGGAAAAGGGTTGCTTGACTTTCTTTCTGTGCCTCGGGTTTCCTGTCCTCGGCACTGGCAGCATTTCGCACTCTTGCCCCCGACATCTGCAGCAACAGGAACTGATGAAGCCTCTCAGGGCTGCATCTTGAGTCTCAGATGTCCCCCTGGCTATAGGATGAATCCATTTCCCCTTCGGCTTCCGGCCATCCCAGGGCACAGCCGGGCTCAGGGCGGCCCCCTCTGGGCAGTGACAGATGAGGTCCTTAGGTGGCTCAGAGGACCATGCAACGATTTGGTGCGCCTAGGGCGGGCCATTGACTCTGTTTGAGAAGGTCTCCTTGGAGACGTGTCGCGGAGTCCAATGGGAGTGCACCGACGTCCCGAGCAGAGTGAAACCCGGGGAGGCGAGAGCGCCGCCCCGCGCCGGTCCCAGAAGAGGAAGAGCCCTTGTTCTGAGAGGTCCCCGGGCAGAGACGCGCCTGCAGCTCCAGCCCTGCCTTAGGTAAGTGCGCCCTCTCCGCAGCACGTCTGGCAGGAGCAGAGAAGTGAGAGAGAGAGAGAGACCAAGGCCAAAGACAAGTTTGAAGGTCGCTAGGGCTGAGGAAGAGGGTCCCATGTTGAGAAATGGCCTGCCTGCCTTGGTCACGACCTCCCTCTCTGGTGCCTTATTCCTCCTCACTCCAACAAATAAGAAAAAGGTAGCCTCAAGTTTGGGAACTGGAAGCAGGTCCCGGCCTTTGGTTCCCTGACCGTCCACGTGTCTGGACTTTAGGGCGATGCCCAGTGCAGAGCTGGCCGGCCGGTCGGGTCCTGAGCAGCGTGAGTTCTGAGTAGTCTCCCTGAAGTTAGTCTGGCGACACCAGAGCCACAGCCCCTCCGGCCCCCTATGTCCCATTTCTGGCCTGCGTGGAAACAGGTGAGCAGACCGAGGTCTGTCTGTGTCGCTTTAAGATCGGAACCTGAATGACCCACTGAAACAGGCTCAGTGCACAGACATCGCACACAAAGGTGCATACACAGACACACAAAGGCACACGCTCAGGTACACAGATAATCACTCATACACGCAGGTGCACACACAAAGAGATGCTCACAGGGGCACACACTTGCATTCCTGTACACAGATCCTAATACACACAGCCTCGTACACTCATGGGGACACAGTCAATGCTCATACACAGAAGCACATGCCCACAGAGAGACACGTGCTCACACAGAGAAGCTCACATTTGTGTACACACTCATACCCAGGTACACAATTACACACACACACACACACACACCCATCACTGCCTCTCTTCCTAACACACTGCTGTATTTGTGTGCCCCAGTACCCTTGGCTTCGGTCTGCCCTGACTCTGATCACACTGGCGTTTTAGGTGTGTACTTATCTGCCCTACCCACACACCTGCCAGCTCTTTAAAGCCAGGCAGTTCTCTTAGTGTCTAGCACATCTTCCTGTTAGGGCTCTCAGATTTACAGATTATGAAATCATTTAAGGGGATGTCTAAAGGCATTGTATATAGGCAGCTAGGGCAGTAGAGTTATAATCTGAGTTCTGCAAAGTCCAGTCCCATTACAGTCACAAGCATTTGTGAAAAGAGGTAGGTTTTCCAATAAATTCCTTCATTAAAGGTTAAGTTCTGTTTACTCTTTACAAAGTAAATCACTGTTGCTTGAAAAAAAATACCCTTTGCAGAAGCAGTTTATTTAAATTTTTAAAATAATTGCAACAACAACAAATATTAATTAGCAAACTTTCATAAAGATTAAATTTGGGAGAGTCAATAAAAATACTGCTTTCTGGAATAGGATAATAGCTACATATAGCTATCTTTTCTCAGTGACTTTAACCTCTTCTGCAGTCAAATATTTCGTTGTAGCTTACCATCTGCTTATGTGAATTAAGCATGCTGTTGCATAAGTAAAAGTTATCAGTGTTATCCTATTTCCAGTTATAGGGACCAGAATAATAACATATACTAAAAATCACTCTTAAGGAAACCCCACTTCCCTATTCAAAAAAAAACTTCTTTTTAAAGTATCTGTGTACCTTACTTAGAATGCGTCTCTGTGTTCTACTAAAATGTTTTCAGATCTTTTGTCCAGTATTTTTACTAAAGTGTTCCTCCTTAGGTTATGATGACGTCAGACATTGCTAAAGACAGAACGACTCATTTACTGAAGAAAAAGGGCAGTGTGTCTTCTCTAAGTAGTCATGAGTTCAGGCGGAAGGAACCTCACGGCCGCCCCAAAGAGTGAGTGACTAAATGTCTATTAACAGACTCAATTATTGAAGAAACAGCTTCATGATATTTATCAGGAGGGATAAAAAACACATTTACTTTGGGACATAAAAGGGGCGAAAAATGGACAAGCGCAGGGTTTAGGTCATCTTTGGGGGCCATATTTTTTTTTTTTTAAGAAAGAGGAAGGATGACAACTAAATCTATCATGGTGATTATGTAGAATGTATGGCAATATTGAATCACTGTGTTGTGCGTCAGGAAAAAGAATAAAAGAGAAAAAGAGCAAGCCAACTTAAATAATAACACCGACTGCAGCACCATTTTTTACTATTCCAGAGACTACCCCCAAAATTGTCTCCTCAAAAGAATGTCATATGCAGTGTAGACCAGCTACTTAGTACATTGTTTCCTGAATTCTTCTCTTCAATATCATATAAATACATGATTTTTGCATTTTTGTTATCAATAAATACACAAAAATGCATTTAGCATTGTTTTAAACAATTTTTGTGATGCATTTGCATAATCTTTGTCTTATCGTTTTAAATGGCTGCATAATATTTTGTTAGTTTATAATTCTGGGTTGGCTAACCATTCTTTAATTATCAAGCATTTTCAGTTTGTGTCCACTTTAATTTGTCCTGCTATAAGAAGTCTCTGGTTGTTTTCTTCCAGAGGTTTACAGTGGATCAAAGGGTAATAAGTACCTTTTTCGCTCTTGGTACGTATTGTATTTGCTCTCCTTAAAAAGATGAATGAATTTTTAATACTTTCATAGCATTTTTAAACTGCCATTTGGGAAGAAAACCAAACAAATGATCCAATGCAGAGGTCAATTAACTTATGTAATAGACTTTTCTTCTTAAGGGGTTTCTACGAGATTGAAACATACATGAATACCTGTGGTTAGGTATGTGTGTGTCCAGAAGAACTGGAACAGGTTTACATTAGAATTCTGAAACCAAATTGTTCTACTCCCAGAGTGTATTAATGCACTTATTCAAAATTCCATTTTTCAATGGATCTTTGCGGATTACAAATACAATCTCTCTCTTTTACACATGGGAAACATGAAGGAGTAGCAATCTCAGCATACATCAGAAGTAAAGTTGGAAGAATAATTAACCTCTATAAATTTTGCCTCTGATCCTAAGTCATTTTTGGCTGCTATTTCCAATACTTAAGTGTAAGAGGTTTTTTTTCATTATCTTAAAATAATTGTTAGCTTAAATTTAACTTTTTGAAAAAAAATTACAATAATAATCTGACATAAATCCTAGTCCTGTGATTTAAAAAATCACTGTTCTCATATCCAAAAACTAAACTAAGATTCCTACTTGCATAATTGTCATTTACTTCTTCCCTTTCAAAGCAAGTTAGGAAATCAGCTAGAATCAGAAGCAATTCGAAGAAGGAGATATCACCCTTATTTTACTTTTATTTTATTTTATTTTATTTCATTCTCTTTTTTAAGGCTGCACCCGAGGCATTTGGAAGTTCCCAGGCTAGGGGTCCAGTCGGAGCTGTTGCTGCCGGCCTACGCCAAAGCCACAGCAATGCCAGATCCTTAACCCACTGAGTGAGGCCAGGGATCGAACCCGCAACCCCATGGTTCCTAGTCGGATTCGTTTCCACTGCACCACAATGGGAATTCCAACCCTTATTTTATTGATGAAGAGTAAATACAAATTCAAAGGTAACAAGAACACAAAACTAGTTTTAACAACACATTAGGGAAGATTATGTTTTACTAACAAAGACGCTTAAATGATAATTATTTTGATATATTTCAAAGTTAGAAACTGGGGCTCTCAAACAAAATATTCAGAATAGGTCCTCTATTGGAACTTGTTACTTCAACAGCAAATGAACGGCTTCCAAGCAATCAGGCAACACAGAGGCCATTATGGAGGCTGCCCCCCCCCCGCCAACCCTAACCACTTACCTCTCATCGTCTTCATCACTCACCAAGAGCAGCAGGTATGTGTGATTCTCCTTCCCGAAATGGGTCTTCCATGAGGAGAAAAATTCTGAAAGCTGGGGAGCTATCAAATGCAACATTGTTTTGAATTTGCAGTGCGTTTTGGAAAAGCATATACCTTTCATTCAAAAGTTATTTCAAAGCGATTCTTGGAGTAACTTAATTTCAACAGGATGAAGCATGTTCTGAAGTATAGTGAGGACCTCATACATTATCTCCTTTCATTTCCTCAGCACTAATCCTACTACGGAGACGTCATTCTTACCCTTTCCCTATGAAATAACAGAGGCGTATCGGTCCCATAACAGTTTAAGGGCTGGGGGACAGTCCTCAATTATGAGGCTGGAAGAAGGATCCACAGCCTCTTGCCTTCTTCTCCAGTACCGTCTTCCCACTACGCTGCTTGCATCCTACTCTCTGGTCCCTCCCAGCCTCCGTATTTATAATCCCTCAGTGCTCTGCCTTGCTACCCGCCCTTGGCCCACGTGGCTTTCCCATGGTGTACCCTTGTCTGGAATGCTCTTCCTACATGCTGGCTTCCTTCTTTTCCTCCTTCAGGATTTAGCTCCATCTCCAACCTCTCCAGGAAGCTCTCTATATCTGTTTCCAAAACAAGTTATTTTGCCTGATGCACAGCAAGCTAAAACACGAAGACGCTGAGTTTTGCCACAAAGAGAGGGTTCATTCTCAAGGCAGCCAAGATGGGAGACCCAGTCTCCAATCCACCTCCTCTCAGGGAAGGGGCTTGAGTGTTTATGGGATAAAGAATAAAGAAGCAGGGTGGCCTGAGGCTTGAGGAACATGGGGAGGGGCGGGAGAGGGGATTGGGAAAAGGTACAGCAATCATTGTTCTGAACAGACCTAACTAGCCTACAGGCGTCTGCATGTTCCGAGGGTAGAGTTTGCAGCTCTCTGATGTCAAAAGGTCACCGATCTGACACTTCCGTCTGCCCAGTTGAAGGGGCTGTGGTCCTGTCTAGTCTTAACCAGCTTAGCTTGAACTAGATGCAGCCGACTCCAAGTTCCTAAACAATAACTCGGGCAAACCTCTTAGTTTAGGTTATGCACTGCTTGGAGGACGTGCAGGTCTCAGAACAACCCTGATGAGTGCCGTCAATGAAATGGATGTAAGCCCTGATGTCATAATTACCCAATTACAACCACCCCCCCCTCCCACTAGGTTGAATGCTCTCCCTTTCTGTTTCGGCTGCTTTCATGTTTTACATGGCCCTGTGTTTGGCCTTTTTCTTGCCTATCTCCCTCATTAGACTGTAGACTGATTTGCCTTTAGAGCAATAAATACACTGATAAGGAGGGCAAAGGAGAAGAGGAGGAGGTAGACCTACTTGGAGAACCATTTCTTGGATGTGGTATGAGATCAGCATAAGTTCAGTCCTCCAATCTTGTTTTCTACATCTGTGGTCTTCTGCATTAGTAACTAATGCTTACAGTTGATCCCTGAGCTTAACAGATACATGAAGTGCCTTCTGAATTGTGGGAAGAAGACTGAATTTATACTCAATATAATTATCATTAACCATTTTTAAGGTTAGATCTTTTATTTATTTATTTATTTATGTATTTATTTTTGGCTTTTTGCTATTTCTTGGGCCGCTCCCGCGGCATATGGAGGTTCCCAGGCTAGGGGTGGAATCGGAGCTGCAGCCACCAGCCTACGCCAGAGCCACAGCAACGCGGGATCCGAGCCGCGTCTGCAACCTACACCACAGCTCACAGCAACGCCGGATCGTTAACCCACTGAGCAAGGGCAGGGACCAAACCCGCAACCTCATGGTTCCTAGTCGGATTCGTTAACCACTGCGCCACGACGGGAACTCCAAGATCTTTTATTTAAATGATGCTTTCATGATGATGTAGTGTTTATGCTTTATGCTTTGAAAAGAAGAACCATTTTAAGCAGGTTCTTACGATCCCAACATCGTCCCTGTTAGCACGTTGGCATATTTCTTCCTCTGTCTACTTAGTTGTCATCAGGCTTCATCTGTAATTTTGAATTTTCTTTGTTTTTCCCTTAATTGATAGTAATAACGGAGATAAGCGAATATTTATTGAGTCCTCACGATGATTTCATTTAAGTTTCATAGAAGCGCTATATCAGGGGTTGGCAAACTGCAGTCCAAGGGCCCAGTCTAAGCTGCCACCCGTTTTTGTATAAAAGTTTTTACGTGGTTGGAAAAAAATCTATAGGAAAATATTTTTTGCCATGTGAAAATTATAAGAAACTCAAATTTTAGTATCCATAGATAAGACTTCATTGGAACACATCCATGCTTCTTCATGTATGTATTGTCTCTGGCTGCTGTCCCACTATAATGGCAGAGTTGAGTAGTTGCGATAGAAATACAGGTCCTGGAGTTCCCACTGTCGCTCAGGGGGTTAAGACCCAATTAGTATTCATGAGGATGTGGGTCTGATCCCTGGCCTTACTCAATGGGTTAAGGATCCAGCATTGCCTCAAGCTACAGCATAGGTCACTTGGATCCAGAGTTGCTGTGGCTTTGGCATAGGTCAGCAGCTGCAACTCTGACTTGACTCCTAGCCCAGAAACTTCCATATACCACAGGTGCAGCCCTAAAAAGAAAAAAAAGAAAGAAAGAAATGCAGGTCCTGCAAAGCCAAAAAAATCTGCAGTGTGGCATTCACAGAAATGTTTTCTGATCTTTGATCTGTAAGAGAGATGGTATTATCATCTTCATCCTACAAATGAAGAAACAGATGCTTAGAGAGGCTGAGGCTCCAAATTTACAGAATTAGCGAGTGGTAAAATGGGCTTTTGTTTACCGTCAAGAATTCTCATTCTCTGAGAATTGGTTATGTGTAACTTGCCCTGTTGAAACTCTTGTATTCATTCGCCAGAACCTTCTGCTTCCCATCCATGGGTAAGAGCAGGTGTTGACAATGATATCTTTCTTGTTGGAAGCAGCCTTTGGCAGTCTTCAAAGAGCATTTGAACAGATGTGCTGCTCTCATATCCTTACCATGGAAATAGAAGCCTGGGGTTAAGTTACTTTCCCAGAATAATGTGACATAATATCCAGGCTTCTTATCTCTGTGGCCAGTAGTTCAACTGGTAGGTCAGAGTCTCTCTTCTGTCTCAAACTAAAATTACAGTGATGTCTTAAACAAGAATTTTGATGGATCCCACCACCCTCTGTCTGAAGCCCCTGATGGCATCTAACATTCTAGTTAGGCCACATTGTATTTTTTCACTCTTTCATTTATTCAAGGTTTATGAGGCATCCACTCTGTGCCAGTTATTGTGCCACATGTTAGGTGTATAAAGATGATGAACTGCAGGGTCGTTCTCTGCAGAAGCTTCTTTTTCAAGTAAGCTGAAAGCTACCTGGTAATCTTTTTTCCGAAAAAAATGGAAAAATTGCATTCATTACATCATTTGAAATAACTGTTTATGGACCAATAAGTACATTCCAGGCACCATACTAGGTGGTGAACCACACAGAAATAATCTGGGGAGAGAAAGCATAGAATAAATGTGGTGAATTTATTCTATGCTTCCAACCTATACTGCTCATGTGCAGTTAAAAATGATGTTGCCTGGAGTTCCCATCGTGGCGCAGTGATTAACGAATCTGACTAGGAACCATGAGGTTGCGGGTTCGATCCCTGGCCTTTCTTAGTGGGTTAAGGATCCGGCGTTGCCGTGAGCTGTGGGTGTAGGTCAGACACGGCTCGGATCCTGCATTGCTGTGGCTCTGGCGTAGGCCGGTGGCTATGGCTCAGATTCAACTCCTAGCCTGGGAACCTCCATAGGCCACGGGAGGAAAAGGCAAAAAGACAAAAAAAAAAAAAAAATGATGTTGCCTGGCCTGTTTCCTCAGCTCACTAAGTTCTCTTGCCATCTAAATCAAAGGAAAGCCCCCACCAAGATCTGGATGAGACATGGCTTCCCCCCAAAAAAGAGAGAAGCTTGAGAAATCTGCCATGGCCATGTTCCCAAATTAAACCACAATAATGGCTAGTATTATGTTGTGCTTGATCAATACATCATGTACAATATTCATATGAATCTCATAAAAGCCCTGAGAGTTAAATAGAGAAGATATTTTTATCATCCCTGTTTATCTCACTTACTATCTTATTTATCTGAGGAACAGAGTTGAGTTGAATATCGTTTCATAGCACTCTGGCTTTCCCAGTATTGGTAGGAACCCTCGGGCTTGCCTGATTGTCCATCTTCTTTCCCATCCTCAGGTCCCACTCTCAGGTCCCAGGAGGCAGATACTCTGATGCACAAAATACTACATATACTACAAGAATGTTTAAATACTTTCTTATACATTTTTACATTTTCTATGTATTATGATGTTTTGACATCTTTTATTTTTTTTCCAAATGGTGATGCTTTGGACTGATGGCTTATTTTTTAATTTAATTTTATTGGAGAATGGCTGATTCACCATGTTGTATTGATTTCAGGTGTACAGCAAAGTGAATCAGTTATACATATAAACATATTATCTTGAAAAAACCTTTCTGGGAGTCCCCATTGTGGCTCAGAGAGTTAAGGACCCCACATTGTGTCTGTGAGGATGCAGGTTCGATCCCTGGCCTCGCTCAGTGGGTTAAGGATCTGGTATTACCTAGGTTGGGGCATTGGCATCTCAGCTGCAGCTCCGATTCAACCCCTAGCCCATGAACTTCCATAGGCTGCAGGTGAAAGAAAGAAAAAAAAAGCTTTCTAGCTGAGGAAAGACTGCCCCTCCCAGGTCTAGTCAATTATTAAGGACTTAAGGATAGTCAAGGCCCCACCAGGGAACATGCTTTTGATATGCAAACTAACCAACTGAGAACCAGCTCTTCTCTCTGGCCCCCCACGTAGTCCAGGAAGCTAGATCTCTCTGCCTTCATCATCCTGGTACCAAGTACCAGACAGCTAGGGGCCTCTCCTATTGCTTAGAGCTCTTTGAAGTTATCCAGACTGGTCAGATCTGTGCTATTTCCCCTGAGCTTCGCCTTTCCCTGAGAAACCCCACTAAAGGCTCTAGCCCTGGGTCTCCCTGGCTCTCGTCCTCTGCCTCTTGTCTCCTCTGGCATTTTCCACATGGTCCTGTGTGGCGTGTTGAATCTCTTGTCTCCTGGACCTGTGAGTAGAGTTAACTGTTTTTTCCTGAACCTCTCCTCTGATTCCCTTTGTGCCTCACCTGACTGACTCTCATAAAACATTATAAAACAAGTACTTAGAGATCTGAATTTCTATTGACATAAATGGTATGGTGCTATAAATCTCATTTTGTTTTCTCTATCTCTTTCAACACTTTTATTTTTCATATTTACTCATGTAACTATGGAGACCTAGCTCTTGGCTTCTTCCTGCTGCATTGCAGTCCTTCATAGACTTCCATCACATATGTTCTTATCCATTCCTCTCTGGATGAACTATGTAACAATAATAATCCATCCTTGTTTGTGCTCAGATGGGCCAAGAACTAGGGAGAGAAAGATGGACTTTGAATCCCTGCCAAGGTATGCAACACAGCATGGAACCCTTCGTTGGCATCTTTGTGAAAACTGCCCTGGAAGTGTAATTCCAGGTAAAGACATTCACGTTAAGAAAGATTTGAATTAATGGAGAAATAGTTCATAGATGAAGCACTTAACACCAAAAGATATCCCTATTTCTCAAATTAACCTATGAATTCAATATAATAATCAAAATCCATTTGTACTTTTTGAGAAACACAACAAACTATTTCTTTTTTTTTTTTTTTTTTTTTTTGTCTTTTCTAGGGCCGCACCCACAGCATATGGAGGTTCCTAGGCTAGGGGTCTAATCGGAGCTGTAGCCACCAGCCTATGCCAGAGCCACAGCAACGGGGCATCTGAGCTGTGTCTGCAACCTACACCACAGCTCACAGCAACACCAGGTCCTTAACCCACTGAGCAAGGCCAGGGATCAAACCCACAACCTCATGGTTCCTAGTTGGATTCGTTAACCACTGTGCCACGACGGGAACTCCCAAACTACTTCTAAATCTTATAAATAAGGAAAGAATTCTGAGTAACTAAGTTAGCTTTGAAGAGTGAGTATTGAGGAGGAAGTTACCCTCTCCGTATTAAGGTATACCACAAAGCAATGGTAAGGAAATGTGATCATAAATGCAGGAACATAAAAGAGGTGCAGGAATAGACAAAGAGACCAGTGAAACACATAGACACTTTAGAAGTAAACCCATAAGTATACAGAACATAATATATGAACACAGAGAAATGACGGATTTTTTTTTTTTTTTTTTTGATGGATGGTATTGGGAGAAAACTGGCTTACTATATGAAGGCAAATGAAGCTGGATTCTTACACCATTTTCATGGAAGACTGAAATGTGGAAAGCTATAGAGTTAATAGAGGAAAGTATAGAATATTTTTGTGTTCTGTGAGAGGGAAATATTTCATCCCAAAATGAAAAACTAAAACCATAAAAAAAAAACTTGATAAATACAACTACAATAAAACTTAGCATTTCTGTTCCACAAAGAAGACAATAAGCAGTTTACAGGCTAGTAGAAGATATACAGTTTTTAGCTCATGCACATTAACAATCTAAAAAAAAAATAACCGCGGAAAACAAGTTTTAAATAGTCAAAAGAGATAAATAGCAGTTTACAGAAGCAAAGCCCAAATGGTGAAGCAGAATGTGAAGAGATGCTTAAATTCACTTGGAATGAGAAAAATGCAAATTAAAACAAGATACCATATTGCACCCATCTGAATGGCAAAATATAAGAAGAGAGAATAGAAGCAAATGTTGGCAAAGTTAGTGGGAAGCAAAGTTTATACAGGCACTCAGCGAAGAAATTTAATAGTATTTAGGAAAATTAGGGGTATACATGCCTTATTATCCCCCTATATTGAGGAAACTGAGGCTTGGAAACCTGCCGGCATATTACAACTCCCAGGTGACACAGCAAGTGTGGTTCTCTGACCCTAATACTTGTACTTGTTATGGGCTAAATTATGCATCCCACACCCCCTGCCAAATTCATATGCTGAAGTCCTAATCCCCAGTATCGCAGAATGTGAAACAGGGTCTTTAAGAGAGGTGGTTAAGTTTTAAATGAGTTCATCAAGGTGGCCCCTAATCCAATATGACTGGTGTCCTTATAAGAAAAGGAAACTGGGACACAAACAGGGAAGAGACAGCCATCTGCAAGCCGAGGAGAGAGGCCAGGAAAAGATCCTTTTTTCACAGCTCTCAGAAGGAATCCGTTCCTCCAGAACTGTCAGGCAGTTCATTGCTGTTGTTTAAGCCCCTCGGTCCACGGTACTTGGCTCTGACAGCCCTGGCTAGCTAATGCAATTCAGTTGATCCTTCGACAACCGGAGTTTGAAATGCATGGGTTCACTTATAACAGGTGGGGGTTTTGTTTCAAAACCGTGGATGTGGAATCAAGGATAGAGAAGAAATTCAACCCAGATCCTGAGAGCTGACCAGAATTTATGCTGCATTTTCCACTGCAAAAGAGGGTCGGCACTCCTAACCCCCCAGGGGCAACTGTGTAGTTAAAGGAGTGAATGGAATAGCATCAACTTAGTGAGTGGAACAGGGCGACTCAGAAGACGGGCTGGGGTCAAGTTCCAGCTTGAGCACATCCAAGCTGCTGATCTTGCATAAGTTAGTAAGCCTTCTATGCTTCAGTTTCTTCTTCAAAATAAGGTTAAAATAGTAAATGTCACTTCCAGGTGCGATGGGAATTTATTACAGCCATACATGGAAGCACCTGGAATGGTTCTCAGCACACCTAAGTACAGAGCAAGGACTGATTGTTATTCTTACATAGAATTCTGATATCCAAGCAGACCTGAGTTTGAATCCCTGATCTTCTGTTAACTAGCTACTATGTAATATTCTTTGAGTCTTAACATATTATCTACAAAATAAGAATAATAATGACTTCATCACAGTGCCATGTCTTTTGTTCACTGAACACAATGTTTGTTGCCTGGGTTACAGGCATTGTGCCAGGTGCTAAAGATACAGTGGTGAACAAAATAGACTGTCCTAGAACTCCTGATATTGCTCCTGTCAAGGTCATAATGACTTTCCCATTGCTCATGCAGCAGTCAGTCCTCAGTTCTCCTCTTCTTTGACCTCTCTGCATCTGACACCCTCCACCACTCCTTCCTCCTGGAAAGACTGTCTGCCCTTGGGCTTCAGGACACACGGTCTCCTGTTTTCCTTCTTTATACCTGGCCAGTCCCTCTTTCCCAATCTTCTTCACTGGTCCCTCCTCTTCTTCCCAGTTTCCTAATGTAGGAGTGCGTCAGGGAGCCGTCCTTTGTCCCCTTCTTCTCTTGTCCTGTGCTTCTCTCCTCGGGAATCTTGTCCAGTCTAGTGATTGAGACGTGGAGTTATGCCCCCAAATTTACATCTGCAGCCCAACCATTGCTCCCAAAGCCCAGACTCAAAGGTCTAATGGCTTCTCCTCCCCTCACTTCAGTAGGCATCACAAACTCAACATGCTCACAACTTAACTCCATCTAACTACCTTCCTTCCCACTCATCAGGAGGTTCTGTCAATGTTTAAAATATACTCAGAATCCAGCTACTTAGGACGATCCCCTACTGGTACCTTCTCCACCTGGGTCACTGCCTTAGTCAGCCTGAGCTGCCATAGCAGAATACCACAGACTGAGGGGCTTTAACAATAGGAATTTATTTTCTCACAGCTCTGGAGGCTGGAATTCTGGAATCAGAGTGCCATATTGGTTAGGTTCTGGTGAGGGCCCGCTTCCTGATTTGCAGGCGGCCACCTTTTCACCATGTCTTCACATGATGGAGTCTCTTCCTCTTCACTTAACCTTAATCATCTCTTTAATTTTTTTTTTATTTTTTTATTTTTTATTTGTCTTTTGCCTTTTCTAGGGCCGCTCCCGCAGCATATGGAGGTTCCCAGGCTAGGGGTCTAATCTGAGCTGTAGCCACCAGTCTAAGCCAGAGCCACAGCAATGTGGGATCCGAGCTGTGTCTGCAACCTACACCACAGCTCACGGCAACGCTGGATCCTTAACGCACTGAGGGAGGCCAGGGATTGAACCCGAAACCTCATGGTTCCTAGTCGGATTCGTTAACCATTGCGCCACAGTGGGAACTCCCTAATCATCTCTTTAAAGGCCCTATCTCTAATACACACACAGGGGCAGGTGGGAAGGGAGGGTGTGAAGGCTTCAGCCCATGGATTTGGGAGAGATGTAGTTTCCTGTATAGCAGTTACTATCATCACTTGCGTGGATTACTATAAAAGCTTTCTAATTGGGCTTCCTATTTTTACACAGGCCGGCCTATAGTCTATTCTCAGCACAGCATTCGGAGTTATCGTCGTAACATATAAAGTAGAGCTTGCTATTCCTCTGCTCAAAACTCTATAAAGGCTCCTGCTCTATCAGAATAAAAGCCAAGGTTTTAAAATGGCCCACAAAGCCCTACATGGGCTTACTGCCTGACACCCTGGTACCTTCATCGTCTTCCACCCTTGGCTTGCTCCCTCTGGCCTCTATGCACTTCTTCAAAAATACCAGACAGGAGTTCCCGTCGTGGCACAGTGGTTAACAAATCTGACTAGGAACCATGAGGTTGCAGGTTCAATCCCTGGCCTCCCTCAGTGGGTTAAGGACCCAGCGTTGCCATGAGCTGTGGTGTAGGTTGCTGATGCAGCTCGGATCCCGCATTGCTGTGGCTCTGGCATAGGCTGGTGGCTACAGCTCAGATTAGACCCCTCGCCTGGGAACCTCCATATGCCGCAGAAGCAGCCCTAGAAAAGGCAAAAAGGCAAAAAGGCAAAAAAAAAAAAAAAAAAAAAAAAACACCAGACGGCCTCCTGCCTCAAAGCCTATGCTCCTGCTTCTCGCTTCTCTCTCCCCTCACCACACTCTTCCTTCATCCACATGGCTCATTTCCTTACCTCCTCCAACTCTTTGCTCAGGGAGATCTATCTTGATCATTCTATTTAAAATTGCAAACAGCCCCCCTCCACTTCCAAGCTCCCTTAACCAAGCCCTTCTTTTCCTTGTAGCACTTAGCCCCTTCTAACGTAATATATAATTTACTTGTTTAGTATTTTATTGTCTCCTTTCTGTCTCTTCTCACTATGTTCCTTGAAGGCAGAGATCTTGGTTTGGGGTTTTTTGTTTATTTTCATTTTTGTATCCCAAAGACCTAGAATAGTGCTTGGCACATAGCAATCACTCAATAAATATTTTTGATGGAACAGTAAATAATTATTGTTTTATACTAATTCCTGGACAAGCAAGTTCTTTTGCTCATATTTCAAATAGGTTAGATTCACAGGTCCATGTATGTGTTTAGTCCAGGGTGACTAAGGGCTTTCCTCTTGCAGACATAAGACTCATTTACAGCAAATAGAAAAATGTTGGTTCAGGTTTTGAAAACAAAGTATACTTTAACCTTTTTTATCTTTTTTTTATTTTTATGGTTGCACCTGCAGCATATGGAAGTTCTCGGGCTAGGGGTCAACTCGAGCTACGGGCTCGGGGTCAACTGCAGTCTGCATCACAGCCACAGCAACACTGGATCAAGCCACATCTGTGATCTATGCTGCAGCTTGCAGCAATGCCAGAACACCTGTTGGAATAGACCATAGTCCTTGAAGGTATCCATAGCATTGCAGAGGTAACCACGGCACCTGTACTCTCAGCCTCACCTCTCTGATGATGGCCAAGGGTAATGCAACTTGGAACTGTGCATTCATCCAGGAGCTGCAACAGAAGTTTCATCAACTGCCCTTGACCTTAACCTCACCTTCTCTTGGATGAAGAGATCTGTCAGTGAGCTTCAGGCACTAACTCTGACTTTCTATCCACGTACTCAAAATTGTTCTACTTTGTCAATTGCCTTTCCTGGATTATTCCAATCACTTCAGAGCTAGACTTTGCACACATGGCATGATTCATTCTTTGTCCCTCAGCCCCTTTGTCCTCAAAAAACAAGAACACGTATCATGTCTTTTTCTCTCAGTTTGTGAAAATACATCTTGAATTTTGTTTGCATTATAGCCTTCCTTTTACTAGTAAGATGGGACCAAGAATGCGAATAAAATAGCTGAAAACTACATAAAAATCCAGCAACCTTGCTATAAACTGTCACCACAAAATTAAATTACCTGAATAGACAGTCTGTACCTTCCACTGATGGGGAAAGAGTTAGTGTGCTTTTGCTCTTAAGCATAACATTCACAAAAATATCCGTAGAAGATTTGAGATGGAAAGTCCCCACAAGAGTTTTGATGCATATTTGACTTTATTTTCCACATCTTGTTTCTCCAGCACAGGGACTCTCATTTTTCTTTGTGTTACTAGCACTTCCCATCTTGCCTGTCACATTGTGGGTAATAAATATCTGTTGAAACAATGGAGAAAAAACAAAAACCAAAAAAAGAACAAATGTATAAATTTATACCTTGAAACCTTATATTGCTCTGTGTGCTCTGAAATATCTCCACTGGGAGGCAGCACATGACTTTAGCAACAAATTTAAAAAAAAAAGAAAAAAGAAAAAGGAGGGCATGTTTAATGAGACGGCTCAATATACGGTATCTCCGGGCATTTCACAGTCACACATCGAAGAAAGAGATGAACGTCTGACCTTTTAATCTACTAAATTAATGGCTCCATGGCTGGTTATCCATTCAAATATTATCTCTCACTGCAGCTTCAAAACATCTAAGTCATAATGGCAGTGAAAATATCTGGAGTGCATTCTTAATAAGAATTAGATGGTACCGTGGCTGGTGAGATTTAATTGAAATTATTATTTTTATCTCCAGCCATTATAACAATAAGACATTCCTTGTATTTATTCTATGAAATTCAAGAAATGGTTTAGCATGCAAATATGTAAGATGTTTTCAGGAAACTGAAATTTGTGAAAAAAATAAACATTCGAACTCCTGAGTTAATTTTTTTGGCTCTTTTTCGGTATAATCAGAACACAGGATGTTGGATTCGTGTGGGAATGTTAGCAGGGTCAATCCAGTACAATATAGGAGGGTTATTTCTGTTATTGTGAACTGATTTCATGCAGTTATTTCCACATCCAGGCTAATTCCATGTGTCCTAAGCGATAGTACATGTGATTCCAGGTGGTCACTGGAATTTACATTGGTCACAAATTGTTACTCCTCTCTCTAGAATAATATATTTGGTTCGTTCAGTGTTTTCACCAGCAGTTCACGCTGGGCTTTCAGTTTTCCTGCTTTTACTTTTAAACTCCCTTCCTTCCTAGAACTTTACAACTCTCTTGGACATATTTTGCCAATTGAGATCCTCTTCCTTCGTAAATGCCAACACACAGATGAAACACATAGACAGCAAAAACATTACTCACATTCAACAAAAAAGGCTACAGCATTCCATTCACAATGAGATCATGTATCTGGAAGGACTGTGATTATAAACTAAGGAAGGCCTGGTCTTAGAAAACTGAAACTCATTCACATGTAATGTTGTGAAATACACTCAATAAATTTATTGTGCTATGTCTACAGCCCCGATAATTAAAATTATAAATTTGCTCTTTGAAGCATCTTCAGTTTTTAATCTTCAAAAATTTCAAAGGGCTTGCATAAAGCTTTTATCCATATAAAATATGCCCAAGCTTTTCTTAGCCAATATTCTGAACTGACATTGATTACTGAAAGCACTTTTAATATTTTGTCTTCATTTTTCTTTTTTCAAGAAATAAATAACTTGTTTTTTTCTGTTTCGCTTATTCTTCTCTTTTCTCTCTCCCTTTCCCCAAGCCATCTCAATCTAATACAGAAGCTATTGGATATCAGTTTTGAAAAACACCATAAATAGAGTTTCTTAAAAAGTAAAAATTTCCTGTAATCTACCATGAAGTTATTATAGTCCTGGTGATACATGGTCAGTCTTCCAATGTACAGAAATCAATAGACGATCAAATACTTTTCTCTACATGATAAGAGAAGCCAGGTTTCTAACAATATATCTGAAATCTCACTCCCCAAAATTCCATCTCTTCCACAAAATTAACTTCAAGTTTTATGCTCTATGACTTGCAGCATCCCACTTCCAAACACTAGATCAGTTAAAATTTATATCAGTTATATCTAATGCTTCTTAGAATAATACTTTTAAAAAGAAAACAAAAACAGTGGCACAAACAAAATAGAAATATATTTTTTTCTTACATGTAAGACATCTGAAAGAAGCAGCTCAGGGGCCTGGTCTTCTAGCTTCCTGATCTGTAATCCATAAGGTCATCTCAGGACTCAAGATAGCTGCTGAGTTCTTGCCATCATATCCACATTCCAGTCATAAACTAGCCCCTGTTGGTTGAGTTATTTTGATTGAATTAATTCTCTCCGAACGTTCACCCCTGGACCTCCATTGGTAGCTCAGCAGGTTAAGGATCCAGGGTTGTCACTACAGCAGCTTGGGTCCCTGCTGTGATGCAGGTTCTATCCCTGGCCCAGGAACTTCCCTATGCTGTGGGCTCAGCCAAAAAAAAAAAAAAAAAAAGGAATTTTCACCCCTAACTTCCACTTACATCTCATTGGCTCACAAGCCACATGACCCCAAGAGCACCAAAGAGTCCAAGAATTTGTCTTTAGTTTGGAAAGACATATTCCCACGAACTTCGGGTTCTGCTAACAATGAAGAGAACACTGGAAAGCAAAAGACAGTCCCTGCCACGATGGCTGTGACAGTATTCTTTATAATGATGGAGCATTAAAGACAATCTAAATGGCCTGAAGAATATATGGTTAAATAAAATGCAGTATATTCATATATTAAATACTGTCTTGATATTGAAAATATGCATGTAGAATACTCTCTTTTGGCATAGAACATTATCTAGTATACATTTCTGAGTTAAAAAAAAAACCACCTATCATATGATCCAGTATGTAAGATCATATCTGAAGTTTTTTTAAATATTAAGAGTAGTTAGGTAGGCATTCCCCTGGTGGCTCAGCAAGTTACAAACCCGACTAGTATCCATAAGGATGTGGGTTCAATCCCTGACCTCGCTCAGTGGGTTAAGGATCTGGTGTTGCCATGAGCTGTGGTAAAGGTCACAGATGTAGCTCGGATCTGGCATTGCTGTGTCTGTGGCGTAGGCCAGCATCTGCAGCTCCGATTCAACCCCTAGCCTGAGAACCTCCATATGCTGAAAGTGCAGCCCTAAAAAAAAAAGCAAAAATCGCTGAGGTTGGTAAATTATTGTGTAATTTTTCTTTGTTCTTTATACTTTCCTGTGCATTTTGAACTTTGTACAATGAATATACACTGTTGACAGAATACTGTAGAAGTAAAAAGACACTGAATGAAATCGTCTTAAGTATTTCAAAAAAAGTCACTCTGAAAAACTTTCTATTTTTGCATGTCCATCTTCATCCAGGGGGTTTTAAGTTGCCCTTATGACACTTACTAACTTCATACTGATAATATTATAAAGTGCACTCTTTTAGTAACATGGCTATTGCAATAGTAAGGACTATTTGTAAAAATCCTTGTTTGCTTTTTTTGTCTCAGACTTCTAACTCCTACTAATTTGAGTTTTGTACCAACTGTCTTCCTTTCTTATATGAGTTTTTAATATGGCATTTAGTAGAAAAAATAGAGAGTTCCCACTGCAGCTCCGCAGGTTAGGAGCCCATCGTGGTCTCCATGAGGATGTGGGTTCAATCCCTGGCCTCGCTCAGCGGGTTGCAGATCCAGCATGGCCACAAGCTATGGCATAGGTCACAGATGTGGCTCTGATCCAGTGTGGCCATGGCTGAGGTGTAGGCCAGCAGGTGCAGCTCTGATTCGAACTCTAGCCTGGGAACTTCCATAGGCCGCACGTGCAGCTCTAAAAAAAAAAAAAATAAAGAAAGAAAAAGAAGGTTTTATTAACGCCTTCTTAGGTTTGTGTGAGTAAATTTTAGTTGTAGCAATTAATTATTTCAGGTAGTCATTGCCCCTACTTCCATTCTGTCAGATACGATCTTGTGTGAAACTTTGTCCCTAAAAGGTAAATAGAACATTTGAAATCTAAGTCTGCCTTTCCCATGTGTATGATGTTAATATCTTTGTCCAGTTCCCTTTATCACTGAAATGAGCGGAATAATGATTCTTTTATTTACTTCAAAGAGTATTATAAAGGTAAAATGAGATAATTGGTGGAAAATGTTTTGCAAAATGAAAAGTAGCATATACAATTTGGGTCAGGCTGGCTTATCTTAGAATCAAGGGGCTTACTGCAATATGGGGATTTCTAAGCAAACGCTATCATCTTTGGTGCTGCCCACAACACCTGCAGCCAATGTGGCTAAACAGATTGGTTGCTACTTCAAAGGGCAGCAGAAAATTGAGGGAAGCAGGTGTTACAAGAATGAAGACTAACTCTAATCCAGAAATCCATCATGGAAAAGCAGCCATAATTCCTTGCATCACTTTCCAGGGTTGGGTGGGTAAGCCTTAATTTATTGGGTAAATTGTATTAAAGGATTTTTAAAAATATAATATCCTTGATGTTCTTAAAATAGCAATTTTCAAGAAGCTCACTAATTCCCAACAGCTCAGAACTAAGTATTTAAAATTCCTTGCAGAGATAAAAAAAAATCCCAAAAGATTAAGAACAAAAATCTCATTCTCATCTAATTAAAGCAAAAACATGGCATGCTTATAAAAGTAGTCACTGAAAACACACACACGCGTACACAGGTGTGTGCATGCTCGCAAACACATACACACTATTATATTCTTTGAAATGACATCTGTCTTAACCTCCGTTTTCACAGGTGGAGAGAATTGGGGTAAAGATCTGAGACTGACATTAGTGAAAGTTGAATTTCCTCTGATTACATTGAATAAATAGTCCTGGAGGGGCTTTAGGGGTTACTCTTTGCTTGGGTCTCTTGTTCAGCACCTGGATAAGCTTCTATCACCTTGGTAACCAAGTCAAAACCCTTTTTTTAATGTTGAAAAGGGTGGTTGATGCTTACTGATTATGAGCATTTGGGTGACTTGCGGTTTCTCTCATGATGCCCATGAGTTTCTCATTTTTCTTTTTTCTAAGAAGGGATTTTGTGAGGTACACTTAATAGTAAACTCCCATGTATATAGAGAGCTTGTTTCCCAACATTTTAAGCTTCCTCATATAATCCCCAGCCCCTTTTGTGAGTTTTGTCCACTTGGAGGAGAGCCTTTGCATCTGTGGTAAAGAGGCAATTGACAATAGCTTTGGAAACATACATAGCGGTCCCTCAGTATCCATGAGGCGTTTGTTTCCGGAGCCAGTTTGGGTACCAAAATCCGTGGATGCTCAAGTCCCTTATGTAAAATGGCAAAGTATAGTTGGCCCTCAGTATCTGCGGGTTCTGCATCCACGGATTTAACCAACTGAAATCCGCGATTGGTCAAATCCTATACACACTCTGTTACCCCAGAGACAGAACAACCCATGAACACTTTAGTGATAATCAAATGCCCCAGGCACTGCACTGGGCTTCAACCACTATATGGAGGCCAGCTCCAAGTCACTTCTCTACTCCCATGTTATTTTCACCTCTAAAATGTTTTAGGCGTTAATTACATCACTTAAAGACTTTAAGTCTTTAATTTAGACTTAAATTACAATATAATTTTTGTATAAATAAAAATTACATATTTACATGAGACTTGTTTGAAATTTTCTTGGAGAAAACATAAAACTTTTGTAACACTTTTGCTGAAAGCAGAGTTGTGCTTTGTTATTGTTGTTATAATTTTGTCATTATAATTGTTATAATATTATTGAAATTGGTTTTCTCCTTGCTTTTAGCTCTGTGAGTACAGTCTCTTATATGGATGAACCTAGCCAGCGTGAAGATGCCTCTCGCCTCATAGTTCAGATGGAAAATACCTATCAGTTGGGTATGTTATTTTGTCACTCCCTCCTAATTAAAATGTCTAATCTCATGAATGATATTTACTTAAAATACTATATGATAACCTGGCATCTTCAATGCTAGCACAATATATCTTAATTAATTTGATACTGCTTTAATTTCTTCCTCTGCAAAATGAGACTGGTATCCATTGCCTACTTTTCTTTATCAGTATTTCCTAAATACCAAGCAATTCACTGGTTGGCACGGAGGTGTGGTGTATATTACTGAATCACTGGGTATTTCCAGGTTATCTTGAGTTAAATGAAAGAGATATGCATTAAAGATTTTTTCAAACAAAACCAATCAAGGTTGCTGGTAAGTGGAGAAAAAAGCCTTCAAGGCAAAGGCAAATGACTCCTGGTCCCCTGTTAACCAAGATGTTTATCCCTTCCCACAGAGGTTTTGGATCTCTGAAAACAAAAATACTTGCACCTGCTCCTATATTCCAGGTGGAGTCCACAGTGACTGTCATTCCCCATTCACGTTTCCTCACAGAATTACTTGTTCTCTCTAAATGTGTACTGCCCACTATTATCTGGATCCATACATAATTACCGCCAAAAAGAAATTCCACAGAGACTTACCAATGGCCAAAGGAAGACACCATGGGCCAGAGTGGTTTCATCTGTGGCCAGTTAACCTCAAGAAAATTATACACCATCAGCAGATCCCATTAGGCCTTCCAGCCAGTTTTCTACAGTAATCCCCAAGGCAACATGGATTATAAGGCTCCTTAATTAGTCTGTCTACCGGTATTTTCACAGTGCCTTTGTTAGACAACTAATATTCCTGCCATACCACATACATTTATTCTCCTTCTGGTAACCTTCCCAGGTTTCCTTTAGGGGAGCCCCACCACTGCCATCATTACCACTTTTGGTCCATAGCATCCTGCTAAAGCTGACACTGCCTTCAGAGATGTAGCAGTGACTGATCTGGGGATGGTACACAACCCTTTGATTGATCAGGCCCATCAAAGTCTTTGAGATTCAATTCGGAAAATGTTGTTTGGGCTGTTGAAGAAGCAGATCAGACCCTGAAACCTGAAAGAAAGTGAGGACCATGGCAGCTTTTGTCATCTTTTCCCCACAGGAAGCCTGACACCAAGCCCTAAATCCAGCTGCATATCCTTAGATTTCCACAAGATAAAGTAGTTGAAATAGGAAACCCAGTTTCTTCTTCATAAGGATATGTTTTCATAACACATTTCCAATCATCTAATCCGTTTTAGAAGTACTGAGTATTGAACCAAGTGAGAAAAGTAATTTTAGAAATACCTTAGGATAAATTATTTTCCATATTTTCTTTCAAAAAGTCATGTGCATTATTCTTTTTTTGATTAAAGCCTTTCATACTTGACAATTCATCTTTTAAGCACTCAAGTCGCAATTTTGTGAAGAATCAAAAACTTACTTCTGCTTGTTTCTGGGTTTATTTTGCATATGAAAGGTACTTTGTGAACCTCTGGAAAAGATTTTCTCATATCTATAAATACAATACTGACCAGAAGAGTGAAGAAAAAAAAAGTCAATCACCAGTATTACTGTGTTTATTTTTTCACATCTACTCAATAATATTTGCATCATCTAAACACATTTTAAATGTTAGCATGTTTGGAGTTCCCGTCGTAGCGCAGTGGTTAACAAATCCGACTAGGAACCATGAGGTTGCGGGTTCGGTCCCTGCCCTTGCTCAGTGGGTTAACGATCCGGCGTTGCCGTGAGCTGTGGTGTAGGTTGCAGACACGGCTCGGATCCCGCGTTGCTGTGGCTCTGGCGTAGGCTGGTGGCTACAGCTCCGATTTGACCCCTAGCCTGGGAACCTCCATATGCCGTGGGAGCGGCCCAAGAAATAGCAAAAAAAAAAAAGACAAAAAATTTAAAAAAAGTAAAAATAAAAATAAAATAAAAAATAAATGTTAGCATGTTTGCCCTCCCTTTCTCTTTTCCCTTTCTTTCTTTCTTTGCTTTTTAGAGCTAAACTCATGGCATATGAACATTCCCAGGATAGGGGTCGAGTTGGAGCTACAGCTGCCAGCCACAGCCACAGCTGCCAGCCACAGCAAAGCAGGATCTGAGCAGCATCTGAGACCTATACCACAGCTCACAAAAACACCAGATCACCAACCCACTGAGCAAGGCCAGGGATCAAACCCACATCCTCACGGACTCTAGTCAGATGTGTTTCCTCTGCGCCACATGGGGAACTCCTGTCCTCCCTTTAACTGACTGATTATAGCCACCAAAAACGAAATGAAACATGAGCATAATTAAGGAAAGAAAAAAGGGAACGGAAGACTTGAAATGTTTCTTATAACAAAAGCCATTTACATCTTCCTATTAAGTACAGAAACATGAGTACAGAGGAATATACAGGCTGAACGAGTCAATGTCTATGAATCTGAATACTCATTTTACCACTTTCTAAATAAATGATGTTTTTGCAAGGTATTCCACCTCCTTGAATCTCAGTTTCTTCATCTGTAAGTAGGGATAATAGTCCGCACATCATAAGGATGGGAGAATTAAGTGAAGTGTTTGATCTAAGTTGCTTCCCCATTCGGTATGTGATTGCTTCTCAAAATGACTGTTCCGGGACGTCACCTTAGCTCATGAGGAATAAAAGCCTTCTGTGGCATTCCCTGTAAGTTCCTGGTAAATATAGGATGCATTCTGCATAGGACTTTTTCTGGGGCAATGACAATAGAGCTACGTGATTCTTTAAGAACACTGCTTGTGAGTCGCACGCCAGACAAGGGCTGTTGGTGGCCATCTTTGCTGCCACATTAACACAGCCCACCTGACAATGAAGCCAACATAGTGAAAAGTAGAATCTAAAGACAGAGAGAGAGACATTGTTTGAGCTCAACCTCCATGAGATGATAAGGCTTTGTCATCAGGTGCTTTGTTGGGCAGAGCCTGCCAGTCTCTTAGGGATGACTTTGCTCCACCCTATCTATAGAGTCCTTTCCACCTGACCTCCCTACCTGCACCCTCACCCATCTTGCTGCCTTCTCAGCAGGACCAGTTCCTATCTCTTCACTCAGAGTGAGGCAGCAAAAATAACAGCAACAACACAAATAAGAAGAAATATCTCCTGAGTGGCTTTGTTTGTGTGGCAGGCACTGTTCTGCGCGTTTTAACTATTTCACCTCATTTAATCCCAACAAAAAGCAATATGTGGTCATTCTTATTAGTATCCTAATTTGGAAAGCTAAGATACAGATATATTAAATAACCAAATTTTTTGTCTGTTCTTTCTTAAATCTACTTATGTGGACAGGGCTTTTTTTTTTTTTTTTTTTTTTCCTATTTTTTCCCCATCCTGATCCTTCTTCAGGTCTTTGCTTTTTGATATCCAAAAGCATTCTTTCCTCCTAAAGAAAAAAAAAATTGCTCTAAAAAAAGAAAAGACTGTAGGCATTCACACGAGTCCACTCTGAAAGCTTTGGGAGCTTTGTTCCAAAGCCGAACACTGATGCTTTCTCTCTGCCTCTCAGAATCCCAGCCTGAGTGAGGCAATGGATTATTCTGGCTGTATAGGGCCGAGGTCACAAAGAAGTGAGAAAAAAAACATTGACTACTATGTTTTAAATTTTCTTCAGAGTAGAATCTAGTTAATTAGATTTCTTTAAAAAACGAAGCAAAGTACAGAAAGGACATTGGTGCAGCTGGACTGTGGGAGTTGCTGGACCCCAGGACTCAGGATTCTGTCTTTTTAGCACTAAACTGTGTATAGGTTTCCTCTGTCACTGAGACCTGGCTTCCTTCCCACCGTGAGCAACATGACCTCCAGCATTTCCTCAGGGTCACATGTCATAATTTTTGCCACCAGAAAGAGTTTGACTCCCTGCCCCCCACCTACACCCCAATTGCAGTTTAAAATATAAATTCCAACAAAGAACTCCAATTGGCCGGACTTGGAGTGAGTCTACCCAGAGCCAATCAAGCATGACCTGGACGTGCTCAGAGGAGGTGATGATAGATCTTAAAAAGCACATGGTTTGGGTGGAAAGAGGATCAGTTCCTTCCCTTTGGGAAATGCTGTTCCCAAATGACAGGGAGGTCGACCAGGTGGACAAATATCTGCACTAAAGGAATTTGCCATTTTGTGAAGGGAATGGTGCGTACAGGCACGGTAATATGAGGCCAGATGACATTCAAGGTGAATGATATATGTCAAGTTAAGATAAATGCAGCCTGAGTGCTCGGTGGGAAGGAATGAAAAAGAGAGGTACCAATCTAGAGGCTATAATCTATTTTAATTTAGTCTGAGCTGGTAGTATCATTTATCAATTTCTTCAATAGAGAGAAACCACCCTCAAAATTAGCCTCATTTCACTAGAGTAGGCAAGTGGAAATCTTCTAAAAAGTCCACAGGATGGGTACACAGTAGGTATCTAAAGCATTGCCTCCAGGGGCTGGTGCTTTATCCCTGAGCCAATGAAGCAGGAGCAATCAGGACCAATCCGTCAGAGTTTTATAACTGCTTGTCATTCCCCTGAAGGCCAGAGATTCCTGCTGACAACATGCTGGGGTTCATGATCATACTCACCAACTCAGAAGTTTCTGTTCTACACGTCCAGATTCATTCCCCATGCTGACTTTAATTGAACAATTTATACATAATTATTAAAATACAAATACTATTTATTGAGCCCCAGGAGAGTGACCTACCTTAACCCTAAGCATGGGCTGTCACCTTCCTGTTAAGTTCAGCCGTCAGGAAACCTCAGCAGGGAGTGAGAAGAGAGGAGTGTGAACTCCTACCTGTGGTTTCATCTCTGGCTGTTTGCATCCATCAACAGAAGGACACAAGTGCTCTCAAGGGAGCCCTCTCCACGTGGCTCTTTTGGGATCTGCTGAGGTTGGGGTAGAGATTAGAATGGGGGCAATGCTCTCACTTTCATTATCCAAGGGGGCTCTACACTTTCCTTCCTAACTTCCTACATCCTGCTCAGATTTTCCCAACGAGTCTCTTTATTAAGTTCTCCTAGAATTATCCTAACTTTAGTGTGCGAAATATTTCCTTAGACCCTGATACAGTCAACAAAAATAAGCCTTTAAAAAATACTGATGAATATTAAAATAGAATTGGGTATAATTCTTCACCCATATCAACTTAGCAAATAATGATGGAGCCTCTGTACACTAGGCCCTGGGCACGTGCTCATGTTGTGCAATGACAGAGGTGAGGAGGAGGTTAATATTCCTGGGGGGTACAGCTAAGATTCCTGGGATGCAGGATGAGATGCAGCCGAAGCTTTTCCTCTGAAAGTGGGTTAAACATGGTTAAGAATTTAGGCTCTCAAGTGAGATAAACCAGGGAGTACATCCGAGCCCTACCACTGTGTGATTCAAGGCAAGTTATCCAATGGATTTAAACCTCTGTTTTCCCATCTGTGAAGCGGGAATAATGGTAAGCTTTTCCCATCTGTGAAGTGGGAATAATGGTAAGATTTACTGGGAGATTCTACATACAAGGAAATAAATACAAAATACTTATCATGGTGGCTAACATGAGAACATACTCAATAAAAGCAGCTGTCATTTGTCCTGTGGTTATTATCTATAAAATGTTTAATTCTATTTAAATTCAGAAACCATACCATAAATAATTTATTATGCCTTTGGCATTACGTTCGATTCTCAGGAGGGTACAATCTGATCCAGCTTACCATTTGAGGGGAGGAAGGCAAGTATCAGGTGGATTAGGAGCCAGGACAGCAGGGGACACTCAGCACTTTGGGTGCACAGAGAAGCAAGGGCTGGTTTTTACCTGAGGAGAGGAGGAAGGCTACCTGAAGCAGAAGGCATCTGAACTGGCCTTGAACACGAGTGGATATTTCTCAGATGAGGAAGAGTTCCCACTGTGGCTCAGTGGGATGTGGGTTCACTCCCTGGCCTCGCTCAGTGGGTTAAGGATCCGGCGTTGCTGTGGCTGGAGCATAGGCCAGCAGCTGCCAGTCCGATTTGACCCCTAGCCTGGGAACTTCCGTATGCCACAGGTGCAGCCCTAAAAAGCAAAAAATAAAGAAAGAAATGAAAAGAAGAGCAGATGTACACAAGTATTCCTTAAAGGACAGGTGAAGCCCATGGTGCTGAAGCAGTCATCGCGGAAAAAGCAGCAATGGTCAAAGAAGAGGCTGTAGGTTGGGTAGGAGCTGAACTTTTGACTTTGCCAAGGAGCTCCTGGGGTCAGTTGTACTGTGGTAGATAGATTGGTGGGGGGAGATGTAAGATTGGTGGGTCCAGTTAGAAAGATATTGACACTTTGAAGTGAGTCAGTAGTAGTGGGAACTGGAAGGAAGATGCTTCCAATGTCAAGCCTCAGTGGCACTGAACACACCTGTTAGGTAGTCTGATAAATGCATGAGTCCCCTGTCCTCCTCCTCCATCAGAGAGCTTCACTGGAAACCAGATCAGGACAACTTTTTTTTTTTCCCTTAAATAGAAGCCACCCAGAAGAGTAAATGCCTTTCCATGTTTCAGTCCTCTTTGGATGTAAGTGACGGGGTGGGAAAGTGTGATTTGAAATTATTTCTTTGAAAGCGATTTCGTCTGTATTTTCAGGTCCTACCAAACATTTTCCTGTGGTTATCGTCGATCACATTCTGAAAGATGTGTTAACTAACTACCTACAAGAAGAACGATATGAACCAGAGTTCTGTAAACAGATGACCAAGACGATTTCTGAGGTATACCTGTGATTTCCCAAAGTGTTAACTATGACTAGAATATTTGCTAAAAGCACAACCCCCTACTTTTTGATGAAGACAGTTACTTTGCAGTAGCAGTAAAACTGCTGATTTTTTATTTTATGCAAATATTCATGAGGTCATATACCATATTGCGTGGGTGTAAAAAGCCTTTGTCTCAACCAATTCTTACGTGCATCGTTTGCATGTATTCTGTTCAGAAAATGTATAAAACTGCCCAATCTGTTTAAAATTTTTTATTGTAAAAGAAACCATATTTTAATGATCATTTTCTCTTCGAGGCACCTTCTTTGTATGTCGTCAAATACAAACGTGGTGCCCTTCAAATACACTAGTTCCATTTTTATCACCTAAAGTGCTGGCACGCCATCATCCTTGCTGCACTTTTTTAAATAACAAACTCTGTAATAAGCATTTATGAGTAGTCATATTACAGGAAACTTCAGATATGTGCTCTCTTAATTAGACGTGAGCAGGATGGTGTAACTCTAAGGCCAACATTTTTGAAGGGAGGTCATCTCAGCATAGGTCTTCAAATAAAGTGATAAAGCCATTGAATTCTGTTCTCAGGATTGTCATTTTCCCCTGTGCTTTAGAACATGTAGATTTCTTGCTGGTGCGATCCTTTGGTCCCTAAATGTCCTATCTGGTGAGGATGGTGCTTGCAGAAAATCATAGCTCCCATTTTACAGCAATTACTGAAAGTCTTCACGTCATGATTTTTTCTGAAATTAAATCCACAATATTTGTGATGAAAATTAAGACTCTGTAAGTTTCAACATGACGAAGTGAGGACCTTTTATTTTCTTTTAATTTCTAGGTTATTAAAGCCCAGGTCAAGGACTTGATGATTCCACGGTATAAGCTAATTGTGGTGGTTCATATTGGACAACTGAATAGCCAGAGCCTACTCATTGCAAGCAGATGCCTCTGGGATCCTAAAAATGATAATTTTTCATCATACCTTTTCAGAAATTCTTCTCTCTTTGCCCTTGCAAATGTCTATTCAGTTTACTTGGAGTGATGGATAACCAGACATCTAGTCCTTACTTTTTAAATCAAGAAATAGACTATATCTATGTACACGAGTTTCACTGCTCAAGTGTTTGAGAAAGAAACAACACTAATATTTCAAACAACTAAGAGCTTCGGGAATTTTTCATACTCTTGTCAGAATTGGTGAAGGGAAAGTGGCACGAGAAAGAATTTTGTTTATCCAAAGAAGGAACTAAGTCTTTGTTCTGCTGGATTGTTTTTCATAGACATAGATTCTTATTAAATATTACTTTGGGTACTAATTATTTTAATTACTCTTTAGATGGAGAGTTGGAATTCCATGCTTTTTGTTTGTTTGTTTTTGTTTTTATCTTTTTAGGGCCATACCTGTGGCACTTGGAGGTTCCCAGGCTAAGTGTTGAATCAGAGCTGCAGCTACTGGCCTAAGCCACGACCACAGCAATGCCAGATTTGAGCCACATCTGCGACCTACACCACAGCTCACGGCAACACCAGATCCTTTAACCCACTGAGCGAGGCCAGGGAGCGAACCTGTATCTTCTTGGATGCTAGTCAGATTCGTTTCTGCTGAGCCACAGTGGGAACTGCCCATGCATTGTTTTTTAATGAAGAGAAGTTTTTTTTAAAAATGTGGCTATAGACCCTAATAAATGATGGCAGAATATTCAATATGGGACACACAAATGATCAATGTTACTAGATCGCAATGCTGCATATAAAAGAAAACTGGTTTTCATTTTGTACTTAATAAATTGAGCAGCATTCATTAACTGCAATTACGGTTACATGTACCTGACAGTAGAAACTGCTGAGGTAGAATTAATGATTTCATAACAATTATCCTAGTCCCACAGGACGGCTGGCTAAAACTAGAAGCCCTTGTGGGTTGCCTGCACTTTACAAAATTGTGGGAGAACCAAATATTAGCTCTTCAATAATGGAAACAACAAAATGAACAAAGGCTTTTTAGGGCACTGAAGTAGATGGCGTGATATTAAATATACATGATGTTTAATAGTAAGTGTATCTGTAACACATGCAATCATGTATTGGCAAGAGACACTGCTTTTAAATATTACGCTGCCTGATGCACCTTTTAATAGCTTTTCCTAGGCTAACAAACTTTTACACAAAATATATAGCTGGCACCTTAACAAATAAAACATGTGTATATACTATTTTGTTCCTGCCAATTTAATACTAAAGGGACCCAGTGCGGTTTTGAATGGATGGCACTAAAATTTACAAGGGCTGCCATGGCGTATTATTCTATGGGTTAATGTAGCTTGTACCATGGGCCATTTATTTTTATGGCGCTTTCTGCCCTTTGTGTGCATGTAAAATCGTGCTGTGGCGTTGTTCTTGGATGGTAAGTGGACCGCCTAGAGGACGTTTGTTAAAGGTCAAAGACAAATTGTACACACATGGAGAAAATTAGCAACGCTCTAGTCCTAAGGAAAAAATGTTGTGTAATTCGTATCAGAAAGAATGTAACAAATGGGAAAACAATCGATGCTTTAGAGTTATGGATTGATGTCCCCTCTTTCCCACAAAACGACGTGTATTTTTTTAAATAAGCCTACTTTTTAAATCCCTTTTCTTCTCTTTGTTCTGACTTTTCATGTAGCATTTCAAAATGAATTAGTCAATTTTCATTATTTTTTTTTCTGTTAGCCTTAGTGGGAATAGGTCTGTGTAATAATTTATCACAATCAATATTTGTCAGTCTCCACAGCCTACTTTGAATCTGGATTAGATTATAAGTACAGTACCCAAATGAATTTCATATATGCATTACACATTGGTGTACCTCTCCCCTCTTGGAACAATAGCAGGAGGAATCATATAGCAATTTTGTATGAATAAATCAGGATAAAGAAAGTGTTTTAGTATGCAGAAAGCCCATTATAAAAATGGCCTTACTTTTTAGAGTTTTAAAAATCTCAACCATGAGGTAATGTCTTGCCATCTGTCCTAGGCTGTGTTAGCATTCAAAACCTTAAAACATGATGGCAGTTGAAAAGCAAAAAAAGGATGCAATTTGCTAACATATTGCTCTGTACCGTAATTCAGACAGTTGATGATGAATTCTGGCAATTACATAACAGCATAAGGATATACAGTAAAAACTCACTAATTGTAACTAACTTGGAAGAATGCTCATTATCAAAAAATGCTTTGTGATGGGAAGATTTGATAGATGTGTTAGCTAACACCTACTGGCAATAAATAAATGTATCAAATTAACATGGTGTATACCTTAACCTCATACAATGTTATGTCAATTATATCTCAATTTAAAAATAAATGTTTTGGAGTTCCCATTGTGGCTCAGCGGTAAGAAATGCGGCTAGTGTCCATGAGGATGCAGGTTCAATCCCTGGCCTCGCTCAGTGGAGTAAGGATCCAGCATTGCCATGAGCTGTGGTGTGGGTCACAGACATGGCTCGGATCTGGCGTTGCTGTGGCTGTGGTGTAGGCTGGCAGATACAGCTCCAATTCAACCCCTAGCCTGGGACCCCCCATATGCCAAGGGTGCAGCTCTAAAAAGACAAAAACAAAATTTTTTAATTTTAAAAAATTAAAAAAATAAATGCTCCTAAAGTGCCCTCCTTCCTTTCAGACCTGCCATGCCATCCCTACCTCGGAGCCCTCACTCACGCTTACCCCCACTTCAGAGCCCCCTCCTTCCCCTCATAGCAGCCCCCTTCTTTTTTCAACATTAGACTCAGGTATAAATCATTTCTTTCCTCCCAATCTCTCTCTTTTTTTAATCACTCTCATAGCTGAGCCTCTGATTCATCTCTGATTTCTGAGTACAGTTTTGTTCCTCTTACCAGATCAAAAACATCTTGAGTATGTGGACCACACACCCTGACAACACCTAACAATAAATTGTAATACATCTTAACTTTTTTTTTTTTTTCTGTCTTTCCAGGGCTGCACCCGTGGCATATGGAGGTGCTCAGGCTAGGGGTCAAATCCTAGCTGCAGTTGCCAGCCTACACCACAGCCGTAGCAGTTCAGGATCCAAGCTATGTGTGCAACCAACACCACAGTTCACGGCAACGCCAGATCCTTAACCCACTGAGCAAGGCCAGGGATCGAACCCTCACCCTCATGGTTCCTAGTCAGATTCACTAACCACTGAGCCACAACAGTTCAACTCCAGTTGAACGTTTTAAGCTCTGATATTTTAAGCTCTGATGTTTGCAGTTTCAGGTCTGAGTCCTGCCATCAAAGTCACTAGTTAAGTGACCTTAAATAAATAAATTATTGAGGATGCAGGTTCAATCTCTGGCCTCACTCAGTGGGTTAAGGATCTGGCATTGCCATGAGCTGTGGTGTAGGTCGCAGATGTGGCTCAAATCCCACGTGGCTGTGGCTGTGGCTGTGGCACAGGCCAGCAGCTGTAGCTCTGATTTGACCCCTAGCCTGGGAACTTTCATGTGCTGTGGGTGGGGCTCTAAAAAGAAAAAAAAAATCCATATGATCCATTTTTGTTGTCAGACATCACAAGAAATATAAAAGTTCAGTCAAAAATACATTGGCATCTTAAATGCAAGTGTCCACACTGTTCTCTGTTGTCATCATCAATAAAACGACTTGAAACACATAATAAGAGACCCTAACAACAGGGTCCAACAGAGTTTGTGTCAGGAAATTAAGCTACTTCAGCTCATTTATGTTTAAAAGAAACTCTTGGGAACTGCTCAGTATATGGGTTGGTGTGCAAAACAAGAGTAGAGCAATTAGAATTTTTTTGACTTTTTAAAATTATAGTTGATTTATAATGTTGTGCCAATTTCTGCTCTACAGCAAAGTGACTCAGGCATACATACATATATGTTCCTTTTTGTTTATATTCTTTTCCATCATAGTCTATCCCAGGAGATTGGATATAGTTCCCTGTGCTATACCGTGGGACCTCATTGCTTATCCATTCTAAATGTAATAGTTTGCATCCACTAACCCCCAGCTTCCAGTCCTTCCCATTCATTTTCCTCTCTCTCTTGGCAACCACAGTCCATGAGTCTGTGAGTCTGTTTCTGTTCTGTAGATGGGTTCATTTGTGCCATATTTAGATTCCACATATAAGTGATATCATATGGTATTTGTCTTTCTTTTTCTGACTTACTTCCCTTAATATGATCATCTCTAGTTGTATCCATGTTGCTGCAATTGGCATTATTTCATTCTTTTTTATGGCTGAGTACAAATCAGAATTTTTAAATCTAGCCATTTGAGGGAATGAACTCTTTCTTCATTGGGATCATGACTTGACCTGTCTTTCTAGAGATTATCCAAAAATGCATTAAGAAAACTCAACATTAAATAGTTATTCATAATTTACTACACTTTTTTGTTCCTGAAGTTCTTTTTTTTATATATATATAATTTTTTTTTATTTTCCCACTGTACAGCAAGGGGGTCAGGTTATCCTTACATGTATACATTACAATTACATTTTTTCCCCCACCCTTTCTTCTGTTGCAACATGAGTATCTAGACAAAGTTCTCAATGCTATTCAGCTGAAATTCTTAAAGTGGTCTGCGCCACTGTCTCTGACTTTCCTCGCTGCTCTCAATTTCAGCTCCTGCAGTCAGGATCTCAGTCCCACCAGAAGTGGTCCTTGGGACAAAATCTGCTAAACATTACTCCAGCTGCATTCCACCTCGGCTCGCTTTTGAATTCATTTCTTTTGAGCAGCGATGTGATACAGGTTTTGATTTGTTGTATTTTGTTTTTAATCACAGATTTGACAGACAAACATCTCATTTTAGCTTCCGTATCTTACTAAGCATTGTGACATTGGGTAAAAGTGGCTAGTGTGTGGAGCCTTGGTTTTCTCAAAGGGAAAAATGATGATTATAATGAGCACTACTTGTCACGATCAGTGATCGGCCATCACTACTTCTGTTCTTGCTCTGAAAGCTGAAAGGGGAAAGTAAGTATACATAAAACATGTCTGGGAGTTCCCATTGTGGCTCAGTGGTAAGGAACACAAGTAGGACCCATGAGGATGAGGGTTCGATCCCTGGCCTCGCTCAGTGGGTTAAGGATCCAGTGTTGCCACAAGCTGCAGTGTAGGTCACAGACACAGCTTAGATCCGGCGTTTCTGTGGCTATGGCATAGGCTGGCAGCTGCAGCTCCAATTCAACCCCTAGCCTGGGAACTTCCATATGCCACAGGTGTGGCCCTAAAAAGAAAAAAAAAAAAAAAAAATCTGACCCATCACAGAAAGCTCACTCACCACCTCTAACTTCTTTTATGCAGAATCTCTTCCTAAAGAATCAAGTGTACGTTTTAGCAGTTTCTGCTCTTTACCATAATATAATACCCTAGATTACTTAGGTTTCTTTTTCCTTTTCAAGGTTTTAATCATCTGTTTCTGCCTTCTTTGAGTTAGAAATGTTGAATCATTTCTCCTCAAGTCCACGTTTATTATAAATTATTTTATTATATTCATCTCCCAGTGTAGCCTCTATTTGCTGACCTCTGCCTATTTTTTATACTTCTGATCAGACATCTTGTTTTCCACTTCAGGACTTTCTTAGCCCATTTTAATGATTTTTACTTACTGCTACTTTCCTACTTGTTTCCTGTCTTAGTCTCCGTTAAATTTACATGTTCTCTTCTCTTCTTCACAGACATGAACATATATGACTAGAAGGTTCATCGGGGATTCATTGAGGATTTAGTCACATCCTAAGAGTCTGACTCAAGTTTCCTGTAATCTCTTCTCAGTTTCCTTCCTTGCTAATTTAATGATGGTACACAATTTTTTTAAATTTTGTTTTAGGAAGTCCCCTGGTTGCTCAACAGATTAAGGATCCTGAGTTGTCACTACTGTGAGAATGTCGCTGCACAGTAATATTTCTAAATTTCTAAAGTGAGAAAGGAGAATTGCCCATGCAAACAACCACGACAACGAAAATTAAAATAAATACTAGATTATATAGAATATAAACAGGTATGTCAAGTGTGACATATTAAACATGAATTGGGTTAATTTAATAAATAAATGCCAGCTATATATGTGACTTTAAGCATACATACTGAAAACCAAAAGATAAGAAAAGTGGGAGTTAAAGTTCAATTAAGTTTGAAATTTTGGCCAAAGATATACCAGAGAAATACAGGCAAATAGGCAGAGTCAATGCTAATATTACCCTAAGTAAATTTCAAAGCCAAAAGCATTAAATAAAACAAGAATAATATCTGCTATGGACCTAATTGTGTCCCCTCCCAAATTCATACATTGAAATTCTAATCCCCAGTGTGACTATGTTTGGAGAATAACTCTTCATATATATTCATATATAATAAGGTTAAACAATCTTCAAATTTGGATATCAAATAACAGCAAGTAAAGCAATATTGGTATAAGGAAAAGGAGATTTCAAAATGTTCAAAAGTATTTAAAAAAACAAAGAAAAATACTATTTAATAGTAGATATAAAACTTGAAGGAGGTATAACAACAGTGAATCATCATACATCCAATAATTGCAGCCATACACAGAAGGTAAAAAGTCCTAAAAATAGAAGAACTTGATAAATCACAATTAAATTAGGAGGCTTTAATGTTTATTTTACAAAATCAAAAAAAAGGCAAAAAAAGAAGCAAGATGTGGAGAATTTTAATATTTTAAAAAGCTTGATTTAGCAGTTACATGTAGAGAGAATAGTATGGAACATACTCTAAAACAAAGAATACATATTTTCAGAGTTTCCATCATGGCTCAGTGGTTAACGAATCCAACTAGGAACCATGAGGTTGTGGATTCGATCCCTGGCCTCGCTCAGTGGGTTAAGGATCCAGCGTTGCCGTGAGCTGTGGTGTAGGTTGCAGGTGCGGCTCGGATCCCACCTTGCTGTGGTTCTGGTGTCAGCCAGTGGCTACAGCTCTGAATAGACCCTTAGCCTGAGAACCTCCATATGCCACAGGAGCGGCCCTAAAAATGGCAAAAAGACAAAAAAAATATACATATTTACATCTAATGTTTTAGGTCAGTGGGGTTTTTGTTTGTTTGCTTTTTTGTTTATTTGTTGGCTGCCCCTACAGCATATGGAAATTCCCAGGCCAGGGATCAAACCTGTGCAATCTCTCTCTCTGAAAATGTATTTTCACTTTACTAAATTTATTAAATGCCAACCGTTTCAGTACTTTGCTAGGGCAGGGCAGGGACCGAGGAAACTGCAAATTCTATCAGACAAATAAGGGAGATTTATATATGTAGGAATGAAAACAATTGAAATAAAGTTCTAAAAACTAGTAAAAAAATGTTTTCTTTCAAAAGATAAGCAAAACAGGGAGTTCCTGTTGTTGCTCAGTGGTAATAAACCCGACCAGAATCCATGAAGACACGGGTTTGATCCTTGGCCTTTTACAGTGGGTTGAGTATCCAGCATTGCCAGGGTTGTGGTGTAAGTCACAGACAAGGCCCAGATCCTGTTGCTGTGGCTGTGGCGTAGGCCAGCAGCTGCAACTCCAATTCAAACCCTAGCCTCGGAACTTCCATATACCGCACATGCAGGCCTTAAACGAAAAAGAGAGACTAGCAAAATAAAAACACCCTTCTCCCCAACCCCCAACCATCAGCAAGCTTAAGGAGAAAACAAAACATAAATATGTAATATTTTTTAAAATATATGATTATTTCATTCATTCAACCAAAATATACTTGTTGATTAGAAACTATGGTTAGAAAGAAAGAGAAAATAGTGGTGAATAATGATTCTTGCACTAGATAGATTATATACACTGAAATTATTGAATAAATACTAATAATATGATTGGAATTTATAAGTGTTCAATATAAGTTTTTGAAACCAAGGTTACACACTATAAAGGAAAGCCTATATGGCTGCTGTCATGCAAATTTGAAAATTTAGAAGAAATTCTGAGTAACAAATGACTATCTACATTAACCCTCCAGATGGCAGAAATATCTGAGAAGTCCAACTGCTACAAAGGAGACTGGAAAAGTAAAGATTTATCGTGTAAAAAGTCGTGCCCGAGGAGTTCCCGTCGTGGCGCAGTGGTTAACGGATCCGACTAGGAACCATGAGGTTGCGGGTTCGGTCCCTGCCCTTGCTCAGTGGGTTAATGATCCGGCGTTGCCGTGAGCTGTGGTGTAGGTTGCAGACGCGGCTCGGATCCCGCGTTGCTGTGGCTCTGGCGTAGGCTGGCAGCCACAGCTCCGATTAGACCCCTAGCCTGGGAACGTCCATATGCCATGGGAGCGGCCCAAGAAATAGCAAAAAGACAAAAAAAAAAAAAAAAAAAAAGTCGTGCCCGAGATTTCCCGTCATGGCTCAGTGGTTAACAAATCCGACTAGGAACCATGAGGATGCAGGTTCAATCCCTGGCCTTGCTCAGTGGGATAAGGATCTGGCATTGACGGGAGCTGTGGTGTAGGTTGCAGTCGCAGTTCGGATCCCGTGTTGCTGTGACTGTGGTGTAGGCCAGTGGCTACAGCTCCGATTAGACCCCTAGCCTGAGAACCTCCATATGCCATGGGAGCGGCCCTAGAAATGGCAAAAAGTCACACAAAAAAAGAAGATAAAAGGATATTATGGAGAGTTTATGTCAATCAATTCAACAACATAGATAAAATGGACAAATTCCTTGAAAATCACAATTGCTAAAATGGTTGAGGAGAAAATATAAAAATGTTACTGTTCTTATACCTGGAAAATAAGTTTAATCTGAAATTTAAAATCTTTTTACCAAGAAAACATCAAGCCTTGATGACTTCACTAGTGAAACCTCCAAACATTTAAAGAAGAAATAATATCAATCTTAAACGTTCAGAGATTGAAAAGGAAGGCAGGCAGGAAGGAAAGAAGGGAGGAGAAAGGAAGGGAGGAAGGAAAGAAGGGAGAGGGGAGGGGAGGGAGGGAGAAGGGAGGCAAGGAAGGAACTTCCCAGCTCACTTTATGGGGCCAATGTAACCCTGATCATCAAAACCCCTTGAGATATTACAGAAACAGGAAATTATAGGCAAAATACAAGTTTTAATGAAAATATATGTAAAAACACTAAGCAAAATGTTAGCAGCTAAAATCCAGTGATACGTAAAAAACAATAATATATTACTAATAACACTTTGCTCCAGGAACTCATAACGTATGCAAGCAGGCAAATATTCACTGAAAAGTTATGCACTTGATTGTTTATATCTTAAACTTCGGCAAACTTTATTTTATTTATTTATTTATTTGTGGCACATAGAGGCTCCCAGTCTAGGGATTGAATCTGAGCTGTAGCTACCGGCCTACACCACAGCCACAGCAATTCGAGATCCGAACCACGTCTGTGATCTACACCACAGCTCACGGCATCACAGAATCCTTAACCCACTGAGCAAGGCCAGGGATTGAAGCCACATCCTCAGCACACTAATTAAGGTTTGTTACTGCTGAGCCACAATGGGAACACCAGCAAACTTTTTTAAAGTCACCAGGCAGGAGTTCCCGTCGTGGCACAGTGGTTAACAAATCCGACTAGGAACCATGAGGTTGCGGGTTCGGTCCCTGCCCTTGCTCAGTGGGTTAAGGATCCGGCGTTGCCCTGAGCTGTGGTGTAGGTTGCAGACGCGGCTCAGATCCCGCGTTGCTGTGGCTCCAGTGAAGGCCGGTTGCTACAGCTCCAATTGGACCCCTAGCCTGGGAATTTCCATATGCATTTCTTGGAAAGGCCCAAGAAATGGCAAAAAGACAATAAATAAATAAATAAATAAGTCATCAGGCAGAAGATACCATTATTGCTTTCTTCTTCCAAATTTCTAAAGAAGAGATCTTTAGATCTTCCTTTTAAGAAGCCGTAGTAATTTTCAGTAACAAACCTAGAGATCAATTTTACTTAGGAATACGAATTTTCAAATTCTAAATAAAATCTTAACAAATTTAATCCTTCTAAGTATTGAAAAACTATTACACTATGATCAAATAGATTTATTCTGAAAAAGAGAAATGTCAACATAAGGAGGGCTATCAATGTAATTTTTCACCTTAACCGAAGAGAAAAAATATATGATGAAGTTAAATAGTTATCGGATAAAATTTAGAGTCCATTTATAACAAAATAAGTTCTTAAGCCATATGTCATAAAACTCTTTGGATGATCGACCATGTTATTCATGCACATAGACGCACGTAATAAAGACAATTATGTATTATTTATGTATTATTTATTTATTTATTTATATTTTGAATAACAAACATCATATGACTGAAACCATAATGCTGAAAGCATTTCCTTAATATTAGGAACATGAACGGGATGCTCCCCCATCATGATCCTCAAGAATTCTTGAGTCGTCGCCTTCCCAGTGAGGGCTTCCCCAGCTATTCTGTCGAAAATTCAATCCCTGCCCTCACACCAAGCTCTCCTGTCCCCCTTTTCTTTTCTTTTTCTTTCTTTCTTCTTTTTTTTTTTTTTTTTTTTTTTTTGTCTTTTCGTCCTTTCAGGGCCACACCCGCAGCATATAGAGGTTCCCAGGCGAGGGGTCTAATCGGAGCGGTTGCTGCTGGTCTACACCAGAGCCAGCAACACCAGATCAGAGCCAGATCTTCGACTTACACCACAGCTCAGGGCAACGCCGGATCCTTAACCCACTGAGCGGGGCCAGGGATCGAACCCAAAACCTCATGGTTCTTAGTCGGATTCATTTCCACTGTGCCGTGACGGGAACGCCCTGTTCCCTTTTCATACTTTCCTTTTTCTTCAGTCATTATCTAATATTTCTCTTGCTTATGTCTGCCTTCCAGAAGAATATACATTTTATTTTATTCACACTCGCAACAGTGCCTGCACATTATGCTCTCAATAAATAATTTCTGCTTGCTTGGGAGTATGGCTCAGAGGTAGAGCATTTGACTGTAAATAATTTCTGCTTAATGAGTCATGTAACAAGGCAAGCATATGAAGCAATCAGCTTAAATACTAAAAGAGACAAAATTATCTTTTTATTGGAAGATAATACTGTATACCTAGAAAACCCAACATAGACTAGTAAAAATAGCCATTAAACTTAATAAAATGGTCGGACAAGGAGACTGGAAATAAGAAGAATATACAAAAATCAATATTTTTTTTTTTGTATTGCAACGTGAATTTAGAAATGAACATGGGGAGTTCCCACTGTGGCTCAGCAGGTTAATAATATGACTAATATCTAAGAGGATGCAGCTTTGCTCCCTGGCCTCACCCACTGGGTTAAGGATCTGGCATTGCCATGAGCTCAGTGTGGGTCGCAGACGTGGCTCAGATCTGGCATTGCTGTGGCTGTGGCAAAGGCCAGCAGCTACAGCTCCAATTCGACCTCTAGCCTGGGAACTCCCATATGCCGCAGGTGTGGCCCTAAAAATAAATGAACATGGGGGAAATGTCTCAGTCACAGGAGCAAATAAAAAAGGTAAATAAAAAGGTAACATAAACTTAAAAGAGACTATAAAAAGACTTAAGACCTACATAATTAAAATTATGTAAAGTTATTAAAAGAAATAAAATATTACTATAGTAATATATTTTAGATAGGAATTCTTAATATCAAAATGGAATTGTTTCCATTAGTATTAGTATTAAGGTAAAGCATTTAAAATTATATTTTAAATATAATATTTTAAATAAAATATTACTATAGTAATATATTTTAGATAGGAATTCTAAAATATTACTATAGTAATATATTTTAGATAGGAATATATTTATATTTTAAATAAAATATTACTATAGTAATATATTTTAGATAGGAATTCTTAATATCAAAATGGAATTGTTTCCATTAGTATTAGTATAAAGGTAAAGCATTTAAAATTATAGTTCCAATGAAATTTTTTTGAAACTGGGTTATAAAAGTCCATATGGTAGTAGGTATGTCTCATAATATCCATGAAAATATTTTTTAAAAATCTATGTGATGAACAGCTTTTCTTGAGAGATACTCAAATTTACCATAAGGTTACTGCAATTGAGATAGTATGGGGCTAACTGAGGATAAATATAGTAAAGCACGGAATAAAGGGCTTCTAATAAGTCTTTTATGTAAAACAACATGTGGCTAAAATGGCCTGAAATTTCCTGGGGAAAAGGCTGGTCCATTTAACAAATTATACGAACAAAATATTTCTGTCCTTTTGGAAGAAAATAAAAATGAAACCCCTTGTCCTATACAAAAATAAATGTGAGATGGATTAAATTTAAATGCAAAGGATAAAAAAATTAAATTATTAGGATGCAATTTAGTAGACTTTTTCATAACCTCATCTCACTAAGAGAGGTCTTCCTAAGCCAAAGAGGAAATCCAGAAACCTTAAAGGAAGAGACAGACACTGTGTGGCAAACATATACTAAAGAGTTGTGGGCAGGGGGGTGAAACATTTTACTAAGATGGCAGTCAAAAAATTAATAGCCTTAATATTACATAGCTTTGAAAACTGCCAAGAAAATATTATAAATAAATAGAAATAGAAAAATGGGCAAAGAATATAAATAGACTAATTTACACAAGAGGAAATTCAAATGTCCCATAAATACTAAAGGCCATGATAGTCATAATAATGCAAATATCACCAAAACTTATATTCAATATGTCATCTATAAAAATTGGAAATTTTTGCAAGTGTAATAAAATCCTGGACAGGGGAGAACGTAGAGAAACAGTCACTCGCATAACGTCTATTGAAAATATGAATCAATACGAAATTTTTAAACAGTAATCTCTTGGTATGTGTTTAAAATCATAATATACATACCAGGATATTATTGAAATGTTTCCAAGAAGTATTACACAAAACCACAAGTAGGTGTGATTCCTTTTGTTTAAACTAGGATTCAGTACATATGATATTAGGGTGGGTTTACAGCTATAAAAAATGGCATCAAACATAAAGCCGGTCAAAGGTTATTGCTTAATAAATTGGGAGAGTTGGTGGAATATTTGATGGACAAGCCTTAGATGTGGCATGTGTCTAAAACTCACTTTTAATTAGCTAGAATTCAGTCGTGTAACCACATGAAATTGCAGAAGAGAGGAGAAATGTATTCAAGTTGTTGCCCAGGAGGAAAAAGAAAAGAAATTCTAGGTGGACAGCTTAAAGCCTTGGTATAGATATAGATACAGATAGATGATAAGATGATAGATAGATAGATAGATAGATAGATAGATAGATAGATAGATAGAATATAGATAGATAGTACATAAATAGATAGTATAGGGCAAGGTCTGTGTATTTGTAACTATTCCACAGAAATTCAATATAAACATTACTTTTGTATCTGGCAGAAATGACAAGAAGTTGAATAAAGATTATGCTCCAGAACCCTATAGAAGAGAGTGAGACTTTTGTTGTATTTTATACTTCTTCAGACTGTTTACACTTCCTAACCTTATGCATATATTATCCTTTGTTTCCCCAAAACAGGTGCTACAGGGTTTATTTCAGTAAAAAGACTAGGTCTCACTTTTCTTTTTTATTTCTCTATATACTTAAATTGAATAGATACATTTATAGTAACTAGTATGTAACAGGTAAAAAATAAACACTGAAAAAAAAAAAAAAACACATACCTTTGCCTCCAGCAACTTGGCAAGCCATCTCATTGAAACTAAAGTGTCAGTACATAAGGATATATAAATATATATAAACAGCCTGTTTTTACTGCATCTTCATTTGTAATGGCAAATACCGCAACATGAACATCTACAGATGGGGCCTCAAAAATGTGGCAAAACGTACTAGAAGATCAATTGAGAAGAGCAATTCTCAAACTCTTTGGTCTCAAAATCCCTTTACACTCTTTTTTTTTTTTTTTTTTTTTTTTTTTTTGGCTATTTCTTGGGCCACTCCCGCGGCATATGGAGGTTCCCAGGCTAGGGGTCGAATCATAGCTGTAGCCGCCAGCCTATGCCAGAGCCACAGTAACGCTGGATCCAAGCCGCTTCTGCGACCGACACCACAGCTCACAGCAACGCTGGATCGTTAACCCACTGAGCAAGGGCAGGGACCGAACCCGCAACCTCATGGTTCCTAGTCGGATTCGCTAACCACTGCGCCACGACGGGAACTCCCCTTTACACTCTTAAAAATTATTAAGAACTTCAAAGAGCTTTTGTTTATGTGGTTTAAATTTATCCGTATTTATCATATTGAATTTTACTGAGAAATTTATGTATTTTTTATAGGAGACTATTAACTTTTCTTTCTCCAATACATTATTTTTTTTCCTACTGTACAGCATGGTGACCCAGTTACACATACATGTATAAATTCTTTTCTCTCACGTTATCATGCTCCTTCCTAAGATTAGCAATGAGATCCTGCTGTGTAGTACTGAGACTATTTAAATGTTAACTCATTTGAAAATAAAAATAGACTCACCACATACTAACACAAACAACTTATTTTATGAAAATATCTATATTTTCACGAAATAAAAAATATCTCGTGAGAAGAGTGGCACTGTTTTATATTTTTGCAAGTCTCTAATGACTCTCTTTATAAAATACAACTCCTATGGGGTTTTACATTCAATCTGCCTCTATGTGTTGTGCTAGCTGACATAAAGGAAGAAAATTAAGTCACGTGTAGCTATTTAGTTGTAAAGGAGGAGATTATTTTTTTTTTAATTTTTTAATTTTTTTTTTTTTTTTTGTCTTTTTTGTTGTTGTTGTTGTTGCTATTTCTTGGGCCGCTCCCGCGGCATATGGAGTTTCCCAGGCTAGGGGTCCAATCGGAGCTGTAGCCACCGGCCTACGCCAGAGCCACAGCAACGCGGGATCCGAGCCGCGTCTGCAACCTACACCACAGCTCACGGCAACGCCGGATGGTTAACCCACTGAGCAAGGGCAGGGACCGAACCCGCAACCTCATGGTTCCTAGTCGGATTCGTTAACCACTGCGCCACGACGAGAACTCCTAAAGGAGGAGATTATTTTAATAGCCCTTTCAGATCATTTTTATATTCTCCTTTGATATTACACCAAAAGTCAACAAGTGGCTGTTTATTCAAGATTAGTTGCAACGTAAAATCTGAAATCATATCAATGGAATTTTTGTACAGTTAGATTAAAATATTGATTTGGCACTTTGAGCAGATTCCATTCATTATTTGGTAGTATCATGCATGGATTATTTGGAAAGTGTTAGTTCACTGAATTATGGCAGACATTCCAAATGTTAACACATGGTAATTATATCAAAAAATCTATCAATATCAAAAAATCAAATCCATTAATATCACTACTGGTCTCAGAGTGGTGGATAAAATTTTTCCAAAATTGCTTGTAAGCTTGAATTTTATCATCAGCAGCAAACACTCTCAGTTGCTTTCCTTGAAGGGACAGGCTTACTTTGTTCGTTTTCCAATCTTCTTTCAGTTAATTGCAAATACCCACTTCTGAATAAACACAGTTTTTCATTTACTTTAAAAAATGGTGCTCCGGAGTTCCCGTTGTGGTGCAGCAGAAACGAATCCAACCAGGAACCATGAGGTCCCAGGTTCCATCCCTGGCCTTGCTCAGTAGGTTAAGGATCTGGTGTTGCCTTGAGCTGTGGTGTAGGTTGAAGACATGGCTCAGATCCTGTGTTACCGTGGCTGCGGTGTAGGCTGGCAGCTGTAGCTCCAATTCAACCCCTAGCCTGGGAACCTCCATATGCAGTGAGTACAGCCCTAAAAAGCAAAAAAAAAAAGATGCTTCACGGGAGAAGCAATCAGTTTTTTGGTTTGGTTTTTTTGTCTTTTTGCCATTTATAGGGCCACTCCCGCAGCATATGGAGGTTCCCAGGCTAGGGGTTGAATGGGAGCTGTAGACACAGGCCTAAGCCAGAGCCACAGCAACGCAGGATCCGAGCCGCGTCTGCAACCTACACCACAGCTCATAGCAACGCCGGAGCTTTAACCCACTGAGCAGGGCCAGGGACTGAACCCACAACCTCATGGTTCCTAGTCGGATTCGTTAACCACTGAGCCACGATGGGAACTCTGAGAAGCAACTAGTTTTAAGCTCACAGTTCAATCACAGAAGTGGTTTTCCTTGAGGTAACCATCACACTTCAGTCTGCCACAAACGTGGTTCACACAGTCTTTCCATTTCGACACCTAGAATATTGTAAATATTGTACCCAAGAGTTGAGATTTCATATCATTAATTTTTACTGCCTCATGAAAGGACATTCTTCAGTGAAACTGACTTCAAACAAGCAAACTGGCAAAGACTAATTGACTACCAGTGCAGTTTGATGTGGCAGCCTTGCTTCCTGCTAGGTAGACTGAGTTTGGATCAGTGATACCACCTCCTTAGCTGTGTGACCTGGGAGATGTTTGCTTAATTCTAGGGAGACACAGGTTTTTATCTGCAAAAACCAATGAGTTGACACAATTTATTTATTTATTTATTTATTTTTTGTCTTTTTAAGGCTGCACCCACAGCATATGGAGGTTCCCAGGCTAGGGGTCCAATCAGACCTATAGCTGCCAGCCTACGCCACAGCCACAGAATGTGGGATCCAAACCACACCTGCGACCTATGCCATAGCTCACGGCAATGCCGGATCCTTAACCCACTGAGCAAGGCCAGGGATCAAACCCGCATCCTCATGAATACCAGTCGGGTTTTTAACTGCTGAGCCACAACGGGAACTTGCCTTGACACAATTTAGGTGCACAATATGTGATGATGAATTTCAAATACATGCTGGAGAATTAATAAGCAGCACTTCTGATGAAAAGAGTCAAACTATTGTTAAAAGACCACACGGGGAGTTCCTGCTGTGGCTCAGTGGGTTAAGAACCTGACTAGTATCCATGAGAATGTGGGTTTGATCCCTGACCTTGCTCAGCAGGTTAAGTAAGGATCTGGCATTGCCGGAAGCTGCAGTGTGGGTCACAGATGTGGCTCCTCTACCCTGGGTAACCATATGCCCCAAGTGTGGCCCGAAAAGGAAAAAAAAAAAAAAAAAAATCCCACTGGGGACCTGGCTGACAGAGTTAGAAATAGACGCATAGTTTTGTGATATCTTATTTTATCTTTTTTCTGTTTGAAGACATCCAGTGGTGACACAATGACGTGGCACTCTGTGTTTCAGTTTCTCAACCTCCAGAATGAGAATAGACTGTCCTTTTTATCTCAGCAGTAGGAAGGAAAGACATAGGCAGGAGCTTAGATACCTAAGCGTTTTCTGGGTTTTGGCTATTGATGGGCCCTCTTTGATACATATGTACACCCAGCTATTCTCAAGCAGAATCTTGAAGGCTGTATGAAATTAGGGAACATGGGTTGAGCACTCTAAGAATTTTTGAGAAAAGCGCTTTGTTTCAATTCTTACCACTTGACTCTGACTCAAGGTTTAAATTTGCAGTAATGTTATACAGCAACCCCAAAGTTAAGCGTGGATACTTATTTCTTGATGATGAGATCATTGTTTTTATTTTCTTGTAATGCTTATTTTTACAGTTTTTCTACCAGCAGAATTTTTTGTTCACCGTTTTAAAGTTATTTAAAATTGTTTTGCAAAGGGAAAAAGCACAGTGAGCTTGGTTTATGGCATTTTTTTATTGCAACTCTGCACAGCATTTGAAATTTCAAAGGATCAGTTAAAATTTGAAAAGAACAGTGCATGCACCTTGGCAAAGGGAGAAAATAGACTTCGTTGTGGTTTTAGCCATTCACCCACAACATTCAGGAACGAAGGACTGCCTACCCCAAAAGCCATGACTTTAAAGGCACAACATTGTCCTGGGAAGTAAAACACTGTGATTCAACATGTGCTAAATTAAAGCTCTGCCACCCCTGGGGATTGGCTCTTGTCCTAACAAAGAGTACTCAAGTCAGACATGGAACAGCCCTCAGTGCAGCACGATGTCTGTAAGTCTTGTCTTGACATCACCGAATGCTTCTTTGACCTCCAAAGCCCTTCCGTGGGCAGCTGTTCACTCTGGAGAATTTCCTCCCCAGAAGAATCCATCTTTGGAAGGTTTTGTGCTGGGCTTTCTTCAGAAATCTCATGCTCATTGGGCAGCTGGAAGTGGTTTCCTCTCTCAACTGTATGGGAGGGAAAAAAAACAATACTCTCGTAGACGGCTCTGACAAAGGCAGCAACCAAATTCTACTTGGGGGGAAGTGCATTGGATTTCTGAAATGACACGGAATCCTGCAGATGATTTTTGTTGTAATGTTGGCCTGGGGTTTCAGAGAGAGTAGATATTTTAGGGAGAACTCCCTCATCTCCACCTTCCTCATTTTACAGAGGAGGAAATGGGGGTGCAGAGAGGAGGAGTGACAGAACCAGTGTCGCTTGGCTAGTTAGCATCCAGGGCGGCGCTTGACTTCTGTTTCCTGGCTACCTCTGCGCAGTGACCAGCAGCTTCCAAAGGTATTCGTTACATGCTATCAACCAAAAGTAATCAAATAAAAAGGAACCCTGGGTTACCCTGCAAAGCTGATCCGTGGAGAAAGTAGAGATTGGAACCTCTTTGTCTGAAAATTCAAAGTGGGCCCCATTGTTTTTATCAGCATCATTCTCAAAGTCCGTGTATGAGCCTGTCTCATTTTAACGTCATTCAAACTAACTTATCAGCACCTTAGCACACTGGCAAGTACCAGAAAACAGCTACATGGATGAGTTCTGATTGGTGAACCCGTAATGGATCAAATAAATAATACATGGGAAATACTCTGAAGACCTGTGAAAGGCTAAATAAACTGTATTATCAAGTCAGTGGTGTCAAAAGTGATAGCCTTATACAGACATCCATTCCACTGCCCCCGTTTTAAAGCTATTCCATGTGTATTTTTCCTCGTGTGTTTTGATTTGCTAGTCCAGAGATTGATAAATTATGGTAAATCTAGTAAATTAGGTTTACTCCCTTGAGATTAAAAATGCTTACTGTTGATTAACATCTAGTAACTATGAACCTCTCGTTATTAAAATGCAAATGGTACGTTCATAAGTTTTCAAGACATTAGCCCCCCGAAATATGAAAATTCTGGGTCATTTTCCAGAATCTTTTTGTTTACCAAAGTTATTTTAAACCAAATTAAAACTTGTGAAGCTTCTGTGTCATATACGTGACTGTAACATATATTATGTAAGTATGTTTTTCTTTTTTGCTTTTTATTATAAAACATAAACACAAGTGATCATTAAAATAGAATCTTCAATAAATTCTACCTCGCCCTTTAATACAGGATTAACGGCAGAGGCTTACTTTCTAAGTTGCTTGAATTGGAAAATGAAGAAATGCAGTAAGGGTGGTTCCCTCACTGTTTCTGAAACACTCCCAACTTCCAAATTCTGATCAGACCATTCCTACTGCCAGCCCACTCATAACTCCCAAATCTTATGTATCCTTAAGGCCTCTGTCTTAAACCACCACCTAATGGTGCTGCCATTTATTACCACACACTACCGCCAATGTTTCCACACCTGAGACGGTATAGAATAAGCAAAAGACCTCGGCTCTTGAACCCAGAAAGCCTGGTTTGCCTATTAATCACCCTGCTTGGAGTTCCCGTCATGGCTCAGTGGTTAATGAATCCGACTAGGAACCATGAGGTTGTGGGTTCGATCCCTGGTCTTGCTCAGTGGGTTAACAATCCAGCGCTGCCATGAGCTGTGGTGTAGGTTGCAGACATGGCTCAGATCTGGCGTTGCTGTGGCTCTGGCATAGGCTGGTGGCTACAGCCCCGATTCGACCCCTAGCCTAGGAACCTCAACATGCCATGGGAGCGGCCCTAGAAAAGACAGAAAGTCAAAAAAACAAAACAAAAACAAAAACACAACACACTGCTTACCAGCTGGGTGAACAATTTGGGGCACGATAAAATGATAAATGGTGGTACGGTAACTTCAAAGGATCCTTATCAGACGGTTGAGCGAAATGTTGCATATGACACTGCTTGGCACGTAATATATAAGCTCCATAAAAGTTTCCATCCCTCCATTCTTTTTCTCTCCCCTTCTTCAGCTGTACCCAAGGCATAAGGAAATTCCCGGGCCAGGGATCAAACCTGAGTCGGAAGAGCAACCTACGCCACTGCTGCCTTAGCAAAGAATCCTTAACACTGCACCAAGCTGGGGATCAAACCGGCGTCCCACCGAGACAAGCCAGATCATTAACGCACTTTGACACAGCGGGAACTCCTTTCCTTCCATTCTGGTTGAGCATCTGCCTGAATACCAACTTAGTATATTCTATAATTATCTACATGTAAAGATCTTGCTGCTCCAGCCTGTCCCTTGAAATCCCTTGCTTCTCTCTGACGATCCTCCAGCACCTGCTGTAGAAGCTGAGCTCATCAAAGTAGTTGTGCGATTGAATAATTTCAAGCTGCGGACTAAAGAAAACAAGGTCCTTATTTGTTGGTGGTGGTGAGGTTTTGGTTTATTTGTTTTGCTTTGTTTGCTTTTTAGGGACACACCCACAGCATATGGAAGCTCCTAGGCTAGGGGTTGAATCCAAGCTGCAGCTGTGGGCCTATGCTGCAGCTCACGGCAACGCCTGATCCCCAACCCACTGAGCGAGCCAAGGGATCAAACCCGTATCTTCATGGACACTAGTCAGATTCATTTCTGCTACCCTGCAGTGGGAACTCCAGTCCTTGTTTTTTGAAAGGTAGCAAGCTTACTTCTTTCCCAAGACAAGGTTCTTTCAATAATTGCTATAAAGTGGCTTAGCAGTAACTAGAGAAACAGTTATGAAAACAAGCCTTAAAAAATAATAGGAAATGAGGGAGTCATATGAGGTCACGTTACCTTGCTGGACTTGGGGGAGGCCCCCCAGCTGCCTTCGCCACCTGGAGGTGGCACAGATGTAGATGACTGTTCGGATGTACTCCAGCCCACAGAGCTTCTTGTGTTTTTCGCTCCTCACTTCCGCGATGGCGAGCAGGACAGAGAAGAGAAATAAAGTAAAAATGAAACCCCTCATTTTGCTGAGGATTGACTGAGCGTCTGATAATGGTGAATAGTGTCAAATCAAGTTTTGAAGTTGCCCTCGCACTCTCGGCCAATTTATACTAACTTTCCTGACATTTTATTGGTCAATACCTCATTTTAACAGTATTTGCTAAGCACATACAGGACACCATGAAGTTTTGAAAGTGAGCTTTTATGATTATGTCTAGTTAGTCAGTCACTGCTGATCACCGTGACTTACTGTTCGCTTCATCCGTGAGACAGTTAACAGGATGCTGTCTTGGAAGACATCGTGGTAAACGTGGACTTTGAAAGTAGACAAGCATGAGTTTCACTTACTGAGTGACATAGGGCAAGTTTTAAACATTTTAAGCCTCGGTAATCATGTCAATAGGATGGAAAAAAAACTCTCTCATAAGGGTTTTATAAGTACTGAAAACACCATCTATTTCAAAGCAATGAAAAAGCACACTTAAGGCAGTCCTCATGTTTGGGGGCTTGAATTCTGGTTCTCCACTTATCAGATCTAAAACCTTAAGATGTTAACATCCCCAAGCATCCTACTCGGTAAAATTGTGCTGATGATAGTAACTACTTCCTAGAGATAATGAGATGTGTGTCCTGCTTGACAAAGTCAAGTCAATAATTATTGATTGGCTTCTTCCAATACCACCTGGACAAAGCAGAGAGATGACTTTCCTTTAGAAATCAGGAGAATTTCTCCAACTAGAATCTTCCTTGTTATCCTTCATCCTATTACTTAGGTATGGCTTTATCAATGCATATTTTTATAAGAGAAAGCTGAATCCATAATCTCAAACAAATAAATAATGAAATTTCTCTTCCAGTAAACCCTCTCCTAGTTCTTGCAAAGCTTCTACCTAAGCTGAAAATTCTAAAGTTTGAGATCTCAAAGAATTACTCTCTCACCTTTTAGCAAAGTAGACAAATAATTATTTTGTTGATCTCCGATAAATCACTTGAGCCTGTGACTCAAGATCACTTCACCCACGATATTTGTGACATCATCGTCCTTCTGTAGGGAAGATAGAAAACGGAACATGGAGTTCCCGTCGTGGCGCAGTGGTTAACGAATCCGACTAGGAACCATGAGGTCGCGGGTTCGGTCCCTGCCCTTGCTCAGTGGGTTAACGATCCGGCGTTGCCGTGAGCTGTGGTGTAGGTTGCAGACCGGCTCGGATCCCGCGTTGCTGTGGCTCTGGCGTAGGCCGGTGGCTACAGCTCCGATTTGACCCCTAGCCTGGGAACCTCCATATGCCGCGGGAGCAGCCCAAGAAATAGCAACAACAACAACAAAAGACAAAAGACAAAAAGACAAAAAAAAAAAACAAAAACAAAAAAAAAAACAAAAAAAAAAGAAAACGGAACAGAATAATCTATGCTGTCTTTGAAAGCATCTCTAATTATACATCTAACAATAGACATATTATTTCAAAGAATTGATGCTTTCTTAATCTATCTGGCTATAGTATGGATAATGGATGAAGGGGGAGCAAGATATGGAGCAAGAGAAACAGAGAAAGGCTTTTGCGATAATTCTCATGAGATATGATGGTAGCCTAAACTAAGGTCATTGTACAGAGGATGAGCATATGGGCATTCAGAAAACGGAAGGGCTTGGTACTGCTTGGTCCTCAGGGGTAAGGAGGAGAGAGTAACCAAAAGTGGTACTTAGGTTTCCGGCTTGCACAGCTGGGAGATAGGGTGCTCCTTTGCTAAGAAAGCACCAAAGGAGCAGCAGTTGTTTGGATATCAGATAGAACTCCCTTATCTTTTGATGGGTCAAAACTGTAGGTGAATTTGTGTTATTTATCAACTTGAGAGAGGCATTGCCTGATGAAATCTAGCACACTCACAACACCAGCAATTGTTTAGCCATTTATTACCAGGCTCTTTCCCTTATTTGGAGACTTATACTACTCAACTTGATAATGCCAGTTTTAACGCAGCATTGCGGTAAAGCTGTGATCAGTGACTATGGGGTAGGCTTCTGCAAAACCTAGGAGAGAAGAATTCAACCCAGGAGTGACCCCCCCACCTTAGATGTTAGATACACTCTGTTATCTCTGAACCCTGCTACCACCCTTACTTGACCTCCCAAGGCTCAAAATAGTCCCCTCTTCTGCCAGCTCTTAAGGTCTCATCAGGGCTTTTGTTAATCTGGGATGCAGATGAGAGGCCCGGAAGACCTGACCTCAGCCTGTGACCAAGTGGAAGCAAATGAATCCATCATGTCAGTCTTCCAGATGAAACAGCTGTTACCAGCGAAAGCTGTGGAGCCTCAAATTTAGGGGCTTTGTTTCCCCTCTCTGTGAAAGAGAGTTGGATTGAATTACTTAAGAACTCCATTAAACCTGAAATTTGAAGTCTTGCTATAATTGTCTGATTCTGTTATTCCCACCTCAAAAACGTTCAGTGGCTCAGCGTTACCAGAAGAATAAAATCCAAACAAGCTCTCTACTCAGGTGTCCAAATATCACTCCTTCAACAGACTTCTACCGGAGAGGATAATCCAAGTGAAAATTAATCTTTCCATCTTTTGACCAACAAGAGTTTGTTGCTTACACCTCTAACTGGAGCCCTTAGTTTCTTTGATTTGAGGTTAACACAACCTTTTCTCCTCATCTAGTCTATGACTCAGGTTACTATCTGAATGGCTTTGAACATGTAATGTCTTCTCTGAGGTTTAGTTTCCTCATCTGTGAAGAGATAAGAATCTGCCTTTTATGTTGTCATGAAGAGGGAATGAGTTCACATAAAGGAAGCACTTAGCATGATATAATAAGCTAATATATATAGCATGCTTAATATATGCTCAATAAATTAATGATGTCATATACAAGAGATGAGAATATGTAATTTTCAGTTGCTGTGCGCCACTATGAATGTCTTTGATGTACAACTCTCAATCCCAGAAGTAGCCATAAGTTTGCTCTGCTCTAAGTCTTTTGTCTTTCCTTTCTTCTTTTATTCTTTCCTTTCCTTCTTCTTTCCTCTCCTCTTTCCACTTATTTCCTCTTTAGAAAGAAGTTTTAAAAAGACAGAAGCTTAGAGTACTGTTTCTTAAAGTATGGTCTTCATGACATGAGTCTTCACAGATAATCTTTGGGAAAAAAACCTTTCCCCAAACAATAGTCCCTTTCTTGGATATTAATAATGCATATTAACATAGTAAAGGCTCAAGGACCTACAGTTAGGAAACTTCTTTAATTCACTCTTTCCCAAACTCATTTGGCCCTAGAAATTCTTCCACCATGAAACTGATAATACCTGGTAGAGTCATCAGTTTCTGGATTAGATAAGTTTCTAGTTCCAAGGAAAGAGTATTGTTATATTTCTCTGCTCTTTAAAGTTGAAATAATACCATTTGCAGCAACATGGATGTGACTAGATATTATCATACTAAGTGAGGTTAGAAAGAGAAAGGCAAGGAGTTCCTGTCGTGGGGCAGTGGTTAACGAATCCCACTAGGAACCATGAGGTTTCGGGTTCGATCCCTGCCCTTGTTCAGTGGGTTAACGATCTGGTGTTGCCCTGAGCTGTGGTGTGGGTCACAGACGCGGCTCGGATTCTGTGTTGCTGTGGCTCTGGCATACGCCAGCAGCTACAGCCCCCATTAGACCCCTAGCCTGGGAACCTCCATATGCTGCGGGAGTGGCCCAAGAAAATGGCAAAAAGACAAAAAAAAAAAAATAATAGTAAGAGAAAGGCAAATACCATATGATATTAATCATATGTGAAAACTAAAATATGGCACAAATGAACCTATATACAAAACAGTCTCAGAAATAGAGAAGAGATACATGGTTACTAAGGGGGGAGAGGGGAGGGAGTGAGATGGATGGAGAATTTGGGGTAAGTGTATGCAAATTATTGTAGCTGGAGTGGATAAGCAATGAGGTCCTGCTCTATAGCATAGGGAACTGTATCCAATCTCCTGGGATAGACCAAAATAGAAAAGAATATAAGAAAAGGAATGTATGTGTGTATATGTATTTATGTGTGTGTGTGTGTGTGTGTGACTGGGTCACTTTGCTGAACAGCAGAAATTGGCACAATATTGTAAATCAACAATAATAAAAAAATTAATATTTTTTAAAAAAAGACAAAAAATCAAGTTGTGTGTGGTCATGAGACTTTTTTAGCAGATAAAATGTGAGTGAGAAATAAATCCTTATCATTTAAAGCCACTGAAATTTGGCCATTACCAGTTGTAGCAACATAGTGACTTATTCTGACTGGTATAATTAGCTTAAAGCTATTTATATTTTATAGATGTCGAGAATGTTTATATAACCCAAAGCAAAGTAAGATGAATTATTTGGCCTCAATTATTAATTATTTGGTATTAATTACCATGTGCTTAATATGATTGATTATGGGAAAGTCCACAATTAACATGAACCAAAATTCCAAATTAACAACCAGACAGCAGAGTCAGGAAACATTTCATCTATATACTGCTTACCAAACAACTATGGCCACAGGAATGCCTAATAGATGGTATTAAGGGAAGACTGGTATAAGAATTGTAAGTACTGCAGCATTAGATTTGGGGAAGCTTATCTCAGTTCTGCCATTTAACATCTATGTGACCTTAGGAAATATTTAGGGTCTTTGAATCTCAGTTTCTTCATGTGTAAAATGTAGATAGTAATACTGACTTCGTTAGGGTGGTGGTCAGGATGAAATTATGAAAGAGTGCTAATTAAGAGCCTCTAGCACAAAAGGACCTTTCCATAGATGGATCATTGATGATAATGAATGACAGTAATTCTACTAAATATTACACTGTACCATAGTGGCCTTTGTATTAGAACACTAGTATTTTAGTATTACCACTCTAGTTTCGAGCTACGAGAGCTTGAGAAAGTAATTTAACCTGTATTCGATTTTATAATTTGTAATGTGAAAAAATATCACAGGAGTGAATGAAGTAATGTGAATTATAGCAGTGATAAATTATAAAGCATAATATATATAACTATTTTATGGTAATGAGGATTATGAGATCACTGTATAAATTCGTTCTCAAACACTAATTTTTTTTTATTACCTTGTGTGTGTGTGTGTCTGTGTGTATTTTCTAGGGCCGTACCTGCGGCATATGGAGGTTCCCAGGCTAGGGGTCCAGTCGGAGCTGCAGCTGCCAGCCTATGCCAGAGCCACAGCAACGCAGGATCTGAGCCGTGTCTGCAACCTACACCACAGCTCATGGCAACGCCAGATCCTTAACCCACTCAGCGAGGCCAGGGATCAAACCCACAACCTCATGGTTCCTAGTGGGATTCATTAACCACTAAGCCATGACGGGAACTCCTGTTTTTATTACTTTTTAACGCAGAGTTAGCACTACTCATTCTTGACTAATATTCATACTTGCTGCTTTTAGAGGATGTTTTCATAGCACAACCATTCGCCCACCTATTCCTGTGGGGCATTTGCAAGTCTCATCAGTTCTACCTTCTAAATTCCCCTGTGTTGGAGTTCCCGTCGTGGCGCAGTGGTTAACGAATCATTAACGACTAGGAACCATGAGGTTGCGGGTTCGATCCCTGCCCTTGCTCAGTGGGTTAACGATCCGGCGTTGCCGTGAGCTGTGGTGTAGGTTGCAGACGCGGCTCGGATCCCGCGTTGCTGTGGCTCTGGCATGGGCTGGCAGCTACAGCTCCGATTCGACCCCTAGCCTGGGAAACTCCATATGCCACGGGAGCGGCCCAAGAAATAGCAAAAAGACAAAAAAAAAAAAAAAAAAAAAAAAAAAAAAAAAAGGATCTAAATTCCCCTGTGGTCCACCTACTGCTTTCTGTCCCTCTGCCATGATCTCAGCTTTCGTTTACACTACTGTAGTGGACTCTCCCTTGGCTCTATATCTCTCATCAATCCATTCTCCACACTGCTACCAGAATGTTCTTTCTAAAACATGTGATGATTACCCACCTTGAAAACTTTTCAATGATATCCTATTGCCTTCAAAAAAAAAAAAAAATGAAAATTCCCTTCAGATGGACTAAAAGACTTTTCAAGGTCTTGATATCTCAAACTCTAAATGGTCCGCCTATCCCAAACATCTCAGAGTCTTTTGAAAAGTTCATGTTCTCTTTCTCTCTAGGCCTTTCAACAGGATTCTCCACCTAAAACTCCTTTCCTCCCCTCTCTAAAACTGGCTAATTTCTACTGTACATGTAGTTACAAAATCGGTGTTGAAATACCATTAATCTAGATAACTTTGCACAATTTTATGGATTAGTTTTTCTTACCATTCATTTGGTGATTTTTAAAATGCCCTATCTTTAAGAATTAAATGAACAGCTAAAAATGTTTCTATTAATAATCTTAGAAACAATAATATTTAAAGCTGAATTTTATACAGAGAAGCTATTTTCTTTTTCTGTTTTGTTATTTTTAGAAATCTGTTAAAAACAGTAATAAAACATGTAATAATTTAGAAAATTTAATGAAACAATTATCAGGGAGTGTTGATGTAAAATCGCTAAAGAATCCTGGGATCCTTTGTTCCTCCTGGTTGAATGGCATCATAGTGTTTAAAAGCTGGCTTATCCAAAGAAAATACAGACTCGATGAAAGTACATTTTTCATGAGTTTTTCTGGACGCTACATAAATGTCTCAGCAATTTAAAAAAAAATCAGTGCTCATTTTATAAGGTTCATAACCATGTTTTTATATGTTCCAACTTAATGGGCATGTTCTGCTTTTCATTTAACCCGGGAATTAGTTTCACGTAAACTGTTAGCCTTTTAGTTTTATCACCACCTGGGTATGCCAACCTAAGCAAATGAAGGCTAATAGCCTAGTAAATGTTCTATGGATCTGAGGGTGGATTTGAACATTGTATTAAATCCTGAACAAACAAGACATGAAGCCCAGATGCTGCATAAAGGAACAAATGAGGTCATAAGTACAGTCTGTATTTCCCGCAGGAGGAGTGAGGCCTTGGCAAGGACCCAGCCAGATGCTAAGGGCTAAGGAGCTCTGGGACCAAGAAGTGGGGATGTGGTCTGCGATAATCACACTGAGAACTACTATTTTTGAGCAGCTGCTTCATACCAGACTTCTTGCTAAGTGCTTTACATTGGAGGAAAATTGGGCTCCAAGTGGTCACAGATCTCACCAAGCAGCAGTAAGACTCACCTAAAGAAAAATGATGATAGATTTTGGTTTCAGTTTTTGTCTTGCAGGGGAAAATGGATGTTACATTGCTATAAAACAAAAAAGAGCTATGATCTATGTTTAGCAAATTTCAAGGCTCGTTTGGTGTTTTATATGTTTTCCACCATTAACATGTTTTACCCTCTGTGATAGTAAGTTTGTTAGAATATTGAGGAAATCATATTTAAATTATTATTATTATTATTTTGTCTCTTTTAGGGCCACACCCACAGCATATGGTGGTTTCCAGGCTAGGGGTCGAATTGGAGCTACAGCTGCCAGCCTACACCACAGCTACAAAAACACAGGATCCAAGCCATGTCTGCAACCTACAACACAGCTCACGGCAACGCCAGATCCTTAACCCATTGAGCAAGGCCAAGGATCAAGTCTGCATCCTCGTGGATGCTAGTCATATTCATTTCTGCTGAGCCACAATGGGAACTCCCATATTTAAAATATTAGATCATGTTATAATATGGTGTTGGCATGAAGCCAACATTTCTTCCACTAATTTTTTTTTTCTTGGTCTTTTTAGGGCCACACCCACTGTATATGGGATTCCCAAGCTATGGGTCAAATTGGAGCTGTAGCTGCTGGCCTACACCAGAGTCACAGCAACATGGGATCCGAGCCGTGTCTTCGATCTACACCACAGCTCACAGCAACGCCAGATCCTTAACCCACTGAACAAGGCCAGGGATCAAACCTGCGTCCTCATGGATGCTAGTCAGATTCCTTTCCGTTGAGCCACGATAGGAACCTCTCTTCCATCAATTTGGTACTTCATTTATGCAATCAATATTAGTGGTAATAACGTCTTTGTAGAGGTGCTGTTTTAAGTGTCGAACATAGAGTAGTGAGCAAAACACATGATCCCTACTCTCAAGGAGGTCACAGTCTAGGGGAGAAGGCAGACACTGCACGAATGACCACACAAATATTTAGCACAGCAGGTATGAATCTCAATTCAGAAACTCAGGCGTCCAAAAAATATATTTCCTATAATTCGATGTCTAACTCCAAGTCTTCATCAGGTGGCAGAAACAAAAAGCACACAAAAAGTTAATATCAGTAGCTCTCAGGGTTGGATTTCGTCCATTTCTCAGGACATAATTCTAGCATCTTACTCTGTGCCAAAGGCCTTCTTTTATCAAAATGTTACTTCTTGCTGAGCCATTAATCAGTCTCAGTGGCCTGGCTGCTTCTGCCCATCACTCCTTCCATGGAGAATGTTTTTTTTTTTTTTTTGAGGTTGACTGTGGTCCTAGGTCTTCCTACTTCCTGAACTTTTTTTTAGCAGTGGGACATTCTGCTTCCGTTCGTGGATCCGCGGGCCTCTTTCCCTCATTCCCCTCCCCATCCAGCCCTCAGAAACTTCATTCACATTTCCCTTCATGTTCAAGACACTTGGAACACATTTAGCCTGACTGGGTGGTAGGTCCTGTAGGAGGGAGCTCCAAAAGGGCTCTCCGGAGAAAATGAGATATGAACTAAGGTCCGAGGCTGAGTGAAGAGGTAACACATCGAAGGGAGTGAGGCGAGGGTTCCCAGCAGAAGGGATCCATGTGGCAGGGGGGAAAAAAGCTGAGAAAAACTAAGTTACAAGCTTTATTATTTATGGATAAAACGGTATTTTTAGAAGAAACTATACTCTTATGTTTTGATGTATGAGACCTTAGCAAACTAAACATGAGCCGTGTACCACACAATAGTAGAAAATGTATAAGAACTGTTCAAAGCCTTGGGTTTGAGTTCAAGCCTGACCAGTTACCAGCTCTATGGTCTGTGGCAAATTATACCACCTCTTTAAATCCTAAATCTATTATTTGGAAAAATAGAGGTTATGATAATAAAACAACCACTTGCCCCATGTGTCTCATCAGCTTGCTCTAAGGGTATAATGTGATAATGGACTTAAAGGCATTTTGCAAACTGCAAAGAACCTTATGTCCCTCGTTGATAGTGTTGCTAACAATCTATTCACAGACCAGTTTTCATTTTCTTTTAGAGAGACTCTTATTGAGACAAAGTAGCAAGTACTAAGTGTTCTACTTCTCATTTGTAATTGTATGTCACTACGCAGAGGGGAACCCAATGAACACACTAAACGTGATACACAACTATATACTAGTGAATGCAGTCTTCTTTCTCCACAGAAATTGGAAGAGCAGCTAACAATTTCCTCTCAGATGCTAGTAATTTCTCCAAGAGAGATGCCTGGTAGGGAATGACCAAATGAAATAATGAAAAAACCAGCATAAAATAGGAGCCTAGAGTTAGCCCAGTCATCACCGTCTCCTTAGGTCCATAACCAGCCCATTGGTATTGCGTGTGTGTGTGTGTGTGTGTGTAAAGAGAAAATGAAATGGCTAACAGCTGATCAGAATTCTCATTCCGTTCCTAAAACTTCATACGTGATATGCCATAAGGTAATGAAAATGTAAATAATAATGAGGTACTGCTACATACCTATTGGAACAGCCAAAATTTGGAACACCAATAATATCATGGCTAGTGAGGATATGGAACAATGGAAACTCTCAAATATTATTGCTGGTAAGAATGAAAAAAAAAATGGTACAGCCACTTTGGAAGACAGTTCAGGGCTTTGTTTTTTGTTTTTGCTTTTTTTCCCCACAAAACTAAACATTATCTTGCTATATGACCCAGCAATCACACTCATTGGCATTTTCTCAAAGGAGCTGAAAACTTACTCCACATAAAAACCTGTACATGGATGCTTATAGCTAGTTAATTCATAATTGTCAAAATTTTGAAGCAACCAAAATGTCCTTCAGTAGGTAAATGACAAACTGTGATACATCCGGACAATGAAATATTATTCAGCCCTAAAGAGGAATAAGCTATAAAGCCATGAGCAAACATGGAAGAACCTTAAATTCATATTACTAAATGAAGGAAGCCAATCTGAAAAGGCTACATATTGTATGATTCCATCTGATGGAATATGTTCAGTTTAGGATCAGTTGCCCAGGACCAAAGGAGAATAAAAGAGCTTAATTTTTCATGTAGTCCTGATGAGCTATGAGAGTAGAATATGTGAAAATAAAATTTTAAAGATCAAAAATAAATAAAAAAGACAATTTTTCAATTAAATTGTTTTTATTTTGTTACACAAAGTGTTATGGAAAATCTAAAACTTTTAAAACGACAAAGAAAAGAATGAGTGACTTACATCAGTAGAAAATGTATAATCCTTACAACCTGACCTAAGCTTTCAGTTCACCTAAACATGCCCTGCTTTTGTTTAAAGGATGGCTCCAAAGGATGGAGATTGTGAAGAAATGGATACTTGTAACAGGTAGTTTATCCACTGGTGCACAAATTCCATTCTCAGTTTTCAATATGCATTATTTTTCAGATAGTTGAGTGAGTTTCAAGTCCCTTATCCTCTCCTCTCCACTGAGAATGCCTGATAGAACTGGCTATACTGTCCTATTGTCTCAGTTAACAAACTCCAGGACTTGGGAAAAATAAACACCATGGAACAGACTCTTGGCAACCAACACTTGGAGGAGCTGCTGCCTCCCACTTCTCCTCCTTCCACAAGCTTGCTCTAGAACCCTTCACAAAATAACATTCCATTGCAAACTATATAGATCAGGGACTTTCTATTTTCTCTCTGGGCCTACTTAAGTCTGGCCTTAAAAATCCAGGGAAGATTCCGAACATGCAGAGGAGGGTGCCCTGATGTGTCCCAGATGAATTCTTCCCACTGAATTGAGAATGTGATAGCTGCTAGTCAAACAAAGCAATTCTGACATTGCTGTCATGTCTTTTGCTTGTTAGGTTGTCTAAGTTCTATAGCTTCAGCTTTCAGGTCTAAGAGGATTAAATTCCTATTTAAAATTGGGTATGTGAATCCAATATTCTCATAATACTAACACTTACATAATTCATAAACCCTGGAAAACAGAGCTCGGAAAGCAGAAGATTTAGAAGTATACAGAACTTAGTCTTAATAAAGATTCTGATTTAAATAATTCTAATAATTTCCAAACTTGCTTTTGAAGGAATAACAATTTTCTAACCTATATGTATATGGACATTTTATAAGTATACATATAGAGAAAGAACAGAAATAGATTTCAAAAAATTAGGAAAAGCTCAACAAAATTGTTACAATTAGCTTAAATCACAAATTAATCACATTTCTCTGAAATAAAAGTTCATTAAATTTACATTAAGTTTAGACAGAAGTTATACATCAAATATTGTTTTCTGTAATCAAAAGCCTAGATTACTGCATACAAACCAGACAACTGGATATTAAACGCTGCTCTTTTAAACAACAAAAAAAGATACTACTGATGATGAATTATACTTTGATTTGATTTGGGCCCGAGCAAAGTATCTATTATATCTCCCTGAAAAGAAAAAAAAAATCACATAATCACAATGCAATAAAATACAAATTAAGAGGTAATGTTGTCTTTAAAATGCCATTTAAAATTTATAAGGTAGTGATACACATATAAAGGGCGTCCAATAAGATTGTAAAAAGGAAACAAACCAAGGTAAGTTTAAATAATAACATTTGCTTCCTAGTACCAACCTGCTCTTTCCTATGACAGACTCTCTCAATGAAGTTTGATAAACAATTTTATAAGGATTCAGTAAAGAGACAATTTTGGTGACTCCTGTTTAGCCTTAATACTTAAAACTGTTTTCTCTGCTGTAAAACAACGTCTAGTCTTACTAACATCTTAAGCTCTTTGCTGATCTGTAGTGTTTGATTTCAAGAGAGTAAAGTAGCTGAATTTCTTGGTGGATTTTGTATTTCATAATAATTTATGAATTATTAATCAAATTTAACAATGATGATCTTAGTACTAAAGGGATAAATAATCATATGTAAGAGAATGAGACCAAAGATGGAAGGTGAGTCTTTAAGAAAGACATAGTGAAAAGATGGGAACTGGAGCAGAAGACTAGAATTTTCTCTATCACATGGTAAAGTGATCTTGAAGAAACCACTGATACCTAGAAATCTTAGATTCTTTGCATAATGGAAATACTTCCAAAGATTGTTATAAGAGGTGGATGAGCTAATGTAGGTGAAAGTTTTTATAAACTCTAAAGAATTATAAACGCCCTAGATAATACTGTGTAAGTTAGTTCCTGTCTTGCAGCCTATATTATACTCTCTCTGGCATTTCCTCATCGTTTAAGCTCTGAATCCCTTGCCAAGTTGCTTCTCAAACCTACTTATTTCTGCTTCAGTCTCTCACTTGGGCAAATATAAAAAGTTCTATAGTTTGCTCACAGTTGTATTCTTAGTGCTTAGAACAGACTCTGTCACATAGCACATATTCAGTAAATATTTATTGAATGAAGGGTCTGTTTTTCCTGTATTCAGTGTCTCTCATCATTAGTATATATAATTATACATTATTATATATTACATAATTATATATTATTACATATAATTATATATATTAATTCTGATATATATATAACATATATGTTTATATTTTTGAAGATTTCACTTATCTTTTGGTTTTCCCTTTAATTTGGAAAAAAAATGTCAATGCTCAAAGTACACAGGAAAACATGGCAAACATTTGTATACTGAAACATTTAGAAACAGTTTTTCAGAGTGATTCTCTGCAGACTGCCTCCAGAAAAGGAGTTGGTTCATGCAACTGAAATTGGCTTCTGCCAAGTGCTAAAACCATAATTCTGTTTGATGCAAGACTTATGCCCCCAGCAACCAAACCTCATTGTGCTAGAAAAGGAGTTGGTGCTTCAACAAATAAATGCTAATGTGGTGGTAAATCCTGTCCAGCTAGCTGTATCACAAAGTTGTAATTGCAAGCCTTGGACCCCAGCCCCCTGTTCATGTTGGACATGAGGCTGATGTTACCCCCTAACCATGAATCCTGAGTTGCTAGGATAGGGCAGGAGCCGATGTTCTGCCATGTCCTATTACAACGCTATTCTGGCCTTTGATCACACTGGGAGGGTCCAGAGTTTCAGAAATTATGTCACTTACAACCTCTACAGATCAAGGATCAAAGTCCTTCTGTTGTACAAAGCCATAGAGTGTGATGGCCAATGAGAATATGAAGAGGTGTTGTGGTCCTAAAATTGATATTGATCCTTCTCCATGGGTTTTCCTCAGTGAATACTACTTGATGCATAGGCTCTCTGGTACTTTGCCTTGTAAAGTACATATCTACCCCAAGTCAACAAATGTCATCTTTGTCTTGTATATTTTTAATAAAAGAAATAAAACTTTACTGGTAAACTCTCTTTGTACCCCTTCCCAATCCTATTCTTCCCTCATCTTTGATTCCCAGAGTCAATCTTTTATCATAAATTTGGTGCACATCTTTCCTGGGTCATGAAATCATGACTTTCAAAATTTTGATTAACTCTGGATAAGATTAATGGAGAAATTACAGGTCATAATGTAACTTGATAAGACATCTTGATAGGAAATAATGACTTGACATTAGTTACTTTGAGGCTTTAAATTACTATTACAATATTAGGATCCTCTGAAAAGCTGAGGGGTAAGTGTAACAGTTAAGCATGTGGTTAGTTGTAAGGAACATAAAACCTGATTAATAATTCTGTTTAATCTCTCAGAAATATAACCCTCAGCCTTTATTTTTTTTATTTTTTATTTTTTTGGCTGCGCCCATGGCATGTGAAAAATCCCAGGCCAGGGATCAAACCTGTGCCACAATAGCGAGTGGCGCCATTGCAGTGACAATGTCAGATCCTTAAATGGCTGCACCACAAGGGAACTCCAACTCTGAAACTTTAAAACATAATGGCCAAAAGGAATGCAAAACTTATGTGTATTATGAAACTAGATTTATTTACTAATGCATGGAATACATTTGTTAAAAGAAAATTTTGCCCACCAGCATTGGAATCATTAACACACACACGTTTGTCAAAAACATTCAGATTTTCCTAGCTTAGCTTTATGCTTGAAGAGCATACTGCTCAAAATAAAAGATGTTTCTAACTGATTCAACTCCAAACACAAAAATCAAACATTTGCTTTCACAATTCAGTCTATAGTCTTTCCATTTACTAACTAAAAATACGTCCAGGAAAGGACACAGTTTTGACTTTTGAGTTTAAATAATATTACATAAATCATAACATTTATTTCCCTTTCTACAGTCTGCTTTTGTCACTGAACACTGTGGTTTTTTACGATTTATTCAAAATTTGTCATATTGACACTTTGAAGTATACATCTACCATTTAAATTTCTATACTATAGTCACTCATGTGAGTATACCACATTTTATTTATCCAGTCTCCCAGTGATGATCATTTAGGTTGGTTCCAATTTATTGATATAGAAGCAAGGCTGTTATAACATTCTATTCTCATTAGCATGTCTTTCAGACGACTACTAACAAATTAAACAAAGCCCTGGGAGACAGACAGAATCCAAACAGAGGTCATTTAAACATCTAGAACAGCTGTAGTCCTAACAGTCCTTACTAGGAAAACTGTAGTAATTTGGAATTGACAACACAATAAATGAATGAACTGGAATCAATCAAGTGACCCAGTAACACATTCAGGGTGGCAGACTTCCGTGAGAAGAGGAACTATGCAGGTAATATGTAACTAGGCTTGAGGAGACATGGGCTTTAAGACCACACCATATGAAGGGCATTGACAAATCAGCTGGAAAATAGGGCTCAGCCTGGCAGCCAAGGTAGTCAGGAAAATGTCCTTAAACGTCTACCATCAATATGCATCTCAGTCAGGTGAGAAAATAATCTCCAAAATGACTTGGAATGTTTCATTTGTTTCTTCATTGGAAAAACATATTTTACCCTGAGAAGAGTAAGTACTGTGTATAGAAATAATGCAGTAAATCAAACAGGTAATTTCAATATTTTTTTCACTAAGAAATTGGTACATTCTTGGTATTTTAAATATTAGTTATATATAAAAGAATTTGTCTTAGATTGTCTAACAAAATATATTTGTGATTCCAATTTAAATGTGTGATTGGCTAATTGATTTAGACTTGTAATCATAGACTGAAATTTTATTAATTTGTAAAGAACATTGGAACATTTAAGAAAATTTAAGATTCAGCGTTCAGTATTTTGAATTTATTAATAGGAATTCCTTGAATATCTGAGATATTTTTTGCCCTAAGACAAGTACTTAAAAATCCAATAGAATAAATTTTTAAATGGAATTTAAAGAATTTAAAGAAATTTAAATGTTACAAAACTTAAAAGCATGGATTAAAATTTCCCAGACTTAGAATAATAAAGAGCTTAATGTCAACTAAATTTTTTAAAATTTTGTAACATATTTGAATGTGACTGGTTTAAGTGAAACTAGACTGGGTAATCTTCTCTGTGTAAAAAGTAAACATATAAAAACTCACATTGCTACCTTACACATGTCCCTGGGACACATGGGCAAAAGCATCTCTGTGGTATCACTGGCTTATATGGTATTTAAATTTTCAGTTTTATTGAATTGCTCCAAAGAGGTCATGCTAATTCATTTTCCCATGACCCTCGCATAAGAATTCTTAATTTCTAACTCTGCTAATACTGAATATTGGTTAATATTTTAATTTTTCTAAATCCAGTCAATATCAGCTTTATCATATAATTTAAATTGCATATTTCCTCATTATTAGGGAGAATGAATTTGCTTCCCAAGTTTATTTGATAATCTAGTTTCCTCTACTGTAAATTAGTATTTATATATTTACCCATTAAAAAAAAATTGTTCTTATTGTTTTATAAAAGTTCTTATATGTTGGATATCTAATATCTAATATCTTTTATATATCTTGGGAATTTCTTCTTCCAATCTGTTTCTTTTAACTTGGCATATGGAATCCTGAACAGAAAATGTTAATTTTGACATAATAATCATACAAAAAATAATTGAGGTTTACTGAGAGCTTACTATGTGCCAGTAAGAGTACTAATCACTTTGCATATATTAACTCAATCTTTCTAACAACCTTTGATTCTGGTACCAATATTATCTATCCCATTTTACAAATAATAGGAAAAAAATGAAAAAAATTAGAGGATTTGGGTTTTGTTTTGTTTTTTTTTAAATCTATCCTTGACCTTAAGTCATTAAGCCATTATCTTACATTTTCTTCTAGGAGTTATTTTTCACAAAGTCTTTAATCCATTTGGAGTTCACCATTGTTCAAAATGTGAGATAGGAATCTAATTTTTCCCCCTTTGTCACTTCTAGAAATCGTAAATGGCTTTACATAATCTCTGGAATAAAGGTCAAACTCCTCATCATGTCAGTCAGACATTTTCTGGTCCCAACTGACCCAATTGACCCTTTTTGTCACTTTTCTCTCAAACAGTCTCTTTACCAGTCAAAAAAAAAGTCTACTCAGTATTTCCCTAAAGTGCCTGGACCTTTTCAGTTCCAAACTTTGCTTCAGCCTTTCCTTCAGTCTGGAATAACAGTTCCACTCTCTTGTCTACAAGGGAAGATCCTAATTCCTCCAAAACATTGTTGCAATTTAATCTCCTATGTGAAAGCCTTCCCCAAAGCATTGTCATTTTTTCCTTTTCTTCTTCCTATTCTCCTTTCAAAAGTCAACTATTTCCCTGCCTGTGCTTCTATATGTTTGTTTATTATTTTGTTCTTTATGACTTGTTCATGTTTCTTGAGCATATGTTAGAAACCATATGCCTTTTGTTTGTAGGTTTGTTCATTCAGACTTCCACTCAATGTTTTTTGAATGCCTATTACGTATTAGCACTGTGTTAGATACTTAAGATACAAATTAGATACATAAATATACAAATTTCCAAGCAGTTCAAACTAGTAAGAAAGACACGTATGCAAAATACTATAATTTATGCTGGTAAATTACTGTAGTATTTGGTAGATACTACAGATAAATATATGGATGTAAAGAACCAACATGCTAATGCTCACAGATTTCTCTTACGCCACTACATCAACACCAACTAACAAAAATTTTAAAACAACTCAAGTACCCTCCCTATTTCCCCAAGTTCAGAGCTTATGAACAAGTTCTTGGAGCTCTTGTGGGATAGAACTGAAAGAACTGCAGAGATTAAAAAGGATAGATTTCAGCCTTGAGGCTATATTTAGCATTTGAGAGATATGGACAGAAGAAAAAGGAGGGCTATGAAGTATAAATTTGGATCCACTCTAATGTTTCTTTGAGAGATTTAAATAAAGAATATAATTCTCTTTGAATTTCTTTTGGCTATTGAGCTGCGTATCCTAAACAAGGTTCAATGTGGGCACAAACATCCCCATCTCGTTAAAATATCCTGTACTCAACGAATGTGAGAGAAATTGAAAATATTAAAGTGTTTTCTATCACATAAAAATAAGCTATTAAGGTTGCATTCTTCAGAGAAAACTAATTATGTAAAGAGACCAATCCAAATTTTAAAAAATTACTTTATGTAAAAATGATTTATAAAACAGATAAGTAAAAAAACTAAAATTCATCCATGATCCTACCTATAAGAAACAATGTTTCTAATATGTTGAATTTATTCTTAGTTTTTCAGTGCGTATTTAATCAACAAACATTTATTGGCTAACTACTATAAACGTCTGTACTAGGCCATAGGGATATAGCCCAGAACAAGAGATAAAATTCACTGTTTACATGAAGCTTATAATCTAGCTGTAAGAGACAGATGATTAACAAAATAAATCAATAAAGAATATGGCACATACAAAGTGTTATTGAGAAAAAATAAGTCATGGAAGAGCACTGGATAGGGAGTGGCAGGGAGAGCAGAGGTTGCAATTTTAAATAAGGTGGCCAAGGAAGACTTTATTGAGAAAGTAGCTTGAAGTGGGTAGAGGAACAAACCCTATCAATTTTAGGCAGAGGGAATGACAAGTACAAAGTCCCAAGCATGCTCATATGAACGTAGATTGGTATTTTCTGTTTGTTTAACATTTATAGTCCATATAGGACGTCACCTCCTACATATGACCCAAATCTAACAAGCACATCTGACTTTCCTGGTCATAGTTCTTTTTTGTTCGATATTTAGACAGTTTCCTTTTGCTTTTGCTTTTTCTTTTTTTTTTTTTTTTTTTTTTCTTATCCTATCACAAAACATGCTACAATTAATTTCTTGACTGCCTTCATGAATATTTCTGTAGGATAAAGTCCCCAAAGTGGATAGTCCTGGTTCAGATTGCAGAATTGCTTCCAAAGAAGTTATGCCAATTTATATTTCAGTGCTAAGTATAGGAAAGGACCTATCCTAGCAAATGTTTGCCAGTAATAAGCAGTCCAATTAAAAAAAAAACTTTGTTAATTTGATATATGAAAATGCTATCACATTTTAATTTAATGTAATGATTTTTTTATTTCCTTGCTAGTGAGGTTGAATTTTAAAATATATTTACTGGCCATTTTAAACTGATCCTGACTATAACTCATTCTTCTCCTGGAAGCTTAATGCTTTTCTACTTGATTTATGCTTATTTTTAACATTTTGACTATATTCATGGTAATATTTACCAGATTACTCACTAAAATAAAAATTTAAACATAAACAGAAAAAATTAAAAGCTATCTTGAAAAGAATGGGCATCTATATGGTGTATACACAAAAGAATATTACTTAGCCATAAAAAATGAAATTTTGCATTTTCAATAACATGGATGGACCTGGAGGGTATTATGCTTAGTGAAGTCAGAGAAAGACAAATACTATATGTTTTTACATATAGTGGAATCTAAAAAATAAAAAAACAAATGAATGAATGTAACAAAATAGAAACAGACTCATAGATACAGTAGGGAGAGGGAAGGGGAGAGAAGCAAGTTAAAGGAAGGGGATTAAGAGGTATAAATGACTAGGTATAAAATAAATGATATAAGGATATAATGTATAGCACAGGAAATATACCTGATATTTTATAGTAACTTTAAATTAAATATGACCTATAAAAATAATGAATCACTATGTCGTACTTATGAAACTAATATAACATTGTAAATCAACTATACTTTAATTTTTTTAAAAACAAACAAATAAATACATTTTAAAATAATGGGCAAAGAGTGATACTTATTTGCTTGTCAAAGTTTTGGTATTTGAAGATAAAAGTAAAGATAGAAGATAATACTAAGCCCTCAGAAACAAATGCCAATTTCAGGAATATTGGGTAATATCTAAAATATTATTTGTTGTAAAAGTCTTTGAATATTGGCAGTAAATAGTCCCAAGCCACACTAGGAATACTTTGAAGTTATTTCATATTAAGGTTTACAATTATTCTGCTCAATAACACTAAACAATGTTCTTATTTTGCAGATAAAGAACGTTAAGGCTCAAAGAAAATACGCCTAGAAGGTGCCATGGCTGGTAGGTAGCACTCTCAGGACTTACATTCTTTCCATTGCACCACACTCAAGGTACTTAAGAATGTAAATCTCTTGCATGACACAAAATTACAATGGAATAAAAATCATGAAATGACATAAAACTTTGACTTTGGAGTCTCACCCGGTTAGAATCCAAAGTAGTGGGCATATTTCTTAACTCATATACAGCAACTTGTCCATCGCTATCTCCCACCAGAAGGCAATCTGTTTGTTTGGCGAAGAGAACAGTTGTGAACTTGATTCCGGGGTTAGCAACATTCACAATCAGAGGGTCCAAACTGTAATGAAGTATTTTATTTGTAACTTTAGTTGTTGTTAATATGTTCTTTTTTGATACAGACTAAGAAAAGCCTGAGATATTTTATTTCATGTGACAAAAACCAAAAGCTTCTTTAAGTGTTTCCAAAAGCAAAATAACTACTTCTCACTCTTTATTCAATCAGAACTCTCATTATTTGTCAATAAACTAATTTCAACTAGATAAAATAAAGCAAATCACAATTAAGCTGTGAACTCATACACAGCTTGTGATGATTAATTTATACATTAACTGGGCTAGGCTATGGTACCCGGTTTGGCTAAACAGCAGACTACACATTGCTAAGAAGGTTTTTTTTTTTTCAGATATGATTAATTTAAATCAGTACAATTTGAATAAAGCAGATTGCCCTCCATAAAGGGAGTTGGCCTCATGCAATTTGTTGAATGCCTTAAAAGAAAAGATTGAGGTCCCTGAAATAGAATAAAATTCTGCCTCTAGATGGCCTTTGGACTCAAGACAGCAACATGAATTTCTCTGATGGAAATTCTAGCTTGCCAGCCCCAAGTGCAGACATGGTACTTGCCAGGCCCCACAGTCATGTGAGCCAATGTTTTTATACACCCTCCCCCCTCTTTTCTCTCTGTCACTTTATCTCTCTCTTTATTGGTTTCTGCTTCTCTGAAGATTCCTAAGCCCTTAAATAATAAATGCCTTCCTCAGAAGGATGTTTCAATCCAAATGAACTCTTGGAACATAAATGAATCCTCCGAACAAAAACCTCTCCTACTCTTAGTCATCTAAAGCAATGCACTGACACCCTTATGAAACAAAAGAAGCAGTCACTTGCATACTTCTGAAGAAATGTTGCCCTGAGAACTACAGTTTTACTAAAAAAAATAAAGTCAGAGGTGGGATCATTTAGGTAGCCACTTTACAAACTAGTCATCTCATACTCAAAAATAAATCGCTTTGTGTTGTAATCCTTGATTTTTGGTTCAATCTGTTTTATAGAACAAGCCATGACAAAATTTTGGAAGTTACTAAATTATTAACCTCTAGGAAAAAATTTTGTCATTACGAATAAACCTGTTGAATTTTATATCTTTTATTTATTTATTTTTATGTGGTTTTGTGTGTGTGTGTGTGTGCGTGTGTGTCTTTTTGCCTTTTCTAGGGCCACACCGCAGTACATGGAGGGTCCCAGGCTAGAGGTCTAATCGGAGCTGTAGCCACCGGCCTACACCAGAGCCACAGCAACACCAGATCTGAGCTGCGTCTTTGACCTACACCACAGCTCATGGCAACGCCAGATCCTTAACCCACTGAACAAGGCCAGGGACCGAACCCGCAACCTCATGGTTCCTAGTCGGGTTCATTAACCACTGAGCCAGGGAATTCCGAATTTTACATTTTTTTTTTTTTTTAAATCTTTTTAGGGCTGCACTCGTGGCCTATGGAGGTTCCCAGGCTAGAGGTTGAATGGGAGCTGTAGCTGCTGGCCTACACCTCAGCCACAGCAATGCAGGATTTGAGCCGTGTTTATGACCTATACCACAGCTCACAGCAATGCCAGGTCCTTAACCCTTACCCTAACCCTAACTCTAACCCTAACCTTGAACCTGCATCTTCAGGAATACTAGTCAGATTCATTTCTGCTGAGCCACGACGGGAATTCCTACATCATTTATTTTAAACAAGAAAGTATTTCCAAACTTCTTCTGCTAAGAACTTGCCTAGAAATCTACAATATTTTCCAACATTGAGATGCTGAAATATTAAAGGAGTAGAATCATTAAATACTTTATTCCAGTATTGCATAAACTTTCATATTAAGAAAGAAATATAGTCTAGACGACACCCTAATAACTTTCATGTAATACTTAAAATCAAAAATTTTAATTAAATGCATGCGCCTTCAAATATGCTTTAATATGAAGGATGAGAATATTATTAATAACAAAATATTAATTTGTTCCCTTTATCTTATTATCAAAAGTCTTTAGTTAAGAACAATAAGCTGATGGAATGATTGGCCAGCGGGTTCCTGCTGTATAGCACCCAATTCTACCCAACTGTGATGGTCTATATAGGAAAATAATTTGAAAAAGAAAAAAAAAAAAAGAACAATTAGCTGCCTCTTTGCATTCTCGCATAAACCAGGCAAAGAAAAAGAACTCAAGATATTTATTATATCCTCTATCAGCTTATAAATGTTTGAGGAGATGCAAGAATTAACCTGTTTTCATTTTAATATTTTTAAAACTATGTATGGTATAAGTGACTATTAACATTAATACATTATCCTGGTATATATCTTTATTCATAAAGGACTCTCACAGTGTAAACTATTACTTGTTTTAAAGTAATTACAGTCCTCTCTAACCAGTGTTGAAACTACCTTGTACCATTAGACTGAACTGCTTCTACTAGAAATATCTCCAAGAAAAACAGTAACACTTACGTGCTGATGTGAAGGTCCCAAATCTCCACTCTGGTCTCATTTGCAGCTGCAAATATATAGGGTGATTTCGGAGACCAGGAAATATCATAAACAACATGAGTAGTTGGATAAAAACTCAAAAATGGTTTGAGATTTTCATGTTGCCATACAATAACACCCCAATCTGCAGAACAGCTTAAGAATACATCATGACAAAATGGATTCCATGCTATTTTATACACTGGGCCCTGGAATTAGAAAAATAAATTATAATACATAGGTAAGTTGTATTTAACATCTTATGCTTTGTTTGACCAACAAATTGAAAGTCTCAGTTTTCTAAAACATTTATACATCATGCATTATTATGTGGGTGATATTTTAAGGTCATAAACTGAATTTATTCCCTAAATTATGAATACAGAAACACAAAATGTAGTTGATACCATACTCACTAAATATTAATAAATATTATACTACTTTAAAAAAGTATAAGGAGTATTAAGAAAAATAAAAAGAAAAAAAGGAGAAAACAAAGGAAACATAGTTGGAACAATTATTTTAAAAGGAGAGAATAGGTATATGCCAGAGACAATTTTACTTTGGGATTCAGCATGTTAACATAAGCAAAGTCATTTAGAAATAATAAAAGTTGTGACTTCCATAACTTACAAGACGAAATCAAGGGTATCTACAAGCCACATTAAATGCCCCACATATTATTGGTATTTTTTATATAAGAAAGCATGTAATTCAAGTTGTCTTTTTAACTCTGAAGTTGTAAATTATTGCATAAAAAATACTGTCTAATGATACTTTTTTGCAGAAATATTGCAAGAGAAAATGTTCCATACTTTTTATAACTAAACTAACCTTATGTCCTCTGTAAGTATCTAGATACTGCTCATTATATGAACAAGAACATTTGTGAATATGACCTTCTTCGGTGCCAGCCAAATAGATATTTGTGTCCTACGAAACACAAAAAATCAAAATGCATTAACTTGTGATATATTAGTAATATGCTAAAAAGAAGATTAGATGATTCAAGATCTCTTAAAATCAATTCAAGGACCAAAACTAGAAATATTGTCTTGAAGACAGCTGGCTGTTGTCTTTTCATTCTATTAAGATTTTACAATAATTAAACTACCTGAAGGACAATTGTGCAAAGAAAATACAGATTTTTTTTCTTTGCTAGATTAGAGTGACAACTTAGCATCCTATCTAGAAATTACCTGAACAAACACTGGCTTAAAATGAGGAAGAAACTTTCTAACATTTAGGGTTACCTGACAATGGAATTAACAGTCCAGGGAAGTGGCAAGTATTCTTTCATTAGAATTAATCAAAGAGAAAACAGATGACTTAACAAATAACTATTTATGGATATAATGCTGAAGAAATGATTCTTGCTAAGAATGAGAAATTGAACTAGATGGAGTCTTGGACATCTTTAAATGTATGTATCAAATGAGGATTTGAAATGTATTTTCTATAGCGAAATTATCGTCAAAAAGTCTGAAAGTCAATATTCTATGCCCTGGCTATATAAATTCATCATTGCCTAGGAGTGTTTTAGAGCTACAGAATCTCAAACCCTGCCCCAAACCCACTGAATCAGAATATGCATTTAACAAGATTTCCAAGTAATTTGTAAGTACACTGAAATTTGAGACTCACTGCTCTAGCATACACCAGTACTTAAGAATGCAACTGCTAGATCATAAAGTATAAATTTTTTTCGTAAAGTAGTATTATCAGTTTACCTTCAGCAGTATATAAAAGTTCTCTTTGACACACAGCTATATGCCTCCTATAAGAAACATACTAAATATAAAGACACAAATAGGTTAAATATGAAAAGATCGGAAATGATAAACCATACTAAAACTAGTTAAAAGAAAGCTAGAGTGGCTACGTTAATATCAGACTAAGTAGATTTCAGAGTAAATCATGCTACCAGTTATAAATAAGGTCATTTTATATTGATAAGGGAGTTGATTAATCAAGAGAACATGACAATCCTAAATATTTATGTACTCGAAGTTTCAAGGCAAACCAAAAACTCACAGAATTAGAAGGAAGGAAAGAAAAATTAACGATTATGGTCAGAGACTTAAATACCTTTCTCTCAATGACTGATGGAAGAAACAGGCAGAAAATCAGCAAGGATAAGTAAACTTGCTACCAACACCATCCACCAGCTGACATTCACAGAACATTCCACCCAACAGTAGCAGAATATACACTTTTCTCAAGTGCACAGGGAATATTTACAAGTAAAGATCACATTCTGGGCTTTTAAAACAAATCTCAATAAATTCAAAAGGATTCAATGTGTAAAAAGGTGGTCCTCTGATCATGATGGGATTGAATTAGAAAGCAACAGAAAGATCCTTGGAAAGGCCCAAACATTTGGAAACTAAATAACATCGTTTTAAACAACCTTTCAATCAAAGAAGAAATCAAAGGAGCTCTATGGATATATTGGGCCACCTAATTCTTCATTTGGAAGAAGGGAGGGCATTGGTTTCTTGTACGTTGTCAATGGATGTTTAGCAGCATTCCCTGACCTCTGCCCTCCAGATGCCAATAGCACTCCTCCCTCCTCCCCTCCTTCCACGGCTGCAACAGCCAAAATATCTCAAGATACTGTGAAATGGCCCTGATGGGAAACTACTCCCCTCCCTGACCACACTGAGAGCCAATGTTCTGGAGCCAAGTTGAAAGCAGATTTCAGGAGTTCCCGTCGTGGCGCAGTGGTTAACGAATCCGACTAGGAACCATGAGGTTGCGGGTTCGGTCCCTGCCCTTGCTCAGTGGGTTAATGATCCGGCGTTGCCGTGAGCTGTGGTGTAGGTTGCAGACGCAGCTCGGATCCCGCGTTGCTGTGGCTCTGGCGTAGGCCGGTGGCTACAGCTCCGATTCGACCCCTAGCCTGGGAACCTCCATATGCCGCGGGAGCGGCCCAAGAAAGAGCAACAACAACAACAACAACAAAGACAAAAAAGACAAAAGAAAAGCAGATTTCAGGAATTTGAAAACGAAGGTGGTTAGAATATGACTACAGTGGTAGAAGTGAAACATCACAAAGGCCTGAACGACCTTGAACAGTAGTAGGCTTGGACTACAAGGAGTAGGACAGTAAAACTTAAATATCATTTTAGTGATAGGGCAGAATAGAGTAAGAGCTCAAGTTGCAGTTTGTATAAGTAGGTGGATGACGGTATCACTAAAGAAATGATCGCATTACATATAATAGAAAATGGAAGTCTGTCATAGTGGCTGAATTTTCTGATTCCAAAGAACTTCCAAATAAAAAGAACTGGAAAAGTAGAACTTTACTAGCAGTGTCCTGCTTTGGTTTTGGTCTTGATGAGAGTGATCTTAAGTAGTTTTACTGATCCCCAAAATCATGACTTACCACTCGCATTGCGATATGGAGGTCTATATTGATATTGTAGACTTGGTTTCTAACAGCATGATAGAGCCGCAGAGTAACCAAAAAGGACAAGGAGGCACATTCAAGTTAAATGTGCAGTTGTAAAGATGATCCTAACACAGTTGCTCAGAAATATCAACCTTGCCTTTAGAAAGCAGATAAATGGCAGCCAACTGGAATGTGCCATTCTTCCTTAATTTGATACCTATGTTTATTATTATTATTATTATTATTTTTACTTACAAGAGACAATATTTATTAACATGTTGACCTTTGGTCTTGCTTTATATCTTAATGCACCTCAATTATCAGAAGTTTATATATGCAATAGTAAATAATGGATTGAAATAATTTACCTTGGGGTGAAAAGCAAAACACATTCCAGGAGCCTGTCGAGATATCAAAGCTTCCCCTTTCTTTTCCTTTTCCCCTCCCTTTTTGCTGCTTCCAGCAGTAGTTCGCCTCAAACGCATCAAATCTGTATTTAAAGAAAAAATACATAACTTATTTACCACATGAAAAAGTATTGTAGATGTAATATGTCCCTTCTACAAATAATATGATTTCTGCTACCTTCTGCAGGTCATTAGGTTAAAATTAGCACATACTAGAGCCAGATGTTCAGAAAAACAGTGATCAAGCTTAGTTTTTTTCTTATTTAGCCAAACCTTAGTTTGGCACCTCTTACATGTGGTTCACTAGGAATTTTTAATTCAGCACAGAACAAGAGAAAGATAATTGGATGTGTGTGTGGGTGTGTGTGTGGGGGGGGGTGTGTGTGTGTGTGTGTGAGGTGGGGGGATTTATTTTACCATGACAGTCCAGTCCTTTCCTTATAATCCATTTGGAGATTCTTCCATCTGCTGATATAGAAACTAGTATTTCTCTTTTGTCATCACCTGTGGTCCCTCGATCTTGTTCTATCCACTGTAGTTGCCATACAGGCCCCAAATGTTTTTGAGGTGACTCACTAAAACAGGGAAAAACACTAAGTATAAAATTATTACAATAATTTTTTTAAAGACTTAGAGTATAAGGACAGTTCCCTAGAGTATCATGGCCTACTTATAGAATGATGCTTTTATTGTTCAAAACTGGACTTTTATTTCAAATATTTTGAAAAACAGGAAAAAAATCACTTTGCTAATATTCACTGACATTTTTCTCATTTCTTACAAAAGGAAAATTTTACTGCCTTTAGTTATATTAGCTATCATTACAGAAATACAAAAGCAAATATTTCTTTTCAGAATTTACTTCTGTTACTCTATTGATTAATTTTTTCCTAGTTGTGTGTAAATTTGGTTTATTTTAGACACATTGAATAGAAGTATCTCTATCTTTATAAGGATACATTTCATGGCTTCAGTGATGAAGTTTGTCTCATTTAAGTAAATAGTTATCTCACCCTTCTTCCTATATTTCAGCACTGCCCACTGGCTTGATTCCCTCTAAGGCTGAGATTTAAAATTTTTCTGAAGAATGAAAATCAATTCTCAGACTACTATTTTTCTATCACATTAGTGGGCTGCTTTGCTCCTATTACTGACTCCCTTGATTTTTTTATGCAAACCTTCCAAAGCTCTGAATTTTTTGAATCTAAATATCTTTGATTATTCAGTAAAAGTTATGGACCCTCTTCCAGGAAACAAGCGCCAAGGCTCCTGCTTTCAAATCTGTGCAGATAATTTAAAAACTAAGTGAAGGAACACCTGCTTTATTTCCAGTTCATGTTAAGTTTATTCAAACACTAATGTAAATATACCACCTCATTTTTGCTCCATTGGTATCCGGTTTATCATAAAAACCTAAGATATCTTCAATATCTTTCACCTTTAACTTTTTAATTTTCTCAATATGACTCATTCATTCATTCTTAATTAAACACTTACTATAAACCTGTAATATGTGTGACATTATGTGACATACTGATTTGTTAATTATACAGCAATAAAGCTGGAAAAACTTCTTTAAAAAATTTAAAGAATGAGTATAAACTGTCAAGCCAAAGGAATTTTGTTGGTGGCTGGGTAGAGAAGATGATAAGGAAATATCAGGGCAAAGCATTCCAGATGGAGAGACAATATGAGGAATTATTGTTTGAAAAATAATGGTATCACTCTCAATAACAATATAAACATTCACTCAAATAACATTAATTTTTTTTCACCCTAAAAAAGCACATATTAAATGTTTATCTAATTCTTGGATTCTCACCTACTATCCAGAACTGGAACATCACTGTTGCTCTGTACATTATAAATTGCAATAGTGCCATTGTGATAGCCAACTGCTAAAAGGTTAGGTGATCCAATTGAAAAATCCACAGAAGTAACTCCACATGGACTCTGATAAGTACGTTCCGGCCACTAAATTAAAAAAAAAAAAAAAAACTTACTACATTTTAAACTTGGTTTTATAGACCACAGGTAGGTAGGGTAAAATGGTGGCTGAAGACTCGGCTAGTGGCAGTGGGATGTGAGAAGAGAATCTACATTGAGTTACTTCTCTTTTCCTAAATTCCAGTGTAGATGAGAATAAAGCTTCAACTGGCTATTTCTTTTATTTGGTAAATCCTCAGAGCTCAATAACTTCGAGAAATACAACATAGGTTTCTACAGTAACTACCATTTCAACAAGATTTGTATGATTATCACAGGTCTCCCTTCTTAAAGATATAAATAATGGACACCAAATAAATTATCCCACATAATTCCCATTTTCTAGTGTCTGTTTCAGATGCCTGTATTATCTAATCATTTCTAAACAAGGATAGAAGATGCTTTAAAACTCCTGAAGTTAGTCTTTTCTGTAGAGAGTTTTACTGTTTTGTTTTACTATCTAGTCTAAATCCGTTCTTGTTTCTAACAACCCACATGTAGAAGAAGATAATCTGATGATGAGAGCTCCTATGTCCATCCTTCCACATGTCTAAAATTGCTTCTTTCTTTCTTTTAGGCTACATAAACCCAGCTTCCTAACAGACTTGGGGTTATTTATAAAAATTGTAATCATTCTTGTATGCTTTTCCGATTTTGTTCTAAGTTTTCCACTTTACATTTCAGTTGCGAAATAAAACCAAAGGTAAAACTTTAAAGTAACAGATTGACTAAGGATGGAGGATGGCAACAATCTATATTATAAATGATAAGAAGCTATTCAGATACCCAGAAGCAACCCAGGATTAAATGAAATAATTTTTAAAGAATTTGCACTTAGGAGTTCCTGTCGTGGTGCAGTGGTTAACAAATCCGACTAGGAACCATGATGTTGTGGGTTCCATCCCTGGCCTTGCTCAGTGGGTTAAGGATCCGGCATTGCCATGAGCTGTGGTGTAGGTTGCAGACGCGGCTCGGATCTGGCGTTGCTGTGGCTTTGGCGTAGGCCAGCGTCTACAGCTCCAATTTTGTTCTAAGTTTTCCACTTTACATTTCAGTTCCCTAGCCTGGGAACCTCCATATGCTACAGGTACAGCCCTTGAAAAGACAAAAAAAAAAAAAAAAAAAAAAAGAATTTACGCTTATATATTTATAAAGAATTTACAAATATATTCTTCTTCATAACAGGTAGGAATAAACAATTATGGTTTAGTCCTGCATCATCAGATCTAGCAGAACATAGTAAATTTTTGTTTGTTTGTTTTGTTTTGTTGTTTTTGTGTTTTAGGGCCGCGCCTGCAGCTTATGGAAGTTCCCAGGCTGCAGGTCTAATCGGAGCTGCAGCTGCCAGCCTACACCACAGCCATGGCAACTTGGGATCAGAGCCATGTCTGCGACCTATGCCACAGCTCACACAACGCTGGATCCCTGACCTGCTGAGCAAGGCCAGGGATCGAACCCATATCCTCATGGATACTAGTCGGATTTCTTTCCACTGCGCCACAATGGGAACTCCATAAAAGAACATAGTAAATGTTCAATAAATAGTTATTAAATGGATTTATCCTATAAAGTATAACAACAAATTTTAATTGTTTAATTGTTACAGATTTAAACCGAAGAAAATAAAGTCTTGCTTGATCAAATTTTCTTGACTTTAATTATCAGATATGACTATCTACTTCACAAGAATTATGACAGCATTTAATGAGATAAAAGCAGGTCTTAATCCTGTTTGAGTTACCATGGGATTCTTTATTGACCAGCAGCAAGCCAATCCTCTTTTTTGCTCCTTAAATCCAAAGTTACCATAGCCAACAGCCAAAAGATCCTGAAAACCAGAAAAATTCAAAATAAGAGAGGACAACGTAAAAATATCAGCAAATATATAAAGATGCATATTAGTGAACTATGTTAAAAACAGTGATGACATTCCAATTGAGGTCAAAAAATACCAGTATACCATCTATTTTTACTCTATATTTCCATCTTCCTATGAAAAATCGTAATAATAATTGCATTTTCAGACTGAAAAATAAGTACTCAAAAAACCCCAATTGTTCACAAACTCTTTTACATAGTGAGATAATCTTCAAAAATTATTATTACATTATGATGTCTTACAGGGTTTTTTTTTTTTTTTTTTTTGTCTTTTTTGCCATTTCTTGGGCCGCTCCCATGGCATATGGACGTTCCCAGGCTAGGGGTCAAATCGGAGCTGTAGCCACCAGCCTACACCAGAGCCACAGCAACGTGTTATCCAAGCCGCATCTGCAACCTACACCACAGCTCATGGCAACGCTGGATCCTTAACCCACTGAGCAAGGGCAGGGATTGAACCCGCAAGCTCATGGTTCTTAGTCGGATTCGTTAACCACTGCGCCACGACGGGAACTCCTCTTACAGGATTTTAATAGTGACTTAATCATTTCAAATATAAAATAAAAGACATTTAAATTTAGAGGTGGGTCCCAAGGACTGAGTTGTGTCTCCTTCCCAAAGAGTCATATGCCGAAGTCCTAACCCCTAATAACATGTGAATATATTTGAAAATAGGCATAGGAGGCAATAAAGGTTAAATGAGGTCATGAAGGGTGGGTCCTAACCTGATGAAATTTAGTTCCTTACAAAAAGGGGAAAAGACACAAGAGCTCTTTCTCTCCCCCATTCAAAGAAACAGCAAGTCAGCAAGAGAGCCTGGAACCAAACCCAGGAACCAAGTCAGCTGGAACCTTTATCCTGGACCTTCCAGGCTCCAGAACGGTAAGAAATAAATTTCTATTATTTAAGCCATTGATTTCCAGAAACGCTTATAAAGTTGACGTGTGAACAACATGGATTTGAATCTGCAGGTCCGCTTATATGCAGATTTTTTTCAATAAATACATTAATTTTTTTAGAGATTTGAAACTGCTGGAAAAATTCACAAACTGCATAACCTGAAAATATCTAAAAAATTAAGAAAAAGATTTGTCATGAAAGCATAAAATGTATGTAGGTAGCAGTTTATCCTTACATAGGCATAAGATAAGTGATATTTAATATGAAATTAATAATGTGTTAGTTTTTCTTTTTTGAAATTGAAACTGATTTATTTTTTTACTTTTATTTATTTATTTATTTATTTTTCATTACTAAAATTTGATGTTTGTTTTTCTTTTTTTTATTTCTTTATATATATATATTTTTTTTCTACTGCACAGCATGGTGACCCAGGTATACATACATGTATACATTCTTTTTTCTCACATTACATGTTTCATCGTAATTGACTAGACAGAGTTCCCAGTGCTACACAGCAAGATCCCATTGCTAATCCATCCTGAAGGCAACATTCTGCATCTTGTTTTTCTCTCATTGTTTTATAACTTTGCTTTCAAAGAACTGTATTGCTGTACAGTGTGCCTCTCCCTCATAATTAGAGAAACTGTACATCAGCCTGTTATCACAGGTAAGTAGCTTTTTTAAGTAACAATGTTTCCAATACTATATTATGAATATGACTGTAATACTATATGTCATAAAAATTTTGTAATGATTCATGGATTAGTGTATAGTCTAGGCTATCCTGAAGCAATCATATTAATTTCACTAGGCTACCATAAAGCAATCATACTGCTGCTGCTTCATTATCAAAACATAAATGATTACACCTGTAAATAAATATGAATTTATTTTTCACACTATCCTTTCATTTTTGATGTCTCATGGTAATAATACTTGTAACATCCTCAGTGTTTTGTATCACGTAAGACAATATCAGTGAAGGAACTGACAATTCATCTGTTAAGCAGATGACACTAAATACTATTGATAAATACAGTACAGTACTATAAATGTATTTTCTCTTCCTTATGATCTTCTTAATAACATGTTCGCTTCTCTAGCTTACTTCAAGAATAGCATATAAGACATATAACACACAAAATATGTGTTAATTGACCACTTGTTATTGGTAAGGCTTCTGGTGAACAGTAGGCTATTAATAGTTAAGTTTGGGGGGTATCAAAAATTATGCTTGTATTTTGAACTGCGTAGAGGGTTGGCACCCGTAACTCCTATCTTGTCCCAGGTCAACCTCCTAAGTACATATGGACAAAAGTTTAACGATCAACCGAACACAGCCTCCCCTTTGTAATTACGAAGATTACAAATACAGTCCTGCCACCACCCTATCTTTAAGCCAACACCATTTCTCCGCAGTTCCCTCTGCCTTAAAATACTCTTCACCCACTACCCTTTTTCCCTTGACAGCGACAAACTTTCATTCGTTTCTTCTAGGCTCAACACAGGTGTCACTTTAAGAAGCGTTCACAAGCCTCTCTTACATGTTCTTATAGCATTATCTATTTTCTTTATTAAAGCACATAGGAAATTATTATATGGTCAGGCCTATGTGTGAGTAAATTACTATTGTACCTCTATGCTTTAACAGAGTTCCTGGCACAGAGTGACTATTCAATAAATATTTGTAGAATGAACTAATAAACATGATAGATGCCATCTGTCATGTCGTTTTTAGCTTCATCCAAAATTAATTTATTCTCAATAGCAATATATTCATTTTTCAAATACTAGTATATTCAGTTTCTGACTCATTTGCCTTTATTGTATGGTTATTATTGATTTAAATTTCACTTATCTATACGATGTTCCCAAATTTAGCTTTATAAAGGCAAATCTGCACTAAAAGTGTTTTATTTTATTCAAAAATAATTTAAGTCATGTGTTACGTAGCTTTCAACAAAAATGATAATAGGTTTTTAATAGCCATAACAACTATCATGTTTGCACAGAGCACCTTATAAGGTATAGCCATAAAATAATAAGGCTAATTCTTTTTTTTCTTTTTGGCATCTTGGAGTACGCAGGCTAAGGATTGGATGGTGCCACAGCAGCGACCCGAGCCACAGTGGTGACAACGCCAGATAAACCACAGCACCAGCATTAAACTCCAGTAAGGCTAAGTCTTAAACATGTATAATATAAGGCAGTTTAAGCAAACAAATTAGTATTGACTACTTTACAAATACCCCTATTTATTCCAAAGATACTGCCATGACACAAAACCTTTTCAAAATCACTAATTAAGAATCATGTTTTCAGAACCAGTTTATAAACCCTAAGAAAAAATGTCTCATTACTCTGTGATCACCTCTTTTTAACAAGCAAACATATCGTTCCCCAGCCTGATGATTCATCTGATTTGCCTCGAGATGATTTTTGACAGTGCAGGAATTAAGAATAAGAACTCCAGAGCTAGATATCTGTTTCACTAATGGGTTGTGTAACATTGGGCAAATTATTTATCCTTTATGTGCTTCAGTTTTTTCATCAACATAATGAGGAAAATAGTGCCTAACTCAAGAGTTGTGTTAATACAAACATAACATTTACAATAGCGCCTGCTACATAGTAAGTGCTATTTAAGTAATTGCTGCTATTAGCAGCAACAGTATTTTCAGGAATCTCAAAATTATTTTTCACACTTTCAGGATCATTGCATTAAGTATATACTTACAAATATGATTACATTAAGGAGAATAGAAATTTGGGTACGTGAGTTTGGTACATGTTAAAGTAAATCAATATACATTATCTTCTAGTTTACTTCCGAATATCTGATATAGATTCAGAGAATGCCACATCCCAAGCACATCTCCTAAAATAAAAATGGTGACCTTTTAATATTAAGGGAGAAAAATATTATTTTGTAACTGTTGGCATTTTTCCCTTTTTATTTATTTATTATTATTATTATTATTATTTTGTCTTTTTGCCTTTTTTAGGGCCGCTCCCACAGCATATGGAGGTTTCCAGGCTAGGGGTCGAATTGGAGCTGTAGCCACCAGCCTGCGCCAGAGCCACAGGAACACAGGATCCGAGCCGCGTCCTCGACCTACACTACAGCTCACAGCAACACTGGATCCTTAACCCACTGAGCAAGGCCAGGGATCGAACCCACAACCTCATGGTTCCTAGTCGGATTTGTTAACCACTGTGCCAGGACGAGAACTCCAGCATTTTCCCCTTTTTAAAACATGAACTTGTTTTCAGAAGCATTTTAAAACTACAGGTTATGTCAACGTAAATCTCTTGGCTAATATCTGTGGGAAAAAATTATTCTTTAGTACCGGACAAGTGCTGTTAAATGCTAGAGATAGAATTGTTAAAATGTTTGATAACTTACTGGATTTGTTTTATTCCAGGTAAGGCTGCTCACATTAAGTCCTTTGGTTAAGTCACAAGAAAACGACCAAAGGCGTTCCAAATTGGCTGGTATTGTTGATTGTTCTGAACCTATTTCTATTTCTTCTTCCTCTTCTTTCTTAGCCTCTTCTTCTACCTCTTCAAGTTTTTCACCTTCTAAAAAGTCTTCAGGGTCTTCAGGTTCCGGTTCTGAAATTAAATCAAATAAAAAGAAGATCGTGTGCTCTATACCTACAGGAATCTGCCAAGGTCTCCAAAAAGCATCTCTATCACTGACCCCTCAGGCACTGCTACTACTCATCATGGCCCAAGTGACAGGGAATAGCTGCCTGACCCTGTTGCAGAATATTCTGTTGTTCTAGGCTCCACATGAAGATAGCAGCATTTCAGGCCGCTCAGTAAATGGACAGGGGTAGCACATCCAAATGAAGAATATGCTGAGTCTAAAAGGCAAAGAGGTCCACAAGGCATTGTGTCTTTTTTTTGTTGTTGTTTGAAGAGGAACTGGCTGCAGTAACTTATCTTCAACTTAGAAGGAATATCTTGATCTATTCCAGGCCACTGGACCCTTGGAAATTTCAGTGAGGTGGAAGACCCCCAAAATTTTGTCAGACTTTTCTCTCATCTTTTGACACGCAAATGTCTTACCAGCAAGTCTACTTCTTGTTCACTAGGCATAATACCATCAATGTAACAGACCAGAGAGATGTCTTGCTGAAGGTAAATCTCCCACAGACTAAATTATGGCATAAATCTTAGGACTGGATATATCCCAGAGTAGAACAGTGAAGATCCATAAGACCTGGCCAGTGGAAAGCAAATGGCTTCTGCTGGTTTTACCAACAGGTGCTGAGGGGGAAAAAAAGCATTCATCGTATCAATAGCTACACACCAGTTATCATGAGATGTGTTAATTTTCTCAGGCAATGAAACTCCATCTGAAACAAAAGCTGCAACTGGAGTCTCCACTTGTTTAAGTTTACAATAATCCACCATTATTCTCAAGATCCTTGTGTGTTCTATGCAAGCCAAATAGATGAATTGAATAGTGGGATTTGACATTCTTTCATATTTCAAGACCTTGATGGTAGCACTCATCTCTGAAATCCCTCCAGAAATGTGGTATTGCTATGGTAGAGGTGGCTCTAGTGGCTTCCACTTAGACATTTCCTACCATATTAACCCTCATTCCACCGGTCAAGGATCGAATGTGAGGATTCTGCCAGTTCCTGAATATTTCTATTTCAAGTACACATTCTGGAACAGAAGAAATAACCATAGGATGATTCAGTGGACCCAATGTGAGACAGGCCTGAGCTAAAATTCCATTGAGCACCTGGCTTTTATAAGTCTTACTCTGACTAAAGGACCCCAATGATGTTTTGGGTTTCCAGAACGCAGAGCCATTATTTAGTAATCCCTGAAATTTCTGATTATTTCTTCTCACACAATGCATAGTCATCCTGGTAAAAGGCTATAGGTCCCTATGGGGGAAGCTGGGATAAATATTAACGGTATACATTCTTAACAATTTAGTGTGATACTTTCTCAAAGGGACACAGCCTACCCTCATTCAAGAAATTCTGATTCTATAAACTGGCTCAAGTCTAGGAATTGGTTAAGAGGTTGTACCTGTGTTTTTTGGTGTTTCAATTTAGACTTCTGCTCACTTGACCTAGAACTCTTCCACTTATACAGATTAAGTAAGAATTTACAAGAAGTCTTTCTGTTATGGGCTGAATTGTTTCTCCCCAAAACTCATACATTGAAGCCCTAAGAATGAGTGCTTTATTTATTTATTTATTTTTGCTTTTTTAGGGCCACACTCACGGCATATGGAGGTTCTCAGGCTAGGTGTTGAATCAGAGCTACAGCTGCTGGCCTATGTCACAGCCAAACAGCAGCAATGCAGGATCCGAGCTGCATCTGCAACCTACACCACGGCTCACAACAACGCCAGGTCCTTAACCCACTGAGCAAGGCCAGGGATCGAACCTGCAACCTCATGGTTACTAGTCGGATTGTTTGTCCTGCACCACAACGGGAACTCCACGCTTTAGCACGTAATGGTATTTTGAGACCAGGGCTTCAAAGAGGTAAGTAATTAAGTTAAAAATTAAGCCATCAGTGTCAGACCCAATCCAATATGATTGGTATGCTTATAAGAAGAGGAAATTTAGACATGCTGAGAGACACTAGAGATGCACACAGAGAAAACAGACCACATAGAGGCAGCTAGAGGGTGGCCATCTGCAAGCCAACAAGAGAGGCCTCAGATGAAAACAACCCTTCGAGGATGTTGGTGCGCCCCTTAACAAATTTACTTCTCACAACTGCGGTGAAATATGTGATATCTGGACCCTCCTGGAGTGAGTGAGCAGGCCGTCATGTTAAACCCACTCTAACATTACAACATCCATAAATCTTTGGATACCTTTTTCTTGGTATGTAGCATACCAAGGCAGTTCTGCCACTTCAAATCCACTTTGTGAAGGCCATATTTTGATCCATTATCAGTCAACCCCAAAACAAACTCTTAAAGCCAATTCTAACCCCTTGGATTCTAACGTTGTATCCAGACTCTCTCATTAGTGGAGTCATATTAATAAATTTGATATTATGATCTGACTTTATATTCTTTCCATCATTATCCTACACTTTTAATACCTATTTCCACCTATATTCCTCAGATCTCTGCCTGTATAAATTAGAAAACTCAGCAGTCAATTCTCCAAGAAGTTATAGCAAACAAAATGTGTATATACCTAAAAACTCCAAAATACATGAAACAAATAAATAAACAAAAACCAACAGCTCTGAAAGGAGAAGTAAAAAAATATGCAATTGTAGTTGGAGATTTCAATACTCCTCTGTCAAGAAATGGTAGGACAAGTAGGCAGAAAATCAGATGATCTGAACATCACTATTAACCAACTTGATCTGACATTTATAGAACACACCATCCAAAGACACCAGAATACACATGTTCTTCTCAATTGCCATAGCACATTCCTTAAGATGGAACATATTATGAACCATAAAGCAACCTTAACCAAAAAAAGAAAGAAATCATATAAAATATACTCTCATACCATAATATAATTAAATTAGAAATCTTGCTAGAAAATCCCAAAATATTTGCATATTAACACATTTATAAATGACATGTGTCAAAAAATTCTCAAAAGAAATTTTTACTTTATTTTAATGAACTGAAAATATAACATATAAAATCTTATGAGATTCAGCTAAAACACTGCTTTCTAAGCATATATGAGCAAAGAAAGTTCAGTATATATCTCACATATGACCTACCCATTCTACTCCTAGGTATTGACCCAAGAAAAATGAAAGCAAATGTCCATACAAAGACTGGTATACCAATATTCATTCCAACTTTATTTGTAATGGCCCAACCTAGAAACAGATATCAATCAACAGGAGAAAGGATAAGCACAGTATAAGATATTTGCACAATGCAGTACTAGTCAGTGATAAAAAAAAAAAGAATGAAAAATTGATACATGCAATCACACAGATAAATCTGAAAATAACTTTGCTGAGTAAAAATAAGTCAGATAAAAAAGAGTGCATAATGTGTGATTACCTTTATATATAAAATTCTAGAAAATGCAAATAGGTATATAAAGCAGACCAGTAGTTTCTTAAGGATGGGGGAAGGGCAAAGAAGAACTAGAAGGAAGGAGTATAAAAGACATTTAAAAAAGAGCTTGTATCCAGAATATATAAAAATGAACTCCTACAACTTGATTTTTAAAAAGACATCTCAATTTTAAAATGGGCAAATAGGAGTTCCTGTTGTGGTGCAGTGGTTAACAAATCCGACTAGGAACCATGAGGTTGCGGGTTCGGTCCCTGCCCTTGCTCAGTGGGTTAAGGATCCGGCGTTGCCATGAGCTGTGGTGTAGGTTGCAGACGCAGCTCGCATCCCGCGTTGCTGTGGCTCTGGTGTAGGCCGGTGGCTACAGCTCCGATTCGACCCCTAGCCTGGGAACCTCCACATGCCATGGGAGCGGCCCAAGAAATAGCAACAACAACAACAACAAAGACAAAAAAATAAATAAATAAAATAAAATAAAATAAAATGGGCAAATAACTTGAACAAACATTACCCAAAAGAAGATATACAAATGACAAAAAAAAAAAAAAAAACCTTAAAAAAATTGCCAATATCAGGCATTATCAAGAATGTGGAGCAACTCTTGAATATTTCTTGTGGGATTGTAAGATGGTACAAATAATTTGGAAAGGTATTTTTCATTTTCTAAAAAACTTATGCATATGTCTATCCAAAGATTCAGAAATTCCATCTCTTGATGGATGGATTTCCCAAGGGAAATTAAAACACACATCCACAAAAATGAGCACAAAAATGATCAAAGCAGCTTTATTCATAATAGCCCAAAGCTGTCTAGGTGTACATTGACAAGTAAATGAATATATAAATCATTATGATACAGTCATAAAATGGAATACTACTCAGAAAAAAGTGAACAACCTATAAAGACGAATCTTAAAAACATTATGTTGAGTTAAAGAAACCAGACACAAAAGAATATTGACTATATGAACCCAGTTTATATGATATACAAAAACAATTCATCTTTGGTGAGAGAAATCAACTTAATATCTGTCTATAACAGTGAAAGGAAGGGAAATTTGGGGGTTGATAGATATATTCTACATCTTAGAGTAATAGTTATGTAGGCTTATACATTTTTAAACATATCAAATTATACAGTTAAAATATAGGTATTTTATTATAGTAAATCTTACCTCTTTAAAAAAATTCCTCTGGCATTTTTATTTGTTAGATACATTAAAGAAGTGATCTACCATCAGTTTTGGTTTTTTAAGGCCAAAATTTATAGCACTCTGTAAATTTAAATCTTATAAATCTTTAATTATGGGATGGAAATTATATATAGATGATGAAAATGTTTAGGTATCAACCTAATATGAGAGAAGAACATAGTTTTTCAATATTCTTAGTTATCTGGACTCTACTGCTATTCATACAGTTAGTGCCAAAAACTATATAAATATGTCTTCTGCTAAGTGACAACTCAGTCTGGAGACTACATTTAGAAATAATAACACCATTTAATTTTTTAAATTATTTGAGCTTGCCTAAAAGTGATTATTTTTAAATACCTTTTTAAAGTAAAAAATCTTTATTTCAAAAAAATACAATGATTTTTTAAAAAGAAGTTTTAGTGCATAATATATTAAATACCTTTTAAAACAGGAAGCTGACGATAAGCTGCAAGTTTTGGCTGAAATATATTTCCCATTATAACTCGTTCCATAAAAAATAAGTCCTGTTGAAACTTGTCAGATTTCAATACTGTGTCTGAGTGGTCTTCTTCATCATCACGGATTTTAGCCAGAATTACATTTTCTATATCCATTATAGAACTACCTTCACTAACTGTAAAATACAAACATGATGCAATAAAATAGTTTGAACATTCCAGATTTAAAAAGTGACATTTTGCCAATCACTATTTGTTTTCCTTGAGTATTCGACAGCTTCAAATGACATATATTGAAAGTTTTTTATGTACCAAGGACATACGAGATAAACATATATAATCTCATTTTAGAAGTCTTAACCACTAAAAACATGCCGTTTTTCAGAGAATAAGCAATGATAATTCACAATTTGTATCTCTATACATACTTCTTCGAATTGAAATAACATTATTATAAGTCTTCAGGTAAAGTTTGATTTGATTATTTCTTTTTTTTTTTTTTTTTTTTTTTTTGTCTTTTTGTCTTTTGTTGTCGTTGTTGTTGCTTTTTCTTGGGCCGCTCCCTCGGCATATGGAGGTTCCCAGGCTAGGGGTCCAGTCGGAGCTGTAGTCACCGGCCTACACCAGAGCCACAGCAACGCGGGATCCGAGCCGCGTCTGCAACCTACACCACAGCTCACGGCAACGCCGGATCGTTAACCCACTGAGCAAGGGCAGGGACTGAACCCGCAACCTCATGGTTCCTAGTCGGATTCGTTAACCCCTGCGCCACGACGGGAACTCCTGATTATTTCTTTATAGGAATACTATATTACTGTTAATTTTTTTTATTGATGCAATAACAAGTTACCAAAAACTTAGTGGATTAAAAAAATCACTCAAATTTATTATCTTAGAGTTATACAGGTTAGAGGTTTGACCCAGGTCTCACTAGGCTAAAACCAAAAAGTTAGTTGGGTTATGTTCCTTTCTGAAGGCTCTAAAGGAAAACTCATTTCCTTGCCTTTATCAGATTCTAGAGGCCACCAACAACCCCCCTTTCATCTTCAAAATACAGCAACATTACATCTCTCTGACCACAGCAAAAAAAAAAAAAAAAAAAAAAAAAAAAAAAAAAAAGCTCCAATTTTAGTGCCCATGTGATTAGTTTGGATCCTCTCAGATAACCCAGGATAATCTCCTCCTTTGAAGATACCTTAGTGTGATCACATCTGGAAGGTCTCTCTTGCCATGTAAAGTAATTAATTCACAATTTTCAGATATTGCGATGTGTATATATTTGGGAAATAATTATTCTACCTACGAATACTTAGTGAAAAACAGAATGAAGGGGAATCCTACACCCACAAAAGTGAGTATACACAACTTTCCCTACTCTTTCTGCTGAATACAGCTAAAAACTCTGGACATTATATACAAAACAAACATAATTCTTTGGAAATCTTTGATAGAAGGAGGTAGAGGAACAAGAGAGCTCAGAAACAAAGGAACGACACGATGGTGAGTTCCCTGGGTTTCTTATTGCTGCGTATACTCCAGACAAACCTCCTCTCTCTAGCCAAAAGACTAGGAAAAGAACACCTTGCAGGAAAGACAAATTTTAGAATATAACTACTCTACTCCAGACAAAAACCACAGAAAAAAACTGTAGCTGTATCCATTCCAAAAATTCCACTAGCTAAGTGGGGAATCTAAACTTCCATCCCACAGAGTTCCCTGGCCGGTCAGTGGGATCCAATGTTGTCACTGCTGTGGATCGGATCACTGCTGTAGCATAGGTTCAGTCCCTGACCCAGGAATTTTTTAAGCTGTGGGCTCAGCCAAAAATAAAAATAAATAAATAAATAAAAATATATTTCCATCCTTGCCAGGCTCTAACAAGGCATCTCAGTTTCCCAGCCTCCAGTGGGTGTATTATCAGAGAAGGCTCAGTAAGGAGCCAGGACTTTTAATACTACCAAATATAATGACTGTGCTGCCCTTTCTGCAAATGTCAGGGGAGACCAGTTAGGCAACATGGAATTCCACACCCATCTGGCAGTAACAAGGTGTCCTCTTCTTCTCTCATTGGAATAATCAGAGTTGGACAGACTAGATTCCAGGACTTACAGAACTGCCCAATAAATAAAGCCAAGTACCAATCCATGGTGTAATGTGGTGGCAATGAGGCACTCCCATCCTTCCCAGCCATGTAGGTATCAATGGAAGTCAGAGCTTCCTATCTGTCACTGCACAACAGTAATGAGGAGATCCTCTCCCTCAATACAATTGAAAGCCAAGTAGAGAACATGGACTTTTATTCCCACCTGGCAGTAATGGACCAGTAAACCCCACTTCTACTCCCACCTGGCAGTAATGGACCAGTAAAATCCCCTGTCAAATAGTGTTAAACAAAGCCTGCTAAAAAGGAAGGTTTGAAGAAGTCCAGTTCTCATTGACGTAATACCCCAAATTTCTAAATTTCAACTGAAAATCATTCAATATCCAAAGAACCAAGAAAACCTCAACTTAAAGGAAAATAAAAACAAACAAAAAACAAAATCAATAGACACCAACACTGAGATGACAGAGATCTTTAGATTATTTGACAGTTTAAGGCACCATCAAAAAATGTTTCAAGGGAGTTTCCGTTGTGGTTCAGTGGTTAATGAATCCAACCAGGAACCATGAGGTTGTGGGTTCAATCCCTGGCCTTGCTCAGTGGGTTAAGGATCCGGTGTTGCCGTGAGCTGTGGTGTAGGTCACAGACTCGGCTCGGATCCCGAGTTGCCATGGCTCTGGTGTAGGCCAGCGGCTATAGCTCCAATTAGACCCCTAGCCTGGGAACCTCCATATGCTTCAGGAGCGGCCCCAGAAAAGGCAAAAAAAAAGACAAAAAAATGTTTCAAGTGTTTATGAATACATTTGAAACAAATGGAATAATAGCAAGTATTATCTAAGAAGTAAAAAGTTTTAGTAAATTAATATAAGAACCAAATGGAAATTTTTGAACTAAAAATAAAATAATCCAAATTTTTTAATTCAGTGGTTAGGACCAACAACAAAATGGGGGAAGGCAGAGGAAAGAATCATAAACTTGAAGAGAGAATGGTAGAAATTACCCAGTTTGAAAAACAGAAAGAAAATAGTCTGAAAAAAAATGAACAGGTGATTGTTAGAAGTCTGTGGGACTCTAAAAAGAGACTTAACATTCATGTCATTGGGAAGAAGAGAAAGATGATGAAACTGAAAAAGTACTTGAAGAAATAATAGCTGAAATTTTCCAAAATTTGGCAAAGAATAATGTACGGAGTCAGGAAACTAAGTGAACTCCAAAGAGTATAAACCTAAAGAAATCCACACCAAGACACATCATACTCAAATTTCTTAAAACTGAAGGAAAAACAGAAATACCCAAAGCATTGAAGGAGAAATGATATCTTGTACACAGAGGGAAATAATTTGAAAAACAAGAGAGTTTTCACCAGAAATCATGGAGGCCAGAAGGAAATGGTACACTATGTTCTAAGTGATGAAAGAAAATAAAAGAAGAAATTTTGGAACATCAGAAATGAAAACAGAATGAGAAGAACAAAAATATAGGTAAATACAATACAATTTCCTTCTTTGCTTCAGTTTTCTTAATTATGTTTGACAGTCAATATAAAATTATAACTAGTTGATAGAGTTCTAAACAAGTATTCTATCTAAATATTTAGAGGAAATATTTAAGACAAATATATAATAAGAAGTGGAGTTTAACAAACTTCTTATAGCTAAACTTTATAAAAATTCTTTCATATAACTAAAAATTTCTGGGGAATTACAATTTTGTGTTGGTTTTAATTATAACATTTATTCCTAAAACTTAAAATACTAAAAATTAAAGTTGTAATGCCAGGTTTCTAGGTCTTGGTAGAAACCTGCACTAATTTCTACTTGCACTAATTCTGACCCCAAAACAAATATAATATTTTAAAACATTAAATCAGTTAATATTTTGAAATGCCAAGTGTAAAGTTAATTGAAAACTTCAGAAAATGATTGCCTTATTTATAATTATTATATTTCCTTCAGGGGTATAGATTCATGGAACTTTTCATGTTATAACTTGGTCTATCATTGTATCTCAAGATTAATGTAAAAAAAGTCTGAACTTTAGATGTGTCATCTATATCCTTTTATTTTTTAAATAATACTTACAGTTATATAGACCAACCTTCTCCATATTTTACTGAAAGTTGTTTATAATGAAGACCAGTTCATTTTCCCAGAGGGAAGTGAAGGGGAAGAATGAATCATCTTCTTTTTGCCATTTAAGTATTAATGTCTATACAGTAGGTTGCTTTTACAAGATACTACCAATTGCTAGGGAAAATTCAATCTTAGATTAAAAATTACATGGGACTTCAAAATTGTATATATTATCTCACCCCCCAGTTAAAGCCATTGATCCACAAAAATGCATAAGTGGAAGGTCCTAAAGAAAAAAGTCTGGTCAAAACATCAGTACTACCAAGACCTAGAAATCCGGCATTACAACTTTAACTTTTAGTATTTTAAGTTTTAGGAATAAATGTTATAATTAAAACCAACAAAAAATTGTAATTCCCCAGAAATACTTAACAATATGAAAAATTTTTATAAAGTTTAGTTATGAGGTATGTTAAATTCCACTTCTGATTATTTTGTGATTATATAATTTTACTCTCCCTATTCTAAACTTTTGAGTTGTTGTTTTTTTTTTCTAGAGTGGTATTATCACATTTAAGGGATGGTCTTTATGTCAGGATAACTATACCCTGGCAAAATTTTGTAAAGTTTTGGCAAATGTTTATAAATTAAACTCAAATATTTCTACTCACACTATTGACATTGTGATCAGATATTTCTTGTTGTTGTTGTGAGGACTGTTCTGTGAATTGAAGAATTTTTAACAGTATCCTTGGCATCTACCCAAAATGTCTCTATTGTCATGACAGCAAAAATATCTCCAGATATTTCCAAATGCCCCCTAGGAAGGTACAACTATCCCCAATTAAAAGCCAATGTTGTTAAGTATCTCCATTTTATGCTGTCATGGGGTTAGCCTATTTTCTTTTTCTTATAAGTTATCTAATGTACAGAAAGAGAGAGAAAAAAATGAGAGAACCTACGTACATGAAAAAGAGCTTAAGAGCAAGTAAAAAAGCAATAGAGGAATATACAATTTTTGAAATTCTTTATTGGTATCCAAGAAAAAAATAAAATTTTTAGTTCAGACTCCAAGATTAATTGAAAAAGTAATGATGCTATTTCTGAGTAAAAGTTGTATCTTTCAAGTTCCACCAGAAAAAAAAAAAAGTGAGTGTAACTGCTAAAAGAGAACATTAAAAATGTCATGTGAAAACATCATTCAAAAAATCTAAAATAACAAAACACTAATACAAGAAATTAAATAAAAAAACAAATAAATGGAGACATTCCATACTCAGGGATTGGAAGAATTAAGATTGTGAAAATGTTCATACTACCCAAAGCAATCCACAGGTTCAATGCAATCCCTATCAAATTTACAATGGCATATTTCACAGAACTAGAACAAATAATTTTGAAATTTGTGTGGAACCACAAATGACTCTGAATAGTCCAAGCAATATCGAGAAAGAAGAACTAAGCTCGAGGTATTATACTCCCTGGCTTCAAACTATACTCCAAAACTAAAGTAATCAAAATGGCATGGTATTGACATAAAAACAGATACAGAGAGCAATAGAACAGAACAGAGGCCCCAGAAATAAACCCATGCATATGTTGTCAATTATTTACAACAAAGGAACCAAGAATATACAATGGGAAAGGATAGTCTCTTCAATAAATGGTATTGGGAGAAGTGGACAGCCACAAGCAAAAGAATGAAACTAAACTATTATCTTACACCAAACATAAAAATTAATTCAAAATGGATTAAAGACTTGGAATATAAGACCTGAAATCACAAGCCACATATAAGAAAAGATTGGTGATATGCTTCTTGACATTGGTCTTGGCAGTGATTTTTTAGATCTGACTCCAAAAGCAAAAGCAAAAGCAACCAAAGCAAAACAAGTGGGACTAAATCAAACTGAAAAGCTTCTGCATAGAAAAGGAAACCATCAACGAAATAAAAAGGCTACCTAATAAATGTGAGAAATATTTGCAAATTATATATTCGACAAAGGGTTAATCCTAAATATGTAAATAACTCAATAGCAAAAAAAGGAAAAAAGAAAAAAAATGATTAAAAAATGGACAGATAATCCAAACAGATTTTTTTTTCAAAAGGGCAAATGAGAAGATGTTCGACATCACTAATTCTCAGGCAAATGCAGGCTATTATGCTAAGTAAAATAAGTCGCAGAGAAAGAAAAATACCATATGATTTTACTCACATGTGGAGTGTAAAAAACAAAACAAAATTCGTAAATACAGAGAAGAGACTGATGGTTGTCAGAGGGGAAGGAGGCTGGAGAGGAAGTAAAAGTGAGTGAAGGGGTGAGTTAATTGTAGGGTGACAGAAAATAATTAGACATTGTGGCCATCACTTTGTAGTATAGACAAAAGTCAAATTATTATGTTGTACTCTTGCAACTAATATAATGTTGTATACCAATTTTACCTCAATTTTAGAAAGCTGAAATAAATGACATCTTACTTTTTTCTAAATTACTCCCTGGCATTCTTTGGTCCCGGTCTTTAGGAGGTATACTTGCTTTATTACTTGAATCAACTATAGATTGTTTTACTGGTAAAGATGAAAGCTCTGTAGCATTATAAGAATCATACAAATCCCACGCTGTGGACATTATGCCTAAATAAAGAGAAAGAAAATAATTTTGAACAAAATTCTAATATTTTAGCTTATACATAACTAGTTATAGCAAAATCTAAGATAAGAATATCTATAGGCGTTCCCGTCATGGCTCAGGGGAAATGAATCTGACCAGCATCCGTAAGGATGCAGGTTTGATGGCCTCGCTCAGTGGGTTACGGATCTGGCGTTGCCATAAGCTGTGGTGTAGGTCACGGATGAGGCTCGGACTCACGTTGCTGTGGCATAGGCCAGCGGCTCCAGCTCAGGTTCAACCCCTAGCCTGGGAACCTCCATATGCTGTGGGTGCGGCCCTAAAAAGACAAAAAAAAAAAAAAAAAAAAAAAAGAACATGTATTATTCATGGAAAAAATACTATTGCTTTGCAGGAAGTAGATAAATATGAAAAAGAAATAAATCATGTGGACTCCCTAAGAGATCCTTAGCCACTACACTTTTAGCGTCTACAAATATCTTAATATTTTAGTGACAGTTCCAAAATTATCCTATCCATTTCTGATCCCCACCCCTTCTTTCCTGTATCCCCAAATTGGTGCCACATAATTTCATCAGCCTGTCAATATAGGGCTGCCTTGATATGGACCTGTATGACCATATAACCTGGTTTTTTTTTGGGGGGGGGGTTGTTTTTTTCTTTTTAGGGTCACACCTGTGGCACATGGAAGTTCCCAGGCTAAGGATCCAATTGGAACTGCAGCTGGAGCCTACATCACAGCCACAGCAATGCAGGATCCAGGGCAACTTGTGGCAATGCCCTATCTTTAGCCCACTGAGCAAGGCCAGGGATCAAACCTCACGGACACTATGTTGGGTTCTTAACTGCTGAGCCACAACAGGAACTCCTAATGTTCTTTTGTTTACAATTAAAATATAACATGTTATATTCTACAGAACTTATCTGTAATCATCTAATCATATTTTTATCAAGTAAAATTTCCTATATTCTTATGCATAAAGACTGTTCTTGGGAAAGTGAAAGACTCTGTTCTTAGGAAGTTTATAGATAGTACGATTATTACTTTCTCTCTTTAAATTTTTGTTTAAGTTACCTATATTTATTCCAATGAGCAAATACAACAATGGTCCCTAGACAAAAACTGGTAATGTTATTTATAAAATTTAAAAATGAAAATCTCCCAACCCCTTTTATGGCTGATATAATAATGAAAATCTCATATAGAAATGATTTTATTAGTGACCATGTAAATCATATGTTCCTACATGCTAACCCTACTAAACGTTCAGTGAAATTACAGTGATTTAATAAAAAGTTATTTTCCCCCCAAATTAAAACAGGATCTAGATCTAATGAACGCAACTATTTCACTGTTAACAACTTTTATTTTCATGATGCAGAATGAAGGAGTCTGGTATTTAATGATGTTTTAATTAGTAAGAGTATTACATTTCATAATAGCATTTCTATCATATTGAACTTATTAGTAGCTAAGTCAGGCACAGAGCAAATAAATACTTAATATACTTTGTTGAACTGAAAAACAATTTCCCTGTTCATAAAGTCAAAGACCTTAGAAAGAGGTCCTTGTATTTGAATGTTGAATTACTTAACCTTCTTTTCTTCCTTTAACTAAAAAATTTAATAAGTTGAGCATATAGGAGTGTATGGTTAAATATTCACTAATAATTGCTACATAAATAAATATACATGTTGTATATGAGCAATGCAAGATGTTAGGGTGATTTAAAGTTGTTTCTTCTTTAAAGATAAATAACAGAGTTCCGGTTGTGGCTCAGAGGATTAAGAATCCAACTAATATTTGAGAGGATGTGGGTTTGAGCCCTGGCCTCGCACAGTGAGTTAAGGATCTGGCATTGCCACAACCTGTGGTAAAACAGGTTGCAGATGCAGTTCAGATCCCGCATTGCTGTGGCTGTGGTGTAGGCCAGCAGCTGAAGCTCCAATTCGACCCCTAACCTGGGAACTTCCATATGCCCCAGGTGCGGCCCTAAAAAGAAAAAGAAAAAAAAGGTAAAAATGATAACAAATAACACTGGGTGGTTTTAGTTTAGGTAACATCATTACATTTGTTCATTAGAATAAATTTAATTAACCTTAGAAACAGATATTATGTACATGCCATAATATCATGTACTAGATAGAATAAAGACTTCCCAGTTTTATTCTGTCATAAGCTATTAAGAAAATCGTATTTTACCTACATCGGAAAAAGGTATTCCCTACTGTATCTGTGTTTTGAGCATTTCTGAATGTGACATGTATATATAGTTTTCACAAGTTTTAAAACATTATTTCTATCCACTAGTTTACTTCAGACCATAAAAGTGTAACAATTGGCTACATAACATTTATAGAAAAATAATTTTACTTTTTAGCTGAGTAAAAATACATCCTTACCATAAAAGAAAAGGTAAATATGACTTATATTTCCATCACCTAGAAATAATAACTGCTAACATTTTCATGCATGTCCTTCCATATTGACATACATATGTTGGTATATGAACAAATACCTACATATTTTTTAATAAAAATGAGTTGATATGACATACTTTTTAAAATTTTTATTTTAGTATAATATACATAGAAAACAAACTGGCTTTATGAAATCTACCAAGTTTCAGGATTTGACTGCATTTTTTAAGAGTTATCTAGGAACACATTTAATTATCCATTTATTTGAATTGCCACTTCTATAATAAATCACTATATGTATACTGTTAAGTTGGAAATTTTCCTCAGTTTTTGTGAATCTTCACGGAGGCAACTTCAGCTAAACCGACATTTCTGGCTTCTCTGTGTCCCTCATTCACTCATTGCCAGGGAAAGAGAAGTGACTAACCCTATAGGAGAGTTTAGGAGAAGGAATTGCACTTCAGCTACTTTTGGATTCTTTTGTTAAGGTTGCTCACTTGCAGAAAGAATGCATTCTGGTGTGTTCTCACATATACAGAAGTCTGTGCTTATATATCTGTGCCAATTACTGTTGGTAAGATCTATTCTGGAAGGAACAAATAGTAAGTCCACTTAGCTGTGGATTTAAGGGTATATATATATTTTTGGCCACATCTGCGACATGCAGAAGTCATGGGGCCAGGAATTGAACCCAAGCCACAGCAGTGACAATGTCAGATCCTTAACCTGCTGAGCCACCAGGGAATTCCCAAGGATACGTTTTTAAATTAACTTCATCAGTAATAAGGGTGATATTTTTACATCTCTCTGACTCCTGAATTTCTTTCAATCTCAACCAAAATCAGGCAAGAAAGACATGTTTTTTTTTTTATTGATCTGTAAAATCTTAATATTTACTTGGTCAATATCAAATTCTTTAGTATAAACTGTACCATTATTTTAATAAAATCTTTATTGTGAAATATATACCCTCATAGAAGAGTGTATAAGACACATATTTATAATGTAAAGAAAGAATTAACAGCATGTACTCACCAACCAGCATAAGAAATAGAATGACTTCAGTTGCTTAGAAGTCCCCTGGACACTCTCGTATCATAGGCATCCTCCTTCTAGCTACCTCCAAAAGAAATACTCACTTTTCCTAACTTTTGTATTGATAGTCTCTTGCTTTGTTTTTTCTCTTGTACCAAATGTTACTGAGGTCCTTCCATACTCACCCTGCATTACCTCTTATTTGCCAATTTCCCAACTACCAGCATCCACATTTCTGTTTGGGTCTATCTTGGATCCTTAACCCATTGAGCAGGAACAGGGATCAAACCGCACCCTCACGGATACTAGTCGGATTCTTAACCCTCTGAGCCACAACGAGAACTCCCAGCAATAAAATATCTTTATTTGCTTTTTTTGTTTGTTTGTTTTTTTAGGACTGCACCCATGGCATATGGAGGTTCCCAGGCTAGGGGCTGAATCAGAGCTGCAGCTGCCGGCCTATACCACAGCTCACAGCAATGCTGGATCCTTAATCTACTGAGCGAGGCCAGGGATTGAACCCACAACTTCATGGTTCCTAGTCAGATTCGTTTCCCACTGCCGTATGACGGGAACTCCAATAAAAATATCTTTAAATTATAGACTTTTTTTGGACACAATGCTATTATACACTTAATAGACCACAAAAGATTATAGTGTAAACACAATTTTTACATGCACTAAGAAATAAAAAAAATTGTGTGACTCACTTTACTGAGATATTCACTTAATTGGGGTGGTCTGGAACTGAATCTGCACTATCTCCCAGGTACGTGAAATACGCGTATGTGAAAGGCCTAAAATAGAGCTTGGCATATTTTAACTACTTGTGTTTGATATTCTTTGTTACAGTAAACAATTGGTTTCCATAAATGTTTCATAAATATTGGAAGAATAGAAATTTCTGTGATATAGTTTGTATAAAAATCGATTGATAATTGTTATCAAATCTTCTATATCTTTATTACTTATTAACTTAATTATCAAATTCTGAAAGCTGTAGATCACAGTACCCATCTACTGGTGTGATTTGGCCAATTCATTTCTATTTTCTCCTTATATACTTTAACATTTATTTGTTCATTGACAGACTCAAAGAATATACATAAAGACATGGTAATTCGTCAAGTAGGATAAAACATAAATTACCTTTGTCTTCTTTTACAATTTTGTCACATTGAACGTCTTTATTCTTTGGTGCTCCATTAATAGTCTGTATCATCCTTTCTACATATAAGTCATTGCCTAATCTATTTCGACAAAGGTTCTCATAATTCTTATTTCTCTGGCTGTAAAAAATAATGTATACTCAATGTATAAATAATAATTAATGATTACCACACATATCTCTTCATAGAATGCTTTATTTTAAAATTACCTTTTTTAATGTGAATTGCATCTAAATGTGAAGTGAGAGTTCAAAACACTTCTTAGGGAAAAACTGCATAAAACTACCTCTAAGGACTCTTATACTATACCTCCCAACATCCCTATAACTTTCAGTACCCATCAACAATATGCTAGCATTACCTCCATACAGGTTTTATGAACGTTGATATAGACACTGAAAGCTATAAATTTCCCTCAAAGTATCACTTTTGTGTTATCCTATATGTATTATTTTCATAATTGTTTAGTTATATTTATTAGACTTCTATTATGATTTCATCTTTGGTTCACAAGGAATTTAGAAAATGTCTTTTTTAACTTCCCAAAGAATATGTGAATGTGTGCCTATGTTTTAGTTGAGGTTTATATTATAAAATTTTAACTTCATTCCACTGTGGTCAGAGAATTTAGTTTGTCTAATACCACTTCTTTGAAATGTTTTTTTCTTGTTATGGCCACACCTGTAGCATGTGGAAGTTCCCAGGCTAGAGGTCATATTGGAGCTATGGCTGCCAGCCTACAAAACAGCCACAGAAATGCCAAATCCGAGATGCATCTGTGACCTATGCCACAGCATGCAACAATGCTGGCGGCTTAACCCACTGAGTGAGGCTAGGGATCAAACTCACATCCTCATGGATATTTGTCAGGTTTGTAACACACCCAGCCACAATAGGAACTCTCTGAGATTTTTGAAAACTTGCTTCACACTCGGCCTTGTACATAGACGATTTTTATAAATGTTCTGTGTGTGCTTGAAAAGAGTGTGTATTCTCTAATAGTTGAATTCAGAGTTCTATATATGACCATTAAAATATGTTTTTGGTTCAAATTTTCTATAACTATACTAATTTTTTATCCAATTAACCTATCGAAAATTAAGAGCACCATGTTTATATCTCCCGCCTGAATAGGATTCTTATCAAGTTTCTAATTTTTGCTTCATATATTGCTAGAAGGTCATTTTATTAGGAGTATTCAAGTTTAGAATTATTATATCTTCTATTATTATGAAGTGACACTCTTTATCCCTAATAATGCTATTGGTTTGTTTCTCTGTAGATGATATGTTCTTTTTTTTCTTCTTTCTGTTTTGAAAATCTTCTTTTAATATTTGGTATTCTGGGGCATGAGTGCAATGCACCAAGTCCATTTGTGTGTGTGTGTGTGTGTGTGTGGATATCTTGTTACTTATTCCCAATAAATGTCTGTGGAATGTTGATTTTCAATAGTCTGGGGAAATACTTACCCACTCTCTTTGATAGTACCTTTCTTCCATTCTTTCTATTCTGCCCTTTCAAAGCTGATGAGGTGTATGTTAGATCTTTATTCTGTTATCAATATCTATTTAATTTCTCTTCAGTACTTTGTATCTCATTTTTCTCTCCAAGCTTTACTTTGTGTAATTTATCTAGATCTATGTTCAGATTTATTAAATGTTTGTTCAATTATGTCTTGTTTAAATTTTAAATGCTTATTTTTAACATGAAAGGTTAAATCAATATTTACTTTTTTATTTTAACAATTTGTGTTTATACTTTAAAGTTCTTTTTGATGTTTTTTCAATTATGAGTCATCATTTTGACAGTTTCTTAGTGTTAATGCTATCTTAAACTCTTTTACTTAAATATTTCACATATATTTGGTACTCTACATTTGATAATATCATTATCATACATAGATCTAGGATTGTTACTTTTTAAAATTTGCACTCATGGATCCTGCTCTACAGCACAGGGAACTATATCTAGCCACTAGTGATAGACCATGATGAAGGATGAAGGGTAATGTGAAGAAAAGATGGAGGATAATGTGTGTGTATGTATGACTGGGTTACTTTGCTGTACAGCAGAAATTGACAGAACAATATAAATCAACTATAATAAAAAAAATAAAAAATAAATAAAATTCACATTCATAATGACCCATTTCTTTATTAGTTTGGTGTATTTTTTTCTAAACTCAAACTGAGTGAATCTTAAGAGTCTAAATGGGATATGCTTTCCTCCAGAGAAGACTGTATCTGCTTTTGATAGAAGTTACGAGACTCTACTGACCTGGCACCACTTGAGATAACTGAGATCCTTTTAAGAGCCTTGGTTTAATATAAAGACTCTCTCCTTCAGCTCTCTCAACTTGTAGGGAACCTAAGACTTAACTGGTGAACTCTAGATCTATGTGCTAATATTAGCATTTGCTTCTAGCATCTCCTCTCTCTGATTCCAGATCACTTATCTCTCCCTTTGTTATCTTTTTCCTTTTCCTTTTGTCAGTCCTAGGAGATTTCCCTTATGTTTCAAGAACTTTAAAAAACATGCTATTTAAAATCTAATAGCACTGCATTTTATAGTCCAAATGATTTTACAGTATTTTATATTTGGGTAAAAATAATACCATAAGAATTATTTTTGTAAAGAGTTATTTAGTACTAGGAACCATATTCAAATTATACTTGAAGATTAATAATCTGAATAACTATATTAATAATCTGTGTATATGCCTATGTTAATTTCAGATACAGAAGATTTCAGAGCAAGGGAAATTATCAGAGATGATTTAATAAGAGGGATATTATATAATAGTAAAGAGGTCAATTCTCCAAAAAGACAAAACAATTCTTAATGTGTATGTGCCTAACAACAGAGCTTCAAAATACATGATGCAAAAACTAATGATCCATTTGATATTTATTAATAAAGAGAAATAGAAAAATCTACTCTCACATGGTAAATTCAGTTATTTCTCTGTGACATATTTTTTCTTCTTAGGTTTTTTTGTTTGTTTGTTTTATTTTGTTTTGTTTTATTTCTTGTCGTGCCCAAGGCATGCAGAAGTTCCCAGACCAGGAATTGAACCTGAACCACAGCTGTAACCAGAGCCACAGCAGTGACAACACCCGATCCTTAACCAACTAAGAATTCCTCTTCTTAAGTTTTGAATGTAAAAATGGCAGTCGTTTCTTTTTAAATTGAGAAAAATGTACACATGCATAAAAGAAAAAAAACATTAAAACCTATATTGAAACTTGGAAGCTTCCTTTATTTCTTTAATTATTTGACTTAGTAGCTCATCTACTTTTTAAAAGAATATAGTAAAGCTATGAATTCCTCCTCTAGGAAAAACACACAACATAAATGTTTTACATGTACTTTGATGGGACAAAATGTTTAAATATGAAGTTATAATTTCACCAAGCACATACATCACTAGAAATCCCCTAAGAAAGAAACAAGACAAGAATCTCTGATTTAGCATTTAAATTACAAAAGCAATGTAAGCAATTGAACCATACATACCTTACTTTCTCAGCTTCTTCAGATTCTACAGAAACCATAATTGTTGGTAAGTTAAAAAAGCTCATTGTTTCCGTCTCTGTAAGTATTATCTCTATAGTCTTATCCAGATCTTCTTTTGTTACAATTTTTCCAGGTGTTGCCCTCATAACTCGTAAATCTGTAATACATGACTTAATAAAAACCATTTACTAATTGCTATTTTTACTTTTCATTTAACCGAAATATCATGATGAGTCATACATTGCAGATGACTTTATATTGTCAGTTAGTAGGCCATGTTGTGAGATGTAGTCTATTTAATTCTTCTGAAGCCAAACTGGATCCTATGGCCCACAAACAGTCTCTGTTGATGATATATCAAGCCTACACCAGTCTCAAATGTGTAGTCATAATCCCAAGAGCATCCCATCACACCTATCCCATAATATTAACAGAAGAGACTGGGGTGAGCAAACTGTTGATACTACTTAGGAATACGAGCAAGTGTATTTTGTGTGTAACATCCAACCCTTCTCTGAGCCCTGAAGTTAATTTCTAGTCTATAATGTAAATAACCTTTTACTTTGTTTTTTCTTATCAGCTATCTTTTGATTGGTTGATTTTGTTTGTTTGTTTGTTTGTTTGTGTTTTTTTTGGCTGTGCCCATGTGGCATGCACAGAAGTTCCAAAGAAGTTCCTGGGCCAGGGATGAAACCTCACCACTACAGCAGCCCCAGCCACAGCAGTGACAATACCAGATCCTTAACCCACCAGGCTACCAGGGAACTATCTCTCTTTTGATTCAGATTACAGACCACCTCCAATCGTCTTTCCCAAGAGCTAAAAAGACTCTCCAATAAAAATTGTGGTTAAATACAGGGGTAAAATAGGCTCAATATCCATGCAAAAAATATATTGAAAAGGGTTAGCCTCGAGCTGGTAGTCTAGTCAGAATTTCAAGGATCTAGAAAAATTTCATCAAGGATGGAGTTTCAGGGCTGAAGGAGTTTGAACTTGGTTGTGTAGTAATAAAGAGCCATGACAAGGTATATAGGTCAGAGGTCAAGGTTTTCTATTAAAAACAGGATGTGAAGCAGGGATCCATGAGGATTTGAGATGCATAAAGTTTGAATAGCTTTAGGAAAACGAGACTTAAGATATACTCTTTCCAGAGATTCTCAGTCTCCTCTTAAGAATGTCCAGAGCTTGAAGAAAACACCTACCTTATAACCTCAAAATATATACAAGGCATTAATTCTACAAACCAATCAGCAACATTTGCAATAGCTAAATAAATTACTCATCCATAAATATTAAACAGTAATTGAATATGATAAAAATTTCTGAAAATGTCTGTGATAAAATATTAAGTGATAGAACAATCCAGGACAAAACCCACGATATGTTTATAACAATTAAAATATGCCTACAGAAAAGCTAGAAAAACAAAAATTTTAACTGCCAATCTTTTATAGATTAGATGATCTTTTTAAAATACTCTTTAATTTTTATTATTTATGCAATGAATTTAAAATATGAGGAAGTGATAATTTATATAAGCAAATTTATCTATGGTAGATATAGGACAAAGTGAAAAAGTAAATGAATTACCCACATGTACCCAACTGGAGATATAGCTAGTCCAAACTGTTTAACAATAAAGTAAATGACAAACAGAGGGGATAAATGAGAAGTTTAAAGTCACACAGGAAGTTCCCTTCGTGGTTCAGTGGTTAACAAACCCGTCTGAAATCCACGAGGATGTGAGTTTGATCTCTGACCTCCCTCAGAAGGTTAAGGATCTGGCGTTGCCGTGGCTGTGGTGTAAACTGGCAGCTGTAGCTCCAATTCAACCCCTATTCTAGGAACTTCCATATGCCTTGGGTGCGGCCCTAAATAAATAAATAAATAAAGTCACACAGGAATACCGACAGTTTTGAGATTAGAAATTTAGGCTCTTGATACTCTGAACGTTCTTTCTTTAAGACCACTAGATCTTCATCTGTGATTTAGATATATATACCTCAAAGTAGCATTATGCTAGTTATAAAAACAAATGATGTTATGTTAGATAGAACCTATTGGAGTAGCATCTTAGTTACCCACTATGGTTGGGGAAAGTAATGGTCTAGTCAATCTTTTTCTTAATGGCAGAGGAACTACCATTCATCAACAAAATGCCCTATGATGGCAAAAAGGATTTTTGCCTGGATCCCTGTATCAATGATTGCCTGAATGTTGACTGAATTTGTTAATATATGGAGAAACTGCCCCCAAAGTTCACCATGGACCTATAGAATCTGGCTATTTCGTGGATCGGGTCCCCTAACTCTAAATAGCTTTAAACCAGATCTTAACTACATATCACTCTCCACCTGGAACAACATCACAAATGTTATCAATCTGCCATGCCTGCTCTTATTTACTGTCCGCGATGGAGAGACACGTATCCACTCCTGATGGTTCTTCCAGAAGGAGGAAGCTCTAGTATGACAATCTTGGCTCCTCTCCACACATTTACTGGTGATACCTCTCAAGAGGGTTGGGGTGAGCTTGAGGAGGTCTAGACCCTTTACTGAATGGGTGGGTAAGTCTGTCAAATTCGGGAGGTGTTTTTTTTTTTTTTTTTTTTTTTGCTTTTTAGGGCTGCACTCGTGGCATATGGAGGTTCCCAGGTTAGGGGTCCAATCAGAGCTACAGCTGCTGACCTGCGCCACAGCAACATCAGATCTGAGCCGCGTCTGCAACCTATACCACAGCCCACGGCAATGCCAGATCCTTAATACACTGAGCGAGGCCAAGAGTTGAACCCTCAACCTCATGGTTCCTACTCGGATTCGTTTCTGCTGCAGGGAACTCCAAATTTTGGAGTTTTATAGGAGGCCTTTATTCATAGTGTAATATTTGGCTCCGATATAGCATATCTACCTCTATTATATTTTTCACTTAACTCAGAACTGTGTGGAGAAAAGGCATTATTTGGTTACCTTCTGAGACCCCAATATCCAGCAATCTATGAAGGCTTCTTTGGCCCCTACTTAAGCCTCCCATTCGTTCAGTGGGGTTATGTCATACATTTGTAAAGCAGTTAAATTCTTCTGTTGCAGTCTGTATTCCATTCAAGGGTCCTCTAATCTCTTAATTGTGCTTGGTTAAAAAATGTGTATTACAGTTTTCTTTTTGTGCTGTAAGAGTCTATGGGTTTTAATAAAAGCATAACGTCATGTATCTACCACTGTGGTATAATAAATAGAGAGTAGTTTCACCATCCTAAAAAATCCACTTCACATTCTAATCATATGGAAAGCTTTTAAATATCTTGATGTTTGGGATTCATTCCACAATACTTAAATCAGAATTCTAAACATGTGATCTAGGCATCAATATTTTTATTATTAATTTAGAAAGGTGTTACATTTTAGTGGGAAATTTTTAATAAGTATGTTAGACCAGGCCTGCACCAGCTGGCAAGGGGCAATTATTAAATCATCGGGAATTTTTGTGAGCTAATTGTTAAATGCAATCATTATTTAAAATTAAATTAGGTAAACTTACAATTAAATAAATCATGTTAAAAACAAAGATAATAACCCCTCAAGACTCATTACTTCCTATGTTACTAAATTTTACTTTTATCTAAACTCTTGGTTATTTATATCTATTGTATCTGTATGTTAAAAATATTTAATAACAATGTTCTAATAACTAAGCATGTCTTCAGAACTTCTCATTCAGAAATGTCATGTTGGTAGCTTGAAATCTGCTGGGGGTGAAAGTATTTATACCATGGAAATTGGCAAATAACTATAAATCAGGACCTTCCCTGCCTTAGAGGAGGTAGTTTTATAGTATGGGCATGTCACTATTTATGCCTAACCCCCCACTGCCAGATATTCCAAAAAAAGACTGGCCTGGAATAAGACTTGAGTGTGGGAAATTTTAAGAGATATACCAGATGATGTTAATGTGCATTTGAGATTGAGAAATGCTCATCTAAAAGAGCTGCCTGGTGGTAGAAGTAGCATTGTATAGGCATGATTCACTTTACTTTTTTTTTTTTTTTTTTTTTTTTTTTTTTTTTTTGTCTTTTGTCCTTTTTAGAGCCACTCCCACGGCATATGGAGGTTCCCAGGCTAGGGGTCTAATTGGAGCTGCAGCCACTGGCCTGCACCACAGCCACAGCGATGCCAGATCCAAGCCCCTTAACCTACTGAGCAAGGCCAGAGATCGAACCAGCAACCTCATGGTTCCTAGTCAGATTCGTTAACCACTGAGCCACGACAGGAACTCCCACGATTCACTTTAGAGACTGACTTTGCAGTTTTAATTCACTAGCACTTGGCCAAGATGATATAAACATCTTGGGGTATTCTTCAAGGGTTCTGGAGGAGATGTTTTGTTACTTCCATTTGTAGGTTTTTTGGTTTGTTTAATGTTTGTTTGTGAGGTAGACAAGTGGAGGAAGACCTAAAGGCAAACTGTTACACCAAGATTTTTGTCTTTCAGAGCAATGCAAATCCATTGAAGGGTTTTTAAGCAGGGAGAATTGTGAATTAGATTGTGTTCTTAAAAAGATGATTCTGCATACCGCTTGGAAAAACAAACTGGAGAGTGGCAAGGATATTATGTAGAGACTGCTGGGAGAGGTTATGGCAATTCAATCCCCTTTGTCTTCCTCTGAGAGGATGGGTTTCTTCCTACCACAGACATTGCTAATTGTCTGTTTTCACTGCGAAGCCTTTCTCCCTTCCTTTGCCTCTTTCCTTGAATGGAGGCTGGGAAACCAAGTATTTGACTTTCCAAGCCTCTACTGAAGCCAGTTCCAGACAGTGAGACAAAAGCAGATATACACAGGAAAGAAGAAAGCTTCTGAGAACGCTTTTACTTTCTTGATAAGGATGGAAACGTGACTGGTGCTAGCGTCTTTCTCCTTCTTTCTGTCTTTAATGTGGATATAATACCCAGAGCTGGGGCAGGTATTTTGAGACCAGGAGGCAAAAAACAAGAAGAAAAGGCTTAAGAGAATAGCAGAGCTGCCAATCCAGAGTCTTATACAATTAAGACATAAAAGAAAGCCCAAAGATATCTACCTGTATCTTCTTTTAATGTGGGAAAAATAAGTCTTTATTTGTTTAAGCTAATGATAGCTGGGTATTCTGTTACTTGTCAAAAGCATGCTGTTACATATGCTAGCACCAAAAAGAAAAGTTCATCAAGCCCTTTTCCAACCTTATTAATATTTTCACTAATCCTTCATTATCGGCTTAGAGGAAAATGCATTCTTACTGCACTCCAACGCAAGTGACCCGCAAGTAAATACCCACTTCCTCTAGCACTTTTGATTGACCGTTATTTGCTCATTCTTTTATCTTCACTTGCAAAATCCTTCATATTACCTCATGTTTTATGCTCTACCTGGAATGGGCTTCTCCTGTTTGTTTGCATGACAAATTACTAATCATCATTAAAGACCCCATTCAGAAGTCAATAATATTCCCTATGAAAATTCTTTTTTTCCCCTACCACCTCAAAGTAGCCACTCTTTTCTTTCTAAATGCTCCCATCACATTCTGTGTGTGTCTTTTTATGGAACTGATTATAGTGTATTGGAATTATCTTTCTCCCAAGTTAGAAGCTGAGCTCTTTTAAGACAGAGTCTGTGATTCCTGAGGCTGATGGTGCAAGGGAGGCACTTGAGAATTTTTTTTTTTTTTTTTTAGGGCCGCACCTGAGGCATATAAAAGTTCCCAGGCTAGGGATTGAATTGGAGCTGCAGCTGCTACCCTATGAAACAGACACAGCAACATAGGATCTGAGCTAAATCTGCGACCTACACCACAGCTCACAGCAACGCCGGATTCTTAACCCACTAAGCGAGGCCAGGGATGGAACCCGCATCCTCATGGATACTAGTTGGGTTCATTACCGCTGAGACACAATGGGAACTCTGAGAATTTTTTAAAATATATAAACATTACCCTGATAATTCTCATGTAGCTAGAGCACCAGCATTTGGAAATGATTATCATAGTTCTTCTATCTCAAGCACCCAGAAAATAATGAGTATATTTGATAAAAAAATAATGAATTGTTACTGAAATAAACAATTGTATTTTCATTACCTGTAAAACTAGTCAATCTTTCCCGTTTATAGGATGGTTCTTCTAAGTCTTCTGCCATGGATTCAGTAATAGATACACTTGACTTAGAAACTGTGCTGCTTCCTAATACTGACCTTTAATAATGAATAACAACATTATTCATAAATTTAGATGTTTTTATGGGCAATTGAATGTATAAATGAAAACATTATTAGATTGAGAAATCAAATATGCTATAATCATATGAGCAAAGTGGATAAAAATAAATTAGTTCTTTAAATATCAAGATGATTTTTAATGCTCTTTAGGAAAAGAGTTTTGGGAGTTCCCGTCATGGCACAGTGGAAACAAATCCGACTAGGAACCATCAGGTCATGGGTCCAATCCATGGCCTTGCTCAGTGGGTCAAAGACACGGCTCGGATCTGGTATTGCTGTGGCTTTGGTGTAGGCCCACGGCTACAGCTCTAATTAGAGCTAGCTTGGGAACCTCCATACACCATGGGTGCGGCCTTAAAAAGACAAAAAAATTAAAAATGAAAAAAAAAAGTTTTGTTTTTGTTTTGGGGTTCTTTTGGCCACATTTGAGGCATGTGGAAATTCCTGAGCCAAGGATGGAACCCACGCCACAGCAGCCACCAAAGCTGCTGCGGTGACAATGCCAGATCCTTAACCCACTGCACCACAAGAGAACTCCAAAAAGTTACTTTAAATATATTTTAGAGAGAAGACATGCCAAACCTATACTTGAAGTCTTTCAATGGATTCCCAATAGTATGTTTAGGATAAAAATCCAAAATACAGTCTACCTACCGAGACTGTCCATCTTATTTTTACTATTATTACTATTCCCTTCCCTTTTTTTTAAGTTCCTTAGTCTTATAGCTCTCTTACTGAAGGGCCTCAGTCTGGAACACTCTCCCTTTCATTTTTCACCAGGTTTATGCTCATCATTTAAACCTCATCTCAAATGAATTTATTCTGATAAAGGTCCTCCCAAGATTTAATTTATTTTTTTCTGGTTGCATCCACAGCATGTGGAAATTCCTGAGCCAGGGATCAAACCTACACCACAGCAGTGACCTGAGCCACAGCAGTGATAATGCCAGATCCTTAACCAGCTTAGCCACCAGGGAACTCCCAGGATTTAATTTAAAATAAAATCTATATACTTGGTGGGAAATCAATACATTGAGGAATCAAAAAATAATTTCCTTAAACATATAAATTTAGCATTACTCCATGATATTACATATTTTTTCCCTATTTATAATTCTAACTGCCCTCCAAAAGGTTGGGTTTGGTTTACTGGAATATCCTGTGTTTTGCAGAGAACCCCCATGGCTTCTGTATGCCAATTTGGAGGCAGATTCTAGAGCACCATATTTTTTTTTCCTAAAATTTTGTGCTTAGGAGCTCCCATTGTGGCTCAGAGATAAAGAACCCAACTAGCATCCATGAGGACATAGTTTCGATCCCTGGCCTCATTCAGTGGGTTAAGGACCTGGCATTGCAGTGAGCTGTGGTGTAGGTTGCAGATGCAGTTCTGATTCAGTCCCTAGCCTGGGAACTTCCATATGCCATGGGTGCAGCCCTAAAAAAAAGACAAATAAAAGAAAATAAAATAAAATTTTGTGTTTAGTTAACATCTGGAACTTTTAATTTGTCAGTTTTAAAGTTACACAAACTACTCATCCATAAAAAAAGAACAAAATAATGCCATTTGCAGCAACATGAATAGAACTAGAAACTCTCATACTAAGTGAAGTAAGTCAGAAAGAGAAAGACAAATACCATATGATATCACATATCTGGAATCTGACATAAGGCACCAATGAACCTTTTCACAGAAAAGAAACTCATGGACTTGGAGAACAGACTTGGGGTTGTCAAGGGGGAGGGGGAAGGAGTGGGATGGACTGGGAGTTTGGGATTAGTAGATGCAAACTATGGCATTTGGAGTGGATAAACAATGAGACCCTGCTGTATCACACAGGGAACTACATCTAGTCACTTGTGATGGAACATGATGGAGGATAATTTGAGAAAACGAATATGTGTGTGTGTGCATATATATATATATATAAATATATATATTTAAAACTGAGTCACTTTGCTGCACAGCAGAAATTGACAGAACATTATAAATCAACTATAATAGAAAAAATAAAAATCTTTTAAAAATTAAAAAATAGGAGTTCCCGTTGTGGCGCAGCAGAAACGAATCTGACTAGGAACCATGAGATTGCAGGCCTCACTCAGTGGGTTGAGGATCCGGTGATGCCATGAGCTGTGGTGTAGGTTGAAGATGCAGCAGCGGCTACAGCTCCAATTAGACCCCTAGCCTGGGAACCTCCATATGCCATGGGTACGGCCCTAAAAAGTCAAAAGACAAAAAAAAAATTAAAAAATAAAGTTACACCCTCAAGTATTTCCCCAAAATCTTTAGACTGTTTTAGGAGTATTGTTTTGTTATTGCAAAGACTGAACTCCTCTGCTGCAAGCACTAAAAAAAATTTAATTATATAAGTATTTATATAACAAATGAAGAAGTTTTTACAAAAAAAGTCATAAAGCAAAAGCAAAATCAAACCCCAGGAGCACAATGATCTGTATGAAAGAATAAGGAGGGAAAAAAGAAATCCATTCCTTCCCCCAAATTGCAGCATAAAAGAAACTGAAAAAAAAAAACAAAAAACAAACAAACAAACAAAAAAACTGGAGAAATATGTCTGTGATACCAGGCCCCATCTTTTGGTTCCTCAGGAAAATCCTGAGTAAAAATCTATATATTTTTTTCATAAATGTTTTGGTTAAGAGTAGGAGAATTCTTTAAGACATGCAAGCTCTATACCTAGTTAAAACATGAGAGGAATACAGAGGTAGCACACTAGGAGCCGAGCTGGGAGACTGGGAACAAGAGCCACCCATGTTACACAGGTGCAACTTAAATGAAAATACATAAGATATAAAAAATAACTGTAGAATAGTATATATACTCTACCTTGTAAACTGCCCTAACGTATTCTGATAAAGGCTATAGGAAGCTACAAATTCTGATGTATGCGATCCTTCTTGTGATGTAAATAGTTTATTTGGCTTTGCTGTACCACCAGTATGTGGATCTGGATGGTAAAGAGGTCTGGGAGTAACGTCAACTCCATGTATATCAATCACCTGTAGAAAAAGATTATTTAAAATAAAATAAGTAAAAAAGAGTGAGTTTCTGAATAATAGGTCCTAGAAAATAGAAATAAAAATAGTAGAAAAAAGATAAGCACAAGTTTTCATGTTTTACCTATATAAAAGTAATATATATTAATTTTGTGAAAATTAAATAAGAAAGGCAATTCACTCTGATTGTTAATATTTTGGTATATTTACCTTGAACCTCTGTATAAGGTTTAAAAAATTTTTTTCAGAATTCCCGTTACGGCTCAGTGGTTAACGAATCTGACTAGGAACCATGAATTTGCACGTTCGATCCCTGGCCTTGCTCAGTGGGTTAAGGATCCAGCATTGCTGCAAACTGTGGCTCAGGTCACAGATGCGGTTTGGATCTGGCTTTGCCTTGGCTGCGACATATGACTACAGCTGCAGCTCTGATTCAACCCATAGCCTGGGAAATTTCCATATGCCACAGATACAACCATAAAAAGAAAAAGAAAAAAACACCTATTAATAAACATTGCCCAAGTCATTACACATTGTTGGCTTAATTTTTGGCTAATTTTTAATATTTTCAATTATGAAATTTAACACATATAGAAATGTAGTTAAAATATAACCATATAGTTAAATAATATAAAGCCAATGTTCTTATAATCACAACTAAAGAAAAAAAATGGAACATTGATAGACCTTCCAGGAGGCTCTGCCCCTCCTGGGTTACAGCCCCTCCCACCTCCCTAGTGAATATCATGAACTTGTTTTCAGTAATCATTTTCTGGTTTTTTTTGACAGTTTTATTAAGCATACATTCCTAAACAATAGCATTTATGTCTTATAACTTGTATTGAATATATACATATAGATACATAAATATATACATATATAAACATACAGCTTAATGAATTTTCATAAACAGAAGGCACCCACATACCTACCTTTCAGATTTAGCTAGGTTTCACATTACCAGCATTTCAGAAGTTCTTTACCTGAGAGTCACCTTCTCTCCTCAAGGGTAATGACTATATCTTGACTCCCTGGATCAGTTTTGCCTGTTTTTGAACTTTATTTAAGTGGAATTATGTAGTATGTACTCTTAGTATCTGGTTTCTTTTGTTCAATATTATATTTGCAATTCATATTGTTAAGAATAGTTGTAAATGGTTCATTTTCACTGTTATACAGTATTCCATTGTGAGAACACATAATTTTACTTATCTATTTTACTATTCATGGACATTTCTGTAGTTACCAATATTTTGGCTATTACAAAAGGTGCTACTATGAAGACGGTTGCACATGTGCTTTGGTGAATACGCTATAGAAATTTATCTTAGGTATATACCTGAGTGGAATTCCTGGGTGACAGATTGCTTTCACGTTCACATTTAGTAGATCTGCTGAAAGGTTTTCATAATTGGTTCCTACCAACAATGTATGAAAGTTCTGGTTGCTCCAGATTTTGGCTAGCACTTAATATTTACCATGTTTGCCAATGTAATTTAGTTTTATCTTTTTAAAATTTATGTAAATAGTAATATGACTGAATTATCTGAACTATTTTGCTCAAGTTTTTATATTTCTCCATGTTGTGTATATAATGTTCATTCATTTACTGATGATTGTAGTCTGTTGGACTAGTATATCGTATTTTATTTATCCATTTTTGCTTTTAATAGACATTGAGTTGTTTCCAGTTTTTGGCCATCATGAAAACTGTTTCAATAAACATTTATGTAAAAGTATATTGTTACACATGAGAATGCATTTCCGTGGGGGATGTTTAAATGTGGAATTGATCAATCAACAAAATTATATCACATCAAAATATTTTCCAAGTTGGCTGTAAAAATGTCCATAATTATCAGCACGAGGACAGTTGCTGTTACTTTACATTCTCATCCACATCCAGCACCGTCACATTTATAAATTTAAACCAGCATGGGGGTGTAGGTATACAGGTATCTCATTGTAAGTTCAGTTTGCATAAGGTTGAACTTCTTTTCATATGTTTATTCCCATTCTGACTTCCTTTTCTGGAGAAAAATGTCCCATGGAAGTCTTTTTTTTTGGGGGGGGGGCCCATCTGTGGCATATGGAAGTTCTCAGGCTAGAGGTTGAATTGGAGCTGATGACATATGCCACAACCACAGCAAAATGAGATCTGAGCCGTGTCTGTGAACTACCCCACAGCTCACAGCAATGCTGGATCCTTAACCTACTGAACGAGGCCAGAGGTTGAACCCACATCCTCATGAATACTAGTCGGGTTTGTTAACCCCTGAGCCACAACAATAGGAACTCCCCATATAAGTCCTTTTGCATACTTTTGTATTGCGTTCTTTTTTTTAAATTGATGATAGAGTTCACTAAATATTCTGAACATAAATCCTTTCAGTTATATATTTTGAAATTGTCTTCTTTCACTCTGTGGCTTCATTTCCCTTTTATTATCTTTTAAGAAGTTCTTCATCTTAGCATAGTCAAATTTATCATGTTTTCCTTTATGGTTTATGCTTCAGATGTCTCATCCAAGAACCCATTCTCAATCCTGAAATTATGAAGATATTTTTCCATCTGTTGCCTTTCACGTGTAGATCTATAACATACTAGAATTGATCTATATAACATACTAGAATTGGGTTTTTGTATAGCATGAGGGAGTCAATATATTTTTATTCTATATGAATACTCAGTTGTCTCAGCAGATTTTGAAAATCCTGTCATTTTCCCACTACTGTATAGTGCATATTTATTATAAAACAAGTGTTTATATGTGCCTGAATCACTTGTATGCTCTCTGTCTATACTTTTACTAATATTACACTTTACAAAAAATGTGGTATATAGGAAAGCAAGTCTTTCCACAAAGTTCTTATTCAAGAGCATCTCGGCTACGCCTAAGCTTTAGCAGTTTTGTATAAATTTTAGAATTGCTTTGATGAGTTTCTGAAAAAAAAAAACTTCTGAGATTTTGACTGAAATTACAAAGAATGTATAAATCGAAATTTGTGGAGTTCCCGTCATGGCTCAGTTGTTAACAAATCTGACTAGGAACTGTGGGGTTGCGGATTCGGCATTGCTGTGAGCTGTGGTGTAGGTCGTAGATGTGGCTCGGATCTGGCATTGCTGTGGCTGTGGCATAGGCCGACGGCCACAGCTCCGATTGGACCCCTAGCCTGGGAACCTCCATATGCCGCGGGTACGGTCCTAGAAAAGACACACACAAAAAAACAATTGGATATAATTGATATGCTTATAATATTGACTCTTTCCAATGCATACACATGTTCTATTTCTCCACTTGTTTGGGTCTTCTTTAATGTCTCCCAGTAAAAATTTAGTTTTTAAAATATATGTATGGGCATTTTTGTTATATTTATACATTAGTACTTAATATATTTTAGTGCTATTATAAATGGCATCATTAAAAATATGAAATTTTTGAAACATGTTTTGTTGGCACATAAAAATACAGTTGTGTTTGTTTTTTATTTGATAGCCAATAACTTTGCTAAACTCAATTTGAAAATTATTAATAGATGATTTTTAATTTTGTTTGTAGACAATTGTGTCACAACAAATATTTAATGTTTTTTTTCCTCCTTTCCAATTCCTATAATTTTTTTTTTAGGGCCACACCCACGGCATATGGAGGTTCCCAGGCTAGGGGTCTAATTGTAGCTATAGCTGCTGGCCTACATCACAGCAAGAGCAATGTAGAATCTGAGCCACACCTGCAACCTACACCACAGCTCATGGCAATGCTGGATCCTTAACCCACTGAGTGAGGCCAGGGATTGAACCTGTGTCTTCATGGATACTAGTCAGGTTTGTTAACCACTGAGCCACAATGGGAACTCCACCAATTCCTATACTTTTCATTTCTTTTTCTTGCCTTACTGAAATAGCTAAGACTTCCAGGAATATTAGATAGAAATGAGTCCTTCTTAGAAATGCTTTACCATTAGGGAGTTCCCGTCGTGGCGCAGTGGTTAACGAATCCGACTAGGAACCATGAGGTTGCGGGTTCGGTCCCTGCCCTTGCTCAGTGGGTTAACGATCCGGCGTTGCCGTGAGCTGTGGTGTAGGTTGCAGACGCGGCTCGGATCCTGTGTTGCTGTGCCTCTGGCGTAGGCTGGTGGCTACAGCTCCGATTCAACCCCTAGCCTGGGAACCTCCATATGCCGCGGGAGCGGCCCAAGAAATAGCAACAACAACAACAACAAAAAAAAAAAAAAAAAAAAAAAAAAGAAATGCTTTACCATTAAACGTAATTATTGCTGTAGACTTTATAGATACTAAATCAGATATGGGAGTTCCCTATGATTACTAGTTCTGTAAGAATCTTTTTAAGCGTGAATAAAATTTTAATCTTATCAGATACTTTCTAGATATATATCTAGAGGTGGGATTGCTGGATCATATGGTAACACTATGTTTGAATTTCTGAGGCACTACCAGACTGTTTTCCAAAGTGGCAAGACCACTTTACCTTACTATAAGCAGTATACAATGATTCTGATTTCTTGATATCCTTGACAACACTTGTCATCTGACTTTTTGATTCTAGCCATCCTAATCAGTGTGAAGTAAATATCTCAGTGTGGTTTTGATTTGCATTTCTCTGATCCTAATGATGTCAAGAATCATTCTATGTGCTTTTTGACCGCTTGTATTTATCTTCTTAGGAGAAATGAATTTTCAAACACCTTGCTTAATTTTTAATTGGGTTATTTATCTTTTTATATTGAGTTGTAAGAAATCTTTATATAACCCAGATATAAATCTCTTAACAGTATATAGTTTGTAAATATTTTCTCCCATTCTGTGCGTTGACATTTTAATTTATTGATTACGTCCTTTGAAGCACAAGTGTTTTTAATTTTGGTGAAGTCCAATTCATCTATTTTGTTGTTGTTGTTCATATTTTTGGTGTCATATGAGAATCCTTTGTCAAATCCAAGGTCATGAAGATCTACCCCTGTGTTTTCTCCTAAGAGTTGTTTTGGGTTTTTTTGTTGTTGTTTTTTTGTTTTTTGTCTTTTTGGGGCCCCATATGGAGTTCCAGGCTAGGGGTCTAGTCAGAGCTGTAGCCACCACAGCAACGCCAGATCTGAGCTGCATTTGCAACCTACACCACAGCTCACCGCAGTGCCGGATCCTCAACCCACTGAGTGAGGCCAGGGATCGAATCCGCAACCTCATGATTCCTAGTCGGATTTGTTTCCTCTGCGCCACAACGGGAACTCCCTCCTAAGAGTTTTTTAGTTTTAGCTTTTACATGTAGGTCTTTGATTCATGTTGAATTAATTTTTTATATCGTGTGAGCTAAGAATCCAACTTCATTCTTTTACATGTTCATCTCAGCACTATTTATTGAAGACTATCCTTTTTCTGCTAAGTGGTCATGGTACCCTTGTCAAAAGTCAGTTGACCATAACAGGCACATGAATAAATGCTCAAAATCACTAATTATTAAAGAAATGCAAATCAAAGTTACAATGAGGTACTACCTCATGCCTGTCAGAATGGCCATAATTAACAAGTCTACAAATAACAAATGCTAGAGAGGGTGTGGAGAAAAGGGAACCCTCCTACACTGTTGGTGGGAATGTAAACTGGTACAACCATTATGGAAAACAGTAGTGGAGGTACCTCAGAAAACTGAATATAGAACTACCATATGATCCAGCAATCCCACTCCTGGGCATATATCCAGATAAAACTATAGTTCAAAAAGATACATGCATCCCTGTGTTCACAGCAGCACTATTCGCAATAGCCAAGACATGGAAACACACTAAATGTCCATTGACAGATAAATGGATTAAGAATATGTGGAACAGGAGTTCCTGTCATGGCTCAGTAGTAATGAACCCAACTAGTATCCATGAGGATACGGGTTTGATCTCTGGCCTAACTCAGTGGGTTAAGGATCTGGCGTTGCTGTGAGCTACAATGTAGGTTGTAGACATGGCTTGGATCCCATGTTGCTGTGACTGTGGTGTAGGCTGGTGGCTGCAGCTCCCATTCGACTCCTAGTCTGGGAACTTTCCATATGCCACGGGGGGACCATATTTTGGTATCATGTCTAAAAAACCATTGCCTAGCCCATTCAAATTTGTATATTACATATTTTTCTGTATGTATGTTCTACCTTGATTATAAGTTTTCTAATGAGATAACCAAATCTATGATAATTCATTTCTTGATATAGAGTACATTGCAAAGAAGAGTGGATGATAGATAGCTGTGCTCTCCATTTTTTTTTTTTTTTTTTTTTGTCATTTTGCCTTTTCTAGGGCCGCTCCTGCGGCATATGGCGGTTCCCAGGCTAGGGGTCTAAGCAAAGCTGTAGCCGCTGGCTATGCCAGAGCCTCAGCAACTCGGGATCCGAGCTGCATCTTCAACCTACACCACAGCTCATGGCAAGGCCAGATCCTTAACTCACTGAACAAGGCCAAGGATTGAACCCACAACTTCATGGTTCCTAGTTGGATTCGTTAACCAATGAGCCACGAGGGGAACTCCTGTGCTCTCTATTTTATAGCTGGATTAGCTATAACTAATATCATAATCAACTAGTTCTTAAGGTCAGAAGTAGACTTTTTTCATTTCACTCTAATGTTCTTATTACCAATAATGAATCACAGGGCCAACTGCCAATATTATTCTGTAAGATATGCTATATGGTACAGACTTTAGCAAAATCAACAGATCAATACAGGCCTATTTCATTTCATTGCACTTCACAGATATTGTGGTCTTTACAAATTGAAGGCTTGGGACAACCCTGCATCCAACAAGTCTAAAGACACCCTTTTTTAAATAGCATTTGCTGTGTGTCTTTGTGTCACATTTTGGTAATTCTCGCACTATTTCAAAGTTTTTATTATTGTTATTTTTGTTATGGTGATCTGTGATAAGTCATCTTTGATGTTACTATGACTTGCTGAAGGCTTGGAGGATGGTTAGTCATTTTTAGCAATAAAGTTTTGTTTCTGTTTTTGGTTTTTGCCATTTCTTGGGCTGCTCCCACAGCATATGGAGGTTCCCAGGCTAGGGGTCAAATCAGAGCTGTAGCCGCCGCCTATGCCAGAGCCACAGCAACGCGGGATCCAAGCCACATCTGTGACCTACACCACAGCTCACGGCAACACTGGATCGTTAACCCACTGAGCAAGGCCAGGGATCGAACCCGCAACCTCATGGTTTCTAGTTGGACTCATTAACCACTGAACCACGACGGGAACTCCAGCAATAAAGTTTTTTAAATTAAGTCATATACACGCTTTTTTTAAACATAATGTTATTGCACACTTAATAGACTGCATATAGTGTAAACATTATTTTTATATGCGTTGGGAAACCCAAAAATTCACGTGACTCACTTTATTGCAATATTTGCTTTAATATGGGAACTGAACCTACAACATCTCTGAAGTATGCCTATATTTAGAAGTAAGTTATTGTTTCAAAGTAGCATATTTTCTACCTTTAACATTGCAGTCAAGTTCTTCATGGTGTCATTTTCAAACAAACTCAGAATTCTAAAGTCTATTACCTGGGTGACTACCTTCGTGGAGGAAATATTCATTTTCTCTGTTGTTCTTATGTCGGATGGAATCACCATGGTTTTTGACAGAGCCATTCTGCTTTGGTTTGCACCAACATATCCTCCTCTTACTTGAGCTCCTTTTGCTGGGCCATTAAAGCTAATGGACCTCCTTGGCTGTGCACCAACATTTCTATATCAGGGGAAGAAAATATTAACGGAGGATCCAGAATTAAAGAAAAATTAGCCAAGAGTGAAAAAGGCAGAATGTCATTTAGGAACATGGAAATATCTAACAAAATAAACAAGAAAAATAGTTACTTGAGACCTCATTATGAGTAAGCATAGGTCTAGAATATTTATGTGTACTGTGTCAATTTTTCCTTGTAATGATTCTATGAAATTGCTATTAACATAATTTTATATAAAATCAGAAGCTTAGGGGGAAATATTCCTATTTGGGTTGAAATTTGAACCCAAGCAGTCAGATCCAAAGTCTACACTGGTTTCTCTGGGTCTCAGTTTTCTTATCTGTAAAATGAGGATAATAATAATCCTTAATTCAAAGGCTATTATGAGGATTAAATATATTAATTTTATATTATGGTTAGGAAGTGCCGGACACATAATAAGCACAAAAAAGTATATAGTGCAGTTAGGTAGGCAGACAGAAGCAGGAGTAATAAAACCTGGGAAAGAATGACATGTTCCTACCTGAACAATTACATAATAATTTTTAATAAGAAGAGAAGTTATAATCAAAATGTCTGTATCCAGAAGAAAAAATACGATTTCACTTTTAGATCAATTCCTTAAATTCTTTAAGACTAAAACCTACCTTAACATTCTTTCATTCTAGTGCTCTGATTGTACTGACGATTTCTATAAAACTAGAATGATCATCCCTTACATTATAAAAAGGTGTGTTTCCAAAGAAAACATTTTTAGCAATATATTTACTTTCCAAATCATAACAGATAATACTTTAAAATGACAACCATCTACTTTTCATATTTTATTTTTCTTCATAGTATTTATTACTGCTTGACACTTTGTTGTCCACTCCTTTACTAGAATGTAAGAATCTTTAGGGCAAGAACTTTGTTTTGTTCATTGCTCCATCACGAGCACCCAGGACAGTGTCCAGTATATTGTGGGTGCTATTAATATTTTTTAAATAAACAACATAATTCCATTCATACAATTTCAAATTTATATTATCTTTGTCATACCCTATCCTCCCTGCTTCAGTCTCTAAGTGACTTTATTTTCAACACTTCCAAATAAACAAAACCAATGAGGCAAACATTTCATTAAATTATTTCTCTACTTTCATTATATTCTTCTTCCATATCCTACAATTTCATCTAAATTCATCCTTATTTCCTTCCTCATTCAGTTCAAAAGTTGGTCTTCTTATCTAAGGCTAATTTTTCCACCTGTGCTTTGAAACCTGTCTGTCATTACTTTCTTCTCCATCAATAATTTTCCATCTCTCAAAACTTATTCCCTGTCTTCTTCCCTTGAGCATGTAAAGGTGCTCCAATTATCTCTTCAACTTAAAAATCCTTCATTTACCTACATTTTCCACTAGTTATTATTATATTTCTCCTTCCTTTCACAGTCCAACTTCTTAAAATATTAGTCAATAATACTGTCCACATCCTAATTCCACCCTTTCCTCTCCAATTGCAGAGACTACTTTCATTAAAATCACCTAGTCTTCGTCCTTCAAACTGTAAAATCCAAAGGACACTTCCCAGTACTTATCTTTGTAGCATCTGACAGTTGTCCTTTCACCTTTCCTCTTAAAAATCACTTCTCAAATTGGTTTCAACCTCCTTGGGACCTCTAATTACCTTATCCTTCCATTTTCTACCAATTAGTCGGAATCTTTCAGGTTTCTTTTCTCTCTCTATTTAATCCAGAATCTACAATTTATTAACTGAATTGCTCTTTTATCATTATCTTCAACTCTAATTTTCTTTTTTTTCTCTTTTTTTGGTACCAAATTACTTTATTTGAAGGAATGGTGCTGAGGAAAGAACTTAAGTAGATGTTTTGGTGTGACTTATAGAAAAGGTAAAGTTAATCCAAACATGCATGCACTGCTTTGGTGACCAGGGAAGTCACCCCTATGCCTACGGGAAGCCAGCCTAAGGCTTAGCTCTCGATGTCACTGTTTCCCAGGGTGTGCTTATCAAAGAGCACTCTGCCATGCCAGATTGCCAGATTACACGAATTGGTTACACGGTCACCCAATTCTTTTATGGATTTCACTTGCTCATTCAGGTAACGAGTCTCAATGAAGTCACACAAATGGGAGTCATTTTTGTGAGTGGCCAGTTTGTGTAGTTCCAGTAGTGACTGATTCATGCTTTTTTCCAAGCATTAACACACATTCCATTGCATTCAGTCCATTCTTCCAGTCATCATGGTCTGGTTTCTTGATGTACTGAAGGAAGATTTGGCTACCTCTTTGGTTCTGCAGCTTAATCACTTCCTTAGCATGTTCCTTCTTCTCACGAGACTAGTGAAGAAAGTATTTGGCCAAGTTCCACACCAGATGATCATGGTCAAAATACTCTGACATGTGAGAACTATGTCTAGATACTCATGTTGCAACAGAAGAAAGGGTGGGGGAAAAACTGTAATTGTAATGTATACATGTAAGGATAACCTGACCCCCTTGCTGTACAGTGGGAAAAAAAAAAATAGTCTGACATGGACAAGTAGATGTAGGAGGCATAGAGCCTCAGGTTGATAGGGTGTTAATGGCCGCCTCCGAATTCTGATAATAGTTCTGGTGCACTTGAGAGAGGGACAAGGCCGTCATGGCAGGTGGCTGAGGGAAGGCGGTGGCAGCTGCACAGGAGCAGTGGAGGGGACCTTGGGGCTGTCCGAGGGCACTGTGAAGAGGTGGGGAGGGCTGGCTCTGAGCAGATGACCCAGGTTGGGGAAGAGCGCTGGTTCCATCCAAGCACTGTTGAGGTAGGAAACTGCAGAGACTCTTTGCGAAGACTGTGGCCTTTAATTTTCTTTCCCCTTGACTTTTGCTCTATTATCCTTACAAAATACAGTCCACCCAGAGGAGTGGATCAAGAAGATGTAGTACATATACACAATGGACTATTACTCAGCCATTAAAAAGAACGAAATACCGGCATTCTTAGCAACATGGATGGACCCAGAAACTATCATGCTAAGTGAAGTCAGCCATACAATGAGACACCAACATCAAATGCTTTCACTGACATGTGGAATCTGAAAAAAGGACAGACTGAACTTTGCAGAACAGATGCTGACTCACAGACATTGAAAAACTTATGGTCTCTGGAGGAGACAGTTTGGGGGGGTGGGAGGATGTGCTTGGGCTGTGGGATGGAAATCCTGTGAAGTCAGATTGTTATGATCATTATACAACTACCGATGTGATAAATTAATTTGAGTAATAAAAAAAAGTAAAACAAACAAACAAACAAAAAAATACAGTCCACCATTCTAGTTTTCCTCTTTACTATATCAGCTACTTATTCCCAAGGTCATGCATTTGACCTTGTCCTTAACAAGGTCAGCCATCAGTTTCTACTGTTCTAGCTTCTCAAATCCCAACTCCAACCATCCTTCAACTCTACAATGACCGTGAAGACCTTGATTCTGCCATGTATTTACTCCCTTACCCACCCCTCTGATGTAATCTCTTCCCTCTTGAACTTAAGGTTAATTAATATAATCCATAGTTAATTATTACAATTACTCCTTACTTACACTCTAACCCCCTTTTTCTTCTTTAAATTCACTGTACTTGCTGGCAAAATCAAAACCTTGATTAATTCTAGTCATCTTATTTTGAGCCTGAACCTGTCTATTAACCATTTTCTAGCTTCTGTAAACTTGATGTGTTAACACTTACCCTACATGCATAGGCTGGATGTACCTTGTTCAAGACAAAACCGATATGCCTGAGTCATCTTGCCTTGGCTTCCTGCCTCCCTTATTGCCCCCTTCCTTCCCCGGGGGCATGATTTTCCAACACAAACCAACCAATCCACACCTCCAACCTCCTTCTTTATTGGTCTCTCACTCTCTGGGCTCAAACTACATATTTTACTTACCCTTTAGCCAGGCACCAGTCAAATCGGGATGGCACCTATGCTCCAGAACCCAATGAAATTATTTAAACTGGTCAATACTAAACTTACTTACCCTGCTGCAACTGTTCCTTCCCACCAAAACTACAATAAAGGCTCTTGTCCACAGTCCTCATCCCCCACCGCCACTCCCACCCTGGGCCTGATGGCCAATCCCAGTGCTCCTCCATGTGACACCCTCCTCTTGGGATTTATCAGTAATAACCTATTTTTTTCAATGGCAATAAAATCCTGATCTATTGGCCTTACTATATCTCATATTTTCTATTAATACACTATGTTTAACTCAATCTGTCTAGACAACTGAAGCTAGAGAAAAAACATCTAATCACAATGGCAGGCCTCATGCTAAATTATGGATTGTTAAGTTAAAGTGGGTCATTAATGTGCCAGCACTCATACTGTATTATCTTGGTTAATTTTTTACTACATCCTCTAAGGCCGCTATTTCATAATTCTCTTTGAATTGTAACATTTCCTCTCCTATTTTTACTTTCAGCTAAATGAGAAAATTGAGGCAAGTGGGTAACTTCCAAATACTCCCACTGTCACATCTATGCACCTGCCTATATCTGTGCCTATATTTGGTTTCTCCGAATATAGGCACAGATGTACTCTGGATGAGTTATCTGATTCTAGCTTAGGTCAACTCCTCTACATGTGCACTAGATTCCACAGTTTTCCATTCCTTTTTGCCTATTTAAGGACATTGCTCTAGTAATTCTCTTTCATGCATCATAAGCTTCTCTCTCTCTACTGGATTATTCCTTTCAGCCTGTAAACATGCTATTATTTCTCTTAGCTTAAATAAACAAACAAACAAACAAAAACAAAAAACACTTTTCTTGACTCCTCCAGCTACCATCAATTCATCCTTCCTTTAAGTATAAGGAAGGATGGAAAAGACTGTCTGTACTTATTGTTTCTAATCTCCCTCTGTATATATTCTCTTGAACCTGAGCTGATCAGGCTTTTGCCCTTGTCATTCCACCAAAGGGATCCTTACCAATGACCAGTCTAATCACAATGCCAGGCCTCCACAATATTAAGTCCAATGGCTATTTTTTTTTTCTTTTTAGAGCTGCACCTACAGCATATGGAAGTGGAATCAGAGCTGCATCTGCAACCTATGCCGCAACTTGTGGCACACCAGAAACTTAACCCACTGAGCGAGGCCAGGGATTAAACCCACATCCTCACAGATACTATGTCAGGTTCTTAACCTGCTGAGTCTCAATGAGAACTCCTCAATGGCCATTTTAATGTTCTCATCTTACTTATATAAGAATTTACCCATCTAGCTCTTCATTCTTTTTTCTTTCTTTTTAAAACTTGGATTGCAGGACACTTCCCTTATCTGGTTTACCATCTCCTTTTTCTGGAGTGTTCATCCTTGGACTTCTCATATCTGTCTACACTCAAAGCCTTGGTGAACTCATCCAATGCCATGACTTAAATGCCACCTAAATGCCAAATATATCTCTAACTGGACCTCTCCTCTGAATCCCGGATCCATATAGCAACCTGCCTACTTGACATCTTTAACTCAAAATTAGCATGTCCAAAACTGAGCTCCTGACAAACCTGCCGTTACCCCAGTAGTAAACCTACTTCTCTTGCATTCTTTCCCCTTACCCTCCCTTAAAAAAAAAAAAAAAAAAAATTCCTGCAACATATGGAAGTTCCCTGGCCAGGGACTGAACCTGAGCCACAGCTACAACCTACACCTTAGCTGCAGCAATGCAGGATCCTTTAACCCACTGAGCCTGGCCAGAGATCGATCCACTCTGGCTCAGGTCACTGCAGTCGGATTCTTAACCCACTATACCACGGCAGTAGTTAAAGTTAATGCTTTTCTTCCAATTATTCAGGTGAAAAAACTTCAAAATATATCCAGAATCCAATAATTTGTTATCATGATTTTTGCCATCATCCTGGTCCAAATACTGTCCTATCTTTCTTGGATTAATGCAGTAGACTTCTAACTCATCCTTGCTTAACCTAAATTCCCTGAAATCTGTTCTTCACATGGCAACCAGAGTGATCCTTAAAAACACAAGTTAGACCACATCACTGTTCTGCTTAAAACTCTCCATTCATTTCCCATCTCAGAGTAAAAGCCTCAATCTTTACTGACCTAAAAAGTCCTACATGCATCCAATTAGATCTCTGACTTCATAATTAATCTCTCTCCCTTGCTTACTCTGCTCCAGTCATATTGGCATCCTTGATATTCCTCATACATGCCAGGTCTTGGCACTTGCTCTTCCTTTTGCCTGAAATGTTCTTCCCCATGCATGTGCATGTTTAATATTCTGCTGTTTCCAAGGCTTTACTTAAAGCCAGTCTCTTAGTATGGTCTTCCTTGGCTCTCCTACCTAAAATGTTGAATACCCCTCAAATACTTCATGTGCCCTTTCTTAATTTTTCTCCTTAGTACTTCTTACTAACATGTCTTTCACTTATTTATCTTATGAATTATATGCTTCCCAGCAGGCCCCCAAACCTTAGAAGTTCTAAGTTCCACAAGGCTAGAGACTTTGGGCTATTTTGTTCCCTGCTGTATCCCTAATGCCTACAGTAGTATCCAGCACACAGCAGCTGCTTAGTAAAAAATTGTTGAATCCCCAAATCATTATAGCCAATTCATAACAATCAATCTCCATATTCAAATGTTTACCAGCCTACAGGATAGCTCCAGCTGAATGGCTACCAAATATCTCAAACTGAATAGAGGCATAATGAAAACCTATCACATTTACTCATAAACTAGCTCTTCCTCTTTTAATCCCTATAGGGACCAGACAGAAAGGATGTTGTTTGCAAGTGATGTTGCATTTACCAATTAGGTAGTTACTGTGATCTTATGAGAATCATCAGTAAACCCTCCCAAATCTTCAGCCTCTAAGTTTATCATGCCTACCGTGATAGCTCCAACTCTTGCCACTCTGCCTGACAGAGTGGGAAATCAGAGACAGAAAGTACAGACTACTTTTCTATAAATTGTAATATATGCCTGTACCCAATTATTTAGAAATTTTTGGTACATAGCCAGCTATGTTAGAAAACAGATGTCTTCAATAGAGGCAAATTAGTCGGCAATAAAAAGGATGATCTTCAGGAGATAACTGCTTTGAAAGTTTTGCCTGAAAAACAGTCACGATATGAGAGGTTATGGGTAGCTGTACATCCTTGAGTTTCCTGAACCACGGCCCTAATCTGTTTTGTTCATTCCTATATCTTCAGTATATAGGGCCATAGCTGGAAAACACAGGGCATTCATTTGGTATCTGTAGAATAAACACTTGATGATTACTTCTATAAAAAAAGAGACTAATGACATTAAAAGCATGCTACACATACATAAATCTCACTATAAAATAAACAACCACACGAGGAAAGGAGCAGTGCCTTAAAATTTTTTTTCTGTATTAGCCCCTTCTTATTTTAATGGGATTAAAGTAAAAATTCCAATCTAAACCAAATCAATTTCTCTCATTTGTGCAATAGTTATTTATAAAACACTTACTGTACATAAAACTCTATGCTACATGCTGGCAGGGGTACAATATGAATCGATGTGGGCTCCAAGAAGCCTACAGTCCAGTAATAGAGATAAAACATACATAATTATAATGAAAATACAAACTGTACTTGCCTCAAGAGACTTATGCATAAGATAAAGTGAAAGTTGTGGTAAAGATTACCTTGGGTGAGAGGAGTGAGCAGAGAAATCATGAAGGTGACATTTGAATTAGGCTTGAATGTAGGTCAGATTCAAAAGAAGAGCATGGGTTGTGCATGTATATGTGTTTGGGTCTGGTACAGCTGCAGGTGAGGAGGGATCAGGGTACTGGAGCCGGACAAGAAAAGCACCCTGAGCAAAGAACACTGTGAACAATGAAATAGAAAAGCATATGGTATATACGTTTAATTGAATCTAAATGATTCAATTAGATAACATGAAGGAAAACAAAGTTAAGCTCTGCATAAAGAAAATGACCAGGCTAAGTCTTTGAAAAACTACACTTCAGAAAAATTCAGTTATATATAGAACACACTAGATGAAGACCATTAGTTAAGAAACTGGAAATAGGTGAGGTGAGAAGTAATCAAGATTTAACCTGGGGTGGCAAATATAAAATAAAACAAATGTTAGAAACAGCAAGTATTGGAGTTCCCGTCGTGGCGCAGTGGTTAACAAATCCGACTAGGAACCATGAAGTTGCGGGTTCGATCCCTGCCCTTGCTCAGTGGATTAAGGACCCGGCGTTGCCGTGAGCTGTGGTGTAGGTTGCAGACGCGGTTCGGATCCCGCGTTGCTGTGGCTCTGGTGTAGGCTAGTGGTTACAGCTCCGATTCGACCCCTAGCCTGGGAACTTCCATATGCCGCAGGAGCGGCCCAAGAAATGGCAAAAAGACAAAAAAAAAAAAAAAAAAAAAAAAAAAAAAAAAAAAAAAAAAAAAAATCAAGTATTAAGCATATTTTTTATTTTCTGTATTTTGATGTTTCAACATCTAGTAACTTGCTGAACCTGGAGGGACTGCCCCTCCCCGGGCTACTCAATTCCTAGACACAGTAAGGAACTTGCCTACAAGCACACTCTTTAATATGCAGACCGACCAATCCAGAGCCCATTTCCTCAATCACCTCCTTTGTCAGGCCCTCTAAGAGATCTCACTCTCTGGGTCATTATCCATTTGCCCTAATCAAGGCAGGGATAGGAACCAGAAGACTGGGCCCGGAGCCTTTTGAAATTATTCAAACAAGCCATTCCTAAACCTGCTTATTTGGCTTTGCCCATTCCCCACCATGGAAATCACAATGAAGCTTCTTGCCCATATTTTCCCCTAGCTACTTCTACCTCCTGACTGGCCCTGGGGTTTCCTCATGGGGCCCCCTGGGTGGGTGTACCACGCCATGCCTCCTGATTCTAGGGATCAACGAGTATTAAAAAACAAACAACTTCCTCCTTCATGGTATTTATTTCTGTGCCTATGTTTCTTACCATACCTGATTAAAGCGTATCCCAAATACCCTTAAAACAGGCAGATATTGGAGTTCCCGTTGTGGTGCAGTGGTTAACGAATCCGACTAGGAACCATGAGGTTGCGGGTTCGGTCCCTGCCCTTGCTCAGTGGGTTAACGATCCGGCATTGCCATGAGCTGTGGTGTAGGTTGCAGACGCGGCTCGGATCCCGTGTTGCTGTGGCTCTGGTGTAGGCCAGTGGCTAAAGCTCCAATTCAACCCCTAGCCTGGGAACCTCCATATGCCGAGGGAGCGGCCCAAGAAATAGCAACAACAACAAAAGACAAAAGACAAAAAAAAAAAAACAGGCAGATATAAAATGAATAGGACTTACTAATTGATAATAACAAAGCCACCTTAAATTTCAAAGTACTTCTATGTTAGTTGTTCAGTTCTTTTATCTGCTTATTCCATTTTTTTTTTTAAATTGAAGTATAACTGACCTATAACACTTTGTTAGTTCCAGGTGCACAGTACAGTGATTATTTCTGTACATTACAAAATAATCACCACTCAAATTCCTACAATAACTTACGAGATATTTAATTGCTGTTTTACATATGAGAAAACATAAATTCAGAGAGGTCAGTTTAAATGCCCAAACTCATCCAATAACGCATTCATGTGTGTTCTTGAGCAAGTTTCTTAGTCTCTTTTTTTCCTCTTATGTAATTTAAGGTTAATAATAGTATCTGCCTCACAGGGTTAAGATGATGATTAGTCTTTATTTCTAAAGCACAATAAGAAGTTGAATTGTAGACATGTTTATTTTAGATAACATGAGTGATATTCTGGTGGAGCTGCCTGGTAGCAATCAAAAATTCAAGAAGAAAGTGAATTTCAAGGAACAGAAATGAGAGCTGGAGATAGAGATTTGAGCATCTTTAATGAAGATGGTAATCAATGAACTGAATTCCAGAAAAAAGGTATTTAGAGGAGTACTACATGAAGAGGTGAAGTTCAGAGTTAAGGAGGGGAAGATCAATAATGTCAAATGCCGCAGAGGTAAAAAGAAAGCACATTTAATTTGGTGACTGTTGAAACTTTTAGTTTACTCATTATTGACTTTTGAGTAATTTTGGTACAGCTACAGAGACAACAGACTGAAAGGCTTAAAGAGTAAACACAAACAATTCTGGCTTCTGGTCTGACATGTAAAGGCTGTCAAAGACATTGGACCTGTACTTAAAAGAAAAAGGCTGAACAAATTGAAAATCAATGGGTCTTCTTAGATCCATCAGAGAATTCAGGAAATTCCCAAATTGAAAGATGGAGATGCAGGAAAAACAGAGACTCACAATTTACTGGGGGCAGAAACTGCCACTGGAGCCAGCAAGTGGTAGGAGGACCCGAAGGGTAACTAATTGCTGAAAACAGAGTGCAGACCAATTCAAAAGAGAAAAATTCCTGGAGGCCCAACCTTAGGGAGGCCCCCCACACTTTTACAGGTTTGCCTTCATGAGTTCCACCAGGCTCTCAGGATGAAGATCAGAGAACATATCCCCCTGATAGTTCCGGCTGGGGGAAAGGAGGTAACAATCTGAAATATACCTGGAATGTGTGATTATCCTTAACAAAGAGCTGCCTTCAAGAAAAACCATTTTACCAGAGCCTAACCAACATGGAGGAAAGGAAATGTCCTACTCGAAGTCTATCTAACTTTCTTCTTCCACCTAAAGAAAAAATTCCTGAGAAATACTTGTGAAAGTTACAGCCTGGAGGACAAAGACCCACCAAAAGATTAAGACCTAATCACAGGACTATGGAACACTTCTCCCCCTGCCCCCAACACCTGACCACTACATCAACACTGCTCCTGTACAATAACAGGAGACTACAATAGGAAAAAAAATTGCAAAGCTTTATTTAAGAAGGAGTCTCTAGGGAAAGCTAAAAACATACAGAAGACAAAAACCAGGACACAAGAAGAAACTGAAGCCTTGGAAACCTACAGCTACATCAAAGAGCCTAATTCCTAGATAGATTAACAATAAAATCTCACACTAAGGGCTTCCTTAACCTCAGTTCATATTATCTGATGGAACATGTTCAACTTAAAGGCAAAAAATAGTCTGATGAAACAAAGCAAGCATTAGAGCAAGAAGATATGGCAGAGATTTTGAGTTGTCAAGACTGGGAATTTACAATAATTTTGATTAATACCCTAAGCATTATAATTGAAAAAGTGAATAGCATTCAAGAACAGATCAACACTCCTCCCTCCAATATCAAAAGGAACTGAATGAACAGCCAATCTCTGAATTAAGACGTTGTGAATTTACATGGTGGGAATGTGATACACCTTCAGTAGAAACCATACTTCAAATTTTTATCTTTTCCCAGGCTAATGATACTCTCTCGTGATGTTGGTAGCAAGCCACAGCTCTCAGTAAGCCATACAATCAAGAGTAAACAACTGATACACTTACAGCAATTCTGTACCCATACAATCATTATTTTTACTTTCAGTACAGTATTTAATAAATTACATGAGGTATTTAACACTTTATTATAAAACAGGCTTTGAGCAGAGTTCCCTTGTGGCTCAGCAGGTTAAGGATTCAGCACTGTCATTGCTGTGGTACGAGGCCAGTCCCTGTCATAGGAACTTCTTCACATTGCTGGTGCGGCCAAAAAAAAAAAAAAAAAAAAAAAGCCTGTGTTAAATGGTTTTGCCCAACTGTAGGCTAATGGAAGTGTTCTGAGCATGTTTAAGGTAGGCTAGGTGTATTAAATGCACTTTCTACTTAATGATATTTTCAACTTATGATGGTATTGGGCCATAACCTCATTCTAAGTTGAGGAAGATCTGTATTGTTAAAACAATGGAAAAGATCCAATATAGGAAAAACTGGAGAAAGTAGAAAATTGATAAATACATGTTTCATGAGATCCTAAGATCAGGATTAAGTCCCAAACTGAGGAAGATGAGCAATAACATATTAGGTCAAACCAATGGTTGTAAATGATAGTATCTATGAAATTTTAATTAGATAATATGGTTAGCTCAAAAACTGGTTATACCACTTCCTATCTCCCACCCCACTCTTTCCTTAACAGATAACTTCTCATTAATGTGTTATTATTTAAGAAATCCCCCAAAGAATTTTTCTAACACTCTCTCAGGTACTATGAGGGTTCTATGACATTTAAAAAATTTACATGAAATAAAATTTTACTTTGAGATTTCCATACCTACAAGTAAAAACAAAAACCAGACAAGATGAGCAGTAGCTAATGTTACTGAAGTACATATTCATTCATTTGCTGTCAGCAAGAATTTATTGAGTGTCTTCTTCAATTCTAGGCAATAATGGTGGAAAAAAATCTCTGCCTTCACGGAATACATCATTGCTTGGATGAAGACAGATTAACAAATATATAATATGCCAAACACGAATAAGTTTTATGGAGAAGAATAAAGCGAGTTGAGGAACCTGTGCTGGGAGGAGTATTATTATTTCATGTAAGGTACTTAGGAAGGACTCTTTGATGAGGTGACACCTGAAGGAAATGAGTCATGAGATTACAAGGGGGTATAATATTCTAAAGAACAGCAAATGCACATCTTGAGGTAGGGAAATGTGCCTGTACCATTGTGGAACCATCTGAGTGTATTTAGTCAGCCAAGGTGAAGAGTCCAAGGTGAGGTCCTGTAGGGCCCTGCAAGGATGTGGGCTTTCACTCTGAATGAAATGGGAAAAACTGGATGCTTTCCAGAAAAGCCACAGTGATTTACATGTTGAGGGTGACTGTTAGAGGGGGAATAAGTTCAGGTTTAGATACGAATTTTGAGATGCCTATTAACTCCTAAGTGCAGATGTTTGTCTGTTTTCGTGGAAAAGCCTACAGATAAACTTGTAAAGCATCAGTATACAGGTAATTCTGAAAGGCAAAAAACAATAGTGCGGAAAAGAGGTTTAAACACTGATCCCAGCAACACTCCCACATTTAGGTATGGACGAGATGAGGTACCAGCAGAGTATTTTGAAAAGAGGTAGACATAAACCAAGGGGACAATTAAGGAGGGGTGGTGTTCCAGAAACCCAATTATGTGATTCGAAACTCAAGAAGTGATAAACTAGATGAAAACTGCTAATGAATGTGTTAGAAAAGAAACTGAGAAATGTCCAGTTGGATAGCTGGAGAGCTATTGCTTACCTTCACAAAAGCTATTTGTGTGTGTGTGAGAGAGAGAAGTGGTAGGATGGACAAAGACCTGAGTACCATATTCAAGAGAGAACGCAAGGTTCTCTTCCAAGTTCATTCAACAAGTTCTGCTAAAGAAAGACAGCTGGAAGAGACTGGAGAGCAGAGTCACAGAAGGCTTGAAAAGAGAGAACAAAAGTGGTCTGGAAGCATGGAAGGGACGAGGAATTAGGAAACTTTAGTGGGGCTGCTGGACTAAGGGACCATATAAGTTTAAAAGTGAGACAAATCGCCAGAGCTGTCTGCTTTTCTCCAGCCTCTCATCCACTGCTGCAGAACAACAGAACGTTGTGAGCTGGAATGAGTTTTAAGGGAGGATGGTATGAGGAGGAGGCAGGAAAAAACCTCGACTACAGCGCATAGCAATGTACAGTCTGATGAGTCATAGAAGTTGAGAGGACTGAACATCTCGGCACAATTTGAAGGCAATAGGCTTGAGACTGCAGACCGAAAACAAAACAAAAAAACAGGAGTACTAGGACGAAAGGTAGTTCTAAACAAACTAGGTTCTTTTCTAAGAGAGCAAGCACAGCAGTAGAGGTTTAGAAAAGGATGTATTAGGTCAAGGAAGGAAACACTGCCGCCTAGGAGCTTCCAAGACTGCTGATTGAACACAGATGCAGTAAAATACAGGCTCTGAAAGGGCTCTCTCCGGGATCAGGCGGGATGGACTAAAGTTTCAGCGCCGGAACTTACACCCCGAGATTCTGCTGCTTGCGGCTGTTTACCGGAGAGATGGGCATGGCGGCGACCGGATGGGAGTGGTCGACCACCCCCTTCCTTGGCTGCTTCTGGAGACCCAGTATCCCAACCCTCGGCGTTAGCGGCTCCAGCTGAGGCACGGGAATGTTTGCCGGGCGTCATGGAGACAGTGGAGCCCTGGCTCAACAAGCGGCCGCGCGGTTGGCTGGCGGCTAGAGGCCCAGGAGGAGGGCGGAGGCGAAGGGGAGGGCAGAGGGTTGGCGGAGCAAGAGGAAGCTCCGGCCGACGACTAGAAGAAGGAGGCGGGCGGCCCGGGCCCCAGGCCCCTCCCAGGCTCTGAGTCTCCCCGGCTGCAGGCGGATGGATGGGGCTTCTTCAGGCGGTGGCGGCAGCAGCGAAGGTGGCGGTGGCAGCAGCGGCAGCGGCTGTAAGTGCAGCCTCCATAAACCATCTATCCTCTCCTAGTCCTATTTGGGATGAAGGGCTCTCCAAGTGTCCCCGGTACCCTTTTTCTCCTTCCCCTCCCCCACCGCACTGTATCGCCCGGAAGATCCTTAACTTCCGGGGAGGGGCTGAGAGATCAAGCCCTTCTTGCTCCCCCTCCCGAAGTGGCGCCGGCCACCCAGGGCGCATGCGCAGCGCCTCTCCGCCGCCCACCCCTTCCCAGCCGGGTCTTTTGCTTTGGCGGTGGTGGCTGCAGCGCCGGTCTTCCCCAGCATCCGCGGCGCGCTGGGAATCCGCTGCGGAGTGAGTTCGCCTCGCCCTGTCGGCTTCCGCCCCTTTCTTCAGTCTGATCCCGAACCTGGTCGGGGTGGGGCCAAGCTGATGGTGCCCGTGGCTCCGCCTCTTTGCCTCTGTATCACGGATTCGATCCCACTGCAGCCCTTGGGCGAACCGGCCCTTTTCAGAGGGAGTGAGGGAGGGAAGAGAGGTTCGAAGAAGGCGTTATTGTAAGGGAGTGAGGTCCTCGCAGCCCCACCCTGGAGACAGATGCCTCCCCCGCCTTTGAATGGCCTTGTTCTTTCAGCTTTTGGTGGAAAGATCTCTGGCCTGGAGCCCATCGCTAGTCTTCGCTATGTGACCTTGGGCGAGTCATTATCCATCTCTGGGCCCCATTTATGCCCAAAGCTTCCTCCAACGCTAAAACTCTTAATTTTGCAGAAAAGCTTATGCAATTACAAGACTGGCCCCTCCACTGAGGCCGCTTAGCTGAGACCACCCGGAGTTGAGTGAACCTTTCTTCAGTCATGGGTGGAATAAGGCGACCTATTTTTGAGGTCGCTTTTATTTCATTACCATCAGTTACAGACTGCATGACCCAAGGCTCATTAATGTTTTTCTAAAATTGTCGTGGGATTCCTGTCCCAATTCTTGACCGTGTTTTAAAAAATTAGAGACAGGGTGAATGGGGAGCTTGTGGTATCATCGTCTTTGGTCTCCTTACTACTGAGGCTCTCTTTCCTTTGATCCAGATGGTGTGGTGGCTCGATTCTCCCAGTGCCTGGCTGAGTTTCGGACGTGGTTAAGAACCAACTGGTTGAGGTTCAATGCAGACAAGACGGATGTGATGCTGGTAGGCAGGGGCACGCTTGGAGATTAAGGGAGGGAAAGTCCAAACTCCCTCAAGTAATATAAATGTTATATTACTCTTCTAGTGTATGAGAACGACTGATGGGCTAATAATTTCCAGAGTTTGGATGAGATAAAAATAACATGTCAAAAATATTAAAACTATTGAAATATCAGTTTGTGGTAATCTGATAAAGTGGAACCACTGGATACAATTCTTTATGTAAAAATTACGAAAAGAAAAACCAGAACTGTTCTTTGAAGAATCAAAAGGCTATATATATGTGTGTGTATTTGGAGTGGCATTAATAAAAATCAAACTAAAAAAAAGATGATGCTGATTGTTGCATAGATGTGGGGCTTACAAATGTAATGCATTAATTACTACTTTGTAACCTACATTCTGCTTGCTAAAGTAAAGGTAAAATTCTCAATTTATCTAAAATCTCAGTTTAAAAATAGGTGACATCAACATTTAGGTATTCTCAACCAAATTCATAGTTATCCATAAATTTTTACCTGCACATCATGTGTAGGCTGTCACTTTTAAATAAAAATTTTAGGAAATAGTTTACAAAGTAATCTCAAAAGGGACTCGTGGACTCTGAAAATTGTTAGATACAGAATTTGATTTTAGAATTGTGAATGTGCTGTATTAATCTGTTTCATTTAAACAGTCTCAGAGTCTAAATTGTTACAGGTATTTTCTTGGTGCATTTTGAGAGGTACCTTTCTGAATTGCATAACGTGTTTTTATAGTATTGGTATACATTACTTATCTTTGAATCAAATATTGGTACCAAATTAAAGGTTATATTTCTTAGATGTATGTAAATTGCCAGGTTTAATTATTGGCTAGTTTGAGGTGCTGGTTGAAGTAAAATTGAGGCTTAACATGCTTTTGTTAATAGCAAAATAATAACTTTGAGGGGTTCGTGTATGTGTGCATGTGTGTGTGTATGTATGTGTATTGGAGCCTCTATAAAATTGTTTAATAATTTTTAATGGAGTATGCAGTAAATTGCTTAAAAATAATTTCCCAAAATAACAGCAGTTTTGAGTAGCTTAATGTGGTAAAAGTTGATGTTAGCTTGCCGGAAAATAAGGAAGCCTTTAGATGGAGAATGGGAGCTAAAGAGGCATTTATTCAGGCTTTGTATAGTGATTTTTTTGTTTTAAGGCATTAGCCACAAACCTCACATATAATTGGAATTAACAACACCTTTTAGCCTAACTGTAAATGTTTTACTACACAATTCTAACAGAACTACCATTTTGGATATCACAATAATAAAGACTATAAACTAATAATTTTAAATACCTAATCGGTAATGGTGAATTTTCTCATACTGTCAACTCTATAACGTCCCATTTTCAGTTCACCTAGTATCAATAGGATTTACAGTTTTTGTTAACCCAAGTATAAATATTAAGTGTTTGTATTTGAATACAAAGAAGACATCTGTTGAATTAATCCAAAATGCTGGAGAACTCAAGGTAGCAGGAAGAAGTAAGAAGGAGGTAGATTCTAATTTAATAAAAAGAAGACTGTTCCAAACATTAGAGCTTTTTTTTGAAAAGAGCAGCCTTATCAATGCATGAGAGAGTGAGTCACTGGAGGTGTTTAAACATAGGCAGAAAAGCCTGGTAGTGGGGAAAATGGAATGAGGGATTCCTACCTAGACAGGGTAGAAATTGACTAAAAACCGCTAAGGTCCCATCCAACATTAAGATACTACAGCTCATGAATCATTAAGTTTTACATATTTGATACTAAAGAGGTAAGCAAGAGTTTTGAGAAAGACTTAGCTATCCTTAAGATGGCTCCTAAAAATTTTTAAGATAGAATAATAAAAGGGGAGTAGAATTCAGTACTATTGAATTCAGTGTTAATATATTACTCGAGACTTAAAATATTGGAGGTGTTTCCCTTTACCTTTATGATATCTGAACCTAAAAAACAAAAAAATCACTTAACCCACATTTGCAAAAAAAAAGGAAGGAGAAAAATGTAGAGGGAGTTTTCCCCCAAACTATTGTTAAAATTACCACTTAAAATTAGTAAAATTGATACACAGTATTAATAGACTTAAAAAAGTCCTTTGTCAGTAGATACCTAGTCAAATATGTCCCAGATCTCCATATTCCCGACAATTCGAGAATTCATTCAGTAGCTTAAGGGATCATGATCCCCAGCTCTTTATCACAATGGTGATCTTTGTTGGAGGTTTAAACTGAAGAATCAAAGATTAAATGGTCTTAAGCAAGTTATTCCTGTACCTTGCATTTTGACAATATGTTTAACTTTCCTTTAGGTAACCAGCTAAATTTTTATTTATTGGCTTTCATATTTAAATGGATAATTCTCCTTCAACCTGATGGTTTTATAAAGCCTGAGTTCCTACCTCTGGGCCTCTTATTCTTTGTAGCTTTACCCACCTCAGGTCTGTGCACATCCATTGTTCTTTGCCTTCACAGCTATTTCCATCAAGCATCTCAAAGTGAGAAGTGTTTGAATATAAACTGACTTATAAAAAAGTCATTTCTGTTTCAAGTCCAAAGGACTAAGGTAATTCAACAGGGTAACTCTTAGAAACTTTATAACTATGCTAAAATACTTATTCCCCAAGGAATCCTGAAAAACACTTTTATATAAGTATTCTAAAAAATAAAATGAAAATACTGTACAGTACAGTTAATGGTAAAAATTGTTTATAGATTTGGGAACCTTAAAGTTTTCCTTTCTCTTCTTTCCCTTGCTTTTCTTTCAGTAGAAAATGTGCATCAGATGTTTATGTTTAATTGGTTTACAGACTGTCTGTGGACTCTTTTCCTGTCAAATTACCAGGTAATGTCCTTTCACTTAGCAGCTACTTCATATACCTATAAATGCACAAAATATTCATTCACAAATTATTATTGGACATAAGAATTTCAAGTTAATGTTGAATCTTTGGAAATCAACTTTTTAATGTCTAGAATTTTAAGGAAATATAAATAACTTAAAACAGCCTTCCCCATATTCCATTGTAAGTATCAACTTAAAGAAAAACTGTGTATGTGCACATTTATGCAATATATTGTGGTGCTGGCATCACGTTATTTGGAGGGAATGAGTAAGTTTCATAGTTAACTGGTTGAATTCGGTAGTCATTTTCGAAATTGCCTTAAGACCCTTGAACATTTGGGAGAAAATGGTCTTTGTGAAATAAGACTTTAACTCCTGGTTTGGTAAAATGTGTTAGTGCGTGTTTTAATCACGTTTGCATTACGCAGTATCTGCTTTAGTAATGGAAGTGAAACGTGTTTGTTATTTTGCTGGCAATCATCAGAACTGGCATCAAAGCCAACTGGCAGTTCTAGGGCAATACATTAAAATAAATTTTTAAATTGCAGGCACTGGAAATAGGCAAGTTCTCCCTCCATGCAGTCGAGTCGGAGATTATTTATATCCATCAAAGAGCAGCTTTTCAGTATTTCACATTTAAATTTTTTCTCTAGTTGTGCAGAATTCAACCCTTACACGGTTATGTTGATACTGGCATCGCCGAAGGTGTGTGAGGAAAAGCAAATGAGATATGAGGATGTCAGACTACCTAGCGCAATACCTTTTTCTCTGCTCTGACCCGTAAGATTTTGAGATAGGAGATTTTACACTTTGTCGGGGATCAATCAAGAAAAATATTTATCAAGGGATAACCGCTTTGAAAGCACACTACTTGCCGTTGTTGCATCAGAGCAACATCCGCTTTCCAGCAAATGCAGTTCAAACAACGCCTACACGTAAAACGTAACGTATCTCTCCCCCGACGTGAATGCTGGACGCGACTCCTTTGGCTCCTTCCCTTGACCTCTAGTCTCTGGAGCCCTCTCCCGGGCTGGCGTCGCGGATCCACTAGGGCAGGGGAGGCGCCGGACGCTGAGATGCCCACCTCCCCCCCACACCCACCTTGGCTCCGCCCCCTCCGTGCTCCTCTCGGAGTGGGCTGCCTCGGGGCCGCGCGCGCGCGCGCGCTCCTGTTCCCGCGCGCGCCGGCCTTTTCCCTCCATTCCAGCTCAGCCCGGGCGCCGCGAGGGGGCGGAGTGGGGTGTGGTGGGCGCGCTCGGGCGGCTCCTGCGCGTTCCCGCCGAGGCAGCAGCGGCGGGAGCGGCAGAGACGGCGGCCGGAGTCCCGTTGCCGAGTCTCACATCCGGGTTCTGGCCGTGACCCAGCTGCGGCCGCCGCGGAGATGTGACCCGTCAGTACGGCAAATATGGCGGAGGTAAGGGAGCGAGCTCCCCCTCCCCGTCCCGGAGCCGGGCGCCCCGGGGTCCGGGCCGAGGAGAAGTGGAGTGGGCCTGGCTAGGAGAGGCCCAGCCCTGCTGGCGCCACTGCCCACCTGTTGTCCGGTACAGGCCGCGCTCTGGGCTGGAGCTTTTCGTGGAACTTAGTTGGGATGGGTCCGGGGGTAGGAGGAAGCGGAGGCGTAGTTGGACTTCGGGGGCAGTTGCAAGGGGCGAGGGCTGCGGAGCAGTGCGAGTGGAGAGGGGCGAGGGGGAGGGGGCGCCCGCGGGGCTGGGGCGCGGGTGGCGCAACTTCGCCGGCCGGTGCTAGGGCCGGGAGAGGAGCTGCCGCTTCCTCTTACGAAGTTTCTTCCCTCCCTTACTGAGATGCTGTTGCGCCCTTCCGCGTCGCCCCCGCCGGCTTGCTACTGACATCCCGTCTGTGTTGGGGGGAAACGTAAGGACAACGGTCTTTGATTAACTCTCACATTTTCTTGATGGTGATCAGCTGTGCGTGGAGGAATGAACCTGGTCTTTCGCAATCCATTTGTAGAGCTTGGGGGAATCTCCTGGTTTCTTCAACATCCCCCCGCCTTCCCCTGTAGAACCTCTTTTTTTCTCTCTTTACTTGTCAGAAGAGTTGCTTTTCTCTTTTTCTCCCCCCCCCCATCGCCTTCACTTTGCAGGCATTTTTTGCTTCCCTTCCAAATTAAGAGTATCTGCTTTCTTTTCCAAAATTTTTCCACATAGGGAAGAATTCCCCCCCCCCACGCCCCGTTTGCTCTTTACTGGTAAACTAGTTTCCAAAGCCCCCTTTCTTCGGTGGTAGTTTTTTTTTTTTTTTTTTTTAACATTTTGGGGCCTCAAATCGTCGGGCAAACAACTTGTTATGATTAATTTTGAATTTAGTATATGCTATTGGAGATTTAAATTTTTTGCCTGTGTTTTGAAGCTTTAAACATTAGGTTTTTTTTTTTTTTTTTTAACCATTTTTCCCATTTACCCTCGGAAAAATTTCGGTATCATTTACTCGCTGAAGTTCAGGGGATGATGTATTTGGACTTTATGTCTTCTTTAAGTAGAGCCGCTTGATAAGGCTTTTTTTTTTTGATTGATAAGGCATTTTTTTCTTCTTAGAATTACCATTTTCATTGCCTCAGAGGGGCCTAAAAACATTCAGGAAGTAGGTAGTTATATTTACTTTCCAACCCCCGATTTTCTCCGTCATTTACTAAGTGAAGTCAGTGATGAGTACATTTTTATCACTACCATCATACCTCCTTTTTAAACCGTGGCATACAGAAACATCGATTATGGGGGAAAAAATTTGGAGGCATTTTCTTGTACCTGTTGAATGGAGTGACCTAAAGCTTAACAGTTTTCTGGAGTGGCTCTTAGGTGCTCCTTCTCCCCTTCTTTACGGAAATACTGATTTTATATTTATGTCCTGGGGTATTTGCTATTAGAAGAGGAGGAGATTTTACTGTAGCAGGATTGGTTGCTGCTAGGATTGTTTCTAAACGTTTGGTATTTCTGATTTAAAACTAAATTTAGATATTAAAATTTATTTCTATTTCTTTTGCTCTGTGTAGCTAAGGAATTATATTTCAAGGAATATGAGTTGGAGAAAACATAGTACTTTGTATTTCACTTAAATCTGATTGCATTTATTCCACTGGGCTAAAAGAATTTTAGTAGTGATGAGGTTGTTAAATGTTTCTTTCCTGGAATTCCCATTTTGGACAGCGGGTTTAGAAGCCGGCTGCAGCAGCTTGGGTCGCTGCGGAGGCTTAGGTTCGATCCTCGGCCGGGTGTGGTGGATTAAAGGATCCCGTGTTGCTCCAGTGGCTGATTCAGTCCCTGGCCTGGGAACTTCCGTGTGCCAGGGGTGCGGCTGTTTAGAAAAAAGAGTTTCTTTCCTTCATCTGTAAGAGGGAAAAGAGAGTTCTATGTAACTGGACATACATACATATATATATATACATATATATATATGTATATATATATGTATATGTATATATAGTCAGGTAGTCTTCAGTGGATCCCCATTCCGTTTATGCCCATTAGAGAAGCAGCAGTGTGCTATAATAGGTGATGTGGTTTCTTTCTCCATGGTGATGCTCGCATTGGTTTGAGCTTTAAATTCTGTAGTTATATTTTAAAGCAAGATACTCTTGAGGGAAAAGGAGCTTAGTGTATGAAAATACAGTGTGAAATTTAAGTTTAAAAAACCCTACTCAGAAATTTTAACTCCCTAATACACTGAAAACTTAACATACAAATGAATGCACTTTAACATTTTATTTATTTTAGAAATTAAACATGGTTGCATCCATGTAAGAGAGGAAAAGCAGTATTATGAGTTGCTAATCATCTCCTTAGTTTCAGGTGTATGTTTTAGTTTTCTTAAAAGTTGCATCACTTGGAGAGTGGAACGCTTACGTTTTGTAGGAAGGCATGAATGGTTCAATTTCAAAAAACAAAAACAAAAACCCGAATTTTGTTTTCAGTACTTTTTTTAGCGACCTGCTGTCTTTTAAAAATTGATCTTTTAGGCGTTCTTGTCGTGGCTCAGTGGTTAATGAACTGACTAGTAACCATGAGGTTGCGGGTTCGATCCCTGGCCTTGCTCCGTGGGTTAAGGATCCAGCGTTGCAGTGAGCTGTGGTGTAGGTTGCAGACGAGGCTGGGATCTGACATTGCTGCAGCTGTGACATAGGGCAGGAGCTACAGCTCCGATTTGACCCTTAGCCTGGGAACCTCCATGTGCCTTGGGTGTGGCCCTAAAAAGACACATACAAAAAAATTTCATCTTTTATATTCTTCAGCTGCTTGTAGATGGTTTTGTTTCTAGTGAATTTGGAGGAAGAGTGGAGAAAACTTAATTTGTGTCCTACAGAGATTCTAGAAGAGGTGAAAGGTAAATTTAATTTGTAGTTTTCCTAAGTTAGTATTTTAGTAATTAGAATGATTTTAGAGAGTAGTCATTTTAAAAATTAGATTAAGGAGAAATGCTTGGTTTATAGAGTGCTTTTACTTGCTTTCATGAGATTCATTCTTTATGATATCAGTATAAGGCATATGGTAAAATAAATCAAATGCTATGTTATTGCGTTTTTGGTTAAGTAGACCTGAGGATTGATGCTAACTGGTGAATAAGTGCAAAGTGACAATATGCATTTATTTCATAAATCTGAGGGGAAAACAGGTTATTGAAGAAACATGTCTCCAGAGAAAAATGTAGATATTATGCTTCTGGGCTTTTTTGTTGTTGTTTCCTACATGGGAGAATGACCCTGAACTTGTTTTTCCAGGAAAATATTTAAATCTTAAATGCAAATTTCTTGTAATATGAATACAAAATACTGATTTTTTCATACTTGATCTCATCATCTTAGTCCATAATAGGAAATATGTATTTAGTGGTTATTGAAACCATAGTAATATTGAAAACATATTTAATGTTCTTAGAAGTAATGATATGTGCTCCTTTTCCTAGTAATTTTTAGTAATATTTGTCATTGCTTATTATCTTTTAAAATTATTAACCTTCTAAAGGAGGCTCTCCTAGTCACACTTAAAGGAAGGAAAAATTATAGGGTAGTTGCAGTTTTACAAAGGCAGTGAAAAAGAGTAAGAGGAAGAAATAGTCCTTTGGGTTTTATAAGGAATGTGGCATGGGTACCTTTGGGAATGAACAATTTGTCTTTCATTTCAGAATTTGTAAACACATAGGCACTTCCTTTTCAATGGAAAAAAAAAAAAAAGCCACGGCATAGTGCAAGACCTATCTTTTCACCTAGGTCATATTGTTGTCTCGTAAAGAAAAGAAAATTTAATGGATTTGCTATCTGTATTAGTCTTAAAGTATGTTAGTATTTTCCAAAGGAATAATCTTATTTATTCACTGTCACATGTATTCATTCATTTCTCTTAAAAAGACTCCTCATTTAGCATTTTTCGAGGGTATTTGGATTTTGTTTCTTAAGGAAATAGTATCATCTTAATAGTGTCGATTTCCACTCTAAACAAAACTTGTTTCACTGCAGTGAATTTAGGCCTTAAGTAATTTCTCTATACTAGTAATGAAAAAAACTTTTTAGTATTTATATTTCAGATCTGTTAAGGATTTATCCAAAGTACTTAACACCAAATGCATGAGAGTCTTAAAAAGCTTAATTCAGATGATGTAATATTCAAAGTGCTTGATAAAGTAGGAAAGATTAGTTGGGAAATAGAGAAGTGAGTTACTTTTAGAGAATTCTTGAGACTAGTCATTTTCCCAAATCAGAAATAAAACACTGCCATTGAAACTTCAGCATCTTTATGAAAAGTAATCAGCAACATAGAAATTTCTTCTTTGACATTCAGATAGAGTCCCTGTATATTTCAAAAGATTTGCAAGTGGTTTCAAAATCCATTGCAGTGATTAAGTGCAGGTACCAGTTGTTACTTTGAACCCGTTCTATTTGACTTACACTGTGGCTTAGAATGACTGTTATAATTAGATATAACGTATATGTTTATGTCTATTTGAAATTCATAAAGTAGCACCCCCTAAAATATTTTTGCAAATTGAGATATCTTTTCGCAGTAGTCCTAGATTAAAAAAAAAAAAAATTAGAAGAGTCTATTAAACCTATCCCATCCATTTAGCTAAATACTCCTCAGTAGTGTTATATCTTTTGAGCAATTCATAATAAAAGTAAAGAACTTAGATCTCCAAAGAAATTGAACTAAACTTGAAGAAATCTAAATCTTTTCATCTAAGGGAAAATGAAACTGAGCAGACTTTATGCAATTTGTCCTAGATCATGTACTTTGTGACACAATTAAGATTGTAACCTAGTAGGCTTCTGAATTCCTAGTGCCTAGTAATAGCAGTTCATCCTCTAAATTATTACTACCATAGTAATTTTGCCAATTTTAACTCCAGGGCTTTCTTTACCAGCAGCAAAGTTAAGTGATTTAATTTTGCACTGAGAAAGAGAGATTGTGAGCCCTTGGAACTGTCTCCCTGCCTTCTCTACCCTGTCATAGGGCTCCTAACTCCTTTCTGTCTTCATCCCTATTGCAGTGAAAATTTCTGATTTAATGTCTACATTACTTAGTAGGTGATAATGATACTTAAATGGTGGTGGAATTGGGTTGAGGGGAACAATTAGTTCCGACAGTTATACTCATTGAAAATAAGCTTTTGATTACCTGGAGTAAAAGAGCCTAATGATTACTCTGTGTTTTTACTTATTTATTTGTTTTAATAATGGTGATATTCTAGTTAGTTGGTGTTTTATTCTCCCAGTTTATGATTTTCTGATATATGGAATATTTCTTATGATGGTCTAGAAAAATACAGAAGAAATATTTGAACAAGTCTGAGGCATTGACTATTTGTTACAACTAGTAGGGCCTTGATATTTCTATATCATATATATGGGTGAAAGTGTAAAAATAAAGATCACTTTTTAATTTGATTTAGCCTACCTATTCTCTGTCTGTCTCTAATGTTTTTCATCTCAGAACAGTTATTTATCAACCTAAAAGACAACTAGGTTATTTTTCAAAATTGTAGACTCTTTAAAAAAAATAATGGACAAAAGAAAAAGAAATAAATAATGGCAAGACTAGGTTTTCTTGAAAATCTAAAAGTAAGGGAAGAAAATGAAAATGGCTCGTAATTCCACAAAATAATCTCCACTGACTTTCTTTTTAAATAACATAGAGTAGTGCTTGCAAGTGCTTAAAAAATTCCAACAGTACAGAAAGGTATAAAATGAAAAAAGTCTTTTTTTTCCCCCCAACCCATACTCTAGAAGTAACTGTTAACAAATTCTTTTGTATCCTTTTGGGGGCAGGGAGTAAATTCATATGTATATTCCAGCCTAATTTACCCCTGCCTCTATACTTTTCTTTTTATTCCTAATACATATAAATATCTATCTAAGTGCTGCATATGTATGTGTGCATTTTTTCCTCAGTACAAACAGGACCGCACAACTGTCTCATTCTTTTTAATAGATTAGTAGTGTTCCATCTCTTGGAAGAACTATATTATATTTCTGACTAGTTAAATAATGAACTGTAAAGTGTTTCCCAACTTTTTGCTGTGGACAACTTTGTGGTAGTGAACATTACACATGTATCTTGGTATGCTTTTTTAAGGCATATCAGTGGCTAAGTTCATGTTGGTAAGATGATCTCAAGAATGCTTGAACCAACTCCTAATTCTACCAGCAATGTATAGGTTAATTTCAAATACATATTAATCACCAGTGTAAGTGTCCTTTATGGCTTTCGTTTTATAATTTGAGCTTTTTCTAAAAGTAGATGTGGCTACAAATGAGTGCCAATTTAGTTTTAGTTTTGTTTTCTCCACCTCCTTTTTCCTTTTTAGTTTACTGTTTAATGACTATTAATGGTATATGTTGCAAGTTTTTCTGGAGGGTATTGTTAGAGATGCCGGTTACTAACAAGACATAGGTAATAGTCTGACATCACAGATGACAGATTGCATTCATATTTTAAACATGCTTTGAGTAGATGAAAACTATTCTTAAAAGAAGAGGGAAGGAAGTGAAAAGGTAAAGAGTTTTTTTTTTTTTTTTTTTTTTTTTAAACATATTTGTTTCCTTGGGAGTTATAGAAGGAATCACATCCTAGCCTTCACCTTTACCACCTACCATGGAACCTTGATCAAGTCAGTTTATCTCCCTGGGTTTCCTAATCTATAAAATGATGTAGGTGGGGCAAGCATTATTGCCAGGTTTATGATAAGTAACTTCATGTTTTTGAAAATATGTAGTACTATGTAAACTTAAGCTGGTTCTGCTGTTCTTTTAAATAGTGAAATAAAATATGTCCTCATTTCATACTGAAATTTCCTGTATTATACTAAACTCATTTTATTTTGGGAGATAATTCTTTTGTTTGTTGGTTGGGCAAAAGTAATGTTTACAGTATGAGCTGTTTTCAAATGCCAGTTTTCCAGAAGTTCGTCTTTGATTTAAATGAGTATCATTAACTTCCAGGAAACCAGTCCCTCTCCCATTCTCCCCAAACGATACAGTGGAATTTTATTTTGAACATAGGATACTAAAATATTTATCTATAGGCAGACCATCCCTATTTCCCCTCCCCCAGTCCTAGTTTAGATATACTATCCGTCAAATCATGGTTCTTGAAACCATGTCTAGTATGTCTTACATAGTATGATTAGCGCTATCTTTGAACACTGGGTGTTCTATTTTATGCCAGCTTTCCTTAAAAATGCCAACAGTCCTCTAAACATTTGGTATCTTAATGGAAAATATTTAGGACCTTTTTCAGAATATTAAAGTGGTAACTACTTACCAATAAAATAACAATCAGTATGGCGTTTATTGGCATTTTAGCACAGTTTGAGAGCTTTTATAAACTACAGAAAACACTCACAATTCAGTATCTCTTTTATTGCCAGTATCTAATAACGTCATGAAAATTACCTTTTATTCTTCAGTAGAATAACTTATTTTTAATCTTTTTTAATCAGAAGACTGTTAAATGGAATAATTATTGGAGTGTTCAAAAAGAACCAAATGCTCAAAGAACTATTTCTTTTAAGCTAATTTGAAAGAAATGCTGGTTTTTCTTGTTTATTCCATGCCAACCTGTTTTAGAAGTTTACTAAAAAGGAAAAACAGCATTGTAAGGCCACTTTGTGGATAGTGAAGCTGGGACCAGATTGGACAGAGGTTGTGCTTAAACTTGGGACATATAGTTGCATGAAGTAAGAGTGGGTTAATATTTTAAAATATTTGCTGTGGTTAAATCCATTTTGAGCTGTAAGTGTGTAACTGTTCAAAAGGTATAGGGCAAGCTGAAAAACGCTTTTTATGGTTATAGTACTCTACTCTCTGTTACTCTACCTTACAGCTTCGCATTAGAGAAACCAAATTAAGAAGTAGTTCTGTTTTGACTCTGTTGTGGCAGAATGACTTTTAATTGAAGATAGTGCTGTGACACTTGAAAATTTATGATATGAATACTGTCGGTCTTTTGTTAGAACGAGACAATGCTATAAGGAAGAACCATTCTCTAGTAGAATTAAAAGGAAAAAAATAAGACCTTTGAAAAAGTATGCCTCAGAAGTTAATCAAGTTACCACGTGGACTCTAGAATGTCAATGTGAACACTTTTCAAAACGGAGTTTTAACGCCTTGTAAGAATTTGTCTTAAATGCCTAGCTTTTGAAAAATTGGGCACTTTTCCTCATTTCTGTTTTGTTGTTCTTGCCTCTCTGCCCCATTACTTAGCAGAAAGAAGGGAAATACTAGAATATCCCCATCTTTTGGTAATGCTTTTGGCTTTCCAGCAACTCTGACTTCTAATGAGCAGCAGTAGATAGCTTGGAATAGGCAAGTTTTTAGTTATAAAGAAATTATGTCATTTAAAGCATCTTTCGAACTTTTGTTTAATTTGTCTTATAGGAGTTGATGTTTGTAGATGACCTGTTTATAATCGTGAGTTAAACTGAATGAAGATAAAATAGGCATAAACTGTCAAGTGGTGATAATACTAAAATAAGTTGTGAACAGTTTTATTTTTAAATTTTCCATATGCTTGTGGTTAAATTTGCAACAGGTAGAATGGTACAGTAGAGGGAACATTTTAATTGGGAATCTTTGTGATCTTCCATTAGATAACTTAACCTCTGTAGACCTTAGCTTGAAAGGTTGCTAACTTTGTAATAGTTTAAAAGTACATTGTTTATTAGTAAAGTTAACCTAATGTAATGTTTGGTACTTAAGTAACATTTTAATTTTTCCTTCTGCTTTCTTACAACATAATTAAAAAATAATAATAATGCCTTAAATTGTTGCTGCCTCACTTCTCATACTTTAAGCCAGAGACCAGCTTGATAGCAAACTTTGGGCATAGTTTTCCCTGTATTTAATATATAGGCGAGAATATTTCAGAGAATTCCAAGATTTAAAATCATCTCTCTTGAAACACGCTATGTTATGAGATACATATTTGCCTTTAAAATCTGAATCAATTCCATATTACTGTCTTTTGGTGTCTAGATTTAGGAGTGTTTTAGATTTTTGTTTGTTTAAATAAGCAAGTCAGAGAAAGGATTATATAGGAAGTTTTAATTTGTCCTAGATAATTCAGACATTAACTTGTTTTTGGCGTCATATCCATGTCATTGAATAATTTCTGTAATTTTGTAAAGATTTACTACACAAAGATGCTAATTTTTCTTCTTTTCTTCCCCCCACCCCAGCCATCTGTTGCGTCTTCAAGTCCAGGTAAGTATTTTCTATAATCTCTATTTGACTAACATTTGTCCTATTAGTTATATAAAGGTTAAAAGAGTTAGACTGTCATCTGACTTGCTTTTCTTCTGAATGCTTCTTTTCTCTGGGGATAAAGAAGTGGATGAAATATTTGACTACTCATGAAAGTATAGGTGAGGCTGCTGTGAGTTCAACCTCAAATTGCCACTTTGAACCTGTATTTTGTATAGTTTTTAAATTGCTATTTGATTTGAAGTACATTTGAAGTGTATTTATAAAAAGAAATCACTAGCTGCTTAGAAATACTTGCTTATAGGGGAAATTCAAAGTATTTTATTAATAGGATCAAATTTTATCCTCTGACCATGTATCTTTGGACTTAGGTGTTCTCCTCCAAATATAATATAAGTTCACTTTTTCTTTAGCAGTTGCAAACATGTGATCTTTGGACCAAATCTGGGCCACAGATGTTATTTGTTTTGTCAGTGTAGTGAGCTTAAAAAATCAGAATATTTTATATAAAATTTGAATTTATATTGGGGAAATAACCAAAAAAGAAAGTAAAAAAAAAAAAAATGAATTTAGGCTTCTCATGGTCAATCAGAGGTCCTGGTGCCACTGGGTGCAGCATTCCTGAGTGGCAATAATTGGAGCTAAATAGCATCAGGAAAGAGTCTTGGTACTAGTCTTTCTGCCTTATTGTCCAGGGATTTTACCAAGAGAGAGGACTGCCTTCTGTAATATGAAGTATACAGATTAAGGAAGAGTCTAATGTAACTAACTAAGCAAGAGTGAGAAAGGGAGCTCTCGGTGGCATGGCCATGTTTTATCTGAAAACATTTTACATTGAATATTTAGGAATGATGTATTACTGACCTTTTCAGATTATTGAAGCAGTCACCTTTGCGTGTTTTAAATTTTATTTATTTATTTTTTGTCTTTTTGCTATTTCTTTGGGCCGCTTCTGCGGCATATGGAGGTTCTCAGGCTAGGGGTCTAATAGGAGCTGTAGCCGCCGGCCTACGCCAGAGCCACAGCAACGCAGGATCCGAGCCGCGTCTGCAACCTACACCACAGCTCCCGGCAACGCCAGATCGTTAACCCACTGAGCAAGGGCAGGGACCGAACCCGCAACCTCATGGTTCCTAGTCGGATTTGTTAACCACTGCGCCACGACGGGAACTCCGTGCGTGTTTTAAATTTTAGAAAGTTTGGAAAAATGCTTAGCGTGGTCTTAATGGTTCAGAGTCCTTTTCATGAATACAGATCATTGTGCTCTCTGTAGTACAATGCAAGAGGTAGGGACTGGACTAGAATACCTCTAGATCCTTTCTAGATGAGTATTGTGCTTAATTGACAGTTGATTTTGTCGTATATATTTCAGCTGAAAATGTTTTTCTAATATGCTTGGAACTGAAGTACATTAGGTTTTGTGACATTTCTGAAACTCAAGGATTTTTTTTTAACTTCCTGGTTTATGTTTTGGATGGAAGCAGGTTGAAAGAGTTTGGAAGTAATCTGACCTCAGATAAATCAGATTACCGTATCCTTTTGAGGACACGAAATTGTTCTTTTTTTTTTTCTTTCAAATACAGAAATCCCTCTCATTGAAAAAATTGATTCTATTTGTTTTTGTTAATGTTGTGACATTGCAAATAGACTGTTTTAGACATTTTTCTATGCATGTTGATACATTTGCCAGGGTAATACATAGGTATATAAAAATAATTGCTCCAAAATTGATATTAATAAAGGGCCTTCTGAATTTCCATTGCATTTGAATCAGCCTAGGCTGAACTCAAAGAATAATGGAGCTTGAAGATAGCAAATGTCTGATAGCTTTTATTACTTGTTAAATGCTTATACAAATAGAATTTTTTAAATTAAAGATCTTTTGGTGTAGATGGCTTCTGTCCAGGAAATGTTTTTTTGTTCTTCTAAGTAATACTAATTGTAGGCAATTATAAAAATTGGTAGAAAAAATTAGGAGTAGAGGCGATGTAAAAAAATTTTTGGTTCACTGGTGAAAAGCTTTGGAACAGATACTAATAATAATAGTCACATGACCCAGGCTAAGTGGTTTGTCTATAGACTCCACTAGTGTAAACCAGTTACTTCTAGTAGCCCTTAGAGGTGGGGATTTAGGGAGGGGAAGGTAATAAAATGATTAAATGAGTACACGTGATACCACAACTGAATTTGTCTTTTGAGTCTTCAAAAAGATGTAAGATACTTCTTAGTAATTTTGCAGCACAGTGGAGTTTTGTAACAAAGCAAAACTCTGAAGTGAAATATTTACACAAAGCACTAGACTCCTTGCCCATAATAATTTACTTTTGGGATTCTTTTCCCTGGGAGACAGTCTAATGATGGGCCTTAGTAATTAACAGAAGGAAATAGGATGGTTAGTTGGTCTCAAAGAATAAGGTAAAAAGTCTACTAAAAAAAGGTCAGATTAAGGCAGGAAAAAAATTGAAATTGAAAGTTAATAGGGAACAATACAATGTGTATTTGGGGAAAGAAATTAGAGAAATTGTTATTTCATATAGTGGGAGGGCAAAGTAATAATGCTTTAAATATAAATGGCTTTGCAAATAATGACCAAAAAATGGGAGACTTCAGGTAAGTCATAGCACTTGTAATTTGGTGCTGTTTTCTCATGTGACCTAGATGTTTAAGTTGGTAAAAATATAAGTAGTTAGGAATTAAGCCTAATTACTTTTGACAGTATTTGCATCCAGTAGAAATTATAAGAGTATATGGGGAGTTGCCGTGGTGGCACAGTGGAAATGAATCCAACTGGTAACCATGAACTTGTAGGTTCCATTCCTGGCCTTGCTCAGTGGGTTAAGGATCTAGCGTTGTGTTGAGCTGTGGTGTAGGTCAGAGACAAGGCTCAGATCCTACGTTGCTATGGCTGTGGTTTAGGCCAGCAACTATAGCTCCCATTCGACCCCTAGCCTGGAAACTTCCATATATATGCCTCAGGTACAGCCCTAAAAAAAAAAAAATTTATAATAGTAAATGAAATGATATTGTGAGGATTTTTTTTTTTTTTTAAGGAACTTTCTGCCTGTAAGGGAGAAGAAAAGTATAGCAGCATCTATAGAAATACATAATTATTGATTATGTATCCTTAGAGGATTGCGGTGTGAACTGAAAAGTTTTAGGAGTTGTTCTCCATTGATAATTTAGAAAGAAGGGACAATGACGGGAATAAAAAAACTACAAGTAAATTAATGATTCTCAAATTGCTCTTATAGAACCCTTATGTCCAGTCCCTCACTCAGTACTAAGATTCTGTACTGAAATTATGCCACATTCTTCTTGATTTACAGAAGAAATTAGGATAATATATTTTTCTCAGTGTTTCATTTGGGTAAATTGTTCTAAAACTTAAATGGTTGGTTAACTCATTTTTCTATAACAAGATAGATAATACTTGATTTAGCAGTTATATATTTAGTTATTTTATATTTAACATTTTTTATTACGTTCCTCAGAGAGCACACTGACTTCTAAGCGCTTTGCCATCTAACCTGGCTTCCGGTTTACTCATCTTGGTAAAGCTAGGCTCTCTTCAGGTAGTCTTTGAAGCAGGATACTTACTGCTTTTGAGGCTGTGACTGAGGCTTGGGGTGCAGTAAAAAAGTACAGGCATTGAAATTAGCCTGGAATTAGAACCAGGATTAAAATTCCATTCTTGCCACCTACTGGCTCTGATTTTAAACATGCTGCTTAAACTCTTTGAGCCTCAAGTTTTTGTTTATTCTTCGTAGGATTGTTTAAAGATTAAATGAGATAATGTATGTGAAGTGCTTGAGCATAGTGTTGGCACATAGTAAACACTCAAAAAGTGCTTCTTAAGCTAAAAATATTGGGAGGTGATAAGAACCTTATCCTTAATTGTCTAGTTTTCAAGAAATCAGCCTCTATGCTGTTATCTCTTTGTTTTAGTTATTGGTTTTCTTACTAGTGTGAAATAGAAGGGTAGGTACATCTATTAACATAACTTTTAACACTTTAAACTGATAAAAATAAAGTGCTAGTTGGTTTTTTTTTTTTTTTTAGTGTTAAATAACTCATTCATTTATTAGTAAGCAGTTTTTTGGAAACTTACTTCAGGTTTGGCAATAGCCAAATGTGGGGATAGTTTATAGAATATATATATACCCAGCACTTGTAATCTCCTGTTACAGGGCTCGACTCTTGAGTACAGCAATATTCCCCAGCTACCAGGCTAAAAATAGCTTAGCTTATACAACAGTTACCTACTGGATTATTTTTAATGCCTTTCATAAGAGTTTTGTATGCAATTTTAATAAACTTTTTATACTCTGAGTTGTTTCAACTAAGTAAGGACAGCTGCCTTTATATTAGAATGTATTTTCATGGAAGTGCTGATAGAATAATATTTGAGTTCAGCTATATTTTTATTAGACTATATATTCAGATGATTGCATATTTCATGTGACTATAGTCTCAGGGTCCATAGGGGTTCATACTCATTAGGACTATTAAAAATCAAATGATTAAGAATTGTAATTTTTCCCACACAAAAAAAATCATTTTTATTTGATGTTACTGTTTACAATTGAAGTTTTGTTTGGAAGATTACAATAGGTTTTTTTTTTAAGCTATATATGCCTTTTGAAAGCTATAAACAAACCCCTACCTCCCACCCTCCTGACCCCCCCCCCCTTTACAGTTGTAACTGTAAATATATAGAGATGAAATAGGGCAAAGAATAGTCCCTTTTAGAAGACATTTTTGGCAGGGGAGGAAGGCAGTGATAAATAAGAGCAATGAGTTTGGTTAATAATAAACAATGCTTGCTGTGCTGTGCATAATATTTCCCTCATACTTTTATTTAGCTTATATCCAGCCTTAAATAACATACATTAAATTAATATTAGTAAGACACACATGATTTGGTTTACCAAACTTTTTAAAATATTCTTTACCAGGAGGTTCAGCAACATCAGATGACCATGAATTTGATCCATCAGCTGACATGCTGGTTCATGATTTTGATGATGAACGAACATTAGAAGAGGAAGAAATGATGGAAGGAGAAACAAACTTCAGTTCTGAAATAGAGGATCTTGCAAGGGTAAATAACAATAAGAGCTAGAGACTTTTAAAAAACTTTTTTTGTGGATAGGAAACACTTGAAATTTTAGTTCTCTACTTGTGTTTTTTTGGGAGGAAAGTGGTGTTATATATAATCAATACTGAAAAATTCTATGTGGGCATAGGTGGGATATTTAAAATTTGGAATGAAAGGCATTTAAAAAAATAACTTTATTATGTGAATTAAAATTCAGTAGTTACTTTGGTGAAACATCACAGATACTGAGTTTCCTCTTATCATACTTTGTCCTCTCCTAATTACTATATCTTTTATTTACTCCCTTCAGAATAAAAATTTGTGTTGTCATCATCTTCTTCATTTCCTATTTACTCCATTATTTGCTCTAGATTACCTTTGCTCCTTCCTATCAAGGCAACAAATGATTTTATCATTATAGCCATTGGTCATTTTTTTTCTCTACTTTCAGAGGTATTCCACACAATTTATTGTTTCCTTTTTTTTGAGTTTTTGAGCACGCCACTGTCATTTTCCTGATCTGCTTGTTTCTATTCAGTGTCTTTTGCATACTCTCCTTCCTTTATCGAAGGCTTAAATTCAGAATTTCCCAATTCTCAGTTCTGGGCTTGGTTTTTTCCGGTCTCTAGATCAGTGTTCCTCATAGTATACAGTGCGGGTTAATTGCTTCAGAATCATTCATGGACTTAATAAGAAATGTGCATTCCTGTGCCTCTCCCCAGGTAGACTGAATCAGAATCTCTTGGTAGAGGTTGCATACAAATATTAATTAAATATGCACACCAAGTCTGAAAATTACTAAAGTCGGTGATGTAGTCCTATGTTGTCTCTATGCTCAGTATTTCTTATTTTTCTAGCATTAACAGGGCTCTGGTTTTATTTATCTAAGCACCTGCTTGACATGTCTGCTTGGAGATCTCAATATACATGTCTATATTTTATTTTTGTCTTTTTTTTGTTAATTAAAGTATAGTTGATTTGCAGTGTTGTGCCAGTTTCTGCTGTATAGAATAGTGACCCAGTCATACACACACACACACACACACACACACACACACACACATTCTTTTTCTCATACTATCTTCCATCATGTTCTAGCCCAAGAGAGACATCTTTAAATTTAAATGTCTAAAAGAGAACTATTGATTGATGTTCTTCTTCCTCTACCTATTCCTTCCCTGTTTTCTCCATCTTAGCAAAAAATGGTACTACCATTTACCTTGTTGCCTAAGTCAGAAACAAGGGGGTCATCTTCCTTCATTTTCAATTTCCACTCCAAAATAAGCCTGTCATTTCAATCCAAAAATATTTTACCTGGCTCTTGCTCCGTCGCTGCTGCCACTCTCAAGCCCAGGTCATCATTTTTAGCTTAGACTGTTAGAGTAGCTTCCTAACTGGTTTCTTCGTGTTCTCCATTACCACTGTCCTCTCCAGTATACTGCCGTAGGAACCATGATGATCTTTTCAAAATGCAGATCAGTTTATGTCAGCCTCCTATTTAAAACTCTTCAATGGCTTCCTGTTACAACAGAAGAAAATCCAGACTCCTTGCCCTGGCCAGCAAGGCCACCTACATGGTGTGGTTCTTTATCCATGTATTGCATTGTCCCTATCATAGCATCTATAACCACACTAGCGGCTTTTGTTCTTAGATGTTCTTAAACTAGCTGGATTTTGTTTGTTTGTTTTTTTCCTGCTTCAAGGCTTTTCATCTCATTCCCACCCTCTGGTATGTGCTTCCTGCTCCTTATCCTCTTAAGTCTGGGCTTAATAGTGCCTCCTCAGAATGGCCTTTCCTGGTGCCTAATTAGCTTTTTTTTTTTTAACCACTGTACCCCATTCAATGTTTTCTTTATACATAACACAATTTGTAATTATGTTCGTTAAAAATTTTTTTTGTCTGTATCCTCCTTTAGTTCCATGAGAGGAAGGATGGTCTGTTTTATTCACCAATGTATTTCATGGTACCTAACGAAAGTGGTCACTCAGAATTTTTGAATGAATGGATGAATCAATTTGTTATGCTATAATTAAAATTTATTATGCATACAATCTGCTAAACTCCATGACCAAAAAAAAAAAAAAGGGAAATAAATAAGACATATGCCAGCCTTTAGGCATTGGATTACATATTGTCATGGAAAAAATGAACTCTTACACATTTATAGTGATAAAGACTAATCTATGTTTCAGAATTTTAGTTTGGAACTTTTTAAAGTGTACATTTAAAGATCTGGAAAAGGAATCTTATCAAGTCAAATCTTGTCAGGTGGTGCATTTTGGGATCATTTAGTGATTAAAACTGGCTTAATCCGTAATACCTAATCAATTCAATATTTTATTATTTTAAGCAATTCAGTATTTTACTACTAGTATTTTTTCTTTATAGGGCTGCACCGGTGGCATATGGAAGTTCCTAGGCTAGAGGTCAAATCAGAGCTGCAGCTGCCAGTCTACGCCACAGGCGCAGCAATGCCAGATCCAAGCCATGTGTGCAACCTATACCACAGCTCATGGCAATGCTGGGTCCTTAACCCACTGAGCAAGGCTGGGGATTGAATCTGCATCCTCATGGGTATTAGTTGGGTTTGTAACCTGCTGAGCCACAATGGGAACTTCCTATTTTTTTATTTTTTTACTTTAAGCCAGACCACAGAATTGATCTTAGTGGTAATGGTATATAGTTGTTATAAAAGCTTTTCAAGGGTGGGTTAAAAAGCACATGAGGAACCTGGAGTTAGAACTATTCTTTAGAAGAGATAGGAAAGCCACTCAAAAGACAGAGGTAATTTGAGTAGATGAACCTAAGTGAACATCAAAGGAAACAATTGATTTAACAGTCAGTCAGAGTTGCTTCATATATTCATGAAGTGGAAAGGCAATTATTTTCAGTTATTTTCCTTTATTTCACAGACACTTATCACTTCAGATATATTTTCTTATTTCTACATAACATCCATGAGATAAAAGGTAAAGGGAGATACATTTTCCATTTTTCACATTCTATATTACTCAAGAGGAAATAATAAGTACATAATAGGTTATGAGGTGGAATGATTATTGTTTTATTTCGTAAAATGGAATACTATATTTAGTTAGTGCAAAATTATTCATGGGCTTTGCTAAAACTTTGGGCATGTTTATTTTGCATCCTTCCCCAGTCCATTATAATTCCCCAAAATTTGCTTGCAAATGACCCCCCCCTTTTTTTTTAGGAAAAAGTAATTAAAATAGAATTATTTATAGAGGATATACAAAGGGAGAGAAAGACAAGGGAATCAATCTTTCAACACTCTTTTCAACCAGACAGTCCTATACCTTCTCAGATAGCACTTAACTGCTTTTCCTAGAATAAATTAAGGCAAAGGTGTAAGTAGCACATAATCACCAGTATCTTCCTCTGGAGCCTACAGCTAAGCTAGTTCCGGGCCAATATGTTGATTTTTCTATAGCTGTAAACTCTTTAGATAAGAATGAGACCAGACTAGTTTTTGTTTTTATTTAAAAAGTGAGCATAATTTTGTCACTGATTACTGATTTGCTTTTTATAGTAGTGAAACATTTTAGTTATGTTAGAAATTGGAAGGTACTTTATACCTGACACTTGGGTTGCATGAAATGGACCTTTGATGTAATTGGGGTGCAAAAATTTGACAGTTGATTCATTCAAGAGTTAATCAGTAACTGTATAATCTGTACTTTTAAGTTCATTCAATTTGAATTTTAAAGTTTTAAGTGAAAACTAGCTTAACTAGCTTTTCATAGAAGAAACTTTGATGTGTATTTTTAATGTTTGTATGCATGAATCTTATCAATATTGGTTATGTACGTTTAGCATTAAAATGTTTTAATAGAATTAAATACATAGGCTATAATTTAAAGGGGTGTCAGAGTCATTCCCATGGTAAGTAAACTGGTTTGCTAGGAATAGAAAAGTACAGGTTTAACTGTGTTTTTCTTTCCTTTTTTTTTAACTTAATGAATTTTATTACATTTATAGTTGTACAACAATCCTCACAACCCAGTTTTTTAGCATTTCCATCTCAAACCCCCAGCTCATCGCCCAACCTCCTAACCTGTCTCCTTTGGAAACCATAAGTTTTTCACAGTCTGCGAGTCAGTATTTGTTCTGCAAAGAAGTTCATTGTGTCCTTTTTTTAGATTCTATATGTAAGCGATAGCATATGACATTGGTATCTCACTAACTTCACTTAGCATGATAATTTCTAGGTCCATCCATGTTGCTGGAAATGCCATTATTTTTCCTTTTAATGGCTGACTAATATTCTGTTGTGTATGTGTACCACATCTTCCTTATCCACTCCTCTGTCAGTGGACTTTTAGGTTGTTTCCATGTCTTGGCTGTTGTAAGTAGTGCTGCAATGAACATTGGAGTACATGTATCTTTTTGAGTCGTGGTTTTCTCTGGATAGATGCCCAAGTAATTGTGTTTTTCAAATGCACTCTAAGACTCACAGTCTCACATTTATTAATAGCAGTCTATTGGGAAAAGAGGGATCAAAATCAGCTGTATTTTTATGTATTTATATTTTTGGAAAATCACATAATAATATTAATAGGTGATACTTTAAAGCACAGGACACATTTCATCCAGTGAATCTCTAGAGCAAGAGAATAAAGATTAAAATGTGAGAGATTATTTTTTTTAAGTATACACACAACATGAATTATATAGACGAAAAATAAACTCCAGTATAGGGATTATAAAGAAGAGTTCGTTGCCTTCATTTCTTCATAGTTTATCTTATAGTCAAGCCCCAATCCCAAGAGATTGGTCACCTTAGGAACTGTCACTCTTGTCCAGTCTGGATGTGGTCTCTTAGGCTTTCTTGGTTGAAACTCAGTCTCCTTCCTTCTTCCCAACTTGATAAGCATTTACTGGTAAGTCACAACAGGTATGAAAGGAGTACTGTATCCATCCACCAAATGGCCCTTGAATGACCAGCATCTTCTGCCAGGTGCAGTCATTTCTAAATAACTAATTCCCTGATGTGACGGAGAGGGAACCACCTCCTCTGCAGCCAGTAAGATGGATACCACTCCAGCCTTTTACTACTATTCTTGGTGCTTGGTAACTTTACTGTTTTGAAGTTAAAGGATAGACTTAATTTCAGATATAATACTGGTCTTTTAAAAAGCCTATATTCTTTCCATTTCCCACTAGCCTCCTTTCGGCTTATATAGACATGATTGTCCCTTTTTTTGTAATAGTGCTTAGACATCTTACTTTTTTAAATCACCATATGCAAGTATAGTCCACATTTCCTGTATTTTTTATTCATTTTACACTATGTCTCTTCTTTATTTCTTATTGTCACTCTCCATCGGGTATACTTAACCTAAGGGCACGCTTCAAAGAAGAAAGTATATATGCATATGTGTGTAAGGACACTAAAGCAGTGTGAGTGCCTGGTTCAAAACTCAGCTGCACTAACTCATTGTGTGTCTTTGGACTAGTTAACTCTTCACTAAGCTTCATTGTTATTACAAGGATGATGTATGTAAAGCATTTAGCACCAATGTCTGATACATAGTAATCACTCAGTAAATCCTAATAATTGTATCATTCAAAAAAATTTTCAAAGAAATCTATACCAAAAGTGCAGAGCCACTGTGGTTGAGCCTTGACCCATAATTTTCTTTACTTCTCTTCCTTGCATTTCTTAACACTTGTGTATATGGGAACAAAACACTCTGAAACTTCATATTATGATGTTTTGATTTGAGGAAATCTCCTTAGTACTTGTGGTAGAACATAGACTTTGATGATATAAGCTAATGAGAAAGTCTTTGGAAAGGTGACTGATGGTCCCTGCCTGGTATAATGTACTTTCAGCCACACTTTATTCATCTTTTAGTCTTTTTTCAGAGGAAAGTAACCAAACATTTTGCTTTATAGAATAGCATTACTTTTTTTTTTTTTTTAATGGCCACACCCATGGCATATGGCAGTTCCTGGGCCAGAGATTGAATACAAGCTTCAGCTGCAGTAACACCAAATCCTTTAACCCATTGCACTAGGCCAGAGATTGAACCCATACTTCTTCAGCAACCCAAACCACTGCAGTCAGATTCTTAACCCACTGCTCCACTTTGGGAACTCCCCGTATAGCATTACTTTTTATATCAGATATTTAGGGGCAGATAACAGAAGTCCATCTTGAACTAGCTTAAGCAAAATGAAGAATTTAATTGTAAGGCTTATGTAATTTCATTAAGGGAAGGGGACTATCTAGACCTTTGGGACTCAAGTGCTACCAGAATATTTTGTTTCTGCTTTTCTACATGGTGATGTCTTTTTTCAGACCTTTTTCATCTGTTGTCAGTCTCCAGACTCCCAAATTTACTGCTTGAGATACAGCCTATGTTCTTTAGTCGCCATGAATAAAAATCTGGAAACAAACTGTGGTCAGGCTTAGTGTATGTGCCCATTCCAAATGCATGGCCACAGAATGCAGTGATTCCACTTGGGTCAAGATTCTGTGGGGTCTAGGGCGTGAGCTTTCAGTCAAAATACATACTTGGAATGGAGGAAGGAACAGTTCCTGGCAGAAGAGAAGAGTAGAAGTGTAAAGAAAGGATTGAGGGGCCGACAACAATAAATAATACTTGAATTTGAAAGTTGGCTATTCCTCAGCAAAACTGCTTTTGGGTTTTATTGTAGTTGTAGCCCCGTATTTGCTGCTAGGGCTTCACTTTGTACCTTAGATCAAGTAAGATACTTTTCATACTATGTACTGTCAGGCGCTGACTATTGTATTCCTTGGTGAGTCATGATTATTCCTTACTAACTTGTTGCTTCTAACTTACTGCTTACTAACTTGATATTGGACGATAGAAATTTAAAGTTAACTCCTAAAACAAGAGCATAATATCGCTATATACTCTTCCAGTTTTAAGCAAGCATTTTCTTGGTGGAATTAGCAAGGGTATTTTGTTTACATATGGTAAAACCCACCTAAAACCAACTTTGAAAATAAGTTTTGTAGAGAGTTCCCATTGTGGCTCAGTGGTAACAAATCCCACTATTATCCATGAGAATGTGGGTTCAATCCCTGGCCTTGCTCAGTGGGTTAAGGATCTGGTGTTGCTGTGAACTATGGTGTAGGTCACAGATGTGGCTCAGATCCCTCGTTGCTGTGGCTGTGGTGTAGGCTGGCAGCTGTAGCTCTGATTTGACCCCTAGCCTGGGAACTTCCATATGCTGTGGGTGTGGCCCTCAAAAGCAGAAAAAGAAAAAAAAAAAAAAAAAACTTTTTAGAAATTTATTAGAACTTTTTTAGAAGTCAGTGAATATGTACCTGGGTCCAACAAATGTCTGGAAGCAGAGATTTAGTGTCACAGGACCTCTTACCACTTTTTAACCCATGGCTTCGATTTCTTCTGCAGGGTCGCTTGAGTTTTTTCTTTACTGTAACCGCTAACTTAGTTTAGGTTCTCATTATTCTCACATAAATGACAGTGGTGGATTCCAACCTAGCAAACTAAATTTCTCCCTGCCTAAGTCCATCTTGAATGTTTTGTTATATGCATAATTTTCTCTAAGCCCTTCCATAGGGTCGGTCACTGTTCAATAGCTACTCTACTCTCAAATGTATCTAGAGTACAACAGATCCTTTTACAAACTAAGTAAAACTAGAGAAAGTAGGTAAAAATATCTGCCCTTTCTTTTTTTAGTTACTACAGATACTTTGCTGTGCTCTAATCAGGGTAAACTGCTTGTTATTTTTATTTCTATACTTGTGCAGTTGTAATTTCTCTGACTTGTTTGATTTTTCTTTCTGCCAATTCTGTTACTGTTTCTTCAAATTCAAGTAGTTCTCTTCCAAATGCACTGTGATTAGCCACTTCTGACTGTACTATTCTCTGCTTAGTCAGTATTGAAGGTGTTGCTAAATTTTTCTTTTAGAAATGACATTTTTTATATTTATTTTTTGGGGGAGTGGGGCTGCAGCATGCAAAAGTTCCTGGGCTGGGGCTTGAACCCATACCACAGCAGTGACAACACTGGATCCTTAACTGCTAGGCTTTTTTATAGAGTAAGTTACACTTCTCAAATATATATCCAAGAGGCAAAAATCTTGAAAATCAGATATTCCACTTTTTCTCTAAGTAAAAAAGAAAAAAGTTCTTTCCATGCAATTATATGTCACTTACCCTTTTCAACATACCTGAGCTAGATGTCAGCTGTCAGTGATTAGCTTTACTGAAGATAAAGATCACACTTTATTACTTCCCATTAGGCGGATTTGTGGATATTTTATCTTAGAACTGTGTGACGTGTGGTTCTCCAGGTGGTCTCAAACCAGCAGCATTATTATCACCTGGTACTTTAAAGAAATTCAAGTTCTTGTTGTAGCTCAGTGGTAAAGAGTCTGACTAGTATCCATAAGACTGCACGTTCAATCCCTGGTCCTGCTCAGTGGGGTTGGGGATCCTCTGTTGCTGTGAGCTGCAGTGTAGGTAGTAAATGGGGCTTAGATCCAAGTTCCTGTGGCTGTGGTTTAGGCTGGCAGGTAGCTCCAGTTCAACCCTAGACTGGGAACTTCCATATGCCGCAGGGAAGACCCTAGAAAGACAAAAAGAAACAAATAGGTCGCATCCAGCCCTCCTAGATCAGAAACTTTGGGGTGAGGCTCTACAGTCTGTTTTACGTCTTAACAAGCTGTGAACATGAGTCTCTTGCTCTTCATATGGGCACTAAGACAGACCAAAGGTAGAGAGCCTGAGAACATTTTATTTGATTGGTAATCATACCTCTTTTGTGTGGTCTTTTATCAAAATATCAGTTAACTCAGTTGTAAAAATTAGAGGTAATAGTAACATATTAAGGTAGGTTTTTTTGTTTTTGTTTGTGTTTTTTGTCTTTTTGCCATTTCTGGGGCCCCTTCCTGCAGCATATGGAGGGTCCCAGGCTAGGGGTCTAATCAGAGTTGTAGGCACCGGCCTACGTCAGAGCCACAGCAACGCAGGATCCGAGCCGTGTCTGCAACCTATACCACAGCTCATAGCAACGCCGGATCCTTAACCCACTGAGCAAGGCCAGGAATCGAACCTGCATCCTTGTGAATGCTAGTCAGGTTTCTTACCACTGAGCCACAATGGGAACTCCTAAGGTAGTTTTGAAGATGAAATAAATACTATGAAACATGCTGTTTGTCAGTTCTCAGGGTCCATGTAAATGTTAATTGCAAACCTATGCTAAAGTGTTTTTCCTGCTTTGGCCCTTATTCATAGTGACTTCAGTGGCTTCTTACTCATAGAAGTCATGTCAGTTGTTAAACCTGCTTCTAATTTGTGGTGCAGAATGAATTTATGGAAAGTATGAGCTGGGACTAGGAGGTCTAGGTATTAAGTTCAAGCTGTCAGGGCTTGATATTTCTTTCTGCTTGGTTTTCTTATTTACATATAAAGGTAGCCGTGTCATCTGGTGCTTTTAAAGATTGAAGATAGTATAATATTCTCACTCTGCTTTTGCTACAAAAAGAGAATAAGATAGTGGGATCAAAGTACTTACCACAAATACAGAAGACACTTTATGGCAGCTATATATTGTGGTTATCTATGTAACCAATCTTTTCTATATCTTTTTCTTATTTCTTTTTTGATTTTGAAGTTCTCTTTTCTTAAATCTTGACTTAAACCCCAAATTTCTGACTCCTGTACCGGATGCTTGGTCCTGGACCAGAAATCTGTGGGTACTAGATCCTTGAATACCTCAAGCACTGTTTGTATTATTGCACTTTGAGAATCACAATATGAGATGTCAGTTAAGTATGCCAGCCGGCCATTGGTTTCTCTTCCAGGAAAAGATTCATAAAATAATTTATGACTAGAATATCTGTTTACAATGTGAAAATAAAAATGTTAAATAGCATTTGCTTCCTGTTTCTTTCTATAAGAAAAAATTTTGAAATTTAATCATTAGTTGATTCTTCCACATAAATTCTGAGTGATGGGAACTAACTGTTTTCTCAGTGTTTCATCAGATTATATTATCCAGTGTATTTAACACATGGGCTAGCTTTATTTCTATCCATAAATAAGGCTACAAGTCTGCTAGAAAAATACAAAACATGTCTTGTTTCATGATTATCCTTTCTCTAGGTTCTAAACCAACTGACTCTTTCAGTTAAGTTTTTCTTCAGAGTATGTATGTATGTGTGTAAAATATATTCAGGCAGTTTGGGTTGAAATTCTTTTTATAGTCAGAATTCTGTCATGTTTCCCTAATACTTTATAACACTTGATTGCTGACTAGAGTGAGTACCTTCTGCAGCAAGCTCATTTCATTTTGTTACATATAGATATTTCATTTCACCCTAGGGAGAGTATTGTGTGTGTGTGTGTGTGTGTGTGTGTGTGTGTGTGTGTGGTGGTTGAGGGAGGTTCCTGGCTGAGGTAGCATGGTGTACTGATAAGAGTATGGGCTTTTGGAATTAGATTTGAAATCTGGCTTTACTACTTGTTGCTTGCTTGGTTTTTAGAGAAATTGCTTAATATACCAGCCTCAATTTCCTCATCTGTGAAATGGAAATAATACAATAGTTTTGTAAGGATTTCATGAAATTATTTTATATGCAGTTGTAGATTACTCTAGAAAAGAATATATGGCTACTAAATCCAGTATCTTTCATGTATGTCCTTGCTGTTTTAGTTTGCTTGGACTGGGTTATGGATTTCAGCCTCCTTTCTTAGTTTATAGTGTATTTTCTAATTACTCTATTTCCTCACTCCCAAATTATGTGTGTTACTAAGTGTGAGCATCCATACATAGTGTTAATTGACTGTTGAACTGTAGGTGGACATTTACAATTGATTGCAGCAAAGAATAGTTATAAACTAGTGTCTTTTGTTTGCAATTGGAATTGGTTAGTCAGTCTATAGAAATTTCTGTTTTTTGGCTTTTCAGGGCCTCACCCACCGCATATGGAGGTTCCCAGGCTAGGGGTTTAGTCAGAGCTGCAGCTGCTGGCCTGTGCCACAGCCACAGCAATGCCAGATCCAAGCCACATCTGTGACCTACACCACAGCTCATGGCAATGCTGGATCCTTAACCCACTGACTGAGGCCAGGGATTGAACTTGTGTCCTCATGATTACTAGTCGAGTTTGTTACTGCTGAGCCATGATGGGAACTCCAGAAATTCTTAAAAGGGATTTTCCTCAGTTTCACAGTTATATTCAGTTTCACTTTGAATGATTTGGAAATTCTTGATAATAGTTCTAAGAAAACTCTTCTGTATGGAGTAGATACTCAGTAGATTTGTGAATTGCAGGAATGTGAAATATCACCTTTGCAGGAATTAACATTTTATTTTGGTCTGTTTAGGAAGGCGTCATGCCAATCCATGAACTTCTCAGCCTTTATGGTTATGATAGTACTGTTCCACTACCTGAAGAAGATGAGGAGGAGGAGGAAGAGGAGGAAGAAGGTGAAGATGATGAAGATGCTGATAATGATGATAACAGTGGCTGTAGTGGGGAAAATAAAGTAAGGTTATACACATAATTTTGTTCTTGTTGAAGTTAAAACTTAATACATTCAAGTTTTAAAAATTGACAATTTTTAAAAAATCTATTTTTATTCTTGTTTTTTTTTTTTTTTTTTTTTCCTTTTTATGGCTGTACCTGCGGCATTTAGGTTAGGGGTCAAATTGGAGCCGCAGCTGCCGGTCTGTGCTACAACCACAGCAACACCAGATCCAAGCCAAATCTGTGACCTACTCGGCAGTTTGTGGCGTCACTGGATCCTTAACCCACTGAGTGAGGCTAGGGATCAAATCCGCATCCTCACGGAGACTACATCAAGATCTTAACCCACAATGGAAGATACTATTTCTGATTTTAAAAGAAAAATACATTTTAAATGTTAAAAATTGGGAATACCCATTGTGGCTCAGTGGTAACGAACCCAGCTAGTATCCATGAGGACACAGGTTTGATCCCTGGCCTTGCTAAGTGGGCTAAGGATCGAGCATTGCTGTGAGCTGAAGTGTGGCCCTAATAAGCAAATAAATAAATAAATGTTAAAAATTAAGATATAGGAGTTCCCGTCGTGGCGCAGTGGTTAACAAATCCGACTAGGAACCATGAGGTTGTGGGTTCGATCCCTGCCCTTGCTCAGTGGGTTAACGATCCGGCGTTGCCGTGAGCTGTGGTGTAGGTTGCAGACGCGGCTTGGATCCAACGTTGCTGTGGCTCTGGCGTTGGCTGGCAGCTACAGCTCCAATTGGACCCCTAGCCTGGGAACCTCCATATACCACCGGAGCGGCCCAAGAAATAGCAAAAAGACCAAAAAAAAAATTTAAGATATAGAAATATGTAATACAAATTGTTAAGTCCCCTCTAATCTACTTCATAGTGGTAATGTTTTCTATGTCAATTCAGACTTTGTGTGTGTGTGTCTTTTTAGGGCTGCACCTGTGGCATATGGAAGTTCCCAGGCTAGGGGTCAAACTGGAGCTGTAGCCGCTGACCTATGCCACAGCCACAGCAATGCCAGATCCAAAACACATGTGCGACCTATACCACAGCTCATGGCATTGCCAGATCCTTAACCCACTGAGTGAGGCCAGGGATCAAACCTGTGTTTTCATGGATGCTAGTCAAATTTGTTTCCACTGAGCCATGACGGGAACTCCCCCAGACTTCTTTTCAATATCTGCTCTAAATAAATTTGTACCAACTTTAAAAAAAAAATAATGCTGTTTTTTTAAGTAGTAAAGGCTAATGAGCAGTCTGGATTCATTTTTATTATTTTGTTTTGAAATAATTTTTCTTTTTTTGGCGACCCTGCTGCATATAGAGCTCCTGGTCCAGGGATTAGATCTGAGCCACGGTCAAGACAAGCTGCAGCCGCAGCACTGCTGGATCCTTGACCCACTGTGCCAGTCAGGGATCAAACCTGTGTCCCAGCACTCCCAAGATGCCACTGATCCCGTTGCACCACATTGGGAGCTCTGAAATAATTTTAGATTTGCAGGAGAGGTTCATAGATAGTCTGGAGAGTTTCTGTATACTCTTCCCTCAATTTCTCCTAATGTTAGCATTTTATATAACCATGATATATTTATTAAAACTAAGAAATCAGCAGTGGTACAGGCTATTTTTTTTGTCTTTTCCAGGACCGAACCCACGGCATATGGAGGTTCCCAGGCTAGGGGTCCAATCGGAGCTGTAGCCACCGGCCTACACCACAGCCACAGAAATGTGGAATCTCAGCCGCGTCTTCGACCTACACCATGGCTTACGGCAGTGCCGGATCCTCAACCCACTGATCGAGGCTGGGGATCGAACCCACAGCCTCATGGTCCCTAGTCAGATTTGTTAACCAGCAGTGGTACAGTCTATTAATTAAACTGTAGATGATTCAGATATCCCCAGTTTTTCTGCTAATGATGTTTTTTGTCTTGTTCCAGGATCCAACCCAGGATACCATTTAGTGTATTTATTTTAGCTTTCTAGTTGTATTTGGAATCCTATGATCTTTCATCTATAGCAATTTTCTTCATATCTTAAAGAGATTTAATTTATTATTCCATAGGAAGAGAATATAAAAGATTCCTCAGGTCAAGAGGATGAAACTCAGTCTTCCAATGATGATCCATCACAATCTGTTGCTTCTCAAGATGCCCAGGAAATAATCCGTCCTCGTCGATGTAAATATTTTGATACAAGTAAGTGTGATTAGTTGCTGTAAACTGGTTGATTTTTTACTGTATAATACAAGACCTAATATTTTAGTGGGTTTTTTTTTTTTTTTCACCGTTTTGTTTGAATTTATTCACTCTGAAGTCTCACTCAGGAGTAATGATATTTTGTTGTAAGTTATTCACTTAGCAGTACTGGGGCCCTGTTGTCCATGAATATACTGCAGTAATTATTATGTCACTGTGCTACTTGATTTTGAGTGTGTTCCTTTTTTCCCCTCTTTATATTTAGTTTGTTTCATGGTTATCTTTTTTTATTTCTGGTCTTCTCAGTTTTCCATTTTCTACTTTCTTTGCCTCTCATCCTTGAAATATTCATAAGCATTACTTTCTCTAATCAGTGACTCCCAAGTCTGAAGAAGTGGTTGACTATTGAGGTAGGAAGGTGTTATACGTAGAAAGAACTCTCCTAATTTTTCTCCAGTTATAATCTAGACAGTTATAATCCAGTAGTCAAGACAACAGTTAATATATGTATCTCGAATATTTGCATTCTTCATCTGCCCTACAGTGTTTCATTCTAAGCTGGAATCCTTACTGTAGAAGTAAGATGAAAAAAATCAACCATTAATATTATGAGTCTAAATATGTGGTCTAAATTTCTGTACTTTAAAGAGAAAAACACTCAACAATAACCTCTCATGAAATGTGGTAGAGTAGTAACTGATTAAACATGGCTACTACTTTGTATGAGTGACCTCTGTTACATATTTTGTTTCGAAGTGAATGTAGGGCTGCTAATAATAATTTTATTGTGAACTTTGAACAAAGATATGGTCCATCTGAAAAGTATATTGATACACAGAGAAATTAATTACTGAAATATTTGTGTTAAAGTTCGGGGGAAATGTATTTTTCCCTTAGTTAAAGAGTAGATCCATTGCCAGAGTTTGCTTAAAAGTGAGATACTAAGTGACTGCCTCTTAAAATAGTATTTATTTCATAATTCAGACCTGGCATTTCAGTTATGTTGTATATATGGGAGCTGTACATACACAGTCCATCTTATTAGCTTTTCCATAGGAAATAATTAACCTCTGTATGTGATGTTAACCTTTTCAACTTTGTGTGCCATTTTAGAGTTGAGAAAAAGAAATCTAATGGTTTTCTGATTTCCTCTTTATGTAAATGTATTCTTACTCCAGAGGGTAAACAAACAGCAGCCTGCCTGCTCTGAATGCAACAAAAGTTGGGTAAACATCCATACCTTCTCTTCATGCACTCTCTCCAAGGTGATGCCGCAAACTTCTCAGTGTTTTATTTTAAGGAGCGCTGTTCAGAAACCACTGTTTCCCTCACATTTTCATTTTGTAAGGGAAGAAACTGAGATCATATATTCTGTCACCAGGCTTTTGGTAGCATAATTAGGTTTAGAAACAGAGTAACTTGACTAAATCAATTTTCTTCCTAAAATTTTTGTAGGAAGTCATTTTATGGGAATATAGTTAGTTGTCTTCAGTTAAGGTTGTCCTTGAAGGTTTACGAGTTTTGTTTTTAACTGACAAGGTATTGAAATATCTTGTCCTACCTCTGCAAATACCTTTTGGCATTTTTAAATATTTAATGGTAGATGTAAGAATGGACAGGATAAGCAATCGTTTTATAGTATTATTGTCTTACTTATTCTAGACAGTGAAATAGAAGAAGAATCTGAAGAAGATGAAGATTATATACCATCAGAAGACTGGAAAAAGGTAGTTAGAGCCATTTTCCCAAAACTTAAATAAATTAATATTTAACAAGCCAAGTACAATTATTCTTTTTACTAAGTATAAATATTGATAAAGTTGAAGTAAGCCCTTTTGTGACATATGAATGTTCAGATTTTCCCTTAATAACTCCAGAGAAGTATTTAACTTTTTATAAAATAAAATAATGGTATAGAAAAAATTGGACTTTGTTTAGCAAGTTGGTACTCAAAGCAAGATTAGAAATCCAAATTACTGAACTAGTATGAATTAGACTTCTTTTACTTAGCTGCACAATAAAAAGTATCACATATGATTTTATATTATACACTTGAGAAAGCAATTGTAGAGGCATTAGTATTTGTTAAGTAAATTTTGTTTAATAATTTAGATTGTAAGTTTTTCCATCCCATGTTGATATTTACAACTCAAACTATATTGTGTAAAGACACAGATTTGGGCTTCTATATTAACTATCCATAATTAATTTCTAAAATGAATCAAAAGATAATATGTTGATATAGTCTTTAACTATAAGTGTATAGCATTGTTTAGTCACATGGTTAAATTGAAGAATTTTAAGCCATTGCAAAGCAGTTGACATGTTAGGAAAATATATCAAAATAGTAATGTGAAGTTGATCAGAGCAAATCATTTATAGCAAAGAAATGTTGTCATTCTTGTTGAGATAGATGACCTGATTTCTCTCTGAAAAAAATCTGTTGAGGTTTTTTGTTATTCTTTTTCCTAGGCCTGATTTTAAATTTAGTACATAAACAATTACTCATTTGGAAGTAGACTAGCCCCAGACGTCAAATTGAGTAGACTTTATGCTTTTTAAGTCATGATTATTTATTTAATTAGTTGATACTTTTTGAGCCTTCCCTGTGTTTGTTTGTTGTCTTGTTTGGGATGCCTGGGGCACACTTAAAAAGAGCTAACCCCTTTTTGGATTAAATTAAGGGAAAAATCTCTATATTTAGAGTTTCTATTGGGAAGAATGAAGTATTCAAATGAACTTGGACTATGCTACCCAAGGATTCTGGGCTTCAGCCAAAAATCGATCTGTTTATGGCTTTCCAAAGAGATGGTTAGAAGAGAGAAACATCAGTGTGGGTTAGAATGGTAAGGAAAGATTATCATAGTGTAGTATGTGTTAATTAATTTGAGTGAGTAATGGATGAATGATGGGACAGAAAAAAGGATCACAAGAGTTACTGTTTGTGTCATCTATTTGGGCAAGTGTTTTTCAATCCATTTTTTTTTCCTTAAATTCCTACATTGTGTAGCATTTAAGATAAAAAAAGCTAGAAACCTAGGGAGTCATTTTAAACTGTTATTTTTCAGTACACATTCAAGTTTTCATGTCTTTTCTCCAGTATAAATTGTTTTTTATCTGGAGGGTCCAATTAGAGTATTTGATTAAGCCTTAATTTTTTTTTTATTTTTTATTATTTTTTTAATGAGGCTACAAAAACTCAAAGTAAGAATATGAGGGAGACGAAGCCTTCATTGCTAAGGGAGTATTAGTCCCTTCCTCGGGAAAATTATGTAATGAAACAGGCCACAGTAAATAAATCAAGTTTGTCTTTAGTAAGATTTTTGCTGTAAGAAATTGTCAAGATTCAGATACTCATCTTCTAAGCCTTGTAAGATAAAACTGAATTTTTATCAGAATTGGGGTAGAGGGAAACAGCTTTGAAATCAAACCTGATTTCAAGTTGTGGCCCCAGAATTTGCTAATGTGCTCCTGAGGAAAGGAATTTTCTTGAGTTTCATCTCCTCACATACAATTGGGAATGACAGATTAAGCCTTGTTGAAGTTGGTGAGGATTTAATGAAAATTTTGCATAAGATACTTGGTACCTATACATAATGTCCCTAAATGCCAATTTCCCTTCCATTCCCTGCAGAACGAATTAGTTGGTGAAAAGAAGTTTTCTGAACTCAATAGGAAAAAGGAGGTGTCTTATCTTTATACTGGTCCAAAAGTTATCAACCCTGGCTTCATATTAGAATCATTAAGAGAGATCTTTTAAGTACTGATTACCATGGCTTTCATCCAGAGATTCTAATTGAATTGGTCTGGAATGGATCCAGACATGGATATTTTTAGAAGCACCCTAGCCAGGGTTGATAACTTGGTTATTCTCTGATAGGCATAAGTTAATAAATGAGTACACGAGGCACAAGAAGTGACAATAGAGAGTATTCTTTTTATAGTGAAAGACATAAAAAAAATTCATATGTGTGAGTAGTATGTGTGATATTTTTAGAAAACTGGTTTTCCTGTACAGATGCAGCAATAAATTTATTGCACAGACCATAACTTTGCCGTTATACTAGATAAAATGAAATCTTAACATCAGTGGTAACAACAGGAGAGAAGAACTTTTCAAATCTGAAGAGTTGTTTAAACTTTCTAGACCATGATTTTGTACCTTTCCTGCATAAATCTTCATTCTGAAAATGCAGTGACTGTATTCTTCACATTTAGCTGACAGGCAAAAGAGGACCTGTGTCATTCATTAATCCTGGTCTCTGTATCTTGTAAAATCACATAGGTGATTTTACAGTCTTTCTGAATAGCCAGGTTCCCCTAAATCTGTGTTTTAATTATGTAGATTGCTTACTACATTTCCTAAAATAATATTTAATTATATTTGGGGCAAGTTACAATTTCAAGTTGTATTGTTTTAATGAGAAAGTCAGGTGTTAATTACCTATTCATTTGGTTTAGAGTTTTATTCATTTGGCCTTTACTGAGGTGTTTTGTTTTTGTTTTACCTTAAAGCTTTGGTTTTTGGACTTAAAGAGTGTGTCAGAATCTCCTGGACAGTTGGTTAAAACACTTAATTTCTGAGTCCCATCCCCATAGTTTTTGGTTTAGTAGGTCTGAGGTAAGACCTGAACATTTGCATTTCTAACAGTTTTTCCCAGGTGATGCTGTTGCTGCTGATCCAGAGACCGTAGCTTAGATTGGGATACTCTGAAAATACCTTCATGTGACTTTCTGCTTTTCATTTATCTTATTAATTGAATTATAAGAATTCATTTTATTTCCTTTTCTCCATATTTTGAAGTAAAGCTTGTGTCCATTATCTATGTTGCATTTTACTCCATTATTATTATTAATATTTTCATCCAATCACAGACAAGCTCTTAACTATTATTAACTCATTCATCCTCACAATACTCCTCTGAGGTAGTTAATTGGTTGTATCTGTGTTTTATGACAGAAACCAGGAACAGTTAACCCAAGAAGATAGAAACCTAGAAAATGGATGTAAAATCTGTGTTACTGGATCGTATTAATGTTTTATGTTATTTTTAAAATAGGAGATTATGGTGGGCTCCATGTTCCAAGCAGAGATTCCAGTTGGCATTTGTAGATACAAAGAAAATGAAAAAGGTGGGTTATTAGTAAATTTACATACCAAATTCATGCTTTTGAATTGGTGAACTGTTCTTATGAGGGGATAAGAATATAACATTTTATGTTGCCCCCACTGATTTATGAAGGAGGACCCTTCCACCATTGCGTGAGAAGAAATGTGGTTTTTTTCTCTTTCTCCACTTTCCTTTATAGAAGTCTAGCCAAAACAAAAGAGTGAAAGAAATGTGAATGCTTCTTTGGTTTTAGATTATTAGATGACTTAAAACATTTCAGCTTTCATTTTTTTCATATTTTAAATATGTTGAATATACCCTTTTATAACCTTTATATTTTAAAAGGTTATTTTATGTCAGTAGAAGCTGTTGGACAAGATTTTTTAAAAAAACTCGAGTGAACAACTGATATAAAAAGAATGTTTGCTCCTGAAACTTTTAATATCTTACTAAAATTAAGTATTTTGATGTTTGTTTTTAAAATAATTTGGGAAAACAAATGTATACATAAATTTTATTTTTGTCCTAATGTAAGTCATAAATAATAAACACTTCCAAAAAAAGAAGAATTCACTTTGGAAGAGTTCCAGAGAGAGAGGAGAGAGAGTGTTTTAATGAGTTCATGTGCAATGACATTACTCAGTATTAGAAGTCTTTACTTATTTCTCTTATTTCAGTATTCTTTTCCATTTTCAGCTTACATATGCAGAGCTTATGGGAGTTGTAAAGTCTTTCTTCATTTGTTTTCTTTTTAGCATTCCCTCCAAAACCTTCTTTTATGTTCTTAAGTATGCACCTCCTTTTAGGGCGCAGCAGCAGATCAAAGGCAGTTAAGGGGATACCACAAGCCAGTAAATTTTAGTGACAGAAGAAATGTTTTAAAACATCAGTAACAGCTTGTACTAACTTTCAAATAAATTTCTGCTACATATAGGAACGTATCAATATGAGTTACTTTGTTGTATGTTGAAATTCTGTGTACATACATGTTTGTGAATGTGTTGTGTGCAAAAATGAATGATCCCATTGGCTTTCGGTTTTTTCATGTGGCAGGTTAATATTATGGCTGAAATAGTTTTAATTATCTCTTAATATGTTTATCTTTGATTTTAGTATGTTTGTATTGTGAGATAATCACAGTGAATATATAGTCACGACATCTAACTTTTAATTAGAAATTTTGGTTTGATGTTTTCCGTTCTAACATAATTTTTTTTTTTGTCTTTTGAGGGCCTCATCTGCAGCATATGGAAGTTCCCAGGCTAAGTGTTGAACACCACAGCTACAGCAACACTAGATCCAAGCCCCGTCTGAGACCTATGCAACAGCTCATGACAACACCAGATCCTTAACCCACTGAGCAAGGCTAGAAATCAAACCTGACTAGGAATACTAGTCAGGTTTGTTACTGCTGAGCTACGAGGGGAACTCCCATTTTAACATAATTTTAGAAAGCAGTTATAATAATTTTTTTGGGCTCAGGAAAAGCTGTGATTTATGGAACTTTCTCACTTTAAAAATCTAAGCGTGTTTTATTGTATGAAGGTCAGATGGCATTTGCAGGATTACTGCCTTACTGTGGTTCAGGCGTTTCCCTCAGCTTTATAGTTCTAGGAATTCCAACTTTTGCCATGGTATCCAGATTTCATTTCCATTCACTTAGGTTACTCTGTACACACAAACCAAACTTTACCCCCATTTAACCAAGGGGTAAATGGCACTGTTAGAAAGAAAACTGTCAGGGAGTTCCCGTTGCAGTGCAGCGGAAACGAATCTGACCAAGAACCATGAGGTTGCAGCTTCGATCCCTGTCCTTGCTCAGTGGTTAAGGATCCGGTGTTGTCATGGGCTGTGGTGTAGGTCGCAGACGCAGCTCAGATCCCACATTGCTGTGGCTGTGGTGTAGGCCAGCGGCTGTAGCTCCGATTCGACCCCTGGCCTGGGAACTTCCATATGCCTCAGATGCGGCCCTAAAAACCAAAAACAAAAAAAAAAGAAGAAAGAAAACTGTCAAGGGGATGGTGCTGATTAGTGCATTTTTTCCTTCTAGAGTAAGTTCTGCAGGGTGTTCTTCCTTGGGTTGGTGAGCCCACTCAAAAGGGAGCATGTTTGGTTTGGGTGATTTTGATAAACAGTGCCACAAAATTTAAGATATCTTGATATCTACACTGTAAGGAATTATTTGACAGATGGATTTGAATTTTTCATTGCTATAAGGAATTTCTATTAGTGAATATCCTGAAGATGCATTGATAAACTTTTTCTCTTAAATTTTTTGCGAATTATCATGTATACTCAATAGAGTGTATTGTAATCATTTGTTTATTATTTTTGTATCCTTGATACCTAGGATGATCTTGTGACATATGAGGCACTTAATAAACATTTGGTCACTATGTTATTAGGTGGGTGCATAATAGTGTTAATAGAACCAATATGGAGTCAGTAAACTTGGATCAGTATCTAGGCATTTGGCCTTGGATGTGTTTCTTAACTACTCTTTTTCTCCTGATCTATAAAATAGCAATGCAGTATTTATGGAGGTTGTTGCAAGGATTTTCATGCGATGTTTTTATGTGTTGTGTTAGTGGTATAGTGTCTGTCACATAGAAAATGCTCAATACATGAATTAGTATTCAATAGATGATTAATCTTATCCATTATATTTGGTTTTATTATTCAGATTTTCAGGGGGTATCATTTTATTCTCGTTTGCTTCCAAATAACAAAAACTGAGTTTAGTTAGTTTTAGCAAAAAATAATTTCCCTGATTGTTTTACTGGGAAGTTCTGGCTGGTCTGGCTTCAAATATAATTGGATTCAGAGGGGTTTTTTTAATAATATCAGGTATCCCTCTCTCCTTCTGCCCATTATGTCAAACAAGCTAGGGTGCCTACTGGGAGTTCATGACTTAACACTTTTCACTGTTCTAGCCAGGAACCAGGAAAAATGACAACTTCCCCTTACTTGCTTTCTCCAGCAGAAGTCCTAGAGAAAGAGAAAGTCTACCTCTCTTGGTGCAGCTTGAGGCATACCCAGGCGGTGAATGAGTGCTCTGGCTTGCCCTGGCTCATTTATCTGTTCTTGGGCTCCAGGGAGCAGTGTCAGCCCTGCCTAGAGTGAATGGAAAGGTTAATTCCCAAAAAGGGGTCAGGCAGATGAAAAGCATGATTTTTCAAAGTTTTGTGAGTGTTTTATTGTTTCTCCTATGTAGTAAAAACTGCATAAACACTGCAGCTTTGTGATAATACTAAATAATTCAAGTATGGTAAACATCTCACAATGCTCAAGATCCTTCTCCCCAGACTGAGAATTATCTGGCCAAAGGTTTCAGTATTGCTGAGATTGCAAACCCTGGACTAAATTAGTTGAGAATTAGATAGACATAATTAGGAAAAGTCAAGAGACAATAATAAGGTATTCCCAAATTTTCATACTGGCATAAGTTTTAGACTAAATTATGGATAGGACTTATTAAGCAGTGAATAGCAAAGGACCACATGAATGTTGTTTCTAATGAACATTTGGTGAATTATTGATTGAGTTGCTTATGGGGAAAATGAACACATGCATTACTGTTAATTGATGATGATACTGTTGAAATGGGCAGTTAAGTTAATCTACACATAGAATAAGCTCAGCTAGACAACTTAAAATTCATGTCATTAATCACTGACTTTTAAGAATGCGGAAGTTTCTATTTTAAACCTCATTATTACACCTTGCTGATTATGTTTCAGCATTTTCATCTTCATAATATATTGATTAAATAGAAGTTTTAACTTGAGCATTAAAAATAGAATGACAACCTTTTTTGACCTCTTTTTTCTAAACTGAAACTGGAGATTAATTTATTAATTTAGGAGTTTCCCCCTTGGGGCTCAGCAGGTTAAGAACCCAGCTAGTATACATGATGATTCAGGTTCAATACCTGGTCTCGCTCAGTTAAAGGACCCGACGTTGCCGTGAGCCCTGGTGTAGGTCACAGACGTGGCTCAGATTTTGCATTGCTGTAAGCCGGCAGCTGCAGCTCCAGTTCGACCCCTAGCCTAGGAACTTCCGTGTGCTTGGATGTGCTCCTGGGGGAAAAAATTTATTCATGTATTTATTCACTTTTATTCATATTCACTGGGAATCAATTTTCCAGATTGCAGAAGTTTATGATTTTGTGGTGGTAGTTTCTGTTTTCTACATTTCCACCCCCACCCTCAGTACACACATAATGAACTTTGTTAAACAATCTATCTGATACATTTAATTCAGCTACTTAAAATGCCATGAGTACTTCCCTAGTTAACCTGTGTTAATTTACTGTGTGAGTTCCCACCTTTCTAACTCTCACTTATTTATAATCATTTGTAAATTATATCTTTCAGTAACATAAGGGGGATATATTTATGATTGCCTTTTTTATGGTTGCTTTTTAAAAGTTCTAATATTTAGGCTTGATAATTCATTAGAATGGAATAGTTTCAGGAGTTCCTGTTGTGGCGCAGTGGTTAACGAATCCGACTAGGAACCATGAGGTTGCGGGTTCGGTCCCTGCCCTTGCTCAGTGGGTTAATGATCCGGCGTTGCCATGAGCTGTGGTGTAGATTGCAGACGCGACTCGGATCCCGCGTTGCTGTGGCTCTGGCGTAGGCCGGAGGCTACAGCTCCGATGCGACCCCTAGCCTGGGAACCTCATATGCCGCGGGAGCGGCCCAAGAAATAGCAACAACAACAACAACAAAGACAAAAAAAGACCAAAAAAAAAAAAGAATGGAATAGTTTCAGAAGCTGCTTTTACATTGTAGTGGTTGTTAGCTTTCAAAATCCAGCATGTTCATGAGGCTGTATAATAAAGAGTATTATTTTCTTTCTGTAGCTGTCATATTTATAGAAATTCATGTCATTTATAGGGGTTATTTCTCCTGTATTTTAGGGTGTTTTATTATAATAGTAGAGTTCTGAATTTCTGATCTCTTGGCATGTAGTCATTCTAACTCAGAGAAAGACAGATCATACTGTATCATTTATATGTGGAAACTAATTTTTAAAGAGATAAAAAATTTATTTGCAAGATATTTAATAGTTTGTTGCCTATTTTATTTAGATTGTAGTCAAAAATGCTATTTTATTTAAAATGTAAACTTAACTGGAAAATAATTTGGTCAATTTCTGAAGCCAGGAAAGGCAGTATATAGTTTATTCTCTGAAAATGCTAATTGTTCTTGTCTCATTCTCATTTTTAGTGTGTTGTAAATGCATAAGTATCAAACTTTCAAGGTTAGGCTATCTGGCCTAGCTAGTCACGATTCTAGGGATCTGGCTTGTCATTGGTACCATCTGGCGATATTTGTGTACTCAGCTTAAATAGGGTTATCTCTTTCCTGTTGCTACTTGAGACTTGCAGATTGTTCTTGTTTCATAGGGCTAACATAGGGATATCTGACCAGGAGACCACTGGGAACTCAGGGACCCACCCTTTGTCATCTTCCCAAGTTAGGGTTTCCTTGTAAGGCCCTGTCTGTTTCCCATTCCCACTCCAGGAATAGAAGAACTACAGTCTGTTCCCTTTGGCAGACAGAGGCTAAACAGAGAAAAGAAGAGAATAGCAGTATATTATCCATATTCAGTTTATCACGGGAGTTTGATTGTACTTACAGTTTAATGTTTCACTAAAATTGTACCAGTAGGTTAGAAAAGGAATGAGGTTTACCAAGAAAAAATTTCCATAGATTGTCCTTTGAGCTGTACTCTTGGGAAACAAAGGCAGAATATTTGAAAATGTATGTGTGTGGTGGTGGGGGAATGGGTGCGGACAGGATTATGTTAATCTAATTATTTATTTCTTGCCTCCCCCCCCCCCCCAGGCCACACCACTGGCATATGGAAGTTCCCAGGCTAGGGGTCAAATCATAGCTACAATTGCTGGCCTACACCACAGCCACAGCAATGTGGGATCTGAGCCGCATCTGTGACCTATACCACAGCTCCCTCCCCCTTGGCAACCAGGAATCTCTTCTCTATGTCTGTAAGTCTGTTTCTATTTTGTAGATAGAGTCATCTGTGTAGTATTTTAGATTCCACATGTAAGTGATATCGTATGGTATTTGTCTTTCTCTTTCTGACTTCATTTAGTATGATAATCTCTACTTGTATCCATTTTGCTGCCAGTGGCATTTATTTCATTCATTTTTATGGCTGAGTAGTATTCCATTTCAGATATCTACCGCAACTTCTTAGTCCATTCTTCTGTTGGTGGCCATTTAGGTTGCTTCTGTGTCTTGACTATTTTGAGTAGTGCTGCAGTGAAAATATGGGTGCATGTATCTTTTTTTTTTTTTTTAAAGTGGTCAAGTTTATTAAACTTTTCAGCCTTATTTTCTCATCTGTAGAGTGAGATGTTATGACAAATCATACATATCTCAAAGTTCTTCTGAGGATTAGAGAGTGACTGGCATTTTTTAAATTCAGTGAATTGTATTATATTTATAGTTGTACAACCATCATCACAACCTAAGTTTAGAACATTGCCATCCCAAACTCCAGTCCATTCCCTCCACCCCAGCTGTCTCCTTTGGTAACCCTAAGTTTTTCAAAGTCTGTGAGTCTTTTTCTATTCTGCAAATAAGTTCATTTATTATCTATAAAAGTCTTTTAGATTTTTATAGATTCCACATATAAGTGGTAGCATATGACATTGGTGTCTCAATGTCTGACTAATTTCATTTACATGATAATTACTAGGTCTAATTTGTTGCAGCAAATGCCACATTTCATTCCTTTTTATGGCTGAGTAATATTCCATTGTGTATATGTACCATATCTTCTTTATCTACTCTTCTGTCATTGGACATATTGTCTGTTTAGATCTTTGCCTACTTTTTGATGGGATCGTTTGTTTTTTGGTATTGAGCTTAATTTTGGAGGTTAATCCCTTGTCAGTCACTTCATTTGCAAATATTTTCTCCCATTCTGTGGGTTGTCTTTCGTTTTGTTGATGGTTCCCTTTGCTATGCAAAAACTTTTAATTAGTTTTTGTTTTTCTTGTCATTAGTCTAGGATGTGGATCTGAGAAGGTACTGCTGTGATTTATGTCAGAGAGTGTTAGGCCTATGTTTTCCTCTAAGTTTTATAGTATCTGGTGTATATTTGGGTCTTTAATCCATTTTGAGTTTATTTTTGTGCATGGTGTTAGGGAGTGTTCTAATTTCATTCTCTTACATGTAGCTGTCCAGTTTTCCCAGCACCACTATTGAAGGGACTGTCTTTTCTCCGTTGTATATTCTTGCCTCCTTTGTCGTAGATTAGTTGACCGTAGGTGCATGGATTTAATTCTAGGCTTTCTGTCCTGTTCCACTCATCTATATTTATGGTTTTGTGCCAGTACCATATGGTTTGGATGACTGTAGCTTTATAGTATAGTCTGAAGTCAGGGAGCCTGATTTCTCCAGTTCTCTTTTTCTTTCTCAGGGTGGCTTTGGCTATTCTGGGTCTTTTGTGCTTCCATACAAACTTTAAAATATTTTGTTCTAGTTCAGTGAAAAATGTCCTTGGTAATTTGATAGGGATTGCACTGAATCTGTCAATTGCCTTGAGTAATACAGTCATTTTGACAATATTGATTCTTCCAATACAAGAACATGGTTTATTTTTTCATCTTCGTGTGTCATCTTTGAATTCTTTCATCAGCACCTTACAGTTTTCAGAGTATAAGTCTTTTGTCTCAAGTAGGTTTATTCCTAGGTATTTTAAGAATAAAATAGTTTTACTTACTTTCCAATTTGAATTCCTTTTATTTCTTTTTCTTCTGTGATAACCATGGCTAGGACTTCCAAAACTATATTGAATAGTAGTGATGAGAGCGGACATCTTTGTCTTGTTTCTGATCATAGTGGAAATTCTTTCAGATTCTTACTTTTCTTTTTTTTTTTTGTCTTTTTGCTATTTCTTGGGCCGCTCCCGCGGCATATGGAGGTTCCCAGGCTAGGGGTCGAATCGGAGCTGTAGCCACCGGCCTATGCCAGAGCCACAACAACTCGGGATCCGAGCCACATCTGCAACCTACACCACAGCTCATGGCAACGCTGGATCGTTAACCCACTGAGCAAGGGCAGGGACCAAACCCACAACCTCATGGTTCCTGGTCAGATTCGTTAATCACTGCGCCACGACGGGAACTCCCTCAGCTTCTTACTTTTGAGAGGAATGTTAGCTGCGGGTTTGTCACATATGGCCTTTATTATTTTGAGGTAGATTCCGTCTGTGCCTACTTTCTGAAAGGTTTTTATCAGAAATAGGGGTTTTGGATTTTGTCCAAAGCTTTTTCTGCATCTGTTGAGAGTATCATATGGTTTTTATTCTTCAGTTTGCTAATGTGGTGTATCATACTGATTGATTTCCGGATATTGAAAATTCCTTCCATCCCTGGGGTAATGATCATGGCATACGATCATGGTTTGCAAGTATTTTTTTGAGGGTTTTTGCATCTGATGTTCAGTAGTGATACTGGCCTGTAATTTTCTTCCTTGGTGGTATCTTTGTCTAGTTTTGGTATCAGGGTGATAGTGGCCTCACAGAATGAGTTTGAAAGTGTTCCTTCCTCTACAGTTTTTTGAAATAGTTGTGGAAGGATATGTGTTTACTCCTGTAAATTTTTTTTTTTTTTTGTCTTTTTTTTTGCTATTTCTTGGGCCGCTCCTGTGGCATATGGAGGTTCCTAGGCTAGGGGTCTAATCGGAGCTGTAGCTGCCAGCCTATGCCAGAGCCACAGCAACGCAGGATCCGAGCCGCGTCTGCGACCTACACCACAGCTCACGGCAACGCCGGATCGTTAACCCACTGAGCAAGGGCAGGGACCGAACCCGCAACCTCATGGTTCCTAGTCGGATTCGTTAACCACTGCGCCATGACGGGAACTCCTACTCCTGTAAATTTTTGGTAGAATTCACTTATGAAGCCATCTGGTCCAGGACTTTTGTTTGAAGTTTTTTACTGTTTGAATTTCAGTACATGCAATTGGTCTGTTCATCTTTTCTGTTTTGTCTTGGTTGAGGTTTGGAAGATTGTATTTTTCTAGGAATTTCTCTATTTCTTCTGGGTTGTCCATTTTATTGGCATATAGTTGCTTGTAGTAGTCTCTTATGGTCATTTGTATTTCTGTGATATCCATTGAAACTTTTTTCATTTCTTTTTCTTTCTTTCTTTCTTTTTTTTTTTTTTTTTTTTGCTTTTTAGGGTGGCACTTGCAGCATATGGAAGTTCCCAGACCAAGGTAGAATCAGAGCTGTAGCTGCTAACCTACACCACAGCTCATGGCAATGCCAAATCCCTGACCCACTGAGTGAGGCCAGGGATCAAACCTGCATTCTCATGGATCCTACTCAGGTTCATTACCACTGAACTCCCTTTCATTTCTAATTTTATTGATTTGAGTCCTGTCCCTTTTTTTCTTGATGAGCCTGGCTAAGGATTTATCAATTTTGTTGATCTTTTCAAAGAACCAGCTTTTAGTTTGTTTCACTGATCTTAATCTATGGTTTTTGTTGTTTCTGTTTCATTAATTACTTCTCTGATCTTTATGATTTCTTTCCTACTGTTAACTACTTTGGGTTTTGTCTGTTCCTCTTTCTCTAATTGCTTTCAGTGTAAAGTTAGGTTATTTATTTTTCTTATTTCTTGAGGTAGGCTTGTATTCCTATAAACGTCCCTCTTAGAACTGCTTTTGCTGCATCCCATAGGTTTTGGATTGTTACATCTTTGTTGTCATTTGCTTCTACGTATTTTTAAATTTCCTGTTGGATTTCTTCAGTGATCCCATTAGTTGTTTAATTGCATGTTGTTTAGTGTCCATTTGTTTGTGTTTTTTGCATTTTTCTATTTTAAGGTCTTTATTCTTTATTTTAAGGTCTGTTTTGTCTAATATGAGTATTGTGACTCCTGCTTTCTTGTCATTTCCATTTGCATGAAATACCTTTTTCCATCCTCTCATTTTCAGTCTATGTGTGCCCTTTTCCATAAAGTGAATCTCTGGTAGGCTGCATACTGTAGGCTCTTGTTTTTAAATTCAGTCTGTCACTCTGTGTCTTTTAATTAGAGCATTGACTCCTTTGACATTTAAGGTAATTATTGATAGACGTGTTGTACTTATTGCCGTTTTAAACCTCGTTTTGCAGTTGTTTTGTTTCTCCTTTGTTTATTTCTTTTTCATTTTTTGTTCGGATGCTTTTATTTTATGCTTATGTTCTCTTCTTTTTGGTTTTTGTGACTGTATTGTTTGGTTTTGGTTTGTGGTTGCCCTGTTTTTCAAGTATGTTAACTCCTTTGTATCCTCTATCTGCTTGCTTTAGACTGATAGTCATATAGGCTCAAACACATTCTAAGAAAAGAGTCTAGAATTTCTTACTCTCCTTCCCCATATTTTATGATTTTGATGTCCTTTTTTACATCTTCATGTTTATCCTTTTGCTGTCCCTTATGTTCATCATCACTTTCACAAATAGGTTTTTTCTTCTTTTTGACCTGTGTTCTGGTTTATTTAAGTGATTGCCTTCCAACTGTGATTTCCTCCATCCTATTTTTTCTTACTTCTTTTTTATTTAGAGGAGCCCTTTCAGTATTTCTTTTAGAATGGGTTTAGTATTGCTGTACTCTTTTAGGTTTTTTTTGTTATTGTTGAAGAAATTCTTTATTTCTCCTATTTAAATGATGTTCTTTCTGGGTAGAGTATTCTAGGCTGCAAAAGTTGTCCCTTTTAGAACTTTGAATATATCTTGTCACTCTCTTCTGGTGTGTAGAGCTAATTAGCTCATTAATTTCTAGAGAAATTAGCTCATAGCCTTATGGGTGTTCCCTTATAATTAACTCTTTGTTTTTCTCTTGCTGCCTTTAGAATCCTCCCCTTATCTTTAACTTTTTCCATTTTTATTATAATATGTCTTGGTGTAGGTCCATTTGGATTCAACTTGTTTGGGGTTCTCTGTGCTTCCTCTATCTTAATATCTATTTCCTTCTTTAGATGTCAGAAGTTTCCAGACATAATTTCTTCAAATATATTTTCAATCCCCTTATTATTTTCTTCTTCTGGGATTTCTGTTATGTATAGATTGGCACGCTTTATATTATCCATAGAGCTCTTATATCACTTTCATGTTTTTATCTTTAGCTTTCTGTGTGCTGTCCTGATGGGGTGATTTCCATTATTCTGTCTTCACTTATTTGTTCCTCTCCATTATTCATTTTACTGTTCAATGCCTTTAGCACAGCTTTTGTTTCTGCAAATGAATTTTCTGATTTTTCTTGGATTCTCCTTATAGTATCTAGTTCTTTTTTAAAGTAATCTGCATTAATATCTATAGCCCTTCTTAATTCCTTCATTATTTTCATTACCTTCACTTTGAACTTGGTGTCTCTTAGACTGTAAAGGTCTGTTTCATTGTTTGCTTCTTTGGGGAAATTCTCCTGTTCTTCTAGCTGGGAATGGTTCCTGTGCCTCTTCATTTTGCTTATATTTTTCTTACTCTGTGAGTTTAGGGGAAACAACAATCTACTGTAGTCTTGGAGAGCTATTTACATGCAGGAACATCCCTAGGTAGCTTGTAGGGCTTACTGTTTTTTGGCATGAGGGCTGCTTTTGGTTTGGGTGCCTGCTGTGTTTTTCATTATACCCTTGATAGGGGATGTGTAGATGCACAGCCGTGTGTGCTTCCAGGGAGATGTGGGCAGCGCTTGGTCACTGGGCCCTTGGCAGTGGTGGTGACCCACAGGGGGTTGGAGGTATTGCCCAGGGCCCTTGGTAGCAGCACAGGCGGGTGTGTGCGTTTCCATGTGGGAATGGGGGCAGTGAACAGTGCTTGGTTTGCAGGGCCCTTGGGATGACTGAGGCAGCAGGAGGTGCCTGGCTACAGGACCCTCAGTGGTGGTGAACTGCATCTACCTCTGGAGTCAGAGATAGTTGTGCTGGTTTGTACCTACCCCTGTAGCCTATGAAAGAGGCGCCCTGCTTTCTGAGATCCCATGAGTGCACAAAGAACAAAGTTCCTTTGGCAGTCTCACCACCATCTCCATCCCCATCCCCACCCCCAGCTCTCCCCAACAATGGCACCTTGCTTCTCTGCTGGGCCCAGGCCTCCTCTCATACTCCCTTAGCCATGGCACACCACTCCTGAGTCCCTTCAGGCTGTTTCCACAGAACCAGTCTTAGTCCTCTCCCGAGGACTGACCTCCGAAGCCCAAGCCTCAGCACTCAGTCCCCACCTGAGTGTCTCAGGCTGGGGTGCACCGGGTGATGGTACCGATCAACTGCGTCTGTCTGGGTGCTGTGCTTTTCTCAAAGGCTTTGAGGCTCCCCTGCCCATCCCAGCTGATCTCCTCTTCAGTCAGTGGGCCTCTTGCAGGTCCCTCTCAAGAGTGCTGGTTCCATCCCCATTCCTTTTTTTCTCTCTCTCTTTTTTCTTTGGTTCTACCCAGTTATGTGGAGGATTTCTTGCCCTTTTTGGAAGTCTGAGGTCTTCTGTCAGCATTCAGCAGATGGTCTGTGAGACTCATTCTACATGTAAATATCTTTTTTGATATGTTTGTGAGTGAATGTGAATTCCAACATCCTACTTCTCTGCCATCTTGATCCCTTCCTACCTTTTCAGTTTTTATCCTGCTTGTTTAACAGCATTTAACCAGTTTATTTCTCTTTTAAACGTTTTCTTCCACTTGCTTCTTTGGTGCCACACTTTTGATATTTCTTCTATCTTGTGACCCTTCTTAATTTTGTCTGTATTTTCAACTTCCTCTCATTTAGAATTCCATAGGACTCTCATCTTACTAGGTTCTTCATTTCTTTCACTTTTTAAATTTTGATGAAATTTGGACTTTAATTTTCTTATAAGAGAAGTTGTGATGAAATGTAAATGCTTTTTTTAAAAAAATGGTGATTTTCATTTTTATAAAAATGGTTTATAATCAATGTTATATGTTTCAAGCATCATGGAAAAATGAAAAGATGTTAAGAAAAAATTGCCCAAATCTCACCACCAAGGGATGAGTATTGACATTTGGTGAGCATTCTTTTAGACATCCTTATTCGAAAATCATATAATATGTTGAACCTTACTAAGTATGTGTCAATTGTTATAATTGCTTTAAATCTTTGTAACCGTATATAATAGGGTTGTTTCCCCACTTTGCAGGTGATGCAGAGAGAAGGCAGGTAATTTGCCCAAGGTTATACATGTAGTAAGTGTTGATAGTGCTATTTAAACTAAAAGAGCTTGGAATTTGGTAAACTCAAGGTAAAAGTCAGACCAGATATGAAAGAGGCTTAACCGTGGTACCTGCCAGTTTAGATTGTGTACATCACTGAATGCTATAATTGTTACCCAAGAATAAAGTCAGACAAATAGTGGGGCCACAGTTTACCTCTCAGTTCTCAGAGTTTTGGCTCTAAATGTGAGTTATTTGTTCAGTAATATGTTTTAACACAAACTCTGATCAATTTTTGGCATTATTTTTAACACTATGTTTTACTAATTTAGTATATGAAAATGATGATCAGCTCCTGTGGGACCCTGAGTACTTACCAGAAGACAGAGTGATTGTATTTCTTAAGGATGCATCTAGAAGAACAGGTGATGAGAAAGGTGTAGAAGCAATTCCTGAAGGATCTCACATAAAAGACAATGAACAGGTACGTGAATAAGAAATAGCTTATACTTTTTCCCCAATATATCAGCCACATGCATTTTTTAATGTTGGTGCTGTCATATTTAGTGCTGCTATTCTCTCCACCAAAATTCTATTACAGGTGGTCACTGACTTAGGGGTAGTTCAGCTTAAAATTTTTTTACTTTTATGATGGTATGAAAGGCAGTATGCCTTCAGTAGAAACCACACTTCATATTTTGAATTTTAATCTTTCCCCGGGCTAGTGATGCTGGGCAGTGGCAGCAAGCCAAACCAGATCAACCAGGCAATCATGAGGGTAAACAATTAACACTATCCTGTTTTCCCTTTCAGTACAGTATTCAGTAAATTGCCTGAGATATTCAACACTTTATTATAAAATAGCCTTTGTGTTAGCTGATTTAGCCCAATTGTAAGCTAATGCAAATGTTGTGTTCTTTTTTTTTTTTTTTCAGGGCTGCACCTGCGGCATACAGAGGTTCCCAGACTAGGGGTCGAATCAGAGCTGTAGCTGCTGGCCTACAGCACAGCCGTAGCAACACGGGATCTAAGCCATAGGTGTGACCTACACCACAGCTCATAGCAACATGGATATTTAACCCACTGTGCCTCAACGGGAACTCCTGAAAAGGAAACTTTTTTATTAAGGCAGGTGGTGATCATAGAAACCACTGAAGGAGGCCAGATAATAGTCCAAGTGCTCCTATATGGAGTATGAAATACCAGGTACAAATATCTGCACCAAATCAATTGCAGTTACGCAAACTGAAATGAAGATAAATCTCCTAGAAACTGATCTGAACTACTGTTGTTTTTCTCAGTGTGAATATGTAATTTATTAACAAATATTTATTAATGTCATAGACAGGCTAAGAACTATTTTGGATTTTCTAAACTCCACTAGTGATTTGTGGCCCTTTAGTAAAATGCTGTTAAGTCATTGGAGTCACACATTCTCATTAGGTGCCCATATCCTTCATTGAGTCATGACGAGAACTCTGGTTACTTATCTTAAATGCATTTTCAATTTACAGTATTTTCAACTTGGGTTGGATTTTTTGGGACCCATTATAGGTAGAGGAAGCTCTGTAATGTCATCAACAGTGAATCTGAGGTTGTAACCAGCATAAGATATATAGTACTAACATAGTCATTGGTATGAATTCAGCTCAAAAATTTTTTGATATTTTATTTTGCATACATGTGTGTTTGTGTGTGTGTGCGCATATATATACATATATGCTGCACTGTAGCATGTGGAAGTTCCTGAGCCAGACTCAAACCCATGCCACAGCAGCAACCCAAGCCTGTGCAATGACAATGCCAAATTTTTTTTTTTTTTTTTTTTTGGTCTTTTTGCCTTTTCTAGGGCCACTTCTGTGGCATTTGGAGGTTCCCAGGCTAGGGGTGTAATTGGAGCTGTAGCCGTTGGCCTACACCAGAGCCACAGCAACGCGGGATCCGAGCCGCGTCTGCAACCTACACCACAGCTCACGGCAATGCCAGATCCTTAACCCACTGAGCAAGGCCAGGGATCAAACCCACAACCTCATGGTTCCTAGTCGAATTCGTTAACCATTGCGCCACAGCAGGAACTCCCTACAATACCAAATTCTTAACCCACTGCACCACAAGAGAACTGCGTCTGTGTATATTTTTTATTAGGCTTTTTGAACTTCCTCTGCATATTCCTAAGAATCTGTGCATGTCATCAATTTGGGAATACTTATCTGGGATAATGTTATTCTATATATGGTAGAACAGCCTACTGTGAATCTATCAGTATTACCTCCTATTTTACCTTTTTCACCAATGTTTTTCTTTTTTGATTTGTTTAAAATTATCTTAGAATAGGAAATAAAAAAACCAAAAAACAGAAAAGAAGGGATTTGTGATTATTGTAAAATGATTTATTTTTAATTCTTAATTCTTAGAATACCTTGGCCACCAATAGAATATTTGCTTGTCTTATTTTCTGCATGTTTAGAGGCAGCTAATTATTAGAAATGAATTTGGTTTTTTTTTAGTGTTCTTTTTTTCTTCTTTTTCTTTCTTTTCTTTTTTTTTAGGGTTGCGCCTATGGCATATTGAAGTTCTCAGGCTGGGGGTCAAATCTGAGCTGCAGCTGGTGGCCACGACCACAACAGTGCCAGATCCTTAACCCACTGAGTGAGGCCAGGGAGCAAATCCACATCCTCTTGGATTCTTGTCGGTTTTGTAACTGCTGAGCTACGATGGGAACTCCTCTTTGGTGTTCTTTATGTTGCATGTACTAGAATTATTTGTCCTCTAGAAAGGAAGAAAACAGTGGATTCTGGAAAAGCCTTTACTTTCTTAAGAAAATTGTAGCCTCTGGAGTTCCCATTGTGGCTCAGTGGTTAACAAATCTGACTAGGAACCATGAAGTTGTGGGTTCAATCCATGGCCTTGCTCAGTGGGTTAAGGATCCAGTATTGCCCTGAGCTGTGGTGTGGGTCACAGACGTGGCTCAGATCCTGCGTTGCTGTGGCTGTGGCGTAGGCCAGCAGCTGCAGCTCTGATTAGACACCTTCATATGCCACAGGAACAGCCCTAGAAAAGGCAAAAAGACCAAAAAAAAAAATTGTAGCCTCAGTTGTCCATAATCCAGGTCACATATTGAAGCCTTTTATTTTTTTAGGCATTATATGAATTAGTTAAATGCAATTTTGATACAGAAGAAGCATTGAGAAGATTAAGATTTAATGTAAAAGCAGCTAGAGGTAAGCATAAATATTGAATTTTTTTTCATGATGTAGCAGAAATTTCACTTTATCAAGGTATATCTAAATATTGATCTTTCTGAATTCAGTAAATATATGCTGGATAACAACTTGTTAAATAACTTGTAACACAAGCGTTAAACAAGGCATCATAAGGAATGGGATTAATACTGTCCCTTCCTTTGTGGGAAAATAAGACCATTTAATTGAAAATACATAATGCCTTTCGATTTCAAGGCATTTTTATAAGTATTTTGTAATTTGATCTTGGTAATGATCCTATAAGCTAAGTAATGTTACAGGTGTTACCTTCACTTTAAAATTGATGTAAAATTGAGCTGAGGCAAACATAAATAAGCCATAACTAAAATCCAGGTTTTTTTTTTACTCTAAACTGGCTGCTAACACACTTCACTAACAGTAGTGTTTATATATTATTATGTAACAAATGAGATATCTTCATTCATTAAACAAAAGTTGGAGGGGCTCCTGAATTGTGAGCACATAACCATGAACAAGATCCCTGCCTTCACAGTGTTTAGAACCTAGGTAAGGAAGCTGAAAAATGAGTTCTTCCAAGAAAAATTAGGGGGTACAATTCAAACTCACTGCAATGGGCTTTAACCTAGTTGGAGGAAAGGGTGAGGCCCTTAGAGAAAGTTTCAAGAACAAAGTGATATTTTGAGGATGTAAATGAATTAGCTGGGTGAGGAGGGAGGTGAGATAGGAGGCAGGAAATAATTCTAGGCAAAGGGAACAGCATCCACAGTCTAAAGAATATAATGAATTTAAGGAATTGAAACATGGCCAGTATAGTTGGATCATAAAGAATATAGGGAAAATAATTTAAGGTTTGAAGAGTTAGGGGCCAAAACGACCGAAGGTTTATGAAATCAGAAGTTTTTGTCACATTATCTTTTGCAGCCATCATTAATAGAGCTCCGGAGTGAAATACTTCCTTCATTGTTACAATAAAGTTTACATTTTTATTTACAATTGTGTTTGTTATATGCAACATTTGGGAGAATTATTTCTTAACAGTATTAACCCTCCCTCCCTCCTTCCCCCCTTACCACCCCATTTTGTCAGAGGAATTATCTGTTTGGACAGAGGAAGAGTGTAGAAATTTTGAGCAAGGGTTGAAGGCCTATGGAAAGGACTTTCATTTGATTCAGGCTAATAAAGTAAGTAATGCTGTATGTTTTCTCTTTTACAAAAAGAAATTTAGTAAAAGACAACCCAGATCATATATCTATTATTTTTCTACTCTATTTTCTAATGTTAAAGCTTCTGTAATGAATGTTCTAATATATTGGTATTTAGGGAATTATGACAATAAGCATACGTAGACTTCTTGGCATGTATTTGTCAAGTAAATTGTTTTCATTGCATAATATTGGAAGCCTTTAAGAATATGACATTTACATGTATACTCGTCAACTTCGAGATGGGATTTGTGTGTACAATGTAATTATTTAAAGCTATTTTCCACAGATTTGTGACAGGTTGTTTTTTAGGTCGGTCTTTAAAATAATTTTGAAACTTGAAAGCTTTTTTTTTTTTTTTTTGTCCTTTTTTTGTCTTTTTGCCATTTTTTGGGCCGCTCCCACGGCATATGGAGGTTCCCAGGCTAGGGGTCAAATCGCAGCTGTAGCCACTGGCCTACGCCAGAGCCACAGCAGTGCAGGATCCGAGCGGCGTCTGCAACCTGCACCACAGCTCATGGCAACGGCTGGATCGTTAACCCACTGAGCAAGGGTGGGGATCGAACCCGAAACCTCATGGTTCTTAGTTGGATTTGTTAACCACTGCGCCACCATGGGAACTCCTTGAAAGCATTTTTAACATGACATTATTTACAATTAAAATATATTTTTACATTTGCTTAAGTCCTGAGTGGTCTAAAATCAGATACTTAATATTTAAATTGGTATTAATTAGGATTTAGTTTTCCAGAGGACATTGAAATAACACCATCCCAAATATTTATAAAGAAATCAAGGTCTTACTTTCAATATCATGTTAAGACTTTTTTGGCTAGTGGTTCTAGGTCACCTAATATGTTCTTATTACTTAAGAATTTTGGGGGACTATTTTTCCTGCTAGTTACACCAGATTACTCCAAGGGTCCCCTCCATGGCTAATACAGAATGGTTTGGTTAATAGTGTTTGAAATCAAGCAGGAATGCTAGAAAACTCTTAATCTAAAATATCCTCCCTTTCAACCATGAGACAGTGTATTTTTTTTTACAATCAGAAACATGTGTGGCCAGCCATTAGCATAATGCACTCCTTTAATAGAGACTTACTTAATTGAGGCTTTTTGATAATATTTATGAAATTCTACATGCCACAAAATACCTTTTCATTTTTGCTTTCAGCAAAGTACAGTTGGCTTAGGTTATGTGTACATGAAATAAGATTCTAAAAAGGAAGCAACAAACAGCTTGAGAAGATGATTAACTTTTTTTTAAGCCAGATAGCTGTGTCTTAAGGCAACGTGAACCAAAGTCGTAAAGTGCAAAGGAAAAGAAAAAAGAAAAATATATATCAAGTGACAAAATAAAGATATCACGTTGACCTTAGGTACAGTCAGCCCACAGGATACTACTTCAGGATCAGAAATTGAGTGAAATGAATTAAAGCATACCGTCCTGCATCCAAACACTCATTCAAATACCTTTTTTCCCTTTTTTCTTTCTTTCTTTTTTTTTTTTCCCCATGGTTGGCCATCCCAAGGCATGTGGAGTTCCCAGACCAGGGACAAGATCTGAGCCACAGTTGCAACCTTCATTGCAGCTGCAGCAACATTGGATACTTTAACCCACTGTGCCAGGCCGGGGATTGAACCTGTATCCTAGGTCTGCAGAGACACCACTGATCTCGTTACACCACAAGCAGGAACTCCCCTTTCTTCCTTTTTTTTTTTTTTTTTTAAAGCTGCAGCATAATGGAAGTTCCCAGGCTAGGGGGTCAAATCAGAGCTGCAACTACAGGTCTGTGCCACAGCTTATGGCAACACCAAATCCTTAACCCACTGAGTGGAGCTAGGGATCGAACGAACCCGCATCCTCATGGCGACTTCATCCTCATGGCGACTGCGTCAGGTTCTTAATCCTCTGAGTCACAATGGGATCTCCCCCTTTTTTCCTTTTAAACTCCTATTGTTTTATATGCATTGACCCTAACCAGCTCTTCAAGCTAAGTAGCAAAAAAAAAAAAGGAATTTTGGCAGCCTCATTTGCCAATCCCATGTATGTTTAATATTATGTAAAGGTAGCCATTCAGTTGCCCAAATAGGTAATAGCACACTAAGCCACTGGAGTAATTATTAAACAGAGTATTAGCATTATTATAATAACCTTTAACTCACTATGGAATATTTTCGGCCTTTCTGGAAACTAAGTCTGGATCAGTATTGGGATTAGTAAGGGTTTCCTTTAAGTGGGAAGTTAAAGGCAGATTCCCTAGGTGCTCTGTGAATAGAAGTATTTGAAACTATTCATAACATTAATTTCAACTCAAATGCCAGTTGTAGACATTTTCAATAAAAGAGGGGTTTTTTGAGGTATATGAATATGATATCTTCTTTAAAAGTATAATGCCAGTATTTGAAGACCTGTTGTCAGTGTATTATTTCTCTTAATGGGAATTTAGAAGGAATAATTTTTAATACAGCTGTTAGAGTATTGTATTTTATAAATAGTATTATATATTACTTAAAGACTAGCTACATTTGTTTTCAGACTTCAGATATTTTTCATGATTGTAACTCCTTTAAGGGGGAGGTGATTCTTAAAAACAGGTATTTGTTTCTTACAGGTTCGAACAAGGTCAGTTGGTGAATGTGTAGCCTTCTATTATATGTGGAAAAAATCTGAACGTTACGATTTCTTTGCTCAGCAAACACGATTTGGAAAAAAGAAATATAATCTTCATCCTGGTGTAACGTGAGTTTATTTTTTCTTTTGAGTCAAGTTTTTGATAAGCTTTTCTAAATTTTTCTTGAGAAAATTGTAATTTTTAGAATTTTCTTTAATAGTCTAAGAGTATACTTGAGTTTCAGTATATCCATTTATTGACATCTTCATGGGGGCATTTAGACTTTTCACTGTCTTATAAAAAACTTTATGAACTACAGTTTATATTTTTTGAGATAACTAATTTATCAAAGCTAATGTTTGTTTTCGGTAGTATTCCTGAGAGGAAATGGGTCAGACATGCCCAATCTATTTTTGGTCCTGGAAACCAAAATGAGATTTGGATATAGGCATCAAAGGGGAGAGACATAGGGTTATAATAAATCCGGTCAAATTGCATTTTTTGTTTTTTTTTTTTTTTTTTTTTTTGGTTACAAAGTTTTGTGGGGATTTTTTTTTTTTAGTGGAGAAAAGAACATGTACACAATGACTTCCCTTTTCCTAGATGTCCTGAAACCTTTTCCTCTAACAGAAATAATATTTAGTAATACAACTTCAGCTAACTCCCAGCAATAGAGGGAGTAAGGTTTGTTATTATATCCACTTCTTAAGCAAAATGCCGTATAAATCTCATTCAGTCCCCATGCACCAAATTCTCTTAGCCGCATTCAGTCTAGCTATGGATGAAACACTGTCCCACTACCACTGATAGTGATTTGTTACTTAAGTACATAGTACATAGGGTTTTGAATCATGTCATTTGCTCCTGCTTTCATGTCTGACGAGGCATTATTGTAGTATTTATTGACTATCATACTATCCTTGGTTATTCTCTAATGTTTACAGAATAAAAATAGTGCAGAGTTGTGACTTCATTTGGTCAGCATGCACCAGTAAAGTTCTTAAGCCTGGCTGAATAACTGCCTTTGAAAAATGTTCTTATATGCATATTTGCTTGTGCTTCTCAAACTCCTAGTCTGGACTGTTTCTTGGTCATATTTATTTACAGCTGTCTCTGCTGGTCACTTCCCCAGAGGATTAAACACACTAAAATCCAAAATTAAAATCCACTCTGAAAAGCCAAAATTATTTTAAAAGGAATTAAATGGGTTTGATTGCCCCTGGAAATCATGGGCATTGGACTGCCTCATTTCCCATTATCCAAAGCTCATAATGGCTAGAGTAGAATTTTATATATAACAGTAATCCAAATTTTTATCTAATTACTTTCCGATCAATTTATAGTTAATTTTTTTTCTGGATTATTTATTGGTAATAGTGTCAAGGCATAATGATGTAGAACTAGATATAGCTGTCTGGTCTACAGAGTATCTCTTAAAATAGTCAGTTTTCAAGCTATTCTATAGGGAAAAGCAATAGTAACATCTTTCATTTTTTTCACCCATTTCAGAAATAATGTTCACACACGAGCTACAGGCAATCTGTCGTCATCAGCAGTAAGAACATAAGAATTGCCATGCTGGGTCAGACCCATGGTTCATCCAGTTTTCTCTTTCAGAAAGCATCACCAAGGGAAGTGTTGTGGGCTGGCTTAGTTGGTCCTCTGTGATGTCAAGCTCAACAGGTTAGGTAGGGATGTGCTGCCAAACAGTTTTTCTAATAATCTCTCCATAGCTTGAAATTTTTTCGAAGATACTTGTACCTGTAACCTTGATTCTTCTGAAGGTTAAAGTATTTTGTATGTGGAAAAGCCAAAGTTAAAAGTAATCCCGTATCTTCTCTTTTCTCAGGCTTTAAGAGTTAACAATATGTCCCCTGGTGTTACGGTATGAAGTGAACAAATGTTTTCCCCCGTAGATATAGGTTTCAGCTATATCCCCCTCTGGGTCTTTTATAAAGTTTTTTTATTAATTGAAAGAAGTAGAATTTTTTACTCCTAGTCATCCCTTTGAGCCATGTTATATCTCCTATAAGAAGCCACGACCAGACTGTGTATTATTTCCTGATGGGGAAAAATTGTGGTTTTCTGTAGGCACAGAGATATTCTAGTTCATTTCCAGGGCCTTCTCTTACTGTTAATAGTTGTGCTTTAAGTGACCATGGAAAGAATTAAGTTAATGCCTTTAGACAAAAATTTGAATGAATTTTAAATCTTCCTTTTTAGTCGTAATCCACAGTTAAGAGCAAATTATCCTGGAAGTTATTTGTTCATTTTTCTATTACATTGTTACCTTCCATTTGTTCATCAGAATGAAGCACATTTGCCACCTTTCTGCCTATAAAAGGCCTTTGAAAGATCCTACTGTGATTCTCTTTATTCACTACTTGGAAGAATTGGTAGCCATGCACAAATTGGAGATTTTGCTCTTAAGAGCCTTGCAGATAGTTGTGGGGGTTTTTTTGTTTGTTTTTTTGTTTTTTGTTTTTGTTTTTTGGTTTTTTTAAGAGTAAAAATTAACTCAGCGTAATTCTGACTATCTGAATACTACACCAACCCTCATGGATGGTTTCTCTGACTCCTCATTCTGAATGCTGTTAGCCTTTAAGAAACAATAGTAATGATTCTTTGATAATATCACTGTTATATTGAGACATTTAAAATAATGTTGATATGTAGTCAGTTATAACTCCCTTGCTTGGCTCCATTATCCATTCCCACTATGCCAGATTTATTTCCAACAAGTCCTTCTCAGGCATCATTTGTTCCTATTAACTTTAGCTTTTGCAGTCCTTTGGTATTGCATTCATCATGTTTGTCCTGTTTCTGTGTGCTTCGGATTTACTACCTATTTGTTCTATAATGATGAATGACATAAAGCTGAAGAGGTCTTTAAAAGACCATCAGACTTAATTCCCACCATTTATAGATGAGGAAAGTAAGGCCTAGAATTTTATTTTATTTTATTTTATTTTTTTAGGGCCGCAGCCACGGCAAGTGGTGGTTCCCAGGCTAGGGGTCTAATCGGAGCTGTAGCCGCCAGCCTACACTAGAGCCACAGCAACTCGGGATCCAAGCCACGTCTGCAGCCTCCACCACAGCTCACGGCAACGCCAGATCCTTAACCCACTGAGCGAGGCCAGGGATTGAACCTACAACCTCATGGTTCCTAGTCGGATTCATTAACCACTGAGCCATGAAGGGAACTCCTAGAATTTTATATTGCTTAGCTTGCGGTCATAAATGTTTCTTTGATATGTGTTAGTTTTGTACCTCTGACCGTTAGAATATCCTTAAGGTCAGATTCCAAATCCCTGTATTATAAGCTACATATTTTTATCTGTAGTTTTTGTATAGCTACTATCTGTAGCTCTGTATAAACTACATGTTTATAATATACATCCTTATGTATAAACTATAATGTGGTCATGTTGCTCAGAGTAAAAACTACAGGTAATAGTCTGTTGTAGATTTTTTTTTTTTCTTTTGTCTGTTGTTGTTGTTGTTGTTGTTGTTGTTGTTGTTGTTGCTATTTCTTGGGCCGCTCCCGCGGCATATGGAGGTTCCCAGGCTAGGGGTCGAATCTGAGCTGTAGCCACTGGCCTACGCCAGAGCCACAGCAACGCGGGATCCGAGCCGCGTCTGCAACCTACACCACAGCTCATGGCAACGCCGGATCGTTAACCCACTGAGCAAGGGCAGGGACCGCAACCTCATGGTTCCTAGTCGGATTCGTTAACCACTGCGCCACGACGGGAACTCCTGTTGTAGATTTTTACCACAGACTTTTCAGAAAAGTCCTAAGCCCTTCCATGATTTCTTTCTTATCCACATTCTTAATTACCCTGCTCACAAAATTCTAAAAGGTTTATTTCCTTTATACTTATTCCAAGAGAATTTTTAAATAAGTAATATAGCCAAGTTTTTTTTTTACACTTGTACTCTGTACCATGCACAACTTGGGCATGAGTGGTGCAGTGGTAAAGCAGACTAAATTCCCTGCTTTCAGAGAATTATTCTAGCACAGGTGACAGAAGACTTTTTCTGTAAGAGCTAGAAAGTAAATATCTTAGGCTTTGGAAGCCTTAAGGTCTCTTGCAACTACTTAGCTCTGCTGTTGTTTTGCAGAAACAGTTATAGACACTGTGTAAATGAATGGATGTTGTGTTGCCGTGTTCGGTAAAATATTATCCACAGGAACAGGTGGCCAGCCCACAGGCCATAGTTTGCCAAACTTCATTCCAGTGACTTAATAGCAACTTTATAATTTATAAAATACTTTGCTACATTTATCTTATCCAATGACCCTCTGTGGTAGATAGGTCATTTATGATTACATGTACTTTATAGGTAAAGACACTAAACCTCAAAAGAGAAGTACTATCTTTTAATCTCAACTCAGTGTCACTAATCTTGTCTTTGGTGTCATATATATAGTTCAGGAATGACTTAGGGAAGAAGTGAGCTCTCTTCTAACAATATACTGGCAGATAATTGCTTGACTTACCATATTTAGCTCAGATCTAGCAGGAAGGTAATATAGAAGGTAACCAGGAAATTTCAGGAAGGCAATTCATTGTTAGGTCCTAATTTGTCTCTCAGGTACTGCCATAGCCATCAAATAGTGTTTAGGAACTTGATAATTCCAATCTGTGTCTGTTCAGAATTCTTTTGTACGCCTTCTGAGTGACATCATTCCTGTCTCTTCACTTACAGTTTCTCTGTTTGTAGTTGGGCCACTCTGATCACTTGCGTAGTTTTAAAAAAATTTAAAACTTCCTGTAGGTCTTTAAAATTTGCTAGCATAAAGCCTTTACACATTTTTCCACAAACATGTAACCAGAAGGACCTTTCCATTTAAATGTTCAGATCCTGGTGTCATAGATGAGGCACTGGAATGAATGTAAGTGAAAATTAGGATACATGTGCTAATCAAGTCTTGTACATTTAACCTCGGTCACTTTTAATTTTCAGCTGTTTTGAACATAAGAAAGTAATTTTTATTATTTCACTCACTTTTAAGGGATTACATGGATCGTCTTCTAGATGAAAGTGAAAGTGCTGCTTCTAGTCGCGCACCATCCCCTCCTCCAACTGCCTCAAACAGTAGTAACAGCCAGTCGGAAAAAGAAGATGGCACTATAAGCAATAGTAATCAAAATGGTAAGCAACCAGAGAAACACCTCTGTTCCTTCATTAATGACAGGCATGTTTTCTTCAGTAGCCTGGGGGTTCAGTTTTGGTTTCTGTTAAACTTCTAAAGCATAAGGTAAAGGCAAATTGTATATACCAGATGAAACACACATGATATCAGCATGCACGTATATCAGCACACACAGAATGTGTACAAATTAATTAGAATGATTGGATAATTGATGTCACTAAAAAGTAAGTTTAAGAAAGTATATTAATGGAGTTCCCGTCATGGCTCAGTGGTTAACAAACCTGACTAGGATCCATGAGGGTGCAGGTTTGATCCCTGGCCTTGCTCAGGGGGTAAGGATGTGGCGTTGCCGTGAGCTGTGGTGTTGGTCGAAGACGTGGCTTGGATCTGGCGTTGCTGTGGCTGTGGCTTAGGATGGCAGCTACTGCTCCAATCCGACCCCTAGCCTGGGAACCTCCATGTGCCGCTGGTGAGGCCCTAAAAAGGCACAGGACAAAAAAAAAAAAAGGTATACTATCAACAGTGACCATTTTCTTTTACGAAATTAAGGAAATATCATCTGCTTTCTTAATCTGGTTGGAATGTCCAGATGTAAGTATTCTTGTTAATTTTTAGACAAAAACTCCAGCCGTTTCATGTCAGAAATACACAGATATTTATGAAATACTTTTAGGGCTTAGAACACTTTATCAGGGAATTGGTTTAAGCATATATATATGAAAAAAAAAAAACAGATAACAAGGACACTTTTTTAATGTTTTCCTCCTTGATAAAATAATAACCCTAGGGTGAGGAAAGGCCAGCCTGAACATTAACACTGTAGAGAAACCTTTTATTTTTATTTCCATGAGAAAGAGAAGCAAAAGGCATGCTGATAGGTTTGAGATTCAGGTAGTCTTGTTTAAAATATACAGTGGACCAAGAATCTCTGAGCTGATCAGTAAGACCTAGTCACAGAATTATCTTGATTTCTACTTTAATTAAAGTAGTCTTAAGAAAGACCATTGCTGAGCAGGAAGTAATAAATCCTGCAGTCCTTTTTAGGAGGAAATTGGTAAATTAGAGATAATTTACCACCTGCTTTTTGCCTCCCTGCTTCCTGATGTAGCAACCTTTGGGGAGGACCAGTGGAGAGCTCACCTCCCCTGACAGAAACTGGAACATGGAAAGATTTGACCTTCGTTCTGACCTTTGGTCTCACACTGGCATTTAATGTACTGTAGTGAATATACTTTGTTCATTTAATGACCTAGCCTTCCCCTCATTACTTCCCGTCTAAGAACAAGCCAAACAAAAATTAGGGCCCAGCAGCCATTTCCTGATTCAAAACGTTCCATTGACACGATTTCTAATGCCATTCATATCCATTCTGAAGTCGAATAAGAAGCTGAGGCGCTGACCTTGGGACTAGGGGTAGAAACTCAGGCAGATGTTTAAAGGACTGGGTTTCGGTATCCACAGGGGTCCAGGAACCAATCCCCTGCAAATGCCAGGGACTGCTATACTTCTGGCTTTTCTTAATTGTTAATAACACAAAAGTAATCATTTCCCTTTTTCTTTTTCTTTTTAACCAGTTGATGAGAACATGCAATTTAGCCTAGGAAGAGTGTTCATAAGTTACTTATACTCAGTAGCCCAAAAGCCAGTCACATCAGGTATAAATAAGATTTCCAAGTTTTTCAAGAAAAGGAAGAACTTTCTATCCCAGTTGTCTTTCTTTTATAAGGGGCTTTAATGAGTATTTTTAAATCTTATATTATTTTTGACCTAATGACAGTGTCACCTAGATCATTATGCTTAACTCCAACAAAGTTGTTCCTTTGGTATCTTATGATACATATTAAGCACTCATACTTCGAGTGCACTTTTGAGTTGAGAAAATAGATTATTTTCTTTGACCAAAATGTATATTTGAGGCACATTCTTTTTGTCTTTTTATGGCTGCACCTGAGGCATATGGAAGTTTCCAGGCTAGGGATCGAATCAGAGCTATGGCTGCCTGCCGACGCCACAGCCACAGCACACAGCCACAGCAATCCAGGATCCGAGCTGCGTCTCTGACCTACATCACAGCTCACGGCAGTGCCGGATCTTTGATCCACGGAGTGAGGCCAGGGATCGAATCTGCATCCTCATGGATCCTAGTTGGGTTCATTACCACTGAGCCACGACAGCGAGAACTCCCTGAGGCTCATTCTTCATAGTAAATATTTTCCATCTTTATTATCTCCAGCAGCACATTCTTTATTTTACGTTAAGTATTCCTGAAATTTCTCCTTCATTTTGCAGTCACCTCTAACATTACCTTTGTTGCTTTCAATAGACTAAATAATGCTTCCTTTTCTCGGCTGTTACAAAGAAATTTATGCTTTAATTTTAGCATTTTCAAGTATATGCTTGGGTAGTGCAAGTATTCATTTTTTAACATTATGACAGATTACTTAAATCTGTTTAGACAAATATAGTGTATGATCTTTAAAAGCACAGTACCTGTAGATTTACTTTAAGAATGAAAAGGTCATATTATCTTGCTCTTATATGGCAGAAAATTTAAGCTTCTAAAGTAAAAATAAAATTCTTTTTTTTTAACATGGTTTTAGAAAGTTACAGCTCTTTTGCTAAATCTGAATAATTTATGCATATCTTTGCTTTAACTCAGCTTATTTAAACTGCTGGATCCAGTGCATATTTGTTGCCACATAATACCAGCATGGTGTTAATAATACATGCCAAATTATGTTCCTAATTCTCTACATTTATTAACTTACTGACTCTTCACAGCAATACTGTAAGATAAATTTATTGTTATCCTCATTGTATATATAATGGAACTGAGGTATAAGAGAGTATAATTAACATGCCTCAGGTCACACTAAAAATAAATAAAGCCAGAATCCAAACCATATGCATATGCAGATTTGATACCTTACTTCTTTGATAAAAAGCTCTTTTATAATAGTTGACAAATTTAACTTTTTAATATCAGTTATTTCATTGATGTTTCTTCCAACTTAGGGGTGTCATCTAATGGACCAGGTGAAGTGTTAAACAAAGAAGAAGTGAAAGTTGAAGGGTTGCACATTAATGGACCAACAGGTGGAAATAAGAAACCACTTCACACAGATATGGATACTAATGGTTATGAAACAGATAACCTTACCAGTGACCCAAAACTTGCCCTTATGACTACAAGAAATGAAAATGATTTTGATGAAAAAAGTGAGAGACCTGCCAAAAGGCGAAGGGTAAACAGCAATGGAAAAGAAAGTCCAGGTTCTTCTGAATTTTTCCAAGATGCAATTTCACATGGAAAGTTTGAAGAACTTGAGAACACGGATGACTAAATTTTAGACTTATTTTACTTTCTTTGGAGTAAATTCTGGTGTGACTAAAATTTTCAGGGTTGAGGGGTTACCTTAAAAAGTTGATTTCCTTGAAGCAGTTGGTGAAAATTTGAAAATTTGAATTGAGATCCTAACTTTAGTAACTAAGATTTCATAATTCTGCCTTTTGCAGATTTTTTTACTTTAAAATTGTAAAGACCCTTTTAATGATATAACAGTTTACTAAATTTGAATGAACTAAAGCAATATCTGTACCTTCTTATTTGATATATTAATTCTAAAATTCCACTACAAGGTACTTTTTGTTAGTTTGATGATAGAGAAGAGAAAACCAAGTTCAAATTTGATTAACACCAATTTTTCTGAGTTTCTGAAAATGTCTTTTATAACAGACATTTTTCTCTCCATACAAATTAAGTACCATTATTGAGGAAACCCGTATGAATCCTGAAAGTTATGCTAGCATGATTTTTTTATATATAGAAGTTTAAAAATAAACCAAGTCAGGTTTGATATGTAAAATTGTTGACATCAATGATGTCTTTCCATATTCTTATCTGGGCTTAAGAAATACATTCTGTATTTTTCCAGATTCTTTGTAGCCTTTGAAAGATTTCTACAGTACATATGTCTTGACTGAGCTGTCCTTTAATACAAAAGCTTGTATAATTTTCTTAACTTGTACAGTTGGTAAACTTTTATGGGAGAAATTGATATTCTGAATCTCTCAGCTTTCATTTTATTTTGCTAAGGTTTTTCTAATGAATTTTTAAGTGTTTGTGTAGTAACTAAGTCATGTTTCTTATCCAGGTGGTAAAAGCATTCATAAAGGATTGTGAACATTTGTTTTTTTCAAATTCCTACTTAAGGACACATAGCTTGAGAATTCTGAAATTAAGCATGGTACTTAGATCGCATAGTTTGTTTTACATTTGCTATGATTTTCAAAATTATTTTTGAAGCAAGACAAAAGTTTAATGTTGGCTTAAGTGCTTAAATGTATCATGCTGACCAGAATCCTGTTCAGTTATTTTTGTATGCATTATGAAGTTTCCCATTTTTTGCATTAAATAAACAGGGGAAAAGGTCGAGTGATAGTTAGAAAAGTTTTTAGATTTTTTTTCATTTACAGTCCAGGTTTTCCAATTTGATAATGTATTTCCAAAATGAAAATAAGATATGCAGTAAACCATCACCCTGTGTGATTACAAACGAGATCATCCATTTGCATAGCCTTGCAAGAGTGCCATTTTATTTTTAGTGCAAAATTCTTGTTAAAAATTGTAGTTTTATAAAGCTGATAGACCAACCTATATCCAAACTTTTATAAAAGATTATTAACTATTCTTGTTTTATCACACAGGCATACCCCAGATGCTTCTGCCAATTCATTTGCAGCCATCAGAGAGCCACTGCCTTTTTAAAATAAATCTTCTGTGGTCTTGTTTTTAATGGCTCAACTGTCTGATGTAATTGAGTAGAGGTTTGCACTGAGAGACTGTGGTTTAGGCCTTACCCCCATGAAGTATTACTGTTAGCCTCTGTTCGTTCAGACTGCTTCCCTCCACCAATGTGAACAACTTTTTTTCCCCAAACAGTGTTAAAAGCCACTTTCCAGCACTTGACTTCCTATGATGTAGATTCACTGTTGTAACATACATATCCATAGTAAATATCCAGGTAAATCCAAATTTAGGGTGGAAGTGTTGAGAAGCGTGAATTTTTTTGTTTTGTTTTATGACATTATCCAGAATGGCAGCTTTAGCAGATGGTCACAATCCATTTTCTAAATCAGACTTTATTATACAAGTCCAAAGTATCCTAGCTCTTTGTCAAAGATAGTCTATAGAAATATTTCAAACAAATAGTGATGCTGTACTTTTTTAAAAAATTGTTGCAATATTAGAGATGCCATTTTCACCTTTTTTAAAAGATGCATTTTGTTTGCAGGTTTGTGAAGTTCTTGCAAACTGATACTACAAGACAACATTTTAAATAAATTCTCAGGCATGTTTGCAAATACGGCACATGTTGTATACATATTAGGAAATTTTACTTTTCTTAATCTTTTTAAAGTATGCCTAATGAAAGACATTCCACTATTATAATACATAATGCTCAGCTTTTCATAAAGAAATATTTAATTGTTTATACAGGTATTTCACACAGTACTTTGTTCTTTACAATACAGCCACTATAACTTGATAAGTCATTGCACTACTTTAAAATTTTTAGTAATATCATGAACTTAATTTGCTTAAGATTTAGTACATTTCGTAACTCTTGACAAATTGCATTGGGAAAGGGAGCCTTTGTTAATAGTTACTGAGTCTCCCTCACTCCACGCCTACCCCAGCAGAGCACTCTATTCATTTGGAATGGTTTTCTGTTTATGATATGTTTGTTTTCAAATAAAGTTCAAAATCTACAACTCAGTTCAACACAAATCTGTTGAGCTTTAAAGTGTATTTGAAGTAATATTTAAATAGGCATTTAAAATTACGAATTAGATGTTTTTAAATTTATGCATAGTAATTTTGCACTGTAAAATAATTCCTTTCCCCATTCCCTCTCTGCCATTCTGAATATGCTTATTAAAATATTTTTTAAACGTATTTGTTTAAATAATGCTGTGTGAATGATTTTACTAGATTGAGTAGGTTTTAATTATAATTTTAAGTTTATATGATGCACATTGTTTACATTGCAAATATATACACTCTCTTCCTTCTGCTCCTAGACAAATTGCATGCAGTAGTGTTTCAGTGGCTTCTGACCCTTTTTACCTCATCATAAATGATGTATTTATTTATGGTCTTTTTTTTTTTTTCTCCAGAGAGATCCTTTGTCTGTGGGACTCTGTTCACTTATTTCTCTTCCTCTGAATTATATATATAATTAAAAACATTTTGTTTACTTCTTTGGCAGTGCAGTTTGTATCATACATGATTTTATAGAAGTTTTATCACAGTATTTGCTGTGGTCTCAGTAGCAAATTAAGAGTGGGTGCTTTGAAAAGGTGTGGGGGTGGGTGGGCAGCAGCTGGTGAATTTTCAGAGGCAAGGTGTTTACTGATGACCCTAGGGGTGTATAACTGGCTCTATATCACTACTAAATACCAAATCAGAACTATAATCCATACTCATGAAAAATGGCAGTGCAGAAAAGCATGTAATAATAAGTGGGGGAACCAGGGATTTCCAATTTTTGCTTTTATTTATTTTTCTAAAGTATAGTTGGTTTACAGTGTTGTGCCAATTTCTACTGTGACAGCAAAGTGATCCAGTCATACATATGTATATTCTTTGCGGGGGAGGGGGTTATTACTATAGTTAGGAATGTCCAAATTCCATAACCTTATTTCTTATTTACCCTCAGTATTGTTTTAGCATCTTTTGACATCTGTATGTGCGTAGAGTTTCTTTTTCGAACCTGATTTCTTTTTATCATAGTTTGTTTTTATATAAGGGCCCATGACTTATTTAGGATGTATAACCTACAGTTGACCCTTGAACAACAGGTTCAAACTGCATGGGTCCATTTATATGTGGCTTTTTTCAGTCCATATATACTACAGTACTACATGATCCATGGTTGGTGGAATCTCAGATGTGGAACACTGGATAACAGAGGAAAGGTTATACAGAGGGCAGAGTGTAAATTATATGCAGATTTTCAACTGCATGGAGGGCCGGCCAGTACCCCAACCCCTGCCTTGAAAGGTCAGTCATACTTAAAATGTCATTTTTCTTGTTCTGAGGAGTAAATTTTTTTTAATTGACGTGTGGTTGATTTACAGTGTTGTTTCTGGTGTGCAGCAAATCACAGCAAAGTGATTCAGTTACATGTACATACTCTTTTTCATGTTCTTTTCTATTATGGTTCTCCATTATGGTTTATTACAGGATAGTGAATATAGTTCCATGTGCTATTCAGTAGGACCTTGTTGGTTTATCAATTTTATAATGAGTAGTTTGTATCTGCTAATCCCAAACTCCTTAATTTTTCCCTCTCCCCTTTGGTAACATTGTTTTCTGTGTCTGGGAGTCTGTTCTTTTTGTTGTTGTTGTCTTTTTTAGGGCCACATCCACAGTACATAGAGGTTCCCAGGCTAGGGGTCCAATTGGAGCTGCTGTAGCCACCAGCCTACACCACAGCTGGATCCTTAACCTACTGGGCAAGGCCAGGGATCCAACCCTCAACCTCATGGTTCCTAGTCGGATTGGTTTCCACTGCGCCACCGCGGGAACTCCTCTGTTTTTGTTTTATAAATAAGTGCATTTGTGTCATGTTTTAGACTCTACATTGTAAGTGATGATATATGGTATTTGTCTTTTTCTGACGTAACCTCACTTAGTATAATCCCTAGGTACATCCATGTTGCTACAAATGGTATTATTTCATTCTTTTTTATGGCTAATGTTCCATTGTATATATGGACCACATCATCTTTATCCATTCATCTGTTGATGGACATTTTGATTTCCAAATAACTTGGCTATTGTGACTAGTGCTGCTGTGAACCTTGAGGTGCATGTATCTTTTTGAATTACAGTTTTCTCCAGATACATGCCCAGGAGTGGGATTGCTGGAACATATGACAACTCTTTTGAGTTTTTTAGGAACTGTCATATTATTTTCCATGGTGATTGTACCAGTTTACATTCCTACCAACAGTATGTAGGAGGATTCCCTTTTCTCCATACCCTCTCCAACATTCGTTATTTGTAGACTTTTTAATGATGGTCATTCTGACTGGTGTGAGTTGATACCTCATCATGGATTTGATTTGCATTTGTCTAATTAGTGATATTGAGCATCTTTTCATGTGCCTGTTGGCCATCTGTATGTCTTAGGTAAATTGGAACATACTTTTAAATTACTTACTCTGTGAAGAACATTGAAGAGAAAGGAAGAGTAGGCACGGATCTCAAGGAAATAAATTTAATGACTCTTTGCCCTATAATTCTAGCTAAATAAGGTTTTCCTCAAACTTTTGTTAGACATTAAGCAATATGAGATAAATTTATTACTCTCACAAGAAAGAGCATTTATTTTTAACGCTTCCTGCAAGGCTGATGATAACAACTGCTATGGATTAGTCAGGACCCCCCCACACACACACACCTTTTGTCATTCACTGTCCAGGGAGCACTACTGTAAGGTGGCGAATCTAAGTTTGGGAGAGATGAGGCCTAATGCCAGTTTGGCCCAGTGAAAGAAACAAATTCACTTTTTGCTATTCTCATCATTATGTGAATGGTTGACTTAATGTAGAGTTGGCTAAATGTGTCTTTCTGCACACTAACTAGAACTTGTTTGTAAAGTGAACTCAGATGAGTTCTGAAATAAATGGTTTTACTCTTTCTGAAAGAAGAGAGACTTTGGATTAATATGAGGAACATACACTTAAGCTTTTTAAAGAGAATAAAAGATCTGGACCCAGAATTAGGGTGGTTTCTTTCAGAACTGAAAGAGATCAAGCAAAGAATGGCATCGGACTAAATAAGCCTGAGCCATTTTAAATCCTGACCAGGAGTGCAGGTTTAGGGCAAGAACTTACCTTTGTCCCCAATTGTGCTTTAGCTGAGTGAACATGAGAAACCTGTTCTACCTAGGAGCTAGTGGTGGTGCCAGTCATTCTGAGTAAGCATACTTCGTTAATCTCCTCTGAACACGTATTTGTAGATGGTGGAAATCTATTTGAACGGCTGGAGGTTCTGAGCTCTTAAACAGCCCAAATTACCAGCGCCATGAACCGCTTTGCCATGTGGCCTTGTCACTGTGTTGCTATCCTCATTTGCCTCCAGTGTTTCTAGACAGGCATGTGCATTTAAAAAACATACTATAGGGAGTTCCCGTCGTGGCTCAGTGGACATGAATCCGACTAGGAACCATGAGGTTGTGGGTTCGATCCCTGGCCTTGCTCAGTGGCTTAAGGATCCGGCGTTGCCGTGAGCTGTGGTGTGGGTTGCAGACGCGGCTCAGATCCCACGTTGCTGTGGCTCTTGTGTAGGCTGGCAGCTACAGCTCCAATTAGACCCCTAGCCTGGGAACCTCCATATGCCGAGGGAGCGGCTCAAGAAAAGGCAAAAGGCAACAACAACAACAAAATACTATAAACGCAATTAGCTGTGCTTACAAATTTCAAAGTGGCTAATGCTAAAAAGAATAAAACTGCTCACTTAGCTCTCATTTGCCACAATCCTGTGTCCTACCTTTAAGTGAAGAGAGCAGGATGACACCACTTTTGTTAAAGGGGTATATCTACATATATGTACTGTTAGGCAGAACAATGAGGGCCATGTGCCAAAAGTAATAGTTGTTTCTAAGTGGTGGGATTATGGTGGTCAGACTCTTACTATATTAAAGACAGGTCTTCTATGTACCACTTGTCACAGGTGCTATTTTGGTTTTGTAGGATTATTGCCACTCCCACCCCTGCTTCTGATTATAAGCCTCAGGAAGGGCCATGTCTGTTTTCTTCACCATCATATCCCCAAAATCCAAGCACAGTGCTTCTCGCCTTACAGATAACTTCGATTTGTTCACTGAACGCATCTTTTCCAATTGCAGTAACCACTTGTCTCACCTGTTTTTACGAGGGCCAGGCCCAACTGACCACACTGTCAGGAGATGCCACGCTCTGGGTTTTCCTCTTCCTTTGGGGATACATCTTAAATTGTACTTTGCACTGCCTCACCTCCGACCTTATTCATTTGTAAAGGTGCGTTTTCATCTGGGCACTCCCTCACCTAATGCCATTGCTGGTAAAGACTACCAGTTGTCCTGGGTTTGGGATAAGGGGTTGGTTTTTTGTTTGTTTTTTCCAGCTCTGACTCCAAGAGTTTTGAAAATTTTCTTTCTGAAAAGTCTCTGGTTATAGGAGCCGTTGTGGCTCAGAGGGTTATGAACCCAACTAGCATCCATGAGGATGCGGGTTTGATCCCTGGCCTTGCTCAGTTGGTTAAGGATCCAGCAATGCTGTGAGCCGTGATACACGCGTTGCAGATGGCAGCTAGGATCTGGTATCGCTGTGGCTGTGGTGTAAGCCGGCAGCTGCAGCTCCAGTTCAACCCCTAGCCTGGGAACCGACATATGCTGCAGGTGTGGCTATAAAAAAAAAAAAAAAAAAAATCTGTTTTTGGAAACTATCTCCCACTGCTTTTGTGTAACCCTATACCTCAAAGTTCTCCCTCTCCCCAAAGCCTGCTGATTTGCAGGTGGGGGTGGAGATGCGAGGGGAGTAGAAGAAACATTCAAGGTGAATGTCAGTGACCTCATGGCTAGCCTGAGTCACCTGGGCTCCACAGAGCGTCCAGGTCAGTTTTTGTGGCTTGAATACTAACAATATCACAGTTCTTGATATGCTTCTCTAGTTGAATTTGGGTAAAGATTAAAAGGTCAGCTGTTGAAAGGTCAACTCATCATATATAGTTAAAAACCTAAGAAAAATCAAAAAAAAAAAAAAAAAAAGGAAAAGGGGTGGTTTCCATTGTGGCGCACTGGAGACGAATCTGACTAACCATGAGGTTGCAGGTTCCATCCCTGGCCTTGCTCAGTGGGTTAAGGATCTGGCGTTGCCATGAGCTGTGGTGTAAGTCACAGACATGATTCGGCTCCTATGTTGCTGTGGCTGTGGTGTGGGCCAGCAGCTGTAGCTCCAGGTTCCCTCGCCTGGGAACATCCATATGCTGCGAGTGTGACCCTACAAAGCAAAACACAAAAAAAAACTAACTCAACCGGACCTGTGGTAGCACCTCTGCAGTGCCAGGACTCAGGGTCCACCCCTGGCGCAATGACATGATGGGTTATGGATCCACTGTTGCTGCAGCTGGGGCTCAGATACGATCCCTGGCCCAGGACTTCCATATGCTGAGGGGTGGAAAAAGAAAAACACTAACTTGTGTTTCTGAACCAGTGTCAGTTTATATCCATGTTAGCATTTACTGAGTATATTCTAGTAGGCCACTGGGAAGAGCAGTGGTGATGCTTAGAGCCACATCAATGTTTTTCGTCAGATCTTGTAAATACTCCATTTCAGAACAAATAGCTCAGAGCCCCATAGTGCCCCTGGCCTTCTATTTCCTTATCTCTAATTATACCTCATGCTGTAAACTTCCATTTCAACCAAGGGATGGTCTAAACTATACACAGTTGAACAACACAGGTTTGGACTCTGTGGGTCCTCTTATTCCGGGTTTTTTTGTGTTTTTTTTTTTTTTTTTTTTTTTTTTGCAATAAATACAGTATTTGTGGGAGTTCTCATCGTGGCTCAGCAATTAATGAATCTGACAGGCATCCATGAGGACGAAGGTTCAATCCCTGGCCTTGCTCAGTGGGTTAAGGATCCGGCGTTGCCATGAGCTGTGGTGTAGGTCGCAGACATGGCTCTGATCCCACATTGCTGTGACTGTGGTGTGGGCTGACAGCTACAGCTCCAATTTGACCTCTAGCCTGGGAACCTCCATGTGCCTCAGGTGTGGCCCTAAAAAGACAAAAAAAAAAAAAAAAAATACAGTACTTGTGTTTTCCTTTTACAGACCTCAAAGTTTGGGGGAAGTTTGTGTTTGATTAGAGATCACAATATGTGGAATCCTAAGAACTAGGGTTTGAGTCACAATTCTCTCCAAACTCTTTCAGCTCCCTGTCCTTGAATGAATCATTTACTAATTACTTTTTGAGGCAGAAATAGAGCAGTATTCATATTTTCAACTGCACAGGGTAGGGTAGGCACCTCAGCACCCCCAGTATTCAAGGGTTAACTGTACTTTATCCAGAATCCTGTTCAAAACAGCCTTTTTTGCACCATACCACCTCTTTCTATCCCACTTGTCCAAATTCGGCCATATTACAAGATTGATCCTCTTGATTTGACTAATGCATTATAGTTTTGTGCTAGACAAAACACTTAAACTGCCCATCTGTAAAATAGGCATGATACAATGCCACTATCACAGGACCATTGGAACGATAAAATTACACACAGCAAAAGATTCACCCTCCACAAAGTACTAGACACAGACCCATTAATGGCACAGGTCCACAATCCCTTATCCAAAATCCCTATAGCCTGAATTTTTCAGATTTTAGGGAGGTAATATAAAAAGACCTATAGGGTATAGAACCTATGGTAAAAACACTTATGTCCACAATAAAACGTATCCATATTCACACAAATTTCAGGTCAAGTATTGCTGCCAAATTAGTTTGGCAATAAACTCAAGAAAAAACTTGATTTTCAGAGCAATGTGGGTTTCAGAATTACAAACTTGTAGTAGCCTTCAACTTTTTGGTACCACTCACTTGGTAGTTGATTCCTGTTTCCATTACTTTGTTAGTGTAACTGGCAAAGAGGCACATAAACAGGAAGCCAACATCAAACCAGCAGAGTGGGCTTTGCTAGGTACATCAGCTACAACAGACGCCTGTACACTGAGGCTTCTGCAAAGCCAACAAGCCCGTAAATGAGGCAGCAACTGGGTGACAGGAGCCTGCCACAGTCAACTGTGGCCCTTCTGAGTGTGAATCTCCCACTCAGCCCTTTGATGTTATAGAAGTTTTCCTTCTAAGGCCTAAAAACCTAAGGCCCAAAATGGAGAAATGACTTATCAAAGTTCAGCAGTCTTAGACTGAGCTTCTTAGACAAGGTCACCTCCCTCTTTTTCCTTCCTGACACTTAACTAGTTTTAAAGAATAAGTAATTTGACACTTATTCTACCCTCAACCATTATACCATACTGCTTGTTCCAGGCCTAACAGGAAAGCAAATTCATATGCTACAAAGCAATTACCACTGTCCCAACAATAGGACCTTCCTGTGTCTGTTTCCTCACCTCTAAAGTAAGTATAATAATAGAACTTAATAGTTTATAGGATTAAAATGTATCAATATGCAAATGAACTTAATTACAAAATAGAAAACAAACTATGGTTACCAAAGAGGAAAGGAAGGGAGGGATAAAAATAGGAGTTTTTATTCTATATGTAGAATAAATAACCAACAAGACTTACTGTATGGCACAGGAAACTATATTCAATATTTTGTAATAACCCATAAGGGAAAAGAATATGAAAAAGTGTGTGTGTGTGTGTGTGTGTGTGTATATATATATATATATATATATATATATATATACACACACATTTCATATATATATATATGAATCACTTTGCTGTACACCAAACAAAATTATAAATCAACTACACTTCAATGGTGTAGAAAAGTAAAATGTATCAATACGTAGGTAAGATGCCTACCTAGCACGTAGCAAATGCTCAGTAACTATTTTTACCGTGGTTGCAGGTGCTCTGTTCCATTGCTACACTTCAAATTTCCTTTTTGGAAAACATGTGGAAACCTAAGATAAATATCTTTAAAATGTTCCTGTTTGGTCTGCTGAAGACACTAGATTCAGGGGGAAAAAAAACTTCACCATAGTTATAAAAACAAGAAATAGAAACAGATTTCTTCCTGAAATAACTCGAATCCTGTTTCTCTACTGTGCTTTCATAACCCCACTTGTAAGACGCCATCATTTCTCACCAGGAGGGTACATCCTTCGCTAGCTGATATAGTTAGCTGATCAGGCCCACCCTCTTTGATGCCCACCTATAATCTGCACAGCATCCTCAGTGATTATGTTATAGTGCACATCCGATCAACAGCCATTCCTTGATTTAGGCACACTGGTAGCCAGTACGTCATATCTGTCTGGCAGATCTGTTTTGTTTGAATTTGAATGCCTTTAAGCAGACCTTCACTATTTATTATATCTGTTGATTGCATTCATTCAGATTCACACTGTTTACCTGCCTGGCCCCTGGAAGATTTGAATTTGTCGGCTACAGTATGCATTCCAGATACTGCAGCTGGCATGATCCTTCTAAAATGAGTAAGAGGCCATGTTTCTGCCTTCCTGTGCTCAAAAAGTGTAGATGTTAATTGTCAACTCTTTGTCTAGAGGGCCTCAATTCAGGACGTGTGTCCCTGCACGGTCCCCAGGGGTGCCAGAGACACTACAGCAAACAAAACAGACCAATATCTCTGCCCTCGTTAAGCTTAAGTTCCATCAGAGGAGACAAGTGCTATGGAGATAAGCATGGAAAGGGAAGGGAGTTTGGTGGGTACTGTTTCAGGTAGGCTGGCCAAGGAAGGCCCATAGAGATGAGAGCAGGTGCTATAAAGACACCAAGTTTGTAGGGGGTCCATTCCAGTCAGAAGCAGATACCTTGGCCTGGAATGCTGGAGGCCTGTCTCTCCAATATCTTTTCAGTTGAATCCCCATTAGCCTTTAGGAATCAGCTTAAATGCCATTTCTCCTAAGGAGCTTTTTTTCTACCATTCCCAGATAGAATGGCATTTTTCCTCCTTTAGACTTACACATACCTCAGACAGTTTCCTGATTCTGTCATTTGCAGATAGCGCCGTTAAAAATACTCATTGAAAAAAAAAAAATTACTTACCTGAAGCATAAGCAGACATGAGGAGGCACTCTGGTGAAGCTCTCTTACTGCATTCTCCTAACACAGGGATGTTATCCTGGAATGCTCTGGAAAGAAAAGATTTTAGAATCCAAGTCCAGATTTTACTTTATCGGCTGAGGAAAACTGAACAAATCCCTCAGCCTTGTTTCACCCACCATCTGTACAGCAATAAAGCATTGTGATATGAAAACACATGATAAAGGCCCAACTCTGAAAGCATAGTCTAGGCTCTTAGTGTATTATACTGCTTTTCCTTCTTGGAAAGCAAATTGCCTTCCATCACATCCTCGGTGGTAGCTGTTGCCACAAGAGGGCACCATCAGCACAACTGAAAAGCATGGCTTCTTTCCCTTCTCAGATTCAACCAGCCCACCAGCTCATGCCAGCTTTAATTCCGTCGTGTGTGAACCTTGAGTGAAGAATGCCATTTGTGGCATTCCCGTCGTGGCACAGTGGTTAACAAATCCGACTAGGAACCATGAGGTTGCCGGTTCGATTGCTGGCCTTGCTCAGTGGGTTGAGGATCCGGTGTTGCCATGAGCTGTGGTGTCGGTCGCAGACATGACTAGGATCCCGCGTTGCTGTGGCTCTGGTGTGGGCCAGTAGCTACAGCTCCGATTAGACCCCTAGCCTGGGAACCTCCATATGCTGCGGGAGCGGCCCTAGAAAAGGCAAAAAGACCAAAAAAAAAAAAAAAAAAAAAAAAAAAAGAATGCCATTTGACAGGCGTATGATGGTGCTGAGCTTGGTACCACCAAGTCTATTGCAAACGGACCAGGAGAAACGAAGATCTAGCGTGGTGGTGAGGAGCAGACAGGTCTTTGGAGTAGAGCTGATGAGAATGGGAGTGTGGCCCCACAACCAAACTGCACAGGTGTACCTCCCTGAGCTACACCTGTGAACAAGGTTGTGCCAGGCCTCTACTAGAGGCTGAGTGCTGGCCCTGGTGAGCTCAGTCTTGGTGGATGGATGGATGGATGAACAGATGTGATGAGAGCTGCAGGAAGAAGTCCTGGGAGTACCTTGCCCTGCTTACCTGCTATGAATACATAAAGGTTCCAACTCTGCACCCTGCCCTTCTCAGGCAGGGCCTCTTCTCTGTTGCTCCCCAGTACCTGAGGCCCTGCTTAACTGAAGAGTCAAGCAAGGCAGTGAACCAGCAAGGGCTGAACAAAAGAGCATGTATCTCACAAATTAGAAAAAAAAGTCAAACTGAGGAGATAAAGTTGACTAAAACACATGCCTTAAGGACAGGCTCTTCAACAAATGTTAGCAGAAAAGCTGGGAAGTTCTGGTTGTGACTCAGTGGGTTATGAACCCCACTAGTATCCATGAGGATGCAGGTTTGATCCCTGGCATTGCCGTGAGCTGTGACGTAGGTCACAGATACGGCTCCGATCCTGAGTTACTGCAGCTCCGATTTGAACCCTAGCCTAGAAACATCCATATGCCACAGGTGCGGCCCTACAAAGCAAAAGAAAAAGGAAGAGGTGGAAGGGTGGAGGGAGGAAAGAGAAAGAAAAGAAAGAAAGATGATATTCCCATGTGGGAGAAAGTGGAGTTGACCCTTACCTTACGCCATGTACAAAAACTAACGAAACAGATCCACAGTCTTTGAAAAATTTAGTTTCCAAATGAGACAGGTTGGGGGGTGGGGGGATGCACTGAGGGTTTGGGACGGAAACACTATAAAATTTGGTTGTGATGATCATTGTACAACTATAAATGTAATAAAACTCATTGAGTAATTTAAATAAACAGATCCAAGACCTAAAATTACAAAATTCTTAACAAGAAAACCGAGGAAAGGCAGGACAATGGATTTGTCAATAATCTCTTGATAGGACACCAAAAGCATAGTCAATAAAAGTAAAGATAGATATCATCAAAATTTAAAACTGTATCAAAGGACAAAAAAAGGCAACCTCCAGAATGGGAGAAAGTATATGCAGATAATATATTTGGGTAAGCAGTAAAAATTCAGAATATTTATGAGGAACTCCCTACAACTCAAGAACAACAACAAAAAATGCAATTTAAAAAGTGGACTTGAGGCGTTCCCCTGGGGGCGCAGTGGTTAACGAATCCGACTAGGAACCATGAGGTTGCGGGTTCGATCCCTGCCCCTGCTCAGTGTTTTGGGGATCCGGCATTGCCGTGAGCTGTGGTGTAGGTTGCAGACGCGGCTCAGATCCCACGTTGCTGTGACTCTGGTGTAGGCCAGTGGCTACAGCTCCGATTAGACCCCTAGCCTGGGAACCTCCATATGCTGCGGGAGCAGCCCAAGAAATGGCAAAAAGACAAAAAACATAAAAAATAAATTAAAAAAAGTGGACTTGAATAGAAATTTCTCCAAAGTATGTAAGTGGCCAATAAGCATATGAAAAATACTCATCACTGGAGTTCCTGTCATGGCGCAGCAGAAATGAATCCAACTAGGAACCATGAGGTTGCAGGTTCAATCCATGGCCTCGCTCAGTGGGTTAAGGATCTGGTGTTGCCATGAGCTGTTGTGCAGGTCACAGACACAGCTCAGATCTGGTGTTGCTATGGCTCTGGCGTAGGCTGATGGCAACAGCTCTGATTAGACCCCTAGCCTGGGAACATCCATATGCCACAGACGCAGCCCTAAAAAGACAAAAGAAAAAAAAAGCTCATCACTAATCATTAGGGAAACACAAATCACAATGAGATACTACCTCCCACCCACTAGGATGCCTACTATCAATAAAACAGAAAGAACAAGTGTTGCCAAGGATGGGAAACTGGAGCCCTTGTGCATTACTGGTGGAAATGGTGCAGGGACAATGGGAAAGAGTATGGCAATTCCTTAAAAATTAAACACAGAATTACCCTATGACGTAGCAATTCCAAAAGAACTGGGAGCATGTTTGCACACCCATTCCTACTGATGTTGTGCCCCTCCCCTCAAATTCATATAGTTAAAACCCTAACCCCCAAAAAGCCAGTATTTGGAGGTGAGGCCTTTGGAAGGGAACTAGGTCATGAAAATGGGGCCCTCGTGGTAGGATTTGAGACCTTTTAAGAAGAATAAAGACACGTGAGGATGTCAGAAGATGGACATCTGCCAACCCAGGCGGAGGCTCTTACCAGATGCCAGATGTGCTGGCATTTTCATCGTGGACATCCCAACCTCTAGAACTATGAGGAAATAAACGTTGAAGGCAGTCCATGGCAATTTGTTACAGCAACCCAACTGACAGCTTGGTATGTCTGGCAGTATTATTCACAAGAGCCACAGGGTGGAAGAAACCAGTGTCCATCAGGGGATGAATAGATAGACAAAAGCTGGCATGGAATACAATGGAATATTACTCAGCCTTAATAAGGAAAGAAATTCTGACCCATGTTACAACATGGATACAACCTCAAAGGCAGTCACAAAAAGACAAATACTGTATGATTTCACTAACAATACAAGTTATCTAGAGTAGTCAAATTCACAGAGACAAAGTAGAAGACTAGTTACCAGGAACTCAGGGGAAGGGGGAAAGGGGAGTTATTTAATGGTTATAGATTTCAGTTTTACAAGGTGAAAAAGTTGCTTAACTTTCATAAATATACATACTACTATTAGTTGCTTAACAATGTAAATATATATAATACGACTGAACTGTACACCTAAAAGAATCAAGACAGTAAAATTTGTTGTGTGTTTTACCAGTTTTTCTTTTTTAAAAATGCCTTAAGGGAATTCCTGTCATGGCACAGCAGAAAAGAATCCTACTAGTATCCATGAGGATGCGGGTTCGATCTCTGGCCTCACTCAGTGGGTTAAGGATCTGGCGTTGCCATGAGCTGTGGTGTAGGTCGCTGACGAGGCTTGGCTCTTGCGTTGCTGTGGCTGCGGTGTAGGCCGGCAACTGCAGCTTCAATCCAACCCCCTAGCCTGGGAACCTCCATATGCTGCTGGTGTGGCCCTAAAAAAAAGCCTTAATGGACTTCTGCTACACCAGTTGGGTATACCATTAAATCCCAACACTCTTCATGGAGTTAGCATTAGATCCCACAGACTCAGGGCTCAGTCTCACAAGACTGTTCCCCTAACCCATCTTCAATGCAAATCATAAATTCAGATTGTTAGCTGTGCCTCTGACCACAGCTACAAATCACACCCTCTCCTCAGCCTTGATTACTTCGTTTATACAGAGTGGCCCACAGAATTCAGGAACACAGTTTACTTACAAAAGTATCAGTTTATTATAGAAAGGATATTAGCTCAGGAACAGCAGATGGAAGAGGTACAGAGGGCAAGGTGAGTGGGAAAGGGTGCAGAGCTTCCACGCCCTCCCCACCAGCCCCGCCCTCCTAGCACCTCTGCAGGTTCAGTAATCTGGAAGTGCCTGCATCTCCTGGCTCAGGGGGTTTTATGTAGGCTTCATTATGTGGACATGATTGATTAAATCACTGGCCACTAGTGACTGACTCAACCTCCAGCCACTCTCCCCTAGGCCCTCTTCCCTCCACTTGGGAAGTTCCAGTGGCTGAAAGTTCCAGTATAAATCACTCAGTGGGTTCCCCTGGCAACCAGCACCCAGCCTTAGGGGCTTTCCAAGAGTCACCTCATTAACATCAACTCAGGTCTAGTTGAAAGATGCTAACATTGGAAAGACACCCATTTCACCTTTAGGGCTCTGGAGCTATTGCAGGAACTAGAAACAAAACCAAATACTATAACATAAGGTGTTCCCATAGCTCTTATATGAAAAATTACACATGCGCACGCACACACAGACACACATACACACACATGCATGCACGCATGTGCAAAAAATTACAAGGGTTTAGGAGCTATGTACCAGGAACAAAGACCAAATATATATTCCTATTAAAAATCATACTACCACAATGGTAAATGTATTATTACTGGGTCTCAATCCACAAATCTGGATGCCATCCTCTTAAATTCGGACAGACGTATGGCTCTTGACCGTCTCTGTAGGCACTTAGAAATTTTAATACACGTGTTGAAGAAAAAGTTATTTATTGGATATCTTTACAAAAATATTTAGGCACATAATTTTCATATTTATGTCACCTGATTTACATATCGCAATCCTCAGTACCTTTTAAAAACACTAAAATGGTCATTTGGTAAATAGAATCTATATTGAAAAAATACTGTGATAGGCCAACGTTTGTAGACAAAAAAAAATCAGTTGATCATCAGCATGAGAAAGAAACATTTATGAACAAAATAATCTCTAAAAACATTTTTTGTGAGACAAAAATCTAACCAGTAGATTTCCTTTAAAAAAGTATTTTCAAAAAAGAAAGCTTAAAAAGAAGACCCACCGTAGAGTATCTCCTCATTCCACGATGAAGGGGCATGGTACGAAGAAGAAGCAGGAGATGGGTTTAGAGAACAGTGATGGCGCCAGAGGTTCACAAAGGCCAGCGACTGAGATGAAGCTGGACTCAAGCCAGCACGAAGTTAATGCATTTAATCGGGAGAAGGGGAGAGCGAATGTCTGACCGACCCAGGGGCTCCTTTAGGGTGGCCAACGGAAACCTATAACTGAATCACCCTTCTGAAGTGTCATTGTCTTCCTCTAAGATAGAAAATAATTTTTCTTTTTTGAAATGTATCAAAATATGCAAATACTTTTTTTTTTTTTAAAACAGGTGGAGGCACCTGCACCACACAAGAGTCACCCATGATTATATCAAGTAGGTATTTTTAAAAAGACCGTGAACAGAAACTGTTATTTAAAATGCATTCGAGAAGCAACAAAATAGAGGGTCGCATTTTAAAAGGTAATTTACACTGCCCGGGCCTCTAGCATTGAAGGAGCGCAAATTAATAAGAGTCTTACTCTTTGCCTCTAGTCTCACCATGAAATAAAGGACAGTGACATTTGCTGAGTGCCTAATATGTACTAGGCATTGTGCTGAGTAGTTTGCATCTGTTGTCTCATTTATTCTGAATGTTATTATTCTCCCCCCAGGGAAGGACAAATCAATTACAGCCCTGTTCATAGGAAGAACCAACATGACACAGCCCTGGGGAGGCAGGATACGTGCAGGAGAGGCAGGAGGGACCAGACTATGGGCACAATTCTAACAGCCTGGCACTCAGGGCTAGAGGACTAGTGTGAATCCCCCCTTAGACTAAAAAAGTGCTTCATTCAGCTCTGTGGGGGAGACACCCCTCGGCAGCGACGCTGACAACTGCGCAGGTAGCTTTAACTCATAAATCTGCTTCTTTTTCTCAACTAGAGTCTGGCTAAAGAATTACACATTCCTGGAGAACAAGATCCATGTCCTCGTCATCTCAGCTGCCCCAGAGCTTAGCATAATGCCTAGCATAAAACAATCTTCGCTCCCTAATCAAAACCATAATAACAAAAGCAAAGGCAGGCCCGCCCCAAATCCCGGGCACTATTCCAGACGGATCCAAAGTGAAACTCTCCTGTTCTTTCCGGGAAGACCCTACATCAGTATCACTGATGTGAGCTTTCCACGCATTCCTGGTACATAAGGACCTCAGAAAGCCTGCAAACATACTTTTCTTTCTTAACCTACAAGGCACGTTGGATCCTGCTAAGGACTGACTCAAAGAAGCAACAGCCATAGAAAGGAATTTAAAAAATCATGGGCCATTGGGCCATGTGTCGCCTGGCCGACCAGGGTTATTCAAAGTAATCTGGCACGGACTGGAAAACAGACTGGCCAAAGAGGGCTTTGCTGTGCCTGACTCAAGAAGAGGAGCCAGTGGTCACAGAATGCGGCTTTCAGGATTCTCACCACAGCTCCTCTGTCTCCAAGGGCAAATGAAGGATTTAACTCTATATGGTCTCTTTGTCTCCCAGGTGGTAGCTAACAGGCCAAAGAATGCTTGTCTTATAAGATGCTGGAATACCAGGTAAATCTTTTCATGTTCTATAATCAAGGCTGCAAATCGACTTCAACATGGTTGGCTGGGAGTTTCGGCATTGTCGCTGCCATGGCTTAGGTTTGAGCCCTGGCCCAGGAACTGGTGCATACCATGAGCACAGCCAAAAAAAAGCAGCCGGCCAGTCTATTCAATCTCCCCCTTCCCCAGGCTTCTTCCTCTTATCTTCAAATGCTGGTAGCTGGTGAAGCAGCCACCAAGGAATCAACAGGGACAAGGACAAAGCTTACACTGCTCTACTGCTTCGAGTCGGTCAGAAAGTTCAGCACAGGCCAGGGGCCCTGAGGTCATGTTCATTTAGGGAAGCTATAACCACACATGATTTCCTCAAATAACCCCGGAGAGATGGCAGATCTTCAAGGGAACCTGAGCCCCAAGAAGAAGCTCAACCCCTGATGGGGTTCTGGCCCAACACCTCTAAACGCAACCGAAGGCCTTTCATGCTGAGAAATTCTACCGCACAAACTACTTCTAACATCAAAGCGTCCTCCTTCATGTGGCTGATGGAAGGAGGAACAGAACTGCTCAAGTCAGCTCTCATGGCAGCTTTTCACTGTCCCCCGGCAAAATCCGGCGGTGGCAAGTAAAGTTCATAGCCAGAAGTGCCTGTCACCTGAGGCCAGCCTGAAAGGGAGATAAAAGCTCTCGCCTGTGGAGTGACTCCCCCTGATCTGCAAAGCCTGTTCCTCTTCGACTCCATATTCAATCAACCAGCGCCTCCTTGAAAGACTCGAGCTAGCTCGGCTGGCACCCCCATTTTCTCACTCCCTCAGAGAAGAAGAGCAGTTGTCAATGGCAGCATGGTTTCGGGGAAAAAAACAGGAATTTTGACTTATCATCAAGTCACCTCACTTTCTCTGAGTCTTGCTTTCGTATCAATAAAAATAGGGACAATTAGACACCATAAAATGTCTTGCACAGAGTATCCTTTTCTCCCGGCTTGAATTTTCTCCGCTCACAAAATACTGGAAACCAAGTTACAGGGAGCCTGAAACTTAGGAGCCAACCATGAGGCTACTTCTAAGGACCCAGCACCAAGGGCCAAGCTTTGATGCCGACAAACTAAAGTCAGGGAAATATACGAATATGAAAACGACGGCAACACGATCCTTTTTCAAAAACAGAAAGAAATCAAAACCTTCTGGGTCTCCCGTTGAGGCATCAAAACATGAACTGCTTAGGTCAACAACGCCCAGTAAACTGCGAACCTAATGAAATGGAAGTACCCAACCTCTTGCACACTGACTGCACAGCTGCCTGAGAAAACACGCCACCTCCAAAGTCAACAGGTGTCTTAAGCCAAGTCACACTACTGTGTGTGAGTTAACACACCCGACTCACCCAGAGAGGCAACTCAGGCAACGTCCACCCACAGCTGCTCTCGCAGGAGGCAGCCCAGCTCCCGAGAGGAGGGAGGATGTGTAGGAAGTGACCGAGAGATGTGGGACGGAGGTGGGAGGGTCCACAAGAAAGAGGGATGCTGCTCCGTTTAAGCAGAAGGGAAGGTGCTGGTTCTGACACTGCTGCTGCCAAAGTCCGAGCCTCCACAAGGCAGAAAATCTCAACTGCCTTTCCTCTCAAACCAAGGTATTCAGAAATGGAAGACAGAGCCGCGTGGATTCCAAGAGGAGGAAAAAGAGGAGCAACCAAACCCAGAGGCAGGAAGCGTGGCGAAAGAGATGGTGCTCACCTGCTTGCTGTTTTTCCCGGAGAAGAAAGGCTGAGCTGCGAGGTTTACGACGGCAGCTTTCCCCGTGCATTTGAGCTACAGTGTAGGATTCAGTTTCACATCGCTCTGGGCTGAAGACAGAGGCTTTTAAACCCATTCCCAGACCTGCGCTTTCTGAGAGCTGAAAAGTTTCCATGACTTGTTCCTCGTCATCACGTCTTCTGAATAAACCAACAGAGCTAAATTCTCGGTGTCACCCTTGGTCACTACAGCGGAAGCAAGATCAGGCATCTACTCCAACAATATCCTACCCCCAGCACGGAGCACAATGCCTGGCACGTATCACATACTCAATACGCTTTAGTTGAATGAGTGACTCAGATGAATAAAAGAGTAAAAAAGGCCTACTTCCTCCATCCCTTCATCATCCCCACCCCACCCCACAAAGAGGGAACAGGATATTTTCAAGGAACATACACTGCTCATCCCGTGAGTTCTCAGGGAAGCCAATGTGCAAACTCATACACAGCAAAGCCGCACCTGTTTCTTTAGTGCCAAAGGTGTCATCTCTGGCGAGAGCAGTGATGATATCTTTATGAAGAAAATGCAATCGCTCAGAAAGAAAATTCAAAGCAGAGGAAGTCAGATACTCAGCTGCGTTTCCAGCAAGAGGAATGCGAAGCTGCCTCCAGACGCAGCAATGGTGCGACTGATGAGGCTCCGGCTGGAGCGCTTTCTATCTGCAGCTCCCAGGGACACCTGGATGATCAAGCTATGGAATAAACTATTTTCAAAACATGGATGTTTCACCGTCAGCATCGAAGAAAAATAAATTAAAAAGCCCAGTACGTTTTCCAGTCTGATATAAATTAATTCGAATGGCATATTTAAAAGAATCAGTTGTAAGTTTCTCTCAAAAGATTTAAAAAGGCAGCAATCAATCCTCGGATTGTACAAGTGCAAAGAAACGGTATGTCCTCCGTAACCAAGACCCCTCCGTATCTGTGTAGGAAATGCCAGCGTCCCGAGCTGATCATAAACTTGGCCGAGGTGGCTGAAGCAATCCTCAGGTCATACTGCTCCTTTCCCCTTATTGTCCAGCTTGTTACTGGCCTCCGACTGTTTGCTCAGCTGCTCCTCAGAGAAAGTGATATAGGAATACACCAGGCTCCCAGCAATACTGCAAAAGAGAAAACCGCCATCAGGGAGGAAGGAAGGAAGGGCAGATATAACGGAGACCAGGGCAAGGGTGGGAGCTGCCTTTATACCTCAATAGCACATAAAATTAAAACATACTACAATTTCATCACCCAAACTAGAGACATTGCTGCAGCGTGGTATACACTGTTGTTGATGCTTTAGGAAAATGAATGTTTGTACATACTTGCCAGCAGGAGGACCAATTTTTTTTTTTTTTTGGTCTTTTGTCTTTTTTTAGGGCCCCACCCATGGCACATGGAGGTTCCCAGACTAGGGGTCTAATCGGAGCTACAGCCGCTGGCCTACACCACAGCCACAGCAACGCGGGATCCGAGCCGCGTCTGTGACCTACACTACAGCTCACGGCAATGCCGGATCCTTAACCCACTGGGCGAGGCTAGGGATCAAACCCACAACCTCATGGTTACCAGTCAGGTTCGTTACCCACTGAGCCACGACGGGAACTCCAGGAGTGCCAATTTTATACAACTTTCCTGGAAGATAATTTGCTGAAATAAACACCTTACAATTCTGCTTGTCCTTTGATCTAGCAATCTACTTCATGAATGAACTGTATATATCTTCAGAGACTTGTAGACAAAGTATTTACCACAAAATTTATAACTGCAGAAAATTAGCTAAAGGATAAATGTCCTTCAGTAGGGAATCACATAAATTCATAACAGTATACCAGGCATCCATCGAAATGATATAAAATGAAAACCGGCAATGACATCTAAAATGAAAAAATAACCTCACAAGACATTAAAGACTTGCCCGATCCCATTTTATTGAAATGAACATAAACATGTACGTCAGTATACATCAGGAGTTCCCGTTGTGGCACAGCGGAAACAAATCTGACTGGTATCCAGGAGGATGTGGGTTCGATCCCTGGCCTCACTCAGTGGGTCGGGGATCCTAGGCCGGCAGCTGAAGCTCTGATTCAACCCCTAGCCTGGGAACCTCCATATGCCTCGGGTGCGGCCCTACAAAATAAATGAACATCAGAATAGAAATAAGTCTGGAAGGAACAAAACAGGAATATATTAACAATGATTACTGTGGACAGTGAGGCTATAGGTAATCTCTTTTCTATTTGTATTTTCTATGTTTTCAAAACTAATCATCCAAGACAAAGAACTATTATTTTTTCATACAAATAAAAAACTGTCTCCATCCGTAGGTGAATACAGAGATGTGGGGAGATTCACAGAGCTCGCTTCTCTGCACCTAGAGTCAATTCACAATGAAAACCGCACCATCTGCGCCCTCAGCCTCTGAGTCGCTTGTTGCTTCCCCTCACACTTGTCAAATCACACCGACCACCAGGAGGGTTCGCCTTTGGGGACAGTGATTACTCTTTTCTACTCTCATGTGGGGTCTTCAAGCCCACCTGGGCTGCAGCAGCCTCCTGCCCCCAAGTTTTAAACAAAGAAAGCTGGAGGGGCTCAGAGAGCTGACACGCTGAACTGCCCGCAGCCCTCCCACCAAGCCTGCCACCCAGGACTCCCTGGGGTCCCCAGCTGGCAGCCTGGTCCGTACTCTGCTTTCAGATGTCCCTGCCCAGGTCTGGCCTCCACCTTCTACCTGACCACCTGACTCATACACCTGCTGCTCATCTGATATCAGTTCTAGTCTCCTCTGGACTTGGGCATCCCAGTTCCAGGGCAGCTCCAGGAAGGAAAGAGAAGCCCGCCTCCTGCAAGTAAGGAAGCAGGATCATCAAATGATGATTAAGTCAGGGCACTTAATCATCAAATTGCGACCACTGGGAGTTCCCGTCGTGGTGCGGTGGAAATGAATCCGTCTAGGAACTGTGAGGTTGCAGGTTTGATCCCTGGCCTCGCTCAGTGGGTTAAGGATCCCGCGTTGCTGTGAGCTATGGGGTAGGTCACAGATGAGGCTTGGATCTGGCATTGCTGAGGCTGTGGCATAGGCCAGCAGCTACAGCTCTGATTAGACCCCTAGCCTGGGAACCTCCATTTGCCACGTGTGGGGCCCTAAAAAGCAAAAAAAAAAAAAACAAAAAACAAAAAACAAAAAACAAAAATTGCAACCATTTATTGATGTCTACCACGTGTCAGGCATTTCACATGCAATACCCCTGCAAGGTGCTCATTTTACAGATGAAGAAACTGGGTCCCAGAAGTCCTACGTGAACGTGCTTAGGGTCCCAGAGCATCCTCACGGGGGACCAGAAGAAAACCCAAGTCAGTCTGATTTTCTCCACTGAATGGGCTTCCTCCCTCTGGCTGCTGTTCTCCGGATCCTTATCGTGTTCCCTTCAGCCTCCCCACTTCCCAAGGCTCTTGAGAGTGCCCTGCACAGGCTTGGCACTTTGCGGCAGCACAACAAATAACTGCCGAACTTGTGCAACACTATAATGTACACCTGTAACATATAATAGTGTACAATAACGATACTTCAACAAAAAATGTATTAGTAAGAAAATAATAAGTGCGGAACGGAGTATGTGCAATGGCTCCATTCAAAGGCGGGAGCCTCATGACCTCATCTTTGAGCAGATGTTGAAAGCTTTGTCTTTCCCTTCATCTGGTACCTTTCTTCCGCATTTTTTTTCCCTCTTTTTTTTTCTTTTAGAATCTGATTTCTCTGATGCTTAGAGAAGCTTCTCCCGTTTTGCTAGTGCATCAAGGAGATGAGCTCCTTGGTAGCTGGGCTAGGACCCAAGGAGACAGATGGCTTACGGCCACTTTCCCGGCCAAAACGAAACATTCTTTGAGGTTCGCAGGTACACGTACATGACAGTCCATTGCCCTTTGCTTCCCAACCCACCCGCCCCGCCAAAAAGGAGACTGGCTGCTCCACCTTTCACCCACCCTCCTCTGCATCCCCCCTCCCCCGACAACCTAAAATATCATAATGCTCTATTTTTTTCCTGTCAAGACATTCTGCTATGTTCATATTCAGCCGATTCCACCTAAACAGAAATAATGGGGCAGTGTAGGAGAGCAGACGACAAAGAATGCCCTGGAATTCACTCTGGACTTCCTCCTGATGGGGATCCTGGGCCCTACACCCCTGTTAGTGTAGCGAAAAAAAACATGAACCCTTGGTTCAAATCCTGAATATACTGCTAGCTCTGTGCTGTTATTAATTTCTCTGGGATTCTATTTCTGTATTAATAAAACAATACGATCTATCTAGGCTTGTTTGAGGATTGAGATATATATAAAGAACCAAGGAGGGGGAGAGGGAGGGAGTGGGATGGACTGGGAATCTGGGGTTAATAGATGCAAACTCTTGCATTTGGAGTGCATAAGCAATGAGATTCTGCTGCATAGCACTGGGAAGGAGCATGATGGAGGATAACGTAAGGAAAAGAAGGTAGATATGTATGTGTAACTGGGTCACTTTGCTATATAGCAGGAAATTAACAGAATGCTGTAAATCAGCTATAATAGAAAAAATAAAAACCATTTAAAGGGGAAAAAAAAAAAAAAAAAAAGAACCATGCTCTAGGAGTTCCCGTAGTGGCACAGAGGAAACGAATCCGACTAGGAACCATGAGGTTGCGGGTTTGATCCCTGGCCTTGCTCAGTGGGTTAAGGATCTGGCGTTGCCGTGAGCTGTGGTGTTGGTTGCAGATGCGGCTCGGATCTGGCGTTGCTGTGGCTCTGGCATAGGCTGGTGGCTACAGCTCCAATTGGACCCCTAGCCTGGGAACCTCCATATGCCACAGGTGTGGCCCTAAAAAGACAAAAGGAAAAAAAAAAAAAAAAAAAAAAAAAAAGAACCATGCTCTAATCCTGGCATAGAGTAAGCAACCAGGAAATATTTATTCCCTTTTCCCCTCACCCTTCCAGGTCAGCTCCGATACTCACACACCAGAAGCAAGATGCCCTGTTAACAAAGGCAGAGTGGAGTTCCCGTCGTGGCGCAGTGGTTAACGAATCTGACTAGGAACCATGAGGTTGCGGGTTCGGTCCCTGCCCTTGCTCAGTGGGTTAACGATCTGGCGTTGCCAGGAGCTGTGGTGTAGGTTGCAGACGCGGCTCGGATCCCGTGTTGCTGTGGCTCTGGCGTAGGCCGGTGGCTACAGCTCCGATTCAACCCCTAGCCTGGGAACCTCCATATGCCGTGGGAGCGGCCCAAGAAATAGCAACAACAACAACAACAACAAAAAAAAAAAAAGACAAAAGACAAAAAAAAAAAAAAAAACCAAAAAAAAACAAAGGCAGAGTGGTGGAGGAAGGACATTCATCCCGATGCAAGAAAAGAACATACTGTTGCCACAGAGTTGTTTAAATAACCTGAGCAAAAGGACAACGCTCCCTGCAGATGTTTTGGTTAACTCTGGAATTTATTAAAGAACACAGACTGTTCAGATTTTAGCAAGTTCTAACATGAGGCAATAATAAAAGGCTTTCACCTCATGTTCATTCTTGACTTGATTATTATCAAATATTTACGTTTTCAGAAATGGCCATTCCTGAATCACCTGAAGAGAAGTAAATATTCATCAACAAGGATACTACGTGCCAAGCAGTGACGCGTTAATGCTCTGTAAGAATATCAATTGCTTCCTAGCACCTTTGAGAATGTGGAGAAACTGGGAGGAGGGGATGAGGTGGATGGAGAAAAGAAAGGGAAAAGCTCTAATTTGGGAGGAAAATTACACATCACTACTAAATGGTTCTGAATCAAGATCTTCTGTTCTGGGGTTCCCGTAATGGCGCAGCGGTTAACGAATCCAACTAGGAACCATGAGGTTGGAGGTTTGATCCCTGGCCTCACTCACTGGGTTAAGGATCCGGCATTGCTGCCATGAGCTGTGGTGTAGGTCGCAGACGCGGCTCGGATCCCACGTTGCTGTGGCTCTGGCGCAGGCCGGTTGGCTACAGCTCTGATTCGACCCCTAGCCTGGGAACCTCCATATGCCGCGGGAGTGGCCCTAGAAAAGGCAGGGAAAAAAAGAAAAAAAAAAAAAAAAAGAAATCTTCTGTTCCTTCAAAGAACTTCTCACTAATTAATTGGCTCCATAAATGTCCACATTAAAGTTGATGACCTCCAACACTTTGGCATTGGTATTGATACAGGCAAGCATCCTAAATATTCATTTTTTAAAAATCTTATGCTGCCTACAAGAAACTCACCTTAGGACAAAGGATACATGTAGATTGAAAGTGAAAGAGTGGGAAAAAATATTTCATGCCAACAGAAATGACAGGAAAGCAGGAGTTGCCATACTCATATCAGACAAAATAGACTTTAAAACAAAAGACATAAAGAAAGACAAAGAATGACACTACTTAATGATTAAAGGATCCATCCAAGGAGAAGATGTTACTATCGTCAACATATATGCCCCAAATATAGGAGCACCCAGATACGTAAACAAATATTAACAGACATAAAGGGAGAAAATGATGGGAATACAATCATAGTAGGAGACTTTAATACCCCACTCACACCAATGGATAGATCCTCTAGACAGAAAACCAATAAAGCAACAGAGATCCTAAAGGAAACAATAGAAAAGTTAGACTTAATTGATATCTTCAGGACACTACATCCAAAAAAAATCAGAATATACATTCTTCTCAAGTGCACATGGAACAGTCTCAAGAATTGACCACATATTGGGACACAAAGCTAACCTCAACAAATTTAAGAGCATAGAAATTATTTCAAGTATCTTCTCTGACCACAATGCCATGAAACCAGAAATCAGCCACGGGAAAAGAAATGAGAAAAAACCTACTACATGGAGACTAAACAACATGCTACTAAAAAACCAATGGGTCAATGAGGAAATCAAGAAGGAAATTAAAAAATACCTTGAAACAAATGATAATGAAGACACAACCTCTCAAAATCTATGGGATGCTGCAAAAGCAGTGCTCAGAGGGAAATTTATAGTGATACAGGCCTTTCTCAAAAGAGAAGAAAGATCCCAAATTGACAACTTAACCCTCCACCTAAACGAATTAGAAAAAGAAGAACAGGAGTTCCCGTCGTGGCGCAGTGGTTAACGAATCCGACTAGGAACCATGAGGTTGCGGGTTCGGTCCCTGCCCTTGCTCAGTGGGTTAACGATCCAGCGTTGCCGTGAGCTGTGGTGTAGGTTGCAGACGCGGCTCGGATCCCACGTTGCTGTGGCTCTGGCGTAGGCCAGTGGCTACAGCTCCGATTCAACCCCTAGCCTGGGAACCTCCATATGCCGCAGGAGCGGCCCAAGAAATAGCAACAACAACAACAACAACAAAAAAAAGAAAAAAGACCAAAAAAAAAAAAAAAAAAAAGAAAAAGAAGAACAAAAAAGACCTAAAGTCAGCAGAAGGAAGGAAATTATAAAGATCAAAGAAGAAATCTATAAAATAGAGATTCAAAAAACAATAGAGAAAATTAATAAAACTAAGAGCTGGTTCTTTGAAAAGGTAAACAAAAATGACAAACCCCTGGCTAGACTCACTAAGAAGAGGAGAGAAAGAACTCAAATACACAAAATTATAAATGAAAAAGGAGAAATCACAACGGATACTGCAGAAATACAAAAAACCATAAGAGAATACTATGAACAACTATATGCCAACAAATTTGACAATCTGGAAGAAATGGACAATTTTCTAGAATCTTACAGCCTGCCAAAACTGAATCAAGTAGAAACAGACCAACTGAACAGACCGATCACTAGAAATGAAATTGAAGAAGTCATAAAAACACTCCCTACAAATAAAAGTCCAGGACCAGATGGCTTCACAGGAGAATTCTATCAAATATATAAAGAGGATCTGGTGCCCATCCTCCTTAAACTCTTTCAAAAGGTTGAAGAAGAAGGAATACTCCCAAAGACATTCTATGATGCCACCATCACCCTCATTCCAAAACCAGACAGAGATACCACCAAAAAAGAAAATTATCGCCCAATATCATTGATGAATATAGATGCAAAAATTCGCAACAAAATCTTAGCCAACCAAATCCAACAACATATCAAAAAGATCATACACCATGAGCAGGTTGGGTTCATCCCAGGTTCACAAGGATGGTTCAACATACGCAAATCAATCAGCATCATACACCACATTAACAAAAGAAAAGTCAAAAATCATATGACCATCTCAATAGATGCACAAAAAGCATATGACAAAGTCCAACATCCATTCATGATCAAGACCCTCACCAAAGTGGGTATAGAGGGAACATGCCTGAACATAATCAAAGCCATTTATGAAAAACCCACAGCAAATATAATCCTCAATGGGGAAAAACTGAAAGCCTTCTCACTCAAATCTGGAACAAGACAGGGATGCCCACTCTCACCACTGCTCTTCAACATAGTTTTGGAAGTCCTAGCCACAGCAATTAAACAAACAAAAGAAATAAAAGGCATCCATATAGGAAGAGAAGAGATAAAACTGTCACTGTATGCAGATGACATGATACTATATACATAGAAAACCCTAAGGACTCAACCCCAAAACTACCTGAACTGATTAATAAATTCAGCAGAGTAGCAGGATATAAGATTAACATTCAGAAGTCAGTCGCATTTCTGTATACCAGCAATGAAATATTAGAAAAGGAATACAAAAATACAATACCTTTTAAAATTGCACCTCAAAAAATCAAATACCTCGGAATACACCTGACCAAGGAGGCAAAGGACTTATATGCTGAGAACTATAAAACTTTAATCAAAGAAATTTAAGAAGATGTAAAGAAATGGAAAGATATTCCATGTTCATGGATTGGAAAAAATCAACATTGTAAAAATGGCCATACTACCCAAAGCAACCTACAGATTTGATGCAATCCCTATCAAATTGCCCATGACATTTTTCACAGTACTAGAACAAACAATCCAAAAATTTATATGGAACAACAAAAGACCCAGAATTGCCAAAGCAATCCTGAGAAACAAAAACCAAGCAGGGGGCATAACTTTCCCAGACTTCAAGAAATATTACAAAGCCACAGCCATCAAAACAGTGTGGACCTGGTATCAAAACAGACAGAGAGACCAATGGAACAGAATAGAGAATCCGGAAATAAACCCTGACCACCTATGGTCAATTAATCTTTGACAAGGGAGGCAAGAACATAAAATGGGAAAAAGAAAGTCTATTCAGCAAGCATTGCTGGGAAACCTGGACAGCTGCATGCAAAGCAATGAAACTAGAACACACCCTCACACCATGCACAAAAATAAACTCAAAATGGCTAAAGACTTAAATATAAGACAAGACACCATCAAACTCCTGGAAGAGAATATAGGCAAAACATTCTCTGACATCAACATCATGAATATTTTCTCAGGTCAGTCTCCCAAAGTAATAGAAACTAGAGCAAAAATAAACCAATGGGACCTAATCAAACTGAAAAGCTTTTGTACAGCAAAGGAAACAAAAAAGAAAACAAAAAGACAACTTACAGAATGGGAGAAAATAGTTTCAAATGATGCAACAGACAAGGGCTTAATCTCCAGAATAAGTAAGCAACCTATACAACTCAACAGCAAAAAAAGCCAATCAACCAATGGAAAAATGGGCAAAAGACCTGAATAGACTGTTTTCCAGGGAAGATATACAGATGGCCAGCAAACACATGAAAAAATGCTCAACATCACTGATTATGAGAGAAATGCAAATCTAAACTACCACGAGATACCACCTCACACCAGTCAGAATGGCCATCATTAATAAGTCCACAAATAACAAGTGCTGGAGGGGTTGTGGAGAAAAGGGAACCCTCCTGCACTGTTGGTGGGAATGTAAACTGGTACAGCCACTATGGAGAACAGTTTGGAGATACCTTAGAAATCTATACATAGGAGTTCCCGTGGTGGTGCAGTGGTTAAAGAATCTGACTGGGAACCATGAGGTTGCAGGTTCGATCCCTGCCCTTGCTCAGTGGGTTAACGATCCGGCGTTGCCGTGAGCTGTGGTGTAGGTTGCAGATGCGGCTCGGATCCTGTGCTGCTGTGGCTCTGGTGTAGGCCAGTGGCTATAGCTGTGATTCAACCCCTAGCCTGGGAACCTCCATATGCCGCAGGAGCGGCCCAAGAAAAGGCAAAAAGACAAAAAAAAAAGAAAAAGAAATCTATACATAGCCCTTCCACATGACCCCACAATCCCACTCTTGGGCATATATTCAGACAAAACTCTATTTAAAAGAGACACATGCACCTGCATGTTCACTGCAGCAGTATTCACAATAGCCAGGACATGGAAACAACCCACATGTCCATCAACAAAGGATTGGATTCAGAAGATGTGGTATATATACACAATGGAATACTACTCAGCCATAAAAAAGAATGACATAATGCCATTTGCAGCAACATGGATGGAACTAGAGAGTCTCGTACTGAGTGAAATAAGTCAGAAAGACAAAGACAAATACCATACGATATCACTTATAACTGGAATCTAATATCCAGCACAAATGAACATCTCCACAAAAAAGAAAATCATGGACATGGAGAATAGACTTGTGGCTGCCCGATGGGAGAGGGAGGGAGTGGGAGGGATCAGGAGCTCAGGGTTATCAGATACAACTTAGAATAGATTTACAAGGAGATTCTGCTGAGTAGCATTGAAAACTATGTCTAGATACTCATATTGCAACAGAACAAAGGGTGGGGGAAAAAATGTATACATGTAAGAGTAACTTGATCCCCATGCTGTACAGCAGGAAAAAATAAAAATAAAAATAAAAATCTTAAGCAATTCTCCATCCGCCTCGTATTCAGGTTCTAGTGCTACCACCTACTCATTCACTGAGACTTGCTGTGGTAGAGAGAGCCAGGAGAGAAATAGAAGAGACAAATCGACAGTGCCCTGCAGACTGGGGTCTGTCAGGGCTGAACAGGGCCCCTTCCCCGCTCCGGTCCATCCTGATCTTCCAAAGCCACGCAAATACCGCCTACCTCTCCAAGACCGACACGGCCTTGGACGTATTTACCAGCTTCGGACGATCAGATGTCCATCCTACAAACATAAACTAAAGGTGCCTTCAATATGGCAGCTCCATGGCCAAGGACGAGAGTCCCAAGGAACAGGCTGTCTTCATCTCCCCTGCAGTGGACACGTTCGTTCCCATGTGCAGCCAGGGAGGTGTGCCTCTTAGATTGGACCCCCGCCTTCTCTATTCCAAATGTTAAAACATGTCAACCCACACAGAACCTACGAACCAAGACAGTGTGACTTCTACTGCTATTTCTAATACACACGTAATTTCCTTTTTTTTTTTTTTTTTTTTTTTTTTTGTCTTTTTGCAATTTCTCGGGCTGCTTTCTGCAGCATATGGAGGTTCCCAGGCTAGGGGTCCAATCGGAGCTGTAGCTACCAGCCTACACCAGAGCCACAGCAACGCAGGATCGGAGCCGCGTCTGCAACCCACACCACAGCTCACGGCAACGCCAGATCCTTAACCCACTGAGCGAGGCCAGGAATCAAACCCACAACCTCATGGTTCCTAATCGGATTCGTTAACCACTGTGCCACGACAGGAACTCCAAATACACCTAATTTCTGCCAAATAACGGAAACAGGGCCCCTGAGTACATTCTGCCTAGAGTGACCAGGACACCCCATTTTCACTCCCCACACAGCAGCTGCCGGGGACCCTTTTCTCATCTTTTTTTCACCAGCCAAATAAAGCAGAGCTACGCTGCCTCTTGATCTTCCAAACGGGAACAGGTGACACAGGGGTGAACAAAAAGCACTGAACTGTGGACTCTGACATTTACAAAACTCTGTGATGTGGGGCAAGTTACTTACCCGCTCAGAACCTTGGTTTCTGCCTGTGAAACGGTGATTATGCACAGGATGGAAGTGAGAATTAAATGATATAATTTATTTCTCTAACAACATTATACATATATGTTAAATTATGACTAAATTATAGACTCAATAGGACAACGGATTATTTTCAAAAGGTTAATTAGCATACAAAGGACATCCAAGAGGGGAAAAAGCCAAAATGCTAAGGCACACCAGGGACATACCAGGGGCTAATACTGCCAAGAAGCAAAAATGAGAAAGGGGTTTTGGCCATTGTTGCTTCTCTCCATCTCCATGGCTACACACCCATTCACCCGGAAAATCAAGGAGTCCTAAGCATAGCAAGGCCTTTCTGGTCTTGGTTATCCCAAGAGGCCTTCATTGTCTTGAGAGTAAGCAAGCTTTGAGCTAACCTCTACCATCTGCAGTGAATAGTAACTCTCAGAATATCTTCCTAGTTGGGTATTCACTCTTCTTGTTATGAGATATTCAAGGCACCCTGCACTCTGGCACCAACCTACTCTTTTCCCCTAGCAGTCAGGCCTCCATACCTGCAGATATGAAACTCACAGATACAGAGTGCTGACTACGGGACTTGAGCATCTGCAGATATGGGTATCCACAGCAGGTGATGGAACCAATTCCCCGAGTACTCCAAGGGGTGACTCTATCACCCCCATGAAATACCTCCTGCTCTGGCTACACCGGGGTACCTACTCCCCAGCTCCCAACCAGCACCTGCAATTTCAACTCCCCACTTCTGCTTTTGCTCACACAGGACTCCAAGGCTGGAATACCCACCCTTCTCTTTTCCACCTCCCCAAATCCAACCCACTGGCCAAGGCCTGGCCTAAGCATCCTTTCCTCAATGAAATCTCCCAAGCACCCCTGTGTGATTTCAGTTCCTGAGACCACCCCAACTTTTATTACCAGGCCAGTCTGGATTGCTACTTTGTGACCTCTGTGTGGTGCTAGCTGTTCAAAGCTCTTTCGAGGGAATGTATTAAGGGCCTTGGCATTGCTGTTGTTAATGCCATATAAATGCCTAATGTTATTATAAATGCTATATAATTCCTAGATAAATGAAAGCCGTTACTATTAATATAAACATTTCACACTTCCCCTCCCCCTCTGGCCTCGTCTCTTCGCAGGAGCCAGAGTAATCCTAGTACAATGAAATCAGATCGTGCCACTGCTCTATTCGAAATCCTCCAACTGTCTTCCTATCTCTTAAAAGTGGCCCCTGATCTGCCCTCACCCTCACCCTATTACCTCGATGGCTTCGCTCCCTCCAGCCACACTGGCCTCACTAGTCTTGAACACACCAGGCACACTCCCCCTTCAGGACTTTTTCACCTGCTCGTATCTCCAGAAATCAGTATGACTCAGCCACTCCATTTTTTGGGGTCTTTACACAAAATGCAACCTTCTCAGTTATATATACATGTTTTTCAAAAGACTCTTCACTAGAAAAAAGTTAAAGAAGAAAACAAAGGGAGTTCCTGTTGTGGCTCAGTGGTTAACGACTAGGAACCATGAGGTTGCAGGTTCAATCCCTGGCCTTGCTCAGTGGGTTAAGGATCCGGTGTTGCCGTGAGCTGTGGTGTAGGTCACAGACATGGTTTGGATCTGGGGCTGCTGTGGCTGTGGTGTAGCCCGGAAGCTACAGCTCCGATTAGACCCCTAACCTGGGTACCTCCATGTGCCACAGGAGTGGCCCTAGAATAGGCAAAAAGACGGAAAAAAAAAAAAAGAATACAAACCTAAAAACTTGTTTCCTACCTTTTTGTCATTTAATATTAGTTTTTAATTGTTTGTTGTTTGTTTTTGGTTTTGGAAAGGAAGAGGTTTCTCTTACGTATTTAGAAACAGCTCTTTTTTGCTTTCCCGACAGCTTTGATACTATTCCCCAACATGGGGCTGAGTCCAAACTATTCAAGCATTTCTACTCCTTTTTTTCTTTTCTGCCTCTCCAAAAACCTTAAAAGGTGGGTAGAGGACTCCCATCAGAACTTTCAAAAAGATAATGTATCTTATATGTGTCCCACACCTGGAAGAAGTTCCTTCAAACATCATCAGTCTCCTGCAAAACAACTTTAGACCTAACAACCACATGGCACAGTTTCCCAGGACCGCCTCAAAACCAGGCAGAACTAGGAAAGACAGTTCCAGCTCAAAAACTGAGTGCAGGAGTTCCCGTCGTGGCACAGTGGTTAACGAATCCGACTAGGAACCATGAGGTGGCGGGTTCGGTCCCTGGCCTTGCTCAGTGGGTTAAGGATCCAGTGTTGCCGTGAGCTGTGGTGTAGGTTGCAGACGCGGCTTGGATCCTGTGTTGCTGTGGCTCTGGTGTAGGCCGGCAGCTACAGCTCCGATTGGACCCCTAGCCTGGGAACCTCCATATGCTGCAGGAAGCGGCCCTAGAAAAGGAAAAAGACAAAAAAAACAAACAAACAAACAAACAAACAAACTGAGTGCAAGGAAACTGAGCTCCTGAAAAGTGAGCTATAAATAGCTAGTGGCAGTACCCATTACAGAAAACAGATTTTTTTTTTTTTTTGATGTATTCCATTTCAGTGCTCAGAATTCTGTAAGGAATTATATATAATATAACCAAGGGCTAGCTAACCACCCTACATCCCATTCAAAAGTCCAAGCTATTCTATTAAGATGCCAGTTATTTAACTCTATAAAAAGCCTGGTAAGAAGTTCCCACTGTGGCTCACTGGTTAACGAATTTGACTAGGAACCATGAGGTTGCAGGTTCGATCCCTAGCCTTGCTCAGCGGGTTGAGGATCCAGCATTGCTGTGAGCTGTGGTGTAGGCCAGTGGCTACAGCTCCGATTGGACCCTTAGCCTGGGAACCTCCATATGCCACGGGCGCAGTCCTAGAAAAGGCAAAAGACCAAAAAAAAAAAGAGCCTGGTAACTATTATAGCAGCAGCAACCAACTGATAATATAAGACATGTTATCTCTCTCCAAATGACAGAGCCACTAAGCACAGGAAAAGCTCATGTCCTTCCTTCAGGACAAGCCTGGAACCAAAAGAGTCTGCTAGGATGGAATTACTCAGGAGAAGCTTTGTACCAGGAAGCAACACATCTCTCTAAGGAAACAGGCAAAGGAGTTTAAAATGAAGGAGGGGTAGATTCAGGTGCTGGGCCGAGGTTGCTCAGGAACCAACTAGCTAGACTCTGAGCTGTACCACAGCCCACCCCAGAAATTTTGGCCTAAGAAGCTACAGTGAAATGGGTTGTGTTACACAAAGGGAGGCTGACTTAAGAGCAACCAGTATGATGACATAGTCTGAAGGGATATGAAATCAAATCAATTCAATCATCTATTCACCATTTACTGCTAGTCTGTGGTTAAGAATGAAAACTTGGAAGGCAAATCATGGATTGAATATTTACCAGCTACACAATGTGAGTCAAGTTTCTCAGGGTCTCTAGGAAATGGAATATTCATGGCATCTCTCTGCAGTACTTGGGACAATGCCTAGCACAAGACTAAGCATAAAAAATATTGCCTGGTATTTTATTACTCTTATTACTGGTTGAAGGCCTATATGGACCAAGCACTGATAAATCCTGACACAACTGTAAATAAGTGATTTCTGCCCTCAAATAACTGAGAATCTAAAGTGGTGACAGGCACATATGGTTTATATGAGCTACATTACATTATAATTCTCAGTCATGTACTCAATGATAATTCATTGAGGGGTGAGAACTTGGACTCTGGGTTAAAAGCCTTGCAAGATGACTCACTAGCTGTGTGACCTTGGCAAATGTATGAGGGAATGACTGCACCATGTCTGTGTGGAGCTGATGCCTGGCACACAGAAACAGGCTCAGTGCATGTCTCCACAATGCATTGAACTTACACTTTCTAAGCCGCAGCATTCCCATGTGTAAAACAGTGATAATAACAGGATCTCAAAAGAGTATTATGAAGAATTAGGCAATTCAACAGAGAGAGGACAGTACTTTGAGTAAAAGTTACTAAAACAATTGGATATCCTCATTAAAAAAAAAGTCAGTGAAAAAACATTTATCCAGACCTTATACTACATATAAAAAATACCCAAAAAACAGGCTATATGCCTAATTACAAAGCCTAAAACTTTACAACTTCTAGAGGAAAATATAAAAGAAAATCTTTGTGACCTCGGGGTACACATAAGACGTCTTAGATGTTTGAAAGCACAAGGCATTAAAAAAAAAAAAGAAAAAAACTAATAGATTTCATCAAAAATTTTAAATTTTGGTCTTCAAGAGAGATTAAGAAAATGAAAAGCAAGCCAAGACTGAGAAAAAATACTTGCAAATCACACATGTGATAAAGGATTTGTATCCGCAATACATAAGGAACTCTCAAAACTTTTTAAAAACTCAATTTTCAAAAAATGAGTAAAATATTTGAATAGCCATTTTACCCAAGAATACCTACAGATGGCAAAAAAGCACATTCAAGGATGCTCACTATCATCAATCATTAGGGAAATTAAAACCATAATGAGGTACTACTACAGATCCATTAAAATGGCTAGAATTTGAAAAACAAAAACAAACTGACTCGACCAAGGGCCAGTACATAGAATAATCAGAGCTCTCATTCTCTTAAACCAAAGGGTACAGACATTTTCAAAAGTAGTCTGGAAATTTCTAACAAAGTTACACTTGCCATACAGCCATACCATACACTCCTAGGTATTTACCCCAGGGAAATGAAAACTTACGTTCACACACAAACTTTTAGCAAATGCTTTTGGAACCTAACACAAAACAGCTAAAAACTGCCAAACTCCCCAAACGGCTTTCAATTGGCGAATGCATAAACAAACTGTGATATATCCATAATGGACTACTACTCAGCAGTAAAAAGGTATAAACTACTGATACCTGCAACCCACAGAATCTCACATGCAACACGGAATCCCCATGCAACATGTTAAGTGAAAGAAGTCAGACCAAGAACCACGTAACAGTATGTATCATTCATTATATGACATTCTGGACACCACATGGATAGAAAACACATCTTTGTAAGGAAGAGCGGTTCCATGCAAAGGGATATGGGGAAATTGGGGAGGGGGTGGGTAATACAATTGTTTTATACCTTAAATGTGGTGGTAGTAGTTATGTAACTATGCATTTGTCAAAAATTGCAGAATTTTATAAAAGGGGGGGGACTTTTACTGTATTCAAATCATAATATTTTTTTTTTAATGGAAGAAATAAAAAGAATCACAGATAGGAGTTCCTGTTGTGGCTCAGTGGTTAATGAAACCGACTAGGAACTATGAGGTTTCAGGTTCGATCCTTAGCCTTGCTCAGTGGCTTAAGGATCTGGCGTGAGCTGTGGTGTAGATCACAGACGCAGCTTGGATCTGGCGTTGCTGTGGCTCTGGCACAGACGGCAACTACAGCTCCGATTTGACCCCTAGCCTGGGAACCTCCATATGCTGCGGGAGCGGCCCTAGAAAAGGCAAAAAGACCAAAAAAAAAAAAAAAAAAAAATCACAGATTCTACAATTCCAGCCTGGGCTTATGCGGATGTTGATGTCATCATCTGGAAACCTACATCACTTGGGCCAAAGCCAGAGGCCAGAGCCCAGCCTCTGATGAAAATACGAATGCATGTTCTGTCACCACCCTTCTCTATTCATTCCCCACTCACTCTGTCACTTTTTTGGGCTTGGGTGAGCCCAAGTAACTGGCCACTGGAAAAAGGCACTTAAGGGAATTGGAGACTGCCAGGCTCTCAACAGAGTCCTACTGGGGGGGTGGGAAGCCTTCTTAAATCACAGTATCACATTTGAATGGAGCCTGAGAAGCTATCAATGCAAACCTCCTGCTTCCTGGAATTGAATCATACCAGAGAGGGAGCTATTTAAACTTTTCTTAAAACAGCAAAGAAACTAGGCAAGGCGGAGGGGAGCTGGATGTATCTGAGTTTAATCATAGACTCCTTTAAGATTACAGTTCCATTAGTGATTTCCTTCAACGTACAATCAGCCCAGGCTGGACTGACACCATTTTCAATCAAAGTGAACTCTAATAAGTGCCAATTTAAATGTGGTTTTTACATTAAGGAAAAAAAAAGTTAAGCCCACAACTTAGGAGTCTGCTTTACAAACACTGAAAAGCATGTTTCAATGGAAACAGTATTTGAAACAGAAGATTACCTGGATTCTATTCCCAACTCTGCAAAAAATTTGAACACTGACTGGCCAAGTTTACTACTTATCCGTCCTATCCTTCTCATGAAACAGAGATTAAGGAGATATGGCAAGTAGAATTTGTTACAATAAAACGTGAAAGCAGGAGCTCCTATTGTGGCTCAGCAGTGAACAAATCCACTGCGTATCCGTGAGGAGGTAGGTTTGATCCCTGGCCTCGCTCAGTGGGTTAAGGATCCAGCGTTGCTGTGAGTTGTGCAGGTCACAGACCCAGCTCAGATCTGGCATGGCTGTGGCTGTGGCTGGCAGCTGTAGCTCCAATTGGACCCCTGGCCTGGGAACTTCCATATGCTACTGGTTCAGCCCTAAAAAAGCAAAAAAAAAAAAAAAAGTGAAAGCAGTTAGACATTACTAAGACTACTACATAGGGACAGAGTACCAAAGGTGATGTTACTGACTAACATTACCAGCAAAACAGTATTGATTAACCAGAACTATGCTGCACTACCTAACAACAAAAAGAAATTCCACTGGAAGAATTTTCAAGATGTTGGATTTGATCTCTGTTAGGCTGCCATACGCGATAACATTCCAACATACTCAGGCACTTAGAAGTTTTTTAAAAATCACCTGCAATGGGCAAAAGATACCTAACATTTCTTATAAGACACTATGTTATCCTGTAAGAGATTTGAACTGTAGGTAATTGAAAATGCAAATAAGAGCTTTGACTTCACTTTGACTAACAGGTTCTTATGTGAAGGGGACAAAAAAAAAAAAAAAAAAATCCAGGCATGAGTAGGGTCTCTTATCATGTCATGATGATTCTTTAACCCAGGTTTTTATTTTTTTTTTATTTTTTATTTATTTTTTTGCTTTTTAGGGCCGCACCCACGGCATATGGAAATTCCCAGGCTGGGGTCTAATTGGAGCTACAGCTGCCAGCCTACACCACAGCCACAGCATCACCAGATCCGCATTTGCAATCTACACCATAGCTCACGGCAACGCTGGATCCTTAACCCACTAAGCGAGGCCAGGTAGCGAACCCACAACCTCATGGTTCCTAGTTGGATTTGTTTCTGCTGCGCCATGACGGGAACTCCTAACCCAGGTCTTTAGAAATGAATGAAACTCAAGCCACATCCTAGGTCAGAACTGATTCACCATGTTGCTCTTTGTATTAGGCCATTCTTCACAAACACTAATGAAAGAAACTGATATTTACTAAGCATAGATGCCAAGCAGTGAATCAGGTACTTTACAGTCATTGGATTACTTCATCCTGACAACAATAAAGAGATGGGTACTTTTATCCCAAACACCTAGAAAACTGAAGCTCAAAAAAGACAATCAAACTCACTTAAAATCACACAGAGGGCAGGCATCAGAACTGCACCTCTGAGTAAGATCTGAGACTCTACTCAGCTTCTGCCTGTAACGTGCAATCCTCAGGATACTTACACACGCACCCTTCCAACAACTCCTACCCCTACAAGTAACAAACGATTTTTTTCCTCTACAAGACAAACAACCATAGTGGCAAATAAATGTCACGGAAGGGGAAACAATGAATTATTAACCTATTAGTAATATTAGTATTAAATTCTCATACTGATTCATAGGAAACATAGAATAGGTATTATCATTTGTTTATATTTGGGGAAATAAAAATTCAGAAAAGTTATATAATTTACTGCAAATTAAAAAGATACTACCTTATTCTAGTAAAGAGCGTTAAGAGTTTCCAAAGTGTTTTTTCACCAATCCATATCAAATTTATTTATTTATTATTTATTTTTGTCTTTTTGCCTTTTCTAGGGCCACTCCCTCGGTGTATGGAGGTTCCCAGGCTAGGGGTTGAATTGGAGCTGTAGCCACCGGCCTACGCCAGAGCCACAGCAACGCGGGATCCAAGCCGCATCTGCAACCTACACCACAGCTCACGGCAACGCTGGAATGTTAACCCACTGAGCAAGGGCAGGGACTGAACCCGCAACCTCATGGTTCCTAGTCGGGATTCGTTAACCACTGCACCATGACGGGAACTCCCATATCAAATTTATTAAGCAAATAGTTATTAAGCAACAACCCGGATTCGTTCTAGGAGCCTGGGGAACTTGAGTGAACAATACAAGCAGAGATTTGGACCCTCATGGAATTTGCATGCTAACAGAGGAGAGAGAACATAGGCAATAAACAGAAGAAGCGAAGCAGAATAAGAGGGTTTGGGAGGATCCAAAGAGGAAGAGCAGAGTGCAATTTTAAATAAGGGGGTCAGGGAACTTTGAGAAGGTAACGTTTGAGCAAAAACTTATAGGTCTTGGCATGCAAGCATCGGACAACATTCCAGATGGAGGAAATTTCCTGTCCAAACATCCTAAAGAGAGAGCATACCCTGTATTCTAGAGGGACAGCAAGGAGGTCTGTGTGGATGAAGGGGAGTGAGGGAAAAGAAGGGAGAGCGGAAACTGGAGGTCAAGAAAGGGCCTTGTCTCAGGACGCTGGGACATGGAGCGCCTCGGGGTGGTGGGGGGGTAAGAAGAAGAGTGACATGTTCTGACTTAGCTTTTACAAGGACAATACTGCCTGCTCTCTTGAGAATGGACTAGGTGTGTGGTGGGGCTGGGGGGGAGCCAAACCAGAGATGCAAGTATAGAAGACTAGGCAGCCTTCTAGGCAAAAGATGTCAGTCGCTTCGATGATGGTGAGAGCAATGCAGATGGTGAAAAGTGATCTTTGTCGGAGATATTCTGAAGGTGGAACCAACAGAATTTGCTAACACACTGGATGTTGGGTATAAGATTGACGAGTTGAGGAGGACTCCAAGGCTTTTGAACTGAGAGGCTAGGAGGCCAGTCTCCATCAACTGAGCTGCAGAGGCTGTGGGTGGAGCAGACTCTGGAGGAAAGAGGAGTTCAGTGTTGGACATGTCAGCGGGAGGCATCAAGTGGGCTGTTCCATATACAAGTGTGAGTTCAGGACAGAGGTCTTTAGAATTTGAGGATTTTAAGGCACATAAATAGTATTTACAACTATTTATTCAGAAATTCAAAATTCTCTGGGAGTTCCTGTCGTGGCTCGGCAGTTAGCAAATCCGACTAGCATCCATGAGGATGTGGGTTTGATCCCTGGCCTCGCTCAGTGGGTTAAAGATCCACCAATGCCATGAACCGTGGTGTAGGTTGCAGACGCAGCTCAGATCCTGCGTTGCTGTGGCTGTGGTGTAGGATGGCGCCTACAGCTCTGATTGGACCCCTAGCCTGGGAACCTCCATATGCCGCAGGAGCAGCCCTAAAAAAAAAAAAAAAAAAAAAAAAAAAAAGACCAAAAAAAAAAAAGAAATTCAAAACTCTCTAACTGAAAAAGATCTTTCATGCAAGTCACCCTCATTGTTGATTATGATAAATAAAGTCTAAAGAAATAGAGCAATATGTTCAAGTCAGACACATACAAAGAAACACTAACAGAGTTGGTATTCTTTAGCCTGGAATTTTCTTGAGAACCCTGCACTCCCATCTAGCAGAATAAATAAAAGATTGTTCTTTGAAGGCTAAGTAAAAGGGGTTCAACTTCCAGAAAAGATTCATGCAAATCTGCATAAAATATGGAACCATTTTCTCCCCCTTTCTTAAAAAGCACTATTGAAAGACATTAAACTTACAGTATATTATAAACACTCCATAAATGTTTAATAATAAAGGAACAAATTTGCCATTAAATGGCCCAAGCTTACCGTGACACTATTTGACAATCGAAATCCACTTATCAAAGTGGCTACATTTAAATATTTTTAACTTACCTGATATTTAAGCCAATGAAGTTTGTCCATGTGAAAATATAATCTCCACCAAAGACCATTCCAATATAAGTTATTAATATATTCTAAAAAGAAAAATGGCAATATACAGAGGTTTAGTTGAATGTTTTCAATATTCATAAAAACTTATCCACACTATGACCCAAATACCTATCCTTAAAACACAAAAGTAAACAGACAATAACCAAAACCCAGTGATCCTCAAATGAGTGTAGTTATGAGCATGAAGACTAATTAAGAACAGTAACAGTAGCCTCTTCCCAATCGCTCCAGAAGCTAAATGCTTTCACCTGAACTGAAGAAAGCAAAAACAGAAAGGATGCCTGCCTGCCAGCAGCTCATCAAGGCAGCTTCCCAGACCTTACATGGCCCCCTTTTAAAAGCTGCATGACATTTCCAGTGATGTCACTGCCTCCTGACCCATTTCATTTGAAGGAGGCTCATTTGTCTTCAGCCAGGAGAGCCAAGGGAACTGGAACATTGAGCTGTGTAGTTCATGGCTTAAAGCCTGAGGCCTTTTTCATCTGACTCTGTAACTCTAGTGCTTTAGGATCCAAGAGGCCACAGCATCCCTGAATTGCACGAGAATAAGCGAGGTGGCTTGCTCTCTAAAAAAGCAAGATAGAGAGAAGGAGGTCCTTGAGCATCTGGAGGGAAGCGTGCAGTTGCCCAGGGACTGACTTTCTGATGCCTCAGTTGTCAGTACCGAGGGAAGGGGGTGCCGAGGTAAAGCTTTTACTGTTCCTCTAAGTTTCCCTTTGTACCCCCAACAGAGTTGTGTCTACCTGACCTCATTTTATTTATTTGAAAAAAGTTTTATTTTTTCATTCATTTATTTATTTTGCTCTTCCCTAAGGGTCGACATTATAAATCAGAATAGAGAAACACTGCTAACTTTTTTTATTTCATTTTTAAAGTTTTACTGAAGTATAGTTGAATTACAATGTTGTAATATAGGCTATACAACAAAGTGATTCAGTCATATATCTACATACATCCATTCCTTTTCGGATTCTCTTCCCCCATAAGTTATCACAGCATATTGGGTACACTGCTATTTCTAAGAGTGGACAACACCCAGGCAGGTTTAGCAAACTTAAAAAAGAATGCTTTTTCCGTCCGCTGAGATAACAGCTGACTTGTCGAGAGAAGAGTGAAGAAGGAAAACCTGCCTACAAGCATCTTTCCCTCTTTTTTGAAAAGGGAATAGGGGGATGGTGGAGAGTTTACCGATGCAAAGACTGTTTCTAAAGGAATCCTTCTTGGTACCTTAAAAAAAAAAAAAATCACATGGGGAGTTCCCGTCGTGGCGCAGTGGATAACGAATCCGACTAGGAACCATGAGGTTGCGGGTTCGGTCCCTGCCCTTGCTCAGTGGGTTAACGATCCGGCGTTGCCGTGAGCTGTGGTGTAGGTTGCAGACGCGGCTCGGATCCCGCATTGCTGTGGCTCTGGCGTAGGCCGGCGGCTGCAGCTCCAATTGGACCCCTAGCCTGGGAACCTCCATATGCCGCGGGAGCGGCCCAAGAAATCTCAAAAAGACAAAAAAAAAAAAAAAAAAAAAAAATCACATGGGAAGTCATCTCATAGTAGCATGCCTCAAATCTCCTTTCCCGACTCCTTTAAGCTTCCAGGTACAAACACCTTCCGCTTATCTGGCTCCCTTTTAATAATCCTCAGACCACAAAGGTAAATAAAATTTTACAAATTTTGAACTACTATTCAGTTCTTCTGTAACCTCCCGTCTTTCACATTCTTAAGTCACTGCCTCCCTCTATTACAACTGCCGGAAACAGTAAAGGTCACAAATATTTTTAGTACCTGGGCTCTCTTAGATTTGGCCTATGAAGCAGAAAGTAAAGCACCAGAGTGTTTTTAAAAAGCCAAAATCAGGGAGTTCCCATAGTGGCTCAGTGGTTAACGAATCCAACTAGGAACCACGAAGTTTCGGGTTTGATCCCTGGCCTTGCTCAGTGGGTTAACGATCCGGTGTTGCCATGAGCTGTGGGGTAGGTTGCAGATGCGGCTCGGATCCCGCGTTGCTGTGGCTCTGGTGTAGGCCGGTGGCTACAGCTCTGATTGGACCCCTAGCCTGGGAATCTCCATGTGCCGTGGGAGCGGCCCTAGAAAAGGCAAAAAGACAAAAAAAAAAAAAAAAAAAAAGCCAAAATCAGGAGTTCCTGTCGTGGCGCAGCAGAAATGAATCTGAGTAGTAACCATAAGGTTTTGGGTTCGATCCCTGGCCCCGATCAGTGCGTTAAGGATCCAGGGTTGCCATAAGCTGTGGTGTAGGTTGCAGACGTGGCTCAGACCCTGTGTGGCTGTGGTGTAGGTCGGCAGCTGTAGCTCTGATTAGATCCCTAGCCTGGGAACCTCCATATGCTGGGGTGCACCCCTAAAAAGCAAAAAAAAAAAAAAAAAAAAGGAAAAAGCAAACTTCAATATTACTTTTATAATGGAGTGCCCTCTGAGAGAGCAGTCAAAATTATGTCAGCCTCTTCTAGGTCTAAGGATGGAGAAAGTTACTTTTGAGCAGACTTTCTTATTATTTGAGGGGGGAAAAATAAACTTAAACCCCAAGTCATAGTAAACAAGGCTGGTGGGCAACCTGGGAAAATGAGGAATATGGAGAGTCCCCTGGAATCCAGAGATCCAGGGAGAGAGAGACTGACTTGCAGAAACTGCTCAGGGAACTTGAGAGAGGAAAAGGAGAGAGAACCCAATCCTCGTTGCTCAGCATCAGTCAGAAGTGAGAAAAACTTGACATCCGCATTAGGGCATCCCAACCCAGGTTTGCTCTCAGGAAGGACACGCATACCCGCAAAGCAGAACTCACCGAAAGCACAGAAGGGTCTGCGCTGGAAGCTCAAAACCGAGACGGCAATTCTCAGGGGTTAAAATACCTGAGACTCAGCTGGCAACCCTGACGATTTCCATGCTCTGCTTTAGAGATGCTGATTCAATATATCTGAGATGGGCCCAGGCGCTTCCGCTTTAACTAGCTCTCCTAAGCAAGTTTCCCACGACACTTAAGAGAAACAGGGAGGCTGACCGAAAGGTTTATGAGGTGCCAGGCTCCTCAAGCACAGGTGCAACCGCAACTGAGCTACAAAGGTTGTAACTGGGAGGCTAATGAAAGAAGCTCCACCCAAACCAGCAAGGACATCCGGGTACCCCCATCTGTCTGAAGGCAAAACCACAAGGCCGTGGGAAGCAAGAGCAATTGTAAGCCACAGCTGAGCCTTGAACAAAGGCGTCAGGGGCGCAGTGGAAAATCCGAGTGTAAAACTCATCAATGGGCCTCCTTATCTGCAATTTGGCACCTGTGGGTGCCACAGCCGCAGATGGTACAGTACTAATAGCTACCATGGAAAAACCCTCGTGTTACGTTGACCTGAGCAGTTCAAAACTGCATTGGTTCAAGGGTCAACTGGAATCATAAGATCCAGTTTGTTCCCCTCCCTTTAGAGTCTGGAAGTAAGACTGCTCCTTTTGGACTCAGTTCATATGGTTCTATGGGGAGGAAATATCAAAAAAAAAAAAAAAAATACTAGACTATGTTAATGAGAGCATGACTGTATTTGTACCCCATGCGGACAATGATCAAGACCATACATTGAGAAATTCCAAGCAAACAAGGTTTAGTTATTTGCTAAATAACTTCCCTGCACCATCCTTCTTCTTGGTGAAAAACGTGGCACCAATTCTCCTGTCTCTCATGTTCTTGCAGTTTGTATTCTGAAGAGGCAAGCCATCGCCTTTGCTCATGAAGCAGTCACCTTATAAAACCCAAACAGGGCTGAGAGCTAATTTGAGGGCTAAAGCTGTCTCAGCCAGCCCGGGCCTTTGAAGGCTTATTTCTAGCTTTCACCGCAGTTCACACAGCTGACGTGTTACAGCTTAACTTAGAATTCTAGTCACACCAAACACTCCCAATTCCAAGATTTCTGGTTACAGACCCCCAAATCTAGTTTCTCAAATGAGGTCAGGTGGTTTGGGGTTAATAGATGCAAACTATCACATTTAGAATGATAGACAATAAAGTCCTACTGTATAGCACAGGGAACTATATCCAATCTCTCCTGGGACAGACCACGATGGAAAATAATATTTAAAAACAAAGAATGGGAGTTTCCATCGTGGCACAGTGGGAAATGAATCTCAGAACCATGAGATTGTGGGTTCGATCCCTGGCCTTGCTCATAAGGATCCTGCGTTGCCGTGAGCTGTGGTGTAGGTTGGCTCAGATCTGGCGTTGCTGTGGCTGTGGCGTAGGCTGGTGGCTACAGCTCCGATTAGACCCCCTAGCCTGGGAACCTCCATATGCCACGGGTGTGTCCCTAAAAAGAAAAAAATAATTAATTAATTAAAAATAAAGAATGTGTGTGTGTGACTGAGTCACTGCTATACAGCAGAGATTGGCACAACATTGCAAATCAATTATACTTAACACAAAAATTTTTAAATATAGGAGTTCCCATTGTGGCTCAGTGGGTTATGAACCTGACTAGTATCCACGAGGATGCAGGTTCTATCCCTGGCCTCACTCAGTGGGTTAAGGATCTCGTGTTGCTGTGACTGCGGTGCAGGCTGGCAGCTGCAGCTCTGATTCGACCCCTAATCTTGAAATTCCATATGCAACAGGTGCGGCCCTAAAAAGCAAAATTAATTAATTAATGAAAAAATAAAACTTTTTTCAAATAAATAAAATGAGGTCAGGTAGACACAACTCTGTTGGGGGTACAAAGGGAAACTTAGAGGAACAGTAAAAGCTTTACCTCGGCACCCCCTTCCCTCGGTACTGACAACTGAGGCGTCAGAAAGTCAGTCCCTGGGCAACTGCACGCTTCCCTCCAGATGCTCAAGGGCCTCCTTCTCTCTATCTTGCTTTTTTAGAAAGCAAGCCACCTCGCTTATTCTCGTGCAATTCAGGGATGCTGTGGCCTCTTGGATCCTAAAGCACTAGAGTTACAGAGTCAGATGAAAAAGGCCTCAGGGTTTAAGCCATGAACTACACAGCTCAATGTTCCAGTCCCCTTGGCTCTCCTGGCTGAAGACAAATGAGCCTCCTTCAAATGAAATGGGTCAGGAGGCAGTGACATCACTGGAAATGTCATGCAGCTTTTAAAAGGGGGCCATGTAAGGTCTGGCTCACACTTAGGAAAGCTGCCTTGATGAGCTGCTGGCAGGCATCCTTTTCCCTATAAAACGGCCAGAACTCTCCCAGGAAGAGAAGAGTTCTCACTGGGAATTAAAGGGACACACCTGTCACTACCGAGCTAGTCACCTGCTCTGTCGGAAACAGGCCTGCTTCTCCTTCCTCTTCCCTTAGATGATACATGGCCTTTCCCCCTGCTCCTCAGAGCCAAGCTTCCCAAAAGCAGAGATTAATGCTCTTAAAGACTTTCAGAAACCATCAGCACAGTTTGCCAAACTATTAAGACAATCTGTGAGTAAGTAAGAATTGTGGGGTTTAAGGCCATAGCCAGACTTCTTTTAGAGGAACAATTTTAAAACAAAGCAGGTACCCAACAGAGAAGAGTATTTTTTCACCTCACCTTAATACAGCCAACTATTGTAGTTGTAAGAGCAGAATTATACTGCGTGCAGAGTACTGTGGCGTACATCAAGATAAATCTGGAAAAAAAAGAAGGGAGAGGTATCTAGAAGTTAAGATCTGATTGCTTCCTTTACAATCATCTCTAGCTAAGGAAAACAATCAGTGTCAGCCATGCCAACACATTCTACTAGTCACTGACTGGCTGTGAGCTTTCCCTGCCTCACTGCTGCTGACACTGCAGCTTCAGATGTTTTAAAGTTTCACTAGGGAGTTCCCGTCGTGGCGCAGTGGTTAATGAATCTGACTAGGAACTAGGAGGTTGCAGGTTCGATCCCTGGCCTCGCTCAGTGGGTTAAGGATCTGGCATTGCCGTGAGCTGTGGTGTAGGTGGCAGACACGGTTGGGATCTGGCGGTGCTGTGGCTCTGGTGTAGGCTGGCGGCTATGGCTCTGATTAGACCCCTAGCCTGGGAACCTCCATGTGCCATGAGTGCGGCCCTAGAAAAGACAAAAAAAAATTTTTTTTAATTAAAAATTTAAAAAAAAATAAAGTTTCAGCAGAAACACATGCCCATTTAGTGATCAGGTGTTTCTCCCAGCTACTGCACCAAAACCCTGAGACTACCATTCATAATCACGAGCACACTTTTTAGATCATGGTTCTAATTCACCGAACCCAGACAGAAAGCTCAGGGCGCACAGGGCCTGGCTCAGGTGTGTGTGCTCCATGAGGTCACTATGACTATAGACCAGGATGAAGGCAAGACAGCTTCTTGAGGATGGAAGAAGAGCAAGTGGGAACCACTTACAGAGGGGTTAGAGTTCACTCAACAACTAAGTGGCAGCAGCTGGAACTCCCAGATTGCCAATGAGGCTTCTGAGCCTGACTCAGTACCCAGGGTATCATGTCAACTTGACTTGGAAGCATCCACTCTCTGTGTGCCTAGCCTGTGTCAGAGCCAGTCACAAACATCAACTGAAATGACTGGCTGAGGGAAAAAGCACGAGGGAAATACGGAGATGAAGAGAAGAGGCCCATTTGTAGACACGCTCTTGCCTTGCACAACCTGCTAGGGAGAAGTCAGCCCTAAATCCAAAGGCTGTCCCTGCTGCCTACTAATTCTGCAAACTTAGGCAATTTACTTGAGTCCCGAGCCTGCTTTCTCATAGGTAAAGGGACGGCAATATCAGCCAAATGGCCGATGCAAAACCAAAATTAAATAATGCATGCTGGGAGTTGCCGTTGTGGCACAGAAGAAACGAAGCTGACTAGGAACCATGAGGTTGTGGGTTCAATCCCTGGCTTCACGCAGTGGGTTAAGGATCTGGCATTGTTGTGAGCTGTGGTGTAGGTCACAGTCGTGGCTCAGATCTGATGTTGCTGTGGCAGTGGTGTAGGCCAGCAGCTGTAGCTCCGAATGGACCCCTAGCCTGGGAACCTCCATATGCCTCGGGTGTGGCCCTAAAAAACAAACAAAAAAAAGCAAAATATAATGCATGCTGAAATATAAGGGTGCTTGTCACCTACTAGCTTTCTGGGTAAAATATTAGTTTTTTTCTCCATCCTTCTATGCATGACTCTGAGATTAATTTGGTAGCCCTGAGGGCACTCTCCCAAGGATGGTGAAACCTCCTGAATCTGAAGGTTGATCTTAAGCTGATACACTCAAGAGACAGGACACTTGAGGAATAGGCCAAACGATGCTAGAACAAATTTCTCTAAGAAAACTATCTGCTAACAAGGCAGCAATGGCTTACCCCATCACACAAGAGAGGGTGAACTGCAGAAGAAAGAGGGTGTCCGCCCAGCCTTCAAAATCCATTGCCTGAAATACACAAGAAAGCATCTGATTGTAGAGCAGGCCTGCCGAGCCAGCTGTCCCATTCATTAATCGAAATCCTATGCCCCTGCTCCCACCACACCGACACATACGCACCCTTCCCGCATCACTCCAAGGACAGAGAGTGATATTCAGGAATTTCATGTACAAAGAGCTGAATCAACAAGCAGCTGCATAAGGTGTTCTCCTTTCCAAAATGTACTGTGAAGGGGAGTTCCCGTCGTGGGCCAGTGGTTAACGAATCTGACTAGGAACCATGAGGTTGCGGGTTCAGTCCCTGGCCTTGCTCAGTGGGTTAAGGATCCTGCGTTGCCGTGAGCTGTGGTGTAGGTTGCAGATGCGGCTTGGATCCCACGTTGCTGTGGCTCTGGCATAGGCCGGCGGCTACAGCTCCGATTCAACCCCTAGCCTGAGAATCTCCATGTGCAGGAGCAGCCCAAAAAATGGCAAAAAGACAAAAAAAAAAAAAAAAAAAAGTACCATGAAGGAGACTCTGTACTCTTCCCGGTTGGTACGAAGAGGAGAAAAAAAAAAAAAAAAAAAAAAACCCTGCTTGCTATTTGCTTGAAGGCACAGTCCTGCTAATCTAAGCAGTCCTCCCAGATGGTTGTATTAAATAAAGGCTTTCTCAAAACTTAAAACATACTTCCCTTCCCTAACACGCGAAAGTTCAAGTACAGCCTGGTGACAAAAACTGAGCCGGGGTCTGTGCAGGGGGAATCACTATTTTAAAGCAATTGACTTAGTAAAAGCAAGGGTTCGGTTGTTTTGTTTGTTTTTAAGCCAAAAGCAACGGAATGAATAGAAATGATAGGGTGCGTGGATCAGCTCATCTCTCATCCAAGAGAGAGGGTTCCTCTTTCGAGGACATAAATTCTCTTGCGATATATGAGTTTGTTAAGCAAATGTGAGAAGCGTTCCATGTTTTCTCTCTCTGCCAACCTGTCCAATTTCAACATAAATCTCACAGCTCCAGGGTCCCTGTGGTTTAGAAACCTAACAGGCAGTTTCACACTCACATGCCTTTGCCTGGAAGGCCCTTCGCCTCAATGTTCATCTGACTCCTGCTGACCTATCCAACCAGAAGTCAAGCAGCTCCTTTGTGGGGCTCCCTCAGATCAAGAAGTACTTCTCTCTAGGGCTCTTGCCTCTCTGAACTGCAAGTCTTTCTACATGGTGTCTGCAGACTGTGAGCTCTGGCGGGGGCGGGGGGGAGGGTATTATGTTAATTTTTTTTCTTTTCAGGACCGTGTCCACGGCCTATGGAGATGCTCAGGCTAGGGGTCAAATCGGAGCTGAAGCCACTGGCCTACACCATAGCCACAGAAAGGCAGGATCTGAGCCACGTCTGTGACCTACACCACAGCTCAGGGCAATGCCAGATCTTTGACCCACTGGGCAAAGCCAGGGATCGAACCTATGTCCTCATGGATACTAGTCGGGCTCATTAACTGCTGAGCCTCGATGGGAACTTCACATCACATTCATTGAATCACATTCTGAATAAAGCATGTGACAGACAGTAGACATTTGATTTGTTTATGGTTCTTTGTTGAGGCATAACATATAAAAAATAAAATTCCCTAAGGCGTTCCTGGCATGGCACAGCAGAAACAAGTCCGGCTAGGAACCATGAGGTTGTGGGTTCGATCCCTGGCCTCACTCAGTGGGTTAAGGATCTGGCATTGCCATGAGCTGTGGAGCTGTGGTGCAGGTCACAGACGCTGCTCAGATCTGGTGTTGCTGTGGCTGTGCCTGCAGCTGCAGCTCCAATTCCACCCCTAGCCTGGGAACCTCCATAAAAAAAGTACAAATGGACAACAGGTACAGGAAAAGGTGCTCAGCATCACTGATCATCAGAAAAATGCACCTCCAAACCACAATGAGATAGCCCCCCACACCTGTTAGAATGGCCATCATCAAAAAGACAAGCAGTAACAAGCATTGGCAGGAACTTGGAGAAAAGAGACCCCTTGTGTACTGCTGCTGGGAATGTAAACTGGCACAGCCACAACAGAACATGCAGGCACACACACAAAAGGGAGCATTATTTAGCCATGAGAAAGGAGAGCCCACCATTTGCAACCACATGGATGGACCTTGAGGGCATTATGCAAAGTGACATAAACCAGACAGAGAAAGACAAACACTGCCCGATCTCACTTATATATACAATCTAAAAAAGCCAAATTCATAGAAACAGAGTTCTCCTGCTGTCTGCCAGGGGCTGGGGTGTGGGGGGAAATGGAGAGATGTTGCTTTTACGACTTCTCAGATGCACATGCTCTAGGGATCTAATGTAAAAGCATGGTATTATAGTTCACAGTTCTATATTACATACTTAAAAGTTACTAAGAGTAGATCCTGTTTTCACCACAAAAAAGAAATGGCGGTTATGTGAGCTAATGGCAATGTCAACTAATGCTACTGTCTCAATCACTTCCTAACACATAACCATATCCAATCAACCGCCGTACAATGCAAACTTACACAACCGTACATGTCAATCATATCTCAGGAAAGCTGGAAAAAAATGATTTGCCATCTCAGAAAGTTCCTGCCCCTTTACAATCAATCCCCTCCCCCACTTACAACCCCTGGGAACGTCAGATCTATCTTCTGTCACCAGAGTTTTGCTGTTCAGTAGTTTTAAATGAATGGGATTGTATAGTATGCACTCTTTTATGTCTGGCTTCTTTCACTTGGCATAACGCAGATGGCTTGGTTCTTTCAGTAAATATGTCTTTGACTTTATAAGAAATGGCCAAACTGTTCTCCAAAGTAGCCATACCATCCTGTATCCCCCCCCAGCCCTGTATGAGCGCTGCTCTACATTCGTATCTATACGTGCAACTGTTTGAGATCATCCTAGTGATTAAGGAAACGGTATCTCATTGCAATTCTAAACCTTTTTAGGTCATGAATCAGTTGACTTTATCATAAATAGCAACGAAAAATAAAATAGAACAAAATAGAAAAAGGAGAGCATTCAGAGCTCTGGCGGGCTTGGCGGAAAGGAATCTGACTAGTATCCATGAGAATGCACGTTTGATCCAATGCACATTTGATCCCTGGCCTCTCTCAGTGGGTTAAGGATCCAGTGATGAGCTGTGGTGTAAGTCGCAGATACGGCTGGGATCTGGCGTTGCTGTAGCTGTGGCGTAGGCCAGTGGCTATAGCTCCGATTTGACCCCTAGCCTGGGAACCTCCATATGCTGCAGGTATGGCCCTAAAGAGAGAGAGAGAGAGAGAGAGAGAGAGAGAGAGAGATAGAAGGAAAGAAAGAAAGAAGGAGGGGTGCATTCTATTTAACAGGAATAAATTTTTTTTTCATGAAATTTTGCTTCATTTATGTGTACATGGGAATGTGAACTGAATCACAATATAAATTTACTTCTAACTGTAGAGGTTAAATGATTAGAGAAATATTAGTCTAAGGAATCAAATGTTACTTTTAGGGTTAAATGCTTAAAATATTTGTACACAGACATGGAATTGTAATTTAATATTCGGCTGAAGCATGGCAAGACTCACACAGATAAACCAGAGCAATAAGTATTGCGGACCTAATACTCCTTTTGTTTTTTTGGTAGCACCCGAGGCATATGCAAGTTCCTGGGTCAGAATCTGAGCCACAGCTGCAACACAGCGGGACTCCCCCCCGCCCCAGACCTAATAGTCTTGAAGAAATAGACTACATTCTATTTCATATACAGACATCAACATCTTTTGCCTTGAAACTTGGAGCACTTTCCTCTAAGTCCCATTTCTTTTTTTAAAAAAGCTTCATAACCTGATTATTGACTTTGAAGTTAGACCTGCATCCAGATCCCCAATACACCAATTCCTTATGTGCATCACTATAATTTTAATTTGCATTTCCCTAATCACTAATGAGGCTGAGCATCTTTAATATGCCTTTTTTGCCATCAGTATTGCTTCTTTGGTAAAGTCTGTCCAAACCTTTTCAAATTTTATTCAATTTATTTATCTTCTTGCTACTGAATTGTAAGAGATTTTTACAATATAGTCTGGATACAAGCCCTTCATCAAACATATACAATTATGGGAGTTCCCATCATGGCTCAGCAGTTAACAAACCCAACCAGAATCCATGAGGTTGAGGGTTCAATCCCTGGCCTTGCTCAGAGGGTTAAGGATCCAGCATTGCCGTGAGCTGTGGGTAGGTTGCAGATGTGTCTCAGATCCTGCGTTGCTGTGGCTGTGGTGTAAGCTGGCAGATACAGCTCTGATTCGACCCCTAGCCTGGGAACCTCCATATGCTACAGGTGTGGCCCTAAAAAGATGATTTTCAGAGTCGGTGGCTTGCATTTTCTTAATGGTGTCTTTTGAGAAACAAAACAATTTTAATTTTGATGGAGTTTAACATCAATCTTGCGTTTTATAATTCTTGCTTTTTATGACTTTCTTCTATGAAAGCTGGTCTTACCCAAAACCACAAAGGTATTCCTCTGAGTTTTCTTCTACTTTTATAGCTTTCGCTCTATTTTTAGGTCTTTTCATATTAGTTTGCTAGGACTGCTGCAACAAAATACCACAAACCGAGTGACTTAAAAAAACAGAAGTGTACTGCCTTACAGGTCTACGTGCTCGAAGTCCAAGATCAAGGTGTCAGCAGAGTTGGTTCCTTCTGAGGGCGGTGAGAGAGAAGCTGTCCACGCCTCCTCCCTAGCTTCTAGTGATGTGCTGGTGATCTTTAGCGTTCCTTAGCTTGTTCAGCATCACCCTGGTGTCTGCCTTCGTGTTCTCATGGCAATCTCCCTCTGTGACTGTGTCCCCACTTCCCCTTTTTGTAACAGCACCCGGGATAATGGATTAGGGCCGCCCTCCTCCACTGTGATTTCGTATTAACAAAGTACCTCTGCAATGACCCTATTTCCAAATAAGGTTGCCTTCTGAGATATCGGGGGTAGGACTTCGGCAGGACTTTATGGGGAGGGGGAGAGCGCAACACAGTGCAATTCAAAATACCTTTCAAGTGAGTGTTTGTGCATGTCCTGACCTAAGGGTCAAGGTTCATTTTTCTGCATATTAGATGTCAAACTGTTCTAGCATCATTTGTTGAAGAGATTATCCTTTCCTCACTGATTTATTGTGGTACCTTCAACAAAATAACTGACCACATGGTCTATTTCTACCTCGTGATTCTCTGTTCTGTTCCAGTGATCTATGTCTGCCCTTAATCTAATACCACACTTGATTAGTTTTATAAAAAAAAAGTCTGGATCCTTAACCAAGTTGTATTCTCCATGGGTTAGTAATTCTATTGATCTTTTCAAAGAGTCAGCTTTTACTTTTATGGACATTTCTCTATTGCTTTTCCATTTTCTACTTCTTCCTCAAAGCTGGTGTTCAGTGGCCTGGGGACCGGGTTGGGTGGGTCCTCCTTCCTATGTCACTAATTTTAAATCCTTCTCCGTTTCTAATATATGCTAATTTCTTTTTTTTTTTTTTTTTATCTTTTTGCTATTTCTTGGGCCGCTCCCGCGGCATATGGAGGTTCCCAGGCTAGGGGTCTAATCGGAGCTGTAGCCACCAGCCTACGCCAGAGCCACAGCAACACGGGATCCGAGCCACGTCTGCAACCAACACCACAGCTCACGGCAACGCCGGATCCTTAACCCACTGAGCAAGGGCAGGGATAGAACCCGCAACCTCATGGTTCCTAGTCGGATTCGTTAACCACTGTGCCACGACGGGAACTCCTATATGCTAATTTCTAGTTTACTTCTGTGCTGGTCAGAATGGTTTCAAGTCTTTAAAACTATGAACACTCTTCTGGCCCAGAATATAGTTTGGTGCACTTGGTGAACAGTTCTGTGTGCACTTGAGTTATTTCTGTTGCTGCTGAGCAGAGTGCTCTATAAACGCCGACTTGACAGCGTCAAGTCGTCTCTGTATTTAATGCCTTTCACTTTAGTTGTTTTATCAATTACTGGAAGCAGAATGTTACCATCTCCTACTATAATTGCAGATGGGTCTATGTATCCTTTCTGTTCTATCAGTTTTTGCTTCGTATATCTGGCAGCTCTCATCAAGAACATACCCGCTCACGATTGCTATCCTCACTTAATTATACTAAACCTTTTACCATGATGAACTATCCTTCTCAAAAAAAAAAAAAAAAGAAAAGAAAAGAAAAAAAAGTAAAAAGAAAGAGCCCTCTCTGTGGTATAGTTTCCTTTATGTTTATACTAACCAAGGTTTACTGAGCTCCTGGTATATGTAGGTTTAGCGTGTTCATCCAATTTGGAAAAACTTCAGCCATTATTTCTTCAAATATTTTTTTCTGCCCCCTGCCCTGCCTCTTTTTTCAGGACTATAGTTACACACATGTGAAACCTCTTAATATTGCTGCACATTGGCGTTCCCGTTGTGGTGCAGTGGTTAACGAATCCGACTAGGAACCATGAGGTTGCGGGTTTGATCCCTGCCCTTGCTCAGTGGGTTAAGGATCTGGCATTGCCGGGAGCTGTGGTGCAGCTTGCAGACACGGCTTGGATCCTACGTTGCTGTGGCTGTGGTGTAGGCCAGCGGCGACAGCTCTGATTCGACCCCTAGCCTGGGAACCTCCATATGCTGCGAGAGCGCCCCAAGAAATGCCAAAAAGACAAAAAAAAAAAAAATTGCTGCACACGTCACTCGTAATCTGGCCATTTGTTTTCTAGTCTTTTTTTTTTTCCTGTACTTCACCTTGAATAGTTTCTCCTGCTATTTCTTTAATGCACTGACCTTTTCCTAGGTAATGCCTAATCTGCTATTTAATACCTTCTGCTTTCTTTCTCAATTCTATTTTAAATTCCCTTCTCTCGCAGCAACGATTCACTGCTTTCTATGTACAATGTGACGTGCTAAGTCCTAATCATGCGCCAGGCCCCACGGGAGGCAGGCCTCGGAGCACTGCGCTGAAGACCCGGCTTATCAGGTTGCTGATAACGAAGGAATAAATGGTGGCAATAAAAATGTACTGCCTTTATATCTGCAGAGCACATTATAGCTCACAAAGCGCTTCCGTATACAGCCTGTCATTTGAGTCCTCCACAACCCCCCTGTAAGGAAGAAAGGCCAAGCCTAGTTATCCCCAAAAGACAAGGAGTGACTTACTTTAGGTAACACAGCTAACCCATGGTACACTTTAGCCTGTGTCCTCCAGGCCCAATGTTCTCTTCACTGAGCATTCAGTTTTCTTCGGGAAAGTGCCAAACTTATAGTGCGCTGTTTCCTTTGGGAACAGAACAACTCTATCTGTAGAATATTAAAATAAATCTTGCAGACATAAGCCCATTTGTATAAAATTCAAAAACAGAAAAATCATTCTCATGGGATTTTTTTTTTTTTTCTTTCGGTAAATACTCAGCCTGTCTCTGGAGAGAGCGAGTGTCTGGCACAGGCAGCCTGTTACAGTCCCATTTTTGCCAAAGGAATGATCTTTAGCTGCCACAGAACAAACAGCAGCCATCTGAAAAAATAGCTCCAGGGGAGATATGGCTCAAACAGTCCTAACGTACAATGGAGCCCACTCTCCCTACCATAAAAATGGTGTTAAAAAACAAACAAACAAAAAACACACAGGCGTTCCATCATGGCTCAGCAGTTAACAAACCTGACTAGTATCCGTGAGGTCATGGGTTCAGTCCCTGACCTCGTTCAGTGGGTTAAGGATCCGGCATGGCCAGGAGCTGTGGTGTAGGTCACAGGCATGGCTTGGATCTGGCGTTGCTGTGGCTGTGGCGTAGGCCAGCGGCTACAGCTCCAATTGGACCCCTAGCCTGGGAACCTCCATGTGCTGTGGGTGTGGCCCTAAAAAGACAAAATAAAATAAATAAAACCACTGCTTATTAAGTTATTATGCTCTAGGCTCAGAAATATTAAGTACCTTTCTAGCTGTACTACTAAGGAAAGCCAAAGACAAAGCAATATATTGTGAATTTTTCTCCTGGATGGCTCTGCATGGTTAGAATCAAAAAGTAAAAGTTCTAGGAGTTCCCCTCTTGGCGCAGTGGTTAATGAATCCGACTAGGAACCATGAGGTTGTGGGTTCGGTCCCTAGCCTTGCTCAGTGGGTTAATGATCCGGTGTTGCCTCGAGCTGCGGTGTAGGTTGCAGACGCGGCTTGGATCCGGCTTGGATCCTGCATTGCTGTGGCTCTGGCGTAGACCGGCGGCTAGAGCTCCGATTCAACCCCTAGCCTGGGAATCTCCATATGCCATGAGTGCGGCCCTAGAAAAGACAAAAAATAAAATAAAATAAAAAGTAAACGTTCTAATTTGAACTCTGCCGTTAATTTTCTTTGAGGCCATGATAAAGTCATTGAACTTTTCTCAGCCTCTACCTACAGAAAATCGCTCCATCTGCCTCTTGTGAGAATCAATTGAGATGATAAAATACAGACACTTTAAATGTATACATAGTTGACATACAGAGAGATTATTCCCTTAAACTTCTACCACTGTTATCGCTCAGGGACAGAGATGCAAGCAAATTTTTCTTCTCAAGACAGGAAATAAAGAAGGCATGGTGAGAATGTGCTTTGTCACTCAGGGGAAAAAAAAAGAAAAAGAAAAAAAAAAAGAGATTTAAAACGAAACAAAACTTCTGCCCCTAGAGGATGATGATAAAGGGGGCACTGGGAAGAAAATGACCTGCTTGGTCATTCTGGGTGACACAGAACTAGATGGGCTCTTTGCCACAAGGCCTGCAGTCTTCAGTCCTGGCTGTGAATACAGACAGAACATCCAAAGATGTTTTCTAAGGCTTTCCTTCTGCTGAAACGAGGTCTCTGGTTGTGCAGGTGCTGGTGCTTTAAGGCGTCACAGGCCAATACACGCCACAGGCATGAAAAGAATGTGACACAATCAATGGGCAAATGGGTTACATGGACCTACTGCTTCCTAAAACTAGGCATTTGGTTTGAATGAGACTTCTGGTTAAATCAAAAATATTTTTTAAAAAATTTTAATGAAAAAAATGTGTTCTTTAGCTGCTTGGGTTAAGAAAATTAAGAGAAGGGGGAGTATCTGAGTATGATTAGGCAGTAACGCTACATCATCAATAACATAATCACGGAGCTCCCTTCGGGGCTCAGCAGTCAATGACCCCAACTAGGATCCATGAGAATATGGGTTCAATTCCTGGCCTTGCTCAGTGGATTGAGGATCTGGCGTTGCCGTGAGCTGTGGTGTAGGTCGCAGACACGGCTCAGATCCTGAGTTGCTGCGGCTCTGGCGTAAGCCGGCAGCTGTAGCTCTGATTCGACCCCCTAGCCTGGGAACTTACATATGCCGCGGGTTCGGCCCTAAAAAGCAAAAACAAACAAACCAAAAAACCCACTCATAATCAATAAAATCTAGTGAAGGTACACATGAAACTAATAATATTTAGGTCAACTACACCTCAATTTTTAAAACAGAAAACAAAAATCTAGTGCAGGGATACAATCATATTTCGTCTAATCAACCAGCTCTAATGGAAGGATTTGCCTATCTGGACCACTCCCTTGGAGAAGAGTCTGAGGCTATGCATGTGCAGGCTTCGCGAGAAAGTGCTGGGCTATGTGGCAACGTCTACAACGTCACTTTACCACCAAATCACCACCCCTAATCTAGTGAGAAGCATGGAATAATTTCAATGTGTACCTGAGTCTTAGATGCAACCCCTCTCACTCGCTGGAAAATCTGCTTCACAAAGAGGTGTCAACCTACTTGAGATTTGAAATAAAATCCAAAGCATGACTGAGACATTTTTGTATGTGTTTGGGTACCTCTCGGCTTACTACACAACCTAAAAAATTCCACAACACCGAGTCTTTGGACTTCAGGGCAAAGAAAAAAGGCTGATGAATGATACCATTCCATTTTGAAAATTCTTTCCCCCCAAAACTCGAGGAAAACATCAAATCCTTAACCTCAATAGCAGACTGCTAGGAAACTTGCTAAGGCACAAGATCGTGTCCTTGCTGCCAATGATCTGCATGGCCCCTTACCTACCTCAGGAAAGCTAGACAAGTTCATGGAGCCAGTGGTCCTAGGTCACCGCCCCTTCCTCTGCACTACTGGACCCATCTGCCTGCTTCCTGCTGCTGGTTCAGACAAGCAATAGGAGCCCCGAGATCTTTAAAACCCCTGCTCACCAGACTCTGCCGCCTATGTTAAAGCCTACATATCATGGCAAAACTATATACTCCGGCTTAACAATGGGGCACTTACTCTTTCTTTCTTTCTTTTTTTTTTTTTTCTTTTTTGGCCAGCCAGAGGGCTATGGAGTTTCTGGGCCAGGATCAGATCCAAGCTATAGTTGCAACCCAAGCCACAGCTGTGGCAAGAGCAGATCCTTAACCCACTGTGTGGGCGGGGGATTGAATCCATGTCCCAGGGCTCCCAAGACACCGCCGATTCCACTGCATCACAGCAGAAACTCCTGGGTCACTTACTCTTATTTTAAAAAAAGCAAATCTTCAAAGGGATAGCAAAAAACAATACTTTGTCAAATACAGGCAAGGAGAAAGATGCGGTCATGCACAAATAGAGAATAACGGATCCAATCCACTCATATCATGCTTGAAAATACCAAGGCCCAGAAAGCAGAAGGGCCTTGACTGTATGTGGAGAAAATACTTCAAGGACTCTGGGTCACAAAGGGATCCAGAAAATATTAAATGATTCTGGACAGGCAGAAGCAGAAACCTGAAAATTCTTCATTATTCAGCAGCAATGCTTCTTCATAAGAGATACCTCCCAGTAGATGATCTGTGCAGGAACTTTTCCTGTAAAACTCATCTGTGCCACGTACTTTAACCACTGATATAATGAAGACATTATACAGTGTACCAAGTGTCTACAGTGCTGGCCTTGTGAGATCTACAGCAAGGGGTCTGTTCTTCCATCCCTGTGTGAGAACACCTAGCAGGATGTGCTGTCAGAAAGCCAGGCTCCAATTCCTGTGACTCTGAATCACTGGCTTTGTGCTGCAGACATTCCCTTTTGGAAGCAGCGACTAACAAGTTGAAACACACTCGGTCCTACCTCACATTTTGGAAAGTCAACTGATGCTTGCTCTGCCTTTAGGTTAACTGGATCTCTGTGGTTAATGGTAAACTGGCCTTTGCAAAATACACAGTTGTCCTGGGATTTTTTAAAAGACATGTTTAAAAAAACTAAGTGCTGAATATGTTGGTGCCTTCGTTTCTAAAAAACTCAGGACTTTGAGAACTTCAACTTTTTTAAAAAGTACACACACACACACACACACATATACAAACACACTCACAGAGTTTGGTTTCTCAGGAGTTTTGCCAAGGACTTCATGCTCACTGGGATGAGTCGTTCCATGGAAACCTGCCTTTCAATTTTTATGGTAATTTAGGTTCTTCTTCTTTGGCCATCAATTCTGGCATAAAGGCTTTGCCAGCCCCATCAATTGCTCGGTATAACTTCTGCCTCCCTAGGGAGCTGTTGTTTGGGAGCCCTCTTACTGGATTCCTGCCCTAACAGAGGGGAGTTTTCCCTCCTCTACCTACTAAAGTTAGCAGTGGGATTTTGAGAAAAATAATTTGGATCTGATTTTGCTTCAATCTGCATCCTGGGTCAAGAGTCTGTAACTCTGAAAAATGAGAACAAATTAATTTGTCCCACCTCCCCCAGTTATTTTAACATTTAGAATTCATCACAGAATAGTCATTATTTATAGAAAAAAAACTTTTATCTTTTTCTTTTGTTCCTTTTAGAAAATGTAAATTTTTTTGTCTTTTTTTTTTTTTTTTTTTCCCTAGGGCCACACCAGCGGCATACAGAGATTCCCAGGCTAGGGGTAGAATTGGAGCTGTAGACACTGGCCTACGCCACAGCAACACCAGATTGGAGTCGTATCTGTGACCTACACCTCAGCTCATGGTAACTCTGGATCCTTAGCCCACTGAGCAAGGCTAGGGATCGAACCTGTGTCCTCATGGATACTAGTCAGATGCATTTCTGCTGAGCCACGATGGGGAACTCCTAGAAAATGTAATTTAAGATACATTCACATAGTGGAACGATCAAAAAAATATAAGAGGACAAATAATGAGAGTCTTGGGAGTTCCCACTGTGGTGCAAAGGGATCGGCAGTGTCTCTGGAGCCCTGGGATGCAGGTTGGATCCCTGGATCCCCAGGCCAGGACAGTAGGTTAAGGATCCTGCGCTGCCACTGCAGCAATTGCTGCTCAGATCTGATCCCTGGCCCAGGAACTCCATATGCCGAGGGGCAGCCAAAAATGAAAAAAAAAAGCCTCCCTCTCACTTCTGTTCTACACTCACCCTGTTCTTTCTCTCATACACACAGACTGGTGGTTACTTTATTCATTTCATTACATTCTTACAGGGTTTCCTTACTTAAATAATAAGTAAACAAAATGAATGTGTATATATATTCTTATATTCCCCCCTCTTTTTTACTCAAAAGTAGTATTCCCAGAGTTCCCGTCGTGGCACAGTGGTTAACGAATCCGACTAGGAACCATGAGGTTGTGGGTTCGATCCCTGGCCTTGCTCAGTGGGTTAAGGATCCAGCATTGCAGTGAGCTGTGGTGTAGGTTGCAGACGCAGCTCAGCTCCTGAGTTGCTATGGCTCTGCTGTAGGCCAGTGTCTACAGTTCCGACTCGATCCCTAGCCTAGGAACCTCCATACGCCACAGGAGCAGCCCAAGAAATGGCAAAAAGACAAAAAAAAAAAAGGTAGCATTCCCTATACACTGCTTTAACACTGTGCTTCTTTATTTAACAATTTCTCCTGGAGATCTTCGCATCCAACGCATAGAGCAGGCAAAACAGCTCTGGGTGAGGAAAGCCAGGAGTCCAACAGATGAGAGCAGTTCATCAGCACAGGTTATCAGGAGCCGGGAAGCAGCTGGGCTCGTGCCAGCGATCAGAAGAGCAGCCCAGCCTCAGCAAGGAATGCCTTCCACCCCTCAGAAATGCTGTTGCAGCCCCGAAAAGAACCAACCAACTTGGTTGATCCAACCTACTCGGTTTATATATGACAAAGCAGACCTGGAGAGCAGAAGGGACTCATGCAGAGTCAGATGGTGACCAGGGACAGAACTGGAGGTTGCTGGTCTTTGCATTCCGGCCCTAAATTCTCTCCACTGTATCCCTTATGTCACCCTTATGTCATTCTGCGTGTCATTCTCTGCAGAATGATTTCAAATTCCTGTGTCTGGCACTGGTCCCAGCTTAGAAGGAAGCAGGATGGGGGGCAGCGGGAAGACAGCCCTAGTCAGGGAATCTGGGTTCTAGTCCCGACCCCTCTTTGGGCCCCAGTTCCCTCATCTGGGAATGTAAGGGCTGGAACCCAATGCTCCCTATGGGCTCCAGGCCTCCAAAGTTGCTGACTTCCACTTTCTAACCACACAGCAGAGTTGGGTCCTGCAGAGACCAGTCCTCGTGGCTGTGATTGTGTTCATGCCACAAGTTCTACCTGGGATGTAACTTTTGTTTCTCTGCCTCCACATCTTTCAAGGCCCAAAAGGGCTTCTCCTGACATTTACCTCTTCAAGAAAATGCTCCTTGTAAATGAGCAAAGCACTCCCACCTCAGCCCTTAGAACCTGCTCTTCCCTTGACCAAGACGGCACCTGCCAAAGAGCCACACGAACTGGTCTCTCGGCCTCTTGAGCTCCGTGTCTGCTCAGAAGCTTTCCCTAATCATCTTATCCAGAATAGCATTTCCCCAGGCACGCTCCTCCTTGTTTATTTCTCTTCATAGCTCTTATGACACAAATAATGTTTAGCCTATCTTACTCCATTAGAACACAAGCTCCTTTTTTAAAATGAGAACAGCACCTGACACATAAACACTCAATAAATATTCAACGGATGAAATTAATGATTCTTTGTAAACAATTAAGCAACAACAAAGCCAAGCTGCAGAGACTCAACTTCTAATACTAATCGGAGGTGTCTGTTGCATTCAGTAGCTTGTTCTGTATGCATGGAAGTCCCCAGTGGGGAAAAATAAAGTCAGGGAGGCAGCAAATGGCTTTGGGAGGCAGATATAATCAAGCAAACAGCAAGAGATCTGCCTGGAGTCAGGGTGACTGGTTCTAGGACTCAACTCAACCTGGAGCCTGTCCTTAACCTCTCTCAGTCAGGTAACTACCTACAACACAGGTCCGCAAGGAGGAGCCGGGAAAATGATTAACATGGAAGCATCTTAACAGGTACAAGATTATCAGGCCCTGTAGGAGAGGCATTATTTGAAGGCCAAAAGTAGACTGATGTTGTTAATAAGGCAGTAGTGTTTTTTATTTTTTGATTTTATTTCATTTTGCTTTTTTAGGGCCACACCCGCAACATATGGAGGTTCCCAGGCTAGGGGTCCAATCGGAGCTGTAGTCACCAGCCTACGCCAGAGACACAGCAACGCAGGATCTAAGCTGCATCTGCAACCTACATCACAGCTCACAGCAACCCAGATCCTCAACCCACTGAGCAAGGCCAGGGATTGAATCTGCGTCCTTGTGGATGCTGGTCAGATTCGTTAACTGCTGAGCCATGATGGGAACTCTGGGAATAGGTTTTTTTTCTTTTTTTTTTTAAATAAACCACCACACACCCAAAAAGGGCCCACTTAAAAAAAAAAAAAAAGTGTGTGCACATACATGATACATGAATGCTTGTCCACTTAAGACGTACACATACTTAGAAGGGAAAACCCAAGCCTAAAAGACACACAATGAAAATGAACGTGACTTACTGGAAAACCCTTAACCTGAAATCCTACCACATATTCCAGTCTGTAATGTGAACCTATCTTGCCAGCACTTCAGACAAACAGCCCACTGCCTACTATGACACTGAACCTTTAGTGGGAGAAATGAACTGCAGCCTCTTGTAGGATGCTATGAGCTTCTTGGATGCGTTAGGGCATCCTGGGCTTCCACCCACTGCTTCTGTGCCAGCCAGTTAGAAAAGCCAATCATTCAACCACTTCTGTAAATTACATCTCTGACACCAACCCCCAGAACAGACTAGTATTACTCGTTGCAGGTGGTAGATAAGAAAACCAAGTCCTATCTCCTCTAAAAAGCCAATCGTGATATTTAACCCACACCAGTTTCTTCCTAACCTGAATACTTAATAGTACTGACTGGTGGGCATGCACTTTGGTGCTGGATCTTATACCATGTCTGCAGCATGCCAAGTGTCTTCCTTGGGTGGCAAGGGCCACACGGTATCTCTCACATTCCCAAGAGGACTTAGCACCAAGAAGATGCTCAGAAACGCTAATCTGAATTGAACTTAAAATGAAACTGGAGGAGTTCCCGTCGTGGCGCAGTGGTTAACGAATCCAACTAGGAACCATGAGGTTGCGGGTTCAGTCCCTGGCCTTGTTCAGTGGGTTAAGGATCCACTGTTGCCATGAGCTGTGGTATAGGTTGCAAAAGCGGCTTGGATCCTGCATTGCTGTGGCTCTGGCGTAGGCTGGTGGCTGCAGCTCCGATTCGACCCCTAGCCTGGGAAACTCCATATGCCGCGGGAGCAGCCCAAGAAATGGCAAAAAGACCAAAAAAATAAAAAAATAAAAAAATAAAAAAAAATAAAAAAACCTGTAGTAAGCGCACAAGGAGGGAATTTAGGAACAAAGGAATATAGAAACAAAGTCAAACTCAGAATTCTCACTCCCTAAATTCCAAATACTGATTATGTACATCATTTGTGTTTTCACTTTGTCCGCAGGCACAGCTTCATGAGACAGGCATTCCTTCTCCGACAAGGAGATGGAATTGACCCACTACCATGTGCCAACCCACAACGCCCCCAAACATTTCGCCTACAGAACCTAACCGTTATTACCCTGGTGTGGACAGGTCTGCTCCCCAAGATGACTGTATGGTCCCCAAAGGCAAGATTACCACCTGATTCTTCTTCTTTCTTATCACCTGAGCCTAGCACTGTGAGACACACAACAGCACTTAATAACTATTTGAGGATGTTAGAGGGAGAGTATGTTAAGGAGCGAATGTTAAGAAAAAGAGCTTGAGGACTTCCCGTCGTGGCTCAGTGGTTAACGAATCCGACTAGGAACCACGAGGTTGCGGGTTCGATCCCTGGCCTTGCTTGGTGGGTTAAAGATCTGGCGCTGCCGTGAGCTGTGGTGTAGGTCACAGACGCAGCCCGGATCCCGAGTTGCTGTGGCTATGGTGTAGGCCAGCGGCTACAGCTCTGATTAGACCGTTAGCCTGGGAATATCCACATGCTGCAGGTTTGGCCCTAGAAAAAGACAAAAAGACAAGAAAAGAAAAAAAAAAAAAAAAAGAGCATGAGATTGTAAGCCTGCCAGCAATTTTGTCCACCTATACCCCAATAAATGTTTTATTAGAGTCATATTAATTAATAATAAGAATGAGAATCAACAAACATTTACATGAAACCCAAAACACTAATGGGACTGATTACAAAGCAGTGAATTCAGCCTTAACAATTAGTTTATCATCCCAACTTGAAAGTATTTAGATAAAGTCTGTCATTCTGAAAAACATTACTCTTTCCAAATAAACCTTTCTTGATCTTTGGCATTTTCATTGGAAAAAAAACTAAAGATTACTCAAATCCCACCCTTCTGCTTTAAAAAAAGAAAGAAACGAAAAATAACCCTAAAATCTAAATCTCATCCCAATATAGGTGGCAGAGTCATTTTTTCCAATCAGAGGACACACTCGCAATTATATTGAAGCCATTTGAAACTGAAAGTAGGTTACTGAATTTCAAGGCACCCGTGAATTTTGCTGCAACCTGACAGATAACTTCTAGTTAAATCATCACTCTGGAATGAAGAAATATTTCCTTCAGTCCATTTTTTGCAAGTAGCTACAAGCTACTCGTCAGTTTCAAATGAATGAAAATTCCATTTTTGCCAAGTCTGTAGAATGCTTCCACGTTAATTCTTCCAATGTTCTTATGTAGAGATGAGCTTCATGATTTGGAACCATCTGTGCTGCCAGGAGGTCTCTGGTTATTTTATATTTTTGCTCCAAAGCTAAAGAGTGAAGGGTGCTTCTGCCAGGGTCAGCCAGAGGCAGGCAGAACACTGAAACGACCTCGGTCTGTGGAGTCAGGCTTGGTTTAAATCCTGACTCTACTACCCACTGACAGGACAATGGTGGGCCAGTTATTTAGTCTCTCTGAGCCTCTGTTTCCACGTTGGAAACTTCCTACAGCTGTTATGGGGACACGTGACACTACACATATAAAGTAACCAACACAGAAGAGGAACTCAATACATGTTAGTTTCTCTTCCCACTTTTCTCACAGCCGCAAAAAAACGTATTCAACACTCTTTTATTAGAGCAATAGCTCTACAATAGTTTCCTACTTTCCTACGCTGGAGTCATTGTGAGGCCTGCTGGCAGCCAGGTCACAGTTCATTAAAACATGTTCTAAGCCAGTTTTAAAAGAAAGCGTTCTTGATGAAGAAAACAAAACTGCTTTATAAGCAGGCAGTCTTCTCCTACCTTTGACTCAAGAACAACTTTTTAACAGTCTAACTACTTCCAAAAGCCTTTTCTTCAGTTTGATTCCTACTGATTTGTGGAACTTACCACTGCCATGAGAATAAATAATGCACACCTTTATTCCAAAGACACTATGAGCTAGGGGAATCATGAGAAGGAATCCTGGTATACAAATCCTTGGAAGAATTCTAGATTTCCCTTAAGCTTGAAAATTTTGTTGTGAATTCTAACAAAATGTTACCAAATTGTTATCCTATGAATATGGGCTTGTTTCAGAAAAAAAATTCTCGTCTGGATTTAGTTTGCTACTTTGCTCTGGATTTATTTAGCTAGACATTTGCAGAAAATGAGTTAACTGTTATATTAGTTGCTATTTATATGGTTAAGTCACCACCGGGGCTAAATATCTCCCGGGGGGGTGGGGGTGGGGGGGAAACACAGTTTGGGATTTAAGCCAGGATGACAATTATATACCAAAACAGAGCTTCTAGCGATGCCAAGCATTTTGCTCAAGTTTGAAGAATTCTACTACTTCAGGATTTTTTTTTGTTTGTTTTCGACGACAGTTTGCTACTCTTCCTATTTTGCAGTTTAGCAGAAATATAAAAAAGCTCCCTTCCTCTATCCTTTTGGCACATAAGAGAAGGACACTAGTTGGCATGCACTGTTTTTAAGTTGACAGCCAGAGCTATTTTAAGCTATTTTAGTACCACCCAAAAAGGTTAGCCTGACATTAGCAAGCTAAAAAGCAAATTCTCAGGTTTGGGTCCCTTACGAATGCTGCCTTTTAACCACCCCACTGTCTATCTTTTGGTCATACAGATAAAAATAAAATTCAAAAACATAAGCTATGAAACCATATTTAGATGGCCTACCTTTTGTGCATCTCCCGTAATATATGCAATGGCCAGGGTGGGCAGAATCATGAACAGTGCATTGTAATAGAGCAGACCATATTTTCCCAGCTCCTAGAATGGCAAGAAATTAGGTGTTTCATTTGGGTCTGGCAGATAGAGACAACCCTGCACAGAGTACCACCCCCAATTACAAAAAGACACACACATCCCTCCCCAGTATACTCCACAAATGAGTTGAGTCAGAAGTTTTGCAAACATTAATAACCTAAGCGCTCCAAAGAAAAAAAACCAAACTAACAAGACTTTAAATTTATTAGAAATAAATTGCCTGAGTGCCTAAAATCAGGGAAATAAAAATAACATCAACTGGTTGCCTCAAAACAACAAGGAGGGAAGAGGTTATTTTTAACACAAACATCTCTATAGAAACACATCCTTGGAGCCCTTCCCTTTCCAGAACTGAAGAAAAAGTCATCAGGTTAGTCCTGGGCTTTGCAGAACTCACAACAGAGGGTCATTTAAAAGAGATGGAAGGACAGACCCACCCAGACACACAGACGCTCACCTAGACCAACAGAGACAAACATAACTTCTCAGAGAAGTATTTCTGAAAATGCACATGTGAAGTACAATAAAGATTAAGATTACTCGAAAGGAAGGGAAAGGAATGGAAAGGGAAGAAGGAAGGAAAGAAAGAAGGAAAGAAGGAAGGAAGGAAGGAAGGAAAGAAAGAAAGAAAGAAAGAAAGAAAGAAAGAAAGAAAGAAAGAAAGAAAGAAAGAAAGAAAGAAAGAAAAATTAAGATTGCGCTACAATTTCCAAAACACGGTGTGAAGAGTTGTGCCCTCAGCTCCTAGGGAGCAACAAAGGAGCACACACATCCTCAAACACAAGGAGCCTGTGAGAACTCTGGCTCACACAATTCCGGGACATTCAACAGGCAGCAGAGTCACCTGAAAAAGTAGGCCTGAGTTAAGGGGATTAAGGGGTGGGGGTAAAGGAGTCGTGAGGATATAAGAGTATACTAACTAACTTCTGTGACTGTAAGATCACCAACTGTTATGAAAAGTCAAACGACCTCAAAAGCAGCTCTGAAAAACTGGAAACAAACAACTAACAATAGAAAACTAACCAGCTGATTAGACTATGATACAGCCATACAATGAAATATGATGCAGCCACTAAAAATGTTCCATAATACTGATTGATACGGAAGACGTGCATGAAACAGTACTGATGAAAACTATAGGTAAGAAAACATGATATATTATCACTCTCTTATTTTTCTCTCATAGTTAAGTGTGTACATACACACACACACACATACACAAAAGGTTATCTATCAAGACAGTGCTTCCCACCTGATGGTGGAATTAAGAGAGCTTTACATTTTCTTCCTCTTGCTTATCTATGTTTTCTACGACTTCTATTATAAATATGTTATTTCTGTAATTTCTTTCTTTTTCAATTTGATTGCCACATGCTGCAGCTTGATATAGGATCTCAGTTCCCAGACCAGGGACTCACCCAGGCCACAGTGGTGAAGGCACCAAATCTTAACCACTAGACCACCAGGGAACTCCCTGTGCGATTTGTGTGATTTCTTCAAAGTTAAAAATGTTTTAAATTCAGTAGCTGCATTCAGGTCTGAAATGCAGCACTAAGTCTCTATGCCCACATGATTCATTTTCAAAAGACCATGATTACAAGCAGTTCTGGAATTACAGGTAATAAAACTCATGATTTATTAAAAGCATCACATTGTGCCCTACTGCCTTGCAGACAGACCAAAGAACCAACTGCTTATGGCGACCACAAGCATCAATGGGAAGGTGTCCTAAGGCAGCAAGAAAAAGGTCCCAGTAGGACAAAACAACCTTTAAAACATGTAGCGATGCCTACACACTCACACGTACACACACACACACACACACACACACACACACACACACCATCCAGACAGCTAACAAATGCAAAACTGTTGCTTTTCTTTTTACTTGTAAACAGTTTTGAATATCTTTTCCTTCCTTTCTTTTTTCGTCTTTTTTTTTTTTCAATTTCTTGGGCCACTCCCGCGGCATATGGAAGTTCCCAGGCTAGGGGTCTAATCGGAGCTGTAGCCACTGGCCCATGCCAGGGTCACAGCAACGTGGGATCCGAGCCACATCTGCAACCTACACCACAGCTCACGGCAACGCCGGATCCTTAACCCGCTGAGCCAGGCCTGGGATCAAACCCGCAACCTCGTGGTTCCTAGTCGGATTCGTTAACCACTGAGCCACGACGGGAACTCCCTCCCCTCCTTTCTTAAACAGAGCACAACGACTAAAATTTCATTTAGGACATCATTGTAATCATGTCATTATTGTATTGTGTTCTTATTAATGTTGTCCATTTTTGAGTAGTTCCATCTGACTTTTATAGTTTTCCAGTTTCTCTTACTAGGTAGCTGACCTTTCATACTGCTGCTAAGCCTCTGCCTTTAGATAGGATTTTTGCTCCTACTCCGTGAACTATGAAAAGCAGATCAATATACTTCAAGTTCTCAAACAAATAAGTTATGTCATTTCTGAGGGAGGGACTGAAGGGCTCCCCCGGGAATAAAATACTCAGTAGCCCTCTTTGCTTTTTTCTAGGTTCTAGGATGCACCCTAGACTATACTGTCCAGTACAGTAGCCACTGGCCAAATGCAGCGATTTCAATGAATTGTAATCACACCCAACTACTAGCTCAGTTCCTCACCTGTGCCTGTCACTATTCAAGTGCTCGACAGCTCCATGTGGCTGTGGCTACCATTAACGGACGGCAGAGATAACAGATTTCCAACTTCACAGAACTGTAAGGGACAGTACTATTTTAGACAGCTCAGGCTGTTGGACAAATGAAATGCTATCACCACTACCAATTTTCAGCAAAAGGACTGAGGGGAAAAAAAACATAAGAGTAAAACTAAATCTCCAACAGCTCCCTTTATTTAATCACAGCTTCCATTTGAATGCAATCATTATACAGAGTCATCATGGAAAACGAGCGGAGAACAAGACATAAAAGTTATATTTAAAGAAAATTTGTTGAAAAGAATCCATACTGAATTGACAGAACATTGTAAACTAACTACAGTTAAAAAAAATCTGGAGTTCCCGTCGTGGTGCAGTGGTTAACAAATCTGACTAGGAACCATGAGGCTGGAGGTTTGATCCCTGGCCTTGCTTGGTGGGTTAAGGATCCGGTGTTGCCGTGGGCTGTGGTATAGGTCAGAGATGCAGCTCTGATCCCGCACTGCTGTGGCTCTGGCATAGGCCCCGATGGCTACAGCTCCAATTAGACCCCTGGCCTGGGAACCTCCAAATGCCAAGGGAGTGGCCCTAGAAAAGGCAAAAAGACCAAAAAAAAAAAAAAAAACCTTAAAAAAAATTTTAGGAGTTCCCGTCATGGCGCAGTGGTTAACGAATCCGACTAGGAACCATGAGGTTGCGGGTTCGGTCCCTGCCCTTGCTCAGTGGGTTAACGATCCGTGAGTGTTGCCGTGAGCTGTGGTGTAGGTTGCAGACGCGGCTCGGATCCCGCATTGCTGTGGCTCTGGCATAGGCCGGTGGCTACAGCTCCGATTCAACCCCTAGCCTGGGAGCCTCCATATGCCGCGGGAGCGGCCCAAAAAATAGCAACAACAAAAACAACAAAAAGACAAAAGACAAAAAAAAAAAAAAAAAAAAAAAAAATTTTAAAAAGAAACCATACTGTCCTTACTTCTTCTAGGTTATTCAAAATGAACATTTTCTGAGAATAATGAAAATTAGTGGGATTGCTATGCATTCTAAGGTTTCTTTCTGGAGAAGGCAAAGCCCCCCATCAAGATGACACAAACTCTATACTTATACTACTATCATGTTGGCAGGACATTTGCATCTATGATCTGAACCCCCCAAAAGAGACCTGAAGTAGTTTCAGAACTGCTGTACATATGCAACAGAGCCACATGAAGACTAAGCAGATACAGTCATCTAACTGAAGAGAACACATGGGTAGGAACATAAGATAAAGCCATGGTCAGTTACGAGACTTAATTATGAGATAAAAATACACCAGCTGCTCAGGAAAAACTATGATGACATCCACGATAAGCAGCTCATGTGGGTCTTCGCATGGGGCACATTATGACAGAAAGGACAATCCTATGATATGTAAAGCCAAGTTCCCCATAGCTTCTTACGATAATGCAATTCATTCCATAATGTAGTAACAGCAATGCGGCACAAAATGCTCAGCTTTATAATGGTTTGGCTTGAACTCAAAATGAAATCTGGTGTGTTTAAAAATTCAAGGTATATTTTAGATGGACAAAGATATCTTTAAAGCCTTTGAGTGCACAGGCCAGTTGAAGGAAAACAGCTGGGTATATAAAGTTCATGGGTATGAGATCTGGGGCAGGGAACTTGGCATGTCCCCCAAGAGAGATTTTAATACTTCCTAAGTTTCCCACTAGAGTTGGCCCGTGGGTTCTGCACCTGAGAATTCAACCAAGAATGGATGGAAATATTAAAAAAAAAAAAAATTCCAGAAAGTTGAATTTGCAACACAGGCAACTATTTACAGTATTTACATTGTATTTTACAACTATTTACACAGCATTTATACTGTATTAAGTATTATAAGTAGAGATGACTTAAAGCCTCTGGGAGGATGTGCACAGGTTACACATAAATACTACTCCATTTTATATGAGACTTGAGCATCTGCAGATTTTGGTAACTAGGGGAGCTCCTGGAGCCGACTCCTCATGGATACTGAGGGATTATGGTATCTGTGGACAAATATACGAAGTCCACTCTTGTTTTTCAGCCCCTTCCAACCCACTTCCAAAATCTGCTCAAGGGCGCCCAGGTATTTCTCTTGTCCAGGTCCCTCACCAAGTCCTCTAAAACACAGCCATGAACATTTGTGACACTTTCTCTAATGAACACCCCTTACTTGCATCACTCTCCAACTCAAGGTCAACATTCACCCAGGCCTTTCCAGAGAAGCCAACAGTAAAATCTAATTGCTAATTAGAAAATGAAGTTCCTTATGGGAGCACCAAAGTACAGGCATTTTACTCTCAGAGATCCCCTCATCTTTCCGTTCTCTCTTAAGTATTTTTCTTTCTTCCCCACTTTTCCCCGATGAATTGACATCACAATTCCCAACATGAGTAAACACCTCAGAGAAGCATTAGACTGCTACCTACCTTTGAATCTAATTTTTGTTTTACGTAGGCACCATTTGCTGCTGTCAGCACATCATTTATCAGAATAAAAACATATCCTTCCAGATCAAATGCCAAGTCAGAGCTGCAAAACATAAACAATACTTTAATAGCAACTAATACTTAAAGAACATGCATTCATTTTAAATAGATCAGAACTACAATATTTCCAAGAACACACCCTCATCTAGGTAAGGGAATATTAGGCATTTTATCGGCTACTGGTATTTCTTGGTTCCTGGTTACAGTGTGCAATTTCATAACCAACATGGCAGTCTTCAGAAATGAGAATCACAAACATTTAAACATAGCAATTAGCAATAAGGAACCATTTCAGTTAATAGCACACTGACCTGAATTCAAAGTCAGACGCTAAGAAGAAGCAACCAAATTTACCATTTCAAAACATCTAAAGGAGGCAGAAGGCATCAGAGCTCAATTTCACAGATAAAGAAACCAAAAGGAGAATGAAGTTGTTAATATGTCATTTTCCAAAGGTTCACACAGAAGGTAGAGCTGTCTTGCACAGGTGGCTCGGCCCCTGGGTAGAATTTCTGAAGCGCAGGTCATGGTCAGTTCAGAGATCAGGCTATCCCAGTATCTAAGCACAGAGCAGGACCTCCAACACTTGGAGTAATGGTCTAATGAGCCTGTTAGGTCTAACTGGCAGGCTTAGGGAAACCGAAGTTTTCGAGTATTTACTAGAGCACCAGGCACAAGATAAGAACTTAGTAAACTGAACAGAATAAAAATCTAGGAAGAGTGTGACTTCAGCACACCTTTGCACCCTAGCTAAGACAGGGGCCCCGCATTCTGTGATTCTGCAAAGGTGCTATCTGTTTGTAGCTATACGAACTGGGACGGACTCCTGAGAGCTCTGCGCTGCTGCAATTTCACGCACAACTACCTAACACCACCCTCCTCCTCTCAGCACCCTCCTCCTCTCACTCCAGACACTCTTCCTCTCCATTTCTTTCTCAAGGCAAAAGTTCTAGTCAGATAAGGCTGGATCAGATAGTTTCTGCCTCAGAACCTTTTGCAGGCCAGAGTCAGCCTTGAGGAATCCCTGTTGTTTGGTTCAAAATTTTGGAACCCACCAGCTTCGATGAAATGCTTCAGAGATTAGTTTGGCACCTTTAAAAAGAAAGGTGGGAAGCGCATAGAGGATTTTTCTCCAAGGAGGCACTATTACCTAGGGGAAAAAGTAGTCAGCTATATCACAAACGAAATTCTAGTAACTAATTATTCCTTTTTTTTTTTTTTTTTAAGAATGAATTTCATTTGGAGATTTAGGGCAAAATAGAATTGATTTACAATATTCTCCCCCACCTATACTACAGGGATGAGGAAAGTAAATAAGCCAATTCGAGAAGAATACTGGAATCCCCAGATGGAAAATACATGTCAGGCAGAATTTGCGGCATTAGCGAACCCATGCAGGGATGCTCTGGGCTGAGCAAGACACTGTAGAAGGCTTCTAGTCATCATTTCAATTTTCTGAGTCTTTGGGTATACACTTTCCCCATTTCTTTTAAAACTAAAACTTGGGGTAGGGACTGGGGTGGTTGGGGGGGCTTGGGGTTAATAGATACAAACTCTTGCCTTTGGAATGGATTAGCAATGGGATCCTGCTGTGTAGCACTGGGAACTATGTCTAGTCACTTATGATGGAGCATGATCATGGGAGAAAATAGAATGTGTACATGTATGTGTAACTGGGTCACCATGCTGTGCAGTAGGAAAAAAATTGTATTGGGGAAATAACTATTAAAAAAAGAAGAAGAACAAAAAAAGAAAGTAGATGTTTAGAAAAGACAAACAAAAAAATAAAAATAAAAAAACTATATCTTAAGAACAATGGAAAAAAACTTTAATAATTTAATAGACTATCTACGTTATGGCATTTGTGATTCATCTCAGGTGAAGCCAAATAAAGCAAATCTATTATTTATTATTCCATAAGGGAAATAATTCATTATCATTTGCCTTTCCTGAGACACTATTTTCTTTAGCAGCATGCAAAGTAAAAAAATGCCATATGGTACATAAAGGCACATAGGCTCTAGAGTCAGGCACAGATTCAAACTCCAGCTCTGCTGCTTATTAGCTATGTAACTGTGGGCAAGCTATTGAACTTAGGTTTTATTTTCTCCAACATAAATAGGAAAATTGTACCTGTATCTTTCAGAGTGGTTGTGAAAAATATGTAAATATAATATATGTAAAATGCCAGTCACACTGTATGGCACACGGTATGTGCTCAATAAATAGAACAGCATAATAAACTCTGTTACGTGAATATAACTTCTAAGAATCCCAGAATCTGATTTTGCCAGCCTTAATCTTAATAATAGGCGTAACTTTTTGAAGTCTTTCAGATATTTTTCAAAGATATAATTCCTCTTTAGCTTATAAAAATTATCTTTATCGGTAATGGATTATTTATTATCAATAACTACTGATAAGCTCTAACGTACTCTCATAGGTTTTATGCAGACCCACATCTTACCTGGCAGCTACAAACGCTCCAATAATCATTGCAAATACAGTCATCTTAATACCCCAAGAAAAAGTTTTCCTACAAAATAATTAAAAAATACATACGCATGGTTTTAGTTATTCGCAAAGACTCATTTTATAACATAGACAAGAAATACATGTTTTCTTTAAAAAGCTATCCACAAATGATTCTAAGGAACTGGGTATTTTAAAAAAAAAAAAACCCTTTGATGAAGCAAAAACTTATTTTGTTATGTAAATAAATATACTTATTTTTTCTTATTTTTATCATTTTTTATTACTGTTTGAAATATTGATATCAGATTTCTTTAAATAAAAAATGGTTACATAGGAGTTCCTGTCCTGGCTCAGTGGTTAACGCATCTGATTAGCATCCATGAGGATGCATGTTCGATCCCTGGCCTTGCTCAGTGGGTTAAGGATCTGGCGCTGACGTGAGCTGTGGTGTAGGCTGCAGACTCGGCTTGGATTTGCATTGCTGTGGCTGTGGTGTAGGCTGGCAGCTACAGCTCCGATTTGACCCCTAGCCTGGGAGCCTCCAAATGCTGCGAGTATGGCCCTAAAAAGCAAAAAAAAAAAAAAAAAAACTATCTGAAACCTAACTGATGTTTCTGACTCAACTTCTCACAGTGGCATCAATAAGTAAAGGAATTCCTGAAAGTGCATCTCTTGTTCAGCCAGGCTTTTACCTCTAATTCATAAACCTTTCCAACTATAGCTTCCATTAACTATCAACTCCTATAACAAACGGAGAAAGTAACTGAAATGTCTCCAAAGATTAAGCAGGAACACCGCAAATAACTGTACTATCTTACACAGGCTGGGCACCTTATCAGGGTGATTAAAGTTTGTTAAAAGATTAGATATATTAGAAATTCAGCTCACTTGAGTAAAACTCCTTCAGCAAACATTGTAAACAGGATAGAGAACCTTCTCAGAACTGTAAACATTGGCAAGCTGCAAAAAAAAAAAAAAAAAAAATTAGGTAAAACAAATTTAACAATTTTTTAACTAAGATTCTCCAAATTAGTATTTTAAAATAATGCTAATCTTTTTCCTTCCATTATGGAAATTCCATGCTGATTAATCAATGACTAAATTAAACCCTTACTTCTCTCTAGAAGGAATTACTTGCAAGCCTGAAAGCGTTGTTTTTATAAAACGACTAAAAGTGAAAAACACCAAATAAAATGGTAGAGAACATACATCTATTATCGAAGACTAATAACAGCCACTTTTTAATTTTACTGTTTATTATATTAAACACCCTGAATAATAATCATATTAGTCTCTAAAAGAAAAGACCTCTTCTTTCTTTTCTAGACTGACCTCCCTTCCTACTCCCTAAGCATCAACCAACATCATGACAATCTTATCCCATGAAACATTCCCTGAGTGTCCTTTGGTGGAAGCAATTCTGTCTTCCTCTAAAATACTTCTCAGAATATTTTGCTTGCACTAGTCAAACATACAGCCTCTTGCAATATAGTTACTTCTGAATATATCTCATCTCACTCTCAAGTGCCTTATACTTAGCTGGCAGTACAAGATACAGTGTGCATGGATGGATGGAGAGATGACAACGGATGAAAAAGATCGAACGCTATATACGAGCAGCACTTTGCAGCAGGTCTGCCTTTCTTTCCAGGTAGGTAATGAGACGGAAAAGGATGCCCCACCCACGATAAATCTGACTTCCATGGAAGCCTATCCAGAGATATTATCATGGTAATTCTGGCAGGTTTCTTGGATTCGAGGAAAGGAAAAATGCTTGGTTTCAGACCCTCGGAGACCTCTCCATTCTGTTGTGCAATCATGCAGCATGCTAGGGGTTCAGCTCCTGTGGCAGTGTGAAGCCATGAGCCTGCTAAATGGTTTCCCTATGTGCATACTTTTTTTTTTTTTTTTGTCATTTTGCCTTTTCTAGGGCCGATCCCATGGCACATGGAGGTTCCCAGGTTAGGGGTCTAATTGGAGCTGCAGCTGCTGGCCTACGCCAGAGCCATAGCAACTCGGGATCCGAGCTGCATCTGTGACCTACACCACAGCTCACGGCAATGCTGGATCCTTAACCCGAAGAGCGAGGCCAGGGATTGAACCTGCAACCTCATGGTCCCTAGTCGGATTTGTTAACCACTGAGCCACAACGGGAACTCCTCCCTATGTGTATACTTTTAACATCTCATACACCAGATACATATACTTTCTAAGTGGAAAAGCCAAGCACTGGCAGGTTAAAGGGCAATAAGACGGTTGTTGTCATGGAGTAGAGAGCTACTGCTTCTTTCTAAAAGTGAAAATGCTGCTTCTACGGTCATGGTCATGGGTAAAATGTTAATCGTATTTCAAAAAGCTTCCATATGATGTTATTTTAACGACTTGTTAAAAGAAAAACTACAAAAGTTCTCATATCCACCATCAATTTTGCTTGTAGAATTTGCCTAAAATATGATATTTATGAATTGCCCTAAAGAAGGGAAATCTCGGGGAGGAGTTCCCATCATGGCGCAGCAGAAGCAAATCTGATTAGGAACCATGAGGTTGTGGGTTTGATCCCTGGCCTTGCTCAGTGGGTTAAGGATCTGGTGTTGCCGTGAGTTGTGGTGTAGGTCGTAGATGCGGCTTGGATCCAGCATTGCTGTGCCTCTGGCATAGGCCGGTGGCTACAGCTCCAATTCGACCCCTAGCCTGGAAGCCTCCATATGCCATGAGTGCAGCCCTAAAAAGACCAAAAAAAAAGAAATGAAATTTCAGAGGCCTCACATATCTCCTTCATTATTACAGGTCTGGAAAAACAACGAAAATCTCCCATCACAGTATTTTACGGCATTATAGGACTTCTAGCAACAAAGTGAGGGGAAAAAAATACTCAAACTCCTCTTTCTCTCCAAACTTGAAGAGATTAAACTAAAACCTTTGGTGTAATCTTTATTTAGTAACAGACGCTTTCTGATCCTTTCATTTTTCCAGAATCAATAACAATACGTTAAACAGTTAACATTCAAGAACAATTTTAAGAATACATTATGTTAACCTCACTAGTAAAATAAAGTTATCCATACTTCAGTTTCTTTGTGCTGAACAGTCCCGTGATTTGGTTCCCAAAATATAGAAGAGGTAGTGGAAACGTCTAGAAAATTTAAAAAGGGATAACAAAGCTCAATAATAAAGACAGCTAAAACAAGTCCTTTTCAAACAAAAACAGTTTTGTTTATATGATCAAATTCTTTCTACTTAAAACATAAGATTAGTTCTCATACACAATTCTGGCCCCCATGAAGCACCCAAACATTACTTATGGGTAAACGGCTCTAAGTAGAGAGAGGAAGGGAAGCATGGAGGGGGAAAAAAACAAATATGAATATGATCAAACTATATGGGACAGCAACATCATTTGCTTCAAAACATGATAATGTAGAACCCATGGCTCTAATATCAGCAGAAAAAGGAAAAGTATTTCATTTTTAGGTGGAGTCAAGCAGACACAGACAGAGAACAAGAAAATAAACCCAAAGAATAATGAATGCTGGACACACTAGCTAGATGAGAAGGATGTAGAAAATGGTAGAGTTCCCGCTGTGGCGCAGCGGCAATGAATCCGACTAGGAACCATGAGGTTGCAGGTTCCATCCCCAGCCTTAGCAGGTTAAGGATCTGGCATTGCCATGAGCTGTGGTGTAGGTCACAGAGGCGCTTTGGACCCTGTGTTGCTGTGGCTGTGGTAAAGACCGATAGCTGTAGCTCGGATTAGATCCCTAGCCTGGGAACATCCATATGTCTCAGGTGGGGCCACAAAAAAAAGACAAAAAAAAAAAAAAAAAGAAAGAAAATGTTAAATGGTTGTCATCCCAACAAGTGTTCATTAAAACAGAACATAAGATCAAGGGACTTTTTTTTTTTCCTCTTAAATTTAAAGAGATCATGGGACTTTTTAAAAACCTATTACAACATTCATTCTTTACCTTCATTATACCCACTCTGGATTGGGTGATTTCAAGACTGCAATTTTTAGGTATGTAAGGCACTGATAAAAATACATTTAGTGATATCCGAAAATAAAGTTTTCCTTTTTTTTTCTTTTTTTACCTTTCGAGGTACATTTCTGTCAAAGTCTGGAAACTTGACTACTCTGAGTGCCTTTCCCACCCAGAGTACTGCCACTGTAGCCACCATCTGTAAACAGAGAACACAGATTCACTGTTCTACACATAAAGGCACACTCAGAAGTTCTAACGACACCAACCACGTAATGCTGAAGATTCCAACTAACCTGGCCAAGTCCAACACATAGTGAGGAGGGAAATCTACAAAAATGGTAGAGAGAAAAAAACAAAACAAAACACATGGTCAGCAAAACTCGAGCTCGCTTAATTCAACTTGCACATCGGCGACCTTACAGTGCATATTGATAGGAAACACAGCAACGTCTGCCCCTCGTCTGACAACCGGGGAGAAATATCCCTGCTGGTTGTCAGGCAACACCGCTGATTCTGTAGCCTCCGGCGGCCCCTTGTCTCATCTCGTCCAAATTCTACAATTTCAGTCGGCTTCCTGCAACAGATTTTTCTTGGAAATAAAAGACATATCTCTTCAACGGTTTCACACCTTTAGGGGGAAAAAATGCTTCTGCCTCGGGGTCCCAGTGGCTGCATCACAGTCATCTTAAATGGGCTCGAGGATGAGTAGGTCCCCAGAGGCTGTCAGCCAATTCGGGGAACCGTGAAGCCCCAGACCCCGGGCCATGCTGCGGGGAAGGGAGGGCATCCCTCAGCCGGCTCTCTGCCTGGCGTGCACAGAGTTAAAAAGTCACGAAGCAACTTCGCTCTGTGGTTCCGAAGGGCAAGGTTCCCCAAGGCGCTGCACAGTAGGCATGGCAGGCGCTTGCCCAAAGCGGCCCCGAACTCGCTCCGCGTTGTCCCGAGCTCCGCGCGGGGAGCCGGACCCCAACGCCCGGCCGACGAGCCAGCCGGCTCCGCCGCTCCGGCCGCGTGTCAGCCGCCTGCCCGCCCTCCCCGGCTCCCGCCCAACTTTGTTCAGCTCCAACTTTGCAACCAAAGTCCAGGGAGCCCGCGCCCAGCGCCGCCGCCCGCTCCTCTCCGCGGCCTGGGCCGCCGCCGCCTCGGCCCTACCTGTAATTGGTGAGCACGCTCTTGTTGACCACCACGATCAGGAAGGAGCTCACGCCGTAAAAGCCGGCTGCCAGCAGCTTCAGGAACACGGTCAGCGTTTCGGCCGACGCCATCCCCAGCTCCTCCTCATGTCTGTGTGTGGAGGATTTCGCGGGGGCTTCTCCTTTAACCCGGGCATGCTGACGTCTATGAACTTCCGCCATGGCTGCGGCGGCGGCGACCGCGGCGGCGGCCTGGGAGGGGAGCGGCGAGCGGCGGGCAGCGGGGCCGAGCGGCTTGGGGGTCTGCGGCGGCAGCTCGCGGGGAACTCGAGGGCCGGCGCCGGTGCACTGAGCCGGCTGCGCTGGTCGCCTCGGCTCCCCGCAAGGCCGCCACCCGTCCCCGCCCAGGGGCAGGGACGCTGGGGTTTACCCGCCCGGGGACTTTGGTCGGGCATTGTGCAACGCTGGGTCAGAGGGTAGGGGCTGCGCCTGGCTCGGCCTGGGCACGGGTTGCAAAGTGCCTGCAGAACGGGCAGTGGCGACCCTGAGTCCAGGATGAAGAGGGAGAAGTAGCCTAGAGGAACCACTCGGGGACACCACGCGACAGTCAGCACCGCACAGTCGCGGAACTTAGCGGCTGCCTTGCGCCTGCGCGCGAGCCCGCTCTGGCTCTCTTAGTGCGGCGGGGTACCTGGAATAGGGAGGCTGGTGGCTAGGGAGCTGAAAGCCGTATTCTTTAGATAACTGCCGCAACACACACACACAAATACAGACCCTCCTCCAGTCGGTAGGTAACAGGTGGCTTGCCGAGTAGTTATTAGGGTGTGTGCGTCTAGACTCATTTTAAATGTTTTTGATCTCTCTTGCAGAGGGTCCAAGCCCTTAAAAAGAATCAGATGTGGATCAAGTGTAGACACTCAACAAATATTTCATTCTGCGTTGTCCCAGATTTCTTACGGTTTCTGAACCCAGAAAACACCAAACAATGCTGTCTTTGCAGGCCAAGGGAGATTTTTTTTTTCCCCTAAAGTAAGGTATTGCCCTATCCAAAGTAGCAAGATAATCAAGTGGCTTGGGGATTGGTGAAAGACCAAAGTGTTAAGAGCTGTGTTCCAATTCTAGGATTCCTAGAAATGACCCCCTCACTAGCTGTGTGCTCTTGAGCCAATTAGTTGATCTCTCTGAGCCTGCATCTCCCCATCTCCGGGTATAAAGCTAGTTTTCAGTAGCTTTCAGTGGTAGACATTATCGTATAACAAAAATCATTATTATCAGCTTAAGTAAAATGATCTAATTTTAATATCAAAAAAGAAAAAGAACTTTGAATTTATAAAAAAACTTTGTCTATATCTTTTAAATTTTTTTCCATATTGTAAAGTTGTGGTAAAATACTCATAGCAAAATTTACCATCTTAACTTGTTTTTTTGTTATGGTAAAATATGCATAAAGTAAAATTTATGATTTTAACACTTTTTGAGTGTATAATTCAGTGGCATTAAGTACATTCATATTGTTGTGCGTCTCTTTCCACCACCCTTCTCTAGAACTTTCTCATCATCTCAAACTGAGTTTATGTAACCATTGAACAATAACTCCCCATTCCTCCTTCTCTCCATCCTCTAGTAACCACTATTCTCCTTTCTGTGCCTATAAATTTGACTATTCTAGGTACCTCATATAAACAGAATCATACAGTATTTGTCCTTCTGTGTCTAACTTATTTAGCGTAATTTCAAGGTTATTCCACTTGTAGCATGTGTCAGAATTTCCTTCCCTTTCAAGGCTGGATAATAGTCCATTGTAGGTATATCTTTTGATCTGTATCTTCTAAGTTATTCTTGGAACACCTGTGTTCTTTGAATGTTCCTTAGGGGAAACTGGCACACAGGATCAAGTCCTTAACATGGTCCACAAGGGCTGAGGTGATGCGGCACCTGCCTTCCTCACCTTTTCCTCCCTAAGCTGCAGCTAAATCAAACTACACCCGGTTCCCTGAAGAATAATGTGGGTTCTGGTGTCTTTACTCTCATTATTCCCTCCGTCTGGGATGCTTTTCCTCTCCCTCCCCTTCCCTGTCTGCTAAAGAGCTCTTACTTTTCCTTTCTGCTTCTCCCACCCCATCTTTGTGCATCCCCTTTACAGAGCCTCTGAAATTACATGTTTACATGTTAGTCTCTTCCACAAGATGGGGAGCTCCTTGAGGGCTGGTCGAGACAGGGACATCTAGCAGTTTTTGCTGAATGAATCAATAATGACGTAACATTTCGACCATGAAGAAAATGGCCAAATTCTTCCTAAACTTATGGCAGTAGAAAAAAAATAACTAGAAAGGTACATTTTGAGAAACCTCACTTATCTTGTAGCAAAAGCAAACAAGCAAAAAAAGACTTGGAGCAGGGAACAGTCTTCCCCTCTTCCTCTCTCATCCTAACTCACTTTTCAGAGAAAGTGACTGCTAACCATTTGGAGGCTCTGCTTAGAGCCACTGTCTGTGCCTAAATGAATACATACACACAAACATATGCATATACATGCATGCATATATTTACAGGCATGCTTTATTTTTTAAACATAAATGGAAAGTACCAGGTAAGAACTGCCTCTGCCACTAGTTTTGTGACCTCGGGCAAATTATATGACATTGTTGTGCTTCAGTCCCTTCATCAGCCCCCATCTCATAGGGCAGTGATGAGAATTAAATGAGTTAATAACGGTAAAATGCTTAGAAGATAGTACACACTTTACAAATGTTTCTAATCATAATACTTACTATTATTACCATTATTATTATGCAAACTTTCTCTTTGCACTTAGTATTCCCTGAAGCCCTTTCTGTGTCAGCATAGAAACCCTACTTCTCTACTTCACTCTTTTTTTTTTTTTTTTTTTTTTTAGGGCTGTACCTGTGGCATATGGAAGTTCCCTGGCTAGGGGTTGAATCAGAGCTACAGCTGCTGGCCTATGCCACAGCAACAGAGGATCTGAGCCTCCTCTGCAACCTACACCACAGCTCAGGGCAATGCTGGATCCTTAACCCACTGAGCAAGGCCAGGGATCGAACCCGCAACCTCATGGTTCCTAGTCAGATTTGTTAACCACTGAACCACAACGGGAACTTCTATACCTCACTCTTTATAATGGCTGCAGAGAATTCTGTTGGCTAGATGCATCATAATTCATGCGGTCCTTCCTATGGACATTTACGTCGTTACCATTTTTTCAATTTAAATATAACACAGCTTTGATTATTCTTGTTCATTCAACTTTGTAGAGGTATTTGTAGAAGTGGAATTACATAATTAAAAACTACTTTCGAAAAAATTAAGGAGTTCCCGTTGTGACGCAGTGGTTAACGAATCTGACTAGGAACCATGAGGTTGCAGGTTCCATTCCTGGCCTTGCTCAGTGGGTTAAGGATCTGGCGTTGCCGTGAGCTGTGGTGTGGGTCGCAGACATGGCTCAGATCCTGAGTTGCTGTGGCTCTGGCGTAGACAGGCGGCTAGAGCTCCGATTGGACCCCTAGCCTGGAAACCTCCATATGCTGCGGGAGCAGCCCTAGAAAAGGCAAAAAGACAAAAAAAGAAAAAAAAATTAATAGGGAGTTCCCCTGTGGTTCAGTGGTAAAGAACCCAACCAGCATCCATGAGGATGTGAGTCATAGACAAGGATCCCTGGCCTTGCTCAGTGGGTTAAGGATCTGGCGTTACCATGAGCTGTGGTGTAGGTCTCAGACGAGGCTCAGATCCCACATTGCTAGGGCTGTGGGGTAGGCTGGCAACTGCATCTCTGATTCGACCCCTAGCCTGGGAACCTCCATATGCCACAGGGGTGAACCTAAAGAAAAAAGCAAAAAAAATGTAATGGAATCAACAAACTGATCTCCAAAGAGGTTGTACCAATTTCACATTACCACTAACACTGTTTGAAAGGGAAACTTTATTTTTTCTTTTTTTTAGGGCCACACCCAAGAATTTACCAAGATAGGGGTCAAATCAGAGCTGTAGCCACTGGCCTACACCACAGCCACAGCAATGTGGGATCTTTAAACTACTGAGCGAGGCCAGGGATCAAACCTGCGTCCTCATGGATGGCTAGTCAGATTTGTTTCCACTGAGTCTCGACCGGAACTCCTGAAAAGGAAACTTTTTTATTAAGGCAGATGGTGATCATAGAAACCACTGAAAGAGGCCAGATAATAGTCCAAGTGCTCCTCTATGGAGTATGAAATACCAGGTACAAATTTCTGCACCAAATCAATTGCAGTTACGCAAACTGAAATGAAGATAAATCTCCTAGAAACTGATCTGAACTACTGTTGTTTTTCTCAGTGTGAATATGTAATTTATTAACAAATATTTATTGATGTCATAGACAGGCTAAGAACTATTTTGGATTTTCTAAACTCCACTAGTGATTTGTGGCCCTTTAGTAAAATGGAGTCACACATTCTCATTAGGTGCCCATATCCTTCATTGAGCCATGACGAGAACTCTGGTTACTTATCTTAAATGCATTTTCAATTTACAGTATTTTCAACTTGGGTTGGATTTTTTGGGACCCATTATAGGTAGAGGAAGCTCTGTAATGTCATCAACAGTGAATCTGAGGTTGTAACCAGCATAAGATGTATAGTGTTAACATAGTCATTGGTATGAATTCAGCTCAAAAATTTTTTGATATTTTATTTTGCATACATGTGTGTTTGTGTGTGTGTGCGCATATATATATATATATATATATATATATATATATATATATATATGCTGCACTGTAGCATGTGGAAGTTCCTGAGCCAGACTCAAACCCATGCCACAGCAGCAACCCAAGCCAGTGCAATGACAATGCCAAATTCTTTTTTTTTTTTTTGTCTTTTTGCCTTTTCTGTGGCATTTGGAGGTTCCCAGGCTAGGGGTCTAACTGGAGCTGTAGCCGTTGGCCTACACCAGAGCCACAGCAACGCGGGATCCGAGCCGCGTCTGCAACCTACACCACAGCTCACGGCAATGCCAGATCCTTAACCCACTGAGCAAGGCCAGGGATCGAACCCACAACCTCATGGTTCCTAGTCGAATTCGTTAACCATTGCGCCACAGCAGGAACTCCCTACAATGCCAAATTCTTAACCCACTGCACCACAAGAGAACTGCGTCTGTGTATATTTTTTATTAGGCTTTTGAACTTCCTCTGCATATTCCTAAGAATCTGTGCATGTCATCAATTTTGGAATACTTATCTGGGATAATGTTATTCTGTATATAGTAGAACAGCCTACTGTGAATCTATCAGTATTACCTCCTATTTTACCTTTTTCACCAATGTTTTTCTTTTTTGATTTGTTTAAAATTATCTTAGAATAGGAAATAAAAAAAACAAAAAACAGAAAAGAAGGGATTTGTGATTATTATAAAATGATTTATAAAATAGAGAGAGAAACTTAGGGAACTTTGAGAGACAGTGTAAGTTACTGATCACTCAAGAAAGCCATCAGAACGTCACGGAACAAAGCTGGCTTGCTTAACTGTGAAAGCACAAGATATGCCTCAGTACATTAAGTGAAATATAAAATGGGGCCTGTGTTCAAGTTCAGCAAAATAATAATCCTTAGGACCAAAGACAGAAATTTAAGGGAAAGATGACATTCCAAAGTAGGAGACCCTGGGAGTTCCCACTGTGGCGCAGTGGAAACAAATCCAACTAGTATCCATGAGGATGTGGGTTTGATCCCTGGCTTCGTTCAGTGGGTCGGGGATGCGGTGTTGCCATGAACCATGGCATAGCTTGCAGATGCGGCATTGCTGTGAACTGTGGTGTAGCTTGCAGATGTGGCTCAGATCCGGCACAAGGCACAAGAGTCCTCTCTTAATAAATCTATTTCTTGCCTACTTTGTCTCTTGCTGAATTCCTTCTGTGATGAGACACAAAGAACCTAAGCCTCAGTACGTCTGCACACCAGATGAGTGATTCTAATTTTTAAAAACGTGGATTCACGTCCCAATCTGGGTTTAGGCTGGGTTCAAGTCAAGGTGTTTTGACGTCAAAACTATTTTCTTTTCCCCTCCATTACTCTGAAGCTGCTTGTCCCTAAGTCACCAATGACCCCCATGGAAGAAAACCCAGCTGACTCAGTCCTTCTCTTGCTCGACCAAGTCCCAGCACGTACACGGCCCATCCTCCCCCTTCTTTCAGGTGCACTCTCCTCCCTGGACTCCTGGAATACTGCACGCTCTGCGACTTCCCCTGGTTTTCTGGAGGACCTGCTCATTCTTCTTTGCCCATTCCTCCTCATTTACCAGATCTTTAAAATAAAGTTTCATCTGGAGTTCCCGTCGTGGCGCAGTGGTTAACGAATCCGACTAGGAACCATGGGGTTGCGGGTTCGGTCCCTGCCCTTGCTCAGTGGGTTAACGATCCGGCGTTGCCGTGATCTGTGGTGTAGGTTGCAGACACGGCTCGGATCCCGAGTTGCTGTGGCTCTGGCGTAGGCCGGTGGCTACAGCTCCGATTCGACCCCTAGCCTGGGAACCTCCATATGCCGCGGGAGCGGCCCAAGAAATAGCAACAACAACAACAACAAAAAGACCAAAAAAAAAAATAATTAAAATAAAGTTTCATCTACATCAAGGCTCAGTTTTGGGTCTTCTTTTTTTTTTAGGGCCATACCTGCGGCGTATGGAGGTTCCCAGGCTAGGGGTCTAATGGGAGCTGGGGCCGCCGGCCTACGCCACAGTCATAGCAACGCCGAATCTGAGCCGCATCTGGGACCCACATCACAGCTCACAGAAACGCCGGATCCTTAACCCACTGAGCGAGGCCAGGGATCGAACCCGCAACCTCATGGTTCCTAGTCGGATTCGTTACCCACTGAGCCATGACGGGGAACTCCTGGCTCTTCTCTTTTGATTCTATATACTCTCACTAAATAATCTCATCCCACTCCGTGGGTTCAGTTATGATTTATCCCTGTGTCAGTGCTCATGTGTGTTCCTTGAACTCCAGATTTCCATGTCCAGCTGTCTCCTGAATGTCTTCACTTGGACGACTCTCTCCGAGGCTCTTTAACACGGCTAAAATCAAACTCATCCTTAGCCCCCCAACCCCAGCAAACGGCTTCTCCTCCAATCGTCCCTATTGCGTCAAGCAATGCATCCTGACCACCTGAGATCCTGGCCGTCTTACTTAGCCATTCAAAATACTTCCTACTTCCTGTTTATCAGATCAGATTAGCATAATTCAATCCCTATATGGAACCGGTAGATTTTGTATGGGAATGCTAAGATGATCAAGATCTCAGTGGACTATATTACGGCAGAGATTAGGAGATGTGATGTAACTCCGAGGCAAGACTGTGATGATGTATTCCTGACCCTGCCATTTAAGAAGTAAACTGCTTCTAGGTAGTCCTTATAAACAAACTGATGAAGAGAAAAGTGAATTTACCATATCAGTAGCTACATGCTAGGTGCCGGAGCTGCAGTGTTGATCTGCCTCCGTAAAAATGCTAGATGTGGAACATTAACTAAAACTGGAGTCACCTCCTAAGTTTATAATCATTCTCAGATGTTTGTCAAGACCTGCCTTCTGTATTGGATAAACAGGTGAATTAAATGGAACTGTGATAGGTATCACCACTCATGTATCTTTCCAAGTTCCCCTAAAGATATGCTATTCCCTTTTGTTTTGGTCCTGGTAGGATGAGAATGTTCCAGAGGCTTTCTCTTTCTATCATTAGGGTCTTTATTCCATGGGTCCAAGAGTCAATGCAAGGATTTGGCTAGTCGCCAAGTCTATCTGTTATGTCTAAAAATGTATCTCTTCTAATTATACCTTCAAGACTTTGATAAATAACCACACAGCAAATCTACAGACCCACTGGACTCACTGTGTTTCAGATTTGGGCTAAGACTCCAATTGCCATCTGACCGAGCCCCCAGTTTCACTGGTTGTCTACGGTGATATGGGTGCCCAGGAATTAGTATCAAGTAACCAGTGTTTGATAATCCTGCAAAGGTCTGGCTATTGCCCCAGTACACAGTCACTCTAGTAAAGCACTGCAGGTCCTTTGAGGAAGACTTGGAGGAAGATATACAAGTGCCTACTTGTACCTTGAGGCAGGAGCCTTCCTCAAGGAGACTTGACTCCTCCTTCAATGTAAGGGTTCTGATTCTGTAGACTGGCTTATGTCTGGAAACTGAGGGAGAGAGAGTGACTTTGCATTTCCAAAGCTCAAGTTAGATTTTTTTGCTGTCAGTCTGGTTTTTCCTGTTACCTAAGATGAAGCACCATTTTGCTAGGCTGCCTCATTATTACAGTCTTAGGGATGTTGTAATCAATTAGCCACTGCCAAAGGTTCTTGGGGATTAAAACACTCTGGTTACCACTATGTTACTGCTTTCCTTTATGGTAAATAGGCCCATCTTGCCTTTGGTGCTTAAGAACTGCTACTTACTTACCTCTGATACGCCAGGACTTCTAGTCCCTGTGATAAACAGCCAGCTCACCTCAATAGCGAAATTTCCCATGTTATGCTTGGCTGATGGATAACAGCCACAACAGAACTTCTCAAGGACAGACATGCTCTATACACAGATGTGTTTCTCAGTGTGATGACAATGGGCACGTCCTTTGGATCCTCTCAGGATGTAGTTAAGAGATAGGTATGTAGATTAGGCATGATAAAGGCACTCCCAATATTCCTCTCTCTCTAAATCTTGGGATTCCTTCATCTACATTATAATGGAGGAAATCTTGGTATCTCAAGCTCCTCAAACAGAGGCCACTTTCAAGCTCAGGTCTCAGTCAACTAAATAGTAAATTGTTAGAATATTTCCACTTACATGAGCTAAAACATTAAACTGAAAACCTTTGGTATCGCAACATTGTAAATCAACTATACTTCAATAAAAACGTTAAAAATTTAAAAAAAAAAAAAGGTGAAAAGAGAAAAGAAAAACTTAAGAGTTCCCATCGTGGTGCAGTGATAATTAACCCAGTTAGTACCCATGAGGATGCAAGTTCGATCCCTGGCCTTGCTCAATGGGTTAAGGATCCAGCATTGCCCTGAGTTGTGGTATAGGTCACAGACACGGTTCAGATCCTGAGTGTCTTTGGCTGTGATGTAGGCCAGCAGTTGCAGCTCCAATTGGATCCCTGCCTGGGAACTTCCATATGCCATGGGTGTGGCCCTAAAAAGCAAAAAAGAAAATCTTTGGTAAGTGCACTCATGTCAATACATTTGGCCCAATCCAGTGTTATGGTCCATCTTCCTTAAAACTCATTCCTATACCTATTCTTCAGGTTTATATAAACTAGGAAAATCTTGTACTTTGAAGGGTTTATAAACTGCTTTCTTCTGGATCAGACTTGATCCCCTGGAGCATGCTGATACCTGATCCATATAGTTATAGGTATAGGAGATAACTTTCAGGCAAGAAAAGGTTAATGTTTTCAGACACAGGACAAGCTGCTTCTACTGTCAGAAGAGGTTCGGAGTGACCCGAGAATTCAAAAGTCTCAGCTTTCCTGTTGTATAGCACAGGGAACTATATCTAGTCACTTAGGATGAAACATGACGGAGGATAATGTGAGAAAAAGATTGTATATATATGTGTGACTGGGTCACTTTGCCGTACAGTAAAAATGGACAGAATGCTGTAAACCAACTATAATGGAAAAAATAAACATATTTTTAAAAAATTTCTCAACTTGATCTAAGTCCAGCCAGATGTATCCCCACTTCAAGATTTAGGGTCCCTTGGGGAATTCCCACTGTAGCTCAGAGGTAACAAACCCAGCTAGTATCCATGAGGATGTGGATTCGATCCCTGGCCCTGCTAAGTGTGTTAAGGATCCAGTGTTGCCATGAGCTGTGATGTAGGTCGAAGATGCGGCTTGGATCATGCATTTCTGTGGCTGTGGTGTAGGCCAGTAGCTGCAACTCCAATTTGACCCCTAGCTTGGGAACTTTCATATCCTGCAGGTGTGACCCTAAAAAAAAAAAAAAAAAGATTTAGGGGCCCTCTCCTTCTCTCTCATTTTCTTAACCTCATGAGAGACCTGGTAAAGGTGTACATTCAACTGATGTAAATTCTGTAAACTGGATATTAAATATGTATTCACTTTTAGCACTACCAGCCCTGTGGCTACAGGAAACGAGATTCTTTTAGGGAGGCCACAGAATCTCTCTAGCTCTCTGATGAGTCTTAAGCAGAGAGTGTAAGGACCTGAGTTTGATTCTTTCTGTGTTTTAGGACACTCAGAAGAATCCATCGCAGTCCTCCTGGTCACAACTACGGCTGTAACAGCCAAGTGCAGCAGGCACATGCTGCTAGGCAGTGGTGTCGCTAGGCAGTGGTGTCACTAGGCACTTCCCCACAGTCAACTCCAGTTTATTTAATCATTAATGATAATTCTGTATGACATGGGTTACCAGCATTCATTTCCCATTAGCAAGGAACATGGCACTACATTCAAATCCAAGCCAAACCCCAACTCCCAGCTTTTAGGGTCTGTTTCCTGGAATCACTGCTAGTAACAATTTCTATATCAGAATCCAATTAGAAGACAGAAATCATACTGGTTATTTGATTAGAGACAATATAATATAAAGAAATGTTAACCAGATGAATGTAAGGGTTTTTTTTTTTAAAAAAAAAAAAAAAAACCTCCAGAATTCCCATCATGGCTCAGTGGAAACGAATCTGACTAGGATCCACGAGGATGCAGGTTCCACCCCTGGCCTCACTCAGTGGGTTAAGGATCTGGCATTGTCATGAGCTATGGTGTAGGTCACAGATGTGGCTCCGATCTGGCATTGCTGTGGCTGTGGCAATGGCCAGTGGCTACAACTCCAATTAGACCCGTAGCCTGGGAAACTCCATATGCTGTGGGTGCGGCCCTAAAAATAAAAAATAAAAAAACACCCTCTAAGATATCATGGAGGCATCAACTACAGGAAAGAAAGGGGGAATTAAGGGAAGAGACTGAAATTATTCAAATTTACAGGAGCTAAAACACCTCTAAGGATGAGGTGCTGCTCAACTGATACCAGGATCTTTGAGTTTAGAGAAGGCTCCCTAATAAGCCTGGGATCCAGACCTTTGAGAAAGAAGCACTGTCTGGCTGGTGCTGTTGACTGCAGGAGGCATATGGCTCTGGAAATTCAGGGGACTCCACAAAAGGCATTCAGTTACTGCTAGAGGAAGGTCTAGGTGCTGCTGGGTGAAGAATCATTGCTGAGTGATATAAACAGGAAGCATATGGGAAAGGGGCATTTTGTTTCTTCCTCCTCCAGCTTTGCAATCGCCCAGTAGCACCACCTATGCCAGAGCCAGTTAGTAGAGCAGGAATGTGGTTTGCGAAATACAAGCACCAGCTTCCCAAAGGAGAATACAGGAGAGTGGTCCAAACCTAGTGCAAGGTTTGGAGCTGAGACAATAAATTAATAACTGGCACTCCTGCTTTAATCAAAAGAACAACCATCCACCAAGCTGCTCACCTTGCAAACCTAGTTGTTACTCTCAGGGGATCTCTCATCTCATCCAGAGACACGATTGAAGATAGAGTCCACTAAATCTCTCCCAAGTCTGAACCCACTGCCATCATCTTCATCCCTCACCAAGACTTCTGCTAGGACATCATAACTCGTTTTCAGGCTGGATGGCTGTGCCTCTCCAATTCATTCTCTACACAGCAACGACAATGATTTTGTAAAAATGCAAACCTAATTATTGGGATAAAAATCTATCTCCTGCTTTATTTCACAAATTTCTCCTTTGGCTCTCCCTGCTCTGTGCTCAGAGTTGACTGTCTTTGATTCCTCAAACACACCCTCTCATGTCTGGATCTTTACACCTGCTCATCACCTCTAGATTAAACCCCTGTTCCCACAAGCCCACCTCCCTCCTCTGGCTAACTTCTTCAAATCTCAAAAAAATAGGTCCTCTTCAGGGAGGGCTTCCCTACCCCAAGGCTCAGTTAACATCCATAGTCCTATGATTTTTAAGAGGCTTAATTACAATAGAGAGCCCAAAATTAGACACACAAGTATTGTCAACTGACTTTTGCCTAAGGTACCCAATTTCAATGGAGGAAAAAAAAGAGTCTTCTCTATAGTTCTGGAACAAAAGGATGTCCATAGACCCCAAATAAATAAATAAATAAATAAATTTTAGCACATACCATACACCGTATAGATCTAAATATAAAACCTAAAACTATAAAACTTCTAGAAAAAAAAACATTGCAGGAAACCTGTGTGACCATGGATTTGGTAGTAAGTTTTGGGGTTTTTTGTTGTCGTTATTGTTGTTTTTGTCTTTTTAGGGCCGCACCCGCGGTATATGGACGTTCCCAGGCTAGGGGTCAAATTGGAGCTGCAGCTGCCGGCCTAAACCATACCTACAGCAACGTGGGATCTGAGCCGCATCTTCAGCCTACATACATCATAGCTCACAGCAACACTGGATCCTTAACCCACTGATCAAAGAAAGGGACCGAACCTGCTTCCTCATGGATACTACTCGGGTTCCTCATTTGAGCCACAACAGGAACTCCTTTTTTTTTAATTGTAGTAAAAAAAAACCACATAACATGAAATCTATTGTCTTAAGTGTTTAAGTACACAGTATAGTGGGTTTTTTTTGTTTTTTTGTTTTTGTCTTTTTGCCATTTCTTGGGCCACTCCCGCGGCATATGGAGATTGCCAGGCTAGGGGTCTAATTGGAGCTGTAGCCACCAACCTACACCAGAGCCAGAGCCACACAGGATCCAAGCCATGTCTGCGACCTACACCACAGCTCACGGCAACGCCGGATCATTAACCCACTGAGCAAGGGCAGGGACCGAACCCGAAACCTCGTGGTTCCTAGTTGGATTCATTAACCACTGCGGGAACTCCCACAGTATAGTGTTTTTAACGGTATGTATGCACATTGTTTTACCGCAGAGCTTTAGAACTTACCCATTTCACATGACTGAATCTCCATACACAATGAATAGCAACCCCTCACTGTCCCCTCTCCCCTGCCCTTGGAAGCCACTATTCTACTTTCTGCTTCTATTAGTTTGTCTACTTTAGAAACCTCCTATAAGTGGAATCATGCAATGGAATCATTTATCCTTCTGTGACTAGCTTATCTCACTTGGCATAATGTCCAAGTTTTATCCACATTGTTGCATGTGACAGGATTGCCTTCTTCTAGAAGAAGGAATGATATTTCATTGTACGTTTATGCCATTTTCTTTATCCATTCATTCATTGAAGGATATTTAGGATGTTTCTGTGTCTTGGCTGTTGTACATAATACTGCAGTGAACATGGGGGTGTAAATATCTCTTCGGATCCTGTTTCCAATTCTTTTGGATAAATACCCTGAAGGCAGATTGCTGGATCATATGATAGTTCTATTTTTAATTTTTTGAGGAATCTCCAGACTGTTTTCCACAGTGGCGACACTATTTTACATTCTCACCAATAGTGCACAAGTGTTCCAATTTCTCTAGGTCCTCACCAACACTTGCTACTTTGGGGGTTTTGGTTTGTTTGTTTTTTATAGTCACCATCCTAATAAGTGTGGTGTGATACCTTATTGTATTTTTTTTTTTTGTCTTTTTGCCATTTCTTGGGCCACTCCCATGGCATATGGAGGTTCCCAGGCTAGGGGTCTAATCAGAGCTGGAGCCACCAGTCTACACCAGAGCCACAACAACATGGGATCCGAGCTGCATTTGCAACCTACACCACAGCTCACAGCAACACCGGATCCTTAACCCACTGAGCAAAGCCAGGGATTGAACCCGCAACCTCATGGTTCCTAGTCGGATTTGTTAACCACTGAGCCACGATGGGAACTCCACCTTATTGCAGTTTTGATTCCATTTCCCTGATGTTGGGCACCTTTTCCTATCCCTGGTGGCCATTCCTATGCCTTCTTTGAAGAACTATTCAAGTCCCTTGCCTTGTTTTAAATCAGGTTATTTGGTGTCATGCTATTGAGTGGTAGGAGTTCTTCTATATCGGATGTCAACCTCCTGTCAGCTAATATGCTTTGAAAATATTTTCTTCCATTTCATAGTTTGCCTTTTCACTCTGTTGATAATATGTCCATCCAAAGAGGTGATGGATGGGCCTATTCAGACTTAGAAATAAGCAGAACTTTGAGATGGCCCAGAAGTGGGAGGTCCTGGATGGAAACTTGAGTAGAGTCAAAAGGAGGAATGAAAGTTAAGGTGGAGGGTTTATGAACATGGTCAGATCCAAGCAAGTATTTCTAAGAAATGCTGGTGTACTGCAGGCTACTCCTGATGACTCTGGAAAGGCCGGGTAAATAACATCGCTGTGTGTCCATGTTGCCTCATCAATTCTACTTACCGTTGATATTCAATAGCAGTGTACCATCATTTCCACGCTTCAATTAGAAGGCAGGAAGAGGTCTAAAAATACTGGTAAACAGCAATGTTCTTAGCTCCTCTGAGACTTGACCTACTGCCATACTCATATTAGCCCCTCCTCTGAAATCCCTCAGACTTCCCCACAAACCAGCAACCAAGTCTAGCAATGATATCTTGCTTCAGCCCTAAGTTTGATTGGCCAGTACCTGTATAATCCTCATGATTAAATCTTTTTCATATAAGCCCTGGTTCTACTAAGCAGTCAACATTGCTGCATGGGAGAAGTCATGAACTGGAAAGAGGCCCAGTCGCACCCTCATGGTACCCATGGATTAGCCTGAAAACAGATCCAGGTAACCTAACTGCTTAGATTGATGTTCTCCCTAGAGTTGAACTTTCTCAAGGTAGAGAACTGAACAAGTAGTTCACTTCCCCATCCACTTACCTGAGGGCATAAGCCAAGTCTGCTCTAGTCATTGTTAAATTTCCAGCAACTCGCACAGCTATGGCGATGACGCAGAGTAAGTGCTCAATAAACACTTTTTCTTTTCTCTCTTCTTTTCTTTTTTCTTTCCTTCCTTCCTTCCTTTCTTTGGCACACTTGCCACATATGGAAGTTCCCAAGCTAAGGGTCAAATCAGAGTTGCAATTGCTGGCCTACACCACAGCCACATCAACACCAGATCCAAGTCACATCTGTGACCTACTCCACAGCTTATAGCAATGCTGGATCCTTAACCCACCGAGTGAGGCCAGGGATCAAACCCACATCCTCATGGATACTAGTTGGGTTCTTAACCTGCTGAGCCACAATGGGAACTCCAACATTTTTTTTGATTAAAATTTGAATAGTAAAGAAAAAGAAGATAGAATCTTGGAAAGACCATCTAATATCTTGGGGGGGAAAATCATTAGAAGTTTCTCTGGTATGCAAGTGGGAAATCTGAGTCTGTACAGGTTTAAAGCCCTGCCCAATTAGCCATATGAATTAATTATTATTAATCGGTTGTAAAACTCTGGCCTCTTGTATCCCTATGCAGTGTTCTTTGCACTGCACCAGGCTCCCTCACTTACCTGCAAGGATACAAATAACCCCACTATGAATTGCTTATAATATAGAGAAATTCAGAGATGATTGGTACTATCATCCACATAGGAAGTGGAAATTTTAAGTCAACTCCAGGATCATAGTACAGCTGCAACTAGCTTTGCCTTCTTCCTATTCTTGGAACTGGTAGGTAGGGTAAAGTCATGAGCTTGAGCAGAGTGGGAGAGTTAGGAAGAAGCACCATGGAACATGCAAAGGGAAGTCAACAGGAGGTAAATAAGAAGACTGTTGAGAAAATGAGGTTGAAGTTAAACAGGGTGAACCTCTTCAGCAGAGTGGATGCATTTTCTCAGCAATGTTCACAGTGATCGAGACACATTCAGGAGTTCTAGCTGTGGCTCGGCAGAAACGAATCTGACTGGCATCCATGAGGACACAGGTTCGATCCCTAGCCTTGCCCAGTGGGTTAAGGATCTGGCGTTGCCATGACTGTGGTGCAGGTTGAAGATGCAGCTCTGATCTGGTGCTGTGGCTGTTGTGTAGGCCAAAGGCTATAGCTCTGATTTGACCCCAAGTCTGGCAACCTCCATATGCCACAGGTACGGCCCTAAAAAGAAAAAAAAAAGAAAAAAAAAAAAGAAAAAAGAGAAAGAAAGAAAGAAAGGAAAAAAAAGAAATATTCAGCCCCAAATGTTAATACCACTGAGCTTGAGAAACTCTGCCCTAGAAATATTTTAAGTGTTTAATGGCCACATGGCTGGCAGTTACTATACTGAACAGCACAAATATAGACCTTTTCCATCCTTGCAGAACATTCTACCAGTCAGCTCTGGTCTGGAAGATTTTCAAGATCCTTTGCAAATCAATAAATGAAAAGAGGAAAAGAACACAATAGTACAGATGCTGAAAGAAAATTAAGGCAATAGACTACAAGAGAACTGTCTTGAGAGGAAGCAGTTACCAGTGATTGCCACTAAATATGTGCAGTTCACATCTGAGGCAGAGAGCCCCTATTTTGTTTCTGCTTCACACAGAAGTGCAGTGTTTGGATCAAATTCACTATTGATTAAAATTAGCTAAGCATGTTGACACACTAAATGCTACTTTGGAATCTGCATTGTAACTACATGGCTGACAAGTTCGTTTGTCTTTTTCTTGTTCTTAGCATTGCTGTACTATAAATACAGTGTCCTACATATTTTCTGGACAGAGGAAAAAAATGTATATATATAATCAAGGTTTTCTTTAGAATGAAATAGGCAGTAAATAGGATTTACATTTAATAATATACTCCAGTTTTAATAATGAGGGGTTTTGAGTCTCCCTTTGGGAACTGAAATAAAACACCGTCCCGCTCACACCACACCTGTACCTAATCCTGGGCACCTGACTCCTGGAGAAAAATGAGATGCCTCTAATGTCTTTAAATATCTGAATGGTTTCCAGGTAGAGGAGGAATTTTTTTTTTAATTATCCATAAATTAACTATAATGGAAAAAATAAAAATCATTTAAAAAAATGGGAAAAAAATGGAATTCCCATCGTGGCACAGTGGTTAACGAATCCAACTAGGAACCATGAGGTTTCGGGTTCGATCTCTGGCCTCACTCAGTGGGTTAAGGATCCAGTGTTGCCATGAGCTGTGGGGTAGGTCGCAAACGTGACTCAGATCTGGCGTTGCTGTGGCTCTGGCGTAGGCTGGCAGCTGTAGCTCTGTTCAGGTCCCCTAGCCTAGGAACCTCCATATGCCGGCCCTAAAAAGAGACAAAAAGACAATAAATAAATAAATAAATAAATAAATTAAATAAACAATGGGGAAAAATACCCATCATATACAAATATAAAAAAAATTGTCCAACCGTAGAAATAAGAAAGGTGATTAGTGGACCTCTTTTCAGGAGTGTGCTGGGAATTACTGGATGGATCCTTGATGGATTAATTAATTCCACAGGAGTGTGCACCTTTGGTAGGCTTTCTGTTTAGAAGAGATTAACTTGTAGAAAATCAATTGTGATGCAAATGACTCTTGCTCATAGCAATGCAAATAAATTTTCTCTGTAGAGATATGATTGATTTCCCTCTGGCAGAAAAGATAACCCTAAAGTTTTAAATTATATAGGAAATACAATTATAGGAATCTAGGAAAATTACAGAAAATTATAGAAATGGAGGAAATCCCTATAGGATGTTAACCAGATTTGCATTTATTACTAACATATTCACTTTAACATTCTTTTGGCTGCCGTATAGATCTGTCTTCATGCTTTCTTTTGAGCTAGTTTTAACATCTTACTCTTTCCTTATTAAGGAATGCATTGCATAAAATCTTTGGCCTGTGTTAAGGCCAGTGGATCAGGTGGGTTCAGTGGAAGCCACAGATTTTTAACTCACTGCTAGTAAAGAACTTTCTGAGAGTGTGCCCTGAGTGTCTTCGATTGATCCACAAATCTAGTCACCACCACCCAGCTCTGTGTCCTGGGAGGCTGAGTTCTATGCATTACATCAATGGGCGCCCCTACCTCAGGGCTGGGACCAGAATGAGACGAGAGGCACCGAGGGCACCAAGTTTAAAGTGCTCACTCTCAGGCCCTGCCAGAGCGTGCCTCCTTAAAGATGGTGCCATGGGCACCTCATTCTAGCCCCAGCCCTGTCTTCAACCGAGACTTTAGGTTGATTTTAGCCAATGAGAGGCACTCTCGCCACAAGACGGCAATAGGAGAGTGAAGTTCTGCTATTTGCTATCACTACTGAGCTCCTTCCCTGGGGTCTCATCGTGGGCTGCATCCCCTGTCTGCCTCTCCATCACTGCTCCTCTAACCCCTCCCTCCCTTCAGCCCTGTAGGTCTAGGGCGCTTGCTAGCTCTTGGGTCTTACATTATCACTTACCGTTTCCTTACACTGAGCTGATACCTTGGTAAGGAGCCCATTATTAAGTTCTCCTTGGAGTTCTCACTGGCGCAGCAAGTTAAGGATCCAGCATTGTCTTTGCAACAGGGCCACTGCTCAGGTGCAGATTCAATCCCTGGCCTGGTGTGGTGGGTTAAGGATCTGGCACTGCGGCAGCTGTGGCCTAGGTCCCTGATATATATCATTGGCCCAGGAACGTCCATAGGCCACAGGTGTGCTAAAAAATTTCTTAATTATCCACTTTGATTATGAATGCTTCTAATGATTCTGACCATCTGATTCCTATCAGGTCCCTAGCTGATATACAATTAACAACACCTAAAAATGGAACTAGCTTTTTTTTTTTTTTTTGGCCTCGCTGGCAGCTTGCAGAAGTTCCCAGGCCAGGGACTGAACCCACACCACAGCAGTGACCCAAGCCACAGAAATGATAAGACTGAATCCTTAACCACTAGGCCACCAGGGAACTCTGGCATGAGCTGTTTGAGAATAGTGACTTAACTATGTGGGAGTAATTGGGAGATAGATAACAGTAAGTAGTTTGATGGCCATTATAACACAGTTCAAGCTGTTTGGACTGTGGGATTCAGGTTTTTTTTGTTTTTGTCTTTTTAGGGCTGCACCCATGGCATATGGAGGTTCCCAGGTTAGGGGTTAATAGGAGCTGTAGCCGCCAGCCTACGCCAGAGCCACAGCAATGCCAGATCCGAGCTGAACCTGCGACCTATACCACATCTCACAGCAACGCTGGATCCTCAACCCACTGAGCGAGGCCAGGGATCGAACCCACAACCTCTCGGTTCCCAGTCGGATTTGTTTCCACTGCGCCACAAAGGGAACTCCCGGGACTTAAGTTTGAGAGCTAAATGGACTTGTTTTGGACTGTGCTCTGCTTTCCTGTCTCCAAGGATGGGATTACCCACCCAATGGAATGTTTGAGTCTACAGAATGCACACATTTACCCCATTTATTGCTGCTCCCTCTGAATTGGATCAAAGAGGGACGAATCAATTCCCTAGTACTTACAGCCTTTTTTTTTTTTTTGCTTTTCAGGGCTGCACCTGTGGCATATGGAAGTTCCCAGGCTAGGGATCAAATCAGAGCTACAGCTGCTGGCCTACGCCACAGCCACAGCCATGCCAGATCCAAGGCACATCTGTGACCTACACCACAGCTCACAGCAACGCTGAATCCTTAACCCACTGAGCAAGGACAGGAATCGAACTCGCATCCTCATGGATTCTGGTTGGGTTTGTTAACCACAGAGCCACGAAGGGAACTCCTTACAGCCTTTAACAGATCAGCCTTTAACAGATTAGTTCTACCTTGTCAAGAAAACTTGGGCTAATTGCCACCACCTCTAATGTTTTCCCCCTCCTCCTCAGTGGAGAAAAGTGAGCACTGGGTCAGGCGGGAGACCCATAGGTGTTACCAGAGAGAAATCTTTCAACAGGCAAACAAGAGCAGTGGGGAAATAAGTGTTCTTCCCTAATTTTCTCTTTCCCTTTGAACTCAAATCATTAAATTTATGTTCAATCAGGGGTGTGTCTAGCACCCTCTAGAGAGGGGAATAGCAGTTACAAGGGAAGTCCTGCTCGCACTTTTATGAGAGTGCTCCGACAGTGTACCTTTTTTCGGATTCTCCTGGGAATAATTGTTAGCAGTGTGAATTTTGTGTTCAGAAGGCTCTGAAATATATAGATTAATCATTGTGTAACAGAAAAGAACAAACCTGATTCCACATCGGATCTATTCCATTAGCTCTAACCTTTGTGCTCTGTTGCCTGTGCTTAGTCATGCTGGCTGTGCACGTTTGCAAAACAGTGTCACCTAGAACCTAAAAAATACATGACAGCCTATTCTCAAGGCTCTGCCTCCCAGGTTTAAAGGTGTCATTACACTTAGGACAAAGGGCAGGAGTCTCCACCCTTCTGCCAATTTGAATAAGCACCTTGACAGTCCTAGTTTGACCTCATGAGGGTCAAATACTCTCTTACCGGATAAAAGGAGGAGCTAACATAAGCCTGACTTCTAAGGAGGAGGAGATCTAAGCCTGATATCTACTTGAAGAAAGGGGAAGAGGCAGTCTTTTCCCACCCCCCTTGGATTATAAAACTATAGCCTACCTAATCCCCAGGCAGCCTCTTTGCCTGAACACTTGTAACTCTCACAAGTGTCCTATCTTAATAAACGTATTTCTTGCCTATAGATGAACTCAGGTGCGAAGGCACAAAGAACCTGAACCTCAGCAAGTCCAGACACCTGGTAAGTGATTCTAATTTAAAAAACACGGGTTCAAGTCCCAATCTGAGTTTAGGCTGGGTTTGAGTCCCAGCACTTGGGTTCAAGTCTCAGTCTGGGTTTTGGCTGGGTTCAGGTCATGAGTGTTGTCAGTTTCAATTCTATTGGTTAAATAAGTCCCATGACCAAGCCCAGGTCAACAGAGTAAGAAAATACACTCCAACTATGGAGGTGCATGGAAAAAGTAGGGAGGAAATGAGTAATTGTGAACCAATTGGAAATACTGTAAACAAGTATTTAGATTTTTTTTTTTTTTTTTTTTTTTTTTGTCTTTTGTCTTTTGCTGTTGTTGCTATTTCTTGGGCCGCTCCCGTGGCATATGGAGGTTCCCAGGCTAGGGGTTGAATCGGAGCTGTAGCCACCGGCCTACGCCAGAGCCACAGCAACTCGGGATCCGAGCCGTGTCTGCAACCTACACCACAGCTCACGGCAACGCCGGATCGTTAACCCACTGAGCAAGGGCAGGGACCAAACCCGCAACCTCATGGTTCCTAGTCGGATTCGTTAACCACTGCGCCATGACCGGAACTCCAGTATTTAGATTTTTTGCCTTTATGAATTAAAATCCCCAGTTTGGGATTAACATATACACACTCCTATATATAAAAGAGATAATCACAAGGACCTACTGTGTAGCACAGGGAAATCTATTCAATAGTCTCATAATCTATATAGGAAAAGAATCTGAAAAAGAATGGATATATGTATAACGGAATCACTTTGCTGTACACCTGAAATTAACACAACCTTGCGAATCAACAATACTTCCATAAAAAACAAAAATGAAAACAAACTAAAATCTCCAACCTCCACTTCTCCCATCTTTCTTACCTTCTCTTCTGCCACATCCGACTTGTACATTCTTCTAAGAGATCACATGAATACGTTAAGCCCGCCAGTAATTCCAAATAACCTCCATATTTTGAGGTCAAATGGTTAGTAACCTTAAATCCATCTGCAAGGTCCTTTCACAGCAGAACCTAGATAAGTGTCTGAGAAACAAGGGTCGGGAATCCTGGGGAGACAACTCTGAAATTCTACTTACCACACTAACTTTAATAATAAAGAAAAATTTTATGTGAACCCATCTAGTCCTGGTGCATGTCACTGTCTTCTAGGAAATTGGCTTATTCAAAATATTCGATTCTGGAGTTCCCGTCGTGGCTCAGTGGTTAACGAATCTGACCAGGAACCATGAGGTTGCAGGTTCAATCCCTGTGCTCACTCAGTGGGTTAAGGATCCAGCATGGCCGTGAGCTGTGGTGTGGGTTGCAGACGCAGCTCAGATCCCGAGTTGCTGTGGCTGTGGTGTAGGCTGGAAGCTACAGCTCCAATTGGACCCCTAGCCTGGGAACCTCCATATGCCGTGGATTCGGGCCTAAAAAGACAAAAAAGTATTTCAATTATGAGCATTTCTTTCTTTCCTTTTTTTTTTTTTCTTTTTAGGGCCACACCCATGGCACATGGAAGTTCCTAGGCTAGGGTTCTAATCGGAGCTGTAGCTGCAGGCTTACATCACAGCCACAGCAACACCAGATCCAAGCTGCATCTCCAACCTACACCACAGCTCACGGCAAATGCTGGATCCTTAACCCACTGAGCAAGGACAGGGATCGAACCCAAACCTCATTGTTCCTAGATTCGTTTCCGCTGCGCCACAATGGGAACTCTGCGAGCATTTCTTTTTTGATAGGAAATCTATTTTTCCTTAGATTTTCAAATGTGTTAGCATAAATTTGCATGTAATATTTCTTATGATTCTTTTGCTCTTTCCTGTACTAAGATTGTTTCTTTTCTCATTCATAACCTTATACTCCTTTCTCTTACATCAGAATTAAGAACTTATCTATTTTGGTGTATTTAAAAAAATTCTTTTTATTTTAGTTGATTTGCAAAGTTCTGTCAATTTCTGCTGTGACTGTTTCAGTGTATTTTAAAAACAGACACACAAAGCAACAACTTTTGCTTTTATGTATCATCTTATACTTTATTTTTATTTATAAAGTAATTTTAGTGTTTATCTGTATTTATATCCTATTCATAATTGCTTTGGGTTTATTTTATACCTTTTCTATATTTCCAAAATGTGAATCTTCAGATCCTTTTCACTAAGAAGAAGGAAGTAAAAGGAAGAAAGAGGAGGAGAGGGAGAAAAGAATAGCTATAAATTTTCTTTTTATTTATTTATTTATTTATTTATTTTGCCTCTTCTAGGGCTGCTCCTGAGGCATTTGGAGGTTCCCAGGCTAGGGGTTGAATCAGAGCTGTAGCGGCTGGCCTACGCCACAGCTGCAGCAACTTGGGATCCGAGCCGTGTCTGCAACCTACACCACAGCTCACGGCAACACCAGATCCTTAATGCACTGAGCAAGGCCAGGGATTGAACCCACAACCTCATGGTTCCTAGTTGGATTCGTTGACCACTGAGCCACGACAGGAACTCCTAAATTTCCTTTTTTAAACTAGCTTTTGCTGTTGTGCCGTACGTTTTGAAATGAAGTGGCTTCCTTTTCATTATTTTTCACTTTCTAATTTGAGTTGATTTCTTCTTTATTTATTTTATATTATTTTATTTTATTTTTTGTCTTTTTAGGGCTGCACCCATGGCAGATGGAGGTTCCCAGGCTAGGGGTCTAATCGGAGCTATAACCACTGGCTTACACCACAGCCACAGCAATGCCAGACCAAGCATTACCAGACCGAGCAATGCCACACCACAGCTCACAGCAACACTGGATCCTTAACCCACTGAGCAAGGCCAGGAATCGAACCCGCAACCTCATGGTTCCTAGTCAGATTCATTTCTGCTGCACCATGACAGGAACTCCTCTTTATTTTTAAATAATGAATATATTTGGATTCTGTATCTTCCATTTCTTGGGCTGCTTCCATGGCATATGGAGGTTCCCAGGCTAGGGGCTGAATCGGAGCTGTAGCCACCAGCCTTCACCAGAACCACAGCAACACAGGATCCGAGCCGAGTCTGCAACCCACACCACAGCTCATGGCAACGCCGGTTCGTTAACCCACTGAGCAAGGCCAGGAATCGAACCCTCAACCTCATGGTTCTTAGTCGGATTCATTAACCACTGAGCCACGATGGGAACTCCGGATTCTGTATCATTTTTATTCCTTTTTAGTGATTTATTTAATTAATTAATTTATTTTACGTCCGCACCTGCAGCATTTGGAGGTCCCCAGGCTAGGGGTCTGTAGCCGCCGGCCTATGCCAGAGCCACAACAACGCCAGATTCAAGCTGCGTCTGCGACCTACACCATAGCTCATGGCCACGTCGGATCCTTAACCCACTGAATGAGGCCAGGGATCAAACCCACAACCTCATGGTTCCTAGCCAGATTTGTTAACCACTGCACCACAAAGGGAACTCCATTTAGTGGCTTATTTTTAAAAAAGATCTCTGAATTCATTTTTAAAAGAAGTTATGTATGGGAGCTCCCGGTGTGGCTGAGCAGGTTACCAACCCTCTAGTATCCATGAGGATGGGGGTTCCATCCTGGCCCTGCTCAGTGGGTTAAGGATCCAGTGTTGCTGTGAGCTGTGGTATAGGTCAAAGACTTGGCTCGGATTTAGTATTGCTGTGGTCGTGGCTATGATGTAGGCCAGCAGCTCTGATTTGACCCCTAGCCTGGAAACTTCCATAGGAGCGGGCCTTAAAAAGCAAAAAAAAAAAAAAAAAGTTAAGTGCTTTTGTGCAGCCCAACCAACACATAATCCATTTTCTATGGACAAACGCTATATTTTCTCTGTTTCAAAGAAACAGGGATCTATATCCATTACATCAATTTTATCAATTGCATTACATAATTACCCTGGGTCCATACCTTTTTATCTGCTTAACTTTGAAAGAGGTGAGTTGAGGTCTTCCACAATAATTTTATTTTTATTATATTCTTCTGGGATTTCCAGTAGCCTTTGCTTTATATACTTAAGGGCTTTCTTCTTTGGTATAATTCATCGTATATATAGTGCATCAAAGATGCTGTTATATTTTTTTCAGATACTGTGTTTTTATTATTACATGAGGCATAAAGTCCTTCTTTGTCATTTATTGCTTCTAATTCTAAATTTTAATATCTGATATTAATAATGCCATTCCAACTTTTTGTTTTTCTTTAGTCTAGCATTTCCTTCTCCACTCCTTTATTTTCAAGCTTTAAAATAAAGCTTTAACTATATTTCCTATAAATAGTATACAGTTATTCCTTTGATTCCATAGGGGATTGTTTCCAGGAACCCCCACAGATACCCAAATCCATAGATGCTCAAGTTCCTTGTGTAAAATGTAATAGTATTTGTATAATACCTACGCACATTCTCCCGTGAACTTTAAAATCATCTCTTGATAACTGATAATACCTAACACAATTTAAATGCTATGTAAATATTTGTAAGTAAAATGCAGATGCTATGTAAATAGTTGCTGGTGCTAAGCAAATTCAAGTTTTGGCTTTTTGTAACTTCATGGAATTTTTTGGAATATTTTCTAGTCCATGATTGGTTGAATACGCAGATATAGAACCCATGGATACAGAGAGCTGACTGCATAGTTAAGTTTTTGCTGTTGTTGTTGTTGTTGTTGTTTTGCTTTCTAAGGCCACACCTGCAGCATATGAAAGTTCTATGGCAAGGGGTCGAATTGGAGCTACAGCTGCCGGCCTACACTATAGCCACAGCAACTTAGGATCGGAGCCATGTCTTCAACCTACACCACAGCTCATGGCAACACTGGATCCTTAACCCACTGAGCGAGGCCAGGGATTAAACCTGCGTCCTTATGGATGCTAGGCAGGTTCATTTCCTCTGAGCCATGGTGGGAACTCCAAACATTTTCAATTTTTTATGGGACTTCATACCCAAATTATTTAGCTTATTAAAAACAAGTTATTCTAGTAGTTCCCATTGTGGCACAGTGGTAATACACTTGACTAGTAACCATGAGGATGCGGGTTCAATCCTTGGCCTCGCTTAGTGGGTTAAGGATCCAGCATTGCCATGAGCTGTGGTGTAGGTTGAAGTTGAAGCTTGGATCTGGCGTTGCTGTGGGTGGGGTATAGACCAGCAGCTGCAGCTCCAATTTGACCCCTATCCTGGGAACTCCCATATGCTGCTGGTGCAGCCCTAAAAAGTCAAACAAAAAAAAAGGATAAGTTATTCTTCTAAATTATTTAACAATTCATAAAGTCTGTTATACTTAATGAAGGCATTATATAATAAAGAAGTTCCAACATTTACCAACAAAAACGATATTTGAAAATTTCAAAGCCTTTTTAATTTCATGAATTGCTAGTGTCATGCTAGTTTCCAAGGACTATCCAAAATGCTGATACGCGATTAATTCCACATGCATCAGGTTAATGGTATATTTGTCTTGTGTGATATCCAATTAAGGTCATTGACATTATTTGGCTTCCAATAGCAAATTTCCAGAGCTAGTCAATACCATTCTTGATCCTGAATCATGCTTTATGAGGGACTGCTGATGACTGAGGAATCTGAGATAAGAGGAATTCTGAACTAGTTCCTCTTGTTGATCTTATTTCCTAATTTTGTCCCCTTGTTCACTTCAAGTATTATATTCCACCTCTATTCCACTGTTCATAATTCCAATTTCTGTGCTTTCTTCTGTTTTCTTCTACCATCCGTTAGAACATTGCCATTTAGAAAATCATTTCTTCTATAATCTTGGAACTGTTACTTGCTTCTTGTTACCCAAATATTGCTGTAGAAACACCGTGTTACAAGGTATTTAATTTATACTTGATGAGTTTAACAAATCATCCAATGGTGTTACACCATTTATTTTATGGACTTTGAGTATATTTTTTGAAGGCTTTGAGCAATATTTGACAGGTGAGGCACTGAATTTGCTCATTGGTTTTACTGTAGAAAACATTTTTTCAAAGTTGCTAGTTTTAGCCACCTTTTCTTGAATAATGGTTTTATCGAGGAGCCCCACAAATTTTTTGGTTAGGCTGGAAAATGTCTGTGAGACGCTATAGAGTTTATGCCAAGATACGTTTTCAAATGTCTGCTTACTAGTTTTCCTCCTTAGTTTATCCTTTACACATCCACGACCCACTTCAAAGGGTATTGCTGGTTCATCTTTCCTCTGCGTTGTAGGCATGGTCCTTTTGAGTTTGGAGGGAGTAAAAGACTGACCTCTAACTACAGACTTGAGCATTCCACAGTTTCTTTCTAAAACAACATTTGACCTTTGATGTAGGTAATCTGTTCCTTTTTCCACTGAATGGGGAAGAAGCCTATTTTTTGTCAAAAGGAACATTTTTACATATTCAGTCTTATGGAAAATTATGGGATTTGTGTCATTATGTTCCTGTGGATTAAAGAAAAGAGTACTTAGTCATCAGTCTATTGAGGCAAGAAGACTCTATACTTTTTTAAACATGAAAACAAAATGGCAAAATATTCTAAAAATGAGTACACAGAAATTCTTAATATGAACAATAAATGGTATTTAAACAGTTCCTTCTCTTAATAAGACTTTAAGAGTAAAATCTGAATGTTTGGTCTCCTAAAATCTTTTTTGAAATAAAGTGAGAGATAAAGAAATAAATATATTCCTTTTTTTTTTTTTTTTTTTTTTTGTTTTGTTTTTAGGGCCGCACCTGCAACACATGGAAGTTCCCAGGCTAGGGGTCTAATGGGAGCTGTAGCTCCCGGCCTAAACCACAGCCACAGCAACATCCGAGCCATGTATGCGACCTACACCGCAGGTCAGGGCAACACCAGATCCTTAACCCACAGAGCAAGGCCAGGGATGAACCCACATCTTCATGGATACTAGTTGGGTTCGTTACCACTGAGCCACAGTGGGAACTCCCAAGAACTAAAACTCTCTCTTAAATGTCTGAGGTGTTGTCATTGGTAAATAGGATAGTTGGTGGGATGGAACATTTTTCTGGCCTTTCTTAGGTTTCTGTGCCCAGAAATAAGCAGCATACCAAAAAATGGAGTGGGTCAAAGATCAAAAGAGACAGACCGCAACCGATTATAAGCCAAATTACACAGTCTGAGTATCCTAATAAGTTCAGAAAGTATAAAATTATCTTTAAAACAATCATATTCATTATTGTGTCCTAACACTTAGCACAATACTTAGCACAAGAAAAAGTACTTGATATATATCTGTGGAATAAAACAGCCAAAGTAATAGATTGACTTTAAAATATATTATTTTTAATCACAGCAGTAGGAAAATCTGTATCTATGAGCTACACACTAAACTCTTTTCCATATTACCATTATAAGGAAAAAAAGGTGAACTCCACAGGAACTCACCAAATATGACTATTACCAGTATTTCGTTTGTAAATTTTAGGTCAGTGATTGCTACATTTCTTTTAGAAATATAATTAATTCATGAAGTAAGACATGAGGATCATCTAATTGTATTAGTGTGAAAGGCATATTAATGCTTATGATTACTGCAGAAATGACAAAAGGTCTATTTTTGCTATCCACTGGTGATGCCAGTGTTACCTATTTAGCCATAGCAGTAGAAGTTGGTCAATTTTTTTTTTTTTTTTTTTTTTTTTGCCTTTTTGCCTTTTCTAGGGCCACACCTGTGGCATATGGAGGTTCCCAGGCTGGGGGTCCAATCAGAGCCATAGCCACCGGCCTACGCCAGAGCCACAGCAACGCTGGGATCCCAGCCACATCTGTGACCTACACTGAAGCTTACAACAACGCTTAACTCACTGAGCAAGGCCAGGGATCGAACCCGCTACCTCATGGTTCCTAGTCGGATTAGTTAACCACTGAGCCACGACAGGAACTCCCATAAGTTTGTCAAATTTTTATCTGCCCAACACCTTAGGGTATTTTCCACCTTACAAGTCAATGTACCCGTAGGAGAGGCAAAAGCTCTCTTTATCAGCCTCCTTTGAGGTTAGAGCATAAGCGTGTGACCTAGGCTCTGCACTCAAGAGACATCCAAGACAGTTTTCAGTTCAGGAAAAACAAGCACTGTGAAAAGTAGTTGTGAAAGCTATTCTAGTGAGGATGGGTGCATCTATCTAGCTGTGAAAGGCAGCAGTGGCAAAGGTTCTAGAAACAGTGTCCACTGCCCAGAATCAGAATTGGCAAGTTTGGTCTGTGACAACAGCCTGGGCCCCAGTGGAACAATCTGGGGCTGTAATGGGATGACTCCTGATTGGGTAGCTTTCAAGCCAGATTGTCTCTTGAGCATTCCTAGAGACTCGGAGGCACCAAATAGCCTGTAACAAATGTATTTTCTACACAAACAAAAATAAACCAATGGGACCTAAGTAAACGTAAAGGCTTTTGCACAGCAGAGGAAACCATTAAAACACACACACACACACACACACACAGGCAATCCACAGAACGGGAGAAAATCTTTACAAATGAAGCAACCAATAAATGATAATCTACAAAATATACAAACATCTCATGGAGCTTCATATAAAAAAAAAACCCTAAAAAACCCAGTCAAAAATAGGCAGAAGATCTAAATAGACATTTCTCCAAAGAAAACAGATGGTCAAAAAACATATGAAAAAATGCTCAACATGACTAATTATTAGAGAAATGCACGTCAAAACTACATTGAGGTATCACCTCACACCAGGCAGAATGGCCACCATCACAAAGTCTGTAAACAATAAATGCTGGAAAGGGTGTGGCAAAAAGGGAATCCTTTGGTGAGAATGTAAATTAGTGCAACCCCTATGGAGGATAGTAAGGAGGTGCCTCAAAAAACAAAATACAGAACTACCATGTGATCCAGCAATCCCACTCCTGGGCATATATCCAAGGAAAACCATAACTCGAAAAGATACATGCACCCCAATGTTCACTGCAACACTATTTACAATAGCCAAGACATGGAAGCAACCTAAATGTCTATCAACAGAAAAATGGATAAAGAAGATGTGATATATATATATCATATATATATATATATATATATAATATATATATATAGAATACTACACAGTGATAAAATAGAATGAAATGTTGCCATTTGCAGCAACATGGGTGGACCTAGAGATTATCCTACTGAGTGGAGTAAGTCAGACAGGGAAAGGTAAATATCATATGATATCATTTATATGTGGAATTTAATAAAAATAATACAAATGAACCTATTTATAAAACAGAACAAACTCATAGGTTTCAAAACCAAGCATATGGTTATCACAGGTGAAACTTGTTGGGGGGGGAGGAATTGGTAGGGTGGAAATATAGGTAACTGGATAAAATAAATGATTAACAAGAAGCTACTGTATGTAGCACAGGAAAATCTACTCAACTGTTTGTAATCACCTACATGGGAAAAAAGAACAGATATATTTATAGCTGATTCACTTTGCTGTATACCTGAAACTAATACAACATTGTAAGTCAACTACACACCAGTAAAATTTTTTAAAATGTATTTTCTGGTTGGAATAGCTGAAATAGATAGATAGAAGAGTGAAACATAATGCAGTCATTTTAAAACACAATCTTTATTTTATATCTTCGATAATGAAGAAAATTTGATAAATCCTTCTTCATGAAGAATAACAGAATTTTTAACTGGTGCAAAGGAATCCCCTGTTTTGGGATGGGTTTTCTAAAAAGAACATTAAGAATTTGTGTTGTCACTTCAGAATATGAAGCCAAGAGTTAAGAAGAATTTATCAAAGGGTCTGGTCACTAGGATATGTTAATCCCACAGATAGTAACAATACACATTTTTATTGAACAGTAGTGGATGTTTTTATTACCATGTGAGAAGTTACTGTCTTTGCTGGACTAATGCTGATTATCTTGGCATTTGGATTTTTCAATTCATCCTCAAAGCATAAGGGGAGCAAGCTTTTCTTTCTTACTGAATATTCATTTAGTTGGTAATTTTCGATGTATTTATTTTCTTTTGTATTATAATCATTCATCTGTGCAGGAGATTTTATTCTGAAAATGAACACAAGTTCAGCATACACGTTTATAAGGCTGATTTCAGCTTGTCAGTTCTTGTCTGCCTCTCCCATTCCTTAAAATCATGGCTAACATCTTCCTCAAATCCTCTGCCATACTTTCAACCTAACAAGACTATCATTTCCTGATTGGTTTGTGTGTGTGTGTGGTGGGGGGGAATAGCAAAAACAGGGGTGGAAGAGAGATAATATGTCTGGTGTTTGAGTGGACTGGTGGTGTATTATATAGGTTGAGGAGAACACCAAAGGAAGAAAGGTATATTTACCACATCCTTTGTTAAGATTCTGAGACAAGAGTGCTTTGTAGGGGCAGCTTCCTGCCAACACAGGTGACCCTAGCTTTGTTATCAGGACAAAATGGTTTGGTTAGGCAGAGAGGGGATCTCTTTCTCATTCCAGATCTCCCTTGGTTCACCTGTGACATGGACACTGAGTTTAGGCTTGCCAACACACTTGCCCTTGCAGAGGTGCAATAACCTAAACCAGAGTCTTGGCTTGGGTGAGTCATAGATAGTCTAAGAACAGATGAAGACATGACAGAAACTCAATGAGTTCCACCATACTGATGATGGTTCAGAATGGACCGTATCTAAGTTCAAAGAGAACAGATTATAAGTTCATGAACTACAGATGTCAGCAGTCATAGAACGTCCAGGAATGAGACCAGCAGTACATGAAAGATTCTTGTCAAGTATCTTTTCCTCAATGTCATAAGGTCCAGTTAGCCCCCTACTCATATACTCAGATACTCTCTTAGAAACAGAAGGACTGTGTTAAGGGTAAAGAGGCTGTGCATTATGGTTCCAAAGTTTAAAACACAATGGATTAATATGACTGTTTTCATTACACCATTTGAGGATCTCATGAGAAATATCAATGTTATATGTTACATTTTTCACATCCATGTTGTAATATAATTAAACTTGTCTCTACTGCAAAACCACAATTATATCTCTCCATATTTCACTGTCTTCCTCTCCATTTGATTGTGTACTTGCAGCACAAAGAGCACGTGCTCAAGGTCTGACTGACCTAACGTCATATGTGTGTGAACTTGTCTGAATGTGCATGTGACTGGTTGACCAGTCATAGGTCAGTCATTGTATTGTCACACGGGCCTAAATGGCCATAATAAGCCAGATCACATTCATGCTGGGCTACCAGAAAATAAAAGCCACAACTCTTCTTCTTAGAAACATCATTGAACAAAATAAAATATTAAAAAATTTAAAAACAAATTAGCTTTTACTAACATAATCTTCTAAGTGACCAACCAAATCAAATGATTCCCTAGGTTTTTTTTTTTTTTTCTCTTTGGGGTGAAATTATAAAATATTTTAATAAAACACACATATATATTACAGCACTTAGAAGATATTTTGTATGAACTATTTTACAATGTAAAATAACATGCAAAAGTACCTGGTATGGTGCTTGATCTGTAGTAGCTACTCCGTAAAAACTTAAGTGAACAAAATAGAAAAAAGACTGAGATCAGGGATCTAATGTTTGGCTAAGACAGATTAACCATAAAACTGGTCTTAGGGATTTTTTTGAAGAAAGGCATTCCCACATTTGCAAATCTCTCTACATATAAAGTCATTATCAGCCAAGAGGGAGTCTCAGAAGGTTAAACACTTGGTAGGGAGAGAGGTTAGTTAGCAGATGACAAGCACAACTTGCAACCTGGCATGAAGAAAGAATCCAAAGTTGAACTCTTCTAAATATGCCTCTGGCCACTCCAGCATTCTTTACTTTCTTAAACATGCTCCGAGACACACATGCTACTGGCCATAAATTCAGCTTTTCTTGCTTTTAAGAAGTTTGTAGTCTAGGGCAAGGTTTCCTAACTTTTCCACATGATGGCATACATATAATTTAATATTCTTTGTTCAGCACAGTGAACGAAGTACTGCCAACTCAGCAGTCTTAAAGGCTGAAGGATCATTTCAGCACACCTCTACTCCCCTCTGAACACAACAAATTATGACGGCACATTGGTTGGGAAGCCCTATTCAAGAGAGAGAAAGTCTTCAATAAACCAACCATTCAATTAACAAAGATATAAAATGATTTCACCTACTTGTAAGTATTACTGAAAAATATAACATGATACTTCATCTAGGGTGGCTATGGAAGACCTCTCCCAGGAGGGGTTATTTGAGTTGAAACTGAGAAAGAGACAGAAGCAGCCAGGTGAAGAGCTAGGGGAATAGCCTACTAGGCAGAGGAAATAGCAAGTATAAAGGTCTCAGTGTGCAACCAGCATGGAATGAAAGCTCAAGGAACTGGAAGGCCAGTGCTGCTGGAATGTAGTGAATGAGGGGGAGAGTGGAGTGAGATGAGATGAGATAGGTATCAGGGACCAAATCACATAGGGCCACTTAAGCCATAGCGAAGACGTAATATCTTCTTCTGGTTATAACAGACATCAGTTGGGTTGTTTTTTTTTTTTTTTTTTTTTTTTTGTCATTTGTCTTTTTAGGGCCACACCCGCAGCATATGGAGGTTCCCAGGCCAGGGGGTCAAATCAGAGCTGCAGCGGCCAGCCTACACCACAGCCACAGCAATGCAGGATTTGAGCCGCATCTTCGATCTACACCACAGCTCATGGCAATGCCAGATCCTTAAGCCACTGAGCGAGGCCAGGGATTGAACCTTCGTCCTCATGGATACGGGTCGGGCTTGTTAACCACTGAGCCATGACGGGAACTCCTGGAGGGTTTTAAACAGAAGAACAAAGTAGGTTGATTTATGTTTTAGAAAAATCCCTCCGACCTGTCAGGGATGAATAGTCTGCGGAGGGAAGGGGGAATGTGGATGGCAAGAGCAGCAATGGGGTAATCAATTACAAGACCACAGCTCGGTCTAGGTAAGGCATGTTAGTGGACTGGATAACAATTGCAGCACAGGGAAATGGCAGAAAAGTATAAGCTGAATTGTATTTCGGAGGAAGATCCAAGTGTCCTGGCTGGTGGATTGGACATGGAGTATAATGAACAAAGAGAAATCAAGGATGATTTCTAGGTTTTAGCTTCACTGACTGGGTAGACGCCATTGAGAGAGATGGGAAAGGCAAGTGTGGAAAAGCCAGGTTGAAACAAGGGGTTGGGTGGTAGAGGTTCCCTGGCTCATGAAAAGACTAAAAGTCACTCCTTCCCACGGCCAACGGTATAACTAAACTAAGGCAAACCACATTGGGGCATGAAGACTGGATCTGCCCTATCCTGAAGATTTCTCTGGCAGGGGAGTCCCAGTCACACCTCTAAAATCTGGCTTGACCTGAGGACCATGAAGGTTAAGCGGCAGCAACTGCAAAACTTCTGGAAAGGGAAGAAGAGTAGGTAAACTAAATGATAAATGAAGAGAGACCCTGCTGAAATTCTAAAACACATGAAAAATACAAAGAATGACAAAGTCAACAAATATGAGGCAAATTTGGCAATAAAATTAAATAGAAAAATCTAAAGATAACTTTAAAATTCTTATCATATTTCTTTCCCCTTCCTCCCTTCCTCTTTTCCTTCCTTCCTTTCTTTCCTTTCTTTTTTGTCATTTTAGAGCCACACTCCCAGCACATGGAGGTTCCCAGGCTAGTGGTGGAATCAGAGCTACAGCTGCCAGCCTGTACCACAGTCACAGCAACGCCAGATTGGAGATGCATCTGCAACCTACAGCACAGCTCACGGCAACGCTGGATCCTTTAGCCCACTGAGCAAGGCCAGGCATTGAACCTGCATCCTCATGGATGCTGGTCAGATTTGTTTCAGCTGAGCCATGGCAGGAACTCTGAAATTCTTACCATGTTTCAATTCTAAGATGTACATTAGCATTATGGAATCATTTGACAGGGTCAATTGCTGACATCTTAGATTTGATAAAATATGGTATGTTTAGGAACTTCAAAAACAAATAAAAAACATTCATGTAAAAGAACAAGATATTTTAAGATGAAAATAGCCTAAAAAAGAACAAGTCGATATTTTTTAAAAAACTAGGAATATTGGAAATAAATAATATAACTCTAGCTTTAATAGCCAAAAGGAGAATTAATTGACAGAAAGCACCAAGGAATTCACAGAATGTATGTATGAATGAATGTACAAAAAGATAATGGATGTACGAATGAATATACAGAAAGATAAACAAAAAATGTGAAAGAACAGATAGAAAACATGAGAGGGGAGTTCCCGTTGTGGCACAGTGGTTAACGAATCCGACTAGGAACCATGAGGTTGCGGGTTCGGTCCCTGCCCTTGCTCAGTGGGTTAACGATCCGGCGTTGCCGTGAGCTGTGGTGTAGGTTGCAGACGCGGCTCGGATCCCGCATTGCTGTGGCTCTGGCGTAGGCCGGCGGCTGCAGCTCCAATTGGACCCCTAGCCTGGGAACCTCCATATGCCGCGGGAGCGGCCCAAGAAATAGCAACAACAACAACAACAACGACAGCAACAACAACAACAAAAAAAAAGACAAAAAAAAAAAAAAAAAAAAGAAAACATGAGAGGTAGATTGGCAACATTCGCCTAATAGTTCCAGAAGAAGAAAACAGAGGCAGCGGTGAAGAATCTATATTTGAATAGATAATGGCCAATAATTCTAACAGAAGTGTATTTCTCGAACTGAGGAGGACAGAGAAGAATAAAACTATATCATGATTCATGGTAGTAAAAATGGAGATGATGAAGAGAAAAATCCTAAAACTCCAGGAAGTAAAGACGTGATGTTAGCTGTCATTCTACAAAAGGAACAACAATTAGCTCAAAAGCAGAATTCTAATCTATGATTCCAGAATTTAATGAAGTTGTATCTTTAAACAATTGAGAGAAAATAATTTTCAACCTAAAATTCTACATCAACTAAGCTCTCATTCAAGAGTGACAAGAGGACTTCCCTTCAGGACACAGCAGAAATGAATATGACTAGGAACCATGAGGTTGTTGGGTTAAGGATCCAGTGTTGCCGTGAGCTGTGGTGTAGGTCGCAGACGTGGCTAGGATCTGGCATTGCTGTGGCTCTGGTGTAGGCTGGCAACTACAGCTCCGATTAGACCCCTATCCTTGGAAACTCCATATGCTCAGGGTGTGGCCCTAAAGGGACAAAAGACAAAAAAAGAAAAAAAGAGTGACAAGAAATAAAAATACTTCCAGATACATAAGGATCAGAGTTAACAACAAATAGATCATTATTGAAAGAACTACTACAGGATGTCATTCAAGAAAAATAAAAGTAGCATAGATGGCAGGATGCAAGTGACAATGATGAGCACAGAATTTGATAAACTACATTATATATTTAATTATCATTGACTTTAAAAACAAATCTTTATTATTATTATTGTTGTTGTTGTTATTGCTTTTTAGGGCTGCCCCTGCCACACATGAAACTTCCCAGGTTAGGGCTCAAATTGGAGCTACAGCTGCTAGCCTACACCACAGCCACAGCAACGCAGGATCTGAGCCGTGTCTGCAACCTGCACCACAGCACACGGCAACACCAGATCCTTAACTCACTGATCGAGGCCAGGGATCAAACTCACGACCTCATGGATACTAGACAGATTCTTTCTGCTGTGCTACAACAGGAACTCCTAAAAACAAATCTTATTTTTTATTTTAAATGAAATATTATTACTATTTACTACATTTACCCAAAGTTTTCTTAGATTACTTTAGATTACTGAATATTATTTAGATCATTTAAAATAGAGTATTTTAATTTATTATATTTTTGGTGTTTTTAGACTTTTGCAGGTTAGTCTTTTAATTTTATTGAGGTATAATTTACATATAATAAAATGTATACATTTTAATTCCACAGTTTGATAAATTTTTAAAATATATACTCATATAAGCATTATCATAATCAAGATATTGAGTATTTCCATTACTCCAAAATGGTTTTCCCATCCCCTTTTCAGTCAGTTCATTCAATTTGTTTTCTTCTTCAAACACATCAATTACCTCCATGTTGGATATCTGTTTTCTTCCCTTAATATACTGTTTTGTCTAATTCAGTCGTATTTTTGACCCTTTATTATTGCATTCTATGTCATTTTCCTAAACTTGCTCTTCAAATCTTTGATGTGGCTCACTCCAATGTTTATTCTACTCTTCAGTACTTTAAATGTAACTTTAACTTCTACTTTATCATTACCTATTTCCTTAAAAATATCGTTAGCTCTGGAGTTCCCATCGTGACACAGTGGTTAACAAATCCGACTAGGAACCATGAGGTTTCGGGTTCGATCCCTGACCTTGCTCCCTGGGTTAAGGATCCAGCGTTGCTGTGAGCTGTGGTGTAGGTCTGTAGGCCAGCAGCTATAGCTCTGATTAGACCCCTAGCCTGAGAACCTCAATATGCCACGGGGTGCGGCCCTAGAACAGACCAAAAAAAAAAAAAATTGTTAGCTCTGATAGCACCATTTCATCCTCAACAATTATCTTTTGTATTTTCAAATCTTATTTCATAGAATCCTTATTTTCTTTAATTTCTTGAGCATATGAAATAATTATTGTTTAATTTTTCTCCTGTTTCATGGGGTAACACTGTCCAAATGTGGCCATCAGCTATATTTTAAATTTCATTTGTTTGCTGCAGAATTGTTGATATGTCCCATGTTTGGTTTTGATTTTTTTATCTACTCACCTTTGAATCAGGACACTTAAATCTGGGCTTGGCATTAGCCCCAAAATAACGGGGGTACATTTTCTTTGGCTGTTCTCCCTGTTTACCTGGGTACTATTAAATTCTCCTCTTAAAAATTAACAGGTTGTAGTTCCTGTTGTGGCTCAGCGGGTTAAGTACACTACATAGTGTCTATGAGGACTGGGGTTCAGTGGGTTAAGTATCCAGTGTTGCAGAAGAAGTGGCACAGGTTGCAGATATGGCTTGGATCCCATGTTGCTGTGGCTGTGGTGCAGGCCTGCAGCTGCAGCTCCAGTTCAACCTTTGACGCGGGAATTTCCATATGCCATAGGTACAGCCCTAACAAGAAAAAAATACAATTAAAATTAAAAAAAAAAATTTTAAATAAACCTTTCTCAGGGAACCCTCCTGCACTACTGGTGGGAATGTAAACTAGTACAGCCACTATGGAGAACATTGTGGAGATAACTTAGAAATCTATACACAGAACTTCCACATGACCCCGCAATCCCACTCTTAGGCATATATCCGGACAAAAGTTTCCTTGAAAAAGACACATGCACCTGCATGTTCATTGCAGCATTATTCACAGTAGCCAAGACATGGAAACAACCCAAATGTCCATTGACAGATGATTGGATTAGGAAGATGTGGTATATATACACAATGAAATACTACTCAGCCATAAAAAAGAACGACATAATGCCATTTACAGCAATATGGATGGAACTAGAGCGTCTCGTACTGAGTGAAATAAGTCAGAAAGACAAAGACAAATACCATATGATATCACTTATAACTGGAATCTAATATCCAGCACAAATGAACATCTCCACAGAAAAGAAAATCATAGATTTGTGGCTGCCAGGGGCGGGGGGGGGGGGGGAGGGGGGAGGGAGTGGGAGGGATTGAGAGCTTGGTGTTATCGGATGCAACTTGGAATGGATTTACAATGAGGTCCTGCTGAGTAGCATTGAGAACTATGTCCAGATACTTATATCGCAACAGAACAAAGGGTGGGAAAAAAACGTATACATGTAAGTGTAACTTGGTCCCCATGCTGTACAGCAGAAAAAAAAATAAATTAAAAATAAAATAAATAAATAAATAAACCTTTTTATTTGAGTGTGTGTGGTGGAAGGCGTAGGGATGGAGGAGGGGGAGGGGAGTGGTGGTTAATAGTATTTTCAGACAACCTTCTTTTTTTTGTTGTTTGTTGTGGTTTTTTTTTTTTTTTTTTTTTTTTTTTTTGTCTTTTTAGGGCCAAACCCATGCTATATGGAGACTCCCAGGCTCGGGGTCGAATCAGAGCTGTAGTCACCAGCCAACGCCACAGCCACAGCCATGCCAGGTCCAACCTGCACCTTCGACCTACACCACAGCTCCCAGCAATGCTGAATCCTTAACCAACAAGTGAGGCCAGGAATCAAACCTGTGTCCTCATGGTTACTAGTCAGATTCATTTCTGCTGAGCTACGATGGGAACTCCCAATTTTCAGACTATCTTCTATTAGCACCTTCAATATTTTTCCTTTTTTCTAGGAATATGAATTATGCATTGACCTCTAGAATTTTCTTTCAAACTATTTCATAATGTAACATATAGAAGATTTTCTTTGATTTTGAGGTTAAATGTCCTAGTTTCAACTTAAGGCATTTTTCTTCTTTTTCTTACTTATTTTAGCCAGGATAAAATTGTATTTATGTTGTCAACTTTCCCAGAAATCTTAATTTGGGACTTCGATAAAAGAATTACAATGCTTCTTCTGTGGAAAGACCCAAGAAATTTTATGAAGGGAGATTTCCTTTGCTGAAAGGGTAAAGCAGCCTGGCACTGTTATCAAGGAACATTTCAGAGAATATATGGCATCTGAGTGGAATCTTTTTTTTTTTTTTTTGTTCTTTGTCTTTTTAGGGCCACACCCATAGCACATGGAGGTTCCCAGGCTAGGGGTCGAATCAGAGCTGTAGCCGCCAGCCTACGCCAGAGCCACAGCAATGCCAGATCCCAGCCATGTCTGTGACCTACACCACAGCTCACAGCAACACCGGATCCTTAACCCACTGAGCAAGACCAGAGATTGAACCTGCAACCTCATAGTTCCTAGTCGGATTCATTTCCACTGCGCCACGATGGAAACTCCTGAGTGGAATCTTAGAGGATAATATAGTGAACAGAGTTGCCTACTAAAGAGTGTTTTCTCCCCCCCTTTTTTGCTAACAGAATTCAGATCTTATTCATTTTTCTTCTGTCCTTCAAGGGAGGTTGGGCTCCTTCCTAAATCAAAGGAATGAATCTTAAATAATCTAAGCCTGCGCTTTTCAAAATGTGAGCTACAACCCATCAATTTAGACACTAAATCAACTTAGCATCTCCTGATCACATTTTAAAAGTAATAGAGTGTATCACATAGATCCTTAGTAATAACTGTAAAACACTGAAATACTGCAATCAATTTCAACTAACAGAGTGAAAGAAAATAATTAGGTCTATGAATCTGAATCTTCTGCTCCATACATAGATATATAGATATAATACATATAAATCATCACGATATAAAAATTATTTCATACTGTGGGTAGTGTTAAAAGTTGGAAAAACTGGGAGTTCCTGTTGTGGCTCAGCAGGTTGAGAACCTGACTAGTATCCATGAGGACGCGGGTTCAATCCCTGGCCTCGCTCAGTGGGTTAAGGATCCAGCGTTGCCATGAGTTGTGGTGTAGGTCACAGATGTGGCTCGGATCCGGCATTGCTGTGGCTGTGGTGTAGGCCATCAGCTGCTGCTCTGATTGGACTCCTAGCCTGGGAACCTCCATATGTCACTGCAGGTGCAGCCCTAAAAAGAAAAAAAAAAGTTGGAAAAACTGCTTTAAGCTGATAATGATTTATTGGTTTAGAAATGGGTGCATGAAGCTATTCTAGCCAAGAGACACCAGGAGAGGCCTGCTGGAGGGCTTTTGGTAGCATCTTCCTCATTCTTACAAAAGGGTCAAAGAGTTCTTTCTCAGTGGGTGTTGTAATCTGTTATCTTGAATAGCAGTCACCATCTTGTACAGCAAAGCCAGGAGGAAAGGCTACTTGCTAAGACAGTCGAGGCAAGTTGAGAAAAGGTGGAGGAGCTGAATATGTGAAGGCATCTTTGAATCTTTGAGTTAACCTGGAGCTGCCTTACTGATGGGCTTCTTGTTATTTGAGATTATAAATTATCTTTACTGTCTAAATCACATGTAGTTAGATTTTCTTTTAATTGCAGCTAAAAGTGTCCCAACTATTAAAGATAAATAGGAATCTCTCAGGTGGAGGGGTATGTTCTGAGCATAGAAAACAGAATGGGTTAAATCACACAGAAAATTGGAACAGACTGTTCATTGTGATTAGAATCAGTATGAAGAGCGTGTAATAGGTGGCTGGAAAGATACTATTTGCCATACTAAGGAATTTAGACTTCACTGTTTTTGTAATAGAGAGTCTTCAGATGTCATTAACCAGAGAAATAATATGGAAACGTGATTAGATACTGATATGATAGCCCCTGGTTAAAGATCTTTTTTTTTTTTTTTTTTTTTTTTTTTTTTGCTGCACTTGTGGCATATGGAGGTTCCCAGGCGAGGAGTCCAATTGGAGCTGTAGCTGCCAGCCTATGCCACAGCCACAGCAATGCACGATCTTAGCCGCGTCTGTGACCCACACCACAGCTCACGGCAATGCCGGATCTTTAACCCACTGAGAGAGGCGAGGGATCGAACCCGCAACCTCATGGATGCCGGTTGGGTTCACTAACTGCTGAGCTACGATGGGAACTCTGGCTAAGGATCGTCTTAATACCTCTAAAAGTTAGATGCAGTTAATTTTCAGTTACTTCAACATAAATATGCAATGTGTATACCTGCAAAAAGAGTCTTTTTCCTTCTTAGAAACATTAGGTTGCATGTTGGATACAGGAAAAAGGATTGTAGGATCCAATGTTCTTCTACACTGTCGTCTATGCTGCCAATACAGTTCATGGAAGGGCTTGGCATTTTCCGCCTAAACATCAAAAAAAGTGGGAAACTATCTCAGAAATTATTTTTTCCATATGTATATTGATAAATAATTTATACTTGATTACTTGCATTTGGAATGTCTATTGTAACTAACAGCTGGTTAGATTTTTAAGTAATTTCAAATATAATGCTTACTTAGTCCTCAAAAAAAAAAAGCCCTATGATCACCTTCTGAAGCTCAATACCAAAAAAACAAACGACCCTGTCAAAAAATGGGCAGAAGATCTAAACAGACACTTCTCCAAAGAAGACATACAGATGGCCAAAAAACGCATGAAAAGATCACTCATTATTAGAGAAATGCAACTCAAAACCACTATGAGGTACCACCTTACACCGGTCAGAATGGCCATCATCAAAAAGTCCACAAACAATAAATGCTGGAGAGGGTGTGGAGAAAAAGGAACCCTAGTACATTCTTGGTGGGACCGTAAATTGGTACAACCACTGTGGAAAACAGAATGGAGATTCTTCAGGAAACTGAAAATAGAATTAACCATTTGATCCAGCAATCCCACTCCTGGGCATCTACCCAGAGAAAACCATGAGTCAAAAAGATACATGTACTCCAATGTTCATTGCAGCACTATTTGCAATAGCCAAGACAGGGAAACAACCTAAATGTCCACAGACAGAGGAGTGGATAAAGAAGATGTGGTGTGTATACACAATGGAATATTACTCAGCCATTAAAAGGAAAGAAATAACAGCATTTGCAGCAACATGGATGGACCTAGAAATTATCATGCTAAGTGAAATCAGTCAGACGGTGAGACACCAATATCAAATACTATCACTTACATGTGGAATCTGAAAAAAGGACGGAATGAACTTCTTTGCAGAACAGATACTGACTCACAGACTTTGAAAAACTTAATGGTTTCCAAATGAGACAGGTTGGGGGATGGGGGAATGCACTGAGGGTTTGGGATGGAAATGCCATAAAATTTGGTTGTGATGATTGTTGTACACCTATAAATGTAATAAAATTCATTGAGTAATAAAAAAATAAATAATAAATAATTTTTTAAAAAGGCCTATGAAATGGATATTATTACTACTTTATAGATGGGGAAACAAATCTACAGAAATTTTAAAATTTGCCTTTTGGATTTCCCATTGTGGAACAGTGAAAACAAATCCGACTAGGAACCTTGAGGTTGAGGGTTCAATCCCTGGCCTTGCCTAATGGATTAAGGATCTGATGTTGCCATGAGCTGAGGTGCAGGGGGCAGACATGGCTCGGATCTGGCGTTGCTGTGGCTGTGGTGTAGGCCAGCGGCTAAAGCTCCAATTCGACCCCTAGCTTAGGAACTTCTGTATGCTGCAGGTACAACCTTAAAAAGACAAGAAAATACTAAGTATAGTTAAATAGTGAAAGACAAACATCATTTGATAGCACTTATATGTAGACTCTTTAAAAAAAGATACAAATGAACTTATTTTCAGAATAGAAACAGCCACACAGACTTTTTTTTTTTTTTTTTTTGGTCTTTTTGCCTTTTCTTGAGCCACTCTTGCGGCACATGGAGGTTCCCAGGCTAGGGGTTGAACCGGGGTTGTAGCCGCCAGCCTATGCCAGAGCCTCAGCAACGCAGGATCTGAGCTGCATCTGTGACCTACACCACAGCTCACGGCAACGCCAGATCCTTAACCCACTGAGCAAGGCCAGGGATTGAACCCACAACCTCATGGTTCCTTGTCGGATTGGTTAACCGCTGAGCCACAACGGGAACTCCCAGCCACATAGACTTTGAAAACAAACTCATAGTTACCAAAGGGGACAAGTTGGAAGAGGGGAGGGATGGACTAGGGGTTTGGGACTGGCCTATGCACACTGTGGTATATGGAATGATTGGCCAATGGGGACCTGCTGAACAGCACAGTGAATTCTACCCTATGTTCTGTCATGGTCTTTATGGGAAAAGATTCTGAAAAAGAATGGATGTGTGTACATGTATAACTGAATCACCTTGTTATACAGCAGAAATTATCACAACACTATAAATCACTGATATTTTAATAGAACTTTAAAAATGGGAAAAAAATGCCTATACTCACAATTGTGGGGTTTTTTTTTTTTTTTTTTTTTTTGGTCTTTTTGCATTTTTCTAGGGCCTCTTCTCGCTGCACATGGAGGCTCCCAGGCTAGCGGTCTAATTGGAACCGTAGCCACCAGCCTACGCCAGAGCCACAGCAACGTGGGATCTGAGCCACATCTGGGACCTACACCACAGCTCAGGGCAACGTGGGATCCTTAACCCATCGAGCAAGGTCAGGGATCAAACCTGCAACCTCATGGTTCCTAGTCGGATTTGTTAACCACTGTGCCACGATGGGAACTCCTCACAGTTTTTACTTACTTGTATTTTGTCTCCAAAACTTAGCCATTATATTCATATAAAACAGATTTCTCCAAATGCAGAGAAAGTCTAAGGTTGAAATGCTGAGGAAAAAAAGCCCTCTCAGTTTAAACAGAAAGTTGGCTGTCTCATACGTAGAGGAGTTTCAGCAGAATAGTTCGGAGTAAAGGAGGAGAAACTGGAAAAAGTGATCCAGCTTTTCCTAGGGTCTCAGATTGGCTCATATGCTTTTATTTACATACAAATATTTAGATACCCCAAATTATCACGCATATGTAAGTATAAACTGCATAATTTGTAACTGTTTTTTGTTTGTTTGTTTGTTTTTGGCTTTTTGGTTTTTCTAGGGCCGTACTCACAGCATATGGAGGTTCCCAGGCTAGGGGTCTAATCGGAGCTGTAGCTGACGGCCTACACCAGAGCCACAGAAACACGGGATCCGAGCCGCGTCTGCGACCTACACCACAGCTCACGGCAACACCGGATCCTTAACCCACTGAGCAAGGCCAGGGATCCAACCTGCAACCTCATGGTTCCCAGTCAGATTCCTTAACCACTGCGCCATGACAGGAACTCCATAATTTGTAACTATTCATCAACTAATCAAACAAATATTTGTTTAGCATCTGCAATTTTGTTTTCACACGAGGCACAGACTATATTTCATTCTGGATAATAGGAGATAAAAATTTTAAATGTGACAAAAACTTAGGCCATAAGGAGTTCAGATTCTTATTGGATAGACGTGATTAGCATACATGAATCATTAGTAAATAATGTAACAGAATGATATCACTAAGAATCAAAGCAATCAATATCATCTATAAATGAGGAGGAGTTTAGGAGAGAGGAATATCAATGAAGGTTGGAAGAGACAGGAAACATTTCATCAATGAGGAGGAACTTAATGCTAGGATTTGGAGTTGAGGACATTTCAGGAGAGGCTAGCAACATGTGTCCAGAGTATTTTTTTGGGGGGGGGGCATGTCCACAGCATGCAAAAGTTCTGGGCCAGGGATTGAACCCACACCACAGCAGTGACAATGCTGGATCCTTTACCCACTAGGCCACCAAGGAACTCCCAAAGTATTCACAAGACAGTCAACATCATATTGAAAGCCAGGTGGGGCAGGAGGGCATTTATCATTTTTGTATATAAAGGATTAGTTTGAAGAGTTAAGAGAGGGATAGACTATGAATTTCTGCAAAGTCAACAGATAAACTTTAATGTAAAGCAAAATAGCCAAAACTGACTTGAGAAGAAATAGAAAATTTGAGGATACCAATAATTCTTTTTAAAAAATGAAAAGAAGTTTCAAACAACTACCTTTAAAAAAGTAACCAGGCCCATGCAGTTCCCCTTCTGGTTCAATGGTAATGAACCTGACTAGTATCCATGAGGACACAGGTTTGATCCCTGGCCTCATTCAGTGGGTTAAGGATCGAGCACTGTTGCAGGCTGTGGTGTAGACGGCAGATATTGCTCAGATCTGGTACTGCTGTGGCCGTGGGCTAGGCCAGCAGCTGCAGCTCTGATTTGATCCCTAGCCTGGGAATTTCTATATGCTACAAGTGCAACCATAAAAAGAAAAAAAAAAAAGAGTCCCAGAAAGACAGGGTAGGTATAATGGGGTAAAAGAGGTTTAAATAGTGGTCAGATGATATTATCTTAATTTGATGAAAGACATAAATTTATAAATTCTAGAAACTTAATGAACTATAAGCAGGATAATTAAGAAAAAACCATGCTTAAGTAACCAAACTGCTGACAACCAAAGATGAGGAAGAGATCCTGAAAGAAGCCAGAGAAAAAAAGTTACATGCAGGGGAACAATTCAAAATACCCCTGACTTCTCATCAGATGCTATGGTGGTCAGAACTCTAAGGCCAGTAGATATTTGGAACATCACCAATATGCTGAAAGAAAAAAAATTATCAGCCAAAAATTTGTATCAAACAGAAATTTCCTGCAGAATACTCTTAAGACACTTTTAGGTAAAAGAAAACAGAATTTGTTGTCAGCATATAGTTAAGGAAGTTTTTCAGGCTAAAGTAAATAATACCAGGTGGAAATAAATCTTAAGGAAGTACTGAAAAGCATCAGATTGGGTCATATTTGGTAATTTTTACCCTGTAACTTTCTTTAAAACATAAAGGATTGTTGAAAGCAAAAATTGTAATATTGTCTTATGGGGGTCTGTAGTAATATACAAAAACTATACCATGAAAGACAGGGTTAGTAAATGGATTTATACAGTTTAAAGGCTTCTAAGTCTTTATGTGAAATAGCACAAGTTTATTTTAAGTAAACTTTGAAGAGTTGATGATGTAAATTTTAATCCCTAAAGATAGCACTAAAAAACCCAAATACAAAGAGGTACAGTTAAAGTCCATATATACATTAAAATGAAACATTAATAAATATTCAAATTATCCAAGAGAAGGCAGGAAGTGAACAGAGGAACAAAGAAATAAACAACTCCCTATAAATGTTAGTCTTAAATTCATCCATATCAATAATCACGTTAAATATTAATGGACTGAACATTCCAATTAAAAGAAATTCTCAAACTAGGAAAAAAATACGACCCAATTACATGCTATCTATAAGAAATGTACTTCAGGGAGTTCCCGTTGTGGCTCAGTGGGTCACAAACCTGATTAGTATCCATGAGGATGTGGCTTCGGGTTCGATTCCTGGCCTTGCTCAGTGGGCTAAGGATCTGATGTTGCCATGAGCTGTGGTGTAGGTCAGTAGCTGCAGCTCAGATTCAGCCCCTAGCCTGAGAACTTCGATATGCCGCAGGTGCAGCCATAAAAATTTTTTAAAAAAGAAATGTACTTTAAACGTAAGTTGAAAGTAAATTAATGGAAAAATATATACTATGTAAATAGGCAGTGGTTTTATTAATTTCAAACAAGATGGATTTCAAGACAGTGTTAGCAGAGATAAAGATGAAAAATTTGTCAATAAGACATGAAAGTCATAAGTATGTATGTATCTAATAACAGAGTTGCAAAACACATGAAGCAAATTGACAGAATAAAGGGAAAAACAGGCAATTTTATAATCACAGATTTTCAACAAACACATTTCAGCAATTGGTAGAATAATCAGCTAAAAAAATAAGTAAAGATACAGAAGATCTGAATAAAACTATCACCTTAATCTAATTCAACAGGTATAGTTACATATTTATACATTTATAACATATAGATATATTTATGTTTATAAATATTTACTTATAGAATATTATACCATATAATTGTTGAATACACTTTTTTTTCAAGTGCACATAATAGTTTCAATAAGATAAACCATATGCTGAATCTTAACACCGGTCTCAATAAATGTAGAAAGACTGAAATTCACAGAATATATTCTCTAACCACAGTGAAATTCAATTAGAAATCAATAACAATAAGATATCTTGAAAGACTCCAAATATCTGGAAATTCTACAACACGCTTCTGCAAGATTCATGTGTTAAGGAACAAATTATCAGAGAAATTACATAATTCTTAAACTGAATGATAGCACAAATACAGTATCAAAATTACTGGAATTTTAGTTAGTGGTACCATCATTTTTCCAGTTTTCAAAAAAAGAAATTTAGGGATTATTATTCAAAGCACCACATCCAGCCACTTAAAAAATTCTCAAGTCTACCTACCTAATTTCTTTTTTTAAATAATTTTTTATTGAGGTAAAATTGGTTTATAGCATTATATATGTTTCATGTGCACAAGATCATATTTCTATTTCTGTATCCCCTATAGCATACTCATCACCAAAAATTTAGTTTCCGTTCATTACCATACAGTTTCTAACTCCTTAAATCCCCCCAGTCAGTGTCTTCTACTATGTTCCCAATGCTGCTAATTTCGTTCTGTTCCTCATCATCTCTTACCCTGAAGATTTGTTTATTTTTTTATTGTTTTTGTCTTTTTGCCTTTTCTAGGGCTGCTCCCGTGGCATATGGAGATTCCCAGGCTAGGGGTCCAATCGGAGCCGTAGCCATCGGCCTATGCCAGAGCCACAGCAACGCAGGATCCGAGCCATGTCTGCGCCCTACACTACAGCTCACGGCAGCACCGGATCCTTAACCCACTGAGCGAGGCCAGGGATCGAACCTGCAACCTCATGGTTCCCAGTTGGATTTGTTAGCCACTGCGCCATGATGAGAACTCCCCCTGAAGATTTATTAAGAAAACATTCGATCCCTAGCTTAGGAGCTTCCATATGCCATGGGTGGGCTAAAAAGACAGAAGGAGAGGGAGAGAGAGGGAGAAGGAGAAGGAGAAGGAGAAGGAGAAGGAGAAGGAGAAGGAGAAGGAGAAGGAGAAGAAGAAGAAGAAGAAGAAGAAGAAGAAGAAGAAGAAGAAGAAGAAGAAGAAGAAGAAGAAGAAGAAGAAGAAGAAGAAGAAGAAGAAGAAGAAGATATGGAAATAGAAGATATATTTGTTTAAGTATTTCAGTAAAAGTCAAACAAAAAATAATTGAAGGAGCAAGGCCTTTCAGAAGTTGGAGTGAATGCAGATGAGGGGGAGCTGACAGGGATATTAGTAGTTTCAAAGGGAAGGGGTCTTTCAGAGTCAATGTGATGGACCACACTGTTTACAGCCATATTGTACTGAGATTCCTTTGCATGGGAGCCACCACTCCGAGTGACCCTTGGTGGTCCTGCTCAGCCCTTTGTCCGCATCACGTGGGCCCCTATCCCTCCTCTTCTGTAGAAAAGGAGCCCGAATTGGGACTAAGGGAAGATGGTTCTTTGAGACACTAGTCTGCTATCGTCTAAGTCTGCTACCTTTCTGATGAAAGTTGTTATTCCCGGCCCCAACGACTTGTCTCTGGATTTATTGGCTTTTCATTCAGTGAGAAGAGTGAGCTTGGGCTCAGTATCATCTTTATAATGGTGGCAAAAGAGTACAAAAAAGAATCAACCTATCATAGAAAGAGAAGTAGTCACACATGTGTGCATGAAAGAGAGAGAGAAAGGCATTAGCACATGAGAGAGTGCTAACAGATTTCTGAAGGACAGAAAGTTAATTGAAGTTATTAGTACAGTAGTGGGGTCAGTAAAAAAAAAAAATCATGCTGTCTTTCTATCTTTCTAATGAAACTTCAGGATTAAAGTTGGCAGGTATTGAGGGTGGGAATGAGAACTAAAGTTATAAAAGAGACAGCTTAACCAAAATTTTGTTATGGAATTTCTGAACAAGCTGCCAATTCCCCTATCTCTTAGTTAACCTATCCCACACAGAGAGTTATAGGAAATTAATCTCGAGCTAAAATAAGTGCCCTCCTCTTAATAAACTTCTGCTAGGGAGTTGCCATTGTGGCGCAGCCGAGACGAATCCAACTAGGAACCATGAGGTTTCGGGTTCGATCCCTGGCCTTGCTCAGTGGGTTAAGCATCTGGTGTTGCTGTGGCTGTGGTGTAGGCCAGCAGCAACAGCTCCGATTGGACTCCTAGCCTGGGAACCTCCATATGCGGCAGGTGTGGCCCTAAAAGGACAAAAGACAAAAAAAAAAAAAAAAAAAAAACTTCTGTTAGGATGGGTTTCAGCTCCCCAGAGTTAAACCCTTCTCATGTTAGCATCTGGGAGGAAGGCCACCTGGCAAACGGAGTCCTTTCTGCTTTCTAATCCTAAAGTAAAGCTAGCTGGTTCAGAATTCTGCCATGCACACAGAACAGTTAGCTTTCCATTCTGGAGAGAAACTTATTTGTAAAATAATGACAGTTTCACAGAAAAATTAACCCTTATCTTCATTCTTAAATATGAACAAATATACCAGCAGCATCAAAGATAGATACCACGATAAACAAAGGGAAGACAGATGCCAGAAGAAACAGATAATTCAAGAAAGAAAATAAGAAAACATGAAGAATCTTCAGAAAATTTTGAGAGCAAATGTTAATAGGATTCTATGAAAAGAAAAAAAAAAAAAAGTAAAGTTCCCTCTATGGTGCAACAGGATCAGAGGCGTCGCTACAGTGCCAGGATGCAGGCTCTATCCACGGCCTGGCACAGTAGGTTAAAGGATCTGGCATTGTCACAGCTTTGGCGTAGGTCACAACTTCAGCTCCGAGTTGATCCCTGACCTGGAAACTCCGTATGCCTCAGGGCAGCCAAAAAAGAAGAAAAAAGAAAGAAAAAAGCAATAACCAAGAACAAGAATGAAATTTTGGAAATTTAAAATATGATTACTGAATAAAAATGTAGTAAAAAGACCAGATGAAAAAGTTAAGGAAATTTCCCATCATAAAGGGCAAATTTTCAAAAGACAAAAATAGAGAAAAGCAATGTAAAGAATCAATCCAATAAGTCTAATATCTGACCATTAGAAGACAGAGAAAATAGTGGAAAAGAAACTAAAAAAGAAATAACAAAGAGACATTTTTTTAGACCTGAAGAAAATACACTTAGGCATATAATCTCAAGACATCTGAAAACAACATTATTAAAGAAAAGATCCGGGAGTTCCCACGTGGTGCAGCAGAAATGAATCTGACTAGGAACCATGAAGGGCGGGTTCAATCCCAGGCTTCACTCAGTGGGTTGAGGATCGGGCATTGCCATGAGCTGTGGTGTAGGTCGCAGACATGGCTCGGATCCCGCATTGCTGTGGCTGTGATGTAGGCCGGCAGCTGTAGTTCTGATTCGTCCCTGCGCCTGGGAACCTCCATGTGCCACGGGTGCAGCCCTAAAAGGACAAAAAAAAGACTGAAAAAAAAGAGAGAGAGAGAGAAAGAGAGAGAGAGAAGATCCTAAAAGTTTCAAAAGAAAAAACAGCAGTTACAAAAGACCTGGAACTTTTCATTAGCAAGTTTGAATGGCATAAGGACTGTGGGACAGTGTCTTCAAAGTTCAGAGAAAAAAAAAGATTTTGAACTTATGATTCTACTCAGCCAAATTATCAGTCAAGGACATGGGAAAATAAATACATTCTCAGATAGCTATGTTGCATTTCTAGGAAAGTTTCTTGAAGATGTCGTCTAGGAAAATGAGGGTTAAATCCAAGAAGAAATAAGGCATGGGTGTTGAGTCTGGAAACTAAACCAGGAATGGGATGACCCAGTGACAATGAAAGTAGAGCAATGAGTCAAAGTTTGGAGAAGTCACTGAGCTTTGTGAATGATTCCTCCAAGAAGATTGGAGTGGATTCCACTGAATATAATGAGAAAGGCACTGATCATACTCTCTATGATCAGAGGGATACATGCTTCTTTACTGGAGGTGGCATATCTTAGAGGTAAAGAGCATGAATTAGACTGCTGGGTTCTTCCTGCCTCTGTCACTTATAATTTGATTTTGGCCAAGTTCCTTATTTTATTTGTGCCTCTTTTTTCTCATCTATAAAATAGGGATAATAATAGTACTTTCTTCATCAAGTTATTGAGGGTGTAAATTATATATGCATATATATTTCATATGTATAAATATACATCTATTCTATATATCTTTGGATATATATATGTATATATAATGTGAACAGAGCTTGGCATACTCAAGTATATATATATTTCCTATTATTATCGTTCTCCACAAGAAAAAAGAAAGGCAACTAGGAATGCCATACAAGACAGTCAAGATCTTGGAGTTGCTGTCATGGCTCAGCAGAAGCGAATCTGACTAGCATCCATGAGGACACAGGTTTGATCCCTGGCCTCGCTCAGGTGGGTTAAGGATCCAGCATTGCCATGGGCTGTGTTGTAGCTTGTAAACACAGCTTGGATCTGGCATTGCTGTGGCTGTGGTAAAGGTCAGAGGCTACAGCTCCAATTCGACCCCTAGACTGGGAATCTCCATACGCCCAGGTGTGGCTCTAAAAAGACAAAAAAAAAAAAAAAAAAAAAAAAAAGGTCTAAAATAAGGGAAACTAATATACAGCATTACTTTTGAGTAACTGATGAAGAATAAGAAAAGAGAGGCCTATTGCTTTTACACTGCATCCATTGAAAAGAAAAAAATCCTAGCACGGTACTTTGTTCTACAATGAATAGCTATTTACAAAAATGCCATCATAATATAAATGCTGTTTACTGTGTTTTGAGTTTTAGAATTAACCTATAGATAAAATATAAAAGCTTATTCAGAATTGCAAAATGAATATAATTATTGATCTCAAAAATGTAAAAATAAAGATATACTTTCCTAGGGAAGATGTGGAGGAAGGGTTAAAACTGCTAAGATTTTTCATCTTATGTGAAGAGGAATCAGGAGTTAGTGATCAAAATTGAGAGGAAAGGAAAAAGTATTCAGATAATATTATCTCATGGTACAAAAGTTAAAATAGAAGAAGCAGAAAAATAGCTATCAAAGATCCAGAAGAGGAAAAAGAGAGAGGTGGGATATAAACGAGTTAACTGGGCTAATTCAAATCTTTGCTTTTGTTTATACAGTAGGTAATGTTGAAAGCTGATAAATTAAAAAACAGAACAGAAGCTCATTTTTTAGAATTATAGTTAATCATTAGAGGAACTGAAACCCCAAAAGGTTAAACATGGTTTGCCTCTGAAAAGAGGAAATTAGAACAGGAAGTATGGGTGGAAGGGTTTTGTGTTATTAGCCTTTCTGTATTTTCAATTTAAAAAGTGGTATGTGTGTTTTAACTTGTTTTTTAGAAAATTAAAATGTTTTATATAAGATGCGAGTAAATTTATTATGATGAGTAAACTTGCTATGATCTTACAATAAATATTCCTTGGGAGATTTTCATTAAACATGAACCTAAATAAAATATGTAGATGAGGATAAAACTAATAATCTGGAAAATGTGTTTTGTCAATATTTTAAAAAATTACGTAAGGTATAAATATGAAACAAGATAACATGTTACTAATTATGGTGCAAAGAATACACTTTTTTTTCTTTTTCTTTTTTGCTTTTTTAGGGCCTCACTTGCAGCATATGGAGGTTCCCAGGCTAAGGGTCTAATCGGAGCTATAGCTGCCGGCCTAGGCCACAGCCACAGCAACACCAGATCCAAGCCGCATCTAGGACCTACGCCACAGCTCCTGGCAACCCCGGATCCTTAACCCACTGAGCAAGGCCAGGGATCGAACCCGCAACCTCATGGTTCCTAGTCAGATTTGTTTCTGCGGCGCCACAACAGGAACTCCAAGAATACATTTCTTTAATGTTTCATTCTCCATATTAGCAATAAACAAAGTTAATATTAAGTGAATTAACACCTAAGAGACTCTCTTAAATGACTTTCCCTTGCTGATTTTCTGTATTATTTTCACTCTCTAGTCTCCTAGATTAAACCTACTGAATGATATCCAAGGCATGCTTAATGGTCAAGGCTGGTTGGCCACTTTTGAGGATGTTCATGAACCTTTGCTCAAGTGGTTAGCAAGAGTCAACAGTGTTAGTGCTACTGACATAGAGGCAGACTTGTGGTTATCAGGGGGAGGGGAGGAGAGGGGTGGGAAAGGGATGGATCAGGAGTTTGGGATATAGCAAGAATAAACAACAAGGTCCTACTGTATAGCACAGGGAACTAAATTCAGGGAGTTCCCATTGTGGCTCAGTGGTTAACGAATCCAACTAGGAACCATGAGGTTTCAGGTTTGATCCTTGGCCTTGTTCAGTGGGTTAAGGATCCGGCATTGCCGTGAGCTGTAGTGTAGGTTGCAGACGAGGCTCAGATCCTGCGTTGCTGTGGCTCTGGCTCTGGCCGGTGGCTACAGCTCCGATTAGACCCCTAGCCTGGGAACCCCCATATGCCGCTGGAGCGGCCCTAGAAAAGGCAAAAAGACAAAAAAATAAAAAAATAAAAATAAAATCAACATCCTATAATAAACCATAATGGAAAAAAACATGAAAAAGCATATATATATGTGTGTGTGTTGTGTGTGTGTGTATTACTTTGCTATACAGCAGAAAGTAACACAGCATTGTAAATCAATTATGTTTCTTCAATAAAATACATTTTCTTTTTTTGGCTGTCCTGTAGCATATGGAGCTCCCAGGCCAGGGATCAGATTTGAGCTGCAGTTGCAACCAACTGGATCCTTAACCCACGTGCCAGTCTGGGTATTGAACATGTGTCCCACAGCTCCCAAGATGCCGCCGATCCCTCTGCACCACTGTGGGAGCTCCAATAAAATAAATAAATTTTTTAAAATTTCGCAAATGTTTGTGCTAAACCTGTTATAACCATTATTATCATAATTATGTAAGTAACTACGACAAAAATGGTCTTGACTACACATCAAAAGATAAACAAATGGATTAAATATTTACATTACTCAGGTATAGTTTTCTATGAGGACCTTTCTTAATTGACTTTATGATAACTGCTAGACCTTGTCACATTCAATAAAAACTTCTACCATATTGACTGCCCCAAAAATATTGTTTTCTCTATTATTTCCATACATCGTTTTGCATAATATCAGAGATGAAACCACTTTAAAATTTTACACTTCTGAATCCAACAACATATCAAAAAGATCATACACCACGACCGGGTGGGATTCATCCCACATTCACAAGAATGGTTCAACATATGCAAATCAATCAACATCATACACCACATTAAAAAGAGAAAAGTCAAAAACCACATGATCATCTCAACAGATGCAGAAAAAGCATCTGACAAAGTCCAACATCCATTCAGGGTCAAAACTCTTACCAAAGTGGGTATAGAGGGAACATACCTTAACATAATAAAAGCCATTTATGACAAACCCACAGCAAATATAATACTCAATGGAGGAAAGCTGAAAGCCTTCCCACTAAACTCTGGAACAAGACAAGGAGGTCCACTTTCACCACTGTTATTCAACATAGTGTTGGAAGTCCCAGCCACCAATCAGACAAAGAAAAGAAATAAAAGGCATCCAAGCAGGAAGAGATAAAACTGTCACTGTATGCAGATGACATGATACTATATATAGAAAACCCTAAGGACTCAACCCCAAAACTACTTGAACTGATCAACGAACTCAGCAAAGTAGCAGGATATAAGATTCACATTCAGAAATCAGTCGCATTTGTATATACTAACAATGAAATATTAGAAAAGGAATACAAAAATACAATACCTTTTAAAATTTCACCCCTACAGATGGCCAACAAGCACATGAAAAAATGCTCAACGTCCCTGATTATTAGAGAAATGCAAATCAAAACTACCATGAGATACCACCTCATACCAGTCAGAATGGCCATCATTAAGAAGTCCACAAATAACAAATGCTGGAGGGGTTGTGGAGAAAAGGGAACTCTCCTGCCCTGTTGGTGGGAATGTAAGCTGGTGCAGCCCCTATAGAGAACAGTATGGAGGTACCTTAGAAAAATATACATAGGAGTTCCTGTCGTGGCACAGTGGCTAACGAATCCGACTAGGAACCATGAGGTTGCGGGTTCGGTCCTTGCCCTTGCTCAGTGGGTTAAGGACCCGGTGTTGCCGGGAGCTGTGGTGTAGGTTGCAGATGTGGCTCAGATCCCAAGTTGCTGTGGCTCTGGTGTAGGCCAGTGGCTACAGCTCCGATTCAACCCCTAGCCTGGGAACCTCCATATGCCATGGGAGTGGCCCAAAGAAATAGCAAAAAGACAAAAAAAAAAAAAAAGAAAAGAAAAGAAAAGAAAAATATACATAGAACTACCATATGACCTAGCAATCCCACTCTTGGGCATATATCCAGACAAAACTTTCCTTGAAAAAGACACATGCACCTGCATGTTTATTGCAGCACTATTCACAAGAGCCAAGACATGAAAACAACCCAAATGTCCATCACAGATGATTGGATTAGGAAGATGTGGTATATATACACAATGGAATACTACTCAGCCATAAAAAAGAATAAAATAATGCCATGTGCAGCAACATGGGTGGAACTAGAGATTCTCATACTGAATGAAGTAAGTCAGAAAGAGAAAAGCAAATACCCTATGATATCACTTATATCTGGAATCTGATATATGGCACAAATGAACCTTTCCACAGAAAAGAAAATCATGGACTTGGAGAATAGACTTTTGGTTGCCAGGGGAGGGGGAGGGAGTGGGATGGATTGGGAGCTTGGAGTTAACAGATGCGGACTATTGCCTTTGGAATGGATTAGCAATGAGACCCTGCTGTGTAGCACTGGCAACTATGTCAGTCACTTATGATGGAGCATGACAATGTGAGAAAAAAGAATGTACCCATGTATATGTAACTGGGTCACCATGCTGTACAGCAGAAAATCGACAGACCACTGTAAACCAGCTATAACGGAAATTAAAAATCATTATATAAAAAAATAAAATAAAATCCTTGCTAAGGCGAAAAAATTTTTACACTTCTGAATCCTAAGATCCATTTGAATTTGGCATTTGTAGAAGCATGTACAAAACTATTAGGGCTAATCTGAATATCTACTAAATAGTAAGCATACAAATTAAACTTACTTCAGTTGTATCCTTAAGATAACAAAAAGGTCTAGTAGATCTTGATTTTAGATATTCTTCTGCTGGCTCTAAAGAAACAAATACAAACATAAATGATATTTCTGTACTATTAGACTACTTCTAAGTTAACTCAATTAACCATTTTCTCTACTTGCAGTAAACTTTTTAGAAATGTAGTTTGTTAGAGCTAAACATATCCTAGAATAATTTGCTTTTAATGTGAATTTTTATTTATAGATTATAACTTTTGATTATTTACTATAATATGTAAAGCTGTATTTTCTTAGAAAAAAATGATTTCTAAATAAAATATTACTTGATATTCCAATAAAACTTTTCATTAGCTCCTTTGAAAAGAGAAATATTCCCCTCAACCTGAATCCCCCATCTCCAATTAATTTGGATTATCGTTTAATGGATTTCCTTAAAGTAAGTATAATGTAGGGTCAGGTATACAGACTTTAGATTTAGATAGCCTGGAACCAAAACCTACTTTCCTGTTTGTGAGTTATATAGCCTTAGGAAAACTATTTAACCTCTCTGAGCTTTAGTTTCCTCATCTGTTAAGGAGAAATAATAGTACCGATGTAACAAGATTGCTGTGAGGATTAAATGAGATAATAGATGTAACAAACTTACATCTGGTGTTCCTTCAATCAACAGTTACTTGTTGATCACCTGCAATGTGCCAGGCACTGGTGTTGGAGTCTGGAATTATGCTTTCTCCTCAATCACTCACAATAAAAAATAATCAAGTAAAAAAACCCACAGCAAACAATTTCTTTTTCTTTGGTCTTTTTTGGGCTGCACCCGCAGCATATGGAGGTTCCCATGCTAGGGTCAAATCAGAGCTGCAGCTGCCAGCCTACTCCACAGCAACGTGGGATCTAGCTGTGTCTGTGACCTACACCACAGCTCACAGTAAACACCAGATCCTTAACCCACTGAGCAGGGCCAGGGATTGAACCCACATCCTCTTGAATACTGGTCAGTTCGTTATCACTGAGCCACAACCGTAACTCCAGAGCGAACAGTTATAAATGGAGATGCATGCTTGGACAGAGATAAACAGATTTTGGTGAAGAAGAGCAATAGAGGAAGGTATCATTTAGATAGGGTGGTTGCATAGGACTGAATGTTTGTTTCCCCTCCTGAAAGTCACACGTTGAAGCTCTAATTCTCGATGCGGTGCTATTCGGAGGTGGGCCGCTGGGAGATAATGAAGTTTATATGAGGTGATGAGGGTGGGATGCCCATGATGAGATGAATGCTCTCTCTCTGTGCCACGTGAGAATACATCAAGAAGGTGGCTATTTGCAAACGAGGGAGGAGGCTCTTACCAGAACCTGACCCTTCTGGCACTCTGATCACAGACCTCCAGCCTCCAGAACTGTGAGAAGCAAATGTTGATTTAAGCCACTCCGTTTATAGTAGTTTCCGACAGCAGCCTGAACTAAAAGAGAAACTGTCCTGAGAGGTGGGGCGCTGCTGTAATAAATACCTAAAAATATAAAAGCACCTTTGGAACTGGGTAGGGAGTAGAGGCCAAAAGAGTTTTGAGGGACACAGCATAAAAAGCCAGCATGGCCACGAAGAGATTTTAAAGGCAATTTTAGTGAGAATCCAAACAGAAAGAGGAGAAATGTAGAGAAAGGTTCCATTTTTCATGGAAAGTACATGGATAATCACATTCAGAAATGTTGGTAGAAATAGGGAAGGTAAAGGCAGTTCTGATGAAGTTTCAGGCAGAAATAAGGAACATGCTATTGGGCAATGGAGAAAGAGCTGTCCTTACTATAAAGGGGCAAAGAACTTGGCCGAACTGTGTTTTTTGTGGGAGGCAGAGTGATGAAATTGGATAGTTAGCTGAGATTTCTAAGCAAATCTTAAAGAAGAGGCTTGGTTTCTCCTGACTGCTTGTAGTCAAATGCAAGAAGAGAGAAAGGAATTAAAGACAAAATTGTGAAGCAAAAAGAAACCAGAACTTAAAAATTTGGAAAATTTTCAGCCTGTTCCTATTACAAAAAATGAGAAAGCATATTCCAAAGAGAACACTAAGGGTGTGATGGATTGACCATATATACGATAAGGACTTAACTCAGCCATCCCAGCAGAGACACTGCCAGTTTGAATGGAAGGGAATAGAGACAGGACCCAATGAAGGAAGTATTCTTCATTCTTGGGTTTTATGGATAGAACCACAGGGCTCTTCTGGCAAATATTTGCTATTCTTCAAGATAAGGGAGGAACGACAATGAAGGTGACTCAGAGACCATCAGGGCTGCCTCAATTTCAAAATCAGAGGCCACTGCCTCAATTTCTGGATAAGGTCCTGGGACGGGGCAACCTGGAGCCCTTGAGGGGGTGGGACAAGACTCTAACCAGATAAAGTCCTGGGATGGAATCCTGGCCTAGCAGAGTCCTGGTGGTGGGTTTTTCTTTTCCTTTTTTTTTTTTTTTTTTTTTTTGTCTTTTTGTCTTTTTAGGGCCGCACCCACAGCATATGGATGTTCCCAGGCTAGGGGTCCAATCAGAGCTGTAGTCGCCAGCCTACACCACAGCAACAGCAACACAGGATCTGAGCTGTGTCTGAGACCTACACCACAGCTCATAGCAATGCCAGATCCTTAACCCACTGAGCAAGGCCAGGGATTGAACTCACGTCCTCATGGATACTAGTCAGGTTTGTTAACCATTGAGCCATGATGGGAACTCCCAAAGAAGATTATTCCTGAGTCTTAAGATCTCATGAAGTTTGCCTTACTAGGTTTTAGACTTGTTTGGGACCCATCATTCCTTTCTTCTTTCCTATTTCTCCTTTTTGGAATGAGAACATCTATCCTATTCCTGTCCCGTATTTATATTTTGTAAGCACATAATTTGTTTGATTCCACAGGTTCAAGCTGGAGAGGAACTTTGCCTCAAGATCAATCATACCTTGAGTCTTACCCATAGCTGATTTAGACAATATTTGGGTGAGACTTTGGACTTGAATAATAGCATAAGACTTACTCAGTATGGCAGTAAAAGAATTAACATGTTCTAAGATTCTTTTAGTGTCCATAAGGAGAGTAACACCAGATTTTGAAAGGCTGAATATCATAATTTCTAGGGTAATAATTTAAACAATAGAAACAGAGCATATAAATTCCAAAATAGTAAAGGGGAAACATTTAAATTTTAAAAACTCAACCCTCAGTATGATGCAAGGGGACAGAGAAGAAACATAGAATCAATAGGAGAGATAGAAAGAACAAAATAAGATGACAGATTTAAATCCAAAGATATCAATAGGTACCTTATGTGTAAATGGACTAGGAGTTCCCATCATGGCTCAGCAGAAATGAATCTGACTAGCATCCATGAGGATACAGGTTCCATCCCTGGCCTTGCTGAGTGGGTTAAGGATCTGGCATTGCCCTGAGCTGTGGTGTAGGTCACAGACATGGCTCAGATCTGGCGTTGCTGTGGCTGTGGTGTAGGCCAGTGGCTACAGCTCTGATTCAACCCCTAGCCTAGGAACTTCCATATACCAATGGTGCAGCCCTAAAAAAGACAAAAAAAAAAGTGTAAATGGATTAAATGCTCCATTTCAAAAACAAAGATTATCCGAGTAGATTTTAAAATCTAACAATGTATTTATAAGAGATATGTCTTTTTATGTAAGAGATAGATTATGTTATAGAAATGTGATAATAAGATTATGGAAAAAGATATACCACATAAATGAGAGCCAAAAGAAAGCTGGGGTAACTACAGTAATATCAGATAATAAGACGATCACTTCATAATGAAAAAAGTTCAATTCACTAGGAATATAGAATAATTCTAACTTTTAAATTTTAATTATTTTTCTGTTTTATTATTTTAAATGATTTTTATTTTTTTCATTTTAGTTACTAATCGCATAAAATTTTAGAAATAACAGAACACAATAATTCTAAAATTTTATGCGATTAGTAACACAGCCTTTGAAAATCTGTAAAGCAGGGAGTTCCCGTCGTGGCGCAGTGGTTAACGAATCCGACTAGGAACCATGAGGTTGCGGGTTCGGTTCCTGCCCTTGCTCAGTGGGTTAACGATCCGGCATTGCCGTGAGCTGTGGTGTAGGCTGCAGACGCGGCTCGGATCCCGAGTTGCTGTGGCTCTGACATAGGCCGGTGGCTACAGCTCCAATTCGACCCCTAGCCTGGGAACCTCCATATGCCGCGGGAGCGGCCCAAGAAATAGCAAAAAGACAAAAAAATAACAATAAAATAAAATAAAATAAAAGAGTTAGTTATGGGGGAAAAAAATCTGTAAAGCAAAATTTAACAATACTACAAGGAAAAATAAATAAGTCTGAAACTCCTCAGCAATTAACAGAACAAGCAAGCATAAAAATTAGTAAGGATATAGAAGAGCTGAGAAACACAGTAAAGAAATTTGACCTAAAAAACATATGTAGGTACTGGCTCAGTGGTTAACGAACCCGACTAGCAACCATGAGGTTGCGGGTTCAATCCCTGGCCTTCCTCAGTGGGTTAAGGATCCGGCGTTGCCGTGGGCTGTGGTGTAGGTTGCAGACGTGGCTCGGATCCTGCGTTGCTGTGGCTCTGGTGTAGGCCAGTGGCTACAGCTCCGATTCGACCCCTAGCCTGGGAACCTCTATATGCCATAGGTGCAGCCCTAAAAAAGACAAAAAGACCAAAATATATATATATATATATATATATGAGCTCCAGTTGTGGCTCATCAATAATGAACCCAACTAGTATCCATGAGAACATGGGTTTGATCCCCAGCCTTGCTCAGTGGGTTAAAGGATCCAGCATTACCATGAGCTGTGGGGCAGATCACAGACATGGCTCAGATCCCATGTTGCTGTGGCTGTGGCATAGGCCTGTCACTACAGCTCCAATTCAGCCTCTAATCTGGAGACTTCCATATGCCGTGGGTGTGGCCCTGAAAAAAATTATATATGTATATATATGTAGAACACTGAACCTAACAGCTGCAGAATATACACTATTTTCAAGCACATATGTAACATTTACAACAGCTGACCACATACTAGGTGATAACGCAAACTTTAACTAATTACACAGGACTGAAATCCTATAGAGTATCTCTTCAAACTACAGTGTGATTGTGCTAAAAATTCATAACCAAAAGATAATGAGAAAAGTCTCATATATTTTGAATTACAATATAGGCTTCTAAAAAACCAATGGAAAACAGAAAATAACCATGATACTCTCAAAGAACCAGGTGGAAAGACTTGCTCTACCAGATATCAAGGGTTATTTTAAGCTACAGAAACTAATCTTGCATGGCATTGATACTGAAATTGATAAACAATATAATGAAACAGAATAAGAACTCTGGAATAAAGACCCAGAACATTAGAGAAAGAATAGCTTTGTTTTTTGTTTTTTGTTTTTTTTTTTTTGTCTTTCTGCCATTTCTTGGGCCGCTCCTGTGACATGTGGAGGTTCCCAGGCTAGGGGTTGAATCGGAGCTGTAGTCACAGGCCTATGCCAGAGCCACAGCAACTCGGGATCCGAGCCGCGTCTGCGACCTACACCACAGCTAACAGCAACGCCAGATCGTTAACCCACTGAGCAAGGGCAGGGATCGAACCCACAACCTCATGGTTCCTAGTCGGATTCGTTAACCACTGCGCCACGACAGGAACTCCAAGAATAGCTTTTGATATGCTAGGAAAAGGGGTATCTACATGAGCAAAAACTAAATTGGACCCTTACCTCACTCAAAATGTAATTCCGGGTACACTTTAGACCAAAAGATAAAAAGAAGAATGAAAATCTTTTGCAAGATAAATAGAAAATGATCTTTATGACCAAAGAGTAGAAAAAGATTTCTTTAATATTTTATCAAAGTTAGTATTTATCAAATGGGGAAAGATTTGGTATATTTGACTTTATTAAAGTAGAAGGATTTCAGTTCATCGAAAGATACCACAAAGAGAGTGGGGAAAACACACACACACACACACACACACACACAAACCCAGAGGAGTTCCTGTCGTGGCTCATCGGAAACGAATCTGACTAGTATCCAAGAGGATGCAGGTTCGATTCCTGGCCTCATTCAGTGGGTTAAGACAAAAAACAAAACAAAACAAAAACCACAGAGAAAAAGGGAAGTATTTACAATACGCAAAACCAACCAAGAACTAGTAAAAAGAATATATTTAAGAATCAATGAGAAAAGGACAAAAAGCTAATTTTATTTTATTTTATTTTTGTCTTTTTAGGGTTGCACCCACAGCATATGGAGGTTCCCAGGCTAGGAGTCTAACTGGAGCCACAGCTGCCAGCCTTTTCCACAGTCTCAGCAATATCAGATCCCAGCCTTGTCTTCAACCTATACCACAGTTCATGGCAATGCCAGATCCTTAACCCACTGAGCAAAGCCAGGGCTGAACCTGCAACCTCATGGTTACTAGTCAGATTCATTTCCACTCCGTCACTACAGGAACTCCTCAAAAAGCTAACTTTAAAATAAGGTAAAGGTTGGATGATTTCCAAAAGTATAAATTCAATGTTTCGATATTCTATGAAAAAATTTTCAAACCTCCTAGTACTCATGGAATTACTAGTAAACCATTATGATATACCATTATATACCCAATAGATTGCTAAAATGAAAAAAAAAATAGCAATTCCAAGTGCTAGAAAGAAAGTAGAACAAAAAGAACATTCACAAATCTGATGGTAGCATAAATTGGTAAAAACACTTTGAAAAGTTTGCCATTATCTATTATAATTGAAGATAAGCATTCCTAGCAATGTAAATCCTGAATATACACTTTTAAGAAATGTTTATACAGATGCAGCAGGATGCACAAACAAGAACATTCATTTCAGCATTCCAGTGACTGCCAAGCTAAAACCCCCAAATTTCAGAAGTAGTTTGGATAAACTGTGATACATTCATGCAATGGAATGCTTAACAGCAATGAAAATGAAAGAACCTCCACGCAGCAATATGAGCGAAACTTACAGTGCTAAAGGGAAAAAAAAAGCAAAATACAGCATGATTACATTCATATACAGTAAAAAAACCAAGCAAACCAAACGATATTCTTTAGAGATGCAAACAACAGATGATAAACATTTAGAGAAAAGTAAGGAAGTGATTACCTGAGAAATCAGGGCAGTAGGAACCCCCAGGGACAAGGAAGGGAAAAGTGGTTTGAGGAAGGTCAAGTAGCGGCTTTGCGGGGTGTTGCAATGTTCTTTTTCTTAATCTGCAGTATCGTTATACAGGTGTTTATTTTTTTATTTTTTTTAAGGTGTTTATTTTTAATAATTGGTTATTATACTCTGCATTTTGCGCTATATTCATTTTGTAATGGTATGTTATTTCGCAACTTAAAATAGTTTTTAAAAAGAAGGAAATTGAGGAGTTCCTATCATGGCTCAGTGGTAAGGAGCCCAACTAGTATCCATGAGGATGCAAGTTTGATCAGTGGGTTAAGGACCTGGCGTTGCCATAAGCTATGGTGTAGGTCACAGTTGCGGCTTGGATCCCATGTTGCTAAGGCTGTGGTGTAGGCCAGCAGCTGCAGCTCCAATTTGACCCCTGTCTACCATCGGAGCTTCTATATACTGCAGTTGTAGCACAAAAAAGTAAAAAAAGAGAGAGAGAGTTGATTAGAAAGAAGACAAGAATCAAAGAAGAAATACCTGTGGGCAAGCTTCTATAGTTGATACTCAAAAGATGATGATGATTTGGATAGGATGGTGACAGCAGAAATGGTGAAAGAAGATTAATTCAAGAAGAGTTAGAATGGAAAGAACTTGTTGATGGACTGGACTTCGGGGAGGAGGGAAATGGGATCAAGAATGGCTTCTAGGGGAGTTCCTGTGGTAGCGCAGTGGTTAACGAATCTGACTAGGAACCATAAGTTTGTGGGTTCGATCCCTGCCCTTGCTCAGTGGGTTAAGGATCCGGCGTTGCCGTGAGCTGTGGTGTAGGTCGCAGATGCGGCTCGGATCCCGAGCTGCTGTGGTTCTGGTGTAGGCCAGCAGCTATAGCTGCGATTCGACCCCTAGCCTGGGAACCTCCATATGCCTCGGGAGCAGCCCAAGAAATGACAAAAAGACAAAAAAAAAAAAAAAAAAAAGAATGGCTTCTAGGGAGTTCCCGTCGTGGCTCAGTAGTTAACGAATCCGACTAGGAACCATGAGGTTGCAGGTTCGATCCCTGGTCTTGCTCAGTGGGTTAAGGATCCAGCGTTGCTGTGTTGTAGGTCACAGATGCGGCTCGGATCCCTTTGCTGTGGCTCTGGCATAAGCCGGTGGCCACAGCTCAGATTCGACCCCTGGCCTGGGAACCTCCATGTGCCTCGGGAGCGGCCCAAGAAATGGCAAAAAGAGAAGAAAAAAAAAAGAATGGCTTCTAGGTTTCCCACTTGATGCACTTGGTGCAAATTGGTCCAATTACTGAGAATGAAATAGGAGGGTGGGGTTTGGGGGGAAGTCTGAGAGGATGGATGTGTGTAGGGAATCCTGAGTTCAGTTCTGAATCTTAGGTTTAAGACGTAGTGAGAAGTTTAAGTGGAGATATCACATAGGTAGTTCAGGATAGGCAGCTGCCATTCAGAGGATAGCCTGGATTGAGATACAAATGAAAGCTTTCAAACGAACGGCATCTCTATGCTATTCTAAACCGTAAGACTGAATTAGATCACCCAAGAAGAGAATGTAGAAACAGGCAGGCTCAGGATTGAGCTTTGAGCAAATACAGTATTTTAAGGATGGAGAAGAGAAATCTCAAGAAGAAAACCTGAGAAGGGGTGAGATAGCAAAAAAACAAAAGTTTTAAGAAGGAGGGAGTGATCAACTTATTCTACTAGTACTGAGAGGTGGAAGAAAATGAAAACAGAAATATACCCTTTGATTTAGCAACATGGAGATCACTGGTACTCTTAATCAGTAGAGTGGTGAAGGCAAAAACCTATTTGAAGTGGATTTAAGCATGAATCTGTTGAGGGAGTAGAGACAGCATGTGTTGAGGGATTAGAGAAAGTGTGTATAAATAAATCTGTTGAAGAATGAGATTATGAAGAGCAACAGAGAAATGAGGGAATACGGGGCAATGTGGATTCAAGGACCCTCATTCAAGATTCGTGATGAGAAGGAGGCAATCAGGCAATCGGGTGTTTTTTGGATAATGCCACAGAAAGAAAAACAAAGAGGATGCAAAACACTCAAATTCCCTGAAGATCTATACTGCTGCGTCCCAGCTCACAAATTCCTTAAGTTTCTAGGAAAGTGAGTTCCTTTAGAGTCTCTGTAGAGTAAGTTTCTATTATGTAATATGTCCACCACTGAGTGATATATTTTTTAAACAATAACAAGGACACTCAGGATTGAGCTGAAAGGAAATCCGGGGATTTTCTTTCTAGAAAAATAAATATAAAATACATTTTTAATTTGTGAATTATACAAATTTTCCATCCTGATACTTATTATCTCTTAGGAAATTCCTCCTTATACCTCACTGACATCTGTTACTCTGCAGTTATCGCCCATGTGATTTCAAGCAAATGCTTTCAACAGAAACATCAGATTATAAGAACTTTTACGACACATTAATAAATAATAAAATACATAATAACTCATTAATACATCAAAGGAGAGGTAAATATGTTACACAAAGCATTACCTATTGACTTGATTTCTTGAATTTTTATATTTGTTGGTACAGAGTGTAGTTTTAAATTTGACTTTTCAAAATCACTCTTTTTAGGTTCAGGATTATTTTTGAAGGAGACATATCTGAAAGAAATAAAATTCATCTAAATTAAAATAATCAGAAAATTTAGAAAACTGAAAAATAAATGTGGAGACATGGTGAAGTTGTATGGTTTTGAATGTTGTTGTTTTATTTTTTTTTGTCTTTACTAGGGCCACTTCCACTGCATATGGAAGTTCCCAGGCTAGGGGTCTAATCAGAGCTGTAGCCACCAGCCTACACTAGAGCTACAGCAATGGGGGATCCGAGCCATGTCTGCGACCTACACCACATCATGGCAACGCCAGATGCTTAACCCACTGAGCAAGGCCAGGGATCAAACCTGCAACTTCGTGGTTCCTAGTCAGATTCGTTAACCACTGAGCCATGACGGGAACTTCCTGAATGCTGCTGTTTTAATATCTTACAGTACAGGAGTACTGGCTACAGCTCCGATTAGACCCCTAGCCTGGGAACCTCCATATGCTGCGGAAACAGCCCTAGAAAAGGAAAAAAAAAAAATAAATATATATATATATATATATATATACATACACACACACACACACACACACACACATATATATCTTACAGTACAAAGTGTAAAATATTGGTCCTGATTAAAATAATAGTGGTAAATTTCCCTTGGGGCTCAGTGGGCTGAGAATTTGGCATTGTCACTGCAGCTACCTGGGTTACTACCGTGGTGAGGGTTCAGGCCCTAGCCTGGGAACTTCCACATGCTGCAGGCACAGCCAAAAAATAAATACATAAAATATTAGTGGTACTCACTGGCAATAGAGGGAGAGAGAAAAGAAACTGCTCTTGCCATAGGACTGAGAGCCTTCAGGAAACTACCTTGCATAAGCTGATTAACCCTTTTAGAAAAATACACTGGACATTTGTTTAATGAGATATTGGGAACACTGCCACCCCTACTCTAAGGAGTGGAACATGGAGTTACGGTCAGTTCAGATTCTAGCATCAGATCCAGATAGAATCACAGCATTTATTTATTGTAAATGGAAAAATCGCTCCACTAGATTCTTTGACTATTGATGGTATGTAAGAAAGCTAATGGTACTATACCATTCATGATATTCCTGATCTCCAAATGCTCTGACTCCGTCCTCAGACCTCAGATACTCTTCCTTAATTGTACCATCCTGTCCCCTACCTTGAAACATTATCTGTAGGCTGATCTACAATACAGACCCCAAACTCGTCCCCGAGCTCCAGATCTATGTACCCAACTGCTACATGACTTCCGCAGTTAGATGTATTATGGGAACTTCAAATTTATATTCAAAACCAAATATGTGCTTCCACTTCCTTCTCCCAGTCTGTTCCTTAGCCAGGCTTTCCCATCTCCATTCAACCAGAGGCTTGGGCCAAAAACTCTGTGGTCATCTTTGACTTCTCTTTCTTCCATTCCCTGTTCCCAGGATCTCAGCAAATCACACTGGATTGTTCTTTGAAATACATTCCAAATCTAACCACTTACTTCCTCATTACTCCCACCCTAGTCCAAGACCCCTTCATCTCGCATCTGAACTACCTCTGCACATGCCTAGCCTTCTTCTGTCTGCTCTCTCTGTCACCACTCTTGTCACCAACAATCTTCTCCCAATGCAACCGTGGTGACACCTGTACAATATAAATGTGATTTTCATTTCCCCCCAATTGTTTCCGGTCAGACTGAAATAAAATTCAAAATTCTCACTGCAAAGCAGAGACTTTCCCCCCACTTCTCATATTTCTAAGGGGAGGAGCTTCCATTGAATGACCTTCCAGGCTCTCTGTGCACTCCCCCCCCTCACTCCTCTTCTCCACACAGAAGCAGAGTGAATTTTTTGGCTGCTTGGTTTAAGGAAAAGAACTTTTTCTCCCATTTAAAGACCATGACCCTTGCTCTTCTTTCTGCCTGTAATATTCTTCCCCCAGTTACACTGAAAGGCTTACACACTTAAGTCATAAGAGATGTATTTCCTAAGTCTCTATGTAAATTTCCATCTCTCCAGAAAGCTTTTAGGCCCCCTCCCCATCAAAAATAGTAATTCCTATCAATCTTAATTCCCTTAATTTATTATATTTCTCTTCACAGCAGTTATCACTAGTGAATTATATTGTATATTCATTTGTTTATTATCTGTCTCCTTGCCTTATCCTAGAATGTAAATTCAGGGTGGGGTCTATGTTTTGTTCACTGTTGTATCCATAAGAGTAACTGGCATATAATACATGTGTGATAAATATTTGCGGAATGCGAAGTTCCTGTTGTGGTGCAGTGGTTAACGAATCCGGCTAGGAACCATGAGGTTTCGGGTTCGATCCCTGGCCTTGCTCAGTAGGTTAAGGATCCGGCGTGAGCTGTGGTGTAGGTCACAGACGCGGCTCAGATCCCGCTTTGCTGTGGCTCTGGCATAGGCTGGTGGCTACAGCTCTGATTCGACCCCTAGCCTGGGAACCTCCATCTGCCGCGGGAAGCAGCCCTAGAAAAGACCAAAAAAACAAACAAAAAATTTGCTGAATGCATGGATTATTTGGTAAATTTTGATTGAACTTTCTTATAATTTCCAAAGAGTTTTCAGTTTATTCTTTGGGTTCTTCAGTAAAGAATCATTTAATCTTCATAAAGTAATTTATCTGTTCCTTTCAAAACCTCTGAATTTGTATTTTATGTTTTTATTTAAAACCGCTGGCAAGCACTTCCAGAATGGTTTGGCGTGCTTGTAAGAATGGGTATCCTTTGGTTTCTAATTCAAATTGGAATGTATCAAGGATTCCACCCTAATGGTGTTGGCTATATAATCCTATTAAGGAGATGATTTTTTTATCCTAATCTTACTAAGGTATTTTTTCAAATATATTTGCAGAACATACAGAGATGTTCAGATAGGGATCTCCTCATAGTAAAACAAGGAGCATGGGCTTTGAGACCATATTTTGCATCTTGACTCTGTGTAAACCTCTGCAAAATATTGAATTTCTCTGAACCTCGGTCCCTCATATGCCAAACGAGGGTAATACTTACCTCATGGTGTTGTTATAAGAATTACATAAGATCAAGTTTAGAAATTGCTTAATAAAATGTCTGGGACATAGTAAGAGGCCAATGAGTGGCACTTTTTACCATTCCTGATATTTGCTCCACTTAGTTGTAATATTTATTTACTATAAATGTTGGGTTCCATTTTGTTAATATAGTAAGGTTTTGAGTGATGCTTATCCTGCTGTCTTAAAACTGGTGACCAGCTGATGTTTGACTCCACAGTTGAGTAAAAGGGAACAAAAAAATACTCTGTATTCAACAAAGTTCCACCCATATTTGAGGCTATTCACGACCCTGTGCCCCTAAGTAGCAGAAAACTGTAGTGGGAAAGTGAGGAGAAAAACATCAGAACTATAAGCCATTGACTTCCTAAGGTCTGCAATGGTTTTTCTCTCTCCCCTCCGTGTGGCAGGGGCCAGGGATGCTTTCTGCCCAAAGCTGATGAGGGGTTTCCTAAGGAATCATTCATAAAGACTGATGCTTTCAAAAGATGGAGTCTAACATCTCATTCCTCAGCTGCCCATGCTGATCTGCCCATGTTCGGCTCTCTGAAGAGAGGCTATGAAAAGATGAAGTGAGGGGTGAAAGTAGAGCACATTGCATCTCAATGTTTGGCATGGCAAGGATGCCTGAGTTTGTGAGGGAGGGCAAATGGACAGTGAGGGAGGTGGTAAGTAGGTTTGGGCCATTTTTCTGTTACCTTACCAGGCTAGGGATTCTAAGTGGAAGTTGTGGAATATCCTAAGGACTAGAAGTTGAGGGGGAGTTTGAAGAGGTGTAGCTCACAGACAGGCTCTTCAGTTGGGGAATAGTCCCTCTGAGGAACTCACACATATGCCCCATTCAAGAGCTAAACCCCCGAGTTCCCGTCGTGGCGCAGTGGTTAACGAATCTGACTAGGAACCATGAGGTTGTGGGTTCGATCCCTGGCCTTGCTCAGTGGGTTAAGGATCCTGCGTTGCTGTGGTTCTGGCGTAGGCCAGTGGCTACAGCTCCGATTTGACCCCTAGCCTGGGAACCTCCATATGCCACAGGAGCGGCCCTAGAAAAGGGAAGGAAAAAAAAAAAAGAGCTAAGCCCCTTTTTTCATCTCCTCCTTGCAACGGTAAAGACTGCAGTTTCTGGAGGCCAGGTCCTCTATCTAACACAGAAATTCTGAGGTTCCTCTTCCTTACAGGCAAACACCATTAACCTCCAAATTTCTAACACAGTGCACACTATATAGAGAGCAATAGAAAAAAGCTTTCTTAAAAAATAATTGAGATTAGACATATAAAACAGATTACTAGTATACATATAAAACAATTATTTAATATATGTACATGTTGTGAAATGATGACCACAAGTAAGTTTATTAACATCCATTATCATGCAAAATTACAATGTTTCTAATTGTGATGACAACTTGTAAGATCTACTCGCAGCAACTTCCAAATATGCAATGCAGTATTGTTAACTAGTCACCATGCTGTACATTATACCCCCAGGACTTATAACTGGAAGTTTTTTGTTGTTGTTTGTTTTTGTTTTTGTCTCTTTAGGGCCACACCCATGGCATATGGAGGTTTCAAGGCTAGGGTCAAATCAGACCCATAGCTGCTGGCCTATGCCACAGCCACAGAAATGTGCGATCCAAGCCACGTCTGTGACCTACACCACAGCTCACGACAACACAGATCCTTAGCCCATTGAGTGAGGCCAGGGATCGAACCTGTGTCCTTTTGGATGCTAGTCAGACTCGTTTCCACTGAGCCATGCCGGGAACTCCATAACTGGAAGTTTATACTTTTGAATTTCACCAGCTAGGCTCTTTATGACTAGAGTTGGCCAGAAAATGACAGAAAGAAGATGGTAACAAATAGCCAGATAAGTAAGAAATGTTGTCCTTCCCCTCTCCCTTCTTTCTTACTCCCAGTTATAGGAAGGTGATGGCAAATATTTAATAGCTTTCCAAAATGAATGTTGGTTGATATTTTCATTTACATTAAGGAGTAACATGAACATGAAACAATAAAGACATACGTTGGAACTTCACTCATTCATCAATGGCATAAGCTACTTCTTTGCTGAGTCAGATAATTTTTGAATATTAGAATATTATCTCAGTTTTTTGTGCTATTCAGAACATAATGACTACAGGAAAGACAAAAACTTATTTTTCTTTTTAGGGCCTTACCTGTGGCATATGGGAGTTCCCAGGATAGGGGTCGCATCAGAGCTAGTCTATGCCACAGTCACAGCCACACCAGATCTGAGCCACTTCTGCAACCTACACCACAGTTCACGGCAATGCCAGATCCTTAACCCACTGAGGGAGGCCAGGGATCGAACCTGTGTCCTCATGGATACTAGTCTCATTGGTTACCGTTGAGCCATACTGGGAATTCCTAAAACGGCAATTTAAATTCCACTTTTGGAAGTAGAAAGCTAGGTAATTTGAACCAGCTACTCCCCTTTTCTGAAAACAACTAGAAAAACTGGACAAAATGTTTAAAACAGTTGTTTAAAGACACATGAGAGCTCCCAAAGCAGTAATAAACTAAGAGCTAGGAGAAGAAGGAAACTCAAAGAGGTAAGTGTGGCTTTGGGGGCTATAGTTTTGTAAATTCCATAATCAGCAGCTGAAAAGCAAAAAAGCCGTGTGGCACTTCTGACAAACTTGTAGGGCTGCAGAACAAAACTGGATTTCAGAACCCAATGAAGAGGGGAGGGTCCTGGCATACACTTCAGGCTTGAGTTGGAACCTCAAAGATTTATTACTTAAAAGTCAGGCTGAATCATCATTAAATAAGCTCTTAAGTCAGTTTTAATACCTCTGTCCTGATCTAGCATTGCCAATGTACCCACCCCAGCCCCCGCCAAAAGCCAGTACAAATTCTGTCTGGAAAGAGAACATCTAGAGCATCAGATTATATCTATGCTTTTGCAAATGCAAGGCCAGGAGTTCCCATTGCGGCTCGGTCATTAACGAGTCCGACTAGGAACCATGAGGTTTCGGGTTCGATCCCTGGCCTTGCTCAGTGGGTTAAGGATCTGGTGTTGCCATGAGCTGTGGTGTAGGTTGCACATGGGACTCGGATCCTGCGTTGCTGTGGCTCTGATGTAGGCCGGCGGCTACAGCTCTGATTCGATCCCTATCCTGGGAACCTCCATATGTCACAGAAGCGGCCCCAGAAAAGGCAAAAAAAAAAAAAAAAAAAAAAAGACAAATGCAACACCAGTTCTCAATAAAAATAACTAGGTATGTGAGAGGCTAAAACAATGCACCCCTAAAACTAAGGAAAACAATACACAACAGAAATAGACCCATAAGGTATCCACAAACAGAAATAGACCCATAAGGTATCGACAAATACACAAACAGAAATAGACCCATAAGGTATCCACAAATAGACCCATAAGGTATCCACAAATAATTCTCTGAATTTGTTCAGAGAATTAAATAGTAATTTACAACACTTTTTAATTTCTTAATTTCTGCATAAACTAATTGTTATACCTTTAAACAGAGCAGGGAATTAACATTTGTTTCACTATTTTAAATAGTTCTATTTTATAGAAAAATTATAGAGTGTGTTAAAACTATCACTGTTACCAGGAGCTCTACCTTTTGACTGACTTCACCAACATCTAAAGAACTTTGTTTACTTTTGAAAAAGCGTACGATAGTGCCACATGAAGAAAGCTATTTGAAGAGAGGCCAATGTTAGACGGAGTGGTCTTAGAAGCAGAACTCTGAGCCTAGATATGCTGCCTGTTGGACTTAACTACATGCACCAGATCGTCTTAATTTCTTCAACCAAAAAATTTTATTTCTTTTGGCCTGAGTTACACCCTAATTCTTTTTCTTTTTCTTTTTTTTTTTTTTTTTGTCTTTTTGCTATTTCTGGGCTGCTCTCGCAGCACATGGAGGTTCCCAGGCTAGAGGTCGAAATGGAGCTGTAGCCGCCGGCCTACACCACAGCCACAGCAATGCAGGATCCGAGCCGCGTCTGCAACCTACACCACAGCTCATGGCAACACCGGATCCTTAACCCACTGAGCAAGGCCAGGGATCGAACCCGAAACCTCATGGTTCCTAGTCGGATTTGTTAACCCTGCACCACGACGGGAACTCCGACACCCTAATTCTTAAGTAAATTCTTAAAATTTTTCCTGTACTTTCTTTTCTTGATAGTTTTGGTTCTTTGGACACTGATAAAACAAAATTGGTCTTTGAATCCTGAAAATATATATCTCTTTGTCTTTATATTTTAAACTCTGATTTCAAACTTCAAGTCAGCCAGACTTTGACTTCACTCAAAAGGAACATTACTCAGCTGTTGATGGTATCACCAAACACATGATCAATGACGCCTTTATAAACTACTTACATACTACAGACTGGAAAGGGGAAGTAGTGGTATCCTCCTGGAAAATATGGCCATAAAACACATTGCACATTACCCTTAAATGTGTCTAATGGGTGATTAGCTATGTATTATACTATCACATAAACACACACACACACATATAAATTCAAAAATACAAATGCATACTAATATAAGGTATGCAGTTGTAATTATATTATAATAAAATATATCTTTTCCTTTATACATTCAACTTCAATTTTTTGCAACTTTTTTCTGTGTATTATTAAAATATTCTATTTTAACATAGTTCTAGAAATGATATTGAAGTAATGTTTTTGGTTCTATCTACATAGAAATAAAGTAATAATGAAAGAAGTTTGTGATAAAGCTAAATTATATAAACCACTAATATTTATGTGCTGGAAACAAACTCCTTTTTCCTACGGCTGCACAATGGAAATATGTTATGACATCCTGCTCAATCATAAATAACAAAAAGCTGAGTGAGGTGTATTTTGAGTCCAAATGATCTTGTTTTATTTTAGATTCAGATATATTTGACCAATTGCCTTCCAAACACTACCACCTGGATGTCCCGCAGGCATCTAAAACTTAACATATCCAAAATAAAGCCCAGCATTTCTCACTCGAATCTTCCTATCAACCTCATTCTGCTTTTCATGCTATGATCACTACCCAAGTGTAAAACACCAAAATGTGTCTATTCACCAAGACTAAAGGCTGGAGATCATTCTATTGAATGTGGCAGTGATAAAAACACAGGCTCTGAAATCAGACTGCTATTTAAATCCAGCTTCTGCCACTTGTTAGATGTGTGACTGTAGGCAAGTCATTTAACCTCATCAGGACTTGGATTTGTCATCTGTAAATCTGCACTTAATACACTGAATTACTATACAGACTAAATGAGCTAAGAACAGTATTCACATTACCATCAATATCCAGTTGATTTGAAGTCCTATTGATTCTACGTTAGTATTTTTTTAATTTATATTTAATGAATGAATTAATGAATTTATTTTGCTTTTTAGGGCTGCACCCATAGCATTTGGAGGTTCCCAGGCTAGGGGTCCAATCAGAGCTACAGCTACTGGCCTATACTCCAGCCACAGCAACGCAGGATCCTAGCTGTATCTGCGACCTACACCACAGCTCACAGTAATGCCAGATCCTTAACCCACTGAGTGAGGCCAGGGATCGAACCCACAACCTCATGGTTCCTAGTCGGATTCGTTTCCACTGTGCCACGATGGGAACTCTGACATTAGTATTTCTTTTGTCTGGGCTCTCCTCCACATTTCTGGTGCCTAGAAAATTGTGTGGCTTTACACACGTACACAAGGCCAGTGAAAGACCAATTATTATATACTCAGGCTACCCATTGTAAGTACACAAAGAAACTGCCTTATTTAGTTCTCTAGGCATATCATTTTTTGCAGTATATTGGTTAAAGTTTGAAATAAACCCTGACATTAAATGTGGGGTGAACAAATAACAAGTGCTGGAGGGTGGTGGAGAAAAGGGAACCCTCCTGCACTGTTGGTAGGAATGTAAACTGGTACAGCCACTATGGAGAACAGTTTGGAGATACCTTAGAAATCTATACATAGCCCTTCCATATGACCCTGCAATCCCACTCTTGGGCATATAGTCAGACAAAACTCTATTTAAAAGAGACACATGCACCCGCATGTTCATGGCAGGACTATTCACAATAGCCAGGACATGGAAACAACCCACATGTCCATCAACAGAGGATTGGATTAGGAAGATGTGATATATATATACACAATGGAATACTACTCAGCCATAGAAAAGAATGACATACTGCAACATGGATGGAACTAGAGACTCTCATACTGAGTGAAATGAGCCAGAAAGACAAAGACAAATACCATATGATATCACTTATAACTGGAATCTAATATACAGCACAAATGAACATCTCCACAGAAAAGAAAATCATGGACTTGGAGAAAAGACTTGTGGCTGCCTGATGGGAGGGGGAGGGAGTGGGAGGGATCGGGAGCTTGGGCTTATCAGACACAACTTAGAATAGATTTACAAGGAGATCCTGCTGAGTAGCATTGAGAACTATGTCTAGATACTCATATTGCAACAGAACAAAGGGTGGGGGAAACAATGTATACATGTAAGGATAACTTGATCCCCTTGCTGTACAGAGGGAAAAAAAAAAGAAGAGGTTAGAGGAAATAAGGCAAATATTTGTTCAGATACCAAGCCAGCAAAATAAAGGGGCGGATAGGAAAAACAAAAAAATGTGGGGTGATATGATAAGGTTCAAGTAGTCTTTCTTTTAAAATTTAGAATTGTAATTATGCATACAATTACCATCTACAATAGTGAAATATTATAATAAATATTTTATAAACTAGGAATATACAAAATGCTAATCTAGCAAATCGTAATTCATAACCATTATAAATATGGTATGTGTTTGGAGTTCATCGTGGCTCAGCGGTTAAGGAACTTGACTAATGTCTATGAGGACACAAGTTCAATCCCTGACCTTGGTCGATGGGGTAAGAATATGGTATTGCTGTGAGCTTTGGAGTAGGTCACAGATGCTGCTCAGATCTGGTGTTGCTGTGGTTGAGGTGTCAGCCAGTAGCTACAGTTCCGATTTGACCCCTAGCCTGGGAACCTCCATGTGTGTGGGTGCAGGCCAAAAAAAAAAAGGACAACAATATGCCTATGTTTGACAAAGCTTACATTTAATATAGATTGCGTAATCTAAGACAAATATAAAATAATGCTTTTAAACCCCAAACTGAAAGATTCGGGCAGTGCTAATGATTACCTCTTTGTTTTTTTAATGCCACATGCTCTGTCTTTTTCCATCTTTGATTCTGTCTCCGATATGGAGGTAGCAACAGCCTCTTCAAATTCCCACTGAAAATCAAATGTCAGAGGTATTGCTGAAACCTTTTTCTTTACTTGACTCTGAAGGCAGTTCTTCTGCAGGAAAGTCAAAATATAACAGAGTGAAAAAAGGAGCACACTTCATATAGGGAAATTTTTTTTTTTTGTCTTTTTATTTTGTCTTTTTAGATCCACACCCACGGCACATGGAAGTTCCCAGGCTAGAGGCTGAATCGAAGCTGCAGTGACTGGCTTATGCCACAGCCACAGCAAGGCAGAATCTGAGCTGCATCTGAGACCTATACTAAAGCTCAGGGCAACGCTGGGTCCTTAACCCACTGAGCGAGGCCAGGGATCAAACCCACGTCCTCATGGATACTAGTCAGATTTTTAACCTGCTGAGCCAAAACAGGAACTCCCATACAAGGAAAATCTAGTATGGAAAGGACAAAGATGATCTCACTTTACACACACACACACACAGAATTTACATGGTAGACAAAATGGAAAAATAACACAGACTGAAAACTGGAGGCTCTTTCCTATCTATGAAAGTGTTGGACTCTAGATAATCATAAAGGCTCCCTCCAAATTATAAAGTTCAGAATTTAAGGATGACCTATATATTTTGCAAAGATAATCTTGATACACAGAGTTATTGGAACCACAGCAGGCAGATCTCCCAACCTGCTCCTCTTCCTGGAGCCACACACTGGTGGAGCACACCATTTGTCCCTTTGCATGAGCCAAAAATAGAGTTAAGAAAGCAATGGAAAGAGAACTTTGTTCAGATATTTACACAAATGGACTGAAGAAAAAGGGGAGAGCTAAAAAGTCAGTTTAGAAAAAAAAGAATCTAAAAAATTCTCTCAGAGCACAGCACTGAGGAATGAAGAGATGAAAACTTGAAAAGGAAGTCAAAGGATAAGAGAATTTCTGCTTCTGCCAGCGAGGGATTAAGCGCTACAGGAATTGCCCTCCTGCCATAAACAGCTAGAAAACCAGACAAAATATATGAAAACAGCTACACTCAGGCATCAGGAAACAGAGCAGGACCGCGATCCTTGAAAAAAGGGAAATACCTGAGCAAAAACCAACAATAGCTTGCTTTACTTCTTGGAGGTAGTTTCTGGACTGAGGCACAAGGAGGGGGAACCCGAACCAAAGAATAAGGCTCTAATCTTGTTTAGTTTGAGAGACAGACACTGCACCAGCAAACACTCTCTTGGGCATTCACTCCAGAGAAAGTAAAACTTACATTCATACAAAAACTTGTTCATAAATATTCATAGCAGCTTTACACATGTTATTGTCTTAGCAGCTTTATTTTTTAAAGCACAATACTAAAAAAACAACCCAAATGTCCTTCCTGGGTAAGCAGCTGAAACTCTGTACATCCATATAAGGAATACTACTCAGCAATAAAAGTCAATTTTCTACTGTAACACATGTATATTTATATTTATGTATTATTTATACATATTTTAATGTATTATTTATATTATGGATAGTTGCATATCTTCATAAGAGTACAAAAAATGTGGATGGATAAACCTCAAATGCTAAAAAAAGCTATTGGGAATTCCCATTGTGGCTCAGGGAAAATGAATACAAGTAGCATCTATGAGGATGCAGGTTTGATCCCTGCCCTTGCTCACTGGATTAAAAATCCTGCATTGCCATGAGCTGTGCTGTAGGTCTGCTGCAGGTATGGCCCTAAAAAGCAAAAAAAAAAAAAAAAAAAAAGCTATTGATTCATGCAAAAATTTAGATGGACCTCAAAGCCAGAGTAAAAAAGCCAAGCTCAAAATTTCACACACTGAATGATGCCATTTATATAACATTCTCAAAATCATAAAATTATAGATATGGAGAACTGATTCGTCATTGCTGGAGACAGAGCCAGGCAACTGGGGTGGGGGTGTGGATACAAATACAAAGAAATAACATGAGGAAGCACTTATACAGAATGGAAGTGTCGTGTGTCTTTATCATGGTGATTTATACAAATCTATAATGGGATAAAATCACACAGGACTAGAGACACAAATAAATAAAGGTTAAAAATGGTAACAATTGAATGAAGTCTGTAGTCGAGATAACAATAATATACCAGTGCCAATGTTGGATGTGACTCATACTGGTTTTGCTATTAAACTACAACTATGTAAGATGTCACCACTGGGGCTAATGGGGTAAAAGGTACATGGAACCCTACCCCACTGGAACCCCAGCTTCTGTGAGTCTGTAATTATTTCAGAATAAAAGACATTAAAAAATAAAAATAAAAAATAAAAAAGCAATCACATATATTTATTTATATATAAAGCAATCACATATATTTTTTATCTTTTTTAATAATGATTTTTTTCCATTATAGCTGGTTTACAGTGTTCTGTCAATTTTCTACTGTAACACATGTATATTTATATTTATGTATTATATATATATTTTTAATGTATTATTTATATTATGGATAGTTGCATATCTTCATAAGAGTACAAAAGATGTGGATGGATAAACCTCAAATGCTAGTTTATTTGCCTGGGAGGAAAGGATTAGAGGAAAGAGGACAAAGACTATTAATACTTCTTTATGTAATTCTTCTTATGTATAATTTTCTTCATATATATCTCTATATGTTGCTTAACTTGTTCCCAAAAGTATGTTTTAATTATATAACTTTTAAGAAAAGGTTTTTAAAGTGGCTACATATACTTTTAAAAGAATCTCCACAGAATGCTGTACCAATAACACACGGATTATGCGTAGTAACACACAATGAGAAAATACATGGAAATGCTTTGCACAAAGAAAGCTCCTAGGAAAATTAAGAGTCATGATTACTAGTTATAATTCCAAATGTTGTAAAAAAGGGAATTTCATGACAAATTTAGTAAATTCATAGCTGATTATATTTTCAAAAGTACCATTCATTTTAAACAAAAAATTAAAAAGCAATCAACTTTAAAATAAAATAAATAAAACAAAAAGCAATCAACTTTGGGGTGTCAAAGTCTAAGGGTTTTGCATTAATTAAGTTACCCTTGGTTTGCTCCTTCAAAATTGTGATAGCTGTAACAGAATTAATGTATTCCATTTTTCAATATGCCTCTATGTTCTGAATGAAAGGATACAATTATGAAAAATTTAAAAGAAAGCACATTATTCAAACATCAACATTTTCATTTTCAGGTTCATACATATGTTCAGTCACTTTGAAGTTCTCCTCTGTGGTATCCTCGTTTTCTCAAACTCCATTGCTCCTGATACGTCTCATTTATCCACATTGTTATATTTTTTAATAAGTCTTTGTATAACCAAACTAAACTGCTCATGTATGGTAAAAAATCCAGTGATTCAGGAGTTCCCATCATGGCTCAGCAGAAACGAATCTGGCTAGTGTCCTAGAGCACACAGGTTTGATCACGGCATTGCTCTGAGCAGTGGTGTAGGTCGCAGACACAGCTCGGATCTGGCGTTGCTGTGGCTGTGGTGTAGGCCAGCAGCTACAGCTCCAATTCGACTCCCTTGCCTGGGAACAACAACCATAAAAATCCGGTGATTCAGAACCACATTCTTGACTAATATTTTACATTGAATTATATGAGTCTCACCCTTTTTATTTTCTACAAACTTTGTTTCTAATTTCGTAGCTGTATCACATATTTTCTTCTTTTTAATGAATTGGCTAAAAGAGGTTTATGTTTAACATATTAGTAAAAACTATAGGAGTAGTCATATTTACTATTTGACTGCCTAGGATTTATTTAAAGCAGGTTAGGTACTTTGTAACCTAGTATACAGCCACCTAGAAGTTACCTTATATATTTAATTAATTATTTGTGGTATCCACTTATATAGGTAACTCTCTCAACTAAAAGAATTATTTGCTTTTTAGAAATTAATTTATAGCCTCAGATTAATGCATCATTAACTAAAAAACAAAAACAATCATCCGCATTTGAAATGATAATGTTTTAACGATAAATTGAATTGCAGCCTACATTTTACAAACCTTTGCTCTTTTGGCCAACAGTGTCTTTGCTTGCTCATCCAGAATATCTAACTGCTGTAAGATTGTTTCTGCCATTGTCAGCCAGTAAATTCCTATTTAAAAAAGGAGGGGGGAAAAGACTAAATCTCCAAAACAATTAAAATTTAAACATATAATTGATTATCTAGGCATAAGAGACCCACCTTTATAATACTGTTTAGGCAAAGAAAAGAACAGTACAGATCATGAGATAAATCACAGAACTGTAGAGGTATCCACATTTTTTAGGCAGAAGCTCATATGATCAGAACTCAAAGATGCATGCGGGCCCCAGGAATTTTTAAATGTATGATAAGGGTGAGTTGAAGTTCAAGATTACCTATGAGAAGCAGATATGACTCATACCCGAAGTAAGGGCATGCAGCCTGATTTATATCTATTTTCCTTTTGTCATGATTTAATGAAGGTAAATAAGAAGAGCTCACATTTATAGAATTTATCACGTTCAAATTAAATTGGTCAATGATCCAAAACTGTTGATATAATACAGTCACACAGGAGGAGCGGCAGCCAAGCTTGTTAGGTTCTATTGCTGTAAAGTTCATATTTTCCAGTTAATTAATTTGCTGAAAATCTCATCTGAGGTCAGTTGGTCCATATTAGGTTTGGGGACCTGAATGTTAGCTGTCAGGGCACAGTCTAATTTATTTCCATTTTTCAGATGAGAAAATTAAAAGTCATGGAGTTCCCATTGTGGCTCACTGGGTTATGAGCCTGACTAGTATCCATGAGGATACAGGTTCGGATCCCTAGCCTTGCTCAGTCGGTTAAGGATCCAGCGTTGCTGTGGCTGTGGTGTAGGCCAGCAGCTGCAATTCTGATTTGACCCCTTGTGTGGGAACTTCAATATGTGGCAAGTGTGGCCGTAAAAAGCAAAAAAAAAAAAAAAAAAAAAAAAAGAAAGAAAGAAAAAGAAAAAAAAAGAAAGAAAGAAAGAAAATGAAAAGTCACAAAGTATAAGTACCTTACAATGCAATACAAAGAGCTAGGGGCAGAGTGGAAGAAGATTCAGGAATATTAACCCAATGCTCACTCTTTTTTTATTTTTAAAATTTGAAGAGACGTTTATGCATTCAACATATTTTTGGTCAGCAAACTGAATGGGCCAAACGTCATTTAATCTACTTTTTTTTCTTTTGTCTTTTTTTTAGGGCCTCATCCGCGACATACGGAGGTTCCCAGGCTTGAGGCTGAGTGGGAACTGTAGCTGCTGGCCTACGCCACAGTCACAGCAACACAGGATACTTAACCCACTGAGCAGAGCCAGGGATCAAACCTGCGTCCTCATGGATACTAGTCGGGTTCATTAACCACTGAGCTACAACTAGAACTCCCCCAGTGGTATTTAAATATTTCTAATGAACATCAATGTCAACACTAAGGTTCTTTCTAGCTCAAAAAATTTTATGCTATGTCTCCCATTTTTATTGTTCAATCAATATCACACAGAGGCAATAATGCATGAAAAGACAAGGGTTAAGGATTCTATGCCAAAAGCTCATATTATTGTGTACTTGGTTTCTGTTAGCTTTCTTTTCTGAGACAATTTTATTATAGTTGATTTACAATGTCCTGTCAATTTCTGCTGTACAGCAAAGTGACCCAGTCATACATATATACACACTCTTCTTTGCACATTATCTTCCATCGTAGTCTATCACAGGTGATTGGATACAGTTCCCTGTATAGCAGGACCTCATTGTTTATCCATTCCAAATGTAAGAGTCTGCATCTATTAATCCCAAACTGCCAGTCCATCCCACTCCCTCCCTCTCCCCCAGCTCTCTTTTCTGCTCTCTTTCCTTCACCATCTAGTGCCCTGAGTGTGAATTCCTGGTGTTCTGATAATGTCTTCCCATCTCAGCATGCCCTCTGATATTTTGCTACATCCAGATACTCCACTGCCATCCCACAATGTGGTTCAAAGTGACAAAGGACTTTTGCGGGCCACAGATTGCCTGCCTTGTTATGAACCACATAAGCTTGGGTTGCAGGTTGGAAAGGAGAAAGGCAGGGCAAGGGTGTTAGAACAGTGTGGATGCCTCAGGCTTTCTGGGTCTCCTACAGGGGAATAGGGGAGAGATTCTGAAAGAGAACAGAGATTATCTGGACGCTATATACTGTCTTTTCAGATCCAAGAACCACCCATTCTATATATCCCCCAAACAACTAGAAGGATTTTAGTTTCTGTGTTTCCCTTAAACATGATATGACTTCAAGTATGAGGAGGGATTCTATATTTCTCATCAAAATTTCTTTTATGGAGGATAAAGATTTTTATTTCTAAATAAAAAATAGAGGTAAATAGAGGAACCAACATATTGAAATGAATGCATTTCCCAGTTCGAGGAAAGTATAAATTACATGAGGGAACTGAAACATGCTGCTTACCGTGAAAGCGATGGAAAGCAGGTCTTTTTAAAGGGTAAAACATGTTTTTTTTTTTTTTTTTTTTTTTTTTTTGGCCTTTGTGCCTTTTCTAGGGCTGCTCCTGAGATATGTGGAGGTTCCCAGGCTAATTGGAGCTATAGCCACCAGCCAGAGCCACAGCAACGTGGGATCCAAGCTGCGTCTGCGACCTACACCACAGCTACAGCAACGCCAGATCCTTAACCCACTGAGCAAGGCCAGGGATCGAACCCAAAACCTCATGGTTCCTGGTCGGATTTGTTAACCACTGCACCACGCGATGGGAACTCCAAAGGGTAAAATATCTTAAGCCTATTAGGTTTAGAGTCCCTCATCTTCAACATTATATCAGACATTTTAAGCTACACCACATCATCCCATTTTTTTTTTTTCATACACACACAGAAACATACACACAGTTTAATTTAAAAGAAATTTTAGGAGTTCCTGTCATGGCCCAGCAGTAATGAACCCAACTAGGATTCATGAGGATGCAGGTTTGATCCCTGACCTCACTCAGTGGGTTAAAGATCCAGCATTGCTGTAGCTGTGGTGTAGATCACTGACGAGGCTTGGACCTTGCACTGCTGTGGCTGTGGTGTAGGCTAGCCGCTGTAGCTCAGATTCAACCCCTAGCCTGGGAACTTCCATATGCCATGGATGTGGCCCTAAAAAAAAAAAAAAAGTAAAAGAATTTCTATATCTTTGATTTAAAATTATTTTGCTATGAGTAAATGATTTAGCTATGATATCATTTCTGGCAAACCACTGTGCTTATCATGAGTTTTGTTGAAGTGAAAAATACTAAATTTATCACTTAATGAAACTGAGAGAATGTTATCAGTTTTAGTTTTACGGTTTTGTTTTCATATTTTGGAAGCAATACTTTTTTTTTTCAGTTTGCAATTATTTGAATAGGTCTTTGGCAATGGGCCCATCATTCCTAATGGATGAAGGGCACTGGGAGAAACTGGAGGGGAAGAAACACTACTGAACAAATTGTTTGCTCTCATCATTATGCCAAGGGTGCCAAGGACCTAGCTTGTTTCTTCAAGCAAACACTGAGAGCAAGGAACATTAGATCTAATATGATGAGGCATCCTAAGCAGTTTGCATGAAATATAAACTAATATTTTAATGCAAAAAGTATCAAGACTGTATTAAATATTCCTCAATGTGACCTTCTGTGTTTCAGTCTTTTTTTTCTTTTTCGTTGCTTTTTAAGGCCATACCTGCGGCATATGGAAGTTCCCAGGCTAGGGGTCGAATCAGAGCTGTAGCTGCTGGCCTACACCATAGCCACAGCAACATAATATCCAAGCCGTGTCAACGACCTACACCACAGTTCATGGCAATGCCGGATCCTTAACTCACTGAGTGAGGGAGGGGATGGAACTCACATCCTCACAGATACTAGTTGGGTTCGAAACACGCTGAGCCACATTGAAACTCCTGTTTCAGTCTTTTCTTGATTCAATCTTTTACTTTTTTTTTTTTTTTTTTTTTCTTTTTGGTCTTTTTAGGGCCACAGCCATGGCATATGGAGGCTCCCAGGCTAAGGGTTGAATCAGAGCTGCAGCCACTGGCCTACACCACAGCCACAGCAACTTTGGATCCAAGCCACATCTGTGGCCTACACCACCACTCATGGCAACTCCTGAGTTGAGCAAGGCCAGGGATTGAATCTATGTCCTGGTTACTAGGCAGATTCATTGAGCAAGGCCAGGGATTGAATCTATGTCCTGGTTACTAGGCAGATTCATTTCCGCTGAGCCAGGATGGAAACTCCTAATCTTTTACATTTGAATGTCTACTTTAAACCAGCATATTGGTTTCATACTTCTGCTTCATATTTCTACTTCTGTGGCCATAAATTCTACTTCATGGTCCCATTTCTACAAGCATATATTTTCACTTGATGATAAACATTTCATTTGGCCTCTAGCTACTACATCCATTACCTGAAAGATACTGTGCTAGGTATTCTATCAAATTCACTGAGGAAGTTTTCACCTGGCAGACATTTTTCTTGTGAGACCCATCTTCCTAGGCAAGAAGGAATAAGATGGGTCTTATTTTTCGCTAAGAAAATAGAGACCATTAAGTAAGAACTTCTTCTGCTTCTCATACCAGTCTTATCTGTATCCATTCCCATCTCACCTGTATTTTATTTCATTTCATTTCATTTTATTCTTTTAGGGCCACACCTGCGGCATATGGAAGCTCCCAGGCCAGGGGTCAAATCAGAGCCACAGGTGTGAGCCTACAACACAGCCACAGCAATGCCAGATCCAACTTGCATCTGTGACCTACACCGCAGCTCGTGATTGAACATGCATCCTCAAGGGCACTATGTCAAGTTCTTAACTCACTGAGCCACAACAGGAACTCCCTCACCTGTATTCTAATTTTTTTTTTTTTAGGGCCACACCCTCAGCATATGGAGGTTCCCAGGCCAGGGGTCAAAGAGGAGCTGTAACCGCTGGCCTACACCACAGCCAGAGCAACACCAGATCCAAGCCGTGTCTGCGACCTATACCACAGCTCACTGCAACACCAGATCCTTAACCCACTGAGTGAGGCCAGGGATCAAACCTGCATCCTCATGGATACTACTAAGATTTGTTTCCACTGAACCACGATGGGAACTCCTGTATTGTAATTTTAATAGAAGTGTTGACTTTCCCATCCAAAGCTAACTCCTCCCCATATACCCTAGACTTCTGGCCTCCTAAAATGATTACTTTCACTTTTTGTCTCCTCTTTCCTGAATCTATCCTTGATTTTCTTCACTGATTTCTTCTCCTTGGCATGCTCAAGTTTCTTCTATTAAAAAAAAAAAAAAGGGAGTTCCCGTTGTGGCGCAGTGGTTAACGAATCCTACTAGGAACCATGAGGTTGCGGGTTCGGTCCCTGCCCTTGCTCAGTGGGTTAACGATCTGGCGTTGCCTTGAGCTGTGGTGTAGGTTGCAGATGCGGCTCGGATCCCATGTTGCTGCGGCTCTGGTGTAGGCCAAAGGATACAGCTCCGATTTGACCCCTAGCCTGGGAACCTCCATATGCCCAAGAAATAGCAAAAAAAAAAAAAAAAAAAAAAAAAAAAGACAAATAAATAAATAAATAATAAAACTGTTATTTAAAAAAAAGAGAGAGAGAGAGAGAAAAGGAAAAAAATTCCTCCTCTGACCCCACTAGCCATTGTTCTCTCCCATCTTCCCTTTATTGCCAGATTTCTTAAGATGCTTGTCTATACGTAGGGTTTCTAATTTCTTACATCCCTTCTCATCCACCATCATTTGACTCCTCTGAAACTACTCTTCTAAATCTGCTCTCCTAAGTCACCACGGTCCCCATCTTATGGGGTCGGGCACTTTTCTGCTCTTATTTACCTTATTTGAATGTTTAAAACTTTTGCTAATGTTGACCGCTCCTTTCTGTGGATCTCCCCTCACCTGGTTTCTGTGACGAGTCACATCTCTTCACCTTCTCTGAAGATTCCTCACCAGCATTTTCTCCTTGCTCATCTTCCTAGACCACTTCCTACCTATGAGCCTTCCTAAATGCACAGCCATCTTTTTCACTATTCCGTAAATTCTTCCAGGATAATCTCCCAAACCCATGGTTTCATCTACCACCATGTCTTTACAAACAAAATCTCTCTTCTGAGTTCCAAACCCATATACCTAGCTCAATCCAGATTTCCCACAGGTAGCCCAATGTAGCTGAAAGTAAACCCATTCTTCTGCTCCCTTAGCCAAAAATCTCTTCCACCCTTTACTAGGCATCTCTTTATGACCACATAGGTTATTTTTCAGGTATCCAGCCCATAAACTTGGGAGTTGTAATGGTTCTCAATCCTAGTTACACTGCAGAATGAACTCAAAAACTTCCAAGAAATAGATTCCCAGTTAGCATCCCAGAGCCACTAAGTCAAGATTTATGAAGATAAAGACCAGGGGTCTACTTTTTTAATGCCATTCTGATGAAGATGTTCCCCCAAAGCAGGATTTGGTCACCACTCTCCTGGGAAACTCCCTTTCATCCTTTCCCTAAATATACAACAATCACGTTCTCTTATAGATGCTACATTCTACATACCTTTTGTTTTTCTTCTTATTCATTCACATGGCTATTGCTCAGTTTAAGAGTCCATAACTTGCTGCCTGGATTATTGCAATCGTTTCAAAATATGTCTGTACATTGGTTCCACTCTATCCATTTTCTTCTTCACTTTTGTCTGAATTATTTTTTCAAGAAAAATACAAGCACATGACTCCCTGATTACAGGGGCAACTTCTTCCTATAGTTTTGAGGATAAAGGTCAAGCTCCTTGATTTATCATGCCAGGCTCATGGTTTGGCTTCTGACTAAGTCTTTAACCTCACATGCCTCTGCCTCGGGTACACTTGATATCCTGGTCCTAGCAAACAACTTGCACTTCTTTAAGGTGTTATATTTTCCTTTACTTGTTGCTTCGCCTTTGCTGGTCCCTCTGCCTACAGTCCTGTTATCCACTCCCTGTAAATTTCTAAGTTCTACCCATCCCTCAAGACCCAATGTAAATAACACCTCTGCTAGGAAGCTTTCCCTGGTTTACTATGATTTAGATGTGTAATGTCTGTGTTCAAATGATAGTCTATGCACACTGCTACCCTAGTACTTAATCATGCTTCATTAAAGTACATAATATACCTCATTCCCCCTCTATACTGTTTCCTGAAAGCAGGGACCAGTCTTACTCATCTTTGCATCCCTAATACCTAAAAACCTGAATGCATTAACCACTGGCCATAGAGGAAATGGAAAACTGTAAATACTACATTTGCTTGTAGTCTCCGTTTATACTCACAAATACACGTAAGTCTTTGACAGAGTCCTTTTGAGGTTCTTCTAGATCAAACTACAGCATTAAAAAAAGTCACTACTTGTGGAGCTCCCATCATGGCTCAGCAGTAATGAACCCTACTAGTATCCATGAAGATGCGGGTTCAATCCCTGACCTCGCTAAGTGGGTTAAGGATCCAGCATTGCTGTGAGCTGTGGTGTAGGTCGCTGACGTGGCTTGGGTCTTGCATTGCTGTGGCTGTGGTGTCGGCCAGTAGCTACAGCTCTGATTTGACCCCTAGCCTGGGAACTTCCATATGCCACATATGTGGCCCTAAAAAGCAAAAAAATCCAAAACAAAGAAACAAAACAAAAAACCTCACTACTTTATCTTTCACCTTCAAACTCAGAAAGGCAGTATAGTATACTGGGTAAGAAAATGGACTCAAGTTAGACTGCCTGGGTTTGAATCCTTAGCTCTGCTACTTAGCAGCTGTGTGACTGTGGGCTAATTGTCTAACCTCTCTGTGTTGTTCCATCTGAAAAATTCAAATAATAGAAAGACCTACTTATGAGGTTGTTTCAAGGTTTAATTGAGTGAATATAAGTGTCATATTGTTTAATAAATAAAAGAAGTAAATATGAGCAATGATATATATACTTACCTGCTAGGTTAAGATGTGTGAGATTACCTATAAAAAATGCTGCAAAATGCATGTTTCCCATCTGCACATCATTTTTGTTTTTTTCTGCATACCTGCCACCATGCAATCCTTGCTTCCTTCACAGTATATTTCTTCAAATACACCTGCACTAAATGCTTGGAACTTGGGAAACAATGAGAACTTATTCAGCACGTCATCATCTTCTATTTAATCCAATAATTCAGTATCTTTTACTTTGATCCCATAATTCAGTGTCTTCTATTTTAATCCAGAAATTCAGTATCTTCTGTGCCATGCCATCTATTATCTTGGTTCCTTTCCTTCTCTAATTTTCTCATAGTTTTATTTCTCCATTATTTATTAAATTCTTATGCTCAGTTTGGTGAACAGAAACTAAAACTCACTGTCCCATAAAGGAGAAAGGTAGGTTTTGAATATACAGTAACTATTTAGGGAGACTACCTTGAAAAGCATTACTATGTGGCCACACTGGAGAGTCATCCAAAAAACCAAAATTAATTTGTGCTCAAGTCAAGAGATCTAATTATCCCCTTTTCAACTGACATATGAACTAGGGGTGAGAGATTATCTCACTTCTTAAATATACATAGATGTGTCTGAAGCATTCTTACATATCACTTACGGTTGCTGGGAAACGCTCCCCTGTGGAATGGAGAGTTCTCATGTGGTCACAGAAGCCTAACTCATAGACTCTTGGGGTTCAAATGGATCCACAGTCTTTGACATAATTCCATGAACAGTGAAGCAACATTGACCCCAATTGGACAAGAGCTTTCGGGTCCTCCCTTTGATTTGCATTGTTCTTGTCTTCCTTCAGACCTTCGGATTGTCATTTTCCCTCCTCGTGGTCACTAAACTCTACTCTCCTAACTTGCCTGCCCCTAACCTTCCTCCTCGTCCCTCAAATACCATTCCTTCAAAATGTCATCAGAGCTATCTTCCTTAAAAAGGATACGGGTCAGGTCCAGCGCCAGCCCACAGACCTTCGCTTGCTCCCCATTAACCTGCGGCATAACATGCAAACTCTTCGGATGACATCTAAGACGGTTCAGGAAAAGACAGTCCAGGACCTGGCTCAGTCCACCTTTTCCAGTTAATCTCCCACCGTATCCCATTTGCTTCTGTCAGGATCTGCTAATCCTATTCCCAGCCCATCCTGCCCCTTTCCAAGCCATGTCCTTCACTCCTGCTTTTCCTTCCACTGGGAATGTTCTTTTCCTCACCTCTGCCAGTCAAAAGCCAATTCTTTCTCAGCTCCTAATGTAAAGGCAAACTCTATTCTGAGATTTGCCTTGGCATTCTTTCTTTCTTTGTCTCAGTGACGAGCTCTCTTTCTTCTGTGCTCCTGTTACTCTTTGTCCTTCGTTATGGAACTTGGCATGTGCTATAGAGATTTACTTTTTGACAACTCTCTTCCTCACTGCATTAAAAGCTCATTTAAAGCAAGAATTGATTGACCCACCTTTGAATCTCGGCACCAGGCAAAGGATTTTACCCCCAGCTGGGATCTGGAAATGACAATTCAATTTGGAGATATCTCTGAATAAGACATTTTAGGGGGAGTAATCCCAGTCTGTCTGAAATGGATGATGTTAATTCGCAATGTTTTACTGAGTAGGAAATATGTAGTTTTGAGTGAATTATAAAATTTGGTTCTTGCCAAATCTAAACTCAGCAAAATTATTTTCAAAGGAAACTTGGATTTATGTTCTCAATTACTGGCTCAGTAATGACAGTTTTTTTGAAAAAGAACACAATGAAACAGAGAACTTGCCAACCAGGGCAGCATAAAAGTCCCAGTAATTTCATAGTAAATCCTTCACAGGCCTCACTGCGAAGACTTGGCTATATCAACAAACAATTTCAAGATTGCGAGCCCAACATTATAAGCATATCAGAGACAGAGTCATTGCTAAAAATAACAATATCAAACTAAAAAGTGACTTTTAAGAGCATGAATTCATTTTAACAGTTAGCACTTTGGGGACTGAAAAAAAGTCAAAACAAACAAACAAAAACTCCAATGTTGCCAACATAATAGGTTCTGCTAAGAAGACTTCTTCAGCAAGTTGCAAACATCTCCTGTTAAAGGAAGAACTCCAGAAAACCAAAAGTGGCTCTAAACTCATAACAAAAGAGCAGGACTGAGCCACTATCCAGAAAACAAAGGCTCAAGTTAAAATGTACTTGCATTATCTGTCTTTATCAGTTCAAGTGTTTACCCCTTGAAGGCAAGACCTCTGTCTTATACCTGACACAGTCCCCCAAACACTCTATTGAGCACATAGTAGGCCCTCACTGTTAAATAACCACTTTTGACTCAATAATGAGGCAAATGGCTGAATTTTTCCACCTCACATTCCAAGCACAGACACAAGGGAATCCTATTTTTTTTTTTTTTTAATTCTTAAATGCTCAGAAATGGCTTGTATTATAGGCTGAATTATGCCCCCCAACCTTGTTGAGGCCCTCATCCCCAGTATTTCAGAATGTAGCTATATTTGGAGGAAGGACCTTTATTTGAAAGAGGTAATGAAATTAAAATGGGGTCATTGGAGTGGGTCTTGATCCAACATGACCAGTGTCATATAGGAAGAGATTAGGACACAGACAATATGCATAGAGGGAAGCCCATGAGAGGACACTGGGAGAAGGCGGACATCTGTGAGGCCCAGAGCGAGGCTTAAGAGGAAACCACCCCTTGCAGACACCTGGATCTTGAATTGCCAGCCTCCAGACTGAGGAATAAATTAAGTTACTATTGCGTTATGGCAGCCCCAAGCAAACTAATTCAGCCCACAAATCATGAGAACTAAATTTAAAACTCGTTATTGGAAGATGTCATTATTAAACCTGCCCTATGTGCATAGACAGATCCACACCATAGATTTTCTTGTCTCCCTCCCCCTTATTTTTCTTTTTCAGCCACTCCACGGCACATGGAGTCCCCAGGCCAGGGATCAGATCCCAGCCACAGATGCTACCTAACCCACAGCTGCAGCAACTCCAGATCCTTAACCCACTATGCTGGGCCAGGGATTGCACCTGCGTCCCAGGGTGTTAGAGAAGCCAGGATCCCGATCCTGTGGTGCCACAGCGAGAACTCCTCTTACCCCCTTTTTGTTAAAAATAGAGGGAAAGAAAATGTACTCTTTGGGGAGTTCCCATTGTGGCGCAGCAGAAAGGAATCCGACTAGGAACCATGAGGTTGCAGCTTCGATCCCTGGCCTCTCTCAGTGGGTTAAGGATCTGGTGTTGCCGTGAGCTGTGGTGTAGGTTGCACACCCGGCTTGGATCCCGCATTGCTGTGGCTCTGGCTCTGGCCGGTGGCTACAGCTCCGATTAGACCCCTAGCCTGGAAACCTCCATATATGCAGCGGGAGTGGCCCTAAAATGGACAAAAGACCAAAAAAAGGGGAAAAAAAAAGAATATATACTCTTTGGTTTCAAACATTACTAAACTGTGCCTGTCACCAATTGAGGTTGGTGAAAATATCAAAGACGTTCCCAGAGTATTATGTGTATGCTCTGGGCAGTATTACTACGAGCAACCAATCAGATAACGATTGGAAGACTCCATCGGCAAATTCAAAATCGCACCCCAATTCGTGCAGGAGTGATCAGCTCCGACCAGTCTGTTCCTGGGTCGCGCTGTCTGTTTCAGCAAGTTTGAAACACGCCAGTGACGCAGCCAGAAGCCGGCTGGCACCTCATGCCCGGCCCCACAGTTCAGCTTCCCCGGGAACCTCCACCCCAGGAGCAGCCCGAGCAGCCGGCGCGCATAGAGTCCGTGGGACACAGGGAGCCCTGCTCAAATACTCTATGCCTGGGGTTCTTTAATGGGAAGCCAAAATATCAAAGATGTTTTGATTGAGGAAGCTCCTTAATATTAAGTATAAAGGAGTCAAAGGTCTTTTCAAGGAATGGTCAAAAAGAGCCCCTGAGCCCCGCCTCCCACCTGCGACCCACTCTCACCTGAGAAGCCCAGGTGGGAGCAACCCCTCCGGCCACGGTGATAGTGGTGCCTCTGCCTCGCGCCTAATCTCTCCCCAGCCTGATCCCGCTGGAGCAAGTTCTGTCTGCGGGCCAAGGGGAGAGGAAAAAGGTCTCGACTCTAAAAAACTTTGCCTTCCTTATTTTGTCTTCCATCTCCATTCAAATTTTAATTTCTAGCCTTCCAAAGCCTCTGCCTCCCCAAATCGCACGTGCTTCCTCCTTTTCTCCTCTGGCTCCCGGTAGCTATTTTCTATCCTCTTTAGCCCTTGGCAACGCGTCCCGTGGCCATAGAAACAGTTTCCTGAGTTTTCCCTACCTTGGAAAAATCTTAAGAGCAGAGGGCTCTCCCCACCAAACGATTTCGTCCACACTTTTTTGGGGGGGAGTCTTTTTGCCTTTTTTAGGGCCGCTCCCGCGGCATATGGGGGTTCCCAGGCTAGGGGTCGAATCGGAGCTGTAGCCACCGGCCTACGCCAGAGCCACAGCAACGCAGGATCCGAGCCACGTCTGCGACCTACACCACAGCTCACGGCAACGCCGGATCCTTAACCCACTGAGCAAGGCCAGAGATGGAACCAGAAACCTCATGGTTCCTAGTCGGATTCGTTAACCACTGAGCCATAACTGGGAACTCCCCGCCCACATATTTTTGTCACTAAAAGTCAAAGTGACTCGCCAAATCCTTACCGATATCAAAACTGTTGTATGCAGAGTGTGAGAGGAGGTAAAGGATAAAGTTGAATAAAAAGAACTGGGGAGCAGTGACTTTGCTTCTCTTTATTTCCTTTTTCCTTTTGCAATTTCCTAGAAACCAGAATTTCAAAAAGAAGTTTAAAACTCCCTCCATGCTATTTATAGCTCTGAATGGAAGTTGACAGCCCATTTTTGAATACTTTCTTTTTTGCCTTTTTAGGGCAGCATGAGCGGCATATAGAGGCTCCCAGGCCAGGGGTCGAATCAGAGCTGTAGTCGCTGGCCTACGCCACAGCCACAACAATGGCAGATCCAGATCTGAGCCGAGTCTGCAACCTACACCACAGCTCATGTCAACGCCGGATCCTTAACCCACTGAGCAAAGCCAGGGACCAAACCTGCGTCCTCATGGTTCCTAGTTAGATTCGTTTCTGCTAAGCCATGATGACAGGAACTCCCCATTTTTGAACACTTAATGAAAGATTGCTTTCATGTTTTATGGCATTAAAAAAAAAAAAAAGTCTTATTCCTAAAGCTAAAACACAGCCCATGTGATTGGTAAGCTCACATCTGTATTTTACAAGTTGTATAGCAGGTTTGGCCACACACACACACACCTCACCCTACATCATTCACGCACACCACAGAATCAAAATCTAAAAATAAGTAACCTGAAAACATCTTGACTTCATCAAGAACAGTGGAATATTTTTTTTTTACAACAATGATTAATTGTTACTCAAGAGGTATGTTGGTAACACTTCCAGGAATGTACCTCAATTGATGCAAATAAAAATAAAAATGAAAGCTTTATAAAACAGCATTAATCTTCACAACCCAAATACATGCTGGTGGCAATGACACAAAAAAGCAGAAAAAGCAGTTGTAATCATGTAGTAATCAAAACTCAGCTAGAGATTGTTATCCACAGCTAATACATGAAGCTAGAGGGCATATCTCCCCAAGAACACCTTCACTTTGACACCAAGTTCAAACCCTCTGGCTCAATAATTAGCTAGAAGGACTCACAGAACTCACTGAAAGCTACTCAGGATTAGGGTTTATTATAGGGAAAGGATATAGGTTAAAATCAACCAAGAAAAAAAAAAAAAAAAAGCACATATAGGGCAGAGTCAGGAGAAATGCCAAATGCAGAGCTTCTTTTGATCTTTTCCTGGGGTCAGGAACAGGTTACTCTCCCCGTCTGAATGTATGACAATACACAGGGAGAAGTGCCAACCAGAGAAGCTCACCTGAGCTTTGTGCCCAGAGCTTTTAGTGGGAGCTCATCATACAGGCATGATTGACCCATGGATTGCCCACATGGTAATTTCAGTCTGCAAGTTGACAGATCCAAAGCCCCCCCTTTAAGTCACATTATCGGTCTTTCTTTTCTCAGCCCCCACCCTAAGACTATATGGGTGTCATGAGCTCTCCACCCTAAATCGCATTGTTCGACCATCCAGTATGACCCAAGGCCTCCAGGCAAACAAAGACTCTATCAAGCACCATCTTGCTAGGACCCAGAGATTACTTCCCAGAAGCCAAGGGCAAAGTCCAGACCTTTCTTTTGGGCAGGAGATTCTTTACTATATACCTACTATATTTGGTTTGGAAATTATCCAGATTTGTTTTTAGCCATTCAGAAATGGTGAAAATCATGGGTTCCCCCCCCCCCCCGCCCTTTTTGTTCTCTCTAGGAAAGGGAGCATTTCTTTTCTTGCCCCACACAAACCATGAGGCCTGGGGAAAGGGTCAATATTCTTCAACCTTCCTGTTGTCCCTTTCACACCTGTATTCTTCTTCTTCCTTAGGAAAGACCTCCTTTTGTAGGTTCTTCATCTCTACACCTACGTCCTAACAAAATCCCAGCCATTTCTCATTTTTACAGATTTAGAACCTTTCTCAGTCTTTCCACATTAAATCTATGAAGTCAAGAGTTTTGCCTCAACACTCATTAAGCTCCCAGAGTAAACCTATCTTTACTTCATTATCCACTGAAAGTATAACTGAAAACTTGAGCTTTAATAGATCATCTCTGATCACAACCTCTCATTCCTTTAGCCCATTATCTCTCTTAGTTCTAGGGAATAGGCTCTTTGGCTTCTTAATGACCCCTTAATTTCAAGTTTCTCATTTGCATATCCAATGGGCATCTTTCACTTTTTTTTTTTTTTTTTTTTTTTTTTTTGTCTTTTGAGGGCTGCTTCCTGTGGCACATGGAGGTTCCCAGGCTAGAGGTCTAATCGGAGCTGTAGCCACTAGCCTATACCACAGCCACAGCAATGCCAGATCCAAGCTGTGTCTGCGACCTACACCACAGTTCATGGCAACACCAGATCCTTAACCCACTGAGCAAGGCCAGGGATCGAACCCACAACCTCATGGTTCCTAGTCGGATTCATTTCTGCTGCGCCACAACGGGAACTCCCAATGGACATCTTTCAGACCCTATATTATGTCCTCAAAAAATCAGTGGATCAATCTAAGAAAGAAATGGAAATTTTTATTTGAGCCAAATTTGAGGATTATAACCCAGGAAGAGTATCTCAGAAAGCTCTGAGAACTATTCTGCCTGTTAGGTAACAAGGCCCAGTTTTATGAGACAGAGAGCTGTACATCCAGGGACATATTATTGACAGTTTACAGATCTAAGCATCATCCTGGGGAGTCATAAGACGTCTTGCAAGATCAGGAGGAAGTGTTGTCCTTAAGGAGTTGTCTCGTGGATGCTGAGAGAACGTTTCTCTGTGTGGCTGAGCAGGTATTCCTGCGGATGGGAGAGGTGGCGCCAATGCATAATGCAGATACTCAAGGCACAGTGCAGGGAGAGGAGGTCAAAGGGCAGGAAGGATTGTTTATGTTTAAATTTTTGTTTTGCTATAAAAAATGAATTTTATTTCACAGTTATTTGACCTCTGTTCTGAACTAGACACTTTTTACATCTGGCTCCTTGAAATGCTCCTTTCCCTTGGCTTCAGGGGTACCACTCTAACCTCTCCTGCCTTTTTGTGAGGTTCCTTATTACCCTCCTTTATGGATGCCTTTTTTTTTTTTTTTTTTTTTTTGCCATTTCTTAGGCCACTCCCTCGGCATATGGAGGCTCCAAGGCTAGGGGTCGAATCGGAGCTGTAGCCACCAGCCTACACCAGAGCCACAGCAACTTGGGATCCCAGCCGTGTCTGCAACCTACACCACAGCTCACGGCAACGCTGGATCCTTAACCCACTGAGCGAGGCCAGGGATCAAACCCGCAACCTCATGGTCTCTAGTCGGATTCGCTAACCACTGAGCCACGAAGGGAACTCCCTGGACTCCTATTCTTCTGCTCACTCCCCAAATATTATTGTACCCTGCGGCAAATATAAAAAACTTTAGCTTTTTGATTGTGACCCACTACAAAACTTCATCACTCAGAAGGTGGATACTCTGGCTTAGAGCAACAGTCACGAGACTGTGGTAGCAAAGCAAGCTGGTTGAGATTTCTGGAGATCAGAGTTCCGGGAGGCAATTCACCAGCCTTAGGACTAGTAAGCAAATCAAGTGCCCTCTCTCTGAACCACTTCTGGCTCATCTTTAAATTGAGCAAGCTGCAAGAGATGGTTTCCAAGGTCTCTTCCCGTCTAACAACCCATATATGCCTTTCCCCAAGCCCTGCCCCATCTCCTGGGTATTTTCATGGGGCCTAGCCCACAGTAAGCACCTGATAAATATTTGTTGAGTGATTAACTGCAAGCTTGCATCACTAAAAGAAATGTTTCTAGCTTCCAGTTGGCCAGAGTGCTCAGCTCCAGTCTGGGCATCTAGATTATCCCCCCTGAGGGCCACACGTGACCACTAAGGTCGGTTGGCTTCTACAGCATAAATGGTCTCCTTCATTAGCGTAAAGGGAGGTAACCCCCCCCCCTCGCCCCCGGAGGTCCTCTTGCCCTAAAATATCTTTCTTTCTCAGTGCCTGACATTCCTATTTAAGATTCATTTCCTACCATTTTTCTCTCAGAGCCCTACAACAGATCTTAAGTAAATAATTATATGAGTAACTGTTTAATAACTCATCCTCTAAAAGGCAAGTCACCTTACTTTCATACATACATAGGAATGTAGGGGGAGCAAGAGATAAACCCCTCCTGTTATAAGTCACCAAAATTTTACAAATGTTTGTTACTGCAGCATAACATAGCCTGCTTTGATACAGACATGCAAGGAGGGAGAAAAAAGGCAGGGGGGGAAGCACATAAAGCTAATGATTTAAAAAATAATAAATTTAGGAGCTCCCATCATGGTTCAGCAGAAATGAATCTGACTAGTATCCATGAGGACATAGGTTCGATCCCTGGCCTCGATCAGTGGGTCAAGGATCTAGCATTGCCATGAGCTGTATGGTGTAGGTGGCAGATGCAGCTTGGATCTGATGTTGCTGCACCTGTGGCACAGGCCAGTGGCTACCGGATATCGCTTTTAATTGGATCCTATGTTTGGAACATAACCTCATTTAGTCCTCCCACAGGCTTAAGATGCAAGAATTAATACCCCCATTTTATAGATGAGAAAAATGACGCTCTGATAGGTTAAGCAATTTGACAAAGCTACTTAGGTAGTAAGAGGTTAATTTTTTTTTCTTCTTTCAAAGCCAGGATCTTTCTACTCCCCCTCACAGAAAAACAAAATCAAAGGCTTTTATATATGTGCTTCACAGACAAAACCTAGGCAGAGTGAATATCCTATCTGTGACTAAAGACAAAATTTAAAGACTGCTAATAGATAAACAATCTTTAGATTGTTTGGAAATAAGTGGCATGACTTAGGATACAGTGCTGGGAAGGATTTTTGCTTTAAATGTAGAATTAAAGGAGCACTGATGCTTGGGCATCTATCCAGAGAAAACCATAACTCAAAAAGACATGTGTACTCCAATGTTCATCGAAGCACTATTTGCAGTAGCCAAGACATGGAAACAACCTAAATGTCCATTGACAGAAGAGTGGATCAAGAAGATGTGGTACATATACACAATGGAATATTACTCAGCCATTAAAAGGAATGAAATACCAGCATTTTTAGCAACATGGATGGACCTAGAAATTATCATGCTAAGTGAAGTCAGTCATACAATGAGACATCAACATCAAATGCTTTCACTGACATGTGGGATCTAAAAAAAGGACACAATGAACTTCTTTGCCAAACAGATACTGACTCACAGACTTTGAACAACTTATGGTTTCCAAAGGAGACAGTTTGGGGGGTGGGGGATGCGCTGGGGTTGTGGGATGGAAATGCTATAAAACTGGATTGTGATGATCACTGTACAACTATAAATGTAATAAATTCATTGAGTAATAAAAAAAAGGAGAACTGATGGTGAAAATGTAAAGACCATTACAAAAGGTTCTGTGGTCTTACTTGGGTTCTCCCAAAATCAGACCAAGCAAAAACAAGAATTTTGGTATAAGGACTTTATTTAGGCAGTGATCCCAAGGAAGGGTGATGAAGAAGTGAACCAAGGAAAGAAGTCAATGCATTCATGAGTGAGTCACTGCTGTGAGCAACTGGGGCTCAATTCCCCTGGGTGATTCTGAGAGTAGATGGACTTGATGTAGAACCAAGACAGAACTGTCTCTTCAGTGGGTGAGGAAGCTAGGGTGTTTCTCCACAACACTCATCCATCACTGATTGATGGTTGTTATATCCCTGGCACTTCCACCCTGCCCCACAAATGGGCTAAGCTCACTTCTGAGACCAGAGAAAGTCTCCAGACAGAAAGACACAGATGCTTGAAGTACAATGCCCTTGGCCTATAAAGGAATTCTCCTTGAGGCTACAAGGGACATCAAGTGTGAATTGAGGGGATACAGAGAGGAAATCAACAGAGTCCGCTATAGGGATTAGTAAATAATATTGTGTGTGTGTGTGTGTGTGTGTGTGTGTGTATAAAACTTCAGTTGAATAAAATGCAGTTTCAGAAGATAAGTAGGTTCAAAAGAATAAAATAAGGAGAAAGATGATATTCTCTTATTTCATACACCTTCTACCACTTGATGGCAGTATACCAAAGTTTAGATGGTTGGAACTCAACAGAGTAATAACGATTCATGACATAAAACATCTCATGAAAATGGCTGCAAAACAACTTCCCCCAAATGTGCCCATTTCCAATTGGAGATTAAGCCACTGCTACTATTTTAGGTTTTTCAGAGAGATCCTTTCTCCAATTCTCCCCTTCTCCGCCAGTCCCAGCCATTTTTCACCTATTATAGTCATGAGATTACTATTATAATGTAGTACGATTATTGAATTAATGCTTAAACCACTTTCTTACTTTGGATGTCTCTTTAATTTTTGCTGCTCCTGAGGCCTGATTTGTCTCCTTACATTGGCATCCCTTATAGAAACAGGAAGAGCTTCCTTGAGTAAGAGAGTTGTCTTTTTCATCAAAATTCTGACCAAAAAAAAAAAATCATTTTAAAAACTAATAACTTAGAAAACTAAAAATAGAGTTACCATATGATCCAGTAATCCCACTTCTGGACATATATCCAGAAAAGACTCTAATTCCAAGCGATTCATGCACCCCAATATTCACAGCAGTACTATTAACAATAGCCAAGACATGGAAGCCATCTAAATAGCCATCAACAGGTGAATAGAGAAGATGTGGTGTGTGTGTGTAGATAGATAGATAGATAGATAGATATAATGGAATTATATCTATATAATGGAATATCACTCAGTCATGAAAATGGAATAATGCCATTTGCAGCAACATGAGTGGATCCAAAGATTATCATACTAAATTAAGTCAGAGAGAGAAAGATAAATATCATATAATTTACACATGGAATCTAAAAAAACGATACAAATGAATTTATTTACAAATCATCAGTAGACTCACAGACATCAAAAATAAACTTAGGGTTATCAAAGGGGGAAGACTGGGGGAGGGATAAATTAGGAAATTGGGATTAACATATACACACTAACATAAAACAAGACCTACTGTGTAGCACAGGGAACTATATGCAACATAATTAAGTATAATGGAAAACAATCTAATATATATATCACTTTTCTATAAATACCTGAAACACTGTAAATCAATGATACTTCAATAAAAAATTATTTTTAAAAAGACAATGACTATGACCATTGTTTTGTATTCATTGCTCTTGTTATACCTACATTTCTTCTTAAGCAACTTACAGTAACTTACTTAAAACCCTACTAATTAAATTTAAAGTTCGTTCCCTAGCCTCCATCAGTGGGTTCAGGATCCAGTGTGTAGGCCAGCAGCTACAGCTCCGATTTGACCCCTAGCCTGGGAACCTCCATCTGCTGTGGCTTCGGCCCTAAAAAAGACAAAAAAATAAATAAAGTTTGTATCAAATATTTTTATCTTTGAACTAAATGCAAAATTAAATATTGACAAATTGCTATTAATTCTGAAAGGATGGATAATCTCTCAAACTCTTACACTTCCTTTTGGCTTCTTCTTGCTGATCTGGCTATTCCTGCATGGGCTCTACTTCCTCCTTTCACTTCTTAAATTTTGTTATTAACCCCGGTTCCATCTTCACACTTTGATTTTCTCTCACCCTAGTCATCTCCCCTAAGCAATATCACCCATATCCAAAGTTTTTCATCATGGATGATTCCTAGATTTATATTTCCAGCCCTATCTCTCTCTGAAGCTCCAGTTTCATTTTGTTTTTTGCCTTTTTTTTTTTTAGGGCTGCATTTGTGGCATATGGAAGTTCCCAGGTCGAATCGGAGCTGTAGCCACCGGCCTAAGTCACTGCCACAGCAAGACAGGATCTGAGCCAAGTCTTCGACCTACACCATAGCACACGGCAACGCCGGATCCTTAACCCACTGAGCAAGGCCAGGGATCAAACCCACAACCTCATGGTTCCTAGTCGGATTCGTTAACCACTGAGCCACAACAGTAACTCCTAAAGTAAGTGCTATTGTTAAAACCACTTTATAAATGAGGTGATGGAAATTTGCCCATGACTAGTTGGAACAGGAACTGAGATTTAAACTTAGGCAGCATTTTCAGAGTCCATACAGCTATCCCACACTTCTCAGGAGCAGCACAAATAACCATGTGTCTCTAAACATTTTCTCACCTCCTTTGCAACTAGGTTGGGATCCTCTATCTAGTTCTGGTCAATGACATAGGAAGGGAAGTGATGTATGTTCTTCCAGGCCAAGGGCTGTAAAGAAATGGTGTTCTCAGCCTCTTTTTTTTTTTTGCTCAGCTGTGGCAACCTTAGAAGCCATGAAGTCCACATGGCCCAGCTACAAGATAGAGGAAGATCCATATAATTTAGGAAAAATACCTCTGTGTAAGTTCTGGAGACATCCGAGTTTATTGTTATTACAGCGAATCCCAGCCTATCCTGACTGATACAAGCAACATGCCGATAAATGCTGCCCTCTCTTTCACTGTCCACATCTGATTAGGTCAATCACCAAATCATTCCATTTCTCTTTAATTCTTCTTCCTCTCTGTCCTTTCCCCTCAGTATTCCTCTAACCAAGATAACTACCAAGGCCTTCTACAGAACTGACCTTCCTGCCCACATCCTCAACCACCTCCAAGCCATACTCCACAGTGCAACTGGCGTGACTCTTCTAAAATAACAGTATATCATGGAGTTCCCACCGTGGCTCAGTGGTTAACAAATCCAACTAGGAACCATGAGGTTGAGGGTTCAATCCCTGGTCTTGATCAGTGGGTTAAGGATCCAGCGTTGCCATGAGCTGTGGTGTAGGTTGCAGACGCCGCTCAGATCCCGAGTTGCTGTGGCTCTGGTGTAGGCCGGTGGCTAAACTCCGATTCGACCCTTAGCCTGGGAACCTCCATATGCCACGGGAGCGGCCCAAGAAATGGCAAAAAGACAAAATAAATAAATAAATAAAATAACAGTATATCAATGCCCCGTTCTTCACATCTTCTTCTTTTTTTTTTTTTTTTTTTTTTTTTGGGCTGTGTTCATGTCATGTGAAAATTCCTGGGCCAGAGATTGAACCTGTGCCACAGCAGTGACCCAAGCTACTACAATGTCAATGCCAGATCCTTAACCCGCTGCGTCACAAGAGGACTCCTCCATTCCTTCACATTGTCCAAATGGCTTCCCATTCCCCACCAGATAATAGCCAGTCTCCTCAACCTGGGCCACAAGATCCTTGACAAACTTGATAAAACCGACCCTCCCAGCCACTCTCCTCAACTTCATAATCAACCCCTTTAGGTTCCCAAATGCACTTTATTTTGCTTTCTAATACGCTGCTCCTCCGTGAATGCCTCTCCTAATGCATTTCTGAAATACAGCTTAGTTTTTGCCTTTCACACAGACATCTTCCCTGACACTTTATTCTATTTCCTCTTTTCTATGCGCCATGGCCTCCTTCTTTTCTAACCCTTATGCCATCGGATTGTAGCTCTTTTTTCCCACATCCATGTTCATTTCACTGTCATATTCATGTTAATATTTTCACTACCCTGCCCAGTGTCTGGCACATATCGAATAAGTAAATATCTGTTGAATTAATTAATAAATGCATGCATGAGTAAATCATATATATATATATATATATATATATATATATATATGTTTTTTTTGTTTTTTTTTTTTTTGCTGTTTCCTAGATAGCCTGTAGGGAAGGCATGATCATTAAAATAGGCACAAACCTGCATTGTCTGGAGTTCCTGTTGTGGCTCAGTGGGTTAAGAACTCAACATACTGTCCTTGAGGATGTGAATTCGATCCCTGGCCTCACTCAGTGGGTTAAGGATCTGGTGTTGCTGTGACCTATGTTGTAGGTCACAGATGCAACTCGGATCTGTCATTGCTGTGGATGTGGTGTAGGCCAGCAGCTGCAGCTCCAATTGGACCCCAAGCCTGGGAACTTCCATATGCCATAGGTGCAGCTGTAAAAAGACAAAACAAAAAAAAAAAAAAAAAACAAAAACAGAATACAAAACTGCATTGTCTGGCAGTGGTAGCTAGTTTACAACCATGGCTCCCAGTGAACCATGCCTCCCAGTATTCACATCCTCATGTAAACCATTCCTACACTGAGTATGGATTGGCTCTGTGATTAGTTTTAACCAATAGAATGTGGAAGAAGGGATATTGTGCAACTTCAAAAGTTGGGCTTAAAAAATTTTTAAGTTTCCAATTTTTCTGATTGGGATATTCCCTTTTAGAAACCACCCAACCTGCTGTGATTCATCCAAACCATGGAGATGACATAGTGAGGAAAACTGAGGCAGTCTTCAACAGTCCCAGCAGATGCTCCAGATGCCAGCCACGTGAATGAGCCATCTTGAACCATTCAGACCAACTGAGCCACAGACAACTGCAGCTCTAGTCAATATCACATAGGACAGAAGAACCTCTAAGCTTAGCCCAGTCATCTCCTTCTCTCCTATTCTGGCTTCACGTGATCATGTCTCCTCTGCATGCAATGACAAGTGGCAATTCTGCTGCCTTCCAAGTCTTTGCCACAGTTACCAGTGCCAGTGTCAGCTAATATTGCTGGTACTTGATGCTGAGCGTGCCTACATGGTGCAGTCTCAGGTCCTACAGAAGTTGTCATGAATGCCGCTGACCTCCTGTACTTCAGTTATCTCACAGAGATTGCTGTAAAACAGCCCTTCAGATCTGATCACATTTTTATTGCATCCCTTTCACTCTAGGACTCAAGCATGAATCCGTGGGGGCTGGGCCACTATCTGAGTGATAGATAGACAGAAATAGCGCCACATTCATCATCATTTCTCCTCTTTTATCCTGGTCCATTGAGCTTAAGCCATACTTCTTTGCCATGACATTCCCTTCCCTTGGATTAAAATCTTTCCAAAGAAGCACCAAGGTCCTTCATGTAAACAGACCGTGAGATACAAACCCCACCAGACCTTCAGACATGACCAGAGAGGACTGAAAGGAAGAGGCCCAACATACCAAGATTCGAGTGGAATGAAAACTAGAGACATTCATTCATTCATTCATTCATGTGTTTTTCAATGCAGAATACCTCTCCCTTCCCACTTTCATTTGCTAAGAGCGACCCTTCTCCTTAGGGAAACGGCCCTTCCCCCTTTCCAATGAGTTGTGGTTGGACTGTCAATTACAGTACATCACTCCACCCTGGCCAGTAAGATTGAGGATATGACCTGGCACCTCATCTCTCAAGGAAAAGGGATTATTCTGGATGAGCACAGGCCCCAAGATAGGGCAGACAGAGCTCTTCTCTGAGATTTTTTTCAGGAAAAACTTTTTTTTTTCTTTTCTCTCTCTCTCTCTTTTTTTTTTTTTTTTTTTTGTCTTTTTGCCTTTTTCTTGAGCCTCTCCCGCTGCATATGGAGGTTCCCAGGCTAGGGGTCTAATCGGAGCTGTAGCCACCGGCCTACACCAGAGCCACAGCAACGTGGGGTCCGAGCCACATCTGCAACCCACACCATAGCTCACGGCAGCGCCGGATCCTTAACCCACTGAGTGAGGCCAGGGATCGAACCTGAAACCTCATGGTTCCTAGTCGGATTCGTTAAACACTGTGCCATGGTGGGAACTCCAAGACTTTCTTACTTGAGGCACTGAATAAAAAGGCTGTAGTCCTAGGCTTGTATGTGGAAAATCCTTGGAGAAAATGAAGCCTAGCAGAATTATGCAGATGAAAGACAATGCTGTGAAAGAGCATTCGTCTTGGCCTTGTCAAGCTGGAAGTTTCTCTCCCTGAGACACCTGAAATTAGCTGCTCCCCGCAGAAATTCCTTTTCCTATTCTTTTCCCATTAATTCCCACTTTTTTTACATAAATATTCTGAGCTGGATTTCTGGCAGTTACAGTAAGAACAAATTTCTGACTATTGCAAATACAAGCACACCAAAATGATGAAAATATTTTTTCCTTTTTTTAAAATTGATTATTTATTTTAGCCTGTGACATGTGGAAGTTCCTGGGCCAGGGATCAAACCCACACCACAGCAGCAACCTGAGTTGCTACAGTGACAATGCTGGATCCTTAACCCACTTCACTGGGCTGGAGATTGAACCGGTGCTACAACAGAGACAAGCTGGTTCATTAACCCACTGCACCAAAGCAGGAACTCCTGAAAGTATTTTTTCTTGTTTTTAATTTATCTATCTTGTATTCATAATGGGAAAATGACTCAGAGTAAAAAGAGCTAAAGCCTCAGTCTATTTAAAGAGTAATCTAATAAGAAATCATTGTGCTAAAGTATATAATTTGTGGTTACCATGATCTAATAAGGTTAACAAATCATTCAAGACAAGAAAATTAGATCATAAGAGTGTTTTGTAAAGGGAAAAATTTATGGAAAACACATCCTTTGGTGGAGTAAAGTGACAATTTAAAAAGTGGCGCAACATGGAGTTCCCGTCGGGGCTCAGTGGTTAACAAATCCGACTAGGAACCATGAGGTTGCAGGTTCAATCCCTGGCCTTGCTCAGTGGGTTAAGGATCCGGCATTGCCATGAGCTGTGGTGTAGTTTGCAGACATGGCTCAGATCTCGCGTTGCTGTGGCTCCGGCGTCGCCTGGCGGCTAGCAGCTCCAGCTCCGATTAAACCTCTAGCCTGGGAACCTCCATATGCTATGGGAGCGGCCCTAGAAAAGCCAAAAAGAAAAAAAAAAAAAAAAAGTGGTGCAACTTTACCATTTTGCCTTGCAACTTTCAATTTGGAATTTTGGTTTTCTTAAAAAAAAAAAATCTCTCTACAATTTTGCCATTCAGAAAGGAAAGACACGGGAGTTTGGACTTATCAGACACAGAATAGATATACAAGGAGATCCTGCTGAATAGCATTGAGAACTTTGTTTAGATACTCCTGTTGCAACAGAACAAAGGGTGGGGGGAAAAAATGTAATTGTAATGTATACATGTAAGGATAACCTAACCCCCTTGCTGTACAGTGGGAAAATAAAAAAATTAAAAAAAAAAAAAAGGAAAGACACACGATGCAACACAAAGTAATGAGACTCGGAGAATTCCTTGTTCTTGAATAATACTATGCTCTGGATTCATGAAGTTTTCCAATGCTCTCTACTTCAGCATTTGGAATTGAGAAAATCTGCTACTTGATATTACTGTATTTCTATCTGTGTAATAAATCTATAGATGACTCTAGTTGTCTTGTTTGCCCAACATCCAAACTTCCTCTGGGAACTGTGTCTCCCATTCCCCTGTTGTGGGAGATTAAATGATTTAGCCCCATGCTTTTCCCTCCCCCACATCCAACTCAGACTATAGTTTCACCGTGGGCAGAAAGTTTTTCTCTGCCCCTCGACTGAGGGTTTAGGCACGTGACTGGCATTGATCACTGGTGTGTGAGTTGGAGTGGTATATGAGGATGATTCGGAACCTAAACTTCAGAGGCCTCCCATGTGCCCTGGCTACCTTACGTGCCCTAAGAGGCAGATGGTCACTATGTGGCTTACAGCCACCCTAGTCACCATGGCCTACAAAAGAGCTGCCTGGGCCAGTCTGCAGACCTGTAGAAATAAACGACAGCTGTGTGTATGTATGGGATCCCAGCCGAGACTGCAACCTCCACCACAGCTCACGGCAACACTGGATCCTTAACCCACTGAGCGAGGCCAGGGATCGAACCTGCATCCTCATGGATGCTAGTCAGATTCATTTCCACTGATCCAAGATGGGAACGCCAATGATAGCTGTTTTAAACCACTCATTTGGGGTGCTTTGTGATACAGCATTAAAGTGGTAAGAGCTAGCTAATTACCTCCCACCCCATCCCCCTCCCAGTCACACAGTTCCCACGGGACTTACCAAGTTCTCTTTAGAAGATCTGACCCTTTGTCAGATTTCCTTACAAGATCCTGTTGGCAACTGGTCCAGAGGCCGACTGGACTTCATACAGCTCTTCTTAGTGTTTTGAACTTGGAGGGAGAACAGGGGGCGGCAGGGGGAGGGGGCACTCTTAGTGTAGCTAAAAAACCCAAGGTGTAAAACCTGGGAGTTATCTTCAGCCACTATGCCACCCTGTGGAGAAAACAGATTGGTGATGATAAAGAGTCAGGAGGTGAAGAGTGACACCTAGGGGCGTAATAACTAATTGCAGTTATTAAGGCCTCGCAGCATCCTTACCCCTTCTCAGGTTGTCTGAACCAATAAATTTTCCTTTGTTTGGCAAAGCTATTTTGGTTGGGTTTATTTGCTTACAGGTGAATGAGTATTGGCTCATACACATTTTTTTCTTTTCCTTTTTAAAAACTGTGGGAGTTCCCTTTGTGGCTCCGCAAATACGAACCCACCCAGTATCCATGAGGATGTAGGTTCAATGCGTGGCCTCGCTCAGTGGGTTAACGATCCGGCGTTGCTGTGAGTGAGCTGCGTTGTAGACTGCAGACATGGCTCAGATCCCATGTGGCTGTGACTGTGGCTGTGGCATAGGTCGGCAGCTGTAGCTTTGATTTGACCCATAGCCTGGGAACTTCCATATGCTGCACCCGCGTCGCAAAAAAAAAAAAGAAAAAAAAAGTGCTTAAAAAACATATTACGTACAATTTAGCATCTTATCCATTTTTAAGTATGCAGTACAGCAGTGTTAAATACATGCACACTGTTGTGCAACAGATCTCTAGAACTTTGTCTTGCAAAGCTGAAACTGTATACGCACTGACCAACAATTAATTCTTTCTTTTCACCTCTCTTCCCCTGGCAACCACCATTCTTTCTGTTTCTTTGAGTTTAATCACTTTATATACCTCATAAATGTGGAATGATGACGCATTCATCTTTTCATGACCAGCTTCTTTCACTTAGCATAATGTTCTCAAAGTTCATCCATGTTGTACCATATGACAGAATTTCCTCCTTTTAGGGCTGTATAATATTCCCTTATATGTATATACTATTTTTCTTTATTCATTCATCCATCAATAGACACTTAAATTGCTTCTACCTCACATCTATTTTGAATAATGCTGCAATGAACATGGATGTGCTCAGTCCTAGGGCTTCTTCCCTTTTCTATCTTTAGTTTCTATCTACTTTTTCAGTCATCTCAATTAGGCATATGGCTTTTTTTTTTTCTTTTTGTCTTTTTGACTTTTCTAGGACCGCTCCCGTGGCATATGGAGGTTCCCAGGCTAGGGGTCGAATCAGAGCTTCAGTCACCGGCCTACACCAGAGCCACAGGAGCGTGGGATCTGAGCCGTGTCTGTGACCTACACCACAGCTCATGGCAACGCCAGATCCTCAACCCACTGAGCAAGGCCAGAGATCGAACCCGCAACCTCACGGTTCCTAGTCTGATTCGTTAACCACTGAGACACAACAGGAACTCCAGGCATAACGTTTTAAATTCTATCCATGTGCAGAAAACCCGCAAATTTTTTATATCCCACTGGTATCCCTTCCATGAATTTCAGACTAAAGTGAATTTCCTATTCAACATATTTGTTTGGATTCATAATAGGCTTTGAAAACCTAAAGAAAATTCCTAATTCCCTTTGCCATTCCACTGCAAAATATTTTCCTCTTCATGTTTCATCCCATCTCAAGTAATGACCACTTTGCCCAACTTTTCTAGTTGCTTAGGCTAGAATCTGTGAGGTCAAATCACTGTCACTCCTCTTCTTAAAACTCTCCAATAGCTTCTCATCTCAATCATCAGAAGAGCTGAAGGTCCAGGGAGCCTGACACCACCGTCCACCCCTCCTTCACTGCAGTCACTTCTCTAACCTCGTTTCTTTCCGATTTTACCACCACTATCATCTCCCCTTGTCTACTAAGCTCTTCCCACACTGCCTGCCTTGCCTGTACTCAAATGCAGCCCCGAGTTTCTTTTCGTCCCCCTCCCTGACCTCCACTGTTGTGTCAGCTTAAAGCACATGCCTTCAGATTAACGTCAAGGCCCTCACTCAAATCTACCCGATCTTTGCTCTAATGTTATGTTCCATCAAGGCCTTCGCTGAGCACACTGAACTCTGTCTGCCTTTTCCATTTTCTTTCTTTCCAAATGCTATCACCATCTAAAACTATATGTCACTTATTTTACTGTCTCCTCACATTAGAATGTAAGCTCCATGAGGACCAGATTTTTGTATTTTATTTAGCCCTTTATGCTCAGAGCTGGCAGCGCAAATACTCAATCAGTGTCTCTTGAATAAATGACTGTTCTCCAAGTAGATGTGCACATGCGTTCAGAACACATACGGACAGAACAAAATGATGGAGAATAATTTCCTCTCACTCAAATTATATCTTGCAATGAACATGTCTGGATGGCAAGAATAACTCCATGGTACATTTTATGTTGTTCATTAAAAAAAGGCTCTGGAGTGCCCGTCGTGGCTCAGTGGTTAACGAATCCGACTAGGAACCATGAGGTTGCAGGTTCGATCCCTGGCCTTGCTCAGTGGGTTAAGGATCCAGCGTTGCTGTGTGCTGTGGTGTAGGTCGCAGACGCAGCTCGGATCCTGTGTTCCTGTGGCTCTGGCGTAGGCCGCAGGAGCGGCCCTAGAAAAGGCAAAAAGACAAAATAAATAAAAATAAATAAATAAAAAAGGCTCTCATTCAGTTATTTTGAAAAATAGAATGGCAGAGAAAATATGCCAAAGTAAAGCAAAAAAAAAAAAAAAAGGTTTTGAGATTCTCTAAAAACTTAGTTTGCTGCAGAGCACACTCTAAACAAATTTCCTGAGGGCAGAGTGTGTATTTCTGGTGGTAAATGAGCAATTTTACAAATAAACATTTTCATTTAGTAGCCATGTGTTTATCTGAATGTGTATTAGGAAAAACAAAACTAGCGCATCACAAAGGAGATTTTCTGGATGCGACTCTTTAGGGTGAGGCTAAGGCAGAAGGAGTGGTGACTGATAATCTATACACCGCACAAATCACTGGAGCAAGATTCAGGCCTGCCCATGATCACAATGAACCTCCATGACCAAACCTTCTCCTGGAACTGCTCAGAGAATGGATAATGTGGACAATGCTAGTGTGTTTTCTTACATGCTGAATTTTCAAGCTCACTCTTTCATTCTTTTCAGGACTAAATTGAAATGTCACTTTGAGAAGCTAATGAATGTTGAGTACTAGAGGATTCAAATGGTTGCCTAGAAGCATAATCTAGTCACTGTTTGGATGCACCAGCAAAAAACCCACTGAGCACACACACGAAAACTGAAGGGGAGTATGTATTTATTTACTTACTTACTTACTTACTTATTTATTTATTGTCTTTTTGCCTTTTTTAGGGCCACTCCCGCAGCATATGAAGGTTCCCAGGCTAGGGGTCTAATTGGAGCTGTAGCCGTCGGCCTATACCAGAGCCACAGCAATGCCAGATCTTAGCGACATCTGCGACCCACACCACAGCTCACAGCAATGCCAGATCCCTAACCCACCAAGCAAGGCCAGGGATCAAACCCGCAACCTCATGGTTCCTAATCAGATTCATTAACCACTGAGCCATGACAGGGACTCCTGAAAAGGAGTATGTAAATGGTAGTTTTTCAAACTGTCAATCTTATCATCCAAAGTCCTCTTAAGTCTCAGATGTTTACTTTTACTTTTTAGAGCTACACCCACATATGGAAGTTCCCAGGCTAGGGGTTGAATTGGAGCTACAGCTGCTGGCTTGTGCCACAGCCACAGCAACACCAACACACTGCTTCTGTAACCTACACCGCAATTCACAGCAATGCCAGATCCTTAACCCACTGAGCAGGGCCAGGGATCAAACTGGGTCCTAATGGATACTAGTCGGGTTCTTTACTGCTGAGCCACAATGGGAACCCTCTTAGATGTTTACTTTTTGAAGAGATGAATAGAGGCAATGGAAACACTGAAGATCATTAGCTTCCATGCACCCAGGTCCTCACTCTTTCATCAGTTGATAGAACTCTAAATATTTCTGAAGGAAACCTTCAATACTCAAAATTGTGTTGGTGAATTAATTTAAAATTAGAATAAACCGGTCTAATATTCAAGTTTTTATTTATTTATTTATTTATTTTAAATTTTTAAATTTTTTTGTCTTTTTGCCATTTCCTGGGCTGCTCCTGCAGCATATGGAGGTTCCCAGGCTAGGGGTCCAATTGGAGCCATAGCAACTCAGGATCCAAGCCGAATCTGTGACCTACACCACAGCTCATGGCAACGCCGGATCCTTAACCCACTGAGCAAGGCCAGGGATTGAACCTGCATCCTCCTGGTTTCTAGTCAGATTCGTTAACCACTGAGCCATGACGGGAACTCCAGTTTATTTTTTAAATGGTCTAGTTTTGTTTTTTACATGTAACTGTCCAGTTTTCCCAACACCATTTGTTGAAGAGGCTGTCTTTTTCCCATTATACATTCTTGCTCCCTTTGTCACAGATTAATTTACCAGAGAACTATGGGTTATCTTCTGGACTCTATTCTCTTCCATTGATCTGTGTGTCTATTTTTGTGCCATTTCCATACTGTTTTTATGACTGCAACTTTGTAGTATAGTTTGAAACCTGAAAGTGTGATACCTCCAACTCCTAGAAGAAAACATAGGCAATATGCTCTTTGACATAGGTCTTAGCAATATTTTTTGAATGTCTCCTCAAGCAAGGGAAACATAAGCAAAAATAAACAAATGGGACTACATCAAACTAAAAAGGTTTAGCACAGAGAAGAAAAAAACTATCAACAAAATGAAAAGATAACCTACTAAATAAGAGATATCTGCATATGATAGCTCTGATAAGGGGTTAATATTATAAATGTACAAAGAACTTATACAACTCAATATCAAACAAAACAAAAAAGCCTTGATTGAAAAAAGGGCAAGGAAATTCCTGTTGTGGCTCAGGGGAAACGAATCTTACTAGTATCCATGAGGATGTGGGTCTGATCCCTGGCCTCACTCAGTGAGTCAGGGATCCAGTGTTGCTGTGAGCAGTGGTGTAGGGTGGCAGTTGCAGCTCCAATTAGACCCCTAGCATGGGAACTTCCATATGCCAGGTGCAGCCCTAAAGAGAAAAAGAAAGACAGAAAGAAAGAGAAAAGTGGGTAGAGAGATGGGATTAAGATGGTAGAACAGAAGGACAGGAGCTCACCTTCTCTCATAAAAGCAACAAAATTACAACCAACTTCTGAACAACCTTCAATCAAATAGACTACAAACTATCAAAAAAGATATCCTACTCCAGAAGACAAAGAGGATGCCACATCAAGACAGCAGGAGAGGCGATTATGTGATTTAAGCAGTCCCATACCCACCAGGTGGACAGCCCACAGATTGGAAAATAACTGTATTAGAGACTCACCTATAGGAGTGAGAATTCTGAGCCCCATGTCAGGTCCCCATGCCTGAGATTCTGTTACTGGAAGGAGTCCCCAGAGTATTTGGCATTAAAGGCCAGTAGGGCTTGTGCACAGGAGCTCCACAGGACTGGAGGAAATGGAGACCCCATTCTTGAAAGACGCACATAGGCTTTCATGTGCACTGGGTCCCAGGGTAAAGCAGAGACTCCATAGGAATCTGGGTCAGATCTGAGTGCAGCTCTTGGAGGATCTCCTGGGAAAACAGGGAGGGACTGTGACTCATGATAGAGGAAAGACATTGGAGGCAAAGGTCTTGGGAAAAATCATCAGCATGTGTTCCTCTAGAGGTGGTCATTTAGGAAAAATCTGGTCCCACCCATCAGTGCTGAGAAGCCCCAGGCCAAATAATAATCCAGGTGGGCTCACAGCCCCACTCATCAGCAAACAGGCTGCCTACAGACCCCCCCAGGCACACAGCCACCTCAAATCTCACCCAGACACAAAGCCCCACTCACCAGAGAGGTAAGAATCAGCTCCACCTACCAGTGGGCAGGCACCATTCCCTCCCATCAGGAAGCCTATAGCAAGCCCCTGTACCAACTTTAGCTACAAGGGGGGCAGACCATCAGAGGCAAGAGAGGCTACAATTCTACTGTCTTCAAAAAAGGAGACCTCACCAAAAATCTACCCAAAATGAAAAGGCAGAGAATTATGACTCAGATAAGGGAGCAAGAAAAAAGAAAAAACAAAACAAAACAGAAAAACAGCTGACTGATCTGGAGATTATCAACCACCATGAAAAAGACTTTAGACTGATTATAGTGAAGATGACTCAACATACTGAAAATAAACTGGAGGCAAAGGTTGACAAATTATAAGAAACACTGGCCAAAGAAATATAAGAGATAGGATTAAGCAAGCAGAGATGCAAGATACGATAGCAGAAATAAAAAAATTCATTAGAAGCAGCCAACAGCAGAATACAGGAGGCAAAAGAATAAATAAGCAAGGTGGAGGACAGACTAGTGAAAATCACTGATGTGGAACAGAAAAGAAAAAAAGATTGAAAAGAAATGAAGACAGTCTACGAGAACTCTGGGACAACGTTAAACACGCCAATATCCATATTATAGGGTTGCCATATTATAGGAAAAGAGAGAAAGGGACAGAAAAAAATATTTGAAGAGATAATAGCTGAAAACGTCCCTAACATTGGAAAGGAATCACTCACTCAAATCCAGGAAGCACAATGAGTACCATTAAAATATACCCAAGGAGGAATACCCTGAGACACGTATTAATCAAACTGACCAAAATTAAAGACAAAGTGAAAATACTGAAAGCAGCTAGGGAAAAGAAACATAATATACATGGGAACCCTGATAAGGTTATCAGCAGAATTTTCAACAGAAACTCTGCAGGGCAGGAGGGAATGGCATGATGTACTTAAAGTGATGAAAAGAAAAAAACTCCAACCAAGACTCCTCTACCCAGCAAAGCTCTCATTCAGATTTGAAAGAGAAATCAAAAGCTTTATAGACAAGCAAAAGCTAAGAGAATTCAGTACCGATAAACCAGCTTTACAACAAATACTAAAGGAACTTCTCTAGGTGGAAAAGAAAAGGCCACAACTAGAAACAAAAATATTGCAAATGACAAGGCTCACCAGTAAAGGCACACATATAGTAAAGGTAGGAAATCATCCACATACAAATATGCTACCAAAATCAGAAATCGTGAGAAGAGGTACAAATGTAGGACACTAGAGACGCACTTGCAGTTAAGAGACCAACGACTTAAAACAATCTAGTATATATATGTACTCCTATATCAAAACTTGATGGTAACTTAAAACCAAAATATCTACAGCAGATACACACACAAATAAGAAAAAGCAATCCAAACACTAAAGTCAATCATCAAACCACAAGAGAAGAGAACAAGAGAAGAAGGGAAGAAAAAAGACCAACAGGAGTTCCTGTGGTGGCTCAGTGGTTAACAAATCCAACTAGGAACCATGAGGTTGCGGGTTCGATCCCTGGCCTTGCTCAGTGGGTTAAGGATCCAGCATTGCTGTGAGCTGTGGTGTAGGTCGCAGACGCAGCTCGGATCCCATGTTCCTGTGGCTCTGGCGTAGGTCACTGTCTACAGGTCCAATTAGATCCCTAGCCTGGGAACCTCCATATGCCATGGAAGTGGCCCTAGAAAAAGAAAAAAGAAAAAAAAAAAAAGAAAAAAAAAAGACCAACAAAAACAAATCTAAAACATTTAATAAAATGGCAGTGAGAACGAACATACATATCAATAATTACCTTAAATGTAAACAGACTAAATGCCCCAACCAAAAGACATAGACTGGCTGAATGAATACAAAAACAAGACCCATGTATATGTTGTCTTCGAGAGACGCACTTCAGTTCTAAGGAGACATTCAAGTTGAAAGCGAAGGGATGCAAGAAAATATTTCGTGAAAATGGGAATCAAAAGAAAGCTGGAGTAGCAATATTCATATCAGACAAAATAGACCTTAAAATAAAGAATATTATAAGAGAAAAAGAAGGACATTACTTAATGATCAAAGATCAATCCAAGAAGAAGATATAAAAATTTTAAATATATGTGCACCCAACATACAATCACCACAGTATATAAGGCAATTACTAACAACCTTAAAAGGAAACATCAACAATAACACAATAATAGTGGGGGACTTTAACATTCCATTTACAGCAATGGACAGATCATCCAAACAGAAAATCAACAAGAAAACACAGGCCCTAAATTACTCATTAGACCATACGGACTTCATAGATATTTATAGAACATTCCAACCCAAATCAGCAGAATACACACTCTTCTCAAGTGCACATGGGGGAGTTCCCATCGCAGCACAGTGGAAATGAATCCAACTAGGAACCATGAGGTTGTGGGTTCGATCCCTGCTGCTCAGTGGGTTAAGCATCTGGCGTTGCCCTGAGCTGTGGTGTAGGTCACAAACACGGCTCATATCTGGCATTGGAAAAAAGATCCCTGGCCTTGCTCAGTGGGTTAAGGATCCAGCATTGCTGTGAGCTGTGGTGTAGGTCGCAGACGTGGCTCGGATCCTGCGTTGCTATGGCTCTGGCGTAGGTCACTGTCTACAGGTCCAATTAGACCCCTAGCCTGGGAACTTCCATATGCCATGGGTGTGGCCCTAAAAAGACAGAAAAAAAAAAAAGGCAAATGCACATGGAACATTATCCAGGACTGATCACATTCTGGGCCACAAATCAAGCCTCAGTAACTTTAAGAAAATTGAAATCATATCAAGCATCTTTTCTGACCACAAAGCTATATGATTGGAAATCAATGAGAAAAAACCTGCAAAAAACACAAACACGTGGAGACTAAACAACATGCTACTAAACAACCAATGGATCACTGAAGAAATCAAAGAGGAAATTTAAAAATACTGAGAAGCAAATGACAACAAAGACACAACAATCCAAAACATATGGGATTCAGCAAAAGCAGTTTTTTTTTTTTTTTTTTTTTGTCATTTCTTTGGGCCGCTCCCGCGGCACATGGAGGTTCCCAGGCTAGGGGTCCAATCGGAGCCGTAGCCACCAGCCTATGCCAGAGCCACAGCAACTTGGGATCCGAGCCACGTCTGCGACCTACACCACAGCTCACGGCAACGCCGGATCCTTAACCCACTGAGCAAGGCCAGGGACCAAACCCGCAACCTCATGGTTCCTAGTCGGATTCGTTAACCACTGCGCCACGACGGGAACTCCCAGCAAAAGCAGTTCTAAGAGAGAAGTTTAGAGCCATACAAGCCTATCTCAGGAAACAAGAAGAAGCTTAAATAAACAACCTAACTTTACCTCTAAAGCAACTAGAGAGACAACGGACAAGACCCAAAGTTAGCAGAAGGAAAGAAATCATAAAGATCAGAGCAGAAATCAATGAAATAGAAATGAGGGAAACCATAGAAAAGATCAATGAAATGAAAAGCTGGTTCTTTGAAAACATCAACAAAATTGATAAACCCTTAGCCAGACTCATCAAGAAAAAAAAAGAGGGGACTCAAATCAATAAAATTAGAAATGAAAAAAGGAGAAGTAACAACGGACATCGCAGAACTACAAAGGATCATAAGAGACTACTACAAGCAACTATATGCCAATAAAATGGACAACCTAGAAGAAATGGACAAATGCTTAGAAGAAAAGTACAATCTTCCAAGACTAAACCAAGATGAAATAGAAAAGATGAATGGACCAAGCACAAGTACTGAAATTGAAACTGTGATTTAGAAACTTCCAATAAACCAAAGTCCAGGACCAGATGGCTTTAGAGGCAAATTCTATCAAACATTTAGAGAAGAGCTAACACCTATCCTCCTGAAACTATTTCAAAAAATAGCAGAGGAAGGAACATTCCCAAAGTCATTCTGTGAGGCCACCATCACCCTGATACTAAAACCAGACAAAGATACCACAAAAAAAAAAGAAAGAAAATTACAGGCCACTGATGAACACAGATGCAAAAATCCTCAACAAAGTACTAGCAAACCGAATCCAACAAGACATTAAAAGGATTATACATCATGAACAAGTTGGATTTATCCCAGGGATGCAAGATTCTTCAGTACCCACAAACCAATAAGTGTGATATATCACATTAACAAACTGAAGAATGAAAACCATATGAACCTCTCAATAGATGCAGAAAAAGCTTCTGACAAAATCCAACACCCATTTCTGATTAAAAAAAAAAAACCCTCCAGAAAGTGGGCATAGAGGGAACATGAACATAAAAAAGGCCATATATTACAAACCCTCAGCTAACATCATTCTCAATGATGAAAAGCTGAAAGAATTCCCACTGAAATCAGGAACAAGACAAGGATGTCCACTCTTGACAGTACAATCCAACTTAGTTTTGGAAGTCCTGGCCATGGCAATCAGAGAAGAAAAAGAAATAAAAGGAATCCAAATTGGAAAGGAAGAAGTAAAGCTATAACTATTTGCAGATGACATGATACTATACCTAGAAAATCCTAAAGATGCTACCAGAAAACTGTTAGAGTTCATCAATGAATCTGGCAAAATCTCAAGATACAAAATTAATACACAGAAATTGACGGCATTTCTATATACTAACAATGAAAGATCAGGAAGAGAAACTAGGGAAACAATCCATTTACCATCATATCAAAAAGAATAAAATACTTAGGAATTTACTTACTATCTAAAGAGATAAAGACCTGTACTTTGAAAACTATTAAGGCACTGATGAAAGAAATCAAAGACGACACAAATAGATAGATATACCATGCTCTTGGATTGGAAGAATAAATATTTTCAAAATGACTATACTACCCAAGGCAATCTACAGATTCAGTGCAATCCCTATCAAATTACCAAGGACATTTTTCACTGAACTAGAACAAAATATTTTAAAGTTTGTATGAAAGCACAAAAAGACCCAGAATAGCCAAAGCCATATTGAGAAAGGAAAATGGAGCTGGAGGAATCAGTCTCCCTGACTTCAGACTATACTACAAAGCTTCACTCATCAAAATCATATGGTACTGGCACAAAAACAAAAATATAAATCAGTGGAACAGGACAGAAAGCCCAGAATTAAACCCACGCACTTACAGTCAACTAATCTATGACAAAGGAGGCAAGAATATACAATGGAGAAAAGACAGTCCCTTCAATAAGTGGTGCTAGGAAAACTGGACAGCTACACATAAAAGAATGAACTTAGAACACTTCCTAACACCATACACAAAAATAAACTTAAAATGGATTAAAGACCTAAATATAAGACCAAATACTCTAAAACTCCTAGAGGAAAACATAGGCCAAACACTCTCTGACCTAAACGACAGCAACATCTTCTCAGATCCACCACCTAGAGTAATGACAATAAAAACAAAAATAGGAATTCCTGTCATGGTTCAGCAGAAACAAATCTTACTAGTATCCATGCGGACCCAGGTTCAATCCCTGGCCTCCCTCAGTGGGTTAAGGATCCGGTGTTGCCATGAACTGTGGTGTAGGTCGCAGACATGGCTCAGATCTAGCATTGCTGTGGTTGTGGCATAGGCCAGTGGATACAGCTCTGATTAGACCCCGAGCAAAAACAAATGGGACCTACGTAAACTTAAAAGTTTCTGCACAGCAAAGGAAACCCTAAACAAAACAAAAAGACAGCCCATAGAATGGGAGAGAGTATTTGCAAATGAAGCAACTGACAAGTTGCTTTATATACACCTCCTGCAGCTCAACACCAAAAAAACAAACAACCCTGTCAAAAAGTGGGCAGAAGATTGTAAACAGACAATTCTCCAAAGACAACATACAGATGGCTGAGAAACACATGAAAAGATGTTCAACATTGCTCATTCTTAGCGAGATGCAAATCAAAACCACTATGAGGTACCACCTTACACAGCCAGAATGGACATCATCCAAAAGTCTACAAACAATAAATGCTGGAGAGGGTGTGGAGAAAAGGGAACCTATTGCACTGTTGGTAGAACTGTAAATTGGTGCAACCACTATGGAAAACAGTATGGAGATTCCTCAGAAAACTAAAAATAGAATTACCATTTGATCTAGCCATCCCACTCCTGGCATCTATCCAGAGAAAACCATGACTCGAAAAGACACATGTACTCCAATGTTCACTGCATCACTATTTATAATAGCCAAGACATGGAAACAACCTAAATGTCCATTGACAGAGGAGTGGATCAAGAAGAGGTGGTACATATACACAATGGAATATTACTCAGCCATTAAAAAGAACGAAATACCAGCATTTTTTGCAACATGGATGGACCTAGAAATTATCATGCTGGAGTTCCCGTCATGGCACAGTGGTTAACGAATTCGACTAGGAACCATGAGGTTGCGGGTTCGGCCCCTGCCCTTGCTCAGTGGGTTAATGATCCGGCGTTGCCGTGAGCTGTGGTGTAGGTTGCAGACGCGGCTCGGATCCTGCGTTGCTGTGGCTCTGGCGTAGGCCAGTGGCTACAGCTCCGATTAGACCCCTAGCCTGGGAACCTCCATATGCCGCGGGAGCGGCCCAAGAAATAGCAAAAAAAAAAAAAAAGAAATTATCATGCTAAGTGAAGTTAGTCAGACAGTGAGATACCAACATCATATGCTATCACTTACATGTGGAATCTGAAAAAAGGACAGAATGAACTTCTTTGCAGAACAGATGCTGACTCACAGACTTTGAAGAACATGGTTTCCAAGGGAGACAGGATGGGGTGGGGGGATGGGCTCGGGTTTCAGATGGAAATGCTATAAAATTGGGTTGTGATTATAGTTGTACAACTATAATCTAATAAAATTCATTGAGTTAAAAAAAGAGAAAAAAAGAAAAATGGGCAGAGGACCTGAATAGACATTTTTCCAAAAAAGACATACATATAGCCAACAGACACAGGAAGAGATGGCCAACATTACTAATCAGAAGGGAAAGGCAAATCAAACCCACAATGAGATATCACCTCACCTCAGAATGGCTATTATCAAAAAGACAACATATAACAAATGTTGGTGAATATACGGAGAAAAGGGAACACTTGTGCAAAGTTGATAAGAATGTATATTCATGCAGCCACTCTGGAAGACAGTATAGAGATTCCGCAAAAAAAGATTGCAATAGAACAACCATACAATCCAGTAATTCCATTTCTGGGTATTTTTCCAAAGAAAACAAAAACATTAATTCAAAAAGTATATGCACCTCTATGTTCATTGCAGCATTAATCTCAACAGCCAAGATTATGGAAGCAAACTAAGTGCTCATTGATAGATGACCAGGTAAAGAGTTGTGAATATATATTTTATATTATATAATTATTTTATACATTATATATATATATAAATGGGATATTATCCAGCCATAAAAAAAAATAAAGTCCTGCCATTTCTAACAACATGTATGGACCTAGAAAGTGTTATGCTAAGTGAAACAGTGGATAAAGAATGACAGATACTGCATGACTTCACTTATATGTGGAATCTAAAAAACAAAACAAATGAACAAACATCAGAAAACAGACACAGAGAGAGAGCAGGTGATTGCCAGAGGGGAGAGGGATGGGGCAAAGAGTGAAATACAAAATAAGTAAGTAAATAAATAAATACTGGAAAAATAGAATTAGAATATCTTATTGGATATCTCTGGTATTTTGAACAGCTTAAAATCATCCTTACAATGCGAGCCTCCATTTTAATTATACATGAAGGCCAAGTGAATGAGAGGCCTCCAAAACTGAGTAGTGAATGTGTGCCTTGATCATGCTATGTTCTATTACTCTTTATCTGAAAAATTCTCTAAAAATATTTTGGGAGTTCCCTGGAGGCCTAGTTTTTAAGGATCTGGCATTGTATCGCTGCAGCTCAGGTCACTGCTGTGGCACAGATTCTATCCCTGGCCTGGGAGTTTCACCACAGGCACAGCCAATAAATAAATAAACAAATAAACAAACAAACAAATAAATAAATAGGAGTTCCCGTTGTAGTGCAGTGGAAATGAATCCAACTAGTAACCATGAAGTGGCGGGTTTGATCCCTGGTCTCGCGCAGTGGGTCATGGATCTGGAGTTCCCGTGAGCTGTGGTGTAGGTCACAGACGCAGCTAGGATCCTGTGTTGCTGTGGCTGTGGTGTAGGCCAGCAGCTGCAGGTCTGATTCGACCCCTAGCCTGGGAACCTCCATATCTTGCGGGTGCGGCCCTAAAAAGCAAAATAAATAAATAAGTAAATAAATAAACAAATTTTGAACATCATGAAATAAATATGAATATTTTTATAAATATTTTTCCACTGATTAGAAGTAGTAAACGAATAAAGAAAACTTTTTTCTGCTATTGCTTTCAATCATTTTTAGAAAATAATATAAATTTCCCATCAAAGCCAATGGTAATAATAATAATAATAAATGATAATTCTATTGTTAATAATAATTATCATAGCAATAAACATGTACATTAGTAAAAAGAAAGATCACAAATAAGAAACCTAACTTTACATCTCAAGAAAGTTGAAAAAAAAAAAGAACAAATTAAGCTCAAAGTTAGAAGGAAGGAAATTACAAAGATCTGAGCATAAATAAATGAAGGGGTGACTAGAAAAATAATAGAAAAGATGAATAAAACTAAAAGTTTATTTCTTTTTATTCATGGCTGCACCTGTGGCACATGGAAGTCCCCAGCCCAAAGAATGAATCAGAGCTTTAGCTGTAACTATGCTGCAGCTGCAGCAACACCAACTTTAACCCACTGTGCTGGGCCAGGGATTGAACCTGTGCCTAGCAGCCACCCAAGATACTATAGTCAATTCTTAACCCACTATGCCACAGTGGGAACTCTTAAGAGCTGAATTTTTTGAAAAGATAGACAACATTGACAAACCATTGGTTAGACTAAGGAAAAAGGAGAGAAACCCAAATAAACGAAATCAGGGACATTGCAAACAATGCTGCAGAAATATAAACGATCCTGAAAGACTACTATGAACAACTATATGCCAACAAATTGGATAATCTAGAATAGATTAAATTCCTCGAAACATATAACCTACAATATTGAATAAAGAAGAAACAGAACATATGAGACCTATCACTATTAAGGAGCAAAATCAGTATCTAAAGAAAAGTTCAAGACAAGACAGCATCACTTGTGAATTCTACCAAACATTTAAAGAAGAATTAAGAGCAATCTTTCTCCAAAAAACTTGAAGGGGAAGGAATACTTCCAAACTCAATTTATGAAGTCAGCATTACCATAATAACAAAGCCAGCCAAGTTCACAAGAAAAGAAAATCAAGGGCAATTTCCCTGATGAACATAGATGCACCAATCCTCAACAAAATACTAGCAAACTGAATTTAATAGCACATTAAAAAGATCACACACCATGATCAAGTGAGGTTTATCCCTGGGGTGCAAGTATGGTTCAACATATGCAAATCAAAAAATGTGATACATATTAACAGAATGAAGGGTAAGAATCATACGATCATCTCTATAGATGTAGAAAGAGCATTTGACAAAATTCAACATTCTTTCATGATAAAAACTCTGAGTATATTAGGTATAGAAGGAATATACCTCATATATGAAAATCTCATAAGCAACATCATCTTCAATAGAGAAAAACTAAAAGTTAAGATTAGGAATAAGACAAGGATGTCCACTCTCATCACGTCTTTCAGTATGGTACTGGAATTCCAAGCCTGAGCAATTAGGCAAGAAAAAGAAATCAAAGGTATCTAAATTGAAATAGAAATTGTTTCTATTTACAGATGACATTATTTAATATAGAGAGTAATCCTAAAGATGCCACCAAAAAATGACTAGAACTAATACATAAATTCAGCACAGTTTCAGAATACAAAATCAATATCCAAAATCATTTGCATTTCTATACACTAACATCAGACTATATGAAAGAGAAATTTTTTTTTGTCTTTTTGTCTTTTTAAGGCCACACCCATGGCACATAGAGGTTCCCTGGCTAGGGGTCGAATCAGAGCTGTAGCCCTTGGCCTATGCCACAGCCACAGCAATGCCAGGTCCGAGCCATGTCTGCAACCTACACCACAGCTCACGGCAATGTCGGATCCTTAACCACTGAGCAAGGCCAGGGATCGAACCTGCAACCTCATGGCTCCCAGTCAGATTCATTTCTGCTGCACCACGACGGGAACTCCCAACAGAGAAATTTTTTTAAAATCCACTTAAGCAGCATCAAAAACAATAGAATACTTAAGAATAAATTTAACCAAGGAAGTGAAAGATCTGTACACTGAAAACTTCAAGACATTGATGAAAGACAATGAAGAACACACATAGACACACACACACAATGGAATATTATTCAGCCATGAGAAGGAAAGAAATCCTGCCTTTTGCAACAATATGGATGAATCTGGTGGACACTACACTAAATGAAATAAACCAGACAGAGAATGTTATAACTTACATGAGCGATCTATAAAAAAAAGCCAAATTCATAGAAACAGAGAGTAGAATGGTAGTTCCCAGGGGCTGTGGGATGGGGGAAATGGGGAGATGTTGATCCAAGGGTACAAAATTTTTTTTATAAGTTCTGAGGCTCTAATATAAGCATAGTGAATATAGTTAATAGTATTATATTAATAATATAGTATTAGTATAGTATAAAACATAGTATAATAACATAGTATCATATTTTATACTAGAAATTTTGCTAAGAGAGTAGGTCTGAAGTATACACACACACACACACACACACACACACACACACACACACACAGGAATAACCATGAGAGGTGATGAATGTGTTGATTAACATGATTCATTCCACATATGTATACATAATACCAAATCATCACATTGTACACTTTAAATATATACAATAAACTTCACTTTTTAAAATATTCATTATTATTGCATTTTTTATATAGCTTGTCTTTTCTTTAAGTCACTAAAAGTCCAAGGTCTCTTTTAAAGAAGATAGCAAGAAGAATGAAGGATAATTTAACAGGATAAAAATTCTCCCTGTCTCTACTTATAGTTGAATTTGCCTAAATGAAATGTGTACATCATAGACACACCAATAATTCCCTCCAGCTGCCTCATATTTCAGAATTGATTAGAAAGGATTATACCCCTCCCTTTAAAGACTTCCTGTCCTTAATGGGTCTAATATTATTTAAATGGTTTTAAATTATCATATATAATATACGCATCCTAAAAAAAATAGGAAGTTGTAGGAAAGCAAAAGGAAGAAAAAATAACCATAATTCCATAATCCAAAGAGACCACTATTGCTATTTTGGTGTATTTTTTTCCACACATGTTTTTTGTTTTGCTAGTATGGGTGAATACTAGTGCAGTGGTCTTCCAAATGTTTTCTTTAAATACCATTAAAATAAACTTTAAAAATTATGTACCCCTTTGCATATGTTTTAATTAGCATCTAAATATTAAACAGAATATTAGTAAATAAGTTTACTTCTTTTTAAATAGACAATAGAAATTACTGAACGGTTTATAAGATGAAATAAGTGAGACTAGGTGTAGTAGGAACAAATATGCCATGATATAACTTTTTCTTTTTTTTTTGCCATTTCTTGGGCCACTTCCACGGCATATGGAGGTTCCCAGGCTAGGGGTCTAAACGGAACTGCAGCTGCCAGCCTACGCCAGAGCCACAGCAACTCCGGATGCAAGCCGAGTCTGCAACTTACACCACAGCTCACGGCCATGCCGGATCCTTAACCCACTGAGCAAGACCAGTGATCGAACCTGCAACCTCATGGTTCCTAGTTGGATTCATTAACCACTGAGCCACGACGGGAACTCTGCCATGACATAATTTGATAACATAACATTTAACTATTTTATTCCATAATGTACAGCAAACTTGAAAGAAATCAAGTAAAATTTTACACATGAATTTTATCCAACGTGTCTAGGAAAAAAATGTGACAGTCCACCAACAATCTCATTTACATTTAAGAGGATAACCCTAAGCTCCCCACATGGCTTCTGATGCCCAACATCCAGAATTTCCAAAATGGACCCCAAAAGCCCCAAGTTGGCTAAAAATCAGAGTATGTCAACAAGGGCTGAAATACAAGTATTTTTAGTAAGCTTTGCTTTTCTAAAAAGATATATGCAGTGCAAGAAATGATTAGAAGCCTTATGTGTTTAAAGCAACTTGATTAGTTATCCAAAGAGTCATCCCTGAAACCAGTATTCCCATTTCTCTGTCTGCTTGGTACCCTGGAGCTAATTATCCCCAGTGTAATGCACAGCGCTGAGATTTGGGATGGATGCCATTCTTTAAGAAGAGAAAGGATGACTACTGTGAATCCAGGCTTGTTCTAAGAGAAACCAAATTTAGGAAAGGGCACATTAGCAAGTTGAGAATCTGGAAACTGATCTCCTTAAAAGTACACATGAAGACTCCAAGAGCTAGAGGTGTGTATTGAAGGTTTTGAACCACCTCCACTTCTTAGCAGTCTTAAGCCTCTAACAAGCCTATAGGAAATAAGGTAAAGTTGACCTTTAATCCACACCTCACAGGAAATGGGGATGATTCAATCAGCAGCTCAGATTCCTCTAACAGAGCTGAATGAGCCGTAAGGTGTTTGATACTGAAAACCATTGAGCAGCTGCATGTAGGTTCCATCCTTTGGATGAACCAAAAGATTTATGATGTTTATTTCTCTTCAAAGAGTCTATATAACTCGTTATGAATAATGGCATTGTTAATTCGGTAGTGGAGAAAATTAATAAAGTGACACCTCATTTATCTGGCAGATTTGAAAAATGAGTTTTTTCCAGGCAAAAAGTGTCCTCAGGATAATTAAAATGTATAACTTCAAGGCCTTGAACTTAGAAAAATAAGTTCAATGTTTTTTGGCCATACCCACAACCTGTGAAGTTCCCAGACTGCAAATCCAACCCAAGCCACAGCAGAAACCTGAGCCACAGCAGTGACAATACCAAGTCCTTAACTGCTAGGCTATCAGGGAACTCCCCAAGTTCAATATTTTTGATTAAAGCTTTCTGAAATGAATAACATTTTCTGTTATCTTCTTAAATTAAGATTGTGGAACTGAAATTGTACTTTTCGCAATTACTCAGTTGGGAACGTTGAAAAGTAGGGCAGGCCCAGATGATGAGCTGGGCACTACTGGTGAGGCAAAGTGATACGGTGTGGTCTACACCCACTGGAGGAGGACAGGGTAGCACTAGAGGCAGCTGAATGAGGAATGCTGGTACCATACAAAAAGCCAAAAGATTTATACGATCCGATGAGAAACCAGAGTATTTGGTTCCATAAGATCTAGTTCAGTCACAAGTGCGAGATCAAACTAGAGGGAACACGCGAGAAACCCAGCCTGAGTCATTGACCCAGATCACGCAAACCGTGCTTTTCACGAGTTGGCATTCGGGGCTGACGCTTGCAAAAGTATGAACCTGAGGCTCCTTTGCAGTCCTCTCTATTCCTCTGTTTTCCTGTCTTTCCATTAACACTTTATTGTTTTTCCTTGTAATTTTGAAATACGATCTTCTTTCTTACTTCAGGGTCCTGGAAAGCTGTTAACATCTTTGTAGTCACAACCCCTACCTAGTCTAGGCTGGCCCATAGAAAGCACTTAAGGAATACGTAGCCCCTTTACGAGGCCTGTAACAACAGAAAGGCAGTCTGACACATCAATTACCCAAACAAATCTTCACTTCAATAGGACATATAAACTGCAGGATATTAAAGAGTGCAAGCGTTCTTGACTCCAGGATCAGGCCCCTTAATGCAGTATACATAGAAACAACCTTACATAGGCCTGAGGAATGGCTACTGCACAAGTCCATTCATCCTCGCAGCAGGCTTGTCTCCTCTCATTCTCAATTTTAAGGGGCCCCCTTATGCAGTTGCCTCCCTTTGGGGTGGTTTAAAGAAGACACTGGGAGGAGAAAACCACTTTCTGAACCAACATCTGCTCAACAATAAGACTTTCATTCCACCACGAACTGGGGGAGTTGTTTCGAAGCATAACTCCTGTTATTTGCCTAAGGGGAAAAAAAGCCCTCCTGTCTTATTTTTGTGTTGCCTTTCTAAAGGCCCTCTTCTTTCATCCTGGTTCGATTCATGACTGCCCAAGGAGGAGGCTGGATACATGTCTTGTCCCAGGTAGGGAGTGAGGAGGGACCCAGTCACCCTTCGGTCATCGTAGTACAGTAAGCCCTCTCAAATGCGGACACCTGTTTTCCACCCGGGTGTAGAGAGATAGTGGGTTGTACCAATGTATCCTAGCGACCAAGCATTGTGCAGATATGTGCAAATATCATCCCTGAGCATATCTCTATAATAGGGGACTTCCTCTGGTCTCTTTGGGTAGCCTTGCCATCTTCCCTTCTTCAGAAAATAACTCATCCAACCACCCACCAGTCTCCCCACTCTTCCATGAGCTTGATTTCCATTCAGAATTGCTAGATTACTCTGACATAAAATGTTAAGCCTTTCAAATCAGGTCTACCTAATAGGATTTGCATATTTAGTTATACCTTCAAGGGGAAGGCTTAGGAGCTTTACACATGATAATGTTCAGAGAGTCTCCCCTACCAAAAGCCACTTCAAAGAAATGCAGTCATCTAAGTAGAAATAGGGTAACTGCTTTGCAGGCAGAAATTCAAGAGAGTTCCCTAGTCCTCCTCTCTAACCAGATTATCTGTCCCAAGCCAGGCCCATTTCAAAATGCCAGGGCTGGAATTCTCTTGTGGCACAGTGGGTTAAGGATCCGACGTTGTCACTGTAGGGATTTGGGTGACATGGGTTTGATTCCTGGCCTGGAAACTTCCATATACCACCCCTCCCCCCCCCCCAAAAAAAAATGGGCTGGGGCTGCCATATCACTTTCCTATAGAGAGGTAGTAGGTCTTCCACCTCTTTTCAGAATCAGGGAGTCACCAAGTTCCCATTTCAGAGATCAACAGTCTACTCTTTCCTGCTCATTCCCACCCATATATGGCTTCTGAATTCTGAGGCAAGATAGATCCCTCTAGGTCTCCTCCTCAATGGCAGACCAGTATTGCTAAGCAACGGTCTTGGTCTAGCTATACTTTTTAAACAGGGAGAGGCCAACCAATCCACTTCAAGGAGTCTTTTCTAGTAGTCAGTCTGTTTATGACAATGTTTGCTGCCTCTGGAAAGGGAAACTAGAGATATTTTCAACTCACAACAGGCAGGTAAATTTATAGAAAAGCACAACTGCATATGGACTACAGTTCTGTTTCCTTCTGCTCTGAAGTTCCCTAAAGTGGATCTTTTTTGAAAAGCTGGAAAAAATCTAAATGTTGCATTATAATGTATTTACCCTGATGATGTGTTAACTCCAAATATACTAGTTTAACATGATATGTTTTCAAGATCATGCATTTTATACTCAATCACCCTTTTCATCACCTAGGCCAACAACCATTCCAAACTTTTACAAAAGGCTAGAGAAAAACTTGAAATTATGTAACTTTTAGGAAATAAAGAGTTTATTAGTCACAGGCTTATGAGAGGGTGACAATATACCTTCCAAACTGGAATCATTTTGAAAATAAAATGGAGTGTTATACATAATCACCCTGTGACAAGTATAAATTGGACTGTACTGGGGTCCCCAGATAGTAACCCCGCCAATGGGAAGAAAGCGAAGCTAATGGGTCTTGATTTTTCTGATTAACAAATGAAGTCAAACCACTTACATGAGACATTACATAGTTGATCCTCATCATTCCAATTTGGTATTATTTGGTGAACTTATTTACTAGCTAAAATTTATTTATAAACTGAAAATCAGTACTTACAGGACTTTGCTAGTCATTTGCAGAGATTTATACACTGGTGAAAGTTGAGACACCCAAGGTGCAAGTTCCCAGCTAATTTGCTCTCATACTGTAATCAAGTGCCCTTTCTGTTGTCTATTTAGTGTTATGTTTTTCACCTTTTGTGCTTTTTGTTGGTGATTTTTCTCTTTAAAATGGCCCCCAAGTATAATCCTGAAGTAGTCTAGTGCTCCTAAGTTCCAGAAGCCTGCAATTACATTACAAAGAACATGCATGTTAGTTAAGCTTTGTTCAGGAATGAATTACATAGGGCCATTGGCCCTGAGTTCAATGTCACTGAGTCAACAATATAAGTTAAATAAGATCTTTAAACAGAAACACACATAAAGCAAGATTATATATTGATCCATTGATAAAAATATAAGCAGAGGCTCACAGGACAAAAAAAGAATCATTAAAATAATGAGTTGGGGGAGTTCCTGTCATGGCGCAGTGGTTAACAAATCCAACTAGGAACCATGAGATTGCGGGTTCAATCCCCGGCCTTGCTCAGTGGGTTAAGGATCCCACGTTGCCGTGAGCCGTGGTGTGGGTTGTAGATGCGGCTCGGATCCTGCGTTGCTGTGGCTGTGGCGTAGGCCGGCGGCTACAGCTCCGATTCGACCCCTAGCCTGGCAACCTCCATATGCTGCAGGAGCGGCCCTAGAAAAGGCAAAAAGACAAAAAAATTAATGAGTTGGACTTAAATTAAAATTAGAAACTTCTTTCAAAAGATATTGATAAAAAATGAAAAACTAAGCCACAGACTAGGGCAAAATATTTGCAAAATGTGTGTCTCCTAAAGGACTGGTTTCCAAGCCATATAAAGAACTCTCAAAACTCAGTAATAAGAAAAACAATAAACCAATAAAAATGGACAAAAGATTTCAACAGACTGTTCACCAAAGAAAAGATATACATGACAGATATTTTTGGAAACATAGTTAAGAACTACCACTAGCCCCCATTAAAATGAATAAGTGGGTCCTGATTTGCACTGAGCTGTCCATCAACCTCATCTCCACTGTCCAAATTTCCCAAAAAATTAGCTGATATCCTTTTCCTCTTCCTTCCTTCCTTTCTCTCTCTCTCTCCCCTCCCTTCCCTTTCTTTCTTTCTTTCAGACCACGCCTGTGCCATATAGACGTTTCCAGGCTAGGGGTCCAATCAGAGCTGCAGCTGCTGGCCAACACCACAGCCACAACACCACCAGATCCAAACCCCATCTGTGACCTACACCCCGGCTCCCATTCGACCCCTGGCACATCATATGAGATGTTCAAAAATGCTTGTAAAATAAATAAATGTGCAACAATAGCATTTAAACTTTCTTAAGAAACAGGTTTATTGTGAATATCAACCTTGGTTGCAAATTAAAACCACACGTCATTAGTGCCACAGATTTTGAGAGTTAAAGCATCTATCGGTATTCCACCTCTAGGATGATACAGATAGTTTTAAACTAAGATGAGAAAAAAAAAAAAAAAGTACTGACAAAGCAGTTCACTTTCAGAAATCTGGGTTTTCCCAAATAGTGACATAAGAGCCAGTCATTTTGAACCGGGCAGTTTGAGTTCCTCTTCAAGAATCTGAAATGTAGGTCGGGGCTTTGCTGACATTTCCATTTGCCTCACTACTGAACATCTGAAGTGATCGTTGATGGGTAGGCAGTAAAGAAAGAAGACGTGATAGAGGCAAGAAGGGTAGCAGCCTGGCTCTGAAGTGGAATTATGTGCTTCAAACAAGGTGAAAGGTAAAGAGACACAGATCATCTTCATACTCAAAAAAACAGCTATATTTCCTTTTGGAAATACATGGGCCAAGATGGTTTTTCTCTTCTAAGTTCTTGTGATAGTTCCTACAATGGTTACTGATGAATGTTTGAATCTGTAATATTGTCTGACATCCCATCGCTTTAAAACAATATTATTGCATATATTCTGTGAGGTGAAGAGTTAACTTCTAACTATCTTAGAGCTTATTTGCCTATTATTTTTAAAGAGAAGATCGACGATGACTAACAAATTACGAAAGGGATCCCAAGAGTCATACGTCATGGGGACCCCAGTTTTAAAAAATGGTATCAGAATCTTGTGCACTGTGATAATTCATGAGCTTTGTTGTTTTATATGAAAGGTTCAAGTTTTATTAAACAAGTTAAAATAACTGAATAATGTTGACTATTGGATAAATGAATTGTCCAATAAGGTAGGTAACTGATTAACTGAGTATCTAACCACAGTTGTAAATTAGTGGCAATATTGTTTGAAATGTCTATGATGTGTTTCTGATGAGCTCTCTACAGATAAAAGGGTTTTCTGTATCTTTAACTGGTGATAGCACATAAGCCTTTGTCTCACTTCCTCTTTCTTCATTTTGAAAGACTTTTCTCTGGAAGTTCTGAGATTTTTGGCTTTTCCTAAGTTTTACCCATCAAAGACTGATATTTCCGGATCTTGAAAGGTATGTAAACCTCAAAAGGCATATAGACTCTTCAGGAAAAGAATGAAGCATCAGGTGTTAGAGCAGAAAGAGATTACTGATGAGAGAGACACGATTAGAAGGAATTGTATTTTATCAAGGGTCAAAAGGCCCTACTATGATAATTCAGAGCGATTTTGAAGGGTATGAAATTCCATTCTTTTGCTTTATTCCTCCACCTCTATTTATTATACCTCCTCACACACCAGTGACTCTTCTTTGCCCTGTTTCCTTCCTCCCTCCTTTTTTTCCTTCTTCCCTTTCTTGTCTTCCTAATCAAAGATCTCATCAAAAACAACTGCTAGAAAAAAAAGGTTATTTTTTTATGACTTTGTTATTGTTCTATAAAATATTACCATTTACACATTTTTCATATTTTTTCTAGAAAGCGACAAAGAGCACTTTCCTGCTTTCAGGCATGAATCAGGTCACAACTCAATGGGATGTGGTCATAGCTCTTTACATATTCTTCAATTGGTGTCATGGAGGTACAGTATTTTCAGTACCTATTACTATCTTTTATTCAAATAAAATACTGAGTGTTTATTATGTTCATGGCATTATATCAGGAGCTCTGAAGAGTCAAAAATTATTAGAGTGGGAAGATTATACGCACACAAAAAAATTACGTGGCATGGAGTGCCCGTCGTGGACAGCAGAAACGAATCTGATTAGGAACCATGAGGTTTCGGGTTTGATCCCTGGCCTCACTCAGTGGGTTAAGGATCCAGCATTGCCGTGAGCTGTAGTGTAGGTCAAAGACGAGGCTCAGACCTGGTGTTGCTGTGGCTGTGGTGTAGACCGGCAGCTGTAGCTCCGTTTAGACCTCTAGCCTGGGAACCTCCATATGCTGCTGGTGCTGCCCTAAAAAGCCAAAAAAAAAAAAAAAAATTACGTGACGTGAAATAAAGTCAACCTCCCTGCTAATTAGGATTCCTTTATCAAGCATCTCTAGCAGACAGACCTTAAATTCATATGCCAACATTTTCCCAAAGGAGTTTATTATTTTGAGTTGGCATATTCTATCTTTGGACAATTGTAATCTGTATGATAATTCATCAAACTTTTTTTTTTTTTAAGGGCCACACCCAAGGCATATGGAGGTTCCCAGGCTAGGGGTCGAATCTGAGCTGCAGTTGCCAGTCTACATCACAGCGAGAGCAATGTCAGATCTAAAGTGTGCCTGTGATCTACACCACAGCTCACAGCAACGCCAGATCCTTAACCCACCGAGTGAAGCCAGGGATCTAACCTGCGTCCGCATGGATACTAGTCAGATTCATTTCCACTGAGCTGCGACGGGAACTCCCAAACATTTGAACTTAATTCAATTCCACAAATCATTTGTTGATGGTTACTATGTGTCAGGTGCTATGCTAAGCCTGTCTTCCTCACAACACATTGGTGCAGCAGTATTATGTGCTGATATGACTCCTGCCTTTTAATTCACACACACACACCTGACACTATGACAAAGACACATGCAGGTTTTAGGAATCCAAGAAGATCATCCAGAACTTCAGGCAGGGAAGACATTGGCATTTGAGAGTTTCTACGGGGGGCACAGGGTCCTGGGCAGATGATAGCAATTCATTTACTAGGAGGTAAGCAACACCAAGGCGGCGTTCTAGACCTTGAAGGAAGCTTTGCAAATCATGCAAGTTACTTAGATTAGTGACAAAAGCAAAACTGTCTTCTGTCAGTCGGGACACGCATATTAGAGATAGAGAAGTAACCCCACCATGAGAACTAGAATCCCTCGAGCAGGAGACCGGACACTTCCAGAGTCAGACCAACAGCTATCCAAAAAGATTTAGGAGAAACAATGCACCAGCTACTTTTTCCAGTTCCTGGAAATATGCAAATGATATGTAGGAATTCTGTTTATGTATCCAAGTGATTAATATAAAGCATAAAAAAGCAGGACCAGACCATGTGATATATGGAACTAGAGACCTTCCAGCTATCCATTAGAAATTACTTTATTATTATTGTTCAATCTACTCTGAATATTTTTAACATCATCCAGACTACATTTTCTAAGTTTTCTGCTACAATGATATGTTAATCCTTTTCAATAACTTTGCTGAAATAAAAAATATACTGTTTAGCATTTCTGATCAATCTAAAAAAAAGAAATTAACATATTTATATAGCTTATTTTAGCATATTAAAAAGAGAAGTTAAAATATATTTGTATGATTTATTCTTGTATAATCCATATTGACTCCTACCAATTACTGATTTTTTTTCTGTGTACCAAAAAATCATTGATTTACTAATTCATTCCAGAATGTTGTGAAGCTCAGTGGTGCAGTGTTCTGGGGTTCTTCTTTATTCCATTTTTGAAAACCAGGATATTTGTCCAAATCTGGAGACTTCTGACATTGTTTATATTTTCTATGGATTCTCAAAACACTACTCATAATGGTTTCATGATAGTATTCACATATAAGGTGCTGAGATGCAGTTTGTCTGAATTTGAATTGTTGAACTTAAAGCAGTCAGATGCTTTCTTAAAACTTCTTTTCATCTCTTCAGCTTCAATTCCCTGTTGATAATGATGGAACTATTTTTATCATTATTTCAGCTTTTAAATATTTATAATTTATATGTAAATGTCCACTACACAAATAGACATATTCAATTACATTTATATTATACAAAAAGTTAATTCTTTAAGCTTTGAATTTCAAAGAGAAGGATATTAAAAATCCAATACTGCGAGTTCCCAACCCAACTAGTATCCGTGAGGACACGGGTTCAATCCCTGGCCTCGATCAGTGGGTTAAGGATCTGGCGTTGCCATGAGCTGCAGTATAGGTCCCAGATGTGGCTCAGATCTGGCATTGCTTTGGCTGTGGTGTAAGCCAGCAGCTGCTGCTCCGATTCAGCCCCTAGCCTAAGGTCTTTCACATGCCACAGTGTAGCCCTAAAAAGCCAAAAAAAAAAAAAAAAAAAAACCCAAAAAGCAAAAAAAACAAACTGACCTTTAAATATGACTATTTGGATGAGGTTTTCAGATTTATTTATTTTTAATGGCCACACCTGTGGCATATGGAAGTTCCTGGGCCAGGGACTGAATCCGAGCCACAGCTGAGGCAACACTGGATCCTTTAACCCACTACAACAGGCCAGGGATCAAACCTATGCCTCTTCAGCCACTTGAACTGCTGCAGTTGAATCCTTAACCCACTGCACCACAGTGGGAACTTCCTGGGATATTTTAACACAAGTATTTCCAGAAAAAGCCTAAAATAAAATTTTCCTTGATATGAATTTAATTGATATTTCATTGCACTGTCATTTGAGTTTATGTAAATGACTTTAAATTATTGGATTTTGTTTGTAAAAACAACACATTATTAGGTAATTTTTAAAACACAGAAATATATAATTAAAAATTTAAAAATTACTCTAATGATTACAGAGATGATCATTGTTAGTATTTTAGTGTATTTCTCTTCATTTATTTTTAACATTGAGCTTATACTAAATGTTTTGCACCTTGTTTTTTTTTTGCATTTTTGGTTTTTTATTTTTATCTATTTATTTATTTATTTATTTATTTATTTATTTATTTTGTCTTTTTTGCCATTTCTTGGGCCACTCTCGAGGCATATGGAGGTTCCCAGGCTAGAGGTCGAATCGGAGCTGTAGCCGCCGGCCTACGCCAGAGCCACAGCAACGCAGGATCTGAGCCACGTCTGCGACCTACACCACAGCTCACGGCAACGCCGGATCGTTAACCCACTGAGCAAGGGCAGGGATCGAACCCGCAACCTCATGGTTCCTAGTCGGATTCGTTAACCACTGCACCACGACGGGAACTCCTGCACCTTGTTTTTTAATTAAAATTATATCCTGAACATTTTCCCATGTTATTAAATTAATGATTAATTTTAAGTAGTTATCAAGCAATAAATTTTGCCATTAATAAGAGTATGATTTTATTCATTAAACTCATAATTTTCTGATAAATGTAGCCTATATCTATAAAAGAATTAAAGATTGAGTAGCTAGAGAATTGAATTCTGCAGTGCCAATTGTTACTGCCTTTTTTTTTTTGGCTGCACCTGTGACATGAAAAAGTTCCCAGACTAGGGATCAAACCTGCACCACAGCTATAACCAGAGCCACAGCAGTGATGATGCTGGATTCTTAACCTGCTAAGCCACCAAGGAACTCTGCCAATTGTTATTTCTAACACTGCCTTTGAAAAAACAGGGTAACCTCAAAATGCCTCAGTCCTCATTTTTAGCATAGGAGAGCTTATTATATTTGCTCTTTGGACAGTTAAGAGAAGCTGAAAAGCTGAAAGCCGACTCTGGTCTTGTGTCACGCTGCTGAATGTCAACAGAACATGGTAAAAACACACTCTAATGAACTAAGTAATTAAGTGATCCACTGCTTCCTGAAACTCTTTTCCAATGGAAATCATTCAATTAACTGAAAAAATTTTAATGCCATAGCATATTTTTGTGACTCTCTTGCTTTAATGTTTTACATGGAATTTTTAATTTTATTGATTTGTTTTCCAGGGATTACAAATATAAACTGCTCTGGCCACATCTGGGTAGAACCAGCCGCAGTTTTTAAGATGGGTGTGAATATCTCTATATATTGCCAAGCAACAATTAAGAACTGCCAACCAAGGAAAATTTACTTTTATAAAAATGGCATCAAAGAAAGATTTCAAATCACAAGAATTAATAAAACAATATCTCGTCTTTGGTATAACAACTTTCTGGAGCCACAAGCCTTTGTATACTGTACTGCTGAATGTCCTGGATATTTTCAAGAGACACTAATATGTGGAAAAGACATTTCTTCTGGATGTAAGTGTTGGGGTGCACTCAAAATCCAAACGAAAGTCTAACAATTAACTGGTAATTACCAATCTTGTTAAACTGGAGGCAAACTGGAGTTCCCGTCGTGGTTCAGTGGTTAACAAATCCAACTAGGAACCATGAGGTTGCGGGTTTGATCCCTGGCCTCGCTCAGCAGGTTAAGGATCTGGCGTTGCCATGAGCTGTGGTGTAGGTTGCAGATGCGGCTCCGACCTGGTGTTGCTGTGGCTCTGACATAGGCTGGAGGCTTCAGCTCCGATTAGACCCCTAGCCTGGGAACCTCCATATGCCTCAGATGCAGCCCTAGAAAAAGACCAAAAAAAAAAAAAAAAAAAAAAAAAAAAGGAGGCAAATTAATACAGTTCACATATTAGTTTAATGCAGGAATTGCAAATTCAAATGTCTCCAGGGGCCAGGCTGGTGAAATACATGAGGAAAGGAGGCTGGTAGGAACTATGCAGAGAGGAAGCTCACTGATAGTCTACGGGCACTGGCACAGCCACTGCCTGGCTCCAGCATTTATGAGGGCCCAGTATTCCTAGATCTTTTGATTCTTCAAGAGGGCAGAAGTATGAAATTTCAAGAAGAACTCCACAAATTTTTAAATGTTGCCAATACATTAAAAAAAAACATTTTTTTCAACACTAGCCTGGCCACGCACAGCATATGTGAGGGAGAGCCACCTCGGATTTCCAGTGTTGCCCTTTTCATCTGTTTTTCACTTACTCTTTTGTCTTCCAACCTAATGTCATCAACTTTGAAACAGATCCTATTGAGAAATTTTGAGGCGAAGATTTAGGAAGAAAAAAGGCAGTTGCACCATTAGCTTTGTGTCCAGGCTGTACTTCTTATCAGCCAGGGAGTTGCTCCATCAGTCTGAGCCTCAAGTCTTTGCCTGTAAAAGGCAGCTCATTATATCGGCTATGGTAAGCACTGACTTTCAATAATCTTATTTGAAGGCATATTTTACACTTTAAAAATATGACATTAATGGGCCTACATCTTTTTAAAGGCATAAAACATGGGGAGGTTCTGATACAATTCCCTGCTCCTAAAGTCACTGCCCCAAGTGTGAATCACTGTGTTTGGGGCTCTAATTATTAAGAAAAAATTAATCAAGATAATCTTAAAAATATTTTCTAAATTCAATTTGCATTCGTAGTATTCTAGGGTGTTTAATTTACCATAGTAACACGGACTGACTTATACAATTATATACTTAATTCTTGGTTCTACTATTATGAAGGAAGAATCAGTAAGTTTAGCACCATTTTAATCCAAAGATTCACCTGGTCCATGTTCAGTGAAAGAGAGGACTTTGGATCTTTGCCTTTCTCCATACTTTTGAGAGTCAGATCTAAGGCTTACCTCTGGGCACCTGCACTCGTGATTTTCAGGCAAGAAGAGCTGTGGGCGGTGGCAGAGGTGAACTGAGGAAAGAAATTAGTAGTTGTTGGAGTCAAAGAAAAACTCAGCAAACATATGCCTTAAACTACAAATAACAGGCTAACCTTGCCCTAAATTGTGGGAATTGAAACCCCAGGTAGACATTTTATCTGTGGCATGAGGACTTCTTAACTTGTCCACATCCTCAGGAAACAGAAATAACCCTTCGTGCTTAAAGACTATTTAGCCTTTAGGGGTGGGGGTGGGATGTTGAGAGACGATTTCTCTGAAGGGCAAATGAGCAACTGTCATACTTATGGGGAAAGGCGAGTTCATTTAAGCCAGAGGAAGCAAGGAGGCGAAGAAGCACGGCCCCCTTCCCTCTGCTGCAGTCTGGGTGACAGGTCACTGCAAACCGCTCTCCCAGTTCTGGCTGAGGCCCTCTGCCCCCAAACGCAGCACCCGACAATGTTCAGGGTCCGGAAGTGGTCTCCGTTCCCCTTCTAGGACAGCAAATTAGAAGTACTTAACATTTGCTGCTGATGGCCTCTTAGAAAGAACATCACTCATTCCCCTTATGACTCTGAGAGTGGTACCTTCTTACACAGGCCTCTGGTTAGGAGTGTGAAAGTGTAACTGCCATGTAAGAATTTACTCAAAGCCCTGGATTCAAGAACCGCTGTATAATCGGGCTCTGAATTCTTAGCAAACAAAACTTGCTATCTAAGTAGGTCAAGGAAGGGTTTTTGAGGGTTTTTGTGGTCTTCTAGAAATCACATTGCTTTCACTGGATCACTTTGATTACAGAATATTCATCCTGTGAGCTTTACTCTGTTATCATCACTGTTCTGAACGAAGGGATGATATGCACTTTTTTAGGCTGGAGACAAACCATAAAAGACAGAGAGAAGATAAATGAATCGTTGCTTTTCCTCAAAAGATATCCAAACATATTTAAAAGGTTCTGTACTGTAATGTGTTATTTGTGAAATATAATTATGGTCACAATTTTCATTTTTAGCCATAATCTTAAACACTTCTTAGATTCCTCTCTGTAACTAAAGGCACACACGATATGAAAAGTTTATCTATCAGAGTCACAGCAATCATGGGATAAAACATTATAAGAATGATATTTTTATTCATATATATGAATTTATTTAAATTAATTTAAAAACTAGTCATGGAACAGTCATATTTCCCCTAATTAATTTAAAAATGTAAATATCTTTGACTTCAATTTTAACCATCTGTGATCTCTCTTTGTCGTGGTGACAGAAGTAGGCTTATTATCCAATAAAAGGCCCTAAACACTCATCTTTAACATTGCTACCAGGTCTCATCAGTGACACAATAGGCTGGTCTGTGTACCCCTTGGGTAAGGAATTGCAGAGTGATCTTTGCCAAAAGCACTGTTTCTCTCTTTATTTTAAATTCTTCTCATAATCATTTTATTAATGGAGTCATGAAATGCACTTCAAAGAGTGATTGGTATCCAGCAAAAATGTGTTAAATGATAGGATTCAGAGAGGAGGGGGAGCACCCACTCTGCCTTCAGGAAGCTCCCCGTAGAACCTGACCCTTGGCTGGATTCTGAATTAACAAGAAACCTGGGACCCAGTTACCAGTCCTGCAATCAGTAGGAGAGCATGTGGTATTGTGACATCTGGCTGCACAGCAGGTTTTTGTCTGTGAACACTGAATAAGCTGGCAATGAGATCTAACAATACCGACTGCTTCTCATAACCATACTCTTAGTCCCACCTTTACACAGCTTCACATTTACACATATTGCATTTGTTTGCATGTATGTATATAATCTATTTGATCTTTTCAAAGTGAATTAGTTACTAGACAGAACCCTGAGCACTCACTTCAGAGAAAATGCTGTGGAATAACACAGCCCCAAATATTGATGACGGCTGTCTTTTATGATGGCTAAATCAAGGACACTATCTGAAACCAGAGGGAGAAATAACTTCAGTACAAATCACTGTAATTAACGAGGGACACCAACTTAATCAATATCCAAAATGACTTAAATTTATGTTTCTACACCTACCTCCTTTAAGGCGCAAATAAAACTTAAAGATTTATCTTACTTGCAGTCCACTTTCTCCCCATTTTAACTTAATGCTACAACGCACCAAAATATTTTAAAGCACTTTGGTTTGAAAATACATTTTTAATTGTAAAATCAAATTGCATTCACGCAGAAAGTTTTTTAAAAAGTTTGGACCAACGACAACAAAAATACATACCATTTCTATAATCCTGTGATCTCACTACTAACAGACTCTCTCTTTAATAATTTAAAATGTCTTTCAAGCTCCCATCTTTCTCTCAGTGTCTCTCTCTCTCTCGTCTTTCTCTTTCCCCTCTCTGGACACCACCCCCTAACCATCTGTCTCTCAAATGATAACAGAATACTACTCTGTTTTGTAACCTATTTTTTACCCTTCATCATATGGCCAGTGCTTACTTAATTAAACATATTTCTAGTACCTTCCAAAGGCCAGATACTTAGATTGTCTTCTACAACTTTGTTCTTAGATATATTTTAGGAGGGTATTTTGGGGTATTAAGGTTGTTTCTGAATCTTCCATTATTATGAATGACACTTTAAGAGGCAAATCCTTTTAGCCAAGTATTTTTATATATCTATGAACATTTGAGTAAAGATGCATTCCTAGACATAAAATTGCTGGGTTGAAGTTTTAAAGACTGTGCTATCTAAAGTGCTTTCCATAAAGATTGTGCCAATTTGCATTCCCACCAGCAATGTGTTAGAGGATTTCCCTGAGTCCATGCCAACACTGCAAATTACCATTTTTCAAAATCCTTGTCAATTTGATAGACCTAAATGTTACCTAGCATTGTTTTGTGACTTGGATAAATTTTTTTTCATATATTTCTTATTTTATAAGTAATATTCTTGATAGATAATTTATAGGTGAAGTGCAGGAATATATTAATATTTAAGATAAATCTTTGAGTGTAACTTCTGGTGCATAAATGTCTGTATTTTATTCTTTTTTTTTTTTTTCTTGCTTTTTAGGGCCACATCCATGGGATATAGAAGTTCCCAGGCTAGGAGTCAAATCCGATCTACGGCTGCTGGCCTAAGCCACAGCCACAGCCACAGCAACGTGGGCTCCAAGCTACATCTGCCACCTATACCACAGCTCATGGCAACTCAGGATCCTTAACCCACTGAACGAGGCCAGGGATCAAACCAGCATCTTCATGATCTTAGCCAGGTTCATTAACTGCTGAGCCAAGAAGAGAACTCCTGTATTTTATTATTTTTGCGTCCCCATCCTTCCATTTTTTCCTGTCATTTTCTTTTTCTTTTTCTTTTTCTTTTTTTTTCTTTTTGTCTTTCTAGGGCCACACCTGCAGCATATGGAAGTCCCCAGGCTAGGGGTCAAGTCGGAGCTATAGCCACTGGCTTACGCCACAGCCTCAGAAGGACCAGATCCTTGCCACGTCTGTGACCTACACCACGGCTCAAAGCAATGCCAGATCCTTAACCCAATGAGCGAGGCCAAGGATCGAACCTGCATCCTCATGGATCCTAGTCAGATTTGTTTCTGCTGAGCCATGACGGGAACTCCTTTCTTGTCATTTTCTGAGTAGTCAACTTTCCCAGGAAGTACTGCAAACATAGGCACAAGCTGAGAGAGCCACACATGAAAACTGAATATATAATAAGCACTTGGTATTTCCATACTTCTTTTCTGATCTTGATTCTTGGTATTTTATTATTGGATGATGCATCTGAAAATTCCAGATGCAGTTCTATAGTTGTTGGGTTTCATAGGCTTCAGAGGCTCAAAGTGTTCAATGTCATCAGAACGCTCTCATCTTTGTCATCTCTTGCATTTTGTTTTCCCCTGTATTGGCTTCAATCTTAAATAGACTGTTTCATTATGACAGCAAATGGCCATCAACAACTCACAGCTCACTTGTTACTCAGACAGCAATTTCGGAGGAGAAGAAAGCATCTCCTTTTCAGTGGCTCCAGAAAGAGTCCCTGGAATAATTCTGATTGGTTCCTTCTGAGTCATGTGTTCATTCCCAAGAGAAATACTCCCATTAGTCAGCCTAGGTCAAGGGCACACTTCTGTGTGATTGAGGGCCATTGGCATAGGAGTAGAGTGGGGATGAGGTTGGGAGTGGGGAAGAAGTCAGTTCTCAAAGGGATAGATGGTAGCAGATAAAAACTAGCAATGTTCTCCATAATATGGCCACTCAGAGAAGGAGCTGAGGGTGTGGGAGGAGGGAGAAAGAAAGAGAAACTTGAAACTGAATTCAATGAATGCCAGGAGTTCCCGTGGTGGCTCAATGGTTAATGAACCCAACTGGCTTCCATGAGGACGTGGGTTCAATCCCTGGCCTCACTCAGTGGGTTGAGGATCCGGCATGGCCATGAGCTGTGGTGTAGGTTGCAGACGTGGCTCGGATCTGGCATTGCTGTGGCTGTGGCGTAGGCTGGCAGCTACAGCTCCTAATAGGCCCCTAGCAGGGGAACCTCCATATGCCGTGGCTGCCGGCCTAAAAAAGACAAAAAAAAAAGGGAATTCAATAAATGCCAAAAATTTTTTAATCTTTTTTTATTGTAGGAAAATGTACCATGTTAGTGATTCTTAAATGTGCAGTTCTGTGGCATTAAATGCACCTTCACACCATTATGCAACTGTCAGCACCATTCATTTCCAGAACTTTTTTTCATCTTGCAAAACTGAAACTCTGTACCCATTAAATAACCACTCCTCATTTCCCCCATCATCCCAGCCCTTGGCAACCAGCATTCTACTTTCAGTCTCTGTGACCTTACTGTTCTAGGTGGTTTCTATAAGCAGAATCCTATAGTGCTTGCCCTTTTGTGTCCGGCTTGTTTTATTTAGCAAAATGTCATCAAGGATTCATCTCCATTACAGCCAGGTATCAGAATTCCCTTTCTTTTTGAGGCTGAATAATACTCTATGGCATGTATGAATTTGTAAAGCAGGTGTTGGAATAGGTGCTGGAGTTGGAGATAGTGGCCAGCCAGAGTAGAAGAAAAACACTGTGGAGAACCCTTCCACAAAAGCCAAAAGACAGAGAGATTTCAAGGTGAGAGTGACCAAAACAGCAAATGCTGTAGAGGTCAAGCCCCATCATGACTGCAAAGACATCATAGAATCTGTGGATTAGAAGTCATCAATGATCTTTTGTTTGTTTGTTTTTTGTTTTTTTCTAGGGCTGCTTCCTGCAGCATATGGAGGTTCACCAGGCTAGGGGGTCTAATTGGAGCTGTAGCCACCAGCCTACGCCAGAGCCACAGCAACGCAGGATCCGAGCCGCGTCTGGGACCTACACCACAGCTCACAGCAATGCCGGATTGTTAACCCACTGAGCAAGGATCTTTATCCCACTGAGCAAGGCCAGGGATCGAACGCGCAACCTCATGGTTCCTAGTCGGATTCGTTAACCACTGTGCCACGACGGGAACTCCAAGTCATTAATGATCTTAACAACAGTGGTTTTGGTGGAATTGCAAGCCTGCATCTTGAGTGTTTGGGGTTTAAGTGTAAGTGCAAGATGAAGGAAAAGACAGTACAATGAACTATGTTTAAAAAGCTATTAAGAAAAGGAGAAAGATACATTGGCAGCTGAAGCGAGAGAATTTGGGGAGGGATTTTTTTTTTTTTTTTTTGAATGGGAAGAACTTGATCACCTTCGTGTCCCCAAAGGAAGGGAGAATGTAGTCAAGTATGCAAAGGAAAGTAGCAGTGTTTGATGGCAAAGTGGATTGCAAGGTGGCTGGTAGGGAGGGAAGTGGGGAGGTGCTGAGTGCCAGCTGGCTTGGTTTTACAAATGAAATGGAAAGTTTATGGACTAACTTACTTTATTAAAAAAAAAAACTTTGTTTCTGTGGTGGCCCCTAAGTGATACATTTTGTTGCAGATCCACCAGATGTCCCTGACAAAGTAACCTGTGTCATTTATGAATATTCAGGCAACATGACTTGTACCTGGGATGCCGGGAAGCCCACCTACATAGCCACAAAGTATGTGGTGTATGTGAAGAGGTAGGTTCCTTCCTCGATGGTTTAACATGAATAATTCCACTCCAGTCTGGCCAACGTTGTGCATCCAGAGGGATCCAGGAAATAAGCTTCAAACATTAAGTGCATCCTTATGGAGTTCCCATCACAGCTCAGCGGTAATAAATCCACTAGTATCCATGAGGATGAGGGATCGATCCCTGGCCTCGCTCCGTGGGTCAGGATCCAGTGTTGCCATGAGCTGCAGTGTAGGTCACAGACATGCACGACTCAGATCCTGCATTGCTGTGGTGTAGGCCAGCAGCTGCAGCTCTGATTTGACCCCTAGTCTGGGAACTTCCATATGTCGTGGATGCGGCCCTAAAAAGCAAAAAAAAAAAAAAAAAAAAAAAAAAAATTCCTTTCTTGGAGTTCCCATCCTTGCTCAGCAGTCAAAGAACCCGACTAGCAACCATGAGGACATGGGTTCGATCCCTGGCCTTGCTCAGTGGGTTAGGGATCCCATGTTGCTGCGGCTGTGGTGTAAGCTAGCGGCTACAGCTCCGATTTGACCCCTAGCCTAGGAACCTTGATATGCCACGGGTGAGGCATTAGGTTCTATTTTTAAACCCATTTTAAGATAGAAAGATAGACAAAGAAAAAAAAATCTGTTCTTATTATCCCCAACTCTCTAACTCTGATCAAGGAAGCTACCAAAACCCTTCAGGTCATTAGCATTTTTCACTCTGTGGGGCAATAACACCCTGTGTTCCATAATCTTTCTACCCTTTTTACTCATTGGAGATACCTGGGGCGGGGGGGGGGGGGCTGGGGGGGGTGGTGCGGCAAGGGCCTAATCAGATATAGCACAGCACAATTTTAAGAGGATCTTTGCTCAAATCCCAGCTCTATCCTTCTTCTAGGGTTCAGGCAACTTAACCTTCCCAAACTGCCATTTCTTTATCTTTAAAATGGGTTTAAAATTAGAACCTAATGCACAGTTAAGGCTAATGATGTAAGTGGAATTTAGCTTTTACAGTGTGTATCAATGTGCCAGGTCCATAGCTAGCACTACGTTCATGGAAACTATTAATTGTTACCAATGACTCTCAAATCTTAAATTTGGTGTCTGTGTAGGCTGACCATCTTTCCTTTATTTTGTACAGTGGACCTTTGAAAAATCTAGGGGTTGGGGTGCTGACCCCTACATGTAACTTCTGACTCCCCTAAAACCTAACTACTACTAGCCTCCTGTTGACCAGAAACCTTACCAATCACATAAAGAGTTGACCAAAATATTTTGTATGTTATATGTATTATATGCTATATTCTTACAAGAATAAGCTAGGGAAAAGAATATGTTATTAAGGAAATCATTGGAAGAGAAAATACATTTACAGTACCGTACTGTATTTATTGATACTGTAAGTTTATGTTGTCTGTTTACAAGCTGTTAGTATCTATATCAATATTGTCTTATATGACATAAACACTGTAGTATTACTAACATTAGTCCTCAAAAATAAACAGATAATGTGACAAAAAAGAAATTCATATTTGTTTACAGGTATAACAATTTATGCATTAATAGAAGCAGCAGCAATATGATTGTTTCACAGAAGCCTAGTGTAATCGATATGATAGCTTCATACACTAATGAATGACTCGTTATAAATTTTTTTTTTTTTTGGTCTTTTTGCCTTTTCTTGAGCTGCTCCCGCGGCATATGGAGGTTCCTAGGCCAGGGGTCTAATCGGAGCTGTAGCCATCAACCTACGCCAGAGCCACAGCAATGCGGGATCTGAGCCGCGTCTGCGACCCACACCACAGCTCCACGGCAATGCCGGATCCTTAACCCACTGAGCAAGGCCAGGGATCGAACCCGCAACCTCATGGTTCCTAGTCAGATTCGTAACCACTGTGCCACAACGGGAATTCCTCGTTATAAAATGTTTATGGCATACAGTATTACAGTCATATTTATGACAGAGTATTGGAAACTTTGCTACTTTAAAAAAAAAAAAAACACTCATCTGTGATGATAGGCTAATGTGCAGTTTCTCGAATTAGGAAAAACAGGCGTGCTGTATGGTAATGTAACTCTTTAAAAGTTATAAAACAGTAAGAAAACTAACATATTACTAATTTTACATCGAATATCACTCACCTCATGTACACCTATGTAAGGATAGACTACTATCTACTAGTATCAACATATATTTTATGCATTTATGACATACTGAACTTTTTCTTAATTTTTTTCAGTATTTCTAGGCTATGCAGTTCATCTGTGAGTTTTTTTGAAATTACTGCAAATCTCCACAAAATTTCCAATATATTTACTGAAAAAAATCCACCTATCAGTGTCCCTGCACAGTTCAAAACCATGACGTTCAAGGGTCAACTGCATTTGAAGCACCCTTTTTTCCTAGTAATTCTCAAAAGTTTCACAGACTTTTTAAAAAAGCATTTAGTATATGCTCACTGTGTGCCAAGGCCTGGGGCAAAAGCTTTATATGTGCTACCTCATTTAATCCCCCATACCCTTTGTGTGCTACATATGATTATTTTTCTGATTTTTGTAGACCAGACAACTGAAGCTAAACTAGGTTAGATGATGCATTGGGGGCCATGCAGCAATGAGAGGGAGCAGTAGGAGTGGAACCCGGGGTGGCCTGAATGCCTTCTTTCTAATTTAGTCTTTTCTGCCGAGGTGGAAGGGCACACCTGAGAGCTACTATCCAGGTCTTGTCATTGTGGAAGGGAATAACCTTCCAATCTTTCTCTCTCCACCTGTTAAACATTCAGAATAATTTTGATGAGGTGCAACATAAAAAGTAACACGTATCCATTCAAGAAATTCTGGATAAAAACTAGACAGATTTTAGGGACACATTGCTAACTAAGCCTGGAGTTACTGGCCACATGCCATGGGCAAGAGGCTCACATCTTTCACTCTAAGCAGAGGTACGTGAGGTATCAAAGGGAGGGTGGAAACCCTGAGATCAGGGATAGGTTGTGATGTCCAGTAATATACAATACGCTAAGCACTGTCCTCTTTCTTCACGTGCATTGTATCTTCCATCCCCAGCTCAACTTTGTGCAGTGATTATTATAATTGTTCCCATTTTACAGAGCTTACGTTACGTCCCCAAAGTCAACTGGCTAAGACATGAGGGAGCCAGGATTCTAACACGTGTCTGAGACTCAATCTGTCCTCCTTGCCTGTGGGGTAAAGTAGTCCTCTCGAGATGAAAAGAGGCCACAAGGACAAAGGTCTCATTGCAGAGCAATTTCAGGAATGTGAAAATGAGGGCCGTGTGGGCATAAACACAGTTCAAGCTCACACAAAAGCTAAATAGAGCTAGACTGACAGAAGGCCTAGTGCCTTGCCATCTCCTGGGACTGTCACTATCTCATGGACCCACGGATCTTGGTTGGTTGGTTGGTTGGTTAATTCTTTTTCTTTTCATACAAAAGTTTTATTGAGTACAATTCACATACTGTATGATTCACCTTATTTAAAGCATACAATTCAATGATTTTGGTCATTCGAAGAGTTGTGCAATCATCACCACAATATGAGAACATTTTCTTCATGCCAGAAAGAAACCTCGACTCCATGAGCAATTACATTCCATCTCCCCTCAACTCTCCCAGCCCTAGGCATCCTCTGGATTTGCCTACTCTGGATATTTTACATAAAAGGAATCATACAATTCATGGTCTTTCGTGACTGGCTTCTTTCATTCGGCATAACTTTTTCAGGGGTGATCCATAGTGTAGTATGTATCAGTACTTGATTCCTTTCTATGGCTCAACAATGTTCCTTTGTATGGATATATCACGTTGAATTGTCCATTCATTAGCTGCTGGACATCTGGGTGGCTTCCCTTTTCTGGCTCTTATGAGTAACATTCAACTAACATTCCTGTACAAGATGTTATGTAGACATCAGTTCTCATTTCTCTTGAGCATATAATTAGGAATAGAATTTCTGGGTCATATGGTAACTCAGTTTAAACTTTTGAGGAATCATCATACTATTTTTAATAGAAGTGTAACTGATTTACAATATTATATTAGTTTCAATTGTACAACATAGTGCTTCAATATTTTTACAGGTTATACTCCATTTAAAGTTATTGCAAAATAATGGCTATATTTCCCTATGGTATAATATATTTTTGACTATTTATCTTATACATAGTAGTTTGTATCTCTTGATCCTATATGCCTATCTTGCCTCTCACGCCTCTCCTCTCCCCTCTAGTAACCACTAGTTTGTTCTCTACATCTGTGAGTTTGGTTTTGTAATGCACATTTGTTCGTTTTATTTATTTTTTTATTTATTTATTTGTCTTTTTTAAGGCTGCCTATGGAGGTTCCCAGGCTAGGGGTCTAATCAGAGCTACAGCTGCCGGCTTACGCCAGAGCCACAGCAATGCCAGATCCAAGCCGCGTCTGTGACCTACACCACAGCTCACAGCAATGCCAGATCCTTAACCCACTGAGCAAGGCCAGGGATCGAACCCGCAACCTCAGCATTCCTAGTCAGATTCGTTTCTGCCGTGCCACGACGGGAGCTCCTGTTTTATTTTTTAAATTCCACATATAACTAACAGAGTATTTGCCTTTCTCTGACTTATCTCACTAATCACAATACCCTCTGGGTCCACTGTTACAAATGGCATAATTTCATTCTTTTTTATGTCTGAGTAATATTCCATTGTGTGTGTGAGAGAGCTCCTGAAGGCACAACTTGGAAAAGAAAGTTAACATCTGTTCCTCTTACAATTAATTAAAAACATGCCCATGAATTGAGAAAAGTTAGAGAAGTCCATTTTTCTAACTAACGATTAAAAAGACCTTTCCTCCCAGGAAAAGGTGACTTATAATGAATTTTGTGGTTTAGGTGGTATCAGATTTTGAAAGGCTCTTCAAGATCCTGTGTTTTTAGGGTATTTTCCACTCAGGCAGTTAGGTAGAGATCAGCATTTACAAGGTTTCACTGCCAACTCATGTGGTTCTGTTTTCCAGTAAAATCACACAGACAGAGAGGCTTTTCACCTCAGCCCACCCACTTGTTTTCACAGTGGCAGAAGGGTGGTGCTCTCTCCATGGCAGCAGAGGGGCCAATAGGGTCTCTCTCTGGTGTTAGGATGAACTTGTAAAGGAGAGGAGTCATGTCTGTGTTGCTTCAAGAGCCTTCTTTCTCCCCTCTACCTTTGTGATAACCCCACAAGCAGAGTGCATGGCTCCTCACATACCCTCCTCAACCCCTTTGTATTTTGCTAGGTACCAACGGGTGGTGATGGGAAAAAATGAACCTCTGCCAATAAACATCTGCTTACTCTTGTCCCATTACCCTCAATAGCTTCATGTAAACCTGCTCTTTCTTTATCCTAGAAGCTCTCGAAATAGCTTCTTCTCAGTAAGTACTTGTTGAATAAAAACGAGTGCATGATAGCCTTCCATTCTCTTCCACTCGAGTCAATTTAACAAATATTTACCACTTCATGTCATCTAGGGACTATGTTAAATGCTAGAAAAAAATTTAAAACAGACGTCTCTGTGCATGACAGACGCATAAAGAGTTTAGAATAACACCAGTGGTAGAATTTTCAGGTACTATCAAAGACCTTGTTGTTTAATGAGGTATCATTTTAGACCCCTAAAATCAATTGCCTACTCTGCCAGGTTCATAAGGCCTGCTTGTTTGTGCCACGTCGCTCTCTCCATATGCATATTCAAAATAACCAGAAAGAGTTCTTAGCTATGATTCCAAATTTTTTAAGGCTATGATACTATGTTTCAGGAATTCTTTTAGGACTCAATAATCAGTGCCAATGTTAAAATCCATCTCCTCGCTGATTCTGCACCTGGGCTTGGAGAGCTAACTGTGGCTGGGGACAAACACAAACTTACAACTTGATATTATTTTATATGCATGACCACTCACCTCACCTGGGCCCAGAGAGCCACCTAGTAGTCCTACTACACTTCATGGCCAAGTCACTTCCCCGCCAGCCAGGTAATTATTTCATTACCCTTTCTCTCATGTTGGGTCTCCAACTTCTCCCCCTCCTCACTCTCAATTGATGACCTGCTTCCTATTTCACCGAGAAAATAGGAGTAATGAGAAATACCACAACTTCCCTCATCTGCTGACACACCGACATCTGTACCCACATACTTGGTCTTCCGTTCTACTGCTATGGATGAACCACCACTGCCCTGAGGCCAGCTCTCCACTGTGTACTGTATATATCTTACCCCTCTGCCTCCTGGAAGACATCACTCCAACAACGGTCCTCTCTTTCTTCTGTATCATCCATCACCTTTTCTGTCTTTACTGGATCCCCTCCTCAGCTTTCAAAGATGCTGTACATCTGCCCCCTTGAAAATACAATCTTCCCTTGGTCCCCTTCTTCCACCACCCTATTTCTCTGCTCTTTCTTATGGCAAACTCTTCCAAAGAATTGCTTGTACTTTGTGCCTCTACTTCTTCTCTTTCCATCCTCTCTTTAATCAAGTTTTTGCCTTCCACTTTCAGGTCTTATCAGGGTCGCTAAAGACAGCTCCCTTGCCAGTTCCAAGGTTGATTCTCCGTCCCTATCTTCCTTACCAGGAGGATTTACTACTGGAAGCATTTAACTTAGCTTTTTATTTTCTTCTTTTGGCTCTCAAGATAGCACTCCCTCATGGTTCTTCTCCCATCTCTCTGGATGCTTTTTCTGTCTCTTTTGCCAACTCCCCTTAACTCCAGCCAAGTTATAATGACCCAGGCTCTATCCGAGGACCTCTTATTATCTTCATCTACACTCATTACCTAAAAGATCTCATCCAAACCTATGGTGTAAAACTCCCTACTTTGTATCTCCAGTTCAGATATCTCTCCTGAACTGAAGCCACCATTTATCTTAGCATCTTTATCATCTTACTCAATATTTCCTCTTAGATGGCCAAAAAGTATTTTCGAGCTAACATTTTCAAAACCGTTTATACCCAGTTTCCCCTCCCCGGATTTGTATTCCTTATCTCAGTAAGTGGTAACTCCATCCTTTGTAGTATTCAGGTTAAAGGCATTGGAATCCCCCTGGATTTCTCTCTATCACACCCCCCATTCAACTGATCAGCAAAACCTATTAGCCCTGTCTTTAAAAAGCTGATCTAGGAGTTCCCGTCGTGGCCCAGTGGTTAACGAATCCGACTAGGAACCATGAGGTTGCGGGTTCGATCCCTGCCCTTGCTCAGTGGGTTAACGATCCGGCGTTGCCGTGAGCTGTGGTGTAGGTTGCAGACGCGGCTCGGATCCCGCGTTGCTGTGGCTCTGGCGTAGGCCGGTGGCTACAGCTCCGATTCAACCCCTAGCCTGGGAACCTCCATATGCCGTGGGAGCGGCCCAAGAAATAGCAACAATAACAACAACAACAACAACAACAACAAAAGACAAAAGACAAAAAAAAAAAAAAAAAAAAAAAAGCTGATCTAATCTCACTCCTGGGTCCCAGCCATACCATCTCTCACCTGGGTTAGTAAACTGCTGCTCCAGCCTCCACCTGTGCCCTCTAGTATTCACAAGTTACCAGAGTAATGCTTTTCAAGATGCACATCAGATCATGTCGCTCCTCTGCTCGAAATATCCCATTTCATTCAGAGATCCAAACCAGAGTCTTTCAAGGGCCCTCTGTAGTCTTACAATGTCTTCTAAATCTCACCCTCCTCCAGAACTCTCTGATCGCGTCTCATCCCTTTCCATTTCCCTCAGTCCACCAAGCCTCGATGGCCTCCTTACTGCTCTTGAACAGGACAGGCAAGGTCCTGCCTCAGGGCCTTTGCATATCACCTAGAATGCTCTTCCTCCAGAGAACCACAAGACTTGATGCTTTATGGCTCTGGTGTTACCTTCTCAGATTCTCAGACAGGTCTTCACCATTTCTGAAAGAAAGAAAAGGAAAGAAAGAAAGAGAGAAAGAAAGAAAGAAAGAAAGAAAGAAAGAAAGAAAGAAAGAGAGAGAGAGAGAGAGAAAGAAAGAAAGAAAGAAAGAAAGAAAGAAAGAAAGAAAGAAAGAAAGAGAAAGAAAGAGAAAGAAAGAGAAAGAAAAAGAAAGAAAGAAAAAGAAAGAAAAAGAAAGAAAGAAATCCCCCTACACCTACTCTTCGCACCTCCTAACCCCCTTTCTTTCTCTTCTGAATATTTATCACAAGACATATTATATATTTACTGTTTCCACCAGAATGTGTATTCCACAAAGGATAGGACTTGACCTGTTTTGTGCACTGTTGTAGCCTCTGTATCTAAAGCAGTGCTTGGAAAGAGTGGGTGTTAAAAAAATATCTGTTGAATGAATGACTAAATTAAAAAGATACTATTCACCAGTATCACCATAAATCAGAAGTGTTTACTGAAAATCTGTTAACTGTAACTAGGGCTAGGTGCAAGGGAAACTTCAGAAAAATAGAAATCATGCTGACTCCCTTCAACAAAGAATCTGTTATGTTTTACTTAGCCCAGGAAAAAAAGAAACAGAAACAAGAAATTTTAAAACTTTAGAAGATACAGTTGTATACAAAAGTGGTCCTATGTAGTAGTAGTGATTATGATTGGATTCTTCGTCTAAAATAATACTTTGTGGTCTAGGTGCTAATATGAGGGTAGATTTTAAAAGACGGATTAAACTACCTACTAACTATGGTTAAAGTTGGTTTGAGAATACATTTCCATTTTGACTTGTGGTCTCAATATGTGTGATAAAAGAATTAGCCACAAACCAATTAAGAACATGTATGTGGTTTTCTCTAACTGGAAAATATTCAAAGATGCCCTACTTACTACTTACACATAGTTGCCATTCTTTTATCTTCACATTTGAATTCTTAAGTAGCATGAAGTTAGCATAACTTAATACAAAGCCCCCCGCCCCCCCACTGAACCCCTCTACAACGCTCCTTCCCAGAGGGAGCTCATTTAATTCAAGTGATATCCAGAGCTGACTTTCCCAATAGGCATTCTAGGCGCAGAAGCCAGGGCCTGCCCTACTTTCAGGAGTCTACAAAAATATTTACTTTCATTTAAAAATCACAAGAAAAAAATGAACCATTAAGTCAAAGAAAATGTTTTAATATGTAATGTTTTAATATTAATATATTTAATTAATAGAAAATGTTTTAATATTAATATATTTCCTTTTATATCAACAGTTATAAAACATAATCTGTACGAATGTATGTTTGTAAACATATATATACATAAACACATCTACACACATATAATTTTTTTTGTCTTCTGTCCTTTTTAGGGCCACACCCATGGCAGATGGAGGTTCTCAGGCTAAAGGGTCTAATCAAAACTATAGCCGCCGGCCTGTGCCACAGCCACAGAAATGTCAGATCCAAGCCACATCTGCGACCTACACCACAGCTCATGGCAACACCAGATCCTTAACCCACTGAGCAAGGCCAGGGATCAAACCCACATCCTCATGCATACTAGTCAGGTTCATTAACCACGGAGCCAGAATGGGAACTTTAAATTTTTTTATCTTAATAGAAGAGGGGTGAATCAAGGCAAAAGTTCCTAGTACCCATGGACACCATACCATGGCCCTGGGTGGTCTCGACTTTGGTTTTAAAGAATTCTAGGAGTTCCCTGGTGGCCTAGTGGTTAAAGGCTCCAGTATTGTCACTGCTGTAGTGTAAGTTGATCCCTGGCCCGGGGAACTTCTGTATATCAAGGATATGGTTAAAAAAAAAAATTCTAAAAACGAAAACGACTTTGATTCATTTTTAAGCAAAAGGCTGCATTCTGAAAGCAGGCTCAAAAGGTAGCACCAAAAAAAAAAAAAAAATGATGAATAAGTAATTCAAACTGAACCTAACTGAAGATCATAATGTTTTCTTTTTTAAGTTTAGAGACAGAAGAAGAGCAAGAATATCTCACTTCAAGTTATATTAACATCTCCACTGATTCACTGCAAGGCAGCAAGAAGTATTTGGTTTGGGTCCAAGCTACAAATGTGCTGGGCATGGAAAAGTCAAAACAACTGCAAGTTCACCTGGACGATATAGGTAAAGAATAAGAAATCTGGGAGTTCCTATTGTGGCTCAGCAGTAACAAACCCACCTAGTATCCATGAGGACGTGGGTTCGATCCCTGGCCTCGCTCAATGGGTTGAGGATCTGGTGTGGCCACGAGCTGCAGTTTAGGTCGCAGACATGGCTCAGATCTGACGTTGCTGTGGCTGTGGTGTAGGCTGGCAGCTGCAGCTCCGATTCGACCCCTAGCCTGGGAATTTTCATATACCGCACCTGCAGCCCTAAAAAGACAAAAAAAAAAAAAAAAAGAATTAAAAAATCCTATAATGGCTTTATAAATAAATAACTAATTTGTGCTGACCTAATCAAATGAAGTCGAGATCTGAAAGGAATTCCCTAAAGTTCCTGAAGATCATGATAAAGAAAATAAGAACTATCCAGAGTCTACTGCCTGAGACAACGCAAAGATAAATAAGGCTGCTGTTGCGTTGTATGGTCCTCCAGTCTTATTTCCACATGGGGGGTATGTCTTTTCACAAATATTTATTGGGAACTTCTTATGTTCAAGCATTGTCCTAAGGGTTAGGGAGAATAAGACAGACAAGGAATGTACTTGCCATCCTAGATGTCTTTCGATCTCCCGGGTAAGAGGGAAAGAAACAAAGATTATAATACAGGGTGATGAGTCATATATTGTGAGAAGCACAGTGAACTAAAGCATTCTGCTATATACAGTGTTTTGGAATTAATTTTTTTTGTTTAAAGAGTTTTACAAAAAATGTAGAAAACTGTGGAGAATTATGTAAATATCTCCATGTTCACCAGCGAGATTCGACAAGAGTTAACCTTCTTTTCCTCAGGTATTCTAGAACTTGCCTATAAACAACTACAGTATAGGTTAAATATCTCTATTAATTTAATCCACAATATTGTTTGTAATTAATTTCTTTAATTAGTCCCTTATGATGGTTTTCATTTTTTCACCGTTATAAACTATACTGCCATGGACAACATGTTGGCTAAACTTTTGCATGACAGTTGTTTTTTTCCTTAAGATAAATTCCTAAAAGTAATTACCTTGAGCCTTTTACAGCTACATCCTAGTCCTAAAGCTAAAGTTCAGCCACGGAGCACCAAGTGTGAATTATCTTCTATTTGGAAATTCTAGTGCCAGTTATTCCTGGTTTTATTATTAAAGATGATTTCAGTAAGCTCACATTGGCTGGCACACTTTCTTCAGTGCTGACTGTTTTTAGATACATTATCTTATTTAACCCTCACAACCTCCCTATTTTGTAGAAGAGATTATAATTTTTTTTTGTCTTTTTTTTTTTTTTTTTTTTTTTTTTTTGCTATTTCTTGGGCCGCTCCCGCGGCATATGGAGGTTCCCAGGCTAGGGGTCTAATTGGAGCTGTAGCCACCGGCCTACACCAGAGCCACAGCAACTCGGGATCCAAGCCGAGTCTGCAACCTACACCACAGCTCACGGCAACGCCGGATCGTTAACCCACTGAGCAAGGGCAGGGACGGAACCCGCAACCTCATGGTTCCTAGTAGGATTCGTTAACCACTGCGCCACGACGGGAACTCTTATAATTTATTTATTTTTTATTGTTATTTCCCCCAATACACTTTTCTTTTTTCCACTGTACAGCATGGGGACCCAGTTACACATACATGTATACATACATTTTCCCCCCATTGTTGTGTTGTGATGTAAGTATGTAGACATAGTTCTCAGTGCTACACAGCAGGATCTCATTGTTAATCCAGTCCAAAAGCAATAGTTTGCATCCATCAACTGCAAGCTGCCAATCCCTTCCACTCCCTCCCCCTCGCCCCAGGCAACCACAAGTCTATTCTCCAAGTCCATGATTTTCTTTTCTGTGGAAAGGTTCATTTGCGCTGTATATTAGATACCAGATATGAGTGATATCATACGGTATTTGTCTTTTTCTTTCTGACTTACTTCGCTCAGTATGAGAGTCTTTAGTTCCATGCATGTTGCTGCAAATGGCATTATTTTGTTCTTTTCTATGGCTGAGTAGTATTCCATTGTGTATATATACCACATCTTCCTAATCCAATCATCTGTGGTGGACAGATGATTGGATTAGGAAGATGTAGAGAGATTATAATTTATACATAAGGAAACCAAGGCTAGGTGGCATTAAGAAAGTTGAGACCGAAAAGTTGGGAACTTTCTAGTTCCAGTATCCTCAACTCCTTTGCTCAGTCTTTATTTAAAAGCACATTTCAGGAATTCCTGTAGTGGCTCAGTGGTTAACGAACCCAACTAGGATCCATGAGGACTTGGGTTCGATCCCTGGCCTTGCTCAGTAGGTGTTGCCATGAGTTGTGATGCAGGTCAAAGACGCAGCTCAGATCTGGCATTGCCGTGTGGCCGTGGTATAGGCTGGCAGCTGTAGCTCCAATTCGACTCCTAGCCTGGGAACTTCCATATGCTGTGGGTGTGGCCCTAAAAAGACACAAGACAAAAATAAAAATAAAAAATAAATCAATAAAAGCACATTGCAATGTGTCTGACAACTTCCCTGCTAATTATTGACCTAGAAGATGTGACACCTTCTCTTGGGGTACAACATGGGTGTCCTTTGGAGATTAGTGGGATCTTCTATTGGACCTAATATCTCAACTTCTCAACTAAATTTAACTATCTCAACTAATAGGATTTGTCTAAAAAAATCTGTCTTTATGCTACGGATATTGGATTTGGAAACAAACACTGCTGACTGTGGTGATAAACAGTAACTCCATTATATTGAATATTCTTGGGGCCACAGTTAGCTGGACCATGATCTACACATTTTTGTAAGTTTTCATTTTGAGGCAGGATATAGGCAATAACCTGCGCTTTTCTTAAAAACAGCTTCCCCTCAATGGACAATTTATATTTAAAAGCTATCTGGGAGTTCCCATCATGGCTCAGTGGTTAACGAATCCGACTAGGAACCATGAGGCTGTGGGTTCGATCCCTGCCCTTGCTCAGTGGGTTAAGGATCCAGCGTTGCCATGAGCTGTGGTGTAGGTTGCAGACTCGGCTTGGATCCCGAGTTGCTGTGGCTCTGGTGTAGGCCAGTGGCTACAGCTCCGATTACACCCCTAGCCTGGGAACCTCCATATGCCGCGGGAGCAGCCCAAGAAATGGCAAAAAAACAAAAATAAATAAATAAATAAATAAATAAATAAATAATAAAACAAAAGCTATCTATCCAGTATCATTTTGGCAGTATCACTTTTAGGAACTAGATTATTATCAGTAGTATTGATGCTGTTATTATCATTGCTACTTTATTGTGATGCTAGTATCATTGCATCCCTTTATTGAATACCTACAGACACTTAACATGCCAATCAAGTTTAATTCTGGAAACAATCATATATAGTATGACTGTGCCCGTCTTAGAGATGACGAGAGAGAGAACATAATTTGCTCAAAGCACATAGCTGATAAGAACAGCCAGATTTTATCCCAGACCTGCTGCCTTGCTGTAGATAACCAGCCCCCCACATCCCATAAAGGGAAAAGTTCGTCTGGCTACCACCTCCAAATCTGCTTTTCCCACTGCATCAGGGGGCCTCTTGTTTGGACTTACTCTTCCTCCTCCTCCTCCTCCTCCTCCTTTCTTAATAGCCCAAAATGGACTGTTAGAAATGCAGGTTGAAAAGCACAGGTCAACCGTAAAGAAGGGTCCTCCCAGCAAAGTCCCCAGATCATCAATGGATGAGCTATATTCATCTGCGACATTTTTAAGAATGAGGCACTGTTAATTAGATAAATGAACTGCTGAATGAAACTAAAGACAGAGGACTCTCCTGGGAGCTATTCCCACATAACAGCTACGGGACTAGGCTTTAATTAAGTAAGGGAGGTATGCTGAAAGGCAAGGCTGAGTTAATAGGGCAGTAACACTGTGCCAACATGACATGGGAGAGGAATGATTAAACTTCTTTTATAGAGAAATGAATTTCAATTCAGAAAATGTGGTGCGTTCTAGCTGCCGTTTTTCTCCCCACTGAATAATTATAAGTTAATACATATTGTTAGAAAAACATCAAACAACTATAATATGGTTCTTTATTTCAATATACGTGGAAACTAAAGATATGGCATCTATGATGGAATTGACGGGTTTTGCTTTTGTTTGTTTGTTTCTTTTTTGTCTTTTTGTCTTCAGGGCCACACCTGTGGCATATGGAGTTTCCCAGGCTAGGCCTACACCACAGCCACAGCAATGCTGGATCCGAGCCGCGTCTGCAACCTACACCACAGCTCATGGCAACACTGGATCCTTAACCCATTGAGCAAGGCCAGGGATCGAACCCCCGTCCTCATGGACGCTAGTCGGGTTCATGAACCACTGAGCCATGATGGGAACTCCCGACAGTATTTTTTTTTTTTTTTTAATGTAAGATCTGATAGGAATGTTTGAAACCTAAGCAATGAGAGGAAAGTTCAACATTTTGAGCCCTGTGTAACAAATTAATATTTGAGTACATATTATATTGTATAATGTATGCTTATTTGAAAAATATAAGCTCATTCAAACCTAAAGGCTTAGATCTTTATTCCATTGATTTGCTCTGTGCTAAGACTCTATCTTAAATCTGACTTACAGTTCTATCTGATTTCTCATATGATTAAACAGACTTTTGCTTCCTCCCCAGAATATACCTTTCTGCAAAAGGGTCTCAGAGTTCTTGTGCTGCTATACCTGTGGCAGGCCAAATTCAGAGGTGGGAGAAAAGAGGGGGGTGGGTAACCTATTGCCTGGAGGGTACTCAAATGGTCCCAACTGGTCTCAGAGCCTGAGCGATTCATTCCCCTGACTCTAGAAATCTCTGAATTCTAATTATTACTACAAGAAACTTCAACTAGCAAAAGGAAAACAGCTATAGAGTTTAGATGCTAAAACTTCAATATGGTAAGCTCTTTCATCAGACTAATTCTACTGCTACTACTTATGTTGTATGCTAGATTTTGCCTAAGGATTTTATTTTAGGACAGTGCTACTAGAAGGCAAATCTTCAATTTTTTTAGCCTGTGCACATAATTTTAAATTATTAAATAGCCATTAATAATAAAGCAATATTTTTCCTAAAGAATACTTTTTTTTTTTTTGCTATTTCTTGGGCCACTCCCACGGCATATGGAGGTTCCCAGGCTAGGGGTCCAATCGGAGCTGTAGCCACCGGCCTATGCCAGAGCCACAGCAACGCGGGATCCAAGCCGCGTCTGCAACCTACACCACAGCTCACGGCAACGCCGGATTGTTAACCCACTGAGCAAGGGCAGGGACCGAACCCGCAACCTCATAGTTCCTAGTCGGATTCGTTAACCACTGCGCCACAACGGGAACTCCCTTTTTTTTTTGTTTTGTTTTGTTTTTGTAAAGAATACTTTTTAAACTTAGAATAAACAAAAAGGAAACTAATTCATAGAGAATACTAAGCTGTAATAATGGTCCTTAAAAACATGGATATAGGTTCTTGAGTTGTTAAATGATACATGTAACAAAGTCCTAGGTTTTCATTGTCCTCTCATGCATAGAGGAGACATGGGAAGTGCCAATGCTTTTATTCTATTTGGATGGAACAAACTTACAAGAATTTATACTGTTTTTGAAACACAGGGATTCCAGTTACACCATTATTTCTCGTACAACAAAACTAGTAAGAAAATCAATCAGAACTGTAGTTCCCTTTTGAAAATTGTAATCACAGAACACAGCAATAATTTGTAAAGTCTTAGAGTTTTGTGAGACTCTGTTCAAGTCATACTTTCAAGTGCAGATTTATTTTAATAGAGAACAAGTTAGCAAGAGATATAAATATTCATGCAACTCTCCCTATGACACGAGACTAAAAATTTTGTTGTGAAAGGTCTCCAACATCTTATCAAATAAGATTCTCTGAACTAAATTAAAGATGCAGAACATCGTATCTCTCTCTAAATAGATGCAGGAAAGAAGAGGTATCTTTTTTACACTTTTTTTTTTTTTTTTTGTCTTTTTGCCATCTCTTGGGCCACTCCTACGGCATATGGAGGTTCCTGGGCTAGGGGTGGAATTGGAGCTGCAGCTGCTAGCCTACGCCAGAGCCACAGCAACGCGGGATCCAAGCCATGTCTGCGACCTACACCACAGCTCACGGCAACGCCGGAACCTTGACCCACTGAGCAAGGGCAGGGATCAAACCCACAACCTCATGGTTCCTAGTCGGATTCGTTAACCACTGCGCCACGACGGGAACTCCACACTCTTTTTGTTAATAAGGCCAGGCTTTAGAATTTCATTAGTTAGGATCATAAGGGAGTGGGAGGTGGGGAAAGACGAGACTGCTGGAGTTCCATTGAAAAGAAATGGAGAACAAGTGGAAAAGAATTTTACTTGACAACAGCAGTTTTCTCCTACATAACAGATTAGAGAACAAGAAAAATTTCATTAATTGTTGATTAAATCATGAGATTGTTTTTTAGTACCTTGAGTTTTAACATACCTAAATACTGATTAAAAATACTGATCTCGGAGTTCTCGTCGTGGCTCAGTGGTTAACGAATCTGACTAGGAACCATGAGGTTGCGGGTTCGATCCCTGGCCTTGCTCAGTGGGTTAAGGATCCGGTGTTGCCGTGAGCTGTGGTGTAGGTTGCAGACGAGGCTCAGATCCCGCATTGCTGTGGCTGTAGCGTAGACCGGCGGCTACAGCTCTGATCAGACCCCTAGCCTGGGAACCTCCATATGCCGCAGGTGTGGCCTAGAAAAGGCAAAAAGACAAAAACAAAAAACAAATAAACAAACAAAAAACTGATCTCTCCTTAGGCAAGTTTTAAGCTGCTGGATTTTTGTTTTTGTTTTCTAGTGATACCTTCGGCATCAATTATTTCCAGGGCTGAGGATATAAATACTACAGTGCCCAGGACCGTAATCCACTGGTCTAGTCAAACATCAATTGAAAGGGTTTCCTGTGAAATGAGATACAAGGCTACAACAAACCAAACCTGGAAGGTAAGCTAACTTTCCCTATTCTGTAGCATGTAAGTGAGTGAAAGAAAAGCCAACCAACAGTCAGTGACCCCAGTGGATGTCTAATGATCTCTTTTACATGGTATCTGACTATTTGTGCGATATTCAAACCACTCTAGTTTTAATAACGATTACCATATGCTTCCAAATAGAGATGGTTCCTGAAACGGTCTCTTGCCTTTTATAAACTGCTGAACAGACAAATGGCCAGCTAAGAGGGATCCATCTATTTAGCTCCTTGCAATTCAGTGTCTCTTGGCGTGAGAGTTCCATCAGTGATCATGAATATAAATTATAAGTACTCCAACTACAGGTGTGATAAATTCATTGAGTAATAAAAAAATAAAATTAAAAAAAATATATATAAGTACTCTATGCTGAAATTTATCAGGCATCCAGGGAAATAATAACTGTTTGAAAAGAGCTTCAGATTTATGGGTGTCTCCTTTTAAACAAAAAAAAAAAATGTGCAGTTCAAAATGTAAGATTTGTTACACGTGTGGCCTCAGTCTTAGATAAGCAAAAGGTAAAAAAGTGAATGTCTAGGCAAACTAACTGTCTTTAAATACCAATGTATTAGCAGGTATCTCAGGAGAGGCATAGGTATAAGGTTCATTAATAAAAATCACATCACATGACAGCACCTGTGAACATTATAATAAAAACTCACTAATTTGAAGTATAGGAGAACAACACTAGTCTGAAGAAAAAGTTCTCATTTTGGTGTGTTCGAAAAGAAATGCCATTTTTATTATTTTTAATACAATAAACTGTCATTTAGTCAAAATAATTAAGGAATGGAATTTCTGGCTTTCCTTGAGTAAGAGTTAGGTATCATGTGTGAACTTATCAGTTTTCAGGGAGTTAAGGAAAATGATGTACATTTATTCTCTGGTGATTTGCATGATTCCAAAGTCTTCATCACTCTGAACATCAGTTTTGTTGTAGAACCATATGATTAAGGAGTGTCAAAAAAATGAGGCTAAAACTATATAGACTGCATGACATACTCTAAAGACTGCTCTTTAAAAATAAATCCCTGATACCAACTTATTTTCCCTTGTTCATCTAAATGAGAAATACGATCTTTTATTTGCTTAGATTACACTTAGACACAAGCCCATGTTCTGCAGCATTTGGTCAATAACTGAACGAAGATCTTGCTGGACTCCTTAACTAAATAATTACAGCCTCTGTGTGTGCAACAATGCCACGCTTAAAGCCTGGGACAAACAAGGTAAAAACGAAACAAAATAATCCACAGCCAATCTTTTGCATATGTGGAAGTTAGGCCAATTTGAAAAAACCCAAATGAAATCCTCATGTTAGATTTTGAATTCATGAGTTTTCACTCTAAGAAGACTCTGGGGTAGTGTCATGGTCATAGGATGATATTGAGAATATGAAGTTCCCTTATTTGGTGTAAGTAGGAGGACATAATAAGCTATAAGAATGTTTAGAAAATAGAAAGGAGGAATAGTATTGGTATCTTTGAATAGATTTTCAGAAACCAATTGTTTTCTGGTTGAAACTCTTGTTCTCTGCTCCCACCTGGTGGTGCTACATATGCTACTGTGAGACAGGTACATTTGAGCTCCCTTTTCAAAATCTTCTCTTTATCAGAAGCAGGCAAAGGAACAAGCTGAAAGAATATTTGTTACCTCATTTAATCTTCATCACACTCTTCTGTGCTAGGTAGTATCAGCTCTATTGTAGAAACGAGGGCACAGTGCTTGACAGAGCTTAAGCCAGGTTCTCCAAACTTACACTGTTAGTAACTAAGTGTCTCTCACAAACTTTACATCACTTTGGGCACCCCTAAAAATATTTGGAAAGTGAAGGAACCGGTTTGAATCCAAAATCTGTATCCTAATCCTTTTACCATAATTCTTCCAGATGTAATTATTCATACAAATGACCCAAGTCTAGTTGGTAATAGCCAGAATGAAGCTTTGTCAATTGCCTCCTTGCAGGGAGACAGAACGTAGGAGTCCAGAAGAAAGAGCCAACATAAAGGACTACTATGGATTTGGTCTCCCACGTCAGCTCTGCTTCCACCAGCTAATTGCTGGAGGGAGTCTCTTTGCTTCAAAGTGGCTGGTCCCTAAGTAGAAAGCCTGGTGGCTAAGCACACAAGTTCTAGAGTTCAAAGCCTGGCTCTGCCACTTTTTAGTTGTGCAACCTTGGGCAGGATCCCCAGCTTCTCTGAACCTCATTATTACAACAGAAAGAGGAGTAAAATAAGCACCTACCTCATCTGGTTGTGGATGATCAAACGATGTTAGAAGCTAGCCTAGAGCCTGGAATAGAGTTCACGCTCAGTGAATGCTGGCTGTTACTGTTATTCTTCAGCTTAACTTCCCGGAAGGCTATGTAGCAGATGTGGTAGAGCCGAGGATGCCCACCTGAAAATCAAAATCAGCGCACTGAGGGTGCTTTTCGCTACATTTAGCGGAGCTGCCTACACATTACAAGGTATCAGGCAGTCCTTCAGGTGAACCTGCAAGGCTGATGCCATGGGGGAAACATCTATTTGGTTATCTTCACAGACTGTCTTCCCGGTACCTGAAAATTGTATCAAAATTTTGAGCTTGCAACCCTCAGCCGCAATCCTTGTCACTTCTATGCATTCTATCTCAGGAGCATTTGCCATGTTGTGTGTGTTGACTTGTTTCCATATGTATTTTCCCATCCTTGATGAGCCCTTGAAAGACGGCTATTCCGAAATCATTTTTGCATTTCCACTGATATTTATAATGCCTAGTTCACATAGATAATATTTTCACACATTAGTTATTTGTAATAGCATCATTTGCCTGTAATGGTTCCAACAGCAGTGATAGGAAAGGTAGGGAAGTTTTGACAATAATTTCAAGTAAATGGATTAATGATAACTCATGTCTCTGAATAAGCTAGATCGGGGAACTGGCTTTTTATTCACGGGCCAAATAGTAAAACAAGGTAGGCTTTGCAGACCATAAAATCTCTATCCCAGTTACTCGACTCTGCACTTCTAGCATGAATAACCTAGACAATATGTAAATGAATGGGCATTGTTGCTTTCCAGTAAAATTTTATTTTTGAACATTGCAATTTGAATTTTATATCATTTTCATGCATCATGAAACAGTTTTCTTTTGATTTTCTTTCAACCGCATTTAAAAATGTAAAAATCTTTCTGAACTCATGGGCTGCACAAAATTGTGCCTGTTTTTTTCCTGGAATAGTTAATAGACCAGCAGGCAGATAGCAAAGGGTCGTATCCTTGGCCTTTGCATTTCAAAAGTGTATAATGCTGTAAAGGGTAGAAGACTTGGAAAAAATGTCGGGCAGTTTCCCAATCCCCCCCCCACCTCCACCAAACAGTAGATAAAGACTTCTGAGCAAGAGTTCCTGTTGTGGCGCAGTGGTTAACGAATCTGACTAGGAACCATGAGGTTGCAGGTTCGATCCCTGCCCTTGCTCAGTGGGTTAAGGATCCAGCGTTGCCCTGAGCTGTGGTGTAGGTCACAGACACGGCTTGGATCCCAAGTTGCTGTGGCTCTGGTGTAGACCAGTGGCTACAGCTCTGATTCGACCCTTAGCCTGGGAACTTCCATATGCCATTGGAGCAGCCCAAGAAATGCCAAAAAGACAAAAAACAAACAAACAAACAAAAACCTTCTGAGAAGAGAGAGGGGAAATTGTGGAGAGGAAAGGACGCTAAGGGAAGGAAGAACACAAGTTGAAACAGTGGTGGTTACTGAGCAGGGCCCCTCACCCTGGGCCATGCCACAGGTTGGGAGTTAGAGGAAGTCAGGTCATAGAACTTTGAATAGGTCGAGATTCTCTCCTTCACCCAAGGATGCTACCAGAAACTTAGATGTAACCCTAGGAAAAGAGGTACCTCAAAATGATGGCGATTCCATTTGCAGCCCTCCCACCTTCAAATCTGAGGTTCTAAAAAGAAATTAGCTGCTATAAAATAAAGAACGATTTTGGGTTCTTGAGATCAAACCCTCTCCATAGGCACTCAATTAGGTCCAGCTTCAATGTCCATTTGAGCGTCTCTAAGGAGCATTTTGAGGTACCATCTTGAGCTTGCAAGGCCCTAAGCAGTCACTTGATTTGCCTCTGAGTAGAAATAACTGTTAACAGTTCCAGAACATTCTTTCTGTTTTGGAATTCTGGCTGCACTTTAGGGTATTTCTCTTCTTAGAGGACTTACCTATAAACTTAACAACAAGAGACACTGGCGAATAACAACTCCCCTCCAAGAGAAGCTAATATGAAGCAGGGTGCATCTGGAAATCAAACTTTGGGCACTAGTAAAACCTCTCTTGAATCCCAGGAGACTCCAGCGGCCTCCAGTCATATTTACAAGAAGAAAAAATTCCAGGGGCTGTGGGGAGAGATGTGGCTTATGGAAACGAAATGATATCTTTTAGGGAGCATGATATCCCAAAACAGATATTTTCTTTTTTCTTTTCTTTCTTTCTTTTTTTTTTTTTTTTTGTCTTTTTGCCATTTTTAGGGCCGCTCCTGCAGCATATGGAGATTCCCAGGCTAGGGTCGAATCAGAGCTGTAGCCGCCAGCCTACACCACAGCCACAGAAACTCAGGATCCTAGCCGTGTCTGCAACCTACACAGCTCACGGCAACACCAGATCGTTAACCCACTGAGCAAGGGCAGGGATCGAACCCGCAACCTCATGGTTCCTAGTCGGATTTGTTAACCACTGCGCCACAACGGGAACTCCACAAAACAGATATTTTCACATATTGCAAGTTTTAAAGGTCTATGTTAAATCGGGTTTAACAGAGGAATCTCTAAATGAAGTTGGTACCGTGTGTGTGTGTGTGTGTGTGTGTGTGTGTGTGTGTGTGTGTGTGTGTGTGTGTGTTTTAATCTTGATAGTTTTAACTTCCTCTTTCATGGTAACTGTTTTCTCCCAGATGCGAAATAAATGCTGTCTAGACTCTTTTTTTTAATGTTTACCTTTCAATTGTGCTTTACTTTTCAGTAGATCCATTGATTACAAGATACTAAGATTCTGTGCACATGCCTTGGTTTCTGTTTCTCTCTCCCATCTGAATTAGTTTGTCTGGGGGTCATTTTTCATTATATCTTATAGTAGGCTTGGGGCTCCAGAAAAATGATTTTTAATCTTATCCCTCAGTTATTTTCTTACTCGTCCTTCATTGGATTTTCACAGTTCCACTTTCTTAAATATTTTGATCATTTTCTCTCATATGTATGTGTATGCACATGTGTGTGTGTGTATATATGTGTATACACATCTATTAGGCCTTACAGACGGTATTGCAAATCTGCAGTAAGGACTCATGTAACAGCCTAGTTTGTGGGTAATTTTTTCTGAAAGTCATCATTAGCAAGTGAAATTGTTTCATCGTGCAGAAAGAATATGCAACTGCAGAGACAGCACCAGGGAGAGAGGGAGATGGGGGAGGGAAGAAGGACTGAATTCAAACAATTGCTGTTCAGTGCTTACCGCCTCTTCCATCCTATTAAAACTCAGCTACTCCAAAATAAAGACTATATTATGTTTTGGACTGTCATGAGAGTTAGAAGTTTTCTCTCCAGCTTTTATCATCAAACACTAAGCAGCAGGTATTTCACTTTTTTAAAGTTGTATCTAGAAGAGTTAACTTATAGTGCTGTGTTAATTGCTGCTGTACAACCAAGTGATTCAGTTATACATATACACACATCCATTCTTTTTCTATATAGAATATCATAGAATATTGGGTAGAGCTCCCTGTGCTATGCAGGCAGGTCCCGGTTGGCCACTCATTCCGGACGTCATAGTGTTAAGGTTAAATGACATGTATTTGATTATTTATGGCCATCTTTTATATAAAGACTCCTAATCCTCTCTGTTTTCCCAGGGTCTACAAGAGTCCTAGAATATAACAGGTGCTCCATACATTTCTGCTAAATGGAATAATTGTTTTAAAAGCACACTGCCTCATTTCTTTATGATATTTCATCATGGCTATCCATTTATTTTAGGTTAAAGAATTTGACGTCAATTTGACCTACATGCAACAGTCAGAATTCTACTTGCAGCCAAACACTAAGTACATATTTCAAGTGAGATGTCAAGAAACAGGTAAAAGGTACTGGCAGCCCTGGAGTTCACCCTTTTTTCATAAAACTCCTGAAACAGGTGAGTGTACTTACATATTTAATCTCTTGGGCTTTTCTTTTGACCTCTGTCTCTCTTCTAAGTATATCTATTTTTTTTCTCCTTGACTTCTATCATCATTGACCAAACTATTCTAAAGCAGGCAGTAGCATTTAAATGGTCATTTTTGCTTTGATTTCGTTAAGGCTGACTACAATTTATGTAATGGTTCTCAAACACTCCAGGGCATTAAAACCACCTGGGGGTTCACTGTCCCAGCTCCCAGAGGGTCTGAGTTCATGGTCAAGAGGTACTAAGGGGAGGCGTGGGTGCTCAAAGGCAGCATTTCTCATAAACATCCTGAGCAATTGTGAGACACAGAATCGCCCTAGGCCTTGTTTTAAAAAAAAACACTATTGAAGTATATGCTACATAAAACTCTTTAAGCCACTCTGATAAAATATATTCTCCTAAAGGAGACACAAATCAAATCATTCAATAAAGACTGATTACCGACTATATGCAAGGCAGTCAAAAAGCGTTAAAACACTTAAACAGGAGATTATTCAATTCTCTTCTCAAACTCCAGCTGAGGTTACTGTTTATTTTCCTGTTCTTAATATTCTCAGTTTGATTTTCTAGTCATGTGCATGTCGTTCAATAAAATCTTAGCCACATAGACTTTAACTGTAAGTAAATAATAAAATGAACTTATTGTAATTGTCATAATACTCCATAGTGGCCCCATTATCCTGAAGCTGCCTCCCTACTATAGGTAACTTATAAACTAGATTTAAAATTTTCTTTTCAGAACTGAAGGAGTTAATTGTAATCACAGCATTGTTGATATCATCCTCACTATAATATAACATCTTGGTATGGTGTTTATTTTCAAAGCAGTTTGACATATATTATAAATATTGATGGCCACCAAATAAGTAGAGCCAAGAGCCAAGACTAGCTAAAAAGTTCTTTTGGCGCCCCCTACTGCCAAAATCTTAGAAACACATTATTAAGGGAATCATTTACAATATTAGTTATCAGTTTTCTTTGTTTAAAGTTAAGGTTTTTTTTTAAAGTTTTGTTTGTTTTTGGTTTTGTTTTACGGATGCACCCAGGGCATATGGAGTTTCCCAGGATTGGGGTCCAGTTGGAGTTACAACTTCCCGCCTACACTACAGCCACAGCAGAGCCACGGCTGCAATCTACACCACAGCTCCCGGCAATGCCGGATCCTTAACCCACTGAGGGAGGCCAGGAATTGAACCCGCATCCTCATGGATCTTAGTTGGGTTTGTTAACCACTGAGCCACGACAGGCACTCCAAAAAAATGTTTTTATTATAGTTGATTTACAAGTAAGTTTTTAATTTAAGGTATTCTGTCTTAAGTTGATATTGCTAAAATCCTTAGGACTTTAGATGCCATTTTAGAATAGTCAGAATTTAAGGAGTTCCTGTCGTAGCACAGCAGAAAGGAATCCAACTAGGAACCATGAGGTTGCAGGTTAGATCTCTGGCCTCGCTCAGTGGCTTAAGGATCTAGTGTTACCGTGAGCTGTGGTGTAGGCTGCAGACACAGCTTGGATCTGGCATGGCTGTGGTGTAGGCTGGGCAGCTGCAGCTCTGATTAGACCCTCTAGACTGGGAAGCTCCATATGCCATGGGTGCAGCCCTAAAAAGACAAAAAAAAAAAAAAGGGTGGGGGGAGTTCCCGTCATGGCTGGGCAGAAACAAATCCGACTAAGAACCATAAAGTTGCAGGTTCAATCCCTGGCCTCACTCATTGGGTTAAGGATCTGGTGTTGCAATGAGCTGGCGAGCTCTGGCATAATAGGCCAGCGGCTCTAACTCCAATTAGACCCCTAGCCTGGGAGTCTCCATATGCCGTGGGTGCGGCCCTCAAATGACAAAAAAGACAAAAAAAAAAGTCAGAATTTAGCTGATAATCCAATTATTTTTAATGAAATCTAGAACTGCTTGTTAAGATTATTCAAATTGATAACTAACATTGACTTACCACTGACAGTATATATGCCTGTTTGACCTTACATTAGCCATATTTGGAAGTATAATTGGCATAATTTTACAAACGAAGAATCTGAAGCATGACTTGCTTTCTGGCTAGTGGGTACATAGCAGCTAAATCAGAATACAAGTTGTTTTTTCACCACCAGCCCTCGGCAATCCCATCAATTTCCTTCTTTAACCAATTACAGTTGATCCTTTAACAACATGAGTTTAAACTGTATCTACATATACACAGATTTTTTTTTTTTCAATAAATACTACAGTACAGCCAATCAGTGGTTGGTTGAATCCACGGGTGTAGAACAGAACCAGGATGCAGCAGAACTGACTATACAGAAGATCAACTATAAATTATACGGAGATTTTTGGCTGTGTAAAGAGTTAGCGCCCCTGACCCCTGTGTTGTTTAGGGGTCAACTGCACATCAAAGTGAAGGAACAGCTTCCAAAAAGACCCTGCAAGTTAAGTACAGAGTACAGTTAGCTTTCCATATTCTTAGGTTCCACATCCTCAGATTCAACCAACCACGGAGAGAAAATATTTGGCCAAAAAATTCCAGACAATTCCAAAAGCAAAACTTGAATTTGCCTCACACTGGCCACTATTTCCAGTCTTTACAATGTATTTACAATGATTTACATATCATTTACAGTGTATTGGGCATTATAAGTAATCTAGGGAGGATTAATGTATTCAAAAGGATGTGCCTAGGCTATGGGCAAAGACTATGCCATTTTACATAAGAGACTTGAGCTTCCAGATTTGGGTATCTGCACAGGGTCCTGGAACTACTTCCCTACAGATACCAAGGGATGACTGCATCCAGCCACAAATGTTTTCCTTTAAAAGTAAACCACGCATAAGTCACACACAGAAGGACTAGGAGCATCACAGCTACCCTGCAACAGTTCCAAATATAAAATCTTTGTTTCCTAAGGGAAAAAATCATTTAACAGGCAAAAATGCCCATTAAAATTAAACTATCCTTGAAAACTTGCATCAATCCATATTTAACATGTTCGCAAAGAGGAAGCACAAGCCATTCTTTGGTACAAATTTCTTTCCAAGACACATTAAAACAGAAACAGGGAGGGAGTTTCCATTGTGGTGCAGTGAAAACGAATCCCACTAGTATCCATGAGGATGCGGGTTCAATCCCTGCCCTCGCTCACTCAGTGGGTCAGGGATCTGGCGTTGCCCTGAGCTGTGGTGTAGGTTGCAGATGTGGCTCAGATCTGGTGCTGCTGTGGCTGTGATGCAGGCCAGTAATTGTAGCTCCCATTGACCCCTAGCCTGGGAACTTCCATATGCCATGGGTGTGGTTCTAAAAAATCAAAATAAATAAATAAATACATAAAACAGCAAAAAAAAAAAAAAAGAAAGGAAAAGAAACAGGGAGTGTATGTTAGGGAAAGTGTTAATAAATCTTTTCAAAAATTTATCTCTTTTTTTCTGATTGTAAAAGCAGTGAAAATCTATCATAATATGCAACTTAGAAATGTGTTGTTTACATTTTAATGCATTTAATACTATTTTTTTCCTATATACATATATTTTAAATGGTTGGTACTGCAGTGTATATACTGTTTTATATCCTGATATTCTTACCCGATCTGCCTTGTTGGGTTTAAAAACCTGCTTAATGAATGCACAGCAATCCAGTTTATGGATATGGTATAATTCAATCATTTCTCTATTTAAACGATATCTAGACTATTATATTTTTTCCATTATCAGTAAACTTCTTTGAACAGCTTTGTATATAAACTCTCCTTATGTCTTTAGGTCTTACTGGATCAAGAGTTAAGCACATTTTAAGATGCTTGATGCAAGTTGCCAAGTTGCTTTTCAGTATATCTTGAATATCAGTTGCTTTTTTAAAAGGCATCCATAAAAAGACAGCCATTCATTTAAGCCATTCAGGAAATATTCATTTGGCCTCTACCATGCACCAAGCACTTTGTAGGTACCTGCAGAACCTCGGTGCGCAGAGCAGTCAAAGGTCCCTTAATTGTAGAGAAGACAGTCAATACAAAAGTGTAATAAAAAGGATATAGCCTTATAAATAAAGACATAAATGAAAGCAGTAAGAATCAACTTTACAACTGAACTTTGAATTGTTTCATAACCAAAAAATTAAAAAGATATAGTTTCTGTAGTACTTTAGCTAACCAATTATTTGATAATGGGGGTTTTGCCAAATTTTCCCAGTAATTAGAGGTTTATTTATTTATGAAGAAATATGGCCCAGGCAATAAGGCTCCCTCCATGCAGGAATTGTCTGGTTTTGTTCTCTAAAATCCTTACATGTGTATCACTAAATTGATTCATCCTGAAGTTGATTGATCCTGAAACAAGGTGTGGTCAAAATTATGCCCAGATGTTCCCGAGGACAAATCATGATGTAGGTATGGCTTGTCCTGCAGGGCCTCAGCATTCTTCTGCAGCACTTTCCCTCTGGATAGGGCCTTTCCTTGGCCTTTAAAATCCTGGTCTCCAAAAGAAACCCATTGAACTCAATTATAATAAGGGTTTTGTTTTGTTTTGTTTTGCCTTTTTGCTATGTGGCATATGGAGGTTCCCAGGCTAGGGGTTGAATCGGAGCTGTAGCTGCCAGCCTACACCAGAGCCACAACAACTTGGGATCCGAGCCACATCTGCAACCTACACCACAGCTCACGGCAACGCCAGATCCTTAACCCACTGAGCAAGGCAGGGATCAAACCCGCAACCTCATGGTTCCTAGTCGGATTCGTTAACCACTGCACCACGACGGGAACTCCATAATAACGGTTAAATGACTTATTTTCTTTCCCTTCCTTAGATTATTTAGACTTCAATGGAAAACAGAGCCACATAGAGTAGACCCCCTTATCAGTGGGGGATATATTCCAAGACCCCCAGTGAATGCCTGAAACCATGGGTAGTAGCACCGAACCTTATATATATTATGTTTTTCCCTGTACATATATACTTATGATAAAGCTTAATTTCTCAAATACGCATGGCAAGAGATTAACAACAACTAGCAATAAAATAGAACAATTAAAACAATATACTATAATAAAAGTCACGTGAATGTAATCTCTCTTTCAAAAAATCTTATTGTGCTAACTTAAAGCCTGCATCTTAACTAAGCACTGATCATAAACTGTGGCTGTAACTTTTGCAGTTTGAGGTACAACAGCAAGACTAGCCCAAATGTCTTTTTCCCTCTTCACAATTTCAAGGACAGAAGGTTCATTCTTACCATACAACTTTGCAAGTTCCGTATACAACTATTTTCCTTTCCTTGACAAGTCCAGGACTTTCACCTTTTCACTTAAAGGAAGCATCTTATGGCTGGCTTCTCATTGGCATATCTGAATGGCCAGCAACACTACATTTGTACTTTGGGCCATTATTACATAAAATAAGGGTTAGTTGAACACAAGCACTGATACCAGGAAAGTTGTTCTGACAACTTAGAGGGCTACTAAGTGACTAACAGGCCGATCTGTGGATGATTCACATCCAGGGCAGGACAGGGCTGGACAACATGAGGTTTCCCCACAGTGCTCAGAATGGTGTGCAATTTAAAACATAGGAATTGCAGGAGTTCCCGTCGTGGGCTCAGTGGTTAACAAATCCCACTAGGAACCATGAGGTTGCAGGTTCGATCCCTGGCCTTGCTCAGTGGGTTAAGGATTCGGCGTTGCGTGAGCTGTGGTGTTGGTGTAGCACCATAAGGAAATTCTTAGTGTTTTTTTCCAGCTGATTCTGGTTTAGAAAAATGTCTAGAAAGCAGTGTTTCTCAGAGTGGAGTTGCTGTGGCTCTGGTGTAGGCCAGTGGCTATAGCTCCGCTTTGACCCCTAGCCTGGGAACCTCCATATGCTGCGGGAGTGGCCCAAGAAATGGCAAAAAAATAAAAATAAAAAATAAAATAAAACTTAGGAATTGCTTATTTCTGGAATTTCCCATTTAACATTTTTGGACGCAGGTGACCAGGGTAACTGAAGCCAAGGAAAGTGAAGCCACAGATAAGGGGACACTACCATACTCAAAAAGAAAAATGTAAAAATCAACCTCAGAATATACTATCAGGCTTTAGCAAACACATAGGAGGAGATTTTCTGGATTAGAGACTCATATTTTTCTATGCATGCATAATAACAAGAAGTAAATGAGAGACTGAATCCTGCCTGGGTGACTTGAGGATAAAAAATAACATAGCTAACATTGGATGCTTATTACGTGTTGGGCACTCTGGCAAGGAATTTCCTCATCACTGCAGCCCTATACCACTATTATCCCAATTGTGCAGATGAAGAAGATGAGGCCCAGGAAAGTTATGCAGTTTGCTGAATACTATAAAGCTGGTAAATGGTAGAGCCAGGGCATAGCTCAAGCTGTAGGACTCCAGTGCTCACATTATAGCTCTGCTGGTCCCCTTCCTAAGAGACCTAGGAGGGTCTCTTGCCAGCCTCGCCTGAGCCACCTAACCAAATTCTCCTCTACACATTAGCTAATAATGAAACTATGTCAACAGAGTTTCTTTTTATTATAATGTTTGTTATGAAATGCAAATATGTGAGAGAAGAGGCAGCTATAAGATGCTATCAACTAGTTCTACGTTGCATGAATACAAGATGTGAAGGCAGGTTTGGGTTAAAGAATGAAGTCATATGACTCCAGGAACCTTGGGGTAGGACAGGACAGTCTGTGATGAGGACAAAATATAGGTGGAAAAAGTGGCCTTGCCCAAGACAAAGCACCACAAGGAAATTCTTAGTGTTTTTTTCCAGCTGATTCTGGTTTAGAAAAATGTCTAGAAAGCAGTGTTTCTCAGAGTGGGGTCTGTGGACCATGTGCATTAGCTTGGGTGCTAGTTTAAAATGCAGATTGCTGAGCCTCTAGCCAAGTGATACTTCTGCAGCAAAGTGTAAAAACCACTTCTCAGAGGTTGGACACACCCTTTAAGAAGGAGAAGTGTCAGGAAGGCTGATGTAGGGTGTGGGCAGGAAATGGGCACAAAAATGGGGAAAAGTGAGTGCCCAAGCCATTGCTTTAGTGACAGCAGCTTTAGGGGGCAGAAAGGATGGGTACATCAGAATCTCAGGCTATTCTCTCTAGTATTATTTGGTTCTCTCTCTTCTTCTTTTTCTTTTTTTTTTTTTTTTTTTTTTTTTTTTTTGTATTTTGTCCTTTTTCAGGGCCACACCAGCGGCATATGGAGGTTCCCAGGCTAGGGGTCTAATCTGAGCTATAGCCACTGGCCTACGCCAGAGCCACAACAACGCCAGATCCGAGCCATGTCTGCAACCCACACCACAGCTCACAGCAACGCCAGATCCTTAACCCACTGAGCAAGGCCAGGGATCAAACCTGCAACCTCATGGTTCCTAGTCGGATTTGTTAACCACTGCACCGTGACGGGAACTCCTGAATTTTCTAATTATTATTACCACTGCTGATGTAAAAAATGTGAGAAGAGGGCTTCTAGGCAGGAGTGTTTTTCAAATCTGCACTGTAATACAGATCCCTTTGTAATGAAGAAAAGGTACAGGCTCTGTAATACCTTTAAAGACAAGTCAGAGGCCTGAGGGAAGGGCAATCACATTTCAAAATGACTAACTTGCTTGAACTACATTGCAGTAGAAAAGTTTCCCAGAGAAAGCATATTATTATTATTATTATTTTTGACAATTCTCCAGAGGAAGGCAAGTAAAGGCAAGAGATTAAACCACATTGTACTTTGTTCCCACAAAATACTACTGCATTACCAGTGACTCAAAGAGTCACATTAATTTTTCAGGACTTGTAGTAGCTAAAAAAGAAAAAACAAATGTTAAATCAATGGAACCAAATAAACATGATATTAAATATATATATATATATATATATATATATATATATATATATAAGAAGGGGGCCAGAATGTACTTTGCAAAAACTGTTATTTGTAAATAGAGATTTCTGATTCATTCACATTGAGATGGATTATAAATTTGTAGATTTGTGATTACTAAACTAGGTTCAACAGAGACACAGTGTTCCCTGAAATACTAATCATTTTAGACCTTTCATTTGGATTTATTTAATCTTCTTCAGGTCTTATTCCTAATAAACCCCTAAGGTTCTGCAGAATGAAAAACAATTCATAAGTTTCACAATCTCTTTGAGGTTTGCAATCCAGTAATAGAGAATAAAGATTATACTTTTCCATGAGGAAGAAATAATCTATATTAGTGTCCTATTGCTTCTGTAACAAGTTAGTGTACATTTGGCGATTTAAAACAATACAAATGGGAGTTCCCATCGTGGCGCAGCAGAAACGAATCCGACTAGGAACCATGAGGTTGCAGGTTCGATCCCTGGCTTCACTCAGTGGGTTAAAGGATCCAGCGTAGCCATGAGCTGTGGTATAGGTCACAGATGTGGCTTGGATCTGGCATTGCTGTGGCTCTGGCGTAAGCAGGCAGCTGCAGCTCTGATTAGACCCCTAGCCTGGGAACCTCCATATGCATGGGTATGGCCCTAAAAATACAAAAAACAAAACAAAAAAACCTTTGAAAAATAAAAATAAATAAAAAATAAAACAATACAAATGTATTATCTAGTGTTTCCAGAGACGAGAATTCCAAAATAAGTATCACTGGGCAAAAATCAAGGCATCAGCAGGACTATATTCCTTCTGATGTCTTTTTCAGATTCTAGTAGCTGCCTGTATGTCTTGTCTTGCTGCCCCATCGTCCATCTTCAAAGCCAGAAGCATAGCATCCTCCAACCTCTTTCTCTGACTCTGATTCTCCTGCCTCCTTCTTATAAAGACCCTTGCCAAGCCCTGTCATTTAGGATAATCTCCCCATCTCAAATACCTTTTGCCAGATAAGGTCATCTATCTACAAATTCCAAGATTTTAGGGCATGGACATCTTTGTGGGGTCACTGTTTGTCCTACCATGTCCCTTTATCCATCCACACACTACCAGCAATTGCAATTTTTCCTAGTTATTGTGATTAGATGCAAACAAAAGAAATCAAATCTGGTTCTCTTAAGCAGAAAGGGGATTATCGGAAAGATAGCTGCAAAGTAGTATAACAGCTGGTGAAATGACCACCAGCAGGGTCTAAGAGCCTGTGGAGCAGAACCACAGCCAAAATCGCAGCCTAAGAAGATTCAGGTGAGGCCTCTGTAGCTGGCACTATGGTCACTGCCACTGCCCACTCTGTGCCCTGGCCACTCCACTGGTGCTATCAGCAGACTGTGGATATAGCTGCTACACCCATATTGAATTCTAAGTGATTTCCTGGAGCCGTGTGTCCTGTGGCGAGCGGAGCATCTGATGATTGAGGCTTAGGTCATCTGCTTGTAGCTACTTGCTGGCTCTGGGGAGAGGGAGTCTCTGCTCCACTGAGGTTACCACACTGGGAAGCCCTACCTGCCTCTGACCTACTCTGGGATGCCCGGGAAGAGAAGTTAGTCCTGGTGCTGGGCAACTGAAAAAATGGTAAGCGTCCACCGGACTATTCAGATTCAGGAACAGGTACATGCCTGGCTCGATAGCAAGGATGCACGCTTGAAGACTCCCAAACCACTGGGAAAAACTTGAAAGCTGCTCATTCTTGCACAGAGTTTTGCTGCACTTAGATATCAGACCCTCTCCTCTGTATGGTTCATGTCACTTAGGAAAACACCTAGGTGGCTGCTGCTTTTCACCTTTTCCTTCTCTTTAATAGTATTATCACTATGCACGTATTTCTTACCTTCTTCTCCTTCCATGTACCAAGTACTTACAGCCTAGGAATATAAACAAGAAGATAATCCCTTGAATATGTCTAGGCACGCCCTCCCATCCTTAATACACAAAGAGGACATGGTAACTCATGAGATGATTTCATCGTTTGACTTGTTTTTCAAGGTGCGGTAATGAGTTTGTTTTGATGTGTCGTTTTCTCTTCCCTGGGCTTCTGGTGCCTATTTGATAGGTCTGGCCACTGTCTTTTGCTTTGCCATCTGACATGGACTCAGGTCAGATCTTCACACTTGGCCTAATAATGCTTAATTCCAATCACAGAGCTAAACTGGCTTAGGAAGACAGCACATAAATGCTGTGAAACAGCAGAGATTATTAGAAGAAGGAGAATAGAAAGAAAGAAATCAGAAGAAGATGCTTATGTTATAAGAAAAACAGGAGGAGGAGGAGTTCCCTGATGGCTTAGCTTGTTATGGATCTGGCATTGTCATTGCTGTGGCTCTGGTCACTTCTGTGGCACTGGTTTGATGCCTGGCCCAGGAATTTCTGCAAGCTACAGGCACAGCCAGAAAGAAAGAGAGAGGGAAAGATAAACAGGACAGGAAAAAACCCTTCACTATCTTGAAAAACACACTCTTTGTCTCCTTTAATATGGCTCTTCTTTATTGAATATGTACAAACTTCTGAAAGAAAGGTCTAGAAAGTTCCCTATGTCAGCTTTGGTCGAACCTCTATGATACAGGTTAGTGGTTAGCATGGCTTTGACACCAAGACTAGCTAGGGTAAAAATAAACAAAGGAACCTTATAAATGTCCATACCAGTAATTCCACTTACAGAAACCCAGCCTCAGGAAGCAAGCAGAGCTATGGAAAAGGGACATATGTACAATGACATTTATTTAAAAGCTAATTATAAAAGAATTCGGAAACAATCTAAAAGTCCAGTAATAGCTGCACTAATGCTTATTAAGCTTTTAATTTGTATAAGGTATGGGGCTTTGTATGAACTAACTCATCAAACCTCATGCATGTAGTGCTGCTAATATCCAATTTTACAAATGAGTCACAGAGCAATTTGCCAGGGCCATGCAACTCCAGGTGGTGGAGCTGGGACTTGAACTGAGTTGCACCTGAGTCCAACGCTGGTGTTTGAAACCACCAGGCTATGCCATTTTTTCAATGGGGCGGGGGGTGATTGAATAAGTATAATACAAACATGATGAAATATTAAATAGCCATAAGTATGATGACTTTGAACAATTTTTAATAAAATTTTAAAACGTGGATGACATAATATGGCATTAAAAGAACCACACACAACATTCAGTAAATGATCTCTGCTAGGGTACAGATATATACAAAAGACTGTCAACAACAAACAAACAAACATTGTTTCTAGTTTGAGAACAAATACAAAATTGTATTTTCTGTTTTCATACTCTTCTATACTTTTGAAGCATCCTACAGTTAGCATGTATTTCTTGCATAATCAAGGAAAATAGTTGCTTTTCAGAAGAAAATAACTCTGTGCTGGAAGATCCAAGGGTTGGTGATCAGTGAATTAGCCCAACCATAGTCAACTGCAGTAATTCCAGAGCCCTGCAGGGCCAGGCAACTCTGACACACTGTGGCCAGCGAGCAGGGAGCCCTGGCAAAGTCTCAGGAGGGGAGCACTGCTTGCAGGGCTGAGCTAGCTGCCCCATCTGGAGCCATCCTGCTGCACAAGTGAGATTATTAACTAAAAGGGCCAGAGGCCAGCATAAATTACATGTCTGAACTAGACAGGAATTTTCACTCTTAGACCTCCACCTAGGTGACTTTAGACAAGTGATTTATCTTTCTTATACCTTTGTTTCCTCATCCATAAAATGACGGCAATAGTATTATCTACCTGATTGGGTTGTGGTGGGGATTAAAAGAAAGCAAGTATGTAAAACCTAGCACATTATCTGAAACATAATTAGTATGCAATAAATCACCACTTAAGAATAACAAGGGGGAGTTCCCGTCGTGGCGCAGTGGTTAACAAATCCGACTAGGAACCATGAGGCTGCAAGTTCGGTCCCTGCCCTTGCTCAGTGGGTTAACGATCTGGCGTTGCTGTGAGCTGTGGTGTAGGTTGCAGACGCTGCTCGGATCCTGCGTTGCTGTGGCTCTGGCGTAGGTTGGTGGCTACAGCTCCGATTGGACCCCTAGACTGGGAACCTCCATATGCCGCAGGAGCGGCCGAAGAAATAGCAAAAAGACAAAAAAAAAAAAAAAAAAAAAAGAATAACAAGGGGTTCCCACTGTGGCTCAGCAGAAATGAATCTGACTAGTATCTATGAGGACACAGGTCTGATCCCTGGCCTCACTCAGTGGGTGAAGGATCTGGTGTTGCCTTGAGCGGTGGTGTAGGCCAACAGTTACAGCTCCAATTAGACCCTTAGCCTTGGAACCTCCATATGCCGTGAGTGCAGCCCTAAAAAAATGAAAACGAACCAAAAAAAATAACAGAACTTTATCCCACAATAGACATACAGGGAAATGCTGAGACTGATTTGACATTATCCCTAAGGAACAGATGGAATCCATTACGGCTAAAATTAATTCCTTTTGAGCTGATCTGATTAAATTAAGCTGGTATTTGGGGGGCCAAAGAATGTAGTTATGCTATGCTTCTAGTTTTGTCCAGGAATAAGGAACTACATCTTTTTTTTTGTTTGAAAGCACTCTAAATTCCCTGTAAACACACTGTCTTCTGGAATTCTAGTGTCCAATGTCAGTGTGTATGTTAGATAAAAATTCTTACCAAATTAAAGAAGATTTGGGGTTTCTTAAAATACTCAAATATGTGCTTTGAGAGTAACAGACATAATTTAATACTCTGCTTCAGGGAAAGAACTGTCTCTTTATGGACATAATACCACAGACCTTAAATAAATAACAAAAATATGGTAGAGATTTTTTTCTAGCATTTTCAGGCATTTTTTCCAGCATTTTTTTCTAGCATTTCGATGGTCAGAGTTGACATAAGCAATGTTTTCAGTCATAGCAAGTGGGTTAAGGGGATGAGATTAGCAATTTTTCCTCCCTCTCCCTTTTATTTTTCTTGTCAAAATTATTTTCTCCTGCTTTTTTTTCCCTGACTGCTTTTATAATGAAAAATAGTATGATTTAAGAAGGAATGACCTAGCCACTTGGTGGCAGTATGCTGTGAGGAATATAGCCTATAGGGCTTCACACTTAAAAAATTTGGTCATTGAATTTTTCCTCTGACAATTTCGTTTATAATTGTCTTACTTCAGATATCTAATTCTTTGTGAAATTACCTTCTCATAATTAAGAATCTCCTTTTGATGACTTTAATGTAATCTAAATTTAAATGAATATACCTGGATGAGAATCGCTTCTCGGCCTTTTGGCTAAGATCAAGTGAATATACCTGGATGAGGTGACACTCTGATCGCAAAAGGCTCTAAAGGAAGACTGTTTATTCTCTATTAGAGCTAATAAAGCCCTAGTCAGATATAAAATTATTTTTATGTGATGCAAATTAATAACTGAAGTTTCACGGCCAAATAACCACCTGTAGTTTAGACAACAGAATTATATCGACCTTTATTAAAAGTCAACAGCACTATATATTATTTTTAAATAAAAATGCTAATGGGGGCATGGCTGTAATTTTGGAAGTTTACCTAAATTCATTACATACAAAAAGGCTTGTAGAAGGCACTACAAATGGTAGGCCAAAAAAAATAGTAATTTTAATATAATAAAATATAATAAATAAATAAAATAAATAAAATGAAATAAAAAAATATAATAAAAGTGAAAACAATAATAATAATAATAATGCAATAAACCCAGGATTTTGCCAAATTGAAAGTTGTGTAACATTTGACTGTAATATTTTTCTTAAAATTTTAAAGTCATGTTCTTGTACACTCCTGCTGGGGCTCCTTGAGAGTGCACATTAGCTTACAAAACACTCATTTAGATGAATAAACCTGTCCCTCGGCCACTGAGAAATAACCATGCTCCCTCAAGGTTTGGTGGAAACACACAGGCCAAAAGGAGACTCGGTGAGGAGCCAGAAAGCATTCCTGATTTGTCACAATTCACAGTAAAACCTTTCCCTCTTGCTGTGAGAGAAGCAAGAATAAAAACACAGGAAAGAACTTTGGGCTTTTCTGATGTTTTCATCTCCTAAAATCCCCTATCCATTGTTCTTAGAAAAATATTCTTCAATTGAGCCCGTGCCTGCACCCAGATCAGCCCTCTTAAAACATTTCCAAAGACCCAGAGGAAGCTTTATGTCAGAACTCCTGTGATATTTTTCTCAAAGAGAGTTGCCCAGGTCACACAGCTCATGATACAAGCCTGTGACATCTCCATAGCAGTTAAGGATGCTTTAAGGTGTGATTTCTCCCTGAGCCCCCAAATCATTCTTTTAAATGAAGAATTTGAACCCTGAAAGCAGAATGACTGAATAAATAAGGCTTGGGGCCCTTTGGGGGCACTGAGAGCTTAGACCCATTTTCAGGAATGTCTTCTGTTACCTGGGAGAATCGTGTCCTTGAAGTCACCTCTGGCAGCTTTGAATTACCAGGAGGGAGGAGGGGGGTAAGGAAGCTCCAGGACTCTTTTGAGGTCAGACAGAAAATGAGTTAACTGCCAAGGTGGCTTGCCTCACCCTGGTGAGATGCTTTCATTTGCAGTATCCAAACGGCCCTCACGAGTAGGCAGGGCTGGCCAGCATCCTGGCCAGCAGAAAAGCAGAGGGAAGTCACTGATGGCCTTCTGTGCTTGTGTTATAACATCAAATTGTCTGATAATCAAAACTAAGCTTCTTATATGGAGCTAAGATGGTGCTGATATCATCTGTGCAAAGGCAGATGTGATCTTGGAGGCTCTTAAGGAAACCCAAACTTTATTGCATCATCTACTGGAATGAATCAAGTAGAAACCAGGTGTGTGTGTATGTGTGTCTGTGTCTGTGTGTGTGTGTGGTTTTTCCTGGTTCAGAGAATGAAATAAACTCCTCAGTATTTGCTGCCTAGAAGTCTCATGACATTATTGGACACGTCTTAAAGTTTTACAAACCCTACGTAGTTTTTATTGTCATTTAAAAGTTTCTTCCTTTGGGCTTTACGCAATTTAATAAAAAGAAGAAAAGACATTATATACTATTTTTAAATAAAAATGCTAATGGGGGCATGGCTCACCCACTCCAAGGTTTTTGCTTTTACTTCATCTTTCAAGCCTATTAAAGACATTGGTTTATTTTATTTTTTATTTATTCATTTATTTATTTGGGCCGCTCTAGCGGCATATGGAGGTTCCCACGCTAGAGGTTGAAGCAGAGCTGTAGCCACCCGGCCTACACCAGGGCCACAGCAATGCGGGTTCCGAGCTGTGTCTGCAACCTACACCACAGCTCACAGCAACACTGGATCGTTAACCCACTGGGCAAGGGCAGGGATTGAACCCAAAACCTCATGGTTCCTAGTCGGATATGTTAACCACTAAGCCATGACGGGAACTCCCAACATTGGTTTATTTTAATCATCTCCAAACAAGTGAGGAGACTCTTTTAGGAAATTAGGTAACCTGAATGAAAAATCTAAGAAGCTGATGCTATTTTCTTTTTGTTTAAGTCCCCCAGGTCACAGTGAAATCATTCCAACATGACGCTCAGAATTCTGGGCTTCCGGTTGCTTCCATCTTTAAAGGACACCTTACCTCTGGTAAGAAAGCACTGCTTGGGTTTGTGCGGTGGTCATTACTAATCATTCATTTGAATGCTCCATACGAAAAATTATGTGTCAGGCCTAAGTTTCTTAGTGGCAAAATATGACACATGCATTCCATTGGAAAATAATCAACAAATCTGCTTAAAATTGAATTTAAGGAGTGGTTTAGGTAGATTTTGTCAGCTTTTGCTCTGGATTAGATACATTTTCATTTCAATTGGTGCTAGGCCTCAAAATGTCCTTCTTAAAAACAACACAACAACAACAACAAAACATCATTTGAGTGTCTATTGCCAAAACTCAGCCTCTGTCCACTGGTGCTGAAGAGACAGGAGTTCCTGTTGGGGTTGAGCAGAAACAAATCTGACTAGTATCCGTGAGGATGCAGGTTCGATCCTTGGCCTCACTCAGTGGGTTAAGGATCTGGCATTGCCTTGAGCTATGGTGTAGGTTGCAGACACGGCTCGGATCCTGAGTTGCCATGACTGTGGTGTAGGTCAGTGGCTACAGCTCCGATTGGTTCTGGGAAAGGTTCTGGTGGTCCTCCTCCTTTCTGGAATGAAGAATGCTTCATAACACTTTTCATTTGTTGGGGGTTTGGCTCCACAGAAGAACTCAAAGTTATTGTTATGTATAAACTTCGAGGAGGAACCAGGACCCTGCCCCAAGGCTGCACTACTGTTTCCTGACTGCTCCCCCTGGTCTCCGCACCCCACTCCTCCCCTGCTTTGCAACTGTTTGAACATGGAGGCTGAAGCTTATTCCCTAAAAACAAGAAATGGGGGGGCACAGAAAGGCTTGTGTGCTCAGGAGTCCCACATGGTCCTGCTTGGTTTCATGTCTACCATGTACCAGGAGTTTCATATATACCATCTTTTTCAATCTTCAAAATTTTTATCCATCTTCAAAACAACCTGGTGAGATAAGTGTTATATACACTCATATCTGTTTCACAGATAGGAAAATGGGAGCCCAGAGAGGTTGAGGAACTTGTTCAGACCTTGTTTTTCAAATCCGAAAGTCTGTGCTCTCTTATACAAGTCAGCTGCCATTTTATTTGTTACTATGATTCAGTATTTTCCATTGATAAGCATACATAAATATTTGAGGCATAAAAATATATTAGATCAGATTGTACAATGGGCAAATATAGCTCTAAATAAAAATTTCAAATCGAAAAACTTTAGATATAACTATTTCACCACTGACCATGGGTAGAAAATGCGGCAGGAATAGTATAAAAACTTTTACAGGTAATATTGGTATTCTGAGGACTTTTGTTTATTCAAAAAAATATTCTAACAATGGAATACTACTCAGCCCTAAAAAAGAACAAAATAATGCTATTTGCAGCAACATGGATGCAACTAGAGGTTACCACACTAAGTGAACTAAGTCAGAAAGTGAAAGACAATTACCATATGATGTCAGTTATACGTAGAATCTAAAGTATGGTACAAACAAACCTACCTACAAAACAAACTCACAGACATAGAGAACAGACTTGTGGTTGCCAAGGTGCGGGGGAGGGAGAGGGATGGACTGGGAGTTTGGGGTTAGTAGATGCAAACTATTACATTTAGAATGGACAAACAACAAGGTCCTACTGCCTAGCATAGGGAACTGGAACTATATCCAGTCTCCCAGGACAAATCTCGATGGAAAAGAATATTAAAAAGAATGTGTGTGTGTGTGTGTGTGTGTGTGTGTGTAACTGAGTCACTTTACTATACAGCAGAAATTAGCACAACACTGTAAATCAACTATATCTTAATTTTTTTAAATTCAACAATATTCTATGTGCTAGGCACTATTCTGAGTATTGGGTAACCAGCAGTGAAAAAAATGAATGAAGCCCCTGTCCCCATGGAGCTTCCATTCCAGATAGACAGGGTGGGTGGGGCAAACAACAAACAAAAAGAGAAAAGCACGGTGACAGTAAGTATTATAAACATGAGCAATGTAAGAGGGCTCTGAATTTGTATTATGTGAATCAATTATGAGCCAAGTGCTTAGGTTCAGGTCAGGTGCCTGATTACAGATGCCCGCACAGATTTACACCTTGATATTTCCGTGGGAATTGTGGAAGCTAGGAACTCATGGCTGCTCTGTTAGAAAGGTATTATTATCTCTATTTCATGGAAGAGGAAACTTGAGCTTCAGCAAGTTCATTATTATGCTCTGAGCTTCCAGAGCTGATAGGCGGCACATCTAATTCGAACCCGTTATCTCAGATATGCTCTCAATCACTCTGTTCTCTTCCTGCACTCCTTTACCTGGCCCCACATTAGCGTGGGGAGTCTCCACCCTCTTCCAGGCTTTAATGGCCAAGAGCATGTGGCAGCCACTACCTCCAGTTAGTGTATTTGAAACTCTCAGCAATAGTATTTTAGTCCTAAGAAAACACTAATTCCATATCCCACTGAGACTTTGGAGTGAAATAAACCATACTGGCTCCTGCCCACCAGTTGGCCTTAGAAGAGGGGCTGGGAGTTCCCGTCGTGGCGCAGTGGTTAACAAATCTGACTAGGAACCATGAGGATGCAGGTTCGATCCCTGGCCTTGCTCAGTGGGTTAAGGATCCGGTGTTGCCGTGGCTCGGATCCTGCGTTGCTGTGGCTCTGGTGTAGGCCGGTGGCTACAGCTCCGATTCGACCCTTAGCCTGGGAACCTCCATATGCTGTAGGAAGCGGCTCTAGAAAAGGCAAAAAGACCAAAAAAAAAAGAGGGGTTGGATAACCTGAGACCCCCAAGTGTAGAGCAGGTACAGCAAGTAAATAACTAGATCAGGGCCAATACCGTGCCTGAAACATGGTAAGTATTTGATAAGCACTTGCTAAGGCAGAAAAAAGGAGGAAGAAGGATGGAAGGGGCCAATACCCCGCATGGCTCAGCACCTCCCCCAGTGTGATAAGTCATATCTCAGTAATATTCTATATTTGAATGGAAGGTTTTTCATCTACTAGGGAGAAAATGGGATAAGCCTTGTAGCTAACACATATTCTATATAATATATAACACATGTTATATTAATTATTTAAAGATTTCAGGTGATTAATTCCACTGCAAAATTAAACAAAAAAAAAAGCATTGTTGTTAAAATGTCAGTGCGAGATATATGGCAGTCTGGATTTCTCATATATAATTCTAAGTAGAGTGAATATCCTTTTTCAGCAAGAAAAAATTCATGAACAACAAATTTTGAAGAATGGTGACGAGTTGTACATAACTCCTGTCGTGTGCAAAATATTTTTTTAAAAACCCACAAACCTCAGTTGTGATTGTGGCCAGCTTTAGACTCTGTTGCAAGCAACTGGGAATTCTCACTTGTGTCAGAAAAAGCAAATGAGGTGGTTCATCACTAAGCCTTTTTTTTTAATATAAAACATGCAAGCACAAGCTCAGAAAAGTGTCTGATGCTGACCACATTTGCCAGAGACACAATTCTAGAAACCCACCGACATCAGATACACATAGCCCGATTTTCTCAAACACAAGGTCTTGTTGTGCAGTTTGGAAGGACAGTCACGTGACAGCCCAAGGTAAAGGTTGATTTTATTTTCCCCTTCCTTGTTTCCTTTGCGATCAGTGACCTTCATTTGGAGCAGAGTAGAGAGAACAATGATTCTGGCATCACATGGACACACGTGCTTAGCTAAAATTATTTTTCTTTCCTTTCAGACAACAGGCAACAAGACATTGGCCTTTTATTGGGAATGGTCTTCTTTGCCGTTTTGTTGTCAATTCTTTCTTTGATTGGGATATTTAACAGATCGCTCCGAACGGGGTAGGTTTTTGTAGAATTTGTTTTCTGATATAGACCATCTACTTGTACCATCAAAATGTAGTCAACTCAGTGATTTACCAGAGGAGAAAAAAAAAAATCCATCAACATTTGTCTTGAGAGAAAGAAAAAACAAAAGGAACCGTGTGTGTTTAAGGAATACCCACTCTTGCCAAACTCTTTATAAATGTCATTCATTTAATCCCTGAAAGGACCCTTCCAGAAAAGCTCAATGGCCTGTTTTACAGATGGCTTACACAGGCTTAGAGAGGTTAAGTGGTCAGCCCAAGGTCCCCAAACACTAAGCCAGGAGTCCCAAGGCAGCTGATATTAGCTCTGTGTTCTCTCTTTCACCAGGCAGCCGTTTCATTGTGCCCTGACATCCATTTCCAGTGCCTGGATTCTTCACAGGGGTTAAAGTCATAGCCTGCCTCAAGTTCTACCCAAATAAATCCCCTGAATCGGTGTGAGGAGAAGCACAGCAATGTCTGAATTCATCACTTTAATACCAGCTGTGTTAGGGTTCAAATTCAGCCCCAATGCCCTTCTCCTCGGCCTCCTTCAATCAATTTTTTCCCCACAATATATTAGTGAAGATCAATGCCTAGTTATTAAAAAATGAGACTTTGAGGGAAGCCGTGCCTTTGATTCCCTAAATTGTACTAGACGCACTGAGTGCTTCTAATCTATTAATAGAGTTGTTTGATGTGGCAGTCTTCTAGTGCATCCAATGACACACAGAGTTTAACATGCGTTCTTGGCCTAGTTGGCACTGAGTTTCTACTTCTTGCCATCACTTGCTTCATGAGTTAAGTGAATTTCTTTCTTTGAAATGCATCATCAAAATGCAGGAGAAGGATGTAGAATGAGCAATTCTAAATATACAGTACACTAGTGATTTTCTTTTTATTTACATAGGCTTTTTCCTCAGAACTTAAGGATTTAAATTACGTATTAATAAACATAGCATTGGTACCCTTGTGAGGTGGGCAAATTAATATGGAACTTTATTTTAGGTTGTTTTAAAATATACTTGATTATAAAGCCCTTTGAGACATCTTAATGTGCAAACATGTGCAAATATGTGGCATTATCCAAAGATGTCCTATTTAGTGTGACATTTTAAATAATATTAAGATTATTACTGAGTATAACCTAAAGATTCACTTCCTACTGGTAATGACAAATAAAAAGATTTTAAAACATCTTTGCTAATTTAATTATTTTTAAAGAAAGACAGTTCAAGAGGTGCTTCCAATATAAATATCTTACATATAAATGGAGTTGTTTACTATAACTATACATTATTCATAAAAGCCGTTATTTCAGAAACAGAACTGAAAAGCAGATGGCAAAACATTTTTAAGTATAATAAAACCCAGAGTGGGTACACATGTATATGGATGTGTATATATATTATATTATCCATAATATATATACATATGCATATATAATACAGATTTTTTTCCTCACTGAATAAATGAGCATGCTGTATAAAATCTTTTCTGTAATAGCATGAATTTACTAATTTGGTCTAATGTTAAGTACACGAAGTGTGAATGAGTAAATAAGCAGGACAGTTAAACATCGTATAAACATGTGAAAAGAGAAATTATTTTTACCCTACGGTTCAGGGTCAAATTGGACTAGCAAAATCCATGTAGCCATCTTGGTTGCTACTTAAGAAAGGTTCCTAGAGAAGCTGCATGAACAGATAAAGGAGTTTGATCTGTTTGGTACCTTGTTAACATGTAATAATGTACCAGACATCAGTGGAATCTCTTCTAAATTCCTGGTGCAACCTCTTTGCTCAGTTCTTATCTAAATGTAGAAAGTGCTTGGTGCCAAGGGGTAGCTTAGGAGGAGAAGTGGGGTGCTCACGGTCTCTCCCTCTTCTTCCCATCACCCCACCCCAGTGATCCTTGATAAGCACACAGCCTAAGTAAAAATCAGTGTTCCCATCATGCCACACAACTGCCAGGTAACTTCCCCAGCCTCCTACTCCAACTACCTAGGAAGTCCGAACCTTTCACTATCATTTCAACTTTCTTTAGAATCATACCAATTAGAGGAGCCCAAATATTATAGTTTTATTACATGATACTCTCTTCCTTAATACTCCTCTGTAGTTATGGTCACCTTGGAAAGTTTTACAAAATACCTCTTAAGTGTTCCAAACTTTTCCATATGGATACCTCTTGCTTACAATGGATGTCACACTTAACATGTGCACAGTTTCACTTCCTGGGTGGTTCTCCCACTTATCTTGAATCTAGTGTGTTTTGGAATGTTCTGGCTCATTAGAGAGAGACAGAGCAACAGAGAAGGAAATGTGAAGACATTGAGTCAACTTCTCGCATAACTTTTTAAAGAGATGGAAATCTTAGCTCCTGCATCACAAAGTTTTTTATGCTACATTCCATTCTAGTAGATTTCCTAATCTCCTCGATTGCCCGCACCAATCCTCAACTAAGATGTTTATTCTAATGTGTCATTTCTGTTTTCAGAATTAAAAGAAGACTCTTATTGCTAATACCGAAGTGGCTTTATGAAGACATTCCTAATATGGAGAACAGTCATGTTGTGAAAATGCTACAGGTAATCAAACACCATCAAATATAAATTAAATGGCAGCTGAGCCCAAGAATGCAGCCCAATAATCAGAGTGGAATTTCCATTCGAATAAATGTATGCCTATTTGCATAACTACATAAATAAATGTACATAGAAATAAAATTATACATATTTCAAATCATACTTAAGAGAGATGAGAGAATGGAGTTAGGAGAAGAAAAGAGAGGTGGGAAGAAAAAAAAAAAAAAGCTATTCAGAAGAGAAAAGTGAAGTGGAAGATTGAGATCCAGGTTCCAGGTCACTTGGTGGCCAAGCAATTGGTAGGCATCTTCAGGGACAAAAGGAAGCAGCAAGAAAACTCAGTAGGGAGTTCCCATCGTGGCTCAGTGGGAACAAATCTGACTGGCATCCATGAGGATGCAGGTTTGATCCCTGGCCTTGCTCAGTGGCTTGGGGATCCAGCGTTGCCATGAGCTGTGGTGTAGGTCACAGACATGGCTCGGATCTGGCAGTGCTGCAGCTGTGGCATAGGCCAGCGGCTACAGCTCCGACTGGACCCCTAGCCTGGGAGCCTCCATGTGCCACAGAAGTGGCCCTTAAAAAAAAAAAAAAAAAAAAAAAAGCTAAAGGAAATCTTAGTAGAATGAGCCTCAGAGAGACAAAGGGACTTCTGATTTACCCAAGACTGGAGAAGCAGGTGGGCACTACCTCACTCCTGAGCCCCAGTAGAATTCAAGAAGATAAACGTGAGGTGTCTGCAGCAGGGGGTGTCACCAGGGGTAGGCCAGTTCCAGTTCAGCAAAAAATAGAGGGGTGCTCTGGGAAGACTGAGGCTGTTGGCGACTTGCTGGTTATGGAGGAGCTGCTGCTGATTATGGAGGAGGGGAAGGAATCTGCTATATGTTCTCCTCTACTTTCTGGCACAAAACCCAGTTGATGGGACAGACACATCCTCCAAAAGCATTGCAATGCGGCGATGTAGTACAGAACAGAAATGAGACCAAACATGATGACGGCATATAGGAAACATATTGAAAGATAGGAAGGAGTTGCTCAGGAGATCCAGCAGACATGCAAAATAGAAAGGACATCATGAGCAAAGGCACAGAGGGGAGAAGAGCATGTTGGGTGCTGCTTTATTGAAGCACCTGATGTGAGGTGTGGCTGGAATAATGCTGGAAGGCAGAGTGGGATCAGGTCACAGAAGGCCTTGTCATGGAACTCAGACTCCATCAGTCATTAGTTTTCAAACAGTCAAAAAAAAAAAATATATATATATATATATATATATTTAGCATGGGTACCCTTTGTTCAAAAGATGTGAGGAAGACAAATATTCGTAAGACAAATAAAAGTGGTTCTCTTTGGAGATCTAGTGAGCCGGCTAATCAACCACTTCCCTAGCCCTGGATCAATCCCTAAGGCCACAGTTCTCAGTCTCAGTGGCATCTCAGAATCCTGATTCCCAGGCCACAACCCAGGATCTCTGGGAGAGGTAGTGCAGGAGGAGATCTAGACATTAGCAGTTTTCCAAGCTTCCCAAGTGATTCCCCGACACAGCCAATGTTGGGAACACTGTTGAGGGATTAAATATTATTGCTAAAGAGAACAAGGTGTCAGTGAGGAGTTTCAGTTATCATAGGTCTGGTCCTAGGAAAGAGGCAGAATGAGAGCATCAGTGAAATGAGCATCATGATGTTTGGGCAAAGTGTCAAGAAGCAAGGACCCTCCGTGCTGACTGTGTAGAAAGTCTATAACATAGAGCCTGGAATGCATCTGCGGGATGTGACAAAGAGTTGGTGTCCAGGTGTTCAGTCCCATCCAGGTGTTCAGTAGGAAGCAAAGGGAAGGGTAGGAAGTGAGGACTGAGCGTGGAAATATCTTTTGATGATGATGGACTAGAAGGGAAATAAAGAAAGGGGCTCTGCTGCCACCATGGTCAAATCCTGTCAATACTCATGGAATGAATGAATAACAGTAGCTCCAGAGCAGTATGGACACAGAAGTGTGTTTGTACTAAATTGGATGGGCTTGAGAAGGACTAGGTCAAGCAAGACTGTGAAGGGATGAGGCAGAAAGGTTCACCCAGAGCAGGAAGAAGGACTCTTGTCCCTGGCTACTTGAAGAACAGAAAGAGTGGAGATTTGGCTGATTTTGAAGGAGGTCGTGTTGCCATGGAGGGGTGGCCCAGGGCAGCTGAACCCACATACAGAAGGAAGTAATGGTTGACAACTGACTGAAGGGCAAGCGTGTAGTCACCAAACTACAGCTAATAACTACTGTGGTCTTTATATTCATTCCACTTAGTCATTCTGTCTTACTCCCCTACTAGTTATCCTAGGGAACTGGGGCCATTCTGCAGCTCTGAGAATTCCCCTTGACTTCACTGTGACCAGATCCTCTTCTTCCTTTCTTGTCCTCGCTCTGGAACAGTCCCTTTGACTCTCCTGTGTCCTTCACCATGGTCTGACTGCTACCCTCTTCATGCAGCTGCCAGCCTGAAGAGGGCGAAACACCCCCTTCCTTCTGGTTTCCTACAGCATGTCTAGTTCTTCACCCATGACTATGCCCTTCCCAACCCAAACCTTGCCAGAGTCCTGGGGAGGCTGAGCCAAAGAAAATCTGAATGACACTTCATGCTGCTTTATTCAAGGTCTTCCTTCCCCTTCTGGGTCCTGGGATTAGAAGTGAGCCTTAGGGTTTCCTTCAGATGATTTTTTTTTTTGTCTTTTTGCTATTTCTTGGGCCGCTCCCGCGGTATATGGAGGTTCCCAGGCTAGGGGTCTAATCGGAGCTGAAGCCACCGGCCTATGCCAGAGCCACAGCAACGAGGGATCCGAGCCACGTCTGCAACCTACACCACAGCTCACGGCAACGCCTGATCGTTAACCCACTGACCAAGGGCAGGGACCGAACCCGCAACCTCATGGTTCCTAGTCGGATTCGTTAACCACTGCGCCACGACGGGAACTCCCAGATGATGTTTTCTGCCCAAAGACTAAGCCGTGGCCTTCTAGTCAGCTCAGGGGTATTCTCTAACAGAACACCACAGAGTGGGTGGCCTCAAGGACCAACATTTCTTTCTCACAATCCTGGAGGCTGGAAAGTCCAAGATCACCAGCAGATCTGGTTCCTGGTGAGAGCTCTTTTGCAGACAGCTGTCTTATTGCTGTATCCTCCCATGGCAGGCAGAGATCAGCTCTCCTGGGTCTTTTCTTAGGAGAACACTAGTCCTCTTGATGAAGGCCCCACCCTCATGACCTGATTACCTCCCAAAGGCCCCACCTCCTAATACCTTCACCGTGGGGATTAGGGCTTCTTCACCTTATGAATTTTGAAGAGACTCAAACATTCTGACCATAACAGGGAGCTGTAACTTTATACCTGTGTTGGGTGGGAGTTATTTGCCTTGGGAAGCCAGCCATCAGCTGGAAGACCTCGAGTCCTTTTCTTAACAGAAGAGTCATCAGGCTGTTATACAAATAAAAACTTTCTTCACTCACCCTCCTGACTGATTATCAGAGACATATCTGAATTGTGAATAGCCACACACCTTCAGAACCAGAGCACGAAGCATTTGTCACAACCTCATTCTCAAATGGAAGCAAAATAGGATTCTCCAGACAACCCCTCCAACATTCTTTATTTAAAGCTCTGTGTTAAGAAATATTCCAACATATTCCAAAATTTTAAAAGGCCCTGAAACAATACATAAGTTAATAGACATGAGAATTCTTTCTCTTTAAAATTTTTAAATCGAGACATGTGCATAAAGCATGGATTATTTTTTTATTATTCCTTTCCTTCGGTCTCTCCTGGCAGAATTTAACAAACACTTGGAATGGAGCAGGATAACGAAAGACAAAAGGAGGAAATCATATGAGAGGAGAAACAATATAAAAAAAAGTGAAGGGGAAAGGAAAGTTGAGGGAATGCAGACAATTCCAGTCCGATTCGATTATCCAGTTGGCCCCCTTTAAATGTCTTTTGTAAAATAAAACAATGTCTTTCCTTCCTAGGAAAAGAGTGAATTTATGAATAATAATTCCAGTAAACAGGTCCTATATGTTGACCCGGTGATTACAGAGATAGAAATCTTTCTCCCAGAAGAAAAACCCATGGGCTACAAGAAGGAAAAGAATACAGGATCCCTAGAGACAAGAAACAGCCTGCAAACATCACTACTCTCCAACACTACAGTTGTGTATATTCCTGATCTCAACACTGGGTATAAACCCCAGATTTCAAATTTTCTCACTGGGGGAAACCATCTCAGCAATAATGATGAAACGGCTTCCTCAACTTTGGAACCACCAGCTGATGCCTTAAACCTGGGCAAGAATGCCAGGTTTAAAAAACATCCTCATTTTGCCTTTTCTGTCTCAAGTATGACTTCGCTAAGCAACACACTATTTCTTGAAGAATTAAGCCTCATTTTAAATCAAGGAGAATGCAGTCCTACAGACTTGCAAAACTCAATAGAGGGGGAAACCACTGTACAGCTTCTAGAAAATGCGTCACCAAATGAAACTATCCCAGAACAGACTCTGCTGCCCGACGAATTTGTCTCCTGCTTGGGGAGAATGAACACAGAGTTGCCATCTATTAATTCTTATTTTCCGCAAAATATTTTGGAAAGTCACTTCAATAGGATTTCTCTCTTAGAGAAGTAGAGCCGTGTAGTCAAAATTAATGTGGGAAATCATCGGCCTTGCAGTCTGAAGATGGATTGCTTCAACACATATTTAATTCTGCACTATTTTTCAAAATTAGAGAATTAATATCCAAAGCTGGAACTTACTTCATGGCCAAAAAGCAGCAGCAATATTAGAGATGCCTTGTATATTTTTAAAAATGTCTTTTTTTTTTTTTTTTAACAGCTGTACCTGTGACATGTGGAAGTTCCCAGACTGGGGGCTGAGTTGGAGCTGCAGCTGAAGCCCATGCCACAGCCTTGGCAATACCAGATCCAAGCCACATGTGACCTACACCCACAGCTTGAGGCACGGCTGGATCCTTAACCCACCGAGCAAGGCCAGGGATCAAACCTGCAACCTCATGAAGACTACTTCAGGTCCTTAATCCATGGAGCCACAATGGGAACTCCCAACTATATCTTTTTTTATTTTCCCTCATTGCAAAGCACAAAACAGATCACTCTGTTGTATGAACAGTAAAGCAAAGTATATGGTAGTGAAAGAAATAATGAAAATCTTTAAAATCTAGTATTTGATTTTAATTCTTTAAAATTTAGTATTTGCTTGCAAGAGGAGATGCACGTTTAATTTTCATTGCTTAATATTCTCTTGAGTGGATAAAATATAGCCCACAAACAACAAAATAAGTAAGGGATAGAAACAAAGGAGCAATTAATTACATGTTTGCTGTGTTGTTTTTTTTTCTACTACTCCCTATTCAGGTGTTAAGGATTTGATCTTCCTTATTTTGGACTGAGAGCTGTAAAACAGCGATGTATGGAAATCATGAGATAGTTGCCTTCATTCCGGTTAAGAGTGATGATATTGTTTTCCTGAGGGGTTAGCTGTGTATTAATTATACTACAGTAGATTTTTGAGGCAAAGGATGCAGGATCGACAAGCTGTAATTATTTCTGTTGATTAGATATATATCAGAAAATTATTGCTGGCATTCCTGTTGTGGCTCAGCAGTTAATGACCCTGACTAACATCCATGAGGACACAGATTCAATCCCTGGCCTCACTCAGCAGGTTAAGGATCTGGCATTGCCGTGAGCCTTGGTATAGGTTGAAGACGTGGCTCAGATCTGGCATGGCTGTGGCTGTGGCATAGGCTGGTGGCTACAGCTCTGATTCAACCCCTAGCCTGGGAACCTCCATACATTGCAGGTGCAGCCCCAAAAAGCAAAAAAAAAAAGTTAAAACAGGTACTTTTCCAAATGTAGGATGGCAATACCTGCCACTGCCTCATATCCCATGTCTCCTGTGGACATCACTAACCCTTTACCACCTGCCTTTCTACTGAGCCTTTCAGTGGCCCTCTGAATCCTCACAGCACAATGCTCATAATAGCCACAGTCAACAAGGGCTGGGACAGGCAATGAACTCTACCTGCCATCTGATCAATACTGAAAGTGGGTAATTTAAAAAAAAAAAAAAGTGAATATTTTAAGCTGAGAAATGGTACCCAGCAGACGTCTCTATTATGATCAGTTTTTAAGGTCAAGGGGAAATTTTTCTAATGATCAGAACAATTTGCAAATTGAGAAGATTACCTATTGAATGTCTAACAGCTGTTAGCAATAATTTATATTCAGATTAAATAGTATAACTGTATTGGTTAATCAAAAATGGATCAGTGTTTGGCACCTAAGCAAGCTGTTTTGTTTTGTTCTGGGCTTGGGGGGAAAAAAACAAAAGCAGTTTTATTGTCATTAACTGTCCCCGCGAGGAGGATGACCATACATCCTGGTTTATCCTGGTTTTTGTCTCTTGTCCCAGGGCAAAGTATGGCCATTGTGCCCTTTCACTTTCAGAAACATCCCTCTGGATGATAAATCACTTGCTCACTCTATCTGCATAGTCTGTCTAATGTCCAACATATAAATTTCTCACAATTCATCTCTTTTTTTGCGTTGACAGTCCTCTCTTTACATCATTTACTAAAGCTGTTCTGCTCCAAAATGAACATTACTACTCAGAGTAAAAAACATACCCCCGCTGAGAAATTCTCTTCGATTATCCAGGAATGTGTATATATTTGTTGTACTTCACAAATTCTGAAGAGTATATTTTAAATCACTAATGAAACCCTAGTATTATTAAATATCTGGACTTGTAAATCATCATATGCCTTTGCTTTATTCTTTTTAAAAAAAAATTTTTTTTGGTCGTTTACAGGGCCGCACCCACGGCATATGAAAGTTCCCAGGCTAGGGGTCGAATCAGAGCTGCAGCTGCTGGCTGATACCTCAGCCACAGCAACGCCAGATCCAAGTCATGCCTGCAACCTACACCGCGGCTTGCAGCAATGCTGGATCCTTAACCTGTAGGAGAAAATGTCCCAATAAAATGTAGAAAGGAGAGACCCCGGCCATGATGACTAAGCAAAGTCTAACCAACTGCCCCAACCAGTCCTTCCCCATGCATCTGCTTCTGTAAATTTGTTTCCGCATCTACTACCTTGCCTGACGTCACTCCAGTCCAACCAGCCAAGCTTGGACCTGGAAGACGTAGCCCATAAAAGCCTTGTGAAACCCTTCTTCCGGGCTCAGACTCTGGAGAGCGATCTCCTCTGAGCCCGCCAGCATAATAAACCTGAGTTCTCCAACTCTCCGAGTGCTCGCTTGGTTTCTCGCCGGGTAAAAGAGCTGATCCACTATGGCCACAGAGCTACTGGAGCTGGTACGCTCCAGCCACAGGGCTGTCGCTAGAGCTGATACGCTGCAGCACAGGGCTGCTGGGTATCTGCTGTAACAAACCCACTGAGTAAGGCCACGGATTGACTCTGCATCCTCATGGACATTAGTCGGATTCTTAACACCCTGAGCCACAATGGGAACCCCCTGCCTTTGCTTTATTCTTATCCAAAGGGAGAACAAAATGAAGCAAAGAGGCAGGTAGTGTTTGAGATAGAAATTTTAAAAAGGCCAAGATGAATCTTTGAGGTTTACCAATCTGATGGAGACATCTGTTAACAAGTGAAGAATACCTTCGCAGTGTGTTTCAGTATAATTGTAACCAGCCTGATCAAAAAAGCTTTTGTCGAGCTGAAAGGGTTACAGCATGATTTGATCTTCTGTGTGTGCTTTCAATGCAGTCAGTGTCTCCTTTAGAACTTCTTGCCCCCTGGAATGGGAAAGGGCAGCTTTCTCTCCCTATGGTTGCCATTCCCACACCCGTATCGCCGTTCAGCACAGAGGACACCCTTCTGGTTCCATTTATAACGTTAGCCTTTGGTGGTCCAATGCATTAAAAATTGAGGCTCCACCTATAAGCAAAGCAACGTGTCTGCCATTGCCCCCCCCTCAGGGAAAATTTCAAAGGCTTCAGCACGAGGCCAACTTGGCAAACGGAAAGCGGTTTCTGTCTATGATTCTTTCATTCAATAAGCAGTTGGCTTTAGTGTTAAGTGCCCCTACTATGTGCAAGGCACTTCTGAGTGACATGGATGCTAATAAAACCAGCCACGTCCCTTCAGCCTTAGGGCTTATATTCCAGGGGCAAGAAGCAGATAACACATGGGACCAAATCATTGCCTTTCAAGGGCTTACATCTTGGTGGGGAAGGGGGTGGGACAGGAGATGGAGAGACAGAAAAAAATAAAGAAGAAAAATGCCAGAATATGAGTGCTGTGTGGAGAGGGAACATGGGACAGCGTAGGAGAGAGGGACTTGGTGGCCACTTTATGCTGGGTGTGAAACTGAGCAGGGCCCTGTGACACAAAAGCCCACGTCCCGATTGCTTTTTAGGAAATAGGCCTCATTCAGCTTCCTTGACCTTCCCTGAGTTCAAACAGTTGCTAATCAGGGAAGGGAGGAGCAGTCGAGACACAATAGTGCAGCCTTGGGGCAGGGAGTTGGTTCCTCCTTAAGGAATATTCATAACAATACCTTTGAGTTCTTCTGGAGAACTAAAAGCTCCCAGAAATGGAAGATGTTAATGAATCATTCTTCATTTCAGATAGGAGACTCCCAGAACCTGTCCTTGGACCACTTAACACCAGCTTTGAAAAACAATGCAAGCTTGCACCTACCCTGATCCTTATCTGTGCCCTATTTTCCACTCCTAAACTATAAAACCACCTCCTATTCTCTCCCAAGGGTGGGGTAGTGGGGGCACCGTCTTTAGGGCCTTCCTTTGCCTGGCAAAGCAATAAAGCTATTTTTTCTCCTTGAACCAAAACCTCAGTCTCCGCCTTCTTATTCAGCACCCGTGGACAGAGGCTGAGTTTCAGCCACCAGCGGACAGGGAAGGTTTCTTTCAGGAGGTGACAGTGACATGATAATCCAAACCCCAGGTCAGAGCCAGCAGGTGAGGATCAGAAGGGAGTGAGTCCCTTCTATGGAAGAATTCTCCAAGGCTAGTGTCTCTACGACTTTCCTTCCTGTACCAGTCGCCTCTGCCTCTAACCCCAGCCCCCTGCCACTTCTCCCTTCCTCAGCCAGAATTCTCCACAGCTTTAGGGAACAAATGTGTATCTCTTCTTTGCCTCTAGCCCTTGGGCTTATTATTAACTTTCTCCAAGTCTCACAATCTTTTTAGGTTGCTACTTCCTAAATGAACGTGTCATGCTTATTGGTAATGGGTTAGGGAAGAGGAAGGAGAGAGAGAGAAAGAAAGCCCCTCAAGATAACACTGAGAAGGAAGAAAGGGAGAGAAATACACAGAAAGGATATGCAGTGACACTGAAGCAAAATGGAATGCCACCGGAGTTCCCTTGGTGGCGCAGTGGTTAATGAATCTGACTAGGAATCATGAGGTTGCGGGTTCGGTCCCTGCCCTTGCTCAGTGGGTTAAGGATCCGGCGTTGCCGTGAGCTGTGGTGTAGGTTGCAGACGCGGCTCGGATCCCGTGTTGCTGTGACTCTGGCATAGGCCAATGGCTACAGCTCCGATTAGACCCCTAGCCTGGGAACCTTCATATGCCGCGGGAGCGGCCCAAAGAAACAGCAAAAAAACAGAAAAACAAAAATGGAATGCCACGGTTCTGGATGACACTGAAGCAGATTAAGGGGTGTCCAATTTCCTCCTGTTCTCTTGGCCCCCACTGCCCTGTCCTTACATAGAAGCAATGCGGGGAAGAGCAACTAGGGCACAACTTTAGGATATCCTGGTGTGTGTGTGTGTGTGTATGTGTATTCCTCTTATAGATTCAGAATGTGTGTGTGTGTGTGTGTGTGTGTGTGTGTGTGTGTGTATTTTCCTCTTATAGATTCAGAATGTGTTTTAACCAGAGTCAGAAATAATACTGGGGTACAACTTTAGGATATCCTGGGGTGTGTGCGTGTGGGTGGATGTGTGTGTATTTTCCTCTTAAAGATTCAGAATGTGTTTTAACCAGAGTCAGAAATAACACTGATGCTCTAAGAGGGCTTATGACTTTGAGCGTGCAGTTCTCGGGTAACACGGACGGCGTGGCCCTCCGGGTTTCTTCAAAAGGTATTTCCAGCTTCTTCTCTTCCCTTAGATTTTCAGTCATCCTTCCTTTGTCACAGAGGCAGCACATGAGTATGGCAGAGGGCAGAGGTTTTCAAAAATAAATTTTACCAACGGATCCTCTTTCTCCAATGACATCTGTTGCGGAAGCACCAAACAGAAACCAGGTGAAAGCAAACCTGTTGAAACACAGATTGAAATCCATGCCTCGTCCCCAAAGCTGCCACTGAGGCAGCCCATCCTTCCACGCAGTAAAATAACCCAAGGCTGGGAAATCTTGATTCCACACCTGGCTGATTTGGGTCCGAGTCGAGCCTTGAGAAGCCTCTACCTCAGGATGGTACTAACCTCTTCATCTCAGCCACAAGACTGCTACCCAGGCAAAGGGCACCAGAACTCCCTCCATCCTCCCGACACTCTGAATGACTGGAAAAAAGATCTTTCTCCCAGAGACTGCTAATAGAGGCAGTACTCTAGGCAGTAATAACTTGTTTCTTTCCAATTACCTCATCATAAACGTCAGAGTTTTGTTCAAGTTTATGTTCTTTTTGTGATCACTAAGAATAAAATATTGTTGTGACCATAATTAGATATTATAAACCCAAAGACTGCTGAATTGTGCTGCGGTTTATCTCTTTATGAAGTAATTATACCAATTATAGGAGGCGATGTTTTAATGGAAAACGTTATCCACTTGGCAGACACTATTGATTTAAAATAAAAGAAGTGATTAAAAATAATTTATGGATCTCTCTTGGGTAAAAGCATGAAACCAATATAAAATAATTGGATTCTGATTCATGGAGTGGATTGTGTACAACTTTCTCGGATGCTACAGTTAAGGCAGGATTGCAAGGAGCTCTAACGAAGGTTTGATAGAATGTTATTGTCTCTTTCCCACTGCTAAAATTACACCATTAAATCCCAATTCACGCTTCATGTTAGGACCCTCTTAGCCATTTTGCTCATTTCACTTTTCAACTTCATTTAGGATAAATACGCTGCACCTTTTATAGACAGAATTTCTTATCAATTTTCTGAATTTGTATTTCCTTTATGTTTCTGTTCAGGAAAGCAACTTATTAGCTAATTCCCATAATTAGCATTTAGTAACAAATTAAGAACTGATTCTTAAATGGTCCCTTTTTGTTTGGGGGTAGGAAGAGGCCTCTAGTTTAGCTTTATGAGAAAAAAATAATAATAACATATATAAATATATATATAGACCAAGCCAGTGTTGCAGAAATATGGTTCTTGAGATCATCGGTTCAAAAATTCAAGCAAAACAAAATGCTGTTTCTAACCATAAAGGCATACCTAAAATTAGTGACTTTGTCAGAGCACAGGAAGGAAATCATAAATAGTCAAACACGGGAACCCAAGTGTGAGATACGGAAGTCAATAAACCTGACTGTTTTCTTTCTGTTCACATCCTGCCTGAGAATATTATTAGACGTGAGTAAGAATACAATAGTACAGCATACGTGTGTGCGTGTGTATAAAAGCTACACAGTTATTCATGAAGAAAACTTTAAAAAATCTAAGCAATACCCATGTAAATGGAATGAGAAGCGATAGCCCCTCTTCCCATCCTTGCTTCCCATGTGTCATACTCACCATTAAAAAGAGAGACCCTCTGGGAGTTCCTGTCGTGGCTCAGCAGAGAGGAAACTGACTAGCATCCATGAGCATGCAGGTTCGATCCCTGGCCTCACTCAGTGGGTTAAAGATCTAGTCTTTGCCATGAGCTGTGGTGTAGGTCGCAGACACGGATCAGATCCTGCATTGCTGTGGCTGAGGCATAGGCTGGTGGCTACGGCTCTGATTCAATCCCGAGCCTGGGAACCTCTATAGGCCGTGGGCGTGGGCCCTAAAAAGACAAGGAAAAGAAAAAAGAGAGAGAGCGACTCTAACAGAACAGTGGTTTTCTTTCCAATTTTTTTCTACCTAAATTGTTAACATATGGTGTTCCTGTTCTGTGACGTGCTATTTTCACTTATCAATATATCTTGGAAATCTTCACATGCCATTATATTTAACCTTACCTTATTCCTTTAAACAGTTGTATAGTATCCCATAGAATACATGTGTTTAAAATATATTTACCTATTCTCCTGCTAACGGACATTTAGATTGTTTCCAGTTTCTCACTAGCAGACCCATTCCTGTAAGGAATCCTTCTACATACATCTGTACACACAGATGAGAATTTGCGGTGAGGGACAGATGCTTAAATGGAGATGGCAAGAACGGGACTGGGGTACCTGAGAGGAGAGGCAGGAAGTGCCACTAGACTTGTGCACTGAAGAGGAGATGGGAAACAGAGCACGAAAAGTTGAAGGCATGCCTTTTAGGTAGGGCCGGCTGTTCCTGTCCACCTCATAAATAGCACCAGCCCTAAATTCTGATCATAGTCCTGCTGTTTTGGTTCAGCACTCAGGATTTCATGGTAAACATGCAAAATGTGATATGCATGGGATGGTATGACACTTTTTGCAACCTCTTCTCATCTGGTTGTAAACAAAGTTCAGCACTCACTTCAGTATTCAATGTAGATTTATTTTACCTTAGTTGCTAAAACTGAAAGTCACTTTTTTTTTTTTGTATTTCTAGGGCCACACCTACAGTATATGGAGGTTCCCAGGTTAGGGGTCAAATCAGAGCTAGAGCTGCTGGCCTCGGCCACAGTCACAGCAACACTGGATCCAAGCCGTGCAACCTACACTGCAGCTCACAGCAACGCCAGATCCTTAACCCACTGAGCAAGGCCAGGGATCAAACATGCATCCTCATGGATACTAGTTGGGTTCTTAACCTGCTGAGCCACAATGCGAACTCCCTGAAAATCACTCGTATTTCATTAAATGACGAGGTCAGGATTTTGAGAAGCTGCCAGTTGCTGAATGTTTGCAGGTTCATTTTTCCTTTTTCAGGTCATTGCACATTCCACCCAGTGTGCTCCTTCAGAGAGTCCATTAAATTGAATAGAGGCAGCATGTGTAGAACCTTACAAGGGACAGGAAGGAGCTCACCAAAGCCCAGAGTCATGCAGAAAAGCGATTCTAACGCAGCAAACCAACCAACCCAGAAACACAACAGAGGCTGGATTCAGCCTATCCTCGTAACTTTAATAAAATGATGATTTTTTAAAGCATTTTTTAAAAAAACTCTTATTTTCCCAATTTTGTCTTACTAAGCAATGGAAATGCTCGTTTCACAAAAACTTTACAGATATCATGCAGAATGACACACAGAACTGAGGTTGCAAATATGTGGACTATGCTTCTATTTCTATTTATTCCTTCAGGAACTTGGATGACAGCCAAACGATCAGGGTTTTGAATTTCAAAGCTCCCATGGGCCAAGGGTGTGACCTTGAGCATCCCCAGAGTTTCATGCTCTCTCTCCTTGTCCTGTTTTCTGGGACAGGGATCCCAGTCTTGGGGTACCTCGCAAAAGAAGATCTGACTGCGCTGACCACTCTCTCCTACCTGACACACTCTCGTCACTTCACTCCCAGGACACACAAGCCCTTCTCCGGCTTGTCCTGGCCCCTCTGTCACACTGGAGGCCCCACAGCTCAGGGGATGATTCTCTTTGGGGGTCTCGTGCATTCTTGTGGTTTTAAGCACTATCTACATGTCATGAAAATAGATCGGCCCGACCTCTACCCTCAACTCCAGACTCACACACTCAACTGTGGGTCTGACAAGTCCATTGCGCATCCTTCTGGCCTGTTAGACCCAAAACAAGAGCATCGCCCAAGACTTCTCACAGATGCCCCCATCTCGGTAGGCAGCTTGGACTTTTTTTCATTTGCTATTACTCCTCATATCTACTCTATCAGAAAACCCATCTGCCTTACCTTTAAAATATAGCCTGAAATCAAATCACTTCTTACGACCTCAACTCGACTCGCCTAGTTCAAACCACCGGCATCCCTTGCCTGGGTTATTGCAAAAGTCTCCTAAGGTCCATCTTCAGCAGAGGAACTAGATTTAATTAGCTGATCCTGCTAAAACAATGTCTGTTCAAAACCTGTCGATGGCTTCAACAAAACAGCAGTGGTCCGAGTCACCACCATGAAGCCCTCCCTGGTGTACCTCTCTCTGTTCCCCTGGCCACCTAGTAAATACCTTGGGGCCTTTTTCTTGCTGTTCCCTTTTCCTGAAATGCTCTTCCCCAAGGCTGCTGCAGTGCTCACTAGCTCTACATTCAGGCCTTCCCTGGTCCCTCTACCTAAAATTGGAAACCCTGTAGTTCCCATCATGGTGCAGCAGAAAGGAATCTGACTAGGAACCATGAGGTTGTGGGTTCCATCCCTGGCCTCGCTCAGTGGGTTAAGGATCCGGCGTTGCCTCGAGCCATGGTGTAGGTTGCAGATGCAGCTCAGATCTGGCGTTGCTGTGGCTGTGGCATAGGCCAGCAGCTGCAGCTCCGATTAAACCCCTAGCCTGGGAACCTCCATATGCCACAGGTGCCGCCCTGGAAAAACAGAAGATAAAAAATAAATTTAAAAAAATAAAAAATAATAATTGGAAACCCGCCCCATACTTCCTCCTCTCCTCCCCTCCTTTCCTTTCTTTATTGTACTCACCACCATCTAAGATCAAAAACACTGCATATTTCAGCCACTGTTCATTGTCACCCACTACAGTGTAAGATCCAGGAGAGCAGAAATGTCTGCTTTCACTCCTATAAATCTTTAAGGCTTAGAAGAGTGCCTGGCACATCCTAAGTGCTCAATAAATATTTGTTTAACGTATAAATGAATAACAGACAATGGCCCAATTTATTAATGCCATCTGTTCCCCCCAAAGAAGGCAAACAATATTATGTGAAGGCATCAGAGAACTTTCAGGCCTCCCTGTGTTTTCTGGGGCTCTTCCACACATTCTGTGATTTTATCATCATCCTTATTGCGTCTCGCTAAACTGCCACTGTATAACTGATGAGAAAGCGATGCTCTAATGTAAAAACAGGCGTTTTCCTTTTCACCTCTGCCGTTTTCTCTATTTCCTTGGATCATTTTGACATGACAGTTATTGTCAACCACCTTTTTTACTTTTAGCCAAATCCGTTACTTCAAATAGACTTACACGGCGGAGTTACTAACACCTCAGTGAGCAAACAATACTTTGCATTTCTTCTGGAGGAACCATTTCTAACCACCGCACTCATTAGATAGCTCTGTCTGATGATCAGGAGCAGAAGAATTGGGTGGTGCGTTAAAGGAAATGAAAACCAACAGGTGTTTAGCTTACAGGACATTAATGGCTCACTAAAAACAAACAAACAAACAAACAAAAAACCAAAAACCTGAATTCTGAAAGACCAGGCATTCTCATTGCTGATGAGAACTTCAATGTAAAAAAAAAAAAAAAATCACTAAATTCTACCTAACATGGCCAAGTAGACATAATCGATAGAATGTACTTTCTTTTTTTTTTTGCCTTTTTCTAGGACCACTTCCTGCATATGGAGGTTCCCAGGCTAGGGGTCTAATCAGAGCTGTGCAAGGCCAGGGATCGAACCCGCAACCTCATGGTTCCTAGTCAGATTCGTTAACCACTGAGCCATGACGGGAACTCCTACTTGTTATTTTTCTAAATGCCATCTATTTTGTTTCCATCTAGCCTGTTACTTTTCTCAGTGAAGCTGGGTTGGCATGGTCATTTGTGCAGCAGTGGAACAGCTGGAGGCAATCCACTTTACTGACTCCTAATCCAGGGTTCTTTTACAACCTACCCCAACTTAGGCTGTTTAGAAATAGGCCAGCAGTATGGATTTGAAGGGCATTATGCTAAGTGAAATGAGTCAGGGAAAGGCAAATACTGTATGATAGCATCTATATGTGGAATCTAAAAAATATAACTAGTGAATATGACCAAAAAAACCACTAGACTCACAGAGCAGAGAACTAATGGTTACCAGTAGGGTGGGGGTGAGGCGGTAGGAAAATACAGGGGTAGGAGATTAAGCACTACAAACTATTAGGTATAAAATAAGCTACAAGGATATAATGCACAACACAGGGAATATAGCCAATATTTTATAATAGCCATAGATGGAGTATAACCTTTAAAAATTGTGAATCACTGTATTGCATACCTGTAACTTATATAACATTGAACGGTAATTATACCTCAATTAAAAATAAAGATAAAACTTAGTTCAGAAAAATAAAAAAAGAAACAGCCCAGGAGTTCTCACCTGCCTAAACATTAGAATCACCCAGAGAGCTAAAAAAAACCAAACAAAAAAGAAAAACCAAAACCTCCTGAAGCCTGATTACCATCGCCAGCCTTGCAGATACTTAAAAAAAAAAAAATTCATCAGGGGTATTTTAACACACTGCCAGGAGTTCCCGTGGTGTCTCAGCAGAAATGAATCTGACTAGCACCCATGAGGACTCAGGTTCAATCCCTGGCCTTGTTAGTGGGTTAAGGATCCAGCATTGCCATGAGTTGTGGTGTAGATCAAAGACGCAGCTGGGATCTTGCATTGCTGTGGCTGTGGCATAGGCAGGCAGCTGGAGCTCTGATTTGACCCCTAGCCTGGGGACCTCCATATGCAACAGGTGTGCCCCTAAAAAAAAAAAAAAAAAAAAAGACACACTGCCAGGGTTGAGAACCAGCCACTTCAAGGTTCTTCCCTGTGAAAGGAACTCTTTGCCTTTGTCCATTATTGTTCAGCACCCTCCATTCTTCCATGACTTCTTCCCCGGGACAGCTGACAATGGTCAACAGAGGTCCCTGCCCCTCACCACCACCTCACCTACAACTGCTTTCTTCCATCCTCTCTCCTTAATCCTATAAGACAAAAGAGGTTCACTTTTCCCCTGTCAGGCTAGTCGTTCCGCCTGGCACTGGACCTGCCCCCTTATCTTGGGCCTCCTTAGGGACTGGCCATCGTCAACTCTTTATGTCATACCAACCCTGTTCCCATTTACCGGCATCTGGCTCAGAGCAAATGTGGTAGAGACTTCCAGTTGTCACTCAACAGCCATTACTAACAGGACCCCTATATTTCTGAGGCAGAATGTACCCCGTTAACAAATATTTTCCAGGCTCCCTTGGCCATGTGACAGGGTTCTATCCAATGAGATGTACTTAGAAGCTATTAGAGGGACTTCTAGAAGGCTTTTTATTTTTTTATTTTTTATTTTTTTGTTTTTTATGGCTACACTGGTAGCGTATGGAGGTTCCCAGGCTAGGGGTCTAATCGGAGCTGTAGCTGCCGGCCTACACCACAACCACAGCCACAGCCACGTGGAATCTGAGCCACATCTATGACCTTTACCACAGCTCACAGCAACGCCAGATCCTTAACCCACTGAGCGAGGCCAGGGATTGAACCCATGTCCTCATGGATGGTAGTGGGGTTCAAGAACCACTGAGCCATGAAGGAACACCTAGAAGTCTTTTTAGAAGAGGAGAAGCACATGGAAGAGTTCCTGATGGCCTAGCAGTTAAAGATCCAGTGTAGTCACTGCTGTGGCATGGACTGGACTGCTGGCCTGGGAACTTCCATATGCTCTGGGTGCAGCCAAAAATAAATAAAATAATTAAAATAAATAAAATGGGAGGCACACATGGAGAATTATTTTCCCCTTTTCCTCCCGCCTTCTTCCCGCCTGCTGACTGGGAAGTGGACATGGCAGCTCCAGCTCCAGCAGCCGCCTGGGACCACAGGTGACCTGGAGACTAAAGCCATGCACAGAGGAGGGTGGAGCAGAATGATGGAAGAAGCCCACACCCCTGCTGATCCTGAGGGGCTGCCCTGGGGCCCTCACCTCTACTTTTAGATGAGACTAATGTTTTTAACTCACCATTTTTGGTGATTCTGCTATTTGTATCGGAATTAATCCTTATGGATACAATAGGCAATCAAAACTTTTTTCTAAGAATAGTTGGAGTCTATCATCTGCCCAGGTCCCCCTTTCTGGGAACTGCCCGTTTTCTCTCATCCACATGGTCCTTCAAATGTCACCCTGGCCAGCTGGCTGCAGCTGGTTGTGGTGTGGGGTATCCTAATCCAAAGCAGGCCAACCAAAGGCCTTCTTAGGACTGGACGCTAGTCATATAACAACAGGGCTAGACATGCACACTTGACCTAAGCTGGACCAACCAAAGGTCTTCCCCAGAAATTTTGGAGAAACAGAGCCTCACCATTAACAGAATTTTATTTATGTGTTTGTGTTTCTTTTTACAGCCACAGCTGTGACATATGGAAGTTCCCAGGCTAGAGGTCAGATTGGTTGCCGGCCTATACCACAGCTAAGCAACATGGGATCTGAACTACATCTGCTACTCATGCCACAGCTTACGCCAACACCGGATCCTTAACCCACTGAGTGAGGCCAGGGATAGAACCCACATCCTCACAGAGACTACGTCAGGTTCTTGACCCGCTGAGCCACAATGGGAATTCCTCCAGTGACAGAATTTTAGATGCAAAGTTCAGAAGCTGCTGTCAGTGGTGTTTTTTTTTTTTCCCCCCACAAAACCAGAATTTACAAAGGAAGATGATCTGAAGTCAGAAAGAAGAATAAAAAGATGAACAGAAAAGAGCAAAAAGGAAACATGGAATGAGAAGCCTGGTTTTCAATTGTTAATAAAACCGCTTACATCCATGACCTACAGTATGAGAGAAACCTTTACCATAAGTCTTCTTTTTGCTTAAGCTACTGAGAGTTGTTTTCTGTCATTTGTAACTGAGTCCTAATAAAACCCCCAGAATTAAAAAGAAAAAAAAAAAAACTTTGTATTTTGCTCATAGCATCGATAGGATTTTCTTTTAATAATGATTAGGAGTGGTGGTATTTGTTTTATCTTATACACTAACTTACCTGAAGCTGAACAGGAAATACTGTACAAATATTTGGTGTTGTTTTCAGTAAATTGTCAGCAAATTAGAGTTAAACCTCAAGCCATCCTGACAACTTCTTCCTGCATCAACCTCTTTGCAGTTACAGACAGAAGAACTAGCAATAAATGCAATTCAGATGGAAGAAAATGCCTTAAGTTTTTAAAGCCTGGGAAGGACCACTGGACTGCATTGTCAACTCATTGTGCTTCCTATCTGGAGGACTGAAATTAGAAATGAAGGGCTTTTGTTCAAAAATAGGTAAGCAGATAAAAAGGGAGTTCCCATTGCAATGCAGTGGAAACGAATCCAACTAGGAATCCCAAGGTTGTGGGTTCCATTCCTGGCCTCACTCAGTGGGTTAAGGATCCCACTGCTGTGCTGAGCTGTGGTGTAGGTCACAGACATGGTTCAGGCCTGGCATTGCTGTGGCTGCGGCGTAGGCTGGCAGCTACAGCTCCAGTTCAACCCCTAGCCTGGGAACGTCTGCATGCTGCGGGGGCAGACCTAAAAAGACAAAAGACACCGACGACAACAAAAAAGAAATGAAGTGTTTTTGTTTTCGTACATGTTTGTAACTGTCATCTTTCCGTCTCAACAATTATGCCTGGATAAAGACACTGCACACGGAGAAGAGGAAAATACCTTTACATCGTGTGACTGAGTTTCAGAATGTGAATAAAGTATATGGCTAACCAAGTGTGACCTTTTTTTCTGACGACGTAAACAAAAATCTTTCGCACAGTACCAAGTTTTATGTGGTATAGCATGTAAAAGAGAAAGCACTCTATCTGTGTTTGTGCAGAAACCAGGTGACTTAGATGTCACCTCCCCCAATTACTGTGAACAGGCTTAAGGGCTACTAGGTGTCATAACCCTTAACACAAACTTGAGAGAAACTAAATCTCAGTGCACAAACTCAAAAAAAAAAAAAAAAAAAAAAAAAAAAAAAAAAGCATCTGCTCTAAATGAGTTCTATACTTCACCCTGGGCCCTTCTAAACATTATTTAACTGGCCAACAACGTGGGAGGTCTTATCACCATTTTACAGCTGAGGAAACGGAGTCAGAGCTCATGCATTGCGCTGGGGTCACCTGGCTTGTGAGATTTTTTTTTTTTTTTTTTTTTTTTTTGTCTTTTGTCTTTTTGTCTGTTGTTGTTGTTGTTGCTGTTGTTGCTATTTCTTGGGCCGCTCCCACGGCATATGGAGGTTCCCAGGCTAGGGGTTGAATCGGAGCTGTAGCCACCGGCCTACGCCAGAGCCACAGCAACGCGGGATCCGAGCCGCGTCTGCAACCTACACCACAGCTCACGGCAACGCCAGATCGTTAACCCACTGAGCAAGGGCAGGGACCGAACCCGCAACCTCATGGTTCCTAGTCGGATTCGTTAACCACTGCGCCACGCCACGACGGGAACTCCTGTGAGATTTTTTGAATGTAGGTCGCCTGACTCCCACCATGTGCCTAATGTGACACTGTGCCCTATGGGCACTTTCTCAGCTATTGCTTTAGTATTTGCCACCCAAGACTGGTCTTTTCTTCTTGGGAGTAATAATATACACTGCACCAACAGGACAGCAGTTACACTGAGTATGTGAAAGACAGCAGGTGTGTGTAACAGAGCAACTACAAAAGGCACACCTGTGAAACACGTTCTGATTCAGCAATAACACAGCATTTAAAAACTAAGCTTGACCACCAAAGCCAACACATGCTCCTGGACTGAATCCTATCCTATTTGCTCCTGGCAAATTTGAGGGAAGATTTGCAATCAAAATTATGATGGGGACATTCAACACAATTTTAATATGGGATGTGGTTTGTATTTCACATGCTCTATCAATGTTAAATTTTCCTGCATTTGATACCTGCACTGTGAATACTTAAAAATATACCTTTATTTGTATGAAAATACATTGGCGAATGATAGCTAAAGGGCAATAATGTATGCAAGTAACCTCTCTCAGACAGGTTAGCGAAGAAACTGGATCTCGAGAGACAGAATGAAAGAGAATAAAACAAAAGTGACATGTTAAAAATATCCGGTAAAGGTACATGGGAATTCTTTGTATGTGTTATCTTCACACTTTTTCTGTGAGTTTGAAATTATTTAAAAATATAAAGTTAATTTAAGATAAATTAGGAGTTTGGGATTAACATACACACTATTATATATAAAATAGGTAAACAACAAGGACCTACCGCAGAGCATAGGAAACTATACTCAATCTTATAATAATCTATAAAAGAATCTAAAAAGAATATATATGTATAATGGAATGATTTTGCTTTATGCTTGAAAGTAATACAACATCGTAAATTAATTGCACTCCAATTAAAATGATTTGACAGAAAAAATACATAAGATTAATTGAAAAAGAGCACTAGGTTTGCACCCAGGAGTTCCAGGTTCAGGCTCAGATTTCCCATTACTCCTCTGCGTAACACTTGCCATTTCAACATAATGTTTCTGGGTGATATAAAATACATAAGCTATGTGTTTAACTATGGATTGGCATTCCATTATACGCATAAACTTCAGCTCATCCATTCCCCGACATTGGGTAGTTTTGACTTTTTCATCATAAACAGAGCTGCAAGTGAGCAGCTGTATACAAGCTTCTTTGTACTCACATGCAAGCTTGTCCCAGAGCTGATCCATATTTCAACAGGGATAAATTCAAGAATATAAAAGTGAGTGAGGGAGTTCCCATCACGGCTCAGCAGAAACAAATCTGACTAGCATCCATGAGGATGCAGGTTCGAGCCCGGGCCTTGCTCAGTGAGTTAAGGATCCAGCATGGCTGTGAGCTGTAGTGTAGGTCACAGACACAGCTTGGATCTGGCATTGCTGTGGCTATGGCATAGGCCAGCGGCTACAGCTCTGATTCAACCCCTCTGCCTGGGAACCTCTATATGCAGCCCTAAAAAAACAATAAATAAATAAATAATAAAAGTGAGTGGGGGAAAAAAGCACACTGCAGAAGGATCCCTATTAATATGATTCCATTTAGCAAATTTTCAGACACTACAATAGACCATAAAAGTGCAAAAACATACACTGGGTTGATATACACCAACGTTATCAGAGAGCCTATCTCCAGCCCGGAAGGGAAGGGTGGGATGGGCTTTAGTTATATCTGGAATGTTCTATTTCTTAGAGACATAGAAACAGAGGGGGAAAGAGACAGTAAGAGACAGAACAATAAAAGGGTTCAGCTACAGTATCTTTCAGTCCTTTCTATCTCTAATGGTCTATATTCAAGTTAGATTTGTAACAAACTTTAATAAACTTTAGCCTGCTTATGAATGTATGTAGACTTAACAGAATTCAACAGGGCATATCAACAAAATACTTTATGCAGGACATGGAGCCTCCTACCAGGTAACCAGAGACAAGTAAAACACAGTTTGGAATGCATGAAAGGAAAAAAGGACTCATGCTGTATTAAAGAAAAAAGCTTGGTTAATCATTTCCTTGAGATAATGGAACTTAAGCTACAGTTAAAGGAGATAGTAAACATGAGGGGAAGGGCAGACTTTGGTTCAGAAAATGCTTTTAGCCATGTATTGGTGATGTGAAAATGGGGGCTTTTCATTCTTAGCATTGTTGGCTCAGTGAACCACCTAAGGAGGTTACACCCCAGAAAGAAACCAGTTAGTACACATCGGAATTGACCAGTCCTCCATTAAGCGCTACCAATGAATAACATGTTTTGAAACAGCAGAGAAGCACTAAGAGAAAATATTTTTGATCCAGGACTGGTGTCATTTAAAGTAAAACAAAGTGGAAATTTGGTAATTATCCAGTGAATTTCTGCAACTTGATTACCAAACTGGAGAGTTCAAGCAAAAAGTTCATCTATTGGTGAGTACACACAATTACAAAAAAACATCTCTCTACCTCTGAGGATCAACTTATGTAAACAAGTATTCTTCAGTCTCTTCTGGTACCAAGAGCAGAAAATCTGATTCAAATGAACTTAAATGAAAATAAGAACTTATTGCATCAGGTATTTAAAAAAAAAAAAAATCCAAAAATAGATTTAACTTCAAATACCTCTTAACCGAAGAGCTAAGGCAATGCCATCAACACTCAGTTTTTCCCCCATCTCTTGGCTTGTCCTTCTGCAATGCTGATTTCATTTTCAGGCTTGACGTGGTGTCCACGATCGGGTCACTCTTACTGCTGGCAGTGCCAGGGAAAAGAGATGGCCTCAGCTGAGTGGTTTCTAGACAAATTCCAGTAATTGGGGTGACTGGGAAAAGCTTGCGTAGCTGGAGTCTCTCGGAGCTAATTAATCGTGTTGCAGGGGAATGCAATGCTCTCATTGGCCAGGCCAAGTCACATGGCCTAGAGTCGGAGGTGGGGTTAACTCCACTTTCCGCACCTGTAGGGGATGAGGTTGACAATGAACACGTCTCCCACTTAAATGTGCATTAAATTGTCAGGGAACTTCTAAAATGCAAATACTGATTCAGGAGCTTTGGCGTAGGCCTAGAGAGACTGCATTTCACTATAATCCTGGCCATATGAAACTTCCAAGGAGCATACTAAACTACGGCTAAGGACCACAAGTATAATTATCCCTACGTATACATTAGGGAGCCCGATGCAAAATGAATTGGCGCTCCTTACTCAAAAAGTAAATAAGAATTTCAAGAATCGGTGACAACAGAGCATTAAGTGAAGCACAGGACTCTTCTAAGATCACACATCCATGAAGCCAATCTTGATTGCAGGCTTCTGGCTTGAGGATTCTGGGCTAGAGAAGGATTGCTGCGAGCCGAAGGGGAGAGGCTGAGGCAAACCCTGACGTCTTTCTCTGCTCTTCCCCCAAAGAGATTCAGCCTCATCTTTGAATAAACGTTGGACATTTATTTGAAAATCATCTTCCTGAAATAACAGTAGTTACTAGACTGCTTGTAGAGCCCACTCTCTCAGCGTGACTCTCATTAAGAGCCCTGAAATGCTTACCCCTGTTCTTCATTGCCACTGATTTTATTCCCATATTAGGCTAGATATTCTTGCTGTGGGTCCCAAGGCATCACACTTTCATAAGCATAACACTTAGTACATATTTTCTCTATTAACTAATGTGGTTGTCTGTCTCCTCTCCCAGACCATCAGTTCAAGGAGTGTAGGGACAGTGTCTGCCTTGTTTATGGACCCTTTCTCTAGTGCAGTGCCGGGGACATCGTTTTCCACATATCTATTACCTGAGTTGACAATTTCCGTAATAGTTAACACTTTTGGCATGGTCAGATATTTAAATTTTAGCCATTCTGATGGGTGAGTGGTGGTTTAATTGCACTGTGGTTTCATTTGCCTTTCCCTGATAATTAACAAAAGAGAACAACTTTTTGTGTATTCATTGGCTTCACAAATACTTTCTATATTAGCCAGCTAGGGCCACCCTAACAGAATACCACAGACTAGGTGGCTTAAGTGTTAGCAGGGTTAGTTTCTTATGAGGCCTCTCTCTTTGGTAATTGGCTGTGCTGTCCCTGTCTCTACATGGTCATCCCTCTGTGTATTTCTGTGTCCTAATCTCTTCTTATAAGGATACTAGTCAGTTGGATTAGGACCCATCTTAATGACCTCATTTTAACTTAATTCCTTTTACTTTTTAAAGAGTCTCTCTCCAAATACAGTCACATTCTGTGGTTTTGGGGATTAAGACTTCAACCTATGAATTGAGGGGAGCACAATTCAGCCCATAAGCTACTTTTTTGTAAAAATGCCTTCAGGTCTCTTGCCCATCTTTCTTTTGAGCTGTCCGCTGGTAGGAGCTCTTTATATATCCTGGATTCCATCCTATTTGCCTTCTCTCCCAATGGGCTCCAGCCACATGTATGTTAGACCTTTTTATTATGCCCGTACGTCCCTGGCATCTTTTGTCTCTCCCTGTTTCAGTCTGGATATTTTATTCTGTCCTATATACAATTTTATCTTCTCTTTAGCTGCATCAAGTCTACTATTAAATCAATCCATTCAGTGCTTACGTTTTATTTTTCAGTTCTATAACTTCTATTTGACTCATTTTCAACATTTTTAGTTCTCTGACAAAATTTTCCATCTTGTTATTTAATTTCTTAAACACTTCCTGAGTTATTTTAAAATCATTTCTAAAAACTCCAGTATTTGTGACTCCTGTGGCTCTCTTCATATTTTCTTTCTGGTTTAGGTCAAATATTGTTTTTGTAGGCGTAATTCCTTTTTTTTTAGGCTTCGTTCTTTTCTATTGAATTCTAGACATCGTACATGAAGAAATATGAAGGCAATTTGAGGCTCTGGACTTTTACTTTTGGCAGGAAGTTTGGTCAGAGGTAGATCATCTTAATGCAATCTGAGATTAAAATAATGCACAGTTCGCCAGGAGTTCTTTTTTTTCTTCTTTGTCTTTTTGACTTTTCTAGGGCCGCTCCCGCTGCATATAGATGTTCCCAGGCTAGGAGTCCACTCAGAGCTGTAGCGGCCAACCTACACCACAGCTCATGGCAATGCTGGATCCTTAGCCCACTGAGCAAGGCCAGGAATCAAACCCACAACCTCATGGTTCCTAGTCAGATTCATTAATCACTGAGCCACAACAGGAACTCCTCACCTGGAGTTCTTGTGAAGCCTATTTACCTTTCCCGTTTACTCCCAGGACGAAGCCCTTCAGGATCCCCACTGAATACCTGGAGAGTGTACCGGGGAATCTTTTCTGAGCTCCATCATTTTGTTCCTCCATTTTTTTTTTTTTTTTTTTTTTCTGTCCCTAGAGCCCTAGGGACTTTTCACAGAGCTTCTCAGTCAGACATCTCTGAAAGGAAAGAGTCCAAATGCCAAGCTCACAGATCTGGGCTTTCTTGACTTCCAGACTTGGTCTTGCAAATTCTGTCTTGTCTGCTCTCTTGCCAGCTAGGTTTGGATGGGAAGAGGTAACCAGAATCAGCTGCTCAGAAGCTGACTTTTGCAGCGAGCTCCAACTGTCAGGACACACAGGCTGGTCAGCTAAGATGTGCTCAGGTGTCTCTTAGAATCTGTGCTACTGCCTCTTAAACAAAAAGCCCCATCACCAATCTTAACCCTCTCCAACAGGCAGGTGTGCACACCTGGGCACAAGCAAGGCTTAAAAATATGTTCTCTAGAGAATCATTGCTTTGAAGGCATTTATTTTCCAACACCCCTCCGCCGAATGCGTGTATGCTTAAATTAGATAGGAAACTCCATTTGGAAGTTGGATTGTTGGACATAAGCACAGCCAGCAGCAGGAACACTGTATGTGAGCAGCCCGATGTGGGCACTGTGCCTACTAGCAGCTTGGAGAGTGACTGTGCTGGGTTGAAGAGTGTCTCTTCAAAATTCTTGTCTATCCAGAACTTTACAATATGACCTTATTTGGGGAAAGGGTCTTTGCAGACAGAAATAAGTTACAATTAGGTCATACCGGATTAGGGTGGGCCCTAAATCGAATGACTAGTGTCCTCATAAGGCACCATTCATGTCATGTGAAGATATAGGCAGAGACTAGATGGTGTCACAGCCATGGAATTCCAAGGACTGCTGGGAGCCACCAGTAGAAGGAAAGAGGCAAAGAAGGATTCTTCCCTTCAGCCTTCAGAAGGAGCACAGTCTGTCTTGACTTCAGACTTCTAGCCTCCAGTGAGAGAATAAATTTCTCTTGTTTAGGTCACCTTATTTGTGGTACTTCATTACAGCAGCCCTAAGGAACTAATATCATGACTAACAGTCAATCACAACTTATCTCATGAGTAGTAGGAAATCTGAGACACTGCCCTTTTTTTTCTTTTTTTTTCTTTTTTTCTTTTTTTTTTTTATTGTTTTTTTCAGGGCGGAACCAAAGGGATATGGAGGTTCCCAGGCTAGGGGTCGAATTGGAGCTACAGCTGCAGGCCTACACCATAGCCACAGCAAAGTGGGATCTGAGCCACGTCTGTGACCTACACCATGGCTCGCAGCAAGGCCAAATCCATAACCCACTGAGCAAGGCCAGGAATCAAACCCACATCCTCATGGATACTAGTTGGATTCGTTTCGGCTGCACCACAATGGGAACTCCTTGAGGCACTATCTTGATTGTACTCGGTATTTAACTTATAGAGATGACCGGATGATGACATGGAGAAGACAATGCCATTGACAAAAGGCTTTATCACACACAGTCCCCAAGAGAAGGAGGCACAGCATGCCATAGGGAAGTTCCAGGACTGGTTAGGAGGCAGAAGGAGCAAGAAGAGAGCATGGCCTGGAGACTTTTTTGCAGTTTTCCTGTGAAGGAACGGGCAAGGCAGAGTAGGCAGGTTTGAGCAAGTTTAGGACTAAGTTTGAATAAGTCCAGTGGGCTCTGGGCTATAGGAGTGGTCTTCAGTTGCCATCCACAGCCCTTGATGTCCTGCATATAAAGGAAGAGGATCTCAAGTCCTTTGCAGCAGGAATCCACTTAGGTGGCACTGACCTTGACTTCCAAGTGGAACAGTACATCTATAAAAGGAAAAGTAATGGCCTCTACATCATAAACCTGAAGAGAACCTGGAAGATGCTTCTGTTGGCAGCTCATGTCATTGCTGCTATGGAAAACCCAGCTGATATCAGTGTCATATCCTCCAGGAACACTGGCCAAGGAGCTGTGCTGACGTTTGCTGCTGCCACTGGCTTCTTCCCTCCTGGAACCTTCGCTAACCAGATCCAGGCAGCTTTCCGGGAGCCAAGACTTCTGGAGGTTACCAATCCCAGGGCTTCCCACCAGTCTCTCCTAGAGGCCTCTTGCATTCGCCTGCCTGCCATTGCTCCGTGTAACACAGACTCTCCTCTGCGTTATGTGGACATTGCTATCTCATGCAACAACAAGGGAGCATGGGACATGATGATGCTCACCTGGGAGGTTCTGAGCATGCTCTGTGCCATCTCCTGTGAACACCCACAGGAGGTCATGCCTGATCGCTGCTTCTTGGGAGATCTTGAAGAGGTTAAAAAGGAGGAGCAGGCAGCAGCTGAGAAAGCTGTGACCAAGGAGGAATTTCAGGGTAAATGGACGGCTCCAGCTTCTGAGTTCACTGCTATTCAGCCTGAGGTGGCAGACTGGTCTGAAGGCATGCAGATGCCCCCTGCACCTGTCCAGCAGTTCCAACTGCGGAGAGAGCCCTCAGCCTGCCGCTGAAAACTGGTCTGCAGCTCCCCCTGTTCAGATCACTGTATGAATGGGAACATCCACAATGGTCTTAGCTGTTCTTCCACAAACTCTTAATGTGTAAATTGGTTGAAAATAAACAGTTTCAAAGAAGAAGGAGGAGGGAGAGGAGGAAAAGAAATGGGCCGAAAAGGGAGCGAAAGAGAGAGATTTCCAGAAGCATGCACTAAGGAACCCACGTGCGCACACAGCAAGAAGGTAGCCATAAACAAGCCAAGAAGAGCTTGGAAACAAGTCTGGTCTTGACCTTCTCGGCCTCCAGAACTCTAAGAAATCACTATCTCAGCCATCCAGTTGATGGTATTTTGTTCAAACTAGCCTGAGTTGACTAAGATAGTTGGTTTGTCTAAGAAAAGAGCATTTAAAGGCAAGTTACTTATTATCTTAGGAACTAACTAGCCACAGTAGGAGTAGTTTCTCCCCAGATCTGCAAGGCCCCAAAATATCAAAGCATTATAAAATACAGAAAATAAAAAACATAATTAATACAGACATGCAGACAGAAGTCACCAGAAGCAGAAGCCATAGAAAGCTGAGAGAGAAGGAGACAGAATTAGAAATTACCTCTCTTCTTCTCAGAGCCAAATTTCTTGAAAGAATGACTTAACATTTATTGTTTATTTATTTTTTGTTTGCTCCTTACCGAGTACAATTTGACTTTTTTTCCTTACCTCTAAAAAATTCCTCTTACACAGAAAACTAACTTCCTTAATTCCAAATCTAATTAGTAGTTTCACGTATGTCACTTTTTGAATGAATCCTTTCCTTTTCCCCTGCCCTCTGCAGGTAGAACTGGTCTTTCTTATACTGGTGTTTTTTACTTTATGGAAATTTTGATCAAGCACCTTAAATATTTCATTGCACATATTTTTTTTATATATGTATAAAACAAATTCTTTTTTTTTTTCTTTTTAGGCCTGACTTGCAGCCTATGGAAATTCCTAGGCTAGGGGTCAAATCAGAGCTACAGCTGCTGGCCTACGCCACAACCACAGCAATGCCAGACATGAGCCTCGTCTGTGACCTACACTACAGCTCACAGCAACGCCAGATCTCTGACCCATTGAGTGAGGCCAGGGATCAAATCTGCATCCTCACAGATATTAGTCAGATTCATTTCTGCTGCACTACAATAGGAACTCCTGAATTGCTCCTATTCTTAATGTTTAGACCCTAACTCAGACTCGGTTTCCAATAAATATTTTACAAATGAATTTAATGACTAAAAGTACGCCACCGAAGCAGAACTTATCATTTTGGACAGTTCTTTGCCTTTTTTTTTTTTTTTTTTTTTTCTTTTTAGGGCCAACCCACAGCATGTGGAAGTTCCCAGGCTAGGGGTCAAATAGGAGCTGCACCTGTCGGCCTACACCACAATCACAGCAACATGGGATCTGAGCCACATCTGTGACCTACACCACAGCCCATGGCAATGCTAGATCCTTAACCCACTGAGCCAGGCCAGGGATCAAACTCGCATCCTCATGGCTCCTAGTCAAGTTCATTAACCACTAAGCCACGAAGGGAACTCCCTGTTTCTTGCCTTTTTAAGCTAGTTTCCCCCTTAGTTTCCATGGCCTCTTTCTCTTCCTGGTTTTTCGCCAACATCTTTCTGCTTCTTATCTAACTCTTTTTTTCACATCCTTTCAAGACTGGTGTTTCTAAGGGTCCCAAGGACTTTATAAAATCTCCCTGGATGATCTCATGTACTATCATGTTTTCAACAACCACATTCATGCTGATGACTTCAGCATCTGTATGTTTCAGCTAGCTCTCTCTTCAAAGCTCCAGGCTTATACAGCCTGTTGCCTACTAGACATCCTCCATCAAACTCATCATGTCCAAAGCTTACCTCATATCCTCTTCTCTGTGACATTCCATAACCTCTTGGTCAAGTCCTATTTTGGAGTCTATTCCTAAATGTCTCTTATTTCCATATTCCCTGCACCTGTCTGCCCGGCTCACACAATACCCACTCTCTCCTTCCTCTAGGTCATTCTCCTGTCTATTTCAAGGCTTAAAAATGGTCAATGATTGTAGTTTTCCATACCCTTCAGGATAACTCTCCTTCCCTAAACATGTGTTCCTTTGTCCTCTCCCACAGGTCACAGATGAGGCTTGTGTCTGGCATTGCTGTGGTTGTGGCATAGGCCAGCTCCCATCTTACTGAAGTAGGAGACAGATGGGTCCTAGGCTGAGCAAGTATAATCTGTTCCTTGTGGACAGATACCTTGAAGATAAAGATTATAGCAGGAGCAAGGAAGAGCTGCATCCTGCTTGGATAAAAGATAGAGACCACCTATTTCTCATTCTTGAGGTCAAAGAAACCTCCGGAACTACGTACTCCAGTAAAGGTTCCTGGGGGGTCAGAGAAAGGTGGGCACCAGACCATAGTACTTCCTGTCAACTTCCCAGAAACTCTGGCGGTAGAATCCATCCTGGCTAAAAGATGTACACACAGGGGCAGTCATGAGTCAGGCCAAATGTGGGCTCAAGGCCAGACAAAGCAAGATGATGGGCCAGAGGAAGCCTGGAAGGACTGCTCCCATACAGGTGATTTAAACCACCTCCAAAGCATGTGTCACTCTCTTCCTCTTTTGCTCTTGTCCATCTCTGTCTCTCTGTCTCTCTCACTCTCCCCCACCCCCACTGCCAGAGCCTGTCTGTGCTTTCTCCACTTCTATCTTCTCTCTCCTCTCGTAATAAACACTACCCTCACTACCCTCAGTCTCTGCCAAGTTCTAGGGACCTACAGCAAGAGGTTAGGGTTCAGTGTTCTTACTCCACAGCCACCCAAGAACATTATCAGCCAGCCAGTCTCTCGTCCATGTAGTCATTCAAATAACTTTAACATGTGCCTTCTATGTGCAAAACACTAGGCTCATGCATCTTCCCTCAGAAAGCTTCCCTGATCTGCCTCCTCATTTCATAAGATAGCCACTTTCACAGAATTTATCAGACTCTCTTATGGTTACTTATCGACACATCTCCTTTTTCCCCCTTAGCTTTATTGAAGTAGAACTGAGAAATAAAACTGCAAGATACTTAAAATGTACAACATACAAACAACCCAATCAAAAATTGAGCAACTAAATAGACATTTCTGCAAAGAAGAAATATAAATGGCACATGAAAAAACGTTCAACATCACAATTATTAGAGAAATACAAATCAACACTACAATGAGGTACCACCTCACAGTAGTCAGAATGGCTATCATTAAAAAAATCTACAGGTAACACATGCTGGAGAGGATGTGGAGAAAAGCAAACACTTCTATACTATTGGCAGGACTGTAGGTTGGTACAGCCACTATAGAAAACAGTATGGAGGCTCCTTACAAAGCTAAGGATAGCGTTACCATATGATGCAGCAATCTCACTCCTGGGCATATTTCCAGATAAAACTATAATTCAAAAAGATACATGCACCCCTGTGTTCATTGCAGCACTCTTTACAATAGCCAAGATAGGAAACAACCTGAATATCCAGTGTTTATCATTTTCAAGGAACTAACAACCCAGCCAAAGGTAAAGAGGAGAGAGGAAAAGCAAAATTAACTCTTTTATGCAGTAATGCACCTCTTTGAAAATCTAAAGAGAGCTAAGGATGGCATTCCTTTAAAAAAACAAACAAACAAACAAACAAACAAAAAAATGCACACATGCTCATTCACAAAACCTTTCTGGCAGAGTGTTAGGTTTGCCGAGGGAGGAACGCGTAAGGCCTAGTTGGTAAAGCAAAAGAGATTTATTAAGGCCTCAGAGGGGCATGGGCTGAATTCAAGATGGCACCACCTCTGACTGTGAGCAGGTGCTGAGCTTAGAAAGGATTTGTGGCGGGAATCTGTGGCTGGATGGACTTGTGGCAGGAACGATGAAGGAGGAGGAGGGGAAGACCAAGGGAGGGGTAAGTGGGGAGGCGCAGGTGGGGAGGGGTAGGTGGTTGAGTCCTGTAACAGAGGGCAGTTAATCCTTGTAGGTGGTTAATCTATGCTCCACATTCTGGGAAAGGGTGTAGATCTTGTGCTGGGCCGGACCCATGTCTGCAGAAGGTCTCCAAGATGAACAGTCACATTTGGGGGGGGTGTCTGTTTCCATCCTCGCGGGAACCTATCACATAGCAAATCAGGAGATGCCTTCCTTTTTTAAATATCCCCATTTAAGTTCACGCACCTACTTTAAAGTTGTCAGATTGGGAGTTCCCGTGGTGGCGCAGTGGTTAATGAATCCGACTAGGAACCATGAGGTTGTGGGTTCGATCCCTGGCCTTGCTCAGTGAGTTAAGGATCCAGCATTGCTGTGAGCTGTGGTGTAGGTCGCAGACGCGGCTTGGATCCCGCGTTGCTGTGGCTCTGGTGTAGGCTGGTGGCTACAGCTCCAATTCGCCCCTAGCCTGGGGGCCTCCATATGCCATGGGAGCTGCCCAAGAAAATGGCAAAAAGAGGAGTTCCCTTCCTGGCGCAGTGGTTAACGAATCCGACTAGGAACCAGGAGGTTGCGGGTTTGGTCCCTGCCCCTTGCTCAGTGGGTTAATGATCCGGCGTTGCCGTGAGCTGTGGTGTAGGTCGCAGACGCGGCTCGGATCCCGCGTTGCTGTGGCTCTGGCGTAGGCCAGTGGCTACAGTTCCGATTTGACCCCTAGCCTGGGAGCCTCCTTATGCCACGGGAGCTGCCCAAGAAAATGGCAAAAAGACAAAAAAATTTAAAAAATTAAAAAAAAAAAAAGTTAGATTGGATGGTTTGGAGGATGGTGATATCACTAAGCAATCTATGAACACCTTGAAAAATAGCTGGTTAAGAGGAGTGGAGGGAAGCTGGGTTTTGAGAATACAGAGCAAACACCTTGTAGTGTGCATGGTTTTGACTACTACAGAGAGACTCCTGAGGAGGAGGATGTGTCATTTCTTTTTTAATTTTATTTATTTATTTTCTCCTTTTTGGCCGCCCTGTGGCAATGGAGTTCCTGGGTCAGGGATCAGATCTGAGCCATAATTGTGACCTAAGCTGCACCTGCGGCAACGCCAGATCCTTAACACTTGGTGCTCAGGCCAGGAATCAAACCTCCCAATGAAATCAAGCACTCCCAAGATGCCACTGATCCCATTGTGCCATAGTGGGAATGCTGCATAATGTGTAATTTCTAAGGATGCTGAAGCATATTTGAATCCTGAGACACTGCTCTGTAGCAGCAAGTGACTTAGTAGTTAACCTGGCTGAGTGCCTAGCAAATGAAACTCAACTTTTTAATGTACTAGCCCTAACAGTTAAAGAAAAAAAAAAAAAAAGATCAGCTTGTGGTATGGGTACCTGCAGAGGAAATTCATGCCTTTAAAGGCTAAATTAAAATTACGAGCCCAAACAATTATTTCCTTATGTGAGAATCAGTAGATACATCATTGATCAAAGTTCACTGTACTGAGTTTGAAATGTTAATAGGCCCCAGAGACAGAGATGCTCACTAGATGGTTGAAAAGCTTGTTGAAAAAGAAACTGAAATTGGGATACACATTTGATATTCATTCCTGCTAAAGTATGAATTTCAAGTAGTATCTAAGTATGAGATTACCCAGGGCAACAGGCAGACTTCTAGGATAGCCCCATGGTTCCCACTCTCTTGTGTTCATACTTTTGTGTAATCCTCTTTCCTTGAGTGTGGGTAGAACCTGTGACCTGTTTCTAACCAATGGAAAATGGTAGAAGTGACAGGAGCTCTCTGCTGTAATTATGATAGCTTATGTGGCAAAGGTGAAGGTATTTTGTGGCTAAAATTAAGGTCCCAAAGCAGGTGAGTCAATTAAACAGGAGATTATCTTGGATGGATCTGATCTAATCAGATGAGCCCTTTAAAAGAGGGACTGGGGATCTCCCTGAATTCAAAGGGATTTTTGTGTTGGCCTTGAAGGAGCAAGCCACCAAGAGATCTACAGCTACATAGAAATGAAATCTTCCAACCACCATGTGAGCTTGGAAGAGGATGGCATGCTTCAGATAATGTCACAGCCCTGAGAGAGATCTTGGCTACAGCTTTGTGAGACCTGAGCAGAGAACCAGCTGAGTTGTGCTCAGACTCCTGACTCAGCAAAACTATAATGAATATATGCTGTTTTAAAGTGCTAATTATGTGGCAATTTGTGATGCAGCAGAATTTTTTTTTAATTTAGAACATTTTTATTATTTATTTATTTATTTATTTTTGCTTTTTGGGGCCACACCCAAGGCATATGGAGGTTCCCAGTCAGGGGTCCAATCGAGCTACAGCTGCCAGCCTACACCCCAGCTGCAGCAACATCTGATCTGAGCCATGTCTGCGATGTACACCACAGCGCAAGGCAATGCCAGATCCTTATCCCAGTGAGCGAGGCCAGGGATCGAACCCACAACCTCATGGTTCCTAGTCGGATTCGTTTTTGCTGCACCACAACAGGAACTCCCCAGCAGCAGAATATTAATACACCAATGGTGAAAGAATATGAAAAGAAACAAGGAAGTTCTCAAAAAAAAAAAAAAAAAAAGATTTGCCAACTATATCTACATTTGAGTACTGGGAAAAGCAATAGGAACAACAGTGGATAAAGGGGTGGTGGTCAGAAGGTGTCTTAGTCTGGAGCACTGTAACAAGAATTCCAGAGACTGGATTAAACAACAATATATTTTTTTCTCACAATTCTGGAGGCTGGACGTTTGAAATCAGGGTGACAGCATGATCAGGTTCCAGTGAGAGCTTTCTTGGTTTCTTCATAATGTCAAGCCAGAACTTAGATCTGTTCAAACCCTTGTGAGGGCACCAATCCCATCATGGGGGCTCCACCCCCATGACCTCATCCAAACCTACTTTCCCAAAGGCCTACCTTTAAAACCCATCACACTGGGTAGATTAAGGCTTTAAAATATGAATTGGAGGAGGGGGCAATAAAAATATCCCCTCCATTGCAGGTAGAGATTTCCTGATAATAACCTAGCAGCTGATTTAGAAGCTGTCTCTAACTCCAAAGACATAGAAATTCTGAATTTTTTTTTTTTTTTTTTTTTTTAGTTTGTTTAATATACATAGCCAAGACAAAAGCAAGAAAGACCAACCCCATTTGCCAGAAATGAAGAGAGGCCCAATGTCAAAGCCCTGAGGAGGAGCTAAAACAGAACAACTCACAGGAGTGAAGGAAATAATTACAGACTTCTGGGTCTAGAGTTTTACTGCTTATGAAACCAAGCAGGGCCCTGTAGGGCTCCTGGGCATGGACACATTTCTTTTTTTTTTTTTTTTTTTGGTCTTTTTGTCTTTGTTGTTGTTGCTATTTCTTGGGCCGCTCCCGCGGCATATGGAGGTTCCCAGGCCAGGGGTTGAATCGGAGCTGTAGCCACCGGCCTACGCCAGAGCCACAGCAACACGGGATCCGAGCCGCGTCTGCAGCCTACACCACAGCTCATGGCAACGCCGGATCCTTAACCCACTGAGCAAGGGCAGGGACCGAACCCGCAACCTCATGGTTCCTAGTCGGATTCGTTAACCACTGTGCCACAACAGGAACTCCCGGACACATGTCTATGTCCCCGATTTCTTCAATTTATATGTGTCTTTTCCTAAGGTGAGTGTCTTGTAGGGAGCATATTGTGGGTTTTTTTTTTTTTTTTTGCTTTTTAGGGCTGCCCCCGAGGCACATGGAGGTTCCTGGCTGGGGTTCAAATCAGAGATGTAGCTGCCGGCCTACACCACAGCCACAGCAATGCCAGATCTGAGCCTTGTTTGCAACCCACACCATAGCTCATGGCAATGCTGGATCCCTAACCCACTGAGCGAGGCCAGGGATCAAACCTGCGTCTCATGGACGCTAGTCAGGTTCGTTTCTGCTGCGCTACGTCGGGAACTCTCTCGATCCCCACCCTCACCCCCACCCCCACTTCTTGTTTTTAGGAAATAGGCCTCATTCAGCCTCCAAGACATTCTCTGAGTTCCAAAGGGCAGGTTCAAACAGTTGCTAATCAGGGAAGAGAGGATGCAGAGACCAGGGAGGAGCAGTTAAGAAACAATAGTGCAACCCTGGGGGAGGATCCTGGTTCCTCTTCATGGCATATAGTAGCAATATCTTTGAGTTCTTCTGCAGAACCCCCAATAAATGAATAAATAAATAAATGAACCCCCAATAAATGAAAACCAAAGAGAAGAACCAGCCCTGGGGCCACTAAACACCAGATCTGAAGAAGAATGAAAGCTTGCATCTACCCTGATCCTTATCTGTGGCCTTATTTTCTACTCCCAAACTGTAAAATACTTCCTGTTCTTTCCCAAAGGAGGGCACAGTCTTTAGGGCATTAGTCTGCTGTGGCCTCCTTTGCCTGGCAAAGCAATAAAGCTATTTTTTTCCCCTTGCCCCAAATCCTGTCTCCATATTTCTATTCAGCACTGGTGGACAGAGGCTGAGTTTCGGCAACGTGGAGAATAAGCAAATAGCTTCAGACCCATGCTTGATGGAAAGCTTGAATAAGTCTGTGAACCACACAAGTTTGACTTGTTAGAGAAAATGGGACAAGGAAAACTCCACCAAAACAAGATAATAAGACAATTTAAAAAATAAGAAATATAAGAATTAGAAGTTGAAGAGACAAAAGGTTTCATAATTTTATGTGATATAATTATTTACATAAAAAATAAGATGAACTGTGATAAATAAACTATTATAAAAGCTTTTTTTCTAGTTACAGCCACACCTGTGGCTCATGGAAGTTCTTTGGCCATGGGTTGAATTGGAGCTGCAGCTGAGGCCTATGCCACAGACATGGTAATACCAGATCCCAGCCACATCTATAACCTATGCTGCAGCTTACACACATGCTGCATCCTTAACCCATTGAGCAAGGCCAGGAATCGAACCTGCATGCTTACACAAACATTGTGCCTTAACCCACTGAGCCATAATAGGAACTCCTAAAAGATTATTACAATAATTTATCAGAACAAGATCAGTATATAAAAATCATTAGTGCTCTTTAGTTCCGGCATTATCCAGTTAGAAAACACAAAAGATTTCACTTATAATAGCAATAAACAATAAAGTTGAAATTAACATAATAAGTAATGCCAGAAACTTATGTAGAAATTAAAAAAAATTATTTATAAAATAACTATAGCATACATATAGTTCAAGTTTTTTAAATACAAAAAGAAAGAAATATTATCTTAAAATGTCCTTCCACCCTTCCCCAGCCACTCATTTCCCTTCTCTGGGGAAATCACTCTTGGTTTCTTGTGCATTCTTTCAGAGATATCCTAGGCATACATAGACAAATAAATATTTTTCTTATTTTTTTTACAAAATGACAGCATAGTGGAACATTTCTCATCTTTCTTCACCTATCAATATATCTTGGGAATAATTTCATATCAATTTATATGAAATTGCCTCATTCTTTTAAAGCGGAGCATTGCATTTGCATAACCAGTCCTATATTAATGAAAATTGGTACAAAATGCTACTGTGAAAATCCCCATATGTAACTAATTTACCATATTTCCATGTGCAAAAATATTTCAAGTTCAAATTGACAGAAGTTGTTCATATAGTACCTATATTTCAATGTATCTCAAGTTGTTATTGAAAAAATATCTCAAGTTGTTATTGAAAAAATGGTCTCGGTGTAGGTTTAGTTTGCGAAGAATGAAGTCGAGCATCTCTCCGTGTATTTATTAGCATTTAGGTTTTTCCTTCTGTGAATTGTCTATTTATAGCCATAACTAATTTTCTGCTATTTTTTCTTACCAATTTAGAGAAGTCCTTAGTACATTTTAGCTACAAAGTATACAAAACAAAATGTTAAAATGGGATATGAACTAGGCTCCCCCCAAAAAAAGAGAGAGATAACCCAAATAAATAAAATCAGAATGAAAGAGGAGACATTATAACTGATACCACAGAAATAAAAAAGATCATGAGACTACCATGAACAATTATACACAAAAACTTGGACAACCTAGAAGAAATGGATCATTTCCTAGAAACCATATGTGCTACTAAGACTGAATCACCAAGAAACAGAAAACCTAAACAGACTGATTACTAATAAGGAGATTGAATCATGAATCAAAACCCTTCCAATGCGGGGTGGGGGGATGCACTGGGGTGGTGGGATGAAAATCCTATAAAATTGGATTGTGATGATCATTGTACAACTATTAATGTAATAAATTCATTGAGTAATAAAAATATATTTTTTTAAAAAACCCTTCCAAGGACCAGATGGCTTCACTGGTGAATTCTAACAAACATTTACAGAAGTAATGCCAAGTTTTTCAAAAGCTTCTCAAAAAATAAAAGAGAAGGGACCACTTCCAAACTTATTTTATGAGATCAGTATTTCCTTAATACCAAAATCAGACAAAGTCACTATAAGAAAAGAAAATTATAGGCCAGTGTGCCTGATGTAAAAATAGATGTAAAAATAGATGTAAAAATATATGTAAAACATAGATGTAAAAATCCTCAACAAAATATTAGAAAACCAAATTTAACAATACTTTAAAAGGATTATACACATAATCAAGTAGGATTTATTCCAGGGGTGCAAAGATGGTTCATCCACAAATCTATCAAGGTGTTACATCATATTAACAAACTGAAGTATAAAAATCATATGATCATATCAATAGATGCAGGAAAAATCATATGACAAAATTCTACATCCATTCATAATAAAAACTCTCAACAAAGAGGAGATATACCTCAATATAATACAGGCCATATATGATAAGTACACAGCTAACATAATAACTCAATGGTATAAAGGTGAAAATATTTCCTCTAAGATCAGAAACTAGACAGAGCTACCCACTCTCACCACCTTTATTCAACAGAGTACTGGAAGTTCTAGTCAGAACAATTAGTCAAGAAAAAGAAATACAATTCATCCAAATTAGAAAGGAAGAAGTAAAATTGTCACTTTTTGCAGATAACATTATACTATATATAAAAAACACTAAAGATTCTACCAAAAAAACTTTTAGAACTAATAAATGAATTCAGTAAAGCTTTATGATACAAAATCCATATAAAAAAATTAGTTACGTTTCTATACACTAATAACAAACTATCAGAAAGAGAAAATTAGAAAAAAATTCCATTTACGATTGCATAAAAAAGAATAAAATATCTAGGAATAAATTTAACCAAGGAGGTGAAAGATCTGTACACTGAAAATAATAAGACATTGAGGAAAGAAATTGAAGACACAAATAAATTGAAAAATATCCATGTTCATAGACTTGAACAATTTATATTGTTAAAATGTCCATACGACCTCAAGTAATTTAAAGATTCAATGCAATTCCTAAAAAAATTCCAATGGCATTTTTCACAGAAACAGAACATATAATTATTTATATGGAACAATGAAAGGCCCTGAATAGCCAAAACAATCTTAAGAAAACAGACTCAGGGAGTTCCCGTCGTGGCTCAGTGGTTAATGAATCCGACTAGGAACCATGAGGTTGTGGGTTCGATCCCTGCCCTTGCTCAGTGGGTTACGGATCTGGCGTTGCCATGACCTGTGGTGTAGGTTGCAGATGCAGCTTGGATCCTGCGTTGCTGTGGCTGTGGTGTAGGCCGGCAGCTACAGCTCCGATTGGACCCTTAGCCTGGGAACCTCCATATGTCACGGGAGCGGCCCAAGAAATGGCAAAAAGACAAAAAAAAAAAAAGAAAGAAAACAGACTCAGATCAGTGGAACAGAATAGAGAGCCCAGAAATAAACCCACACATATATAATCAATTAATTTACAACAAAGAAGCCAAAACTATACTACAGGGAAAGAACAATCTCTTAGATAAATGGTACAAGAAAAACTGGACAGCCACTTGCAAAAGAATGTAAATAGACCACTCTCTTACATAAAAATTAACTCAAAACAGATTAAATGCTTGACCATAAGATTTGAAACCATAAAACTCTTAGAAGAATATATGGGCAGTAAGTTCCTTGACTTTGTTTTTTTAAGATTTGATACCAAAAGCAAAGGCAACAGAGGCAACAGTAAACAAGTGGGACTACATCAAACCAAAAATCTTCTGCATAGCAAAGAAAACCATCAACAAAATGAAAAGCCAGCCTACTGAATGGGAGAAAAAAATTGCAAGTCATATATCTCATAAGGGGTTAATATGCAAAATATATAAAGAATTCACCCAGGGGGGAGTTCCCATCGTGGCACAGCGGAAACAAATCTGACTAGGAACCATGAGGTTGCGGGTTCGATCCCTGGCCTTGCTCAGTGGGTTGAGGATCCGGCATTGCCGTGAGCTGTGGTATAGGTCACAGATTCGGCTTGGGTCTTGTGTTGCTGTAGCTCTGGCGTAGGTCAGCGGCTACAGCTCCGATTCGACCCCTAGCCTGGGAACCTCCATATACCGCAGGTGCGGCCCTCAAAAAAGACAGACAAAAAAAAAAAAAAAAAAAAAAAAAAGAGGAATTCATCCAGGGGATCAAGAGAACAGAGAAGTAAGATGTGGTGCTCACCTTCTCCCATAAAAACATCAAAAATCCCCATCTAATGTAGAATTATTCACACAGAACACTTAATGAACATTGATATAAGAACTTAGACATCCAAAAAGGGCAAGAAACCCTCCACATAACTGGAGAGAACAATATGGCAAAAAGAGAGAGAGAAGAGAAAAAAAGCAATCACAGTGGGACTGGTACCCAGAGAGGGAGCTGTGAAAGAGGAAAAGAATCTGCACCCTGGGAGGCCACCTAACTGATGGGGAGATGGAAGGGGAACCTCAAAGCCTCGAAGAAATGCCGAGCCGCTAGACTGAAGGCAAAACAGAGAGAGCTACACAGACCATCAGTACCATGGCCCTGGACACCATGGCCTGAGACACTCGGGCCGGGGCTGGGTGCTGAGACTCAGGCTTTGGAGGTCACTTGCAGGACGAGCACTAGGGTTGGCTGTGTGGAGACACCCTGAGGCAGCAAGGGAGCAGTACGCAATAGGCTGGGGAGCAGAAAGAGAACCACCGCCCAGAGAGTGCAGAAGGAAGCCTGGGCCCACAGGAAAAGCAAGGTGCCATTGTTGGGAAGAGCAAGAGGAGGAGGGGGTGGACCACCATAGGAATATCTTTGTGCAGGTGTGGGCTCATGGTTGGCAGGGCACCTCTTGTACAGGCTATGGGCAGCAGGTACAAACCACTGCAACCATCTCAGATTCCAAAGGTGGGCATGGCCTGCAATGACTAGGGGTCCTGTGAACAGGCAGCACTTGCAGCCCCAATCCCATTGTGTCTCAGCAGGTTAAGAACCCAACTAGTATCCTTGAGGATGTGGGTTCAATCCCTGGCCTCATGTCCAGTGGGTTAAGGATCTGGCATTGCTGTTGCTCCAGTGTAAACTGGCAGCAGCAAATCCAATTCACCCCCAACACTGAGATATTCCATATGCCCTGGGTACAGCCCTAAAACAAAACAAAAATCTAAAGTTCTTGGGGTTGCCACTGAGGAGGGCATTGCAACCAAGTACCACCCATTGCCCTCATTCCCTGGGAACGCACACATCCTGCCATTGCCATAGAATCTGGAAGCTACTTTCACATTCCTGAGGGTCACTGCCACTGCCCAGGGGCCTGCAAGCTGGAGCAGCCTGCACCCCCATGGCCCATGAGTCCTCCCCTCTGTCAAGTGCTCAGCAACTAGGCACTGGCTATAGGCCCTGCCCATTGCCTCATCTCCCTGGAAGAACATGCAGGGCGTACCCCGACAGGTACACCACCTACCAAGGGGATAACAGCTTGCACACATTGAGGAAAGAGAAGGCAACCACCCAAACCAAAAGCAGCCCTCACACCAAAACAAAACAAAGCAAAAGTAAGCCCTCACAAGCTACCCAGGGCTGCCTTTGCATATGAATAGCCCTCCAAGACTACAGTAGATAGTTGTTTTCCCTGAATGCACAGAAAAAGAAAAATATAAGCAAAATGAAGCAGCTCGGGAGCCATTCCTAGTTTAAAAAAAAAAAAAAAAAAAGGAGAATTCCTCTGAAGAAGCAAACAATGAAACAGAACTCTGCAGTCTAATAGACACCTAGTTCAAAAAGGAGATAATGAAAATACTGAAGGAATTAAGAGCAGATATAAACAATAATGCAGATTGCTTTAGAAAGGAACTAGAAAATATAAAGAGGAACCAAGAAAAATTAGAAAATTTAGGTACAGAGATGCAGGCTGAGTTAAAGACATTGAAGAGCAGAATGAATAATGCAGAGGAACAAAAAAGTGACTTGGAAGACAGAATAATGGAAATCACCCAATGAGACAGAAAACCAAATGAAAAAAACATGAAAGCAATATAAGAGATCTATGGGATAATATAAAGTGGGCCAATCTATGCATAACAGGATTTTCAGAAGGAGAAGAAAGAAAAATGAAGATTGAAAATATAGTTGAGAAATTATGGCTGAAAACTTTCCAAATCTAAATGAAACAGGTATCAAGATACAGGAAGCACAGAGGGCCCCAAACAAGTTGAACCCAAACTGCCCCACACCAAGACATATAATAAAAATGGCAAAAGTCAGAGGAGTTCCCATTATGTCTCAGTGGAAAAGAATCTGACTAGCATCCATGAGGATGCAGGTTTGATCCCTGTTCACAATCAGTGGGTTAAGGAGCCAGTGTTGCTGTGAGCTGTGGTGTAGATCATAGACTTGGCTTGGATCCTGCATTGCTGTGGCTGTGGTGTAGGCTGGCTGCTGTAGCTCCAACTCAACCCCAGCCTGGGAACCTCCATATGCTGTGGGAGTGGCCCAAGAAATGGCAAAAAGACAAAAAAAAAAAAAGAAAAAGAGGTAGGAGGGGCGATTATGTGATATAAGCAACCCCATACCTCCCGGGTGGGAAGCCCCACAGACTGGAAAATAACTGTTTCACAGAGACTTACCTACAGGAGTGAGAGCTGCATGTAAATCAATGAAATTATGATTTCATTCTTCACGGTTCATCCTCATACCTTGCACAAAAATAAACTCAAAATGGTTAAAGACTTAATTACAGGACAAGACACTATAAAACTCCTAGAAGTGAACATAGGCAAAACATTCTCTGACATCGACTGTTCAAATGTTTTCCTAGGTAAGTCTCCCAAAACTAAAGAAATAAAAACAGAAACAAAACAGTGGGACCTAATCAAACTTACAAGCTTTTGCACAACAAAGGCAACCGTTAAAAAAGAAAATTAGAAGACAACCTACAGAATGGGAGACAATAGTTGCAAACAATGTAACCAATGAGGGTTTAATCTCCAGAATATACAAACAATGCATACAACTCAACAGCAAAAAAAAAAAATTTTGAAAAATGGGCAGAAGACCTAAATAGACATTTCTCCAAAGAAGACACACAGATGTCCAATAGGCACATGAAAAAATTCTCAACATCACTAATTATTAGACAAATGCAAATCAAAACTACAAGGAGGTACCACTTCACACCAGTCAGGATGGCCATCATTAACAAGTCAACAAATAACAAATGCTGGAGAAGATGTGGAGAAAAGGAAATCCTCCTCCACTGCTGGTGGGAATGTAAACTGGTACAACCACTATGGAAAGCAGAATGGAGGTTCCCTAGAAAACTATATATAGAAACTACAATCTGATCCAACAATCCCACTCCTGGGCATATATCTGGACAAAAATATAATTCAAGGACATTCAAGAATATCTCAAGGATAGGGAGTTCACATCATGGCTCAGTGGAAACGAATCTGACTAGTATCCATGAGGATGCAGGTTTGATCCCTGGCCTTGCTCAGTGGGTTAAGGATCTGGAGTTGCCTGGAGCTGTGGTATATATAGGTCACAGATGCGGCTCAGATCCAGCATTGCTGTGGCTGGGGCATAGGCCAGCAGCTATAGCTCTGATTGGACCCCTGACCTGGGAACCTCCATATGCCATGGGTGTGGCCCTAAAAAAAAAAACGAAAAAATGCATGAACTCCTATGTTCACTGCAGCACTATTCACAATAATCAAGACATGGAAACAACTTAAATACCCAATGACTGATAAGTGAATTAAGAAGATGTGGTACATATACATGGTAGAATACTACTCAGCTATAAAAAAGAACAAAATAATGCCATGTGCAACAACATGAATGCAACAAGAGTCTCTTTAAAATTTTTTTATTTTAAATTATTTTTATTTTTTCCATTATAGCTGGTTTACAAGATTCTCATACTAAGTGAAGTAATCCAGAAAGAGAAAGCCAAATACCATATGATATCACTTTTATGTGGAATTTAAAATACAGCACAGATGAACCTATCTTCAGAATAGAAACAGACTCATAGACATGGAGAACAGACTTGTGTTTGCCAAGGGGGAGGGGAAGGGAGTGGGATGGACTGGGAGTTTAGGTTTGGTAGATGCTGTTAAGCTATTAGATTTAGGAGTTCCCGTTGTGGCGCAGTGGTTAACGAATCCGATTAGGAACTATGAGGTTTCGGGTTCGATCCCCGGCCTTGCTCAGTGGGTTGAGGATCCAGTCTTGCCGTGAGCTGTGGTGTAGGTTGCAGATGCCGCTCGGATCCCGTGTTGCTGTGCTCTGGCATAGGCTGGTGGCTACAGCTCCAATTGGATCCCCCAGCCTGGGAACCTCCATATGCTGTGGGAGTGGCCCTAGAAAAGGCAAAAAGACAAAACAAACAAACAAACAAAACTATTAGATTTAGACTGCATAAGCAATGAAGTCCTACTGTAGAGCATAGGGAATGATATCCAGTCTCTTGGGAGAGAACATGATGGAAGATAATATGAGAAAAAGAATGTATATATGTGTATGACTGGGTCACTATGTTGTACAGCAGAAATTAGCACAGCACTGTAAATCATCTGTACTTTAATTTAAAAAAAGAAAAAAAAAGAAGAAATTTCTGTCATTTGCAACAATATGGATGGACCTTGAGGGTATTACACTGAGGGAAATAAGTCAGAGAAAAATAATACTGTATGATCTCACTTATGTGTGAAATATAAAAAACAAAGAAACACCAAACTCATGGATACAGAAAATAGATTGGTGTTAGCCAGAAGCAGGGGATGAAGGTGGGTGGGTGAAATTGGTCAGGTGGTCAAAAGGTACAAACTTCCAGTTATAAAATAAATCAGTCCTGGGGATGCATACAGCATGGTGACCATAGTTAATAATACTGTATTATATACTTGAAAGTTGCTAAGATAGTAAATCATGAAAGTTTTCATCACAAGAAGAAACATTTGTAATTATGTATGTGCAGCGATGGATATTAACTAGACATTATGATGATCATTTCACGATACACATATCAAATCATTATGTTGTACATGTGAAACAAATACGTTACGTGTCAATTATATCTCAATAAAAAATTATAAACATGTAATTTCTCTGATGCTTAAATTCCACCTTAAAAATTTACCCCATAAAATAGCCACAAAGTTTCTGAAATGAGTATATAAACAATGTAAAGTGTATTTCTTACACTATTGTGTGCCATAATGGAAAATTAGAAATAAAAATGTCCATTAAAATAGTTCATGAATTGTGGCCTGTTTTTGTTATAGATGTGATGAAATTGTGTACCAAAAATAAGAGGTAGGCTTATACACCTCAAACGGGAAAGGACTCCAAGATGAGTAATGAATGGTGCTAGAAAAGAACAGTGTGTATACAGCCCCAAATATACCCACACAATAAAGGTATGTTTGTGAGTACAATGAACATAAAGTAGGTATCGAGGTTAGACATTGCTAAGTTTGCATAAATTCAAAAAACAGAGAGTGTCTAAGCACCGTCTGGAAGAACCGATAGAAATTACGATAGAACTAAAATCTCCCCAAATCAAATTTGATTAATTGTTGAGTTTGCGATGCGGATGGGGAACAACAGAGATGGTTCATATTTTCTCTCCACTCTTGTATTCTTGACTCTTGCCCAATAAAAAAAAAATGTACCGATGTATTAATTGTAAAAGAAAAAATTGGGGGTGGTGTGGAAAATAGGACTTTAAAAAACAATCGCATGCTGTGTACTTCATATACTGACAATTATACTCAACACAATACTATAATCTAGGGCAAGGTTAGGAAATTTTTTTCTGTATAGGGTCAGAGAGCAAATATTTTTGCCTTTGTAGATTACATAACATTTACGATATTTAGCATTTGGTAAAAAAAAATTACTAGATAGGCACAATATGTGACTCATAAGTGAAACATCAGGCAAAAGAAATATATCCAGAAAAAGCGGAGATGACAGAACTAGCAGACAAAGACTTTACTACAACTATTATAAATGCATTCAAGTATTTAAAGGAACTAATGATAACAAGAGAAATGGCAAAGATAAAAAATAAGCAAATGGAACTTCTAGAGCTGATAAATATTTTAGCATCTTATATAAAACTAACTGGAGTGGAGTTCCCATTGTGGCTCATTGGTAACGAACCTGACTAGTATCCACGAGGATGTGGGTTTGATCCCTGGCCTCACTTGTTGTGTTAAGGATCCACATTATTTGACGGTAGGCTGAGATAAATGAATAATATATATTCGTAAAAATCATCAGGTATATGAGATGTTTGTAGTTATTCAAAGCAACAAGATATCATTTCTCACCTTTTTAATTTTTTATTAAAGTATAGTTGATTTACAATGTCGTGCCCATTTCTCAACTGCTATATCACTAAAAATTACAGAAGATTACAGGGCAACATTCACTGTTAGTGATGATGTTGCATGCTAGCAGGAGTGTGAATTACTATAGTTTGAATAATAATCTGGCATAATCCATTCAAGGGTAAAAGCCCATACCCTTTGATTTAACAAATCACATGTGAGATTCTATTACACACAAATAAAAGCAGTGTACATTGGTACATGTTTAAGAATATTTTTATTTTGGTACGTATGTTGGTTTTTTAAGAGGAAAATTGGAAAAAACTAAAAACTTTAAAATGAGAGAAGGGTTGACCACATATCAGTATAGACCTAGTGTGGAACACTTGTAGTTACTGAAAAAATGAATTAGGTATATTATGTATGTTGTGGAATGAAGTTTATCCCATGTGGTAAAGAAAACAAAAGATGGATACATGGATGAACTGATAGATCGATGGCATGGCTCAATTTTTATTTAAAGGTAGGAAAAAAAAAATGTATCATGCTTTTACAGACCTATAGAGGCAAGAAGAAAAACGTGGAAAGATTCTCACAAAACTATTACTTTTGGGGTAGAGACTGGAGAGGAAAGGATAAGTGATTAATTTACCCTGTTATTACTCTGTTGTGTTTTACTTGTAGAAAAGGATACTTAATTGAGATTGTTCCTCTCTCAGTTTTAACAGAGGTTACCCAGCAGACACTGTTGTTCAGACCATCAACTTCTGGTGTCTCACATTTTTCTCCTTTCTAAAGGGAAGCCTCTGTCATTCCCACTCCACCACTTTACACTGTGTGTAATGTGTGTTTGGGATTGTAGACAGCAGACTAGAGAAGCCATATCCCACGAGGCAGCCACCAGTGCTCACTACCCAGGGAGCTTGGCTCTGATGTGGATACAGAGATGGGATGGATTTGAGGTTATCTCACTTTGGAAACTAGAGCATATTATTTATCTTTGAGAAGCCTAGAACAAAGATAATTGGAGACTAAAAGACTGATATATAGAAAAGAAATATGAATGCTCACCAAGCATCTATGTTCCAGAATGTCCTTCATTAGACTTTCATTGGGCAACTTTATAACAAAAGAAGGAAGGAAGGGAAAGAAAGAAAAGAATGAAAGAAAGAGACAGAGAAAGAGAGAGAGGAAGGAAGGAAGAAGGAAGGGAGGGAGGGAGGAAAGAAAAATATTGTGTGGTTTTGCATAGGAAGGTTTGAGAAATTTGTCTCTTACGTGAATCACTCTCCTCTTTAGAATAACCTATTAAACACTTTCTCTTTGGCCACCAAAAGTTCTGCCTCTGATGACCAGTTACAAGGCATTATTATTATGAATCTGCGACTCTCCTAAATCGTATGTCTCTTGGATTTAGCTTTTGCGAACAGCAGAGACAGACTGTGAAGCGAATTTGTATTGTGCAGGATCCTGTGGCTGTCAGTCTTTTAAATTTGCCTCATGTCTCATTTTACTGTTTAACCTTTATTTTCATTTATGAAGACTTCCGGCAACCTAAAAACCTCTTGAAAATGCATTGCTCCTATCCAAGGCATGGCATTTTCGATGTGGTTTGTTCATTGATAAACAACATCTGTGCTTGATGAATGTCAGCTGTGAAAAAGTTACAACTCTGCATTTTAAGAATCTTTGAATAATCTATGAATCTAATAATCTATGAATCTTGCACTACAATATTTTATATGAGCCTTTCAACACACGATACTACAAGTATATTTACAAATTATATTGGTATCCTTTAAGTATAATACTTTAGACGGATGAGTAAAATTGATGATTAAGCAAAACCTTTCAGAAATGGAACTTTTCCAAAGCAAATCCGTAAGGATAAATAATCTTAGATTCTAATCTCCTTATTAAAGTAAAAGGTTAAAATGTATGTCAAAACGTTCTTACCAAGCTTAACCGGTGCCAATATCTGTCTGATGCACTTAGTCACTATGCTGGCAACTATCTCAATATTTTTTCTAACAAATGATCCTCAGTTGTTCATAGCACAGTGTGAGTTAAGTATTTTCAGGACTTTAGGTATCAACAATGAACCAAAACAGACATTTAAAGGAATGGAAAAATACCAGAAATGGAAACTGCACTAGCATTTCCTAGAAAAGTCTTTGTCACTGTCACTGTGGTTATTCACTTAATTGAACTTTTCATTTGCAAGTGCATTCATCTAGCTGTAACTACACAGACAGCCATCTCACATCCATAGACTTTAAAATAATCATCCTAACCACCAGAGGTTGATCGTTTGGTTTGTATGTTAGGTTTTTGCTTCACCTGGCAATTTCCACTGTCTAGGGCTTGTTCTCAGAAAACACAGATGCCAGATTTTTTTTTTTTTTTTTCTAACTAGACGGGTAACCACTGACAACCATGTATCTACTAGGGAAACTCCCCAGATATTAAAAGAAGGAGGAAGAAAAGGAAAAGAAAGGAAGAAAGAAAAGAGAAAGGCCTCTACAGATGATTTGATGCCACCTGGAAGGGTCACTGACTGGTGGAGAAAAACTGTATAAAATTTTCCAACTATTCTTTTTTAACGCTCTTGAAAGTTTGAAGATTCAGTCCCACTTATAACCTTGATTGACCAAAGAAAAAGAGACCTCTCCAGAACAAGTCAATTCAACTCAACAATATTTGTTGAGCCCTGGTTCTGTACCAGGTGCTGGAGATAAGGGAGCAAACAAGACAGACGTGGTCCTTGCACTCATGGAGCTTTTACAGTAACAGGGAGGATGCAGGGAGGATGTAAGAACCCCTGTTATCAATAACTATTAGCACCAGCTTTCCCTCAATATATATATATTTTTTTTTTTGTCTTTTGTCTTTTGTTGTTGTTGTTGTTGCTATTTCTTGGGCCGCTCCCGCGGCATATGGAGGTTCCCAGGCTAGGGGTTGAATCGGAGCTGTAGCCACCGGCCTACGCCAGAGCCACAGCAACGCGGGATCCGAGCCGCGTCTGCAACCTACACCACAGCTCACGGCAACGCCGGATCATTAACCCACTGAGCAAGGGCAGGGACCGAACCCGCAACCTCATGGTTCCTAGTAGGATTCGTTAACCACTGCGCCACGACAGGAACTCCTTCCCTCAATATTTAACCCTAAATTGGATGACATACTGATGGATTTAGAATACACGTAATATTTTTTTAATTTATTTTTTATTGTTATTTTCCCCAACACAGTTTTTTTTTTTTTCCCACGGTACAGCACCAGTTACACATACATGTATCCATAATTTTTTCTCCCATTGTCGTGCTGCGTTGTAAGTATCTAGACATAGTCCTCAGGGCTACACAGCAGGATCTCACTGTTAATCCATTCCAAGAGCAATAGTTAGCATCCCTTACCATCAAGCTCCCAATCCCTCCCACTTCCTCCCCCTCCCCCCCGGGCAACCACAAGTCTATTCTCCAAGTCCATGATTTTCTTTTCTGAGAATACACGTAATATTTAGGTAAGATTAGTCATCTTCTGATTTATTTGCATCTAGGAGAAAGAAGAGAATAACGAAGGCCGTCATTGCTGCATGAATAGTACAGTTTTCTCATAATTTGTTTTGCTTGCTTCACATAACAGATTCTAGTCCTTCCTCTAATCTCTCTCATCTGTTCCCCTTTAGAAAATGGCTCAGATGCACTGGTACACCATCTTGTGTCTGACTTGGCAATTCCGTTAAGATGCTGCAATTAGAAGTTAATAGACGAGGGGTCTCTAAACATTTTAGATTACACGTGCTTTAAGAAAAAAGGGATTTGAGAATACACCCCCAATATATGTTCAGTAGTTTTTTTCTCATTTACTTAGATTTTATATATTTATGTATGTATTTTATTTACATGCATTTACTTATAAATTTTATTTCATATTTATACAATTTTATTTATATATTTACAACATATATTATAAAACATACACAAAAATATAAATTAATATTAAGATGTGATAAAGAGTAAAATACATTTTTGGAATAACTTATTAACAGAATAAGAGACTTTCTCAATAAAAATTATAGAAAAATAAGCTAATCCATGATTTACACAAACTTATTATTAATATTTGGTTAATATTTTTTAACAAATGGGTTCAAAATTCACTTAATCAACTAAGACTAAAACAAGACAGTAAATCATTTCCGAGTTTTTTAAAGCTGCTTTTTGTAAGTAACAGTTACATAATTTTTAGCAAAAAAAAAAAAGTGCACAATAATGGTAATATTTTGAAATATTTTCAAATGTTCTTTTTGTAGCATTTTTTCACTCATTCTTGTGAAATGTGATCTTTACTTGAAGGGACAAAGACGACCTGGTGTTTGTTTTTCAGAAAAATTTATTAGGTTACATACTACTATGAGACATACCACTATAGAAGAGATCAGCAAATTTAGAATGTTTGCTTTTTTTGGTTAAAAAAAATCTCATTTTTAACTACAATAACTCTTTTTGTTGCAAATAATCTTTATGGTCACCCTCTCACTCTACAGGGATGTTTTGATTCTCCAATTCAAAGGATTTGTTTTTATCAATTACTCACACAGATAAACAGCTGAAGGATGTCAATCCACTGTACATTGTTGATTGTAAGATGCACATTTTTAATATTTACTATCTCCAAAATTGGGAGGTGTCTTATTCCTCCTGCCCAAACAGTTTGGTGGTGAAGTTGGCTCTAAACATGTTCACAAAACCTGAGTTTGCTCTAGTGGACAGGAAGACCATCCCAGAAGTAACCATTGGATATTCTTTTAAGAAATGAAGCCTAATTAATGCCGGTGTCACCGAGGATGATAGTGGGTGAAACAAAAAAAGGGATCAGGAGTGTTGAACTCTGAATGTGAATGTATCTAAAGAATATTTTAACCAAATGTTTTGATTGTATTTTCCTTTTTCTTCTTGAATGAACAAGAGTGACAGGATATTTATGTCTAAATATATTTAAAAGGGATTTTTTAAAATAAAATTTTAATTAAAAGTATTCTAAGGGAAAAGAAAGCCTTAAGTCCTAAGTTTATGCAACAGCTCTTTTTATTTCTCACTAGCATATACAAAATGGTGTGTCTTACAGCTAAATTCCTAGATTCCGTGAAATATTGTCTTAAGACACCACCATCATCCCCTCTTGCGTTTCAGATAGTTTTCTCTTTCCTCCGAACCCCACTGATAATACATAGAACCTTCAGGATCGGGGTCACGCCATCTATTAAACGTGAATTCTTTCTTACTTTTCAGTAAGAAACACAAATGAAAGTTCTAGCATTTTGTTCCCACTTTGGAGACCACAGCACCAGGGTGCGGTAAGAGCGGGGCAAGCACAAAGGAAGAACCCATCTCTGAGGAGAGCTCTCAGAGGAGTTTGTCAACCCAGTGCCACTTTCCTGTGGCTGTGAAAGGCGAGAATACGACTCCGTCATGCTTTTCATGCCCTGGCGTCTAACTCACCTCACCCACAGGGTCAACCCTCGCTAGGGCTCGGAAGCGAGGCTTTCCTGCCCGCACTGTATACAAGGGGAACAGAGGTGTGGGGCCATAATTACCTGCTCCGGGCGACCAAGGCACAGCCAGCCACGAGCAGAACCGGACCCCGGCCGCCCGCTCCGTCCGCTGACCGCGCAGCCACCTTCCCTCCGCCGAAGGCCCACGGCCACCGCCACTGCCCGGGCCTCGTCCGCGCGCCTCTGCGGCGCCCGAGCACGCACCCCGGGCCCCCTGCGGGGCGGCACGGGCGCCCGGACGGCCGGAGCGCACACGGCCGGCGCGGCCCTTGCGCCCTCCGCACCCTGCCTTCCTCGGGCCGGAAGGCAGGCGACGCGCGGTGAGTGACCAGGGGTTCGGTGGGGTGGGGACCGCAGGAGCCCCGGGCGTCAGTGCCTCGCTCCTCCTGCCTGGGTGGGGGATGGCGGGGGAGGCGGGATTGGGGGGGCGGCCTCTCCTTGGGGTCCTCGCTCTCGGTGGGATGTTCGCTTGCAGGGGCGGGGTTGGAGGGAGCCAGACGGAGGGGAGGGGACCCTCAGAGGGAGTCTCTAAGGCCGTTGCGGGGCGGGAGGCAGAATGGGGGTGGGGGGGAGGAAGGGAGAGGTGGCGTCTGGAAAGGGCAGGAGGCACCCCTCAGGGGCCAGCCTTGGTCCAGGCCCACGGGCGTGACTCGGGGCTTGAAAGTGGACCCTCTGTAAGATACTGAGGAGTCTTGCTCCTATGAGGGTGAATCGTCCTTTTCTCCGCAGCACTTTCCTGGGGCCTGTGTAGACCCACAGTCCCCACCTGGCCAGTCACTGGCAGAATGTTCTGGGGCGGGCTGCCTGGCTCCTCTCTTTTCTCACCTGTGAGAAGTGTCTTTAGAGAGGCCCTTTTCACCTGGTTGAGGAGCACTAAATGCAAGCATTGGGAGAGATGCTTAGATCGAGAATAGCAGCCCAAGAGCATACAAAACGTTTTTTCCCTGGTATATCTGAAAAGAACAGGGCAAAATTAGCCTTTAGCCTTTTTCAAAACTCCGGATGTTTGTTACAATATCCTGTTTGGATAAAAATCTTTGTTGAGCATGTGCTATGGACCTGGCCCTTGGGTGGTGTTGTTATCCTCTATACTTCTTGAAAAACCCAGTGAAGTGGTTATTAGTATTCCCATTTTACAGATGTGGAAACTTTTACACTTTTACAGAGATAGTGAGTTACAGATTTCTGGCTCCAGACTCTGTGCTTCTTGCCTTTTTATGGTAACTCACAACATTATATCCACCTCCACTTGGGCAAACATTAGATTCTGGTTCCCATTAACAAGGAATAGTACTGTTTTTCTGTCCAGCATATAACTGAAAGGACCTTAGTGGCTACCACTGAGAGTGGCTACCACTCTTCTCCATTTTCATGTGAAATCCTCAATTCATTACTATCACTTTCTTGGGCACAAAAAGGCTCTAAAAGTGTTTGCAGCCTTCTTTCATTATGCATCATCTGTCTTGAATGTCCTGAGATTTACATAAATTCCCAAATTTTGGCAAGCTCTGAATCTTTCCTGTGTTAGAATGGGTCCTAGTGTGGAAATATTCTAAAGCACATCTGACATTTTTATAGGAGAAGAATCCTTTAAGTCCAGTAGATACTGAACATCATTTCTCACTTAGGGCCGTATTTTTTACTATTGCTCTTGCTTTGTTCTCTGGCCCATTATTTGTCATCTTTGCAGTTACACTCACAGCACTGCTATCAACTTCATGCACATTTGTGGGGCTAACCTGAAAAGAAAGCCAAATGTCAAAGAAACCTTGTCCGTAATTCCTTTGTTCTTGGACTGTCGTGGTGCTTTTTGCTAATGCTAGCAATGATTTTTAAAGTGCAAATTTGTATGGAACAGCTATTGTGTTCAAGACATTGTGCTGGTCACTGTACTAAATACGAAGATTGTAAACCCCAGTTCCTGTCCTTAAGAAGGTAAAACTGTTTATGAGAACACTTTTTATGTCATGAAGGAGGCATGAGATCTAGGGTTTTTTTGTTCTTTTCAGAACAAATATATTATTGTAAGACTTGCAGAACTATTTGCCTTTGTTTACTGTACGTATTTGATTAATATAAAACATATAATTTACAACAAGATGGCAACTATAACTCTATTTGTTTAGGTTGGTTTCACATGAATAGGTAGAAGTTGCTGCTGTGGCTCAGCAGGTTAGGAACCTGACTGGTATCCAAGAGAATTCGAGTTCAATTTCTGACCTCGCTCAGTGAGATGAGAATGCAGTGTTTCTGCAAGCTGCAGTGTAGGTCGAAGATGTGGCTCGGGTCTGGCATTGCTGTGGCTCTGATATAGGTTGGCAGCTGTGGCTATGATGTAGGTTGGCAGCTATGGCTCTGATTTGACCCCTGGCCTGGGAACCTCCATATGCCTAGCGTGCAGCCCTAAAAAGACCAAAAAAAAAAAAAAAAAAAAAAAATTAGGTAAAGAACAATGAATCACAATGCCAAGCTGTTCCATGTGTTATTCTCTGGTATCTACCTTGAGATTTAGTTTTAATCAAATTAATCGATCAAGGGTGAGTTCGATGAATGAGCCAAGAGAGAGCCAAGGCTGTCTAAATTAATTTTAATAATGTCCTTGATAAGTAAGTGATATCCTTTTACTTATAGTAATAATAACAGTAGGTGATAATATTCCTCAATAGAGCTCTTGCTGTATACCAGGCACTGTGCTAAGAGCTTCTCATTTAACTCCCACAATAATCCTGTGAAGTAGGTGCTATTTGTATTTTCATTTTACTATTGAGGAAACACAAGCATGGAAGGTAGTTCTAATTTATCTAATTCTGAATTTACTTCTGGGTTTTCTGTACTGTCATGACCAACTTGCAGATTTCTCCACCCATAGAATAAAGATATCAAGAGTTCTTTGGTAGAAAACAAATATTAACAACTCAGTCATACGCTCTGCATTGTGATAAACTGCTCAATAAATACCTATAAAATATTATTAAGATTAGAATTTTAATTTACATCTCTTTCACAGTATTGTGCAGGGGAAAAGGAAAATATTGAGTAAAACATTAGGCAGAGGTGATGAGACATGGGGTTGTTAATGTAGAGATTTCAGTTGATTTTTAGTTTATAGAAGAAGCCCTGAGGACTATTGTGGGATGGTGCCACTAGTCTCAGGTACCCCCCCCATCCAAGGTGCCTTCAATTATCTTAAGATAATTGTGAAATTCCTAGAAAACGCTTAAAACAAGGTAATTGTAGTGTGCTTCATTAGTTTTAATACATCTGAAAAGACTCAGGGGTTGGTGTTATAAAACTTGCCAGGATCTCACAATATTCAAGTCCCAAGAATAAACCCTCCACCCCTCCTTGTCCACAAACAGAGACTTCGGGATTGAATGTGTTCAAGGACAGACCTTTCCACTAAACTAAGGAAGAAGTTAGTGAAAGGGATTTAATTTTCTTAGTAAATGTGGGTTTCCTTCTTTCTTTCTTCCTTCCTTCCTTTCTTTTTTTTTTTTTTTGTCTTTTTACGGCTGCACCCGGCTTATGGAGGGAGGTTCCCAGGCTAGGGGTTGTATCAGAGCTGTAGTCACCGGCCTACACCACAGCTCACAGCAACGCTGAATCCTTAACCCACTGATTGAGGCCAGGGATCGAACCCGCAACCTCATGGTTCCTAGTAGGCTTCGTTTCCACTGCACCACGATGGGAACTCTGAGGGTTGCCATTTTTCAAACAAGGAAAAAGGGCTTTCAAATGTGCAGTTACTTGTGATGGTGACACAGGTAGAAGTGGAGAAACCAGGGTGCCACTTGGCCCCAGAATGGTCCCTGGCCCCAAATACTATGGTCTTTCCAGTACATCATCCTTTCCGGTGAGAGATGGCTTGTTTTATGTATAGCTCTTGAAGGCTGCAGAGAGTGAATATAGAGAAGGCTGGATTGTTGAAACTTAATTGAACAAGTGCCCTGAAAATTGTAGCCTTGTGGAGCTAATCGAAGAAAGAAAAAACAGCAGATAACACCAGGTGATGTGAAAGTACCTTGTTTCTTCAAGATTCCATCCATGTCTTATTTCCTCTTTCTTTATTTTCCTTTTATTGTTCTAATGTAGGAATGCTTGTTCGATTTATAAGACAGTTCACAGTATATGTGATTCTGGAGTTGGGGCCTGATAAGATGCCCTAATGCATTTTATTTTATTTTATTTTATTTTGTCTTTTTTGTTGTTGTTGTTGCTATTTCTTGGGCCGCTCCCGCGGCATATGGAGGTTCCCAGGCTAGGGGTTGAATCGAAGCTGTAGCCACCGGCCGACGCCAGAGCCACAGCAACGCGGGATCCGAGCCGCGTCTGCAACCTACACCACAGGTCACGGCAACGCCGGATCGTTAACCCACTGAGTAAGGGCAGAGACCGAACCCGCAACCTCATGGTTCCTAGTCGGATTCGTTAACCACTGCGCCACGACAGGAACTCCCCTAATGCATTTTAAATGTAATTTGTTTACACATAACATTTAGGTCCAGTGTGATGTGTCTGAAATAAAAACAAATAGCAATGATGGACAGAACGTTCCAGGAAAACAGACCAGAAGGGAGAAAAGCATAAGGAGACTTTTTAAGAAAAATGATAATGAGGTCATAAAGAGGGAAAGGAGAGAAAATACTCTGAAATTTTTTAGAAAAGAGAGACGGAAAGAGGCACCCAAGCTTCAAAAGCTCCTGAATTCAAGCAAGAGAAGAAAGTTCCTGTACATGGGGAAAATTACAACTGTAAATGCTTACCAGCGAGATGAGAGAAAATTCGAGAGCCTCAGCCGCTGCATAAGAAAGGAAAGCAGGTGTGCATCCGATTCAGCTCCTGTACTGGGAGTTGGAACTGTAGGTTAGAAAGAAGAAAAAGCAGAGGGGGTTGATGTGGTTGCTTTCCTTCCCCTTCAAACCATCTAACATGACATCCTGAAGGGGCTGATTTGATGATTGGGGGCTGGCAAGCCAAGAGCTGTCCGTGTTACAGCTTGTTCGATTTTTCACCAGATGGTTGACTCAGAAGGAAAAAGGAGATGATGCTTTTGTCAGGAGACTCTTCTTTTTCATGGCATAGCTTGTGGAAAGGCATGGGGAAGAGAAGGTAGGTTCCATTAGTTGCAAGTTAGCTACTTGATGGATTTGATTTTCTTTTCCATCCTTGTAGTGGAATAGATCATTAGAGATGGTTACATATTGTATATACACTGAACTTTGTTTTTTGATATTCTTTTGAGTGAAGTGGGTATAAAAAATGATTCAGGAGTCCCTGTCATGGCGCAGGGGAAATGAATCCGACTAGGAACCATGAGGTTTTGGGTTTGATCCCTGGCCTCGCTCAGTGGGTTAAGGATCCAGTGTTGCCGTGAACTATGGTGTAGGTCACAGACGTGGCTTGGATCTCGAATTGCTGTGGCTCTGGTATAGGCTGGCAGCGACAGCTCTGATTAGACCCCTAGCCTGGGAAATGCCATATGCCATGGGTGGGTGCGGCCCTATAAAGACAAAAGACAAAAAATAATAATAGTGATGATGATGATTCAAGGAGTTCCCGTTGTGGCTCAGCAGTTAACAAACCTGACTAGCATCCATGAGGACGCAGGTTCGATCCCTGGCCTTGATCATTGGGATAAGGATCCAATGTTGCCATGAGCTGTGGTGTAGGTCTCAGGTGAAGCTTGGACCCAGCATTGCTCTGGCTGTGGCGTAGGCCGGTGGCTACAGCTCTGATTGGACCCCCTAGCCTGGGAACCTCCATATGCCACTGGTGAGGACCTAAAAAGACAAAAAAAAAAAAAAAAAGAGAATGAAGAAAGAAAGAAAGAAAGAACGAAAGAATTGATTCAAGCTTCTGAAGATTAAGGCATTTGGCATTCTAAGTGCTTTACTAGATGGGTATCATAAATATTGTAGGTAATGTGTATTGAACATAATAAGAGATCAACAAACTATAGCGTTGGTATTAATATTGGCATTATTTTCAGTGTTAGGCTTGCTGCTATTTCTCCTGATCAGAAGCAGTCTCAGATGCTAGAAGTAATGTTGGATTAGAAATTGGGAGACTTCTGATCTGGATTCTGCTCTTCATGTGACCTTTGGCAAGTCCCTTCTTTTCTTTAGGGCTTCGTTTATGTGTAAAATGAGGAATGTAGAGTAGATGGCCGCCAAAGAATTGTTTTTATACTAGTCTGCCAGTAAGACTTGACTGTCAGTAGCTTTGCCAGCAGAACGGAGGAGTTTTGCACCCTGTCTCATTGAGGGAACTGGGTAATCACCGCCATGGGTTTTTAAGGCAGACTGCCTGATGCATGCTCAAAACAACCACTTGGTTGACCTGCGGTGACCCACACTCAGAGATCAGCTGTTGGGAGGGAACGGTGCCTCAGGGCATGGTAGTTACCAGCTAACCTTCGTGGTCCCTTCCTCCTCTGAGTTTTTAGAGTCTTTGATAGCCAGGGTTAAGATTGCCTAACATGACATTTTACCTGGTTTCATAAAACATGCAATTCCAATACCTTGGAAGTCGTAAGTGATTTAGAAAAGAGATGCAAAAGCTGGACCAGAGGGAAGATGGGAGCTAGCCTCAGGGCTACGTATTCTCGTGGGTCCACGACGCTGGCATGTTCAGCTTCCCAATGACTTTGCCTGGGTAGGTACTACTGTACTTACTGCGTGAATGAGGAAACGGCACCCTCACAGTTAACAGGACACAGGAACCGAGACTCACTACCCTTTTTCTTTTTCGCAACACCACGCTGCCCCCTTGAACGTGCCATGGTGCTACAGAAGCCAAGTAAGGTGGAAGTAGGAAGAGTTCCTGCCTACGTGAAATTACCACCTGTGGTAAGGGTTTTTCCTAGCTTAGTAAAATGTGATTTTTGAAGTAGCTGCGTGTTTTGTGCTTCTTCTTGGAGCAGTGGGGAAAGAGAGCCTCACTAAGGGGTAGCTGGTGTCACTGCCCTCCTGCCAGTTGCTCTGTTTCTAGCTGGTCCCCTCCTCCCTCATTGAAACATTGTTTTCACTGTCTGGAAACCATCACCACTTGAGTGATGAGTCAATGACATAGCAAACTCTTTGATTTTCTGATTCAAGACAGAGTTGTCATTTTAATATCGACCCTCCACGCAGACTGAATGAAGGATGTTTACAGTTGATAGGAGGTTTCATTTTATTGGAAGATACCTCATTTACTTGAAGGTCTTTGGGGTTCTGAGTTTCTTATAAATGAAGAAGCTGTTTTACCTGGTCATTCAGAGAAAATGAGCAAGTTTGTGTTTAGATCGATATACTATGTGAACTCAAATTTATCCTCTATTTTCATATGTAGGGGTGTGTGTGTGTGTATATATATCCTATATATATATATATGTCTTACGTATAAACATTTTTAAATTCCTGTAAAAGCCAATCGAACATCTTACTGTTTAAAGAATGTTATAGCTTCACCATCATTTCCCACCTGGGTCTCTGCAATTGCTTCCTCGCTGGTCTGCCTGCTTCTACTCTGGCCTTCACACAGAGAGCCAACTACTTTTTTCTGTGCGTTTGCTTTTGTATCTGTGTGTGTTTAAGGTAATTAATATCTCATAACACCCCAATTAAAACCCAGTTAAATGAATAAATAAAACCTCTAATTATTCACCAGTGGTTTCCCTAGATTTGAGAGTAAAGTCTAGGCTCCCTTCCATGGCAAACAAGCCCAAGGTAGCTCTGGTTCCCACCTTCGTCTCCAATTTCATTTCATACCATCCTCTCCACAATCACTTTCCCCAGGTTCCCTGATCTTATTTCTGTGTCTCACCCACAGCAGGCATGTTTCTCTGCCTCCAGGCTTTGCACTCACCCTTTTCTCTGGCAGGAAGATTCTTTCTGAATCTTCACCTGACCTATGCCAGTCTCAGCTCAAACCTCGCCTCTTAGAAATGCCTTTGTTGATCTGCTTCTCCCCTCCCCAGGTTCTCTCTCTCCCTAGCCTCTCATGTTCTTTTATCATTATTTGAATGTATTTGTTATTTATTTATTTGCGTTCTGACTATCTGCTATGGAATATTGGTCCCATGAGAGCCGAAACCCCGTCTTTGTTCTCTCCTTTCTCCCAAGCCCTTGGCACCAAGCAACTGCTCAATCCATATTTGCTGAATAAATGACTGAATAAAAGGTGTCTGAGCTGAGGTGGGGTGGATGAGTAAGACTTAGCCAGTCTAAGAACAGTGGAAAGATAAGAGACTCATGTGAACAAAGACACAGAAGCAGGAATTGGCATCCTTATGGCATGATATATGTGGGGAACTAGAAGCAGCAGCTGAGTGTTACTAGAAAGTAGGGTCAGTAGTGAGTGGCGGGTGTGGCTGCTGATAAAGACAGGAGTTAGCTCACCGAGCCCATTGTCTGCCATGACCTTGGGCTTTAGGATTTATGATTTAGAGAGAGGGAGACTGTCAGATTTCAGTTTAGATTAGTGGTTCTCAACCATGTTTAACCAAGACCCAGAGAATACATTCATATAATCTGTAAACTGAGACTCATCCCCAGAATTTAGAGGCCACCACATTCCTTGGCTCACAGCCCTCTTCCTCCATCTTCAAAGTCAGCAGACACAGTCCACACATCGCAGCTTCTGCCTCCCTCATCCACTGAAGCATTTGCATGATTTGATTGGGTCTGCTTGGATATCCAGGATAATCTCTGCACCTGAAGTTCCCTAACTTTAACCACATCTCTAGAGTCCCTTTGTCATGCAGCATAATATATTCACAGGTCCTGGGGATTTGGGCGAGGACGTCTTGGGTGGGTCACTGTGCTGCCCACTGCAAGGATGTTTCTATTGAATTTTGTATAGCTCATCTTCCAACACCTACCCTCATTCATGCCATCCTTCCCTTCTTTCTTCCAATAAATAAGTATGGAGTACTCTTCCTCAATGCCAAGTGCTGGCATACAGCATGAGCAAGACAGTCAATGTTTCTGCTCCCATGGTGGCTTAAATTCTAGCAAGAAGATAGATGATAAGCAAGGAATCAAGTAAATAAACTAGATAGTCACCGGCTGTACCATAAACGCAATAAACAAATGATAAGATGCATAGGAAGGAGCTGGGCAAGACCATTTTGGCAGGGTGGTCAGGGAGGGTTCTCAGAGGAAGTGACACATGATCTGAGATCTGAAGGATGTAAGTCAGTCAGCCACTAAGAGCCAGGGGAAGAGGATTCTCGCAGAGGAAATGAAAAGTGCACGGTCCCCGGAGCAGCAAAGGGCATGTCTTGTTCAGGGAACCGTCTGAAGGCCAGTGTGAATGACGCAGAGCTGGGAAGGCAAAAGATTAGAGCCAGTGATGGTGGCAAGACAGGAGATGTGAAGCCAGGTAGTGGCCGAGAGTCCGATGTGGTAAGGACTTGGGATTTTCTTCTAACAGTAATGGTGACCCATTGACAGGTTTTAAAGGGCTGGTATGAAGCAGTAACATCATGGGATTTATGTTTTTAAAAGGTAGCCAGCAATGTGAAAATGACTTAGGAAGAGGCAAGGAGGGACTGGACAGACACATTGAGGAGCCACTGCAGTCATCTAGGAGAGACTCGACAGTGGTTTGGACTAGGGTGAGGTCGGTAGTGATGGAGAGAAGTGATCTTTGATGTATTCTGGAGGTAAAATTGGCAGGCCCTCGTGATGGCTTGGCAATGGGGCATGAGAGAGGCTGGAATCAAGGATGGCTTCTAGCAACTTCAGGGATAAAAATGTTCACCGAGGGAGAAAAGGCTGGAGGAAGAACCAGCTTGGAGAAAGGAGACCAAACATTCAAATTGAACATCGTAATATTGAGTTCCCTGTCCAAGAAGTGATGCCAAGGAGACAGACCTATGAGACTGGAGCTCAGAGCAGTGTTCAAGTTGAAGATAAGCATAGGAAAGTCTTTGGCATATGGATGCTATCTAGAGCCAGGTGCCCAGATGAAATCCCTCAGGAAAGGGTAGAAATAGAGAAAAAAAATAATGTCTTGAGTGCACTGAGGTCCTCCAAGATTTAAAAGTCAGGAGAAGGAGGCAGAGCCACCAGAAAAGACTATGGAAAAGATGGTAATTTTACTTGGCGTCTTCTCCAAGTGGTGACTAGGTTAGAAGGAGAGGAGCCAAAAAAAGCAAGTGGACACCTTCCTCCGAGCCCACGAGGGCAGGACAGTTGTAGCTCTAGCACTTGACACTGTGCCTGGCACATGAAAGGTTGCTGTCATTGTGGAATACGAAATGAATAAGTGAATGTTTCTGAGACCCTCCCATATGTTCTGGCACATTTCTAGGCATGGGAATAAGAGAGGTGAACATTTGCGTTGACTCGTTCCAATTGGCCAGACCTCCCAGAACTTCCCAACCTGCTTTATGAATTTTAACCCCACCTTGAATAGAATTTAGAGAATTTGCTAAAGCCATTCCTCTAGTTGAAATTTGGAAACAAACAGAAATCACCAGCTTGTATTTTCCAAATCATTCAAGATAAAAGTAGTAAATAAGTAATGAATAAATAAACAAAGAAGTAAAATTGAACTTCTGTAGAAAACCCAAACGGTCCCCCTTGGAATTTTTTCTTTTCTTTTTTTTTTTTTTTTTTACGATCAAAGAGATCAGTATTTTACTAAGTTCCAGGGGGTGGGGTGCAGCATGAGCCACTTTTTAATCTCCTGTTACTTCCAGAAGCACAGGACTCGATCGAAAATTCTCACTACTCTTGGAATTTAAAAGTACTGCATTTGACTATGGGGATGCTGCCCTGTTTGGAAGGAAAAAAAGTCTTGTGTGAGTCTGAGGCTCAGAAGGTTAAGTAACTTGCCCAATCTCCACGTATTTAAACCCAGTTCCAAAGGACTTCAAAGGCCAGGTCTCTCTTCTCACCTTTTGCTGACCGCCAGAAGCTTAAGTAACATGGGGGTTAGAGGTGTCAATGATTTTCAATTTACTGGTTTTAAAGGTACACTTCATTTAAAAAAATAAACAAAATCTTAGCAATATGGAGAACATTAAAGCGGCATTTTAAGCCCTCTGAGTGGTGTTGGTTCTGGTATTTTTCTGAATGTATTTAACATGAATGAATGTGTCTTCTTTTACAAGGGAAAATACAGAGAGGTGTATCCCAGAGTTGACTGTTCATGGCACGAACAGTTTGCGGGTGCTCATGGGCCCTTATTTTTATCATCATGTCACTCTTGGTTAAGGCAAAAATAGGTAAGATATTTCTGTAATCTAATCTGTGCAAGGATTTTTGGTTTAAATTCTCAGAGATGAAATATGCATTTGTGGTAAATGTTCTGATAATTGATCTTTTGTAGTCAGTCTGCTGTCATGTTTAAGTGAATAAGTCTGGTTTATGTCTGTTATTAATATGTATTTTATTTAATTCATACTAGTGATTAAGAGTCTAATCATATCATTTCCTCTTAAGAAAGGGAGTAGGTGGCCAAGCTACGCATGAATGAATGTTTTACATTGCCATGAATTTTAACAGAGGGTATTCAGAGATGGACTCAGCTATGCTAAAAAAAAATAGTGGCTGGCATTTTCTTTGCTTTCTTATTGGCATCTTATTTTTTACTTTGTGGCCCATTGGGATCAAAGAAGCAGAAAACAAACATAGAAGTAAAACAAAAGTGAGAGAGACTTAGTTCTGAAAATAAAAATAAGACCTTCACATTTAAAATGGTTATTCAGGGAGTTCCCATTGTGGCACAGTGGAAACGAATCCGACTAGGAACCATGAGGTTGCGGGTTCGATCCCTGGCCTCACTCAGTGGGTTAAGGATCTGGCATTGCCGTGACCTGTGGTGTAGGTTGCAGATGTGGCTCGGATCTGGTGTTGCTGTGGCTGTGGCCTAGGCCGGCAGCTGTAGCTCTGATTGGACCCTTAGCCTGGGAACCTCCACATGCCGAGGGTGCGGCCCTAAAAAGAAAAAAGACAAAAAAATTCAAATAAGATAAAATAAAATAATTATTCAGTATTTCCTTCCTAAATTAATTCTTTTTTTTGATTTAAATAAATTCTTTACCAGTTTCTGTCTTTGGTAGCTGAGCCAAGCAATCTTATAATTACCAAAAAAAAAAAAAACTTCCAGTGGAAACTTTATGTCACATCTAAAAATTCATGGTGAAATATTTAATTCTGATCAGTTACTGAGTACTACCAGAAACAATTAATTTCCAATTAGTTGTCATATTTACATATACAAAAACTTCTGAAGAGTAAGAATGACCTCTCCTTTTAAGAATGATCTCTCCTTTAAGAGTTGAATGTGGGACCTGACATGTAGTAAGTAAAATAGAGAAGTCATTAAAAGAGGAAAGCATTCATGTAATTTCACATCAGCTGTATTGGGTAATGATTCATCCAGCCCAGGGTCTTAAGGAATAGCAAGGTAAGGTGCCAAATACAAACATGCCAGAACGCCTATATATTTTCTCCTTGTTATAAGATAATATGGTAGATTAAACATATGTTATATGCCTAATATAAAGACAGGCAATTATTCCCAAATATACCCCTTAACATCTGTAATAGCCTTTAAAACATTTGTAATGGGTTTTAAAATCTTTTTGGTAGGAGGATTGAGTATTATAAATCATAAATGGGGATGGAAATGTGATTTATTCTGGGAAGTACTTTCTAGTAGTCTGGTGAATAATTTGCATATAAGAGAGGTTGGTTTTTCCTAGAACTATGTTCCTGAATGTTCTTCCAACCCTGTTTTCTCACTACTTTCCTATTTATAGTTCTGGTTGTAGTATCACTGTTTTGAGAGGGATGTAAATTTTAATTCAAATGCAGTGAGACTTTAATATGGTTGCCTTCTTTTCTCACTCGCTTCACCAGTACAGCCAGAGCATATGTCGCTTATGTATACTCGCATGATTTGACAGGGTTAGTTCTATCCAGCTTTTGGGAATTACACACATCCTCCTCCATTTGGAAATGGGTGTTTTATGTGTCGACTTACGTCTTTTGCGTTTGTGTCCTGTTGCAGATGTGTGCAAGAGAGGGGATGTGACGGTGCAGCCTTCCCATGTAATTTCACTTGGATCAGCTGTCAACATTTCATGCTCTTTGAAGCCCAGGCAAGGCTGCTTACAAGTCTCCAGTTTAAACAAGCTAATCCTCTACAGGTTCCACAGGAGAATCCACTTTCAGCGTGGTCACTCCCTCAGTTCTCAAGTCACAGGTCTTCCCCTGGGTACCACCCTGTTCGTCTGCAAACTGGCCTGTAGCAGTAAGGAGGAGATTCGAATATGTGGGGCCGAGATCTCGGTTGGTGGTGAGCATTCCATTCTGAGTTCCTATAAATTGGTGGCTTTCGGGTATTTGGCATGTATGAAGCAGAAATCCAAATAGGGGACAGTGGTCTTTCTTCTCCCACCATATGGCTGTGTTTAGTGTAACATGAGCACCTCAATGTGAGAAGTCCAGAAATCCGTGGAACCGGCATCTCATGTCGTAAGCTTCGTCTTCTCTCTCATCCCCTCTCTCTTTCTCCTCTTTAGGCCATTAAGGCCCTTTACCCATTGCCCTTGGATGCTGGTGGCAGGAAAAGGGTCTCCACAGCTGAGTCCTCAGGTCTTCTTGCCTTTTGAGAGTTTGCTCAGAGGAAGGAAAAGCTGTCTCTTTTGACTTATGCAGCCCAGGCTGATACCCAAGGCTGAGCCCTTCTCCCATCTCTAACTTAACGCACAGAAAATAGTTCTTCCATCCACCCTCACTCTTGACGGCTGGCTATCATGCCTAGCAGGAGTTAAGAGAGAGCTAGCCTCATACTTACCTTTTCCTGGATTTCCTAGAAAACTGCCCAGAGGAAAACGGATATGCTAAGACTTCATGGGCGAGTGAACTGGGAAGGGACCAGAGCCGACACAAGGTGGTTAAATTACTGAGCTGGCCACGGCATCCACAGAAGATACTGCTGGTTACTTGGGCCCTAGGGACATCCCCAGAAAGAACATATGGAAATACAGTGACAGAGTTAAGTGTCTGCCATTAGTCAATGTTCAGCTATAGAGCGTCAGCTCCCCCGCACTGCTGGCTTGCCCTGCTGGTCCCTCCAGGCAGCTGCCTGGGGTAAGAACTAAGATGTCAGAGCTGCTGCCTGCAGCATAAGCCACTGTGCACAGGGTGAGCCAGCAGCACACCTTCCTGAAGCTTGCAGCCTGCAGCCTGCAGCTTTGAAGGGCCAGCCTGACGAGCCAGTGAGCATATGTAGGCCCTGAGCGGGAGTTCCTGTTGTGGCTCAGCGGTAACGAACCCAACTGAGGTTCGTATTCATGAGGTTGAGGGTTTGATCCCTGGTGTCATTCAGTGGGTTAAGGATCCAGCATTGCTGTGAGCTGTGGAGTAGGTTGCAGACATGGCTAGATCTGGCATTGCTGTGGCTGCGGCATATGTCGGCAGCTACAGCTCTGATTTGACCCCAAGCCTGAGATCTTCCATATGCTGCAGGTGCAGCCCTTAAAAAGACAAAGAAAAACACAAACAAACAACCATAGGCCCTGAGCAATCCCACAGCACCTTGTGCCTCTGTGGTTCCAGGGAAGCCCCAAGTGGCAGGTGAGAAGCATGAGGATAGTAGGAAGAATTGCTGCAGTAGGCTGGTTGACCCAGATGCAAGGACAGGGTCCCTGTTATCGAGAGAGTGCTATAGAGCTCAGTGAGACTCTTTTCAGACAAGACGGAAGCCTCTTCTCTGTGACCCACAAGGATATGGTTGCTGCCAGGCAGTCTTCCTGGAGGACCACCGCAAGTATTGAGCACAACAGCAAGCAAATGGCCAAGCACATCATTTTGGGTATGGAGGCATGAACTCGGTCTCATGCTCCTCTCCCAGTGCAGGGGCTCCTGTTCACACCTTTTATGGATCACGTACTCCCAGCTCTGACAGCCTGTGCTGTAGCAAAAGGAGCATGGGCTTTGAATTCCAACTCTGCAGCCAGCAGTGGACTCTGAGATCATTTCTATTTTCTCAGCTTCAGTTTCTCCATCTGTGTCATGAAGATACTAACACCTACCTCGTGAGATTGTTGTAGTGATTAGATGACTCCTTGGATGCAAAGTGCTTAATCCTGTACCAGGTGCAAAAGAGGCCCTTAAGGGATGAGCGGTAAGGTTGCAGTTCCATGGGTTTTAGTCTTTTCTGCACTTGTGCAGCATGCTGAATAGCTGAGCACATTTCCCTTGAAAGAAAGTATAAGCATTGGTTATAGACAAAATGAATTTTTTTCTGAACCCCCCCCCCCCGGTCCTCACCTCCCTTGTCCTTGGAACAGTCGACTGTTTCATCCAGGTAATTCACCATCTTACTAGACTGACATACCATATCAGCCATCCTCAGCCCTGTGATGTCAGTTCCAGGTGCTCCCAGTGCTACAGGTGCTTCTTCTAAAAAGAAGAGGGCTAACAGTGACCTTGGAAGTCAGTATCCTTGCAGATGTCCGCAGCCATTCCATCCATCTCCGATCATTGCTCAGAGGCCTGAGAGTGCTGCCACCCCTTTTCGTTCATTTCCTTTGCCATGTGGAGCATGTGGATGCCATCTGTGACAGCTGGCAGCATCAGGAGATCAAGGAAGATGGAGAGGAGTCTCTGTCCTGGTGCAGCTCACCTGTGCAGTGCTGCAGGAGTGTTGCTGGTGCAGCATGCTCAGGTGGCAACCGCACCATCAAATGGCATCAGAGGAGCAAGTTTAGCACCTTTGAGGTGAAGGACTGACTGGAAAAGCGGCCCCTTTTTTTCTGAGTAAGGCTAGTCATTCCAAGAAAACACACAATGAATGTTGGTTTCACCCCATGTAGTGAGTTTAATCCTATCTAGTGAGAGAGTGAGCAGCCCATGTTTTCCCTGTGATAAGCAGTAGTCCATAGTGCCATCTCGAGTGGGCTTGTCATAAAGTTGGTTGGTTCTTCAGAACTGGCCTTTAAACCTTTTCTTCCCCGCCCCTTCCTGGGCTTGTGCAGCTCTGCCGCCCAGAGCTCATCCAAATTGTGTAGTAACTAAACAACCAGTGCCAAGAGGGTTGAGCCACAGGGGAAAAAAAAAGAGAGAGAGAGAGAAGGAATTTCCAGGACACTGAGGGCTGACAGTTCCAGAAAGATAGCTGTGTATAGGCAAAGAGGCAAACCCATCTCAAAAAAGTCCACAAAGCTCCAGGAAACTGGTTTGCAAGCAGCTGAAGCTGATGAAATTCTCAGTGTGTCTGAATATGTTGAACAGTGATTCAGATGGTTGACTTGAGAGTTTGGAATTATATTAATAAGGACACTAAACAAATAGAGAAGCAAGACAGTTTCTACCTCTAAGGTAAACAAGAAGTGGTACATAAAATGAAAAGTTAAATATATTTTATGTGGCTTAGTAGTTGTATATAGAGGTATATAGAGAATATGTATAAATGTGTATATGTGTATGTATTTCTGTATACACACACAAGAAGGAGTCTATTATTCTAGGAAAAGGGTTTATTATTCCATTAGACTGTATGTGCTATATCTTGTTATAGCATTTGATAGATGAAGAAACCGAAGCTCTGAGAGGTTCATTTAGCCAAGGTCACATGATGGGCAGTTACAGTCCCCAGGTCTGTGGTGTGTGCTAAGGACAAAATAACTTTTTATTCCATCAATTGCAGCTTTTTTCTGAGCAGACACTATCTAGAGCTTCAGTGGTATTCTTGTTTTATCTCACCCAAAGGAAGCCGCTACCTATGGGGGTAGGGGGTATCTCAGTAATAGGGTGGAATGAAATGACTGAGTAACAGTATTTTCTCTTGTGTCCATTAAATCTAAGAAACTCCTAGCTTTGAGTTCTGTCTTTGACTATGACGTGGCTTCATTTAAAAATATACACCTTGGAATTTCCACTGTGGCGCGACAAGATTGGCAATGTCTTGGGAGCTCTGGGACGCAGGTTCAATCCCTAGCCTGGCACATTGAGTTAAGGATCTGGCATTGCTGCAGCTGAGGTGTAGGTCAGAACTGTGACTCAGATCTGATCCTTGGTCAGGGAACTCCATATGCTGAGGGGAGCGGCGGGGCAGCCAATCAAATCAAATTAAATAAAAATCAAAATACACACTTTGTGATAGAAAAGACCATGCCTGCCTTATGCACCTTTGCATTTCTACAGCTAACACTGCCTCACCCATGGAAGGTTCTCAGTGTCTTATGTACAAAAGGAATTAATTTATAAATGTTCATAAAGTGCTCCAAGTGATACTGCAGAAATTAGATTTAGGTGGTATGGCCTAAGAAGACATGACTAGGGCCAGTGGGTAGAAGTGCCTTGGCAGCAAATTTCAGGCGAATGGAGACAGCAAACCCCTAATTTGTAAAGGTTTCTAATATTTGAATGGACTTCATTCTAAAAAAACAAACTTACCATCACCTGCGATAATGGAGACAGCACTGGATGTTCCCCTGTTAGGGAGAATGGTAGAGCTATGGTGGTTGAAAGGCTTGGACTTAAGTCAGCCACACTGAGGCTGGGTCCTGATTCAGCCACTTCATAGTTTTGTAATCTTGGGCAAGATACTCAACCTCTAAATCTTAGTTTCCTCTTCAATAAAATGAAGGTGATAATAGTACGTTCTTGATATTGCTGCTGTGATGTCTACTTGAGAATAACCACACATAAAACACTTAGCATAGGGCTTGGCATATAGTACATGGTTGGTCCATGTTCACTGTTATTACTGTCGTTACTGGAGGAAATTCATGTCTAGGAGGCAAATTTGAACTTGACGGAGTTTGAAATAGCTCCCAGCTCATCTGGGCACGGGAAACATAGAGAAAGTGTTTCTGTCTTGTTGGTGGATGATAATAATGTAATTGAAATCTCACCTGTGTGCTATTTAAAATCGGAGCTTTTGCTCTTTCGTTTTAAAGTTGTTCCAGAACAGCCTCAAAACGTATCTTGTATGCAGAAGGGAGAACGTGGGACAGTGGCCTGCAGCTGGGACAGAGGACGAGATACCCATCTATATACTGCATATACTTTACAGTGAGTGGGGCTATATTTTTTGCAGCTGTTTTTATAGGTCTTCGATAACATTTAGATATATCTAATAGTTCTAGTTTTACCAGGTGGAATAAGCAGTAGAGACATCTCTAGGTAATTAGATACTTTAAAAAATTCTAGCGTTCATCAGTTAAAACTGCTTCATTCATCTGAAGTGTGAGAACTTATGTTTTGGGTCTGAGGACTAACTCGAGGGTTCCCTTCAGGGCATCCAAGGCCATGTTATGGGTGTTCTTCCCTGCCCTGTAGGGTTAAACCTTATATCCCTTAAACATTATATCCCTTTCCTCTTTTGCAGTTGCAGACTCTTGGGGTCCTGATGTATAAATAGACTCTTTTTTTGTGGTAGCTTTCTGTTAGCCTTGGAGGAGGTTCTTTTTAAAGCACCTTTGCCAGACCTGAGAGTCCACAAAAAGAGACTCTGGGAAAACCTTTTCCTTAGGGTTGATTCTGTCATCCCGTTCAAAGATCCAATTAAATGGTTAGCATTATGCCTAAGTGAGCAGCAGATGGGGAAGGAAATGGGGCTCAAGGTTCCATTCTGTACTAGGATCTGACACTTCTGTGCAGTAAATGCCAAGGGAGGCACAGATCTTTTGGACAGTGGTTAGGTCTGCCCTAAGGAGCCAAGATGTTAGCCAGGGTTTTGGGAATTCAGATAGTATACAGATGGTTACTCTTCATATGAATGCCAAAACCCCTCAGTCTGGAGTTCTCCTGCGGTGCAGTGGGTTAAGAACCCGGCATTGTCACTGCAATGGCTTGGGTTGCTGTTGTGGCCTGGGTTTGATCCATGGCCTGGGAACTTCTGCATAATGTGGGTGTGCCCCACCTCCCCCACTAAAAATAAAAAGCTCAGTCCTAACCAAAAAAGAGAGAGAGGGATGAAGTAAGATCTTATTTATGACCACAGAATACAAATATTCCATAGTATATCCCCCTATCTAAAAAGATTGACCTTTAAAAAAGTCTATAATTTTAAATATCTGAACCTTTTGTCTTTTTGTGCTAAAGGGAGGCATTGGCACATAAAGTATCTTTCTTAACACAGTCATCTCCTACTTACAGATTAAATGGACCAAAAAATTTAACTTGGCAGAAGCAATGTAGCGATTATTATTGTGACTCTTTGGACCTTGGAATCAACCTACCCCTTGAATCACCTGAATCTAGTTACACAGCCCAGGTTACTGCCATCAATAGTCTAGGGACTGCGTCTTCATTTCCATGCACATTCACATTGTTGGATGTAGGTACGTATTATTTCATGTTCTGTAGCTGTCAGTCATTGGCAGGTGAACATTATTTTTTAAATCTCTTGAATGTTCTATGTGTGATTGTTTCAGAAGGGACAGTAGTTCATGGAAAGTGGCCAAATAGGCATAGGCAAAGGATAGGTGTTTTCTGGATGTAAGTAAAATGGTATATGACTCTAGAGCTATAGAGAGATTGTAGAAAATGGAATATTCAGCATCATTCTATTGGAGGAATAAGGGCCTCTGGCTTCAGATCCCATGAAGGTACCAACCACCAATGACACCATCAGACTGAGGAGAGGGTCCTGTGACGTTATTCAGGAAGCTCAGTGTAAGCCTTTTGTGGTAGAGGGGTCTTTTCCCCCCCATGGATACTCCGTTGTTCTGAGATTGGCTGCATGTGGGCCTGCTGGGCTAGAGCAGCCAGGTGCAATCTATAAATAAAGTGTATCAAGGTACCCATGCATCTTGCTCTGAGACTGCCCACCTCCACCCCTCTCATCAGCATGGAGTTAGAGTGAGCCAGTCCCAGCACATTTCTGAGAAAATATAATTGGCTCAGTTGAATGCGAGGCCAGCCCAGGCATTCCCAAGGGCTCATCATGCCAGGTAGGCCTGGGCTTCTGGCCTGCTTGGGGTGCCAGCCTCACACTGTGTGTCTCTCTTCTCTCGTCCCACAGCGCCTCTTTGCACACACACTGCTATCAGTCTGAACATAGGTGTTTGCATTTTCCTATCATGCTTCTCCCCATCCTCCCTTCTGTCTCTTTACATTGACCGTTCATTTCTAGCCATCTTCCTTCCCTCTTATTTTCTTCTCTTCCTTTGTTGCTCTCTTTCCTACCAGCGTTTCTTCTCTTTCCGAGGTGATCCCCACTAGTTGCCTCTGCCTTCTCAGAAAACATTGGTTTTCATTCAATTGGATTCCATTGAATTCAATGGAATCGACACTATCACTAGTGGTGGTGGTAGTTTATTTGGCAAGCATGAGGATAGATTAAAGAGAATTATCGTAATGATTTAGAAGTGAATCAAACTTCTTTGTTTTTTATTTTTGTCCTTAGGGCCGCACCTGTGGCATATGGAGGTTCCCAGGCTAGGAGTCTAATTGGAGCTGTTGCTGCTGGCCTATGCCACAGCCACAGCAACGCCAGATCTGAGCCATGTCTGCAACCTGCACCACAGCTCACGGCAACGCCAGATCGTTAATCCACTGAGCAAGGCGAGGGATCGAACTTGAAACCTCATGGTTCCTAATCAGATTCATTTCCACTGCGCCATGACGGGAACTCCTCTCCTTCTTTCTTAAAGCCAGGGACTTCTTTCACCAAGTTTGGCAGCCATGCATCTTAGAAATGAGATTTGTTCCGCTCTTTATAGCTCATGTCAATACATAAGACAATTTCCAGTTATGGAGACTGAATCACATTCTTTTGTTTGTCCTGGTTACTAGTGAGGCCTCTTCCTCCGTGGGACATCAGAATCAAATGTGTAAATGCCTCCGTGAGCACATGTACCCTGCAATGGAGAGATGAGGGGCTAGTGCTGCTTAATCGACTCAGATACCGGCCTGTTTACAGCAGATCCTGGAATATGGTAATGATCTTGAGAGTGAAGGGGAAAACCAGGGTGGTATAAAGGCAAAATCTAAAGTTTAAGAACATTTAGCCTTGGAGTTCCCATTGTGGCTCAGCGGGTTTTGAACCCACATCCTTCTGGATACTAGTCGGGATCATAACTAGTGGGTTAAGGATCTGTGAGCTGCGGTGTGGTTCTCAGACATGGCTCAGATCCTGAGTTGCTGTGGCTGTGACACAGGCTGACAGCTGCAGCTGCAACTCAACCCCTAGCCTGAGAACTTCCATATGCCACAGATGCAGCCCTAAAATTAAAGCAAAAAAAAAAAAAAAGAATCTTTAGCCTTGAAGTACACATTTGAGACTTACAAGAAGGTCATTTATACTTCTATTTATTAAGAAATATCTTAAAATTTAGGAGTTCCCGCCATGGCACAGTGGGTTAAGAATCTGACTGCAGCAGCTTTGGTCACTTGAAGGCACAGGTTCAAACCCTGGCTCAGTGCAGTGGTTTAGAGGATCTGATGTTGTACAGCCAAAACTTGGACCCAGTTCATGGCCCAGGAATTACCATGTGCTGCATGTGTGGCCCTTAGAAAAAAACAAAGAAAGAAATAAAGGTCTTAAAATTTGATCACTGATTCTGAAATGTTTCAAGCCACAGGCTTCTGTAAATCCACATTCATTTTCCTAGAATTTATTTCTAGTAAGTGAGTCATATCTCCTTGTTATTCTATTCCCTATCCCGCTATTATTTCCACTATTACTTTTTCAGGAATTTTTTTTACGTATTGGAAAGAGAAATATTAGGGAATGTTCAAACAGGCTTATGTGAATTAAATATTCCAAAGATAAAGCTTCACACTTTGATATAATGTCAAGCATTACATTTTTTTACAAGAAAAATATAGGATTATGATTCCTTCTAGTATATTTGTAAAATATAATGGCTTACAATAGTAACAAAGGGTCAGTTTCACATAGAGAGAAGTATAGTAATTAAATTTTCCGTATATAATTTTTCTTATATAATTAAACTTTTCTGCTTAGAACCAGTTCTATGTCTGTGTTAAAATATTCATCACATGCTCGTTGTGACCAAATGTAATATCTAGTGTAGAAACAAATTTCTTCAAAGCCCTTTTGAAAATCTTTCTTTGTTTTTCAACTGGTTTCAGCATCGTTCCTGGCATCCATATAGATGGATTCTTCTTTTTTTTTTTTTCTTTTTCTTTTTAGGGTCACATCCATGGCATCTGGAAGTTCCCCTGCTCAGGGTCAAATCAGAGCTGCAGCTGCCAGCATATGACACAGCCACAACAACGCCAGATCCAAGCCACATCTGCAGCCTACACAACACCTTGCAGCAATGCTGGATCCTTTAATCTACTGAGCAAGGCCAGGGATCAGACCCACATCCTCATGGATACTAGTCAGATTCTTAACCTGCTGAGCCATGATGGGAACTCCCTAGATGGGTTCTTAAACCTAGGAGTTTTTAGCTTTTTTTTTTAATGAGAAGCTACTGTTTCAGGTTAACATCATGTGTAGTCACTGGTATTTCTTCTTGTTGACAGATTTGCAAAGTAAGTAGGGTTATCTGATCTGGTTTTCTTACCTTTAATTTTGTATTAACAGTCACCTTTGTAAATCTTGTTGGATTCAAGGTTAATGCTACAAATGCCAAAGGAAGACATGATTTGGTGGATCTGAAACCCTTTACAGAATATGAATTTCAGATTTCCTCTAAGCCACATCTTCAGAAGGGTAGATGGAGTGATTGGAGTGAATCATTGAGAACTCAAACTCCAGAGAAAGGTATGTGTCCAAAAAAAGGGAAGGGAGGTGGATAGAGAGAGAGAGAGGAGGATGTAATGATTTTCTTGTAATAGAATCTGTTAAGCACTGATACTGAATCTCACATACGAGTGCATTAATTAACAAGCTCATTTTCTGCTGTGTAGCACTGGGAACTATGTCTAGTCACTTATGATGGAGCATGATAATGTGAGAAAAAAGAATGCATACATGTATGTATAACTGGATCACTTTGCTGCACAGTAGAAAATTGACAGAACACTGTAAACCAGCTACAATGGAAAAAATAAAAATCATTATTTTTTTTTTAAAAAAAGCTCATTTTGACATTGGCTTAATTCTTGAAGCTGTCCAGGGAGATATGTATATGTATATATTGCCAGGGTTTTTTTCTCTTTTTTTGGCCACCCCAAGGCATATGGAGTTCCTGGACTAGGGATCAGATTCGAGCCGCAGTTGTGACCTAAGCTGCAGTTTCAGCAATGCCAGATTCTTAACCCACTGTGCTGGGCCGGGGATTGAACCTGTGTCCCAGTGCTGCCAATACACCACCAATCCAGTTATGCCACAGCAGGAACTCCTGCTAGGAAATTTTTGACATTAGGTAAGTCCTACTCATGTTTGCCACATGTTGTCATGTTGGTTACAAACTTATGCCTCAGTAATGTTTGATTATATTTCATTTCTGTTTCACTTACTATCTCAGTAACTCATTGTTATTCTACAAAGCTATAACCAGTAATTAATTTCATCCCTTTATCATTCAATCTTGATACATTGTATGTTTTTTATTCTATGAAAAGTAATACGGCTTTATAAGCCATGCTAAAATCTTGAAAAAAAAGGTAGACTCTGGAGATATAACATTTAAAAATAAAATGTATATATATGTATGTGTGTGTATGACTGGGTCACTTTGCTATACAGCAGAAATTGACACAACATTGTAAATCAACTATAATTTTTTGTTGTTGTTGTCTTTCCAGGGCTGCACCTGTGGCATATGGAGGTTTCCAGGCTAGGGGTCTAATTAGAGCTGTAGCCGCTGGCCTATGCCTGAGCCACAGCAACACTAGATCTGAGCCACATGTGCAACCTACACCACAGCTCAGGGGAACACCAGATCCTTAACCCACTGAGTGAGGCCAGGGATCGAACCCACAACCTCATGGTTCCTAGTCAGATTTGTTAACCACTGAGCCATGATGGGAACTCCTCTGTAAATCAACTATAATTTTTAAAAGTGCATCGAAAGACAAAAAAAATAGGAGTTCCCATTGTGGCGCAAACAGAACAAATCTGAGTAGTATCCATGAGGATACGGGTTTGATCCCTGGCCTCACTCAGTAGGTTAAGGATCAGGCATTCCTGTGAGCTGTGGTATAGGCCACAGATGCAGCTCAGATCCCGTGTTGCCGTGACTGTGGTGTAGGCTGGTAGCTGTATCTCTGGTTTGACCCCTAGCCTGGGAACATCCATGTGCTACGAGTATGGCCCTAAAAAGAAAAAAATAAATAAAAACCAACAACAGCAAAACCAAAACACAAAATACAAAAAAAAAAAAACTTAACCCCCAGCAATCTTTGCTCCTCTACATATTATAGCACTGCAATTCTTTAAACCTTTGATACTCACTGCTCACATGAGCAGCACTAGACTGCCCATAGCTATGAAAAGGAGAACAAATATATTTTTCAGTCTACTGGACTTTTCGGTAGTTATTGGAAAGACACTTTTATTGAAGTATAATTAAATATTTTATTAAAGCAAAAATCCCTGTAACAACTTTATGTCAGTACTAAATCTTTGGAGAAATTAAAAATAGTCATGTGAATATTAGTTTCCAAAAACACTCAGTGCTACGGTATACAACGTCTTAATTTGTGTTAGTTGGTCTCAGAGGAAAAATAATCAGCGTATAGTACATTGTTTTATTATCTGGAGATTTTGAAGCATTAATGTTAGAAAATTTAAATATTTAAGAAACTTACAAATGTGCATGTAAACTAACCTCATGATTAAGTTACATTGTTTTCTGTGAGCTACTAGTGATTTTTTTTCTTTTTTATTACTCAAATGAATTTATCACATTTGTAGTTATATAATGATCATAACAATCTGATTTCACAGGATTTCCATCCCACAGCCCAGGCACATCCCCCCACCCCCTAAACTGTCTCCTCTGGAGACAATAAGTTTTTCAATGTCCGTGAGTCAGCATCTGTTCTGCAAAGAAGTTCAGTCTGTCCTTTTTTCAGATTCCTCATGTCAGTGAAAGCATTTGATGTTAGTGTCTCATTGTATGGCTGACTTCACTTAGAATGATAGTTTCTAGGTCCATCCATGTTGCAAAAAATGCTGGTATTTCGTTCTTTTTGATGGCTGAGTAATATTCCATTGTGTATATGTACCACCTCTTCTTGATCCACTCCTCTGTCAATGGATATTTAGGTTGTTTCCATGTTTTGGCTATTGCAAATAGTGCTGCAATGAACACTGGAGTACATGTGTCTTTGCGAGTCGTGGCTTTCTCTGGGTAGATGCCCAGGAGTGGGATTGCTGGATCAAATGGTAGTTCTATGTTTAGTTTTCTGAGGAATCTCCATTACTGCTTTCCACAGTGGTTGCACCAATTTACAATCCCACTAAGAGTGTACTAGGGTTCCTTTTTCTGCACACCCTCTCCAGCACTTATTGTTTGTAGACTTTTGGATGATGGCCATTCTGGCTGGTGTAAGGTGGTACCTCAGAGTGGTTTTGATTTGCATCTCTCTAATAATGAGCAATGTTGAACATCTTTTCATGTGTTTCTCAGCCATCTGTATGTCTTCTTTGGAGAACTGTCTGTTTAGATCTTTTGCCCATTTTTTGATAGGCTTGTTTGTTTTCTACTAGTGATTTTTGATAACTGATGATATGTATCAGTGATACCCCAATGACTTTCAAGGATGTGCTATTAATAAAATAAATGTGTAAATTGTAGGATAATAGTATTTTTTCCTTTCTTCTTATGCTAATTGCACTCTTCTATTTTTAAAAATTTTTTGAAAATGAATTTGACAAATGATAATTTATTTCTGTCATTTCATGATAAACATCTCAAATTAACGTTGAGCCACTTACTCTCTGTTTAAATGTGTATTACTTTAATAATCCAGATTTTACTCATTATCCTTTTATTACACGTGTCGAAGTAATGCATTTTTTAAATACCTCATGGATTAGAATTTATTTATACACAGTACAGATAAAACTCTTGAAAATGGGCCATATTTTATGGCCAAGTCCACGGTAATAAATAGGCTGAGAAATTCTTAAGTAATATCACATTAGGCTAAACTATAGAGAAACTCTAGGCTTGTAAATTCTTGTTATTTCTACTCACGCTTGATAATGTCCTATTTAGAGATGTGTAAGTTTTTTTTTTTCTTTAAGTGTTTACCTGTTGAATTAAAAACCCTTCAAGACAGGGTGGTGACTTTCTCATATCTTATAAAATTAACCACTATCATAACAATGAGTGCAGCAACTTGTTATGGCTATGAACTCGCAGATGGTTATGAATTGAACCAAGGAACTGGCTTATTCAGAGTAATTGCAGGCATTCATAAAGAGAGAAACCCAGACTCTGAGATAGACCACGCTGACCAAACCCTGCTGGCTTCCTTTCAATGTCTGAATCTCCCTTTTTTGTGTTTGATCTTTCTGTGGGTTGTTGTAGGATCTCTGTTCTCTTACTCTAAGCTGCATGGTTTTCACCTCTTACCACTGTTTCTGTCATCAGTTTCTGTATGAAACACCAACTGATGTAAACCTAAAAGGTGTGAATTTAAAAAAAAAAAAAAAACCATTTCTTCCTTTTAACCCTTGAGATGGGTACTCATGTATAATGTGGTATTAAAAAAAAATACTAGTAAGCTTTTTTTTTTTTTTAAGTTACTGTCTAAAAAATAAATCAATGAAAAATAAAATTACTGTCTAAAACTGAATGAACTTAGGATAGAGCTGTTTCTTTGCAGCCTTTGCTACTCAAAACAGCAATCTGTTATCTCCTGGTGAATTGGGCTCCGTTATTTATAGCATGCCAGCAGAGAACGAGGGCATTATTTGTCCCACGTAGTCCTTTTCCATGTCATCATATTCAACTCTTGTTATGTTCCTCCATGAGACACACTTTTAAACTGACCACTAAGTAAGGGGTAGGAGGACAGAGATCATTCTTCTGTGTTGGGGAGGATGTCCACCATCCATATCCATCAAATTCAGGCCTCATACTGGGAAGTAAGCAATTGTATTTTGCTTCTAGTGGGAAATACTCTTGAGTTTGGGCTGCATGGTGTCCAGACATGCCCAAGAGTATGTCCAGGTGTTGGGGAAAGGCAACCCCTAACCTCTTTGGACACCCACGAGGAGACGCCACAATAAAGAGGGTTGAGCTATTTCTTAGAGCTGTATTATCAATTGAGTGTTTCTGTCTGTTCATTCACCATTTTTCAAAGTCTTATTTACATGTTTGGTCTCGCTAAACTCAACTGTGGACAATTAATAAGGACAGTGTTAAATACTCACACTAGTGCCAGAGCAGGGAAGGAGGAGTTCTTCCCCGTCATGATGATGGCATGGGTGACTGGGGAGAGACCCCCAGGAGGGAGAAGATGCAGGGTGACCGGCTGCAGCCACCCCTTTTCACAATGAGAAGTTAGACAATTACTCATTCATTTGTGATTTTTAACTATTGCTAAAAGAGGTGAGGTGTGAACAATTAAATACTAGAGGTTATTTTACCATCTTGGTTAGCAAGCAAGATAGTAAGTCTAGCTTAGGAGTCATCAAATGTTTTCATTAAAAGTTCATGTAAGTCAACATTTTCAGCTTGACAGACCAGGTGATCTTTGTTGCAATTACTAAAATTTGCTGTGACCACATGCAAACAGCCATTGCCGGCATATAAATACATAAAGCTATGTCCAAAACTTTATTTTGCACACTGACATTTAAATTTTACAAAATTTTCATGTCACTAAAAATGATTCATCTCGTCTTTTTGCCTAAGGCCTGAGGAATGCGAGTGAATGGTTCTTTACCTTCTAACAGGGATTTACCTGCGAACATTTTCATCAGAGGGAAAGTGTTGTGTTTGAGACCCAATGAGTGTCTCTACCCTCTTTTCTTCTTATGGCCTCCTCTAAGTCTAACACCTCCCCTGGAAGAAGTAAATACCTAAGTTTAATTATTGGACAAGATGCTGATCACCCCCATAGGAAGAAATGCTTTCCATGAAGGCCTCCCAAAGAAGTCAATGGAAAAGAATACTTCTCTGGAGGATCTGTGAGTGTGGGAATAGTAGGAACTATGCCAGGTGCTCAGACTCAAGTCTATCTTGAAACATCAGGGGGCGCTTTCTTAAGGGGATCACCAAGGAAAAACTACAAAGTCCAGAGGGCATCTTGGGACCTTCCTCCATCTGGAACAAGTGGCCTCCAAAGTTATTATAGTAGGAGAAAAGAGCTATTTCCTCCTGGAAGTACTCAATTCTGTTGAATTCTGTGAAATCGCATGCTCCGATTTTTACTCTGCCCCATTGGCCCATTCGTCTTGGTCTCTTTTGCTGGGTATCTCTCTCTTAATCTCAATCTGTAGGGCTTCATACTGGCCCCCTTCTTTTTGCAGCTGATCTCATTCAGTCTCACGGCTCTAAAACCAGATAGGTAGGAAGAGAGATAGAAAGAATATAGTTTCTGTCCTAGACTCCCTCCAGAACTTCAGGTTTGTGTTCCAATCACCTAATCCATATCTTCACTTAGATGTCAACAGACATCTAAAACCTCACGAAGCCTAAACAGATACTTGAATTTTTTCTGCAAAGCAGAATGCTTCCAAAATCCATCTATGTCAATCTTTCCTATTATAGTGACACCACCGTCTTTCCTAATTAATCAAGTCAAAAATCAAGAAATTCTCCTGAAATTCTCCTTTTCTCCCATCCCCTCATACCAGCAATTGACTCTCCTAAACATACTCAAAATCTATTCATTCCTTCCATTGCCACTATAGCTATTCTAATTTAAGCTACTTTCATAACAACAAAATGAACACTTACAAAGCCACCCCATTCAACTTAAATGCTATAAAATTACCAATATATTCTTACCCTGTCACTCTTCCCCAGAGGTACCACTCTCCTGGATTATGTGTTTATATCATCCTCATACTTTTCTCATAGCTTTCAGAAATATATTTCAAAGCAGTGATTAGTTTTATTTGGTTTTGAGCTTAATCAAAATGATATGCTGTATGTCATCTTTTGCAATTCACTTTTTCCCCATCAACACTCTAACACAGTTCCTGCGTTGATTTTAGTATGGGTGAAACATCCCTGCTTTCATTAGGAAACTGGCTCTTCGCTGTGATCTGGATATTAACAGGTTATATCTCTTAAAAAAAAAGATGGTGGACTAGTCAACTGTGTCAAATGCTGCCAATAAATCCAATGAAATGAGAATAGAGAGATGAATGCAAAATAGCATTCATTGCCAACCAGGAGCAGTGAAGTGGTGGGGACAGCATCTCAGCTGGCATTGGTTGAGAGTGAATGCGAGCGAGGTGAGGGAAGAAAGATAGTGACAGTTCACAGCTCTTCAAGAAGTTCTATGAGGGGAAGCAGAAATGCTGGGCAGTAGCTGGAGCAGGATGTGATATTTAGGAATTCCTTTTTTGTGTTTGCTTTTTGGGTTAGAAATAATACAGTATATTTGTAAGGTGATGATAGGTCCCAGCAGAGAGGGAGAAATTAATGATACAGGGAATAGGGATAATGGTGGGGGAGAGAGCCTTGATAAAGCAAAAGCATGGGATCCAGAACCCATGAGGTTGGTCTTGGGTCCTTCATCCTCAGTAAAATCAGTTGGGGTGCTGTCTAATGGAATCGATGGGGAAGTTTGAAAGTTTTTGCAGCGGAGAGATTAAGGAATCCCCGTCTGATTGCTTCTCTCTGCTCAGTGAAGTGTGAGGCAAAGGCATCAGTAGAGAGAATCGGATCATTGGAAGTGAGCAGGTGGAGGGACTGACAGGTCCAGACATTGGAAAGGAACACCCATGTGGATGGTGAGCCCCCCAAAATAGTGACAGAAAGAAGTGGAAAGAAAGCCAACCAAGTGTTGAAAGTCATCAGGAGGAGGTCTGGGGGAGTCCGTGTAGGATTTCCCATGGAGACACAGCAGGTGGTAATGTCTGAAGTTGCGAGCCCACCACTAAAAAACGTGTTTGATAAATTAGACGTTTGTCAATCTGTTTGAGTCATTCAAAACTAGATTTTAGATAAATGCATCGGAGCCCGAAGAGTGGACATCCAGGAATCTCGCTGGTAAATGACTTATCTCTATCTTGCCCTGCTTGGAGCATGGTTCGGACCAAAATATTCTCATGTGTTCAGGTAGTTTAGTCCACTACTTGAAATCTCTCAAGATAGGCCTCTTGCATATTTACTTTGTGTAAAATTCTCCTTTTTCACTGTTCTTGGAGATTTTTCTACTCCGCTCCACTGCCTGTTAAAGCTTCTGTGGAGGATTGCTTTCCATGTGCAATTCAATTGCTCTCATCCACGTTCTTGCCTCAGATGTGGATGCTAATCTCAGAAGCAGCACATGGCTCGGCCCTGGTTAATCTACCACATGTGTTATCTCTTAGAATCCTGGAATCTTGGGATTTAGAACTGAAAGAACCCTCAATGTCAGATAGGCTGATTTGCCTAATTTAGGATGTCCTCTTTTTTCATGCTGATGACTCCCTCCTCTTTATTTATTTTCTCCTTTTTGGCTGCCCCGTGGGCATATGGAGTTCCAGGGCCAGTGATCAGATCTGAGCCATTGTTGCGACGTAAGCCACAGCTGCAGCAACGCCAGAGCCCTAACCCATCGTGCTAGGCCGGACTCAAACCTGCATCCCAGTGCTCTCAAGACATCACTGATCCCATTGCACCACAGCATGAACTCCTGACTTCCTCCTCTTTAACCCTACAGTTTTTCCCTTTACACTGGACATACGTACATCTCAGGAGACCTAAATTCCATTTCTCAATATTCATATTTTTAACTGTCTCTACCCATCTGTTTTTTATTTATCACTTGGCTATGTGGACCTCTGGCTTTCCTTTTCTTGCCTGCCTGTAATAGCTTTATCTGTCTTTTGTTAGACAATACTGAGGTTAGGACTTTAAATGGTTTTCTGACAGCTGAAGGTCAAAGATTCTCTCTAATATCAGCCCTCAAGTTGCTTTAAACAGCAGTGGTTTGACATTCCTGGTCCTGAAATTTTACGCTTTGAAATTCATACAGATTCAGCTAATGATCTCTCTCCCAGAGAGGCTTACACTGCAGGTGGGCACCATTAACATTTCAGCACATTTGCCATTCATCCTTTAAAGAGAATATGATTGTAGAATTTGATTCTTAGCTCTTAATTTGGTAGGTTGTAGGGCCAGCGAGTGGCAATGAGGCAGTGAGTGTTCCCTTTGAATTTCTTACCCATATGTAATTGACTGAAGACATTGAGCACCATGGAACCCATCAGCTGGCTTGGCACTGACCACACCCGAGTTTCCAAATCCTGATCATGTGGTTGTGTCTGGATTATCTTGTTTGTGGAGTGTTCAGATCTTTGCTCAACATGGCGAACTGTCATGGACAAGCAGGGTCTTTGCAGACAGTGAGACCTGGGCTCCTCTCTCAGCTCCACAATTTTTGTGGATCATTGAATCTTTGTCAGCCTCCTTGTCCTCTGCTGCAAAACAGGTGTAACCGTATGCATCCTCTGCATTGTGTGGGGATTAAGGGAGATCATGCATGTAATGTGTTCAAGTATTACCTGGCACCTGGTAGGTGGTTAATGAGTGTCAGGTCTCCCTTACCTTCTGTTGCCTGTGCTTTTTTTCCTCTTTGCATCTGGACTAGCAGAAGGAAAGTTAAGAGCTTGACCCCTGGGTCGCTGCAGTCCTGAAGGATTGAGAGCACTTCCAGAATGTCTTTTGTACACATTTCTTACCTCCATGTCCTCATTGCAAGCATGAATGTTACCACCGCTGGGCAGAGAAAGGGAAGAAAAGAAGTGAATATTTGTAAATAGGAGAAAAAAAGATGAGGGTGAGAGAGTCAGGAAAAGGAAATGACAAAGGGAATAGAACACGGAAGAGGCTCACCTAATGGAAGATATAAGTTTTACGGAGAAATCATAAGCCTTCGCAGAGCCAGGCAACTGCCTGACGCAGAGCAAGAACAATGGGCTACGTGATAAAACAGAGCCGCGTTCAAAGCCTGGCTTCTCCAATGATTGGTGCTGGAACCTTGAACAAGGTTGACTTCTCAGCACTTTGGCTTTCAATTGAAGAAAACAGCAACTAAATTTACTGAGTGCTTACCAAGTGTCAGCACACTCTTCCATTCATTTAAATTTTCACACCATCTGATGTACGGATTTATGATCCTCATTTGACAGATAAGGAAACTGGCTTGACGTGGTTAGCATCTGTCCAAGACCACAGAGCCAGGAGTACCCCGTAGATGGCATGGCTTGGAGCTCACACTTTAACCACTGCACTGAAGCCTAGTGCATCACGGGGCTGAAGAGGAGGGGAGAGGTTACTGTGAATGGGTTCACCCAGGACCTGCCCATAGTATGTGCTGGTACATGTGTTCCTTCCCTTTCCTGCTTTCTCTTCTCCCTTCCCTGGATGCTTGTCTTCTGCAATCCAGGTGGGACATAGTTTTCTGGAAATTTCCATCTGGTTAAATGCAACTTGCTACTCCCAAAGAAACCCCAATATAGCCTCACCCTAATATACTCTGAGTGTTACTGTTGCACAAGTTAGGCTGGTGCAATTGAAGCCTGTTTTCAAGGATTGCTTCTATTGATCCCACCCCTGGCTGTAACTCAAAACAAATCTGATAGTAGGAGAAATAAAACTACTTCACATACTCGTACACACACACACACAAAACACTTACACATAGGAGTTGATTATTCAGTTTCCTTTTCAAATATATTTGATTGACTTTCTCAAATTAAATTAAGTCATATTTGATCATTGTCTTATGGATTGCGGTTATTTCTTCCACTGGTTCAGCCTGTGTTTCAGCATCATATAAATATCATTGTCTTATTTGTTCATTCTTCATTTAACAAAGAGTTATTGGGAGCCTATTACATTTAAGCACTTGGGTAGATATAAGAAGTATTAAAATAAATGAGATAGACTGCCTTATATTGTCTAATGATCATAAAACCAAATAATTATATTCCAATATAAGTTTAGGAATGGAGATGAACGCAAAGTTTATAATTTGTATTTTGTGTTTTCATAGGATCAAAAAATGTTTCCCTTATGATTTATATCTATTTTTTTGGTTGAGAATATTTTCTGTATTTTGCTTTTTTGGGGTTTTTTTTTTTTGGTTGTTTGTTGTTGTTGTTGTTGTTGTTGTTGTTTTTGCCATGCCTGCAGCACGGGGAAATTCCTGGGCCAGGGCTCAAACCCACACCACAGCAGGGACCCAAGCCACTTCAGTGACAATACCAGATCCTTAACCCACTGCACCACAGGAGAGCTCCTCTTTAGGTTATTTTATTAATACATATCTTAAGGGTAAATTCAGAATCTTGGAGTTCCCTGGTGGCTCAGGGGGTTAAGGATCTGGTGTCACTGCTGTGGCTCGGGTTCGATCCCTGCTGTTGGAATTTCTGCAGGCCACAGGCACTGCCAAAAAAAAAAAAAAAAAAAAAAACTTTTTTATTTTTTAAAAAAAGTAAGTTAAGAATCTAATTTCTGGTGTTCCTGCTGTGGTGCAGCAGGATCAGCGGTATCTTGGGAGCCCTAGGACAAAGGTTCGATCCTGGGCCCAGCACAGCAGGTTAAGGATCTGGTGTTGTTGCAGCTGCAGCTTAGGTGGCAGCTGCAGCTTGGATCTTATCCCTGGCCTGGGAACTCCACAGGGCAGCCAGAAAAGAAAAAAAAAAAAAAAAAAAAAGAACCTAATTTCCTCTTCATCATTTTTTAAAATTTGTTTTTAAGGTAACCTTGTCTTTTCTGACTTCTGTGGTCAAAGATATTCATGTTCATTGCTTAACAAAAGAGAAAGGGAAATTTTGGGACACAAAGAAAATTGAAATCATCCTAAAATCCTACTTTTCCAGGATCATTTATTGAATAACCAATTGACTTAAAGTTTTTATATTGTATAAATATATATGCACATAAGAAATGATGTTTTTCCTCTTCAAAACAGAGCCTACAGGGATGTTAGACGTCTGGTACATGAAACAGCACATTGACTACAAAAGACAACAGATTTATCTTTTCTGGAAGGTAAGTTTTCAGTGTCCACTTAAAATTCGGGAGAACTATGTGTTTAGGTTTCTGTTTTTTTTTTTTGTTTTAGGGCCGCACCCACAGCATATGGAGGTTCTCAGGCTAGGGGTCTAACTGGAGCTGTAGCCACCGGCCTATACCACAGCCACAGCAGTGCCGGATCCGAGCCACATCTGTGACTTACACCACAGCTCACGGCAATGCTGGATCCTTAACCCACTGAGCAAGGCCAGGGATCAAACCTGCATCCTCATGGATCCCAGTAAGATTCATTAGCCACTGAGCCATGATGGGAACTCCTTGTGTCATTTTTATGGAGTTCAAATGGACACAAGAAGAGAATTACATATTTGAACGATGTTTTGGGGCCAGAAAAAGACCTTCTGTCTCCTTAGTGGCTTTGATATGAGGCTTCAGAGACTCTGCTGGAGCTCATTTTTTCTGCCAGATCCTCATGATACTTGACTCTGTGTCATTTACTCTTGCCAGACAGGGGCGAGAGCTCTGGCCGTGTGCCTGCCTCCACACCACTGCATCTTTCCCTCATCCGCTTCCGGTCGGATCCAGGTCCCCTCCATCCCCAAGCAGGCCCACCCTCTGAGCCCATCACTACACTGTCTCTTCTGACTCGTCTCCCCTCTGCCCACCACCTCTCCTACATACCATATGCCCAGCAGCAACCATGCCACCTCACTTGTTCACTGTAGGGGAAAAGAAAGTTGTGCATGTTGATATTTAGAAATATGTTTTCTGTGGTCCTTGAAAATGGATGAGGTAGAAAGATAGCGGCTCTACCTCAGGAATACTAATAATAGTAAAAACTAATAGGAGTAAGACTAGATAGAAAGCAGCTTTCCTTGGGAACAGTAGTCAAACCATGGTGACCCGTCAACCTTCCGGAAAACAATGAGGCCTCCTGTTATTGCAGCATGTAGAAGGATTAGAAAGTGCTGGAAGCTGGCATTGTCATTTCGCTTCATCCTTACAAAATCCCTGAGAAGTACATGCTAGTGTCCCCACTTAATATGGGAAAAAACTGAGTGTCAGAAAGAGGAAGTTCTTTCCAGAGTCACCCACCTACGATGTGCAGAGCCAGGACTGACCCCATCCAGAGTGCTTTCTGCGCCATCACTACTCTTTTTTTTTTTTTTTTTTCCTTTTTACCTTTTCTAGGACCGCTCCCACGGCATGTGAGGGTTCCCAGGCTAAGGGTCTCATCAGAGCTACAGCCGCCGGCCTATGCCAGAGCCACAGCAACTCGGGATCCTAGCCGTGTTTGCAACCTACATCACAGCTCACGGCAATGCCGGATCCCTAACCCACTGAGCAAGGGCAGGGATCGAACCCGCAACCTCATGGTTCCTAGTCGGATTCGTTAACCACTGCGCCATGATGGGAACTCCAGTACTCTTTTTTTTTTTTTTTTTTTTTTTTTTGTCCAAAGCAAATACTCTTTGAATTGAGCTACTGATGGGCATGTTTATAAGAGGTTTTCTTTATGTCCCAAAACCTGCATCCCTTTTATGATACCTCTTGCGGTTAACGGTGGATAAACGGTTTTGGAATTATGAAGCTGATGGGCGTGAAACCTGAAGAGGGAGAGCGATAAAGTCTCTGAAGGGCTTAGCAAGCTGGATTTTCGTAATTGCGATCTCTTCACTTTTAAGAAATGAGCTCTTTCTCCCTCTTTCCCTTTCTCTCTCTCACACACGAAGGTCTGGTAGAAGAGGAGATTACTATAAATAGCTTGGTGAGTCATAATCAAGTTCCTCACGTTGAAATGAAAACTGCAGCTTAAAATTTATTTTAAAATAAAGCATTTTTAATGGCAAGACTATTCTTAAAGCAAGACATTTAGAGCTGCCATAACTTGTGAATACTGTAGAAGAATCCAGCTCAGTTCCTGGCTACTGGGTTTGGTTTTCACAAGTAAGTAACATTAAAACCAAAATTCTGGAGTTCCTGTCGTGGCTTACTGGTTAACGAATCTGACTAGGAACGCTGAGGTTGCGGGTTCGATCCCTGGCCTCACTCAGTGGGTTAAGGATCCAATGTTGCCATAAACTGTGGTGTAGGTCACAGATGTGGCTCGGATCTGGTGTTGCTGTGGCTCTGACGTAGGCTGGCAGCTACAGCTCCAATTGGACTCTTAGCCTGGGAACCTCCATATGCTGCAGGTGCGGCCCTAAAAGGACAAAAGACAAAAAAAAAAAAAAAAAATCCCTCCCCCTGTAAAGATCTCTTCTCTCAAAATGTCCTTTACAGTTATCTGGAAAGATGCTGTTCTGGTCCCATCTCACTCTCTTCTAGTCTAGGCTTTCTCTCTGAAACTGGCATCAGAGCAAAGTCCAAATAACTCTTTGTTAGCCACAGGTGATGCTGAGCAAGCTGGCATGTGCACATTTCTCTCTGCTGTTCATTTGAGCTTGTCCCTCATCTTCACAAACCTTGGGTTCTAAAATGAAGTCTTGGAATCCAAAGGAGCTTTAAAGCTCTTGTAGTCCACCCTTTCTCTCACAAGCATCACTCCCACTCCAGGGAGGACAGACAGATGTCTCTGCTGGGACCTTCTGGAACAGGGACACTTCCACTTTGTAGGCAGCCCATGCCTTGATGGCATCTCTTATCATTAAAAAAGCTTTCCTTTGGTGGAGACAAAATTGTGGGCCCAAGGAGGATGGTTTAGATTGGAACTGACTTGAATAAGAAATCAAAAACGTAAATACTGGAGTTCCCTTCATGGCTCAGTGGTTAATGAATCTGACTATCATCCATGAGGATGAGGGTTCAATCCCTGGCCTCATTCAGTGGGTCAGGGATCCGGCATTGCTGTGAGCTGTGGTGTAGGTCACAGACGCAGCTCAGGTCCTACGTCGCTATGGCTATGGCATAGGCTGGCAGCTGTAGTTCCGATTTGACCCCTAGCCTGGGAACCTCCCTATGCCATGCATGTGGTCCTAAAAAGCAAACAAACAAACAAAATCCCCCCCAATCCTCTGTAAATACTAGAAACTTCTACAACCTTGTGTCAGATGGTGGTCCTGACAGGGCACCTTCAAAACCTTCAGTGCTTGTCTAGCCTGAGAAGGAAAAGTTGGGTCCAGTCCTCAGTTTTACAAGTTTGTTATAGGACTTAGTCCTTTTCTGTTGAATCCTGAGCTTCTTCAATGGCCCTAAAGAGGCCACCCTGTCTGGAGTTACTGAGATGAGCAGTCCTGCTCTGGACCCCAGACAGGAATCCCAGACCTCTCAAGCGAAGGGGGTTTAAGCAGTATGTAGTTCCAACCCTTGTTTCACAAGCGTGGAAGCTGAGTTCTGGGGAGGGGGCACCAGTGCCCATGGGAGGATTTCTGTAACGTGGTGCTTGCTCTGGGAGCCTTTCCTGGGCAGAAATACTGCCCTTCTGTTTGGAGCCACCCCTCTCCCACTCCTCCGACTGGGGACTCCTCTTGCCACCCTCAGGCAGGTGCGGGAGCTGCTGGGGCAGCCCCGTGGCACAAGGAACTCGTCTAAACCTCAGGCTGCAGCCAGATCAAGTGCTCTGTGGTGGGGCCCCATCAGACCTCACCGGGGAAAGGAAGCAAAGTCATGCGTGTGGTGGGTAATTTTTCTTTTTTTTTACTTTGCTCAATACTGGGAAACCTGCTGAGAGGGACACCCCGCCCCTGCAGAGGGGAATTTCAGGCTTTGGCACCAAAGGAAGGCCCCAAGTAAAACCCCATCAGCCTGTGAACACAGAGAGAGCACGTTCTCTTGCAGCTGGGGAAATGGGAGGTAACCTTTCGTTTTTCAGGATATTTCGACTAGAGGAGAACGCGTTGGTGCTGAATGGGTCCAGCTCTGTGTGGGGGAAGGTGGGGATGTATGTTGTATGTGTGTGAGCGCACGTGTGTGAACGTGTGTGGGTTTTGTATGTGTGGGAGGGCTGTGAGGATGTGGGTGTGAGTGGGTGGAAGATGTGGGAGGGGGTGTGTGTGAGTGTGAATGTATCTATATGTATGTGTATTTACGAATGTGAGTGTGTCGAGGGTGAAGGACCTTTGTTCTGGTTTCCACGAGTTACTCATTTTCCCACACCTTAGTTTCTCCTAAAAGCTCCGTTTCTTCAAAAATATCCTGTACTATTTTTTTGCCCTAGCTGCTTTTAAAGAGAAAAAAAAAAATACTTTCTATGTTGAAGCCAAAAAGCAAAGCCTAATCTATGATGACAGCAAAAGCATCTGGGTATTGTTAAAACAGAAAATGCGGTAACAGGTAGAAAATGTTTGTGAACAGCCCCAGTGCGTGTCAGAGCCCTTGTGGGTCAGAGCCCTTCGTGGGGGGGGTCACCAGTTCTTTCCCTCAGATTCCCTCTCTCATCTCCTTCCGTGCAGAGGTGCATGTTGTTTTCTTAGCTTTGATCAAGCAGTTCAATCTATGATTCCAATACACTTTTCCTTCCATTAATACACCTTGTATCCTTTAGGACGAAAATCACCTTGAAAAAGTAAATGTGGTGTATGAAAAGATATGACAGCGGGTTAAAGCCACATGAACCTTGCCAGTTTCCTCTATACACGTCTTCATTTCTCACTGTCTTGATCATAGCGAATCACAAACTTTCTGACATTGTGGTTCAGGCCATGGGTCTAAAGGGGAAATACCTATGTGCACATGGAGCTGAATTCTCTCCTTCACTCATTCACTTACTCCTTCATTTATTCATTCAAACGAACGAATATTATTAAAGCCCCGCCGTAGGCCCATGTTGCATGATGGGAATATGGAAGTGACAAGCCAGAACCATCTTCTGTGCCCTTGAGCTCACAGTCCAGCCAAAGGACAGAGGTAGCTGTGCAGACAGTGGGAGCACTCAGCTGTTAAGGAGGAGTTCAGGTTCATCTGTGGGTGGTGGTCCGGGGGACAATGGCCAGTGGAGCACGGAAGGGGTGAGGAGCCAGAGGACCTTTCTCAAGGGAGTACTGGAGCCCACCCCAGAGGAACAAGTTAATCAGGACAAGGGTGGGAGAGCAGTTGGCAGGAAGATCCCCTGGGGACATGACTTTGGAGGTCAAGGATCACATTAGTGATGTGCTATCCCATAGAAAGATAAAGCAAGCCACAGAGGCAAGCAAGCCACATGTGTAATTTAAAACTTTCTCATAGCCAGGAGTTCCCTTCGTGGCTCAGTGGTTAACGATCCCGACTAGGATCCATGAGGACAAGGGTTCGATCCCTGGCCTTGGTCAGTGGGTTAAGGATCCAGCGTGGCAGTGAGCTGTGGTGTAGGTCGCAGACGCAGCTCAAATCCTGTGTGGCTGTGGCTCTGGCGTAGGCCGGTGGCTACAGCTCCGATTCGACCCCTAGCCTGGGAACTTCCATATGCTGTAGGAGCGGCCCTAGAAAAGCCAAAAAAAAAAAAAAAAAAAAAAAAGAACAGTCCAACCTATATCACATGGCACTGACGGGATGAATTGTTTGGCCTCTTCCTACGAAAGAGATTCAGTAAAAGTAGAAAGTACGATCTGTACCGTTTTCTCTTGTTAGAGGACAAAGGTCTGCTGTAAATCCTCAGGGAAGATTGGCTGCCACGATGATATAATCCTAGGAGGCATCCAGCCTCAGAATCAGTATTTAAATACAAAAGCAGCAGATGGGAAGATGCGTTTTCAAGTCTCTCTCCTTCCCTTTCCCCACCCTGTCCCATCACAGTCTGGCACAGACTGGAGATATTTTCAGACAGAACAGGCTGCTCTTCCATGCCTACTAGTCGCACATACTATATCATCTGCGATGCAGGGAACTGGGGTTGGATAGCAGAATATGGTCAGTGACAAAGATAGGAGTAAATAGAGAATTAACAGAAGACAGAAAACAAAGATGGAGGGAGAGTTAAATCTTTGCTCTTAAAAAGTTTTGCTGTTTTTCTAGCTGCAAACATGATAGAAATCATTACGCCAAGGTAACTACCAGAAGGTACGACTATCAATTAAATCGGCCCAGAGGAGCAAAACATCTGGGGAATGTCTACTAAGTGTCAGCATGACAGCAGTTAAGCGTTCATCTTCCAAATAGAGCTGTGCTACCTGGGTTCAAGTTCCATCTTTATCACTTACTGGCTGTGTTTTTTTGTTTGTTTGTTTGGTTTGGTTTTTGGTCTTTTTAGGGCCATACCCAAAGCATATGGAGGTTCCCAGGCTAGGGGTTGAACTGGAGCTATAGCTGCTGGCCTACACCACAGCCAGAGCAACGCAGGATCTGAGCCACATCTGCAACCTACACCACAGCTCACAGCAATGCAAAATCCTTAACGCACTGAGCAAGGCCAGGGATCGAACCTGCATCCTCATGGATGCTAGTCAGATTCGTTTACGCTGAGCCACGACAGGAACTCCTGGCTGTGTGTTTTTGTGCAAGGTGCTTAACCTTTCTGTGCCTTACTTTCCTCATGACTACAGTGCAGATAATAATAATACTACATGAGGTTGATGTGAAAATTAGTGAGAAAGTTGTGGGAGTTCCTGTCATGGCTCAGCAGAAACAAATCCAACTAGGAACCATGAGATTGCAGGTTCGATCCCTGGCCTCACTCACTCAGTGCGTTGAGGATCTGGCATTGTCGTGAGTTGTGGTGTAGGTCGCAGACATGGCTCAGATCTGGCGTTGCTGTGGCTCTGGCATAGGATGGCGGCCTCAGCTCCAGTTCAACCCCTAGCTTGGGAACCTCCATATGCCGTGGGTGTGGCCCTCAAAAGACAAAAAAAAAAAAAAAAGAATTGTGTAAAGTGTTTGCTAAGTCATTGTTAGGAGGCAAACATTGTGCATGACATCAAGGAAGAAAGATGAACTGACAGGCTAGTGGGAAAATAGATCCAGAGATTTTCAGTACTGTGGTTTTTTTGTTTGTTTTTTTGTTTTTTAAGCCCTCATACGGAGGTTCCCAGGCTAGGAGTCGAATTGGAGCTGCAGCTGCTGGCCTACACCACAGCCCCAGCAACGTCAGATCCCAGTGCATGTCTGCAACGTATATACACCACAGCTCATGGCAACACCAGATCCTTAAGCCACTGAGCAAGCCCAGGGATCAAACCTGTGTCTTTTTTTGTTTTGTTTTGTTTTGTTTTGTTTGTTTGTTTGTTTTTGTTTTTTGTTTTTTTGAAACCTGTGTCTTCATGGATACTAGTCAGATTTATTTCCACTGAGCAAGCCCAGGGATCAAACCTGTGTCTTATGGATACTAATCAGATTCATTTCCACTGAGCCATGATGGGAACTCTACCAGTACAGTGATTTTTAAAACTTGCAGGTGAGGGTTGTCTTTTGAGACACTCCTTCACTTTGGACTGGGGTTGCTGAAGGTAGTCATGGGTTCTGAAGTCAAGGTACCTAGGCTTACACCCACGAATTATAGGTACTGGGAGTTCCTTTCATGGCTCAGTGGTAACAAACCTGACTAGGACCCATGAGGACGCAGCTATGGCTCCAATTAGACCCCTAGCCTGGGAATCTCCATATGCCGCGGGAAGTGGCCCCAGAAAAGGCAAAAAGACCAAAAAAAAAAAAAAAAAAAAAAAAAAAGTGAAAATGTTACTTTATCAAAAGTACAGTTTTTTAACATCCTAAGAAAAATTGATTTATTAACTCACAGAAATAGCCTTCCTATAATATACTTCAAAACAAAAACAGGAGCACTGCATTCTGAAATGTGCCAAATTTTGTCCTATCGTGGATTACATTCACCAAGTTATTTTTGATGCTGGCAGTTTTTTCAGGCAGCAGAATTCTTATAACAGGTTTATGAGGGAGCTATTCACCCTGCTTTTCAGGCAAACCTAAGTCAGAAAGGCTCATGTCACTAAGTTTAGGTCATTTTCCACAGGACGGAGCCAAAACAAAAATGAAGGGAGAGAGGCAGTGGGACAGGTTAAACTTTTTAGTGTATTCTTATCCGTAGGAGAAGGTGACAGTGTCAGTAAGACCACTGGCTTGCAACCGGCTTTCAGCGCTGCCCAAGAAGAGACAGGAAGTACCCTGTTTTTTAGATGCTCCCAGGGGCCCTGGACTCAGCCTGGATATAGCCTTTCTCGCTCACATCCACCAGGGGGCGCACTAAAATTTCACATTACCTCTCCTGTGTGGACTTCCTGAGTGAGTTTCTTAACCTCTCTAAGCTTTAGCACACTCATCAAAATGGGAACTTATAAGGAATAAACGTGACAGTAGATGTGAAGCTCTTAACTCATGATATGGCTCAATTAAAGGATAGTTTCCCCCTTCTTAGCCAGATAAACAAACACTAGAGTTTAAAAAAAAAAAAAAGTTTATCTGAGAAGAGGCAGCTGGCTCCTCAGGCCATGGGTCTTTTGAGTTGATGGTTTGTCTCCTTGAGGCTCAGGGCCTGTTGGCTCTGTAAAAAAAAAGAATTCTGGATCTCTCCGCTCCCCAAATTGCTGACCTTGTGCCCCTTGTTGAGGCTCCATGTCAGCATGTACCACAGCCTCACGGTTACAGAGGCTGCTTTCAGCTCTGGGCCAGAAGGTTGACTGGGGATCCATCTATGCAACATGGAGCCTAAACTCACCAAGTTCACAGTCTCAGGCTTTCAAGTAGAAGGATAAGTGGGCCAGAGTGGAGGGGTCACACCTCTAGATATCAGGAGCCCAGGATTCTTCTCAGCTCCTCCATCTGTCCCTTGGGGGTCCTTAAGCAAATCATCTAGTGTTTCTGGGGCTTAGTTTCCCCCTTGATAAGTCAAACACTGAATTTTTAATTTTTTTAAATTTTTTTACTTTTTTGCTTTTGTCTTTTTAGGGTCAAAGGTGCAGCATATGGAAGTTCCCAGGCCAGGGGTTGAATCAGCTGCAGCTGCCCACCTATGCCACAGCCACAGCAATGCTGAATCCTTAACCCACTGAGTGAGACCAGGGCTTGAACCTGCATTTTATGGATACTAGTTGGGTTTGTTACTGCTGAGCCACAATGGAAACTCCTGAATTAATTGTTAATCTATAGGCTCACTTCCAGTTCTGTTGTTCTGCGATGATATTCTATTCCATCAGGTCCAGGTATGATCCAGGGGTGATGGGTTATATACATTATTTGAAAATTTGATGTTACTCTTTTTTTTTTCCCTCCAACCAACCTAATCACACTGTTTTCAATTGATTCAGGAGACTGAATGCCCCTCTGGCCAGATACCTGTTTTCCCATTGGCTCATTGAACTCACTGACTCTTTTGTTCTGTGGACCCCATTGGACAAGTTAGGCCCATGTTCCAGTTTGGAAGGAGACCAATTACCTGAGAGACGTTAGCCTTTATCCCCAAATTGACATTTTGTACAAGCATAACTCAAGGGACACCCTATCGCTTTGTCTAACTTCTCAGTGATATTTGCAACTGAAAAATATGGGCTGTAAAGAGAAAATGCAAGGCCTGGGTCCAGGCTCTTGGGTGCCCTCTGGGAATCTTCACTCATCTTTCTGATCCACCTGTGTTTACTGGATCCCTGGGATCAGCTCGATTGCCACAGCAATCATTAGGCAGTTGCGTTGCATGCAAGAGGGCCTGACATTTCCCCGCCTTCTCTCAGCACTCTGCCATTGGATTGCATGAGCTTGCTGAGGTGTCTGTAAAGGGCAGTGAGAGGGTGGTAATACAGGCTGAAGTTTCCATAGTTGCCCCTTGGGTCCCTGACAAGAATGGGGAGCTTTGCAGGCTCAGTTAACTCATGGGGAGTGCCTTGGGGTCAGGGTACATGGGGTAGGGGTAGGACTCCTCCCTCTGGAACTGCAGAGGAGACAGGTAGAGAAGGATGGAGTGAGAAAGAGCAGAGGGAATGGTCTTCCTAGCCAGGTTTTGCTTTAATTTATCCTGCTTTTTCTCCTATGCCAAAGAGCCTATTTATTAATAACAGTTCAGAATATCACAGTGTCAAAATGCACTCACTTGTTTTCATCCACTCGACAGGCCTATGAGATCAGCCATGATGGACGTTTGCAGTGCTAACTTTTCTGGTTTTCATCAGGACACAGGCTGTCTTCTAGAGAAAGGCTGAACAGGCACCCCAAAGTGCCTCCAGCAGCATGGCGTTCACCCAGTGCATTGACCATGGCTTATGATCCCGTCTTGGGCTCTGTGGACCCAGAAGGGACCTAGAACAGGACCTGCATTAGTCAAGCTCCCAGAGGCTGAACGTATAAAAAGCTGCATGTTCCTGCATTAATTCACAGTGAGAATTGCAGCTGTTGGGCCAACCAGAAGGCTTGAGTCAGCAGATAGGCACATCCTTTCCCAGCATAATTATTTCAGAAGCCAAATTGTAATCAGAAGGCCAATTTTTTCACTTAAAGTGTAAGATACACATTTTAAGTGAACCAGATGTTCATGCGAGCCCAGCCTTTCCTGACCGATAAACAACATAGGAAAGTGAATTATTAAAACATTGCTTAGGGAGCAGGGAACCAGAGAAAGGGGCACCTGCCAATCCTAAGGTGGGTCCTTCAGCAGCTGGAGGCCACCCTGCACCCCTTGGAAGGAAGAGCCTTGCCAAGAAAACTGTGATGCTTAAGCCTGGTGAGCCACACCCTCGTCTCCCTGCACTAGGATGGACAGGCACTGCTAAGTGCAGGCCTTGGCTGCTCTCCATTGCCAGTGCTTCTGCCTCCCGTGGTCCTTGTCCAACAAGGTCACAATGCAAATAATTAGCTTTCTGCTTGCTTTCTGGGATTGTTCCCAAACTGTCTCCACTGGAATTCTTTCACTACCAAAACTTGTTAGTCACACATTTATAAACAGTGTCTTGGTTTCCTAGCACAGATGGCTAATTCAATTCACTCAAGAGTGCCTTTTACTAGTTTAGCCCCTGAAAATCTTGTTTTTTGATTTCTGGAGCAGCATTGTATTTTCTGTATAAGAACCCATACACATGTGTGTTTCACAGATTTAGAAATGGAGATGCAGAGGGGCTGAGTGCCTTGCCCAGGGTCACACAGCTGGTGACTGGTAGGGCTGGAACTTAAACCCAGATCTTTTGAGTTCAGATCCCTCGCCATTTCCATTGACTGTACCATCCTATTAGGAAGTTTCATTCTGAAGCAGGAAAGGAAAAGCAGTGTGTTTTTAATAATTAATTTTATCCTGCAGTGTAGCCCTGGGAAAGCTGTCTAGTCAATTATGATGGAACACGTAATGTGAGAAAAAAGAATGTATACATATATGTGTAACTGGGTCACCATGCTGTGCAGTAGGAAAAAAAACATATATAAAGAAATAAAATAGGAGTTCCCGTTGTGGCTCAGTGGGTTAAAGAATCCAACTAGGAACAATGAGGTTGCGGGTTTGATCCCTGGCCTCGCTCAGTGGGTTAAGGATCAGGCGTTGCTGTGAACTGTGGTGTAGGTTGCAGACGCGGCTCAGATCCCGTATTGCTTTGGCTCTGGCGTAGGCCAGCAGCTACAGCTCCGATTAGACCCCTAGCCTGGGAACCTCCACATGCCACAGGAGCGGCCCTAGAAATGGCAAAAAAAACAAAACAAAAAAAAAAAACAAAACAAAACAAAAAAAAACAGTAAATAAAAATAATGATAATAATTAGTTTTTTAAAATGTTGTGATTTTTTTTTTTTTTGAATGGCAGGGGGTGTGCGGGGGCATAAAAGTGTATGGTGGAGGGAGATGAGAGGATGGAAGTGAAAAGGTCATTGAGATGACGTAGCCGCCTGTTGCAGATGGTCATGAGGTCCTGGCACCAAGTATCATAGTAAGTAGATGTGTTTCATTGCAGAATCTGAGTCTATCAGAGGCAAGAGGAAAAATCCTCCACTATCAAGTGACCTTGCAGGAGGTCGCAGAGGGGAATGCCACACTGCAGAATATCACTGAACGCAACTCCTGGACCTGGACCATACCCAGAACTGGCATCTGGGCTGCGGCCGTGTCTGCAGCTAACTCCAAAGGCAGTTCCCTGCCCACTCGTATTAACATAGCAGACCTGTGCGGAGCAGGTAAGTACCATCTTACCTTTAATACTGCCTGTGGGAAACTGTATCTTATTAATCTCTTATTTCTCTCAGACCTAGCCCGGGGTCTGAAATGAGTAGCACAAGAGTTTATACTTTGGAGTTAACAGCCTTCAGAGGCTGTCCGAAATTTCCACTCAGTGAGTGTCCTTGGACAAGTGAATTAACATCTCTGAGCTTCAATTTTCCTCTCTCTAAAGTAGGGTTTGTATTACCTGAATTGCAGGTCATTGTGAGGTTAAATGCAGAGACTAATACATAGCACATACTTAATAAACATTAGTTAAGGAAATATTAATTATATTAAATTGAATACTAATATCTGGCTAAATTTTCCAGAGGCAAGAATAATATATGTTGTCAAGTTCTAGAGAAATATTCCCCTAGTCAAAACCTATTTTAAAACCAATAGTAGAGTTCCCATTGTGGCTCTGCAGGTTAAGAGCCTGACTAGTAGCCATGAGGACGCAGGTTCGATCCCTGGCCTTGCTCAGTGGGTTAAGGAGCCAGCATTGCCTTGAACTGCAGTGTGGGTCACAGACTCAGCTTGGATCCCATGTTCCTGTGGCTGTAGTGTAGGCCAGTGGCTGCAGCTCCAATTTGACCGCTAGCCTGGGAACTTCTATACGCCGCTGGTGTGGCCCTAAAAAGACAAAAAAAAAAAAAAAAAACTAAGTCCAATAGTGTAAATGAAGTTCTGGCTGTAACTGTAACTGTAGTACAATTTTGCTATACTATATATCTTCATTACACAAATTTAGATATGTATCTAATTACCTGCACTGAAAACCTATAACTATCTATGTACATTTTATAGCTGCATCCTCTGAAAATGAACTTGTCAGGAAAAAAGCCAGTAATTAGTCAAGGAAATAGATATGAAAACTATTTCTCAAGATCTGTTTTATTATAAAAATATTTCATGTCAGGATCACTGGCCTTTTTCCAAAAATGCCTGATAGAATGAAACTCTAATCAGATTCTTCCTTAAAATTCAGTATAACAGTTTTATCTACATATGGGTCTAGCAATGATCATTTTGAAGAAGCATCTACCAAAAATGGGTACCTTATACATGCTGTTGAATTTTGGTTATCGATCTTTTCAGTCGTGTATCCGTTAAGTGTTTAGTTAAAATAGTAGATAAGTAAGTACTGGTAAAGCAAGTAAATATTGAAGTAACCTTGGGTTGGCATGTGAGTTAGGAATTGCTCTTAGGAGTAAGGGTTGCGTTTACCAGAGGCTTGACTTCGGTGGCTTATTCATTCCCTTGCATAAAAAAGGTAGACAGCCCAGGGCTGGTGTGAGAGCTTCATAACATCATGAGGACTCCCAGCTCCTTCCTTCCGTACCCACTCCAAGTTGGTTCCCATCCGCAAGATGGGTGTGACTCAGGACGGCTGCTAGAACTCCAGCTGCTTCCCTCTAGGCAGCAGAAAAGAAAGGAGAAGTCTCAGTCCTCACTCCTAAGGAACTTTGTCCTGGGTCACAAAATAACATATTGACTCTAACTGGTCACCTGGTCACCCCCCCCCCGCCCCGCCCCTTGCAAAGGAGGCTCAGAAATACATTGTTCCCTTTGCTAAAGAAGATGAGGAGAGGGTAGGTAACTGGTACTCTCTCCCTCATGTAGTGAAGGTATCTAAGGCAGAAACCTGAAAGACTAGACAGATTAACTGTGGGGCAGGGGAAGAGCTTAAACTTTACGTCTACTAAAGTAAAACTATTTTAAGACCTCATAAAGAAGACTTTAAAATGCAAGTAGCAATTTAACAAAAGTGTATGTCACATTTTTAGCAAAAAGATGATTGATTATCTATCAATATCTGACTTATTCAAATAAATAAAAAATCATGGGATGTAAGCAGGCAACTCAAATATGAAAGGAGCCACACTGATGTAAATATATGTTCAACCTAACTAGCAATCAATGTGATGCACATTTTGAAAAAAAACCCATGAAAAATCAAATCAGACCCAGAAAGAGTAAATAGAAGTAGCATAACCCATATTGGTGAGTGTGTGGGATAAAGATCTTCTTGAATACTGTGGGTGGGTGTGTAAATTGGTACAACTTTCTGAAGAGATATTTGGCAGCTTGGAACACTAGCAGACTTTAAATGTGAACATATCTTTTGACCAAGAAATTCTGCCATTAGGAATGCATCTTCAGTCAGTAATAAGGCGTGAGCTTAAACATGTGAGCACAAAGATATTTGTTGAAATGTTTTCAAAATAATGAAATAGCACCAACAGCCTAAATATATGATAATAGAGGATGGATTGGTTGATGGCCCTCCCCCACCTTAACTCCATGCCAGCATTAAAATGATGGTGCAGCTGTGTCTTTACTGACATGGAAAGATGCACATAATAAGTGAAAAAGTAGGCTTTCAAAAGTATACATGGGATGATGTCATTTAAATATATGTTTACACATTTTAGCATAGTACAAAAAATCTATGTGGAAATAGTAACAGAAGTCATATCTACGGTATGGTTTTACAGGTGATTTTTTTTTTTGTATTTAAAATTTTGTCTTCAATGGATAAGCACCACATATGTAATTTTTAAAGGAAATTCTGGGAGGGGAAATTGAAATCTTACCACTAATTGTTTAGTATCTTGTTCTTGCTAAAATGTAGTGTGTCAAAATGCCTTACTTCTTTAAGCCACGCTGCAGATGGGTCTTAAGCATATAAGCCTCTTGAATTTTCTGGACCCATTCCAGGTTCTTTATTTAGATTTGGAAACAACTTCTCAAAGTGACATATTTGTTATATTAGAGTTGGCCTCTGCTTTATTCAGTTATAATTTATTGAGATTACTCTCTAAGGTCATAAGTCCAACAATAGGTAAAAAATACAGACAAGGTCCTACAGTTATATTTTGACCCAGGGGAGGGGCAAACATATAAACAAGTAAACTGCAGCACAGAATAGATGTGCGATGAGAGGTCCACACCGGATGCTCTAGGAACAGAGCAAAGGCGAAGCATGGGCCTGGAGAGGAGGCAAGGAGTGAATGGAGAATGCCAAGGCAAATTGGTGTTAGACAGGTGAAGGATTGTAGGTGAGTGGGTGTGAGGGTTTGTTTTCAGCTGAGATCTGAGCAGGCGTCTCGGTTAAAAAGAGGAACCAGGGTGGGAAAGAGTTGAAGATAAGGGGAGGCGAAGGGATCATTAAAGGAATGAAGTTCCTGGGGAGCTCAAAGATGATGGGATCCAGTAGCAGCAAAGATGTCAGAATGGAGAGGTGTTAAATGAGGGTGGGGCTTAAGAAAGATGAATGTAGAGCGGTGGTCAGGTAGGAGATTGAAATGGTTCCTTAGAACTGAGCTCTAGCTAAGGTCCTGGAAATCTCAAGATCCTATTGCTTCTCCAAAGGCCCCACCTGAACTGTCCAATACGAGTAGTTGTGCATCCTAGGGAGACCTGGAGGACAGGTGTGCAAATCACATGGTCCCATCCTGGAGCCCGCCACTCCCATACAAATTCTGCATGATCTCTAGGAATAGCATACCATGAGTTTTGTCTCCCTCTCTTTTCATGTATGTTCACACTACTCACCTAAATAGCTTTTCTTCTAGGAAAATAAAAAATAACACCCCAAGAGGCAGAATTACATTGATTTTGAGAAAATGGGGACAACTTAGCTGTAAAAGGCATAGGCCACAGCATGGCCCATCAAGAAGCTCAAGAATTATTCTGTTGATTTATGATAAAAATTGAATGTGTGCTAACCCATCAGTCAACAAGTAAAACATGTTTGATATTTCAGACCATTCCCTGTGCTCAAGAATTCTGGAAACTATGGCATGAATCAGAAGCCAGTATAGCCATTAACAGAGGCCCCCCGCATATGTCAGACTGAGGCCCCAGGAGGTGAAGCAACGTAGCTAAGATCATACATCCAGTTAGTGGTAGGGCTGGATTGAAAAGCCAGGCCACCTGTCTCTTAGGTTGGCACTTTTTCCAAATACCTTATGAACTCCATAACTCTATTTAGAAGCTCTCAATGAACTTGGAGATGGAAAGTTGAATGATGGGGGCTAAAGGAAGAATTCTGAAAGGTGTCAGAGAGGTGAGTTGTTTGCAGAGTTCTAAAGGAAAGAGCATGACCTGGCCAACATCCCGAGGAAGAAATCCAGGCGGGCTCCTGGCAAGTGTGGTGACTCAGAGGCTGGGCAATGCCAGGTTGATTTATTTAGCTAATTCCAGAGAGAGCAGTGGTTAGAAAGGCTCCTGGGCTATTTTAGCCCATCACCTGGCAAAGGGTCTTAATGCTCAATACGTATTTACTGAATGAATGTATTTTGTTTTCAAAAAAACACAAAACCAAAAAAAAAAAAAAAAAGCGAAAACAAAATTGTGGCATAGCCAGAAGATAAGGTACCAAAGCAGATGAAGATCAAAAATCATGGCTGGGACATCCAGTTCCTAGTAAGGTTGCTAATACACAGGTTCCAGGCTCTCTCCACCCAACTTGCCCAGAAGAGGCCACAAGAGAGATCTGGATGGCTGAATGCCTGTGAATGGGGAATAGCCATGAAGGGAGAGGGCTGAGGTAGCACTTGCTGGTCGCACTTCTCTCTCTTCCCCTTGTTGCCCTAAGAATGTCCATCCACCCAAGCATTTTATGAGGAGGCCGGAAAGTCTGGAGGGCAGGGCAGAGTAACTTCAGGGAAGCCCTGAAACTTAACAAAGAGGGCCTGAGATTTTTCTCCTGCCACCCACCCCCTGGCCTGGAAATTATAGAAAAGAAGAGCAGCCCCATCCTTCATGGAGAGCAGTGCCAGCCACAGAGGCATGGGTAGGTTCTGGAGCCCCTGAGTATGCTTACAAGGAACCAAGGGACAGGCACAGCTCAGGCTGCATCACTACAGGCTCTCTGGCTTCCCACCCGAAAAGCTCCCTCTCCCCATCTAAACTTGCTTGGAGGATCAGGAGCTATGGCTAAGCTCCCCCCCACCCCCCACCCCCACACAGAAAAATAAAGGCCAAGGCTGCTGATCAGTCTGAGAAGATAAAACAGGATCCCAGAGGAGAAAATTAGGAAAAAGCTGAGGGGCTCAAGTTCTGGGAAAGAAAGGCAGCAAATGGGACAACTTGTGTCATAAAAAAATATAACCAACACAACAAATAGAGCAAGAGTTTAGAATAAGCATAACAAGTATCCTTAGAAAGATAAGAGAGAATGCTAGCAACATGAATCAGAAATAGGTGGTTGTGGAAAAGCTCCAGATAAATAGATTTCATATGGAAAGCTCAATTGCTAAAATAAAGAACTCAGCCAGCGGGTTGAATAAGCAGAAAGAACTCATCTGTAAATTGAATGAGTGAGTGGAAGATTGGGTGAGAAATGTCATCAAAAGAGGGAAAGGATTTGAAAAACAAGAAGACTTAAATCACTGAAAGAACAGAAAGAGAAGTAGTGACAACCACCTAAAAGGCGTCCCAGAAAGAGAAAAAAAGCAAATGAAAAAATATTTGAAAATGTTTACCAAGAATTTTACAGAATGTCGACAGAGGGGGAGGTGATGCATGTATGCGGTTAGGGGTATATGGAAAGATCGCTGTACATTCCACTCGATTTTGCTGTCAACTGAGAACTGCTTAAAAAAATAAAGCCTGTTTAAAAAGAAAGAAGAAAAGAAAGTGAGTACAGAATGATCAAGCAGGGTTGCTCCCGAAAATACAAAGATGAATCTATATCAGAAATATATGTCAATGTAAATCATTACATTAAGACTGAAAGAGAAAAAAAAAGCGATATGTTCTTAACAGATAGAGAGATGTATTTAGGGATTTTCCTGTTGCGGTGCAGCAGAAACGAATCCAGCGAGTATCCATGAGGATACGGGTTCAATCCCTGACCTCCCTCAGTGGGTCCAAGGATCCAGCATTGCTGTGAGCTGTGGTGTAGGTCACAGATGTGGCTTGGATCTGGCATTGCTGTGGCTGTGGTGTAGGCCGGCAGCTGTAGCTCCAACTCAACCCTAGCCTGGGAATCTCCATATGCCGTGAGTACAGCTCTTAAAAAAAAAAAAAATGTATTTAGTAAAACAAAATTTTTAGTAAATAAATAACATTTTATAAAAATTAAAATATTTCAAAGCTATGAATAAAAGAAAACTTTTTAGCTTTTTAAAGACTTTCTACCAAAAACATGAAGCAAACATCATCTTTATAAAGATGTATAGAGATGCCTGGGAACATTCTTTTTAAAAACTAGCAACAAGATACAAACAAAAAGAGGAAATAAGAGGTTTAATTCAAAGATCAGAAGGAGGAGATATTTTAAGTATGCAGCTAATAAGATTATTACATGGCAAATTTAACAAGGGCAATAGACAAATTATCAGAACTAATTAGAGAGCTTAGCAGGTTTGCCAGAATAAGAATAATACACACACAAATTAATAGTAGAAAATGTGCCATTTAAATAGCAAACTAATATGTATCAAGTGTGTCGGAATTAACCTAACAAAGAGCGCATGAGGAATTTTAATTTCAGTTTTTTGAAACTCCCTTTAAAGATAGAAAAGGAGACGCAAATAATTTCGATGAAATAGCATATTTATAAATGGGACCATTTAACATTGTAACAGTATCCATTTTCCCTGAATTAAGCTGTAAATTTAATGTCTTTCCAGTAAAAATAGCAGGTGAAATTTTTTAGGAGTTGGTTTGATTAACTGATTCTAAAAGCTGAGTGAAACAATCAAGTTTCATGAATACCCCAGACCATTTTGCAAAAAGAAGAGTAAAATGAGGAGGGACTTTACCCATCAAATAGTCAAGTGTCAGAGCTCCCGTCGTGTCGCAGTGGTTAAGGAATCCGACTAGGAACCATGAGGTTGCAGGTTCGGTCCCTGGCCTTGCTCAGTGGGTTAACGATCCGGCGTTGCCGTGAGCTGTGGTGTAGGTCGCAGACGCGGCTCGGATCCCAAGTTGCTGTGGCTCTGGTGTAGGCCGTTGGCTACAGCTCCGATTAGACCCCTAGCCTGGGAACCTCCATATGCCACGGGAGCGGCCCTAGAAAATGGCAAAAAGACAAAAAAGAAAAAAAAAAATAGTCAAGTGACCCTGAGCCTCGTAATGTGACCAGTGTACTCTGGTGAAGAAGCTGACCCAGACCCAGACCCTGAATGTGTACGACAGGGAGGGTTTCACACTTGGAAAGATCGACTCACTGAGTGGAAAAAATAGTAAAGTTTGTTCCCTTAAAAACAAAAACCAAAAAACAAAAAAAACCTTCAGTTAGATTTGGCTTAAAGACCTAAATGTGAAAGGTAAAACCAAGAGTCAGTGGGGGAAAAATATAGTTGAGAATATATTTGAGTATATACTCTGGAATGGAAGGAGTTCATAAATGACTCAAAATACACAAACCAAGGATGAATTTACTTGCATCAAAGTAAGTATTTATGTGCGACAAATACATCAGAGAGGTTACCAGAGAGTTGAAAGACTGGAGTAAGATACTTGTAGTGTTGAAAACTGACAGGTGATTAATATCTAGAATATGAAAGCTATTTCTGCAAATCAAGAAGAAGACAGGAAACTCAAAAAAAATCAGCAAAGTATAAGATGGGGAAAGTCAGACAGCTAGTAATATGTGCAAAGAAGCTTAGCCTCATAAGAAGTGAGAAAATGAAAATAAAACCACAATTAAGTACCACTTCACCCATGCCAGATTGGCAAAGTTAGAAAGTCAGAAAATACCAAGTGCCGGTGAGAACCCTCACACTTTCCTCGTTGGAGTGTCAACTGGTTGACTATTTTAGAGATCAGTCTGGTCGTGTTCAGCGAAATATGTGAATTTACTCCGAGCAATTCTGTGTATTTATATAGAGAGACAGTCTGGCAGAAGCACTCACAAGGAAATGCAAAAGAATGTTCATTGCATCCTTGTCTGTGTCAGCAAAGAGTGAGAAGGAACCTACTGCTTGTCACTTGGAGACTGGACAAAGGGTCTGAAGGAATGAGCTTGATTTACATGTAGCAGCAGGATGGATAGAGCCTACAACTTCATGTTGAGTAAAAAAACAAGTCAGAAAAAGCATTAGATTTACTTCGAACACGTTTCATGAACATACAACACGTAAGCACAAAGCCACATAATTTTCAAGGCTATATCTAAACAAATAAACATAAGGGAGCTAGACCAGAAAGATGCATATTATGTTCACTGGAGCAGGTACCTTTGCGGACACAGAAATGGGACATGAAATAGAAGATGAAGGGGAAAATAATTCCACCGATAGCATTACTCGGGCCTGGCACTGACGCCAGCTCTCCGAGAACTGAGAAGTAGGAACTAACAACTCTGTGGACCTGACTGAAGTCCTTTCAAAGTGGTTCTTGCTACACCTTTGCCAGGATGCATTGTTTTTTATATCTTTGTCCCCATGGTTTTGTTTTTGTCGCTGTTCCCCATAAAGGGTTGCTGGCTCCTCAGCAGGTTTCTGCAAACCCAGAGGGCTCGGACAACCTCCTGGTGAAGTGGACGTCTCCGGGGGAAGGTGCCACTGCTGTGCAGGAGTATGTGGTGGAGTGGAGGGAGCTCCATCTGAGGGGTGGCATGCAGCCCCCTCTAAGCTGGCTGCGGAGTCCCCCCTACAACACGTCCACCCTCATCTCAGGTACTTCATTATTCACCATCTTTCTAATGAGTTACAAAGTACACATTTTCTGAGGAAATTGCAGGTGGGAACCCAGAGCCATGCCTTCAGTTCCAGGCGGCTGCATGAGAAGAGGGACAGTTATGACCTAGAGCCCATGGGGAGGCACCACTACAGCCGTAGAACACCCACCGATTGACTAAAAACTCCAGTATGTATGGAAAACTCCTGTGCCTGGTACGGTGCTGTTAAGATGGAGTAATGAACCCAGCAGGCATGGCAGAGAGCTAAGTAGTAACCTGCCAGTGTGATGGACACCTTACCTTTGGGAGTTCACTTCATTGTGAGCACGATCGTGTGTCGCAAGAGTTACTACACCTGTTATACAAACGAGGAAACCAGGAGATCTTTCATTCCCAAATTCTGCTACTTACAATTTGTGTGGGACTAAGTCCAGAATTATCTCCATGATGATTGGTGTCTCTGGTTCTCAAATTCCAAATCTGTGGTTATAATCAAGTGATAGAAAGCATCTGAAGGGAGTTCCCATTGTGGCACAGTGGAAATGAATCCAACTGGCAATCATGAGGTGGTGGGTTCAATCCCTGGCCTTTCTCAGTGGTTAAGGATCCAGAGTTGCCGTGAGCTGTGGTGTAGGTCGCAGACGTGGTTCGGATCCTGCATTGCTATGGCTGCAGTGTAGGCCAGCAGCTATAGCTCCGATTTGACCCCTAGCCTGGTAACCTCCATATGCAGTGGGTGTGGCCCTAAAAAGCCAAAAAAAAAAAAAAAAAGAGCATCTGAAAATATATTCAAATGATTGAACAGAACTTAGTCTTTTTTTTTTTTTTTTAACAATTTTATCTTACCTTTGGAGCAAGTCCAGAATTTCTGTATCATACAATATGAATTTAAACTAAAAAGAAATCCCCCCAAAAGTCAACCGTTCAATCCTGAGCTTAAGCAACATTGGACCATTGGAAAACAAGATAGGCAAAGGCTCGTTTAAGCATTTTCATAAATGATGGCTGTGGTGCGTGTCTTCCTCTCATCAGAGTCTGACGCTTGCCCTTTAGCTGTCTTTGTAGCAACTCTCCATGGGGCTTGCTGTTCCTGACCCGTCAAAAGAATCCGTAACCTCTTTTCTCGGAGGAGAGATCTAGTTGGAGTCCCTCTGCAGGTGGTTGACATTTGCCAAAATAAACATTAAAGGGCAAGGTCCCAAGTTCTTTTCATTTTTTTCAAGTTCTCAATTCACAAACTCTCAAACTCTGAATTCCTACTCTGTTCCCAGTAAAGTTCCAATATTGTTTCGCATTTGGAATACTTGAGGCCTCCCTTACTCACCAGTGAATGTGTTTGAATCTCTCAAACATCCAAAAACCATATTAGTAGAAATTCCTTGTTTGAGTCTTCCAGAAGAGAAATGGTATCATTTGTATATCAAAATTAAATTAGTGGAGTTCCCGTCCTGGCTCAGTGGTTAACGAATCCAACTAGGAACTATGAGGTTGTGGGTTTGATCCCTGGTCTCGCTCAGTGGGTTATGAATCCGGCATTGCCATGAGCTGTGGTGTGGGTCACAGACACGGCTCGGATCCCGCGTTGCTGTGGCTCTGGTGTAGGCAGGCAGCTACAGCTCCAATTAGACCCCTAGCCTGGGAACCTCCATATGCCGCGGGAGCAGCCCTAGAAAAGACAAAAAAAGACAAAAAAAAAAAATAGATTAATTAGATGGTCACTTGCTCTAAAAGCTTGTTCCAGGATGAATTTCCACCAACAATGCCCATGTGTGTGTGCTGATAGATTCAGAAAAGCCAAAAGTACAGAATTTTGCTCCTTATATTTTTCTCCTACTAATTGTTGTTCTGCAATAATTCAGAATCATCAAGATAATTAACATTAATCGAGGTCAGCAGTATCACCCCAAATTAAAATGCGGGCACATGTATCTTCTGTGTGGCAATGAGTGTGTTAATTTAACGTGTCAAAAATGTCCATGTGACTTTGAAAGAGTAAGTTCAGCAAAATGTTTAAAAGTTCTGCAGCCAAACTATCTGAGTTTGAATCATGGCTCTGTCGCTTACTAGATTGTAAGATCTAGGGCAAATTACTTAAATTCTCTGTGCCTCAGTTTCCTTATCTGTAAATTAAGGATAATAATATTACCGCCCTCCCTGGGCTATTGGGAGGGAAAACATTTTGAATGGAGCCTAACACATTTGAAGTGCTGGATAATTTAGTTATTATTATTATTACTACTACTACTATTTGTGATGGAGGTAAGATTTTAATAGGTTTTCAAGCTCTAAATCCCATAGTAATTTCGTTATACCATGACAACCATTACACCTGTCCAGGAGGATACACACACCCTGCTTAAGGAGACAAGACTTTCACAAATGAAATAAACAGAGTACACCACATGGTAATATGTGAGCCGATCCTTAGCCACACGCCTCTCTTAGCGTCTAGCTCTTCAGACTTCTAGTGGATTGTGCTCAGTTTTCATCACTGTACTTAAAGGGAATCCTGCCTGGCTAACGCAGTGAGCACCAGAGGATGGTGAGCAAGCCCCTAGGGGTCTGGAACTTTTCACGTGGAAACTGTTTAGCCTGTAGAGGAGAATTCTGGATGGGGGTGGGGTGGTTGGATGACTGTTGTTGACCTGCACCTAAGAAAGAGTATGTGTCCTTTGTTGTTCTGCAGAGCAAACCTCAGGCTCACTGCATAAAAATTAAAGGAAGAGAGATGTCAGCTCAGTTCTGAGAAGGAACTTTCCTTACACGTGGTGGTCTTTAATAGGACAATGGACTGCCCCTTAAGGCCATGTGTTCTCTGTCCCTAGAGTTGTTGCGGTAGAATCCAGTTTCCTCTAAGGTTGTTTTACCCATCAAGTCAGATGTAACAGTGGATAGAAAAGGCCTTTACGGAATCTAAACTGCTCTATAATTATAAACATTTATTATAAACTATATTAGGATTTACTCTGGGATAGTTTGAACTATATAGTCCCTATAGTCCTTTCCTTCTAGGAATTCTGGGAGTTCCCGTCGTGGCTCAGTGGTTAACAAATCGACTAGGAACCATGAGGTTGCAGGTTCGATCCCTGGCCCTGCTCAGTGGGTTAAGGGTCTGGCATTGCCCTGAGCTGTGATGTAGGTCACAGATGCGGATCAGATCCCCCGTTGCTGTGGCTGTGGCGTAGGCCAGAGGTTATAGCTCCGATTAGACCCCTAGCCTGGGAACCGCCATATGCCACGGGTGTGGCCCTAGAAAAGACAAAAAAAAAAAAAAAAAAAAAAAAAAGGAAAGAAAGAAATTCTGCAATTCTACATAAAATAGGCAACAAGAGAGAATTTTTCCCCTTATTTAGGAAACCACAGTGTTTTTAAACTCTTTAGACATATTCATTTGAATAAAATCATTAATACTGGATAACTTTTTTTTTTTTTTGTCTTTTTGCCTTTTCTAGGGCCGCTTCCCGCAGCATATGGAAGTTCCCAGGCTAGGGGTCTAATCAGAGCTGCAGCCGCTGGCCTACGCCACAGCCACAGCAATGTGGGATCCAAGCCGCGTCTGCAACCTACACCACAGCTCATGGCAACACCGGATCCTTAGCCCACTGAGCAGGGCCAGGGATTGAACCCGCAACCTCATGGTTCCTAGTTGGATTTGTTAACCACTGCGCCACGATGGGAACTCCAATACTGGATAACTATTAATTCAAATTCTTCTACTTGGAAGCACTTAGCTATTGGTTTGTGTTGATGTTACATTCTGGAAATAGACACTTAAAATTTAATATTTATCGTGAATTCAAAGTAACCCTCTCCAGTCAGGATGATAGATGACTCATTGCCATCAGATTCTCGCCAGTCTTTTTCCAGCATCTGGCTGGGGCACAGATGGCTGCTTTGGAGCAGGCTACAGTATAGTCCAACTCCTGGATTATAGGTTGGTAGGGCCTAGGCTAGAAGCTGTCAGCCCTCTCTTGTTTGGGTGGAAAGGTTCTTACCTTATAGAGCCACTCCCCCACCCCACCCCACCCCACCCCCTTACCCCTGGCTCTTTTTAATGGCCATACCCATGGCATATGCATGTTGCCCGGCCAGGGATGGAAGCTGAGCCTCAGATGAAACCTATACTAGAGCTGCGGCAACACCAGATCCTTTAACCCAGGAATTGAGCCACTATAGTCAGATTCTTAACCCAGTGGGAACTCCTAGAGCCATTCCTTTTACAAATAGGTGAACTTCGAGGTGTCTAGAAAACCTCCCCTGATGCCTAGCTACTTGGGTCCCTCTTCTGCATGCTCCCATCATACTTTCTCTATGATTAAGCCTCACTGCTGATCATTTAATGTTTGCCTTCTCCCACACTTAGTAGGTAAAATTAGCTTTCTGCAGAAAAACCACCTAAGAGATGGTTTCTGAATGTAGAGACAGAGCCTTTGCCCAAGCCTGCCAGGTGTATATGTGTGCATAAGGGCCTCAAGAAATGAGCCTGGAAGTTGGGGCTAGACTGTAGAAAGAAATTAAAATGTTGAGTGTAGGCTTTGTCAGCCGAGCAGCAAAAGCTAAGGCATTTTTGATGTGATTGGGGTGTTCATGGAAGAATTAGCTAGTAAAATAAGAGTTCTTAAGGTCAGGACAGGGGAACAAGCTTGCTCGGGCTCCACTCCTCATAGGAAGGGAAATGTCAGCTGAGTTATGGAGCTCCTTTTCCTCCCTCCTCCATGAAGCGCTGGCTCTTCATCAGAAGAAGCCCACAGCCTCTGGTGCAGCAGTTCCCAAGGCCTCTGCCCGAACTCAACACTTTGCTGGGCAAAGGGCACTGACACCATTTGCCTAATGCTCATATGGAACTTCCCCATGGCACGGTGGTTGGTCAGCCCCTTCCAGAATTGCAGACCAAGCAGCCAGGCAGCAGCCCCTCCCAAATGAAATATGATTTCATATTCCATGTTGCCCTTTGGGCTCCTGGGTCTGGATGCCGCCCACAGGGCATCTTTGGATTACAGGACTAAGGCGACTGCAGCCTTGCTCCATTTCATTTCGTTCATGAATACAAATTGGAACTCACCCATGGCATGAGTTTGGATTTCCTTACGGTCCCTTCTGACAATATTGGTTGCATGTCTGAGTTTCATATACTACCTACTAGCTGGACTATTTAAGGGAAGGTAGATTTTTTTTTTTCTTTTGTCTTTTTAGGGCTGCACTCGCGGCGTATGGAGGTTCCCATGCTAGGGGTCGTATCAGCTGTAGCTGCCCGCCTACACTGCAGCCACAGCAACGCCAGATCCAAGCTGCGTCTAGGACCTACCACCACAGCTCACAGCAATGCTGGATCCTTAACCCACTGAGTGAGGCCAGGGATGGAACCCGCAACCTCATGGTTCCTAGTCAGATTTGTTAACCACTGAGCCACGACAGGAACTCCAGGGACAGCAGATTTTTATATAAAAAACACACTATTTAGCAAATCATTCTGTGATGCAAAATTCCTCTTCCTCAGAAGAAAATATTGAATCCTAATCAGTTGTTAGTGTAGGGGACCAGATCTACCTATGGCAGGGCAGTGACTCATACAGGGGAGTCCTTACTCCGATCACAGGATATTACACTTAGTTATGTAACAGAAATCATCTTTTTTCTTTAAATTTTCATTGGGAGTTTAAAGATATGTCATGGGCAGTATCTATGAGAGGGGCCTTTTTCTTTATAGGAAGTAGAAATCTGAGATGCATGGAAATAAGGAGTTTTGGCGGGGAAGTGCGCCTTGCCAGTAAACCTCATGCCTGACAAAACATTGCAGAGTGTGGGATTTTGAAAGCTAGGAAGGAATGCTAACATCCCCGGGTACCTTCCAAATCTTCCAAGCTGTGAAGCAACTGAAATCTGAGTGGAACATGGTGGGGGAAAGTTGAGGGTGGGGAAAAGGGGGAGGAACAAGGCACGCTGAGTGTGCCCTGATTAGTCACACCCGAATGTGTCATCCCATGCTGTCCGTCACATCCTGATAAGCATCGAAAGAATTAGAAGAGCCTTTCAGATGCTCTGCCTACACAACACCAGCCTTACTTTTCTCGAAACAGCAAATCATTTATATGTAGAAGTGAAACTTTTTCATCGAAGGTGACTTTTGTTTCAAAAGCTGTCTGGGTGATTGTCTTTAAATTTTCGAGCCTGAATAGCTTTTGTCTCCTCGATCATAATGACCCTGGCAGTAACTCAGGTTGGCCTATTTGTTCACCAGGAGGACATTTGTTCATCATCGGGAGCAGGGGCTTCCAGAAGCCGGTGCCACGGCACATATGCTGCTGAGATTTTGTAATTCGGTCGTCCCTTTACCCTGAGTCTAGACTGTGCTTAAATATCTTCAACCTAAGAATGGGCAAGAAATGCCTTGACTGCATCCACATCACATAATTAAATAGCTCTCGTTCGTGACTCACATGTGATGCCTCACCTGTTATAATAAGACACCTTCTTCCTTGCAGACAACATAAAACCCTACATCTGTTATGAAATCCGAGTGCACGCACTTTCAGGGGACCAGGGAGGATGCAGCTCCATCCAGGGTGACTTGAAGCATAAAGGTGAGTCTTGGGACATTTTGCCCAGATTTGCTTTAGTTTCATGGTTTGGATTTGGAGGGTGACAAAAGCCTCCTGTGTTCTCCTTCACAGCACCACTGAGTGGCCCCCACATTAATGCCATCTCAGAGGAAAAGGGGAGCATTTTAATTTCATGGGACGAAATTCCAGCCCAGGAGCAAATGGGCTGCATCCTCCATTACAGGATCTATTGGAAGGAACGGGACTCCGATTCCCAGCCTCAGCTCTGTGGTATGTGCGAGAAACCAAGGCAGCAGGGCCTTTCTAGGTTAGTTGTGGGGAAAACACAAGTGTGTGCAAGTGCTAGCACCACACCCGGCACTTAGCAGGCACGTGGTAAATATTTGTAAAATTCATTGAATGAAGAAAAATAGACATCTAAAGGCACTCATACATTCACACACACAAAGTTACTGAATATGTGTTACATGGTAAGCAAATTAAAGAAAAGTTAATGGATGAGATTCTCCAGGAAGCTTATTTATATGGGCAGATACCATTTCAAAAAGCAATAAAGGCGCTTCGATACTATTAGGATAAACCCTTGAGGTTTGCAGTTAGGAGAACCTTTGAATCCCTACATTTGCAAATATCATCATAGCATATTAGTTTCTCCTTAAATGGATAAAATACAATTTAAGTAACTCCTTATGACCCATAATTATGCTGTAAGACTAAAGCAGTTCAATTCTGGCTGGAGCATTATCTCAAATGATTTCATCACTCATTCACCGAGCAGCTCCGAGTCACTTGCCAGATTTAATGTTCCAATCTTTGATTTACTCAGGGTTTTCTTTCGTGTTTCCTGGCTTCAGCTTCTCTTTAGTATTTCATAGGCAGTTGGCTGTCTTTCAGGAGCATTTATCATAAAGAAGCAACATTTCATTCCTTCATGAGAACTGTTCAGTCCAAAAGGAGTGTAACAAAGCCAGCCTGAGATGTAGGTGCCAGAGACCTGCCTGCAGAATGGTCTTTACCTGGGAAACTTGAGGAGTTGGCCTTCTCTCTCAACCTTAAATCTGCAGTTTTGCTTTTCTAAAAGTTATAACTTTTAAAGCTAATTTATTTCTTATTGTATAAATGATACTTGTACATGGTAAAGCATTCAAATAGTTCAAAAAGATATGAAGGGCAAATTATTGCTTCCTCCCTACTTAAGCTGTGAGAAGCTCTGTGTTCTTCCAGAAAAAAAAATCTTAATGCATATACTAGCATACATTTGGGGTAACCATCTGTATTCTGATCTGCACCTCACTTTTTCCTCTCACTGATACATACTGATTTTTTTTTGCGGGGGGGAGGGGGGCGAGCCGCACCTGAGGCATATGGAGGTTCCCAGGCTAGGGGTCGAATCTGAGCTACAGCTGCCAGCCACAGCCACAGCTACAGCGATGCCGGGTCTGAGCCACATCTGCAACCTACACCACAGCTCACAGCAACACCAGATCCTCAACCCACTGAGCAAGGCCAGGGATCAAACCCATGTCCTCATGGATACTAGTCAGGTTCATTACTGCTGAGCAACAGCAGGAACTCCAATAATACATACTGAGACCCTTTCACATTAGTCCATGTGGACTTGTGTCATTCTTTGAAATAACTCTATAGTATTCCACTATAAGACCTGGCAATAATTCCCTTAATAATTCATCATTGCTAAACACAACTTATCACTGAACAGAACTACTCCCCACTGTCAGGATAAGTCAGCTCTGAAATGCACTCCAAAAGGTGATGAATAAATTGATCTTATCACAAGCCATTTGGAATGCTTCATGTGAAATTTGCTCCCTCCAAAATTTTCACTTTGACAGAATTTAGATCTGCATCAAGATCAAATGATTAGGAGTTCCTGCTGTGGCTCAGCAGGTTAAGAAGCCGACATAGCATCCCTGAGGATGCGGGCTCAATCCCTGGCCTCACTTGATGGATTAAGGATCCAGCATTGCTGGCAGCTACAGCTCCAATTCTACCCCTAGCCTGGGAACTTCCATATGCCATAGGTGAGGCCATTTAAAACAAACAAAAGAAATCAACATGGTTAGATGGTTTTTAAATCTGCTCTTGCAGATGATAAAGAAATTGCCTACCTCATCTACAACAAATATGATGAATCTAGTGTCTGTGTAAGGGGTGTGTTTGTTTTTGCTTTGTTTTTGTCTTTTTAGGGCCACATGCTCAGCATATGGAAGTTCCCAGGCTAGGGGTCGAATCGGAGCGGCAGCTGCTGGCCACAGCCACAGCCACAGCAACACAGGATCCTTAACCTACGGATGGAGGCCAGGGATCGAACCCGCATCCTTATGAATATTATTCAGGTTCGTTACTGCTGAGCCACCGTGGGGATTCCTGTGTAAGGATACTTTAAAGAGAGAAAGTGCATGTTCAAAGCTCTGTCTTGTACCAGTTAGGATTGTTTCCCTTTTAGCATTTATAGAGGAACGAGACCTGATCCCTGTTTTCAGAGAGCTCACAGTCTCCCCGGGGAAGATGGAAAAGGGCCCAAAAGTGATATTAAGTGCTGTAACCAAGGACTGACCACTGCCTATTGCATTTAGCAACCAGAAATCATTGGCGAGGCCACCAGTGCAGTTTCAGTAGGTTGAGGAGGAGGGGAAAGGCCTTCAGAGAGGGCCCACAGCAGCACAAGGAAGATGGTGTTCCCCGGAGAAGGGGCCCTGCCTTGGGTGTCTTCTGGAGCCGCCCCTAGAAGCACAAGTGCAGCAGGAGCCCTCGGCCATGCCTGGGCAGGCGGCGGGGGCAGCACTGGAGCGGGGCATCTGCATTTCCCAGGTGACCCCGGGGCCAGCCACTCTTCTGGAAGTTTGTGGATGCTCTGTGCCACTGCTCTATGTGTTGTCACTGGGCTATTTTTGCCAGGATGAGGACAGAAGCCATGGCGACTAGCTCACCATTGTTTCCCCCACACCTACAATACAGCCAGGCACCCACTGGGTGCTTAATGAAAACAGTGTTTTTTGAAATAACACGTGGGTGAATACCACCCTGCACTTTTTTAAACTAATGTAGATGATTAGGTAAAAGCTGATTTCCAGTAACCCGTGCAGTTTTTGCCTGAGACCACTTGACCTTCTCAATGTCGATCTTTCAGGTGATTGGCAACCATCGCATCTTCCTAAACTGCACCTTTTTCATTTAACCACCAAGTTTCAGAGCTCAGGGACTGAATGGCCTCCTTTATCTCTGCCGGAGATCACAGCCCAGACAAGGCAGCCGAACCAGTATTTCCAGCATGACTTTGTTCTCCCATTACTCAATTCAACCTATTTGCCAACCAAACTGCTGACACCGGCACCCTTGTCACTGCTCCCCCACCCCACCCCGTAGTTTCTATTTTTGTTCTTCAAATATACACAAGTGTACGCGTTTATATTTGTGTAGACATTTTTTTGGCCCAGCCCAGCAAATCACTCAAATCCCTTCCTTTCTGTTGCAACGTCTCCTTCTCTCCCCAGAGTTAAGGATGCCCTCACAGGCAGACAGCTGACTCTCTGCTTTGCTGGCCTGTGCTTTGCTGCAACAAGAGGAGCAGGTCTCCCCCACATTATTTTTTAGTCCCCTGCCTTAGGAATGAGTGACATTTTAGTTTAATCATATAGCTGTGGTCTGTGCAAGCAGTTCCGTCAGGTTCAAGTAGGCTTGGGAATTTTCCACACAGTACTTTTCCTCCATAGGAAGGGAAATAGAGAAATCGCTATGAGAGTCACAGCTGTTAAGTGATCTGCCCAGGCCCCAGCTCCTTTGCATGGATGGAGTAGGCACAATAATACAGGGTCATCTGGCTGGTCCTCCATGGTAAGCAGCAGTGGGAGAGTGTGAGGGGTCTGGTCTTCCTACTAGATGGTAAACTCTCTGAGGCAGATCTTGTGCTTTGGTGCCTTGTCCAGGGCAGATGCTCAGTAAATATTAGTGACTGTGGAAAGAGAGTAAGCAAATGGGCAAAAACTGACTTGCCCTGGGGTTGGTGAGCCAGTAAATGATATTAAGGTACTACAAAGGCTGAATTTTTTTTACTTTTTTTTTTTCTATTATAGTTGATTTCCAGTGTTCTGTCAATTTCTGCTGCACAGCAAAGTGACCCAGCAAAGTGACATATATATATATGCTTTCTCACATGCAAAGCGCTGAAATTTAATTTCCACTTTGATCACCAGTGCACACACAAGCCAGGAGACTATACTTGTCAAAGTTCTGGGCCTTGGTTTTACAGTCCCCGTCTCTGCTCCCCCCAGCTTTTGAGAGGTCACTCCAAAATGCACACCTAGCAGATCCCTAGAGGAGAAGATTGCCTGTTTACTAAAAGCTACCAACATGCACGTTTCTGGGAGGAGAAAAACAGCATCAATGCATTGCTCAAAAAGCAAAGTCTGCTCTGCTAAAAATCTGCAGGGGTATTGAGAGCATAAGGAACTGACAATCTAGGTTTAAACTGCCAAAATAAATAAGTACCATTGCTCTCATTTTTCAGATTTTATGTCAAGTTGAAGCAGATTGTCATATTAAACCCACAAAGACCAGTACCCAGACATTACAAAAAAAAAGGGGGGGGCAGGAAATCGAAATTAACAAATGTTACTTCAACATCTATTTCATCAATTGCTACACTTAACTTTCTTAAAAATTCCAGTGAAAATAATTTGTACATTTAATTTCTTCCCCAAGAGTCCTCAAATATACTTGATAGATGCCAGAAACATTACAGTCATAGGAAATAAAAGGAGTTACTAACAGCTAAATAATTTTGAAAGCAAAATGATAAAAATTCTTTCAAAACATTTTACCTCAGTAAAAAATAATTTTTGATGTATTGTGAAGTGAGGCCTTCATAAATGACAGTGTCTAGGGCCTTTTAAAATATTAAGTACCTGAAATTCTCTTGTTGCCCCACAGGTTAAGAATCTGGAGTCACTGCAGCTGCTGTGGCGTGGGTTCAGTCCCTGACCTGGGAACTTCCACATGCCACAGGCATAACCAAAAAATTTAAAAATAAGAGGTATTAAGTACTAATGAATTGGGACTATTTTAAAACAGCAGTGTGCTTTTCTCTTTCAAATTAAATGAAGCGTTAGTACATAAAAATGAGTAAAAGCCTATATTCAAATATCTCCTTTAACCTGTGCCTTTCCTCTTGCATATTTATCTTCCTTTCAGAAATTCCCTATAGAGTCTCCCCCAAATCACATCCCATCAATAGCCTGCAGCCCAGAGTGACATACGTCCTGTGGATGACAGCTCTGACAGCTGCTGGCGAAAGCCCCCAAGGAAATGAGAGGGAATTTTGTCTGCAAGGTAAGAACCCTCCTTAGAGATTGGTGAGTCCCCTCTGGATCCCTGCACAGGAGTATGTGCCCCCTGTTTGATACGGAGATGATCAGATTTTCTTAATTCACTCATTACTTTCTTGCTCTTACACCTTTGCACTTGCTATTTCTCCAGCCAGAGCGCCCCACCCCTTCCTTATTTGCTTGGAGACGGTGTCTACTTCGTTTTCAAAACTCAGCAAAAATGTTGCCTCCTCCAGAAAGCCTTCCCAAATGCACGTCCATAATTCCTTCATGATGCGCTACCCTTGACCACTATTCAAAACTCTGAATCCAAGAGGCAGGGCCTGGTATCTGTTTCTCTCTGTCGTCAAGGTGGAGAACAGCACCCAGCACATAGTACTGGTTCACTTAACATCTGTTTGGTGAATGAGAATAATCTCAACAACGCAACTGTTGCATATCACACAGTTACTATGTGCCCCCTGCTATGGTAAGTGCTTTGCATCCTGTATTAGTTTGCTGGGGCTCTTGTAACAAAGTACCACAAACCGAGTGGCTAAGCAACAGGAACGTATTTCCTCACAGTTCTGGAGGCTGGAAGTCTGAGACCAAGGTGTCAGCAGAGGTGGCTTCTTCCTTCCTCGACCTTCATCTCTCTTGAAGTTTTCCTTGTGCATGTCTCTGTTTCCCTTTTTCATAAGGATACTAGTCCCATCGGATTGGGGCCCACTCGATTCCGGTCTGACCTTATCTTAATTGCCTTGCCATGATGATATTTCCACATAAGGCCACATTTTGAGGTACTGGAAATTAGAACTTCAGAATTTGGGGGGGGGGGAGGACACAATTAAACCCATGTAACACGTACTTTTTGTGCTCATTTAATCCTGACCACAACCATGTAAAGTGCCTGCTTTCATGCCTGTAGCTGGCCACACTACCAGGCACTCAATATGAAATAAATAAAAGAAGGAGGGATTAGGATGCCTTTGTACAAGTGTAAAGCACAAAAAGATTGCCCAGGTCATAGAAGTGGCATGTGGCAGAACTACAAATCAGACTCAGATTTGAGTTCTTTTTTTGTTTGTTTGTTTTTTAGGGCCGCACTCACGGCACATGGAGGTTCCCAGGCTAGGCGTCCAATCAGAGCTACAGCTGCTGGCCTACATCAGAGCCACAGCAATGCTAGGTCCAAACTGCATCTGCAACCTACACCACAGCTCACAGCAACACCAGATCCTTAACCCACTGAGCAAGGCCAGGTATCGAACCCCCATCCTCATGGATCCTAGTCAGGTTCGTTAACTGCTGAGCCACAAAGAGAACTCTCAGATTTGAGTTTCTTAAGTTAAATTTCAATATGTGAAGAAATGCCTATCTGACATGGGTTTCTCTCCACTAGTTAAACTACATTGTTCTCTCTGGCAGCACCCCTTACATCTACTCCAAGCATAAAACAAGCCGTTCTTGGGAGTTCCCATTGTGGCTCAGCAGATTACAAACCCAAATAGTATCCATGATGACATGGGTTTGATCCCTGGCCTCACTCAGTGGGTTAAGGATCCAGTGTTGCTGTGAGCTGTGGTGTAGGTCCCAGAAGCAGCTCAGATCTGGCATTGCTGTGGCTGTGGCATAGGCCAGCAGCTGCAGCTCCAATTTAACCCCTAGCCTGGGAACTTCCATATGCTGCAGTTGCTGCCCTAAAAAGCCAAAAAAAAAAAAAAAAAAGACCGTTGATCACTCAGGACTCTGTTGTTCTATGCCCATTACTTCTCCACTGGAAAATCGACAAGCCCTCCTCTCATCTCCCATAAAAGTGAACTTATGAGCAATTAATTGGATTAGGATTCAGCTTTTTTTAATTCCTTGTCCCATCTGCCCAGAAAGGAAGGCAGATACTAATGAAAACGTCAGATTGTGTCAATTGTATGAGGTCATAACAAGGCTGCCTGCATTAATGCTCCCTTTCAGCCCTGGAAACGCACTTCTCACAGGGACTAACAGGTCGGTGGCCACCAGTCCTCCCTGCTCACCCTCCCTCCTAGGCTGTCCTTCATTCTAGCAGAAGAATCCATCTGCAAGCTCCCTGATGCCGACATTCCGCCTCCTGCTGCAGCCTATCAGTGGTTCCCTAAGGGCCTTCAAACTAGAATTCAAACTGCTTCGTTGCCAAGCCCTGTGTGACCTGGTCCTGTTCACCCATCTGGCTTCGTCCTCTGCCACACACTCATTGTTTTTTCCTGGAAAGCAAGACCAGACTACCTGTGGTTGCCGAAGTGCTTGCCGTTTCCTCCTTCCATGCATTCTGTCTCATCTGCACTTCCCTAACTTGTCCACTTAGCCAGCTCCATCCATCTCTCAACTTTTCATATATTGCCTTTTGGGAAACCTTCCTGAGCTGCTCACGGGCCATTTCCCATGCTGTTCTCTGCAACGCTGCCTTGTATGTGCTGTTTTTACGTGTATCCCAGGGCATCTTGGCTCACTGTTTACACACCTGTCTCTTGGACTGTATGCACAACTTCTTAAGACAGCAGAGCCCATGTCCTATTCATCTTTGTATCCCAGCACCTAACCCGGCCCGTTACATGGTTTATACTCAGTAAACGTTGGAATGAATTAAAGACAAATTCCGACACAGTGAAATACGTGTTCATAGGAAGGAATCAGAACAATTTCAAAGACCTTAGTTAGGTAGAGAGCTTATCCAATAGTTTGGTAAAATTAATAGCTACCATTTTTTTTAATTTGTCTTTATAGGGCCATACCCACGGCACATGGGAGTTCCCAGGCTAGGGGTCAAATCAGAGCTACAGCTGCCTGCTATACCACAGCCATAGCAACACAGGATCCAAGCCATGTCTGTGACCTACACCACAGCTCACAGCAATGCTGGATCCCCAACCCACTGAGCAAGGCCAGGGATCAAACCCGTGTCCTCATGGATCCTAGTCAGTTTCGTTAACCACTAAGCCAAGACAGGAACTCCCAATAGCTACTATTTCTTGAGGCCTCCTATGTTCAGATACCTTGCTGTGGGCTTCAAATACATCATCCTTAATCTTCACAACAACCTGCAAGGTAGATGTCATTATTCACCTTTTGTAGATCAAGAATCACACATCAGTCAGGGGCAGAGCCAGGACTAGCGTCCCAGGCTCCCAGTTCACAACCAGTGCTTAGTATATCATACCCCCTTTCCTTCTGCCCCTGTTAGGGGAAGGAGCCCTTGCAGGCGGTGGAGCTCCTCCCTTAGAACCATAATATTGGCCCCTTTGGGCCCCTTCTCCCTAACTGAAGGGGCAAAAGTAAGTTGGCCCTGTTCCTGAGCTCAGCTACCCAGGAACGGTGGGTAAAGCCCAGTGGGTTCACACAATAGTCAATATTTTGAAATGTTCATTGAAGATAACTGAGTCATAGGGTTTGCTAATTTTTCATTTTAGGTAAAGCCAATTGGAGCACATTTGTAGCACCAAGCATTTGCATTGCTGTCATCACAGTGGGCGTTTTCTCAATGCGTTGCTTCCGGCAAAAGTAAGTTCATTACACCTGCCAATTTGGGTAAATGTATTTTGTTCTGTCTTTTTAGGGCCACACCCACTGCATATGGAGGTTCTCAGGCTAAGGGCCAAATCAGAGCTGTAGCCACTGCCCTACGCCACAGCCACAGCAATGTGGGATCTGAGCCGCATCTGTGACCTATGGATGGGCCTACACTGCAGCTCACGGCAAAGCCGGATCCTTAATCCACTGAGCAAGGCCAAGGATTGAACCCACATCCTCATGGATACTAGTCAGGTTCCTAACCTGCTGAACCACAAGGGGAACTCCAGTTTTCTTCCATGTTGTTGGCCCACCATCCCATGGGTACTTTCCTCAGCTGCATGATCTGTGTTAGGCCGCAGGTACCTCTGCTCACATTTCTCTGGAAAAAGCTGGTCACATGGCCTCATCTTTTGTTTCAAGGGGCTAAATGCATCCCAGCAGCTTACTTTTCTTATTAAACAAAGTTTATTAAAGCCAAATCTTAAAAAATATTTCACATTGTTCTTAAATTTAAAAAAAAGTCAAATAGTTAAGTCACATGCATAGAGACATTTTTTTTTTTTGTCCTTTTGTCTTTTTAGGGCCATACCCACAGCATATGGAGGATCCCAGGCTAGGGGTCCAATCAGAGCTGTAGCCGCTGGTCTTTACCAGAGCCACAGCAATGCGGGATCTGAGCTGAGTCTTCAACCTACACCAACACAGCTCACGGCAACGCCAGATCCTTAACCCACTGAGCGAGGCCAGGGATCAAACCTGCAACCTCATGGTTTCTAGGTGGATCCGTTTCCGCTGTGCTGTGACGGGAACTCCTGTGAAGTATTTTCAAAAACCCAGAGATAGGAAAGAAAACCCATATTTCCTCTGATAACCAAATACAACTTTTGTTAACTATTTGAGTATTTCCATATGGTATTTTTTTCTTGGAATTTTTTCTCTTGGCATTTTTTTCTTAACTTGGATTTGTCCAAGCTGTTCAAACTGCATGTATTCTGTTTTATTCTTTGGTTTCTTTTCTTTTTCTTTTTTTTTTTACTTTTAGTAAAAGTTTACCTGTCATTACAAGCTCTTTATAAACATTCTAAATGAATATAAATAGTAATGTCCCCAAGGGCACTGACCATGTCCTCCTGTTTGCTGTTTTATCTCTTGCACGTAGCACTGTGCTGGTCACACATCAGGAATTCAGTCAATGTTTGTTGAATGAGTACTTGACTGCTTAGTGACAGCTAAACATTACATTGAGCAAAAGTTCCACAGTTTATTTAGCAAACCCTCAGTGGTTGCATCACCAGTCTTTATCATCTATCCAAACTTCACGGAAAACTAGTCCAGCCTTGGATGACTTCTGCAGTGTTTTCATTTACTCACTTGCATAGCCCTGCACTGAAACCACGGCACTAAGACCCTGCGCTTCCACGCCACTGTGTGCGCTCTTAACCAGATGTCATTGTTTTCTTCACCTACAGGGTATTTGTTCTCCTTTTGGCCCTCAGACCTCAGTGGTGTAGCAGAGAAATTCCAGACCCAGCCAATAGCACTTGGGCCAAGAAATATCCCATTGTGGAGGTAAGGTGTTAAACCTTAGTGGTGAGTTGATGGGGATCAACACATCTGAATCTCCCATTGTGGTTACAGGGAACCCCGGGGGGTTTAGATCCTGTGGACATGCTGCAGTCATTGGTGCTAGGTTCCATCTGGGCCATCACTCCCATGCGCAGGAATTTTCTCAAGCTTATGACCAAAAGACCAAAAGACCCATAGCTTTTCATTCCTCTCTGTGCTTTACTTTCCCCTCCTGACCTCAACTTATTTCAAAAGAAATTTAAAAAGCAAGAATACTTGCCGAGCACCAGTCTGAGCATTGGCTCATCCAAAATCAAGAGAACTAATGCTTCCTCTGGACGGTCCCTGTCCTGTCTGAGCACAGAACAGTAAATAGAGCCCAGCCTGTTTTGGTCTTGACAGGAAGCCAATAAGTCATTCCACTGTGCAAGGAAAAGTCTTTAGGGAAGGAGACGTTGCTCAGCTGGCAGGTGGGAGTGCTGGGAGTAAAAGACAAAGCCGGGAGCTGCCGCACAAAGAGGAGGGGAGAGCAGCTCCCAGCAGGCAGGAGGGTCTATCTCTGGTAGAGGGCCTGGAAGCTGAAGGCATCTGAATGTGGAGCAGGACTGTGCACTGAAGGGGAGCAGAGGGAGGGAGGGGTGCACGTGCTCTCCCCACCGCCCAGGGCCTCCGCAGCCCCACACCCTCGCACCTCATAGCCCTCCTCCTCCAAGATTCTTCTCATTAGTTACCCGTGCATTGTCTCATCCACACTTTCCTCTGGCCAGAAGCCAGTGGTCCCAGCCACAGCTTAGGGAAAGAGCTGGTCCCAGCCATGTCTGCCTCTATAGGAATTTAAGTCACTGCATTGTAGTGCCTTTGACATAAGGGTTGGATGCCAACACCACCTCTGCCAGTTACTATGTCAATGACCCTTGAGCAACTTCTCCAATGATGTGGCCCCCAGTTTCATGCTCTGTCAAATAGGAATTGACAGTATCTCTCATATATCCCGTGGTGAGGACTGAGTTACATACCATGTAAAGCACGAGTCATTTTCTTCCCAGGAAGATTTATACTGTCTCCTCTCTCTGTTGAGGGGTTTTGTACCTATTAAGTAACAATAGCAAGACTAGAATAATAACTGTTTATATTTGTGTGTATGATGTATATGGTATATAATATACAAAATTACATAAATCTATGTATCATATACATGTGACACATTACATAATATATTTATGTTTATATACATAGATATATATCACTTTCTACCTGCCAGGTACTTTTTTTTTTTTTTGGACTGCACCCACAGCATATGGAAGTTCCCAGGCTAGGGGTTCAGTTGGAGCTACAGCTGCTGGCCTGCGTCACAGACACAGCAATGTGGTATCCGAGCCGCATCTGCAACCTACGCCACAACTCATGGCAATGCTGGATCCTTAACTCACTAAGCAAGGCCAGGGATCCAACCCGAAACCTCATTGTTCCTAATTGGATTTGTTTCCTCTGCACCACAATGGGAACTCCATTGCCAGGCACTTTAAAAAACATTTTTCATGCATTAACATTTATAATCTCTACAACAGCTTTAGAGGATTGTAATATTTTTCACATGAGGAAAGTGAGGCACAGAGGACTCGATAACTTGCCCAGAGTGAGTCAGCTAGTAAATGGTGGCTCCTGGATTCATATATAAGTAGGATGTGCTGTCTATCACTCTATGTTCTAGAAGCTCTTAAGCACAGGTTGAGGGGCTGTTTCTAGCAGTCAACACCTCTGAGCTGAACAGACTAACTCAGAAGGTGTTCACACACTGGGCAATGTTGTGATGACTGATGGGAATGCATTCAGTGAGGATGCCGCTGCTAGTATTACAGGGGATCCAGGCACCAGGAGCTGAGCTCTAAGATCTCTGTCTTCCAACGCTGATTCCACTGTCCAATGTCCTAAAAGCCTGAAATAGCCCAGTGCGAAGCAGCTCTGGGTCAGTCACAGACACCTGGCTCCCCAGCTGGTAGCTTTGGCATCATGGTCCCTGCTAGGCACCACCTGGGCATGAGGGGACACAGAAGCAGGCAAAGGCACTGAAGAGCCCCGAAAAAAGCCTAGGAGAAATGCTGAGAGTGACACACAAAGAGTTAAAGAAAATAACAAAGGGGAAAAAAATAACCGAAATTTCTACATACATGCCCCAAGTTGAACTGTATGAATATGTTCTTTGTAGCATTATAAATAGAAGCCAAACATTGCATAAGGTAACCTGCCACCAGGGGGTGCAGGTTAAACATTTGGGTATATCTATACTACAGGATGTTATGCAACTGCAAAAAAAAAAAAAAAAAAAAAAAAAAAAAAAAAAAAAAGAGCGATCTATACGTGTCTAAAAATATTTAAAAATGAAAAAAAGCAAAATTTGTAATTGTCTGAAGTGGGTTCTCATTGGTATAAAAAGGAAGGTGATTTTATACACACACATACAGTCTGAAACATGTGCACAGAATATTTCTGGAGGCCTAAGTATGAAACTGGTAATGGCAATTGCTTTTGGGGAGTTGAAGGCATGAAGCCCACTTAATTTGTATTACAAAGTCCCTTTGAACTTAAAAAAAAAAAAATTTTTTTACAAAATTATGTTGTTTTCTTTTTGCAAAAATAACCAGTACATTAGACAAGTTTAAAAAAATTTAACTTAAACATGTCATCTACGAATAAGGCCTGTGCCAGCCTCAGACCCCGTATCACTTGACCCTTGAAGGGGTAGACTGTTCTTAAAGACCCAACCTGCTTTCCTAGTGACAGGCGGGGGGCAAACCTCAGAAACACAATGGTCTTTAACCTCCAACAAAATGTGCTTTGAGTTCCCAGGCTTCATATCCCCCTACTGTTTCTTAAGATGTGGCTAAAACCGCAGAGATCTTATCACTCTGGAGGAAAAGGCTCACTCGTTAAGGGGATCCCTGGGATGTTATCCAGTTGAGCTTGTAAAAGTTTAAAATAGTTTCCATGATGTACCTGAGCTAATAGTGGCCCAGGAGGCCTTGCCCCAGGACTTGTCAGCCAGGGGGTCTGCTTTGTAAAAGCTCCCAGGAACAGCCTCTATGGATAAAGCTTTCAAGAAGGCAGGGTGAACACGTCACCTTGTGAGAACAGTAAGCCAACTCCTCACCCTGTGTCATCTCTTCCGCATCAGTGGTAGCAGCACTTTGGCAGCTGCCGGCCATGTTCCAAGCCAGACCTAGGCGCCAGGGCCAGTTTGCATAGCAATAGAAAAAGAGCAGGCTCCTGAAAGAGTACACACGTACCCTCCGGCTGCTCAGGGCCTTTTGTGGAAGTCTGTCCTGAGATAGTACCATCATTCACTTCAGGACAGTTGCCACACTCAGGGCAAGGGAGGGAGCAGCAGAGGCCAGTCCAGACCATTCTTGCACAGCATGACATTTGACAGATGAGGGAACCGAGGGCCAGAAAGGTAGATTGGGCTGTGGAGCTCTGCTTCAGAAAGATCAAGCAGGAGTTCCCGTCGTGGCGCAGTGGTTAACGAATCTGCCTAGGAACCATGAGGTTGTGGGTTCAGTCCCTGCCCTTGCTCAGTGGGTTAACGATCCAGCGTTGCCGTGAGCTGTGGTGTAGGTCGCAGACGAGGCTCGGATCCAGCGTTGCTGTGGCTCTGGCGTAGGCTGGTAGCTACAGCTCTGATTAGACCCCTAGCCTGGCAACCTCCATATGCCGCGGGAGCAGCCCAAGAAATGGAAAAAAAGAAAAAAAGATCAAGCAGTCTAAAAGATATTTTTGAAGATATTAAGAGAGCCCAATAAAGCCTATATAAAAAGAGATACTAATAAAGTGCTTGAACTCAGGTTCAGGAGTCAGTAGAAAGTTTGGGAAGAAAAGATCTAACGTTGAAGAGCTGGCAATCAGATGTTCAGAAAAACAAAGCAAGAAAAGTCACAGACACAATTAGCTTTAGGGAAAAAAGGAGGAAATTTTCCTCCAAAATGTTATTCCAAAGGGGTCTTTCTTAAGAGCAGAACTGACAAAAACGTTTAGTACCCTGGCAAAAACTTTTCAGTAGTTGTGTCAAAGCCCAAACTCCTGAGCATCCCTTAAAAGTCCCTTCATCAGTGTGACTTCCTTCTACTTCCGAAGCCTCAGTGTGCCTGTCATAAGGAAGAACTAGCAGGTTCCAGAATAGGCCAGTTCTCCTTGCCCACACCTTCCTAACTGGAAAATACTTCACAGCTCTCAGGATTCAGCTCTAGTGCCACCCTTTTAAAGTCTTCCCTGCCTCCTCCCAGACAAATGCAAGCGCAGCCTTTGCTCTGCACCCACCATGCCCCCTATGCTAGAGGGAAGGCAGCTGTGCAGTCGGATTCTCCAGATAACAGTGTAGCTTAAGGTGGAAGGAGAGAATGAATCACTGGCTGGGGGTTAAGAGGAGTCCATGGATCCCGCCTGTCTCCCCCACAATGTTAACTGCTTCTCCTACTTCAGCCAGTCAAGGGCCCGCAGTGTTCTGCCTCGAGCTGACTAGGGAGTGTGGGCTGTGAGGGCTTCTAGAACCCTGCAAAGGTCGCTTGCTAAGGCGCTTCCTCCACATATCCACATGAGCCTCTTCTTCCCTCTTCTCAGGAGAAGAAACAGCTGTCCCTGGATAGGCTCCTGGCAGACTGGCCCACTCCTGAAGAACCTGAGCCCCTGGTCATCAATGAAGTCCTTCCTCAAGTGACTCCAGTCTTCAGACGCCCCCATCATCCCAACTGGCCAGGAAAGGGACAAAGGCTCCAAGGTCACCACGCCTCTGAGGAAGACACAGGGTCCAGTGCCTCAAGTCCACCACCTCCAAGGGCTCTCACAGCAGAGACAGGACCCGCAGTGGATCTGTACAAGGTGCTGGGGAGCCGACGCCCTGACTCAAAGCCGGGAAACCCAGTCAGCCACTTGACGGTCCTCCCCGTGGACTACCTGCCTACCCATGAGGGTTACTTACCCTCCAACATGGATTATCTCCCTTCACATGAAGCTCCCATAACAGACTCTCTGGAAGAACTGCCTCAGCACATCTCTCTTTCCGTTTTCCCCTCAAATTCCCTTCACCCGCTGACCTTCTCCTGTGGTGAGAAGTTGACTCTGGATCAGTTGAAGATGGGGTGTGGCTCTCTCATGCTCTGAGTGGTGAAGCGTGATGTTTGGAAAGTCAGTGTGGCCCCAGCCAGCAAAGCATGGCCTGTCTACCCAGCCTCCTGCTCCGGGATCATCGCCCCTGGGCGCTACCATTAGGTCTGGTTCCAACTAGAGGGCAGGCAAACCAGCTTAGGGCAAATCTCAGGAACTGAGAGTTGGCTGTAACCCAGATACCTCACACTGCCTTCTCCTGAGCCTCGAGACTACGTCCCCCACTCTGTGGACCTGGAGACTCCAACTTGGGTACCTGCAACTCTCTTGGCTATGTTGGCCAGAAAGGGACAAGGCAAGAGTAGAAACCAAAACTCGTTGAATCAGAGCTGCAGCTACCAGCCTACACCAGCCACAGCAACACAGGATCCGAGCCACCTGTGCCACCTACACCATAGCTCACGGCAACATCGGATCCTTAACCCACTGAGTGAGGCCAGGAATTGAACCTGCATCCTCACAGACACCATGTCAGGTTCTTAACCCACTGAGCCACAACAGGAACTCCACATTTTTTTTTTTTTTTAGGGCTGCACCTGTGGCAATATGGAAGTTTCCAGCCTAGGGGTCAAATTGGAGCTACAGCTACCAGCCTGTGCCACAGCTACAGCAATGCCAGATCTGAGCCACAAGTGCGACCTACACCACAGCTCGTGGCAACACCAGATCCTTAACCCACTGAGCAAGGCCAAGGATTGAACCCACATCCTCATGGACACTAGTCGGATTTGCTTCCACTAAGCCACCAAGGGAACTCCCAGATTTTTAAAAATAATAAATTCTACAGTACTACATGATCCATTGTTGGATGAACCCATGGATACAGAAGCACAGATACAGAAGGCCAACTAAAAGTTATACGCTGATTTTCAACTGTACGGGGAGCTGGTGCTCCTAACCCCATGTTGTTCAAGGGTCATCGTATAAAGCAGCTACTACAAACCAGGTCTTATGTCTAGATGAGAACTGTCCACCACATCGGCCATTGACCACTTTGGAATATACCTCTAGTATGACTGAGGAGCTGGTTTTTATTGTAATTAAAATAGTCACATATGGCTCTTGGCTACTATACTGGAGAGCACAACTCTAAATGACTATTAAGACAATATGAAGAAAATTTCATTTTTGTCTAATTGCAATTAAAAGAAGATGTTAAAATATCCAAATGAAAATAAAATTAATACTTTCCCAAAAAACGATGAATATATTAGTGAGAATTACTGGGCACCTTCAAAAGAGATTGATCAGGTTTTACATATGAGAGCATAAAAGACCCTGGTGAATACCAATTTAAGAGGCTCCCAAGATGGTCATTATTTGTAGAAGCCTAAAAACACACCTTTTCCCTTCGTTTTGCTAGTTTATTTTGCCTTAACCCTTTCTCAGTGAATCAGCAGCAGCTTGATGGTGGAAATTACTGCTATACCCACATGGGACCTTGGGCAAGCAGCCTCCTCTCTCTTAAATCTGATGTCTTGTGGAGGGGTGAGTCAAAGCTCCTCTGACCTCTTTCTGCTGCAGCTGATGCTGCCTTTAAGACCAGGTCTACCTCAGGGTCTAAGACCAAACTGCCAAGATTGCACTCTAAGTCGTCCCTTCTCTAGGCATCCTGCTTTGCTTCCTCAGGAAGACTGAGCTGGTCCTTAGCTCAAGTTGAGCCTGGAAGAGAATCCTCTTCTGCAGCATGTACTTGGAAAACTTGGAAGCTGTGACCTCTGGCTTGTCACCCTTCCTTCATCCTTCACTGCCTCCATCCTTTAACGACAGGCTCTTCTGCTAAGCTGATAGAGAGGAATCTTGATCTAAATGCTAATAGTACCTTTCCCAAAAGAACAGGACAAAAAATCCAGCAACGTTTTTCTTAAATCCCTGTTAAGGCTGAGTCCTATACCCTACCACCATCCCACCCAACACTGGAACTAAGGGGACTTTGGTTTACCACATATTCCCCAGAGCTCTAGAAATTGAAATGAGTATTTATTCCATTTGCTCATGTCTGACTCTTCTTACCATTTCAGACTTGTTTAGTTCTCCCAGGCTTCATTTGAAAAGCTTAAGCTTCTTCCTTACATCTCTATTCTACTCTTTTTAGCTTCTTTGTGGCCTCTCTATACCATGGTTCCTTGCATCTCGGCAGCATCAGCATTGGCTTGTTTGTACCCAGGATGTGGAGCCCCTTGTTTGACGGTTTGTAATAGGCCATGACAAGCTGCCACCTCAGAAACAGGCCAACCAAGCCAATTTTTCTTTCTTGCAATATCTGCTTTTCCTCTATTTGCTTTCCTTTTGATTACCTGATCACCTTCTTAGTCACTCTTCCCCTCCCTCTTTGGCCTTAACACACAGATCTGCCTCCCTTTGGCCACCCCCCCCAATATGCTTTCCCTTCCCTTAAAAGCCCCACATGGTACAGCAGTCCTCACTTAACTTCCTAAAAACGTTTTTTAAAAATTTAAAAGGGAGACTTCCTTGACCCCCAGAGGCTCCTTCTAAGGATGCAGAGGCCTCCTGCATGCTCCCCTAGCAAGAAGCACTTACCTCCTTTCCTGGACTGTAAACAGCTTGAAGGCAGGAACCATGGCAATCTATTTCTCCAGCACTGCACCTGGTCCATAGTAGGCTATCAATAAAAAGTAAAAGATGTCTCCTGCCACTACTTCCATCTTATCCCTTTTGTTCCAGCTGTGCCTGCTTCCTTTATTGAGACAACTGCATTTGCTTATAATCCTCTACATTCCCAACCCCCATTCTACCCTGTTTACTGACAGCACTGCTGCAATATATGTAGCAGTTTCATGTTTTAAAAACATATTTGAGCATTAAAAAAACATACTTGGCTGCTTACTCTGCCAGATAAAATGTCTTCTTTCCATGAATGACAAGATGGGTAACCTCATTCTATCTTTGCCCCAAATAGTTTTTACATTCTCCCTTCTCACTCACATGATGAAAATTCCAAATCAGATTGCCTAGTTTACCAGGACTAGGTAGAGCTCGCCAATATTCATATAGCCAGGCTTTTATTCCTCAGGAAAATTAGCAATACTTTAAATTCTCACTCCTGATATACATCCAAAGCCAACCCAGAAATCTCTGCTCTACTGAAAAACATCAAATTCCTTAATTCTCTGGGCCCTAAATACTACAAATAAAGTCCAAGTTCATTCTCAGAGAATTCATGGGTGTCTCTACCAGTTCTTACATATAATCATTACCTTGAATTATTCATTAAAGGGTCCTCCCAAGGAGTTCCCATTGTGGCTCAGCAGAAACAAACCCGACTAGTCTCCATGAGGATGCAGGTTCAATTCCCGGCCTCGGTGCCGTGAGCTGTGGTGTAGGTTGCAGACGTAACTTGGATCCTGCATTGCTGTGGCTGTGGCATAGGCCAGCAGCTGTAGCTCTGATTCAACCCCTAGCCTGGGAACTTCCATATGCCACTGGTGTGGCCCTCAAGAAAAAAAAAAAGTGTCCTCCCAGGAGCTAGAAACTCTACTCCCTGGGCCTCTGTCTTCCATACTATAGGCAATACGAAAACCAAACTTGTGTTGTCTAGCTCTTTCCCTTTAGTCCCTTTCCCCCAACCCTGTCCCAATTTCTCAGTGTCCATTAATAGCCACAGCTGCAGCTCACCAAAGCCCAGAGGCTAGTGAAAGAGATGCCTAGCGAGGCACATTCTATTCTAGTCAATCCTCCATGTTTGATTCTTGGTTTTCTCTATAAGCTCTTTTTCTTTCACCTAATGTAGTTGTCATCAAGCCCTCCAAAGGAGGCCTGTTTTTCTCTTTCTAGCCTACAGGACTCAAGGATGTTCACATTATCCACCTTTACGAAAGGCTGATAGGTGAACCCCCAGATTAACCACTCTGTAGAAAGGCCTCTTCTTCTCAAAAAAAAAAAAAAAAAAAAAAAAAAAAAAAAAGGCAATTTAATCTGTTGGTCCACTGATGATGGCAGGAAAACAACTCGGATTTTTACATCACAGCCTACACTGGAATACATGCCCAATTAAAATTTTGCAAAAGATACCATCAAATTAGATAAAAACATCTGCAAGATACAAGATACTTAATAAGGTGTTCTTACAGATCAGTATGGAAAGCAAGCCAACATGTCAAAGAAAAATGGATTGAATGAGCAACTCACAAAATGTAAATGCCTAATAAGCATGACAAAGACCCATTTATAATCAAAGACATAAAAACTGAATACCAGGAGTTCCCCTTGTGGCTCACCAGAAACAAATCCCACTAGTATCAATGAGGTTGCAGGTTCGATCCCTGGCCTCACTCAGTGGGTGTTGCCTGGAGCTATGGTGTAGGTTGAAGACACCGCTTGGATCCTGCATTGCTGTGGCTGTGATGTAGGCCGGCAGTTACAGCTCAGATTTGACCCGTAGCCTGGGAACCTCCATGTGCTGCAAATGTGGCCCTAAAAAGCAGAAAATAATAAATAAAAAGTAAAAATAAACTGATCACCATTTTCCCCTTAACAACTTGACAACATTAATGAAAAAATTAGCTAATATTAATCAGAAAACTGCAACTGGCAACCAGTTCTGGAGGCAGCTGGGCAGTATTTCAATAAAATTTGAATGAGCAACTCCACTCCTAGCAATGCAAACTAGAGAACTGTATAAATATCATAAACTGAATGAAGGATTTATGATACAGCATTGATTACAACGGAGAGAGCAGCCTAAATGGCCTTCAGTAGGGACCTGGTTAAATCATATATACAATGAAATGGTGAATTTTTTAGTATACTCCATATTATTAGTAGGAAGAAATGCTAATTAAACAGTAATATGCCATTGATTTCTATGGTGCACAGACCCCCCCCTCAGACCCTACATACACATTTTAACATGCCTGAAAAAAGGATGGATCTTAAAGTTGACGAAAAGCATACTATGCAGTTATGTAGTCTCTACCTCCAGCCATGGGTTGTTCTTTTTTCTTTTTTAAAGCCACATCAGTGGCATATGGAAGTTCCCACGCTAGGGGTTGAATCAGAGCTACAGCTGATGGCCTACACCACAGCCACAACAATGCCAGATCTGAATTGCATCTGTGACCTACACCACCGCTCATGGCAATGCTGGATCCTTAACCCACTAAGTGGGGCTAGGGATCGAACCCAAGTCCTCATGGATTCTAGTCGGGTTCCTTACCGATGATCCACAACAGTAACTCCCAGGCATAGGTTTTTAAATGACATTTTTGTATTCTTTTCATCACAGATACTTAGTACTCTTATAATTAGATAAAATTAATGCAATATAAAAGTGTGTCCTAAAGACACACTACCAGCTACTTTCTTTATGGCCTCATCTCTTTCATTCTCTACCTTCTCTGTCTGGCACTTCCACCTTTAATACTCCTGTCAAATGGTAGAAAAGACAAAGTAAGAGTTCCCATGGTGGCTCAGTGGGTTAAGAACCCAACATAGTGTCTATGAGAATACAGTTTCGAGCCCTGGCCTCACTCAGTTGGTTAAGGATTCAGCATTGCTGTTGAGCTGTGGTATAGGTCACAGATGCAGCTCAGATCCCAAGTTATTGTGGCTGTGATGTAGGCTGGCAGCTGCAGCTCTGATTTGACCCCTAGCGTGGGAACTTCCATGTGCAATAGGTGTGGCCCTAAAAAAGAGAAAAAAAAAGTTAACACACTAGGTGAGAGTGGAGATTGGGAATGTTAGGGTAATAACTGAAGCAATGGATCTTTGAAATACGAAGTTTATATAACAAACCAATTTTTACCTTATTCTCATTCTAATAGGAATTGTTAACAATGATCAGTAACCTCTAACACAGTACCTAGTACACGCAGTTTTAAAGGGATGTAATTCAGTTCTCACCATGACTGGCTTCAGGTAGATATTACCTCCACATTAGAGATGAGGAACCTGGGATACAAGTAACTTAAAGTCACATAATTAGTACCTGATACCAGACAGTCTGGTTTTATAAAGAGCATAAATTTCAACTACTCTCTTTTCTATGCAAGTGAATGCAAAACAAATTTACATCAAATGAGGTTCTGATTTTAGGTGATCATACATGTGACTCCATAAAAGTCCATGAAGCTATTGTGATTAGGTAATCAAAAAACCAGCATTTCTATACTTCTGGAGTTCTAGATCTGTCTTCGTTCTTGAGAAACCTACCTAAAAAGCAGGTAAATCTTAAAAATGGGAAGTAACACTCCAGACAAAGTCATTGTCTTAAGGAAATTGGTTGAGTATATGAAATTATGCATATATAAAACTATGAATAAAAACATCATGCCTTTCAAAGTAATCAAAGCAGGAGTTCCCATCGTGGCTCAGTGGTTAACAAATCTGACTAGGAACCATGAGGTTGTGGGTTCGATCCCTGGCCTTGCTCAGTGGGTTAAAGATCCGGCGTTGCCTTGAGCTGTGGTGTAGGTCACAGACTCAGCTTGGATCTGGCATTCCTGTGGCTCTGGCATAGGCCGGTGGCTACAGCTCTGGTTAGACCCCTAGCCTGGGAATCTCCATATGCCATGGGAGCGGCCCCAGAAAAGACCAAAAAAAAAAATCAAAGTAATCAAAGCAGTGTACTCTCATTTAAATTATCTGTAACAACACCCAACTTACCTGATTTTTTTCCTCAAACATGGCCTTTCCTTAATTCTATGATAATTGGCTCCATATTTTGCCAAGAGTCCTTTCTTTTATTTACAAGTGGCAAAACCATTCTTAAATTGGTTGAGACTTCAATCACATCTCTAAGAAACATACAATCACATCTTATGTGCTGCCCTGGGGTCCTTTGAATTCAGGCCACTTTTCAATATCTACAGCTGTAAGGAATGCTTCCACAAGATACCTAGGCAGGAGAATGTTAGGTGTGGTTCATAATACCTTCCCATTTCCAATTTCAGGGATTTTACGGCTCCTAAGTAATTGAACCCAATGAAATAATACAAAAACTATTATGAGATTCCTCGGAGACTAAACTGTTTTCAAAGTCCCTGAATTTTTTACCAGCAGGGTAGCAACACCCACAAACCAGACATTTTCACCAGTTCAAAAAGCTGCAAAACATTCTTCTGAAATTGGATGAAAATTTTTAACACAACAAAACACTTGTTCCTTTAGGAAACAAAATCTCCATTTATTTGTTATAATGGCAATTATCTATCTCCCTGCACATTAGCTGAGAACTTGGCCTGTTACCTGAGGGTTTTTTCTTGTGCTATCTAAAGCAGAGCCTGGAGACCCTCATTCCCCGCCAACAAAATCTCTCAAGGTGAAAACTGGATGTCACTTCACTTGAAAGAAGAAATCTTACTTTATCCCATCACAAAGGGAGTAAAAGCCTGTTTGCTTTTCCAAAATCTGTAGGAAGTAATTGTTTCCTAAGTTTTCTCTCATCTCATACTCCCACAACTCTATATGACTGGATTTTTTTCTTATAAATACTCCCTTTAGTTTGTCCTCTCTGGTCTGTGGAAGGGTAGCTTTTAGAGCAGTTGCACAGAGGATTTTTTGATACACATTTTTAGAGTTCCTGCTGTGGCACAGTGGGTTAAGAATCTTGCTGCAGCAGCGGTCACTGAAGAGGTGCAGGTTCAATCCTCAGCTCAGTACAGTGGCTTTAAGGATCCTTTACAGATCCTTTAAGGATCCAGTGTTGCTGCCCCTGCAGAGTAGGTCACAACTGCTGCTTAGATTTAGTCCCTGGCCCGGGAACTTCCATATGCCTTGGGTGCAGCCATAAAAAAACACCCACTTCTGACCTGCTTACAATAGATTAAAATAATTTGCAAGGATAATTAATAGGTAATCTCTCCAGCTACAGATGCACTTTTCAGATCATTGTTTCCTTTAAAAACCTGCAGTTATTTTTGAAGTTCAATAACCAAGTAGCAAAAAATTGATGCTTTCCTCTAATTAGGAGGAGGTACTGGTTAAGTTCTTCAACCAATAGTATAATTGCAGTTTTCTCTTAATAAACTGTTTTCTCCTGTAGAGAATTTCTTTCTCAGATGATTCCTAAGTATTTCCACCTAGTATTATGTAGTATCCAAAGCACTTACTTCAGTCAGCGTGACTTCCAGCTCTCCCATTTGACTCGAGATGAGGGTCTGAGAGTGGGCGTGGGCCAATCCAACTGTTAAACGCTCTTCATCTACTGGGTTTTGTTGGTACAAAAAAGTGCCACTCAATCTTGAAGGGATACTGTTAGAAGCAAAATATACTCCTCTGAAGCACACACAATATGCCTATTTTTTTGGTATGACCAGTGACTGGTGAGCATCTGTTTCAAAAGTAGTATTATCCAATACAGTCTTCCCACACATTTTTAAGAAGCTACTACAATCTTAGCACCCAAGTAAAGCCTTGACAAACATGTACACAAAATCAAGCTAAAACCAAATTATCTGTGGCTTTTAGAAAAAGGTCTTCCTGTTTTACTAGGAAAAAATATATATAGACCCTTCACTGGAAATTCAAAATTTCCAGAGAAAAGACAAACCAACCATCTCTAAACAGAACGGTATCTGTGTTTATCAGTCATGCAAGCCTAAACATTCTCAGCTATGAAACTGGGGGCTGGGGAGGAATCTGCTGTCTTCTTTGACTGACATGTTTACTTTCCAAACCACCCCCAGCAGCCTGAGCACTTTGACACAATGTCTAAACATGTGCTCATCTAACTTTTGTCAGATTGTGTATGCCAAACTAAGTAACATTTCACTATGCATTACTACCTTCCAAGTGTGAAACAAGGAATCCAGTACATAAAAGTACCTAAAACAAAATTTTAACAATATTCATCAGCTAATAAAAATTTTAGTCCCAATCTGACAAAATTCTGGGAAATACCAAGAACCAAGTTCAGATGGATCACTTTATATAAAATCTCTGTTCTAGGTACATGAATAAGCGCTATTTCTTCAAACTGGAGCTCTTTTTAGGTCCTAAAATCTCTAAGAGAAATCAGCTACAATTACAATTAAGGTGATACAGTGTAAAACAATTCTGTCCAAATATAAACTACCTCCCTTTTTTCCCCAGCTCAGTTCTCCAATTAACAAAATTCTAAGTATTACCCCTTTGCTTTTCACATTTCCATACCAATAACACTGATGCAGCTATTTAAGGAATAAAGCCATGGCAAGATCAGCTCAGAGCAATTCTCATCACCTGGTACTGTCTAGTTCTTAAAAATACGTAACAAACCAGAATTGTGAGCTGAGTTATTCCCAGATAGCTCAAATGTCTTTCAAGCACAAGATTTAGAATACACATTCAAGTGCACCAACTTTCACACCTTCCCCAACCAGCAGTAAAAAGGGAAGAATGTTACTGATTGAACACTACCTATATAATTAACACCCCCAAGACATAAAATCATAAGTTATTTTCTAATTTGTATGGGTCATTTCTCACCTTTTCTTTCCTTCCACTTACAAGTGAACAAAAGTAATGGCACAAAAGCTATTTTGTCCAAATGGTTATCTGCCTGCAAAGTGCAGTCCTCAGAAGCCATTGTGCCCCAGTTCAACCTATGGAGTTAATTAAAATAGTTTTCTTACCTACACAAAATGTTCCTAATTCTTATGGAAAAATCTTAGCATTGATGAGAAGTGCCACTAAATGTTAAAAACTATAATCATGGCATTAAGTGTACTGATACATCAAATTTAAACTTCCAACAACAGTTTTCAAGAGTAAGTTTCCAGGTGAGGGATCGAACCTGAGCTGCAGCTACAACCTATGCCAGAGCTGTGGAGATGCCACATCCTTTCAACTGCAGGCCAGGGATCAAACCCATGCCGCCATAGACAATGCTGGGTCCTTAACCCCATGCACCACTGCAGGAACTAATTCTTTTTTTTTTTTTTTTTTTTAAAGATCTTTACTAAGAAGTTACCAAATTATCTTGCCCTCACCCTGACTGGAGGTAAAATTATTTTAAAATACTTCTAATTTCAAAACTTCCTAGGAGGTAGGGTTATTTGATGTGTACCTATAACTTTAAAATTTTGAAAAAATTTGTATGTTTACCTGAAAATGATGGCCTAGATCAGAGGTCAGCAAACATTTTCTGTAGAGGACTCTTTAGATTCTATGAGTTAGAATCTAAGCTGTGTGGGCTACATACGTCTTTGTAGAAGAGTTTTCAACCCTTTAAGATGGGCCGCAGGCTGAAATTTGTGACTCAGATCTAACACCTAATTTATTTTTTTTTTGTTTTGTTGTCTTTTTTTTTGCTATTTCTTGGGCCGCTCCCGCAGCATATGGAGGTTCCACCGGCCTACGCCAGAGCCACAGCAACGCGGGATCCGAGCCACGTCTGCAACCTACATCACAGCTCACGGCAACGCTGGATCATTAACCCACTGGACGGAACCCGCAACCTCATGGTTCCTAGTCGGATTCGTTAACCACTGCGCCACTACGGGAACTCCCTAACACCTAATTTAAATGATACTCACTTTGAATGTTAGTGCTTGCCTCTGGACAGAAGCTTTTTTTCTTTTTAGGCCTTACCTGTGGTATATTTAAGTTCCCACGCTAGTGGTTGAACTGGAGCTCTAGCTGCCGGCCTACATACACTACAGCCACAGCAACATGGGATCTGAGCTGCATCTGCAACCTATACACTGCAGCTCACAGCAATGCCAGATCCTTAATCCACTGAGCAAGGCCAGTGATCAAACCCACATCCTCATGGATACTAGTCAGCTTTGTTGCTGCTGAGCTATGACAGGTCCTGTGGACAAAATCTTAATCTTAAATCAGTAATTTATATCCTAACCACTTTCTGAAATTAAGCTTTTCATCCTTTAGATTACCACCTTCCCCTATATTAATGATTTAGTGAATTCCTCTTAGCCCAACTTATTTAAATCACCTCACATATATAACCTCTGTATTTGTCTTAGCTCCTGCCATGGCTCAGCAGGTTAAGAGCCCAACGTTGTCTCTAAGGATTCAGGTTTGAATCCTGGCCTGTGGTGCTGCCACAAGCTGAGACACAGGTAGCAGATGGAGCTCGGATCCAGTGTTGCCATGGTTTTGGTGAAAGCCTGTAGCTGTAATGCCAATCCAATTTCTAACCCAGGAACTTCCATATGCTGCAGGTGTGGCTGGGAAACACACACAAAGACACACACTAACAGTCTAACTTAAATCAAGACTCAAATTGAGAAAATATGTCCTAAGGTAAACACAGGCTAAGGAAAAAATAAGAGCCCAGATTTCTGATACACAGCTTAATGACAAAACCTGATAACTTCATGAACATTGCTTATAAATTATTTCAGTTAACCATTACGTCTGAAAGTTTGATTAGGGATTTTACTGCCTTGTTACTAGTTATACTGCAAAGTATACTAATCACCACGTTCTGGGCTTCCTCCAGTTACCTGGCAATCTGGCTTTTAAGTGTTCTAACTCCGTAACACTTATTTACAAATATGCATCTTGGGAGAATCAAAAATGTGTACGTTAGAGTCTATTTTCTAAAGATTTTTTACTTTACTGCAGGACCTGAGAACACCAGAATTTGCTTTAGCAATCACCTCAACCTTGGGATAGATGTCCATTAGCACATTTGGTAGAATCTCAAAGTCAAAACCACTCAGGTTCTAGTAGCTTCACATTTCTCCCTAAGTTTTTTCAACCCTTTAATATTTGTTGGTTCTTTCCATATAATGCTAATGCTCAAAAACATATTTAAAAACCCAACATATAGCATTTACTCCCTAATAGCGTAACATTTTTCTATTTCAGGACCAGGAGCCCCAAATATATTTACAACTCTGGAGATACGTCCTGCCTCCACTTTTTAAAGTAAAACCGAGTATACTACTTAGATGTATAATGCCTAGGACCACATTTTAATCTTTTATGGCTCCACAGAGTCTCAAAAATATTTAACTATAAAGAGACCTTATCCCAGTCCTGTCAATGCAACCTGAAAATACCTTAATAAAAAATATATAACTCTGACATTATTTCCATTTAAAAGCATCAACATAAAAACTTAAAACATCCTATCAGCCATCATTTAGGTATCTGTATCCATTAAAGGATTTTACCAAAAAACTCTGATATTCGGTATGATTAACCTTTACCCTCAAAACATGATTTACTAAAAGAAATACCAATTGTCAAGTCAGTTCCTGCCATTCACTTTACAATAATTAAGTTTTCTAGTTATTTATTATTAAATAGGTATCCCTCCCAAATATTATTTGATAGCCTGGTTTAATCAACACCCCTGCATAAATAAAACCTAAGTATAAGGAAATATTGAGCATTACCTTGGGGGTGCACACGTAGGTCAGAAAACACATGACGATAAATGGGCTCCTATTTGTTTTTATGACTTTTTTAAGAAGTGAGCATGAAAATAAAATCTTTATTTTCAGTTATTACCCACCAATAAGAGAAAGTTAGGTTCACAGTTTTAGCTCTTAACACAAAGTGAACTAGGAGGCAAATTTACATCCATCAGATACAACTAATGGACCAACTTTTAAAATCCAGGCTATCTTGAAAGCTTGCAACATATCAGATATTGCTGTTTTCTCTAGTGACAGAATGCCAGCAATGGCTGACGATAAGAACTTGCGAAGTGTTTTTAATAGCAGGTGTTTTCTGTATGTTGCTAGAACTCAAGAAGTTTATAACATGTTCATGTCCAGAAACAAGATACAAGTTAAACACACTGTGTATGTGTGTTTAGGAGTGTGTATGTTGCAATCTCAAGAGGGGTCAATAGTCCATATGGACTAAATGATTACTTGCCTCTGGGTAGCAGGTATGTTTGTAAATATAAAGTTATGTTAAACATTAGCACCAGTGCAGAACATGCTCAGCATCATAAGATCCAAAACACCAGCACAAGTTTATCCATCATTAAAAAAAACCCATTACCTCCTTCCTAAGATATCAAACTTAGTAACTAGATTAATAAATCTAATCCCAATGAGTAACTCTTGTACTGTCAATTTCTCTTTTAAAAGTATAGGGGAGAACTAGTCAGCTAAATTGACATTTTATAATTTAAGATCTTAAATCATAAAGTTTTTCAAAACTGGACATTACCGTACATAGAAAATTACAGACAAGAGTGACAAAAAGATCTTTTAAAACTGTAAATAAAACCCCTTTCTTATCAATAACTGTGGCAGAAGACTTTAAAAAAAAAAAACCCTAGAAAACTTGTTTATTGATTATTCTCTCCATGCTTTTAGTAAGTGGTGATGCTCCTGATTGAGGAATCCATTATTAACTTAATCTTCTAACGGAGGAAGAGGTAAAAGATACTTAAAACTTTCTTGGTATCTAACTTAAGACCAAAATTAATAGCAATATAGGAAATTCAGAAACAGTACAATTTTTGGTTTGTATTTCATGGATGGTGCTACTGTTCCAACCTTATAAACTAAAGCCGTCTGCTTTCCAAATTCCAAAAACTAATATATTCTTTCCCAGCTTACCATACTATTCAGCGCCCTTTGGTTTCTTTAGAACAAGGAAGGGTTAAAGGGTTGATTATGGATGTACAATTTTGATTGGGGACCCTTCACACATACAAATCATACTGAGTGGCCACTTATCTTACAGAGCAATTTAAATATTATGCATTAACCAAATTAATTTGTTCAACCTACCCTGTTAGAGGAGGAAAAACCCAACACCCATAAAACTATTTCACTTGACAGTATGTGTCTATCAACGATTATGGAGCTTAAACAACTTACACCAGTAAGGTGTCTAGATTGATTTTTAAAATGGGAAAGTGACACATTTAAAAAAGTAAATATAATTAAAATTGTGAATCAATTATAATTTGAACCTATTAAACCATGCAGGAGCAAGGGTAAATAAACCAATGTGCTTTGAATTTGTTCAAGTACTGATATTTCTGTATGTAAAGATTTAGCATATATAACAGCTATCATGAGAAGTGAAAAAAAGACCTTTTCCCCAGAAATGAAAATATTAAAACTAAGTTAAAATACATAAAGTAGTTAGTATTCCACACAGCATAAAATTTGACAAAGTTTACATGTCCCAGTTGACCATGTGTGAAAATGCAAAGCAGGTATTAAAACTGATATTATGTCCAATATTTAAAACCAGTTTATAATAGAGGGAACATCTAAATCCTTAATTAAAAAACACAAATGAGTGAAAGCTTTAAACTGGTACACACTGTTCACACCTATATTTCAAGTTTGGAAATGCATATTTGCAAGCAGCAATACAAAAGTATTCATGAAGAATGCATAATCTCTGAAAATTATGAAAACATCCCTGCTACCAATACATTTCTAAATACAAAACTGACTACCATATTGTTACTTCTGTGTAGCAGGAGAAGTTCATTTTCAAAACAGATAAAATTCAGTCTTTAGGTGTGAATGGTATGAATGACAGTCTTTTTTTTTTTTTTTTTTTTTTTAAATTTCTTAGTCGTTTGGGATCCTTAAGCATGCAAGCCTCAAAGAGGAGGGTCCACAAAGGAACCAGGGTTGTCTTATGGCATCCAGTTACGCCAGAGCTGGGAATGCCTCTGGATCATCCACATCAGGAGCAGAAGCACTTGACTGGAAAAGACAGAACCAAAATTAACGATTCCCAAATCTTAACATATTTAGACAGTTTAGAAACAGAATTTCAAAGATCTTCAAGCTTTATTACAGTAAATAAAATATATCAAAGCCTTTACTTAAAAGGCAACATTATGGCTCAGAATAGGACTACAAATATTTGCAATGAGCCTTGTCTTGAATCTCTATCAAGAGATTCAAAAGTATTCAAAGTATTTGATATCAAGAGATATCAAAAGTATTCAAAAGATTCATATACACAAAACTGGCCTTTAAACAGAACCAATGTTACAAAGAAACAAAAACATCACTGCATTGTCATGAGGTGACCATAAAACCTAGAATATTAAGTTACCACTAAAATCAAATGTTGACAGACTCAATCAAGCAGACGGGTCCCTTGATTTGTATATTAGGTGTTAAGAATTCAGGAGAACATTATAGTCGTTTCCTAGCTAGACCATAAGAAATAATGAACTAACTCAAGTTCTCTCAATACTTTAATATCTAGTTATTAAAACTATGCACTTTGGTGTCAGACAGATCAGACTTCAATACCAATTAATAGGGCTTCTATCAAAACATTTCAGAAGAGATGTTTTGTGTCACAGTGTAAGACAATGGAAATGACAGAAAACAAGAAAATGAACTCCAGCTCTCAATAAAAAGGTGTCAACAATCATCTAGTTAATGCTACACTTACCTAACAAACACAAAGGTTGTTAAGCTGAGACTTAAAAAGCAGCGAAGGGAGTTCCTGTTGTGGCGTAGTGGAAATGAATCCAACCAGCATCCATGAGGATATAGGTTCGATTCCTGGCCTTGCTCAGTGGGTCAGGGACCCAGTGCTTCCATGAGCTGCAGCTACAGCTCAGATCCCACGTTGCTGTGTGGCTGCGGTGTAGGCCAGCAACCCCAATTTGACCCCTAGCCTGGGAACTTCCATATGTCTTGAGTGCGGCCGTACAAACCAAAATAATAATAATAAAAGCAGTGAAGATTTGTCAAGATAAAGGAAGTAGCTGGCATTTTAGGGAGACCTTAGCAAAGGCCAAGAATCATATGGTTTCCTGTACCTGAATTTCATCTTTGGTAAAATGGGTATTTAATGTGATACATAACACCTAGCACAGCACCATGACCATCACCAAAGAAGTACTCAATAAAGGGTGGTAAACTAAACTACTATTCTGTCATTTAAGAGCTTTAAACAAAAATATAACCTAAAATGTAGTTTCTTAAAAGAAGAGGCATGCCTACCTCTTTTTCTTCTACTTATGCCCCCAAAAGGTCCTAAGGCAGTGATTTATCAAGAGGTCCTCAAACTACTTAAAAGGGTAAAAGAGGTCTTAAAATTACCTTGTCAGTCCTGATGCCACGGTTTGGACGTCCACCACGCCCACGGCCACCTCGTCCTCCCCTGCCACCACGTCCTGGGCGGCCAAGGTCTCCAAAATTGATCTCCAGCTGAGACGTTATATCATTTGCTGGCTTCCGGAAATGGTGATCCATAACTGAGTCTTCAGCATGAGCCTAAAAATTTAAGTAAAGACCACTGGGTGATTAATAGAAAAGTAATGATGGATACTTCTAAATAATAAGCTTTCCCCTAAAATGACCAAAATACAACCTGTACTTAATGTGAAAAAGATATATATCAAGATCCCTACAATTAAATAAGCCTTGGGATCAACTACAGAAATCTACAGAAGAATCTCTTTCACTTTTCTCTATTTCATATTCCTTTAACTTTAAAAATTATAGGTGGAGTTCCCATTGTGGATCAACGGGTTATACACCTGACTAGTATCCATGAAAATGCAGGTTCGATCCCAGGCCTTGCTCAGTGGGCTATGGATCCGGTTTTGCCCTGAGCTGTGGTGTAGGTTGCAGGTGCAGCTTGGACAAGTTGCTGTGGCTGTAGTGAAGGCCAGCAGCTGCAGCTTCAACTCGACTCCTAGCCTGGGAACTTCCACATGACATAGGTGCAGCACTAAAAAGCAAAATAAACAAATAAATAAATAAAATAAAAATTATAGGTGATATTAACAAGTCTTAATTAGAGGTATAATCACAATTACTCAAGTGGCTGGGCCCCATCTCAAACCTACTGAATCATCTTTTATCAGTGAAGCATGGATAAGTACATTAAAAATAGGCCCTTCAGTATAGGATTCCAATGTGAACCCCTGCTGAAGACTTTTTAGTTTAAAAGAGAACTTTTGCTTTATATTCTTCCAACTATGAACTGGGAAAAGAAAAATTGTGTATATGCTTCTCAAGATGCTTTTCTGTTCATATGTAACTGTGTTCTTCCATACAAACTGGACAACTACAGAATCTAGTGAAACACATTACATAAAAAAGGAACTTTGAAAAGCTGTGCACAAATAAAATCGTGCCTTAAATACGCCAAAGGAATAGTTCTTAAAAATGAAGTCACCGTATTTGTGAAATCTAGATCCTAAGCTACATGACTGAGTCTGAAAAAAAGGACAAAGAATTTTATACCACTAATGCTTGATTTCTTTTGTATGTTTGGGACAAATGGGGTTTAACCTTCTAGTTGAGAACTTTTTACACTAATTTAAAGTATGTTTTAATTTAAAATACATGTTTCCATCTACACCACAGCAACACCAGATCCTTTAACCCACTGCACTGGGCCGGGGATTGAACCTGTGTCCTGGCACTGCAAAGACACCGCCAATCAGGAACACACCTCATCAGCAACACCTGTATTTTTAATTTGCATACATGTTTTTACCCCTTTAATCATCTATTACTTGAATTAAGTCATCCTGTTGTACCTTCCTTTAGGTTAAATTTAAACCGAGGGAGTTCCCATCGTGGCGCAGAGGTTAACGAATCCGACTAGGAACCATGAGGTTGCGGGTTCGATCCCTGGCCTTGCTCAGTGGGTTAACGATCCGGCGTTGCCGTGAGCTGTGGTGTAGGTCGCAGATGCGGCTGGGATCCTGCGTTGCTGTGGCTCTGGCGTAGGCCAGTGGCTACATCTCCGATTGGACCCCTAGCCTGGGAACCTCCATATGCTGTGGGAACGGTCCAAGAAATGGCAAAAAGACAAAAATAAACAAATAAATAAATAAATGTGACCTCTAGTCAGAAAATGAAAAAATTAAATAAATTTAAACTGAATTTCAAGGCAATAGAAGGCTCTTTTAAATGAGCCTAAAACATAAATGCAAATGCACAAAATCACTAGCAGATTAAACAGTCTTATTTTTTATTAAAGTATAGCTAATATACAGTGTTGTGCCAATTTCTGCTATGTCTAATTATAAACATTAGTTATTGCAAAGCACTCTTACCAATTTAACTCCATGAACAACAACAAAAAATCAAAACCCTTCTAATGAAGCAAATCTTTTTCTTTTCCTATAGGAATGGCCAATGTCCTCATTTATACTTGCATGAAGTCGATGTTTAAAAAAATCATCTCTAAACCTCATTTCAAAATACTCTCAAGTTTGTTTCACAGCTAATTTTTTTTGGTTTAGAAAACTAAAATGTACAAAGATTTTATTGATTCTTTTTATCAGAGGTTACCTTCATAACACTTCAATTTAACTCTGCAACTAAGTCTTATACTTACACAAAACCCTACAAGGATATAGCAGTTGGACATTCCTTTAAGAATGTGTCCCAACGCTTAAGTAGAAGTCACCAAATCAAAAGTCGCATATCTTTCTCAAATATTCTTACTAGCTTCCATGTTAAGTAAGGGAAACCCATAAATTAATTCTCTGGTCTTTACAAGACATCACTCTTCAGTAAAAGAGAATACTAACATTTACACATTATATATGGCATATGCAGTTTCAGTTTACATCACACGAAAACACCAACTTTTCAACCTAAAAGTAGTCTTTTAATGAATCCCAGTTAGATATAATTTTTAAAAATACTGTTGTAACTCTGAAGGACTAATTTCTTAGAATATATGATACTGCAGTTTATTTTCCTTTTCAGGCAACTTATCTGCCCCATATAATCCTATGTAAAATTTGTCTCTCTTTTTTATAAACAGATTATTTACATGATTTTCTTAAAACAAAAATTGTAAATACAATCCAAGACACATCTGAACATTTTCAACCACAAAACTTCATTTTACCTCTTCACTCTTTGACTTATGAAGAACAAATCCCTTTTTCCACTGCCCATCAGCACCTTCATTTGGTTTTCGGATATTAAATTCTACTTTTGCCCGGTCCTTATTTTGAATAGCCTTCCACTCATCCAAAGTCATTTCTTTTGGACCCTCTTCCTTTACTTCTTCAACTTCGTTCTCCCTGTAAAAAATTTGTTTAAGTTTTACACCTGGTGGGAGCTGATAAAATCATGTAACTTCTAAGTAAGGAAGTTAATCTTGGCTGGTTGATAATCTTCTAGATTATTAAAAACCGGGAGAATCAGTTTTCTTTGAAACCCAATGGCTAACATATGACTTGACGGTGACAAGGAATTCAACATTTATTGAAATTAGTGAAAGTATGGATCACTACGGAACCTACAATTCATCTTCATAAATCCTTAAGTGACCACCTATCAGTTACACAATCTTGAATTGGCTTGACCAAAACATGTTCCTTAAAACTAGACATACACATGCTTAAAATCCTCAACCTAGGTTCTCCTAAATCAGTTTTAATTTCCATTCATTTCCCACAACACACAACACATAAAGTGAGTATGTGAAAGTAATCATCTAGGAGGCCTGTGAGCAACCAAGTTTCGTACTCTAAAATATAAAAGAACTGTTCCCCTATTCTTTATTTAATACTTAAGGCAAATCTTTAATTTCTACAAATCCTAAAATTTATATACTCCAACTTTCAAACCAAACTGTATATAGAAAGAAGACTGAAGTTTCACTAGTAATAGAACTCTCTACAAAACAAACTGGCTTCAATCCTTATCACCAAATCAGTTACTTCTAATTCTCTGGCTTTAACTATTATTTATTATCCCTTTCCCTTTTTACAGAAACAAAGCATGGGCCTAGGAATCCACTATTTCATTTCAATTTCCAATTGTCACCAAACAAGTTGTTTGCTATTTTGGGAGCCCCGCTTCTTTCCAAAGATAGCAGGTGATTCAGTCAGCCATAGAGCTCAAATATCTCCCATCCACACTACTCTTTTCTGTTTGACAAATCCTATTTTAAAACTTCTTAGACCAAGTTTACAGTGAATTGATGAGATCTTGGCTGTCAAGTCCAACCCTGTCAGTTTACAGATGAGAAAACTAAAGATCAAAAAAAAATCCCAGGTACCCATAAGTTATAACACAGCAAACAACAAAATTCAGCATACCCTTATCATACCATGGAACCATTAACACCTACTTTCAAAGGTTGTTGTAAGAATCAAATAAAACAAAGCAGCTCTAGGAACTCCACATAAGGAAACTGATCAAATTCAGCAGAAGTTGTGCTTACTAAATTTACACTTGCATCTGCAAGACAGTACTATGTTCAGATTCTCCCCTATTCTGGAATAAGACTTGAGGCTGCCCTAATCTTCATGTTCTTTAGACCACATATCACCTCCAATTTCAGTCCTGGGAACTGAACTAAGAATTTGCCTCCAACACCCTATCAATGCATCATTTACTTCTGGTAGAATCTTAGCAGGTTACTCTTAAAGTGATTTAAAGGTGAGCTCTTTATTAAGGGAACAGCATTTGTGTTCAGCATTGTGAAGTACTTAATGTTACAAAAGGTTTATTTAACTTACTATTTCATTATTAAACAAAATTAAGATTCCAGTTTCATACAAATGAACTTGTATCACCCCAAGTTCCATACATCAGTTAACATCATGTACTTTTATCTACTCTCTCCAGTAGTAGTAAATCATCAAATCCACTAAATAGGGTTTTCTAATCATTAATAGTGGTTCACTGTAAGAACAATTCTTTCTAGAGAAAAAGAAAAGTTTAGAAAAACACCCCCTCCCTGACTAATCTGAATATGTTCTGGTTAAGAAATTACTGACCTAAATAATCTGTAATGCAAGAATTTAAATCACATACTGAAGGAAATGACTGGCATATAACTTCTTATATCAATGGAAATTAGAGGAAGGCATTCAATTATTTCTAGTAGTATAATTTGAGTCTCTAAACTCTCCCACCCTTGAAAAAACAATTTCAAAACCACCTTCTACTTAAAAACTCAGAAAATAGAGAGGATTGAGAAAGCTAGCGAACTGGAGTACCTGCTATGGCACAGTGGGTTAAGAATCTGAATGCAGCAGCTCAGGTTAGATTCCTGGCCAAGTGCAGAGGGTTAAAGGATCCAGCACTGCTGCAGCTGCTATGGCTCAGATTGAACCACTGGCCTGGGAACGTCCATATGTGGTGGGTGCGGCCATTAAAAAAAATAAGAATAATAAAGAACGCTAGTGAACTGATAACATATTCTTCTGGCCCCTGCTCTCCTCGAACATGTTAAAACAAGCCAATATTATGTTCCAAAATCTATGTTGATGGGAAAAAAACCCTCAAAGAGATGGAGGAGCTAATTTTACAATGATCACATCTTCTAGTAATAAACTGTCTCAGAATAAAATCTGTATAGTTACAGAGTCCAAAGTACTTTAAACTAAGTACTTCCAAATACTTTAAGTTCTCATATATTTCAACCACTTGGTCTAATTGTTAGAAACCCCCATTTCAGCTTCTAGTTCCCCCTATTCAATGCCTCTGAACAGCTGGCACTAGAAATTATCCATTATAACTTCTCTATCAAGTATGTAAAATGCATGACATAGTATTTCTATTTTCCATTCTCCAGTTAAAACAGCTAATTTCTGTGCTTAGGGCTAACAGATTTTACTAAAATACCTATTTTCCTTATCTGTTTAAGATGGCAATGGTAATTTCAAATAGAAATAACCACTTCTATTTGTCAAACGATTAGAGCCCAACACATTCATGGGTAAAGCATTCCTCTAACCACTATTTGAGAGAATGGAGTACAATTAAGTCTCTCCTGTTAAGACGCAATAAATAATAGGATTAAGCCTAAAGGTTGTTTTCTTAGTAAAGCCCAATATTTCAATGCTGGAACATTACCACTACACACAAAAATCACTTACTTATTTTCTGTGTCCGCAACGGGATGTTCTTCACCTTCAGGTGTTTCCTCAGTCACATTTGATTGCTCCAAGTCACTGCAATTATAAGATATTTGTTTCTGAATGTATTTTGGGGACTCTCTAGGGAAAGAAAGAAAAGAAAAAGGCAACTAGGTCCATTTACATGTAGCCGAAAGGTTCTTTATACAGATATATTTTTAAAATCTCACATTCCCAAAGCTTTTTCTTAAAAAATTTACTCCCCAGTAGACCACTAAGAAAAAAATACTAAAATGTGTACTGATCCAAGTTTATAGTTCAAGTACTTTACTCAAAAATTAGTGCAAGAGAGCAATTAGTTCTAAAATAAGGCCTCACTGGCTTATCAAATTTCATAATGACCAAGAAGATTAACAGCTAGAATAAGAATTATTAAATAAGAAACACACAACATCAAAATACCCAATAACGTCAATATAGGATTTAAATAAAAGCTATATATCCATACAAAAAATTAATATCACATATTTTTGAAACACAGAAGAATGGTCATTGAATACATTATAACCCAAACATATCCACCAAGGCATTCATTATCTTGTAAGGAAGTAGCTCTGAGATAAGAACACCCATTCCTTCCCAAGGACAAGTGAAAATTTAGTAGAATTATGGGCAAATCTCTAACAGGGTATAAGACCAATTTTACTTAAATTATTAAAAAAAAAAAAAATACCAACGTTAATTCATCTTTGACAGTTCCCCAGTTGTGAGATCCGCTACCTCCACGTTTGTCCTCATGCTTCAGGCCACTGTAATGTGAAAAAGAACTAACAAAACTGAGTTAACATAATACTCTTTAGTTCTAGAAATTCAAATTTTGTTTTATTAAAGAAGTATACTCAAATATAAAAATATAATAAAAACCAATAAAAGACTTACGATCTATCACTTCCACTATGCCTATCAAATTCACGTTTGCCACGAGAATCAAAACCATCTCCCCGGCCCATTCCACGTCCACGGCCTCCTCGACCTCTTCCAAGACCACCACGGCCTCGGATAGGCCGGTCAATAATCGGTCTACAACAAATAAAAAATATAACATAATACTTTTCCAGGTTTTGGAAAAAAGATTAAGGAAAATTCAAAGGCTCAAAAAGGCAAGAATATATTTACTGGCTCATATCCAACTGTTGAACACATGTTTTAGAAAGTTCAAAACAGTCTATTCTAAATACATAAAGGAAATCAATCAGAACTAGGAAACTCCCCAAAGTAAAAAAAAAAAAAAAAAAAAAAAATTATTTTGACATCCTCTTAGACTTTACTACTAAAGAATATATTTTTCTTTGTTACTCATTATGCTCTAGTAAAACTGCTATTCATCATATACTTAAACACTTCTAACCTGTATAAAACAAATAATCTATTCTGGTATAAACAATTACCCAAAAGGACTTTCCTTTTAACTCAACATCTGGGGATAGCAAGGAAAAGAAATTGTCCATCAATTCAACTGAAGTGTCCTCATTACAAGAAATCTAAGTGTGAATACTAAAAACTGTTACTGATAAAATTAACCAGCCACACTGTTTCCTGGCAACTATGCTCAATTTATAGTTTTGTGTTAAGATGTGACTCTATAAACTGACAAAACATAAAGAGATTAAAAAACAATCTTGCCTATCAACTGAAAATTCTCCTCCTTCACCCTTTTCTTCAAGTGGCTTTTCAAATCGTCTTTCACGAGGTGGTCGCCTTTCTGGTCTCCTATCAATTATCTTCCCTTCACCCTGAAGTTGTTGATCAGGTCTTCTTCCAACACGTCTTATTCCTAAATTAAAAAAAAAAAAAAAAAAAAAAAACACACACAAAAATCCATATAAGCAAATTATTTTTGCAGCACAAAAAATTTAGACCTAGACTGCTAAAAGAAAAATTGCTACTCCAATTACCAACTGCTACTCCAAGTCCAGTGCTAGTCTAGCTAGAACTTCCTGTTGAAAAAGACTGAAAGTGGGCATCTGAGGTGTAACAAAGTACTTTAGAAAAATTCCTAAAGACAATATACTTGTTTTAAACTTCCATTTAGTTTGCCAAATCATTTTCTCCTAAACTATTCTCTGTAACTGCCTTGGAAATTATCTGAACAGCCATTACTTCCCTTGCTTTTCAAGATACTAGTCTCAATTTAAAATTCTAAACTTATTTAAGGCGAGTGACACATTTTGGTTTTAAAGATATCAAATAGCCATTCATAAATAATCAAGCAAATTAATGCCATCACCAGATAAAGACATCCCCCTCACCCCCACCACAGTTAAAGCCATATTATTTTCTATAACCTGGGGGGGGGGGGGGAACAGCTGAATAAAAAGACTGATAATTCTATGAAATTATAAAACTGAAAGGAAAACAAATGACAACAGTTATTTTATTATTATGGGGAGGTTTTTTTAGTTTGCCTTTACAAGTATCTTTGTATCTAAAGAATCTTTAAAAACCACACACGCGGAGCCGTTTTAAGCAATAGTTAAGAAACAACAGAAACTAAATGATGAATTCCCCTTATTTTTTTCCCATTAGTGTCAGAGGCCAAGAAGGCAACCAATATGCACTACTGGTGGCCTCAAGGATAAGAAGTAGATTGATGGTTAAATTCATGACGGTAAAATTTTAGGAATGCTCTAATTCCCAAACCACGGATTTCTGACAAAATCAAAAAGCACCTCAGGAATTGGCTTCATAACAAGAAATTAAACTGGCTCATTCTCCTTCTTGCTAAGAAAGTGTAACACCATCAGGATGCACCCAATTGCCCGGCTGCTTGTAAAGAGTAAAATGGTAGAGGTCAAACTCTTCAATGAAATTTTAAGGTCCATTCCACATAAACTCTCAGGACAGACCACAAATGTTAGCTCTTACACCAAGGCATTTTAAATAAATTTCATCAGAAGCAGTGTATTGGGGTGGAGCTACGGAACCAATCCTAATAATATCCAAAACACACACACGCCCAAATGAACAATGGCTTGATTCCCCACCCCAATATTCAACATTAGGTTAGCTTACAGAATTGAAAATTTTTCACCCAATGACTGATATTTTAAAATGCAAGCTTCTCTTTTTACTAGCTTCCAGGCTTTTAATATTAAACCAAAAACAAAAACACCTTGGTATACTCAGTGATATTCTTTGGTGTCAATTCTCAAGTTCCTCAAGTGTGCAAAAAACAAACTACGAAATTCATAAAATATAATCATTAAACACATATGTAAGGCATGTCTAGAATTGTGCCAGGACCTCTACTCAAAGGCAGAGAACACAGGATCAGGATAAAAATCCTTCCCAGTACAAGAAGGAGACTTTGTTTACAGTTCTTTCCTTTCCCAACCCCAGAACACTGACTGCCAAGTAGTAAGATCTCAAAACAAAATTTTTTTCATTCACCATTTTCACTATATTTATAAGCCAGTGTTTAATGCAAGTTAAGGTTAGAAATGCTGACCTAAGGAAAATGCTGATAGCTAACAATGGAAGTTTTCCCAAGGATAGACCACTGAATGAACACTCAGCCTTGGTTATAAATTTATAGAATAACTTTCTAACTCTGTAATTTAAAACACTAGTTTCCAGGTAAGAGCTTATTTCAAAGATGGACTTTATAATCAAAACATGAGATATTTAGCCATGCTTCATGCTTTCAACAGTCAAAATGGGTGAACACACTTGATTCAATTTTTTCATGTACTCTTCTTTGGATTAGTGTGATGAAGGAGGTAAACTGAGTATAGCTTAATTACATAAGCCAATGTTCCTTAACATAGAAATTAAATGGTTTATTAGATTGTGCTACAGGTAGCTATAAGGCTTAGTTGACTGCATGGATATTTGGCCTGAGCAATGTATACACGCTTTCTAATACTCAAATTTGTGCATCCCTCACCAACCAGTAATTTTAATACAATTAATTCTTTCATTTACCACCTAGGTTCTTCGTCCCAAACCTCATAAAGCTCTCTATATTTTTTAAAAATTCCAAATTAAAACATAACACAATTGTTTGGACTTTTTAGTTGAGTATTATCAAATTCAATTAAGGTAGTAAGAACTCCTTTCAGAAGCACGTGGCACTAAAGAAAATTTTCAACTTTCAACACACAAAGGAAACCTTTAAGATTCTACGCTTAGGTCCTATACACCGATTTGCTATAGGTCATGTACGTACACTTGCTTTTCCCAAAATGTCTGGGTTTAATCCACTGCAAAGGACAAACCAGTACCGAGAATGCATATACCAAATTCAAAACAATCCTGCGAAGTATTTACAGTGACCTGGAAGCAACTGCTAGCCGCCAATGAAATCCTGACCACGCTTCACGCACATGGGGAGAAAAGGTACAGACTCAAAACGGCTCCGCGGCGGCCAACGCTGTGACAGTCTCCGCGTTTCTTTCACCACGAGGCCCAGGCCAGGCCACACACCACATGAAACAGCGCCTGCGGGAAGGGGTCCTACGGGGGGGAAAGGATCATAATCCCAGGACGAGCCTCAGGTGCTATCACCGGTCGTCAGTGGGAATTCCCGCTCCTGTTCAACCCGGAGTGGCCAAATTTCTCTCCCTCCCAACAGCTTAACTCCTTCCAGCCAGTTATTAAGTTTGTAACGATTAAAGGGACGAAGAGGGAAAAATAAAGCCACATGCGGCACCTACAAAGAAAGGCAGCTTTCTCCACGATATCCGATAGGCTCGAGAGGATGGGTAGCTTTGGTGGAAACTCCGACCCCCGGCTTTGCTCAGGGTACCTCGCGCCATCCTGGGACAAGATGGCAGGACAGGAGCCTAAGAGAGACAATCGCACCTCGAAGCAGCAGGCTGCAGGAGAGCTCCGACAGGAAGAAGCCGCCGAGTCCCTGCTGCCCCGCTAACTACAAATGCCCGTGGAAGCAGCTCCCTTCCCCGAGCCCCGGTCCATGCGCCTGCCCGCCCGCCCAGGAATCCGGCGGGAAGACAAGAGCCTCTCAGGATCCCGAGCACGCTCGAGCAGCAGCTCGTCTCCGGACCACGCTCCTCCGCTCAGAGGCTGAGGCGGGAAGGGGGTGGCTCCAGGATCCTTGCAGGCGGCGGTTTGAACTTGGGGCTACCACGCTCCCAGCACCTTCGGAAGACCTGGCTTTGTCGTGTGGGGGAAACGCGAGAAAATCGGCGGCAAAGCCTCCCGTGGACCCTCGGACCCCAGAAGCAAGTGGTAGCTACAAGTCCCCTCAGTCCTTCCCTCCATCCCGGGTCTCCGTGGCTTCCACCACAGCTTTACCTTCTTTCTTAAGCGCCACAGGCGGCTGCGTCTCCTCCTTCTTGTCAACCACGCCAACGTTGGGGGGCAGCGGGTTCTTGCGGTCTTTCTGGGATTCTTTACGCAGCTGTTTGCCCGCCGCGTTGGAGTTGGTCTGCGCTGCGGCCTGAGCTGCGCTCTTGGCCCCAGGGCCCCCAACGCCGCCCCCGCCGGCTTCTTTTTTCTTGTTCTCTGCTGCCTTCAACACCTCGAAGGGGTCCGATTCGTCGTCAAATAACTGGTCGAATCGGTTGGTGACCACGCAGCCGAAGCCTTCCTGTAAGTGCCCAGGCATGATGGTGGCTCGGCGGCGCGTTCCTCCACGGATTGCAGCGGGCCGCGCCGAGCCAAGAGCGCCTGCTTCAGCTCTTCCCACAAGATGGCCGGGCTGCGAGAGGGGGGCCGTCTTCTCTTCCGGCGCCAGGCACACATCCGGTAGCGGCCAGCGCCGCAAGGCACCACGGGGTATGTAGGCAAGAGTCGCTTTTCCCGTGGCGATTCCCAGAGCCAGCACTACGATTCCCAGAGTTCACGGCGCGACAACTCTTCGCGCGCGCCTCAGAGGCGGGACCTCACCGAGGGAGTGGAGCGTGCAAGCTGAGGGAGGAGAAGCGCGGTGGTGGGCGGAGTTCTGCCACCTGCTCTCACCACCCTTAAACTCTCTGGGTCTTGAGCTGCGCTGAAAACAGGAAAACGTGAAGGCGTGTTTTCCTCGCGAAAGTTCTCAGTCTTCGGTTTTACTTCCCGCCTCCGGTCCAGGGCTAACTTTCCCCACCTCTCTAGGAGGGTCAAGGTGGCTACCAGTCTTATAAATGGAAACAAACTTCGAGGGGTTGCAGAGGTGCCGCTCTCTTCCAAGTGCCCCAGCTACTCAGTTGCTGGCGTCTCCCTCCTGCAGCCCCATTAATGAATCGAGACTCTTCTGCTTAATGTGAAGCGGAATACGCTTCCTCTCGCGGGGACTTGAACTCGAGCAGCAGAATTAACCTAAAAGACAAGTTGAAGTATTATATGTGAGTGTTGCGCGCTTGCGACCGGTGCTTTATTTGCTGTTAACTCCCGACAGTGCGGCGCTAGCCAGACCCTGGGCAAACCTCGAAAAGGCGTTGCTTATAGAAGAAACACTTTCTAGAGTCAATCTGATTGTCCGTTAGTGTCCGGAAAGGTACAGATTGGGTGTTTGTAAAATGTGCCAAAGAAGTAACATTTTAGAGCAACCGAATGAATGTGTGGTGTGCTAAAAAGTGCATTGAGGGGAGGAAAATGTCAGCGAATTGACTGTCATTATTAGTTGAAAATATTAAAGTCCTTTGAGATCATAGAGTGTCGATGCATATTCAAGCATATTTGGTAACACTAAGTTTAAATGTGTTGTCATAATTTTTAAACCTTTTTCCAGTAACGCAAAATATAGGGGAAAAAAATGCATCTCTATGTTCAGAGGCTATGAATGACCTTAATGTCAACAACCTGTTAGGTAGGTTTCCCTTTTCACAAATTAAAACCATTTCAGAGGTGAAAAGATTTACCAAGTTTACACTTCTGTAAATGCTAGTGCCAGGAGTTAACCCAGTCTTCTAATTCCACTCTGAGACGCTTGACATCCTTTTTAATCCAAATGCTACCTTTTGATAGAAGCCAGTCAATTATCAGTTCATTTCCAATATTTGATAAAATCTAAATATTGTTGCTTGTCAAGCAGGGTATGTAACATGGCCAAATGCAATCTTATCGATTTCTGAGAGGAATTCAAGTCAATTCCTTAACATGGGAAATAAAAGAGTCATATTACAGTCCTGTGGCAGCAAGCCTAGTGGTTTTCTAATTTCCAAATCCAGCCCCCATTCCTCAAAGTCACCTATTTCTCTTTTGCCTCGCACACACCTCCCTGTGGCACACACCTCCATCTCACACAGAGACCCTGGCTCCTTCCAAGAAAAAGGACAAGGAGTTTTTGACCATATTCATCATGCCTCTTTGAAAATAGTTCAGGTGCAATTTGGAAGATTGTAGTGCTTTAACCCTTTCTCTTTACCAGGGGCTGTTGTTAGTATCTGCATCTTTGAGGCATCTGCTACAGCTCCTCTTTTTACCCCTTTTTGGCCACTACCACAACAACATTAAGAGCTAAAACTTGATATTTTACTATACTCTTGGTGCACTTTACCTGTGTGATCTCATTTAATCCTCACACCAACTATGAGAAAGGTATTATTACTGCCTTTTTAAGGTGAGGATAATGAAGCGCAAAGAGGCTAAGTAACTTACCCACTCCCACAGTCTGGGGAGAGGGGAGGCCTATCCTTAGTTTTTATCCTATGTACAGGTCTCTGGTTTCCTCAAACAGACTTTTATGATTACCAAGCATTACTACAAGAATACTTAAACAACACATAGGGAAATTGTATGGCTGTGAATTTTTAAGGTTCGCTCGTGCTCCTCAGGGAATTCATCTTTAACATAACATAAAAATGTAAATAACCATTTAGGGAAAACAGGAAAAACTTGTAAACACTTCCAACTTCCTTTTCTCCCTTTCATCTCTCCTAGAATTTTGGTGAAGCCTAGAACATTTTAAAGCTCCCCCCCCCCTCTTTTTTGGCTACACCCTTGGCATGTGGAAGTTCCCAGGCCATGAACGAAACCCAAGTCACAGCAGCAACCCAAGCCACAGCAGTGACAATGCTGGATCCTTAACCCACTGAGCCACCAGGGAGCTCCTTAAAGCCCATTTTCAAAGTATACAAATAAAGCTCAAAATGATAATTCTTTTACATCTCATAATTTTATTTCATATGTAATCATTTTCCTTTCTCTTGATAAGTTAGAACAGTCTTTAAAAATATATTTAAGTTTCTGGAGTTCCCGTTGTGGCTCAGTGGTTAACGAATCCAACTAGAAACCATGACGTTGCAGGTTCGATCCCTGGCCTTGCTCAGTGGGTTGCCGTGCGCCGTGGTGTGGGTCACAGACGTGGCTCGGATCCCGTATTGCTGTGGCTCTGGCGTAGGCCGGCAGCTACAGCTCTGATTAGACCGCTGGCCTGGGAACCTCCATGAACCGTGGGAGTGGCCCCAGAAAAGGCAAAAAGACAATAAATAAATAAATAAATAAATAAATAAAGTTCCTGCTATTCTCAATAGAAAAAATATTGGCCGAATAAACCTCAAGAGAAAAGAATAGGAGACTTCTTGGGAGACTGTTATTCAAATGAGAGGCAGGGGTTGTAAAGTGACAAGTTATAAGATACTGCTGATTAGAAATGTAGCTTAAAATAATCAGCACTCTGTAACAGTGCTTGAATCACATATTATTCTCTGAAAAATACATATGCAACTTCACAGCTTTATCTTTTGCAAGCTCTCTAGACAGTTTTCTAGCAGTAAACGCTAAAAACTATCCAAATATCTTGATTAAATATCCTTGATTAAATATTAATGGAACTGAGAAAACAATCTTACACATCCTTCCAAGTATAATATTGTTTTTAGGATGCTAACACTCAATTCTCAACCACATTACAACTTAATTTTTACCTATTTCTTAGTAATCTCAATCCTGTTACTAACTGTTGCCATGTTATTATTAATAATAATTATTAACAACTGCTACAGTTTGCGCATTTGCTATGCACTTGATTCTGTACTAAATACCTTACATGAATCATTGACTTTAATTCTTAGAACAACATTATAGAATAAATAGTATTACTACCTCTACTCCCCTTTTACACATGAGGAAACTGGTTAAGTGCCTCTCAAATTCACATTGCCTGGAAGAGTCCAAACAGTCTGATCTCACAGCCTAAGCATTCACCTATTACACTTGTGACAGACATGGTAAAGAGAAGAGTCTTTTACCCTTACATTGCCGCCTGCAGCCAAAGAATCAGAACAGAATCTAATTTTTAGGGTACTCTGTATAGTGGATTTTTGAAACAAAAGCAATAAAAGTTCTTATGAAGAAAAGGGCAAATCCCCTCTGTCTGAGGATGAAGTACTAAATATAATATTGCAAATTTAGGCTCTTGCTAAAGTTAGAATATCAAAGCTAAAAATAGAAGTTTATACTCTCTGTTTTGCCACCTCAAACTTTCTTCAAAGGTTGACCCTCTTGATTTTAAATTTTTTCCCCTAAATTGTACTCTTAAAAAAAAATGCTTTATTGAAACATAATTCACATGCCATATAATTCACCTATCTAAAGGATACTATTCGAAGTTTTTTTTTAGAAAATTCAGAGTTGTGAAACTATTAACATTATCTAACTTTATAACATTTTTATCACCCCCAAAAGAAACCCATACTCATTAACCGTCACTCCCCAGCCCTGGGCAACCACTAATCTACTTTCTGTCTCATAGATTTGCCTGTTTGGGACATTTCTTATAAATGGCATCATATGGTCTTTTATGCCTGACTTCTTTCGCTTAGCATAATGTTTTCTAGGTTCATCCATGTTGTAGCATGTATCAGTACTTAATTCCTTTTTACAAATGAGTAATATTCCATTATATGGATAGACAACATTTTATTTATGCATTCACCATTTGATGGACATGTAGTTATTTCTTCTTTTTGGCTATTATAAATAATGCTGTTATGAATATTTGTTTACAGGGTTTGTATGGACATGCGCTTTTATTTCTTTTGGATCTATATCTAGGAATGGAATTACTAGGTCCTATGGTAACTGTGTTTAACATTTTGAGGAGCCAAACTTGTTTTCCAAAGAGGCTGCACCAGTGTACAGTCCCACTAATAATGATCAGAATTCCAAATTCTCCACGTCCTGTGTGTCTGCCTTTTGATTATAGCCATCCTAGCGGGTATGAAGTGGAACCTTATTGTAGTTTTGATTTGTATTATTCTAATAGCTAATGATGTTGAGCATCTTTAAGATGCATAAAGGCCATTTTTATATCTTATTTGTAGAATGTTTAGATCTTAGCTGTTTTCTAACTGATATAGTTATCTTATTATTATTGTTTTAAGGATTCTTCGTATATTCTGGATTCAAGTGCTTTATCAGTTATATGATTTGAATATTTTATCCCAATTCTGTGGTCTGACTTTTTTTACTTTCTTGGTGGTATTCTTTGTAGCATAAAAGCTTTTAATTTGATATGGTCTTTTGTGATGAAGTCCAATTTATCTTTTTTTTTTTTATCACTTGTGCTTTTGTTGTCATATCAACCTAACCTCAAATCACAGATTTACTCCTGTGTTTTCTCCTAGAAGTTTTATAATTTTTTTCTATTATTAGCTCTTACATTTGATCCTCTATCACTGAAAATTAATTTTTTGCTTGCTGTATTCCCCTTCCTTTTAATTTGTATTAATTTTGAATATGTCAAACCAAAAGAAAAACTTCAGAAGAAAAAAAAGACACTGTTATTTTCATCTTACTCTTTTAAAAACATTTTAATTTTGGACATTACAATAAATAGCAAGTTTTTAGATTTAAATATATCCATTAGATTCCAAATGCATAAGTGTAAACCCCTTTCAAAAGAGAAAATATATTTACATGTAATACCATTTATCTAATCATTCTGATATAAGCATTTAATTCAACAGCTATTTATTGAACATACAGTGTGTCAAGCACTGTTCTGAGCCCTAAGAATTCTGTGGTGAACAAAACAAGCAAGGCTGTGGTCTTCACAGAGTTTGCACGCTGGTGGAAAGAAGCAGAGAATAAACAAGTAAATAAATGTGTCACCGACATCATTTTCAGAGAGGGACATGTACTATGAGAGGATAATGTGAGGAGGGGCAACTGTCTGGGATTGTATGGTCAGAAAGCCTTCTGAGCTGAGGCCTTAAAATGAGAAGAAACCAGGCTTGCAAAGATTTAAAGGCTGAAGAAACAGCAGTCGAGAGAACATGAAGTAGGAAGGAACTTGTAGATTCCCAGAAAAAAGCAAAAGCGAAAACAGAAATCTCTGAGTGTCTGTAGCCAAATGAAAATGATATTGGAGTGGTGAATTGCAAGACAGATCCTACACTGAATACAGAGGTAAAGTCCATATGTGCTTTCAAGTTGCTTCCTGTTTTCTCTACCAAGAAGAATCCCCCCCCCCGCCAGCTAACATGGTAATAAAGCTTAAAATTTTAAATATTCCATAATCAAAGTTCTAATTTGTTATTCTAAAAGAGATGAGATCAACACATTCTTGAAGCTTTAACCTGACGCTTTAGGTATGCAGAGGGCAAAGGCATTCTTAGTGATCTAATAGGAGCTCAAACATTGCTCTTTTTTACTATCTAAAAGTTCCCCCTCTGTACTCCAGCTGTTCTTGGCTTCTGTGAAATGAATTAGAGGCAACAGCACCAAAGATTGTTGGCAGAAGCTTTCTTTATGATGGTATCATATTATTTAACAGGCACTACCAAAAAAAGTTGCAATAGTACTTATCAAGGTAGTATCCCTAAAACTGAAAAATCAGAAGAGATAATTACAAGCACAAGGCTCGGACATAATAAACCCTGAGTAAAAGGGAGCCATTATCACAGTAGCTTGAACCAATCTTCAGAAACACTACTCTTAACTGCTGACTAGTATCTTTTAGGTTTCTGCTGCTCCCAGAAGAAACAAATGGCGAGGGTGAAGGAGATGGAGCCCCGTGGCTGACATTCATATGTGAAGATTATGTGTAGAAACTTTGGAGCAAATTGTGTGTATGCAGAGCTCTCAGGTCAGGCAGAGACACAGGAGTGAGAGCAACGAGGTCTTGCTGCCCATCGTCACCACTGGGAGTTTCTATCTCTAGTGCCAACTTTGTAGAGATTGACTTTGGGTTTATTAAGAGGATTCCTTTTAAATTTAAACTGAGGGAGTTCCCATTGTGGCTGAGCGGGTTAAGAATCTGACTGGTATCCGTGAGGGTGTGGGTTCGATCCCTGGCCCTGCTCAGTGGGTTAAGGATCTGGCATTACTATGAGCTGTGGCATAGGTCTCAGACGCGGCTCAGAGCCAACATTGCTGTGGCTGTAGTGTAGGCCTACAGCTGCAGCTGCCATTTGACCCCTAGTGTGGGAACTTCCAAATGCTGCTGCAGATGCAGCCATAAAAAGCAAATAATAATAATAATTTTTAAAAGGTTAAATTTAAACTGGGGCTTCTGCTTTACTAGAAATTGCATGCAATATTTTGCATATTCCCGGGGTAGAAGTTACTTTTATCAGATCTTCTGAAGAATTTAAGAGCAAATTTACAGAAACTGAAAGTAGATTAGTGGCTGCCTATACCTGTGGAGGGGCTGTGGGGAAGAGTAGGCAGTGACTGCTAATGGGAATGGAGTTTCTTTTAGGGGTGATTAAAGTGTTCTAAAATTAGATTTTGGTAATGATTGTAAAACTCTGTGAATAGAAAGTTTTAAATTGTAAATTTTAAATGAGTTAATTGAAGTTTTGGTTTTTTGGGGTTTTTTTGTCTTTTTAGTGTGGCACCCAGGGCATATGGAAGTTCCCGGGCTAGGGGTTGAATTGAAGGTGTAACTGCAGGCTTACACCACAGCCAAAGTTACATCCCCAGTGCCTGGTGCTTAGCACATGAATGGATCTATTGAAGGAATGTGCCCTGTAGTTCCCACTAGATTCCAAGTCCTTTTATTTCCAGTGCTCAGCATACTTCTATTTCCTTAATATCAGTTCAATGATACTTCATGCTTATTGAGCATTTACTATGTCTCACGCATGGTTCTAAGTATTTAATATAGGTTAACTCATTTAAAACATAATAATTATGTGACATCAGTGTTGTCATTAACTCATTTGTGTAAGGGACCTGAGGCATAGATTCAATAAGAAGCTGTGTGGCCTTGAGCAAGTAAATGGCAAAGCCACAATTCAAAAAAAGTAGTCTGGGTCCAGTGTCTGCACTCTGTTACTATGCATATTGCCCATGTGTGTGTCTGTCAAGTGAGGGAATGAATAAATAGAATTCCTTCCAACCTCTATAGGAGCAAAAGCCCAAGAGCCCTGAGCTTATTTAAGGGGGGAGGGTTGAAAATCCATTAGGAACTGGAATGCACTTAATTTTTCATGGGAATAATGTCCACCTTCATTGGGATTGGTTGAAATACTGTGAGAACTTCAGGCATATTAGAAGCAGTATAAGCAATTAAGAGTTGGCTAATTATGTGGGAAGTGGCAGAGCCTGGTCTTGATCCTGGGACTTTGGTGAACTTGACTCTACTAGTTTTTATGGGAAAAAGGCTCTCCCATCAAACCATCAACCCCACTTATTAACCATGTGACCTGGGGCCTGGTTCTTAACCCTCAGGTTTCTTATCTGTTAAATAGGGTTATAATTGTTGGAGATCTCTTAGGATTCAATGTGAGTGTTCAGTGAGTTAACGCATTTAAAACACTTGAAGCAGGGCATATAGTTAAGTGCTCAAAACATAGAAAAAGAAAGAAAGAAAAAGTAGGGGGGGAAAGTTTTTTCTTGCGGAAGGTCACTAAAGCCAAATAATCATTTCTGTGGTTTGTGAATAGCTGCCAGCACCTTTCTAAATGGGTGGAAGAGGAAAGAGAAAGCATGAAAACTTAAGCCAGCTCTGCTACTTTTAAAATCAAGTTTGGGAATTAAATGTTAGGAAAGAGAAGGCAGTTGTAAACATTTACTACAGGGAAATAGTACAAATAATCACCTTAGGGATTCTCCACAGCTCATGAAGAGGTGCCTGACCATATATTTATACTTACAGAATACTTCTCCTTTGAAGAACAATTTTTTTTTTTTTTTGTCTTTTTTGTTGTTGTTGTTGTTGCTGCTATTTCTTGGGCCGCTCCCGAGGCATATGGAGGTTCCCAGGGTAGGGGTTGAATCGGAGCTGTAGCCAACGGCCTACGCCAGAGCCACAGCAACTCGGGATCCGAGCCGCGTCTGCAACCTACACCACAGCTCACGGCAACGCCGGATCGTTAACCCACTGAGCAAGGGCAGGGACCGAACCCGCAACCTCATGGTTCCTAGTCGGATTTGTTAACCACTGCGCCACGACGGGAACTCCAGAAGAACAATTTTTAAAATTTTTTTTTTTTTTTTTTGCTTTTTAGGGACGCACCCCCCAGCATATGGAGGTTCCCAGGTTAGGGGTCTAATCAGAGCTACAGCTGCCAGTCTGCACCACAGCCACAGCAACAAGGATCCAAGCCACGCCTGCGACCTACACTACAGCTCACAGCAGTGCCACACCCTTAACCCCCTGAGCTAGGTCAGGGATGGAACCCACAACCTCATGGTTTCTAGTTAGATTCCTTTCTGCTGAGTCACAATGGGAACTCTGAATTTAAACAACTTTTAAAAATTAGAACCTTTCTAGCTCAAGGAATTCTGAACTCTGTTGATAATTTTAAGGGCTCTATTCCTCCTTTCCCTCAGTCACCTTGTCCCCTCTTCCCCCTGTAGCCACAAAATTTCCCTCACAGTTTTTGAAGATGCATTTCCACTAGTAAAATCCTGATTTTTTTTTTTTTTTTTTTTTTAGAGGAAATGGTTAAGAATGAAAGTAAAAAAACACGGAGAAATACTCAATCCCCTTGGCTGCCTGCCAGGAAAAAATGCCAAATGTCAGATCAGAGGCCGTGCTGAAAGCTACCCAACCACAAGCACGAGGGATTGGCCCACTGCAAGATAATCCTCCAGGGAAATGTATACCAATGGCTGAAAAGTTGGATAGTTTTAGGAACTCTTCCCGAATAAGCTCTTACAACTGGACTTGATAGTAACATATTAGGGACTGAATCTCCCAAATAAGTCCCTAGACAAGAGCCTAGGATCTCAGATCACATGCAAAGGATTCAACTATGTGAATGCTTTAATCTATCTGGAAGGCCAGAATAACACAATGGAGAAACACAGGCCCTGGGGCCAAAGAGACCTCTGGATCTTGGCCCACTATTTTACCACCTTGATGATTTTACACAAGTGGTTTATTCTCAACAAACTATGATTTATTCCATTTTAATATCAGAAAGAAAACAGTACCCATCTCAGAGGGTTGTAGTAAGAATTAAATCAAAAGCCCTAACATATCTAAGTACCCTGCTCAGTAAATGTTAGTTACCAATACTACTAGTTTTGACAGGCCTCAACACTGATAGGTGGAAACCAGCAGCTTCTAGTACAGAGGCTGCAGGACCATGCTATTCTTAGAATATTCTTATTATGTCTACACCAGTACGTCACCCCAGAGGATCTAGGTAGGTCTAATAACTCAACCATGAGTTTGGCAAAGGGGACCTAAAAAGTAGTAACCTAAATCAAAGACAAATAATATACTTATTAATAACAGTAGCTATTAGAGCTATATCCAATATCTCACTTAATCATCATGGTAGCTCCTAACAGAGTATCATTAGTCCTACTTTATAAATGAAGAAACTGAAACTCTTATCAGTTTTCCCTACCTAGTGAGTAGTAGGATTGGGATTTGTCCCAGGATAATCAAACACTAAACCTCCTCTTTCATCACTGCTATAAGGTCTTGGACTTGAAAGCTGCAAGATTTAGCAAAGTAATCTAGAAAAGCTCAACATTTTTACTCAACATGAGCTGTGGCAAAAACTCAAAAAGTAGTTCCTCCTAACAGCCCCTGACTCACCTCAAGATTAGAATCCCCCTTATGTACACCTCTCATCCCCCAAGCGCATACATGGCTTAAGGAGATTTTGAGCAAATATCATTTTAGTCATACTAGACAGACACCAAAAGGCAGGGCTGATACCCTGAAGTTGTCTTGTTTATCCACACTTGGTCGTGAATACCTACCAACAGGGTAGAGCTTGCAGGAAAGCGTGAGAGAGGCAGAGCACTCAAAGCAAAGCAGTTGTGTGCCCCACATATCCCCCTGGCAGAGTGCATTTTCCAAAGATGAACAAAACAACGTCTCATCCCACGTACACTCCTGCAATGTGATCGTGCAACTCCATCAAAAAGTGGAGTCCAGGAGTTCCCGTCGTGGCGCAGTGGTTAATGAATCCGACTAGGAACCATGAGGTTGCGGGTTCGATCCCTGCCCTTGCTCAGTGGGTTAACGATCTGGCGTTGCTGTGAGCTGTGGTGTAGGTTGCAGACGCGGCTCGGATCCCGCGTTGCTGTGGCTCTGGCGTAGGCCGGTGGCTACATCTCCGTTTGGACCCCTAGCCTGGGAACCTCCATATGCCGCAGGGGCGGCCCAAGAAATAGCAAAAAGACAAAAAAAAAAAAAAAAAAAAAAAAAAAAGTGGAGTCCAACACACTTCCCCTTGAGTCTGAGCTGGTCTTCATGACTTGCTTGACCAACAGAATGTGTTGCAAGCAGTGTTCTGGTTTTTCCAAAGCTGAGGCATAACCAGAATTTCAGCTTCTGCCTGGACCTCTTGGACCACACACTCTTGAGATACTCTCTCGGAGAAATTGAGGTCACAAAGAGAAGTCATGAGTGAGGATTTTAGGTGACAGCCTCAGTGGAGCTCCCAGTCAACAGGTAGCATCAGCTAGCAGCCTTCTGAGTGAGGCATCTTGGAATTCCAGTGTAGTCAAATCTTCAGATTACTGTAGCATAGCCAAGACCAGCTCTATAATTTATAAGTCCCAGCGCAAAATGAAAATCCTGGGTTCCCTGTTCAAAAAAATATTAAAAGAATCAAGATAGCAACAGCAGGACATTGAACCAAAAATGAGGTCTTTCTAAACATGGTGCCCTGTGTGACTGCACAGGTCACAGCCATGAAGCCCACCCCGGCCCTAGTAGACACTGGCTGCAGCCAGTTGAGAGACAGCCAATTGAGAGCTTCCCAGCTGAGTCCAGTCAGCCCAAGGAACAAAAACACATTGTTATCTCAATTCACTAAGTCTTGGGGTGGTTTGTTATAACAAACAGCACTAGATCCTGAGAACATTCCCACAAAACAACTGCAAATAGCCCTGACCAAAAAATGCAAAAGGCAGCAAGTCTGTGAAAGGACCCTCTGCTCAAATACACTCAGAATGTTGATTCTATACAATAAAACACATAAATCCCAGATCCAGAAGTAAGGCTTCCCTGGAGTCAGAGAGATTTTTCTCTTTGGGGGCAGACTCTGGGAGAAGAAGGCAGGCAGTAGAGCTGCCTCAGAAACACCTAAAAGGATTTAATGGCACTGCTATTAAAAATAAAAGTCAAATAAAATATGAATAAAGTGTACTCTGCAATTAGATTTACTGCAGCAATGGAAAGATGTTAAAATTGAGGATGCCAAACCATTTTGGTTATCTCAGGGAGATGAAAATTTTCTTGGAGATGCATAAACAGTTTGATTTTCTAAGGAAAGTAAAAAGGTTGGATTCTCCAAACTACAGCTTAGTTACTTCAATGATTATCCTAGGCTAGATTCTGGAATAGTGTGTTCAAGGAATAGTTTGTGAATTAGTGAAAGAGATCACTAGAATCCCACACTGAATCATTAGGAATAAAACATGGTAGACACAGGACTTTGGCACACAGCCAGTCATCAGAAAATACTTCCTCTATGAAATGATTTTATTCCCCCCCCCTTTTTTTTTGATGGAGTTAACACACATTTCATAGGGAATTCAAGACATTTAGCAAAGCATTTCATGAATTTCTTGAGGGCAAGAGAAATGGGGGCCACAGGATAATGGAGTTAGGTGGTTTGTAACTGATCCAAGGATCAGTTACATATGCTTTGTAAAAGTCAGAAGAAATAGACCACCTGGCCTATCTAGCGTAGCGGAGGAAAGCATGGATTTTGACGTCATTGTTCTACCATTTGCTAGTTGGAAGACCTTGGGCAAGTTCCATAACTTTCCTCTACTTCAGTCTCCTTGACTGTAGAGAGGGAATAAAACCCTACGTGGGATGGGCATGAAGTAGTTAAACAGAAAACCCCAGGTCCTTTGGCCCTTGGAGAACCAGGGCAGGTGGTTCCTCTGTCAGGGAGACAATTACAGTGAGAGGCAGGAAACAACCCAAGAGGAAAAGGTTTTTGAGTAAGAAGGGTCTTCCGGGCAATACTTGGCTCAGAGGACAGCCTTCTTTTCAACAGACTTTAGACACAGCCTGTCGTTCTACCACAAGTATGAGAAGAGTTACTGGCATTCTATAGTCTTCAGAGGGGTTTTTGACTCTATGGCGATTCCTGGCTCCTAATATGTGTGGGTCTCTTCTGTAACTACTAGGTACAGAAATAAAATAGAAGAATAATATAAATTCAGCAACAGAAATACACAGTGCAAGGAAATCCCATGTTTGAAAAACCCAACTTTGGCAGTTTCAGAGACTGGGAGTTCTTGCATTTGGCAGGTCAGCATTAAAACAGAAGAGCAAACCATCCAGGGGCAGACTGGGAGGCCTGACACAGGTCTTGGGCTTCATGTTGAAAGCCCTGCAGTGTAGACTTTTGACGTTATATATTTTATATATATATATGTTTTTTTATTGTGCTAGAGGTATATTTACAGAATTGAAAGAGGGTCATGTTCATTATGCAATTTAAGCTTGTGTTTCATTGCAACCACACCACTGATAATGTGTGATCAATTAATATTTTTAATAATATTGATAAATTTAATGACAGTCCTATAATTATTTCGTGCATAGCTTTTATCATGTAAAACTGTCACTAAAAAGAGCTGTCACTAAAAACAGTACTGTCACTAAAAACCACCTAATGTAAATATGACGATTTTTATAACTCAGTTTTAGTATTAAAAAAAAAATACCTAGATTCTCAAAAAGCCTACATGGCCTGGAGTTCCAGTTGTGGCTCAGCAGAAATGAATCTGACTAGTATCCATGAGGATACAGGTTCGATCCCTGGCCTTACTCAGTGGGTTAAGGATCCAGTGTTGCCGTGAGCTGTGGTGAAGGTCGCAGACACAGCTTGGATCTGATGTTGCTGTGACTATGGTGTAGGCCAGCAGCTACAGATCCAGTTCCACCCCTAGCCTGGGAACCTCCATATGCTGTGGATGCGGCCCTAAAAATAAATAAAGAGAAAAGCCAAAATAGTTTATTTTAAAAAAAAGCCCCCCAAAACCATACATGGCCTAGGCTTCTCTCAGCCTCCTAGAGAAGGTAGACAAAACCAAAATCATGACAATAAAAGTAGATAATTCAGGCCAGGACAGCGTAGCTGCCACTCTCTGGCTGAATTTCTCCAGAATCAGAGATAATTCTTAGTGCTGCTGGCCTGTGCTTCATGAGTTATTGTTTGTGTGTTTGGAGACTCTTGCTCCATGGACACTAGTTTTCACCCTTTAAAATGGGGAAAAAGCTGTACTTAATGAAGGAAAATATCTTAGAGATAATTATGTTCAACATCTTCCCTTACGTAAAAGTATTGTGAGTTATTAATACAAAGAAAGGTGGTCCTCAATTCCTCCTCCAAAACCTTTGGATCCAGGGGTTTTCAGAATTCAGAATTTTTCATATTTAAGAAATATAATATGTGCATATAAAGTATATTATGTAACACTCTAGTGGGGGATACAGCAGACTCGTAATTGTAATCAAACATGATTTCTGCAGCAAACGTATGAATATTCATACTAAGTGGAAAATAAAGATTATAAATAGCCGCATAACATATGAGCTCACTTCAGGTTTTGCCATTAAATGAATTCAGATCAGATTAGGTCTTGCCAGGAATGAGTTATAAAAAACCAAACCAACCGAACACCACCAACTTTCAGCTATTAGAACTCTACTAAAGATTTAAGTTAAACAGTTAATCCCAGTCCCACTCTGAAGGTATGTCTTCTTACTAAATGGAATTTATGTATATCTAAATCTGTTTCAATAATGCTTAACAAATTATAAATTGACCATGTTAGAATATGCCTTACCTTTTGCTTTTTCATCATTGATCCTTTTTGTTTTTGTTTTTTCTTATAAGTTCCCACGGTAAAAGAGTCATTCAAATATAGAAAAAGTAGCTAGTAATTGCAAAACTAGTTTTCCATATACAAGGATAGCATGCTATTTTTAAACACCAAAAACACTAGCATATTTGTTGTATATTTTTTTGAAAACCAGAAATTGAATCATTTGTTTTTGGAGATGTATCCAAAGAATTATACACTGCATTAAAATCTCAAGTCAAACAAAGATACATGTTATTTTGACCATATCCCTCCTCTGCTTAAAGACTTTTCCAAAGATGGTTAGCTTTGTTTTGAATTTCCATTTCTCAGGTTTCTAAAGAGGTTGGCATCTTTTCTCATGCTTATTAGGCATTTGCACTTCTTCCAGAGCCTGTTTCTGTGAGGGAATCCTTTCAGAAAGCGTGGAGGGAGGGTGAGTGGTGGGTGGAGGGATTATAGAAAACATACAGGTGTTGGGCTAGGGCATGGGGATGAGAGGAGTAGAAGAAATGGGAAGAAAGTAGAGAGGAGAGCAAAGTGTCAGGCCCAATTCTAATCTTGTCCCTGGACCCTAACCACCTTTTCTTCCTTGGGGCTGCCTTTCCTCAACACTCCTTCCCTTTTGTCTTTTAGAGCCAGATACATTTTCTCACTCCCTGACCCTCCCATGCTCCTAGGATAACTTATTTTAATTGTGATGTTATTCCTTATGCATAGGCATCCTACCAGAAGAGAGGAAAAGCTCAAGGGTTAGAGACACCCAGGTCTGGACCCTGGTCTTTCCCATATGGAAGAGCATCTGAGGACTAAGCGTAGAAGATAATGAGGACATATCTTACTTAGCTAAGTACAGAGATACCAGTCTTTTTGTTTTCTTTTCTTTTCTTTTCTTTTCTTTTTTTTGTCTTTTTAGAGCCACACCCTTGGCATATGGTTCCCAGGCTAGGGGTCCAATCGGAGCTGTAGCCACCAGCCTACACCACAGTCACAGCAATGCAGGATCCGAGCTGCATCTGCAACCTACACCACAGCTCACGGCAACACTGGATTCTTAACCCACTGAGCAAGGCCAAGGATTGAACCCTCAACCTCATGGTTCCTAGTTGGATTCGTTAACCGCTGAGCCACAACAGAAACTCCCAGAGATACCAGTCTTACTTTGGTCTGCAATACCTGCAGTCTTGAGTACTCATTATGCTCAAGAACTGGCATTTGCCACCAACTTCCCGATAGACCAAATGAAATCCTAGTAGGGAAACCCCAGTGTCTACTCCAGTCTCTGGCTGTCTTCACTAACCTACACAGATTGCAGGCTGACACACCTTAAAGTAGATATTTAGCCTCCTTGAGCGTTCTCATCTATAAAATATGGATTTAAAATACCCACTGCCTGTAAATTTGTGTGTAGTAGAGATAAAGAATGTAGTGTGCCCAGGGCAGTGGCAATGCATATTAAATGGTGAAAATGTTATTTCATTTTTTTCTCCTTATAGAAACTTGTGGCCCCTGCAAACTGATGGAGAAGTTATAAAAAGTTCCCCTCATGGCTCAGCGGTTAAAGAACGTGACTAGGATCCATGAGGATGCAGGTTTGATCCCTGGCCTAGCTCAGTGTGTTAAGGATCTGGCGTTGCCATGAACTGTGATGTAGGTTGCAGACGTGGCTTGGATCTTGTGTTGCTGTGGCTGTGGTGTAGGCTGGCAGCTATGGCTCTGATTGGACCCCTAGCCTGGGAACTTCCATATGCCACAGGTGTGGCCCTAAAAAGCAAAAAAAAAAAAAAAAAAAAAAAAAAGGTTATGGCAGGTAGACCAGGGAAAGGAGAGATATGGGAACCCTGAAAATACAAGTCTTCTTAGCTAGACCTAAAGCGAAAGTTGACTGATATATCTTTTTTAGATATGAAAAGTGTTGGAAGGGGAGAAATGGATACTTTACTAGAATTTAATTATTTCTCCCAGTTTATCTGACACATTAGACACATCCCTTGCCTTTATCTCATTTTTATTGCCTTCCTGACTCTTTTGACACATGCCACAGCAATAATAGCAATAAAGTATCATCTTTGTGATTGTCCCTGAAGGCAGTGGGGAATGAAGCCAATGGTTAGTGACTAGTATAGAATCATATAGACTTCTTTCCATTCCAAGCTCGGTCCTTTATTGTGTGACCATGGACACATCTCAAAGCCTCCATTTTGTCATCATTAAAATTGTATAATCTTACCTAACTCATAGGATCATAAATTTGCTCATGAGTATTTTTCTGAGCACTCACCATATACTAGGCACTGTATTATATGTTGGGGATAGACAGTTAACAAAACAAAATCCCACCCTGACAGACCTTGCATTCCAATGGGAAACAGAGAATATACCAAGAAATTTAAATATGTCAAATAGTGACTATGGAAAAAAACAAAGTCAAGTAAAAGCTCTGGGGGTTAGGAGGTAGGTTACTCTTTTATATAGGGTGGTATGAAAAGCCCCCATAAGTAGGTGCCCTGTGAGTAGAAACTAAAGAAAATGAAAGAATAAAGTGTATTCTAGGCTGTTGTGAAATTTTTTTTTTTTTTTTTTTTTTTTTTGTCTTTTTGTCCTTTGTTGTTGTTGTTGTTGCTATTTCTTGGGCTGCTCCCTCGGCATATGGAGGTTCCCAGGCTAGGGGTCCAATCGGAGCTGTAGCCACCAGCCTACGCCAGAGCCACAGCAATGCGGGATCTGAGCCGCGTCTGCAGCCTACACCACAGCTCACGGCAACGCCGGATCGTTAACCCACTGAGCAAGGGCAGGGACCGAACCTGCAACCTCATGGTTCCTAGTCGGATTCGTTAACCACTGCGCCACGACGGGAACTCCTGTTGTGAAATTTTAATGAGATAATGCTAATGAACTCTTAGCACGGTATCTGGAATACAGTGAGCATTATATAAATATTAGCTGTTTAAATTGTTAAAGGAGGTACTACATTAGAAGGAAGGTGAAAAATTTTCTTTGGTTCCACCTAAGACACTTCTGAGAGACCCTGTGAGAGTGGCGATGGCTCAGGGGATTTTGTACACATACATTTTATTGCTGAACAAAATGCCAATTGTAAGAGTAAAAGTACTTCTGTAGGAGTGGAATGTTTTAACCTAGCAAAAAAGAGAGTGGCGTAAGATATACTCTGTAGAAAATGTTCAGATTCACATCTCTGTAACAAATATTTCCAACTCTGAAGTTTGCATGTGTGCTAAGCTATTCCCCATCATCAACAATAATGGCAATAATGACATTAATTATGTTGTTTATAGGTTTGTAAAAGCTTTTCTTCCAAAGACTTCAAGTGTTTTATGGACATGACCTAATTCGCCCTCACAACTTCCCCAGAGAAGGTCTTATCCCATTTAATAGATGGGGAAACTAAGGTGTAAAGAAGCTAAATAACTTCTTCAAGGTCAATTACTTGGGCAACTCTGATCTAGATCCCAGACTTAATTTTCAGATCAGGTGTCTTTTTGTCTGACTCTTAATCGCTCTGGATCTCAAAGATGACTAGGTGGATACAATGAAAGGAAGTCATGATACCAGATGTCATTGTGCCCATGCCCTGCTCATTGATCAATTTTTTTTTTAAACTCTTTAAGAAGGCACTTCTTTAGTGCTACCAAAATATTATCTAGTGTACTTCTCTGCTCTCTGATAACTACCCTGTGCTTATATGTCAGGATGGTATTAATAAATACAAACCTGAGTTGATGAGAGAGGCCTACTTTGGAAATACCCATATGCTTAAATACAGATATTTGGTTTCTCTCTGAAAGTCAGCAGGAAAATAGAAAGGAAGTTCATTTTTATTGATCACCTTCTCTTGGCTAAGCCTCTTATATATGTCATATTTTTTTTTTATTTTTATTTTTTCTTTTTGCTTTTTTAGGGCCACACCCACGGCATGTAGAGGTTCCCAGGCTGGGGGTTGAATTGGAGCTACAGCTGCGGGCCTACGCCACAGCCACAGTAATGCAGGATCTGAGCTGCATCCGTAACCTACACCACAACTCACGGCAACGCTGGATCCTCAACCCACTGAGCAAGGCCAGGGATGGAACCCACAACCTCATGGTTCCTAGTCAGATTCTTTTCCCCTGCACCACAATGGGAACTGCTATCATGTGTTATTTAATCCTCACTTTTATAGGAAAAATGACTTACCACACTTTACAATTAGAAACAATGTATCTGGAGTTCCCACTGTGACTCAGTAGGTTAAGAACCCAACTATTATCCATGAGGATGTGGGTTTGATCCCTGGCCTTGCTCAGTGGATTAAGGATCCAGCATTGCCACAAGCTGAAGCATAGGTTGCAGATGTGGCTTGGATCTGGTATTGCTGTGGCTGTGGTATAGGCCGGTAGCTATGGCTCCAATTTGACCCTTGGCCTGAGAACCTCCATATGCAGTAGGTGCAGCCCTGAAAACAAAAAAGAAAGAAAGAAAAAGAAAGAAATAAGGAAGGAAGGAAGGAAGGAAGGAAAGAAAGAAAGAAAGAAAGAAAGAAAGAAAGAAAGAAAGAAAGGAAGGAAGGAAGGAAATGATGTATCCAAAAAGTTAAGTAATTTATCCAATGTCACATATCTTATAAATAGCAAAGATGGGATTCAACCCCACATCTATCTGGTATTCAAGTCTAGACATCTTCCGTAAGGCCAAACTTCAAATTCATGTTGCCTCATTCAAAGTACCTGCAATCTGATGATCCACTGTGGGTCATTTATGGCCCATTTTCCCCTTTACATGAAATACTAGTAAAAAAATAAAATCAACACGTAAAATTTGAATGATCTAATTTTGCTGTTTTTAAGCTCTCCTCTTAAAGTTTATCAGGTGGGGGAGTTCACATTCTGGCTTAGTAGTAACAAACCAGACCAGGATCCATGAGGACTCAGGTTTGATCCCTGGCCTCGCTCAGTGGGTTAAGGATCCAGCATTGCCCTGAGCTTTGGTGTGGGTTGCAGACGCAGCTCCGATCCTGCGTTGCTGTGGCTGTGGCATAGGCCAGCAGCTACAGCTCTGATTTGACCCCTAGCCTGGGAACTTCCGTATGACTTGGGTACAGCCCTAAAAAAAGGAAAAAAAAACTTTATGAGGTTGGTATATGGAATTACATTTGGAATTTTGAAAGTTCTACCTGGATTTAATTACCTAATTTATCCCTTTGCTATACCTTCCTAAACATTTGAAAGCACCTCTTTTTACTGTGGTGGCGATAATCTGGATTTCACAGCCAGGCACCTTGGAGACATGAGGAAGATCTGAAATCTGGACTTTAGCGACATCAAGACTTTCTTAGGTGCCAGAGGTGATGTCTTGTAGTTAAATGCTACAGACTTGGGAAAAGACTTCACTTATAATTCAGTTATTCTTATTATTCAAACTGGTAAAGTGATGATATTGGTAGATAAATTATGTACATACAATATCTAAGCAGCCATCAAACTATGCAAAGAAATATACTTCAAAACACTGCATATAAATCAAAATGGAGTTCTCAAAAATGTTCACGTGACCAACAGGAAGGAATAGAAAATAAAACAGAAAGAAACAGAATAAATGGTAAACTCACACTCTCACATAATAATAATTATATATAAATGGTCTAAGTATACCGATCAAATGACAAACTGGTAGAGTGAATTAAAAATATCCAAATATGTTGTCTATAAGAACTCATCTCAAATATAATGAAACAGTCAGTTTGAAAGCAAAAGGATAGAAAAAGATATGTCATGCAAGCATTAATCAAAAGAAAGCATGGGTAGCTATATTAATAGAAGAAAAAGTAGACCCCAATAAAAGGAAAATTACCAAAGACAGAGAGGGACCATATATAATGATAAAAGGGACATTATACCGATAGGACATAGCAATCCTAAATATGTATGCACCAAACAACAGAGCTACAAAATGTGTGAAGCAAAAACTATAAAACTGAAAGGAGAAATAGACAAATTCATAGTTATAATCATAGATTTTAATATACTTCTCTCAACAGTATAATCCACTTAGGCAAAAAGTTAGCAAGAATATAAAAGAATTCAGCAACGCCATTAACCAACAGGATCTAGTCAACATTTATAGAATATTCTACCTCATGAAAATAGAATACACATGCTGTTCAAGTGCCTATAGATCATATGCCAAGATATACAATATCCTATGAGATTTGCTAATACAAACCTCAACAAAATTTGAAAATTGAAATCATACAGAGTGTCCTCTAACCACAATGAAATCAAATTAGAATAAAAGAAAGATTACAGAAAAATATCCAAGCCCCTGTAAACAAAACAATCCTATCTAAATAATCCCTGGGTTAAGAAGGAAATCTCAAGAGGAATAAAAAAATATTAAAATAAATAAAAATGCCACATCAAAATATGTGAGATGCAACCAAAGCATTTCTTGGAGGTACTCCTTCCATCCTCTGAATACCCCAGTATGTTGCATGTTCCTTTAGCAAAACAAAAAACTTTTTTTTTAGGGCCATACCCACGATATGTGGAAGTTCTCAGGCTAGGGGTTGCAATGGAGCTATATAGCTGCCTGCCTCTGCCACAGCCAAAGCAACACTGGATCTGAGCCTTCTCTGTCACCTACACCACTGCTCACGGCAACACTGGATACTTTAACCTACTGAGTGAGGCCAGGGATTGAACATGGGTACTAGTCAGTTTCGTTACTGTTGAGCCACAGCAGAAACTCCCAAAACTTTCTGTTCTAAAACTATTCCTTCTATATCCTACTTCTTCATTAGATTGTGTGTGGACACTGTCGTACTTATTTTTCTGTCAGCATCTGGCTTAGTGCTCAGTAAAAGTTGTTTACAGATGAATGACTGGACAGAGCAAGGTACATAGCTGAATGGAATTGAGGCCAAACCAATTTCTGCGTGGGATTAGAAAGTGTTTATGCTAATTCAGTGCAAGATATTCGGGCCCTTACACAGTGGGCCTGCTGCCTAGACACAATTCTGAGGGGATGCCTAGTTTGTCTCAGAGGAGAGCCTCCTTGGATTTTAGCTGCCAAAGTGGCAAGTGCCTATGAACAATGAAAGTAGAGAAAATTCATCATCCATAATCCCATATCTCTGCCCTCAGTAAAAATAGTTTCTTTAGTTAATGAAATCAGATTCAACCCTCTCCTTATTTCCACGCCTGAACTATGTAACTTCTCCTAAATCTTCCTCCGTTCCCCTATGATAGGTCATGAAATCATAAAACCATAGAATTTAGAAGGACCATAGGGTCATCTAGTACAGCTTCCCATTCAATAACTGAATAACCTAAAGTCAGCAGAGGGGTGAGCTGCCAGTTTTTCTCACAACTGACTCAACGTAGAACTCTCTGTGAAAAGCATTAGCAAGAATCAAAATGTAAGGCATACGCTAACTGAGGAAATGACATAAGAGGGAGTCTGTGAACCCTCCCCTTTCAAAACAAATGTTTTTTGGAGTTTCCTTTGAGGCTCAGTGGTTAACGAATCCAACTAGGAACCATGAGGGTGCAGGTTTGATCCCTGGCCTCACTCAGTGGGTTAAGGATCCAGTGTTGCTATGAGCTGTGGTGTAGGTTGCAGACGCAGCTCGGATCCCGTGTTGCTGTGGCTCTGGCGTAGGCCAGTGGCTACAGCTTTGATTAGACCCCCTAGCCTGGGAATCTCCATATGCCACGGGAGTGGCCCTAGAAAAAAGCAAAAAGACAAATAAATAAATAAATAAAACCCAAAAACAACAACGACAAAAAACAAATGTTCCTACTAAACACATAAAGGCAGACCTATTCTTGAAAACTAGTTGAAGTCTAAAGTTGGAAACACATTCCAAAAGTTCACTGTGCTAAATTCGCTCAATCTATCTTACACGTTACAAGGCTGGTTTTATTCCTAGAGAACCAAGAGTATGATAAAATCTCACATTATATACAATCTTGACAGTGTATTTCCAGCATTCTGGAGATATGTCTAAATATGTGTATTTCTCCCCTCACAATTGATGATGCAGTCAATTGGTTGACATATCCAATACATTGCATAGTTACGCTTCTCATTGGGAATGAGTATATGTCTCTCTTAGCTTTTGATCATCTCTGGGTGTTCTTGTAATTCAACTTATGAGCCTTTAAAGGGTATAACCCTTCCTGGAAATCCAGTGGCTATACCTAATTAATGCCGCCATCTGGTAAATTCTAGTTGGTCAACTACCTTTGAAGCCCAAGTCATATCCAACTTTATGCTGCCTTTCCATTCAGAAGAAAACAACATCCTAATGAAAGATCCTGCTTCCAGCACTCGACTTCTGTTTAGAGTGAGGGAACTCTGAGTTCAAGAGTCTGCTTTTTCACTCTGATTGGTGCCATTGGAAATGCTAAAACTTGTCTCCTTCTCTTTCTTCTGTTTGATCCTTGTTCTGTCCCTTGGGACTACACTGAAAAGATTTAAGCTTTGGTTTAGTTAAGGTGGTGATAAAAACCTAAAATAGCAAGTACAAATAAATTAAATAAATGACAGCAACAATGTTATCTCTGCACTCTTATTTTTCTTTTGTGATAATTAAAAAGAAAGACAAGTACAGATATCATCACCCCCATCTAGAACCTCCCTGGAAAGGCAATCACAGGGAGTGGGAGCCTCTGAGCATCCAGAGCTGCAAGTCAGCAGCAATTACCTTCCCACTCTGAAGTCAGCATGGCCAAGGGCTGACTTAGCCTCACCAGCTTCATTCAAGGTGCGTAAGAACTGGCATTAGAACAGCCTGCTTAATAGCACATGCTATCTGTCAGGATACTGGATTAAGACAGGAAGAACCTGTGGGACTTGTTTGCCAAGGTCCTAAAATGGGAATTTTCCTGGTTAAATGCAGCAATTGAGTACCAACAACATTAATAGTGACAAGAGTGATGGGATTAAAAACTTGACTCTTTGGTCCGCTATAATTATTAGATGATACACCCTCAAAGTAGGTTGGCAGAATTCACATTTCTAGTTTAGAAACAGTCTGCCTCTTACCCTCGCCTTAAGAGGTCTGGCTAAGCTTAAAGTTGTGGGTGAGTTTATAGAAATTGTGGTTGCCAGAACTAAAATGTTCTGAGCAGCTAGCTTGGAAGTGATGACTGGAAACTTTAGCTTCCTCAAATAGTGAGTCCGGCTTTTCTACATTTGAATTTTCTCCCTCTCTGTCAGCTTTTAATTCCTGGTGAGATGCCGAAGTGGTCTAAGTTTGGAATCCTAGGCAGTGCATCTGGGAAGCTAACTGTAGGCAGCGATGCATTTGTGACTGTGGCTCCTGGAACGGTGATGATAATCTATACGGTATGTTCACCCAGACCTAACCTCTTTCTTAGTTCCTTCCCTCAGCAACACCTTCCTTCCAGTCACTCAGGCGGAAAGACTGGGACTAATTTTCTTTTTTATTTATTTATTTTTGTCTTGTCTTTTCTAGGCCTGCACCTGCGGCAGGTGGAGGTTCCCAGGCTAGGAGTCTAATCGGAGCTGTAGCCACCGGCCTACCCTACAGCCACAGCAACGCCAGATCGGAGCCATGTCTGTGACTTACACCACAGCTCATGGCAACGCCAGATCCTTAACCCACTGAGCAAGGCCAGGGATTGAACCCACAACGTCATGGTTCCTAGTCGGATTGGTTAACCACTGAGCCACAACGGGAACTCCTGGAACTAATTTTCTTCACTTTTCCCTTTTCCCACCTCTGGTTGATTTTGCTTAGAAACAGTTTTTTTGTTGGGATCACCTCCTATCCAAACCTATTACCAGTTTTCCCGACCTTTCCCATGTAACACTGCAGAAACGACGCTAAAAGAGCCATCCATTACTAGCAGTGGTTATCTCTGAGTTAGAGCTTCAGAGGCATGTTTATGTTTTTAGCTACGCATTTATACAGTCCTTGAAACTTATAACTGGCATGAACTGCTTCTATAGTCAGAAAAAATTTTAATTAGAAAAGGACGTGGGAAAGGGATATATTACTCAAAGAAGCCTGTGTGATATCATGGGACAGAATACTTGAGAGAAAACACGTTTCTGTACATTTTTTACATGTAGCATAACCCAGAACCATACTTTTAGTTCCTGTGCTAAAGCAGCACAACTGTCTTCTATAAATAGTCAGGAAAACTCAGTCTGGATTCTTATACAATATCATCTGACAGACAAGATGGAAAAGGCATATTAGTCAGGGACTGACAGAAGAAAAGGGAGTAAAGGAAGGAGGAATAGCAAGTCCTAAACAACTCATAATAGGGATTAGTTCTTAAAGGGACTCTTCCGTGTTAAACCTGACAACTGGAACTGTTCTTTCCCTAAGACTCATCATTTAGACTCACGGGTTTATAGTCACCGAGGAGGAGAGGCAGCATGTTGTCCTGACCCACCTCCCCTTTCACATATGACAGGTGCTATTTATGGAGCTGCTTGGCTGAGCTGCCTGTCCCAGGGTCCAGCCCCAAGGAGGCTCTGTGTACTTTGTGACACGTTCTCCTCAGATTGGGAAACTTTCAAGACTGGCCAGCAGCTGCTACTAGTTTTTAAGAAGCAATGCCAACGGGGCAAGAGAGAAAACTCCTGGGGAAGAAGAGCCTTCATCTGGCTTCCTTACTTTTGACGGGACCCAGGCGGGAAATACAGCAAACCAGCTTCTCACAAGGCCAGAGCCTAAAGGCTGAGGCCATCACTGGGCTGTTCATCAGGCTCCTCTTAGCTCATCTTCCCTGAAATTAGGCCTAATGAGGGCTCTGGAATCAGGCCACAGATGTGTTTGCTAGGGTATGGAGAGGAATCTGGAAGACTTTTCCAAGCAACCCTCACTAATGAGTCCCTGTCTCAGCAGAAGTACATGGGTTATGCTTGCAATGAGCAGGGAGCTAAGAAGACACACTCAGCAAATGTCTGTTGAATGACCAGAACGTGGTGGTCAAAATCATACCCTCTGGAGGTGGCCTCACTAGGATTCAAGCCCTGCTTAGCTGTGTGATCTTCCAAAAGTTGAAGTTCTCTAAGTAAGAACACCTACTTTCTAGTCCAGACTCCAGTCTAATAACTGAATTTGCTTGGTCAAGTCTTTTCATTTCTCCCAGTCTCAGTTTTCTCATCCATAAAGTGGGATAATTATACCTGCCTTGTCTACCTTAAAGGGTTGTCAGTGGGATCAAATGAGATAATGTCATAAAAGCCCTTTGTAAATTAGAATATACTATACAAATGCAAGCTATTATTACACTTAATTCTAGTGCCTAGTGAACAATAAACTGGTGGAATCAACAATACCGTTGTCACCAACTTGAATCTTACAAAGCAATTTCCCAATTCCACCTACTCTACCTTCTAGGCACTTCCACCAACCTCCCCCCATGACTTCAGGAAAATACCAGAGAGAGTACCATAGTAATTTTCCTAATTAACTTTCTCAATCAGCACCCTGTGAAAACATATTCAAAAGAAAGGGGGAATGCTCAGCAGAGTGTGTTCTTTTTCTCATAGGTCAGCTCTTTAGTCCCCTATATATTTTGCAGTGTTGTGTTTGTTTCAGTACTGTGAGTCTGTGGTTGTTTTCACATTTTTATTTGGGTGGACATCAGCAGGCTAAGGTTCTGGGCTTCTTTTGCCACATTTGGCTAGGTGAGCATGCATGAGTTACGTTCCTCCCACCTGTAAATTTAGGGGTTAAAGTAGATGACCCATTGGTCCTTTCCAGTCCTGAGGGTCTGTAATTCATCTGGAATCAGGTTTCCCAACTCCTTTGCCTACTCCAGTCAACTTTCATCCAACTTTCTGGTGTTGGGCATGTGTAATTTATACTGGGATGAGATCAAGAGCAGAGGAAAAAGTCACAAGAACAGCAATCCCAGGAGATACCTGTCAAGCTTAATTCCAAATCCTTTTCCTGCCATCTCTTGTAGCTCTTCTCTGGAGTGGGTTTAAAGGCCCCTGTTTAGGTAGAAGCCAGAGTTGGAAGGTTGGGGTGGATTTGGAGTGAGAAACTGTCAACCCAATTTATATTTTCTGCAACTTTGGGCAAGCTAATAAATTAGCTTCAGTCTCAGCCACCTCATCTTTAGAATGGGACTAACACCTGCCTTATTTTATAGGCTTGTTATTAGTGGTAAAAAACAAAAATCATGCTTCATATCAAAGAGCTTCATTGTTATTTATAATACAACAGAAATTGATTCTAGAAGCTGAGCACACCTGGGGCACTAAGATCCAGGAAGTCTAATCACAAAATAGAGTCATAATTGCACAGAGACCAGAATAAAAGCTTTACTCGCTGCCTACTGATCCTTCCCTTCTCCTTAGCAAATTCTTCCCAGGACCTTCTTGTTGAGTTAGTTGTCGAATCTCAGATAATTCAGGCCTACTTTCTTTAAAACGCCTCAGATGTCTAACACCTAACTACCACTGCATTTAGAAATCTCTAAACAGAGCCGTGGAATTTGGAACTACTTCCCACAGCTGCGCTCCATAGGTGCAAGACATGACTGCCAGCCACTCCTCATTGCCAGTCAACTTGATCCAATTGCACAAACACTGACAGGCCGAAAATAGGCCAGCGGCAGGGTCTCAGCACACATACTTGAGGGGGACTAGCCAGGACAAGTCGCTTCAGCATGTGGCCTAATTACCCTTTATGGGTTCAAGGCTGTCTACCTGAAGAAAGGAAACAGCCTTTGAGATTCTGTGAACATATTTTCCTCTTTGCATTCCACACCCTTCCCTGGGTGATCTCATCCCTTCCTACCCTTTTCTGATTTCTGCATTTCTATCTTCAACCTAGATGTTTTACCTGAGGTCTAAACCACTGTCTGTTGACTGCTTATCTCACTTGGATGTCACACTAGCCTCTCAAACTCAACACGTCCCAGGCTGATGTCCTCACGCACCCATCCACATACCAGCTTTTCCTTTCCTGGTGCTCACCCTTTGTCCAGCCCTTTCATAGGGGATGACACTCCATCCATGTAAGTGAAGGGATGGTCCTTGACTTCTTCCTCCAATAGCCCATCTTCAATCAAGCTTTAGCAATTCTACTTCCTAAATATCTCTGAAATTTATCTGCCTCCATCCATTCCCTGTTTCCACTTACCTAATTCAGGTTGTGATTATCTTTTGCCTCAGTTATTCCAAGAGCCTTTCAACTGGTTTTCTTATTCTCTTCCTGCCCTCCCCACCCCACCCCAATCCATATTCCACAACAGGGATATTCTGAAGCCTGCAAGTCTGATCATGCCGTTTATGCCCTTGCTTAAATGTTTAAATAGCCTCCCAGTGCTCAGAGAAGAAAAGTCAAGCTCCTTGACAGAGTCTTCCAGGTTCTGCATGATCTGATCGAGCTCACATCTCCAGCTCGCCTCTTACCACTCCCTCCCTTTCATCCCATGTTTTAGTCCAGTGGTTCTCAGCCATGGCTGCACATGAAAGTCACCTGGGAAGCTTTGAAAAATACCCAAGGCTGGGCTCCATCCAAGACCAATTAAATCAGAACCCCTGGCAGTGGAGCCCTACCCGACTGCTCCTCGGTTGCTGCAGCACACCATGCCTTCTCTTGTCTTTGATCCTTTGAACATGCTCTTGGCTTTGACTGAAATGACTCCCTTTAACTTTGCCTCTCCTCCTGCTACCTGGCTGATTCATCCATCCTTCAAGCCTCACCTGTGATATCATTTTGTCCTCCAAGAAGCCCTCCTCAAGCCCAGTGCTCTGGGTCTGGGTTAAGTGTCCTCTCCTATGTGCTCCCAAGTGGATCACCCTGCATAACATTTATCCCACTATATCATCCTTGCTTATACTCTCTGACCTTGAGCTCTAGGAGGGCAGGGACTGGGCCTGCCTTGCTCATCCCTACATCCCCAGCATGTAGCATAGTGTCTGGCACATACTATGTGCTCAGGGCATTTGTAGAAATAATCTAGTTAATTTCATAAGATCACCCTGGTTACTCCAGACTGGTCAATCTCTCAAGCAGCAGGGTCTCTAAGTCATATCCATTTCTGAGTTTCTTTACTCCATCATTTATAAATTCTTCTAGTAAATATTGAGAATCTAGTAAGTGATCAGTATTAACCATTCTGAAATAAATTGGATTTCCTCAAATGAAAATTCTCCACAACTGGGGCCTGAGACATACTTGAGGCAAAGGAAGGGTCTCATGATTTCAGTTTTTTTGCAGTCATAGAAAACCGGAAGATGTAAGCAGCTTCACCTGTTTGCACCCACTCCCCCCCTTCCTCTACAGGGAACCAGGCCAGGAATTACTCATGATCATTTCCAAGGATTGCCCCTCTAGATTCCCGAGACCTTGAATGAGAAAGGCTAAAAAATTGAAAAGATTATAGTGAACCCTGAGTTGATGACCCCAAAGGGTAGAAGCTGGTTTCTTAAGCATCTAATAGGCGAAAACATGCATGAACATCACTCCAACACATCTGTCCAGAGGGTCTTTGTCTCTGGCCTCCAACAATTTTAGAAGCCACCCATGAACACCAGAGACCCAAGCCTAAAGGCTGATAGGCAAGATTCCTAGGGAATCTGGAAAGCTCTTAGCTCTTTCCCAACCTGCATGGACCTGGTTCTATCCAGTCAGAACCATGGGCTACCACCAAGAAGTCCTAGCAAGGACCCAACTTCAACCCATATAAATGAACCAAAGACAGTAAAACTAACCAAATAGGAGTGAGGGTGGGGGAGAAGAAAAAGGAGGCAAAGGCAAAGAAGAGACTTTAACAATGCTAGCCATAGTAATGAGACCAGCTAATGCGGATTGAACATTTAGGATGTACCAGGCATAGTGCTGAGCTCATTTAATCCTCACAACATAACTCAAACCCCAGCCACTGGTGTGGCTGCAACCTTGTGTTCTTAGCCTTGATGCCAAAAGTCTGTGCAGGAAGTCAAGCTGAAAGGAGGCTAAAGGGCTGGGGATTTGGAAATGACTGAGCAGCTGGAATTCTTGATTCAGTGGAAGTAAGGTAACAGAGGCTTGGAGGTTTCTGAAGAGAATAGAGGGGTTCTAAGCTGGTGATGGTTGAGCAGGAGCCACAGAGTATGATGATGAAAGCCAAAATAAGGCTCTGGTATCTGGGTGATATAGGTGAGAGATAAGAAGGAATCAGATGTTGTCATCAAAGATGGTGATACGGGAAAATGTAGGGAGATACCAGCTTCACGCTTCCCATTTATAATTAGATATTAAGCTCAGCTGTGTGTCAGTCAAGACTCTAAAATCTGTGGATAAAGAAAGCTAAAGCCTTGTGATCACAGGTTTACGTTCCTAGAGGAGTGACAACAATCACGGAGCAAGTACACAAGGAAAAGGCCAGAGCATGAATAAGGGCTGGCAAGTGATGGTGTGTGTGTGTGTGTGGATTCAGATTTGGACGGCATGGTTCAGGAGGGTCATCTTTCGAAAGGGACATTTGAGTGGGATGTGAAAGGCAAGAAAGAGTCCATGCCAAAATCAGAGGGAAGAGTGTTTCTAATACAGAGACCAGCTGGTGCAAAGGCCCTAAGTGGGAATAAGCCTGGAGGAAGTCCAAGGCCAGGGTAGCTGGACATAATGAACAACTAGGCAGTGATACGGAATGAGGCCTGAAAGCTGGGCAAGGGCTTCATCATGGGAGACCTTATTTCCACAGTTTGCTGTTTGGATTTTAATCTAGAGACAGTGGGAAGCTGTGAAAGGTTTAATTAGAAGAGCGATGGCCTGATGTGTACGTGTGTTTGTGTGTGTGTGTGTTTATTAAAGTGATCTTAACTGTAGAGCAGCAATGGGTTAGAGAGCGGAAACAGGGCCCCAGCAGAAACACAAGAGGTTGCTGGGTTTTGTTTCGTTTTATTTTTTCAGATCTTGAAGTAGAATGCATTTCTACGGGTCAACTCCCAAGGTCACGAGTAATCTGAGGAGTCTGTCTGCTCCCTGTGGTTGTTTGTGAGGAAGTCACAGAGAGGCACAGACCAAACCTCTTATTATGGAGTAGAGAGTGTGTGGTTTTTCCTTTCTACTGAAAAACAGACAACAGAAGAAATATATTTATCTGAATCTCTCGCTTCAGAGGATATGCCACCCTCTGTGCCCTCTCCCAAGTTACCTGGAACCTCTTTTTCCAGTATCTTTATTCTTCCAATGGTTTAACAAATAAAGCCCTAATTTCCTAAGCTGATTTCCCGAGGGCTCTAGCTTGGGGTGTTCCCTTTCCTGTCATAGGAACCACCTCACTGACCTCTGTTTTCCTTTCCTGCCCCCATCACTGAGGCAATGGACTTGGGAGTCACTTCCCTGACTCCACACTTCTCCACACTCCCCCTTTTCAGGCTTCAGATTGTCCTTCTGCAGTCTCCATCCTCCCTTGGTGGCCCAGACTCCTTGTTTTCACCAGATTTCACTTGGAAATTTCACTTTTGACTCTGGCAAGGGCAACCCAAAGAGATCCTTCACATCCCTGGTGGCTGGTGACCTGGCTTCCCAGGCCCAGGGGTCTATAAACCACCTACCATGAGGTTGCTGGCAGAGCTCCTGTAAAAATGTGGATGATTCAGAGCAGGGAGCCCAATTTTTTTTTCTGACTCTTAGTTCTGGTTGGCATGACACTGCCCTGGAGGCCACCATACCAGAGTGGCTCATGCCGCATGAGAATACACTGTGGTTCAGGCTCTGCACTAAGGTCTCTGTAGGTCCATCTCATAAGATCCTCCCCATCTTGCAAGAAGGGACCTTTCTCTCCATTTTTATAGAGGAGGCTCTGAGGGGCTAGGTCATTTGTCTGCTTAAAGCAATAGAGATAGGATTCTATCCCAGAAGTCAAGCTCCAAAACTTCAAGAGGCTTAATGATTTGCTTATTACAGCCTTAGCCTTCATTTCTCCTTCACCAGTATGTCAAATCTCAAGGCAACCCTTTGAAGCAGTTTACTCTCAGGATCTCAATTACAGAAACTTCCCACCATGGACTCAACTCCCTGCACCAAGTTTCTTTCTCAGTATGGGCCCTGGGGAGATGTGGAGGGGGTTCTAATTGATGATGTCAGATCTGAAGTTCCAGATTGCTCACAAACAGCCTTGTTTTCTCAATTAATGGATGTTTAAGTGCCACCCAGGAAATTGTTTCCAGTGTTTGTAATTATAAATATAATGTTGTCAATACTTAATTGCTCATTAAAGCTATATATATTTTTTGCATCAAACATGCATTTATTTTGCTATCAGGAAGGAAGAAAAGAAAGAATAGTCGGGGAGTTCCTGTCCTGGCTCAGTGGTTAATGAATCCGACTAGGAATCATGAGGTTGCGGGTCCCTGGCCTTGTTCTGTGGGTTAAGGATCCGGCATTGCCGTGAGTCGTAGTGTAGGTTGCAGATGTGGCTCTGGCGTAGGCCAGTGGCTACAGCTCCGATTAGACCCCTAGCCTGGGAACCTCCATATGCCATGGGAGCGGCCCTAGAAAAGGCCAAAAGACAAAAAAAAAAAAAGAAAGAAAAGAAAAGAAAGAATAGTGGGAAATAAAACAACAATGAAATAAGGGAAGAAAAAGAAGAAAAGAAAATAGATCATTCAAACTTGTCTCTGGCCATGAAAGTTCCCTGTGCAGAGGATCTTTCTGCAGTCACATAGACCACCCTTAGACTTCAATTCTGGCCTGGCTAAAGATCAAGTCTTCACATCTGTAATGCATGGTTAGCAGGTTTGGACAGAGATGGAGCTCAGCAAAGACTGGTGGGTTAAATCAGATGTGGTCCAGGATACACAAAGAGTGCCAGTAGTCCGGCCAGTTTGAGGTTAACAGGCCCACAGATTTATTCCCTGCTGAGGTGTGAGATCATTTTTAGTGAGACTCAGATTTTAGAGACTTGAGAAGAAAGCTGATGTCATGATTCATTGAGTTCCTCAGGAAACACATGGACTTTTTTGGCTATATATTCTCAGCTTTTAGGTTCATTTGGCATAATGCCATGCTAAATTTGAAAGCGAATGTCAGGCATAATTATTATACATGCAGAAATTCTCCTTCAAGGGACTTATGTTCCTCATCTGGAAAATGAGAGGGTAGACCAGATGCTCCCTAAAGGGCTTTCTAGCACTTGCGCTCTCTGGTTTATGTATTTTAGACATAGTATTTCACTTTTTGTTTACTAAAATCTGAAAAGAGTGAGGAAGGACAATATCCAGCCTCCAACTTTACAGCCCGTTATAGCTGACCTACAAATTGGATGTCTAAAGGATTATGTTACCTTGGGCTAAACAAAAAGAATAGGTCAGCATTCTGAGAAGACACCTGGACTGTGGCCCTCTAGATAAGCCCTGTTCCCGGGCATTTGCAGCGACTGCCCGATGTCACACACAGAAGGATTATTCTATGCCTTTCATGTGTATATATGAGAAAGTATTAAAATAAGGTACTAAGCCAAAGCCAACTAAAATATTCAAGCACTTCTAATTTTGTGTTTTCCATCAGAATATGTGTAATGCTTTTTGGTTCTTTTGTGTTTTCTTTTTCCTTTTGTTTTTTAAAGCAAGTAATCTATAAATAACCTTTACTTAGGCCTCTTTTTTAAGAGTCATACAATATTGCAAATAAGCTCTTCAACATTCATGTATGTATGAGGCAATATTAAGTGATCGAACCATGTAGTGCTTAAGAATAGAAGTCTTAGATCTCTGTCTTGCCATTGAATTAAGCTATGTGACCTTGAGCAATTTACTTAACCTCTCTGAGTCCTCATCTGTGAAATTAGGGATATTAATAGTTCTTTCCTTCTTTTTTTCTTTCCTTCCTTCCATTTTCCCTTCATCGATTTTTTTTTTTTTTTTTTGAGCATCTGCAATAGATGACTCAAGGCTCTGGGAATACAGAAGTGAACAAAGACAGAGTTCCTTTTCTCATATACCTAAGAATCTAGTTGAGTGAAACATAATAGATAAATATGGATGCCAGGTAGCAAATGAAATGAACAAAAGCAGAGTAAGGGAAATTAGGAATGGAAGGAAGCTATTTAGAAGGAGTAGTAGAGGAAGGCCCCTCTGAGAAGAAGTTTTTTGAGCTGAAACATGAATTAAGTCTGGAAAAGATTCCAGGTGAGAAGAACAGCAACTTTAATGGCCCTAAGATGGAGGGTATGCTTGGAGTGAATGTTTGGGGAAGAGTAAGAAGGTTGAGGCTGCTAGAATATTACTACCTTAAAGCCTTTAGATTTTACTCTAAATGAGGGAAAGCCACTGGGGGTTTGAGCAGAAGAGTAGTAACATGATCTGATGTATGTAGAAAAAGATCAACTTTCCAGATGTTTTAACATGTGATTTGACTATGTGTTTGAGGAGTGACTTCTCAGGTGTGTGGTGAGATTGACATGAGTTTATGAGGCATTTATATGAATTGCTTTGCCCAGTATCTGGCAGTAGACAGCACTCAAAGGGCAGCCTTTATTATTACTCTATTAGTAGAATTGATAATCCATCACCAAGGTTCTGCACTGATGATGATAGGGAATCTCTTGGGGACCAAGGAAACAGGGAGAGAAAACCATTGTTTCTTGAGCACTTACTTTGTACCAGGCGTGTACATATTTAGCCAGATACGATATAGTCCAAAGCAGCACGCTTGAGAATGGGAAAACGATGGCATTTGACCCTAAAGTAGCTCCTTGACCATGTGTCAGTCTTGTCATGGTGCCCAAAACTAGTCATAATTTTGAGTTGAGGTCACTGTTAAAGTGTACATTTTAACCTAGGATGATAAGATCAGGCCATCTTTTTTACCTTAATGTCATTTCATGGAATTAGATGAACCAACTAGCCATGCCAGTGTTTCTGGAGTCTGATGGCTTGGGGTCAAAATCCAGCTCAACCACTTTCTAGATGTGTACATTTGAAAAAAGGAACTTTCTGTGCTTCAGATTTCCCATCTCAGGAATTATAGTAATAACTATCTCTTAGCATTTATGTGAGCTAATGTGACATAATGCATGCAAAATGATTTATTCTACAAAATCTTTATTCTAACTGTATTATTTGCAATTAAGTTAACTAATGAGCCAACCAGAAGAGCTTTGAGAGGGTGGAACACAGGACTGGTAAGTTTTCAGGAGAAAGCAAAAGACCAAAAATGTTATGGTACAACTATAAGAAGTTTTGCAGAATGAGCACTTCTAGGATTGGAAACAGCTGGTAAAAAGATGCTAAAATGTTAGGGGGAAAAAAAAAAAAACCCCTAACTTAAGTCTTTGCAAGTTCTTACCACGGAGGCAGAAGATTCAAGTGATCTAGCAAAAATTCGTGATCAGTATGCTGCAGGGTAATGGATGATAGGGTGCCAAACAGATAGGCCATAAAAGGTGTTCAAACCCAGCAGCAAAAAGAACACTTAAATGTGGGAAAGGATAAAGTCAGAAAATCCACAAATAAATGCAATTAAAAAACAAATTAGTGAGAAAAAATATATGCCAACCAAGTTAGCACAAAAAATTAAAAATACAAATTCCCTTGCAATTATGGCAAAAAAAGAAGTAGACTTTTTAATATAGTCCTTTCTCAGTATTTGTGGGGGAATTTGTTACAGGAACCCCAAGGATATAAAAATCTGCAGAAACTCAAGTCCCTTATATAAAGTGGCATAGTATTTGCACATAATCTATGCCCATCCTCCCCTATACTTTAAATCATCTCTAGATTACTTATAATACCTTAAACAGTATAAACGCTGTGCAAATAGCTGTAAATACAATGTACAGACATACCCCTCATATTATTGCATTTTGCTTTATCATGCTCCACAGATACTACGCTTTTTTTTTTTTTTTTTTGGCCTTTTTTTTTTTTTTTTTTTTGCTATTTCTTGGGCCGCTCCCGCGGCATGTGGAGATTCCCAGGCTAGGGGTCCAATCGGAGCTGTAGCCACTGGCCTACACCAGAGCCACAGCAACGCGGGATCCGAGCCTCGTCTGCAACCTACACCACAGCTCACAGCAACGCCGGATCGTTAACCCACTGAGCAAGGGCAGGGACCGAACCCACAACCTCATGGTTCCTAGTCGGATTCGTTAACCACTGTGCCATGACAGGAACTCCTCCACAGATACTACGTTTTTTACAAATTGAAGTTTTGTAGCAACCTTGTGTCAAGCGACCTATTAGTGTCATTTTTCCAATAACATTTGCTCACTTTCTGTTTCTGTGTAGCATTGGTGATTCTTGAAATATTTCAAAATTTTTCATTATTATTATATTTATTATGGTGATCTGTGATCAGTAACCTTTGATGTTACTATTGCAAAAAGATTACAACTTGCTGAAGGCTCAGAAGATGGTTAGCATTTCCTTAACAATAAAGTTCTTTTTAATTAAAGTATATACTCTTTTAGACATAATGATATTGCACAGTTAACAGACTATAGTATAACTTTTTTTGTGTACTGGGAAAATAAAAAAATTCATGTGAATTGCTTTATTGCAACATTTGCTTTATTGCAGTGGTCTGGAACCAAACCCAAAATATTTTGGATGTGTGCCTATAAATGCTATGTAAATAGTTGCCAGTGCAGCAAATCAAGTTTTGCATTTTGGACTTTTCCTGGAAACATTTTTTTTCTGAATATTTTTGGTCCAAGGTTGGTTGAATCTGTAGATACAGAAGGCCATCTATATACTGCTAAAAGGAGTGTAAATCAATAAAACCTCTCGAGAAACCAGTATAGTCAAATACCTTAAAATGCTCATAATTCCATTTCTAGATTGTTATACCCTCATTTATATTTTTATGTTTTATTGATATATTTGAAAAGTTAATTCTAGATGTAGAGGCTTCCTAAAATTTATTACAGCAGTCTCAAATTACAAAGATTAAAATATCTTCAAATAAATGGCATGTTTTTCAGCCATTAAAAAAGACTTTTAGGAGTTCCCTCGTGGTAGTGATTAGGACTTGGCACTTTCACTGCTCTGGCCCAGGTTCAATCCCTGGTGTGGGAACTGAGATCCCACATCAAGCTGCAGCACATTGTGGAAAAAAAAGAAAAAAAGGTTTTATATTCACATGCAAAAGAATGAAGTTGAACTCCTTCTTCACGCCGTACACAAAATTTAATACAAAATGGATCATAGGCATATAAGAACTAAAACTATAAACTTTTTAGAAGAAAATATAGGAGCAAATGTTTGTGGCCTTGGGTTAGGCAAGGCCTTCTTAGATATGACACCGAAAGCATAATAAGCAACAAAGGAAAAAATAGACAAATTGGAGTTCCCGTCGTGGCGTGGTGCAGCGGAAATGAATCCAACTAGGAACCATGAGGTTGTGGGTTCCATCCCTGGCCTCACTCAGTGGGTTAAGGATCCAGAGTTGTTGTGAGCTGTTGTGTAGGTCACAGATGCGGCTTGGATCCTGCGTTGCTGTGGCTCTGGCGTAGGCCAGCAGCTGTAGCTCTGATTAGACCCCTAGCCTGGAAACCTCCATATGCTGTGGGTGTGGCCCTAAAAAGGACAAAAGACCAAAAAAAAAAAAAAGACAAATTGGATTTTATCAACACTAAAAGCTTTTATGCTTCAAAGGACCATCAAAACAATGCAAAGACAACCCATAGAACAGGAGAAAATATTTGCAAACTATTTACCTGATAAGGGACTTGTATACAGAATGCATATTTTAAAAAATTACAGCTCAACTATAAATAGACAAATAAAAAGATAAATGTTCTAAAGGGACATTTCACCAATATGAATGGCCAATATACATATGCAAACATGCTTAACATCATTAGCCATTTAGGAAATGCAAGTCAAAACCATAATGAGATAACATTGTATACCCACCAGGATGGTTACACTAAGACAAATAATACCAAGTGCTGGGAAGGATGTGGAGAAATTAGAACCCTCCTATGCTGCTGGTGGGAATGTAAAATGATGCAGCCATTTTGGAAAAGAATATGTCAATTCCACAGAAGGTTAAACACAGAGTTACCGCATGACCCAGCAATTCTCCTCCTTGGTATACGCCAAAGAGAAATTAAAAACATATTTGTGCACAGATGTTCAAGGCAGCATTATTCATAATAGTTAAAAAGTAGAAACAACACAAATGTTCATCAAGTGACAAATTGGTAAAATGTAGTATATCCATAAAATAGAATATTATTTTTCAATCAAAAAGAATATTATTTTGATACAGGCTATAACAAGAATGAGCCTTAAAAAATTATAATTTTATACTAGGTGAGAGACGTCAGTCACAAAAGACCATATATTATATACTTCCATTTATATGAAGTTTCCAGAATTGGCAAATCTATGGAGATAGAAATAGTGGATGCCTAGGGTGGGGGTGGGGGTGCTGACTGCTAATGGGTGCAAAGTTCCTTCTTGAAGTAATAAAAACATTCTTAAATTGATTATGGTGATAGTTGCACAATTCTGTGTATGCTAATCAGTAAACTTGTCTACTTTAAATGGGCAAATTTAAATTCATATGCGAATTACATCTTAATAAAACTGCTAAAAGTACATCTATGTAAAGTATGTACTAATAGAAGAGATGCTGATAAAATGTGTGAATGATTTGGGATCATGTTCGGCAAACTATGATTATAATTATTTGGAAAATAGATAAAAAGCTCTGACAAATTCAGGCAAGAGATGCACTAAAGTGTTCATGAAATCTGCCTTTAGAATATGAACTATTGCTGATAGCTCCCCCCCGCTACACTTTGATGAGCAGGCCTAACTTTTATACTTGGGGAAACTTTTTTTTTTTTCTATTTTTTGGCCGCCTTGGGGCATATGGATTTCCCAGGCCAGAGATCAGCTGTAGTTGTGGCCTAAGCCACGACTGTGGCAATGCTGGATCCTTAAACCCACTGTGCTGGACCAGGGATCCAACCTGTGTCCCAGCGCTCCCAAGACACCACAGCACTCCCATTGTGCCACAGCGGGAGCTCCAACAGGGGAAACTTTTTTAAAAAAGAAACGAGGACGCTTTATTTTCAAAACAATCATTGAGTAGTATCCTTAGGAAATACTGCCAAACACAAAGCTACTAGAGAGCGTTTCAACTGTCATTCTTCAGACAATAGTCTGATTGAGACCAAAACTGATGTTTTCCGCCCTCTCTCCTACCTCCTGTTCTTCTACGTCTCCAGCCCATAAAAGAACATGATTTAGAAAGTCCTGAGCAAGTAAAACCCAGACATGGGCGGTGCTTGCATCTGGCAGCATCCTGCCCTGGAGGTGAGGGGAAGATAACTGCTATCCAGGGCTTCTGACAGTGAAAGTGGAACAAGAGAGGCATGTCCCAGCTGGGGACAGGAGTTATGGCTGTGCCAGGTCCAAGGAGAAGTTTTATGTATTCCTGGAGCACACACTATATGCTTATCTTTCCTGAGGAAACCAGCTTTTCCTTCTCACCTCCCGAGAGGAGGAGCCAGCACTGGCTCATGTCCCTGGACAGAGTTACACTTCCCAGCTGGCCCCTTTCCAAGCAGCCAGTTGTCCATCTCTATCTTAGAGGAACAGCTCTGACAAAGACCTTGGCTCTGTTCGGAAATTCCCTTTCCTTGCTCTCCCAAACAAAATTAATTTGAAACGGTTGGGTTCATCTGACATTTTTTCCTCTGAAGAGCATGTGTTCCTGTGAGGGGGAGGGTCTCCCAGAGACAGCCCCCAGGCTGTCTGCTCAGAGTCCACATTCCTCCCCAATGCTGATGATCTGCCATGCATTCAGAGGCATGCTCCTGGGATGGAGAGGGAGCTGGGGGCCAGGTTTTTGGGGGATGGTTGAAGGACCTGGGGCTACTTAGCATGCAGAAGAGAAAATTCTGGGAGATCCTCAGAGATATCTCGATGAGCTGTTACCATAAGAAAGGTTGATTTTGGAATATCTCAGAGAAAAACTGAAACCAATGTGGAGAAGTTGCACGGAGGCAAATTGCCTTAACCACAGAAAGAAATTTTAATAACTAGAATTTTCCAACAAGCAAGAGGCTCTATTGTAGAGGAGGTAAATTTCATCCTAGGAAGTCTATATAAACAGATTTATTATCATCAGCTTGTGAGAATGGAAAATTTTTTCAACAGTTGTATGGTGGTTATTACACACCAGGCACTGTTCTAAGTACTTTATATATATAACTCCTAAATACTTACCACAACCTTCTGAAATAACATATTTTTTTAATCTCCAATTTACAGATGAGGAAAAATAGGCTCAGAGAGGTTCAGTAACTTGCCCAGGGCCACACTGTGACTCAAACCCAGGTAATCTGGCTCCAGAATCCATGCTCTGAACCATCTAGTAAGGTCATATTTATATTAACACCCCAATATATGACTGTAGGCCTCTACATGTCAAATTATAGAAAATTTTCTCCCTCACCTAGAGGTGTTTGGATCATTTCCAGGAGTCCCCATGGAGGACCTACCTATGCCTGCAACCTGTGCATGTGGCACAGCACTTGTCATGCCCTGTGGCTTCCCCCTTGGTGACATCTCAGCTCTGAGCATGTTTTACGAAGCCTTGCTGCTCCTCTGCAGACCACACTAATTGTGAGAACACCAATGTCTATGCCAAGGGGGCTTCCTCACAATGACCCTATCCTCTAGGGCTCGGGGTCCCTGTGTGTCCCTGGGTCCTGAGAGCTGTGGAGAATGGTCCCTCTTCTGTATCAGTCTATCAGTGAGTCACCAACAAATACTGCTTTTGGCCAGAGTCCTCTATCCCTCAACAACGAGATGTCTCTCTCGGCTTCCGGCCTTCATCTCCTTGGTTGTAGAGTTTCAGAGACATCCAGCCACTGGAGTTGGATTGTGCAGTGTATTCTCCCTCCCTGTCACCTTTCCTTCTCTCTCACCTGTCTGCTGCCACCTGGACAAGCAAAATAAATAAGACTCTCTATCTATCCCCTCAGCCACAAAATATAGGGTCCTATCCACCAGCTAAAGAGATTCTCTGAAGAGATGTCGCCTAGCTTCTCCCCAGGCCCTGCTAAGCCAAAAAGGACGTGTGATACCTGTGAACAGAAGAAGGAAGACTGGTAGTCAGGGGTGTTAGGGAAAGGTGTGCTGGATCAAGGTGGAAGCTGGAAAGAATGGTAAGGTCTTACCAATTCTAAAATGTTAGAATGCAAAAAAATAAATAAATAAAAAAGGAGTTCCCATTGTGACTCAGCAGGTTAAGAACCTGCTGGCATAGTCTCCATGAGGATGTGTTTGATCCCTGGCTTCACTCAGTAGGTTAAGGATCCAGTGCAAACTGCAGCTTAGGTCACAGATGCAGCTTGGATCCAGTGTTTCTGTGGCTTTGGCTGTGACCTGCATCTGCAGCTCCGACTTGACCCCTAGCCTGGGACCTTCCATGTGCCCCAAGTGCGGCCATAAAAAGAAACAAACAAACAATAAAATGTTAGAACCCTAAGCCCCAAGTCTTTTGATAGAAATGGAGTCGGTCACTCTGTTTCCTCAAATAGCCCCTCTGAGTTTGTTTAGGAAACAGTAAGCTGTGTTTCTAGGTAGAGTTTTTGGTTTTTTGTTTTAGCAGTTCCTGGATTCTACTTCATTTATGGAAGGTGAAATGTGACGTAACTGGCTACCTGGTGCAGCTCACCTTTAGGCCAGGGAGGAAGCTGACATGGAGATTTATTGATGGGGAGCCACTAATGGTTTATCCAATAAGCTGTTTCCTTCAGGGAGAATTTCAGAGATAAGCTTCCTGTGCTTGTACCCTAGTCTCTCTCATGCTCTAGGTAAAGGTAACGAGGACTCATTTCATTTTTTAACGTCTCCGTAGTATCCAAGAGGTCTCCTTATTGTCTTTTACGGGTAATGTGTTGGGTCTGGGACATTTGATTCCCTGAAGTTTCTGTGAAAATATGAAAGACTGAAAGAGGAGAGAGAAGATAGGGAATAGAGTGAGGCATGTCTCACTGTGGTTTTGAAGAAAGGGTGTGGTGGCTGGCCTCAAAAATGCGCTCCGGCACGCCTTGCCTCCTGGTGTTCATGTCTTGCCTAGTTTCTGTTCTCATATTGGATCCTTGTTTGTTCGTACAATCAATAACACATGGCAAAGGTGGCAGTGTGTGACTTCCTAGGCTAAGTCATGGCTTCCATCTTGGTCCCTTGGACCATTTGCTCTGGGGAAGGCCAGCCACCACGCTGTGGAGGACACGCAAGCAGTCATGTGGCCCCATCTGGGGAGGAACTGAGGCCACCTGCCCAAGCCAGCACCCACTCATTAGTTACTTTTATTGGAAGTAAATTCTCCAGCCTCAGTAGAGCTCTCAGGTAATTTCAGCCCTGGTTAATATCTTGACTACCACCTCATGGGAGCTTCTGAACCAGAACTGCCCAAATTCTTCCTGACCTACAGAACCTTTCATAGATACTGATGATTTCAGCCACTAAATTTTGAGATGATTTCTAACACAGCAATTGATAACCCACACAAAGAGCAAGTCTGATCATGTGAAGGGCTCCCTAGCATAAGCCCTGTGGAGTGAGTAACTGAGTACCTTCCTGCCCTGTATCCTTGGGAAGCCAGAGAGCAGTTTCGTCGTTCTGTACTAGGAGTTGGCAAACCAGAGCCCATGGCCTAAATCCAGCCCTCCCCCATGCTATTTGTTTACATATTATCTATAGCTGTTTTCTTGCTACAATGACAGAGTTGAGCAGTTGTGACAGAGTGGATGGTTTACAAAGCTGAAAATATTGGAGTTCCCATCGTGGTGCAGTGGTTAAGGAATCCGACTAGGAACCATGAGGTTGCAGGTTCGATCCATGGCCTTGCTCAGTGGTTTAAGGATCCAGTGTTGCCGTGAGCTGTGGTGTAGGTCACAGACACGGCTCGGATCCGCGTTGCTGTGGCTTTGGCGTTGCTGTGGCTACAGCTCTGATTAGACCCCTAGCCTGGGAACCTCCATATGCCACAGGAGCGGCCCTGGAAAAGACAAAAAGACCGAAAAAAAAAAAAAAAAAAAGAAGAAGAAGAAGAAGAAAGAAAGAAAAAAAAGCTGAAAATATTTACTCTTTAGCCCTTTATAGAAAAAATTTACTGATCTCTGTTCTGTAGGAATTTACAGTCTGATGGCAAAATGTCTCTTTCAGACGTATACAGATACATGCACCCTCTCCACACAAGAGCTTGAAGTGCACGTGTGCTTAGCCTCATCCACCCTCAGAGCCCCCTCTGCCTTCTTCATCTGGCCTACTCCTACCTATCCTTCAAACTCAGTTGAGATGCCACCTCCTTTATTCAACTTTTACTTGGCAAAAATTCTCTCCACTTTGAGGTTGGCTTACCCATCATCTCCTTCCCTTGTTACCTCAAGCTAAACGAATTCTAACAGCAATCTTTCATACCTCTTTTAGAATCTCGATCAATTACATGATGGAGTTTTAGTTAGTGTCACATGACGGAGTTCTAGGTAATGTCACATGATGGATTTTTAGGTAATGTCATATCCCACAGTGGATATGAGCTCTTCAAGGGCAATGACTGTGTGTTATTCATTCTATAAACTCAGAATAATATGCCTTTATTTATAGATACTAACTGAATGCTTATTATTTGCCAGATCATTGCTGGCACTGGGATACACGGAAAGAAAGAGACCAAGCCCTTGCCCTCAGGTGGCTCTGAGGTGATAGAAGGGGAAGAGCAATCCAGTAGTAGGATTTGCTGGGATGGAGATGTGTTATAAGCATCACTGTGAGCACACGTGTGGTAACCATATAAACATCTGCAAAAAATAATTGGTTTTCAAAACACTTTCATAGCATTTACTGTCAGACCCTGTGCTAAGCACTTCCGTGTATTGTAATTTATTTAGTCTTTACAGCACGTGAGGCAAATATATCCTACAATGATTTCCATTTTGTATGATATACAGACCCAGAGAAGTCATGTAATGTGTTCAGGGTCACAGAGCTAAAAATATCAAATGAATTCAGAGCAATTATTTAGTTGAATAATTAATTCCAAATCTTAGCAACAATGCAAGTGCAAGGAATTGGGATAATGCTGGTCTTGGCTCTTTTGAACACTAAGTGGATGGTTTCTGCCAAGCTGGAAATTCCTGCTCCAGAGGCTCTCTGATGACTTGTACTGTGGTTGGCATTTTATTTCTAGGAATTGCCTTCTGGGAGAGTCTGCTGTTTTAATGATTGGGCAAGCCTGGTTTCCTCATTGCATTGCACCATTTGCCACTTTGAAGTTAACCGAGTTATCAGCCCTACTTTCCTAGGGCTCTGTGGGGGAAGAACACATTCAACAACAAAGTTACGCCCCAGCCTCCAAATGTGTTTCAATGTTTTTTCTTGCCAAAGCGAGTAGGACCATGGATTGTCTATAGCTGGGATGTGAGATGGAGCCCTGGTGCCTTCTCTCTGCCAGCATTGTCTCCAGCCTCGCTCTCAGCAGTAACTTAATTGGTTCAGACCTTGGATATCATTCAGTAGAGTGTGTATAGTGGCTAATGATGCTGTTTCTGGCTTAAAAAAACCCCACTTCCCCCTGTAGCATAAATCACTTAATCTGTTCTATTTTTCTTTCTAGGACTGAGGGCTTTGGAGCTCCAAAGCTGGTTACTTTGAAAAACATTTATGTAGGTATTTTGAACCATTCAGTTCAGGTCACTCATTTTGGCTCCCAAAAGATCTGGGTGCTTTGTGATAAAGACTGGGGTAGGGAGTGGGAGAAATCCTCTGCTGAGGACAGTGACAGGTGCAGAAAACAGGTCTGTCCCTTGTTCAAGGGCCTTAGCTCAGCAATTCTCTTCAAAGGGAAAGATGTAGAGTGAGGTGGTGAGGAATGGGTGTCAAGGTGGGCAGGAGAAGAAAAGGCCAAGATATCCAGTCATGTTTTTCATCACATTTACCCGCGTTTAACAAGTCCTGATGGAATCAATTATGTGCCAGACCTTTTTTACAATCGGGTCCTGGAGTTTACAGTGGTGAATAAGATGGACATGATTTCCGCCCTCTTGAAGCAGTGGGGAAGATCAGAAAACAGATGAAAGATTTTTTAAAGATCATTAAAATTTATGGTAAGTGATGGTAGGAAGTGAAGTCTGGGCTATTATAAAGAATAATTGAGAATGGGACAAGACATTTATTTCAAATGGAATTATCAGATCAAGGCCTCTCTGAGGAGGTAAAGGGTAGAAAGCGAAGGATAAGGGAGTCCAGTGAGGATTGTGGGTGGAGGAAATGGTTGTACGAAGGCTCTAAAGATAAAGTTGGCTCAGGCTAAAAGAAGCTGCTCTTGTTTTTGTTTTTTGTTTTTTGTCTTTTTTGTCCTTATAAAGCCACACCCTTGGCATATGGAGGTTCCCAGGTGAGAGGTCTAATTGGAGCTGTTGCTGCTGGCCTACACCACAGCCACAGCAATGCCAGATCCTTAACCCACTGAGGGAGGCCAGGGATCAAACCCACAACCTCATGATTCCTAGTTGGATTCGTTTCCACTGTGCCAGGACGGGAACTCCCTGAGATGCTCTTGAGGGCCCCCCAGGCTTCCCGCCTGGATTGCTTTCTCCAGAAAGTGCCACAGGCCCAGTGCTTCCCTTTATTCCACCCAATCATGCTCTCTCCTGGTGAGAGCATAAGAACCGACTTTGCCAGGATCCACAATTCAGCTTCAGCTATAGCTCTGTGGCAGTGGAGCAGACAAGCATTAAGAAAAAAGGATGCTTTAGGACTTGGGGTTCCTTCTCTTTTATTTTAGAGTATGCAAGCCTGGGTGAATCATACTAATACAAACTATTTAGGTTCTCTGGGTTCAAATCCCGGTCTGCCACTTGGAAGCTATGTGGGCCTGTTAACTTTACTATACCTCAGTATAAGTTGGTCTAGAAAAAGGCATCTACCTCACAGGACTGCTGTGAGAATTTAGTTAGTTAATATTAGCTAAGTGCTGGAGTTCCCGTCATGGCGCAGTGGAAACGAATCTGACTAGAAACCATGAGGTTGCAGGTTCGATCCCTGGCCTCGCTCAGTTAAGGACCTGGCCTTATCCTGAGCCGTGGTGTAGGTCGCAGATGTGGCTTGGATCCAGAGTTGCTGTGGCTGTGGTGTAGGCTGGCAGCTACAGCTCTGATTAGACTGCTGGCCTGGGAACCTCCATGTGCCATGGGAGTGGCCCTAAAAAGCAAAAAAAAAAAAAAAAAAAAAAAAAAAGCTAAGTGCCTAGGTCAGTGCCTGGCACTTAAACATTCGACAATAATGTTGCTATTGTTAATACTATTCTCATACTTTAGCTGTTGTACCCCACTGATACCTTGTACAGCAGGGGAGGTGGTATTATGAATACCCCTGGTTCTGCGCTCCCTGGAATCAATGTATAGCCTTAATTATATAACTCAATTCAGAAATCCTTTTTATATCAGGCACTGTGTTGGTCACTTCACTATACCATTTCCTTTGATCCTCCTAATAGTCTTCATAAGCATGCATTATTATCCCCATTTTATATATGCAGAAACTCAGGTTTAAAGAGGTTAACAAAATTACCCAACACCATGAAGCTAATGTGATTCCTAGGTCTGAGATTCTGACTCAGCAGGCTCAGGTATGGCCTTGGAATCTGCATTACAGGTACCTCTCCCAACTTTCCCAATTCTGGTAAGGTGCCCTTTTCACTGTACTTTGGAAAATGATAGCCCAGATGATCTCTAAGAGCCCCTCTGGCTGCAAAATCTGTGAAGAAGAGAAAGTCCATACATTCATGTAAATAGTTTAGGGGGGAGGTAGTTTGTGGCTGTTAATGTTTTTTTAGAAGAGAATTAATTCAGTTCAGGGCATATCCCTGATACGGTCATTGTCTAACAGGCATACTGGGACTGAAAAAAATGCCCCCTGCTCCGAGTGTTTTGCATTTTGTAACTCCTGTTCAATTTCTCATCTGTCATTCCAAAATAATATTAAATTAAAATGCTCTGAAAACCAAGAGTCTAAAGTTTGAGCTTATTTTGTAGTCAAACTGGATGGAATTAAAGTAAGTTTATTTGCAGATGTTACTTAAACCACTTGCTGTGAATATTTATACACTTGCACTGCAAAATTATCAATACTCTTGATTAAGGGGGTTATATTAATTACCATTAATTAATTAATTAATTATATATAATAAATTATCCCCAAACTTAATGGCTTAAAACAACAACTATTTATTATTTCTCAGTTTCTGTGAGTCAGGAATTCTGAAGCAACTTGCCTGGGGGGTTGCTACTTAAGGTCTCTCACTGTGGTTGCAGTCAGGATATTGCTGGGACTGCAGTCATCTGAAGGCTTGACTGGGGCTGGGGGATTCTTTTGCCAGACAGCTCATTCATAGAACTGTTGGCAGGAGGAAGCACAATGCCTTTTATGAGCTGGTCTCTGAAGTGTCACACTGTCACTTCTGCTTTGTCCTGTTTCTTAAAAGCGTCACCGAATTCGGTCCCACACAAGAAGAGATTTAGGTTCCATGCCTTGAAGAAGGAGTATCACAGAATTTGTGGACATATTTAAAACCACCACAAGAGTTCCCCTCGTGGCTCAGCAGAAACAAATCTAACTAGAATCCATGAGGACGCAGGTTTGATCCCTGGCCTTGCTCAGTGGGTTAAGGATCCAGTGTTGCCATGAGCTGTGGTGTAGGTTGTAGATGTGGCTGGGATCTGGCATTGCTGTGGCATGCGCTGGTGGGTACAGCTCCAATTCGACCCCTAGCCTGGGAACTGCCACATGCCATGGGTGCAGCCCTAAAAAGACCAAAAAAACAAACAAAAAAAACCAACAAAAACAACAACAACAAAAAAAAAAACCAAAAAACACTACAGGAGTGCTACCCATACTTCCCTGGAGGTGTAATATACAAGCTATGGGGAAGTATTGCCATACTAAGGAATTCAATAAAGATTACTCAATAATTATGAATTGCATTTGACACCAAGTGTTTTGGATGAAGTGTTGTTTCTGTAGTATCATGATAAACTTGTAGTATGGTATTTTTTTATCACTTTAAATAAACGTCAAATAAATATAGAACATTTTAAAATATTTTCATGCTCCTGGGTTGGAAAAATTAATATTGTAAAAATGGCTATACTACCCAAAGCAATCTACAGATTCAGTGCAATCCCCATCAAATTACCCATGACATTTTTCACAGAAACGGAACAAATAATCCAAAAATTTACATGGAACCACAAAAGACCCAGAATTGCCAAAGCAATTCTGAAGAACAAAAACCAAGCAGGAGGCATAACTTTCCCAGACTTCAGGCAGTATTACTAAGCCACAGACATCAAGACAGTGTGGTACTGGTACCAAAACAGACATATAGACTAATGGAACAGAATAGAGAACCCAGAAATAAACCCAGGCGCCTGTGGTCAATTAATCTTTGACAAAGGAGGCAAGAATATAAAATAGGAAAAAGAGTCTTTTCAGCAAGTATTGCTGGGAAACTTGCTCAGCTGCATGTAAATCAATGAAACTAGAACACACCCTCACACCATGCATGAAAATAAACTCAAAATGGCTGAAAGACTTCAATGTAAGACAAGACACCATCAAACTCCTGGAAAAGAACATAGGCAAAACATTCTCTGACATCAACCTTATGAATACTTTCTCAGGTCAGTCTCCCAAACAGAAATAAGAGCAAAAATAAACCAACGGGACCTAATCAAACTGACAAGCTTTTGCACAGCAAAGGAAACCAAAAAGAAAACATAAAGACAACTTACAGAATGGGAGAAAATAGTTTCAAATGATGCAACTGACAAGGGCTTAATCTCTAGAATGTACAAGCAACTTATACAACTCAACAGCAAAAAAGCCAACAACCCAATGGAAAAATGGGCAAAAGTCTTGAATAGACATTTTTCCAAGGAAGAGGTACATATGACCAACAAGCACATGAAAAAAATGCTCAACATCCCTGATTATTAGAGAAATACAAATCAAAACTACCATGAGATACCACCTCACACCAGTAAAAATGGCCATCATTAATAAGTACCCAAGGAGTTCCCGTCGTGGCGCAGTCGTTAACGAATCCGACTAGGAACCATGAGGTTGTGGGTTCGGTCCCTGCCCTTGCTCAGTGGGTTAATGATCTGGCGTTGCCGTGAGCTGTGGTGTAGGTTGCAGACGCAGCTCGGATCCTGCGTGGCTGTGGCTGTGGTGTAGGCCGGCGGCTACAGCTCCGATTAGACCCCTAGCCTGGGAACCTCCATATGCCACAGAAGCAGCCCAAAGAAATAGCAAAAAAAAAAAAAAAAAGTCCTCAAATAACAAGTGCTGGAGAGGGTGTGGAGAAAAGGGAACCCTCCTTCACTGTTGGTGGGAATGCAAGCTGGTACAACCACTATGGAGATCAGTATGGAGATACCTTAGAAATCTATTCATAGAACTACCATATGACCCAGCAATCCCACTCTTGGACATATATCTGGACAAAACTTTCTTTAAAAAAACACACACACCTGCATGTTTATTGCAGCTCAATTCACAATAGCCAAGACATGGAAACAACCCACATGTCCATCAACAGACAATTAGATTAGGAAGATGTGGTATATGTACACAATGGAATACTACTCAGCCATAAAAAAGAATGACATAATGCTATGTGCAGCAACATAGATGGAACTAGAGACTCTCATACTGGGTGAAGTAAGTCAGAAAGAGAAAGACAAATACCATATGATATCACTTATATCTGGAATCTAATATAAGGCACAAATGAACTTTTCCACAGAAAAGAAAATCATGGACTTGGAGAACAGACTGGTGGTTGCTGGTGGAGGGACAGGGGAGGGAGTAGGGTGGATGGGAAACTTGGGGTTAATAGATACAAACTATTGCCTTTGGAATGGATTATCAATGAGATCCTGCTGTATAGCACTGGGAACTATGTCTAGTCACTTACGATGGAGCATGATAATATGAGAAAATAGAATGTGTACATGTATGTGTAACTGCGTCACCATGCTGTACAGTAGAAAAAAAATTGTATTGGGGAAATAACTATTAAAAAATAATAATAATTAAAAAAAGTAAAAAAAAGTTGGAAGGCACCTCATGGATCATCTAGTAACTAGAATTTAGTCTTATCATCTTTACAGATGAGTTACTTGAGACTCAGGGGAAAACAATTTTTTTTTTTTTTTTTTTTTTTTTTGTCTTTTCTAGGGCTGCACTCATGGCATATGGAGGTTCCCAGGCTAGGGGTCTAATCAGAGCTGTAGCTGCCGGCCTACACCACAGCCACAGCAAGGTGGGAACCAAGCGTGTCTGCGACCTACACCATAGCTCACGGCAACACTGGATCCTTAACCCACTGAACAAGGCCAGGGATCGAACCCTCAACCTCATGGTTCCTAGTCGGATTCATTAACCACTGCGCCACGACGGGAACTTCAGGGGAAAACAATTTTGCTAACAACATATAAACTATGTTTTGGACACTGCTATCTGCTATAGCTATGTCATTTTATTAACTTCTCCCAGCTTTGCTGGAGAGGAAAATAAGAATAGAGAGGCAACTAAAATGTCTTTGATTAGACGTCTAGTGTGTTTTGGAAACAGAGCTAAAACCCATTTCTCCCAACTGCCAGCCACAGCCCTTCACATGTAACATCCCCTCTCAGAACCCCACAGGATGTGACAGCAGAGCTGGCAACGCCTAGGCACCATATCTCTGGAGGATCAAGGAAAGGGTTTTCTCTCTAAACATCCAGGGTTCTTTTTAGTCTCTATACCTACCTGACTACTGCTTCCCCAGCCTAATGTTCTACCTGAGAGTCTTCTTTGGGAACCAGAAAAGAATCACAAAAGCTGCAGAAGCAGTGACTCCACCACCTGTTGCCTCACCTTCAAACTGGGTTTCTGAACTTCAAACTTCTGAACCTACCCTCTGTACTGTGAGAGGGTAGGTTCCCACCTTGGACTGGCTTCTCAAGGAACCTCGGATATATCTGATGTTCACACTCTCATCTAAGAAGTGTTCTAGGAGTTCCCATCATGGCACAGTGGAAACGAATCTGACTAGGAACCATGAGGTTTCAGGTTCGATCCCTGGCCTTGCACAGTGGGTTAAGGATCTGGCATTGCTGGGAGCCATGGGGTAGGTCACAGACGCGGCTCGGATCTGGCATTGCTGTGGCTGTGGCATCGGCCGGCAGCTGTAGCTCTGACTAGATCCCTAGCCTGGGGACCTCCATATGCTACGGGTGTGGCCCTAAAAAAGACAAAAAAACAAAACAAAACAAAACAAAACAAAACAAAAAGAAGTGTTCCAGAACAGGGCCTCATCCCCAGGGTACTTTGGCTGGAGACAGCCTTGCCAAGGGCTGCCAGCTTTACCCTCTAAACACCATCATTAGGAGTCTTAATTTGAAAAAATCCTAATAACTTTGGTTGTAGTAATAAAATCATTTAGGATTTTTTAGTGACACATGTTAGAAAAATCCGATCCAAATGACGTAATCTAAAGAGGAATTAATTGAAAAGTCCAGATGTAGAGTTGATTTCAGGTATGGCCCGATTAAGACAATCAAATAGTCCAGAAGGACTCAGTTTCTCTTTCATCTTTCAACTCTGCTTACTCTGTTGACGCCATTCTCAGACTGTCTGACCTGGTCCCTGAACTAATCATTATCACCAGAAGAATGTCATATTTTCATTGGCCTGGCCCGGGCTGCATAATACTCCTGATCTGTAGATGGGAAGAGTACAGCCTACCATAACAAAACAAAACAAAAGAAAAACACTTCATTTTACTGGAAGAGGAATGAAGGGATATTGGTAATAAACTTAAACATTTGAGCTCTTATTATGTGCTGCACTCTACATGGACAGTCTCATTTAATCGTCATAAACAACTCTACGATATATATATCAATATTACCCCCATGTCATAGATGAAGAAACTGACATTCAGAGAGGTTAAGAAGCATGCTCAAGGTGGACGTTCCCATTGTGGCTCAGTGGTAACGAGCCTGACTAATATCCACGAGGAGGTGGGTTCGATCCATGGCCTTGCTCAGTGGGTTAAGGATCGGGTGTTATGGTGAGCTGTGGTGTAGTTTGCAGACATGGCTGGGATCTGGTGTTGCTGCAGCTGTGGTGTAGGCTGGTGGCCGAAGCTCTGATTTCATCCCTAGCCTGGGAACATCCATATGCCACAGGTGTGGACCTAAAAAGCCAAAAAAAAAAAAAAAAAAAAAAAAATCAGGCCCATCCCGCGCCTCAGGCAGCCTAATCTCTATGGGGAGTTAGATAAGATAAATGAATCTGGCAATTGGTATTTAAGGGGATAGAATCAAATTGGCATGGGCCCTACAGTGGGTGCCGAGAAGGAAACTAAGGCACCTGCCTGGAAGTGGATTCCAGTCTGCACTAGACAATGGCCAGGCCTTGGTGTCCATCCTTTAGGGACCTAGTACTTGATGATAATAACTGAGAACCACTATATCCTTAGTATAAAATGTTGGATACCTATGTTGTTTAACTTAATATCCATGACAATCCATGAAGACTGTATTAATTAGTACATTACAACATTTGGAAAAGTAATGGTAAATACTTATGGTAAAAACTCATGGTAAATTCGCCATGAAATTTACCTATTGTTAGTCTATATATACACATGTGTGTGTGTATACACAAATATATATAATTTTATAGTCTATTATTCTAGAGTGAATGAAAATGAAATCAGGTGATATGAGTTCAAAAGCCCCTAGGGTTCAAGCATGTTTTAGGTAATTTCCCACCCTGAGTTAGTCTGAGTTTGCATCACTGGCAGAGTGGATAGGTAAGTGGCGGATTTGTGCAATGGGATACTGTGTAGCAGATAGAAGCAACAGATTAGCAACATACATAGTGCTTGTGAGTAGGACTGTGATCCTTGGCTCCTGAAGGGGGCTCCTCAGATGCAAGGTGGGGTGTGGTGTGCTGTGGAAATGCAAAGCAAACTATGACAGATGCAGTAGAATGACTCTCTCAGCATCGATCCCTCCTTCCTCTGCATGTCTCCCTGAACTGCAGAGGCTGCAAAGGTAGAATCCATCTTTATCAGCTTTCTTTACAGGCTCTGGGTATGATTAGAATATGCCATTCAGATGTGCTCCTAGGAGGCTCAAATTACAATCGAGTTAAGTGGGGAATGAAGGTGGGGTCACTTTGTTGCTACAGTATGTTGCCAGTGTCAGTCTGGCTGATGCAGAGTCAATACTGATAAAGGCAGCTCCTCCATCCTGGGTTGGATACAGCAGCTGAGACACCATCTGGGTGTTGTTCTGGGAGCCATTCCTAGGGGCCAACCTAGAGCCCACTCTTGCATCAATTTTGTAAGCACCCAATTCCCTGTATTCCTTTCCTGCTTAACATAGCTGGAGCTGTTTTTCTAATCCTGTGTGTCTCTGTGTGTGTGTATGTTTAAGATTTTAATGTGAAATCTCTTGATTTGTAAACATGGACTTGGACAAGTTCCCTAACCTTTCTGAGCCTAGTTTCCTTGCCTATAAAATGGTTGTATGAAACTACTTCCCATAGCATAGTGGGGAAGATTCATGGAATATCATTTGCAAAGTGCCTCTCACATAGCAGCTGCTCAGTAATGCAAAACTTTTTGTAGTATAAAAAGCATGGGTTTTGTGGAAATTGGGTTTGAATCATGCTAACACTGCTTACCAGCTGTGTGACCACTTAAAACTTTCTGAGGCCCTGGAAGATTCCGATGATAAAATATCTAGTACTGCATGGTCTCTATGTTTGTGTGCTGTTTGGTGAGGATTAAACAGCTGACGCATAGAAAGATGCCCAGCACAGCACTTGCCTGGTACATCATCTTGAATGTTAACTCAATCTTCTTGAATGTTAACTCCCTTATTTATCTCCGAACCCCTTGAGTTCACAGTAAATTTTATTATATCTGCCGATAAATAGGATAGTTGAGAAGAAACTAGTACATGGTGGCAAAGGGTGCAGTTACACAACAGCCACGTGCTCCCTACAGGAGACTGATAATTTTATTTCTCCATAATCCAGGACCTAAAGCTGCATCTGCCACTTCAGCGGGTGTGTCTGGGTACTCTGGGGGCCCCTTCTGCACACACCTCTTTCCTGCCCCCAACTGTCCTTTCTTCTGCACTCCGAGCTCTGCTGCAGGAGATAGGGCTGGCGCTCTGGGCATCTAGGGGCTCCCAAGTGAGATAGGAGTGGACTGGGGAAAGGAAGCCTTCAGGGCTCCTTGGGGAAGTGTCAATACAGCGGGAAGGAGAGGAGGGAGGGGTGATGCTGGACACAGCGCATCTCTTGGTTTAAGACAGTTGTCGCACCCCAGTGTGGGCGAATGCAGAGCAGACCCCAGGAGAGTAGGAATCAGACAACTGCTGAGAGAATAGGGGGAAGAATGGCTGTTTTAGAATTATTTTCTAGCCATTCTTCTTACTTCTGGGCAAGAAGTATAACTGGTGGAGTCTGTTGTAAAGCATTGGCAGAGGCCATCAATAATAGACAATTATTTTGAGTCTTGCCCATGATATACTCCTGTAAGCACGGGAGGGAAGAGCAGGGTTTTGTTTTCATTTTTGTTTATTTTTAATCCTTCCCAAAGCCTAGCAGTGGCGATTAGCACACAGTGATTGACACACAACCTGTAACTCATTGTCAGTGTGGGCAGGGCATCTTGTGGAGAGACCTGACCATTCAGTAAGCATTGGTGTAGTGCCCATGACCTTTATGCCAGAGGCTGAAGATATACAGATAAAATCATCCCTGTACCCAGAGAACTGGCATTCTAGTGACAGAGGCAGAGGCAGGGGTTCATCTAACACTAATTAAGTACCTACTATATACCTTTTACCAGGCCCTGGGGATATAACAGTAAGATCTGGTCCCCGCTTTTAAAGACCTTATAGACTGTTGGGGGTGGGGGTGGGAAGAAACTCTCAGATGAACAGGCAGTTATAATCTGGTGTACCCAAACGGGGAGGGGTGGGCAGAGTAGAAGCTTGAGATGCTAAGGAGAATCTGTAGACCTGTAGACCCTCTTATCCTTCCTTTATTTATTTGTTTATTTTTTTTTAGTGTAGCATATTAAGTTCCTAGGCTAGGGGTCAAATTGGAGCTGCAACTGCCAGCCTACGCCACAGCTCATGGCAACACTGGATCCTTAACTCACTGAGTGAAGCCAGGAATGGAACCCGCATCCTCATGGACACTAGTCAGGTTCGTAACTGCTGAGCCATGACAAGAACTCCAGGCCCCCTTGTCCAGAATGTGGGGGCTGTGGGGGATCTGTCCAGGGTGGAATGTTGGGTTAAGAAGGGGCGAATGGGACTTATTCAGGTGACAAGAAAGTGGTGGTGTGTGACAAGGAGGGGGTGATATGTGTGTGTGTGTGTGTGTGTGTGTGTGTGTGTGTGTGTGTCCATTGCTGAGGCTGGGGAGAGGCCATTCCAGGCAAAGACAGTACACTTGCCCAAGAAAGGGCCTGGAGGCCTGAGAGGACAGGCCAGTTTGGTGCTGCTGGAGGGTAAGATGTTAAGACGGGAGGGAGTGGTGGGAAGTGAGATTTGAAGCAAGTTGGGACTGGCTCTTACTGAAACTTGTTTGTTCTGCTAGGTAAAGAACTTGAATTTTATCCTGAAGGCCATGGGAACCAGAAGAGGTACTTTATTAATGAGATTGAATTCATTAATTCCGCAATCATTTATTGATGGTTAAGTACATATATTTATTTCCTAGTGGGCTAGATTCTGAAAATCTGATGGTGTGTAAAACAGCCCTTGCCCATGTGGAGTTCATGATCTTACGTGAGAGAGACAGATGAAACTAATTTGTTGTTGTTTTGGTTTTTTAGGGCTGCACTTGTGACATATGGAGGTTCCCAGGCTAGGGGTCCAATCAGCGCTTCAGCTGCCAGCCTATACCACAGCCATAGCAATGTTAGATCTGAGCGGTGTCTGCAACCTACACCACAGCTCATGGCAACACCAGGTCCTTAGCCCACAGAGCGAGGCCTGGGATCAAACCCGTATCCTCATGGATACTAGATAGGTTTGTAACCTGCTGAGCCACAATGGGAACTTCCTAAATTAATGGATTTTTTTCCTTCTAGGAGAAGGTATTAAGGTCATATTTACATGATAAATCAATTAAAATAATTGTATATTACATAGTCACCCCCAAATTAATAGTTATAAATATGACAGTGCTATTTTATGTAAAGCAGAGTATTCTTTTTTTTTTTTTTTCCTTTTTGCTTTTTGCACGTAGAAGTTCCTAGACTAGGGGTCGAATCAGACCTACAGGTGTCAGCCTATGTATGCCACAGCCACAACACTGGCTCCCCAACACACTGAGTGGGTCCAGGGATCAAATCTGCATCCTCATGGATGCTAGTCAGATTTGTTTCCAATGTACCACAGTGGGAACTCCCTAAAGCAGAGTATTCTGATGTGGGGCTTTGATCCAGCTGTTGAGAGGTAATTACCCAAAAACTGCTTTATTAGTTTCCTATTCCCACTCTAAGTGGCAGCTCTAGGTCAGCTAGTGGTAAAATACCAAATAATGGCCACAAATAATAGTCACAGACATTTGGTGAGTGATCTCAGTGTAGCTGTCATTGTGCTTCATGCAGATTATCTCATTTAATCTTCAAAGCAATCAGATAAATGAGATTTATCTCATGTAGGGGTGTATGTCTGACTTTAATATTTGTATAATTCAGTCAGTGAGACTGCACTTGATTTTTATATTTTGGTATTAGCAACTGTGATATTACACTGGATAACAGTTCCCCAAAATATCCATGTCCTAATTCTTGTAACCTGTGGATATATTACCTTCAATGGCAAAAGGTACTTTGTAGATATGATTAAGTTAAGAAGCTTGAAATGGGAAGAGGATCCTTGATTATCCAGGTGGGTCCAATGTAGTCAGGGATCCTTATAAGAGGGAGGCAGGAAAGCCATAGAAAGCCAGGAGATAGGGAGCTGTGATGACAGAAGCGGAGGCTGGAGTAAAGAGGGAAGAAGGTATTACAGAGTAAGGGATGCTGGAGGCCCTTAGAAGCTGGAAAAGGGGAGTTCCCATCGTGGATCTGTAGAAACAAATCTGACTAGCATTCATGAGGACCTGGGTTCAATCCCTGGCCTTATTCGGTGGGTTAAGGGTCTGGTGTAGGTTGCAGATGTGGCTCGGATCCATGTTGCTGTGGTTGTGGTGTAGGCCGGCAGCTGTAGCGCCTATTAGACCCATAACCTGGGAACCTCTATATGCCACGGGTGCGGCCCTAAAAAGAAAAGCTGGAAAAGGCATGGAGACGGATTCTTCCCCTAGATCTTCCTAAAGGAACAAAGCCCTGCCAGCACCTTGATTTTAGCCTCTAAGAACCATTATCCATCTTCTGACCTCCAGAACTCCAAGGTAATAAATTTGTGGTCATTTTAAGCTACATTTTAAGTTTATAGTGATTTGTTGTAGTGGCAATAGGAAATTAATAAAGCAAGTTTTTTTTTTGATACTTACCTCTAAACAGTTGGATCAAAAGCCCCATATTAGAATACTCTGCTTTGGAGTTCCCATTGGGGCTCAGTGGAAATGCACCCAACTAGTATCCATGAGGATGCAGGTTTGATCCCTGGCCCCGCTCAGTGGGTTAAGGATCTGGTGTCACCACGAGCTGTGGTCTAGGTCACAGATCCGGCCTGGGTTCCATGTTGTTGTGGCTGTGGTGTAGGCCAGCAGCTGCAGCTCCAATTTCACCCCTAGGCCTGGGAATTTCCATATGCCACAGGTGCAACCCTAAAAAAAAAAAAAAGAAAAAAAAAAAAAGAGAGAAAGAAAAAGAAAACTGTGCTTTGCATAAAAAAGACAAATATTTTAGAAGCTTGTAGAAGGTCTCCAGCTGGGGGAAATGAGTCTGAAAGTGAAAGGAGAATGAAAGGAGGAGAGAGAAAGAATATTTTAAAACAAGGGAACCAAAAGAAACAAGAACAGAGAGGCGGGACAAAGAAGGCACATGTGGGGAAGCTAAGAGCCTGATTTTGCCAAAAGCATCAGGCACATCAGACAGGTGGAGTGTGACGTAAGACTGGGAATTTTGGCTGTAGTCAGACTGACCCTTAGATGCATCAGCACAGACTAGGCAGTGAAGAGTCACAAGAGGATTTTTTTTTTTTTTGGAGGAGGGAATGGGACATAATCATGTAGTATTTTACAAAGAACTCCCTCCACATTTGGGAGTGGAGGAGGGTAGGGACAAAGCAACCAGGTCTGAGACTTTTGCTGTTAACTGAACCTTAGAATGCAAGTCCAAACCAGCCTAGTGGCAGTGAGAAGGGAGTGAAGATTCTTCCTGCTATAAATAATAATAAGCAAGATATTTGTCTACACCAGCAGTTCCCAAAGTGTGGCCCCTGGACCTTTGCAGTGTCCTTTCAGGGAATTCTCAAGGTTAAAGCCATTTTGGATTCTCATTAGCCCAGGGCATGGTGAGTCTTTCAGAAGTTACACAACTTGTGAAGTTTGCTGTGTACTCAATGCAAAAGGAGAATTCAGCTCTCTTCCATTAAGATAGACATTATTTTTTTTTTTTTTAGGGCCGCACCCTTGGCATATGGAAGTTCCCAGGCTAAGGGTTGAATTGGAACTTAAGCTTCTGGCCTATACCACAGCTGCAGCAATGCCAGATCTGAGCTGCATTTACAATCTACACTGTAGCTCATGGCAGTGCTGGATCCTTGACCTCCTTGACCCACTGGCGGGGCCAGGGATTGAACCCACATCCTTATGGATACTAGTATGGTTTTTTACCACTGAGCCACAATGGGAACTCCCATTAAGCCAGATATTAAAGAGACTTGCAAAATGTATTTTTAAAAAATTTAGCCACACCCACGGCATATGGGAGTTCCTGGGCCAAGGACTGAATCCAAGCCACAGCTGCAACCTATGCCACAGCTTTGGCAACAGATCCTTTAACCCACTGTGCCACATCTGGAACTCTAAAAATGTATTATTTTCTTTTGGAAAACAATATTTCACAAAAATGCTCTTTATGCTAACATATAATGACTTGTTACTTCTAGATGAGTATACATTTAGACATCTCTTAGAATTAAATTCTAATATGGTAAATATTGGTGATATAAGCCTTATAAACAATAGCTCTTTGTGGTCTTCATAATTTTTAAGAGGTCATGAGAAAAAATTGTGTCACAGCTATTGTAAACAAATCTTTGGGCCTGATTCTGTTTATTTATTTAGGGTAAATTCCTAGACTTTAGTTAAAGAATCAGTCTTTTAAATCTTGGAGTAGGCAAGGCAGATGTGACTTCCCAACTGATAGACCAGGCTCATTGGGGTTAAGGCACATTCACAAGTGCACACACCTTGCATGAATGAAAAGAAGGCCAAAAATCATGTGTTATTTGCCATATCCTGGGCTTTTCCTGTTGTTCAGCATGCCAGTTTGCACGCTTGCAGGATTGGCCTGCCAGAAGGGGCGCGGGGAGGGCCAGTCCTCAGGCTGCACCCATCCCAGGAGGGTGTGTGTGCCAGCCAGGTGCCAGCTTCCCAGCCTATGCTAAGGGCTCCCTCTAGAGGCTGTGATTAGATTCTACATGGTTCTTGCTTTATCACGACTGTTAGTGCTGAAATTTCAGCCCAGGAAGAGTTGAAATTCATGGCTGCCAATCTTTTTGGAGCAGCGATGGGCAGAAAGCAGGTCCCCATTTTCACATGAAGAGACTGTGGACTTGAAAATCAGTGTGTAGCAATGATGAAGCCTCTGAACTGACCTGAATTTTGGACAGCTGGGGTCACTTGACCTCTCTGTTTCAGTTACTTGGGAGGAAACAGCCGACTTGATCTCGTCACAAGGATCAGCTATTATTCTAGGCGCCAGTTGTTTTCATGTCCCCAGCCAGTGAGAGAAGACATCAGGGCAAGGGCTTAGTTCCCTGGGCTACTGTATCCCAGAGCTCTCCTTGCATTTATTGGTTTAGCTTAACCTGAATCTGACTTTTGGATGGGTCTTTATAGTTACAGTATTTAATGACTTTGTTCCTTAGCAGTTCATTTTTTTTTTTTTTTCTTTTTGCCTTTTCTAGGGCCGTTCCTGCGGCATATGGAGATTCCCAGGCTAGGGGTCGAATCGGAGCTGAAGCCACCGGCAACGCAGGATCCAAGCGGCGTCTGCAACCTACACCACAGCTCACAACAACGCCAGATTGTTAACCCACTGAGTGAGGGCAGGGACTGAACCCGCGACCTCATGGTTCCTAGTCGGATTCGTTAACCACTTCGCCACGACAGGAACTCCCAAGTTCATTTTTCAAGACCTTCTCTACAATTCGTTCATTTATTAAACAGACAGTAACAACCTGGCATTGACTGAGATATGTGTCAGGCACTGGGCCAAGGGCCATACAGGTATTTTCTAACTTGATCCTGTCAAAACCCTATAAAGTCAGTGCTAGCATTATTCCCATTTTATGGAGAAGAAAATCAAGGCACAGGGAGCTTATGTCACTTGCCAAGATCCCAAAGCAGCTGTGTGGCAGAACCAGAATTCAAAACCAAGCCATCTGGCTCCACAGCCATGACACTATACCAAACCTTGATAATAAGAGTTTGCATTTTTGAAGGATTTGCTGTATTGTTGGAGATTTCCATACAATATTTTACTTAATACTCACAGCAGTTCTATAAAGTAGGTATTATCTCAGATTTACAAGGATGATACTTATGTTCAAGTCACTCAGCTATTGAATGGGAGAGCTAAAATGTTATCTCTGGGTCTTCGAAGCCTGTGTTCTTTAATTCAGAACCATCTACATGCCAGGAAAAGATGAGGAAGACCACCTGAGTCTTCAAGGAGCTTAGATTTTATTCTCCTTGTGGGATAATAATAGTTGAAGATATTTATTGGTCTTACTGGCCTAAACTTTTATACATATGAAATCATTCAATCCTCACAACAATCCAGTGAGGTAGATCGGATTATCATCACATTTTACAGATGAAGAAACCAAGGCCCAGGGGAGGAAGGGGTTGAAGAAATTGCACGAAGTCCCTCTTAAGTTTGGGAAATGGTAGAGTTGGGATTCAAACCCAGGAAGCCTGGTTCTGGTACCTGTGCTTTTATCCATCACATTATCGAAAGAGCAAATAGTTCCTACAGAGGTGCAGAGGCCACTGACCAGGGTTGAAGATAGCTGAGGGGAGCAAGCCCAGCCTGCAGAGAGATTCTAGGAGGGAAGAGAGGTGTCACCCCTGAGCTCTGTTCCTCTGTGGTCCTGGCCTTCTAGTAGCACTTGAAATAATGCCTTCTCCTCAAATCTAAGGCTAAAAGTAGAATTCAACACATTTCCCCACATCCTTCTAAATGGCTCTTTCTTGCCAATGTCATCACCATTCTCTCATACCATCAGAACCCAGTTCTGGTAGATAATTTGTTGGTACTCCAGGACTGTGTTGAAAAAGATTCCAAGATGTCCAGTCCAGCATCAGCAAGAAAGAGTGATATGATTAATGAAAACTTTTCTGTTGTGGGATGCTGTCTCTGAAGTGGGCTGTGTCCTGAGAAGGGTTTAAGGAACTAGGTCCTGAGAGCAGGTGCTGATGGCCTTGGATGAGAACATGGCTGTTCTTGGGGAGAGCAGGCAGGTGCTAAGTCGTACTGGCCAAGCTTAGAGAAAAAGGAATTCTGGATAAGAGGCATCAACAGGGGGACTAAGGTGAGGTTGCCAAGTGGGAGAAGGATGGCAGGTGCCTAAAGGAAAGACAAGGAGTAGATGACTTCCTTTTTGAACACCATAGCTGGGAATCCTCAGGCCCCAGAATGGGATGAAGCAAGAGCCAACCAAGCACCCCATTTCTCCTGTGCTACAGAATTCTCTCCACAAGAAAGACAAAGCAGTGATGCTTTTCAATTGGGCAGCATAGGATTCTGGGACAAATTCCAGTGGGAATGAAATCAGCCAGGATAAATAGGTAGAGGTAGGAAAGAAGAGGTTGGTTGGGGTTAAGCTGTGGGTACAGTGAACAGGGTAAGTGAGTCTGAACACAATGGGGGAAACTTGAAATAAGGGTAGAACTGTGACTGTCTCTTGGAACCTAAGGGTGAGAATGGACCTGGAACCTGGGAACAGGAGTATCATGCCGGGAATTCTCACCATCTCCTGTCTCTGCTTCTCTATACTTGTGTGCTTTCATCTGTCCTCTCCCTGATAGCTGGCTTCACTTCTTAGCTTTCTTGTCAAAACAAGGCTGCCTGGCTCTAAGTTTATGTCACAGTTTCAGCCAAAGACTTCCATGAGAATTTGAGTCTCAGTCGTTAATTTTGGGGAGTGAGAATCCGATTGGCCCATCTTTGGTCTATTGTTCACATCTGAGCCAATCAGCTAAGGCCAAGAAGGCAATGCAAACATACCTGTTAAAGGTGCATCCTTATGGATGTTGGATAGGGATGGGGGATTTGCTCAGGACGAGGGACTAGAGTTGGCTGTGGAGCAAGGGACATACTCCAAATGTTTACTAAAGATGAAGGTCTAAAGACAGCACCAGAGAACACCAGCATTGATTGAATATTAGAAAGGAGAGATGGGGCAAGAAAAAGAGTCTCCAGAAGGGAGGAAAACCACGAGAGAGAAGAAAGTTTATTTAAAGGAGGAAGGTGGCATAAAAGCTCAAATGTTACAGAACAGCCAAAAAGGATGAGCAGTGTCAGAGACCATTTGATTCCAGAAAGTCCCAGAAAAACTTTTATTTATTTTTTTGTGGTATTTTCATATTTTTTTTGTTTTGGGTTTTGTTTTTTTTAAATTAAGATATAGTTGATTTACAATGTTTCTTCAATTTCTGTCGTATAGCAAGGTGACCCAATCACACACAATTCCCTGTGCTGTACAGTAAGACCCCATTGCCCACCCATTCCAAATATAAGAGTTTGCATCCAAAAACCCTGAACTGCCTGTCCATTCCACTCCCCCCGCCCACGCCCCGGGAACCACAAGTCTGCTTTCCTTGGCCATGATCTGTTACTGTTTTGTAGATAGGATCATCTGTGCCATATTTTAGATTCCACAAATAAGTGATATCATATGGTGTTTGTCTTTTTCTTTCTGGCTTACTTCACTTAGTATGAGAATCTCTAGTTCCATCCATGTTGCTGCAAATGTCATTAGTATATATTTTTAAGGCTGAGTAATATTCCATTGCGTATATGAACCACATCTTCTTAATCCATTCCTACGTTCATAGACATTTATGTTGTTTCCATGTCTTGGGTATTGTGAATAGTGGTGCAATGAACATGTATCTTTTTCAAGGAAAGTTTTGTCTGGATATATGCCCAAGAGTGGGATTTCTGGATCATATGGTAATTCTATATTTAGTTTTCTGAGGTATCTCCATACTTTTTTCCATAATGGTTTTACAAATTTACATTCCCACCAACAGTGTAGGAGGGTTCCCTTTCCCCCACACCCTCTCCAGCATTTGTTATTTGTAGACTTATTAATGGTGGCCATTCTGACTGATGTGAGGAGGTACTTCATTGTAGTTTTGATTTGAATTTCTCTAACAATCAGTGATGTTGAGCATTTTTTCATGAGCCTGTTGGCCATCTTTATGTCTCCTTTGGAGAATTTGTCTATTTAGGTCTTCTGCCTGTTTTTCAATTGGGTTGTTGTTTTTTGTTGTTGAGTTGTATGAGTTGTTTGTATATTTTGGATATTAGTCCCTGGTTTGTTGCATCATTTGCAAAGATTTTCCCCCATTCTGTGGGTTATCATTTCATTTTTTTTAATGGTTTCCTTTGCTTTGCAAAAGCTTTTGAGTTTAGTTAGTTCCCAGTGGTTTATTTGTGTCTTTATTGTCATTATTCTAGGAGATGGATCAAACAAGATGTTACTGTGATTTATGTCAAAGAGCATTCTGCCCACGTTTTCCTCTGGGAGTTTTATAGTATCTGGGCTTATATGTAGGTCTTTAACCCATTGTGAGTTTATTTTTGTGTATGTTATTAGATCAAGAAAACCTTTTAGAAAGTAAGGAGCAAGATGGTGAAGAAGTCAGATTGCTGTGGGTTAAAGGATGGAGTTTGTTGTGTATTTATGGGTAAACATAAAAGTATTTAGTATTTAGTTCTGTTGTCAACTCTGGAAAAAGTATCTACTTAGACTGTGTTGGATTGGCATTATTCAGGATTTGACATATATTGGCGTAGAAACAGTAAATCCTCCCACCCCCAGTTATTACAAGGCTAACACACTGTATCAAATATGTAAGGTTTTATCTACATAGTTTAGATAACAGAAACACATACATATTTTCAAAATAATGTTAAAAAGGGGGGCCATCAGGAATCCAAGTCCAATAAATGTAAGATATGCTCAATCTTACTTCTGACCATGGAAATGTAATTGAAAAACAATGAAGCAGAAGTTCTTGTCGTGGCACAGTAGAAATGAATCTGACTAGGAATCAGATCCCAGGTTCGATCCCTGGCCTTTCTCAGTGGGTTAAGGATCTGGTGTTGCGTAAGCTGTGGTGTAGCTTGAAGACATGGCTTGGATCCTGTGTTGCTGTGGCTGTGGTGTAGGCCGGCAGCTGTAGCTCTGATTGGACCCCTAGCCTGGGAACCTCCATATGCTGCAGGTGAGGCCCTAAAAAGCAAAAATGAAAACATAATTATACACTCAACAGAGTCACAAAAATTTAAGATTCCAAGGGCTGGCAAAACATGGAACAATGGGAATAATTCTCAAAACTGCTGGTGGGAGGACAAATTAAGATGTTGCCAAACCAGCTTACATTTAAGAGGGTGCCATTTACATAGGACACTTGGGGTTGTGGTGCCCTCTCTGACTGTGGAGTGAGGTGACATGCTGTGGAAGACAACTCAGGACTTTTTAGTTAAATTGAATGTTCATGTATTTATCACATGGCGGTTTTACTTTTAGGCATATAACTAGAGCAATTTGGGTATGTGTACAAGAATGCAAGTCCAAAAATTGGGTGCAGCATAATTATGCATCCTAGACCCAAACTATAAACAGTCCAATGTCCATACAAAAAATGAAAAGGCAAGGCTTCATCATGGAATAACAGCAAAGAAATTGAACACATCAGAGCTACACGCCACATGGATACTGCTCACACAGATGATGTTGAAGGGAAGAGGCAAGTCACAGAAGAATACAACAGTGTTTCTGGACAAAAAAGTCCCCAAACAGGCAAAGCTCAATTATATGGCATAGGGATGAGCACTGTAGAGAAAAGTGAAAAAAGAAGTGAAAAGCAAGAGAAGGACTTTTTATAAAAGTCAGGATGGACGTTACCCCTGGTAGTGACAGGGCTGGGATCAGATGGGGCTCACTGAGGGTTTGCTGGGTGTTGGTCGTGTTCTATTTTTGGCTGGAGTCATGATCACATGGACCTTTATTTTATAACTATTCATTAAACTGTACATATTTGTATATACTTTCCTATATTTATATTATGTTTTTAAGTTAAACAATAAAAAGGAGGTAAAGGGTAAGTCTGGTGTATTGAGCATACACATTTCATTTTTTGCTCTCACCCAGAACCCAGCTAAAAATGGTATGTGGTGTGTGTGTGTGTGTTGTATACACCCATAAAGCCAGGAGAGCAAAACAAGAGAACACAGATGAACGAGCGATAAATGGTTCAACAGATTCAGTGAAGCGGAATTCTAAACTGCTGATGTGGGTAGCTATGATAAGATGAAATTCATATTTTAGGGCGAGAGCAGAAAAATTCAAACAAAAATTTTCCCTGCCCATTTGGGCCTCCTCTCTCCCTTTTAGTGTGTCTTAATGCATCTACATTAAACAGACCTCCTTAGGAAATAAGCTTCTTTCTTAATCTCATAAGGGCTCACGCTGACCCACTGACCATTTGTGCAGATCTGGATTATGTAAACTGTCAGTACATCATTTGATGTATAACCAACCCTTTGTCCCTAAAATGCATATACCTCTTCTTTGACTTCTAGCAGGCAGAACAGTCCTCAGATCTTTTTGAGAGACTGTCTCTTGGGTTATAAGCTTCAGGTTGACTTGAATAAAATTTGCCATTTCTTTTTTAGGTTGACTATTGATTAATTTTTTGTTGACCGCTGAGAACTAACTTTATTTCATTGCAGGATCTTGAAAAGGGTCAGGAAATTGTGGTATCTGAAATATCAAGAAATAGTGTTGCATATGGGTTACAATAAAGAGGGTTTGGTGACAGCTGTTTAAGATGTAGTTAGACCTGTAGGGTCCCTCCCCGACCCAGCACTGCTGGACGACTGCTGCTTCCTTCTCCAAGCAGAACGTTAGAGGTTTATTTTCTGGAAAAAGAAGAATACAGTGTCTCGGACAGGGTGACCCCAGGCATGGGTGAGGCTTGTTGGTGCTATAACAACAAAATGCTGAGGCCCTCACCCTGTGCTCCTTTTGCAGATCCCAGGAATCTGGCCGCCAGGCCACGATTGCTGCCCATGTCTAGTCAAGGAAAGAACCTGATCTGGGAATATAATCTGCCCAAGTTAAAGTACTAAGAGATCTGGTATTAGGAATTTGCTGTCAAATGGATGAAGCAGATCACTTAATAGTGAAGCCCCATGTCAGTAGAAACCACACCCAGAACTTCCAATTTACTTTTTATTCCCATAATCTCTCTCTCTCTCTCTCTTTTTTTTTTTTTTTTTTTTGCTTTTTAGGGCTGCAGCCGAGGTATATGGAAGTTCCCAGGCTAGGGGTCCAGATGGAGTTATAGCTGCCGGCTTAGGCCATAGCCACAGCAATGTAGAATCAAGCCACATCTTCGAATTACACACAGCTCACAGCAGTGCCAGATTCTTAATCCATTGAGTGAGGCCAGGGTTTGAACCCGCCTCCTCATGGATACTAGTTGGGTTTATTATTGCTGAGCCACAACAGGAACTCCTTCAAAATGACGTAGTTTAATTCTATCATTAATCTTCCTTTGTTAGCTCACTTATTTAAGCAGTTCTTATGCTGCTATTTTGATTGCAGAATCTTCTTTGATTCCTTGGAAAAGACTCCTAGGGAGTTTCCATCATGGCGCAGTGGTTAACGAATCCGACTAGGAACCATGAGGTTGCGGGTTCGGTCCCTGCCCTTGCTCAGTGGGTTAACGATCCAGCGTTGCCGTGAGCTGTGGTGTAGGCTGCAGACGCGGCTCAGATCCCGCGTTGCTGTGACTCTGGCGTAGGCCGGCGGCTACAGCTCCGATTGGACCCCTAGCCTGGGAACCTCCATATGCCGCAGGAGCGGCCCAAGAAATAGCAAAAAGACAAAAAAAAAAAAAAAAAAAAAAGACTCCTAGAAGTACTGACTCTCAAGTTTCTGTATGTTCACAACAGTTTGCTGACTTTATCATTGAAGATCTATTTAGCTGGCTTTAAAATTCTTGGCTCACATTTTCTTTGTATATCCTAAATAAGTTATTCCATTGACTTCTGGCATGAAGCATTGATGTTGAAAGTCCAACGACAATCTGATTTTCTTTCTCTTATGAAATTCTTGCTCCTTTTGTCTGGTTGCACAAAGAATTTTTTAAACTTTTTATCTAAAATTTGATAGTTTCAGAACGGAGTTGTTGAGGACTGATTTTTGCAATATGCAGTGTGTATATTCAATACGTGGGGTTTTTTTTTATTAAAAAAATTGAAGTACAGGGAGTTCCCATAATGGCACAGTGGAAACGAATCCAACTAGGAACCATGAGGTTGTGGGTTTGATCCCAGGCCTTGCTCAGTGGGTTAAGGATCTGGCATTGCCATGAACTGTAGTGTAGTTTGCGGACATGGCTTAGATCCTGCATTGCTGTGGTGTAGTGTAGGCCCACAGCTGTAGCTCTCATTCAGTCCCTAGCCTGGGAACCTCCATATGCCGCAGGTGCGGCCCTAAAAAAAAAAAAAAAAAAAAAAAAGCATAAACAAACAAACAAAAAATTGTAGTACGGTATAGCTGATTTACAATGTTGTATTAGTTTCAGGTGTACAGCAAAGTGATTCTGTTATGTGTGTATATGTGTGTGTGTGTGTGTGTATTCTTCTTCAGATTCTCTTCCATTATAGATTATTACAACAAATTGAACGTAATTCCCTGTACCAAATAGTAGGTCCTTGTTGTTTTCAGTATGTGGTTAAAGTGGGTTTTTTTTTTTTTTTCTTTTTGCTATTTCTTTGGGCTGCTCCCGCGGCATATGCAGGTTCCCAGGCTAGGGATCGAATCAGAGCTGTAGCCGCCGGCCTACGCCAGAGCCACAGCAACGCGGGATCTGAGCCCCATCTGCAACCTACACCACAGCTCACGGCAACACTGGATCGTTAACCCACTGAGCAAGAGCAGGGACCGAACCCAAAACATCATGGTTCCTAGTTGAATTCGTTAACCACTGCGCCACGACAGGAACTCCAAAGTGGGTTTTTTTTAGTCTCAAGATTTTATTTTACTTTAGTTTTTAATATATTTTTTTGCCTCACTTTTTGTTTTCTTCTTTGGGGATTCTAATTATAGATATATTGGATATTTTTTGCTTGTTTTCTGTATTTGTCACTATCCCTCAAGCTTTTATCTCTTTTTTATTTATTTATTTAAATTACTCAAATGAATTTATCACATCTGTAGTTGTATAATGATCATAACAATCTGATTTCACAGGATTTCCATCCCACAGCCCAAGCATATTCCCCACCCCCAAACTGTCTCCTCTGGAGACAATAAGTTTTTCAATGTCTGTGAGTCAGCATCTGTTCTTCAAAGAAGTTCAGTCTGTCCTTTTTTCAGATTCCACATGTCAGTGAAAGCATTTAATGTTAGTGTCTCATTGTATGGCTGACTTCATTTAGCATGAGTTTCTAGGTCCATCCATGTTGCAAAAAATGCTGGTATTTCATTCTTTTTGATGGCTGAGTAATATTCCACTGTGTATATGTACCACCTCTTCTTGATCCACTCCTCTGTCAATGGATATTTAGGTTGTTTCCATGTCTTGGCTATTGAAAATAGTGCTGCAATGAACACCGGAGTACATGTGTCTTTGCGAGTCCTGGCTTTCTCTGGGTAGATGTCCAGGAGTGGGATTGCTGGATCAAATGGTAGTTCTATGTTTAGTTTTCTGAGGAATCTCCATTACTGCTTTCCACAGTGGTTGCACCAATTTACAATCCCACCAAGAGTGTACTAGGGTTCCTTTTTCTGCACACCGTCTCCAGCACTTACTGTTTGTAGACTTTTGGATGATGGCCATTCTGGCTGGTGTAAGGTGGTACCTCAGAGTGGTTTTGATTTGCATCTCTCTAAGAATGAGCAATGTTGAACATCTTTTCATGTGTTTCTCAGCCATCTGTATGTCTTCTTTGGAGAACTGTCTGTTTAGATCTTCTGCCCATTTTTTGATGGGGTTGTTTGTTTTTTTGGTATGGAGCTGCAGAACTTGCTTGTAAATTTTGGAGATTAATCCCTTGTCCGTTGATTCACTTGCAAAGATTTTTCCCCCATTCTGTGGGTTGTCTTTTCGTGTTGTGTAGGGTTTCCTTTGCTGTGCAGAAACTTTTCAGTTTGATTAGGTCCCATTTGTTTATTTTTCTTTTTATTGTCAGTACTCTGATAGGTGGATCTGAGAAGATGTTGCTGTCGTTTATGTCAGAGAGTGTTTGTCCTATGTTTTCCTCTAAGAGTTTGATAGTGTCTGGTCTTATATCTAGGTCTTTAATCCTTTGGAGTTTATTTTTGTGTATGGTGTTAGGGAGTGTTCTAATTTCATTCTTTTCCATGTTGCTGTCCAGTTTTCCCAGCACCACTTAGTGAACAAGCTGTCCTTTCTCCATTGCATATCCTTGCCTCCTTTGTCATAGATGAGTTGGCTGTAGGTGTGTGGGTTTAATTCTGGGCTTTCTATCCTGTTCCACTGATCTATATTTCTGTCTTTGTGCCAGTACCATGCGGTTTTGATGATTGTTTCTTTGTAGTATAGTCTGAAGTCCGGGAGCCTGATTCCTCCAGCTCCATTTTTCTTTCTCAGGATGTCTTTGGCTATTCTGGGTCTTTTGTGCTTCCAAACAAACTTTACAATATTTTGTTTGAGTTCTGTGAAAAATGTCCTTGGTAATTTGATAGGGATTGCACTGAATCTGTAGATTGCATTAGGTAGTATAGTCATTTTGATAATATTAACTCTTCCAATCCACGAGCATGGTATATCTTTCTATCTATTTGTGTCATTTTTGATTTCTTTCATCAGTGGCTTATAGTTTTCAGAGTACAGGTCTTTTGTCTCTTTAGGTAGGTTTACTCCTAGGTATTTTATTCTTTTGGATGTGATGGTAAATGGGATTGCTTCCCTAATTTCTTTTTCTGCTCTTTCACTGTTAGTGTATAGAAATGCAGTCGATTTCTGTGTATTAATTTTGTATCCTGCAACTTTGCCAAATTCGTGTATGAGCTCTAACAGTTTTCTGGTAGAGTCTTTAGGATTCTCTAGGTATAGTATCATGTCATCTGCAAATAGGGATCGTTTTACTTCTTCCTTTCCAATTTGGATTCTTTTTATTTCTTTTACTTTTCTGATTGCCGTGGCTAGTACTTCCAAAACTATGTTGAAGAGTAGTGGCGAGAGCAGACATCCTTGTCTTATTCCTGATCTCAGTGGGAATTCTTTCTGCTTTTCACCATTGAGAATGATGTTAGCTCTGGGTTTGTCATATACGGCTTTTATGATGTTGAGGTAGGTTCCCGTTATGCCCACTTTCTGAAGGGTTTTTTATCAGAAATGGGTGTTGGATTTTGTCAAAGGCTTTTTCCGCGTCTATTGAGAGGATCATAGGGTTTTTCTTCTTCAGTTTGTTAATGTGGTGTATCACACTGATGGATTTTTGGATATTGAAGAACCCTCGCATCCCTGGGATAAATCCCACTTGATCATGATGTACAATCCTTTGAATGTATTGTTGGATGCGGTTTGCTAGTATTTTGTTGAGGATTTTTGCATCAATGTTCATCAGTGATACTGGCCTGTAGTTTTCATTTTTTGTGGTATCTTTGTATGGTTTTGGTACCAGGGTGATGGTGGCCTCATAGAATGAGTTTGGGAGTATCCCTTCCTCTGCAATTTTTTGAAATAGTTTCAGAAGGATAGGTGTTAGCTCTTCTCTAAATGTTTGATAGAATTCACCTGTGAAGCCATGTGGTCCTGGACTTTGTTTGTTGGAAGTTTTTTTTTTTTTTTTTTTTTTGTCTTTTGTTGTTGTTGTTGTTGTTGTTGTTGCTATTTCTTGGGCCGCTCGCTCCCGTGGCATATGGAGGTTCCCAGGCTAGGGGTCGAATCAGAGCTGTAGCAGCAGGCCTACACCAGAGCCACAGCAACGCGGGATCCAAGCCGCGTCTGCAACCTACACCACAGCTCACGGCAACGCCGGATCGTTAACCCACCGAGCAAGGGCAGGGACCGAACCCGCAACCTCATGGTTCCTAGTCGGATTCGTTAACCACTGCGCCACGATGGGAACTCCTGTTGGAAGTTTTTAAATACAGTTTCAATTTCAGTTCTTCTGATGGGTCCATTCATCTTTTCTATTTCATCTTGGTTTAGTCTTAGAAGAGTGTACTTTTCTAAGAATTTGTCCATTTCTTCTAGGTTTTCCATTTTATTGGCATATAATTGCATAGAGTAGTCTCTTATGATCCTTTGTATTTCTGTGATGTCCGTTGTTACTTCTCCTTTTTCATTTCTAATTTTATTGATTTGAGTCCTCTCTCTTTTTTGCTTGATAAGTCTGGCCAGGGGTTTATCAATTTTGTTGATCTTTCAAAGAACCAGCTTTTCGTTTCATTGATCTTTTCTATGGTTTTCTTTGTTTCTATTTCACTGATTTCTGCTCTGATCTTTATGATTTCTTTCCTTCTACTACCTTTAGGTCTTGTCTGTTCTCTCTCGAGCTGCTTTAGATGTAAAGTTATCTTGTTTATTTGAGCTTTTTCTTGTTTCCTGAGGTGGGCTGGTATTGCTATAAACTTTCCTCTTAGAAGGGCTTTTGCTCCATCCCATAGGTTTTGGAGTGTTGTATCTTTGTTGTCATTTGCTGCTAGGTGTTGTTTAATTTCCTCTTTGATTTCTTCAGTGATCCATTGGTTGTTTAGTAGCATGTTGTTGTCTCCACGTGTTTGTGTTTTTTGCAGTTTTTTTCTTGTTGTTGATTTCTAGTCATATAGTGTTGTAGTCAGAAAAGATGCTTGATATGATTTCAATTTTCTTAAAGTTACTGAGGTTGGATTTGTAGCCCAGGATGTGAGCACTCTTAGAGAATGTTCCATGTGCACTTGAGAAGAATGTGTATTCTGTTGCTTTTGGATGAAATGTCCTATAAATATCTATTAAGTCCATCTGGTTTAATGTGTCATTTAGGGCCTGTGTTTCCTTATTGATTTTCTGTCTGGTTGATCTGTCCATTGCTGTAAGTGGGGTGTTGAAGTCCCCCACTATTATTGTGCTATTGTCAATTTCTCCTTTTAAGGTTGTTAGCAGTTGCCTAATATATTGTGGTGAACCTATGTTGGGTGCATAGATATTTAAAATTGTTATATCATCTTCTTGGATTGATCCTTTGATCATTATGTAATGTCCTTCTTTGTCCCTTAAAATGTTCTTCATTTTAAAGTCTATTTTGTCTGATATGAGTATTGCTACTCCAGCTTTCTTTTGATCACTCTTTGCATGAAATATTTCCTTCCATCCTCTCACTTTTCAATTTGTATGTGTCCCTAGAAGTGAAGCGGGTCTCTTAAAGATAGCATATATATGGGTCTTGGTTTTGTATCCATTCAGTCAGTCTATGTCTTTTGGTTGGGGTGTTTAGTCTGTTAACATTGAAGGTAATTATTGATATGTATGTTCTTATTGCCATTTTATTAATTGCTTTGGATTTGTTTTTGCTGCTCTTTTTTCTTTCCTTCTTCTCTTGTTCTTTTCTGCCTATAGAAGTTCCTTTAGTATTTGTTGTAAGGCTGGTTTAGTGTTGCTGAATTCTCTCAGCTTTTGCTTATCTGTGAAGGTTTTGATTTCTCCTTCAAATCTGAATGAAAGCCTTGCTGGGTAGAGTAATCTTGTTGGAGATTTTTTCCTTTCATTACGTTAAGTATATCATGCCACTCCCTTCTGGTCTGCAGAGTTTCTGTTGAAAAATTTGCCGATAACCTTATTGGGGTTCCCTTGTATGTTATTTGTTTCTTTTCCCTAGCTGTTTTCAAGATTTTCTCTTTGTCTTTAATTTTGGTCAGTTTGATTAATATGTGTCTCGGCTTGTTCCTCCTTGGGTTTATTTTATATGGGACTCGTTGTGTTTCCTGGATTTGAGTGAGTGATTCCTTCCCCATGTTAGGGAAATTTTTGGCTATTATCTCTCAGAATATTTTTTCTGTCTCCTTCTCTCTCTCTTCTTCTTCTGGCATCCCTATAATACAGATATTGGTGCGTTTAACGTTGTCCCAGAGTTCTCTGAGACTCTCTTCATTTCTTTTCAGTCTTTTTTCTCTTTTCTGTTCTGCATCCTTGATTTCCACTAATCTGTCCTCCACCTCGCTTATTCATTCTTCTGCCTCCTATATTCTGCTGTTGGCTGCTTCTAGCGAATTTTTTATTTTAGTTATTGTATTTTGCATCTCTTGTTTAAGTTTTATATCTTGTATCTCTTTGGTCAGTGTTTCCTGTAAGTTATCCATCTTTGCCTCCAGTTTATTTCCAATGTCTTGCAGCATTTTCAGCATCCACAGTCTAAAGTCTTTTTCCTGGAGGCTGAGAATCTCCTCATCACTTAGCTGATTTTCTGGGGTTTTTCCTTTCTCCCTCATCTGAGTTATAGTTCTCTGTCTTTTCACTTTTGTAGGTGTTTGGTGTGGTGACCTTTTTATAGATAATAGAGTTGTAGCCTCTCTTACTTCTGATGTCTGCCCCCCTGTGGCTGAAATCGGTATGGGGGGCTTGCTGTAGGCTTCCTGATGGGAGGGGCTGATGCCTGCCCACTGGTAGGTGGAGCCGATTCTAATCCCTCTGGTGGGTGGGGCTTAGTGTCTGGATGGGATTAGAGGCAGCTGTGTGCCTGAGGGGTCTTTAGGTAGCCTGTTTACTGAGGGGTGGGGCTGTGATCCCACTTGGGTTGTTGTTTGCCCTGGGGCTTCTCAGCACTGACTGACGGGTGGGGCCAGATTTTCCCAAAATGGCCACCTCCAGAGATAGGCAACTGCTGAATATTCCTGAGAGCTTTGCCTTCAATGTCCTTCCCTCACAACAAGCCACATTCACCCCTGTTTTCCCAGGATGTCCTCTAAGAACTGCAGTCAGGTTTGACTCAGATTCCTATGGAGAATTTGCTTTGCTCTGGGACCCAGTGCACATGAAAGTCTGTGTGCGCCTTTTAAGAATGGGGTCTCCATTTCCCCCAGTCCCATGGAGTTCCTGTGCACCAGCCCCACTGGCCTTCAATGCCAGATGCTCCGGGGCTCTTTCTCCCTGTGCCAGATCCCCACACGAGAGAGTTTGATGTGAGGCTCAGAACTCTCACTCCTATAGGTGAGTCTCTGTGAACCCCAGAGGTATGGGGTTCCCACCCAGGAGGTATGGGGTGGTTTATATAGCGAAATCACCCCTCCTACCTCTTGATGTAGCCTCCTCTTTTTCTTCTGGAGTAGGGTATCTTTTTTAAGGTTTCTGGTCCATTTTGGTGAAGAGTGCTCAGTCTTTAGTTGTGAGTTTTGTTGTTTTTAGGAGAGAAGTTGAGCTCCAGTCCTTCTATTCCACCATCTTAATCCTGTCTCTATCTCTTTTTTCTTTCCTTTTGGATTTTAAAAACTTTTTCCATTTCCATTTTTGTTTTTCTCTAGGCACTTTTCATTTGGTTTGTTCATTCTGGTCCTTTTAGTTTAGACTTCATTTCTAAATGAAATGCTTTTTCTTTTATCTTCAATTCTTTTTTGAATTCCTTCATTTCTCTTTTTAAACCTTCCTTTTTCTGAAGCATCCTACTTTGGAACTTTCCTCATTCTTTTTTTTTTTTTTTTTTTTTTTTTTTTGCCAACTCAGCATGCAGGAGTTCCTGGGTCAGGGATCAAACCTGTGCTACTGCAGTAACCAGAGCCACAGCAGTGATAATGCTAGATTCTTAACCTGCTGTGCCACCAGGGAACTCCAATTTTCCCCTTTCTGATTTATGTTGTCTTTTATAGTTTCTATGATTTTCTTATTTTTAAAACTCATTTTGAAATATTAAATTTCAATTTTCATCATTTGTTTGGTATTTTTCATGGTCTGTAGTGATATTATTCTGTTTCTTATTCTTTTTTTCTTATAATAATGTCATTGGTATTTGACTTGACTACAGTCCTTTCCTGTGGCTCTTTTTTTTTTTTTTTTTTTTTTTTTTTTTGTCTTTTTAGGGCCACATCCACGGCATATGGAGGTTCCCAGGCTAGGGGTCTAATCAGAGCTATAGCTGCCAGCCTATGCCACAGCCATAGCAATGCCAGATCCGAGCCGCGTCTGTGACTACACCACAGCTCATAGCAATGACAGATCCTCAACCCACTGAGCAAGGCCAGGGATCGAACCCAAAACCTCATGGTTCCTAGTTGGATTCATTTCTGCTGTGCCACGACAGGAACTCCTCATTTTTTTTTTTTAGTGAAATGTTTCACTTTATTTTCAGAAGTTAAAAATGGCAAAATCTTTTCTAGTTTCACAGTCTACAGCATCCCCTTCTGGTGATTTCATGAAGTAACTATAAATATGACCTCATATGTTCTGAATTCCTCTTCCCTGCTCCCCTCCCAACCCTTTATTTTGATACCACCTTTTCTTTGCCCCTTTCCCTGTCTTGCTGAGTTTGGATGATACTTCCAGCATTTTCTCCTCAAGGTGGGGCTTCATCCTGGAAGAGTGCTTTGGCTCGTTGGCTTTAAGAGTTCACAGGGGAGTTCCCATCATGGCTCAGCAGAAACAAATCTGACTAACATCCATGAGGACGCAGGTTTGATCCCTGGCCTTTCTCAGTGGGTTTAGGATCTGACATTGCCATGAGCTGTGGTGTAGTTCAGACACAGCTCCGATTTGGCATTGCTGTGGCTGTGGTATAGGGCAGTGGCTATAGCTCTGATTTGACCCCTAGCCTGGGAACCTCCATATGCCATGGGTGAGGTTCTAAAAAAGATAAAAAAAAAAAAAAAAAAGAATTGACAGGGCCCCGACGCTGGACTACAGGATGGTCAGATCTCCCACAGGCTCCTCCAGCATGGTCAGATCTTCCCATAGGCTCCCTGTACTCAAGCATGCATCAGAACCTCTCCCAAACTCAGACTCCAGCTTTGCCTCCTTTCTCCAAATGGCCCGTAGAACTTTCCAGTCAGCTCCTTTGGTGGTTGGGAGAGGGGGCAGGGGCATCAGAAGCCCGTTAACCTTTGCTTCTCTTCCTTCTGCAGTTTCTGATATCAGATGGGTCATGCAATAATTAGCAACTTGTTCTCACTCACTCTAATTTTGAAGTTCGAGGAGACACTGCTTGCCAGGTTTGGTAGTAGGTGTTGGTGTTGTCTGTTGAGTTTTTGGTTTTGCTCACCTAGAGGCTGTAAATGTTTTAGTGGTGGGATTCAAGGAGATTAAAAAACTCTTCCACCACCTAGTTGCACAATGCGCTAAATTTACCAAAAATCATTTAATTGTACACTGCAAATGGGTGAATTTCATGATCTATAAATCACACCTTCACAAAGTTAAAAAAAAAAAAAAAACCGTCACAAACAACCCTGTACCATTGCCATTGAATCTTATCAGAATTCCCCTTGTCCCTAATCACGTCAACAAATAAGCATCAGTAAACAACAAAGGAAAATCTCAGTGATGGAGGTCACAGTGCGCCAGGTCCCCTCTCCTCTCCTGCCTGGGCACAAGGAGAGAGCATTTTCCCCAGCCCTGGAACTAGCTCTAGGCAGTGAAATTTGATCAGAAGTGCTGCTTCTGGACTGAAATGTTTAAAGCTGGGGTACTACCTCGCTTTTTCCTCTACCATCCTTGTAAACACCACAGCCTCTTCCATCCTGATGACCCAGTGTCTACCCGAAAAGATAGTGATGGAGACAAACAAAGAGAAAGGAAGAGGGAGGCTCAGGGGATACAGAAACAATTCAGAGAGAAGACAGAAATATCAACGTCTCTTCTAGACATTTCCATCCTTTCCTGTTTATTTCACCTCACAACTCTAAACATGCATATCCCAGATTTGCTTTATAAAAAGTACATGAGGAGTTCCCGTCATGGCGCAGTGGTTAACGAATCCGACTAGGAACCATGAGGTTGCGGGTTCGATCCCTGCCCTTGCTCAGTGGGTTAAAGGATCTGGCGTTGCCGTGAGCTGTGGTGTAGGTTGCAGACGCGGCTCGGATCCCGCGTTGCTGTGGCTCTGGCGTAGGCCGGTGGCTGCAGCTCCGATTGGACCCCTAGCCTGGGAACCTGCATATGCCGCAGGAGCGGCCCAAGAAATAGCAACAACAACAACAACAACAAAAGACAAAAAAAAAAAAAAGAGAAAAAGACAAAAAAAAAAAAAAAAGTACATGAATGTGGATCCAAATAGATAGCTTTTCTTTTTTAAGACTGTTAGGCCCTCATCTAGGCGCAAGGATCACCTGCACAAAGAGCTCACCAAGTGGCCATGCTCTGCAGTAAAACCAGAGCCCCACTGTCGACCCCACTCATCATTTCCTGGAGAGCAAGTAGGTCCAGAGACACCTCTTCTGAGTTTCCTCATGGCCAAGACCTTTCCTTTTCTAACAGTGGGTAGATGGTGGAAAACCAAACGCTCCTTTTGGTAAAACAGCCCCCACGTGAAAAACCACACATGAAAAATAGGGCACACTGAGCTCGAGGACCTGGAACTAAAGGACAAAGCAATGCTAACTCTGGTCTTATCAATAATGGGAGGAAATCCTAGGCTGATGGTGGAGGGTGGTTCAGCCTAATGGTCAGGCATCGAGACCTGGGGCGAAACAGGTTTGAGTGGAATCCCACCTCCAGCATTTATTAGCTGGGCAGCATTAGGCAAGTGCCTCACCTTCTCTGAGCCTCATCTTCCCTGCTTTGTTGTTTGGATCTAAGGATTAAATAAGATAATACAGTCACAGGATTTTGTGTAGTGACAGGCACCAACAAGCGTTGATTAAACGCAGGCCTGTGTCTCCAAGGTGGCTGAGGTCACCTCTTAAAAAACTCCCTGCTGTGAAAGCAAGTCATCCATCCTTGCAGTTTGACCTTCCTGGTCTGAGGTCAGGAGATTGGGTAGCATACTTGTTTCAGGACCTTTGTAGTTTTCCAAGACGTGGAAGAGCCCGCATGGAGTTGGTGCAAACTAGAATTACAGGAAATGTCTGCAGGGAGCAGAACAGCAATGGAGAGAGGACTCCATCGTTAGCTGCACAGTTCAACCTTATTGCCTTAGCTATTTTCACGGAAAGGGCTCTGCGGTAAAACCAAAACTTGCTTACTGTGACCAAACGTTTCACAGCACCATTGCTGATAGGGTGGGTGTGGTCGTTCTGTGCTGTGGATACACACCTTTTGTTTTCCACCCAGGGAGCCTGGGGCGGGGCAAGGCTAGGCTGAGCTGCAGGCTTGGAAGCAAACCCAGAAGGGCAGGGGGAGCTGCCTGAGGGCTGGCTGTGAGCTGTGTGTGTGTGAAAGCTGCTGTCTCAGGGCTGTTTGGATCTTCCAGGCACAGAACATTCACCGGCTCTTTGCAAAACCCTTCTCTGGGCTCGTGTTGGTGATGAAACACCTCCATTCCACAGAGGCAGTGGACAAAGGAACTGAGCCGGACATCTGGATGGGACATCCCCCTCGACCCAGTGTGTCCTTAACTCCACTCTTTACCTGCCTCCCAAACCTGTTCCTCCTCTTCCGTTCTCTAGCTCAGCAAGTTATTCATGGCTAAGTCCCCACACTTAGTCACCATGCTGCAAACCCGGGTGTCCTCGGGCTTCTTCTCCTCCCTCTCACCTACCTCCCTCTCTCCCTGTGTCATTCATAAGGTCTGGCTGATGCTGCCCTGGAAACACCCTGATGCTCCCGACTCCTCTCCACCACCACCAACAGAGTGCTCAGTATTCCTCTCACCTTGACCTTGGCCATGGCCAAGGGGATACCTTTCCCCCTGCCCTCCATGGACACCCCACCACTTCTTCACAGTTCTCCAGAGCCGGTCTTCCTAAAACTCAGCCACACACCCCACTAAAACTGGTGACATGATTACTAAAGAAAGAGGGAGAATGTAGGTACTAGGAAACAGTCTCTGTCACATGCACTGTGCTAAGCCATTTACCTAACTCTCTCTCTTAATCATCAAACTTTCATGAACTAATGCAAGCAGAATCCTATTTCGATGCAATTCTTTTTCCTCCCTCCCACCCCAGTAAGCCTTTTCCCAGGTGCAATTCCTCCCTGAGGCAGCAGCCAGAGATCTTTGCTCAGGAGCTGGTGATGTCCCCTTATGGAAAACATTAGCATGACTTCCTATTCAACAAATAAGAAAAGAGAGGCTCAGAGAAGTAATTTGTCAAGCATCACACAGTAAATGATGAAGCCTTAATGTTATCTCAGGTAATCTGACTCCCCAGCTCACATTTTTAACCACTTATACCGGGCTAAGGATGAGTAACAAGGTTCTTGTGCCTTGGAAACACTTGGGCTGGCAGGACATACAGATATAAACAAATAACTCCTATAAAACATGATACCTATGTGAATTAGGTACGACTGATTCTGGAACCCTGAGGAAATAGAGGGCCGGTTGGTTGTACAACTTAGTTTGGCTTTTGCTCTGCATCACCATGGTTCCTTGCCATCTCCAGGTCTAAGTACTTCCTTACACATATTAGAAAATACTGTAAATTGGAGCGTGGACCCAGCAGTAACCATTCCTTACCGAGCAATGCTTCTGTGCTCCCCATATTCTGCACTCCCTGGAGGGTCTTTTAAGCCTGCTATGGGGCTCCTGAGCGGATTCGGACAGGCTCTGTTCTTGGGCCTGATGGTGAAGTTGCAAAGGGTTCTCCCTTTGTGGGATTGTGGCAGTCAGCTCACAAAAGCAAACCTCCAAAGACCCATCCCTCAGCCCTCTCTCTCAGAAAAGACCACTGGTTACTAACAGGCCCCAGGCCCTGTGGGGGTGTGTCTCTGAAGTGGGTGTCCTCCCTCCCTCTCTCTCTTTTTTTTTTGTCTTTATAGGGCTGCACCCACGACATATGCAGGTTCCCAGGCTAGGGGTCTAATCGGAGCTGCAGCTGCTGGCCTACGCCAAAGCCACAGCAACACCAGATCCGAGCCGAGTCTGCAACCTACAGCACAGCTCTTGGCAATGCTGGATCCTTAACCCACTGAGTGAGGCCAGGGATCGAACCCGCAACCTCATAGTTCCTAGTCAGATTCGCTAACCACTGAGCCATGATGGGAACTCCCCTCCCTCCCTCTCTTTCACTTCTTTTCCTTCCTCTGTGACCACATGTGAAGCATGTATTTCTGCCAGGTACAGTGCTGGGAGCTGAGATGCGGGGACAAGTAAGACCTCAGGCCTAGAGACACCGTTTCCACTGTGGCAGGAAGAACATGGACTTTAGGGCCTGAGTGTCTCAGTCAGAATTCCAGCTACAGGACTTTCTAGCTGTGTGCCCTTGACAAGTTACTTAGCCTCCGTGGGTCTTAGTTTCCCGGTCTGTGAGATGGCAGAACATAGGTATTTACCGTATAGCACTGTGGTGTGGGTAACAATGAGAGGATTACATGTAATGCACTTAGAACAGTGCCTGACCCAGGGCAATACTCTGAAGTATTTACTGCTATTTGCATACAATACAGTACAGTCCCGAAGGCTGTGATAGTTCTCACTTTCCTTCTCCCTAGATAAATCACACAGCTTGCTGAGGTGCCTGGGACGTGGTAACCTCTCAGTCAACGAAGTCAGCAATCATCATAATTGTCATTGTTGACAATGACAATTATGTCAAAGCTGACCTCAGAAGGGAATTTTCTGGGCACATTAGTCAGCTCTGTGTCAAGAGACAAAACAATGGTGAAAACCTAGCTGTGAGGAGAGGCTGAAGAGCTTGGCTGCAGAAGGAAGATGACCATCTTTGTTGGCCTGGAGTGAATTCTCTCCCCAGGAAGCCAAAAAGGGCTGATCAGTCGTGTGGTTAAACCTGGTAGGACTGAATCCTTGGCCCACTGACCGTAGCAGGGTTAACAGTGTCCATCAGTGGAGCACCTACCTCCCAGCAGGGATGACAAGAAGAGTAAATTCAACCCAGCTTCACCATCCACAGCATGCACATTTTGTGTGTGTGTGTGTGTGTGTGTGTGTGTGTGTGTGGTAGATGTGTGTGGTATCTGTGTGAGAGAGAGATGTGTATGTGGAGTGTGTGTCTAAAAAATATGTTTATGTGTGTGTGGTGAGTATGTGTATGTGAGAGAGATGTGTGTATATAGTGTGTGGGGGTCTGTGTGTGTGTGTGTATGTGAGAGATGGGTGTGTATAGTGTGGGTGAGTCTGTTTATCTCTCTGTGTGTGTAGGTGTGAGAGAGAGATGTGTGTATTTGGTGTGTGTGGGTCTCTCTGTGTGTGTGAGAGAGAGATGTATATATATAGTGTGCATGTATATGTGAGAGAGAGATGTGTGTATTTGGTGTGTGGGTACATTTGTGTGTGTGTTTGTGAGAGAGACAGATGTGTGTATATGGTGCGTGGGGGCTGTTTATCTGTGTGCGCGTGTATGTGTGTGGGGAGTGCCAGGTCAGGGCGAGCCTGCACTATTGCTGAAGAGGCAAACATTTTAAATTATTCTTGGACTGGGTGTTTTCTATTAGCCAGACCATTTCTTTTAAAGGCGCAGTTAGGAATAATTATTACTCTCCTGGGGACTTTCTTTTTATAAAGTTAAGTAATCATATGTGTTTGAAGTAGGTCGAACAAAAAGGAGCTGTCTGGTTTTGCTGTCTAAGCAACTCTGCCTGCATTGTCATCTGCATAACTTTTTAATTAAAGCCCCTTCCAAGTTCATGAGTAGGAACTGCACCCCTGTGCTTGAAACCACAGAATCATTCCCACTACAGATGTCTCAAGAGTGACATGCCACAAACATGGGCAAACAAAAAGATCATGCACGTTCATGTGACTTAAAGCTTTGGTTCAAGGGTCTCTACAACAATGAGCAGGATGGCACAGCAAATTTTATTTCAGAAATTATGACATTGCCCATGATTGGTCTCCTATCTCTTACCCGAACCAAAAAAAAAAAAAAAAAAAGAATCAAAATAAAGTGATGCCACAGGTAAGTCTGGAGACAGACAAATGTTCTGAGTCCAGCTGCACCACTTACTGTGTGTCTTGGTCAAGTTTCTTCGCTTGCTGATCCTCGGTTTCTTTGTCTTTGCACAGCGCGCAATTGCTTATCTACAGTCCCCCCAATCCCCAAGCTATAAAGATAAACATTTTTTTCTTAACTCCTTTGGCAGTGAAATCTAATTGATCTGAATTAATTTGCCATAAGATCCTTCCTTGAATTGACATGAAGCATTTCACAGTCTGTGTTTATTTTATTTCGTGTGAAAGTACCTACATGGTCAGCTGCTGAGTTGTGAATGTGGTTACTATCAGGGTACAGATCCAGATCATCAGGTACAGAAAAGAAAATGTTTACAATGCATTCTGGCTCTAAAATCCAGAAATATTTTGAATTCTAAAACACATGGCCCCGGGAATTTCTGATAGTGGACGGGGATCTATACCTTCCTCTTAGGAGCGTGAGGGCTGCGAGCGATGGTGGGCAGGAGCATCTGGATCAGCCCTGTCGCGTCAATTTCCTTCCCCTTTCCCCGTGAGCCTCTCCCACGTGCAATTTCCCCTGAGGTGGCGGCGCACCCTTCCGGCTATCTGCTCACTCGGCTCGCTAGTCTATAAACTCCTTGAGGCAGGGATGGCGTGCCAGAGATCAGCAGCACAAAGTCCACATTCAACAAATATTTAAAAGAGGAATTCAGCCGTCAGGTAGCAGGTGTCTGCTGGGCCTCAGTATCTCTTGATCACCTGGCAGGTGGAGATGCCTGGAGGAGGGAGTTGACTTCCGGTGCAAAAGAAATGAGAGGCATGGAGTCTTGGGAGAGCCAGCGGGAGAGAGCCGCTCTGGGGAGGCCCTGGCAGGGACGCCCGCGCCCCTCCCCCTGCACCTACCTCCGCTCACATGGTCCTGGTGTGCGTGTCATCACGGGATAACTGTTAACGCTCACTTTTACTCTTTGATCCTCAAATGTGTCCTCATTTGGGCAGTAAATTGTGTGGTCACCCTACACAATGAGCAAGAGCAGGAAGGCTCCTGAGTCCTGCTCAAAGCTTTTTTTTTGCTTTCACTCTTACTGAGAGGAGAAAGGGCACCTGAAACGGGAAGGGTGGAAGGGTAGAGGAGACACAGAGGGCATGGTGGCTGGCAGTGGTTTTGACCACCCCAACTAAGAGCGTAGACTCTGGAACATATCAACTATGTAGGGGGCTGACTGGCTACTCCCCCAACTTTCCTGAAAATACTTCCCCTTCTCACCCTGGGAACCTGTGAACTTCGACTCCTTATTTGGGAAGAGGGTTTCCGTGGATGTAATTAAGTGAAGAATCTTGAGAAGAGATGACCCTGGATTATCCTAGTGGGCTCTAAACTAGATGACTGATATCCTTGTAAGAGAAACCCAGGGAGGAGGAGAAGGCCGTGTGAAGATGGAGGCAGAGATGGGAGCCATGCAGCCACAAAGCCAAGGAGCTCCTGGAGTCGCCAGAAGTTGGAAGAGCAAGGAAGGATTCTTCCCAGAGCTTCTGGAAGGAGCCTCACCCTCCCGACCCCTTGATTACGGACTTTGGGCCTCCATAACTGGGAAAGAATACGTTCCTATGGTTTTAACCACAAGGTTTGTGGTAATTTGTCAACAGCACACCTAGGTACATGTAAGGTGGGCTACCTAACAACTGTGAACCTCAGTTGCCTCCTCTGATAATGGGGATAAGACTGGACCTCCCTTATAGGGTTGCTTGGAGGAGTAAAAGAAATTGTACATGGAAACAGCATGGCCCTAAGTAGGTCGTTAATAGGTGGGAACTCTGCTGTGGTGGCTGATGAGCAGCAGTGCTGAACTGTTGCCTTCGTCCAGCAGATGGCAGAAGATGGATTTGCAAGCCGGAGGCCTTCATCAAGTTTACTGCACCCAACCTAAAGAAGCCGTCCCAGCTCGCAAACTGAAGAGGGTTAATTCTCATCACTGCAAAGTGAGTTTCAGCTGTAGAGACATTAAACGGATTGTTATCCTCTGACCAGTACACAACAGAGGCAGGCCTTGGTGAATACAAAGCGTGTATGCAACAAAAACACCAGGGTTCTAGGCCCAGCTCAGTGATTTTACTAGGACCGAGTTTTCTCATCTGTAAAATAAGAAATACAGAATGGAATGTAAATTAGAGGGCTGTTGTGAGGCCAAAATGACCCAATGTGTGAAAGTGCTGGGAAAGCAAGATGCTGTGAAGCACAGAGGGACCCAGTGGAGATTAATTCTGTGGGATCACAGGCTCATTCATTTATTCACTCATCAAACATTGTTTTGTGCCAGGCATTGTGCTAGGACCTGGGAACACAGCCTTGAGAAGCTCACATTCTAGTTTGGGAAGACAAACGTGATAAAACTGAGCACAGTGTATGCTTTCCCTCGGGTGCTGCGATAACATTCCACGGCAGGATTTTGGCTTAAGGAACAGATTTTGAATGAGCAGTCTCCTTGGTAAAAACATTTATATTGCCTTCTAAATTTCTTCTGAAATTTCCGTTCTTGTTAAAAAAACAAAAAACCCTCCTGTTTATGGTTAAGTGAGAAAAGAAAACTGCAGGACCATATACAGAGAAAGCTCTTACATTTGTCTGAGCAGTGACTACCTCTGGGAAGGGGTGGAGGTGGTATTTAGAGAAGTTGGGCTTTTCCCTTTTATTTTCTATACTTCTGTATCATTTACACTTAAAGAATAAGCTCACATTGCTTTTCCCATTAAACAACAACAATAATAGTATTTTAAATAACCCAGTTCCCCCCTCAATTCTCTGCCCTCGCTCAGCTAATCAAACACTGTGATGTCCATGAATGATGGAGAAGCTCGTCTCTCTTTTTGAAATAAAATTGAAAGGAAAAGTCCATAGTTGCTCTTCTTTGTCCTCTTGTAAAGAGGTCATCTAACCGGAAGTGATCCAGCAGTTTTAAAGCCCTTCTCCTCTTTAAAGGCGTTTGCAAACATTAGCTCAGCCCCTCAGGACCTCCTAGTGAGATGGGCTCATATAAGAGGCTGGTGAGTCACATGGAAGTACCAGGCTGTGGAAGCCCTGTGTCAGCCGGGCACAACACCCCTAGCGTGAGTCCACGGCTTTACAGGGTTCAAAGGGCTTTCTCCTGCATTATCTAATATGACCCTTCTATGACCCTTGGGAGGTCCGGTCCATACTGCTCCTCCTGCATGAGAAATGAAGGTTTTAAAGGAGGAATGACAAGCCCAAGATGGGGAAGCTAGACAGCAGCAGGTTTAACATCCTTTATGTGTCAATTCCTGCTCCGCACAGAAAAGATGATTTCTAATGTCAAATTCTCTTATGACAGAACTTTGCGTTGGGTGGTGGGGAAGGGAGAGGAGGAAGAGGAGACAGTCTTTCTGTCAAATCTTACCCTCCCTCCCTTCTTTCCCCTCCTTCCTTGCTCTCTTCCTCCTCAGCTGAGGAAAAAAAGAGGTGAGAAAGAGGACTCTGTTGGAGCAGAAATAGATAATTATGATTCAGGACTCAGGTTTAGCACAATTTTAAATTAAGCTGAAGATTTGAAGGAGTGTGGTAGAACTATAGTAATGAAGTCTCATCCATGTGCAAATATGGAGGAAATGAGAAGCTTCTGAACTCATAAGTTGGCTCACGTTGAAGGCAGGTTCATCTGTTATTTGCAGAAAATGTTCACACCTTTGCCACATGGGGGCGCCAACATTGCTGGTAGATGGACTTAGGTGCCATTCTGTCAGGGTTGGTCCTGAATTATGGGAGCTTTGTACTATACATGGTTTTCAGGGATGAGTCCTCATTCACCCCCCCCCCCTCCGCAAATGTAACCATTCTATTCAGGACGTAAAGGCTAAGGTAGACATGCTCAGAGGAAGGTTCCTAACACAGCTTGGAAGGGAGGAAGATGAAGTGGCTCTCAGAGGAGGTGATGTATGAACTGGTTCCTGATAGGAATGATGTCCATTCAGGTATGCCCTTACACTGGCTGCCTCTCACATGCATTGGTGCAAGCCCGCCAGGTCGTCTAGAGGAAGAGCAGATGCTGCGAAGCCACCCTGCCTCTCCCCCTGGTGCCCCACACAGCCCCCACTTGTGCTGTTTCCCCTTTATTCTGCTTGCAAGGACCACTAGCACTCCTGTCTCTTTCACCAGCCTGTGAATTCCTTAGGGAAAGCACCTGAACTTCTTCTTTTTGTCTTTTTAGGGCCACACCCGTGGCATATGGTAGTTCCCAGGCTAGGAGTCGAGCCAGAGCTGCAGCTGCTGGCCTTCGCCACAACCACAGCAACGTGGGATCCAAGCCACATCTGCAGCCTACACCACAGGTCAAGGCAATGCTGGATCCTTAACCCACTGATTGAACCTGTGTCTCATGGATACTAATGTGTTACCACGGAGCCAAAAACAAGATCTCCTTATTCTTCTATTAAACCTTCTCTCTTCATCCAGTGTCTGGCAAATATAAATGTATCAATGTGATTTTTTTTTCTTTTAAAAATATGTTTTAACTTGGAAAATTTGAAATATAGATGAAAGTACAGAGAATGGTGTTATGACCTCCCTTGAACTCCTTGTGCAGCTCCAACAAGGATTAAGTCAAGGCTAATCGTCTTTCCTCTATACTCTCCATTTTCCCGCTTCCTTATCTCATTATTTTAAATCTTAGAAGTAAATACATAGATGTGAATATCAGTATGTGTACATGACACTTAGAGAAGAAATTTGGAGTTCCTATTGTGGCTCAGTGGTTAACGAATCCAACTAGGAACCATGAGGTTGAGGGTTCGATCCCTGGCCTTGCTCAGTGGGTTAAGGATCCGGCGTTGCCATGAGATGTGGTGTAGGTCGCAGACACGGCTCGGATCCCGTGTTACTGTGGCTGTGGCGTGGGCTGGCGGCTGCAGCTCCGAGATTAGACCTCTAGCCTGGGAACCTCCATAGGCCGAGGGTGAGGCCCTAGAAATGACAAAAAAAAAGAGAAGAAAACAAAAGAAATTTAACTGCCAGCCTTCTCTCACTGCTTTGAATTGCCTGGTGGGTGGGGGCCGGTAAGGTGGAGAGGAGAAGCTTTTTTGGGGAGGTCTAAGGCTTTTACAGGACAATTTACAACAATGAGAAAAAAAAAGAGGAGGCAAAGCAGAAGGAACAAGGCTTGCTGGGTGCCAAGCATTGAATTTTTGTTTTACTTCATCCTTCTGGGGGTTTAGGTATTATTGACCCATTTTATTTTATTTATTATTATTATTTTTTCTTTTTTGGCTGCCCTTATGGCATATACAAATTTGCAGGGCAGGGATCAAATCCGAGCTGTAGCTGTGACCTACACCACAGCTGCAGCAATGCCTGATCCTTAACCCACTGTGCCACACTGGGAACTCCTATTATTCCATTTTAAAGACAAGGCTCAGAGATTCTGAGTGCTGTCTCTAAGGCAAAGCTGGGATTGGAAGCCAGCTCTGTGGGGCTTTAGGGGCTGTGTCCTTAACTCTCTGATATGATAACCCCCTGCAATGCAGATCCTGATCTAAGGCTACTGATGAGATTTCCCTGGGCTAGAAGCATTTTTCTTCCTCTCTCTTACGTAGGAAATCCAGCTTCTTTCTCAAGCCGTATGGGCTACTCCAACCTAGGAGGAAGGAGGGTTTTCATGCCTAGGATGAAAAGAGAGAATTAATGACCTTATTAAAAAGAAAGGCATTTCCTCCTGGTGCTTGTCCTCAGGAAGGACAGCCAGGAGTCTGAAGAGCTTGTAAATAAAATTTGTGAAAGGTTAAACACTGAAATACACACACGGAAGTTGAGATAAGCCATTTGTGGGATAAATCCAAGAGATTGTATTTGCATGTGTTCTTGGACAGATGAGGCTGGGCTTGACTGTGACCAGAAAAGAGTAAGCAAAGCCCCAGTTACTTTAGGGGTCGGAGGGCCACGTGGTCAGAGGTGGGCGCTGGCCAGACTTGGAAGGTGAAAATGACAAGTCTCAGGGGCAGATGCTAGCGATGTCCATCCACACAGCATGCAGGCAAGAAGCAAGCTTAGCCAGCAGATCTGAGTATCGAGGTGCCCTGGGCACAGAAACCCCTCTAGCAGGGCAGAGCGCTGAAAGCAATTCAGCTGAGAGATGTGGCTAATGCTTAACCACCACCCCTGCCCTGATTCCTTGCTCACTCAGTCTCTGCTGGATAATTTGGCTGCTTCTGTGTTCATTTTTCAACAGAGAAAGAACAAGGCGCTCCGGCCAGTGTGATCTTCCAGTACTCTTGAAAGTTGATTTTCTCATTCTAAGTGAATCAGTTGGCTTTCTCATGACAGCTTGGCTTTTCCAGTAATTTGTCTTCAGGGAGGGAATGATCTGATCGTCCTAGCAGAGTGCCACCTGCCATCTTTCTTTCTTTTTGGAACTTAATGAATGGGCGACCTGCGGCTTACACATCGATGTCTCGTGTGTGCCTGGTGAATGCCGAGAGCGGGAGGAAGGGCCGGGCGGGAGAGGGCCAATGAGCCAAGTCCTGGCCTGGCGAGAGTGCAGGCCTTGCAGGTGGAGGATTCATCAGGCAGTGAAGCTGGGCTCCTTGGGTCTCTTAGGAGAGAGCCGGTCACCCTTCCCTGAAAATATCCCCTGGACCACGGTGACACATGGGCCTAAACACAGAGCACCAAAATCATCCATGCCCCCAAGGAATCAAGTTTGTATCACCTCACCCCAGGCAGGCCTGGTTTTTCCTGTTCCATGGAAGAGCCGTCTTGCCTTCCTCCCCCGGGCGTGAGAAAAAGTTCTGGAAATCTAGCATTGCAATCTTTCTACCTCACTTATAACCCATGGATGGCTCCCTAGAGCATAAAGTCCAAACTTCTTGGCAAAACCAGCCCTTGTGGCAATAGGAGTAAAAAAGATTATTGCTGCACTTATTTCATCAAATCAAGCCCCCTAATACCTGTACGGTGCATTATTTTTTGAAGTACTGGAAAAAAAAAAAACCATCGTCAAATAAACGGTGATACCCCATTGATGATAAGATATATCTGATTTCAGACAGGTTAAGATGTGGAAAATATTTGAGTCCTAAAATCACTGAAATACGGTATGTAAAAAGGTGGGAATTGCAATAGCTTTTCCTCTATTGGGAGAGACAATGCATTTTAGAGGAAAAGGATTCTGCTGAGTAGGAGCACATCATGCTTGACCTCATTTGTTGGTTTATTGGTTTTTTTTTGTCTTTTGCCTTTTCTAGGGCTGCTCCCGCAGCATATGGAGGTTCCCAGGCTAGGAGTCAAATCGGAGCTACAGCTGCCGGCCCACACCACAGCCACAGTAACTCGGGATCCGAGCTGCGTCTCTGACCTACATCCCAGCTCATGGCAACACTGGATCCTTAACCCACTGAGCGAGACCAGGGATCGAACCTGCCTTCTCACAGATGCTAGTTGGATTTATTTCCCCTAAGCCACAACAGGAACTCCCTGATTTATTGTTTTGAAAATAGCTGGCCTAAGGTGCCTAGGCCTGGGTAAGTGGAGAGCAAGTCAGAGAGACAGACAAATGCCAGAGGACTTGCTCTGCATAATAAGGTAACAGGAACGGAGCATCCCTCAGCTGCCAGGACAATGAGGGAAGGGAGATGTGAGCCAGGTGTGGACACAGCTCAGCCTTCCCAGTGCTGTAAGCACTCTAGAAGGACCTGGGAGCTTTGAGATCTATCCCCCTTCCATGGAGCCTAACTTAAGTGATTTTAGGTGTTCTTCATCTTGAACACAGGTCTTTTTTAAAAGATTCTAACTAGTGGAGTTCCCGTCGTGGCTTAGTGGTTAACGAGTCCGACTAGGAACCATGAGGTTGCGGGTTCGATCCCTGCCCTTGCTCAGTGGGTTAAGGATCCGGCATTGCCGTGAGCTGTGGTGTAGGTTGCAGACGCGGCTCAGATCCTGCATTGCTGTTGCTCTGGCGCAGGCTGGCAGCTGTAGCTCCGATTAGACCCCTAGCCTGGGAACCTCCATATGCCTCAGGAGTGGCCCAAGAAATGGCAAAAAGACAAAAAAAAAAAAAAAAAAAAAAGATTCTAACTAGTGAGACTGAGAAGGAGGGGTACAGGGGCCTAAGAAGATAGAGTTGGCTGGTAAGAACTTTCCCCTCGTGGAGGTGGCCAAGGAAAGTTAGGGCCATCCCGGCTAGTGTTTCAAAATAAGCTGTTTCCTATTCTGGGCTGTGTCCTTCGCTCTCCCAAGCACACAGCGTAAGCTTGCCACGCCCGCCGTCATGGAAGAAGAGCTGGTGCCCAGAAAGGATGGAGGGGGCACAGAGGACAGACATCAGCAGCAGAGGCCGAGGGCAGTGGCGAGGCCCCTATCACAGGTGAGCTGCAGGCTGAGGTGCCAGGTGGCCCAGCAGAGTCTCTCCTCCACCAGAATCACACTGAATTCTCAGTGATATCAGGTTTCCCACTGTTCCTGGTGTGGCTAGTTTGGCGTTTCCCAGGGGAATAGTGAGCCAAAGGATGATTCTAGAAAGCTGGAGGACTTGGGGGACACTCAGGACCAACCATTTGGTTACACCAAGTCTTTTATTATCTGTTCCTGCCCATGTTATTCCACCCTCTCTGCACTATATTCCCCACCCCACCTCCACCCTCTATGGCTTGGAAAATACTCATCCGTTCTTCAAGATGCAGTCAGAGGTGTATGTGCTCTGAGAAGCTTTTCCTGCACCCTTTCCTCATCCTCACCCCCCACCCCCAGCCCCACTGGAGTGGGTCGTTTGCTCATGCTGCCCCACTGAAGCCTGTGCAGCCCTCTCTGAGTGCCTGTGTCCTGGGCTGAATTGTGTTCCCCAAAAGGTATGTTGGGTTCCTAATCCTCAGTACCCGAGGCTGTAACTTTATTTGGAGATAGGGTCTTTATAGAGGAAATCAAGATAAAACAAGGTCCTTAGTGGGGGCCCTAATCCAATACGACCGGTGTCCTTAGGAAAAGGGAAGAATTTGGACACAGAGACGTGCACAGTGAGAACACCAACATGAAGACAAAAGTCAAGCTGCCACAAGCCAAGGAACTACCAGCACCAGCAGAGAGGCCTGGATTGGAACTTTCCCTGATGCCCCTGGAAGGAGCATGGCCCTGCTGCCACCTTGATCTTGGACTTCTAGCCTCCAGAACTGTGAGACCATATAGTCCTAAGCCATTCAGTTTGTGGGACCTTGTTATGATAACCCTAGCACACTAATACTTCTTTCAACATATCAGTGCCCTTATCTCGTTAGTTCTGATATCCCCTCCCTCTCAACTATAAGCCCCTCGAAAGCAGAGATGGCTTTAGTCATCTTTGTACCTCACCTAATGACCCCTAAAAGTTTGTTGAGTGAATCGGTGATGGCAGTGTATTCCCCAGTTTCCTGAATTTACTCATAGAAATAGGACCAGGTGGCCCAAACCAAAAAATGCCCTGGGGCTTAGCCTGGTTGCTGTGATCCACTCTGCCCACAGCTGTCCATGAGTTTCCTTAATAGCTACAGGAATGATGAGTACCCTGTTTCCAGCTGGGATTAAGTGGTCATCAAATTGTGTGCATTCCTTCAGTCAGTTCCTTGACAACTGCTGAATGACTAGGAACCAGGTTCTGTGCTAGGAACTGGGGATACAGTGGTAAAGACAAGCCCAGGCCAATGGAGTTTCTACACTAACAGGAGAGACAGATTAAGTAATGATGTAATTAGAGTGATGGTAAGTGCTGAGAAGCAGCACAGGATACCAGGAGAATAATTAACAGAAGAATCTGGTGAATTCTAGAACGCATCTCCGACAGAGTGATGTTGGAGCTGGGCAAAAGGGATTCAGTAAGCTAGTAAGCTAGACAAGATGGTAGCAGAAGCATGATCCCCGTGGAGGGCACAGTCCATGTGAAAGCCATTGGTTCGACAGTTATTTGTGGAGCCCTTCCTATGGGCCAAGCAGGTGTTCTAGATCCCAGGCCCACAGCAGAGAAAACAACTGATACAAATCCCAGCTATCGCGAAGCTTGCATTCAAGAAGCCAGAGGGAAGGGCAGGAGGAAAAAGCATGGCGGGTGTCTTCAAGGAAAGGAAGTGCAACAGGTCTGACCCACCGAATCTGCTTTGATCACCGCTGGACTTCCCACACAGAGAACAGTGCCTGCACACGGTAAGAGCTCACTATCTTATTTGCAGTGGATGAGTTCAGTTCAGCGAGGAGGGTGGAGTTGGGGGGTGTGTGTGGTGACTCTGGAACAGCCTGGGTTAACGAGCGCCAGAAGGTGCCCTGGAGTTTATAAGATGCTGTTGGGTCCTATCACTTTCACAGTCCTGTTTTTCACTCCTATTCGTGGTTCGGGTGGCCTTAATGATTCCCAAACTCTCTCAGCAATCGGGTGTTCTCAGCCTGTGAGTGGCATCTGGTTTTCAGCCCAGGTTCACAACGGTTGGCATCCTTCACCTAAACCAGGTTGTATGGCTCTCAGGTGCCAGGATTGACTGTGCTCAGAAACCTCGGAAGGAAAATATCGTGTCCTTTCTGTTCCAGTGGCTTCCTCCCTGGTTTAGGTCACCGTGACCTCTACTCTGGGTCATTAAATGAGGGGAGAGGCCCAATCCAGCTCCAGGGTAGGGGGTTCTATTGTCGAGGAGAAGACTTTGATGGACTTTCTGGTTGATAGACTCAGATTCTGTCTCTCTCTTCTCCCCTCCTGTTTTTTGCACAAGGAAATGTCTGTTGTTGGAGATAGAAAATACAGAGTCAAAATAAAAGTGGTCCATAATCCCCCCAACCAGAAATAACCCATGTTTGTATTTGGATGTGTTTTGTGCTCAGACTTTTCCTCTGTAGATATGCACATACTATATGTACCAACAATTCGGCAACATCAACAATGTCAACTTGCCACTGACTTAACCTTAGCAATTATTACAAGCACCTTTCCTTGTTAATAGATCTTTATGATCTCACTGTTTTAACTTCTGGCCCGGCCTGGTGCTACACCTTCCTGAATTTTCCGTGTCCAATTTCTCACCAGCCTGTGAGCACATCAGTCTCCTGGAAGCCATGTCACTTTCCTGTTGAAACCCTTTTAAGTGTGTCCCACGCCCCCTTTCCGGCATATGAAATCCAAATCGTTTCACCCCAAATTCGAGACCGTCCATGAGAGCACCAGGCCCCAAACCTGCTTGTCTCTTTTTTTACCTTCACTGCCTTTCCAGGTGTACCCAGTGCTCTAGTGAAAGCTGGTGTTTCCCAAAGTCCTTGCTAGCCTTTCCCATCTCTGCTCAGACTGGTCCCTCCCCCACCCAGAACACCATCCCTGCCAACTCCGTGGCTCCTAGAACCCCAGGCCACCTTCTAGGCCTGGCTCAGAAGCCACCTTCTTCAGAAAGCCTTGTTCCTCTTCAATAAATGTACCAGGAACCGAGCCAAGTGTTTTTTCCTTGTGGGGAAGAAAGATCATTTACCAGAAACTTTGCTGCTTTGGATGTGCGTGATTCTTGAAAGAGTCTTGATACACACAAACACACATTGTGGTAAGTTGTGCAAAGGAGGGTTAGTGATGGGGCAGACCTAGAATCTAGGACTTTACTCCACTAATGCTTTTCTCATTTCCAGAAAGTATTTGTATAACACATCTGTACATCTGCATGGATAGAGAGACAGATACAGATGTGTGCATGCATATGTATGCAGATGTACGTATGTGTGTGTATCAAGAATCTTGCAGTTTTTTTCTGGAAGCTGCCACTTCTAAGGTACAAGCTAATCTTCCTATGACATTTACAGGTTTCAGTTGACGATGGCATTTTATTAGGGAGCTTTCAGGGAAGAGACATCTGAGTCATAGTCTTCATAAACCTGTCCGCCTCAGTCAAGAATCTGGCTCCTCCTTGGTTTTGTGCTGTTAAATTGACAAATAACTCTTAATAAAGTCACAGAGCTGACATAATTCAGTTTGGGGACTGTGAGCTGATGTGCTGATGGCGGGTAAGTTCATGTTTAACCAACTAGAGTGCCTGGGTTAGCTCTTCCAGGAGAGCATGGGCACTTGGGGGCCAGATTCCCTTTAATGTCTGAGAAAGCGGCTTTCCCCAGCTTTGGGAATCGACCCTTTAGGAGACCAGCATTTTGATGCTGCAGAAGTGTCTAGGAGGAAGGTGGGAGGGAGGTGGACCTGGAGACTTTTACCCGAGAGACATTTAGAGTTTCAATAGTGCCCCTCTGGGGAACTGCCTTATTTCATGGTTCTCAGGTGTAAACATGCACTTCTGGTCTCCCCCGAGGCTGCCTCGCCAAATTGCTTGGCTGACCTTCATCCCTTGTTGATCTTGTTAGCTCAATCCCTACACGGAAGAGTCTGTGCTAGGCACACGTGAGGATCCCTGGGCCCTCCCTGTGCCTTTCTTGTTGATGGTGAAGGTGTCAGAAAGACCCCGATTCCAGACTCTGGCTCCTGTCAGTTTTAACTTTCCTTTTCCGGTGTCTCCCTGCAAGATCTCAGCCACTCCTGTGGCTTTGAAGGACACCTATGCGTATGGGAGTGGTCATCCCCATATCTCCATTTCAGATCTGGCTTCTGAAGTCAGACCCCTGTTATCCAACCACTGACGTGTCATCACCCTCTGGATATCTGCGTGGCTTCACCAACTCGATATGTTTAAAATGAATTCATCTGCTGTCTCCTAAACTCATTCCTCCTCTGTGGTTTCCTATCCAGAGGATGACGTGGCCCACCACCTAGCCCCTCAAGGAGGAAAGCTGGGAGGGGTCACTGACACCTCCTCTCCTTTTCGTAACACACCCCTGTCCCGCCCCCCAGTCCACTGCATGATTGGACGGTCATCAAGCTCTGCCAATCCAAATCCATCCTCTGCAGGTCTCTGCCAGCACCCTGCCTCCTGACACCAGACACCAGAGCCTCTTGCCTGGACTGCAGCAAAAGCCCCATGTCTCTTCTTGCATTGTCCAATCTATTTTCCATATAGCAGCCAGAAAGATTGTTTAAAAACAAAAAATTGCGGTGCAATAGGATCGGCAGTGGCTTGGGAGTGCTGGGGGTACAGGTTTGATGCCTGGCTTGATCCCTGGCTTGGCACGGTTTGATCTCAGGCTCTATAGAGTGGACCCAGTGTTGCTGCGGCTTAGTTCACTGCTGTGGCTTGGATCTGATCCCTGGCTGGGAAGCTCCACATGAGGTTTTTCGGGGTGGCCAAAAACCTCACAAATCTAATTGCATTTTACTCCTCTGCATATTTATATGATTGATGTCCCATTTCTTTTATTAAAAAACATGTAGAGTTCCCATCGTGGCTCAGTGGTTAACGAATCCGACTAGGAACCATGAGGTTGCGGGTTCAGTCCCTGGCCTTGCTCAGTGGGTTAAGGATCCAGTGTTGCCATGAGTTGTGGTGTAGGTCGCGGATGGGGCTCAGATTCCACGTTGCTGTGGCTCTGGCGTAGGCCGGTGGCTACAGCTCTGATTCGACCCCTAGCCTGGGAACCTCCATATGCCGCAGTAACGGCTCAAGAAAAGGCAAAAAGACCAAAAAAAAAAAAAAAAAAAAAAAAAAGGCAAGGAGTTCTCTTGTGGCGTAGTAGGTTAAGGATCCAGTGTTGTCACTGCAGTGACTTGAGTTGCTTTGTGGCACAGGTTTGATCCCTGGCCCAGGAACTTCCACATGCTGTGGGTGCAGCAAAAACAAACAAACCAAAAAACACATGCAAAACTTATGCCAGTGGGATGGAAATCCTGTGAAATCTGATTGTTATGATCATTATACAACTACAGATGTGATAAATTCATTTGAGTAATAAAAAAGAAAAAGAAAAAAAAAAAACTTATGCCACAGCTCATAGTGCCCTGCTTGACCTGGCTTCACCCTCCCAGTCAGCATCACCCCTTTGCCCCTCCCCCCTTTCTCTGCCCTAGCCTTCCAGGTACACCTAGATCCCCTAGACCCTTCCTGCTATTGTGGTGCTTCTTTCCTCTTCAGCTACTTCTCATCCACCTTTTACGTTCCAGCCTTCCATAGGAAAATCTGCCACCCCTGGGACCAGCTACCCCCCATTTATGCTCATTTGCACAGCGCCAGGCTGCTTCTCTGTACTGCTGGTCTCAATGACTGTTACTTGATCAATGATTTGCTTAGTGTTGGTTTCTCTTACTAGTCTGTAAGTGCCCTGAAGTTAGGAACTGTATCTTCTTTTTCCCCGGTGTCTTTCTGGCACCGAGCACAATGCCTGACATTTAGCACGCGTTCAACCAGTATTTGTTGGGTGAATAAAAGATGTTCAGAAGCTGGATCTTTCTGATACAGTGGGACACATTAGTAATTTCTGTTAGTGTCCTTCTGGTTTTGAATGGCGCTAGCCTCACTCATTGTGTGTGTGTGGATGGGTTTTACTTTTCCACCCTGAGCGTTTTCTCCAGCTGGGTAAGGCACTGGAGACTGGGGAAGGAAAGTGGACCAGGACTGTCATCCTGCCCAGAAGGAGTTCTCCAATTAGCAGGGCATAGCTCAAGTTCATGTTTTCACGGGAGGACACAGACAATGAGAGGTTTGGGAATTTTCATAGAAGCAAGAACACCTATACCGGTTATACTCCATGAGATCATTCACCTAAAAGTAGGCAGGGCATCAGAGAAAGGGTTATGGGCCCTTGTGGTGAACTGCTGTGGCTGTGGCCAGGTTAATTAGAGTCGGAGAACAGCCCAAGGTCAGAACAGCTGAGCTGACTCATCCTGCAGAGAGCAGTCAGGGGTCAGGACAGGTAAGGTGAGCAGGTTGGTGTTCACCACAGGGGAAGCAGACAGAGGACCATGGCAGCTCGGACTTGGTCTCTAGTGGCATCTCCTTGGCCGTGACAAGGCCCACTTGCAAGCTGCAGTCCTCTGTGTCCAGGCTGGTGGCTCCCCAACAAAGGCTGAGCCAAGGTCTTCAGACAAAAGCTTGAGCAAAAGGCCTACATTCAGGCAGAGCTGGGTTTGTATGTGGCACTCCTTGGGGCTGCATGATTCTAAGCCAGTTCCATCAACTCTCTGAAACCCGGTTTTCTTTTCCATGACATATGGCCGTACGATTTGTCGCTCACCAGGGAGATGAAAGTGTGTATGGCGAGTGCCACGCTATAGTTGATATGCATTAGTTACGTGTTCCGATTCTCCACTTGTGCCATGGCTATTGGTTTTGGTGGCTCTTCTATTCCCTTCCTTCACTGTTCTGGCCCCTCCTTCCCCCCACATACTTTCCCCAATATTGGAGAAACTTCTTTTTTTTTTTTTTTTTTTTTTTTTTTTTTTTTTTTAATTTTTTTTTTTTTTTTGTCTTTTGTCTTTTTTGTTGTTGTTGTTGTTGTTGTTGCTATTTCTTGGGCCGCTCCCGCGGCATATGGAGGTTCCCAGGCTAGGGGTCGAATCGGAGCTGTAGCCACCGGCCTACGCCAGAGCCACAGCAACGCGGGATCCGAGCCGCGTCTGCAATCTACACCACAGCTCACGGCAACGCCGGATCGTTAACCCACTGAGCAAGGGCAGGGATCGAACCCGCAACCTCATGGTTCCTAGTCGGATTCGTTAACCACTGCGCCACGACGGGAACTCCGGAGAAACTTCTAATGAAGGTGTGATGAGCAGGCTCTTTCTACTATGGGAGGGGGCCTGGGACCTAGGCACCACAACAAATATTTGTGAGATCCGTGGTTAGATGGAGGGGCGGATGGATGGAGAAGTGAATAAAATCTGCATTTAAAGGCTTCCACTGTTGGCACAGTCACCATGGCCAACAATGAAATCATCATGGAAAGTCTTTTAATTTCTAACTCATCTCCACCACAGACAGCAGACGACCTTTAAATGTCAGCCTCTTCAGTGAGGGCTCTGCGGCCGAGTCACCTTGCCCAAGCACAGCCCTTCCTGAAGTGACACCCCATCCCATCAGTGAATGACAATGCCTGATTATAAATATCTGTCATCTCCGTGGACTCTGACTTTGGAGGCCATTCTAATTTCAGGGTGCCTCCTGGCCTCAGCGGAAGCTATTGTTGGTCTGCATTTGGCTCCAGTCCTTCCTCTGCATCTTCTGCCCCCTCCCTCTCCCCCACCAGTGCTGGTCCCCTAGGGCACCCCCTCAGACACATCCTGTGCCCTAAACTCCAACTCAGAGTCCACTTTCCAGGAATGAACCTGTGATACCTTGGCTCACCTACATGGAGGGTCTAGGGACAGTCAGGCACAGCTGGGCAGAAAGTCAAGCTAGATGTGATCCCTGCCCTCGAGGGGCAGAAAGTCAAGCTGGATGTGATCCCTGCCCTCGAGGGCCTTGCAGTCTAGTGGAGAAAAGTGTAAACAAAGATGGCAGATTCGGAGTTCCGTCGTGGCCCAGGGGTTAACAAATCTGACTAGGAACCATGAGGTTGCGGGTTCAACTCTTGGCCTCGATCGGTGTATTAAGGATCTGGTATTGCCATGAGCTGTGGTGTAAGTCAAAGACGCGGCTTGGATCTGGTGTGGCTGTGGCTCTGGTGTAGGCCAGTGGCTATAGCTCCGATTAGACCCCTAGCCTGGGAACCTCCATATGCTGCGGGAGCGGCCTAAGAAATGGCAAACACACACACACACTCACACACACAAAGATGGCAGATTCAATTTAGTCGTCATGGTTAGATGGGAGGCACTAAGGAAATGAAAGGGTGGGGTGAGAATTTACAATAGGGGTCTTTGTCTCAGGGTCCAGGGGAGCCTCCCCAAGCAGGGAACCTGTGAGGTGACTTTATAGAATGAGTAGGGAGGACAGGTGGGGACAGACTGTCCAAGCAGAGGGGTCTACACACTGTAAGAAGGAGTGTATTGTGTTAGAACTATCCAAAGATCCGGGTGGCAGAAAAATTTCAATGTAAAGAAACAGCTTTGTGGAGTTCCTGTTGTGGCTCAGTGGGTTAAGGACCCAACATTGTCTCTGTGAGGTTGTGGGTTGGATCCCTGGCCTCGCTCAGTGGGTTAAGGATCCGGCGTTGCTGCAAGGTGTGGTATAGGTGGCAGACATGACTGCTGTTGCCATGGATGTGGCGTAGGCCTGCAGCTGCAGCTCCGATTTGACCCCTGGCCTGGAAACTTCCATATGCCACAAGTGCAGCCATAAAAAAGAAAAAAAAAAAGGAGCTTTGTTTTGTGGGTTCCTTCCTTTCCTTGCCTGAACCCATCACTCCCAATCTTCCATCTCCAGGTGGCATGTGGGATGGCCGAGCCTTCTCGCTCTTTCTTCTCTCCTTCTCTCCTCAAACCTGCTGCTTTCCTCCTTCAGAATAAGTCTATTCTGATCCCCCTTGGACTTTCAAATGAATCAAAAAAAATGAGTGACAATTGTTCCTTCTCAGATCATCAGGCTTCCAAGGGCCTTGGGTGCAATAACTCGCTTGCAGGTGTGTGGAAGGATTATGCAGAGAGGAAACGGCAGAGGCAGAGCCTGGAGCCAAGCCGAGAAAGGAAAACCTTTGCTTAAATGCCACACCAAAGGGGGGGGTGAAGTACGGGAGCCAGGTCCTGGCAGGAAGCAGGTCAATCAGAGGCCCGATTATCGGAGTGCCGGAAAGCGGAGTGTGAGGCCACGTCAGCTGGAAGATGGTTGATTTGTGGTCGAGGTACTTTTTATAGTCTTGCCTTGTCTCCACTGGGGAGCTGCAGCCTGGGGCCCTGCCTCGTTTGCAGGTGTGAGTAATGCTGAGAATGACAGGCTCAGCGGAGGGGGGAGGGCGGGCACACGGAGAAGGGGAGCCTTCTGGAGCCAGGAACCACACCTGTCTACGTTTTTCAAAGCTTTATCACCTTTGCAATTTAAGCAGTTTCATTTCCACTGAGATTAAAAGTGTGAGCAATTAGATAAATTATGCCTGATTTACTGCCCTCTAAGGAAGTGTGAGAGAATAACCTTGAACTTCATCCCACCCGTCAAATATCTTGGTCATAATTGCCTTCTTTGGGTCTTTCTTAAGAGGTTTGGATTTTTTTGGTTGAGTATGTGTATATTTTTTCTACTTAATATTTGTCAAGAATACATACATTTTTGTCAGGATGGTTTTGTTTTTTTCTTTTTTCTTTCTTTTTTTTTTTTTTTTGTTGTTGTTGTTATTGTTGCTATTTCTTGGGCCGCTCCTGTGGCATATGGAGGTTCCCAGGCTAGGGGTTGAATCGGAGCTGTAGCCACCGGCCTACGCCAGAGCCACAGCAACGCGGGATCCGAGCCGTGTCTGCAACCTACACCACAGCTCACGGCAACGCCGGATCCTTAACCCACTGAGCAAGGGCAGGGATCGAGCCCGCAACCTCATGGTTCCTAGTCGGATTTGTTAACCACTGCGCCACGACGGGAACTCCTGTTTTTTTCTTATCTTACAATCTGTCAGTTCAGTGACCTGTTCTCATCATGATATTTTGGGGAAGAAATATAGTTTTCATCTTTTCTTGTGCTGTAGTGGTGAGAGGCCAGGGGTCTGTTTTCCCTCTGCAGACCTTTCTGCTCGCAGCTCTCCGTGACTGTCTAGGCTTCTCTCATTCCCAGCCTCTGCAACTTGCATTCAGCCTTCAGCTGAAATGCTACTTTCTCTATTTCTCAAATGCCTTCCACCTCCTGGGTCACCACTGGGTGTCCCCCTGGGGGCTTTGACACCATAAGTGACACCCGCAGCCCCACAAGTACCACATCCTGCCACCTGCTTGAGTGAATTGTGATTGCTTTTAAAATTTTTATTTATTTAGCTTTTTAGGGCCGCTAGTGCAGCACGTGGAAATTCCCAGGCTAGGGGTTGAACTGGAGCTGCAGCTGCCAGCCTATGCCACAGCCACAACGCCAGATCCAAGCCACATCTGCGACCTACACCACAGCTCACAGCAATACTGGATCTTTAATGCACTGAGCGAGGCCAGGGATTGAACTCGCATCCTCATGGATGCTCGTCAGCTTTGTAACCTGATGAGCCACAATAGGAACTCCCTGAGTTTCAATTGTTGATGAAACTACAAAACCAACGTAGTTGGGTCGAGGCCGTGTTTGGGAGTTCTGTATTATTTATGTTGGGATAATCTTTCTATGTTGTATTTGAATAATGGTAATAAGAATTATGTTTGCTATTTAACTTTTATTTTTTTCCTTACTCATGTGTCATAAGAGGGAGTTTTGTTTTAAGAAACTCTTCAGTTTGTGTGTATGTATGTGTATGTGTCTGTACAGTGGTTAGTAAGACAGGTATAGGCCTGGAAGGGGTGTTTTTCTTCAAAGTTTTAAACTGTGACCCATAGTAGGAAAACATTATCTACCGTAACATTTCTTATGTAGTAAGAAAAACATTTTATAATTTAAAACATTTTATAATGTAAAATATTTGTATACACACAGATAGTTTTCATAGTATATGTGATATTTGATTTTATATGAACAACTTCTATGAGTCTGATATCTTTACCTTATTTTTAACTTGTATCTATGTGAGGAAGTGGAGACGGCGTAATTAAGTGATCAGCAAAGGCCACACAGCTTGTAAGTGTTGGTGCTCACGACTTGAATCCAGGATTCTGGTCCAGTCCTCTTTCTCATGTATATAATTTTGTACACCTACATTCAGAGAGTCAACGTAGAAGGAGCTCTGGTGTCCAGTCAATGTGTACATAGAACTGTCATCGATTATATGCAACATTGTTCAGAAATCTAACTGCACAACCCTGGATTGAGGAGCTGTGTGGCAGCATGGGACTTGGGAAAGCAACTCAAGGCATTAGGCAAATGACATCCAATTTACGGTGAGAGGTCAATTTTTACATCCACCAAGAAAAGCTCATGATTTAGAGTCCAGACTCCAATAATAGAAGGAGAATATCTTGAAGGAGTGAAGTGATTGTCTTCTAAGAGCATTGTATTTCGCTCTGTGTAGCACACTTTGCAACGAGAGACGAAAGACAGTGTTTTAAAAAGAAAATGCCTTGAGAGCTGAGAGGGCTCAGGGCCAAGCCACATAGGAGAAGATGGGAGAACAGACCTTGGAGGGGCAGCCTGGAGCTGGGGGAGGACGGAGTGCTTCAAATATGCTAAGGGCAGGCCCGTGGAAGAGGGCTGGGACTTTCAGAACAGCAAGGAGGCGGACTTCTGCCTAGCAGAATTGCGGTGTTTGCCTGAGTGGTGTCTGCCTGCCTTTCTTCTGGTCGTGATCCCATGTCTTGTTCAGGAAACAATCTCTCCCCTCCTCTTGGCTTTCACGTTTTGGCCAATGACTCTGTCCCTTGGTCCAGGTGATCTTCTGGCTCCGGGCGAAGCTAATCAGCACATCCCATCCTCTCTGGCCACAATGATTGATCCAAGAATCAGCTGGTGACTCAGTCAGTCTAATACGGAGTACTTTTTGTCTTTTTTTTTTCGGGGGGGGGGGTCCCCACCTGTGGCATATGGAGGTTCTAAGGCTAGGGGTCATATTGGAGCTGTAGCTGCTGGTCTACACCACAGCCACAGCAATGCCAGGTCTGAGCCACGTCTGCAATCAACAATGCAGCTCACAGCAATGCTGGATCCTTAACCCACTGAGTGAAGCCAAGGATAGAACCTGCGTCCTCATGGATTCTAGTCAGATTCATTTCCACTGAGCCACCATGGGAACTCCTGAAGTACATTTTGAACTTCAATGAGTTGTTGGTGAAAAGCCCCCCTCCCCCCCGTCCGCCCCGCCCAGGATTTGAGGCTCCAAGTATCTGAAAGTAAAGTGAGCACAAAGCTGAGCACAGCCAAGAGAACGTGTGACACTGTGCCCCCATTCACTCCTCCTGAGCCCCTAGAACCAGCTGTACCTGATGTCCCCTAGACCTTCCAGTTAGGGGAGCCAGTTTGCTACAATTTCGTTCCCTGGGAAGTGCACTCTGAGGCGGAGTTTAGGGTGCAGGATGTTTATTAGGGAATGCCGGGAGTGTCCTAGGGTGAACGCTTGAAGAAGGGAAGTGGGGAGGGAACGGAAGTTGCAGAGGGAGGACTCAAGCCAAATAGGGTCCTGTCAACAGCCTCAGCCAAGCCCAGGAGGAGCCCTGGGTGGCGATGACCCAGACATCAGTACTCTGGTATTGATTAGTCAGTGGCTGTGGGCTGTCCAGGAAAGGCTGCTGCAGGGAAGCCATCCCTGAAAGGGGTGAGAGTTCAAGGTTGCCTGTGGGCAGCTCCTCAGCAGCTGGTGCTGAAAGTCCTTCATTAGGAGGGGGATCTGGGTAGCACCTCCAGGGTCAACTGCACAGTGTATTCCTTATTTATTGGTTAATTTAATTCCTTATTTATTAATTCCTTATTTGTTAGGAGCAGTTTCAGTTGGGCTTTCTTGTCACTGGCAATTGAAGAATATAATAAGGAAACATTTTCCGTATATGTAAAGGGCCGCCTTGGGGGGTAGGGAGCTCCCCATCACCAAAGATGCTCAGTAGAGCCTGGCAAACTAATTTGAAAGGGAAGCGTCATGCATTGGAGGGCAATGTGAGCTGGATGACTTTTCAGTGTAAGTTTCCCTGACTCCAGGTTGTCTGGAAGACAACACTTAAGGAAATTCTGGTTACTTCTACTGGACTGATGTGTGGACATCACATGGACACATCACGTGGACATCCAGAGCATCTCACATCTGATCACAGCAAGTCAGATTTCTCCTCATTTCCCTTGAGTGGAGACTTGGAGGAATCTGACCTGTGGGATATTGCTTAGCTTGCTCAGGAAAGAAAGAAACACTTTCTTTTTTGCCACTGGATGCATCCTAAAGGAGCATCTTAACTGACTCCACCAGTTCTCACTTGCCACACCCCCAGAGCCAGGGGCCAACCTCACTTAATACTGTCTTCCAGCCTCTTGTCAAGTTTTCCTCCATTTCTGTCCAGTCTGAGTTTTTTTTTTTTTTGAATTTTTGCCTTTTCTAGGGCCGCTCCCACGGTATATGGAGGTTCCCAGGTCAAATCGGAGCTGGAGCCGCCGGCCTACGCCAGAGCCACAGCAACGTGGGATCTGAGCCGCATCTGCGAACTACACCACAGCTCATGGCAATGCCAGATCCTTAACCCACTGAGCAAGGTCAGGGATCAAACCCTGCAACCTCATGGTTCCTAGTTGGATTCATTAACCACTGAGCCATGACGGGAACTCCCATTCTGAGTTCTTCACATGTGTTCTTGTCTCCAGCCTCTGGCCCCTTGGGACACTGTGTGTCACTCTCTGAGTCAGCCTTCACCCGCTGCTTGCTAGGTGGTCTGTCCTCACACACTCTCCTGGCCTTGGACAACAGGGCTGAATCTACACCGCCCCACCCCCGCCCCACCGCCCCCCGCCCCTGTCTGAGTCCTCAGGCCTCTGGGCTCCAGGCATCCAGCTCACGCCTGTCTGGAGGATTGTCCACTCCCTGCTTCAGCTCCCTCTGACGTGGCTGCTTCTCCAGCCCTGTGGTCTGAGCCTCAGCTGAGTGTCTGTGAATCTGGCAGGGAGAAGAGCAGGCACCCTGTGTGTGAAATGAGGAAAGGACTCTGCACTCAGTGCCTGGAGAACCAGAGTGGAAGCCCCAGGGGGCTGTGCCACTCACATGGATCAGCCACTCTGTGTCTCTGAGTTCTGATTCCTTCATCCATGATGTGCGCCTGCCCAAACTCACAAAGTTGTCGTGGGACTAATCGCAGTCTTGGTCGCCCATGATTGAGCTTTTACCACGTGCTGGGCATTCAGCTTAGCAGTTACCATTCTTCTTAATCCTCTCAAAACAACAATTTAAGGGTGGCATTTTTATTTTTATTTATTTATGTATTTGTCTTTTTAGGGCTGAACGTGAGGCATATGGAGGTTCTCCTAGGCTAGGGGTCAGATCAGAGCTATAGCTGCTGGCCTACGCCACAGTCACAGCAACACCAGATCTGAGCCATGTCTGCGACCTACACCACAGCTCATGGAATACCGGATCCTTAACCTACTGAGCAAGGCCAGGGATCGAACCTGCGTCCTCATGGATCCTAGTCAGATGCGTTTCCACTGAGCCCCGATGGGAACGCCAAGGGTGGCATTTTAAAATCCTGATTTTATAAATGAGGAAATGGAGGCTCAGGGAGATTAAGCACCTTACCCAAGATCACACAGCTGGGCTAAAATGTGAACCCTGCTCTGCCAACTATGAAACTTTTGCCACTGACACACTTCACTATAAGATGAGGAACACAGAAATGCTTTATAGTGGTGAGACGTCTTTTCCACGCATCAGCATTTATTAACATTTCGAGATCATCCATAAATCTCTTTGGGTCTCAGATGTGCAGGCACTGCCCTTTAGGGATGGTGCTGACACATTTGTGGGCAAATTGCAGAGATAACCATCTAAAGTTCACAATCTTTCACATCTCTAATTTCTTCAGCCTCAAGAAATACACGCCTATCAAATAAGAAAAAATAAGTGAAAGATGTTCTGTTACTGAAGATGAACTGGGATATTTGAACCCAGAGGTTGATCCCAAGATCAACTTTGAGGTAACAACGCTCGGCTGGATGATTAATGTCTTTGCCCCGTACAAATATGCCTCCAGTGGGCACAGCCCTCATCCTGTGATCCAGCCTCTTTGGGCAGCAGAGCCTTCGGTCCATGAGCGGGCCTGGAGCTCCCATTTCCTCCGTGCTGGCTGCAGTTCTTGCCCAGAAACAGGAGCAGATGCTGAGAGAATCTTTGATCCCACTCATCCAAACATTGCATTCAAAGCTGGCTGGAAAGATGCAGGGGATGTGGCTGGGCGACTCCCAGCTGCCACGCATGCAGTGGTCTCCGAGTCTCTTGGCTCCCAGGTGGGTGAAACTCTGGTGGTTCTGCAGGCTCACCATGTCCAGAAAGAAGCTGTTGGAAGGTGGGTGCTGTTGCTGCTGTCACCTCTTAGATAAAGAAAAACTGATTCAAAAGCCAGATAACTCCTCATGGAATTCAGCTCAAGGCTTGAAGACTTTCTAGCTTCCTATGAACCTCAATACCAAGAACCACAAATTGCAAATGTATTAGGTCATTTTGTGTCAAAAGGAAATCATCAAGCCCCTAGAATTTTTCAAAAAAAATTTTTTAAATATTTTGTCCTTTTAGGGCCACACCCGTGGCATATGGAAGTTCCCAGGCTAGGGGTCTAATCGGAGCTGTTGCCCTGGCCTATGCCAGGACCACAGCAATGCGGGATCCGAGCCACTTCTGCGACCTACACCACAGCTCAGGGCAACGCCGGATCCTCAACCCACTGAGCAAGGCCAGGGATCAAATCTGCAATCTCATGGTTCACTAGTCGGATTTGTTTCCACTGAGCCATGACGGGAACGTCTCAATTTTTCAATTTTTGAATATATCCTCTGGGTTCTGCAATGGCCCGGACAGTGTTATAACTTTTTTCCTATTGAGAGTTTTTATTTTTTTCCCCTAGAAATTGATTTTATTTGGTATTCTCAAGTCTTAGGTTTTGTAATAAGGGAAAAAACTCAGAGTTTCCATTGTGGCTCAGTGGAATCGAACACGACTGATATCCATGAGGATACGGGGTTCGATCCCTGGCCTTGCTCAGTGGGTTAAGGATCTCACGTTGCTGTGACTGTGGTTTAGTCTGGCAGCTCTAGCTCCGATTTGACCCCTAGCCTGGGATCTTCTATATGATGTGGGTGTGGCCCTAAAAAGTGAGAGAAAAAAAAGCACTCCATTAAAAAACAAAACAACTTACCAGCTTTGGAAGTTCTGCTTGACCTAGCTGACACCAGAGGGTGGCGCCAGAGAGGAAGTAGCCAGCAGAAGGAGCAAGGAGGCTCTTGACATGAAATCTTTTGTCTTCAGTTTCCAAGTGCCACCACTTAATTTGCCAGGCTTTCTGTCTTGCGCGTGCCAGCAGCATGGTTGCTCTTCTTCCTCACAGTGTAAGGAGGTGCCCTAGGGTTTGTCCATAGCTGGTCACCCAGAGTCCTTTAGGAAGCGAGAGCAGTTCCCTTCTGCTCCAGAGACAACACTCATTTGCTTTGGAAAGGCAGCAGGTCCTTACAAATGAGCTTGGAAGTACTGCCCTTACTTTCACTGTTACTGCCCCAGTCCGCGCTGCTCCTTGCTCTTTGCAGGTCTGTTGCTTCCACATTTCTGGAAAATGTTAATGGATGGCTCACATGGGCCGAGGTGGGGTCTAAGTGCTTCTGTGGGTGTCAGCCCAGAACTTCCTAACCCAGCATAGAAGAGTGATAGGTGGCTCAACCTTCGATCCCCTTACCCCTGGCTGTGAGCAGATTCACCCATTTATGCCACAATAACGTGTGTGTTGTGCCAGGACACAATATGAATACTGTATTTTTTTTCTCTGGGCGCTATGATGTAAGAAAGTTGAGAAACACTGGCCTCATTTGACCTTCACAACTTATGGGGTAAGCTACTATTTGTATTCCCATTTTACACGTCAGAAAATGGGGGCTCTGTGGGATTGCTTCTCACCCCAAGTTCTCCTAGCTGTTAAGTAGCCCAGCCAGAAGTTGAACCTAGACAGCTCCCCTCTAGAAGTTCCATGCTTTTGATCCCAGGCCAGAAGTTCTCAACCCTGGCTGCATAATAGACTCTGAAGAGTTAAACAAAAGAAGATGAAACCAAAGCCAAGAAACTGTCACTGAAACGTAGCCTCGGAAGACGTGATGACTAAGTGTAATGAGGTGACCTGGGTAAGTTTCTGGGACAGGAAAAGGACCTTAGGGGAAAGCCGAGGAAATTGAAATAAAGTGTGGACTTTGGTTAATAATAGTGCATTAATATTGGTTTATTAATTGTGACAAATGTCCCATACTGATGTAAGATGTTAATAGCAGGGGAAACGAGGCATGGCATTCATAGGAATGCTCTCTATTACATTCGTCATAATTCTGTAAATCTATACCTTCTAAAATAAGTTTACTATTTAAACAACAACAACAACAAAGTCTGGGGTCCCAGCTTAGCGTCATTAAATCAGAACCACTGGAGGTGAGGCCCAGACATCAATATTTTTTTAAAAGCTCCCCAGGAAATCAAGGGTTTCATCCAGGATTGGGAATTCCTGCATTGCCTTCCTGACAAAGAAGCTGCTGGAGTACAGGGATCTTGTCTTGCTGATTTTCATTCCTCTCGCACCCAGGCTTTGGCCCAGGTTAGGCATTCAGTACATGCTTGATGAATCAATGACTAACTATCTCAACCTTTCCTCAATTCAGCCCTGAGATAATCAACTCTAAGGAGACGAGATTAAATGAAAACATTTCCTGTGGTCAGGCAACAAGTCTATCAGTGGGTACTGATTATTTATTACGAGCAAGCAGCTAGTAGCTGCCAGGGTTGCAAGTCTGATGGGAGCCGGTGCCTGTCCTCAAGGTGTATTCCCTAGAGAAATGTGGCCCTGTGTGGGGAAGCAATTAAGTAGGCGGGGTCTGAAATCGGATGGTCTAGGTTCAAATCCCAGTTTCTCCATTTGGTGGCTGTGTGATCCTGGTCCTTTTCTGAACTGTCTTGGAAACCTTGAGAGATGTGAACATGAAGCCAAAACCGAGGCTGCTGCTGTCTGAGTTGGAAACCCCAGCGAAGAAATTGATAAAATGGAATGGGCTGAGTTTTGCTTTCGCCGGTTTGGTCTCCACAAGATGTATTTCCTGTGTCAATTGAAATTTCTCTTCTGTCTCAGATGTAAATCACCTGCACAAATCACAGGAGCCTCTGTTGTAATGACGTGAGCAGCTGAGATCTGGTGGGGTTCTGACCTTGGGCAAGGAGGACAAAGGAGAAGTTGGGTCTGGAGGAATGAGGAAGTGGGTTCCTCCTGGGCCTGCTGGATTCTGCTTGGGCCATTTGGCCCCCATTCGTGTGTGTGTGGGGCACCTGGGAGAATGACCATCGCTAAGGCTAATGGATGGTTTTCTAAGTGCTTTACTTGCTAGGGATCATTCGTGTTCACATCATCCACATGAAGCCATCCTTCTTGTCATCACTCCCATTTTATTGATGATAACACTGAGGCCTAGAGTTAGGTAACTCAGCCAAGGTCCCCAGGCTGGTAAGTGGAAGGACAGGATTTGACATGCATAGTCTGGCCTGCAGTGTGTGCACTGATCCCTCCCTTCCCTCCCCCTTGGCACAGGAGATGCAGCCTGGTTTTGCAACAAAAGCACCAACTTTGGACTCAGGCAGAGGGAGGACCTGCTTTGGCTCTGCGACCTTTGGGGTAGCCCTCAGCATTTCCAGGCTTCGCTTTGCTCATCTGCAAGGTGGAAATCACACCAGGGTTGTTTGGAGGACTGAGATCATATATATATATATATATATTTTTTGGTCTTTTTGCCATTTCTTGGGCTGCTCTCATGGCATATGGAGGTTCCCAGGCTAGGAGTCTAATAGGAGCTGTAGCTGCCGGCCTACACCAGAGCCACAGCAACACAGGATCTGAGCCACATCTGCGACCTACACCATAGCCCATGGCAACGCTGGATCCTTAACCCACTGAGGGAGGCCAGGGATCGAACCCGAAACCTCATGGTTCCTAGTTAGATTCGTTAACCACTGCGCCACGACGGGAACTCCAATGAGATCATATGTTTAGCCAGCCTTTTCCACTGTTCCATTCTCAAGGTTTCTTCCCCATCTCCCCACACTTTCCTCCTCTAACCCTATATCACTTCCACATTTCTTCACCTTAGCTTTTCAAAGCTAGCAAAAAGGAGCTCCTGTTAGGGATCAGTGGGTTAAGGACCTGGCGTTGTCTCCGTGAGGATGTTAGTTCAATCCCTGGCCTCTGGGGTAAGGATCCAGTAGGTTGCAGAGGCCTAGGTCGCAAAAGCAACTTGGATCTGGTATTGCTGTGGCTATGGCATAGGTCTCAGCTGCAGCTACAAGGCTAGCAAAGAAGAGCAAAAATCTTCCAGGTCTTGGCCTACTCTTCTTTTGTTCCCCCCTAATTCTTTTTTTTTTTAAATTATAGTTGATTTACAATGTTGTGCCAAATTTAGCTGTACAGCAAAGTGTCCCAGTCATACATATATACATTCCCTTTCTTATATTATCTTCCACCATGGTCTATTCCATGTGACTGGATATAGTTCCCTGGGCTCTACAGTAGGGCCTCCTTTCTTATCCTCTCTAAATGTAATGGTTTGTATCTAATAACCCCAAACTCCCCATCCATCCCTCTCCCTCTCCCCTCTTCCTTAGCAAGCACAGGTCTATTCTCTATATCTGTGAGTCTGTTTCTGTTTTGTAGAGAGGTTCATTTATGCCATATTTTAAGATTCCACATATTTAAGAGATATATGGTATTTGCTTTCTCTTTCCGACTTAACTTCCCTTGGTAAGATAATCTCTAGTTGCATCCATATTGCTGGAAATAGCATTCTTTTGTTCTTTTTATGGCTGAGTAGTATTCCATGACATGCATGCACCCCATCTTCTTAATCCATTAATTTGCTGATGGACATTTAGGTTGCTTCTGTGCTTGGCTGTTGTGAATAGTGCTGCAATGAACTTACAGGTGCATGTATGTCTTTTTTGAATTGTAGTTTTGTCTGGATATTTGCCCAGGAGTGGGGTTGCTGGTTCATATAGTAGTTGTATATTGGTTTTCTGAAGAAACTCCATATTGTTTTTCATAGTGGTTGTACCAATTTACTTTCTCACCAGTAGTGCAGGAGGGTTCCCTTTTCTTCACACCCTCTCAGCATTTGTTATTTGTAGACTTTATTAGTGGTGGCCATTCTGACCAGTTTGAGGTGGTACCTCATTATAGTTTTGATTTGCATTTCTCTAATAAATAGTGATGTTGAGCATTTTTCATGTGCCTACCAGCCATTTTGGAGAAATGCCTATTTAGCTCCTCTGTCCATTTTTCACTTGGGTTGTTTTTTGTTGTTGTTGGGTTGTATGCGTTCTTTGTATATTTTGGAGATTAAGCCCTTGTCAGTTGCATTGTTTGCAACTATTTTCTCCCATTCCATGGGTTGTCTTTTCTTTTCTTTTCATGGTTTCCTTTGCTGTGTAAAAGCTTGTAATCTTGATTAGTTCCCATTTGTTTATTTTTGTTTTTATTTCTATTGCCTTGGGAGACTGACCTAAGAAAATATTTGCATGGTTTCTGTTAGAGAATGTTTTGCCTATGTTCTCTTCTAAGAGTTTTAAGGTGTAATTTGACCTACTATTCTAATGGGAAAAAAAAACAAGAGCTGAATTATTAAATCTACATGTATACAAATACACATGTGTATATGTACATACACATATACTCATTATATACTTGTGTGTGTGTGTATGGATAAATAGACATAGATATTGGTATAGATATATAAAATCTTTGAAAACTCAGTTAAAGATCCAGCTTCTTCTGTTATGAAAGATCCTAGATTCTGGTGTGGCATAGTGGATACTGGGAAGAAAAGGTCGTGACCTATTTAGTGACATGAGCCTAAGGTACAAGAAAGAGTGGCATGGACCATGCTTTCCACAGGGATGCAAAAATGGAGCACTCAGTTTGGCTGAAGGAGTCCAGGCAGGCTTCTCAGAGAAGGGGCAGGCTTTGGTGAGGTGGAGGGCACCAGCTGTGACTGGAGAAGACCTTATGGAAGGGACTAGAAAGGGCAGGATGTGAAATTGTTGGTCAAATGCCGATATGAGAGGTCCTGGGGAGCTGCAGCGTGGACATGAACACGGGCTGGTCACTCTCTCTGTGTTATTTCCTTGGATCATCTGGACAACTCACACAAAGATGCCCATTTTACAGAGAAGGGAACTGAGGTTCAAGGAGGTTAAGTCACTTGTTCTAAACCACACAAGTTAAGAAACAGAAGCACCACGATATGGCTGATGCCATAGAGTTTTCCACCCTGAGTATATAAAGGTGAGGGAGTGTGCTGATGTGCAAAGAGGGACCAAGAAAACAGGAGGCTGAATGTTAGGGCTCCACGGCCTTTGTAGCCCACAGGGTTGTCATGTGTTCAAGTGAGATCATGTGTTTTTATTTTTATTTTTTTAAAAATACACCCATCAATACTCAAGTTTTCGCCACTTCTATTTTTTTTTCATTTTTACTTCTAATATTTATTTATTTACTTACTTATTTATTTATTTGCTGCCCCATGGCATATGGAGTTCCCGGGCCAGGGATCAGATCCAAGCCGCAGTCTGGACCTAAGCCACAGCGGTGGCAATGTCAGATCCTTAACCCAATGTGCCAGGTCAGGTATCGAACCTACATCCCAGCTCTCCCAAGATGCTGGCGATCACGTTGCACCACAGCGGGTACTCCAGATCACGCATTCTTAAATTCATTGCCTTGAAAGTGCATGGCAAGTGTAGGTGGTGTTGGCACATGGGGAATGACGTTGTGTCTAAGTTTCAGAAGAGCATCTAGGCTCCTCAAAACTGGGGAGCAGTTAAACGTGCATGGTCTTTGACATCAGACAGACCTGGGTTCTAGTCTTTTCTCTATGTTACCTCTCACCTGCTGTGTGGCCCTGGGCACATCCCTTTCCTGGGCCTTACTTCCTTCATCTGTGAGTTGGATAGGTTGTACCCAGTGAGCTGCAAGTTCCCTTCCTGCCCCCCATGATACAGTTCTGGGTCTGCCTTCACCAGGCATCACATCCAGGCTCAGATTCACCTTCAAGTTGATCTGCAGAGAGCCAGACAGTCTCAGGAAAGGACACATATGTTTATCATCGCTTAAGAGAAATCCCATACTTGATTGTTCTACTTAATCATAAGACTAGTTGATGCAAAAATTCAGAAGATATTAAAAAACATAAAGAAGAACATGAAGCCACAAAATAAAAATTTCAAGGATGCAGAAAAACATAAGGACAAATGCGAAGTTCGTCTAGTCTGAGACACTATTAACTTTTTAGTGTGTGTCACCAAAAAAATGTTTTAATTAAAAGAAATTAATATATGCAAGTCAGTATTTGAAATCCTAAAACTTTTTGTATATAATCTTCTCTCATCAGTTAAATATAAAGGATACTCTACATACAGAAACTTTTTTTTAATTCTAGTTGGAATGATTTAATCAATGAAAACATTTTTTGAAAAATTAGGTGAATATTTTTGGTATCAATATCAATCGTTTCATTGTTAGTGTGTTTGCCAAATAGAAAGTGATAAGCCTATTGGGTAATGTAATTATTTTTAAAACTCTTTACAACTTTGCACCTTGCAACTTTTAAAAGATCAGTCAAATACAAATCTGATAAATTACACTTAACGTCTTCCGCTTTAGGAGATAGTGGTGCTCATCTCAACCAATGGATTGCTTTATGAAAAGCCCACTCTCTGTAACATTCTGTTCATTAAGAAAGATTGACACAAGACAGCACTTTGGGGAGGGGGTATCTGGTGCATTAAAGTGACAGAGCCAAGCTGTCAGTGTCTGTCTGGAGCCTTCTGTCAGGAGCTGGGATTCTGCAGCTGTCTTCCTTTCATGCTATAAATGATCCAGCTCATTCATTCTGAGCTTAGTCCCCTGGAAAGAGGAAGCCATCGAGAGGTAAAACCCCTGAGTGTGCACTAGTGAGTGGGGCTAAGTGATGTAGCAGGTGTATGAGCATTTGCTTACCCAAGCCAAGGAGAAACCTCTATCAGTCAGGAGAAGCCAGGTTCTGCTGTGATAACAAGCCCCCCCAAGTCTCATGGCTGAACACAATAAAAATTCATTTCTCACCGAAGGCTCTCATTGGTAGGCAGGTGGACTCTGCTTATTTTAGTTGCTCAGTGACGCAGGCAGACAGAGGCTTCATTTCAACACATGCTTCTAAGAAATGTGGCACATTCTTAATGCTTCCATCTGGAAGTGCTGTGCGCAACTCACATTTTACTGAAGAAAGCAAGTCACGTGGCAGCACCTGACTTACAGTGTTGGCAGAGAAGTGGGCTCCTGCCATCTGATGGCCATTTTACCACTAAACCAACTGTGTAATCTTGGGAATTCAGTTATGCTCTGGCAGCCTCAGCTTCAGTATCTGTAAAATAGGGGATGTATTCATTCATTCACCATTCACTCATAGGGACACGGACACGGGGGTCACCTCACCTGGCTTCATTCTCAGCTAAGTTATACACTACCCTATAATCTCAGGTATTTTATTTAATAGCTCTGAGCCTCAGTTTACCTATCTGTCAAATGGGCATTATAATAGAACCCAGCCCATAGAGTGGTTGAATGCATATAATGCATGTCTTACATATGTTACATAGGACCATAGTCCTAAGAACAGACTCTGACATATCAAAAGCGTGTTGTGCTTATTCGTTTTATTATTCTACATTGTTTAGTCAATGAATATTTATTTCCCAGTTATCTTTGAAGGCGCTCATGAGGACCGAAGGGAAAAACAGATGTAAATCCATGGTGCAAATAACTGGGTACCCACAGGAAAGTCTAATAGGAAGAGGTGACATTTTTGTAGGCTTTAGATTTATTTTCACTTCAGTGTATTAAGCACCTGGTATGTACTAGGCACTACATGACATGCTTCCACAGAAACCCTAAGAAGCATTCTTCTAGGTGGAGAAATTGGGGCTTCCAGGAGCTGGAGAACCCATGCCGGGTCCCACAGGTGGTGAGCAGTGGGGCCGTTCCAGGAGATGGAGCCAGGCAGGGTATGTCAGCCTTGCACCAAGTCTTTGCTCTTTCTCCTGAGTGTGCTCTAAAGGATTATCTGTTCATCATTTAACTGCTGATTTCTCTCCTAGATTGAAAGGTTCCTGAAAGCAGGGGTTTCCTTGCCCCCTTAATTCTTGGTATTCTTGTGTGGCCCAGCACCATACCAGCCACATCATGGGGTGATGATGAGAAAGAGGAGGAGAAGGGAGAGAGAGGGAGAGAATCCTCCCAGCTGGCTGATAATCTTCAGAATGTCACTTCTCCTCTTGAGGCTTTCACTTCTTAACTGTTAGATCAGTTCCACAGGCCTTTCCATCTATAAAGGCTTCATACGCCTTGGCCTTCAAACCCTCACAGCATAATAGCTATATGTTGACTTGACAAGAAGACTTAAAAGGTTATTACCAATTTTAGGTCATGTGGCTTTTCTTTGACATACTTCAAAGTCATAGATGAACAGGTGTTATCTAAGACATTACACATCTTTCTTCACCTGAGCACAGATTTTCCGTTTGCCTCGAGTTCTGCCAGCAAAGGGGGTGGGTGAGGGAAAGATGAAGGGGACACAGCCAAGACCGGGGCACTCCTGAGCCCTCCGGCAAGGTGTCAAGAAGGAATTTCTCAAAGGCAGGCCCTCCTTAGGCAAGAACGCAGACCTAGCCTGACCTCTGGAGGAAAGGTCCCCTTCCAACAGTATCGCGGGGTCATGCACTCGCAGCTTGCCAAGGCTGCGAAACACACGCGCTGCAAACACAATGGGCTCCCGCCACCCCAGTCCTTCCTGTAGATTCCGGTCTGCAGAAAACACACTTTGGGAGCTGCTGGTCAAGGGAACACAGTACGTGCTGCCCAGCCTGGGTGCAGTCACGATGGCACAGCCACGATGGCGCAGCAGGCAGACTTGTTCAGAGGGTGAGCAGTAAGGAATGGGTTGGACTCATGGCCACCCCAGATGCTGGAGCTCCACTCATTTTATTTCCCTGCCTTCACTCGTGTAATAAGAGCTGCTGCCGTCAAGTCCCTGCAGCACTGTGAAGACATGACTTTTTAAAAGTCTCACATCAGCCCTCTAATTAGGTTCCCTTTCCCCGAGTCTGCAGAGAGGACCCTTAGGCTCAGATAGGCTGCATCCCTGGCCATTGTCACACTGGAAGGATTCTAACCCAGAACCGCTCTCCAAGTCCACTGCTGAGGTTTCTTGTAGATCAGAAGCAGTAGTAAAGGGAGCCATGGCGCCTCCAGACCCAGCCTCTCTTATCAGCAGTGCTTATTCCTCTGGCTTTGTGCCCATCCACCCACAGAGGCTCAGAGGACCCTGGGCTGCCTGTGACTTCCTGCTTTGGCTGGGTGGGTACGGCAGCTTGACTTCCTGGGAACCTTCAGTGGCCCTGGCTTTCCGTGGACTGAGTCATTGCAGCTTATCCCAGGGTTCTCTAGCTGGAACAGTTAGAGGAAAACTGTCTGGAAAATCCCCCAGGTCTTACCAGCAAAGAATTTGTTGAAGATGATGCAGCCGCATTCCTCAGCTTTCTTAGACCTCACCTTGCCTGGGAGGATGAGAAGGGCTGGGAAGACAGGAGGGTGAAAACAAGCCCTGGAATTAGGAAGGGCTTTCGGCGCCAGCCCAGGGAGCCGGAGGCTCCTGAAAACCCCAGCTGGCTATGAGGGCCCAACTTCAGTGCACTTGTGTCCCGCACCATGTGTCCCGTGGATAACTGTCAGCCCTGGCCCCACACTGTCCATTCACTTTGTCTGCTGGTTCCCAGGGCCCCATCTATGCGAGGAATGGAGTTTGACACTGGTAAGGCACCCAGAGGTTAGGAGAGTGTTAGTTGAAAATACTGCTTATTGGCTGTGTGACCTGGGACAGGTTATTTGGCCTCTCTGAGCCTTGTTTTCCTGTTTGTCATTTATCAACTGTCATGAGTTTATGAGGATTACGAGATAATTAATATATATGCTCAACCTAGTGCCTGTTGCATCCTAAGACTCAAGGAATTGTTGCTATTTTATGATTATTAAGTACAAAACAATCATGTTAGACCTTAACAAATTCAGTTCCAGAGCACCCGGTATGCATCAGGAGCCATGTTTGGCTCTGGGGAGGTGTAAAGAGAGAGATTGTCCCTGCTGTCAAGGGGTTCCTGGGACAGGCTGTCAGTAAGTCATTACAATACTATGAGGGAACCACAGGAGCAGAGACACAAAGGGGTGTTAAGAGGGTAGAGGCACGTGGGAAGGGTCAGTACAGGTTTCTGGAGAAGAAGATGCCTGAGCCGGGTACCAGGGAGAAGTAGGAGTCTGCCAGGTGAGGAGATGGAGGGTGAACAGACCAGGGCAGAGGGCTGGAGGCATTCCAGAAGAGGGGACAGCTTGAGCAAAGGCTTGTGCAATACTCAAGGTGTTGTGTGAACGGCCTTGAGGCGGGTGGAAACATCTGGGGCAGAAGAACTCAGGGCTTGATGGAGAAGAGCCGAGTCGGAGATTTGTGTCCTTCCCTCTCCAGCTGTTAACAATGGGGAGGTCCTGCCCTTCAAAGACTTCACTTCCTCATAGGTAGAGGTTACACAGGCTCCTTAACAGGGCTGGCTCTAGGCGTAAATGCTTCTGGGCTCGTACAGCAACAGGAGTGTCTGCAACTCTGTCTCTTGCACTCCCCCCCACCCCCCCGGGTCCTGGGTGACTTGAGTATCCCATGACTTTTGAGTACTCAAAGGGTATCATGCTAGCTCGCCTAGCAGAGTGCTTGGCGTGTGCCAGACCCAGGGGTAAACACCCCTATTCTTATTCAGGCTTCACACTGGAGGAGCTAAGCTCAATCCCCATCCTTTCCTGGGGTGTCCAGGGCTCGCTGAGGGGGCTCCCAGCACTTGGAAAATCCTGGGCAAATCTGGATGAGTGGGTCACCCAGCAAATGGGAACAAAGGAATTTACCAAAATGCAGTCCTCTTGCAGGCGGATGGCCTGGCTGGAATTTGAACCTAGGTGTGTATGCCCTTAACCACTGCATTATTACTTAAACTGAAAAATGATGTCCCTTCAAAGCAGCCTAATCGCTGGACTCTGATTCATTCCCAAACAGACGGATTAATCTCCTCTGTCTCTAAACTTACTAATTCTCCTTCTGCACAATGGCACTGGCATTCAGTCTTAGGATATGACACCCATATTTCGAATACTTCAAATATTGTCCTGCGGATAGACTGTAAACAGAGACATGAGCCGTGGGGGAGGTGAGGAGAGGGGAGGGGATGGGATGAGGCCACGGCCACCAGCACCTGTTCCCCCTGGGACTGCAGCCGAGTATCATCTCAGGCCCTCTGCTCCCATCACCTCACTTCCCTCCAGAGCCAGAGGCACCAGCTCCAAATACTTGGCAGGCCCACCCTGCGAGCCCTGCAGTTGGGCAGCAGCTGTGAAATGAGAGTCCAGGAGGGGCACCGAGCTGAGCAGGGAGCAGAAGCCCTCAGGGTCTTTGCTTTCTTTTCCAAGGCACATTTGAAACCAGCAGCACGCTGGTGCGAGGCTGGCGGCCCACAATGCAGGATGAACTGGATGCCTGCTGGGCGACAGGCAGGACAAGGGCAAAGTATTATTTACTCCCTGGGAACAGGTGCTGCCCGGGACTCACAGTCCTCTCTTACTTGACTTCTCTGCCCACGTGTCCCAGCCCTTCTCAGAGGCAGCTCCTTCCAGTGCCCCACACAGCCCCAGCCCTCCGCACTGTCTCGTTCTCACCTCCTGGCAGCGCACAACTTCCAGGATGCTGGTGGTGGCCCAGCTCCCGCCTGAGACATGTGCTTGCAGGAATCAGCTCGTTTTACATAAGCTGTTGGTGCAGATGTCAGGTGATAACAACGTTTGGGCCTCAGTTAACCTTGGGGCTGCCCCGTCTGTGCCCACGCAGATGCATCAGAAGGCAGCAAGGGGAAAATTGCGGAAGAGCAGGGGAGAAAATAACACTGCACGCAAGCGTCTTTGTGGACCGGCAAATTCATCTCTGGAAAATGCCCTAGACCGTGAACCAAGATCAACTTTTTTTATGAGACGGGAAACAAACAATCATGCAGGCAAACTCCAACTACCACCAGCTGGTTTTTCCTCCCCTGATTATGTGTTATTTCCTTAAAGTTCTGGTTGGTAAACATGCACGACTCTTCTGTTGATTCACAAAACAATACAGAAGGCAGTTAAGATTTCTTTGCACAGTTTGATTAAGGACAAATATAGAAGGGAAGTGAGTGAACAGAAGGCCTGGAGGGCTTGTTTGGCCATGAACTAGACCACGTGCTGTGTTCACCCCATGCCCCTCTTCCCAAACCCCATGACCCTCAAAACACATCAGTGCCGACTGTGAACCAGCTCCTCGGCCCAGGGGTGCAGAGAAAGCAAAATGCTCCCGACCTGGCAGTGGAGGGAAGACAAATATGCAGATAATCACAACACATGGCCCAGGGTCGCAGCTCCACAAGTGAGGAAAACCACACGCTGTGAATTAAGAAGAGGATACAATTGCACGCGGTTGAGGATCTCTGAGAAGATGGCCATGTGGTGTCCTGGTTCAGACCCTCATCTTCTCTCCTGGACCAGAGAAACTGTGTCTTCAGTAGCATTCTGCTTCCAGGCTTGCCCTTACTCCAGTGCACCTTGCATCTTGCTGCCAGGGATGTCTTTCTAACTTAAAAATTGGACACAATCCTCCATTCATTTTAAAACCTTTATCGACTCCCAGCACCCCAGGATAAAGACTAACCATCATCTAGCCTCCACCTCCTTCCCCAGCCTCATATCTCAAACTCATCTTTTCAAACCATTTTCACTCCATCAGTGATAAACCTTATGTCATTTGCCTTTCCTTAGATTGCCTCCCTGAACTGAGCTCCTGCTCATCCTTCAAAACCCACTTTCATATGACCTCCTCATAGTATTGATCATGCTTTTTTTCCTGTGCTCTCTGTCTTGTACTTGTGATGTGGATTATATGCTTTATTTTCCTACTAAAATACTGGAGCCTCTCAGGGTAAGAGTCCTGTATAGTTCAAGGCTGTATCCCTGGCATCTAGCATAATGCCTGGCACTTAGTCATGCTCAACACATGCTGCCATGTTTCCTTTCCACCAAGGGAAAGTTGACACCCCACTTGGGACTGGCCATACATCCTCAGTGCTCCCCTTCTCCCTTTCTGGGACCTTTCCTCTGCGTCCTTACCATATCTTTCCAAGGTCTTGTGTTCCCTGCAACCTCAGCACCCTCCTCTCCCTGCCAGCGGAGGAAAAAAGGTCTGGTCTTGGGGGAAAGAAAATTAAGCTTTTCTAATGATTTAACTTGTTCTGTCTCCAGCTCACAACCTGTCCCTTGTTATACATATTGAAGGACTCTTCAATCTGATGGGCTAAAGAAGAGGGCCATAAAAGGGGAGGTATTAATTTTAATTGGTCTTCTGTGTCTCTCATGTCCTAGCTCCTTGGGTCCCACAACAACCCAAGGGACAAGGTATTTTTACCTCCATTTTATAGATTAAGACACTAAAGCTCAGAGACAGCAAATGACTGCCCACATCACTTACAGGATAAGTGATGGAGCCAGGACTTCAGATCGTCTGATTCTAAGGAGCTGGCCCCTTGCACTTTATTATATGCAGGGAGTGTCTGTGGAGCTGGGGAGTCTGGTGTTTCTTAGTCACTTTCCAAAAGTGGAAAGCTACTCTCCTGATTATTTCTCTACCCTAGAGATCCCATGTTGAAACCCTACTTCTTCTAAGATGCCCCTGTCTGATTCAGCCAGCCCGGGTTGATCTTCTCTTTTTCTCACCTCCCATTGCTCACTGTGCTCCTGGGTTAGGGATGGATTCTGTATTGCACTCGTCTTGAGCTGTTTCTTTATCCTTTTCTTTTTTCTTTTCTTTTTTTTGGCCATGCCTACAGCATGTGGAAGTTCCCAGCCAGAGATCAAACCTGCACCACAGCAGTAACCTGAGCCATAGCAGTGACACTACCAGATCCTTAACCTGCTGAGCCCCTAGGGAAATGCTCAAGCTGGTTCTTGTGCACACATCTTTTCATCCCAATCCAACAGCTGGAAACATGGATCATCCTCCTGAGACAAGATCTAGGACAATCCCAGGCACATGGCAAGAAGCCAACCGATAAATCCTTTTATTCCCTAGACACATTGATTCATAGATGCAGAGCCCTCAGTTCTATTCTACCTTCAACTCCTTTTGTGTTCTCGGACAAGTCACTTGCCTTTCTTTGGACCTCAGTTTCTCATCTCTAACTTAAAGAGGTTCAACTAGAAAAATCTTTTATGATAGTATCTAACAGCTATAAAAGAGTTCACTCTGTGCCAGGCATTGTTCTAAGAGCTTTCCACCTACTAACTCATTTAGTCCTCACAATGGCCCTTGGAGGCAGACTCTCTCATGATCTCATTTTATTGGTTCAGGAAACCAAAGCACAGAGAGGTTAAGTAAATTTCCCTAGGCCACACAGCCAGTAAGTGGCAAAGCCTGGGCTCAAAGCCAAGCAATATGGTTCCAGAGTCCATGCTCTAACCATTACACCATATTTCCTCTCTTAGATTTCTTTTTGTTTAAGAACATTTTATTTTATTTTATTTATTTATTTTTTTTGTCTTTTTGCTATTTCTTGGGCCGCTCCCATGGCATATGGAGGTTCCCAGGCTAGGGGTCGAATCAGAGCTGTAGCCACCGGCCTACGCCAGAGCCACAGCAACGCGAGATCCGAGCCGCGTCTGCAACCTACACCACAACTCACGGCAACGCCGGATCGTTAACCCACTGAGCAAGGGCAGGGACCGAACCCGCAACCTCATGGTTCCTAGTCAGATTCGTTAACCACTGCGCCACAACGGGAACTCCAGAACATTTTATTTTTTAATGATTTTTATTTCTTCCATTGTAGTTGGTTTACAGTGTTCTGTCAATTTTCTACTGTACAGCAAAGTGAACCAGTCACACACACACACACACGTGTATATATATATATACATTCTTTTTCTTACATTTTCCTCCATCATGTTCCATCACAAATGACTAGATATAGTTCCCTGTGCTATACAGCAGGATCTCATTGCTTATCTACTCCAAATGCAATAGTTTGCTTCTGCTAATCCCAGCTCCCAGTCCATCCCACTCCTTCCCCCTCCCCCTTGGCAACCACAAGTCTGTTCTCCAAGTCCATGCATTTCTTTTCTGTGGAAAGGTTCATTTGGGCCTTTATACTCTATTCCAGATATAAGTGATATCATACGGTATTTGTCTTTCTCTTTCTTTCTTACTTCACTTAGTATGAGAGTCTCTAGTTCCATCCTTGTTGCTGCAAATGGCGTTACTATGTTCTTTTTATGGCTGAGTAGTATTCCATTGTGTATATATACCACATCTTCTTAATCCATTCCTCTGTTGATGGACATTCTGGTTGTTTCCATGTCTTGGCTATTGTGAATAGTGCTGCAATGAACATATGGGTGCATGTTATCTTTTTCAAGGAAAGTTTTGTCCAGATATATGCCCAAGAGTGGGGTTTCTGGGTCATATGGTAGTTCTGCATTTAATTTTCTGAGGTACCTCCATAGTGGTTGTACGAGATTTCTTTTTAAAGTGTAAATGTCTCTCTCATTCATTTCACAGCCATTTACTGACCCTCTACTCTGTATCAGTCACAGGTACACACTGTAATGGGCACCAGAATACAAAATCCATTAAGCCCTTGACCTTACCCGTGGGGTCCCTGTGGTAGGCTAAGGAGAGGTAGCTGAGTAACCCTGAGCCATCTAGCTGTTCGGGAGAGCAGGGCCAGCTATAGTACATGCACATCTGTCATTTGTGTTCCCCAAAGTTGCCCCCAATTGGATTTTTCAGTACGGCGTTGTATTTTCTCATGGATTCATGTCGTAACTCAGAGATCTTTATCAGGAACAGGGATTAAGCACTGCTAACCTGGGGATGCATTGTTCTGGCATCTGTATGGCGGTTTGTTGGACCCAATTGCTTAGACCTCATTCAAGCCCTCCTCCCAGTGGAGTTTCCAAAAGTCTCCTTTCATCTCATCCCCTAGCACCACCCTCCACAGGCCTCCTGAAGTCTAGACTGAAGCCTCTCTCACCTTCTTGGCCTCGGTCTCTGTCTCGCAGTCCCACTCATCCTGCTTGGCTCATCACAGAATCCACCTTCATGAAGCCTCTCTTGATTCCCCTAATCAGATGTAATCACTGCCTCCTCACCCTTCTGTGCAGAGTTCAAGTTCGTCACAGGCAAGAACATGTTTTATAGGCAATTTCCCCAAGCGTGCAATGCAGTAGTTCCTGGTACAGAGCCCTGTAGAAACTCTAAGGCATAGTAAAAGTCACAGTTAACTTGGTGGAAAAGTCCTAATTTCTAGCCTCTTTTCTATTTAACACTTCTGTGACATATGGCAAGTCATTAAATTTGTTTTAGTGTTTGTTTCTTCTGATAGCTAAAGAATAGAGAAACGTGTAAAGAAGGTCTCAATTATCTGTAATTTCTACCATCCAGTGATGATCACTCTTGTTATTTTGGAGTATTTCCTTCTTTTCTCCATGCATGTGACACACATGGAAATAAATATATTTTAAATATTGTTTTTGTAAACTTTTCATTTACTATTTTAGGAACATTGTCTTTGACAAAAATCTTTTCTACAGAAATTTTGTTTTTTTGTTTTTTTAGAGCCACACCCATGGCATATGGAGGTTCCCAGGCTAGGGGTTGAATCAGAGCTGTAGCTACCAGACTACATCACAGCCACAGCCATGTGGGATCTGAGCCTCATCTGCGACCTATACCACAGCTCACGGCAACACCAGATCCTCAACCCACTGAGCCAGGCCAGGGATAGAACCTGCATCCTCATGGATACTAGTCAGGTTCATTAACCACTGAGCCAAGGTGGGAAATCCTATAGGAAATTTTTTTTTTTATAAATTACTGAGGAGTTCCTGTTGTGGCCCAGCAGGTTAAGAACCTGACATAGTGTCTGTGAGGATACAGGTTCAATCCCTGGCCTCACTCAGTGGGTTAAAGATCTGGTCTTGCTGTAGGCTGCAGTGTAGGTGGAAGATGTGGCTTGGGTCCAGAGTTTTTGTGGCTGTGGTGTAGGCTGGCAGCTGCAGCTCCAATTTGATTCTTAGCCTTGGAATTTGCATACACTGCAAGTGGGACCCTAAAATAAAATAATAAAAATTTACTGAGGTATAATTTACATATAATAAATGCACTCGATTTAAGTGTATGATTTGATGCGTTTTGGCAACTGTGTGCACTCATGTAACCATTACCACAATCAGGATTTAGAACATCTCCATTGCTCCCCAAAGTTCCTGAATACCCACTTTGAAGTCAGTCCCCAAAGTGCCCCCAAGCCCAGGCAACCACAGATCTGCTTCTACAGATTGATTTTTAACGACCACATAATATTCCACCACAAGGTATTCCCTAACTTGGCTGTTTCCGGATTGTCAGACATAAGGATGGTATCTATAATTTCCCCCTACAATAAATTATAATTCAGTGAATAATTTTTGGTCATACCTCTGATTATTTCCTTGGGATAAATGCTAAGACCTGAAATCACTGAATCAAAGAGTATGCACCATTTTAAGTCTTATGATAAATATTTGAGCATGTTGCTTTTAATCTTGCTGACTCTATTTCCTCATTTGTTAAAAAAAAAAGGGGATTAAAAATTCCAACCTCAAGGAGTTGTGATGGTTACATGAGACATAAGACACTTTGAGTAACTAGTAAGCTAATCCACAAATACTTGGGGAGCTGAGTAGGAGGGAGTCAGATGCACCTCAGACAGATGGATCTGGATTTGAATCCCAAGTCTGCTTTTTTTTCTAGCTGTTGACCTTGAGTTAGCTATTTAACCTCACCAAGCCTCCATCTTCTCCCTTGTCAAGTGGGAGGAACAGGTTCCATTCTCCCAGTGTTGCTCTGAAGGTTCAGTGAAACACCCCATGTAGAGCGCTTAGAAGAACTCCTTGCTCGTAGCTTCTCAATAATGTGCTGTGATTCGTTCCAGTCAGGCTTCTTGGTTACAAATAAAGAGGCACCAATTCTGGCTAACTTAAGGAGCATAGGAAGTGATTGAAAGGATGTTGGATGGTTTACAGGATCAACAGGAAGGCTGGAGGACCAGGCGTGGAAAATGGGCAGGAAGCAAGGTAGATTGGGCAGCTGAGAACACAGCCGAGGCCTGGCCCCAGGAACTCTCTGGTTATGAGGCTCAGGGCTGAGGCTGATGCCAGACACCCAGATCCTGTGGCTGTGATCATCTCCAGCCTTCCCCCTGTCTTTGCACCACTTGCTCCAGATTTAAAGCTCCAGTGGAGATATCCAAGTGGCTGAGACCAGAATCCTCACTGCCAGGAAACTGGATAAAAAAAATGCCAGCTTTCTCTCAGCTTCCGTAGAAGGAAAAGGGTCTCTGCATCTTCCCCAAATCCACAGAATGAGAGAATTCCCTCACATAAAAAGCAGGCTTAGGTGTTACGAAGCTGACAATGACGAGACCACCACAGTATTCTTTTTAATGTTATGATGACTGAGTACATATCCAGTGAGTTGCATTTATTTGGTAACCATATGCTCAATGCTGTAGGGCAAGCATCATTTTAAAGAAGCTTCTTGATGGATGCTCTGATAATAGACATAGCAAATTTGCACCTTCAGATGATGTCACATTGGTTTTTCTTCCCTTGGGAACTGGTCTGCCCAACTTTCTAGTGGTTTTAAGGTGGGGGGGGGCAGGGACAGAGGGAGACAGCAGGATTTGTGATTTACTAAAGATGAACACTCTAGGTCAAATCTTCAAATTCCATAGTTTATTTCCTTTTAGTTTGATTCGATATAAATTTTCACTAAAACTGGAGAAGTCCAGTCACCTAAGATGAGGCAGACTGTCCAGTTGGTCACAGGTAAGCATAGCCTGGGGGCTGGTCTGATTTCAGTGGGGATCTGTTGAACATTGGCTGTTTCCTATAATTTATCTTTCTTTTTTTTTTTTTTTTTTTTTGTCTTTTTGCCATTTCTTGGGCTGCTCCCGCGGCTTATGGAGATTCCCAGGCTAGGGGTCCGAATCAGAGCTGTAGCCATCGGCCTATGCCACAGCCACAGCAACGCTGGATCTGAGCCGAGTTTGCAACCTACACCACAGCTCACGGCAATGCTGGATCGTTAACCCACTGAGCAAGGGCAGGGATCGAACCCGCAACCTCATGGTTCCTAGTCAGATTCGTTAACCACTGCACCACGACGGAAACTCCTAATTTATCTTTCTTAAAGCGATGATGGATTGAGCTCTCAATGGATATTGCCTTTTATAATTCTTCCAATCACCCTGTGGTGAGAGTTCGGAGGCTCAGAAGAGAAAGATAATTTTTTTTTTTGTTCAGCTAGCAAGTGAAAAATGAGGATTTGAAGCCAGTCCTGTCTGCCATTGAATTCAAAGCTCTTAGCTACAAGTCTAGCAAAGCAAACAGAGTGCACATGACTGTGGGGACAGGGCCACTGTGTAAACAGACATGCTGGCTGAGTGCAGCGTGAGGACGAGGAGTGGAGGCGAGTTCTCTGGGAGGTGAATTCTCCAATAGTCAGATCAGGCATCTTGAGCAAGTTCCCAGGGCCCAGGCCCAGGGAACTGGACTAGCCATTCATACAAGAAACATGCTTAAAATTTGTTTTTGCCTTAAAAACATTTTATTGCAAGAAATTAAACATCTATATTTAATATCCCTGCCTCTCCTCCCCCTCCTTCAAGTAATTAATATTACCAGTTTTTATGTGTTCTTCCAGATTCTTCCTAGGCATTCACAAATCTGAGTTCCTACTCATAGATCCTTCTATTTAAAACATGAATCATATCATACTATGTACATTATTCTACTATTTAATTTGTTCACTTAATGTCTGGGAGGTCTTTCCATGGTATGTACAACTCTACCACATTTTTAACAGTTGCATAGGAGTTCCCTGGTGGCTCAGTGGGTTAAGGATCCAGCATGGTCACTGCCGTGGCTCCAGTTGCTGCTGTGGCGCAGGTTTGATTCCTGGCCTGGGAACTTCTGCATGTCGTGAATGAAGCCCCTCAAAAGAGTTGTGTAATTTTCCAGAGTGTGACCATTATATGACTATGCCATAATTTACTTAATACTGACTATTAATAAAGATTTGATGAGCTTCCAATTTTGGAGGGAGGCTGTTATGAACAATGCTGTAATGATGCACAAGATGATCATTCTATTTCTTTCTTTCCTTTTTTTTTTCTTTTTTGCTTTTTAGGGCTACATGTGTGGCATATGGAAATTCCCAGGCTAGGGGTTGAATCAAGCTGCAGCTGCTGGCCTACACCACAGCCACAGAAACTCGGGATCCCAGCCGCATCTGTGACCTACACCACAGCTCCCAACAATGCCAGATCCCCAACCCACTGAGTGAGGCCAGGGATCGAACCCACATCTTCATGAATACCAGTTGGGTTTAATACTGCTGAGCCACAAGGAGAGGTCTGGCTTTTTTATTTCTAAAAATGCATGCAGACCGCTAGCATGTATCAGTGTAACCTATTTCCCTGATTTGTAACCTCAGGGCGAGAATGACAGGTTTAACTCAGCTCGGACCCTCCTCTGAGAAGCTTCTCTCTCTGACCCCTGTTCCTTGACATGGTCACTTCTTCCTTCTGTCATTCTTTATGCATTTCGAAAATTGTGCTTATTATCCTGAGGTGTAATTATATATTTACATATATACATATTTATGTCTGTGTAATTATATAATTATATATACACTTGTGTTTTTTCTACCAGATTGTGAGTTCCTTGAAAGCAGGGACTGTCCTTTCTGTGTCTCTAGTCCAGCACCGGCTACATATAAGGATGGAAGGCTCAATAAATACTTGTTCGATGGAGCTGAAACATGTGCCTGACACTCCCCCAGCCCTTTCAGGTGTTACAAAGGCTTGGTTATTCTCTGCCTTGTACTCACCCAAAGGTATGATATACACAGATCCTAGAGAAACTGAACTATCCTGCGAAGTCCTTGAATGCACCAGTGATGAGGAAAGGTATGGGTAGGGACCTTCTTGCCTTCTGTCTGAAGAAGAGCTGCTGTTTACTCCCTGTGTTCGTTTCCTAGGGCTGCTGTAACAAAGTACCTCTGCCCGGAGTCCCCGTCGTGGCTTAGTGGTTAACGAATCTGACTAGGAACCATGGGGTTGCAGTTCGATTCTTGGCCTTGCTCATTGGGTTAAGGATCTGGCATTGACGTGAGCTGTGGTGTAGGTTGCAGACGCGGCTCAGATCCTATGTTGCTGTGGCTGTGGTGTAGGCCAGCGGCTACAGCTCTGATTCGACCCCTAGCCTAGGAACCTCCATATGCCATGGGAGTGACCCTAGAAATGGCAAAAAAAAAAAAAAAAAAAAAAAAAAAAAAAAAAAAATGTACCTCTGCCTGGGTGGCTAAAGAGAACAGAAATTTATTGTTCCACAGTTCTGGAGGCTGGAGGTTCAAAACCAAGGCCCTGCCGGACTGGCCCCATCTGAGGGCAGACGGATGTGTTCCAGGCCTCTCGCCTTGGCTTGTAGGTGGCTGCCTTCTCTCTGTGTACTTTCATATTCCCCTCCTTCTGTGCCTGTTCCCGTTTCCCCTCCTTCTGTGCCTGTTCCCATGTTTCCCCTTTGCAGAAGGGACATCTAATGACCTCTTTGTGACTTGATTACCTCTGTAAAGATCCCATCTCCAGAGTTCCCGTCTTGGCTCAGCAGAAATGAATCTGACTAGTATCCATGAGGATGCAGGTTCGATCCCTGGCCTCGTCCGGTGGGTTTAAGGATCCGGAGTTGCCTGGAGCTGTGGTGTAGGTCACAGACATGGCTTGGATCTGGCTTTGCTGTGGCTGTGGTGTAGGCTGGCAGCTACAGCTCCTATTCAACCCCTAGCCTGGGAACCTCCCTATGCTACAGGTACAGCCCTAAAAAGACAAAAGACAAAAAAAAAAAAAAAAAAGACCCCATCTCCAAATAAAGTCACCTGCCCAGGTACTGGCGCGTTAGGATGCCCACATATAATATTTGGGAGGAGATACAATTCAACCCATAACATGCTAATTTTTAAAATTATTTAAAAAGTCTAAAATTATTTAAAAAGGCATGTCAGGGAGCTATGATCAGCAGGAGCCTTCTGGGACTATAAAAATTAATTAAAAAAACAAAAACAAAATGGTCTTTGAGCCTGCGATTGACAGATGACCTAGGTTAGTGAACTGTTTCCTTCCCAGCAGGGATTTGCACATCCAGTCCTCCCCCATCTGGGTCCACGACCTCTGGAGCCCAGGTTCTCTCCACTCTTGAGAGTGGAGAAAGTGTTCTACTCACTGCTAATTACATTGCCTGCCCTTCTCCACAGTTTTGATCCTATTTCTGTTTTGTTTTGTTTTGTTTGCTTGTTAGGGCTGCACCTTCGGCATGTGGACGTTCCCAGACTAGGAGTCCAATCAGATCTGCAGCTGCCAGTCTACACCACAGCCAGGGCAGCGCCAGATCCAAGCCAGGAATCAAACCCATGTTCTCATGGATACTAGTCGGGTCTGTTCTGCTGAGCCACAATGGGAACTCCTTGATCCTGTTTCTTTGATGATATCAAATCTGAACTCCTATACCTGATAAAAGCTTTTAGTTTCACTTTGGTTGTCTAGGTACTTTTTCAGCACAGACAGATCTGGCAAACTAGCTGTGTGTTATCCATACATGTGCTTTACTTAGGATGAGGCTCGATGATAGAGCCTAGCTTTGGGTCTAGGCAGGACCTTGGCCCTGAGTGTGGGTTGTGGGCCCCTCCTCTGTGACCCCAGAGTCCCTGGGGATCCCAGCTCCAATGCAGATGTAATCATCCCTCTATTCCTTTGTCTCTCTCCCACTGGACTGTCTGTCTTGTTCACTGTGAACCCTTCACAGCCGACACTGGGTAGCTGATCTTTCTGAACTAGTCAGCAAATACCAGACTGCTTGTGTGGGAACCCCACCTCCTGAGACAGTGCATGGCTTTGGCAGGGGCCATCTGAGGGGAGAGGGACCCAGAGAGCAAGTTTGGGCATAGAAGGGGATTCGGAGAAAGGGCTGCACGTGAAGGTATGTGACTGGGAGACTGAGGGAGAAAAGGCTGGGGGAAGTGGTCACAGAGGTCTCCCAAAGGGGGTCAGTGGAGCCATCCATCCATCCATCCACCCACCCACCCATGCATCCATCCATCCATCCATCCACCCACCCACCCATGCATCCATCCATCCACCCATCCATCCATCCATCCACCCATCCATCCATCCATCCATCCATCCACCCATCCACCCATCCATCCATCCATCCATCCATCCATCCACCCATCCATCCATCCACCCACCCACCCACCCATCCATCCATCCATCCATCCATCCACCCACCCACCCACCCACCCATGCATCCATCCATCCACCCATCCATCCATCCACCTTCCCATCCACCCATCCATCTATCCATCTACTATTTCTAGCACCTCCTATGCTACAGTGAATAAAACAAAGTCCCCGCCTTCATGTAGCTAGCTGACTTTTTCATGCGGATACAGACATAACTCACCTAAAGCAATGTACAAATATTGTGTCTGGCACCATACTCTAAGTGCTTCATGATGAAACTCAAAGCAGGGCAAGGGGTGTGCTCCTTCAAATAGACTCCAAAGGGAAGGCTTCCGAGGCAATAATACTTCAGTAAAGAGCTCCGTGAAGTGAGGGAGGAAGCCATGTGAATACCTGGGGAAGAGCATGCCAAGCAAGGCGAAGGGAGGTGCAAAGGCCCTGGGGCAAGAACGGGAGAGCAGGTTAGAGCTGTAGGGGGCAGAAAGTGAGGTAGAAATAAAGGAAGACGGCAGTGAATGATGGCAGCTTAAAGAGCTGATTCTTCTAGGTTTTTTTTTTTTTTAAAGTCTTAAGCTGACATTTATGAAGAGCTTATAATGTATCAAACCTTAAAGACTTTATATTGACTCATTTATTTCTGACACAAAAAACATAGCTAGGTATCATTTTCATCTCTAGTTTCTGCATGAAGAAACTGAGGCACAGAGAGATGAAACAGCTGGCTCAAGCACGCGGCTGGGAAGTGATGGGGCCTGGGTTCATGGTCTGGGCACCACCGTGTAACGGGCACATTCTCCCTGATTCAGAGCTTCAACTTCAGTTAGAGCAGCAGCAACCCCACCGCCCCCTCAGCTGCTCCTTCCTCTCCAGTGCACGGCGTGGCCAGGATTTCTCCTTCATTCAAAAGAGGGCAGGTGTCTGCCAACCTCACTACGCAGACGCAGGGGTTCTAGCTGTACAGCGGGAAACAGAGGAAGGTGGAGAGGCAAGGGCTGGGTGATTAGAGCCACAAAGGAGAGCAGCACAGGATGTTATGAGGACACAGAGGACTCTGTACCCATGCTTGAAGGGTCTGGAGTCACAGAAGACTTCAGAAAGAAAGATGACCTGGAGCCAAGGTGGCCCATGGCCCAGGGGACAGGGCACAGAAGGCCATTCTCTCACCTCCTCTCCTGGAGAGAAACTTGTACACAGCAAACCCCACTGTTGACATGCCCCATCAATGCGTACCATGTGCCAACAAATCCACCCTCAGCTGTCCACTAATCACCCTTATTCTCCTTTCCAAACCTGCCTTCCCCCTACCCTTATACTCCTTCCCACCCCCACCTTCTGCTGGGATCTCACCTATTAGAGTGGCTGAAAAGTGACCCCTCTCCCCAGAGCAGAGGAGCCCTGGACAGTGACACAAGTTTGGATGGATGCATCGGGTGTTGGTCACTGACAGGGAGAGGATTTTGGAGGAGGCAGCATCTTTCACAAGCCCCCCCCCCCACTCCGCCCCAGTCACAATGTGAAGGCAGCTGTGGCAGGGTGACCAGGGGGTTGGGGAAGCCACGTCTACGCTTCAGCCTGGTCCTGGACAGGACACAGGCAGGCAGGAAGGAACCACGAGGCCTTGGAAGCACAAGAAAGGGAAAACTGACAGCAGGGTCCAGGAGAACCCCCTCAGCCTGGCCAGCCCTGAGGCTTTCTCTGCCAACCATAAATCCTGGGGTGCTGTAGCCCACAAACCCTGGCCCTTACTTTCTTCCTTGGGGGCGGGGGGGGGGTGTAAGGAAGTGGGTAGCTCTTAGAAGACTGTTAGATTTCAAAGTGAAAAGGAGTTGTTTTTGATGTCTGCGCAGAGATAGAGCCAGGTCCCAGGGGGCTGCATTTGCGGTTCCAGTAAAAGGAGCGATGTTGACACGGAATTCTTGGATTGGCCTCATTTCATTAAAAACAAGCTGCCAAACCAAATGGGAAACACAGTTCAGCCGAGAAGTATGTGCTGACTCCCCTCCCCCCACCAGACTTGGCTTCCAAGGCTAATCAGCCTACGACTGACTTGGGTTCTCTGACCAAAGTTCTAGCATCAGGGAATTTTGTTGGCAGGTCCCCTGGTTCACAAGACATGCAGTTTGCTCCCAATGGGCTGTCTCACAGCAGGGTCGGCCTGTGCGCATGGCCTGTCACTTCGCAAACTTCCTGTTCTTTAGTGGAATAAAAAAATGCTAGGCGGAGAGACGATTGGAACCAGACCAGCTGCCCTAAGGAGGAGTCCTAGAATCCACAAAACTCCCAAGAAGTTTTAGATGTCTGGGTGCTACTTATTACGTCCCAGAATGAGGTACCTGCCACTTTTTGCAGTCTGCTTCCATGGTTAAAAGTCAGGCTAGGTACCTAAGCATCAGTCATTGAAGGTGGAAGATCTGTTCCTACTTTACTCCCTACTGGCTCTGTGACCTTGGGTAACTTGCTTAACCTCTCTGTGCCTTGGTTCCTTCAGCTATTGAATAGAGATAAAAGATCTATCTTATAAAGTTCCTGTGAAGATTAAATAAAAACATTTGTGTAGAATGCTAAGGCGTGGGAGTTCCTGCAAGACACAGTGAGTTAAGAATCCAACTTCAGTGGCTTGGGTTGCTGTGGAGGTGCGAGTTCAATCTCCAGCTTGGTGCAGTGGGTTAAAGGATCTTGTGTTGCTACAGCTGTGGCATAGGTCACAGCTGTGGCTTGGATGCAATCCCTTCCATATACCGAGGGTGCAGCCATAAAAGAATTAAAAAAAAAAAAAAGGCTAATGCATGGTGTTTATACAGAGAAGCACTCAATAAATCGTACTGATTGTTGGGGTTTTTAAAATTCTTTTATTTTTTTTTTTTTGTCTTTTTGCCTTTTTCTAGGGCCGCTCCTATGGCACATGGAGGTTCCTAGGCTAGGGGTTGAATCGGAGCTATAGCCGCCAGCCTACGCCGGAGCCACAGCAACGTGGGATCCGAGCCGCTTCTGCGACCTACACCACAGCTCACGGCAATGCCAGATCCTTAACCCACTGAGCGAGGTCAGGGATTGAACCTGCAACCTCATTGTTCCTGGTCGGATTCGTTTCCACTGTGCCACGATGGGAATTCCCTGGATCTTTAATTTCTAACATTACTTAGATGAATTGACATCTAAACAAATTAATTAAAATTCTTATTTAAATAGAATTTGATTGCCATATTGGCTGCTATACTGTACAGTATAGTTCTCTACTTTGCTTCCCTCCCCCTCCCTCTGTGTCTCTAACCCCCCCCCCCATATGTGGATGCGCACATATACCCCACCCCGGCTTCCCCTGCATGCTTTCCACAAGGCCAAGCATAGTTACTAGCTCTATTTTACAACCTCACCTCTCGGCCCAGGGCCCCCTTTCGACTATCAGGCCTCTGCTTTTTGGTTCCACATCCTAGGAGACGAATTTGATTGCCTTCCGTCATCGTGTCATGCCAGGCTGCAAATTAAAGGCTGCTCAATGCAGGAAACCTTTTTGTGTCAGAGGTTCACCCCTGACCATCAAGTCATAGAATCACATACTTTCTCAACAAGAGCTGGGTGGGGTTCCCCCGGGAGGGGCTGTGTAGAGCAGGCTTTAGTGCCCTGTGCTTTTTATGTGAGAATGGCAGTAATCCAGTAGTTGGCGTGCCTGTCTGGGCCTGGCCCAGGAACTGGAGAGCTAAGACAGGAAGTATGACCACGTCTTTCCCGGGCTTCGGTGGTGATTCAGGCCCTTGTTTGCAAGGAAAGCCCAAAGATCCTGTGTTAAACAGTGAATCTGGGAGGAAGCAGATAAAGCGGGAGTCACGCTCTGCCTGTGTGCCCTCATGCTCCACACCCAAGCCTGGGTGCTCCTAGGATGGCTAGAGAATGACAAGCCACGGAAGACTTGAAAACACCAGGTTGAAAGAGAATGTGTTTGTTTTCCTCCAGATTCCTGGAGGCACAGAGACGCAGCTTAACATCGGCAAGAGAGAACAATGGGACCTGGGAACTCTTGTGTCGTTGGGAATCCTTGGCTTCACCCTGTTGATTGAGCTTGACAAGCCTTCTCGGTTAAGCAACTGACCAGGGCTGGCAAACAGCTGCTATGTCTGGGCTTTGTTTTTAGGCCTTTTAATTGCTTTGTCTGATTCTTTGAATAAATGGAATCAGTGGGTGGTTTAACTTATTAATCAAACATCAAATGTTATTAAAGGGACAGCTCCAGGCCCCAAACGGCGCTGGGCCTTGGGGAAGGATATAAAAATACAATCCTCATTGAAAACCGAGGGTATAACTCCCACCCCTAGCGGTCATTGTGAGCAAGTGGAAATTGTGATGACAGACAGTGGAGCTGGGGCAGGAGGGAGCTGTGCCTCTTGATCCCCACTTCCACTCCCGCCCCCTCTCCCGGTCCGAGTCTGCCCTCCACGTACACAGCAGCCAGACCCACCGGTCATGTAGCAACTCACTGAGGTTTCTCAGCTGCTCAAACGCTCTGATGACTCCTCATTGTACTTAGACCCAGGTCCACGCTCTGACCCGCACGACCGACCCCCTGCTCTGGTCTCCACCCACCTCCTTAACCCAATGCCTGGTGACGCTTCCCTGGCTCACCCCACTCTGGCCAGAAGGGCCTCTCACTGCACCTCCACACCAAGCCCAGTCTTACCTTAGGGTCAGCGCATAGGCAGGTCCCTTCTGTCTCTCGAGTGTTCTTCTCCTAGGTTTGTTTGTTTTGCACGGCTGGCTCATCTTGGGATTCACAACACATCCACGGAGTGGTCCTTCCCGATCATCCAACCGGTTGAAGGCATCTCCCATCACTCTCGATCATACTTGCCTTGCTTGGTTTTCATCGTAATATTCACCACTCACTACCTGACCTTCTCCAGGTGGTTCTTTGCCGACTTTCTGTCTTCTCCCGTCAGAAGAGTGTCTTCAATAAAAGAAGTCATTCAAGTGGGACTTGGTCTTGCTCACCTTACATGTTTGCACCTCCTTATATAGTTCTGTGCAAAGCACAGCTGGGCCCTGAGTTATTGTTTGGTGAATAAATGATTGACTTAGTGAGAGGAGTGATTGGTGGTACAGAGTAGTAGCTTTGCAAAGATTCAGGGTTGCACACTGTGTTTAATTATATGGATCTAGATTTTTTTTTTTAAAGCAATATCGAGGGATCGCTTTTGCTAAGTGCAGGTTTGGGATCTTTCTGGGCCTCAGTTTCCTCTGTTGGCAGGGGTGGTTACTCTGTCACCATCCTAATTCACTTTTTAAAAATGCTGGAAAAGACTGTTTTTGGATTGAGTCCAAATCCATAGGTAGCCCCAGACTCCCTCTTGATTATCCAGCTGCCCCTAGAACTTTAGCATTTGGGTATTTGGCAGGCTCCTCCAACCAAAATCAGCAACTTCCATGTCCCTCTTCAAATCCACTCCTCCTCCTTTGTTCGCTGCCTCCATGAATGGCTGTCACCCTTCCAGGGCAATAGCCAGAAATCTGGCCCTAATTCTCAACGGCCATTTCTCCGTCTACCGTCGTGCTGAATCAGATTCTACTTCCTGTCTTTTCAATCTGTCCAAATCTCTATCCCCCATCTATTCCTGTCTCTCTATCCCCAGTATCTCACTTCAGTCCCATCCCCTTGCATTTTTGCTTTAATGACTGCAATAGTCTCCTTATTTCCATTCTTTCCCACTCCAATCCATTCTCCATAGACACCATCCATTAAAAATTGGATCACTTCCTTATTTCCTTCCGTGATTCCCCACTGTCCGAATGAAAACTGAAACTCCTTGCTATGAAGCCAGCGCATTGTCACTTCACTGGCCTTACTCTATCCTCCGCTGCTTTCTGTTCTCCATGATGTTAATCATGATGTGATTAGTGCCTTTATAAGAAGAGACACGAGCGAGCTTTTTCTGCAGCCTCCCCTCTTTCTCCAAAGCCCACCCAACCTGCCAAGTCAGGATGCAATGAGAAGATGGTTGACCACCTGTAAACCAGGAAGAAGTCCTGCATCAGAACCTGGTCATGCTGGAACCTCCCTCCTACTCTAGCCTCCAGAGTTGTGAGAAATACAGATTTGTGGTTAACCCACCCAGTCCTTGGCATTCTCTTACGGCATCTGGATAACAAAGGCAAAGCGCAAGGGGAAGAGAGAAGGCCTGTTGTCCCCCGGCTCTAAGGATGTCACCTGGAGATAGGTGTATAGTTACAGCAGAGAGGAGGGGGGCATATGGAACAACTTGCCAGTGCTTGTAGGGTGCGGTGCTAGGTCAATGCCTTTTCTCATTTGACCCTCTCAGCCACTGTAGGGGGGTTAAATACTGTTATTATCCTCCCTCCTACTTTTAAGCAAATGATGTTTTAACAAGCCGACTTTGCAAATCTGAGAAATAATAAGAAGGGCCGGTCAGCCTGGCACACCATGTGATGGCAATTCTTTCTCAGAAAAGTTTTCATGTGATGTGCATGTGACTTTTATGATTGTTAACAAACACAGCAAGGAATTTCAGCACTTTCTGTTCTTATGTGGCTGTAATTTAAAATTGAGTGTTAGGGCTGTCAAAGTCATACGTGCAGGTAGTTAAAAAGAGAGTCAAAAAGCTCTACGTGCTTTGATACCAGAGATGGTGTTTACGCCTCTGTTTCCGCTCTTTCCCCAAACCCCCACAATGCAGCTTCCCAGGGTCCAGAGACAACCACATTCAACATGCCAGCTGCCTTTTTCGGTTATTCACCTCTGTATTTCTCAATACCATGCTTATGTTGCCACTTTGCAATTTCTTGGTTTTTAGGTGTTCTGTGTTGGCTTCCCACTGTGGGAAGATGAGGATGTAGCTCTGACATCAATCCACCACCCCCTGTGCAACACACACACACACACACACTTCCGCTGTTTTCCTATCTTTCCAGTATAGACATAACTTAATTTTAGCCAGATCAGCATTCTCACAGCTATGTCCCCTACCACACTAGATTTTTCACTTTTCCTGGACAATTTTTATTTCCCCTGGAATCCTTTTCCTATTTTTTTTTCTTTGTTAATCTGCTCCGCAGCATATGAAGTTCCCAGGCGAGGGATCAGATCTGAGCCACAGTTGCAACCTATAGAGCAACTGCAGCAACAATGGATCCTTTAACCCCTTGGGCTTCGACCCATTGTGCCAGGCCAGGGATTGAACCTGTGTTCTGGTGCTGCAGAGGTGTTGTTGATCCCATGGCATCACAACAGAAACTCCATTTTCCTATTTTTTTTCTTTTTTAAGTTTGCTAAGTCTTCTCTGTACGTAGTGCTAATTCAATCTCAAACCTGTCTGCAGTTGCATAAATCTTTTTCTGAAAAATTTCAATGGCATTGGCTATCAATGTCATCTTTTGAAGCCATCTCTCTGGGGGCCTCCTGATGGGCTCTTAAACAGGTGGCCGCTGGGCCTGGTGTCTAGCTCTTGTCCAGAATCCTTCACCACCACCCTGGACCTTCCTTGTACCTTTCTCTTAGGTTAGAACTCATTATTTCTGGGTCCCATGCTTTCCCCTTTCTTACTGTTTGATTTTGCAGTGTGGGAAAGAGGACCTGGGAGTTTTTTTTTTGTTTGTTTTCACCATATGCAAATGTGCTTACCCTGCCATGTTTTGCAGGAATTCTTAGCCTCCTGTCAGAGATGAAGCAATTGAAATTCAGGAATATTTAAGCACCTTGGAAATCATCCAGCTGGTCTAAGAGGGTATTTCCCCTGTCAAAGCACCCATTATACTGTTTTCTTAGGGTTTTTTCCTTCTGGGCAGGAGGCTCCCTTAAGGCAAGAACCGAGCCTCTCTTGCTCTTTTTCATATCTTGCCTGGTGGGCCCATCCTAGGCCCTCAGCTGATGTCTCTTAAGTGAATTTGTTGGGTCTTATTTTAGAGGACATCATGGGTTACATCCCAGCACATGCATCTTGTTTCTAGCATCTCAAACCCCAATGATCTGTACCTGATGTAATTATTTCCCACCCCTGCCGCTTTGTGCTTGTTCTCATCTCAGAAAAAGAGAGACGTCTTGTCTGCACCTGCAAGAGCTCAAGAAAATTCCATGGGAAGGTCTTGCTGGTGCCTTGTTCCTGAATCGCAGAGCCCTCTTCCCAAGTGTATTTGTGTGAGATATACACTAGTATAATTACAAAATATTTTTTTCCCTAAAAGAACAATGTACTCAAGTGAAGGCAATGCTGTGTTTATGCCATCCCCCTTCCCGCCCCGTTTTTAGGATACCTCGTGGAAACTTGATAGAACAAAGGATTTATTTTTGTTAGGTCAAATCTGTGTATCAGATACTGTTTGCTTGCTGCCCATTAAGTCTGAACATCTCAACCCCCGGAAAGGAAAAAAAAAAAAAGCAAAAAAACACCACCGATTAATAAAAACAACCTAAAACAGATCCCTTCAGCTGGGTGACTCTGTATTATGTTAAAACGTAACAAACACGGCCCCAGTGCCCTCCCCAGAACCCACACCTACCACAGCTAAAAATAACCCTTGGTCTTTCCCTGCAGCTCAAAAACAGGAACAGCATAACTTGTTTGCCTTATTATGTGTTCTGCACAGGGAATCCAAGCCCTTTCACGTCCTGGCTCTTACACATGTGAGCAAATTCTAAACTGGCTGGTTACAGATCTCACAAGTCCAACAATAGGAAGTGAATTTCAAACAAACATGGCTTCCTGGGTTCTTCAGCAAAGCCCTGTTCACCCCAGGTTCCCGCAAGAGAAGAATGGCCAGGGCCACCAGCTAGAGGAGGCAGCTCTGAACATTGGCCAGTCTCTGGGGCCTGGGATTCAGGCCTCTGTGTGTATTAACCCTTTCAATCCTTCCCATCCGTGAGGGTAAGTCCAGTTATTCCTCCCATTTTATAGATACAAGAACCAAGGCCTCCGGAGGTCAAGGGACTTGGCTGCTCACACGAGTTGGGAGAGCAGGGGTGTCCACATCCAGCTGAGTTTGACTCATGAGTGTCAAGCCAAGGGACCTCACCTGTGCTGCCATAATTGCCATGGCCACTTGGAAGTAGAGGGGTGAAGGAATGGCTTTCCTACCCAGCCTAACATCCCACCAGGAAAACAAAGGCAGAAACTTTAGACTCTTGGATCGAGTGGGATGATGAAGATTGTTTATCCTTGAATGTCTTTCCTTCTGCAGCAGATCTGACTGGTTCACCAGCCAACCCCAAGGGAAAGTCACAGGCTTTGGAATTAACTAGGCCTGGTTTCGCCTCCTAGCTTGCCCATCCACTAGTTCTGTAGTACTGGACAACACTGATACTGATAATAACAACTAGATAATGACAGGCACTGGCTGAATGCTTCTCAATGTATTATCTCCTGCAATACTCATGATTACATTACTCTGTAGCATGTCATTGTCATCACTTTGCAATTGGGGACCCTGAGACTTGAGGAGATGGGGGGGGGGGAAACAGGTGAATGTGTTACTCAAAAGCATAGGCTATGGCATTAAACATCCTTGATTTGGCTCCTGATTCCTACTGTGTGACATTGAGCCCATGACTTAACCTCTCTGAACCTGTTTCTCTATAAGTAAATGGGGCACATAATGATATGTAACCCCATGAAATTGTTGTGAGAATGAGAGAAACTTTTGTAATAGGTACTAAGTGATTGTTCCTTGAAATTTCCCCCCTTTCTAGAAGAATTCAGTCCTTTTTAGCTCTGATTATTTGAAAAGCCTTTTTTTTTTAACGTTGAAAAAATACTATATTTTCTCTACTGTATGGAGAAACTAAGCTTGACCCAGGAACACAGAAACTAAAAATATTTAAATATGAAACATGGTAACAATTGAGAATATTTTCCTTTTTTTTTTAAGGGCCACACTTGCAGCATATGGAGGTTCCCAGGCTAGGGGTCTGATCGGAGCTACAGCTGCCGGCCTACACCACAGCCACAGCAATGTAGGATCCAAGCCGCGTCTGCAACCTTCAGCACAGTTCATAACAAGGCCAGATCCCTAACCCACTGAGCGAGGCCAGGGATTGAATCAGCAGCCTCATGGTTCCTAGTCGGATTTGTCTCTGCTGCGCCATGACGGGAACTCTGAGAATATTTTCTTACATACTGTTTTTCTTACAAAAATGGTATGTTGTCATACTATTATGCACATTGCCATTATATGCACTGGTTTTTAATTGTATTATAGTTTTATTTTCTTTTTTCTTTCTTTCTTATTTCTTTTTTATTTTGTCATTTTGTCTCTTTTTTTAGGGCCGCACCCGTGGCATATGGAGGTTCCCCGGCTAGGGGTCTAATCGGAACTGTAGCCACTGGCCTACACCACAGCCACAGCAACGCCAGATCTGAGCTGCATCTGTGACCTACACCACAGCTCATAGCAACACTGGATCCTTAACCCACTGAGCGAGGCCAGGGATTGAACCACAACCTTATAGTTCCTAGTTGGATTTGCTTCCGCCACGCCACAACGGGAACTCCATAAATAGTATATTTTCTTATTGTAAAAAATATTCTATATATTTTTTCTATTAAAAAAATATATATTTTTGTCTATTTTAGGGCCACACCTACGGCGCATAGAGGTTCCCAGGCTAGGGGTCAAATTGGAGCTGTAGCCGCTGACCTACACCACAGCCACAGCAACATAGGAGCCAAGCTACATCTGCAACCTACACCACAGCTCACGGCAACATTGGATCCTTAACCCACTGAACAAGGCCAGGGATTGAACCCACATGGGTACTAGTCAGTTTTATTAACTGCTGAGCCACAACAGGAACTCTTAAAAATATTTCACTAAAATTTTTCTTATTAGATCTTCTATGTATTTTTATTGAGGTATAATTAACATACAGCACCGTATTAGTTTCAGGTATATGACATAGTGATTCTGTATTTGTATATATTATGAAATCAGCACCACAATAGTGTCTAGTTAACATCTGTCACATTACATAGTTACAGATTTTTTTCCTTGTAATAAGAACTTTTTTATCATATGCTTTCTTAGCCAATTAAAAAATATGCAATACAATATTATTCACTGTAAACACCATGCTTTAACTTATATCCCCATGACATTTATATTTTAACTGGAAGCTGTACCATTTGACCCCCCTTTCATCAACCCCCCCCACCCCCACCTCACCTCTGGCAACCACCAGTCTGATATGTATATCTATGAGCTTGTTTTTTGTTTTTCATTTTTAGATTCTACATATAAGGGAGATCATATGATATTTGTCTTTCTTTGACTTATTTCCCTTGATGTAATGCCCTCAGAGTCCATTCATGTTGTCACAAATGGCAAGATTTTATGCTTTTTTATGGCTGAATAATATTCCATTTATGTATAAGCATACCACATTTCCTTTATCCATTTACCCATCAATAAACACTTTTCATCCATCAGTGGACACTCAGGATATCATGGCTATTTAAGTAATGCTACAATGAGCATGGAGATGCATATATCCTTTCAATTTACTGTTTTCATTTTCTTTTTTTTTTTATAATTTTTTTTATTTTCCCACTGTACAGCAAGGGGGTCAGGTTATCCTTAGATGTATACATTGCAGTTACAGTTTTTTCCCCCACCCTTTCTTCTGTTGCGACATGAGTATCTAGACATAGTTCTCAATGCTATTCAGCAGGATCTCCTTGTAAATCTATTCTAAGTTGTGCCTGATAAGCCCAAGCTCCCGATCCCTCCCACTCCCTCCCCCTCCCATCAGGCAGCCACAAGTCTCTTCTCCAAGTCCATGATTTTCTTTTCTGAGGAGATGTTCATTTGTGCTGGATATTAGATTCCAGTTATAAGTGATATCATATGGTATTTGTCTTTGTCTTTCTGGCTCATTTCACTCAGTATGAGATTCTCTAGTTCCATCCATGTTGCTGCAAATGGCATTATGTCATTCTTTTGTATGGCTGAGTAGTATTCCATTGTGTATATATACCACTTCTTCTGAATCCAATCCTCTGTCGATGGACATTTGGGTTGTTTCCATGTCCTGGCTATTGTGAATAGTGCTGCAATGAACATGCGGGTGCATGTGTCTCTTTTAAGTAGAGTTTTGTCCGGATAGATGCCCAAGAGTGGGATTGCGGGGTCATATGGAAGTTCTATGTATAGATTTCTAAGGTATCTCCAAACTGTTCTCCATAGTGGCTGTACCAGTTTACATTCCCACCAGCAGTGCAGGAGGCTTCCCTTTTCTCCACAGCCCCTCCAGCATTTGTTATTTGTGGATTTATTAATGATGGCCATTCTGACTGGTGTGAGGTGGTATCTCATGGTAGTTTTGATTTGCATTTCTCTTATAATCAGCGATGGTGAGCATTTTTTCATGTGTTTATTGGCCATCTGTATATCTTCTTTGGAGAAATGTCTATTCAGGTCTTTTGCCCATTTTTCCATTGATTGATTGGTTTTTTTTGCTGTTGAGTTGTATAAGTTGTTTATATATTCTAGAGATTAAGCCCTTGTCAGTTGCATCATTTGAAACTGTTTTCTCCCATTCTGTAAGTTGTCTTTTTGTTTTCTTTTGGGTTTCCTTTGCTGTGCAAAAGCTTTTCAGTTTGATGAGGTCCCATGGGTTTATTTTTGCTCTAATTTCTATTGCTTTGGGAGACTGACCTGAGAAAATATTCATGATGTTGATGTCAGAGAGTGTTTTGCCTATGTTCTCTTCTAGGAGTTTGATGGTGTCCTGTTGTATATTTAAGTCTTTCAGCCATTTGGAGTTTATTTTTGTGCATGGTGTGAGGGTGTGTTCTAGTTTCATTGCTTTGCATGCAGCTGTCCAGGTTTCCCAGCAATGCTTGCTGAATAGACTTTCTTTTTCCCATTTTATGTTCTTGTCTCCCTTGTCAAAGATTATTGACCATAGGTGTCAGGGTTTATTTCCGGGTTCTCTATTCTGTTCCATTGGTCTGTCTGTCTGTTTTGATACCAGTACCACCCTGTTTTGATGACTGTGGCTTTGTAGTATTTCTTGAAGTCTGGGAGAGTTATGCCTCCTGCTTGGTTTTTGTTTCTCAGGATTGTTTTCATTTTCTTTATACTCAGAAGTGAATTTTACTCTATTGTAGGGTAGTTCTATTTTCAATATTTTCAGGAATCTCCCTATGGTTTCTAATAGAGGCCACATCAGTTTACATTCCCACTTACCAGTGTTCAAGGGTTCTCTTTTCTCCACATCCTCACTTGTTATTCCTTATCTTTTTGATGATGGCCATTCTGTCAAGTGTGAGGTGATGCCTCATTGTGGTTTTGATTTGCATTTCCCTGATGATTACTTGAGCACCTTTTCATGTACCTGTTGACCATCCATGTATCTGTGGTAAAATGTCTCTTTGGATCTTCTGCTTCTGAGTAACTGGATTGTTTGGGTGTTTTTTTCTATTGAGTTGTATGAATTCTTTATACAATTTGGATATTAGCCTCTTATCAGACATATGATTTGCAGTTTTTTTCTCCAGAGTCAGTAGGTGTCTTTTTCAATGTGTTCATGGTTTCCTTTGATATGCAGAAGCTTTTTATCTATGTGTAGCCCCACTTGTTTGTTTTTGCTTTTAATGCCTTTGTTTTTAGTGTGAAATTTGGAAAATCATTGCTAAGAGCTATGTCAAAGGGCTTACCTACTTTGTTTCATTTATTGAGGAAACTGTTCTTTTCTTATTGTATATTCTTAGTTCTTTCATCCTAAATTAATTGACCATATATGTGCAAGTTTGTTTCTGGGCTCCGTTTCTGTGCCATTGATCCATGTGTCTGTTTTTAATGCCAATACTATACTGTTTTGATTACTATAGCTTTGTAATATAGTTTGAAATCTGGAGGCATGATACGTCCAGCTTTGTTCTTCTTTCTCAAGGTTGTTTTTGCTATTCAGGGTCTTTTGCGGTACCATGCAAATTTTAGAATTGTTTGTTCCGTCTCTGTGTAAAAACATCATTGGAATTTTGACAGGGATTGCATTGAAATGTAGATTACTTCAGACAATATGGATATCATAATATTAACTCTTTCAATTCATGAGCATGAAATATTTTTCCATTTGTGTCTTTTTCAATTTATTTCAAAATATCTTATAGTTTTCAGTATATAGGTCTTTCACTTCCTTGTTTAAATTTACACTTAGATATTTTATCCTTTTTGATGCAATTGTAAATGGGATTGTTTTCTTAATTTCTCTTTCTGATAGTTTATTAGTGCTATATAGAAACACAACAGATGTCTGTATATTGATTTTTATTTGCTTTAACAATTTTTTTGGTGGAATCTTTAGGGTTTTCCACATTCAGTATCATGTCATCTGCAAATAGTGACAGTTTTCCTTCTTCTTTCCAGTTTAAATGCCTTTTATTTCTTTTTCTTGTCTAAGTGCTCTAGCTATGACTTCCAGTACTATGCTGAGTAAAAGTGGCAAAAGTAGGCATCCTTGTCTTGGTCCTGGTCTTAGAGGAAATGCTTTCATTTTTTTTCACTGTTGAGTATGATGTTAGCTGTGGGCTTGCCATATATGGCTTTATTATAGAGGTTTTTTCTCTCTATACTCACTTTGTTGAGAGTTTTTAATCATGAATGAATGGTGAATTTTGTTAAATGCTTTTTCTGCATCTATTGAGATGATCATATGATTTTCATCCTTCATTTTGTTAATATGGTGCATTATACTCATTAATTTATGGATGTTGAACCATATTTGCATTCCTGGAATGAATCCCACTTAATCATGGTATATGATCTTTTTAATATACCTTTAAGTTTGTTTTGCTAATATTTTATTGAGGATTTTCGTGCCTATATTGGCCTATAATTTTCTTTTCTTATGGTGTTGTTAACTGATTTTGGTATCAAGGTGATACTGGCCTCATAAAATGAGGTTGGGAGTGTTCCCTCCTCTTGTGTTTTTTGAGAGTCTTAGGTTTGGTAGTAAGTGTTCTTTGAATGTTTGGTAGAATTCACCAGTGAAATTGTCTAGTCCTAGACTTGTGTTTGTTGGGAGATTTTAAATTACTGATTTGAAAGACCTTTTCCTATTTGACCTGAACTTTTTCTCTTGATTGCTCATGCTTCCCTCTCACAGTACATTCAGCTACAGGTACAGATTCTGGACTTTGGAATTTAAAACACATAATTTCTAAGTCACTCATTTGATCAGTATGTTTTTGAGTGCCAGGTACTCTCCTAGGTTAGTGAACAAGAAAAGTCGTAGATTTCAGTCTAGAGTGTGTGTGTGGGGGGGGGGTGAGGGGAGGGAAGTAGGCAGACACTAAGTAAGCAAATAAATAAATATAAAAAGTCGCATTTTTTTTTCTCACCAACTATGGTAAAAATATAACAAGATAATGTGATAGCAAGTGATGTGTGTGTGGTAGCGATGGTGGTACGGTGGCTCTTTAGTTTGGGTGCTAAGGATGCTACCTTTCAGCTGAGACTTGAGAAGGATCCATGCATACAGAGACATAGAGGAAGAACATTCTAGGCAGAGGAGAGCTGGTGCTAAGGTCCTAAGAACAAAATAGCCTTCCAAGTCCAGAGTACAAGGATCACCAAGTGCTACAGAGTGAGCAAGGGGGAGAGTAGGCAGGGAGCAGGGCATGGAGGACTCTGAGCTGAGACAGAAAGTGTTGATTTTATTCTGTGTCAGAGGGGAAGACAATGGAATATTTAAGGAGCAAAGAGCAATAGCATGCTTTGCTTTTCAAAAAGATAATTTGGCAGAAGTGTGGAAAATAGATTATAGAGAAAGGGGCAAGAGAAGAGGCAGAAAGCATAATTAAGAATATTTTTGCAGTAGTCTAGGTAAAAGATGCTGAGACTTGGTTGGAGATGGTCATAGTAGAGGAAACAAGGAGTGGATGCTGGAAATATTTTGGAGAAGAGAGTGAAGAGCACTGGTTCACGGGGATGAAGGGGGGGAGGATAAAAAAAAACTCCTAGGGTTTTGGTTTGGGAAACCAAGTGGGTGGTGGTGTCGTCTGCTATTATTGGGAAGCCTGGTGAAGTTCAGGATGCCAGGAGATGAAGAGCTGTGCTTTTCCCACATTAAATTTGAAAGGTTTATTTGCTATCCACATGGAAGTGTCAAGAAGGCAGTTGGATATAAGTTTCAAATCAGCAGAGAGGTCTGTCTGTTCTAGAGATGGAGAGTCAGGAAAAGACTCTTTTGTTTTGTTTTCTTTTTAGGGCCACACCTGCAGCACATGGAATTCCTGGGCTAGGGGTCGAATCAGAGCTGCAGCTGCCAGCCAATGCCACATCTGAGTCACATCTGCAGCCTACACCACAGCTTGTGGCAATGCCAGGTCCTTAACCACTGAGCAAGGCCGGGGATCAAACCCACATCCTCACGCACAATATGTCGATCTCTTAACCCGCTGAGCCACCATGGGAGGAAAATACTCTTAAATCGGAATTTGAACTATGGGAATGGAATTAGATCACCAAAGGGGAGAACAGATAGAGAAAAGAGCTCCAATATTTCAAGTCAGACAGGAGAAAGCCAGCGAAGGCAATTAAGAAGGAGCTGCCAGTGAAGTGGGGGTAAAACCAGGAAAGTGTGGTGCCACAGAAACCAAAAGAAATAAGTGTTTCAGGAAAGAGGGTCTGGTAAACTGTGAAATGCTGCTGCAGAGTTCTAGTCAGAACAGCAAAGTGACCCCTGGGTTTGTTCATCCACAGGTCACCAGCCACTCTTCCAAGAGCCATTTCAGCAAAGATGAGGAGAGAGAATCTCAGAAGGAATGGGTGGAGAAGAGCATGTGAGGTGGAAGAGAAGAGACAGCAGTCGGAGAGGACCACTTCTAAGATGTCTTGCAGTAAAGGAGAATAGAGCTTTAGACTGTAGTTGGAAGGGAATGGGGAGATAAGGATGTTTTTTGTTGTGTTTTTGTTTAGTTTCTGAGAACCTTGATTCTTGACCCTCTGTGGAGGGGGAGGAAGGTCAAGTGGAGCGATCCAGTAAAAAGGAAGAAATTGTGGAGTTCCTGTCATGGCTTAGCGGTTAAAGAACCCGACTAGTATCCATGAGGATGTGTGGGTTCGATCCCAGGCCTTGCGCAGTGGGTTAAGGATCTAGCATTGTTGGGAGCTGTTGTGTAGGTTGCAGATGCAGCTCAGATCTGACGTGGCTGTGGCATAGGCCAGCAGCTGTAGCTCTGATTTGACCCCTAACCTGGGAACTTTCATATGCCATGGGTACAGCCCCAAAAAGACAGACAGACAGACACAAACACACCCCCATTAGTTTATCATATGGGTACAGCCCCAAAAAGACAGACAGACAGACACACACACACACACACCCACCCACACCCACCCACCCATTAGTTTATCTGTCCCTCTCTCATTAGATCATGAACTCACATGGGTGGCTTGGATCTGGTGTTGCTGTGGTGTAGGCCATTGGCTACAGCTCCAATTCCACCCTTAGCCTGGGAACCTCAATATGCCGCAGGTGTGGCCCTTAAAAAGCAAAAAAAAAAAAAAAAAAGCAAAAAAAAAAAAAAGAAACAAAGGAAGAAATTGATGCAGGGCAGAGAGGAGATTCTTACAGAGGTGCCGTCTAAGAGAAAGCCAGAGGGACTTCCTTCTGATGAGGGATGGACTGACGTGAGATGGGAGTGGGGATGCGCCCTCATGGAAACAAGGAAAAGTGCAGGATATGAGCACAGCTTGGCTTAAGTTGGAAGTTTTATCAATAAGAAGATGAGGCAGTTTCTCTGTGATTTTCTCTTTTACTCACTGAACTGCATGTCAAGACCAGCAGCTGAGAGTGAGGGAAGGAGCAACATAGGAAGATTGAGGAGAAGAAAACATGTGAACAATAGAGTGGGAAGTGAAGCTGCTAGAGAAGTGTTTGCCAGTCAGTGGTGAGAAACCACTTGAGATCTGTGTCCATAAATGTAAAAGGAACCCCATCATCATCAGCGGATTCTGCAAGAACCTGCAGCTGCTCAGTACAGACATGAGTGCTGGAAAAATTAGAGCTTGGCACATGAGGTTGTTGGAGGGAGTCTGCAGGGCGGTGGCTAGAAGAAAGAACCATGAATCTAAGCTGAGTGAAATTCAGAGGGGGGGTGACTGATGAGAAGTTTCTGAGGTTAATCATTGAGAGTCTTTATGAGGTTGAACACTTACTGGACTGGAGGATCAGAGAAAGTAAGCTAGAAGCACGGAGTCTGGGATATTTGAGGTTGAAATTTTTGAGATGGTACAGTTAGTGTAGTTTACAACATGAAAGGATACAACAAGGAATAGGACCACTGGATATGACAGAGGGAAGGGTATTGGGGCTTATGACCACTATATACGACTCCCTTCTTCTTCAACCCCTCTTCTACCCCATGACCACTATATACTATTCCCTTCTTCTTCAGCCCCTCTTCCCTGGAAATCTACATCATTAGACTTGGCCCCAAAGTGAAGTGGGGGTAAAACCAATAGTGTGAGCTGGTTGAAGAACAAGCAGCCAAGATATTGGGTGTATGAGCCATTGGAACTTTGGCGTAATCAAGGAGGGTGGCAATTGAAGGAAATGAGAGAATGCGAAGTGTCATTAGTGGAAGGGGTGAGACGGGATGGTACAGGAGAAGGGGGGGAAATCCAGAAGAGGTGGGGCCAAGTCTAATGAGGTAGATTTCCAGGGAAGAGTGGTTGAAGAAGAAGGGAGTAATATATGATGGTCGTGGGAAGCAAGGACAGACCCATCCCCATCTCCTGCTTGTGGCATGGGTGGGGCATGAGAGAGAGAGAGAGAGAGAGAGAGAGAGAGAGACAGAGACAGAGACAGAGACAGAGAGAGACAGAGAGAGAGAGACAGAGACAGAGAGAGACAGAGACAGAGACAGAAGTCAACTCACTTTCAAGTAGTAGCAATGGAAGCAAAGTATTAGGGCAAAGTCTGGCACTCATCCGGGCAAGAGGCGACTTCTAAGCAGGGATTAAGGAGATAGGAGGGGAGGCTGCTGAAAGGATGGGCAGAGGGGTGATGGGTCAGATCACTAGATATGCAGAGCACCATGGAACGAAGAGTTGAGGTGTTGTTGGAGGCTGTCTTAGAAGGGGCCTTGACCTTTTGGAAGTGACCGAGATGAATGGGGAGGTAGGAAACTGGGGGACTAATGTTGATGATCTTATAAGAATCCAGGTGTATAGCACGAAACGGAGTGAAGTCTGTTCTTTTTCACTTCTCTGATGAAAACCCTTCAGTAGCTCTCATAGCCCTTGGGAGCAAGCCCAGACTCCTCAGCACTCAGAACCAAGTGGGCCTGGTCTGGCCCCCCGGCCTCTCCACTCCCCAGCCTAACCTCTGAGTCTGCTGCCACCTTGGACGGACCCTGACTGAATTGGTGTATTCTGTTCTTCGGAAGCCTCGGGCAGCACAGTAATGGTGCAGTGCAAAGACTAGTTCTAGACAATCTGGGCTCAAAACCTGGCTCTAGCTCTTTCTAGCTCTGTGACCTTGGACAAATTATTTCACTGCTCTGTGCCTTAGTTTTCTCATCTGCCTAATGGAGCAAATACTAGTCCCTACCTTAGAGGGTTGTGTACATGCAAAAGCATTTAGATCTCTGTCCCAGGGATTAGGGGAAATTTTCCCTCTGCATGTGATTTCCTCAGCCTGGAAAACTCTAACCATCCTTGCTGCCCCCATCCCCACCCTCCTCTCCCTTCACCTGCCTTCACGGGTCACCTGAGACATCATTTTCTCTCCTTGGCTCCCTGGAGGGGTCACAGGCTCCACCGCTGTACCCCCTATAGCTGCCTGTTCTCTTGTGATACCACTGTGCCCTTGAGTGACAAAACTGGCTGGCTCATGGGCCACACTCTTCTGGGGACTCACAACACTGCTTGGCACACACAGGGTATGCATCATTGTTTGTGGAATGATGGAATGCCTGGGTGACTTCTCCAGAGGGAGAAGTAGCGGGCCCCAGGTTGCAAGGTGCAGGTTTTGCAGGCATTTGTGGCACACAGGTAACAGGGCATCTCAGCTCAGATCTGCCAGGGAACATCGGGGATGAGCCCACCCCTGTGACCAGGCCCATGTAGGGAAACTTCTGGGGACTTTGATTGCTCACTCTTTCTCTTTTTAAAATTGTATTCTAGTATTTTTTTTTAAAAGATGCTATTCCTACCCTAAATTTTGAAAATCCTTGCTCTGGTGGCTCTTTAAATGCTCCTCTAGCTCAAAAGTTTATAATAAACTCAGCAGCACCCAGCCTTTGAGTATCGGGGACCCTGAGGGAGAGCATTTGTTCCTTTAGGACCTGTGGATGCCAATATTGACAACAAGTTTTTTATGAAGTCAATAACACAATCAAAAGGAAATGTATTTATCCACATGAATACAAAATACAGTAAATGATTGGGAGAAACGTTGTTTTTTCAGCCCCTGGACAATGCTAGGTGTGCATCTGTGTGTGTGTGTATGTTATCATGGCCCCTCCTGCAAACCCCTAATATAATTAAAAGTTGTAGCCCCTGGGTTGAGAATGTGGAGCTGGGCTTACCCCAAGTTAATACAAACTGAAACTGTTCACCCAAGGGGAATAAAGGCCCATGACTAATTCCGGAGGCCTGGTCGTGCAAGTTGTTGGCTGCCTTTAAAGTTTTGGCTCAGATTGAGCAATTCACCCTGACCTCTAATGCTGCAGATGTGCTGCCCGCCACTCTGGCAGCAGCTTGTTGCAATAGGCATGGAAGAGACCAGAAACACCACAGCCCACACTGCAGCTCAAGAGCAGATAGGCATCGTCTGGACCAAGGTCAGGGCTCTGTTACTCAGAGAAAGAGCTTGAAGATGAAGCATCTGGGATGAGGCCTAAGCCGGTCTGTTGATTTCACGACTGTCAGTTTCTTTTCATAAATAGCAGCCCCCAGCGATGGGAAGTAGATGGTGGGTTTGGGAACCTGCCCTTGGTCCCCCTCACCTTGCTGCCTGGGCTCATGCTATTAGGAAAGCAAGTCTCGGACCAAATTTTGCCAGATATTTTTATTAGCATGTTAGGCACAAAACCCACAATTGATTCTTCTAAATCTAAGGGGGTGTGTGGAATCCGCTGAGCGCCCTGCTCTGCACAAGGATGCCAAACTCTCTGATTCTTCTACCTTGTTCTGCAAGCAAGTCGAAACCATATAGTCTTTCCAGCTAAACTACTTGGAGCACTGCTCTTCTTGCAACGATGAGGAATTCTTTTTGACATTCCTAATGCTGATTAGCAAACCTCTGGTACAAACAGTGTGTGGGTTTTTATTTGTTGTTGTTTTTTTTTGTTTGTTTGCTTTTGGTTTTTTTTTTTTTTTTTTTTTTTTTTTTTTTTTTTTTTTTTTGGCTTTTTAGGGCCACACCTGCGGCATCCCAGGCTAGGGATCTAATTGGAGCTATAACTGCCAGCCTACATCACAGCCACAGCAATGCCAGATCTGATCTGCATCTGCGACCTACACCACAGCTCATGGCAGTGCCAGATCTTTAACCCAATGAGCGAAGCCAGGGATTGAACCCGCAACCTCAAGGTTCCTAGTCGGATTCGTTTCCGCTGCGCCACGGCGGGAACTCCTTAGGGTGTGGATTTTTAAGTAGGACACTGAATATTATCTAACTACCTGGAGGATAGCGTAAAGTTAATATACACACATGGATTCCACTTTTTACAAAACCTTTTTTTTTTTTTTTTTTTTTCCTTTTTAGGGCCGTAGGTGCAGCATATGGAAGTTCCCAGGCTGGGGGTCAGATCAGAGCTGCAGCTGCCAGCCTATGCCACAGCCACAGCAACACAGGATGCCAGCCTTGTCTGCAACCTACAGCGCAGCTCACGGCAACGCCAGACTGAGCACTGAGCAGGGCCAGGGATCCATCCTGCATCCTCGTGGATCCTACTTGGATGCGTTACTGCGGAACCACAATGGGAATTCCTACAACAACATGTTTTTAAGCAATTGTCAGACATACTAATGATACAATCATGAAGACAAACCGGCCCCACAGACCCTCTAGTCTAGTTGGTTTTGTTCATTAATTTTTCATCTATTCATGTAACGTATGGGAAGGCCTATTTTATGTCAGACACTGTTCTGGGCATTGGGGATAGAGTGGTGACCAGGAAAATAAAGTCTCTGACATTACGGAGCTTACATTCCAATAGTAGAGGTTAATAATAAACAAATAAAGTAGAAATATGTCATCTAATGTCTGGTAGTTATAACGCCGATGAAGAGAAATAAAGCAGTGTCAAGGCTAGAACAGCTTGGTCCAGTAATATAATGAAAGCCTCATGTTTGAAATTTGCAATTTCAGATTTCCCAGTAATCATATTTAAAAGCATAAAGAGAAACAGGTGAAATTGGTTTTAATGATGTGTTTTATTTAATGTATATAGTATATCCAAAATATCATCATTTCTACATGTAGGAAGTATGAAAGTTATTCATGAGATATTTTACGTTCTGTATTTTAAACTGAATCTTCGACTCCGGTGTATATTTTTACACTTCCAGTTCATCTCAGTTGGGACCAACCACATTTCAAATGCTCAGTAGACTCACTTGGTTAGTGGCTATTGTGTTGGATAGCACAGAGCTAGGGAATGAATGGATAGAGGCCTTATTTTAGACAGGGTGGCCAGAGACAGCCTCCTCTCTGAGGAGGTAACATTCAAATGGAGATCTGCCATGAAGTGAAGGGGCAAGGCTGTGCACATATATGGAGAAAATAAAATGCCAAGAACAAAGGCCACGTGTTAGAAAGTAAATTTGGTCTGACAAACTGCCAGGAGCCATGTGACTAAGCCGGCAGGTGCCTTTTGCCCTTTCCCTTCGCTTCTTCCTTCTTGGAATGTAAATACAGAGCCTGGAGCAGCAGCAGCCATCTTTCGACCCTGAGGACAAGCCTGGGCTGTAGAATTAGATTGGCTTGTGTCAAATCCCAAATCCCAGGTCTGCAATTGCTAAACTGTTTCACTGCTTTTCCAATGACCTATGGCAAGGGAGCAGTTATTTTTTTCTTTCCCATCCATTGCAGATCAATGCTTTGGTAAAATAGAATGAAATGAATTACAGGTAGCCCTATGTATTCCTGGTTCTGCATCCATAGATTCAATCAACCGTGAATCAAATACATTTTTAAAAAAATTTCAGAAAGTTCCAAAAAGCAAAACTTGACTTTACCGCAGGATAGCAACTATGTACATAACATTTACATTGTTATGGAACTAGCTTCCAGGCAGGGTAGGGCAAGAACAGGGCCTGATGGGGTGAGGTCCCATTTTTGCAACTATTTACATAGCATTTATATTGTATTAGATACTACAAGTAATCTAGAAATGATTTAAAGTATATGAGAGGATGTGTTTAGGTTATTTGCAAATACTATACCATTTTATATGAGACTTGAGTGTCTATGGATTTTGGTGTCCTTGGGGGTTCTAGAACCAATCCTCCTCTAATACTGAGGGGAGTTCATTAAAAATGAGATGAAATAAAAAGAAATGAACACTGGAAATACAAGACTAATTTTTAAAAATAACTTTATTCAACAGACATAAATATTGCTGTATTAAATTGCTACGGGACACTGATACTCTATTTCTCATTTTGTAGCAGACCACTGATAAGCAATTAGGGCCAAAGACCACACTTGGAGTAGCCTTGAGTTATAGAATCAGAGACAAGTTGCGTAATCCATCAAAACCCCAGTCTCCTCATCTGAAAAATGGATTTATAACAGTATCTCCTTCATATGTTATTTTTTGATATGGATTAAATAAAATAACCCTTGGGAAATCTAGCCTAGCATTGTCAATACATGTTAGCTCTTACTAGTTATCACATGTTTGTCTCCCCAGATGGCTGCAGGCTCTCTAAGGACAAGGACAACCACGGCATGACTTTATAAAATGCCTGCAGAGTAGATATTCAACAAATAACCGTTGAATCCTTGAAAAGTGCTTTGAAATCCTCAGGTGAAAGATATTTCGAAATAACCTCCCCAGTTTTCGTTCACTAATTCAATCATCTATCCATTCATTCACTCAGTTCCAGTGTAGCATAATGAAATGGATGACAGCTTTGGCCAGATCTAAATTCAAGTCTAGTTTTTTTTCCAATCGCTAGTTTGGGCAAGTCACTTTACCTCTCTGAACTTCAGATTTCGCACCTACAAAGGAGATAGAAGGCCCTATTGAGTTGTTGTAAAGATTAAATGAGATCATGGACACAAAAGGGCTCCCTAGATGGGATCTATCGTTCCTGCTCTGCAGACAGTGCAGGGAGTCAGTGCAGATGGCTGTGCTGGGCACTGACTGGGGTGCAGGCCTGGCATTTCTGACTTGGTGAGAGTTCCTGAAACTTTTCTTAGCAGCACCGAAAGATGCCGGCAGCTGGTTGCAAACTGGCACCAGTGTCTGGCAGAGACAGAAAAATGGGACCTCACCCCATCAGGCCCTGTTCTTGCCCTACCCTGCCTGGAAGCTAGTTCCAAATACTCCCTGGGCCTGTGGGCTGTGGGTGGTAAGAGGTGTCTGCTTTGTAGTTGGCAATTGCACCCAGAGTCCTCTCTACTTAAAAAAAAAAAAAAAAAAAAAAAAAAAAAAGAGGCAAAACCAAACAACCCCCAACAATAAACCTCTCTGTGTGGCCTACCACACTGGATAAAAGTCTTGCAGTGCTCATCACTTCTTTAGGGCTAAAGGGATAGAAACCCTCTCTTAAAATGCAGTCTGAGGGGGTTCCTAAGGTATTGGGCAATGCATTTCTTCACTCTTTGCCAGACTTTATCTTATTTGATCCTCATAACACTCCTCCCAAGTAGATTCATTTGTTTCTTTTGTTTCTTTTTTTTTGCTTTTTGCTTTTTAGGAGGGAACCTGTGGCATATGGATGTTCCCAGGCTAGGGCTTGAAATCAGAGCTGCAGTTGCTGGCCTACACCACAGCCACAGCAACACTGGGTCCCCGACCCACTGAGCAAGGCCGGGATCCATCTCGCATCCTCATGGATACTAGTTGGATTCGTTTCTGCTGTGCCACAATGGGAACTCCCCATTTGTTTCTTTTATTCTTTCTAAAATTGTGATAAAATACATGTAACACAAAATTTGCCATCTTCATCATTTTTTTTAGTGTACAGTTCAGTAGGTTAATTAAGTTAACCATTCTCACCTGGTTGGGAATGTCTCGGACTCTCTTCATCTCACAACACTGAACTTCTGTAGCCACCAAAAAACAACTCATTCTCTCCTCCTCCAGCTCCTGGCAACCCATTCTACTTTCTGTTGCTTTGAATTTGACTCTGCTAGGTACCTCATATAAATGGGATTATGTGGTGTTAGTTTTTTGTGATTGGCTTATTTCACTTAGCATATTGTCCTTAGGTTTCATCCGTGGTGTAGTATGGGTCAGAATTTCTTTCCTCTTTAAGACTGGATTCTGGAGTTCCAGTTGTGGTGCAGTGGAAACGAATCCAACTAGGAACCATGAGGTTGTGGGTTCGATCCCTTGTCTTGCTCAGTGGGTTAAGGATCCAGCGTTGCCGTGAGCTGTGGTGTAGACTGGCAGCTCTGATTAGACCTCTAGCCTGGGAATCTCCAAATGCCGTAGGTGCGGGCCTAAAAAGCCAAAAAAAAAAAAAAAAAAAAAAAAAGACTGGATTGTATTCTATTGTATGTATATACCATTCTTTGTTTATCCATTCATCTTTGATGGACACTTGGGCTGCTTCTACCCTTTGGCTCTTATGAATAATGAGACTATGAACATAGGTCTACAAGTATCTTTTTGAGAGTCTGCTTTCAATTCTTTTGGGTGTTTACTCGGAAGTGGAAATGCTGGATCATATGGTCAGTCCATTTTTAATTTTTTGAGGAAATGGCAAGCTGTTTTCCATAATGGCTATGTCATTTCACATTCCTGCTGGCAGGGTACAAGAATTCCAAGTTTTTGACATCCTTCTTCATACTTGTTCTATTTCCTTTAAAAAAAAAAACAGCTATCTCAAGGAATGTGAAGTAGTATCTTATTTGGTCTAGATTTGCTGGTTTGTTTGTTTGTTTGTTTGTTTGTTTTAAATCACCATTTTGGAAACTAAGGCTTTACAATATGAGGTAACTTGCCTAAGGTTCTTCAGCTAATGGGCAGAGGCTAGCCTGTACCACCTAATATTTCTGGGGCATTTCTGGGGAATGTAGCACTGAAGCCTACAAGCCTAGAACATGGGCCCTGTTGCACCTAAGTCCCCGTCTGTCCATCCAACCCTTGCACCCCTTCTCCCATCCTATACATATCTGACAAATAACTGCCAGCATGGTGGCGTGGACCAGTGTAGCTGTGTGTTCTGAGTCATGGCTCTGCTTTAGAACTGCTGTAGAATTCTTGCTGTAGAATTGCCAGCAAGTCAGGAATCCTCCTATGCCTCATATTCTAAACGTACAAAAAGCGCTTGATAAGAGTACTTCCTAGAGTTCCTGCAGGAGAACTTCAGGAAATGCTGCCTGCCTTAAGCCCAGGTGCAGAAGGCAGCACCAGGCCCAGGACATTCAACTGGGAACCCCAGGTCAGGGACCCCGCCCTCCAGTAGGTCACTGCCCACTGGGAGAGATAGCCATTAACAAAATATTTACACTGACCTGTGCTATGCTGCATGATGATAAGTGAGTGCCCAGAAGGAAAGAGGCCAGTGGAAACTGGTCCTTTTTGGAGACAAAGGACAAACTCTTCCCCCATTTCCAAGCCCCCCAGGCTTCCATTTACATAACAGGTGAAACTCTGGATAACCTATCTCAGTCCAAGGGGAAGGGTTACTCCAGCATTTACATGTAAAGATTCTTGGCTAATTCAGGGTCTTCTAAACTCATCATCCCCTTTAATTCTTAGAATAGAATCAACTGTCTTTTTCTTTCAGCCAGACAGACCTATGAGCAGGTTTTAGGCTATATTTTTAAAACTCTTTTTATGGCCACACCTGCAGCATATGCAAGTTCCTGGTCTAGGGGTCAAACTGGAGATGCAAGTGCTGACTTATACCACAGCCACACCGGATCTGAGCCATATCTGTGACCTTAGCCACAGCTTGTAGCAACGCTGGATCCTTAACCCACTGAGCGAGGCCAGGGATTGAACCTGCGTCCTCATGGAGACTATGTCAGGTTCTTAACCTGCTGAGCCACAACAGGAACTCTGGATTTTTTTAATTAAAAAAAAAATCCCCAAGTGATGCCTTTTAAGAGTAGAAGCAAGGCACTGGGGTAAGATTTGAGGGTTTATGGGAGTTGTCGTCTGATACACACATCAACTCTCTGAGAGCAGAGCTGTGTCTATGGCTCAGCATTGTACCCCTGGGATACACAGTACCCATTCTCCTTTGCCTGTCATAGATAAGCAGTTTTCTTTAAATGAGAGTTCAAGCCAACCAATATTTCAAGCCGTGATTATATCCCGGGCACTACTATTATTGATTTAAAAACACGTGTATTTGGGTCCAGCATGAACATATCTAAGCCTCACAGCCCTGAGGTAGGAAGTATTATTCCCATCTGGGCAAAGGAGGAACCAGAGTCTCGAGGGTATTGAGTGTTCTGCCTAAATTCTCACATATAGTAAGTGGCTGGCAGGACTGACCCTACGTCCCTCTCGCTCACTCACGGAACTCACTTGACCTCTGTGTATTATTAACCGCTGTTCATGCAGATCAGCCTATGTTTCGAAAAGAGAGATAAGAGTTGCCCCTTTCCCTTGTTTCAGTTTAGAGCAGGTGCACACATTTTTCCCTCCACCCCTGAAGAATCACAGAATTCTAGGGCTGCAGGAGAATGAGGTAGGTCTTCCTCTCGGTACTGAAGGCTTGGGTGGAATCTGCAGAAGCCCCTTCCAGGAGCTATAAGGAGCTCTCTGGTGAGTCCAAGGGGCAGAGCCCACCCTGGCCAGCCCTCTGCCAGCCTGCGGTCCTTGCTGGCCTTGCTAATTAGATCTCCTTTCATCTACTGAGCTCCAAGAGCTTTTACCCACATTAACTTGTTAATCTCAGCCCCATCCTTCTGATGCAGATGACAAGCATAATTAGGTCTAGTCAGGAGACAAAACAGAGCCAGGAGACAGCGGCAGAGCCAGAAGAAAAACACTGGGTCGCCAACTCCTCCTCCTCTCTGGCTCCCTGTCTCTCCTGCTGACAGAAGTGTTTTCAGTTTGCCTGGAATTGGCTTCTGCCCTGCTTGTCTGTATCCCGGGTCTGAAAATAAAGCCTGTTCGGCTTGCCTCTCAATGCACAAGTTTGGATGTGCAAAAATATCACATTGTTTTCTTTTCCGTGGTAAAGTTCACCTCAGTCTAATTTGGGCCCTTCATCCCTCTAGGCTGATGGGAGACTCCAGCTCAGCTTGTATGGGTGCTAATTGCACCACTTGCAGCATGGGTTCGAAGGCCCATAAGCAAAGGCACACTTCTTGGCGGTCTTGCCCGCAGTCCTGGATCCACAGTGGTGGCGACTGAGATGTCCGTGAACTGTGCCTTGAGATGCCAGCGCTCTGTAGCAAGAGAATGTGGGCCTGGTGAGTCATGGCAACAGTCACACCCTATGGTGCTGCAAGGAAATGGGCCTCGTGTCCTCCTTGTGGCACCCTCAGAACTCTTATCACCCCTTCACCTCAGAGAATCAGTCTCTGCCACGTAAGGCCTGTCCAGCTCTCCTCCCCAGCTGGGATGCACTGCGCAATCCTCTCTGTCTCCTCTCTTATAAAAGCCAGAAAGAAGAATGGTCTCCTGGCAGCTTTGGTTGAACAGATGCCCCTTAGGCATGGGACCCATGGGTCAAGTTGGGAAGAGAAGGGGACAGAGACCTTAGATTTCTCATCCACTTTTATTTTACAGCAGAAAACAACCAAAAGGACAGTCAACAGGCCTGAAGTCTTCCCTCTGTCGAAACAATGTCCCCAAAGAGAAAACAAGATGTATTAGTTTGCTCCCGCTGCCGTAACAAAATACCATAGACCCGGCTGGGGGGGCTAAACAGCAAAATTCATTTTCTCCCTGTTCTTGAGGATGGAAGTCTAAGATCAAGGGGTCAGCAATTTTGGTTTCTTCTGAGGCCTCTGTCCTTGGCTTGAACACAGCTGTCTCCTTCTGTCTTCCCTCTGATTCCTCCATGTCCTTCTAAGGACCTTGCTCATATTGGTTTAGGGCCAGCCCTGATGGTCACATTTTAGCTCAATCACCTCTTGGAAGACCTTATCCCCAAATCTAGCCACCTTCTGAGTGACTGGAAATTGGGACCCCAACATATGAATTTTGAAGGGACACAATTCAGCCTATAACACAAGGGTTAATGGTGTTTTAAAAGAATTCCCCATCTGCCTCCTTTGCCCTCTGTCAGGCAATCACTTCCTGCCAGGCTTTGGGATCTACAGACTTGGTTTCAAATCCTTGCTTCAGTGTTTCCTGGCTCTGTGGATTTAGGCAAGTTATTTAGTGTGTCTGGACATCAGTGTCCTCATCTATAAATGGAAATAATAATAGTATCAACCTTGGAAGGTGTTTTCTGGATTAAATGAGATAATAAAACCCTCAGCATAGTGACTAGACCTTAGTAAGTGCTCCCTAAGGAAGGCTGTTCCCCATCCATCCCTCCCTGATGAATCCCAGCCCTGCCTTGAAGATTCAGCATGGAAGCCACTTCCTGCAGGAAGTCCTCCCTGATGTTCCCAGCTTGAATTGGGAGCACCTCCTTGATATTTTCTTGATCATAACATTTACCATGCTGGGTTGTAAAAGTCAGCACTTGTATTCCTTGGTGCAGGGACTCACCCAGGAGGCAGATTCCCAGTGTCTCATTTGTCTTCCTTATAGCTTCCTGTCAGAGGCTGGCCTGCTGGTTTTTATCCACTGCTGGGTGCCAAGTAGACAAGCTAGGAAAGAGGAAGGCAGAGCTGGGTGGATATGGGGGAATGGGGCTACCTTAGAGCAGTGTTCCCTACCCCTGCACTGTTGACCCTTTGGTCAAATAATTTTTGTGGATGGGGGGCTGCCCTGTGAAGGAAGATGAGCAGCACCCCTGGCCTCCACTCACTAGATGCCAGTAGCACCACGATCTCAGAGTTGCAATGACCAAGCATGTCTGCAGACACTGCCTAATGTCTCCATGGAGGGGAGAGGGTGGATGAAAACAGACCTATTTGAGAACCACTGCTTTGGAGTGACTCTAAGGCTTAGATCAGTGGTCCTCAAACCACTGCACTGGAATCCTGGAAACACAAATTGTTTCTTCTGTGAGAGTTTGAATGTGTCCCTTCAAAGTGCATATGTTGAAACCTAACTCCCATGGTATTAGGAAGTGGGGTCTTTGGGAGATGATTAGCTCATGAGAGCAGAGGCTTCGTGAATGGGACTCATGTTTTTATAGAAGAGACTGAAAGAGAGACTTTTGCCCCTTGCACTATGTGAGCATCAGTGAGATGTCTGTGCCCCAGAAGAGGGCCCTCGCCTGACCACACCGGCCCACGATCTCAGGCTTATAGCCTCCAGACTGAGAAATACATTTCTGTCGTTTATAAACCATCCAGTGTTTTGCTGTAGCAGCCTGATCAGTTGAGGACGATGCCACATCCCCACAATTTCTCACTCAGTTGTCTGGGGTGGGACCCGAGAATTTGCATGTCTAACGAGGTACTGCAGTTGCTGCTGGTCTGGGGCCACTCGGGAACCAGTACCCTAGAGGTGGCAAAACACTGGTCTCCAGAACGCTAAGAAACATGTCCCTAGCACCTTTTGGCCTGTGATTAGAGCTGGCAGGGAAAAGAGAAATCCCCAGACTTGGGCCCTCAAGGACACACATAAGACTCCCCTCAGGCTGCAGGGAGCTGGAGACTGCAAGGGCAGGGGAGGGAGGGAAAGAGCGTCCTCAAATCAGGTCAGCCAGTTGCGGAAAAACAGCTCTGGGCAAAGGCCAAGGGGTGGGAGGGGCTCCTGCTCCACCCCTACCCCTGTCCCCGCCCATCTTACCCACAGAGAATCCAGCAGTCACCAGAATTATTATTTTTAATTTATTTTTTATTTTATATTGGAGTATAGTTGACTTATTGTGTTAGTTTCAGGTATATAGCAAAGTGATTCAGTTATACATATATCTATTCTTTTTCAGGTTCTTTTCCTATATAGGTTATTACAGAATATTGAGTAGAGTTCCCTGTGAATAATTCCCTGTGCTATACAGTAGGTCCTTGTTGATTATCTCTTTTATATATAGTAGTGTATATACGTTAATTCCAACTTTCTAATTTATCCTTCCCCCTGCCCCATGTTTCCTGTTTGATGACCATAAGTTTATTTTCAGTCTGTGAGTCTATTTCTTTTTTGTAAATAAATTCATTTGTATTGTTTTTTTTAAGATCTCACATAAAAGTGATATCATATGATGTTTGTCTTTCACTGTATGACTTACTTCACCTAGTAGGATAATCTCTAGGTCCATCCATGTTGCTGCAAATGGCTTAATTTCATTCTTTTTTAGGGCTGAGTAATATTCCATTGTATATATGTACCACATTTCCTTTATCCCTTCCTCTCTTGGTAGACATTTAGGTTGATTCCATGTCTTGGCTATTGTAAATAGTGCTCCAGTGAACACTGAGGTGCATATATCTATTCAAATTATGCTTTTCTCTGGATAGCTGCCCAGAAGTGGGATTGCTGGATTATTGGATAGTTCTAGCTTTAATTTTTTAAGAAACCTCCATACTTTTTTCCATAGTGGTTGTACCAAGTTATATTCCCACTGGCAGTGTGGGAGGATTTCCTTTTCTTCACACCCTCTCCAGCATTTATTGTTTATAGACTTATTGATGATGGCCATTGATGGCCATTCTGACTGGTATAAGGTGATACCTCATTGTAGTTTTGATCTGTATTTCTCTAATAGTTAGTGATGTTGAGCATCTTTTCATGTACTTTTTGGCCATTTGTCTTCTTTGGAGAAAGGTCTATTTAGATCTTCTGCCCATTCTTTGATTGGGTTGTTTGGTTTTTTAATATTGAGCTGCATGAGTTGTTTGTATATTTTGGAGACTGATCCCTTATTAGTCACTTTGTTTGCAAAGATCTCCCATTCTGTGGGTTATTTTTTGTTATTTACTATTTTATTTTAGGGCCACACCAGGGCATATGCAAGTTCCCAGGCTAGGGGTCAAATTGGAGCTACAGCTGCCAGCCTATGCCACAGCCACAGCAATGCGGGATCTGAGCTGCGTCTATGAAGTATACTACAGCTCACAACAACACCGGATCCCTGACCCACTTAACAAGGCCAGGGATTGAACCCACATCATGAAGGATACTAGTAGGATTTGTTTCTGCTGTGCCACAGTGGGAACTCCTGTCTTTTCTTTTTTGAAATGGTTTCCTTTGCTGTGCAAAATCTTTTAAATTTTAATTTTTTTTTATTTTGTTGTTTTATTTTTTATGGTCACACCCACAGCATATGGAAGTTCCCAGGCCAGGAAGTGAATCTGATCTGCAGCTGTGACCTGTGCCACAGCTATAGCAATGCAGGATCCTTTAACCCACTGCATCATGCTGGGATTGAACCCATGCCTCCACAGTGGACAAGCCACTGCAGTGATTCTCAATCCACTGTGCCATAGCGGGGACTCCCTGTTTGTTTCTGTTTTATTTTCATTACTCGAGGAGTTGGATTTAAAAAGATATTGCTGCCATTTAAGTCAAAGAGGGTTCTGCCTGTATTTTCCTTTAAGAGCTTTACAGTACCCAGTCTTACATTTAGGACTTTAATCCATTTTGAGTTTATTTTTATATCTGGTGTTAGAGAATGTTCTAGTAGTATTCTTTTACCCATAGTTGTCCAGTTTTCCCAGTGCCTCTTATTGAAGAGACTGTTTCTTCTCTACTGTATAGTCTTGCTTCCTTTGTTGTAGATTAATTGACTATAGGCACATTGGTTTACTTCTGGGCTTTCTATCCAGTTCCATTGATCTCCATTTCTGTTTTTATGCCAATACCATACCATTTTGATGACTGTAGCTTTTGTGATATAGTCTGAAGTCAGGGAGCCTGAATCTTCCAGCTCAGTTTTTCTTTTGCATCACCAGCATTATTTAATACAGATTTAGTGAGCACCAGCCAGTGTAAGGTACTCTTCAGGTATGAGAATATATGAAGACCATAATAGAAAAAAATTCTTGCCTTCACAGAGCTTATTTATGTTCTGATGTGGTGAGACAGAAAATAAGGATACTGAGCAAATTGTGCAACATGTTAAAAAGTAAAATATTCTATGGAAACAATAAATCAGAGCAAGTGGGGCTGGAAGTGGGAAGTGGGAAAGTGGCTAGTGGTGGGGTGCTGGGAAATGTTTTCTGGGGGGAAAAAATCCTGATTTGTAGCAATGGCCAATTTCAAGGGTATAAATATTCTTGCTGTGGCAGATTGCAAGCTATGAACATGACATCATTAAACATAAAATTGGAAAGAAGTGCACAGTCCAGAATCTTATACAGTGTTTCTACCATATAGATATAGAGGATGTAAATAACCTTGAGTAGAGTTAACAGCAAAACAGCAAAATTTAATTAGGAAGTGATGAGTTTGGGTTTGTTTTTTTTTTTTTTTGCTTTTTAGGGTCGCACCTGCAGCATATGAAAGTTCCCAGGCTAGGGGTCGAATTGGAGCTGCAACTGTCTGCCACAGCCACAGCCACACAGGATCTGAGCCGCATCTGCGGCCTACACCGCAGCTCACAGCAGCACTGGACCCCCACCCACTGAGCAAGGCCAGTGATCAAACCCACATCCTCATGGATGCTACTGGGATTCCTTTCCGCTGCACCACAACAGGAACTCCCGAGTTTGGATATTTAAAATCCTGATTTCTAATATGATTCATTTAATTATATGTTTACATAGTAATTCTCATTAATCATGGTGCATACCAACCAGCTTGCAAATTTCTTGAAAATTTAACAATCAGCTCTCACGAGCTGGTACTAGCCGGCTCTGACACGCCACTGGTGGTTAGGGAAGGCATGGTTGAGAATGCGACATTTGAAAAGAAGCCTGAAAGAGGCTAGGAAAAGAGTAAGGCTGGGAACGAGCACTCTGCTTGCTTCCTGGGAAAAGTCCACATGGCTGCGTCCCTGCACACGCTGTTCCCGGAGTACCTCTGTCCTCACTGCTATGCCTAGTGGCAGCCTTCGGGGCCAAGCTCCCAGATGATCTCTTGGGGAAAGTTCCTTATTTCTCCCAGGCCTCCTTAAATCCTTGCTGGAAACACAGGAGGCTCTGAAGTTGGTTGACTAAATCAGTGACCACAAGTAAACAAAGGATTTCCCTCCATTTAAGCCCAGTTGTTTTGAACCCATTTCATTATGACCCTGTCCACGTGTATCCCCTGGTGGAGCCCCTTTTCAGGTGTAAGAAAATGCCAGGCTCATAGCTGATGTTTCCTAAGGGCTTAGCTATTGAATAGATCCACTCTGATCTTAATCTGGGGGGATTTGAGGCATGAGTGGGTTTTAGCGATGGCCCTTCTGTTGGGTAAAGTCCACAGGCAGGGTCCCTTGTGCCGTCATAACATTGGCAGCTTGACTGCCTCTCCCAGACCGTACAGATGAGGCCCAGGAGAGCCGGGTCAAGCCAACCACAGCCACAACCACAGTCATTCACAGCAGCAGACCCTGCCTAGCTGGCCGCGGGCCTGGGGCTTTATTTAGGTCACGTTATTTAATTCTGACGGCAACCTGGCAGGTGGGAGTTCTTATCCCCACTTCACCTATGAGGAAAATGAGGTTGGGAGAGGCTAGGTAAGTCACCCAAGGTTGCCTGGGCAGTAGGTGGCAAAACGTTCACTTTGCTGCCTAGGCTAAGTAAGAACAGGTTCCAGGTGGCACGGAGGTTGGCCATGTAAAATATTAACCATACTAATACCAGGCAGAGGGCTAAGTACTCATTAGAACCGCCGGCCACACTTGGGAGAACAGGGGAATAAACCTGAGATTCCACCCAGGCCACGTGGCCAGGAAGCCCCCAAACCATAGCTGCTTCAGCCCTGAGCTCAGCCTTTTGGGTGGGAAGGTGCGGGGGCTCCGGCCCCTCCTGTTGGAGACAGAGGCATTAGTGGAGCCTCAGGAGAGAGGTTTTTTTTTTTTTTTTTTCAGGATGCTGGCTCAGGATCTCCCCTGAGCACCCTGGGCCAGTGCCATGTATTCATTTATTTATTCACCAAAACAAGCTGGGATAATATTTTTTAAATATTAACTTATTTTCTTTTTCCTTTCCTGGTATTTCCCCCTTGAGTCAACAGACTGCTCTGGGTCCATGCTTGGGAGGGTGGGCATCAGGGGCAGAGGGAGGAAAGCTGTAGGTCTCCCCCTGGCTTTGCTTTTTAAAACCTTCTGTTCTTAAGTGAGCAGAGAAGATCAGGGTATCCCTGAAATGTCTGGGGAAAGTGCAGTGAAGTGAGAGAAACGAGTCCTCAATCCCGCTGACTTTGGGAAGGTAGAGGGGGAAGTTAAGGAGGCCTGGGGTGGGATGGTCCCAGCGTGAGGGGTCTGGGGAAGCTGCAGGTCCTCAGAAAGCTTTGGGGAGCCCAGAGCCAGCGGGGGAGAGCTCTGGGGGAAATGGAGACCCCGGAGGGAGTGGCTGCAGAGATGAAGCCTCAGAAAGACTCAGGGAGATTTTCAAGTCCTGGGCTGGTGTGGAGGGAACATGCAAGCCAGGCGTGGGGGTGATAGGGACCCCACCAGACCCCAGGGGGTGTTTAGATGGGAACCCCCGGGGACTACTGCCAGGACCACTCAGGACAATGGGGTCTCTTCAGAGCCCTGGTGGACTAGTGAAGCAAGAACTGGCTCCTGGGTGTTCCCAACATGGCTCAGTGGCAACAAAAATTTTTTTTTTTTTTTTTAATCTTTTTACCTTTTCTAGGGCCGCTCCCTTGGCATATGGAGGTTCCCAGGCTAGGGGCTTAATCAGAGCTGTAGCTGCTGGCCTACACCACAGCCACAGCAACGCAGGGTCCAAGCCTTGTCTGCGACCTACACCACAGCTCACGGCAACGCTGGATCCTTAACCCACTGAGCAAGGCCGGGGATCGAACCTCATGGTTCCTAGTTGGATTTGTTAACCACTGCGCCACAATGGGAACTCCCACAAATTTGACTAGTAACCATGAAGATGCAGGTTTGATCCCTAGCCTTTGCTCAGTGGGTTAAGGATCTGGTGTTGCCATGAGCTGTGGTGTAGGTTGCAGACGCAGCTCAGATCTGGTGTTGCTGGGGCTGTGGTGTAGGCCGGGGACTATAGCTCTGATTCAACCCCTAGCCAGGGAACTTCCATATGCCACTGGCGCAGCCCCCAAAAAAAGCAAAAAAAAAAAAAAAAAAAAAAAAAAAAAAAGAACCGGGTCTCATGCCTCTGTTCTGAGTCCAGACACAAGATTCCCTGATAGCCGAAATCCCAGGAAAAAGAAAGGAAACCTCACATTGATTCATTTCAATTGCCATCACCCTGGGGGTGTCATGGCTCAAAATTTAAATTGAGTTATAGTCATAAACTGCACGAAGTGTTTACTGAACCCTTAAGATTCTAGGTGCCAGGCGAGGCACTGAAGGTGGGGGGAAAGGATTGAGTAAAACAGGGGCCTGGTAGTGGCCCCGTGGTCTCCATTCCTGAAATAGAACTGATGCCAGGGCTTGCCTTCCATACATGGTTCTCTAGTGCGTGCGGTAGTGACCGCAGATGCTGCTCAGCCGCTTGCTTTGTGCTAATCCTTGCACTGAGGGTGTTTCTATCCCGTTTTACACGGCTTCCTGGGGCTAATGAGAGTTTCTGAAGACCACACAGCCAGCGAGGTGGCCAAATTGGGATTCAAACCTAGATGTCTCTGAGAGGCTACATTGTGTGCCCCTCCCCCTACAGAGGTAGAAATCCTGGCTCCTGGTACCTGTGAATGTGAGCACATTTGGAGAGAGGGTCTCTACAGAGGTCATCAAGTTAAAATGAGGTCATTAGGGTGGGTCTGATCCAAATGAGGACCCGTGTCCTTGCCAAGGGGACAGTTAGACACAGACATACGCATGGTCACGCAGAAAGGGTCACGTGACAGTGCAGGCAGAGAGCAGGGCAGTGCATTGACAAGCCCCAAAGATTACCATCCAACCACCAGAAGCTGGGCAAGGGGAATGGAACAGATCCTTCCCTCACAGGCCTGAAAAGCAACCAAGCCTGCCAACGCTTTGATCTTGGACTTCTAGCCTCCGGAACCGCGAGACAATAAGTTTCTGATGGTGAAGCCACCCAGTGTGTGGTATTTGTTACGGCAGCCCTGGGACACTAATGCAGTGGCTGACTCAAGAGCTTGTGACTTAAACCACCAAGTTATCCAATCATTTTGCTGAAGCGTATGCTCCTGTTATAGCTGGATTCTAGGGAAGAATTCTGTCTTTTCTGTCTGCTCTATTAACCCTTCTTCGTCTCCTCCCATCTCCTTTGCACTATTTTTTCTCCATATATTTTTTTTTTCCTTGACCACACCTGCACTATGCAGAAGTTCCTGGGCCAGGAATTAAACCTGCACCACAGCAGCGACCTGAGCCAAAGTAGTAGACAACGCTGGATCCTTAACCTGCTGAGCCACCAGGGCATTCTGCCATATTTTTGTTTTGTTTTGCTTTTTCTTTTTTAGGGCTGCATATGAGACATATGGAAGTTCCCAGGCTGGGGGTCGAATTGGAGCTGCAGCTGCCTGCCCACGCCACAGCCACAGCCACAGCAATGTGGAATCCAAGCTGTATCTGCGACACTGTATTCTTAACTCACTGAGTGAGGCCAGGGATGGAACCGGCATCCTCAGGAACAAGATATCGGGTTCTTAACCCACTGAGCCACAGCAGGAACTCCCTTTCTTTCTTTCGTTGTTTTGTTTTGTTTTGTTTTGTTTTGCTTTGTAGGGCCGCACGCGTGGCATATGGAGGTTCCCAGGCTGGGGTTGAATCGGAGCTGAGGCTGCCGGCCTACACCACAGCCGTAGAAATGCCAGATTGAGCCCCGTCTGCGACCTACACCATAGCTCATGGCAACGCCAGATCCTTAACCCACTGAGTGAGGCCAGGGATCAAACCCTCAACCTCATGGTTCCTAGTTGGATTCGTTTCTGCTGCGCCACAATGGGAACTCCCCCTCTCTACTCTTTCTTATCAAAGACTTAATTCAGGTGCCCTATGATTCTACCTTCTTAGCTCACTAGGAATGCCAGAAACATAGCCTGTACTCTCAGACCTCTGGAGTGTGGCCGAGACATCTCTCTGCCTGATGGGCCCTCCCCTGCGTGCCAGTGACCGCCTGGAAAACCTTCATCACCCTTCAAGTGTGAGTTCCCTTAGTCCCCTTCCATGAAACCATCCTTTCCTTGAGATTGACTGTCTCCTTCCTCTAAGAACAGCAGCATGAAAACATTTCCCACCTGGGGTCACCACTGGTAAGGGACACGGCTGTCCTCTTCGGTATCCTGAACGCTTCTTGAAGGCCCAGGAATCATAGGGGCTTTAAAACTTCCTCACACTCCAAGGCAACTGAGTCTCTAGACTTCCAACTGGAGTTCCGCACCCCTGCTTCCTCTTCTGGCCTCTCCAATTCGCCTCCCCATAAAAGAGAAATATCTTCAAATTACTCTATGCTTAGCACATAGCGGTCTTATTAAAAGGTTTTCAATCCAGGCAAGAAAAGCTGATCCCACTTCCTTCCTCTCCCCTTCCTGTATTTTAACAAGGTTTTGTCATCTCCTTGAGCCAGCCTCAGCAGAGATGATTTGGCTAGGTGAGCATTTTATTTTGGCATCTGCGGAGGGTGTTGGTTGGAGCCTTCTGTCCATATATTGTAAAAGAACACAAACAGAACAGAAACATTCCGTTAGAGGCCGTGGATCCCTTCCAGCTCCAGATGAAGGCAGAGGCCCTGCTCCTCGGGATCGGAGAGCTGGCTGGCTCTGCAAGAGGAGGGGAGTGGGGAACAAGGCTGACGGTGGCCTCTGCCGCCCAGTGGGACACCTGCCTTTGACGGCTGCAGGGATTTGGAGGGGCTGCTGGCCTGGCCCTTTGCAGGGACCGTGCTGAGAACTCTTCTCCTTTTTGGGAAAAGAGATCAACATCCTGTGAGGAAACCTCAATCTGGACAGGTTTTCCTTGAGAAGAATCCATTCTGACGTAAGCCTCTCCCAGCTGGCTTTCTGCCCCTGACCTTTGAAAGTGCAGGCCACTCCACGCGGCTGTGGCTGCTTCTCTGAGGAGCTTCATAGCCATGAATTTTATAGGAGTTGACCCAAGAAGAAGCTTTTGCTTGCCTGACTGAGGGGCAAGGTAGTGACTGCAATACCCCTCTCTTTTTCACCATCACAGCCCAGTGGGTCTTTAGGCACAACTTGATCTAACAAATAGCGTGGAGCTCCTAGAATGGCCTTAAAGCACTGGGGTAGGGGAAGGTGTGGTGGGAAACTTTTTTTTTTGGATTTTTTTTTTCTTTTTTTTGGCCACACTGGAGGAAATGGAAGTTCCCAGGCCAGGGATGGAATCCGAGCTGCCGTTGCAATCGACACTTCAGCCTCAGCAATGCCAGATCCTTAACCCACTGTGCCACAGCAGGAATGCCTCTTTTTTTGGTTGTACCACGCAGGTATACCTTTATGCTGATAGAACAGCAAGCCCCCTAAAGTGCACGGCTTTCATAAGATAAAAGTTCAGTTCTGCATCAGGTACTAGTCCAGAGGGAGCTTGTCGGATAGGGGGTCAGTCGTCTTCAGTGTTTATATTTTCTTAGGACCACACCCAGACCTCCGTCTCCCAGTTGGGAGGTAGGAGGGAGAAAGAAAGAAAAGTGCTCCCCCGGCGTTCCGCTCACATCCCACTAACCCGAAACTGGGCACCTGGCCACGTCGAGGTGTGAGGGACATGGGGAAATGTCATCTCTGGGGGAGCATCCATGCGCCTAAGAGGAAGACAGGTCCTTTACGGAAGAACTAACACCGATGGGTGCATACTAGTCTCTGTCACCCTTTCTTGCCCTTATTCACCCAATCAATCATTATTTATTGCATGCCAGCCGTATATTGGCACAGGGTTTATGCCGTTCTTACAATCCACATGCTGTGTGGATGCGGATGGGTACCCGCTCAGCTAAAACGTCATACCCGCTGTGCCGTGTTCATTCATAAAGCATTTGCATGTTGTGGATCTTCAGGAAAGGACAGACTCCTTCCGTCTAGAGCGATTCATCCATTTGTTCAAGACGTGTATTGAACGCTATGGTCAGCAGCCTCGAAGACGGCCTGATACCTCCTGGTACCCATGTTTTGTTCGGCCCCCTCCCCTTGAGGGTGGCCTGACCCAGTGACTTGCCTCTAACAGAACCCAGCACAGTGATGGACTGTGGCGTCTGAGTTCAGGTTACAAAGAGGTGGTGACTAAGTGATTCCCTTCTTGCTGACATGCTTGAATGAACGCTCTGTCTGGCTCTGTCTCTCTGAGCCATGACCCTGGGGGAATCCAGCTGCCATGTTTGCAGTAACTCTATGGAGAGCCTCAAGTGGCAAAGGGACAGTGTGTTCAGTCCTCAGCCATGAGGGACCTCAAGGCTGCCAGCAGCCACGTGGCTGAGCTTGGAAGTCAATTTTCCCAGGCCTGCCAACAGCCTCATGAGCAAGCTTGGAAGTCAGAGCCTCCTGCATTAACCCTTGAGATGACTGCCCAATGAACACCTTGATGGCTTCCTCGTGAGAGACTCGGGACCACAGTCACCCAACTCAACTGCACCTGCCCCTGGTTTCCTACCCACCCGCAGAAACTGAGGGAATCAGTGTTGTTGCTTTAGGCTGCTAAGTGTCGAGGGAATTTGTTAGGCAGCAATAGATGATAACCTGTACCTACTCTTTTCAGGTAGTGTGCTAGGATGTTAGAACCTGAAAAATAAGTGATGCCTAATTCACTGTGTTTGGGAGGAGACGGTCCTTACAACGCAAGGTGGAAAGTGTGATGTGGGGATGGGCTGAGCAGGAGGTAGGGGCACAAAGGAAAGGCTCCTTATCCAGAGGACCAAAGGAGCAGAGGAAATACATCCTGGAGAAGTCCAGGCTTGCAGGGAAAACTAGGGGAGAGGTCAGTCCATGGAGGGGGACATGGTAATCCCTGGAAGTGAAATGGTGTGGTGTCTGCATGGGAATCAAGAAGCACCGCTTGTGTGCACAGCACGAGGTGGAGAAAGATGGGGCTGGAGAAGTGATGAGAGACTAGTCTCATCTTGTGCCAGTAATTTATTTTTAAATAATCCATATTATGAAGTCCTGCTTTGGGTGAAAAGGAGGTGAAAACAAAAGCATTAATAAAGGAACTAGCATGTTCCTCTCAGCAGTTCCAACACCTGAATTTTAAGAAGCCAAATTCAATTATCTGCAGAACACAGACGAGTGTAATTTGCTTCATTGTTTTTGCTCATAAACTTGAGCATGAACTGTTGACATGTTTCTGTGGAATAATGATGGTTCCTCCCGGAAACCTGGCCCAGGTGATGTCTGATGCTTCTACAAGTGGGAAACTGGCCCTTTCAGCTTCAGGATTTTATGAATTTACATTTTGAAAATCTGAGGAGAGGCTTGGTTTTCCTCCTTTTTCCTCCCTTTTCCTCTTCTTCCTTCTCTCCCTCCCTCTCTTGCTTTTTCTTCCTTCCTTTTTCCTTCTTACTCTCTTTCCATCTTGCCCTTTTGTTCTTCAGAATGTTGAAGGCTCCATATTTCTAGGCTCAGCTTTGCAAGGGATGAAAAGGAAACAAAAGCACTCTGCTCTCCCCTGCCTGGAGGATTAGCTCTAAAGAAGGTTCTCTGGGTCACTACAGCTCATGAGTGAGTCTAATGCTTCAGCAGGTAACAAGGTTATTTGAACCAAGATGGCCACAAAGCCAGGCTTGTGGATAATGGTGCCGAATCAGAAGAAATAATAGTGTTTAAATTAACTTGTAAGAGTTCCCGTTGTGGTGCAGTGGAAACAAATCTGACTAGGAACATGAGGTTGTGGGTTCGATCCCTGGCCTCGCTCAGTGGGTTCAGGATCCAGCCTTGCTGTGGCTGTGACGTAGTCCCTCAGCTGTAGCTCTGATTAGACCCCTGGCCTGGGAAACTCCATATGCTGTGGGTGCAGCCCTAAAAAAAAAGAAATAAAAAACTTTGAAAATTAAAATGTTTTATAATACTATTTCAAAACAAGTTTATCTGGAATCCATCATCTCCAACATGAAGTAAGGGTCAGGTGCCCTTGTATGTGGATTTCACAAGCCTTGCTTGGGGGTGGGAGGCAGGGGTTTTGGTTTTGAGCAGACTCCTAGAACCAAAACATCACCTGCTGTGTTGGGTTTTGCTGGAGATTGCATAATCCCCTTCCAGATCTAATCAGGCCCTCTTCTTATATCGTCAGTTTGTTCCCTTCTCGGAGCTCCATGTAAGAGTGGCTTGTGCCTCCATCAGCACCTGCAGGAATGATAGTAAAATATCAACTGAAAAGGTCAAAGCATCAGAACAGACATAGTGCTGGGCAGCATCCCCAAGGCCCCCCTCTATGCCAGCCGTCACCCTTTTTGTAGGGAGGTCTGTTGGATCCAGAGGAGGGACCAAATAGCAAGAGTTTGTTTACAGGCCTTGGGGTTCCTTGGAGGCTCAGATTCGAATAGGCTGAATAATTTTTTTTTTTTTTTTTTTTTTTGGCTTGGTTTGTTTTTTGGGGCCGTGCGTGCAGCCCATGGAAGTTCCCAGGCCAGGGATCACACCTGCACCCAAGCCGTGACAACACCAGTTCCTTAACCACTAGGCTACTTGTGAACTCTTGAATAATTGTTTTCATGTCTGTCTTTCCACCAGACTGTGACCAGTTTGGAGGTAAAGATCCAATCTTTTTCATCTCTGTTTCTCTACTAACATGATATTGGCTCATAGTGGATTCTTAGTAAATATTTTGGGGCAAAATTAAAATATACCTATTTCTTTAAGATCTTTGGTATCTTTTGAGGTGCTGCCTTGAGTTCACTCTGCTGGGTACTTTGGGAGACATACAGAAGGAGTTGGCTTTTACCTTTGATGAGTTGTCATGCTAGTTTCTAGACCCTGGTAGAAACTGCCTCATTCCTCTTGGGAGCCCAGGGCCTGGTACACGGCTTGGCACAAAGCAGGCACTCAGGGGACATGTGTCAGTGAACTGTAACTTTGTGGGTCTGGGCTAGCTGACTGGCTTCAGACTGGTCACTCAAGGTCCCTCCCTCCAAATCTGCCAGCCCAGCAACCCCGTCCTGAAGAAGTATTCCCAAAAATCCACCCAGCTACGATGGTTAGCCAGAAACAAAAGCCTCTAGGAAAATAAAGCATCAATTTCCACACGGGTGTTCAAAAGGAACTGAGGTATTAAAATAAGGTCACAGTTGTCCCGATCAGATCCTCTTTTCAAAGGAATTACAGGTTTGTGAGCCAGCAGCCACCACGTCCACCTTTGTAGTCATCAGAACCAGTGTTCTCAACACTGAAAGCAAAATCGAGTAAACAAGGTTATGTCGTGGACTTCCTTGACCCAGACTTTCAGGAAGGAGCTGACACACTGCCCAGACTCGCGCTCACCCACATAGCTCCGAAGCCAAACAAACTTGAGAAGCTCGTGTTTTCCCAGCTGTATGATGCACTCACTTCACCAAGCCACTGGCCAGAAAACAAGAAAAAGAAAAAAAAATATAGGCCTAGTTCAGAAAACGCAAGGAAAGTAGAATTGCTTCAGCTGGCTTTTTTTATTTTTTATTTTCATGAAGTATCACGAAATATAAAGATGGAGGAAGTCAGATCTATGGCTTTTAGTTACCCAAAAGGAGAAAAAAATTTTTTTTTTCTCTTTTAGTGATATGAACATGTTATTACTCCGCTTGAAAATGTCAGTGACTTTCTACTTTATAATCTTCAAACCCCTTGATATCCCTTCCAGATCTTTTACAACTTGTTTAAAACAACCTTTCTAGCCACATCTGCCCCATTTCCTCCCACTCAAAGCTGTTCTTGCTTGAGCTATGCCAGGTTCCCGTTATCTTAAATACATCACGTGCTTTCTTGCCCACATGCTTTTGTTCATGCTATTCCTTCTGCTTATAATTCCTTTCCTTGCCTTATGCTCTAGGGTAACTCCTGCTCATCTGTTAAGACTCGCCCCAGTAGCAGAATGAACTGCTCTTTCACCTGTCTCCCCATCCGACTGCTTTGAGTATACCTCTTATTGCGCTTATTCCTGTATCATTCATTCATTCAATGGCATCCATTGTCTCTGTACTTTTCACGAGATACTCTGCTAGGCACTGGAGAACAAAGTATAAAAGTCCCTAACAAGTGGGGATACCCAGACGAGTAACTTAATTGTTGCAAAATAGAACTGTAGGATCTTTGGTAGAGGTGAGCACACAGGGTGATTTGGGAGATGACAGGAGGGTCACACTCCTTAGTTTGAGCTGGGGATCTGGAAGTTTTCTTGGGAGAGGTGGCACGTGAAGAGCTAAAAGACAAGGGGTTTTTGTATTTTTATGTATTTTTTCACTTTGGGGCTGCATCTGAGGCATATGGAAGTTCCCAAGCTAAGGGTCAAACTGGAACTGCAGCTATAACCAGTCATGTCAACACCAGATCTGAGCAGCATCTCTGACCTATGCAAAAGCTTGTGACAATGCTGGGTACTCAACCCAATGATCAAGGCCAAGGATTGAACCTGTATCCTCATGGTCACTTGTCAGGTTCTTAACCCACTGAGCCACAATGGGAACTCAAGGAGGTTTTTTTTGTTTTTTTTTTTTTTAATCCTTCTCCTCATTTTTCCTTGACAAAAGAGATCAGTCAAGATCATATCAAATCAGGTCATTTATTCCATACGTGTTTATTGAATTCTTTGCTATGAGATAAACACTGCTACCCTTAGGAGCAACGTTCAGACTATGGAGCAGCAGTTGAGATGGCGAGAAGTGGATGAGGGAAATATTAGAGAAAACCAAGTTTAACTCGCAGGTTTCTAATGTAGGCAAATGGGCTGATAGTGGGTCAGGGCTGCCATATGCAGGTGCACAGGTTGTGGACTTATAATTTGCAAGGCAATGCAGAAAGAGGAGCTAGTTCACTCAGAAGGAGTCTTATTCTTCCTACCAAAATAACACTTGATTGATGTTGGAGTGGACTGGAAGTGACAGAATTGTTGTGTTTTTGTTTTGATTTCTGAAAAGCAAAGCAAGTCTTCTGTTTTCTCTTTGGTGAACTGAGAAATCCACATTCCTGCTCTAGGCTCTGGGCTCATTTTCAAATGTCAAGGGTCCCTACTGTGAATCAGTCAGGTCTTTCCCACATCCCTTCTGTCTGTAGATCATTTTGACACCTCTGTCAGAGGCGATGTTAGGATTTCTGGCTTAAATGCAGCTTGAAATTCGTTGTGAAACTGAATAATTTATTCAGTTATGAGTAGTAGCTGAATAAATTGGGTTATCATTAATAATGTTATTAATAACATATTATGATTATTAACTAACAGTTGACTTTTGTTATTAGAATTGAGCCAAACTACTATTTGATCACCTCACAGTAGTGGTGATGCCATAATAATCTGAAGTTTTATTTTCTTTACCTTTATTCCATTTTTCCTTTTACATAGTATAAGAATACATTTTGATCACCAAAGATTCTTTACCAAAACAAATAGTCTCTTCAAAATTTTAATGCATCCTTGATACACCCTAAGTAAGTCTCTTCTTCTGAGTTTTTTTTTTTTTTTTTGTCTTTTGTCTTTTTAGGGCCGCACCCGCGGCATATGGAGGTTCCCAGGCTAGGGGTCTAATTGGAGCTGCAGCCACTGGCCCGCACTACAGCCACAGCAACACCAGATCCGAGCCGCATCTGTGACCTACACCACAGCTCACAGCAATGCCAGATCCTTAACCCACTGAGCAAGGCCGAGGATCGAACCCCTGTCCTCATGGGTACGAGTCAAGTTTGTTCCACTGAGCCATGACGGGAGAAATTTGACTCTAAAACATCCCTTGGGGTACCATTTGACTTCCTGTGATGTTTAGATGGAAACATAAATCTTTTAACAAATGTATGACTTGAAAGTGAATCCAGGCCTTTCAATATAGTCAGATCTTCATTATTCCCGATTACTCTTCTTTGCCTTTTCCATCTCTTTCTAGATCGACTGGGTCCCAACATATGCATCCCATAAAAATAGACAATACATTCTACAAAAGACAGCTGGGAAAGAGCAGTTAACTATTATCCCTTGGCACTGCCTATTTATCCTACTCAGCTCTCACTGACAACGTATTTAATTTGCTTTTGTTATAAGACCTGCCCTTTTGGGGGGGTTATTTTGTTCTCCAAATGTATTTCTCTTTTAAGCTGCTTGATTGTAGACTGTAGTATCTCCTTCACAATTTAGATGAAATCTTATTAATAGATGAATAACGTTGGATTCTGAACAGTTATCTTTTTTGATTAGGTGGGCGAGAGCAGTAAAGTTTAGCTTTTCATTATCTATGTGTAAAGGTTTGCTAGGTACTTGTGTGATAGGCAAGGCAGTGATTATAATGAGCCTTTTTGAGAAGAAATAAATGCTTGTAGAAGCACTCTTTCCATAATATTCGTATTTACTTGGCATCTTTATCGATCCATGAAAGCAGATCCTCTAAGGCAACAATCTTCAAATTTTTGCCTGTGTATACGCCTTCCCAAATTTTGAAAACCCATATGCCTCTCCTCTGTTTTTAAAGTAAACATCTAAAAAGTTTCATGATAAGTTTAAATAGTTGCCAAGGATATGATTTCTGACAGATTGTAAATATTGCCATTTAAAAATAAAACTTTTACATTGCTCTCTTAAATGCTTTCCAAGGAATTAAATACCACAGCAATTTGACACTGACCACCACAATTTGATATCTATCAGTATCTGGTTTAAAAGCACATGAACAAGCTTTTCTTTAATACACATGTTCACCATTTTTCTCCATTCCACTTTTCCAACAGAATTTTATTGTAAAATAATCCTTTAATGCTTAAAGTCTTTTACTCTACCATACTTCTGTACCTACACACACACACACACACACACACACACACACACACACACACACGTTGAGAGCTGCAAAGTGTTTTCAATTTTTTTCTTTTTCTTTTCTTTTTTTTTTTTGTCTTTTGTCTTTTTTGTTGTTGTTGTTGTTGTTATTGTTGCTATTTCTTGGGCCGCTCCCTCGGCATATGGAGGTTCCCAGGCTAGGGGTTGAATCGGAGCTGTAGCCACCGGCCTACGCCAGAGCCACAGCAACGCGGGATCCGAGCCGCATCTGCAACCTACACCACAGCTCACGGCAACGCCGGATCGTTAACCCACTGAGCAAGGGCAGGGATCGAACCCGCAACCTCATGGTTCCTAGTCGGATTCGTTAACCACTGCGCCACGACGGAAACTCCTTTCAAATTTTTTTTCTTCTGTACTTAGTTATAATTAGCATAACATGGGTCAAAACAACAGACAAACATTATGAATTCATCATGATACATAATAACCATAACTTTTTATTGGAATCACATTTATTAATAAGCCTGAGCAGCTCTTTTTCTCAATGGTTTCTCAACTCCATGGGTGAGTTATTTATTGCTAGAATGAGACAGGGTACAGCATCCATTCTGTTCATATTTATTATTTTTACAGATATAGGCACTGATAAACTGTGTTCATTTAAGCTGGTGAGAATAGATTTAATAGCAGTCACACATCTGCACTATTTCAGGGGTATAAAACAAAGATCACATGGTCATTCATCATTAAAAAATATTTTTAGTGATTTACCAGCTGACAATTCAGTTAGGATGTGCTTCAATTCTGATGAAAGCAAAGAATTGGGAACCACATGGCTTGCAAAGGGATGACCCAGCCATTAGAAGCCAGTTCAACAGCAATATTCACAATTGTCCCTTTGTTGTAAAGCCACTTCTGCAATTTTAGTGCAATGCATCAGAGTGATTTCTGGCCCGGAGGCCAGGCTTCCCTCCTTTCTTTTGTAAGGAGGGAAGATGGACATGATGAAAGGACAGGAGGTAGAGAAGGACCATAATGAGGAGTCCTCAGATATATTAATTTTTGGAAAGAGTACTTATGGTAGTTGAGGATGTAAAATTGACTTTAAAGTTACTTTAAAAAAAAAAAATCCTTTGGAAAGGCCTTAGTTTACCAACTTAAAAATCACTGTTAAAAGCTCTCTGCCAGGTACCACCATTTGTTCACTTGACAATAGAGCTTCTTCTTTTCTCAAAACACTTAATATCTGGAAGAACTAATGTTTCTTGGAATACTCCCTGGGAAATGATGCCTTAGAGGTTCATTTAATGAATCGTAATTGGCTTCCCAAAGAGATAATAAAATCTAAATATGTAAGCTGGACATTGTTCTAGATGCAAGAGAACAGAGATAGTGATAGCTATTGATATTGTGTTTGCTTCGTATAACAGAAACCCCCCCCCCCAAAACACTGGTGAATACCAGTAAGGAGGTATTTATCTCACACAACAATAAATTTCTGGGCAGGTAGCCATGGACTAAAATAGAAGCTCAACAATGTCATCAAGTACCCAGGGCTTTCTGTCTTGCCACGCCATTGTCCTTTGCTTATGATCCTTGCCTTATTACTTCATGACTCCAATATGGCTGCTCTGCCTCCACCCTCACAGTTATGTTCCAGGCGAGAAGGTACAAGGGATGGAGAGAAGTGTAAGTAGGACTCGCTGCTCAGAAGCCCTGTCTTTTTTTTTTTTTTTTTTTAAGTCAAGGACTTCCACCTACATCTCATTGGCCATAATTGGGTTTTATGGCCACCTCTAGCTACAGAATAGTTGGGAGTTTGAATATTGTTCCGTTTTCTACCCAATTTAGCAGAAGAAGGAAGATGTTTGAGAAAAGATCTTGAGTGAAACAACTTACAAGATCTGTCACGTCCTATTCTGAGTCAGATACTCTACATACAATAATGTCTGTTATAACAATCCTATGACATAGGTTTTTTTTTTTTCCCCCAACGGGGATGGTTTTATTTGGGTTTAATTCTTTTTTTGGTTCATTTTGTTATTATTTTTTAATAGTTGTTTCCCCAATACAGTTGTTTCCCTACTGTACAGCATGGTGACCCAGTTACACATACATGCACACATTCTATTTTCACACATTATCATGCTCCATCATAAGTGACTAGACATAGTTCCAAGTGCTACACAGCAGGATCTCATTGCTAATCCATTCCAAAGGCAATGGTTTGTATCCGTTAACCCAAAGCTCCCTAACCACCCCACTCCCTCCCCCTCCCCTTCCCCCTTGGCAACCACAGGTCTCCAAGTCCATGATTTTCTTATCTGTGGAAAGGTTCATTTGTGCCTTATATTAGGTTCCAGTTATAAGTGGTGTCATATGGTATCTGTCTTTCTCTTTCTGACTTACTTCACTCAGTATGAGAGTCTCTAGTTCCATCCATGTTGCTGCAAATGGCATTATTTTGTGCTTTTTTATGGCCTAGTAGTATTCCATTGTGTATATATACACCACATCTTCCTAATCCAATTGTCTGTCAATGGACATGTGGGTTGTTTCCATGTCTTGGCTGTTGTAAATAGAGCTGCAGTGAACATGTGGGTTCATGTGTCTTTTTTAAGGAAAGGTTTTATCTCCATTTTTCAGATAGGGAAACTCAGGTTTAGTGAGGCTAAAGTAATCTTTCCAGGTACCATCCTACTTGGTGACAAAACTGGAATTGGAACCCAGACACACAGAATCTTTTCACTTCCAACCACTGTAGAACTCGCTGTCTTGCTACTTCCTGATACATTCATTCCATCCACCCCAACAGTTCTGCTGGTGTGGGGACTCCCAGAGCCTATGCCATGTGCAGAGGGTGGGGGTAAAAGGATGGGCCAGAGAGACTCACTCTGATCACCCCACTCACTCTGATCAACGCCCGACTCTCTCGATCTTGGTGAAATAGGTCAAAGAGGGAAGAGCAGGAGAAAGAAGCAGCTGCTAAGCCTGGAGGCAGAGCACCTCCGTTGTTTTCCTTTTCTGCTTCTGACGCTGGCTTTTAAGGTCATCTTGACTCTGCAGGCCTCAGGCCATTCACCTTGCTCTTCAGTGTGTATCTGTGATAGGAGACAGGCCAGGCTGCAGGGCTGGGATCTAGTGGGAAATGGGCGTGACCACCCCTGGCAGGTTCTGTGGGCTCTGAGGCAAATCCACCCACAGGCTCTCCAGGCAGGGGAGGGCGTGGCTTAGTGTCTGCCTGGTTCTCGGCCCTGGTGCCCTGCCAGGCCTCTCCTTCTACCTTCCACCTGCTCCCACCGCCCCACTGACTGACCTGCATTCTGGGCTATCCTGACCTACACAATCAGAGTCCATAGAACACAGAAGCTCTAGAAATTTCACCCCATGGCACAGACTACCAAAAAGGTCCAGTACTGAACTACTATTCATCAGTGCTACCTACCATCCTGGTCCCAGCCACCATTGGCTCCTGCTTGATGACCATCCTGGTGCACTGTCTGTCTGGTTTCCCTGAAGCCTCCCTACTCTATAGCCTCTTCCCCACAGAGCTGCCAGAGGGGTCACGTTAAAGCTTCCCACTCTTTTGCTCCAGTCCTACAGGGATTTCCTTTCCTCTGAGAATCAAATTATTGACAAATGGCCTCTAAGGCCTATACTATCTGCACACTCTTCCTCTCCTCCCTCTGCCCCCCTCCCTCTCTGTCTACACTTCCTGCTATTACGCTTTCCTCCTGAAGATATCTGCTGACCTCAGGGCCTTTGCACAGACTCTTCCCTCTGCAGAGACCACTTTACTGCCACATGCTCCGCTGGTTCCCTCACTTCCCTTCAGGCTTTGCTCAAATGCCACCTTCTCAGTGAAACCTACCATGAATACCTTGTTTAAAAATGCTCCCCGCACCCTACCATTGCCACACCCCTTACCCTGCTGTCTTTTCTCGCATGGCATTTACTGGGAGTCTAACTCTTCAATAGTATAGATAGACTGTCCCCCCACGAGGAGCAGAAAAACTGGTGCTCACCAAATATTTCATTTGCTCTGCCACATTTCTTGCCTCTGTATCATTAGGCGAGGCCATGTGACAAGTTCTAAGGGAAAGTGGGGTGTGTGTTTCCAAGCTTCAGTGCTGACTGCCCATGGCAAGTTCCCGGCTTTGCTCTCTTCCTCTGCCTTAGCAACCATGGAACCTCAGACTAAGATGGTAAAGTCTTCTGGGCCCCCAAGTCACTGCCTGGAGGACAGTTGCCCTGGGGAATCACAGTGGACTTTGTGTGAAAGAAATAAATGAAGCACTGGTCAAGCCACTGATACTTTGCAGACTCTCCTGGCTAGCACATCTTATTAAAATATAAAGTCCTCAAGAAGAGGATTTTGGGAGTTCCCATTGTGGCCCAGTGAGTTAAGACTCTGACTGGTATCCATGAGGATGCGGATTCCATCCCCGGCCTCGCTCAGTAGGTTAAGGATCCAGCATTGCCACAAGCTGCGATGTAGTTCACAGATGCAGCTTGCATCCCGGGTTGCTGTGGCTGCAGCTCCAATTCGACCCCTAGCCTGGGAACGTCCTATGCCACAGGTGCAGCCCTAAAAAGAAAAGAAAAAGAACAGGATTTTGGTCTGTTTTGTTCTCTGATGTGTTCTTGGCACCTGGATCGGGCCTGGCCCATCACAGCCCCTCTGCATATTTGTGGAATGACCGAATAGATTCCTGGACTCCAGATCCCTGATCCAGCCTGGTTTCTAATTTCCTCTGAAGTGTAGCTAATTCTCCGGCTCTAAGCGTGGGAGCTCCTGATAGGTGGGGCGGGAACACAATCATCCTTGTATTGTCCTCAGTTACTTGCACGAGGCCCTGTACATTGTTCCTGCTCAGTAAATACTGATTGGCTAATAGCAGTAAGTAATGCTAGAGCAAACTCGTCCTGTGATTTTTAGGTGTGACGATCCCAGTGGGAGAAGGAAAATCCTTCCCGCCCCACCCCCACCCCATCTCAATGCCTAATCTTTGATCAAGAAACTGTTTCGTCTGATCTCCCTCAGCCTCTCGCTCTCTGACCGAAAGTCTGATCTCACGCCTTTGTTGTCCCCATCCTGTCTGCAGGATGTACTCTTCTGTGATTCTGCAGGTCGTGCTATTTCTTCTGGTTTCATACCTCAGCCTGCTCTTTTCTGGCCTCAGACACCATAGTTCTCCTGAGTTTCCTCTCGCTAATACACCCACCACTTTCTGAATCCAGACCTGGCGGGGGTTCCTTAGGGCCTGGGATGAATGAGAGACCTTCAAACCAATCTCCTAGTTGCCCTCTTGGCTTCTGTGGGCCCACGCTTTGCATGTTCCTTCTGTCTCCCTAACCTTTCTTTTCTTTTTTTTTGTCTTTTTGCCTTTTCTAGGGCTGCTCCAGAGGCATATGGAGTTCCCAGGCTAGGGGTCTAATTGGAGCTGTAGCCACCGGCCTATGCCAGAGCCACAGCAACTCGGGATCTGAGCCACCTCTGCAACCTACACCGCCGCTCACGGCAACGCCGAATCCTTAACCCACTGAGCAAGGGCAGGGACCGAACCCAAAACCTCATGGTTCCTAGTCGGATTCGTTAACCACTGCGCCACGACGGGAACGCCTCCCTAACCTTTCTTGTTCTTCCATGGGTTCCTCTTCCTCTGCCTTCTCCTGACGTGTTCTCTAAGCTGCTGCCCTCAGCTCACTGTTCTTGGCTCTCAACACACCGTCCCCATGGTGTCAACCACCACCCATATGTGGATGACTCCCACATCTTTATCTCCAGCCACAACCTCTCTCCAGAGCTTTAGATGATTGATGCATCTGCTCCCAGAACAGTCCTGACTAGACGTCTCGTGGATTGGATGCCTCTTGTGCACCATCTCACAGCCCCGTGGCCTCATCTCCAAGTCTAGGAGAAGCTCTGACAGGCATTTCTGCCCTGGCTTGGGTTCAGTTCATGTAGCAACGTAGCTCAACAAGTATCTTACACTTCGTTTCCTGCCTTGAGGCTTCTCTGATGCCCCTGGACACCTATTCACTCATCCTGGATGCCTGTGAAGGTGCCTGACATTTACGCATGCGCAACCCAGATTTTGGGTGGGGCAGGAAACAGGCATAAGCATCTGTGCAGAATCCCTGGACCAATGAGGTACAAGGACTAGTGAATAACTGCTTCTCCCTTTTGACTCTTTGGTGGACAATCCTGAGATGTAGAGTCCGTTCCCCAGGAGGCCCAGGAGGATCCGGTGCTAGTGTCCCCTGGAGCAGCCAACACAATACACACCTTGACTGACTTTCTGTCCTGTCTTACCTTAGCCTCCCTTCTCTCCTCCTATTCCCTGGGATCTCTTCCCAAATAAACAGCCAGCACCTAAATCTGTGTCCCAGGCCCTGTTTGGGAGGAATCCAGGTTGAAATATCCTTTGGGCATCTTTATCTCAAAATGTCTCCGTCGGAACCCTTAGTCTTTTTCCCAGTCCCACTCGTTTTCCTCTACTCATCCACTTGACCATCAAAGCTGCAGACTGGAGACTCACCCAACTCCTCCCTGTTGACCTCCATGTGCCCCTCCATCGCTTTCCTACAATTGTGGTTTAAGTCCCCAGCATCTCACGGAAGCTGCTGCCTCCCCTCAGTCCTCCCTGCCTTTCTTCCAACCCTCCTCTCACATCCATCCTTTGCCCAACCACCCACCTGAAATACCTGAGGCACAAATCTTGCCATGGCATCGGATTGCTCAAACCCCACCAGCGTTTCCATAAGTAAATAAAATCCACCCTAACCTGCACAGGGGCCTTCTGGGATCTGGCGCTTGCCTGCCTCTCCAGCATCCAGTCTGAATGGCTTCTCCTTCCCAGCATGGTCCCCAGTTGTACACTCACCAGAGAGAAAGAAAAGAGACGTCCTGAGAAGGTGGTCATTCTGTCCCAGTGGGGAACATCCCGGCAGCCCAGCTGCTGTGCTGACCAAGTTAGAGGAGCTGTTCTCTAGAACCAACCATCACAGGGTATTTCTAGGCTCTCAGCTTCCCAGGATACACAGGATCACAGGACACAGTGGGTGTGGAGACTGCATGAGGACTTGACAGAGCATGGGGGTGGAATCAGAACGCCTGGGTCCTGGGCTGCTCCACTTGTTCGCTGCGTGGTGCTCGGTAAATTACCTGCTTTCTGCATTCACAAAGCAGGATGATGCTGTCTAATAGCCACGGGCTGTGCAAAGTGCATCTAATAGTGACAGAGATGATGATGGCTAACCCTCATTGAACGCTACCGGAAGTAGAAGACACCTCGTGAGCAGGTCTTGGCTCTGCTACCAGTTTAGCAATGTTCTCTGAGTAAGTCACTTTCCTGTGTCTTGACCTCAGCCTCACCCTGGAAACGGTGGGGTTGAACTCATTCAGGACTTTTGGACTGGGCGGTTTCTAACCTCCTTTGCAGCCATCAGGTTCTGCGTTTATGAAGAGAGCAGGCCGAGCTCTTGCTTATCCCCAGATGGGCTGAGCATCCTTCTTTCTCTCACTCTGATGCGCCTGCCAGGGCACACACAGCATGTTGAAGGTGACCTCACCGGCCCTGACATCAGCCTCCTTCCTCTGGGTATCAAGCAAAAAAGGGGCTGATTGTGTCCTGCGCCAGACAGTTAGAGAGGCTGCAGCTCTTGCACTTTTTTTCTGTCCAGCCCAGTAACAATGAGGATAATACTGTCCAAAAAAGCAATCAAGTGTGTTTTTTTTTTGGCATGAATTGTGCTCTTCAAATCCATGGAATTTACTGTTATATTGCTGCCAAGTTGGACAGGTTCTTATCAGAACCCGGTCAAGTTCAGGTCAAACCCAAGATGGGTTATCTCTTGCCCGATGGCCCATGGCCCATCTTCACCCGTCGTGACCTCCACACATCTGCCTGAGGGCCTTCGGGTGTTACGGGTGCTCGGCCCCTCCCCAGCCTAAATGGTGCTTTTGCTGTAACGAGAGGGTTTTGTTTAATTTGCCAGTTTGTGTGTCCTCCCATCTTTAGCATCTAATTGGCTGTTAATTACCTGGATGTTGATAGGTTGGGGAGGAGCGGGGAGAGGATGGGATTGAGAAAGGGGACTTTCTCTCATGACTCCTGTGTCTAAATGAGTGCTAACAGGTTATACTTCAAAGCATTGCATTCACCGATTCCACAAGTAATTACGGGGTGTCTGCTACGTGTGTGCCAGGCTCTGTACTAGACTCTGGAGATTTAGCGCAAAGCAGACATAATCCAGTCTCACTCATTGGATATGCCACTTGGATGCGGACAATGTCATGTGAGTTCTGTCGCCTCTGGCCTGCTTGGATCCCTTACGCCCATCATTATTTTGGGCATAATGACATCATTATTCAAGGAATTATTTGTTAGTGTTAGTCTTTCTTTTTAGAGCAAACCTCCCATAAAGACAAGAATCCCATTACCACGGTAATCTCTGATACACACCTTGCCCATTCCTCAAGCTCCAGAAACATCTGTGAAAAAAGAAAGAAGGGGTGGGGAGGAAAGAAAGAGGGAGGGAGGAAAGGAGACGGCAGGATGGAAAAGAGAGAATAAGGGAGCGAATGAGAGGAGGGAGAGGAGAGCAGGAAGGAAGCATAGTGTCCTGGAAAGTAGCAGAAGTGACACGATAAAGAAACTCTCGGAGCAGGTGGAGGGGAGCTGTGCTGAGGAAGAAAGGAAGTGGTTGAGAGTGAGAGGAGGTCAAGGCGGCCAGTGCTAAGCTGTGCAGGAAGGGGGATGTTTCGTTTGGGAAGATTCTGTGGCAGGATGTCTGGAAGCTGCTGTGCTGGGACCCGGCCACGCTGTGCCCTCTGCCCTGGGCCAAGAAGTACCCTGGCTGCAGGAAGCCGTGCCTCCGGCCTGGACCCGGCATGACCGTGAACCCAGCCCTGGGGTTGAAGCTGTGCCAAGTGGGGCTGAGTTCAAGGGACTCTGGACTCGAGCTGACCCCATTCGCTTCCAGCCTGTGCTGCCAAGAATGCAGAGTGAGGTTCCACTCAATGGCTGTTTGGGTGAGGGGGTTGAGCCAAGGAGGACCCAGCCAACACCTTCTGGTGGAGGCAGCCCTGAGCCTCTTCGTAAAGATGTGCTGAATCTCAGCCAATTGCTTCCCATGAACCATTGTTCTAGTTGACTGTTTCTCATCCTTAGCAACATTAGCGCTATAATTATATTTTCCTCACTGTTTTATAACTTGGATGCTTTCTATTTCAAGTTGAACTTTGGTCTTACTGATAAAACCCACGTTTCCCAAACAAACATTGGGACGAATAGTCTTAAAATCACAAGTTCTCTTAGAAGGAGAACTCTGGAAAAAATAGACAGCATTTATGGAGTGTATAATACATGCCAGGCTTTGCGCTAAGCACTCTCATTGCAATATTTCATGTGCTCTTTGCAATAGTGCTATAAAGCAGATATTATTATTGTCCCCCATTGACAGGGAAGGAAAGAGGCCCAATAGCTGAAGTCACCTTCTCCAGTCTCTCAACCACAGACGGTAGAAATACACACGGGGCTGACTCTGGGGCAGGCGCAGACACTGCAGCCCAAGGCAGCCAAGGTGAGGCAGGCATGCCCTGTCCCAAGAGCAATGAAATTTCAGGTAAAACAAGGACAGAAGATTTTTACCTTGATAGTTAAATCTTTTTTTTTTCTTTTCTTTTTTTATGGCCACACCCATGGCACATGGAAGATCCCAGGCTAGGGGTCTAATCAGAGCTGCCGGGCTACACCACAGCCTCAGCAGCATGGGATCAGAGCCATGTCTGCGACCTACGCCACAGCTCACGGCAGCACTGGATCCTTAACCCACTGAGCGAGGCCAGGGATCGAACCTGCGTCCTCATGGATTCTAGTTAGGTTCATTTCCGCTGTGCCACACACAGGAACTCCGGTTAAATCTACGTTTAAGGCTTCCACTTTTTTTTTTTTTTTTTTTTTGGCAAGTGATCCTCATTTTTCATTTACTCGCCTGACGTATAGTTTTATTTAAAAGTTTCAAAGTGAGTTTTCAAAAGGAAAACATTGAGTCATAGTGCAGGGTGTGTATGGAGACGGAAAGAAGGGTGAGGCTGGACAGCGGGGACAGTCTGCCCTCAAGGCTTGGTTCTGGTCTTTGCCATTGGACTCTGGGACTCTGTCGGCCAGACCTCAGGGGACATGCAGCTGGGGCTTGTGACCTCCACTGGGACTTTCCTAACCTCTCTTGCCTCTGTGAGTCTCTCTGGTCTCCGGGTTATCCCCCCTCTCGACAGGGTAAACACCAGGAATTAGACAAAAGGTGGTTTGGCAAAGGTCAGGAAAGGAAGTATCTCCAGGTGCCATTCGCTCAGGATGCATAAGGGCTTGCTGGGAAGGGACACCAGAGGAAGAGCCCCACGGCCCCCAGCATGGGGCTTAGGACCATCTGGAAAGGCAACTGGGTCAGTGCACACATGTGAGAAAGGTCTTGGGAGCGAACGGGTCGGTGGTTTACCAGAAGGCTGCACTCTCAGGGCTTTCCTGCTGTGTCACAGCAAAGGTGACCTACTTGAGGCTTTGTGGACCTCTACCTCTCACCGTTATCCTTGCCTTGGGCAAAAGGCCTCATTCTTACTAGGCACTCATGACATTTCTTCTAGATTCACTCCCCTTGCCACTTCTCTTGGAAACCCTTTTACAAGGGAACATAACCACGTAGGGCTGATTAGGTGCCCAGCTCTGTTTCTCCACTACCCAAAACTGGATTAGCAGCAGTCTACTTCTCAATGATGGCTAGAAGTTTCTCTTGCATGATCCCGTTCACCCATGGCTGTTCTCCAGGTGAATGGATAATCAGGTCTCAGACCTGCAAGGCGCTAATCAGTTCTTGGAAGAGAAATTATAAATGTATCTCTTGACATGTCCCTGCCCCGACCCTACCCCCAACCCCCACTCTCCAAATAGCTGATTCGGGCAAAACACTGCTTTTGCACTGTCCACTTCAAAGCAATGACCCTCTCATGTTAAATATTATTAAGCTGTAATACTTAACAAGAGGCCAATAATGCCAAGTCACTTGGTTTACTAATTTGACAGTAGTGTGCTCCTGGTGTCTATTTTCAAGGTAAAAAAATAAAGGAATGGAGTTCCTGTCGTGGCTCAGCGGAAACAAATCTGACTAGCATCCATGAGGATGCAGGTTCGATCCCTGGCCTTGCTCAGTGGGTGAAGGATCTGGCGTTGCCACGAGCTGTGGTGTAGGTCGCAGACAAGGCTTGGATCCCATGTTGGTGTGGTTGTGCCTACACTGACAGCTGTAGCTCCAGTTAGACCCCTAGCCTGGGAACCTCCATATGCTGCGGGTGCAGCCCTAAAAAGACAAAAGACAAAATAAAATAAAATTAAATAAAAATCTGAGCAAGTATATTTGAGCAGACAATTCCTGCTACTGTAATATTAACAGTACTAAGCTTAAGGATGAGGGAATTACAGTCATACGCATTTGAAGTTGAATTTCTTCTCTGCTAATGTGCTGTGCCATTTGGGGGTAGTTACTTAACCTCTCTGAGCCTCTATTTCTCCATCTGCACATAATGCTGTGTCATGGAGCAGAGGTTCCTTCAGTTGCATCCTGGCAATGAGCTTCTGTTGATGCCTGTTGGGGGAGGCAGGTCTGTTACGCAGAGCTAGAGGAGGAGCCCCTGTGTACCTGGGCATCAGAGAGTGGAACTGGATGCCAAGGCAGGAATGTGTGGATCTTTTCTCTAGTGCTCAGCATTTACAAGGCTCAGCTGTTGTCCAGGAGTTGGCTTCTTCTTGAGTCTGCTTCTCTCCCCTCTATGAACCAGTTTTTCTAGCTTCTGCCTCTTTGTACTTTGGCTTACTTATGTCCTCATCTCACTCAGACCAATGTGGCCTCTCTGGCCTTTCATCTTTCAACGTCAGTTTCTGCAATTAACTAGTTTGCTTTATTCATCCCAACTTGAAAAGCCCGATAGCAAGAATCTATTTGGACAAGTCTTTTAGGGTTACGATAACCTAAAAACTGCTAGCTGACCAATGGATTTGTTGCTGTTGGGTCTGGGGCTCACCCCTGAGTGCATGTGTGTGTGTGTGTGTGTGTGTGTGTGTGTGTGTGTGTGTGTACACAATCACATCAGATAAATCAAAGCCATAGGGGCATCCCCCATTCCGCAAAAGTGGTAGGCAGAAGAGTTTCCTTTACAAAGGTGGCAGACACAGGGATGGACATGTATGGTGACAAAAAAAAAAAAATCACATAAGGTTGTTGTGAAGATGAGATAACACTGTAGAGGACCTAGCACAGAACTAGGGCACAGAGCAAATGCTCAAAAAATGGTAGCTATTATTACATAGTTGTTATTGTTATGACTGTTAAAATCTATTGGCAGTGTAGACTTGTTACCAAAGGAACAGGGATATTTGTAGGACTCTAATAGAAAAGGCACCTGATTTTTTAAAACTTTTTTCTTAAATATATTGAGGTCAACATTGCTAAAGGGCAAGAAGGAAAGTGGGACCTCTCTAGGCATAACATCAAGGAATTAAAAAACTCCCTGGAGCAAAAATTACAGGTTCCTCTTCAAAATACCTTTTAAAACCACAAATATGGTCCCCATAAGCCTATCTAAATTCTTTTACAGTCTTCTCATATTTCTTAAAGACAAACATTCTTTATAAAGCCTTATATGGTGTGCACTTCTTCCTTCTGCCACACCACACACACACACACACACACACACACACACACACACACACACACACACACACACACACACACCCCTTCCCAGCTTTGGCCAATGCCATGACCATCTTGCTGTGAGTTCTGTAGCCACACAGTCCTGCTCCCAGGACCCCACTACTTACACCTGATCACATTTCACAAAGTGCCTTGTGAAACTCTCCTTTCCTGGCAACGCTCCCTCTTCCTTCCTTAGCCCTTTTTCTAGTTAGTTTCCACACCCTTTTTAGCTCTCTGTTTAAATATCAGGAGAGTTTTCCCTAGGATAGGATTTTTGGTGATATGCATTCAGAGAACAAAATGTTTTTTGGGGGCCCATCGTTTCACTAAGGGGACTCTCTGGTTTGTGCCTGCTTCTCCCAATAGACCATGAACTTACAATGGTGAACTGTATCTTTTATTGCCCATCTTTCTGTCTCCCAAAGTCTGCGGTGCCTAGAACATGCAGGCAACTCAGCAAAGATCTGTTGAATAAATGAGTCAAATGCTATCAGATGCAACTAAGTACTGGAAGGTAAAAATAATGCAGTTTAAGGCTTTTTTGTTGTTGTTAGTTAAAACCACACACGCGGAGCTCACTAAATTTGACTCTGTTCTTTGCCCAAAGGAAGTAACAACACATTAAAAAAAAAAAAAACCAACCTGTTATTATCCAAGTCACATTCATTGACCAGAATGCAATAAATTTAGAAATTAATAAGCAGGGAGCAAAAAAAAAATCTATACTCCTCAAATATAAAAATATACTTCTAAAGCTCTCTTGGTTTAAAGAGGAAATAGACTGCTTGGAACTGGACCACAATCAAAATAGCACACATCAAAACCAATGGGATATGGCCAAGCAATTTTCAGAAGAAAATGCTAGCCCTACATTTATTTATTAGAACATAAAAAAGATGGAAAAGAAAAACAAAGTGAAGCCAAAATACATAGTAAGAAGTGAATTAATTAACATAGAAGGAGAAAGTAATGAAATGCAGAAAACTCAGCAACCTTGATCAATAAAACCACAGGTTTGCTTTTTTAAGGTAAAAAATTATTTGGCTAAAATGATTGATAAAACAGAAAATTCTTAATAGGTAATATCAGCCATGAAAAGGTATGCATGTCACATATAAAGGGTATGTTCCCTTTTTTGACCATGCCCTCAGCATGCAGAAGTTCCCAAGCCAGGGATTAAACCCTTGCCATCACCCTAACCAGAGCCACGGCAGTGACAACACTGGGTCCTTAACCTACTGAGCCACCAGGGAGCTCCACAAAGGGTACTTTTTAAAGGGAACATTATGAACAATTTATACCAATGAATATGAGACCCACATGAAATGGATTATTTTCTAGGAACATATATGCAACAAAAATTTGTCCAAGAAGAAGTCAAAAACATTAAACCAATAACCATGGGAGAAATTAAGGATGAAACCAGGAGAAGGGAAAGCTGTTTAGGAGACATAGGACCCATGTAAAAGGAACTGTTTAAATGATCAGATTAGACTGCTCTTTAATTCAGATGGACTCTTGCGTGAATCTTTTCTCCCATGCACTGATGGATACAATTTTGTGAGGAACACAAAATCAGCGTGGAAATGACATGGTTTTTTGAATATCTGAGTTTTGAAGTGAGTGCATTTTGTGCTATCCTCTGCTTTTCATTTTTCTTTCATGAAAGTACATAATGAAATCTCAAAGTTCAAAGAGAGAAAGGCATTAATATTTTCCAAGTAGCAAAATGCTGATTTCATTTATAAAATTGCTGAAAGCTGTTGCATTGCGAAAGTAGACCCAAAAGACGTTGATGAATTTACAATCTAAGAGCCACACCTCAAGAGGGAAGAGGGGAGCAGGCCTGGAGCCTGGAAAGCCCTGAGGATTCCCAGAGAGTGCTGATGTGTGCCAGGGAGGATAGATTTTTGTGTTGGTTCCAGCCCTCTTTGTGGTGCTGATTAGAATGGTGTTGACATTACTGAATAAAGAAAGAGAAGTGAGTTTCAGAATCAGCCTGAACAACTTCCACCCTGATTGGAATAAAAGAGCAATGATAATAATGATTGGAGCCATGATTAGTGTGTATCTTGCATGCATATTATCATATTAAATCCTTATTATGATCTTATAAAGATAGCTCCTATCTCCAGTTTTCTTTTCTTTTTTTTAGGGCTGCATCTTCGGCCTATGGGAGGTTCCCAGGTCTACACCACAGCTATAGCCATGCAGGATCCCAGCTGCGTCTGCAACCTACACCACAGCTCACAGCATCACTGGGTCCCCTGACCCACTGAGCAAGGCCAGGAATCGAACTTGCATCCTCATCGATACTGGTCGGATTCTTTTCCCTTGCACCACAATGGGAACTCCTACCTCCAGTTTTAAAGATGGAGAAACAGAGGTTTAGAGGTGGGTTGTTAGCCAATAGGGCCACCAGTCCCTCCCCTCCCATCAGATACATGGCCCCCCACCCACCAGGTGTTGCAGTCTGTTTCCCCTTTCACTGAGTCTCAGCTGACCCATGGCTATTTTCAACAGTAGAATAGATTAGAGGTGATACCAGGCCCATTCTGGCCCATGTTCTAAGACAATTGGCAAGGTCCATCCTGGTTTCTTGAGAGCCCGTGGCCTTGTAAGAAATCTGACTGACCTGTTAAGAGACAGACGCCTCAAAGAAAAAGGGGCCCAGTTTTCATGAGACGCTAAGAAGAAAGAAAGGCCTAGCCAGTCCCCAGTGACTCTGGCCACCCCAGCTGAGGTGCCAGACATGTGAGTAAGACTTTCTTGGTCATTTGAACCCTAGCCAAGCCCACTGATGAATGCACCATGTGAGTGGCCCTAGTGGACACCTCGTGGAATATAAGAATTGACCCAGTTGCCCCACAGAATTAAAATGAATAATAAAACATAGTTACTGTTTCAAGCCACTAAGTCTTAGAGTGTTTTGTTATGCAGCATAAATATCCGAAACAAGAAATCCAAGTCATATAACTTGTAAGTGGCAAGGCCAGGTCTTGAGGCCAGGTCTTTCTGACTCCATTGTCTGAGGTTTTATTGGCTGAATGATACTAAAAGAGGGAGCTACATGACCAAAGTTTATAAATGATTAAAGATATGGAAATTATTAGTAGAGGTTGACTAAATCATAGTACATGAGAGCTGACTTGACGGAAGAGAAGAAGGAACATATTAAGAGTGGAAATGAACTTAGACAAGTTAGAAAAAAATATTTATCATTGCAAATTTTTTGAAGTACAGTTGATTTACAATATTGTATTAGTTTCAAGTGTACAGCAGAGTGATTCAATATTTTTATAGACTCTACTCTGTTATAAAATATTGGCTCTGTTCCCTGCGCTGTACAGTATATTCTTGTAGCTTATTTATTTTATCCGTAGTACTTTGTACTTCTTAATCCCTTATTCCTGTCTTGTCCTACCCTCCCCTCTCCTCACTGGTAACCACTAGTTTGTTCTTTAAATTTTTTTTTTAATTATAGTCGATTTGCAATGTTCTGTCAATTTCTGCTGTACAGAAGTGACCCAGTTATACATTTATATACATTCTTTTTTTTTCACATTATCCTCCATCGTGTTTCATCACTAGATATAGTTTCATCTGCTGTACAGCAGGATCTCATTGCTTATCTGCTCCGAATGCAATGGTTTGCATGAACTAATCCCAAACTCCCAATCCATCCCACTCCCTCTCTCTCCCCCTTGGTGACCACAAGTCTATGCTCCATGTCCATGAGTGTTTCTTTTCTGTAGGTAGGTTCATTTGTGCCACATATTAGATCCGGATATAAGTGATATCATATGAATGTTTCTTTTTTTCTTTCTGACTTAACTTCACGTAGTGTAAGAGTCTCTAGTTCCATCCATGTTGCTGCAAATGGTGTTATTTTGTCCTTTTTATGGCTGAGTATTATTCCATTGTGTACACGTACCACATCTTCTTAATCCATTCGTATGTTGATGGACATTTAGGTTGTTTCCATGTGTTGGCTATTGTGAATAGTGCTGCAATGAACATAGGGGTGTATATATTTTTCTCAATGAAAATTTTGTCTGGACATAGGCCCAGGAGTGGGGTTGCTAGATCATATGGTGGTTCTATATTTAGTTTTCTGAACTACCTCCCTAATGTTTTCCCAAGTGGTTGTACCAATTTACATTCCCACCAACAGTGTAGGAGGGTTCCCTTTACACCACACCTTCTCCAGCATTTGTTATCTGTAGACTTACTAATGACCAGTGTGAGATAGTACTAGTTTGTTCTTCATATCTATGAGTTCATCAAGTATTTACTGTGTATCTACAATGCTTGAGGCAATTTTTTTAGTTGCTCCAAGTGATTCGGATATGAACACACTTGATCTCAAGAAGATATCAACATAATTAGAGAGAAGAAATGGGAATAAAAGTGAATAAAAGTGACACTATAGAAGTTTCCACTGTAGCGCAGTGGGTTAAGAAGCTGATTTCAGCATCTCAGATTGCTGTGGAGGCGTGGGTTTGATCCTCAGCCCTGCGCAGTGGGTTAAAGGATCTGGCATTGCCACAGCTGTGGCAAAGGTCACAGCTGGGGTTCACATTCACTCCCTGACCTGGGAACTTCCATATGCCGTGGGTGTGGCCATAAAAAAATGACACTATAAAATGTAAAATGGTGCAGCCACTAACAAAAACTAACAAAGGTAGTTTGCAGCTCCATGAAAAATTTAAAATGGGATTACCATATAATCCAGCAATCTCTACCTCGAGCAAAGGAATTGCTCAAAGAGATATTTGTACAGCCATGTTCATAGCATTATTCATAAGAGCCAAAAGGAAGGATAAAAGTGTCCATCAAAGGATAAAAGGATAAACAAACTGTGCTGTGTTCATACAGTAGAGTATTCCTCTGCCTTAAAAAGGAGGGAAATTCTGACACATGTTCCGTAATGTGAATGGACCCTGAGGACATTATGCCAAGTGAAATAAGTCAGTCCCAAAAAGCAAATACTGTATGATTCTGCTGACATGTGGTACCTACAGTAGTCAGATTCACAGAAAGTAGAATGGTGGTTGTCAGGGGCTGGGGAGAGGTAGGAATGGGGAGGTTTTTTTTTTTTTTTTTTTTTTTTAATGGGTCTAGAGTTGTAGTTTGGGAAAATGAAAAAATTTCTGGGGGTGGATGATGACGATTGTTGCAAAACAGTGTGAATGTACTTAATGCCTCAGAACTTCACCCTTCAACAAGGTTAAAGTGGTAAATTTAGGTTTATGCGTATTTTATCCCAGTGAAAAAGAAGTGAATTATTCATTATTAAAAACTAAGACTACGAACACTATAAAGGCAGAGTGTAGTGAGGGGAATAAATCCAGGCAAGGGGGATGGACGCAGTGGGGAGGGCTCATGAAGGGTCAGTGCTGGGTGAGGGCTCCACATTCATTCTCTTCCTAAGAGTCTGGGGGAGGTAAGTGGGGCTACACCACGTGATAGCAAGAAGTAAATTTATGGATTCAACTGCCCATACAACATGTCATAAACACCATTTGTCACAAGGTTACAAACTGATTTAAAAGTTTTAATAGAGGAAAGTGTGCCAGATCCAGAATAAGTATTTAAGAAAATGTAGAAATCTTAGATGGAGATTAGAATTTTTTAATACTTAAAAATTAATTCTGTAGAGGTAAATAATGTCACTGCACCAAATTTCTTTTAAAAGTTTGTTATTTTTTTCTTGTTACAAAAAGAGTAAACGAGGAGTTCCCTGGTGGCTCAGTGGGGTAAGGACCTGGCATTGTTACTGCTGTGGCTCTGGTCACTGCTATAGCACGGGTTTGATCCTTGGACTGAGAACTTTTGCATGCCATGGGCATGGCCAAAATCATAAATAATTATGTCAATTCTCTTATTTTATTTTTGTCATTTTCTTTTTAAGGCCGCACCCACGGAGTATGAAGTCTCTCAGGCTAGGGGTCTAAATGAGCTACAGCTGCCGGCCTAAGCCACAGCCACAGCAAGCCAGATCTGAGCCGCGTCTGTGACCTACACCACAGCTCACAGCAACGCTAGATCCTTAACCCACTGAGCGAGGCCAGGGATTGAACCCTCAACCTCATGGTTCCTAGTCGGATTCATTTCCTCTGAGCCACGATAGGAACTCCATATATCAATTATTTTAACAATATAGATTGTAAAGAAGAAAATAAAATCCATGCATCATCTCACCCCCACAGATACACTGTTAATTTCAGCATATATGCTTCCAGTCTTTTTTTCCAATAATTCCTGAGGCACTGCAGATTAGATCCCTGGCCTGGGAACTTTGGTGTGCTGTGGGCATAACCAAAATAAATAAATAAAACTCAGAATATTAAAATACACATGGCACATATTTTCAGTTTAGGGGAATACCTATATATGCAGGGAGGCCAGGGGTTGAACCCACGTCCTCGTGGATACTAGTCAGGTTTGTTACCACTGAGCTGCAGTGGGAACTCCATGGCTTGATAAAATTTGAGCCTATCTATATCATGGCCAGTCATTACAAATCAAGTTTTAAGGAATATTTAGTGATGTGAAGAAATGTTTCTCTTATATACGAAGATTTAAAAACTCAAGATATTGGAGTTTTCCTGTGGCACAGCAAGTTAAGGATCCAGCGTTGTCCCTGGCCTTACTCAGTGGGTTAAGGATCCAGCATTGCCGTGAGCTGTGGTGTAGGTCACAGACACAGTTCACATCTGGCATGACTGTGGCTGTGGTGTAGGCCAGCAGCTGCAGCTCTGTTTTGACCCCTAGCCTGGGAACCTCTATATGCCACAATTGTGACCCTGAAAAAAGCAAAAAATAAATAAATAAATAAATAAATAAATAAATAATCTTATCAAACCTCTTTTAATCAACATTTAGAGGATTGCATTTTTTCTCCGTTAACACGGCCGTAACCACCCATGTACATAAATCTCTGACCATATATCTTGATTATTTCCTTAGAATACATTCCTAGTATACCAAATGTTTTAATGCTCCTGTCAGAAAGAAAAAAACGCATTCAGAGGCAATCTGGATTTAGACCAGGATGACAAGTATTTAAAAATTAAAAATTCCAGGAGTTCCGATTGTGGCGCAGTGGTTAACAAATCCGACTAGGAACCATGAGGTTGCGGGTTTGATCCCTGGCCTCGTTCAGTGGGTTAGGGATCCGGCGCTGCCATGAGCTGTGGTGTAGGTCGCAGATGCAGCTTGGATATGGCGTTGCTGTGGCTCTGGCGTAGGCCTGTGGCTACAGCTCCGATTGGACCCCTAGCCTGGGAACCTCCACATGCTGCAGTAATGGCCCTAGACAAGGGAAAAAAAAAAAAATTAAAAATTCCGTAGAGGAAAATAATGTCGCTGCACCCCATTTCTTTTAAAAGTTTGTTATTTTTTCTTATTACATTTTATATAAAGGTGCATCTTTGGATTATGCCCTTAAAAATGATCTGTGCCTCTTCTCAAATTACACTCTTAAAAATTATCAGTGCCCCTCTTTGCCTCTGATAGCTCACATAAATTTATACGCCATTTATTTATAGTTCAACTAAATAAGTGATCTATCTGTGGTTTAGACCAGTAAATCCACATGTGTAATTTTATCTCAGCAACTCACATTGCCTGGCACATAGCAGGTATTCAATAAATATTTGTTGAATGAATGTCTATCAGATGAAATCTTTCGTAAGTAAAGAGACTTCCAGCATGAACCTGAGGACCTAAACTTGCAAATGTGAGATTACAGTGCTTTGACTTCCGTGTGTGGTTCACAAGCCCAGATGGCTTTGTGCATGTTTCATGGAAAAGTGCTGTATGGTAAGCATCACAATCTGGAAGAATGGTCTCCGTGGATTTCCAGCAAATCTTTTGGCTCAGGGTCCAGCAGCACATGGCTCTCTGGGCCAGGGGCATGCTGAGCCTCTCTGGCGTGCAGTGTGGGTGGCTGTAGTTTCTTGGTCTTCCTCCAGTTGTGTGCATCTAGCCTTCATCACTCCTGTCTGTTTTGTGTCACCCGAGCCCCGGGGATAGCAAGAAATCTGCCTGGAAGTGTAAAACCATGCTTTTACTGAAAGAACTTTCAGAATGACAATGTACACTGAAATAACTAGAGATCTGAAAAGATAGCCAGAAACGGGTAAAAGACGAAACCATGGGTCCTCCTCGCAGCTTTGGCTTCCTGACAGTCCTAGCGCACTGACGTCTCACTGTCTGAAAGACCTCCCTTTCCTATAAGCTTCTGCCTTTCTGGAACCTCAGGGCAGATGCGTCTCCCTATCCTCAGAGTTTGCAGAGCTCACTCCCATGAGGAAAGTTTCTGCCGTACAGGTGGATGTAAGAAGGTGAGGCGAAGCACAGAGTGGGATAAAGAAGGCTATAGTGAGTGATGGAAAGCAAGAGGGAGTGGGGATCCAGGGCGCTTGAGACGCCGTTCTCAGTGACCTTGGTCAAGGCATTGAACTCACGCCCTCATTCAGCGAACATTTGAATGTTCACTATGTCCTAGGCAATGCTGTCCAGGAGAAGTAGAAAGCAAGGCACGTGTAGCATTTTAAATTTTCTAGCTGCGACTACAGAAAAATAAAAAGAAACAGGTGACCCTCACTTGAACATATTATACGTAACCCACTATGTTCAAAATATTACCATTGCATTGTGCAATCAATATTAGAATTACTTATGATAGTTTTACATTCTTTTTCCATATGAAGTCTTCAAAGTCTGGTATATGTTTTATACAAGGGCACATCTCAATTCAGCTGCTATGATTTCACTGGAAATAGTCAATCTGTATCTAGAGTTCATAAAATTTGGAGCTGGAAAAGCAGAATCACATACCTGCATTGTTCTAAGTATAGGTAAAAGTTTTCCAGTAACTGAATCAGGTTTTAAATTTAACTGGATTGAGGTCTGATACAATTTAAAAATTCAGCTCCTCAGTGTCATTTCAAATTAGCCATATTTCAGATGTGTGGCTGGTGGCTACTGAGTTGGACCACACAGTCTCCTAGAGTTCAGGATGCAGACTTGTTTGACATTGAACCCTGTCCTCTAGATTTCCATCCAGTAGGGAATTCAGGCCAAAAAAAAAAGCTAACAGTTACAATACAAAAAGCCCTGTTATCTAAAGAAGTTGGATCTAGAGATTGGTTATTTCATTTGTATCCAGCCTAGTAAAAAAGGGGAGTTATAATACTGGTACCTAACTGTAACATTTCTTAAACTTAAAATATATGAAACTACATAATTTTATGGCTATGGCCAAGAGGTTTTCTTTGAATAAGTGTTCGCTGATTAGAGTTTTGAGTTACCATCTCTCTTGTATAAGTCAGATCTATTATACAGGAACCATCATTTTTAAGAAGTGAGAAAAAATTCAGAGTTGTGAATGAAGGCCAAGGTCAAGGGCAGGCTACTGCAAAGCAAGAAGCTGGCTGTAGCCATTAGAGCAGACACATGGGTAGAGACCCTTACTGCTGGTGAATGACTGTCTATTTATGTAGCATCTCCACTACTTTCTCTGCCCAAGAGAACTCTGGTTTTATTTGGAAAGTGAGTAGAGATCCCTTAATCTCATGGAAGCTGGGTGTTTACCCCAGACCAAGGAGATGCATCGCGAATGGCTTAAGTCTTTGTCAGTATTTAGCTATAGACGTAGGCATATGGTTCAGTTCCGGCCAAGGAGATTTCAGGGGAAATCTGCTAAAGAGCTTCTATCAAAGACTTTTTTCTTAGATGGAAAGACAGAACCTCAGGAGGAGGACATCCTTGGCCCTTGGCCCTATCTTCATGCTTGGAATGCGGTTCTGTGGGAGTCGCAGCTGCCATCGTGTGACCATAGGGAAATTAGCCTGAGAACAGGCAAAAAAATATCACTGAAGACGGCAGAGCGAAAAAAATAACTTGGGTCCCTCAGGGTATATGTAGGCAGCTATAACAACTGTGGACTTGTTTAGGGAGATAATTAAACATGTTATGGTTGAAGCCACTGCTCACTGTTCATCAAGCATCCTTATTATTGGAGGCTGAGTGCATTCTAAACATGTATTCTTGTTCTCCAGGTAGCAGCGCATACCTTTCAGGTGTGTGCCGTGGTAAAGATAATCTACAGCATCTGAAACACACACACACCCCTGACCAATCAGGCACCAGATAGATGTTTGTCATAGAGTCTTCTTCTTCTCTCATTCTAGGTTTTGGAAGATAGCAAAGATATCCCTTGTTGATTTTAACCAGAGACACCTCTTCTATAATTGGTCCTGTATCATGAGAACTCAGTCAATCATCTCTAAGCATAAGGATTCCTCTTTTCCTTCACAATTTTACTTATTCATCTCTTGAGGTTCACCTTCGCCAGGACCCTCTGTGACTCCCTCCAGCCCCCAGAGATGCTTCTTCATGAGGACTCATGGTACTCATTCAATCCATACTCACTCATATTCTCTTGCAGCACCTTTTGTTTGTTTCTCTTAACTCTTAAGAGCTAGACACGAGGTGTTATACTTCTTTTTATTCTCTCATGGCATCTAGCACTGGGCAGACACTTGGTTGGTGTTCAAAAAAATCTGTAAAATAGGTCAGTAAAAGAATGAAGAAGCAAAGCTCACTTTTTTGATCATGATATATGTATAGTAACTGCCTTAAATAGTGTAAGCCAGATGTGAATTGGTTGAGAAAATTATTACTACATTTACACAAATCTGATTCTTACATGGATTTTTATATTTAACTCGGAATACTTGACTCAAGAATGTATCCCCGTCTCCTAAGACCTTTGCCAATTTTGGATTCATGAGGTTCTTGACGATTTGACTGATGCTCTAATTTTTTTCCCCTTTGCAATATAGGAGTAAATTTTTTTTTTTTTTTTTTTACTCAGATTGCAAAGAATTTAAGCTTTTTTGTCCATGCCGTTTTTGAAACTCTCTCTCCTCACATGTCTGCCACTCAGGGACGAGCATCCTTCAGATATTCCTCATATACCATGTTCCATCACCCAGTCCACTTCCCCAACCTGACAGCCTCTGAAGGCCTGGACAGGGAGGGGGAGCCTGACTGCAGCGCCTGGAGTTAAGAGCAGACAGGGACCAAGACCGGTGTGGGGTGTTCTGCCTGGGGAACGAAGACTTGAAACTGTCTAAGTCCCCAGGGAGTGCTGACGGCACCAACACAGGAAGCCCAGGGCAAACACCTGGTTAGCCCAGGGACAACATCTGTTTCTAGAGGCAAACAGAAAGGTCAAAAGTCAGCAGCTCTGTGGAAGATGGAAAGAAGTGGAAGCAAGCTAGAAACGGAGCAAGGAGGGTTCCGAGCATTTCAGAGAGAGCCTGGAGGTGGGAGCCTCATTTCCCATTATCAGTTAGAAGCCACCTGGCACACACAAAAGAATAAGGGGACACTTCTTTTACATGGTTTTCCTTTCCCAGCCCCATGTTTTTTGGCAGGTGACTTTGGCTGGCTGTTCTACTGCTTAAACAATGTTAATTCCCTCCATACCCATTGACCCCTGGGTTGTCCCAGAGTCAGCAGGCTCCTTGCCAGGCTGCCTGCACATCTGTAATCGCAGGACACTGTCACTTGGGACACATCCAAGGACTTCGGTGGAACGGTGGTTTCCGAGGCTTCCTGCCTTCTGGAGAGCCTCTTGCATGCCTGCTCTTAACAGGAGGTAGGCCAGAAGGTAAAAAATGGGAGAAAGGCTATAAAATGTGGATAAGCAAAATGCTCGTGTAAGAGGCTGCTTAGAAAAACAAACAGAACCCTATCAGGTCCTAGAAGAGCAGCAATGTCCAGGGGGCAGCCAGAAGCCCAGTGGAGCACATAAAAGATAACAGACAGCAAGCAGCAGGCAGCAATGGACAGATTTCTCAGAGCAGGCAGCAGGGAGTCTGAGCAATTACGCAGAGATGAAGCCGAGACCCACAGAGCAGGGCAAGACATGGAACGATGCCGACAAAGACTTAGGGGTGAATGGGAGCATTGGAGGGAAATATGAACAGAGATTCATATTTGTCATACGATGCCAGATAAGGAAAGTTCCAGGTTGCAAAAAAATAGATGAGATCCTCCAAGAAGAAAGGGAGGGGAAGAAAGGAGGAAGGGATTTTCCAGTACAATTGCTTTGAAAACTTCGGATATTTTTCTTTTCTAAAAAGATGAGCTCAAAATGAGATCACTGGGGACATGGTCACTGCAGCCCAGGGCTGCCACAGTAAAGTGGAAAGGGCACGGGCTTCTAGAAGGGCAAAGTCCCTGCCTTGACTCATCAAGGGGACTCCCTGAGGCCTTCGATACCTGTTACGGGTGGCCCTGGGTTGGCCTGCCAGCTGCAGTGACAGAGCAAGGTGGCGGGCAGGCACAAAGGGGGAACTCTGGTTCTAGGATGCAGCCGGGACGACCTTGATCTCTAGGACAAGTCTTCAGCAATTAGGAAGACGGCGGGTCTAGGGGTAGAGCAGGTTCTCCTCAAAGGCAGGTTCCAGGGGGCCAGGGCGTTGTGATGGATCCAATGGGATAAGATAACATAATATTGTCTGACTGTGCCACCGCACAGCCTTGTTTGTACCAGGAAACCTCGGTAAGAGCACGGGTCTGTTGAGGTATGCAACGCTCAGTGCTTCTTTGGTGTTTAGCCTCCTTTGACCTTCTGCCACATCCTCTGGCCCGTTTCCAAACCTGGATGGTTTCCATGATCCATTTCCTCCACCTTGCCCTGGATCCCTGAGCCCACCACGTGACCTGGCCTGTCACACGCCCATCTGCCTGGGCCACTGCAGACATCCTGTCATCCCGCCAGTGATTTCGGGTCCATTTCTGAGCACGCCTGCCGCCACCTTGCTTCACTCCCTGCCCTCAGATGAGCAGGATTTTAAGAAAAAGGAATGCCTGATACTCGCAGTCCCCTCTTCCCACACACGCACCACTGGGTCCTTTCCTTGTCCCAGTCCTTTGTTCATCTTCATCGTCTCCTAGTTGCATTCCTCGAAGTGATTGCTGTGAATCTTCTCTTTCTCCTTTTTTTTTTTTTTTTTTTTTTTTTTTGTCTTTTTGCCATTTCTTGGGCCGCTCCTGCAGCATATGGATGTTCCCAGGCTAGGGGTCCAATCGGAGCTGTAGCTGCTGGCCTACGCCAGAGCCACTGCAACCTGGGATCCGAGCCACGTCTGCAACCCACACCACAGCTCACAGCAGCGCCGCATCCTTAACCCACTGAGCAAGGCCAGGGAATCAAATCTGCAACCCCATAGTTCCTAATCAAATTCGTTAACCACTGGGCCACAACGAGAACTCCAGGGAATCTTCTCTTTCTTCAAGCTCCAGCATCACTACCCCACCCCCCGCCCCCGCTTTCCTGCTCTGGGCAGCAAATGACATCACATCTACTGAAGGAATTAGGTCATCTGGGCTCCTCTCCTTTCCAGAGTCCTGTGACTTTCCTCGTCTTGGCTTGGCTCTTGGCCACATAAACTCCTCCACTGTAGCCATGATCCCATCCAGGCCCATCTCCTCCCGACCCCTACACTGTCACTCATTTCCTGAATCTCCTGTATTCCTCATCATTCCCTTTAACCCTCTTCTGCGGGAAAGAGAAAAGTTCTGCCTTAGCTGTGCTTTTTTTTTTCCTTCTTTGGCCACACCCCCAGTATATAGGAGTTCCCAGGCCAGGGACTGAATCCGAGCCACAAGCGTCGACCTAAGCCACAGCTGCCGCAATGCAGGATCCTTAACTCACTGTGCTGGCCGGGGATCAAATCTGCCCTGCCACAGAGACAACACCAGATCCTTAACTCACTGCGCCACAGCAGGAGCTCCCTCGCTGTGCTTTGAATCACCCAAACCACCTTTAAAAAGTATGGCTAGTCCCAGAATTGAAAACAGAGTTTTGAAGAGGTTATTTGTACACCCATGTTCATAACAGCATTATTCACAATCTCAGAGGTCAAGGCAACCTAGGAGCCCATCTACAGATGAATGGACAAAGAAAATGTGCTCTCCACGTACAATGGACTATTACTCAGCCTTAAAAAGCAAGGAAATTCTGACCCAAGCTGCATAACATGGATGGGCTTTGAAGACAGTGCACTAAGTGAAATAAGCCAATCACAGGACAAATATGTGTAATCCTGCTCATATGAGGTCCATAGCATCGTCAAACTCATAGAGACAGAAAGTAAAGTGGTGGTTGCTTGCAGCCAGGGGGAGGAGAAAATGGAGAGTTACTGCTCAGTGGGTGCTGAGTTTTAGTTTTGCAAGATGAATGGAGTTCTGGGGATGGAGGATGGTGACAGTCGTATAACAACGTGAATGTGCTTAATGCCACAGAGCTGTGCACTTAAAAATGGCTAAAATGATAAATTTTATGTTAGCCATAGTTCCCCACCATTAATAATAATAGCGAAAGGAAGGATGTTGTTTCTCCAGCCCCGATTCCCTATGTCAGCATCCCCAGAGTGGAGAACGCCACTCATGCATCCAACAGACAGGGACTCTATGCCAGGCACTGTGCTAGAGGCTGGGTTCCAGTCATGAGCACACACCACCCCTCCTGACAGAGCTCTCAGCCCAGTGAAGTGAATAGTGCAGAACGGGGCAGATGCAAAGCATGTGTGGGAGACGAGAGAAGACAGCTGTCAACCCTGAGGTCAGAGGATGGAGCTGGGCAGCACAGAAAGGTTCTGGGAGGCAGCGTGGAGTTACCTCCACCTCCTACACCCTTGTCCTCCGCCCTCTTCGCTCACTCCCTGCAGTTGGACTGTCTGCTTACTCTGCTAAAACATTTGACAGGTTTAAATGCCCGGCTCCTTCCCACTGCTCATGGATGCACTCATGTCTTGAAGACTCATAGTGAGCTTCTAACAGACAAACACTGTGGCATATTCCATGTGGCAGAGATCATGCTTTGGGCTTGTCAGGGACAGATCTTTTGTCCTCGCTCCCTCCCCGTAAGGTTGGAGCCGTACGTCTGGGTTCTAGCAGACAGAGTGTGAGAAGAAGTGATGATGGCCACTCTTTTTTTTTTTTTTTTGTCTTTTTGCCTTTTCTTGGGCCACTCCCGCAGTATATGGAGGTTCCCAGGCTAGGGGTCTCATCGGAGCTGTAGCCGCTGGCCTAGGCCAGAGTCACAGCAAAGGGGGGTCCGAGCCGTGTCTGCGACCTACACCACAGCTCCCAGCAACGTCGGATCCTTAACCCACTGAGCGACGCCAGGGATCGAACCCATAACCTCACGGTTCCTTGTCGGATTCATTTAACCACTGAGCCACGACAGGAACTCCTGATGGCCACTCTTAAGTCGGACTCTCAGAAATCCCCCCAGCTCCATGCTCCAGTTCCCTCTTCACCTTTCCTGGCATCAACAGCAACCCCTTGCTTTATAAGGACAAACCAGAGCAGGTTTGTCTTGCTGTGAGTGCAAAACAAACTTCATTGGGTTAAACCCACTGAGAATTGGGTTTTTTGTTTTTTGTTTTTTGTTTTTTTTTTTTTTTTTCTGTCGCAGCTGCTGGCTTTAAATACCCTCACGGTTCTCCATTTCTGTTCATTCATTCAGTCAACGCTTTTCTCCACATTGTGCCCGGCACGCAGCTGTGCGTTTCTTCACTGGCCTTATTTTCTCTTCAGCACACAACTGGGGACCATCCCTCCTGGCCGTTGCTCTCTCTGTGTCTTGGTCACCGGGCTTTCTGCTGGGCTTCCTCTTACCCGCACCGTATTCTTCATTCTCCTCTCCTCACTCACAACATGAAGGCATTTCCCAAGCATTGGGCTCTTGGTGTCTCTCCCTGTCTAACTCGGTGTGTCAGTGAGGAGAGGGAGCCGGAGCAGGTGGGGAGAGTCTCCTACCTCAAGGCAGATGCAGATCTGACACCTGAAAAGTGGGGGAGGGGAGGCAGGAAGGAGGATTGGGCCGGGGCCACCTGCCCTGCTGCACTGAGAAAGTGCTGGTCAGGCTGCTGAGCCTGGAGCAAAGATTACTTGTCCTAGGAGTCCTGCATCCGGTGGGAATGACCTGGCTCTAGTGCCTCTGCCGTGCTCTGACACTAGTGGGAGTGGCCCCGGGAATGTCGCCTCTGCAGGAATGCAGCAGGCACCCTGGGGACGCTGCAGCTGGGGGCTGTCAGCTCTGCAGTCCTCACTTCCGTTTTCTCGGCGGGGAGATCCCAGGGCGCACTCCCCTGGCTGCCACGTCCTCTAGTCACTCCGTCACTCCTTTGCACGGTTTCTCCCCTTGGAGGCTCCCTGGTTCCAGCATGTCCTGTAACACTTGACATTCTGCAAGGGTCACGTATGAGACTTGGACCATCTGTGCGCATGTGCTTTGCATATGTGGCTCAATGCAAACTTGGCCTTCTCCGTGAGGCCGTTCTCCCCCTAGGCACCTCTTCCCGTAACATTTGCGCACTCACTGCCATCTCAGCACTTGGCAAATTGTTTTGTGTTTTTTTAAATGTTAAGTATGTTTTCCCCAGTGGTTTGCAAGTATTACGCATATCTGTCTTTGCATCCCTATAACCTGATATTTTACAGGACATGTCATGGGTGTTCTGTTGTTTTCCGGTGAATTATTCAGAGCTAGTGACTGGGCTGACAACATAAAGTGTGAGAAACTGAGTGAAGAGAAAGGAGTTGTGTCCCAGTCCTAAAGCTCCGACCCTTGCTAGTTCTGTGAACTTGGGCAGGTCATTCAACATCTTTGACCCTCATTGTCTTGTCTATAAAAAAAGGAACTGAGGCATTCCTGTCGTGGCTCAGTGGAAATCAATCTGACTAGTGTGTATGAGGACTCAGCTTCAATCCTTGGGCTCACCCAGTGGGTTAAGGATCCAGAGTTGCCCTGAGCCGTGGTGTAGGTCACAGACACGGCTCGGATCTGGCATTGCTGTGGCTGTGGTGCAGGCCAGCAGCAGTAACTCCAGTTCAACCTCTAGCCTGGGAACTTCTATATGCCATGGGTGTGGCCCTAAAAAAAAGACAAAAAATAAAAATAAAAAAAGGAAGTGACTTTGGAGTTCTCATCGTGGCGCAGTGGTTAACGAATCTGACTAGGAACCATGAGGTTATGTGTTCGATCCCTGGTCTTGCTCAGTGGGTTAAGGATCCTGAGTTGCTGTGCTGTGGTGTAGGCCAGTGGCTACAGCTCTGATTAGACCCCTAGCCTGGGAACCTCCATAGGCTGAGAAAAGGCAAAAAGACAAAAAAAAAATAAATAAATAAATAAAAAGGAAGTGACTTTAATTAAGTACCCACTTGAAAGTAGGCACTTCACACATGGTAATTCATTTAATGCAAGCTACTTAACCACCCTAAGGACAAGGTACTGTGATCCTCAGCAGAAACTTTTCGAGTGAAAGTGCTAGGCAAACCCTAAGGCTCTAGGAAAATATAAGCTATGTTTTCACCAGCTTTGGGCACCCAAATCCCAAATCTTGATTTCACCCCTAGCCTGTGTCTGGCCCACCAAATTAAAGATTCCCCTTGCTCACAGAAACGTATCAGCACATGTCTTATTCCAGTATTTAGTTCTCTCTGTATCGGGACCTGACCATCTTTTCTGGCCTCACTTTACACTACTTCCCTGTGAGGCAGACCCTTCGCAAGGGTCAAAAAAGCCTAGTTTCATGAGCAAGCCTGCACCTGCACCTGCCTGGACTTTAAGCTTTTGCTGGGAATTGCCCTCTGCTGTGGGAAGACTTTTATCCCTCTCCGCCCATAGAAATCTTGCCGTATTTATCTATTGTCTTTTTTTTTTTTTTGCTTTTTAGGGCTGCACTTGCAGCATATGGAAGTTCCCAGGCTAGGGGTCGAGTCAGAGCTACAGCTGCTGGCCTATGTCACAGCCGCAGCAACGTGGGATCTGAGCTTGTCTGCAAACTATACCACAGCTCACAGCAATGCAGGATCCTTAATCTGCTCATGGAGGCCAGGGATTGAACCTGCGTCCTCATGGATACTAGTGGGGTTCGTTTCCGCTGCGTCACAACAGGAACTCCCTAGAAATCTTGCCATGTTTAAAAGCCAATCTCATATCCCACTGCCAACCAAGAAGGCTTTTGTACCCACTCCCATCAAAGGCATCTCTCTTTACTCTTCCTTCTCCTACTCCTGCAGGTGGTAGTGCTTGTTCTACTAATACCATTACTGTTATTAACATCTAGTTAAAGGACAGCCCAGGTTTATGTCCCTTGATTCTGCCATGCACTAGTTGTGTGACCCTGGGAAAATTAATTAATCGCTGTACATTTTAATTTCCTCCTCTGTAAAGTGCTCATAAGAATCCTCCCAACTCACAGGGTTATTATGAAGAATCGAATGCAGTAATACAGATAATATATCCAGTAATGTATTAACACCATTCCCATAATAACTCTGAGAAGTAGGTCCTGCTATTGTCCCATTTTACAGATGAGAAAACAACCTTGAAGGTAGTACTTAATTAACAAGATATTTTCATGGGGCAGGGTTAATTTTGCTGAGATTATGCTGGTCTGTTTCACCTCTAAATAATCTTATTTATTTCTCACAACATTCCAAGTCCCTATTTTTTAAAAAAAAACAAGGAAACTGAGACCAAAAAGTAAAGCAACTTTCCCAAAATAATAAACTTGGATTCTATAGACTTCAAATTCAACTCCAAATTCTGTGCCTTAATATTAGAGTCCATAATATTATAATATCTATATATCTTATCAATGGGATTGTAAGTGACAGGAGGACAGCATCTGTCTGCACTTTTTGCCAAAGGCTGTCTCCTAAGCACTGCAATAAATATTCAATAAATACATTTTGATTGATCGTTCATTCCACATTTATTGATTGCCTCCAATGTCAGGCAGTAAGGCAAAGTGCAAGTTCTATCTTAAGGAGGAAATACTATTATAGCACATCATCAAATACACACACACACACACACACACACACACACACACACACACAATCTATGCTATAGCATGGAGGGTGGGAGCATAACAGAGGGAGAAATCAACTAATGGATTCAATACACATCAAACACAACATGTACAAATGCCCTGAACAAAAACAACCTGTGAAAACATTCTGTTTAGCAGTGGCCTTGCTGGAAACATTACATTAGCAAGCAAAATGTTCAGAAGAGGCCTCCCTCACCCTCCATGGATTGCATAACACTGTAAACAGATCTCAAGCAATGCTTTTGACTGCAGATCCAGGACGAGGAGACTGCCAGGAAGACAGCTGCCTCCTCTGCTGACTCTTACTCATTACTGAGCCCTTCTCCCCTCTAGACCACAGCCACGTGAGTAAATAACCCTCAGCCAGCCGAGGCACCAAGTTGAGCTGAAGTAGCTACATAATGGAGAGAGAAGGGGTGGGCATACGGGGCACTAGGCACACGCTCCCTGGTGGGATTCTCACTACCCTCCCAAGAAGATCATTTCAGACAGTCTCCTCAAATGTCCTACTCCTTCTACGTCTACAAATATCCTACTACTTCTGCTGGTGGCCTTCCCCACACTTCATTGAGAAATTTTCAGCAGGAAATTGCTTCATCTCCCTACCATTGAGTCCCTAAGCCTAACTAAACCTGTATCCATCTTTTTCTTCCTCCTGTTCCCACGGAGAAAGAGACCATCCCATGACCAAAGGCCAATCCTTCCACTTGGCCAGCCCCTCTCGCCCTTCCAGACTTTGCTCCTTCTTTGTTCCTTTCTTCTTCCATCGTTCTTCTCTCTCTTTCCAGTGAGTCATTCTCACTGGTGTCAAAATATGCTCTAGTGTTTCCTATATTTAAAAACAAACAAACAAAACAAAACAAAAAGTCCTTTGCCATCACATTCTTCTGTAGCCACTGCTTTAATTCTCTCAAGTTGCCTGCACGTGTCCCTATTTCTTCTCCTCTAGTCATTCATTGCCCCTTATTATTTTTAGATTTAGCTTAACAAAGAGAACACTATTTTGAAAGTCACCAACATTCAATGTTCTTATGTATACCTCTTTATATTCCACCTCCCTGCATCTCTTCCAAGGTAGCCACTCTCTGAATTTTTTTCTTTATCAGATGTCCTATCAAAAAAAATGTGCAATGAGGAGTTCCCGTCGTGGCGCAGTGGTTAACGAATCCGACTAGGAACCATGAGGTTGCGGGTTCGGTCCCTGCCCTTGTTCAGTGGATTAAGGATCCGGCGTTGCCGTGAGCTGTGGTGTAGGTTGCAGACGCGGCTCGGATCCTGCGTTGCTGTGGCTCTGGTGTAGGCTGGTGGCTACAGCTCTGATTGGACCCCTAGCCTGGGAATCTTCATATGCTGCGGGAGCGGCCCAAGAAATAGCAACAACAACAACAAAAAAGCAATGAAATTCACATAATTTAAGAGTACAATTCAGTGCATTTTGCTTAATATATACTATCATGTATCCACCACCATTATCATAATCTAGCCATTTCTTTAGCCTCCAAAATATTCTCTTTCTGCTCTGCAGTCAAATCTCCTCTGAACTCTCAGCCTCTAGCAACCACTGATTTATGTAGTAAGTCTTGCCTTTTCTAGAACTTTATATGACTAGAATCATGCAATATTTAGTCTTTTGTGTTTGACTTCTGGCCGTTAGCGTCATACTTTGATGATTCATCCATGCCGTTGTATATATTAGTTGTTTATTCCTTATGCTGAACAGTATTTCATTGTATGGCTTATCCTTTCAATTGAAGGACACTTGGGTTGTTTCCAGGTTTTGACTCTTATGGTTAATGCTGCTCTGAATACTCAGGTACAGGTCTTTGTGTGGACAGATGTGTTCAGTTCTCTTAGATAAATACCCAGGGATGGGATTTCCAGATGCTATGGAAAGTATATGTTTAACTTTATAAGAAACTGCCCAGCTTGTTCTAAATCAGTTGCACCATTTTTTTCATCCCCAGCAGTAATGTATGAGAGTTTAATTGCTCCATATCCTCACGGACACTTGGTATAATCTTTTTAATTTTAGCCATTCCAGTGGGTATTTAGTGGTATCTTGTGGTTTTACATTTCTCCACTGACTAATGACACTAAACATCTCTTTATGTGTTTGTTATCCATGTCTTTTCTTAGGTGATGTGTTTATTCATATCGTTTGCCCAGTTTTAAATTAAGTTTTGTCTTGTAAGAATTCTCTATAGATTCTGGATAAAAGTCTTTTATCAGATACACGCTTTACAAAATTTCTTCAAGTTGGTGGCTTGCCTTTGCATTTTCTTAACCATGTCTTTCAAAGAGCAAACATTTTTAATTTTGATGAAATCCAATTTACCAACTTTTTTTCTTTCACGATTTATACTTTTTGTGTCCCATCTAAGCCTTTGCCAACTCAAGATTCACAAAGATTTTATCCTAAGTTTAATATTTTTGGCTCTTATATCTAGGCCTATGACACATTTTGAGTTAATTTCTGTGTGTGTTGTAAGGTAACAGTCAATTATTGGAGCACCATTTGTTGAAAAGATTGTCCTTTCCCTATTGAAATACCTCAGCATGTTTGTCAGAAGCCAGTTGATCATATATGAGTGGGCCTATTTTTCATTGATCTATATTTCTCTTCTTATGCTAATATAACATGAATTTATAGTAAGTCTTAGAGACATATAGTGTAAGTTTATTTTCCCTTTTCAAAATTATTATTATTATTATTTGCTTTTTAGGGCCATACCCACAGCATATGGAGATTCTCAGCCTAGGGGTCAAATTGGTGTTACAGCTGCTGGCCTATGCCACAGCAACACCAACACCAACACCAGATCCAAGCTGCGTCTGCCACCTACATCACAGCTCAAGGCAGCGCCAGATCCTTAACTCGCTGAGTGAGGCCATGGATGGAACCCATAACCTCATGGTTTCTTGTGGGATTCATTTCCACTGCGCCACAATGGGAACTCCCCTTTTTTCAAAATTATTTAACTATTTTAGGTCCTTTGCATTTCTATATGAATCTTAGAATTGTCAATTTCTTTTTTAAAAAAAGGCTATTTGGAGACTATACTTTCTACAACTGTGGCATGAAGAAGAGGTAGTTCCTTCCTACTGAAAACAAGTATAAAACTGGACAAAATGATTAACAACCACTTCACAGCACTGAAAAGTGACCCAAATCAGGCAACGATGTAAGAAGTTTTACTAATGAAAACTTTACCACATTAAATAGGAATGAGTTTGTAGTCTTCATGCTGGTCAGAGGGCAGGGATTCTATGCACCACCCCTGTGTTGAGTATCAAAAACCTATGGCTTTATCTGCTGGATAAAATGGTTAGATTAGTTTAAGGAGGTTGGCAGAAGGGCTAGTATGGGGAAAAGTTAGATGTGAGAGAGACATAGATGGGCTGATATAATAAAATCAAGGAGTTCCTTCCCCTTGTGGCTCAGTGGTAATAAACTCAACTAGTATCCATAAGAACGTGAATTCAATCCCTGGTCTTGCTCATTGGGTTAAGGATCCAGCGTTGCCATGAGCTGTGGCGAAGGTCTCAGCTGTGGCGAAGATCTGGTGTGGCTGTGGCTGTGGCTGTGGTGTAGGGCAGCAGCGACTGCTCCAATTCGACCCCTAGCCTGTGAACTTCCATATGCCACAGGTGCAGCCCTAAAAAGACAAAATAAAATAAAACAAAATCAGGAATTCCCATCATGGCGCAGCAGAAATGAATCCAACTGGGAACCATGAGGTTGAGGGTTCGATTCTTGGCCTTGCTCAGTGGGTTAAGGATCCGGTGTTGCCGTGAGCCGTGGTGTAGGTTGCAGACATGGCTTGGATCTGGTGTTGCTATGGCTGTGGTGTAGGCCAGCAGCTGTAGCTCTGATTAGACTCCTAGCCTGGGAACCTCCATATGCCATGGGTGTGGCCCTAAAAAAAAAGACAAAAAAAAAAAAATACAATCACATAAGTCTGGAGTTCCCGTTAAGGCTCAAAATAACGAACTCAGCTAGTATGCATGAGGACATGGGTTTGATCCCTGGCATTGCTCAGTGGGTTAAGGATCTGGTGTTGCTGTGAGCTGTGGTGTAGGTCGCAGGTGTAGCTTGGATCCCAAATTGCTGTGGCTGTGGTGTAGGCTGGCAGCTAAAGCTCTGATTTGACTCTTAGCCTGGGAACTTTCATATTCTGCAGGTGCTGGCCTAAAATGCAAAATAACAATAATACTAATACTATTAAAATCACATAAGTCTGAATGAGTGCCAAACTATCTGTATACCCCACAGAACCCAGTGAAAATGGAAACCCTGGGGAGACTTGTGAATTTGCTGTGTCTTTAAATGTGTTCCTTAGCTTACACACAATTCAGGTCTCAGAGAGTGAAGGCCTTGCCGGCTTAAGGTATCTAAGCATAACCTCTTCCCAAATCACTGATGTACCAGAACACTATAGAAGTGTAGAAGGAACCAAGCACTCCTCCTCTAGGAAACAAAAGAACAAAACTGAGCACAGTCACCATTGGCTGCACACTCTAGGGATGTGGGCCTTGCCACTTTGAGTAGAGACAAGTTAGTTACCTACAGAAACAAAAAGCACCAATCATAAGAAGAATAAAACAAAATTCAAAATAAGCAGGAGTTCCCATTGTGGCTCAGCAGAAATGAATCTATTATCCATGAGAGGTAGGTTCGATTCCTGGCCTCGCTCAGTGGGTTAAAGATCTGGCGTTGCTGTGAGCTGTGGTGTAGGTCACAGACACAACTCAGATCCTGTGGTGTAGGCCAGCGGCTACAGCTCCAATTCAACCCCTAGCCTGGGAACCTCCATATGCTGTGAGTGAGGTCCTAAAAAGACAAACAAAACAAAAAAAACCACAAACAAACAAAAAACAAAATCACTAAGCATATCTACAGTCTTTGCTTTTTAACAACAAAAAATTACTGGATACTCAATGAAACATAAAAGTATAACCCATACATAGGAAATAAAAAACCAGTCGATAAAAACTGATGCTAAATGGCCCTGGGTGTTGGATTTGGCATACACACAAAAATACCAAAGCAGCTATTCTAACTATTTCTAAGGAATTTTAAAAACATACATATTCAGATAATTAACAGAAAATATGATAAAAATGTGTGAACAAATGGGGAGACTTACCAGAGAAACAGACCCTATAAAAAATATCCAAATGGGATATCTAGATAATGCCGAAATTCTAGAGAAATGCTGAGAAGTATCATACTAAAAGTTAAACTTTATTAGATGAGCTCAACAGAACATTTGACTTGGTAGAAGAAAGTCAGTGAGCTTTTTAAATTGAAATTATATGTCTGAAAAATGGAGAGAAAAAAGATCGAAAAAAAAGAACAAGATCTCAGAGACTTGTGTGGATCACATGAACAGTCCATCCTATATGTAGTTGAAATTCCAAGAGAGGAAAGAGAAAGGAGCAGCAAACATATGAATAAATAAAGGGTGAAAACAATACAGTTGATGGTTGACTTCTTATCAGAAACAAGAGAAGTCAGAAAATATTGGAATGATTCAGAAGTTAAAAGAAAAATCTTTCAACCAAGAATTCTATATCTAGAATATTTTTCAGAAATGAAGACAAAATAAAGACAATTCCAAATAAACAATTCCATAGAATTTTCTGCTAGTGTATCTGCACTATGTGAAATACTAAAGGAAGTCCATTGGGCTAAAGGGAAATGACACCAGACAGTAACTCATGAACAGGAAGGAATGAGAAACGTGTATCCATATGAAAGATTTTACTTATGTATTTTCTGCTTCATCTTTTAATTTATTTAAAAGGCATATGACTCTTTAAAGCAAACATTTTAACACTTTCTTGTGGGGTTCCCTACATATATAGATATGACATATATGGTAACAACAGCACAAAAGGGAGGGGAATACCATTCGACTTGTGGTAAATTGCTGTATTTTATTAGTAATACGTAAGTGTTTACTTGAGGTAGATTAGGATAAAGTAAATATGCATGGGTTTTTTGGGTTTTTTTGTTGTTGTTGTTTGGGTTTTTTTTTTTTTTTTTTTTTTTTGTCTTTTTGCCTTTTCTAGGGCTGTTCCCATGGCATACAGAGGTTCCCAGGCTAGGGGTCTAATCGGAGTTGTAGCCAATGCCACAGCCACAGCCACAGCAACGTGGGATCCGAGCCGTGTCTGCGACTTACACCACAGATCAGGGCAATGCCGGATCCTTAACCCACTGAGCAAGGCCAGGGATTGAACCCACAACCTCATGGTTCCTAATCAGATTTGTTAACCACTGAGCCACGATGGGGAACTCCAAGATGCACAGTTTATCTTGTGAGGTACTGTTTAAAAATACAGGAAAGAAATATAACTATCAAATTAACAGGGATTAAAATGGAATACAAAAATAATTTTTAAGCATGAATAGTAATAAGGGAAGAACAGTGGAACAACAACAAAAAGAGACAAATCAAAAAAAAAAAAAAGAAAGTAAAATGACCTACTTCATCCAATCAGACTGATAATTACATTTAATATGAATGGACTAAATACTTCAATCAAAAATCAGAGATTGTCAGGATTTAAAAAAGCAAGATTCAATATATGTTTCCTTCCAGATATGTACTTTAAATTCAATGATACAAATGCTATCTAGGGTATTTTTTCACTTTGGATATTGTAATCATCTTTAGAAGTTCCATTTAGTTTTTTTTTTTTTCATATCTTCAAATTCTCTCCTCACTATGGCTGGATGGCTTTTCTTCTATCTTTTTTTTTTTTTTTTTGCTATTTCTTGGGCCGCTCCCGCGGCATATGGAGGTTCCCAGGCTGGGGGTCGAATTGGAGCTGTAGCCTCCGGCCTACGCCAGAGCCACAGCAACGCGGGATCCGAGCCGCATCTGCAACCTACACCACAGCTCACGGCAACGGCAACGCCGGATCCTTAACCCACTGAGCAAGGACAGGGACCGAACCCGCAACCTCATGGTTCCTAGTCAGATTCGTTAACCACTGCGCCACAGAGGGAACTCCTTTTCTTCTATCTTTTGAACATATGAAGCATATTTGTAGTGGCTGTTTTAGTGTCCTTATCTATTTGTTCAATCAACGTTTTTGTGATGATGTCTATTGATTGGTTTTCTAGGTTCCAGGTCATTATTTTCCTCCTTCTTTTTGTCCCTTATAGTGTTTCGTTTGTGTGTTTGTTTTTAATCAGATACTAGGCATTACGAATTTATGTTGTTGGTTGCCAGATTTTTTTGCATTCCTTTAAGTAATGTTGTATCTTTTCTGACACACAGTTAAGTTATTGGTTCACACTTGGATCTTTTCAAGCTTGCTTTTAAGCTTTGTATTTGGGGTCCACAGCAGCCTTTAGTATGGTTTCAGGCCCATTACTGAGATGTTTGACCTTTAAGATTCCTATGTGATGCCCCATATATGTTGAGATGTTTCCACTCTGACTTGTGGGAATTTTCCCAGTCTTGTGTTAAGTCCAGTAATTACTCTGCCTATTCCTTTCTGTTAGGTCTTTCCCTAACCTTGGGTAAGTCCATCTCACTAAGTACTCAGCCATAGATGTTTCGGTGGTCCTTCTGCAGATCTCTGGAGCTCTTTTTCTGTCCAGCTCTCTCCTCTGCAGTCCTCTGACCAGCAAATTGTGGCTGCCTTTTCTTCCCTACTCCAGGCTCTGCTTTCCATTTAGCAAGATCACTGGACTCTGTTTGGGTTCTCCTTTTCTGTGCTACCACCTGGCAATTCCTTCCAGGGGGTAAGCTGGTGGATTACAGATCTCACTTTGTTTGTTTTTCTTCACTCAGGTGTTACAGCCCTGCTTTGCTGTTGCCCAATTTCTGAAAACCATTGTTTCATATAATTTTCTAATTTCCTAGTTTCTTCAGGCAGAAGGATAAATTTACTCTCCATTCCAACATCTTCTCTAGAAATAAAAGTTTCAATTTTTAAAGTTGCTTTTTAAAAATACTTTTATAATATAATATGCATACTTTTTTTAAGTTTGGAGTGTTTTTTTATTTTTATTTCTTTATATATATATATATATATATTTTTTTTTTTGCACAGCATGGGGACCCAGTTACACATACATGTATACATTCTTTTTTCTCACATTATGTGTTCCATCATAATTGACTAGACAGAGTTCCCAGTGCTGCACAGCAGGATCCCATTGCTAATCCATCCCAAAAGCAAAATTCTGTATCTATTTACCCTAAGCTCCCAGTCCCTCCCCTTCCCCCTTGGCAACCACAAGTCTATTCTCCAAGTCCATGATTTTCTTTTCTGTGGAAAGGTTCCTTTGTGCCATATATTAGATTCCAGATACCAGCGATATCATATGGTATTTGTATTTCTCTTTCTGACTTACTTCACTCAGGATGAGAGTCTCTAGTTCCATCCATGTTGCTGCAAATGGCATTATTTTGTTCTTTTTTATGGCCGAGTAGTATGCCATTGTGTATGTATACTACATCTTCCTAATCCAATCATCTGTTGATGGACATTTGGGTTGTTTCCATGTCTTGGCTATTGTGGATAATGCTGCAATGAACATGCGGGTACATGTGTCTTTTTTAAGTAGAGTTTTGTGCAGATATATGCCCAAGAGTAGGATTGCTGGGTCATATGGTAGTGTTTTAAGATTATTTAAATACATAGTAAATAATACTGCAATTTTTTTAATGATTTGTTTTCTCCATTCAAATTAAGGTGTTTAAGATTTATCTTTATTGGTATGAGTAGCTACAATTCATTCATTTTCACCATCATATAACATCCTATGGTGGGACCGTCTCAAGACTTCTCTTTTCTTCTGTCACCTTTTGGGTTGTTTTAGTTTTGTGCTGTCACAAACAAAGGTTAGTGCTAATAGGAGTGTACTTATACATGTCTCATAGTAGACACGTGCAAGAGTTTCTCTAGGATACATGCCTAGGGGTAGAATTACTGGGGTTTTAGCGAAGATAATATCCACTTTCTAGGACAATACCCTCCTTTGTATTTTTTTTTTTTTTTTTTTTTTTGGCGCACCACTGGCTTGCAAAATTTCCTGGGTCAGGCAGTGAACATAAGGCACAGCAGTGACCCAAACCACTGCAGCGACAATGCCAGATACTTAACACACTAAGCCACACGAGAACACCTGTATTTTTTAAACTGCTAGGCTACTTTCAATTTCTCAATTCTTCCTTACCAACTTAGAGCCTTTACACAAATCACTTCTCTGACCCCCAACACTTGTACCACTTTCCATTTACAAAGCATGGCCTTTGCATGCTTTAGATATCAGCCTAAGTATCACCTCTGCAGAGGGGCCTTCTCTGACCACCCACTCCACAGCACATTTCTTCTATTTATTCTCTGTCATAGCACCCAGTTCATTAATTGCATCTTTCTCTCCCCAGGCTGTAGGGTTCATGAGGGCAGGAATAGCATCTATCTTGTTGAACACTATTTAATCTAGAGCCTAGCCCAAGTGTGTATTTTTTTTTTTTTTAAGGGCCACACCCATGGCATATGGAAGTTCCCAGCCTAGGGGTTGAATGGGAGCTACAGCTGCTGGCCTACCCCACAGCTACAGCAACATGGGATCCGAGCCACGTCTACAGCCCACACCACAGTTCACAGGCGTGCTGGATCCTTGACCCACTGAGCAAGGCCAGGGATCAAATCAGTGTCCTCATGGATACTTGTCAAGTTCACTCCCACTGAGCCACAGTGGGATCTCCTTTGGTTTTTTTTTTAAGTTTTTTTCTGGATAAATGAAAATATAAGCAAACAACAAACCAAAGACATTTTTATCCATTTTACAAATAAGGATATTGAGGCTCAGGGAGTTTAGGTATCATGGCAACATGACAGAGATAGTGACTCAAGAAGCCAGGATTTCAATATAGGGCATTTTTTTTTTAAGACTGGATAAAAAAGTTAAAATAACAGAATCATCCAGTAGTTATGAAAATCACCGTTCTTTGTTCCTGGGACCCTTATCAATATCAAGTGTTCCAGGACTTTGAGGAGCTTCTTAGCAGGAACTAACTAGAATTTACCCATAGGCTGCTGGGCACCTCTTACTCCACACACTAAAGATAGGTACCTTGTAAATTGTTGTTGTGTCATAAAAGAGTTTCTGTGGAGGGTGGGGAGAAGAATTACTGGGATATATTTCACTAATTAAACTTGCACTATTCCACTGACTTAAGATCAGCCTTATCTATGCTTTAAACATAAACCAGAATAAGTTATTCCTTGTGTACAGGCATGTGTCCTGTCATCTCTGTGTCCTGTATTCTGCTACGAGAATAACTACCCTACAGTGGGTATTCAATACATATTACATGAGTGAGAAAAGTAGCAGAAGCTGGGCTTTGAGAGGGGATACCATTTCACCTGAACGGCAAAATAATGCCATTGAGATTTTTGCATATTTCAGGTATGCACAGGTTTCTCATATCATATACAGGCAAATCTCAGCGATACTGTAGGTTCAGTTCCAGACCACTGCAACAAAGAGAATATCATAGTAAAGCGAGTCACATGTATTTTCTAGTTTCCCAATGCACATAAAATTATATGACACTTGGAGTTCCCGTCGTGGCTCAGAGATTAACGAATCCGACTAGGAACCATGAGGTTGCGGGTTCGATCCCTGGCCTTGCTCAGTGGGTTAAGGATCCGGTGTTGCCGTGATCTGTGGTGTAGGTTGCAGACATGGGTCGGATCCCGCGTTGCTGTGGCTCTGGCATAGGCCGGTGGCTACAGCTCCAATTCGACCCCTAGCCTGGGAACCTCCATGTGCCACGGGAGCGGCCCAAGAAATTGCAAAAAGACAAAAAAAAAAAATTATATGACACTATACTGTAGTCTATAAGTGTGCAATAGCATTATGTCTAAAAAAAATATATACCTTAATTTTAAAATATTTTATTGCTAAAAAAGGCTAACCAATGTCTGAGCCCTCTGTGAGTCAGAGTAGTAACATCAAAGATCACTGATCACAGAAAATCATTAAAAATATAGTAATAATGAAAAAGTTAGAAATATTGCAAGAATTACCAAAATATAGAGTTCCCGTCGGTGGCACAACAGAAATGAATCCAACTAGGAACCATGGAGTTGTGGGTTCGATCCCTGGCCTTGCTCAGCGGGTTAAGGATCTGGCATTGCTGTGAGCTCTGATGTAGGCTGGCAGCTACAGCTTTGATTTGACCCCTAGCCTGGGAACCTCCATATGCTGCAAGTGCAGCCCTAAAAAGCAAAAAAAAAAAAAAAAAACCACACAAAAAACAAAAACAAAGCAAAACAAAACAAAAAACCAAAATGTGACACAGAGACACAAAGTAAGCAAATACTGTTGGAAAAATGGCACCAATAGTTTTGCTCCAGTGCAGAGTGGCCACAAACCTTCAATATTAAAACAACAACAACAACAACAAAAACCCCTCAGTATCTGTGAAGTGCAATAAAGTAAAGCACAATAAAAATGAGATATGTCTGTATATGAATATATATGTACATATACATGAAAGTAAAATAATATAGCATTTTCTGAAGACTATTATAGAAAAGAAGCATTGTAAGTTATAATAAAATTAAGTTATTTGACAAAACCAGCATGTTCTGGCCAAGAAGACACTCTAAAACAATGTCTTTTTTTATTAAAGTATACTTGATTTACAATGTTGGGCCAATTTCTGCTGTATCAGCAAGATTCTTGAAGCTTAGGAATTGTTGGTAGAATTATCTGTTACGGCAGAATTAACTACCACCTACACACACACACACACACACACACACACACAAATATACTAGAAAAAGAATTGAATTCTTATAGAGACATGAAAGCAAACTAAAACTAAAACTAAAAGGATAGCAACCCAGTGCCAGTTGTTATTGTAGAAGGCTACTTGGCATCATGACTAAAAATAGAGGCATGAATGTCAAATCTGGGTTCAAACCCAGCTTCCATTTAGTAGTATAAGAACTCAGCCTATCACAACTGTGAGCTTCAGTTTTCTCATCTGTAGCGTGAGGACAATAACCCCTACTTCTGAAGGGTGTCATTAAGGTTTAATGACATAATCAGAGTGTTTCAAACATATGTTGGACACTCAAAAAATCCAAGTGTTACTACTGCCACCGTCATTTTCATCATCATGATATCATTTTGTGATTTAAGTAACACACTTTAATGGTTAGCTCATGGAGCTGGAGATCTACTGTATTTGTGACTGTACAGAAAGTTTTTTTTTTTCCTGTATACTTGGCCCTGGTCTCTTTTTTTCTCTGCTCAAACAACAGTTCATTGTAAAGTACCTGGCCAACTGGCTTGATCTGCTGTAATAGTTGATGCCAAATGGGTTAGAAATACAAACAATATTAAGGCCCTTTCCAGGGGAAATGTCCTCGTGATCATGGAGCTTAGAGGGTCTTGATCAACAATGAGAACAAGAAAACCCCGAGAAAGTTGTGAGAGTTGGGGAGGTGTCTCTCCTGGACAGTAAAGAAGCTGGGTAGACCTGTGGTTGAATCCTAGCTCCACTTCATTCCTTATGATGCTTGAAGCTAGAGAGCTTTGTGAGCAATAGTGTCTTCATGGATAAAGTGAGAGTCTACCTGCATATTAAAATGTCTATGAGAATTAAACTGTATAATCGCTGCTAAACTGCTTATTGGAGCACCTAGCACAAAGGAGATTAAAAAAAAAAAAAGTAAAATCTTTCCTTCCCAAATCTCTCAAATGTTCTAGCATTTCCGTGGAAGGAAGCTAAAAAAACACTTTCTGAGAATTAAAGGGCAGCTGGGTGGGAGTGGGAAGAGTGTTGTCGTTTAACGCCGTGGAGGTCTTCCTGTTTTTATTAAAGTGTGATTTAGGGAAGCAACAAAAAAATGGAACAGCAAAGGAAGAGGAATTGCTGTGTGCCCTCTTTTGGATTATTTTTACTTCCATTCTTGTCTTTCTAATGTACCTTCTTAAGGCTGCCTTGTAGCCTAAATGCTTTTAGAATAAAATCTCCAGCTAACAAGATCATCTGAACGAAACATTGAGTTTTGGAGGCTATGATAAAGGCATCACATGGGCCTAAATCTTGAGTGCTGATGCATTTTTGTAAGAATTAATAAATTCTGCATTGAACTCACACGGATTATCACTTCTATCTTGGGAACTGTACTGGATCCCAGTAATACAGACATAACACTGTCTGCTCAAGTTGTTTGCAGCCCAACTCCTTTCCTCTTACCCTCAAACCCTGCCATGTGACTGCAAAGAAGAATATTTACACAAAGACAAAACTCTCCCATACGGGTCTTGGCCATTGTCAGCCTTTATAATGATAGGAAGTCAGAGGGAGGAAACACCAGAAAGCTACAAAGACAAAACAAATGGACACATAAGAAAGAGTGACATGATTAGTCAACATGGTACAAATTTTCCTCTTCATCTTGGCATCTTCATCGATTCTTTTTGTCGTCATTTCTAGGCGGTATCTGAAAAACCTGCTTTTTGTCTTTTTGTTTATAATTAAATCAGAAATGTCAATTACTTCTATTTCTTTTTGGTGTTGCTCAGCTTGAGTGTCTTGAGATACATACACTTTCTTATGTGCTGTGCTAATCCCACAGGTGGACGCCGTTGTTGATTTCTTGTAACCAGATTCCCTTTGCTCTATCTTTTGTAGTTATTTTAAATTAATTTTTCTTTGCTATATTGTTTGCATTATTTTATGCTACCTTAAATCTCTTTGAAATCAAGGAAAAATAAACAGAAGTATATGTCTTTGGCTACTATACAGAAATTGTTGGAGATTAACCTCCCTTTGTGTGTTTTTTCAGTGGTACAGCTTCTTGCAAGATTTTTTTAACCAGTCTCAAAAGACAATGACTCTAATAACAAACGCTTATTTTATAGAATTTTGATTTTTTTTTAGTATGAATAATAGGTCAGGGAATTTATTTTTTGTAATGGCACAAATTTCAGAGCTCCTTCCACCTGGGTACAAATGAAAATCCTATTGGAAAAATTTATAAAAACATATATCGATGTATTTATATTTAAAAATATTCCAATCTGTTTCTTCCAGTCATTTCCACACTGCTCAATTTGTAACCAGCAGGATGGTTAAAGGCTCAAAAAGCCCCCTGGAAGTCTTTCTTTTGGGATACATCCAACTCATAGCATGAAATATGATAGCTGCATAAATTATTAATACCACTTTAATCTTCCGTTTGAAACTGCAGTGTGAACCAGACTGTTTGACTGTGTAAACTACACCATGGGAGCATGTTAAGTACCTTTAGATGCTGCTCTAATTCTTTCAGCACTTAGCACAGTGCCTCTGAGCACGATAGGCTCAGCTATACGTGTTTTATTCTCTGCGTTTAGATCATTCGGGTGCATTTGATACACTAAATCATTACTAGGTGAAGTGGGGCTCAACTCAACCAGCATTGATGGAACACCTATTATGTAATCCGATCCTGTTACTCCTACACTTAAAATCTTCCCACTATTCCCTGTGGTTTTCAGGATAAATTCAACCCCCTTAACACAGCATATGAGGCCCTGCATAATCTATCAACAACGGCAGATATGTGACACGAAAACCCCCATTCCCACCTCCGGCTCCCATGACAAACGGAGCTAATGTATCCCATCCCTTTTTCCCACAGAGACTTGACGTGGGTTCAGAATCCTTCTTCATATAACGTTCCAGGCAACTGGCGCCAAGAGACCAGGGTTGAAATCTATTTGCTAGTCTTGCCAGTCTGTCCCTCTAGTCTCCCCAGTTGTCACCAAGCACCGTCTGCTTCAGCCACATCGAATGACATGTTAGTTCCCTGGACACGCAAGACACTCACACTTGTGCCTTTGCCTGTGCAATCCTCTCTTGCTGGCATGCTCCTCTCTTTTGCCATGTTAGCTACCTTCTACTCCTTCTGTACCATTCGGATCAAGCTTCACCACCCCAGTCCGATTTGGACTCTTAAGGTAACTTGCACCTAGTACTTTATCATGTTGGACCACAATTGTGCATTTCTTACCTCTCTCCCTGATGAAAATTCAACTCTTGGAGAACAGAGAAATGTTTTATTTCACATTGTGTGTCAGGCAGCCAGCACAGAGCCTGGTGCACGCTACGTATTCAATAAATGTTCCAGAACAAGGGTTCTAGGTTCTAAGAACACAAAGGAGAGTAATGGATGAGAACGGGAAATATTTATTGAGTGTTAGTATGCCTGGTCCTGCTCCAAGCCCTGTACCTTATCTTATTCAAACCTCATAGCAAGGTAGTTTCTATGAGTAGCCTCCTTTTGTTACACCAGGAAACGAGGACCCAAGAAGCCAGCTGGCTTCTCCAAGATGATCCCTAACTGGAGAGTCTGGTTCCACAGCTCCTAACCATGATATTCTACCTCCTGGGCTCTGCATGGACCCTGTCCTCAAGGAGTTCCGAGACCGGTGGAGGGAGACAGGCAGGCAAGTGACTCATCACCCCACAGCGTGGGAGGATTGGAGTAGGTGTTCATGACCATAAAAGAGTGGCACGGGGCGGGGGGGGGGGGGATTCATGTGATTGGGCTTGAAGGACAGGTACTCAGGGAAGTTTTCACTAAAGGAGTGGTATTCAAAGTATCTTTGAAAGACTAGGAAGCCCACACGAGATGGAGATGCAGGAAAGGATGTGCTAGGCAGAGAAAAGAGTACAGGTAGCACGGAGTGGAGTGAAGCCACGTGATGTGTCAGCATCAAGGACCAGCTCTACCATTTGTGGAGCCCAGAGTAAAAATGGAAATCTGGGGCCCCTTGTTTGCAAATTATTGAGCATTTCAAAATAGAGATAGCAGGGATTAACTCAAACAGCCCTGGTAAGTGCAGGGCACAGGTTGCATGTCCGTGAAGCCAGACTGCTGGGCACCGTCCGTGCTACAGCCTTGCTGGAACAAGAAGTCCCTGGGGCAGAAGTACTTTATGAGGCAGGAAATGACACTGCTGAGGTCAGCAGAGGTCAGCTCATATGCCTGGCTAAGCAGCCTGGACTTTGCCCTGTCGTTAACGAGAGGCTAGAGAGGCTTCTCGGCAGTGATACAACCTGATTGGATTCATTTGCAAAAAAGATACTTCCTCCTATTGGGAGTGGATGGAGGATGAAAGGAAAAGCACAGCAGCAGTAGCAATTATATGGGGCCAGAGAGGCTCAGGACTTGAACTTGGCCTTTTTAGTGGAATGTCTGAGCAAGGGGGACCTGAGAGATGAGCAGGAGGCACAGCTGGCAGGAGTTAACACTCAAGGCGTACAAGGAGCCTGTGAGGAAAGAGCACTCGACCAAAAGCTCAACCAAGGTGTGGGGTTCAAGAGATCGTGTCGCTGTTGTGCTTAGGCCTGCCAGCCCCATTGAAAGCAGGATTTGATGTAATTATTTGGCATCATTTATATCAGAGACACCCCCAATCCTTGTACAACCTGTAAGAAAGGAAGTCCTTGTGCAGATTTCCATTTCTGCAACTCCCACAAGCAAAGAAGCACATGAAGAGTCTTATTTATTTGTTTCTTGATCTCCTTCCAAAGAACCATGGCTTTTGGGTCACTCGAATGTTTCCCATGAAATAGAAAAAGAAATGACCCTTAAGCCCGTCTGATGTGATTTCCCAACTGCCACACTGTTCCCAAAGAGCTTCCTGAGTTCTCTTTGGTTTTCTGTCCCTATTTGAATGTGATCTCCAATAGAATAAGGATAAAACTAAACAACACATGAGTGTTTGGAAGCAGAAATTCAACATAAATACAGCAACATCAGTGTCATTTACGTAAAGACAGTAAACACCCTGATGCTGGGAGGATGGCAATGGTTCACCGAATTAATATCACGCTTCCTCTCCTTAATCCTCGGATGCTGCTTTCTTCTATTCAGTCTTTCCATGTTTTCGGCCCATTTGTAGAAATTTTCCTAATCATGCTAACTTCCCTTTCACCTCTTTGCTGATAAAATGTAGGGAACCAGAATATCCACACACACAAACTTAAACAGTCAAAGCATGGACCTGCTCCTGAGTCAAAGTCATCTTTGTTGAACAACAGTTTTTTTTTTTTTTTAAATGGGAGCATTGCAGATTGTACTTGAGTGTACCCTCTAGTTCCAGGACTAACTGTTACTTAAAAACTTTCTTGGATGACCTAAGTACTCCCAAAGAGGACAGCAGTCATCTGACCTTATGCCAACAAGGAGGGATCTTGGTGTAGCTGAAAGGACATGGGTTTTCATGGAGTGAGGTTTGGTGCAGACGTGATCTTGGCCGGGTTATATAAGCTCCCTGACCCTGGGTGTTAACCTGGGTGTAAAATGGAGTTTATATCTGCATTGCAAGATTAACAGAGCTGAGTGAGCTCACGAAGGTATAAATCAGATGTCCCCAAACAGCCCTTCGATAAAGTGAGGTCTCAGTAGCCTGTGTGTGTGTGTGTGTGTGTGTGTGTGTGTGTGTGTGTGTGTGTGTCTTTGGTGAGGGAAATTAAGTGATATTTAATACTCCATATTCTCCACCCAATTTTAATCGATTGGTTCCCAGGGTACTTGAGTAGTTTTCTTCCCCTTGGGTATAATCCAGTGGGAAGAAGATCCTTGCAGATTCCAGCTTCAGAATACCAACAAGTCCCTGAGGCTGGAATCTGCCAGAGTGGAACCTGAGACCAGCCCCTAGCACCAGGAAACTCAGAGTCTTTATCCTTCAAACAGCTGGGAGCTCTTCTCTTTCCTTCCCAGGAATTGCTTTTCAGCCTTCATATTTTTCAGGCTTCACATTCAGTGCTGACTAGTAATTTCCCCAGAAGTCTCCCTCCACCTCCCTGACTTCTCTACTCCATCAGCTCCTAGGCCATAAGCTCTCATACAACCTGTAATTATTCTTTCTAGAACTTAGCACAATTATACCTGAGCAATTAATTCTGTAATTCATTGTTTTGTGTGTATTTCCTTCAACCGCAGGACAGAGTTTCAGAGTTTCCTGAAACTCTGTCCTGTTCACCACTTGTGGACCCACCTCCTGGTGCATACTCTTGCACATAGTAGGTGCTAAACAATCACGTATGACTAAATGAATGACTGGGTTCTTGTTAACTGATAAACACAGCTAGTATTCATAGTTATACACAACATGGGTTACTTTGCTTGATTCATACGTGTATATTTTGAACAGAGTGCTGGTCTTCATAACCAAGGACATTTATGATTGGTAATCAGTACTGTGCACTTACTGAATTGCTTTTCTCATGTGGGGGTGGATTTGTGCAGATCCAGCTATACCCTTCCCCTTAATAATTATAGTGTCCAATGGCATGCCCTTACAAGGTGGTGAGACAACTGGCCATCTCTCAAAAATGGCATGTCCTCATGTATCGGGCAAGTGAGGAGCGGAATAGAAGTGCGTGAGACCCCTTCCAAATCCACTGTGGTGGTACCTTTAAGCTTGCCTATAGCAGTTGAGGTCACCTAAGAGTGACTTCCCAAGGGCTCCCAGCAATGGAGCCAGTGAGTGGGTGGTGGAGGAGAGCAATTAACAGTGAGAAGTTACCAAGATGTTGATCCACTGCCATTGATATCCCCCAACTAGAGGTGAAGAGACTGAGGTTCAGAGATCTTAAGTAAACTTTTCAAGGACACAGAGCTAGGATCCAAAATAAAGACAACTAATAGAGAAAGCAGGGAAAATACTGGAAAAGAGAAAGGGAGAAAATAATAGGGGAAATAGCAATAGGAGGCACCTGGCCTACACAGGCTAAGGGAAGCCTCATTTTTCTAATTACAATGGCAATGACTGGTTCTGCCACCCATCTGATTTCCCTAATATCCATCCATTACCCTGAAAAGGCAAAAACTCAAAGTACATAGGGTCTAGGAAGTGGGACAAAGGCAGTCCCACCTACTATGGATCAACAGTCAACCTTAGTGTGGAGAAATGATCGGATACCTGAAAAGGATATGAGGATTAGTGACCAAAGGAGGAGTATGGGCAAGATCAAGAAAAGGTACCCATGAGAACATAAAAATCCTTACACCATCACCATTTTACCCTGCACCAGCCATTCCAAACCTTTTTAAGTTTTTTAAATTATTTTTTATTGAAGTATAGTTGATGTACAATGCTGTGTTAATGTCTGCTATACAGCAAAGTGATCGAGGTATACATACATACATATGTGTATAGGTATACGTATATATGTACATATATACTCATGCCATTTTTTAAAAATATTCTTTTCCATTATGGTTTATCGCAGGACATTGAATATAGTTCTCTGTGCTATACAGTAGGGTCTTCTGTTTATTCCCTCCGTATATGGTAGTTTACATCTGCCAAACCCAACTCCCAGTCCATCCCTCTCCTAACCCCTCCTCCTAGGCAACCACAAGTCTATTCTCTATGACTGTCAGTCTGTTTCTGATTCATAGGTAGGTTCATTTGTGCCATATTTTAGGTTCCACCGATAAGTGATATCACATGGTACTTGCATCTCCCTTTCTGGCTTACTTCACTTCGTATGACATCTTGAGTTGCATGCATTTGCTGCAAATGGCATTATTTCATTCTCTCTTTAATGGCTGAGTAGTAATGGCTGAATATTCCATTTTATATATGTAACACATCTTCTTTATCCATTCATCTGTCAGTGGACATTTAGGTTGTTTCCATGTTTTGGCTATTGTGAATAGTGTTGTTATGAACATAGGGATGCTTGCATCTTTTTGAATTATAATGAATACACTTTACATGCATGGAATGATCTCTGCTCTGCTCAACAGGGGTCTGACCCTCACCATGCTTCTTTTGCATAATCATCTAAGAGGAAAAAAATTAAATGTTTCTCCCATCAACCAAGTTGCTTATGCCAGGACCTGGAGTCACGCTTGACAGTTCTACTCATTCATTCTTCACAGCCAGTCATTTGTTAAGTCTCAGTTTTCCCTCTGAATATGCCTTCACCCCATCTCTTTTTAATCTCTCTGCTGCCACCCTTCCCAAGGCCCTCAACCCCCTCTTGCACTATTTCAACAACCTCTTGACTGGTCTTCCTATGTCTACTCTTGCCTTTGTCCAAGCTACTCTTGCTTTGTCCAAGATCCAGAATAATATTTTAGAATACAAAATTGATCATGTCCATCCTCTGCTTAAAATCCTTCAGTGCCTCCCTGTTGTCCTTGGGATAATATCCTCAATCTATGTTTCAACCAACAGGGTCCCATCTCCATCATCTGGTCCTTGGCTATCTGTGCAGCTCCACCTCTTGCTTCCTCATCCTTCACTGCATGGGTCTTCTGTCAGTCCCAGGCTCACCAAGCTGCTGCCTTTTTAATGCCTCACCTGTGCTGTTCTATCTGCCTCTAAAACACTGTTAATATCAGTCTTCCTGACAAGACACAGTGTAAGTTCCATAAAGTTAGGGACCATGTCTACCATATTTAGGGAGCGCAGTCTACCATTTCACCTGCAGAGCTTAGCACAATCCATGGCACATAGTAAGAGGTCTTAAATATTTGTTGGAAGAGTAAATCAGTATTTGTTGACTAACTGGATAATAGTATCCACTTATTCAGTCCACAAATATTTCTTGAGTCAGTACTTCTGCCAGGTAATCTGTAAGGCAGTGAGGACACAGTGAACAAAATAAACATAATTCCTGACCTCTTAGAGCTTGTAGTTCAATCGACTCTCTCCTTTTTTTCTACTGGAATGAAATAATGGCTCTAAGATCTTATAAAATCTTACACAATCTTGCTGTTCTCTGAGTTTTCTTGAGCTCTTAAACTCTCTCTCTTTAATTCTCCTCTATTATTTTTCTCATCTCCTCACTGACAAGGTAAGACACTTGAAGGCAGGGGACAATTTCAACTTTTTCTTTTTGGTCCTATCTCAGTTTACACACATTTCCTTCCTTCCTTCTTCCTTCCTTCCTTCCCTCCTTTCTTCCTTCCTCCCTTTTAGATCCACCCCTGTGGCATATGGAAGTTCCCAGGCTAGGGGTTGAATCAGAGCTACAGCTACCAGCCTATGTATGCCACAGCCACAGCAACACCAGATCTGAGCCACTGCTTGCAGCAATGCCGGGCCTTTAACCCACTGACCAAGGCCAGGGATTGAACCCACATCCTCATGGATACCAGTTGGATTCATGTCTGCTAAGCCACAATGGGAACTACACAGAAGTTTCTTTAAAAAAAAAAAAAACCAAAAATAACTCTGTATGTATTTTAATTAAAAAGTGACATGCACATCTGTGATGAGAGGAATCAGAACAGTGGTTGCTTATGGGATGTAGGAATTGACTGGAAGGGGGTTAGAAGGGAGCTTTATGGGGCATTGGAAATGTTACTTATCCTGATTAGGGTTATATCTTGATTGGACTTTATATCTTGCTTGGGTTACATGAATGGGTACATTTGCCAAAACTCATCAAGTTGTATGATCCATATTTTCACCAAAGGTAAATTTTATCTCTATTAAAAATGCTTTTGGGGAGTTCCCATTGTGGTGCGGTGGAAACAAATCTGACTAGTATCCATGAGGATGCAGGGTCTATCCCTGGCCTTGCTCAGTGGGTTGGGGATCTGGCAATTGCCGTGAGCTGTGGTGTAGGTGGCAGAAGGGGCTGGGATCTCAAGTTACTGTGGCTGTGGTGTAGGCCGGCAGCTAAAGCTTCAATTCACCCCCTGCCATGTGTGCAGCCCTAAAAAGCAAAAGTAAATAAATAAAAAAATATTTTGGGAGTTCCCTTTTGGTGCAGCGGGTTTCAATCCCTTAGAAAGTAACACATGCTTATTATATGAAACATTATCAAATAAAAGCAAGTAGGAGTTCCCACTATGGCACGGTGGGTTAAGGACCTGGCATTGTCTCTGCTGTAGCACGGGTTCAAACCCCTGCCCAGCACAGTGGTTTGGGGATCCAGCATTGCTGCAGCTGTGGCCTGGGTCCTGGGTATGGCTCCGATTCTCTTCCAGGCCTGGGAACTTCCATGTGTCGTGGGTGTTGTCAAAAAGACTTCATTTTTTTGTCTTTTTTAGGGCCTCACCCCTAGCATATGGAGGTTTTCAGGCTAGGGGTCGAATCAGAGCTACTAGCTGCCAGCCTATACCAGAGCCACAGCAATGCCAGATCCCAGCCATGTCTGCAACCTACACCACAGCCACGGCAACACCGGATCCTTAGCCCACTGAGGGAGGCCAGGGATCGAACCGCCAACCTCATGGTTACTAGTCAGGCTCGTTAACCACTGACCCATGATGGGAACTCCCAATTTTTTTTTTTTTAAGCAAGCAAAAACAAGAAAATCAAAATGACCTGTAATCCCATCACTCAAAGAGGAACACTGTTTACCATATGATCTATGTCCTTCCAAATTATTTCATTTTTTATACATCAACACAAAATATGGATTCATACAGAAGGTAGTGCCTCCTAATTTGCTTTTTTTAAAAACAGTCTGCTGAGCAGGTACATAAGTTTCTTTCTCATTACTTCTTCCAGGATTACTTTCCTAAACTATGGAAAAATCAGTTTGTTTCCAAAACTTTTACAGCCTATGATGGTCCGTCTTCATCACCACCACCAATTAGTGAACGTGAAATGCATCCCTAAAGAGGTTTCTTGACCAAGAACGATCGTCAGGCTGTGGTGCTAAGATTGCTAAATCTTAAACGCTAGATGATCACTGACAGTAAATCTTTAGACTGGTTCCAAATTTATGATCAGCTTTAACTAAGAACAGTCTAGTGACTAAGTACATTAAACCTCACCACAGAATCCATTCTTCTGTCCTCCGCAGATTATTAAACTGGTACAAGATCCAATTTATGGCATGTTCCTCTTATATTTATTGTTTAATTTGTGTAGATTCTAATCCAATACAGGGACCCTTATACTTGTATGGCTAGACCGCTGTGATCTACAGCTCCATAAAGTTTACCACCGCATGAGCTCATACAGGCAAATCTCACATTTATATCAGAGATTTAAACCACATCCAACTTAAGACATAACATTTGAAGTCAACAAAGCCACGGCCCACCTCTCACACTTCCTAAAAATCTATTGCTAAATCGAATGCACCAAGAAGACATCTGGGTAAATAGTCCGGTGTCTCTTTTGTTCGTTTCCTCATGGTGGCACAGACAGAAGGCGAATTATTGGGAACGACCCAGAAAATTAGAAAAGTAAGGACTAGAAGCAAAGATCTGTGAGAAAGAGAAATGTCTTTCGCTTTACACGTTTGGCAAGCGATAAAAGGCAGTTTTAGTGACAGCAGCCAGATGGAGATCAAATGACAACTGTGAGTTCATAATGGTCTCCAGCGTGCTGGCAAGCGCAGGGGCAGTAAGGGAAGTGGGAGGGATGGGCTTTCCTGGTACTACAAGCCAATCTGGTGCACATCAGCGTTATCTGACGTCAGCTAAAAGCAGTTCTGAGGCGCTGCATCGGGACCAGCTGCTAGATACCGAAAGCACCCTGGCCTGCCTCTGTGTGCTCCCCAAGCTCCCGCTTATAACATTTACGGGACGCTCCCAGTTAATTTATGTTCCCTGCAGCAGGGAGGACCCAGATGTTGAGGCTGCAGTTGCCGATTTGAAAGGACTTCACAAATACAGGAAGCTCTCAGAGGATAAAAGAAACATGAAGGGTATTCTATGGTTTGAGAAACTCATTGTTCTGTATGAAAACACACACACACACACACACACACACACACACACACACACACGACGGGTTTGAATAACATCAAACCCTGTTCCTTAGCACGCAGAATTCTATCAGGCAGGCCATCAAAACTGCGCGAAGATCTAAAGTGCACAAATGGGGAAGAGTTGGCTTCATCTATCTTTAGAGGGAACCAGTATATTGGATTCATCTGTGGCCATATAAATATTCAGTGGAATTTTTCACAGCTTTAGGTGGGGACCAGGAAGCCCAGTACTCTCACCATCAGCAAGGATGCCCCAAATGTTAGGAAAAAAATAAACTTTTTTTTTTTTTGGTTTTTGGACTTTTTAGGGCTGCACCCATGGCATATGATGGTTCCCAGGCTAGGTAGGGGTCAAATCAGAGCTACAGCCGCAGGCCTACGCACAGTCACAGCCAGATCCGAGTCGCATCTGTGACCTACACCACAGCTCACGGCAATGCGGGATTGTTAATCCACTGAGCAAGGCCAGGGATTGAACCGGCATCTTCATGAATACTAGTCAGGTTCGTTAACCCCTGAGCCACAACAGGAACTCCAGAAAATACAATGTTTCGCTTAGATGAGGGAATTGGAACATGGGTGCCACGTAATTGCCCTTATGGCGTTCGAGGTGCTGTGCACTATAAGTGCTGTACCTGTGTTATCTCACTTAAGCCGCATAATAAACGGATGAGGTGGGAACTATTGTTACGCATCGAGGTTAGGGGATTTGCCCAAGCCTGGCCCAAGAGCCTGCCTTCTGAGCCTGTGCCCTGATGCTGCACAAACCACAGCTGTTCTAGAGGAAGATGGTCCGCCGGCAGGGAGGTGAGATCTAGAGGCTCACAGATGTGCATTTGCATCCTGGCTCTGCCACTTAGCTATAGGTCCATTGAGCTAGTAACTAGCTTAATTCTCCAACTGGCCACTGCTTCTTCAGCAATAATAAGTCGCCTGTAGTATGCACTCCAAAGATGGTCCTGAGAGTCAGGTGATGTCACATAAATTCAAAAGTGCCAAGCAGACATGAAGCATTTAACAAATCAGCTGTTTTTATTCGTGAGTCACAAATCTAGCAAGAAATCTCCTGAAACTTCCCTGGAAGCCAACTTGCTGTGTGTACAGATTTTAGGAGAGGCTCTAAAGGGCTGCACATGGTTTGAAATTTTGACGTCTCAGATTCTTAGAAATTTTACTAATAAGTGTTTAGGTTAAAAGTAAGTTCTCTTTATTACTAAAGACTTAGAAGATAAGTGAAGGGGTATTTATCCATGGCATGGATGAAAGAAGTCACTTGAGAAAAAGTTCGCTGCAGCGAACTGCCAAAGGCCTGCATTTAAGGGCTCCTCATGGCTACACCCAAGGACCTTAAGGTTGACACTGTGGTTGGATTTAAGGCGAGTATAGCTTCAGGATCACAGATGGACTTGTTTTGATAGTTTATGTAAAAGATATAAACCCAAACTTATAAAATGGAGTAGAGGGTCCAGTTGCTAGGGATAATGAGAGACACGCCAAATTAACCAAACTTATTTCAGATGGTCATTAAACAATGCCTCCACCTGGTTTTCAGTCGTTTTACCATCTGTTAGAGCTGTTTCTTCTCAGAAGGGAGAGTTCCCACTAGCTTCCAGGTGTGACCTGTTTATTAAGACACAGTGCCAACTCAGGCTCCACAGCATTTGGTCACCAGGCAGTATATTAAGGTTAATAAGGCAAACTGTAACATTATCTCCACTAACCTCTTGAAATGGATGGCAGGTTTTAAAAATTGATACCAAAGCAGAGAGATATGAATGTGTTTTTTAATTCTTTAGGCAGATTATCTGGTGATTAAACTTTTAAGGCCCAGAAAAACGATGTGTTGTGGGAAAATAAGATATGAACAGTTTTTTGGTGGCTGCTGACAATTGTAGAATAACTTATTCAAATCACAAAATTAATCAGCAAAAACTGTTAGAGCTAGAAGGGTCTCATAGAATAAAATTTCAGTTTCTAGTCAAGACTATACGGGTTGAGTTGGGATTGGGGGAGGGGGGGTTAGTAAGAAGAGGCCTAAATCTATGGCCCTCTGTCCTTTAGCCCTAGCTCTAGCTGGCCATTAGGCCAGAATATTTCTGCTTTTATTTAACTATATGTGGAATGATGCCATCTCTTTCTTTAGGGGAGAGTTCTCGTCCAAAAACATCATTTGATAAATGAGGAAACTGGGGTGCAAAAAGAGTAAACAACCTGCCTAAGATCACGCCTCATTCAATTCACATTCATAGGACCTCAAATTAGATTTATAATGAGGGCTGTGCATGCAAAGTAGCCACACAGATCTTACTTTTACAGCATCATTTCAAAACATCCCTAAGATACAGACATAAAATATAAACAATCAAATGAATCTATAGACCAGCTTTCTTATATCTGATGGTGACATTTTCCTAAAAGAGGGAGGATGGCTTGCCAAGGGTGATGTTTCCGCTGAGAAAGCAAAATCCCTAACACATTTCTGCTTGGTTATACGAATAGGCCCTCCCCCTCCTCTATCTTAAGGAGATGAGCTAGGACATATGGCAAAAATCCTTATAGGTCAACAACAGAATGTTAAACACAATCCATCACTTTGCCACAAACTGATATGGTCCATGAAGCATAGGAGGAAAGTGTGCACAATGGACAGTCAGATAACAGTCTGTTCACTGCATTCTTTGGTTACTAAAAATGAGGCTACTTTGGATCTTTATGATGCAAAGTCAAACAGGAGCTAAACAGAGTACTTACTGTCAGACACCCTCCAGACCAGCCAGCCAGAAATGGGAGTTTCAAAAGACCAGGTCCCAGACCCTCTTCAAAAGATCACAGTCTTACAGGGTTTAATCGTAAATTATCCTTTTAAAATATGTAATATCTTCCAGACCTTGAGACTGACATCTCATTGCCAAAGTAAAGGAGGACCAAAGCAAAATATAAGAATGCATATTATCCACAGAATAGATCTTCTAAGTAATTCAAAGTATAAGCTCTACTGGCAAAAATGTCCAGTGAATAGAGATTAAATCCTTACAAGCACTTAAGCCAGAGAAAGAGGTAAAAGTTCAAAGAGGAGCAAAGAAGGCTCTTAGTTCCCTTGACACCTTATTTCTTTTGTTTGCAGTCTCCTAAATATTACTTATTGTCTTCAAATTCATTTTCATTTGTGTTCCTTGTATTTTGCTTCTGTAACAAAACTCCCCATTGCTGCTCTTTTAAATCTCCCACTTCAAAACTCACCTCATAAAACCTTTCAAGGTTGTTTTCCTCATCATTATAATCTCTTTATGCTACATTGGAAGAACAAGACTTGAAGCTTGGCAATGAAGCACCTTTTAATCCACTGGGCTTTCTAGGTGTGTACAATAACAGACTGGTAGAGGCCACAAATCCTTAGTTACAGAATGGGCCAGTTTATAGCTCCTGATAAAAATATTTTAAAGATTGTTGAGATGGGGGTAAGAGTGTAGGAAGAAGAATATAAAATGTAGATAAGGGTGTACCACCCTCTGTAATTAAAAAAGTACAACAAACAAAACTAGGAATTGATCAAAATGGTTTCTAATGCATAAGAAGAGACTAGAAGATGTATAGGTTTTTGTTCTAGTTCATTAGTTACATATTTAAATCTGCACAACTTATTCATTTAACAAGCATTTTTATTCCTTTATATTATTAATATTAATATATTATTAATTATAAGTTTTTTCTAACATAATATTTATAACAATTTTTTGTTATTAATATATTCTTAATTATGATAATATTAGTATTCAATTAATATTCATTTAATATCTGTCCAATAAGAATTTTTTGGGGGGTCTACTCTGTGCAAGGCACTAGGCCAACCACTTAGGATCAACCAATGAAGAAAGCAAATCCTACTCCATTGAACTTATACTTGGGGAGCAGAGTGGGCAGGAGAGGGGAGCCAGTTAATACAGACAATATATATACAAGTATAATATTATGTTAGAAAGTTTTTTATAAGAGAGGGAACAGGGTTTAGGGGAACAGGAATGCTAGGAGTGGACAGGGTAGGCCTCCCTGAGATGGGAATTTGAAGGAACTGAGCAATGTAGTGATCAGGAGGAAGAATACTCCCGGCTTTCAGTCAGTACAAAGGCCCTGAAGCAAAAGGCAGGTCAAGGTGGCTTGAGAGGAATGAGTGTGGGGATGGGGGAGGGGAGTAGTAAAAGATGAGACTGGAGTAGAGACCGTATTTTTTTTAATAACAGCTTTATTGAGATATAATTCTCATGCTATACTATTCAACCTACATGTTCTAGACAGTGGCTTTTAACATGTTAACAGAGTTGTGCACATATGAGCACCAACCAATATTAGCACATCTTCATCATGGCGAACAGATTTTTATAGGGCCTTTTAAGCTTTAGCAAGGACTTTGGATTTCACTCTAAGTGCAAAGAGTCGCCATTGGTAGATTTGGGTCAGAGAAATGACTGTGATTTGATTTGATGTTTATAGAATTACTTTGGCTACTGGAGGTGAGAGAGACACCAGATGCAACTATCCAGGTGGGAGATGTGGTGGTGGTGGTGGTGGTGGTGGCAGCTCTGAGAAATGGTTGAATTATTTTACATTTTGAAGTGAGCTGATAGGGTTTGATGACAGACTGGATGTGGGTTGTGAAGAAAAGAAGTCAAGGATGACACTATGGCTTGGGGGCTGAGCAATGGGAAGAATGGAGGTGCCATTGACCTACAGGAGAACAATCAGGAGGCCTGCTTCTGTTATTTTAAGTTTGAGCTGCTTATTGCATATTGAGACAAAGATGATGAGTAAGCCTGAGGTTCAGAAGGGATGACTGACCAGATTGGAAATATACTGGGGAATCATCAGCATATGAATATTTTAAGACCATGAGACTGGATGAGGTCACCAGGAGAGTGAGGGTAGCTAGAGAAGGATTAAGCTGTTAAGAGTTAGGAAGAAGAAACTTTACAATGAAGTAGATGGGTGAAAAGAATTACCTCTTCTATTTCAGAGACAGAAAATTCAGAAACCTGGAGTTCCCGTCGTGGCACAGTGGTTAACGAACCCGACTAGGAACCATGAGGTTGCGGGTTCGATCCCCGCCCTTGCTCAGTGGGTTAACGATCCGGCGTTGCCGTGAGCTGTGGTGTAGGTTGCAGACGAGGCTCGGATCCAGCATTGCTGTGGCTCTGGTGCAGGCCAGTGGCTATAGCTCCGTTTCGACCCCTAGCCTGGGAACCTCCATATGCCGCGGGAGCGGCCCAAGAAATGGCAAAAAGACCAAAAAAAAAAAGAAAGAAAATTCAGAAACCTGGGCAAGGGACCAGAACAAACTACCAGCAGCCAAATGCCAAGCCAGATCACCTACCTTTTCACCTTCGATTAGCCCACCAAGCAGAGACATTCACAGAGATAACATTCCTCCTATAATAGAAACCTCCTGGAATACACTTAACTCAGTGGGGAGGTGGGAAAATGGGTGAAGGGGTCCTTGAAAAGTGCCTGAGTGAGTCTTGGCATTGGATACCACAATTGGCTGGTTCCTGCATGGCTGGCGAAATGTGAACCACTGATGGCAACACAAGGTGTTTAGCCTAAAGCTCAAAGCAACACCATGCCTCTATTGCCATGAATAAGAAGAGCTGAAGAAAATTTCCATAAGGTAAGCATTTACTGAACACACAAGATGGCATTAAAAGTTCTGTATTAGGTTTTGATGCTATGTAACAAATTACCACAAACTTAGTGGTTTAAACCAACACTTTAACAGCTTACAATTTCTGTGGGTCAGAAGTCGGGGCATGGCTTAGCTGGGTTCTCTTCTCAGGGTCTCACAAAGCTGAAACCAGTGTTACCCAGGCTACATTCTCATCTGAAGGCTTGAATGGGGGAGAATGTACTTCTAAGCTGCCTCAGGTTGTTGGCAAAATCCATTTCCTTGCCAAAATTCATGGAAGTTTGCTTCTTCAAAACCAGCAATGGAGAAAGAAAGTCTCTGATGTTTCCAGCCTCTCTTCAGAGAAGGCTGAGGCCCTCTTTTGAAGGGCTCAACTGATTAGGTCAGAGCCACTTAGCACAATCTACTTTTTTTGCTTTTTTTAAAGGGCCACACCTGCAGCATATGGACGTTCCAGCCTAGCGGTCAAATCGGAGCTGCAGCTGTCTACACCATAGCCACAGCAACACCAGATCAGAGCCGCTTCTGCAACCTACACCACAGCTCGGAGCAATGCCAGATCCTTAACCCACGGAGAGAGGCCAGGGATCGAACCCACATCCTCATGGATACTAGTCGGATTCTTAACCCGCTGAGCCACAATAAGAACTCCACAGTCTCCTTTTTGATGAACTCAAAGGCAATAGGAATAGGGACTTTCATTACAGCTGCAAAATCCTTTCACCTTTGCTGCAGAATGTAGCATAATTATGGGTGGGATAACCCAACACCACTGCCATAGTCTGTTGGTTAGAAACGGGGAATGGGTTCTGCCCCCACTTAAGGGAAGAGCATTACACAGAGTTATCACCTCAAGTTAGAGAACATTGAGGCCATCTCAGAATTTACCTACCACAGTGATGGTTCAAGAAACTAAATGTTTATGTTAAGTTCAAATGGAAGTTTTTATTTAAGAAAGGACACATTTTTAGGTGTAAAGTAAATCCTGTCTGAATGATCTTTTCTGGGGGGAAAAATGAGGGAAATTTGGAGCCTGTAGAAACTAATACAACAAATATATCAGGAACCTTCTGATTTTTAACAATAAAATATTAGTTCTAGGTAAGCAGTTAATACTTATGATTTTTTTTTTTTTTTGGTCTTTTTGCCATTTCTTGGGCCGCTCCCGCGGCATATGGAGGTTCCCAGGCTAGGGGTCGAATCGGAGCTGTAGCTGCCAACCTATGCCAGAGCCACAGCAACACAGGATCCGAGCCGCATCTGCAACCTACACCAGAGCTCACAGCAACGCCGGATCGTTAACCCACTGAGCAAGGCCAGGGATTGAACCCGCAACCTCATGGTTCCTAGTCGGTGTCATTAACCACTGAGCCACGATGGGAATTCCAATACTTATGATTTTTAATGATAAAATATAATATTAGTTCTAGGTAGGTAGTTGATACATCTGTCATAGACTAATTGATTGCCTTTAAAGTGAATAACAATTTAATGCTAACACAATGAGCGTCATATTTCTTTCAGATATTAAAAGACTAATTTTTGAAAGAAAGTTATCATTCTATACTATAGAGCTAGTAGTAGAAATATATGTATGATAAAACAAAATATCAAAATGACTCAATATATAAAGCAGGTAGCTGTGAGTTATTTTAATAACTCAACAATTCTTGAGTATATATTTGCATCTGATTTCCAAATATATAAACATTTAGCATCCTTATTAATATTACTAGAAGGCCATTCCAGTTCTGTGCAGCTGAGGTGCATGGAGTTACCTGGAGTAATTTTAAAAATGATTTTTCATATTGGAATTATTAAAAAATATGTATATGTAATACACACACACACATACACTGATCTAGGAATATTCTTCTGATTTACCATTGTTTATCATTGGATACCATTCTCCCCCAGGACTAATAAGCATTTGTGAAATGGATCATCTATGACATCCTAATGTATAACTGCAGTCTAGCTGTGGCTAAATGCAGCTTCTACTTCCAGTTGGGAACACTAGCTTTGAAAATGATCATTGATGAAACAGTCTAGGTAGACTCAGCAATGAGGCAAACTGGTGTAACATATCTGAGTCGGAAAGTATGACAAATGAATATTTTTGAACACTGGAAGGCTAGGCTTATCTCACAGAGAACAACCCCACAACACTTGACCAAATCACTTTCCCATGAGACCAAATATAGAATGCAGTATATTTTGGGGGAGAGGGAGACCTACATTAGGAAGTAATCCTTTTGTACTGCACTTTAACTGCATATAGTTGACTAGGGTGGGGCAGTATTAGGACCTGGTTCATTTGAATTGGAATAACAATACATGGGTTCTACTGTCCTACAGTTTCCGTTCAGATGACTGAAGTCATGGGACTTTCAGCATAGCTGGCTGATGACAGTGCATACTATTTTGTCCCCAAATACAGTACAAGCATGGACATACCAGTTAGATGGTAAGCACTTTAAAGGCAAAAGATCAGAAATGGTGCAGTTCTTGGTATATTATAAGACATCACAAAAGTGTTTGTGAACTAAAGTTAAATGTGAATTAAAATTCATGCATTGCACAGGACTGCAGGAATCTGAGATCTTGGTGTTCAACTCTCAGATTCTGTTTAACTCAGGGAACACTGGCGGTGCTTCTACTAAATGCAGAGATTGTGCTAAGTGCCAAGAACACCAAGGTGATGAAGTCAGAGTCCCTGCTGTCAAGAAACTCTCTCCATTCCCTAATTCTTGGTCAGCTTGCTGTGATCACACTTTCTTCCAAAAGCCTCTAAGAAAGGCCTGGTGGATAGAAACTTGGGAGTTCCACAGAACACAGTTCAACAATCTCCGAATGACGACTCAGGCCAGGTTGCATAATTCAGGTTTGTTTGCAAAACTGAATGTACTTCAGCACCTACATACACATCAGCTTAAAGGAATTCTTTAACAAAGATACTGTATATTAGAATCTAAGATATAGATATGAAACATACCTTACACTCCTGGGTAAATTATGCATTGGCCGGCACCATTCCTTTACTCAAACATTGTCCCTTGCTGACAACGCAGTTAGGGATTAAGTGCAAAATGGCAGCTCAAATAAATGAGCCAGAAAACTGACCGATCACTTTTCTTTTCCACTAAATTAAGATCAAGAGAGCTGGAGAATATTTTGTCTAGAATGATGCAAACATACGGGTGCAAAAACTCATGTAGCTTAGCAAAAAATTACTTCTGTGATCTTTGTCGGATGCAAGCATCGTTTTGAATGCAAGTGAGCATTTTTACCACTTTTGGTGACTTCAGTAGGTTTAACACTTATTTTTGAATTTATTGCATAAACTCGTAAAACAAAGGACAGAACTTTCAACCTATTCAGTGAAAATCTATACATTCGAGCTGGCTTTTAAAAAATGTATAACTACTGCTTTCTTTCCACCCACAAGTTGCCATTACCTCAAAGGTGAAATTTTAGCATATGACTGAAAAGTCCTATAACTGCAGCTTCATGATTCAGTCTCTAACATCAACAATTCACAGTGAGATCATAGGCTCCCTGTGGAAGGTAGTGACATACTTGCTTTATGCAAGGAAGCTGAGGGCATATTGAAAGCATCTTGAATTTAGACACACTGCTTGTGTGGGTGTCAGACATTTGTGTCTTAACTGGTGTCCTGCAGAAGGATCCTCCTTTGGGAAAGGCTGTCTGAGAAAGGTGAACTGGGGCTGTAAGGCTAGGATACACACATGTGGTAACCAGCTCCTCCTCAACATGGTTTTCCAGAGTTACCCCGGGCAGGTGGGACGCCGTTCCGCTTTGTGTGGAAAGGATTCCAGCTTGGTTCCCTGCCACCACCAGACACAAATGTGTTGATTTTTCTTTTTTGAGCTTCCAACCCTTGCAACCTTCCAAAAATAAATCAAACCAGCCATCAGGGCACCGAAATAATACTACTACTAATAAGCAGCTTTGCCGAAACTTAAATAAACAACACTTCTGAGGTAAACTTTGCCCCAGAGGTCTGGACACTTTTTATGTAACCTGCTTATTAAGAATTACTAGACCTGGACGCATTAACCCTGAAAATAGATCTTAATAGCAGCCCCCAAACACAAAAGACATGAAACGACAATAAAGAAAAAAAATGTGCACCAACTAGAAAAACATTTGGCAGCTTACTCCAGCCCAAGCTGAAGACACCCCCCCCACCCCCGCAACCACCGCAAACACCGCCTCTCCCATCCGCCCCGCCTTCAGGCTAAGACAGTCCGCTCGGGACCCCGCCCCCCCTTCCCTGCCCCGGCCCAGCCCCGCCCCTTAGGCTCGCCTTTCACGTGGCTCCTCCCCCTTCCGCTCCTCACAGCCTTGTTTCAGCAGCTGGGGTCAAATTGTTGGAACAGGCTGATTTGCATAGCCCAATAGCTGCGCGTATGCAAATAAAGCGGGTGCTGGTTGGCTGGGAGTTGGCAGGATAACTCTGGCGAGCGGGGCCTTTGTCCTTCAGTGGCTGTGAGGCAGCTGCCGTGTCGGTGTCGTGGCCCGAGGCGAGGCGGGGGCCCGCGAGCCCTAAGGAGGCCAGCGAGCGATCGAGTGGGGCGGGAGGGGCGGACGGCGCGGCGGCAGCGGGCGCTGGAGTAGCCTACGAGGGAGCGCAGAGAACAGGCGCCCGCGCGCTCGCGGTGGCAGGAGCAACCCGCACGCCGCTCTCTCTCAGTAGGGGACTTGCAGTTGCAATATGACTTTGGAGGAATTCTCGGCTGGAGAGCAGAAGACTGAAAGGTAAGTGGGCCGGCGCCTCTGCCTGAGCTCTGCTCGTCGTCCACTGCATGCACCTTAGCGCTGCTGGGCTGTGCACGGTTTTCGGGGGGCCAGAGGTTAAAAGTTTGCCGAGGGCACCTTCTCTCCCGCCTTTCTTCCCTGGGAACACTCCAGAGGCGCGCGTGGACGTAAAGAGCGTGCCCCCCCTTCCACGCCGGTCGAACCCCTTTAAGCTTTTGCAAAGGGCAGAAGTGACCATCCCTGCCCTTGTGGCTCCTGAGGCCGGCAGCCTGTGGCTGAGCCCAGCGCCAACGACTGGCACTGCCCTCAGGAGAGGGTGGCGGGTGCCACTCACGGGGTTTCTCACAGGACTCTGGACGTAGGAGGGGTCATGGGAGGATGACAGCCGGGAGAGCGCCGGGTTTTGCACAAGGCCGAGTGCGCGATGGCCCTTGCACTCGGGAGGGAGGGTGCAGGGCGAGGGGGCGGTAACGGCCAGGCGTGGCCCCGGGCTGACAGGACCCTCTTCGCTCTGCCTGCTCGTAGGATGGATAAGGTGGGGGATGCCCTCGAAGAAGTGCTCAGCAAAGCCCTGAGTCAGCGCACAATCACCGTCGGGGTGTACGAGGCGGCCAAGCTGCTTAACGTGTAAGTGTGGCCCTGGGGTGTCTCTCGTGGTACTCCTTCCCGCCTCAGCCCCGGGAGGTCGCCTTCGCGGGGCGCCCCTCACCCTGCAGCGCTCCTTCCTGCCACTTTCCACCTGCCCCGTGTCTGTCCGAGGGGCAGCGAGCGGGCCAGGGCGCGATCCCCCTCGACCCGGGCGGGGGGTGCGGGCTCCCACGCAGCGGGTCGTGCCTTTGGGCTCACCGGCCGGGTCCCTGCTCGCAGCGACCCGGATAACGTGGTGCTGTGCCTGCTGGCGGCGGACGAGGACGACGACAGGGACGTGGCTCTGCAGATCCACTTCACCCTGATCCAAGCGTTTTGCTGTGAGAACGACATCGACATCCTACGAGTCAGCAACCCCGGCCGGCTGGCCGAGCTCCTGCTCCTGGAGACGGACGCGGGCCCCACCGCGAGCGAGGGCGCAGAGCAGCCCCCGGACCTGCACTGCGTGCTGGTGACGGTAAGGGAGAAGGGGACTGCAGCCAGGTCGGGGTTAGAGTCCTGGCAGGAAGTCCAGATGGGCTAAGAGTCGCCTGATTGCAGATCTGGAATGGGTGGCGGTCAAGAACGAGGCGCCTTTGCCCTGTTATAGAGTGTGGCTGGACTTTCAGCCGAGATGTGCTAGTTTCATCATCGGGATTTTCTCTGGTACAGAACATGTCTAAGCACGTTGGAAGCTGCCAGAAGCGGAAGGGATCCTTGTGAGTCAGCATTGTCAGCCCAGCTACTCCCTACCTACATCTGCACTACCTCCCGTGACTAATTCCTTTAGCAGGGCAGATTAGATAAAGCCAAATAAATTCCTGGCTCACCCTCATTAAGGAGTCAGCCTCATTCTCTGCCAGTCCGAGCTAAAAATAGAAATGGTGTAGGAGACATACCTTATTAATTCCCTAGAAATACCTTAAAGAATAGAGTGGAATTTTTTTGTGTGTGCAATTTTGCATTTTTTTTTAAATGGCGCCTCCTCTATCTACCAAACCAAATAAACCAACCAAAACCTTGGTAGGTAGAGAACTTGTGTTTACAGAAGTCAATGTGATAGTTTTGTTTTGTACCTTTTATTGCATTTTGGCTGATCTGCTTAAGTGGCAGCCTAATTATTTTGCTACTCCTGAAAAATACTACTCTCTTTTGGGAGGATAACAGGTGGCAATCCTAGTTAACTGCTATGCAGCTCTCACCTTGTAGTAGCACAGCATGGAAATATTTCTCACAGTTGTTTCACTGAGGTCTCTGCCAAGGTACAAGTTTGGTAGGACAAGCCTGTGAATAATAACTCACATGCAAAAATGAATAAATATTATCATGCAAACATATATACACACATACACACATATATATGTGTGTATGTGTATATATATACATATACATATATATATATATATATATGGCTCAGTGGGTTTTGCATGTGTTCAGTCTTTGCAGAATACAGCTTAGTAAAGAATTATCCTTAACGATTTTGCAAGAAACCTCGACCACTTAGAAATTTTACTTTTTATGCTTGGAACTGGTCTCCAAGTCATACAGCCAAAGTATTGAATGTTCAGGCATTTTCCTCTCAAAAGTGGTGTAATTAGCAGCAAATGCTGATTTTTTTTTAATAGTAAATTTATTTTTCTAAATTTGTTCCCAGAATCCACATTCATCGCAGTGGAAGGATCCTGCCTTAAGTCAACTTATTTGTTTTTGCCGGGAAAGTCGCTACATGGATCAGTGGGTTCCAGTGATTAATCTTCCTGAACGGTGATGGCATCTGAATGAAAATAACTGAACCAAATTGCACTGAAGTTTTGAAATACCTTTGTAGTTACTCAAGCAGTTACTCCCTACACTGATGCAAGGATTACAGAAACTGATGTCAAGGGGCTGAGTGAGTTCAACTACATGATCCAGGAGCCCGAAGATAGATGACTTTGCAGATGGAAAGAGGTAAAAATGAAGAAGGAAGCTGTGTGGAAACAGAAATGCAAGTCAAAAGGAACAAAAATTACAAAGAACCACGCAGGATGGAAAACAAAACTATGTATTAATTTAGGATGGTTGGAGTTACATTTAAATAAACCAAATATGTTTTGTTAAAGTTTAAATGTTCAGCAGTAGTTTGGGTATTTTGGGTTTATATGCCCTCAAGTAAAAAAAGCAGAAAGGGTTAATCATATTTTAAAACCATATTTTATTGTATTTTGATGAGATGTTAAATTCTCAAAGTTTTATTATAAATTGTACTAAGTTATTTTATGACATGAAAGGTTATTTATGCTATAAATTTTTTTGAAACACAATACCTACAATAAACTGGTATGGAATAATTGCATCATTTCTTAATGTGTACACTTGTTTCTTTTAACTTGGACTTTCTTTTAAAGAAGTTGTTTTAATATGAAAAAATTAAAACCCTTCTGAATTCATATGCATGTGGTGTATGTGCATTTCTGTATATAGCTGTGTGTGTTTGTACATGTATACATAATTTTTTTCCACTTTTTAAACATTTGGGGGCCAGACGGGGGCATAATTTTGCTTTTTATTTATTCTTGAGCAAACATTACCGATGGCCTGCTCTACACTATATCCAAAGTGAGAAAAACAAAGGTGATTTAAGAGGAGTTGGGGTTGGACTTAAGGAAAAGAAGTGTTAGACATTGCACCTGCAAAACCTGAGTAAATACTTACAGTTTGATGACACTAGTGCTATAATAAGATTATGTGCAACATGTTGGGTAAAAAGAAGGGAGAGAGAGTGATCAAAGCTACCTGCTAGACAAGTGGAGTTTTTCCTGGGGAGTGATCATTTTATATGGATCTTAAAACAGGAAAAGGATATCACTAGCAGTGGCACCAGTTTCTGCAAAGGTGTGGAGGCTTAGACCAAAACCTGTTCAGGGAACAAAGAGCGATTCTGTGTGTGCCTCTGGTGTAAAGAGATAAGGGAAAGATAAGGCTGAAAAGGTAGGTGGGAATCAGGCCCAGACTGAAGGGCATTCTGTGTCACCCTTAGCATTTGGGCTTCCTTCTGTAAACTTTGGCCAGACTGCAGAGGCCTTCACGCAGGGAGTGACGTGATCAGTGTTCTAGGAAGATAACGCTGGGGCCTGAAAGACGGGTTACTGGGATAAGCAGCTGTAGGTAAGAAGGCCAATTAGAAAGTGACCGTAACAGTCCAAGGCTGTGCATTTTGCAGAAGCAGAAGCAGGGAACAGGGAAGTGGCCCGAGTCTGGTGCTCTTATTCTCTTTCTAGAGCTGTGTGCCTTCCAGCAGAACGTTTCTGCTTCGGTTCTCTGGGGTTTGGTTAAATGACAGCAGATGGGTGAGGTGGAGGAAGAGAGCAAAAAAAAATGAAAGGCTTCAGCAGAACTGTCATCTTTTACTTGGAACTGGTCACTAGATAATTAAATGCAACAACCTCTTGTAGATACAGCCAAAGAAAGCAAAAATGCCCACTGAGGCGAGGCCAAATATAGCTTTAGTCCACAGGATTTTTTTTTTTTTTTGCCTACGTCTCAAACCCCCCATGGCTCCCCTGCCATCTGTCTCTCATCCTTGTCCTGACTACATACAATCAGGAAAAAGTAGAAATCAGAGCAGAGCAAACAACAACAACAAAAAAACAGCTAACAGTAACAAAAAGCGCGAAGTTTCTGCATATCTTAGGAATAACAGCCTCATGAGCCCTTCACCTTGCAATTAAGTTTCTGTTTTTCCACATCTACTAGAAATGTGGGGCTTTAGGCCTTGTTTAGACTTGTGTCTTATTTAAGCCAGTGCTCAATCCAAAACATAACTGGTAGTTAATATTTGTTTCTTACCTTATCCAAAGATTGAGAGCAGTGAGTTTTAAACAGAATTTTTTTCCTCGTTCCCACTAAAGTAAAAGTATTTTGGGGCGTTCCCGTCATGGTGCAGCGGACACGAATCCGACTAGGAACCATGAGGTTGCGGGTTCGACTCCTAGCCTCGCTCAGTGGGTTAAGGATCCGGTGTTGCCGTGAGCTGTGGTGTGTAGGCTGCAGATGCAGCTCGGATCCTGCCTTGCTGTGGCTGTGGCATAGGCTGGCGGCTACAGCTCTGATTCGACCCCTAGCCTGGGAACCTCCATATGCCTTGACAAAAGACAAAAAAAAAATTTCAATTCTTTTGCCCAGTTACTTGGTTAAAAACCCTTCTGCAAAGATAATTAAACTGGGAAGGCAGAGTGGGGAGAAGAAGCCTTGCTTGGTAAAAGGAGCTCTAGGAACAGCCAGGATTAGTCCCTTTGCATCCTGTTTTGCTCGTCTGCAAAATGGAGATAAAATTAACCAACTTGCAGAGTTGTTCCTCTCCTATAAAACTGTAACTTCCCTGAAGGTAAGAACCAATCAATGTCTGGTTTGTAATTGCTAGCCCAGTACTTAGCTCACTTCTCAGCAGACAGTAGGTGTTGAATGAACATTTGTTGACCAAATGATTTAGAAATAATGCATGCAAATTACCTGGCATAGGACGGGCGCTCAATACAGTGTGTCTCATTAAAACAGGTGAAAGCAATAGAAAAGCTTTTAAGGTGTCAGAGAAATCTGGGGCTTATACTATGGTATATATACTTGGAAAAGTGTTTTGAATCTGTATTCTCGATTCTTAGTGCTTAGAGGTATGAAGCGGCAATATGCATTCTTCAGATTGTTTTGTTTCAGGAAAATCTCAGCAATTCATGCAATGGTGCCATTTCGATTTTTAAGTTTTAACTCTTGTTCTTTCCTCCTGATTGAACAGAACACAAAAATAGCATGGCACTGAAAGCTCCAATCCTGAAACAGTTAATTGTAAACAAGTGCACAATGACCTGACCAGGACAGATTCAACTTCTAAATGATGCTAACGTTTTTCAATTGTTGCTTTAAACACCATTAAACCAATTTATTGCAAGTAGGTGGAAATGTTACAACAGGGACAAAAATCCCCTTATCTATCTAAGGTGCATTGTTGGTGGAAAATATCTATTTTTTTCCACTGGCAGCTTCACCTCAGTGCCAAAAATAGTATTGCCCCCTCCCTTCTTCAGCTCACCAAGGCACTCAGAAAGTTCAACTTGTATAATGAGAGGACTGATCTCCTATGACACAGGTTTTATTTCCCAAATAAAGAAAAAAGGGTCATTATTAGGAAACAGCTGTTTGTGGATTGGTAATTGGAAGTATTTCCAAAGCATGTTTTGAAATGCCTTATTGTAACCCTTATAAAATCCTTGCTTCAATTTTCGTCTCTGTGAGTTAAATTTTATTCTTTGATATGTGGTAGAAGGCTGCAAACAGTGAGGTATCTTTCCCTCCAATTAACAAAACCCTCAATAGCATCCCTCAAATGGAGTTGAATCTTTTTTTCTTTTTAATGATCCTTAGATAAGAATCTCTGTGGGGGGGAAAAAAAAGGTTCGATTCATGAAGACCACCAAGAAATAGTGAGTGCTTATTATGGGCAAGGAGCTAGGCTGGTTATATAGAAGTTTACAAAAAAAATCAGATATTCTCTCTGACCTCAAGGAGTTCCCAGCCTAGCAAAGCAATGAGATGGACAGCAATAGATAAAATCCACAGCAAAAGGGTCCAGTAACATGAGAGAGGCCGAGAAAACTGCAGTGGGAATCCTAAGGGTAAAAATTTCTGGAGGGATGTCATGGGGATGACATGTAGATAAAAGTAGGAAGTGCTTTGGTCAGAAGCTAGCCTTGAAACTAGCAAACCTCGCAAATGACCTAATTGACTGAACAGTGAATGTAATTCTGCTGGGTGCTACGGTGCATACTTAGATGTAGCCTGTAGGAGCCCCCGTCCTTAAGAAGTTTACCATCTGAGTTCCTGTTGTGGCTCAGTGGGAACGAACCCGACTGGTATCCATGAGGACACAGGTTCGATCCCTCACCTCGCTCAGTGGGTTAAGGATCTGGCCTTGCTGTGAGCTCTGGTGTAGGTTGCAGACGTGGCTGGGATCCCGCGTTGCTCTGGCTGTAGTATGGGCTGGCAGCTGTAGCTCCGATTCTGCTCATAGTTTGGGAACTTCCACATGCCACAGGTGCAGCCCTAAAAAGACAAAATAAAAAAAAAATAAAAAAAAAAGAAAGTTTATCATCATGTAAGGAAGTTGGGATCAGCGTATTCACTTCTTTAACACTGTTTATTGAAAGCCCATCAGGTACCTGGCACTGTGCTAGGTCCCTGGGCTACAAAAGTGAAAAAGTCTCTGCTTTCAAGGATGTGCACAATTTAGTGCGGAAGACTGACACCTGCAATGCAGGTGCTGCAGTGTTATGTTCAAGGCCTGAGCGTGCGTGGGAGCCGGGAAGGTTTGCCAGATCCAGTGAGACCCAGTGGGTGAAGGGCCTTTGTTCCAGGAGGGGAAAGGCAGCTCTGGAGGGTACACATTTGAGGCACACTTGAGGCAAGCTTCTGGGGTACCCACAATACTTAACACAGGGCTTGCTCCAAGCTGAGCAAGGCTAAGCAATTCAGAATAACTCAGTTGCACTAACAACCCTGTGGAAGTAAGTACTATTATTGCTCTATTTTGAAAGCGGGGAGACCGATACACAGAGAAACTTGCCCAGAGTCTGTTAGAAAGTGGCTAGAAAGTGGCAAATCCGGGATGCACACCGAGGCAGTCTGGCCCTGGAACCCATATTCTCCAGCGACAGGTGGTGACCTGGGGAAAGGTGATAGATAGCAGACCATGAAGGGCCCTGCAGGCCAGCCTTTTTTTATTAGGTGCTTAAAAGCCATTTAAAAAGAACTGTTCAAACGGAGAAAAGAGACCACGACAGAGGCAGGGAAAAGATGAAATCCTGGCTCACGAAGTGCTAACGCAAGGTTGGAAACTGGGAGCAAGAGAAATGTGACTCACACGATATTTTCAAAAAGTGTTTTTGGAATCAACATTGACCAAGCAGAAACATCTTAGAAATGTCCTTGATTTTTGGTTCACTTGGAAATCCGTTATAAGTGGCAACAGCACATTCTGCACTGAGGCAACTGGCTGCAGCTGAGGGGAGGCCCCTCCCTTTCAGTAAGACAAGAATTTCCAGTTTGCCACAGACCTCACCCCTCCCTATTATGGATCCAACTCTGCTGGTCTCAGGCTTCCCTTCCTAATCTTCTTAGGCACGTGGGGTCCACTCTCCCCAGCCCCCCAATAAACAGCTGTCAGTCTGGGGCTCAGATTCTTCCTGTGCAAAATGAGGTTATTTATACCATCAGAATTTCTCACATTGTTCCGATGATAATGAAGACTGATGGGCGTTGTGTTAAAAATACACCTGTAAGACCGCTTTGCAAGAGCTGCAGATTAAGGGGGGCTAGGGAAAGGCTCAGAATTTATTTTTTTAAACAAGTACTTCAGGTAATTCTTATTATCCAGGGAGTTTGAGAAACACTGCCTGTTTGCTTGGCGTTCTCCCACCTGAAATTCAGCAGAATCAGGGTTTGCAAATCTCAGGGGAGGGGAAGGGGGCGGCGTTCACATGATCAGTTTCCTGTCTCCCTGCTGTCAGCCCTCCAGGAGCTGAGGAATACAACTTCCCTGCAAAGGTCGAAGAGATTCCCAGGGAAGAGGTATAACCAGAACAATTTGCTACTTGTGGATAGAGTTAGAATTTACGAAGGTGATTACTGTATAAGTTACAAGGACCACAAAAGGTGGGAGGGCCCACAGACAAGATGGCTCTTAGCAGTGCCTTGAACTGACTGATCAACTGACCTGGTATGTGCCAGGCACAGCGCTGGGCACTTGGATAAGACAAGGAAGAAGCTGACAGCATGATATAAACAACCTGTCGTCCAGAGTACTGCTCAATGTCAAACACACGGTAGGTGCTTGGGAAGTGTGTAGAATTCCTAATTTTCTTATGTCCATTCGTACTTTCTGACTTTTAACGTGCGTTCATATTTATTAAACCATTTGATTGCAAGCCGGAGCACCCGAGGCTCCGAGAGGTCGGGAGACCCTTGCAAAGCCACATGGCAAGGAAGGGGAGAGTCAGAATTCTGCAGTGAACTCCTGTCTCAAAGAGTCCAGTCAGATGGCAGAGGTTAGCCTGGGGGAGACTGAAACTAATTGGATCTAATCTTTTACTTACCCAGTAAGTGGGACAGAGCCTCAGGAAAACTAAAAGAGACAAGAAACAGGAGGAGAGAGTTCGAAGAATTGTTCTCTTTCATTTTAGAACCTCATCACAGGTAAAGTGATTTTTGTGTCCCGGGGTGCTTCATGCGCACGTCTTTTCTACAATTAAGTGTCTGAGACCTTATGCAGAAAAGCGGCAAATGTCCTTGGTATCCCTGCTTAACACCTGATTACGTCACCACATTGTAATCACATTACAATCATGGAAACATTCATTCTGCAAGAAACAGCACATCTGATTTCATTTTGCTTCTTTGTGTAACTGTTAAGGAGGGAGCTGGCAAAAGGTCAAGAATAAGAGTAGAGCAGTTAAGACAATAGGTTTTATAGCCAGAAAGATGTGGGCTTGGGTCCTGGATCCCAGCTAGGACTTGGGAAAGGTAACGTAACTTCTCTCGGTCTAGTTATTTCTCCTAGAAAATGAGAAACGACACAAGGCTTACTTACATTATTAGCTTTTTCTGGGGATCAAAGGAAACAGTGCATAGAAAACACTTGGCTCCGTTCCTGGAAGTAGTGGATATATGTAACTAATGATAATTACATCTCCCACAAAGCAGTAACTTTCTATGCATGTGTGTTACCTGTGTAGTCTATGTCTTTAGTCTATGTTTGCAAATTAGAGGGTGATTTAAATGAAAAAGACCTCTCCCCCAGTAAGCTACCTAGCCCCACAGAACTGAATATGGAAAGACACCATCCAATTAAATTACGTTAATTTCTGTTAATCTAGTTTCACCTCTCCATTTCCATTAACTTAATTTGGTTCTTTATCACTCATTTGCATCATCAGAACAGTTTCTGTTTAAAATCAAAGGTTGAGCGCATACTTGTGTGCCAAGTACTGTGCTGGAACTTGCTGTAGAAAGATGATTATGGGGCAGTTTCTACCTGAAGTCTAGTGCAGGAAGCTGACAGATGCAGAGAATTTTCAAGGTAGTGTGGCAGCATGGCAAGTGTGGGCATGCGCTGTGTGTGTGTGTGTGTGTGTGTGTGTGTGTGTGTGTGTGTGTGTGTGTGTGTGTGTGTGTGTATGCTTAGGGCGGTGGCAGTGGTGAGGAAGCCTTCCAGGAAAGGGTGATGCTTGACCTGAGTCTTGAAGCACAGTTAGAAGTGAGTCAGGGGAGAAAAATGTGGTGCAGGAGGGACTCTTTTAGTCTGTGGTGTTTGCTAGAGGATTAAGCCTTAAGGAAGGGAGTTGGGAAAGGTAGGCTGAAAAAGCAGTCGGAGATCAGATCCTGGGGGCGTCTTGTATGTCCTTTTGAGGAGCATGGCTTTGCGCTGCAAAGAGGAGGCTCCAAGAATTTTATAGAGAAAAGTAAGGTGGGCTAAGAGTGATCTATGGCTCACTCTGCTCAGATGCATTCAATCGCCCAGATCAGTGGGGTGGGGTTTGAGGGGATTATAATGTAAAGGAACAGCTGATGGCTGCTCACTGTTCTTGGGTGTCCTGCTTCCCTGTCTTTCCTTCCATGAACCTTCCTTGTTGGCACCCCTCACCCCAGCCTCAAAAGTAAATTTTAGGATATAGGCCTCGGAGTACCCGCCCTGGCACAGTGGTTAACGAATCCGACTAAGAACCATGAGGTTGCGGGTTCGATCCCTGGCCTTGCTCAGTGGGTTAAGGATTCAGTGTTGCCGTGAGCTGTGGTGTAGGCTGCAGATGCGGCTCGGATCCCGAGTTGCTGTGGCTCCGGTGTAGGCTGGAGGCTATAGCTCCGATTCGACCCCTAGCCTGGGAACCTCCATATGCCACGGGAGTGGCCCTAAAAATGGCAAAAAGGCAAAAAGGCAAAAAAAAAAAAAAAAAAAAAAAAAGAACATAGGCCTGGAGTTCCCTTCGTGACTCAGTGGTTGACGAACCCAACTAGGATCCATGAGGATGTGGGTTTGATCCCTGGCCTTGCTCAGTGGGTTAAGGATCCGGTGTTGCCATGAGCTGTGGTGCAGGTCGCAGACGGGGCTCAGATCCCGTGTTGCTGTGGTGTGGTGTAGGCTGACAGCTACAGCTCCAGTTCGACTCCTAGCCTGGGAACATGCCTGAGAGTGCAGCCCTAAAAAGACAAAAAATAAAGAAGAGCAAAGGGCAGAGGTGAAACTTGAAAGCAGAACCCCTGAAGCCAGCTAGACCTGAAGTGAGGCCCATGGACTTCTAGTAATATGCGTAAACTAATTTCTTTTTCAATTAAAAATAGGGTATTGTTTTATTTGCAACTAAAATTAGGGACTGAGGGATTTCCTGGGTTGGAGATTTCAGGGCTAAAACGAAGACTGTCCCACGTAAACAGAAGCTGTTGGTTATCCTACTACCAGGGCAGGCACGGAGGCTGGAGTCTCGAGGGGAGGCTTTTGCAATTGTTCAGTCAACGGGAATCAGATGGGCCTGAACTTGCCATTGATGAGGAAAATCAAGGTTGGATTTTAGACGTATTTGGGACATGAAGTGGGCCAGGCTGTGTGATCAGATGTAAGGAATGAGGGGGAAATTCTTAAATGCTGCTCAAGTTTCTGGCTGGGGCAATTTAGACACAATACTGCTATCAATTAAAGTTTTGGGAGGGAAGGTGGGTTTAATCCTGGACACATTATGTTTCAAGTCTTTGTGTGACTATCTATTAAAAATGTCCAGTAGAATAGGCAATCTGGATGCTTGAACAAAAATGGGCTGGATGTTGTTTTTTTTTTTTTTTTGGCCGCACCCTTGGCATGTAGAAGGTCCCAGGTCAGAGGTGGAACCCTCGCCACAGCTGTAACCAGAGCCACAGCAGTGACAATGCCCCATGCTTACACTGCTGAGCCACGAGGGAACTCCGGGCTGAACATGTTTAGATTTTGGAATCCTCACCATATAACCGTGGGAGATTTCCAAATAGATTGAGTAGCAGTGGGCCAGGGATAGAAATTTGGGACTGAGGGTGGGATTTTAGAAGAGGGGTCAGATGGGAAAAAGGAGAATCTAAAGTCACAGGAGTTCCCATCGTGGCTCAGTGATTAATGAATCCAACTAGGAATCATGAGGTTGTGGGTTTGATCCGTGGCCTCGATCAGTGGGTTAAGGATCCAGCATTGCTGTGAGCTGTGGTGTAGGTCGCAGATGCGGCTTGGATCCTGAGTTGCTGTAGGCCAGTGGCTACAGCTCCGATTAGACCCCTAGCCTGGGGACCTCCATATGCCGCAGGTGTGGCCCTAGAAAAGGCAAAAAAAAAAAAAAAAAAAAGGTCACGGAAGCTGGCTGCTGGGGCAGCATGATGAGTGTACAGAAGAGAATAATTCCCACTGTTAGAGGCATCCCAAAGCAGAGACTAAATGATTCCATTGAATTTTGAAATTAAGAGTGTGCTGGCCATTTTATTGGGTGAAATCAGTTTTGCTGTGTTAGTGGGAATTGGTTGCAGTTGGTCAAGAAGATGATAAGTGGGGAAGAGAGGACGGGGATTGTGGACCACTCTCTGGGGTCTGGGGAAATCTTTCTTTTTTTTTCTTTTGTGGCCACATCCAAGGCATATGGAAGCTTCCGGGCCAGGGATTGATCCTGCACCACAGCAGTGACCCAAGCCACTGCACTGACAATGGCAGATCCTTAACCCGCTGTGCCACGGGAGAACTCCTCTATGGGGAAATCTTGATAAAGGAGAGAAAGGGATAAGAGGCCTTGGGAATAGCTGGAGGACTTGGCCTTAAACCCGAGGTTGCCTCTCACCTCTGAGTCTGATGGAAGTTGTTTGTTGGGGTGTGATGGAGACACTGAGGTGGGGGAAGGTAGGCTGAATGGCCCCAGCGTGTTTTTGCTGGGGAAAGCAGGATTATTTGCTTGATGGGAAGGAGATAAATAGGGGAACCGAGTAGGGTGAGAAAGGTTTGGAATGGAGAAGTTTAACAAGGACTTACAGGAGTTCCCGTATTGGCTCAGTGGTTAACAAATCCGACTAGGAATCATGAGGTTGTGGGTTCGATCCCTGGCCTTGCTCAGTGGGTTAAGGATCCGGCGTTGCTGTGACCTGTGGTGTAGGTTGCTGACGCGGCTTGGATCCCGAGTTGCTGTGTGTGTCTCTGGTGTAGGCCAGTGGCTCCAGCTCCAATTAGACCCCTGGCCTGGGAATCTCCATATGCCGTGGGTGAGGCCCTAGAAAATGCAAAAAGACAAAACAAAACAAAACAAAAAACAAGTACTAATAATTGTGAAATGCTGCTGCCAGTTCCTCTCCACTAGTTTATTCTCCTTGTTCATTCTAAGGATCTTTAGGAAAACAAGGCTTATCGGAGTTCCTGCTGTGGTGCAATGGGATCAGCAGCATCCTTGGAGCACAGGGATGCAGGTTCAATTCCTCCTCTGACCACCACCCCCATCTGTGGGTTAGATCGAAACTGCAGGTGGCTCTGGTCCCTGGCCCCAAGGGGTGGCCAAAAAAGAAAAAAGAAAGAAAACAAAGCTTATCATGTCAGGACCCTGCCTAAACAACTCTACCAATTTCTTCCTCTTGCCTGTATGATCAATAGGAACACTTAACCTTTGATAAATGGACTCAAACTTCCTGGCACCGTCAACATTTTCCTCCCCATACTCCCACCCCAGAAATGGCTTACTGCAATGCCCCAGACTTCTTTAGAAACTAGCGTTTGTACACAGTTTTTGATGCTGGGAATATCCTTTCCCTATTCTTCACTTACAAACTCCTGCTCATCCCTCAAGGCCCAACTGGTATATTGTTTCCCCTGTGAAACCTCTCCTCATTCAGGGCGGTGACTTCTTATAATAGCATGTACCCCATTGCATGGTAATTTATTGTTTGTGTTGCCTCCTACTGCCCCCCTCCAACCCCCACCCTGTTTTGGGAGATTCTAATTTTTTCTGGGTTTCTCCTGGAACATATTAGCACAGTGCTTATAGGCACTACTACAGTCCTAGTAGAAGCTCAACCAATGAATGAATTCCTCTTTGCCCGGCTTCTGCAAACCAAATGCTCTGCTATTCACATTTAATGCTCCGTGTGCTCTTTCTCTTTTTGTAGTTATGTGTTTATGAACTCATGATACCTGGTTAATGCTGTGTTGAAGAACTTTGCTCACTTAATTCTATTAATTGCTTATGTACAAAATACCTTTCTACACTTCATTTTTCCTTCCAAATTCTTTCCAGTCCTGATGAGTCAGTAGCTGAAGTATCAGGAAGTGATTCTTTAAATATCTTTTAAATATCTATAATTATACACAGCAAACCCACATACCCTTCTATGACCCCATACCCTAGACTTTGGTTCTTTTCCTCCTGCTTTTCAGTTCAAGGAGAAAAATGTGAAATGACTGAGGGTGAAGATGGCCAAAAGTGGCCAAAATATCCAAAAGCAAATTGCTATCCTCTTCCAAATTTGTGTAATATTGGAAACGAGAAGAAATGTTAATAATTACCTAGACTAAATCCTTCTTACAATGTAGATCTTTTTTTTTTCTTTTTTTGGAAACAGGCCCAGAAGGCATATAAATCCTAAGATTGCACAGCAAATTAGTGGCAGTCCAACCAGAAACATATTTCCTAATTCCAAGGCCTGTTTTTTCTCTTACCTTCATACTGACAACTCATGAAAAAATGCAGGTTTTTTTTTTTTAAGCATATCAAATGCATTTTTGGTCTCTCTGAACTTTGATTTTGCTCATGTGTAAAGTAGAGATAATAATAGTAGTGACCTCATGGGTTTGTTGTGAGAATTAAGTGAATTAATGGATGCAAAATGCTGGGAATAGTACCTAACCATAGTAAGTGCCTGGAGTCTAGTATTGTTTATTATTTTTTTAAAAAAACTCAATGAATTTTGTTATATTTATAGTTGTACAGCAATCATCACAACTTAATTTTATAACATATCCGTCTCAAACTCCCAGACCATCCCTCTACAACACACCCCCAACCTGTCTCCTTTGATAACTGTTAAGTTTTTCAAAGTCTGTGAGTCAGTTTCTGTTCTGCAAATAAAATCATTTGTATCCTTTTCTTAGGTTCCACATATGAGTGATGGCATATGATGTTTGTGCCTCACTGTCTAACTTCACTTAGCATCATAATTTCTAGGTCCATCTGTGTTGCTGCAAATGCCATTATTTCATTCCTTTTTATGGCTGAGTAATATTCCATTGTGTATAAGTACCACATTTTTATTCACTCCTCTGTTGATGGACATTTAGGTTGCTTCCATGTCTTCGCTGTTGCATATAGCGCTACAATGAACACTGGGGTTAATGTATCTTTTTTTTTTTTTTTTTTTTTTGTCTTTTTTTTGTTGTTGTTGTTGTTGCTATTTCTTGGGCCGCTCCCTCAGCATTATTGTTGTTGTTGTTGTTGTTGCTATTTCTTGGGCCGCTCCCGCGGCATATGGAGGTTCCCAGGCTAGGGGTTGAATCGGAGCTGTAGCCACCGGCCTACGCCAGAGGCACAGCAACGCGGGATCCGAGCCGCGTCTGCAACCTACACCACAGCTCACGGCAACGCCGGATCGTTAACCCACTGAGCAAGGGCAGGGACCGAACCCGCAACCTCATGGTTCCTAGTCGGATTCGTTAACCACTGCGCCACGACGGGAACTCCAAATGTATCTTTTTGAGTCATGGTTTTTTCTGGATAGATGCTCAGGAATGGGATTGCTGGATCAAATGGTTGTTTGTTTTTGTTTTTATCATCATTGCTCTAGAAGGTGCATCTGAGAAGATATTGCTATGATTTATGTCAGTAAGTGTTCAGCCTATGTTTTCATCTAAGAGTTTTGTAGTATCTGGTCTTATATTTAGGTCTTTAATCCATTTTGCGTTATTTTTCAATATGGTGTTAGGGAATATTCTAATTTCATTCTTTTACTTGTAGCTGTCCGGTTTTCCCAGCACCACTTATTGAAGAGATTGAATTTTCTCCATTGTGTTTTCTTGCCTCCTTTGTCATAGATTAGTTGACTGTAGGTACAAGGGCTTAATTCTGGGCTTTCTATCCTGTTCTACTGATCTATGTTTCTGTTTCTATGCCAGTACCATACTGTTTTGATGATGATAGCTTTGTAGTATAGTCTGAAACTAGGGGGCCTGATTCCTCCAGCTCCATTTTTCTTTCTCGGAATGGCTTTGGCTGTTCTGGGTCTTTTGTGCTTCCAAACAAATTTTAAAATATTTTGTTCTAGTTCTGTGAAAGAATGCCATTGGTAATTTGATAGGGATTGCATTGAATCTATAGATTGCCTTGGATAGTATAGTCATTTTCACAATATTGACTCTTTCATCCTTGTGTCATCCTTGCTTTCTTTCATCAGTGTCTTATAGTTTTCAGAGTACAGGTCTCTTATCTCTTAGGTAGGTTTATTCCTAGGTATTTTATTCCTTTTGATGTGATGGTAAATACGATCGTTTCCCTAATTTCTCTTTCTGATCTTTCATTGTTAGTATATAGAAATGCAGTCAACTTCTGTGTATTAATTTTGTATCCTGTAACTTTACCAAATTCATTGATGAGCTCTAACAGTTTTCTGGTAGTGTCTTTAGGGTTTTCTAGGTATAGTATCATGGCATCTGCAAGACTGATAATTTTGCTTTTTCCTTTCCAATTTGGATTCCTTTTATTTCTTTTTATTCTCTGATTGCCATGGCTAGGACTTCCAAACTATGTTGAACAGTAGTGGTAAGAGCAGACACCCTTGTCTTATTCCTGATCTTAGTGGGAATTCTTTCAGCTTTTCACCATTGAGAATGATGTTAGTTGTGGGTTTGTCGTATATGGCCTTTATTATGTTGAAGTAGGTTCCCTCTATGCCCACTTTCTGGAGGGTTTTTATTGGAAATCGGTATTGGATTTTGTCAAAAGCCTTTTTCTATTGAGAGGATCATGTGGTTTTTATTCTTCAGTTTGTTAATGTGGTGTATCACACTGATTGATTTGAGGATATTGAAAAATCCTTTCATCCCTGAGTTAAATGCCACTTGATCATGGTGTACTTTTAATGTATTGCTGGATTTGGTTTGCTAGTATTTGGTTGAAGATTTTTGCATCTATGTTCATCAGTGACGTTAGCCTGTAATTTTCTTTTTTTGTGGTATCTTTGTCTGATTTTGGTATTAAGGTGATGGTGACCTCATAGAATGGGTTTGGGAGTGTTCCTTTCTCTGTAGTTTCTTGGAATAGTTTCAGAAGGATAGGTATTAACTCTTCTCTAAATTTTTTGATAAAATTCCCCTGTGAAGCAGTCTGGTCCTGGACTTTTTTTGTATGTTGGAAGTTTTTTAATCACAGTTTCAATTTCAGTACTTGTGATTGTCCATTCATCTTTTCTATTTTGTCTTGGTTTAGTCTTAGAGGATTATACTTTTCTAAGAATTTGTTAATTTTTTCTAGGTTGTCTGTTTTATTGGTATATAGTTTCTTGCAGTAATCTCTTATCATCCTTTGTATTTCTCTGTTGTATTTCTCCATTGTGACTTCTCCTTTTTCATTTCTAACTTTACTAATTTGAGTCCTCTCATTTTTTCTTGGTAAGCCTGGCTACAGGTTGGTCAATTTTGTTGATCTTTTCAAAAAACCAGCTTTTAGTTTCACTGATCTTTTCTATGGTTTTCTTTGTTTCTGTTTCATTTATTTATGCTCTGATCTTTATGATTTCTTTCCTTCTGCTAACTTTGGGTTTTGTCTGTCCTCTCTTTAGTTGCTTTAAGTGTAAAGTTAGGTCGTTTGAGATTTTTCTTGTTTCCTGAAGTAGGCTTACATTGCTATTCCCCCTTAGAACAGCTTTTGCTGAGTCCTTTAGATTTTGGATTGTTGTGTCCTTGTTGTTATTTGTTTCTAGGTATTTTTTAATTTTTTCATTGTTTGTTTAGTAGCATGTTTTTTAGTCTCCAAGTGTTTGCTTTTTACAGTTTATTTCTTGTTGATTTCCAGTTGTATAATGTTGTGGTCATAAAAGATGCTTGATATGATTTCAGTTTCCTTAAATTCACTAAGGCTTGATTTGTGGCTTAGAATGTGCTCTGTCCTAGAGAATGATCCATGTGCACTTGAGAAGACTGTTCTCTGCTGCTTTGGGATGAAATGTTCTATAAATACGTATTTGAGTCCATCTGGTCTAATGCATCATGTAAGGCCTGTGTTTCCTTGTTGATTTTCTGTCTGGATGATCTGTCCATTGCTGTAAGTGGGGTACTAAAGTCCCCTACTATTATTGTGTTATTGTCAATTTCTCCTTTTAAGGTTGTTAGCAGTTGCCTTATATATTGAGGTGATCCTATGTTGGGTGCATATATATTTACAATTGTTATATCTTCTTGGATTAATCCTTTGATCATTATGTAATGTCCTTCTTTGTCTCTTATAATATCATTTTTTTCCCCATGTCCACAGTAACTTGGGATCCACGCTGAGTCTGTGACCTACACCACAGCTCATGGCAACACTTAACCCACTGAGCAAGGCCAGGGATCAAACCTGGATCCTCATGGATACTAGTTGGGTTTGTTACTGATGAGCCATGGCAGGAACTCCTATAATATTCTTTATTTTAAGGTCTACTTTATCTATCTGATATGAGTATTGCTACTACAGCATTCTTTTGATTTCCATTTGCATGAAATGTTTTCTTTCATCCTTGTACTTTCAATTTGTTTGTGTCCCTATAAAAGTGAGTCTCTTGAAGACAGCATATATACGGGTCTTGTGTTTTTTTTTTTTTTTTTTTTTTTTTGGTTTCCATTCACCTGGTCCATGTCTTTTGGTTGGAGCATTTAGTCCATTTACATTTAAGGTAATTTTTTTGCCTTTTTAGAGCTGCACTCGAGGCATATGGAGAATCCCAGGCTAGGGGTCCAATCAGGGCTGAGGCTGCCAGCCTACACCACAGCAGTGCCAGAGCTGAGCCGTGTCTGTGACCTACACCATAACTCACAGCAATGAGGGATCCTTAATCCACTGAGTGAGGTCAGGGTCAAACCTGCATCCTCGTTGATACTAGTCATGTTCATTTCTGCTGGGCCACAACAGGAGCTCCTTAAGGTAATTATTGATATGTATGTTCTTATTGCCATTTTATTAATTCTTTTGTATTTTTTTTGTTGGCCTTTTTTTCTTCCCTTCTTCTTTTGTTCTCTTCTCTTGTGGTTTGATGGCTGTCTTTAGTGTTTGGATTGCCTTTTCTTATTTGTATATCTATTGTAGATTTTTTTGTTGGCAGTTACCATGAAATTTTGATATAGGATTCTATATATATGTATATATGTGTGTGTGTATACACAAGATTGTCTTAAGTTGTTGGTTTCTTAACTGCAAGTGCATCTCCAGTATCCTGCATTTGTATCCTCTTCTCATGATTTCTGGTTTTGATAGCGTATTTTTGTGTGGATGGTTTGATTTCCTACCTTTACTATATGCATGCCTTTATAGGTGAGCCTTGTCATTTGTAATGTTTTTGTTTCTAGTGGTGGCATTTTCTTTTCCATCTAGAGAAGTTCGTTTAGTATTTGTTGTAAAGCTGGTTTAGTGATACTGAATTCTTTTAGCTTTTGCTTTTCTCTAAAGCTTTTGATTTCTCCCTCAAATCTGAATGAGAGCCTTGCTGGGTAAAGTAATCTTGATTGGAGGTTTTTTCCTTTCATCACTTAAGTATATTGTGCCACTCCTTTCTAGCTTGCAGAGTTTCTGCTGAAAAATCAGCCAATAACCTTATTGGGATTCCTTTGCATGTTGTTTGTTTCTTTTCCCTAGCTGCTTTTAATATTTTCTCTTTGTCTTTACTTTTGGTCAGTATGATTAATATGTATGTCTGTGTATTTCTCCTTGGGTTTATTTTATATGGTACTCGTTGTGCTTCCTGGATTTGAGTGAATAATTCCTTTCCCATGTTAGGGAAGTTTTTGGCTATTATCTCTTCAATTATCTTCTCTGGCCCTTTCTCTCTCTTCTCCCTCTGTCATCTATATTATGGATGTTGGTGTGTTTAACATTGTCCCAGAGTTCTCTGAGACTGTCTTCATTTCTTTTCAGTCTTTTCTCTTTTTTCTGTTTTGCATCAGTGATTTCCACCAGTCTGTCTTCCACCTCATCTCACTTATTTGTTCTTCTGCCTCCTGTAGTCTGCTGTTGGTTCCTCCTAGTGAATTTTTTTTTTGATAGACAAGAAATAGATTTATTAGGATAGGACACTTGTGAGAGATGCAAGCAGGCAGGCAAGGAGGCTCTGCCCCAGGATCTGGTGGGCTACCCCTCCTACTGAATTTTTTATTTTGGTTATTATGTTTTGCATCTCTGCTTGCTTAATCTTTAAATCTTCTGTTTCTTTGCTCAGTGTTTCTTGTAATTTATCAGTTATTTCCAAGATCTTGAATCATCTTTGCTATCATTAATCTAAAGTCTTTTTCATGGAGGTTGGTAATCTCCAGATCCAAAACACTCCAAAAACACTTAACTGTTTTTCTGGTGTTTTTTCTTGTTCCCTTATCTGAGTCATAATTCTCTTCCTTTTCATTATTTATAGGCAGACTTAGGGTTGTAGCCTCTCTTGCATCTGAAGTCTGCTCCCCTTGTGGCTGAAGTTGGTATGGGGGCTTACTGCTGGCTTCCTGATGGGAGTGACTATTGCCTGCCCACTGGTAGATGGAGCTGATTCTTATTGCTCTGGGCGGTGGGGCTTTGTCTCTGGGTATGATTAGAGGTGGCTGTGTTCTGGAGGGTCTTTAGGCAGCTTGTTTGCTGATGGGTGGGGCTGTCTTCCCACTGGTTTGTTGTTTGGCCTGGGGCTTCTCAACCCTGATGGGTAGGGCCAGATTTTTCTAAAATGGCCACCTCTAGAGGAGTTCTTGCTGACGATTATTCCTGAGACCTTTGCTTCCAATGTCCTTCCCCCACAATGAGCCACAAGAAGGTCCAACCAAGAACCACAAGAAGGTCTAACCCAGATTCTTATGGAGCCTCTGCTTTGCCCTAGGACCCAGAGCACATGAAAGCTTATATGTACATTTCAAGAGTGGAGTCTCCATTTCCCCCAGTCCCATGGGGTCCTGCACAGAAGCCCTGGTGGCCCTCAACTCCAAATGTTCTGGGGGTTCCTCCTCCTGATGCCAGATTCCCAGGCTCAGGAACCTGATATGGGGCTCAGAACCCTCACTCATTCCCATGGGTGAGCCTCTGTGATATAGTTACTTTCTAGTTTGTGGTCCACCCTACCCAGAGGGATTGCTTATATTGTGTAATCACCCCTCATACTGCCTCTGTGTGGCCTTCTCTTTGTCTTCTAGAGTAGGATATCTTTTTTTGATAGTGTCCAGTCTATTTTTTGTTGAAGGTTGTTCAGTAGTTGGTTGTAATTTTGTTGTTTTTATGAAAGAAGGTGAACTCCAGTCCTTCAACTCCATCATCTTAATCCCTTCTGTTTAGTCTAGTTTTGAAACCATCCTCAAATCTCCTGCAGCCTCCTAGTAGACTTGTTGCTTCCACTCCTGTCCCTCTGATCCTTCTTTAAATCTAGCATTGTTTATTCTTATTTAAGTTCCTGGATATTACATTCTTGATTACTAAGGAACTAATTTACTCACTTTATCTCACTGGATTGATTTTATGTAAATTTTTTTTTAATTAAAAAAAGTTTTGTGGGAGTTCCCATCATGTTGCAGCAGAAATGAATCCAACTAGGAACCATGAGGTTGTGGGTTCAATCCCTGGCCTTGGTCAGTGGATTAAGGATCTGGTGTTGCTGTGAGCTGTGGTGTAGGTCACAGATGTGGCTCAGATCTGGTGTTGCTGTGGCTGTGGCGTAGGCCAGCAGCTATATCTCTGATTAGACCCCTACCCTGGGAACCTCCATATGCCATGGGTGTGGCCCTCAAAAGACAAAAAGACAAAAAAAAATTTGTTGTACATCAACTCAAATATTATTTGTTTTAGGTATACAACATAGTGATTCACAATATTTAAAGATTACACCCCACTTATAGCTATTATAAATTATTGACTATATTCCCTGTACTTTGTAACTTATTTATTTTATACATAGTATTAGTCTTAATCCCCTACCCCTGTTTTGCCCCTCTCCCACTATCACTACTGGTAATGACTAGTTTGTTGTCTGTGTTGTTTTTGCTACATTCACTAGTTATTTTCTTTTTATGAGTTTTAGATTCTACATATAAGTGATATCATACAGTTATTTTTCTTTGTCTGACTTTCACTTAGCATAATTCCCTCCAAGTCAATCTGTGTTGTTGTAGAAGGCAAAATTTCATTCTTTTCTATGGCTAAGTAGTATTCTATTGTGTACATACACAAGAGTATTCCATGTGTTATGTATGTTCATCTATTGATACTTAGATTGCTTCCATGTCTTGGTTATTGTAAATAGTGCTGCTATATATATTGGGATGCAAATATTTTTTTGAATTAGTGTTTTCATTTTTTTTAGATGTATACCCAGGAGTGAAATGACTGGGTCGTATGGTATTTCTGTTTCTTACTTGATTACTTTTAAAATTCCCCGAGTTATTTTTATCTCCCCCCACCCCTTCAACCATGCTACAAATATGAAGACAGACCATAGGCTGTACGTCCAGGTGACCAAGGTGTATGGAATTAGGGTCTGCACCTTTTAGTTGTAGGATCCTGCAAAACTTGCCTGACTTCTCTGAGTCTCAATTCCTCACCTATAAAGAGTTAAATAGTCTTTCCTTTCAAGGGTTGCTGTGAGGCTTAACTGGGAGGATACATGCTGAGTGCCCTGCCCAGTGTCAATGCTGGGCCCCTCCCTTCCTCAGAGCCTCATATGAATGTCTATAAATATGGACATGTTGTACAGCTCATAATGACATGTACTTCGTCGATGTCAGATCTAAAAGGGTTTGTGTAGAACAGAGCAATTCTAATGCATTGGCCATGTAAAAATGTCTCAAGGTTAAAAGTAGGAATGATCTGCTGCATGTAGATGATTCTTGCTGTGCAGCTAAAGAAATGCTCATCTTCTGATAGACTGTAAGGCTTCTTTATGATTTTTGCCATGTTCAAGTACAAGCTGTGCAATTATAGACCCACATTTTTGAACTATAAATAGGCTGGATTTTTATTTAAATCTACCTTAGAAGGAAGCTATATCACAACTTGTTCAGTGAATGACTGCTTTAGGCCTGCCCCAGGATATCAATATACAGATCCACAGGGTCCTTGTGATGTCACATGGTTAATGTCCTATGTCAGCACCAGATTTCAGGTCTTTTCCTGGATTAAGCTAACTTCTATCATTAAGCAGTGTGTGTGTGTGTGTGTGTGTGTGTGTGTGTGTCTGTGTCTGTAAAGTGGGGGTATGGTTGGATCTAGAGACCAAAAGTAGCAACTTGCACATATTTAACTTCCAAATTTGAGATCTGACCATTATATATTGCAACCATTCCAATTACTTGCTTTCATAACTGAATAGATTATCTAGGAGAATTTGTAGGATATAAAATTCTTCACATGTAAAATTCATTCTCAATATACCTTAAACTTTATTTTAAATTTCTCCTTTGTCCAAAGCATTGTTTCCTCCATAGACGAATACTTAAGTCATTAGCATTTCAGGATGAATTTATTTGGATTGCATTTTCTTCCAGTGCAGAGAATATATGGGTTTCTTAAAAGATTAGTTGATAATTGCCTTTGGAAAGGATAAGCAATAAGATCCTGCTGTGTGGCACTGGGAACTATATCTTAGTCACTTATGATGGAGCATGATAAGGTGAGAAAAAAGAATCTATACATGTATGTTTACTGGCTTACCATGCTGTACAGTAGAAAATTGACAAAACACTGTAAACCAGCTATAATTAAAAAAATCATAATATAAAATAAAATATACCTTCCCCCAAAAAAGTAGTTGAGGTAAGGGTTCCTGAGACCCACTGCACATGTTTGCTTAGCGCTGGTCTATAGTTAAATGGCCTCTAGTAGATGTGATTGACTCAGATAAGGAGACTGTCATTGGGGCAACAGAAGGGCTCATCTGAAGGCAAAGGTCATTTGCTGCTCACCGTGGCAAAGGGGTAGAGTCGCAAGCAGGGCCACGCTCTGAAAACAAGCTAAAGGCAATAGTCACGCTAGGTTGTGCAAAGACGGCTAGTGCTGATGGTGGGGCACGTTCCGCACAGAGCAGTAAGCCCAGGTGATCTAGGCGTAGGGAGGGAAGGCAGGAGAAAGGCTCAGAACTGTCTACCTAGCCCCAAATAAGGCTTATGTTGACCATCCATATGTAAATGTGTAACAGACCCTTTGCCAATGAGAAGCTGATCACAGCGCATGTCCAGGAGAACTGGCAGGTGATTTGACAGGCATCTCCAGGCTTAGTTCCCTCCATTACCAGCAGGTTTCTGTTCTTTCTTCATACCATTAGGGATGTGTACCATTTCAGCTGCCATGTTCACTTACTTAATCTACCCTTTTCAGCCTCACTATGCTCCTCCTTCTCCTTCTCACTACCCAGTTCTGTCTACCACCCCACAATAGAATCATCTTCCATTGAAAGTCACAGGAATTTCTGGGAATTTGGTCTGAACCAGTGAAGGTGCTTGTTAGCTCCTATTTTTCAAGACCAAGGTGTCTCAGGTCTTCAGTCCTTTCCCAGAAAGTGTTGAGTGGCTTTCTCCCGTACCCTTTGTAGTATGGGAGTCCGGTTCTTGGAAGCAGGGGCTGTCTCAGCCCATGATCAGGCCCTTGCTGGCTCCCTGCCATCCCCCACCCCCTGCCTCTTGGGATGACGTAATCCTCCCTTCACCTCTGTGGGAATCCCAGCTCTGGAGGAAGGAACCGGGCAGGAGGCAGGGTACCTTGGTGAATATGAGTCATCAAGTCTGATGACCTTTACATTTGTTATCTGTTTCCATGGTCACAGTTGGGTCTCAGGATGGCAGACAGCCTTCCATACATAGTGAATCGTTACGTCACTCCTTAACAACTTGCACAAACTTCCTGTGGCCTGCAGGATAAATAAGTGTATGGGAGATGCTCTCAACACTAGCTTTGAGTTCATATTTCTCCCTCTCCTGTCATTTGGTCCCAGGGCTTCATTCCAATGCATACTGGGTTTCTTCTGTCAAGATCTGGTTCAGACACGGCCTCCCTTGGAAACCTTCTGAGACTTTGCTGATAGGGAGGTGGCCTCCTTCCCCTGGGCTCTTGCAGCATGTGTGTCCACTGTGTTCAGGCAGTTCGCCCATAGTGCTATGAGTTTATACATCTGTCAGTCCCCTCCTCCTTGCTCAAGGCTGTGAGCCTTAGCCATTTGATGGTCCTCAGAGCCTAAGTTCTATACCTGGCTCTCAGCAGACGCTCAGAAAATGTTAACTGAACGAATGCAGGAAAAGGGGGAGAAAACTGGTCTTCTACTAATTTACTGAGCGGAATACAGGTAGGAAGACACAACGAGGCACGGACCCAGTAAAGGGAGCAATGGTGCTTTAATGAAACGTCTTTCAAATCTGTGAACACGTTAGCTGTGAAGTAAATGATTTTATTCTTTCCACAGAACAGATTTCCAAACAATGATCACAATGTTTAGGTTAATAAGAGGCTGGACAGATGAGGAGCCAAAGAATGTTATAAAACAACAATCCCATCAACTATTATATCAAATGCAAATTTACTGAGACATCAAGAGACTACATGTTTATAGTTACATGGCTACAAACAAGACATTATTACAGTAATCAAGTCCATAAAACTAGAAAACAAGCCATATAACAAAAATGCCTTTCCTAAGCTATTAAATGAGCACAACACAATAGACAAACCAATTTTCTACTTGAAGCAGCTTATAGCACCAACATGTTGGCAGGACCAGTAGAGGGGGGGGTAGGCCGTTGGACGGAACAGAAGGATCTCAGCCATTATCTACTTTAAGCCCCTTGTTTTACAGATGGTGAAATGGAGGCCCAGAGGGATGACATGCCTTGTCCAAAGTCACACAGCACAGGGACACAGGATTGGCTAGACAATGATGACCCAGGCCACCCAGCTCTAGGTAAGTGCTCTATGTTCACATACAGATAATTCTATTTGATTCAATGTATTTTTTTTTCCCTATTAACAGCTCTACCATAAAAGAAGTCAATACAAGTTATAAACACTCTGGTATTATATTTATTGAAAAAGGACTGACACGTACTGTGATTCACTTCTTGGGTCTATATACATCTTATCAAAATGGGGAGTAACCACTCAGATGACACGATCTTAGCTGCAAATTGGTCAAGAAGAAGGCATCTGAAGGGCAAGTGTGGCACATCCTTCACGACTTCAGTTAACCTATGCCTCCAAATTACTAAATCATGGGTATGATTTTTTTTTTCCTGATGATTTAAGATGAGTAAAGTACAAAAATAGTGCAAATAAAGAGCAAATCAGGTCTTTTCTTTAAAGGGTACACATGGCCCTTTTCATTTTGGTACGGGAAGGACAGGTTAGACACCTGATTCTTTTTAGGAAAAAAAGTAACTACAACCTCTAGTTTGTGAACCACCTCATATAGAAAGGGTTTCTCTATTTTTCTTTTAAAGTGTTTCTGTAAAATACTTTGGAGTCATGGAATGCTGCTTAGCGTATCTTGCTATGGGCCTGAGGCCTCAAATGGACAGCATTATGATGAGCTAATGAAGATGTCAGAAGAGAAAAAGATCACTTTTAACCAAAGCAGCATTAAAGACTAAGGATATTGAACATGTTTCAATAGCTTCATAGCTATGAAGCCAAGAAGCTGCATGTACAAAAGTGATTACATGTGTCATTACAGTGGTAGTGGGAAAAAAATAACACATCCTGGACGTGTCCACCAGCATCAAAAACCAGCTGCTGCAGAACAGTTTAACTGTGGCTTCATGAGTAGAATAAAGCCTGATAAATAAAAGTGACTTCTGTGTATCATATATATATGTGTGTATATATATATATATATTATATTTTTTTCACATAGACGTCTAGTTATAAGTAAATCAACATTTAACTCCAATTTTTTCCCCCTTGGCTACAGCATCAAAGGATTTCATTTCACTTTGCTTGAACGTGACCTATACCTGGTTAGGACGTTACATGCTGCTCGTGCTCAGAGCCTTTACTCTATCTGGCCAGCAAAAATAAAAGTGAACTCTCCTGGGACCTCAAGTCCACTCCTTAGCACTACAAGCATATTAACAAATATATAGCAAAACATACTTATTTTCTGTTAGGTAAAAGAACGTGTTTTAGGACTAAAGGATAAACTATGCTTGCTACCAAACATGTGTGCATACCAGTATAATAAAAGCAATTTCACGACAATATTTTGTAACAAGCTGCATTATAAATATTTAAGGAAACATGGTAAAAATCAGAGAGAAAATAAGATTAGTGTTCTAAAACTACTGCTAGAAAAATATTTTAAAAAGCATGTCTCATTACGTGAAGCATTAAATGTAAAGTTGTCACTTTAATGCGCATTTCAGATCTCACCTTTGGAAAGAGGGAAAAAAAAAAACAAACCTTTCTCTCTGCAACAGGTGCCTGTGATTTCCTTGGAAACTGGACGTATTGAAGAACCAAAGGGTAGGTGACAAGTGTGTACGGGCAGTGGTGTGATTTTCACATGGTCTTGGACGAGGCAGGGTGGTTCACAATGCTGAGTAGATAGGTGACTGGGAAAAATACGGACTATATTTGAGCAGTTTAAAACCAGTGTTGCATTTGCCTGCAATGAGCCTAATACTCAAAGCCCAAATGTGAGAAGGGGGCTTGTGCCACGGGGCTGGATTGTCCAGAACTAGGGAAAACCATGGGACATAACTCCTTCTTGGGGTTGACTCCTTTTTGAGAACAAGGTTTTAATCCATCATTATTTTTAACGAGCTGACGCTGACTTAACATCAAAGGCTGAGTGTACGGTTTGGGAATGTAAGTGAGCATTGAAAATAAAGACCCTCTCTTCCTCTCTGGTAAAGTTAACATAGCCTCTTGGCCATAGGAGATGCCTTCTTTTGGGATCCCCGCTGCAAATGCTGTGCATGTGTGGGGGCAGGCTTCATGCCCAGAGGAAATCAAGGAACCCGACACCAGCTGCTGGAGCCCGTGGACCCAAGTAGTGAACCACTGAATGAATCCAATCCTCTTGGATGTTGCGTGGAAAAGGTAAGGGTGGGGCTGATGCTACCAGTTTGTGAAAAGAGCCTAAGTGTCTTGATACTTTTACGTTCATTGGGTGTTTCTGCCCCATCACCTTCTACCCACTTGGGGAGGTGAAGATGACCTCTGAAGACAGACGTTCTGGCAGCAGAGGAAAGATACAGGGAGGCAGAGAACGTGAGCTAAATCACAGAGAGCAGCTGGTTTCCACGCATTCCTGCTCCCCTCTCGGCCGGGCTCAAGGCTGCTCTGTCTCGTTCCCGTGGTTAGAGAGTGGAAATTTCAGATGTGTCTACCCCTGATCCCGAGACTATGGGCCCTGGGTACCACCCAAGGGCCTCCTCCCCTTTTCTAGACTCAGGATCACTGAAGCCTGAAAGCCCTTGGTGAATTCATACCTCCTATTATAAAAGGGCTTTTAGCTCAGGTTTTAACATTTTAATTGGCACAGTTTATTGTAGCCTAGGAGGTCAGCAAGATTTCAAGAGGAGAGAGATGACTTCATTACTCAATTACAATGCACACAATCGTAAGGGAGTTCTTGACTTTGTGCACAGTTACTACAAGCAAAGAATTTAATTCCACCGACACACAGCTCACGATCAAGGTATAGCTTTGGAGCTGAGGAACAGATGGTATGGAGAGAGAGACATTTCAGTACGGAAATAAGCTTTGAGATGTGTATATACAAACACACAAATATATATACACAACACTCCTCACCCATGTATACTGTACAGATTGGCACAACCCTATTAAGAACACACGATGATAGAAAGGTTTTAGGCCTTAAGTTGTCTTGGCATTTTAATCTAGACGAATGCTCAGGTAATTGGGGTCTTAACTGGATCACTCATATATTTTAATGGTGTTTTTGAAAAGGCCAGATCAACTTTCCTTCAGCAGTCACCCCATATGACACACTAGTTACCAAAGGGAAAACGAGACTGCTATTTTGTATTAATTCAGTAAAGGGTATTTTAGAGCAAGGACAACTTGGAAAATAAAGACTTCAGAGTCGATGATTCCAAGCTAAGAGCATTTTAGTGATTAGCAGTGGTTACCAAATAAGCCGAAGGTAAATCTTTTTAAGGAGCTGCTCACAATTTGCTTTGTTGGGACGTGGGGCGGGACTGCTTGACTTCTCCTCTATAAGATGATGCAGGTTTTCTTATCCTTGAAAGGGTTTTCTGAAGTTGGTATCCCCATCAGCAGAGGGTCATTTCTGGCATGTTCCTCGCAGTAGGACATGAGGTCCGCTGATGCCTTGGAAACCTGGTATGTAGGCAAGTCAAAGAAAACAAAGAAAATACTTTATCTGCAAGCTTTAAAGCTATCTGAATACTCACCCATTGGGTGGAAGACTTGGGGAACAGGCTAACCAGTGTCTCGAAGTATCACTCCCAGATTACCTGCTACTTTAAAAGGGAAAAGGTGGGGAGTTCCCTGGTGGTATGATGGTTAGGACTCAGTGCTTTCACTGCCTTGGTCCCGGTTCAGTCCCTGTTCTGGGAACAAAGGTCCCAGGTGAAGCCGCTGTGTACCATGCCCACCCCTGCGCCCAAACAAAAGGAAAAGGTACTTTAAATGGACATTTCTGATAAGGTCCTCCTTTACCAAGTGATCAAACTGACATCAGCTGTCTCCCAGGGTGAGTGTGGAACACATACCGCCAGCTAGCTAGTACTCCCACCAAAACATCTAGCCAGATTCTGACTGTGGGCAAACCATCCCATCTAAAGAGCAGGCCATTCTGCAAAGTGAGTGACCGGGATGCTTCAGAGCTGGACTGTGTGTTACATACCATTAGCAGCTGATGCTCAGTGTGCCAATTGTACTGTGGTTAGCTGGCAGAATGTTCTCGGTGAAGTAGCAGGGTAATGAGTCATAATGCCTGGAAATCACTTTTGAGTAGTTTCAAGAAAAAATTACACGAGTATGTGTGTAGAGACAGAGACAGGAAATGTGGGAAAAGACTAACAAATGGTGAATCTTGGTAAAGAGTAGGTGGGAGTTTGTTGTTATAGCTCTTCCAGAGGTTTGACATTTTTCAAAAATAAAAAAATCAGGGGAGGGGAAGAAGCCAAGCACCTGTGATTCAAAGGCAGGCTGTATCTTGGTTTCTGTGGAATAAAAAATTGATCAGAATGCAGCAACAGAGTTAGAACCAAATTATGGTCTCGGAGCCAAAACTCTGAAAGAACAAGAGCCAAGGTCTAGGGGACTTGCAAGACTTGGCTTGGGGAGATAAAAAGAGGGACAAAAGCAGCGTGGGAACAGGCATGCGTTAAAAATGGACATGCCATGTCCTGGTCAGCAGTCTGGGTAGGAGACCCTCAGAACAATCGGATCATGGTCCTTGGGCCAGGGGCTCGGGGCCGCCAAGCCCTTGACAGATAGAGCGCGGGAAGCCTCCTGTTTTGAAGACAAGGTGACTATCTCCCGGCCCAGAGGAATTTATCAGGTGACTGCTTCGGTATCGAGGAAACAGCATGACTCACAACATTCCAAGGTATTCCAACATTGCTGCCTCGCTGTCTCTTGGGATTTGGGGGGAAAAGCCTTCCAAGTCAGGTGACCCTACCAATGCCTTCTGGGTTCTTCCAGATCTCAACTAAGGCTGGCAATGGGCACCCTGGGTGCAGAAGGTGGTCACAGAATTCCACACCCACTCAAAGAGCGGCCGTCTCCTAAACGGGAGACCTGGTTGCTGCACCATCTGCCTTGCCTGGGTGATGTTGTTAGGGCCGTGGCTGCACTGATAATGCTAGAACACTTCAGACATTCCAGAGGGATGACCAGGGTATTAACAAAGTCCACCTGGAACCCCCGTCTAGACGGAGAACATGGCAAGCAGAGGGCTTGACCATGTGCATTCAGGGAAGGCAGGTCCTCAAGAAATCCTGTCACGGGTTTTAGGTTTTCTGTCCAAACAGAGGCGAACTCAGACAGGCTCAGCCGAGCTTCTGCCGTGGGGCTTGTGCTATTAGAAATCAAAGTTTAAGACTCTTGCTCAAGGAGAATCCTGGCATTTGGCTGAACTAAAGGGCACCCACCACCTTCTCTGAAATGGGGCCTCGCCGTGGGCGAGCAGAGGGAGCTGGTCTGAAAACGTGTCGGATCCACTGGAGGCTCCTACCTTTATTCTTTCAATGGAAGCTTCCATCCTCAACTGCTGCACCGTCCTCCTTGCCTGCGCGATGTTGTTGGTGCTGGCTGTTTTGCTTGACATCTTCGCTGAGGGTTTTCACCTGAAATACGAAGAAAAACAAATTTTTTTCAGGGTGAAGAACAGTCATCTTTAAGCTGTTTCAACCTTCATCATGCTTTGTGTTACTTGAGGGGAAAAGGATGCATTGCCAGTCGCCACAGCCTCTGGGAGGCAGTTCCTACAAAGCCCCTCAGCAACTGGAGGGCTGGCCTGGGTCTCGAAGCCTGCAATCCTTTTGAGCACTTTTCTGCAGAAACCCCGTACTTGTGGTTCCATCCACGCACCCCCACATACAGCATAAAGTTGCCTTTCCTAGGATTTTCTTAGGGGAAATAAACACACACAAACGGCTGTGGTACTTAGGAGGCCTCCGGCACACAGGAGCACGTGCAACTGGAGGCTGTGTCCCGTGTGCAGGTTAACAGGACCGCCCTGTATGTTAAGAGGAGCTGTGACTGCACTTCGTCTTGGCTCGCTTACCCAACTATTACACCGATGCAAGTCCTGGCACCAGAGAACAGCCAAAGAGTGCTTCTGGAGACCTTTGCACAAAGGGTGCATTCTGAGGTGCTATCAAGACCTGCAATCGTTTGCAGAATGTTAGTTGGGCAGATAAGGGTGTCTTTATGCCAGAAAAAGTGGGACCCTTTCAGCTGAAAGACTCTCAATGACAGAGCCACAGCAAATGTCAAATGGGATAGCGCCTCGAGCCTGAAATATTTAGTGAAACTTTATCAGTCCCCGCCTTTGGCCTCTCTCTGGCCTCATCCTGGCAGCCAGGGCGCTTGCTAATCCCACCCATGTTCCTGGGCTGACTCTTCTCTCGGGCCTGAGCCCTTGGATTCTAGGCTGCCTTTTGCCTCCCTCTCCCCAGCCACCTGGTGAACAGCAAAGGAAACATCGTGGACCTTGAGCTTCGACCTGTCTAGTTGTCCAATGGCACAGTCCAAGGGGAAGGCGGGCCGAGGAAGAGCACTGCCTGGTGCCCCTGCCATATATGGCTAAGTGATGGCACTAGAAGAAATCACAGAGCTGGCAGGCCTGGCAGCAGCGTGGCAGTTTTATGACTCAGAGCAGGTGGACAGTAGGTGTGCCACCCTGGTGCTATGCCGGGGCGCAGCAAAGTCAGGGCGCCGTGGCGCAGCAAAGTCAGGGCACCGTGGCGCCGGCAGCAACCCCAGGCTGACTCAACCTGCTGGACGGGCTGAGGCTGCACAGAGCATAGCTGCAGACAAGGCTGCAGAAAACGGTAACCCAAGGGCTCCAACAGAGTCCATCAGAGGTCTACAGCGCTTGGAATGCTCCTGAGGGCTGAGTTCAAGGACTTGGACCCTCTGAGGTCAGAGGCATGTGGGTCAAATGCACCAATAACACGGTGCTTTGAACTGCATGCAGAACTTTGAAATCCAGCCTCATCAGCCAGCTTCACGTTCCTGGTTTGTACCCCGCCTCTTCCACTTGCTAGCTGGTTGACACCGGCACTTACTCAACCTCCGTGAGCCCATGTTTTCTCATTTATGCTGTGTTTTTTTTTATAGTAGAGGGATACTACTGTCTTTGAGGATTCAATTCACTGATCCTCATGTACTGTTTAGCATAGGAGCAAGGCACTCTGCACCCAGCAGCTGCTAGGATATTTGTCCTGGGGAGTCACACCTGGCACAATGAACGGGAATTCCCTGTGTATCTGTCATTGTCCTCCTGGTCATCGGTCAAGAGTTTTGATGGACTGGTCTGGGTGGGCTATAGGCATGGAACCTAGGCCTCCTGCTACTGTCTAGTGTCAGGGCAGGATGGAATAGCTGGTGACAGCCCACTGGGGATTGCCCTAAAATAAGGGAGCCCAAGCCGTGCAGGAAACTGGGAGGAGGCATTGTGTGGCAGGGCACAGTGGCCTTGCCTTGTCCTAGGCTTTGGGAGACCTGATTATAACACACTTCCTAATGCACTGCCTCTTCCTCAGATTCCTCAGTCATCCTGCCCCACCCAAAGGAGAGGCCTAGGGTCTCCTCCCAATGACTTGGCTCACACCCCGTGGCCGGGCCCAGCCTGTTCTGTGCTCCCAGGCAAGCGCTTATTAACAGAGCCTTTGAAATGGGTCTAAGGCAGCAGGCACTCGCTGTGAACAGTGTGAAGTGCCCCAACCCACAGCACGGGTCCTTGCTTCGTTCCCTGCGGCGCGTCAAACTGGGTTCCCTGGCCAGCTGGCGCCGGTCCTGAGGACTGGCCCCCAGTCTGCAGAATGCAAATGTGACACCCTTTCTGAGCAGCCTGTGGTTTCCAGGCTGCACCCTCAGGACTTTCTGAAGGTTCCCTCTGCAGGAAAATAACGCCGAGCATTCTCTTCGTCTTCTCAAGCTCCAGGGCATAAAGCGTCCCAGGCCCGAGCAAGTTTTCCTGTAATTGCAGAACATTTCACACACGTATCAGGACTGGGTCAGCCTCAGCTCCCACCCATGTGGCCGTCAGCAAAGAGTCCACAATGGGGCTTTATTTATAAAGTGCTTGGGTCCATCCCCCTAAAATCGGTGAGGAACTTTGCATCTGCTACACGGAGGACTTACTTCCTGACTGTCTTATAGTCACGATTATAAACAGCCAGCGGTTCACAGATCGTGCTTGCCAGCTCAGCACTTGTTCAGCTTCCCCCACTCCTGACATCTGTGTCCTGACCTGCTCCTCCACAGCCTGCTCCCCCTCCCTCAGAGTGCTTCCTGCTCCCTTCCACTGGGGAACCCTCGAGAAAACCCCAGGTCCACCGAAAAAAGAACATCATTTTTTAAGGAGACAGGCTTCCTAGGACACCTCAAATCAAAATTACATTGTTTCAACTTAAAGGAGCCTCCTCAAGGAACTCAATCTGCTGGGCTGAGTTGCCTTGCGTGTCCACAAGCAGGGTCACGGCTGTTTGACGCCTGAGCGGTGGGCCATGTTTACAGGCCCTGGAGGTCTTGCTGGGGACTTCCTTCCCAGTTGCAGCTGCCTTGCATCGCTCAACAGCTGGGCTGGGACAGAACCAGACCCAGAGGCTGGGATGCAAACATCTCTGAACATCTCTGCATCCTCAGAGGGTTTTCTTCGGTCTTCCCTCAGTGGCAGGGATGTCTGGCTGTTTGTTTGTGCTACTAGTTGGATAAAAAGCAGGCTTTATTCTTACTCCAAGAATAGCTTCCAAGACAAACACCACCTGATATGTGTATGGACTCTTAGAACACACATGTGCTTTCATCTGCATCCATCTGTGAAGCTTCACTCTTGACCTGAAAGGCATTTTACTTTTTCATCCTTGCTTTAGAGAGGAGGCAACTAAAATTAGAAAAAAACTTGCTCCAAGTGAATCCAGCTCACAGCCTTGAACCAGTCCACAAACCTCTCCACCCTGGAAGTCACACCTCCTACTCTATCAAGGAAAGGATGCGATTCCAATTAATATGATCCATAAACATTCAGGGCATCACCAAACTGTCCACAACATGGCTCTCAATCAAGGGTGACCTCGACACTCCATGACCTGGAGGTGTGGCCTTGCTCATGGCTTCGTGTTTCTGCAACACCCCTTCTCGTGCAGAGCCGCTGTTTGTCTGTCTAGTGCCCTGAAGGACAGGCCTCCCCTCTCATATCCACAAGCTAAGCCAGAATGTTCTTACTGTGGCTACCAGGCTTGAACTGAGGCTGGCATCTGGACATTTTGAGTGCCAGGGCTCTGTCCCACCCAGAAAGGCCCAGGCCTGGGCCTGCCTGTGCAGACCCCCAGGTTTGATAAAGCCCTGCCTATTGCTTCTGCAGCCCCTGTTTTCATTTGGTACTTGTGGCTGAGAGATTTGCATAAGCATGTATAGTATTTAGCTATTCAGATACTTTGCATTGATTTTAATGCTGTTATTCATCCGAATCCTCAGCTTCCTAGAAATTCCTAGGAACAAGATGTCGCATTAGGGCAATGTGGGGCATTTTCATCTTTGTCTAGAGGGGCCTGGAGCAGGGAGGGGAGGGTGGGGATGGAAAGTGTGTCACAGAGCACACTCTGGGAGGAAGGCACCAGGAAGCCCCAGGATCTGAATCACAAGTCCTCATGGCCTGACCAGTAATTGAACCGCTGGAGTGAAGCCAACATGCTGAGCAAACACACCCCTTGTGAAGGTAATAAAAGAGCAGCCTGTGAAAAGTCAGCCAGCTTCCACTTACCCTTGGATCTGGATCCTTCCATCAACTAGCCACGTCTTAACCCCAGCTCTCTGCCTGCCCCTCATCTGCTCAACGGTGGCAGCAACCTATCCCACAGGCTTGCTGGGAGGACCAACCGAAGCACCCAGGCTAATGCATCCGTGACACACAGAGGTTTCCCCAGTGCTGGGCCCAGGCTTCTTAACAGGACGGAAAGCACACATTCAATGGGAAACAAGGGAGAAATTCAGACAGCAAAGAAGAGATCCCTGGTAATCCGATCAGGTAGCTGCATCTACTAATAGGGCCCTGGAAGGAGGGCAGGGCATGGAGAGTCAGGTCCCTAAGAACGGTTTTGTTTTGTTTGTTTTCTTTTTAGGGCCTCGCCTGCAGCATATGGAAGTTCCCAGGCTAGGGGCTACATGGGAGCTGCTGCTGCCACCCTACACCACAGCCACAGCAATGCAGGATCCAAGCTGCAGCTACAACCTACGCCACAGCTCACGGCAGCGCTGGATCCTTAACCCACTGAGTGTGGCCAGGGATCGAACCTGCATCCTCATGGATACTACGTCAGAGTCTTAACTGGCTGAGCCACAATAGGAACTCCAAGCACAGTTTTTCTATTCTCATGAACACTTATTATTTTCCATCAGAGCCTGCAGGCTGGATCTAGACAGCAGATATGTTTGGTTGGGCCCCACGCACGGTTAATTCAATAGTGAGAAGTGGAAAGGAGGGAGAGAGGGAGAGAATGTGTGTGTGTGTTTTAAATGTAATTGTCATCCCTTGAAAAATGAAGAGACTTCACTTTGAACAATTTCTGGGAAAATCAGAACAATCTTACAAAAGTGGGCTGGCCCTGAGTAGTGGCACATTTGCCAGGCCCTGGCTGGGAACCCGTGGCATGGCCTTTACACTGGGCCTTGGAGACCTAGTTGCTAGGATGCTCTAGGATTAGCCAGGGGGCTCACCCCTGCCCCTGGCCCCTTCCTACCTTTGGGGCCCTGCCAGGGACTTGTAACCTATCTAAGTCTCAAATTTCTCATGGGAAAGATGGGGATAATAATACTTTTCTAGCTCAAAGGGCTGTTAGGGGCATCAGATAAACGCGCAGGGGAGTGGGGGAAATCCAGAGAACACTCTGCTGCCTCCTGGGATCACAGCCCATGGGAAGTGCTCTGAGCACGGCAGGCCCTGGAGTTCTTTTCTCCACCTGGTGTGCCTGCTGAACTGCAAGGTTGGAAAGTAAAAAACTGCCTCTCCTCCTGTGATCAGGCAACCTGTGTTTCCCCCCCACCGCCGCCCTGTCCAACATTCACAAGTATGAAGTCCTCCCCCCTTCCCCCATAACTCAGAATGTGACTATATTTGGAGGTAGAGTCTTTTTTACTTCCTGCAGGCTTTTGGGGGGCCCAGTTCTGTGGTGATGTCTAGATGTTGCTCCTGGGGGCTCCATCCAGAGGCAGCTGCTGCTTCTCTATTCCTTCTATTGATTATGCAAGCACCCAGTCCCCTGTATCGAAGCTCATTCTAACGTCCCCAAGAGTGCTTTTGGTTTGCTCTACCTGAACCCCGACTGACTCAGAATTGTTTAATCTGTTGTATTAGAAAGGGTTTACAAAGATTAGCTAGGATTTTTATTTCCTTATCATCGCTGCCCAGCACACCAAACCCTAAGACGTGAAAAAGAGGGAGAGCCAAGACACAGAATTCTCCTCCCCAAACAGAGCTCGCAGGCAAGGAGGCCAAGGGTGGTTGAACCTGTGACGGGCTGGCTGCATGTCCTGCCCTGCTTCTGTCCAGTTCTGGGAACAAAGAGCAAAAAGAACACGTTGCTGGCCTAAGGGGATGGACAATAAGAGGGAGCGATGAGGAAAGGCTGCATGGAGCAGTGGCAAAAGTGGTTTGGGATGAGGGGGAGATAACAAAGCGATAGTGATACTCCTTTTCTAAGAGACACTTATGAAGGCTCAGACTCAGCAGGATGAAAAAGAAAGGGAACAGCTGTCTCTCAAGACCTCAACAGAGCTCATCCTCTCAAAGTAGGTGTTTTTATACTTTTCTTTAAAGAGCAGGAAGCTGTGATCATTGGAACGCTCAGAACACTGACAAGGCTTATGCAAAGTATTTAACAAAAGGTCACCGATTGTGTTTTCCTAAGAAGAGCTAGAACCTGGAGATGTCACTGAGCACTGCATTGCAATGGCTTTGCCTAGGGTGAGTGTTGCACAGAAACTCCAGGTCACTTCTTCTTGATCTATTATTTTGGATAAGCTTCCACGATTATTGCATGGCCCTGTCCTCCAGCTGCACAGGCAACAACTGGACCATACTGGCCTTCTCCTTTCCTTAATCTGTTGGGAGCCCCCATTACCCGGGTTACTGGCTCCAGTGTTTTTGCGATGGTGATTAACATTCAGAAAACTACCGTTTATGGGGTGCTTCGTGTGTGCCAGGTAAGGAAACTCCAAATTTCATCCAGTCCTCTAAGAGGTAAATATGTTCATCATTTCTGTTTTCCAGATGAAGCCCAGAGAGATTAAACAAGCCTTGCCGAAGATCGCCTGGATTTACATAGCAGAGCTGGGACTCAGGGCCACCTGATCCTCAGGGTCTTCCCCTCTCCATTGCTATTCTGTACTAGATGCCTCTGCACAAGGGTACAAGGAAAGGATGAGGAGAAAGCAGGGCCGGGCGTCAGCCAGCAGCCCTGGGATAAAAGAAGACAAGGCCTCCAATGGGGGCCGGATAGATGGTCTTTGCTTAGAAGACCTAAGCGAAGGAGAATTATTGGTTGCTCTTATTTAAGAGGCCGCCTGCCCCAGATTCCAGGTAGGGCTATTGCTAAAGGCACAGGATGGTCCCATCCTCCTCCTGGGCCCTAGTGAGGCTGGCAGGGAGCCATGAGAATGAACACAACCTGGGCCATAAATCCAGAGGAGAGAGCCGCAGAGCCTGAGCAGCTGGTTCCTAACTTCACTGTATCTCTAGAACACCTGGGGTACTGGTTAAAACAAACAACCAAACAAAAAAACCTGATTCAGTATGTCTGGGGTAGGGTCCAAGCATCTGTATTGACGAGATTCCTAGGTGTTTCTCAGGGCCTCCTGCGAAACACCTGTGATGCTTATCAGCATCTCTGCCTCTTGGTTCTACTCGTGTTTATTTCTGCCTGGGTCTTAGGTCCATTTGAAAGAATGCCACTTCCTACCTATGCTTAACGTGGCAAAGCTGTGACCAAGCCCTGGAAAATTCGAACGCCTTCTCAACGACCTTGACCTCCACGATGAACCCATCTTCCTCTTCAGTTTGCAATAGTTCTTATCCTCGAACATGCTTCTCTGTAACTCGAGTCTGCATTTGTTTTCCTCATAGCTCCTTCCTTCTGGAACATGCCTCCTCCCTGGCTTCTGTGATGCTCAGCCCCCACTGTTCTTTCCCATCTGGGGCTATTCCTTTCTACAGCTCTCGATGCTGCTTCCAACTTGGTTTGCGCAGGGGCTCAGTCCTGGAGGCCTGGGGGAGCAGAGTGAATAAGAGCTTTCCCAGGCAGATACTGTTGAATCCTGGCTTCTCACTGTCTGCCTAAGTTGCTTCACTTCTCTGACTTGCAGTTCCCTCCTCTGTAAACTGGGAGGGGATAATAATAGTACCTCCTGAATAGGGCTGTACCAGGAGGAAATGAGAGAATATATGTAAATTGCTCAGCACCTGCCTCTCCCACACGGGCCCTCACAAATGGTACCTGCTCTATCCTTAAGGACTTGAGCTAAGACCAGCTCATGTCGCATGTGTACGCAGCCTTGACCCTTAACCTTAATTCCAATATCTAAATAAAAGCCTATTTAGATTTATACTCCAGTTCTGTACAGTTGCTTCAAACACAAGACACCTAAAACCTAGTGCAACACTGCTACCAGCCCCAGCCCTTCTCATGTCCCTTTCTTAACGAGTGACACCACAGTTGTCCTGGTCACTGAGGCATCCTTTTGCCCCACCCCTCCTTCCAATTCCTAAAACCAAGCTCTGTCCAATAGAAATGTGAGCCACATACATGAGGTTAAAATTTCTAGTAGCTACATGAAGAAAAGAGAAAAAGAGTACAGGCATAATTAATATATTTTATATAGCTCAAGATGATCAAAATGAAAATGTAAATCGATAGAAAAAATTGAGATAGTTTATGTTTTTGGTATTTAGTTGTTTTTTTTTTGTTTGTTTTTTGTTTTTTGTCTTTTTCTTTTAGGGCTGCACCCATGGCATATGGAGGTTCCCAGGCTAGGGGTCCAATCAGATCTGTAGCCACCGGCCTCCACCACAGCCACAGCAATGCGGGCTCCAAGCCGTGTCTGCGACCTATACCACAGCTCATGGCAATGCTGGCTCCTTAACCCACTGAGAGAGGCCAGGGATCAAACCTGCATCCTCATGGATGCTAGTTGGATTCGATAGCCGCTGAGCCACGATAGGAACTCGGTACTTAATCTTTCAAATTCAGTGTGCATTTTACACTGAGAACGCATCTTAATTGGGACCAGCCACATGTCAAGTGCTCAACTGTCACAGTGACTGTGTCATTGGACAGTACAACCTTGGATGCTGGAATTTTCCAAATTCTCTTGATTCATTCTATAACACCCACCCCCCCATTTGATTTTTCTCCATTTTCCAGTTTCCATCTTCCCTTAGCCTTGGCCCCCAGCACCACAAGTTAGGATTACTGTACCAGCCTTGTAACAGCACTCATATCTCTCATTTTTCTCCAATCCAGCCTGGGCATCATATGCTCAGATAAAGTACCATCTTTAGCTTATATCTCTCTGGCTCAAAAAAGTTCCAGGGATTGCCCAGTACCCCTAGGAAAAGTGCAAAGGACTTGGATTTGCAGCCAAGATCCTCTCTAATATTTCTGCCCCACAATAAAAATCCTAATCGTAAAAGCAGCCTATTACTGCACAGAGCTTACTGTATGCCAGATACTGGCCTATTTGCCAGGGACCATCAATACATTATCCTACTGCCTTCTCACAATCACCCTGTGAGAAAGTCTCTGTATTTTCATCCCCATTTTATAAATGAAGAAATGGAGGCACACAGAGGTTAAGTAGGTACCTAGTGTCAAAAAGCCAGCAAGCTGCTTGGCTGGGATTTGAGCCCAGGCGGTCTGCTTCCAGAGGCCCAGCTAGAACCTGCTATGTATACGGCTGCGGGGGCAGGGGGCTGTCACTCCATGCCATTCCTTGGCTTTGTAGGCTGTGCTTTCAAGTGCCATCTGCAAATCTCCACTCGAGTTCTGCCTGCTTCTCTTGACCTCTTTGAACTCACACTCCTTTTTGGTGAGGTCACATTTTTACTTCTTCCAGGAAGGTCTCCCTAATTACTTTTGCTTACAGCGATTAATTCTCTTTACGAATTCCTATTATATACTTAAAATTCAGGGGTTCAAGGACCCCTAAATGATGGCCCATGTGCGAGAGAGGGAGGCCAGGGGGACTGTGAATGAATTCTCTAAAATTGTATCCAAAATTCGGTGTGTGCCTATGTTTATTTTTTCTGAAGTGAGTGATCATTACAAGGGGGGGGGTTCACAATATGATTTCAAAGCTTAATTGTATGTTATTTAATGCTTCTTGTTATGTAACTGACTTTGTGTGTGTGAACACTGTCTTCCCCCTAAGTGGTGGGGAGTTTAGCTCAATGACAATAGTATAGCAAGTACATTTATTCATTACTTAAGTAGGTGCCAGCTACTATATCAAGTCTTCTCTGCAGATGTCAGGTCACTTAATACTGTCTGCAGCTCTAAGAGGTTGGAATTTTTACACCCACTGAGACTGATGCTCAGGAAGCTTACATAATTTGCCCAAGATCAGAAAGCTATAGAAAGTGGTAGAAAGAGGCTTTGCACCCAGATCTCTCCTACTTCGAAGCCACGCCCTTAACCAGGCAGGTGAGTTATCCATGCCATCTTCTCTCTCAGATTGACTAAGGCAGAGAATGGGTCCTCCATAAATACCTGGGTTAGATTAAGACATGCGACATAGCAACCAGTACAACACATCAGCCAGTGTGAACCTAGCACCCAGGGGTATTAATGTGCTCAGGGTTTGTTTTCTTAGAAACGGGATACACCCTGCTGGCTCCTTCCCACAGGTATCCTGAAAAATATTGCCTGTTCCAACGCAAAGGTAGTTACCCACCTGCCTGGTTCCCTTTACAGCTCTGAGAAGCTGGGGTGGAGTCCCCGGGACTCCGATGCACTTGACTCGGGCCAGTTTCTGGGACTCTGAAGTCCACCTGCAGCAGGGGCCAGCCACTTGTGTGATGCCCAGATTCTCGGGGCAGTACTGCTTTGCACCCCCAACTGTGCCCCACACAGGTTTGCAGCCACTGAAGGGGGCCATGGCAATAGCTCTCTGATGTGCACTGCAGAGGGGCAGGGCCCACCCCCACCCCTACCCCCACAAGGGTCCAGCCACGTGGAGGCCAGTGTTTACCATCAAGACCGAGAGTGACCTTGACAAACAAGTTTTACTCTCTTACCAGCCTAGCGAGACTAGCTGAGAGATGACTTGCTCATGTCTGCCTGGCTGGCTTAGGACAGCAGGATGTCCCATTTGTTAATCCATAAGTGAAAAAAACACATGAATGAATAAATTCCACAACCCCTTAGTATGGAGAACGAAGGCTAACATCAGCAGAGTGCTTTCTCTGTGCCGGGAACTGGGTGTTCAGGGCTTTATGTAAAGTTATTTACTGTTTACAACATCCCTGAAAGAAATTACTAAGCACACACAAGTGTGGCTATTTATATGTCTACCTCCAAAAATACAAATGGGAGCAAGTTACATGCACTGGTCTGTACCCTGTTTTTTTTTTTTTTTTCTTTTTCAAATTTGAACTAATGTTATATCTGGAGGTCACGGTGCAGGTGGCATTATTAACCCACTTTCCAGATGAGGAAATGGCCACTCTCCAGGGCTGCCATCAACCTCAGTGCTCCTAGATCACTGCATCTGCCTGCAGGTCCTACAGTGGGAGCTTGCAGGGGCGGGAGAGAGAAGACGTGGGAATGACCTGAGAGGCAGGAGACTGAGTTCCTGCCTTCAATGGGCTCACTGCTTTGGGGAGCAAAGGATGCTATGTGACGAGAGGAAGCCCCCTGGAACAGTGCTCTTCCCCCGCCCCCACCCCAGGCCAGTATCTGAAGTCAGTAGGTCTGGGCTGGGGAGGCGGGGTGGAGAATTTGCATTTCTAAGATGTTCTTCTTGCTGATGCCTATTTTGCTGGTGTGGAGGCCACTGGTGGAGGAGCAATGACATAGGGGGCTTCCTTGCTGGCATCACTCCCACACGCAGGCTCGTTCCCTTCCAGATGCTGAACACCTCAGGGTGCCATGAAACGGTCTCTTGGTTATGTTCTCACGTTGTTTGGAAATCATGCTCTCACTTCACAGAGCGTCGTTTGCTCTCCAAAGACACAGGCACTTCACCGTGAGCAAGTTATTTGCTGGGAAGGGACATAGGACCAATCTGTCTCAGGATGGAGGCAGAACACTCCAAATGCCCCTTCATCTCTTCCCTGTGGCGGGGTGGTCAATGGCCCTTCTGATACCTGAACCCAGAAGACGTGTGCCTTCTTTCCCATCTCTGTGACCTCCTGAGAGCCTTCCCCATCAGCCTTGCTGAGGGATCCGGAGGGACCCTCTCTGTCTCCCTCCCCAAGCTGCGCAGAGCTGGACGTGATCTGCAGTGAGTTCCCTTACCCGGGCTATTGTCCACAACACAGCCACTCTACCCTCATTCCTGGTGGGCCGACAAAGCAGCAGAAGAGAGACAGTTAGGATTCTGGTCATAAAGGCCTGGCATCTGACTGCCTAAGCAGAGGGCATGCTTTCTAATCTTGCCAAGCAGAGAGACGCTCACCCGCTTCTCCAGCGTGAATGCAATGAAACAACTCAAACACCTAATAGGAGAGTTGAAAGTGAGGCATCAGTCAACAGGAGAATGCTGTGGCATCCCCTTTTAGATTAAGAAGCAACCAGGTTGGCATTCCCGTCCTGGTGCAGAGGAAATGAATCTGACTAGGAACCACCAGGTTGTGGGTTCGATCCCTAGCCTTGCTCAGTGGGTTAAGGATCCGGTGTTGCCGTGAGCTGTGGTGTAGGTTGCAGATGCAGCTTGGATCTGGCATTGCTGTGGCTGTGGCACAGGCCAGCAGCTGTAGCTTCGATTTGACCCCTAGCCTGGGAACCTCCATATGCTGTGGGTGTGACTCTAAAAAGGAAAAGAGGGGGGGGGGGGAAAAGAAGCAACTAGGTCATCATTCTTCTGCCCTTTATTTTATTTTTTTTTCTTTTTGCCATTTCTTGGGCCACTCCCGAGGCACATGGAGGTTCCCAGGCTAGGGGTTGAATCGGAGCTGGAGCCACGGGCTACACCAGAGCCACAGCAAGGCAGGATCTGAGCCACGTCTGCAACCTATACCACAGGTCATGGCAATGATGGATCCTTAACCCACTGAGTAAGGCCAAGGATCGAACCCTCAACCTCATGGTTCCTAGTCGGATTCATTAACCACTGAGCCACAACGGGAACTCCACATTCTCCTGCTTTGAATGCTGCCAGCTGCTTGAAGGCATAGGGGTAGGTTCAAGAGAGGGAAAGGCTGAGAAGGACCGAGAAGAGTGTGTGTGTGCAGCTCACTGACCTTCATGGTCTTACCAGCCGGGCTGGGCATCACCCATGAACAATGAATGTGGGCTCTTACACAGGTGATTAAAGGGCTTGTGACTCCAATAAGACGGACTAAGTCCTGAATATAAATAAGGAATATCAGTGGGCCAAGTGCAAGCATTAGGAGCTTAGAGAAGACTGTCAGTGAGGGCTTGAGCAAGCAGACCTGTGTGAAGCAATACTCAAGTGGATCAATCCCTGAAGGCTAAGAACTAGATGGGTGGTAGTGAAAGAGCGGGGAGGATTTCAGCATGGTTCCTGAAGGGAACAGGAAAGCGTGGATTAAAACTGACTCTGGGGAAGTTCCCATTGTGGCTCAGTGGTGACTAGTATCCATGAGGATGTGCGTTCAAATCCCTGGCCTCGCTTAGGGGGTTAAGGATCTATCGTTGCCATAAGTGGCAGGGTATGTAGGTTGCAGAGGAGGCTCCGATCCTGTGTTGCCATGCCTGTGGTATAGACCAGAGGCTGCAGCTCTGATTCCACCCCTAGCCTGGGAACCTCCATATGCTGAAAGTGTGGCCCCGAAAAAAGCAAAAGAAAAGCTGACTGTTATGTGAGAATGGGAGCCACCAAAGGTTTCTGAGCAGAATGACAGGCAAAGGGAGTGCTATTGGAAAACTTATGTGGGTGGGACTATAAGTGGGCGGCAGAGAAAGACAAGTAGAATATTTCCATGGAAGGTCTAGGGGCAGGCAATATGGTATACAGATCACGTTTGGGATCAGAAGGAACGGGGCTCAAATCTGTGCTGAGCCACCCCAAGGTTCTCTATCTGCAAAACGGGATCCCAAGCGTGCCTATCTCACCGGACCGTAATGGTGAAATGGAATCACAGAGAAAAGAGCCTGGCAAACATGGAAACCAGCCCCCTGTTATCGCTCAGCATCATCACTGCTCTTGAGAGTTAGAACACAAGGTCTTAAACAGATGGCGGCAACTGGAATGCAAAGGTGGATGCATGCGAGAGGACATGGAAGAATGAACAAGACTTCTTTCTTCGGGCTGAACAGGGACCAGGAGCTCAGAGGTGGCGGTGGAAATGCTAGACTTTGGAGGGAGAGCATGAAGAAAAGAGCAGGGCACACCCCTGGGCCTTTGCCATGTGTACAGGCGACAAGAAAGGCAGCTTCAAAGGAGCAGAGAAGGGGTGGGGTGACACGATCACAAAAGCTAGGGGAAGAGAGGCAGAAGGGCAAGTTAGTGCTGTACAAATACGTTTAGTTAGCTATAAATATCATTAAAATGTATTATACCCCCCCCAAACACACTGGAAGAATATATTCCACAATGTAGCTATTGCTAGGCGGTGAGAATTTTAGGGGATTTTCAGTGTTTTTAATGCACTCCTGCAGTAAGGTTTGATTTATTTATTTTTTGCTCTTAACAGCTAATACGTGAACAGCACATACACTTGCCCAGCATTGTTCTGAGAGCTTTATAGATATTAACTTACTTCATCCTCAAAACAACGCTGTGAGGTTACTACTGTTTTCCCCAGGTTGGGATTAAAGGAACCGAGGGAGGCAGACGCGCGGAGCACATGCAGCCAAGGTCAGAGCGAAGGTGAGCGGAGGAGCCAGCGTTGCAATGCTGATCCGGCAGCCTGGCTCCAGGGTCTGTGCGCTCAACCACATGTGATACTTTTATGACTAAAAAAAAAATCCCAGTAATTGCTATTCACAAAACCAGGAGGTGGGGCAGTTATTCGTCACTTTACAGGGGGTAAAGGAAGGAGAGAGCAAACAAAGCTTGTGGGACTCAGTGACGGGGAGTTCCCGGGGGGCCCTGAGTGAGGGGTTTCCACTGGGAAGGGAAGGGAGGTGGGAGTGTAAGGGACCAAGAGAGAACTACTAATTCAGGAACGTGGGTGGTGAGTGCAGGGGACTATTTCGAGACATGTGGCCGTGTGGTGAAGACAAGGAGCTGGATGGGAACTTTTAGGGGCAGGAGGATTGTTTGAAGAGACGGTTGGCAGCCCATATACTCAAACTGGAACGATACAGAGAAGATTAGCATGGCCCCCTGTGCAGGCATGACATGCAAATTCATGATGCGTTCCATACTTTTATGTACACCTGAGTCACTTTGCTGTTCAGCAGAAATGAATACAGCACTGTAAATCACCTACAGTAATAAAAAAAAAAAAAAAAAAAAAAAAAAAAAAAAAAGAGGGAGAGAGAGAGGAGTTCCTGCTATGGCGCAATGGGATCTGCGGTGTCTTGGGAGCGCTGGGAAGCATGTTGGCTCCCTGGCCAGGCACAGTGGGTTAAGGATCTGGTGTTGCCCCAGCTGCAGCTTAGGTTGCAACTGGGGTTCGAACCTAATCCCTGGCGAGGCAGCTCCATATGCCCATGAGGCGGCCAGAAAAGAAAGAGAAAGAGAGAGATGGTTGTCATGTGAGGGTTTTCTAAAGCAGAGGAGGAGCTCTGAGCAGCTAGGGAGAGAGTGATGATGCCAGAGGTTGCTGCTGAGAAAGCCAGAGAGCAGGGGCACCAACGGAGTAGGGAGTGAGGAGCATGAGGGGCTAAGAGAAGAGGGAGAGGTGGAGATGAAAAGCAGGCGAGCGGGGCACCAGGAAGCTCAGGCTGAAAGCCTGCTCCCAGATGAGGCAAACGAACTACCAATGATGCAGCAACAACATGGGCGAATCCCTCTGACATCACGCTGGGCAAAGGGGGCCCGTCACAAAAGAGCACATACGAATTCCATTTACATACAGTTCAAAGCAAAGCTAATCTATGGTGACAGAAACGACATGAGCGGGGAGAGTGGGTGGGGAGGAGACCGAGCAAGACTGGCCATAAGGGATGCTAACGGTTAAAGTTGGGTGGCAGGTACCCCGAATGCATCCTGCTTTTGCCCATGTTTGAAAATTTCAGGGATACACAGTTCGTAAAGTTCTGTGATCCTAAACACGTCCTAATCTCTAACATGAATACGAGCACCAGTGATTAAGATGGGCTCTGTCATTAAAGAGTGGAAGATGCGTTCATTACCATCTACCATTTCCTCTTTCAGCTCACTATCTAGCAAGGATGTGCAGAGGAAGGAACTGCCTTTTGAGGCGGCAGAGGGGATGAAAACAGCCTTGATCTGGGCCCTCTGCCCATTGTACACAGCGCTCAGGCCCTGGGTCACAGATGCCAAAGGAGAACTTGCCAGGCAGCCTCGCCCCCTTCGTGCGTGCATTTGCTGACAAAACACAAAAGGCCCAACACGGGTGCTGATACCCAGAACTTGCATGGGCTACGAACTACATAATAGGATACTTAATTTTTCTTTCTTCCTTCACCTTACCTTATCCCATGACACTAGAGCAAGAAAACATGCCTGACCGGCTTCCACACATGTCCAGACTTGATAAGTGCTTTGGGGAAAAGTAGTGTCTATGGAATTCCTGGAGTGACTAGCAAATGAATACTCGGTGCTAGCCCTCACAGGTCAAGTACTTGTTTTGAGACTCACGGTACCTAAAAGTGTACATATTTTCAAAGGGAAAGGACTGGAAAGAGTAGGGTCCCCGAGGAGGCTTCTTATAGTTCTCATTCTCCATATAAATGAAGTAGAATGCTCCCTTTCCAAGCAAAGCTGTTAATTCACTCCTTTTCCAAAAATTGTTACTGAAGAGAAAACACAGGACAGGAAACCAAGCCGAGTCATTTAAGGTCCAAACCTCATTGGCGACACCAAGGCAACGCAAATAATTTGGCACCCCAAAGGCACATTTTGACTGCAGTGTTGTCAAATTTCACAATGCCTCCGTTCATCGTAAGAGGTGATATAAAGTTCCTCAGAAATATGCACTAATTCAAATCCATTAAAATGCTTCTTTCAATGAGACATAGAACTTTTGAGAAACGGGGCTGCATCAAGTAAAACATGCATTGGGGCAGAAGAACACTTTAAAGCAACTGGAAAGATGACACCAGTTTAAATATACAGTGTGTAACTACCAACAACTTGCTCAATAAGGTTTGTTCTCATAAATGCGAGAATTTCACAAAACAAGATCATCAAATGGAATGCATTGGGAAAGGAGGCTGCCTGTAAGCCCTGAAAAGGAATTTCTATGGCTACTCTCAGCCCCAGATGTTCCAGGCCAGAACTATTTCAACTATTCTGCTCCTCTTGGTGTATTGGTAACTTACCAGACCACACGTCCCCAGAGCTGGTTTTACAACCAGGCTCATCATACTTCTCACAAACACTGGCCTCCACTTCCCTCATCAGAATCCTCCTTTAGGTCTGATTCTCTGTCTGATGGTTGGTCTCTTGAGGCCAGCCAGCCTGTACGCATGACTGAGTTCTTTACTTCTTCCATGTACAATACACACAACATAAATACACACCGATGTTATGAGGCACGCGGGTGGCTTTGGCAGGAAGTGATGGCCTTGCAATTTTTCCTCTCTGTACTTCAGGAAATAGAAGGGATAATACACTCCTGGTTCTGGACATAGAGCAGGAACTCAATAAGTACTTCATCCAATGAAATTTGACACAGGGATCTGTGCAGTATTTTAGGTGAGGGATAATATGGGCTTGACTCCCATGGACAAAAATCAGAATTTACAAAACAAACAGGGATCATGTCACATTACAAAAGGATTCCCTCAGATGATACTTTCCCAGATGCATGATCCACTGAACGAAGAGGTCCAGTGAGAGAAACTCACTGTTTAGCTGAGTCTGACTATATTTCAATGAGGAAGCATAATGACTATCTCACAAGCATAACATTTGCTACAACTCCTCTTGTGTCTTGAGCACAGTTCCACCTGAGTTTCCAAAGTGTACACTGGGTGCATACACCTTTCTCGTCCCTGTACTTATGAAAGTGAGGGTGACGCAGAGGTTGGTTTTAGGCAGCTCCTTATCTGGCCTCGAGCCTCAGGGGCACTTTTCCTGTTGTATGTAAGGATGAACACACGAAAGCACAATTCTGATGCTGCGAGTTCTCCAAAGAAAGAACCACCCCCAGAGGCCTCCATCGCTCAAGTCTGCCAGTGCAGGTCAGGGGCTTAAAGTGGAGGCAAGGGGGCTGCCTCCCGAGGGGAATTCATCCTATGACTAGCACTGGAAGTAACACACACGTCCCAGCAAAGGCTAACACCACGACAACAATATTGGTGCGCTTTATTTATTCATGCATTTAATGATTAAGTGAAGGATTTCTAATGCTTAATGAGTTCAGGGGTTAAAATCTTAAGAGAGATCATATGAAATCAGCCTTTAGTTGTCTATGACCAAAAATGAGTTTCAGAAAGTTGAAGCAGACTCCATCAAAAGTTTGTCCTTGGTGTATTTTCAGAAGTGCCTGAAATTCTCTGGAACACTTTTGTGCACAAAAGAAGTCAAAATAAATGACATGTGTTTAGATTACAGACAGAAATTATGAGACTGATTTTAGTCGACTAAGTAAATAAATACATCCAAGTCTTATAAACAGCCATTACCTGGCAGTGTCAACATTTATAAATTAACAGACCCAGAGATCACAAGACTGTGGGATGCGCGAGACTTCCTTTACAAATGAAAACCATCCCCACCTAAATTCTTGGGAAAAACCCTTAAGTGTCGCATAGCGATGCTGCCATATCTTTGTATGTCACTTCCGCCTTGATCCAAAGTCAAAATCTGGTCTTCTATTTCTTTTTCTTTTGGAGGAACCTCCAATCTGTACCAATTTATATTCCCACCAGTGGTGCACAAAAGCTCCCCCCCCCTTTTTTTTGGTCTTTTTGCCTTTTCTAGGGCCCCTCCACGGCATATGGAGATTTCAGGCTAGGGGTCTAATCAGAGCCATAGCCGCCGGCCTTCGCCACAGCCACAGCAACTTGGGATCCAAGCCACGTCTGCAACCTACACCACAGCTCACAGCAATGCCGGATCCTTAACCCACTGAGCAAGGCCAGGGATTGAACCCGCAACCTCATGGTTCTTACTTGGATTTGTTAACCACTGCGCCATGACGGGAACTCCAGGTCTTCTATTTCAAATGTGGTTAAGTCTGGTGTAATAATAATGCTACCAAAAGACTGAACTTTACGAAGTGCTTTCTCATACACCACTGCCTTCATCAGATTGGGTCCCTGAAATACTTTTAACTGCTACTTATGGATGTGTGTGAAGGTTATGTGATCAATAGGTAAGATATTTTGCAGATAACTGGAAAAGTATCAGAATCCTTTGCCTCACAATACGTCTATTTCTTGATAGCCTATCTGGTGCTTTCCCTCTTAACATTTAGTCTAACGTTAATTTTTAATAACTCCATATGCTTCTGAAATAGAGGAGAGTATCGGTTTTTCCTCCCTTAAATAGGATATGTTTAAAGACATTTTCTTAGAAGCAGATTATACCTGCATTAAGAGGTCGTGAGGAGTGAAAATGAAACCAGTGACTAGAAGCTGGATCCCTAACAGGGTTGCTTTCAGAATCACTTGTGGGGAGGGGGGCAGTTCTTTCCATGCACCCAGGTCCAAACCTCACTCCCAAACATCCAGGATCAGCATCAGAATGTCAGGCGAAGTCCTGGGCAAAGTACATTGGAACTGGACATACATTGGGGCGATAGAGCCACGGGGACGAGAACACAGAGGGGCTGCGCAGTCCAACACCTGGCGCTCCCTGACCTCTCCGCCAAGCTGGGGGCCTTGGGCAAGTCACTTCCCCTTTCTGGGTCTCAGCTTCCTCATCCTTGACAAAGGACGACAACATGAGAGCTCTGCACCTCTTCTCTGCTTCTCTCGGAGCCGTCCTCTCTTGCCAGCTCTTCACAGCTACTCAGATCACTGGGTTAAGCGCTGAATATTTATAACTCTCATAACGATCAAGGCAGGGACTGCAAACTAGAGTTAACTGTGTAGGGGACACAAGCAGGTGCATCCAGCGCCCTGAAAGAATTATGCACGTGGTTGGGGGAGGGGGGAGGCAGAGCGTTGCTTCTGAAGCCCCAGAAGACTTTACAAGTGGGGAGCAGCCCAAATAGGAGAGGGGTGGGGCAGGGGAGCCTTCCTTACCAAGTGGGTCCTAAAGCAAGCACATGGCACAGAACAGACTGCTATGGGTGTTGTCAAACGGAGCAGTGCACAGTAAGCTCTCTTTTAGCCAGAACGTGCTGGGAAAGGGCATCAGAGCAAGCTGAAATTTCTGTTTGAGTCCCCACCCCTGGCAAGAGCACGCTGCTGCCAATTCTCAACGATAACAGCGCCATACACACATAGCCCTGAACATAACCGATGGTTAAGAAGGCACTTCCGTGAAATGTCATGATTCCAGATAAAGCTGAAGAACTCCTGGAACAAGTCCGTGTTTTGGCACTGACACTGCTGGACTGTCCCACCCTCCTGACTCTGCCCTTGGTCTCAGAGCCCCGACCCCACCCCCCCCAGCCCCCGGACACGTTTTCTTGCCTCTGATCGTCCTGCTCTGCCTCCTGGCTGGACCCTCTCTGCATCCTCCAAGCTCAGCTCTCCTTGGAGACAAGGCCTACATGCTTGTTTTCCCTCTCTCTGTCCTCTCTCCTTCCATCCACCTCCAAGTGCTTGCAGAGTACTCTTTTTTTTTAATTTTGTTTTCTTTTTAGGGCCATACCTGCAGCATATGGAAATTCCCAGGCTAGGGGTCAAAGCCAAAATGCAGCTGCCAGCCTACACCACAGCCATAGCAAGGCCAGATCCGAGCCGCATCTTCAACCTGCACCTCAGCTCGAGGCAACACGGGATCCTCAACCCTCTGAGCAAGGCCAGGGATCAAACTGGAAACCTTATGGATATTAGTTGGGTTCTTAACCCATTGAGCCACAATAGGAACTCCTTACAGGGGATGCTTACATCTGTGCCTGGGCCTGCAGCTGTCTGCGGGACCTCCTCATCCACGAAGCCTGCCTGCTCCTTAAACTTGGCCCAGGAGGCCCTTCTCTGGACTTGGCTTCTCAAGCTCTCTGCTAATAAAGCAGCCTTCATTATGGCTGCCTAGATGCAAAGCTTTAGTCCTGTTTCTGAGAACACCTCCTTGCTCCCTGACATCCAAAGAGGTGACCAGTCCTACAGCTGTATTTGCCCACCTGCACCTTCCCATCTGGTGCCGCTGCTATCAACCCCTAGGCCCTCCCCTGATAGGCCTTTGGAGATAACTTCAACTGCCCTGGTTTTCTTGGTTTCCCTGAGCTCTCCCTCAACAGCTGTCAACTTGTCAGCCTACTGGCCATGGACCAGTAATCCTAGATAATGGCAAAAGCTAATTAAACAGATATGAGCATGCCGGCTCTACTGGAGGGGGCACTGGGAAGGAGCCCAGGGTACTGCCACTCGTGCAGCCTCCCTCCTCTCTCCCCAGGGGCAGCCCCTAAGGGGCCCCTGCAGATTCCCAGAGCTCCTGGAAAACACAGTTTAAAACCCTGGCTCCCAGCCTTCAGATACCACTGCCAGATAAATCTGTCTAAAAATTCAGCTCTAATCTTTTAAAAAATATTTATTTGTTTATTTTTAGGGCTGCACCTGCGGCATATGGAAGGTCCCAGGCTAGGGGTCGAATCGGAGCTGTAGCCACAGTAACACCAGATCAGAGCCACATCTGTGACCCACCCCTCATCTGTGATCCAGCTCATGGCAACGCTGGATCCTTAACCCACTGAGTGAGGCCAGGGATTGCTCATGGATACTAGTCCTCATGGATCCTAGTTGGGTTTGTTACCACTGAGCCTCAATGGGAACGCTTTCAGCTCTAATCTTACGATGCCCCTCAAGAATTGTCAACCGGGCAAGGAAAATACAAAATACAGCAATATTCACATGGGCAGAATAGCTATATATTGCCATTCTGGCTCCAGATGTGTGCCCAACAGAAATGTGTATACATATCCACTGAAAGATATGCGCTCGAATGCCCACAGCAGCCCCCAAATGGAAACTGCCCAAATGACCCAAGCAGGAGATTAACAACTCACTCAGTGGAATATTCCATACCAAATGACAAAGCTTCAAATACATGCAACTATGTGGATGAATCTCACAAATAGAATGTGGAGTGAAAGAAGCCAGTCACAAAGAGTAAAAAGAAGTTCGTACCACGGGAGTCCATTAAGCATAAAAAGAGGTGAAACTTATCCGTGCTGTCAGATGCCAGCCTTGTGGTTACGCTCGAAGGGAAGGTGGCAAAGGGGACACGAGGGGACTTGTACAAGTGCTGGCTACTCGTGTGTGTTTAGCTTGTGAAAAAAAAATCATTATAGTTAGGATTTGGGTAAGTGGCTGCAAAATATTTACCTCAAAAGAAAGTTGAAAAACAAACCGACTGCTCCTGATTACCTGTTGAAGTAAATACAACGCTCACTGTGATCCAGAAACTCTTCACAACATGGCTGTCATCTTCCTTCCTAGTCCATTGTTTATTGTTTTTTTGTTTTTTTGCTTTGGGGTTTCTTTACCCCTAAGGGGTCCAAGGATCCTCTGTGAAATGCTGTGGGAATGTGCACTTTCTGGGGAGAGGGTCTGGCGCATTAATCAAAGGGAGCCCACGATGCAAAAGAGGTAGAGAGAAGTCACCTGACTTGCAGCTCCTCAAATGGTCCCTGGACTTGAACTCTGATTTGCTCTGTTATCTTCCCTCCAAAAGCCCTGGGTCTTCCCAGGCCCCCTGTTGAGACCTCCCCTCCCCTCTTCCGCATCCTGTCAGCTTACCTCTACCATGAATCTCTGCTGATCCTCCAACCAAAAGCTGCCCCCAACCCCCTCCCACAGCTGTTTATCAGGGGGCTGCTCTGACGCTTTGGTAGGTGCTGAGCATGTGCAAATAAACAAACCCTCAAGGAGGTTTCGATTGATCCAGCAGAGGGAAAACGGATGTATCCACAAATAACCTGAAGCAGACAAGCTGTGTTAAGAGAGTCACAGAGGTCAGTGCAAGGGGCGTGCACAAGAAGGAGTGACTCCTGCTGGCTGGGGGCAATCTGGGCAGACTTTATGGGGGAGGTGGCCACACTGCAGGCTTTAGAGCTGGGAGGGGAAAGCATATCAAGCAGAGGGGCAAAGTCCAGGGCTTGCTGTGAAATCCCCAGGGCTGTCAGGGGTGGGGGGTGGGGGGAGGCAGGCAGCAGTTAGGTTCACCAGGGCAGAGACACCATGAAGAAGAGCTGGAAGAGGTGTGGAAAAGAATCAAAGGTTGCCTGCCAGGCTCAGGAGGTTGGATTTTATGCTATAAGCAACTGAGAGCCACTGCAAAACTTTAAGCAGGGAATGATATGGTCAGAGATGTGCCTCCTTGGGACGTCGGATGGATGGAAATGATCTGCTCCTCCGATGAGTGTCTAAAACACACGGTCCTGCCTCTCTGGTGCTTGGCTGCCTCTGGCGTTGTAATGCGGTTTTCTGTGTGCTTAGCCTGTGCTCCCCACCCCCACCGGACTTAGGCTAACGAAAGACAGGAATGGGTTTAGCGCCGGTGCACTGCCTCACACACGGGGGCACTCAATAAATACCGACTTAACAAATGAACGTGCAACGTCTCCTTAAAATGGGTTGTGAGTGAATGAGCAAAGAGGGTGGGAAGGTGGGACCGAAAAAAATCCCACAGGGCGTAGCACCAATGATCTGGACAAGTTCAGGGGCTCCATTCAAACCTAAGATTTGATGTCTTTGCTTAGGTGGTCACTGTATTGAACGGCTACATCTGAAGGGAAAAACCAATCGCAAAGGAGAAGGTTTAAAGCTCCTTAAGGCCCTAGAGGAAGGACAGGCGGTCTCCCGCCCTGCGACCTTCTTCCACGCACACTGACAATCAGCTGGGGGTGCCCTCAGAATAAAGGGACTATTTTGTTTCAGAAGAGTCCAGTTAAATGCTTAGCACCTAGAACATGGAACCCAAGAGGCAGGGCTCACCTTGGGCCCTATTCCCCCGACTTCCAGTGGGATCTAGGAGGGTGGGAAAGAGAGAGACTGTTCAATGGCTCAGGCCCTCCTGTTTCTTATCTGCAAAGAGGGGATTCCTAGGACGGCAGGTACCTTGAATGCTGCAAAGAAAGGGGGCTCTACCTCCAAATCAAAGCAGAAAGTAAACGCTGGGCTGGGAGAGAAATTGGTTCTGGCACTGCCTCCCGCCCTCCCCCCGCCCCCCACCTCCATGCAGTCCCACAACACCGAAGGGGCCAGTTTTTCTTTTCACACCACCTTTTACCTCGTGGAGCTCTTTCACTTCCATTCTCACACCTCACGATGGCCCTGTAACTCAATTACTTTGTACGTCTAAGTGTCTGAGAAAACGGAGGCAGAAGGAAATGTGATGACTTGCTCAAGACCCTCTGAATGGGGAAGGAACCCCCCTGTTCCTGACACTGAGACAAGGCTCTCCCCACCCCCCTCTGGGATCTCTTCTGCTCCCAGGTCTGGGGGAGGCACTTTCAAGGGGAGTGAGGATTCTGCAGAGGTGACCCAGTGGTAACCACGGCCCTCCTGGCAGCTGTGCCCACTTGTGTTTGAGCTTGGGGTGGGCCCCTCCGTTGGGTCAGGGCCTGGGTGGTTCGTGTGCTTTATCATGGCCAAGGGCAATACAGGGGGAGCTGAACCTCTGGGGACCTGAGCAGCCTGGGTGGCTTACCGGAAGGAAGGCGTGAGAAAGGAAAAGCAAAACTTAGCACCACTTGTAACTGCGCCGGCTTCAAAGCCACCCACTGCACAGCTGAGTGGAGCCTGCACTGTGCTGACTCGGACTGGAATTGGCCCATTTTCTGGTCTGGTCTGGGTTTCCTTCCTTCTCACTGCAAAGCCTCCCAGCCCAGGCAGGCAACACCCATTATTAGCCACTACTATTTAGTTTAGTCCTATTTCTGGAACTAGCTTGGGGAGTTTCCCTTCTTTATAACTTTCTTCTTTTTTTTAAACAACAAAAGGAATATACTGAAAAATCCAACCTTTGAATAAGCATGGGAATAAAATAAAAAGTTACAACTCTTTCCTTCTGATTTCACTCCAAAGTGGTACCTTACTGTCCCCAGTCTTTTTCCTTTCTTCCACACCTTCTTCCGGCTTCCCAAACACACGTACACATATACGTGATTCTCCAAAACAAAAGGGGCCGTATTTACATAACAGTTCTGCACATTTCATTTTTCACTCAATAATAATAAATATTTCAGGGGCAGCCAGCCTTGCTCATACACAGGGTTGGTCCATTTTTCTAATTTGAATTTCTCATTTTGAGACATTTAAAATTTAGAAAAAAAAATCACAAAGGGCAACACACATATCCAACACTCATTTTAAAAATTAGTAAATTCCTGTTAATTGTTCTCCTTCTCCCCAGGGGACGACTCTCTACTCGCCCAGGGAGTCAGTGCATAGCCAGCTTTGAAACTTGCGGGGAGGAGAAGAAGAGAGCCCCGCCAAGCACTATCTGCCTCCTGCAGGACTTCGCATGAGGTAGCTCTTGCTGGCTGGGTGCTGGAGACACCTGCACCCAGAAGCCGAGCCTGTAGAACTTCATCCAGCATCAGCTTCCCTTGGAGGAGTTGCGCTGGTTAGGGGCAGGTAACAACGGGAGCAGCAAGTTCAAGAGAAAGTACAATGCTTTGCAACCGTTTCTTTCTTCTTCGGGAAATCCAGGACCCTACAGGGGCAAGGGCAGCTGCTTTGTTTAAACACAGGGAACTTGAGTTGCTTGCTCACCAGCACATTCTCTCTGCAGATTCTGCCTGGGCCACCCACAAGCGTGTGGCTAACGCCGATAGCTATCCCCTGTCCCAGCAAGCGTGCCTGCTAATCCTGACTCAAGGGCAGAGACCCGAGCTCAGCTCTGAGCTGCTATCTGGACCAACCAGATGGTTAGAGGCAGAGAGAATCCCAGCTAGAGAGAGCACCAAGGGAAAGGGACAGGGAGCGCTTCGCCTGTCCTGTGTTTTCTGAACACCATGAAATAGCATTTTGGTTGCGGCCAGACCCCATAGGTAGCAAATGTTTTGATTTGTTCTGCTACATTTATTTATTTTTTTAATTAAAATTTTTTCCCCTTTCTTTTTAGAGCCACACTTGTGCAGCTACATTTAGAACATGGAGTACTTCTCTCTGGGCACAATATCTCCTAGGTCCTTTAGCCCTGGCCATCAGCCTGTGACAGAGCGCTATTATACTTCACCATCGTACAGATGGGGAAAGCGAGGCAGAGGAAGCTGTGTAACTTCACCTGTGTAATAGCAGATATAGGATTTGAACCCAGGTTCTTTGGCTCCAAAGCCCATGCAACCCATCAGCTGGCTACACGCCTTCGCATGACTGGTGATGGTGTTTCTCAAAATGTATTACAACTTAATAGGTATACACGGACATAAGGGTCCATGTCACATCAATTTTGGAAAGCCCTAGTTCAAAGAAAGATGAGTGAGCTTCTTTCATGCAGGAAGGACTCTCAGGGTCTTTCCACACGAAGATGCATTTGTGATCTGTAAGAGGCATGTGGTTTGCAGCACCAATTATTTGAACACAGACACGTTTTCCTAGGAACAGCTCATGCGATCAGTGTTCTGCTGACCACACTTTTAGTAAATGCTGGCAAAGAGAGTGATTAGGAACAGGGATTAAATTCTGATGCTCGCCATTCAATTAATTTTGTGACTTTGGAGATTGCTTAACCTAAGCCTCAGTCCTTTTATCTGCAAAATAGGAATAACCAGAGCCCCTATGCCTCCTGGGGCTTCTGTGAGAATTAAATGCACATGTGCAGTTTTTAAAAGGGTGTCTGGTTCTAAGCATTCAATACACAGGAGTTATTAAATTATTTTAATGAATCATTTAAGAACAAGGGGATTATGAGGAATCCACTAAAAGAAGCAGAGAATCCCTCCCATATTGTAAATTCTCAGTTGATCTTCACAAACAACAGTTCCTGGCAGAAAAACGTGAAAAATGTTTATGCACGAGAAAATCCTAAAAAACCATGGCATGCCTTAGGATGCCGAGAAGAGAAACAAGGGAAAATATTTAAATAAAAACAAAACAAAACCCGAAAAACAAACAAAGCCTCAGACAGAAAGTTTCTTTGGCAAACAGGGTTCTCTGATACCGTCACAGACGCTGACCAAGAAGGACACGGGCCAATTTCCTGAGGACCAAACCAAGCTGAGCCCTGTCCTTCAAGGGGTTGGAGGGTGGGGTTGGGGGTGGGGGAGGAGGGGGGTACAGAGCCAGGTGATAGACTCACTGCACTCAGGAAAAGGAGGGAGATATACGCGGATTTTGGTGGGGGGCGTGCGGGGGGGGGGTGCCGCGGGGGCAGTGGTGGTGGTGACTTCTCATAACTGAACTGAAAATGGCTTGGCATTGACAGGAGGTCTTCCTGTTCCCGTTTCATGGGGTGACTCATGCATCTGCCATTTCACTTGCAGCCACTGTGGGAGAACTCTGTGCAGGAACTCTGACTCCACAAAAGGCACCCTCCTCGCTGCCTGATACGGCAACCCCCGCTTCCCCTCCAGAACCCCCCCTTCCCCTCCTTCTGGCCATGCCTGCCAATCATGTGACAGTGGACAAGAACCAAGCCGATGTCCCCACCCCCCTCCCCCCAAACTCCACCCCCCACCCCCGGCCCCTCCTCGGTCAGGCTGCAGAAGCTGCAACTCCCCGGAGGCAAAAGTGGAAGCCAGGGCACCTGGAGCCACTGCGCTCCGTGGGCCGGCGCGCCTCTGAACCCCGGACCTGCTTGCTTCCTGTTGTGCAACAATGTAAATGCGCCTGTGCTCAGGCCAGGGCCAGCTGCGCCGGGTGGCAGGGACGTGTGAGTAATGGAGCCACCGGGGCAGCCTCTGAGTGGAACCCACTGGAACAGGCCACAGGCTCAGACTGTGGTGCCAGCCCTGGGGGGCCGGGGCCCTCCACCCGGCACCTCCTCTACCAGGGAAACTGTCCAGGCAGTATGGACGGGCCAGCACAGCCTGGGGAGGTCAGGAGCCAGGAACATCAGGAGATGGTGACTGAGTGGGAGGCAGATGAAAACCTAAGGGACTGGACTGCAGGCTAAACTCAGGAGGGTTTCTCTGGGTCACTGCTAAAGCGGTCTCAGTTTCCTCATGGGTAAGATGAGAGGGGCTCCTCTCCCCAGGGCCCTGTTTGTGCAGGCATCACCGGGTGTGCTTTTTAATATCCTCATTAGAAAGGAAGGGTCTCCCTCCCCATTTTGCAGACGTGTAAACAGAGGCTTGGAGGAGTGACTTAGCTTGGCCAATACAGTCTGTAGGTCTGTACAAGTAAATGAGATGTGGAGCTGGGACTGGAACAAATAATTATGAATATTCCGATGTGTCCCCTCTTAAAGTTCTACATGGGCTTCTAAGCTTCCTGAAGAGGATGTCTGCAGCTCACCATCAAGTTTTAATTTTTTGGCATGAGAATTTCTCACTTGGTAAATGATCTGCAAATTACACATTTTACTTTCGATGACCCTTCTTGGACTACTTATTCTTTTTGCATTGCCAGAAGGAAGGTGCTAAGGGAATTGTAAATGAATTTTGCAGTTAGCTAAAGCACAGTCTAATTGTAATTCTCATATTAAATTGCTTGCAAAATAAATCACTAAAATAATTCCACGGCCAAAAATAAATGAGTTCTGTTCTAAGGTGATTCCTTGGTTATTGGTCTGAGGAAAAGTTGGCGCTAAAAGTCAGGACAGGTATATGGGTGGTGGAAGGAGCTTTGGGCTGAGGTTAAGGAGATCTAGGGGTCCACTGGCACCCAGTCATTAATTAGTTGTGTCACTTACGCAAGTTACTCAATCCCATTCCCTTTCCTTTCTATATCAGTAAAACAAAGGGCTTGGATTAGTCCCATGTTTCCCTCCCATTTAAACGTGAAGACTCCTTTTAATGTACAAACACTCATTATAAACTCTCCCCTCCAAAGACACTTGGTGAGAATAGGTTGTTGTTGGGAGTTCCCGTTGTGCCTCAGTGGTTAAAGAACCCGACTAGCATCCATGAGGATGCGGGTTCAATCCCTGGCTTTGCTCAGTGGGTTGTGGATCTGGCGTTGCTGTGAGCTGTGGTGTAGGCTGCAGACGTGGCTCAGATCCCACGTTGCTGTGGTTCTGGTGTAGGCTGGAGGGTGCAGCTCCAATTCGATCCCTAGCCTGGGAACCTCCATATGCTGCTGGTGGTGCCCTAAAAGACAAAAAGACAAAAAAAAAAAAAGGTTGTTCTCAATTTTACTAATTGCCACATCTCCATAAACTTGAATAAGGGTAGTGCACTAAGGGTCAAGGCATTATTTACTCAGTGTGTGGTCAATGTGCGGCCTCTCTGCACTCTCTTGCCCTTGGCAATAAACCTTCTACTCTCTTTAATATTACTGTCTCTGCACAAATTTTGAACTTTTGCATTAAATGGCCTCAAAGGTTCCTTTCAGTGTCAAGCTCTGATTTTTATCATATGTTAATTATTTCTTTCTATTTTTGGTTTGGAACAATAAAGCAAAATTTCAGTTACCGCTTTTGTTTTGCACGAAACCGCATTCACCATGTATTCGTCAGACACAAACTCAATGCTGGTGCTGGGCCTACAGAGGTGAAACAAAATAGACACAGTCTCTGTGTGTCTCTGTCAGAGTTTGGCTCTCTGTCAGGTTTTCCTCAAGATCCTGCGCCCCCCCCTTCTGTTTATGTCCAGCTTCCACCTCCCCCTGGACATCTGGCTTCTAAGAGCCACTTGCCTACTCAACATCTGCGCTTAGATATTGAACATGCATTTCAAGCTTAACATGTGTAAAGCAAACAAATTCCACCCCCTCTGCCTGCCAAAATCCATCCTTTCTTCATGTTTGCCATCTCTGAAATGGCAACATCATTCATTCAAATGCTCAGGCCCCAAATACCTGGAGCATCCTTGGCTCCCTTCTTCCTCCATTACTCAGCAGGAAATCCTGGAGAGAGCTCCGCTGGACCTACCTACAGAAACACATTCTGAGCCCAGTGGCTTCTTATCACCTCCATGCTCCCAGCATGGTCCAGGCCATCCGCATCATCTCTCTCCCAGACTCCTGAGACGGCTTGTTAGTTGTCCTTCCCTATTACTTTTTTGCTACCCTCCTGTTTATTTTACAATCAGCAGCTAGAGTGAAGCTTCCTAAGTTTAATCTGATCACATTGTTCTTTTGCTCAAAACCCTTCAGTGGCTTTCCACCATTCCTGGAATAATTCCAGGATCTTAGCTTGGTTTATGAGACCCTAGATCTGGCCCCTGGCTACAATTCTAGTTTTCTCTCCCGATTCTTAAGGTCTACTTGCTTTTCCATAAACATGTCTGGACTGCTCCTGCCTCAGGACCTTAGCACTTGCTATTCCCCCTACCTAGAATGCTCTTCCTTTAGATACTGTGCACAGGTTATTCTTTGCTTCTTCAGGGTTCTGCTCACATCACTTTCTCAAGAAGGCACTCTTTGACCACCATGCCTGAAAGAGCCACTCCCCTACCATACCTGTAACTTTCTTTCCCCTTATTCTGTTTCTTTTTTTTTTTTTTTTTTTTTGTCTTTTTAGGGCTGTACCCATGGCATATGGAGGTTCCCAGGCTAGGGGTCTAATTGGAGCTGTAGCCACTGGCCTACACCACAGCAACGCCAGATCCAAGCCGCATCTGCGACCTACACCATAGCTCACAGCAATGCTGGATCCTTAACCCACTGATCGAGGCCAGGGATCAAACTTGCGTCCTCATGGATACTAGTCAGATTCTTTCCACTGAGCCAGGACGGGAACTCTCCCCTTATTCTGTTTTATTTTCTTCTGAAATTGGATCACTTTCTGACATTGCATACTACATATGTTTGGTCTGCCTTTGCCCCTAGAATCTGAGTTCCATAAGGACAAAGTCTGTCTTTTTATTTTATCTTATCTTTTTGGTCACCCTGTGGCATACGGAGTCCCCAGGCCAGGGATCAGATCTGAGCCACAGCTGCGACCTATGCCTCAGCTGGGGCAGCGCCAGATCCTTTATGCTGGGCCAGGGATCAAACCTCTTTGTGGCGTTGCAGAGATGCTGCCAATTCTATTGTGTCACAGCAGGAACTCGTTTTTTACATTAAATTTTAATTTTTTTCTTTTAAGGTCTTTTCCAATGCTGTCGGCCCAGCTCCTGTAACAGGGCCTGCTACATACAAATTGAATGAATGACTGGCTGATACAACACTATACGTGTCATTATGTGTGTCTTACGTGCCACCTTCTGCTTTCATATTATCACTAATCCCAGCACTAACCCGACAAAGTATATAATATCCTAACCCTTCCTCAGATGAGGAACTGTGCTCAGAACGTGTATGGTAAACTGCAGCCTCTCAGGCACTGACTGGTGGGGCAGGGGTTGGTCCAGGGTTTAGGTGGCACGTGTGAGATGAGAAAGTCGAGGAAATGGCAGAGTGTCTGGATGGCTCAGTGACTCTGCTGGGTGGGCCTGCGGTTAGTGGGATCCTGATGTTCTATGAGAATGAGATCACAGAAATTATTTTAGCAGCTACTGACGAGGTAGGGATACCCCCTGGAGTGGACTTGGTGGTGACCGTGGCATTGGGAACTCCGACCCTCTGGCTGCCTGTGGCTGGACCAGTCTTAATTATCCTCCCGTTCTCCTGCAAGTCCTGCCCTCCCCAAACTCCTGCTCATGTGGGCCTCCTTCTCCCTTATTGAAAGTAAGAGATCACGAGTTTGCCTCACTCTGCAGCCTGTGCTTTGAGCACAGGGTCAGCTCTCTTCAGGGCTGAGTGACAGTTCTCAAGCAGCTGAAAGGGGTCACAGAGGTGCTCCAAAGGAATGCAACCAGTCACCTGGCTTTGTGGTCAGGCTGGGCAGCACCCAGCGAGGACTCTGCCATCCGGTCCAGGCCTTGGCTGGGCAGATTCTGAAACTCCATCAGTGCTCCTGGGTGGGGTGGGGTGGGGTCCACACAGGAATGAAATGTGCTAGTCAAGCACAAAAAGACAGAGAGAGACCCCGGCAGGGACCCTCCTCAGTCCACAGGGCAGCCTCCTAGAATCAGATGTCTCAGGGAAGGTGCCAGATGAGACCCTGGGAAGCCACATGGAAGGCACACAGTCTAAGCAGAGCCATGAGACAGTTCAGCTGGGCTCCGGTAAGTGCCCCCTGGCCTCTGTCCCTCCCGCCAGCCCACCTCTCCAGTGACCTCAGATCAGCAGGTCTCTGCCCCACACAACTGCGGATTGTACAGTACTGCAGCATTTGCTATGGGAAAACATCTGTGTGTAAGTGGACCTGCGTAATTCAAACTCACTTTGTTCAACGGTCAGCTGTCTATATGAATGAACAGAGTGGTCAGAATGTGGAAAGATGAACTTATCTGCTAGATAGGACTATGAATACTCTTGCTGAGTAATAAGAACAATTAAGAATATAGCAAATAAGAAATAGAAAATAGGAACCGATCAATTACCAGGATTGAAATTGAATCAGAAATTTAAAAACTCCCAACAAACAAAATTGCAGAATCAGATGGCATCACAGGTGAATCCTACCAAACATTTAGAGAAAAGTTAACACCTATCCTTCTGGAACTATCCACAAAAGATTGCAGAGGAAGGATACTTTTGAACTCATTCTACGAGGCCACCTGATATCAAAATCACACAAAGATATCAAAAAAAGAAAAAGAAAATTATAGGCCAATATCACTGATGAATATAGATACAAAAATCCTCAACAAAATACTAGCAAACCAACTCCCTCATTACATTAAAAGGATTATACATACACCATGAACAAGTGGGGTTTATCCCAGGGATGCAAGAATTTTTCAATATCTGCAAATCAGGAAGTGTGACATACCACATTAATAAATTGAAGAATAAAAACAATATGATTCTCTCAATAGATGCAGACAAAGCTTTTGACAAAATTCAACCCCCTTTTATGACAAAAACTCTCCAGAAAATGGGCATAGAGGGGGCATACCTCAACATAATAAAGACCATATATGACAAACCCATCATTCTCAATGGTGAAAAGCTGAAAGCATTTCCACTAAGATCAGGCACAAAACAGGGATGTCCACTCTTACCACTTTTATTCAACATGGTTTTGGAAATCCTAGCCATGGCAATCAAAGAAGGAGAAAAAAAAGTTCAAATTGGAAAAGACAAAGTAAAACTATCACTGTTTAAAGATGACATGATACTATACATAGAAAATCCTTAAGTGCTACCAGAAGACTGCTAGAATTCATTAACAAATTCAGTAAAGTCACAGGATACAAAATTAATACACTGAAATCTCTTGCATTTCTATACACTAAAAATGAAGTATCAGAAAAAGAAATTAAGGAAACAATCCCATTTACCATTGCATCAAAAAGAATAAAATACCTAGGAATAAACCTCCCAAGGAGGCAAAAGACCGGTACTCTGAAAACTATTAGATGCTAATGAAAGAAACCAAAGATGACACAAATGGATGGAAAGATATACCATGTTCTTGGTTTGGATGAATCAATATTGTTAAAATAACCATACTACCCAAGGCAATCTACAGGGTCAATGCAACCCCTATCAAATCTCCAATGGCATTTTTCACAGAACTAGAACAAAAAATTTTGTAATTTTTATGGAAACACAAAAGACTCCAAATAGTCAAAACAATATTGAGAAAAAAAGAACAGAGCTGGAGAAATCACTCTTTCTGACTTCACACTATGCTACAAAGCTACAGTCATCAAAACAGTATGGTCTGGCACAAAAACAGACACATAGAAAAATGGAACAGGATAGAAAGCCCAGAAATAAACCCAAGCACTTATCGTCAATTAATCCACAACAAAGGGTGCAAGAATATGCAATGGAGAAAAAGAAAGTCTCTTCAATAATTGGTGCTGAGAAAACTGAACACCTATATGTAAAAAAATAAATTTAGAACATTCTCTAACAACATATACAAAAATAAACTCAAAATTCATTAAAGACCTAAATGTAAGACAGATACTATAAAACTCCTAGGGGAAAACATAGACAGAATACTCTTTGACATAAATTCCAGCAATATTTTTTTTTTGGAACTGTCTCCTAGAGTAAAGGAAATAAAAACAAAAATCAATAAATGGGACCCAATTAAACTTAAAGACAAAGGAAACCATAGACAAAATGAAAAAATAACCTATGGACTGGGAGAAAATATTTGCAAACGATGCTACCAACAAGGGATTAATTTTCAAAATATACAAACAGCTCATACAGCTAAATATATTAAAAAAAAAAAAAAAAAACCAAACAAACCAATCAAAAAATGGGTAGAAGCAATTCCTGCTATGGTGCAATGGGTTAAAGATCTGCCATTTCTCTATGGTAGTGTGTGTTCAATTCCTGGCCCTGCACAGCAGGCTGAAGATCTGGCTTTGCTGCAACTCTGGCATAGGTTACAGCTGCAGCTCAGATTCAATCCCTGGCCCCAGAACTTCCATATGCTATAGGTGTAGCCATTTAAAAAAAAAAAAAAGGGCAGAAGATGGCCAACAGGTACATGAAAAGATGCTCAATATCCTTAATATTTAGAGAAATGCAGGTCAAAACTACAATGAAGTATCCTTCACACCAGTCAGAATGGCTATCATCAAAAGTCTACAAATAACAAATGCTGGAGACAGTGTGCAGAAAAAGGAACCCTGCTACACAGTTGGTGAGAATGCAAATTGGTGTAACCACTATGGAGAATAGCATGGAGGTTGCTTAAAAACTAAATGCAGAGTTGCCATATGATCCAGCAATCCCACTCCTTGGCATATAGCCGGAGAAAATTCTAACTTGAGAAGATAAATGCACCCCAATGTTCACAGCAGTAATATCTACAATAGTCAAGACATGGAAGCAACCTAAATGTCCACTGACAGATGACTGGCTTAAGTATATATCACATGTATGCATACACACACACACACACATACATAAACATGCTGGAATATTACTTAGCCATAAAAAATAATGAAATAATGCCATTTGCAGCAACATGGACAGACCTAGAGATTATCATGGTAAGTGAAGTAAGTCAGAGAAAGACAAATATTGCATGATATCACTTACATGTGGAATCTAAAAAATGATACAAATGAACTTATTTACAAAACAGAAATGGATTCACAGACAGAAAACAAACTTGAGGTTATTAGCAAAAGGGATAGCAGGCTTGGGGGATAAATTAGGAGTCTGGGATTAATATATACACACTTCTATATATAAAATAGATAAACCACAAGGACCTACTGTATAGCAGAGGAAATTGTATTCGGTATCTTTAATAACTTATAATGGAAAAGAATCTGAAAAAGAATATATATATGTATAATGTGTGTGCGTGTGTGTGTATATATATATATATATATATGCACATACATACAATAATCCCTTTGCTGCACATCTGAAACTAACACATTGTAAATCAAGTGTACTTCCATTTAAAAAAGTATTTTAAAAAGTTATTTTCCAATTAAAAAAAGACATACCAAATAAAAATATAATTATTTCTCCCATACCTCTTCCTCAGTCACCTACAGCAGAAGTTAGTGAATAACAGTCTGTGGGCCAAATCCAGCCTGATGACAATTTTTGCAAATAAACATTTATTGGAACGTAGGCATGCCTACTTATTAATCACTCATGGCTGCTTTTGTGCTATCATGGTAGAACTGAGTGGTTGTGACAGAGAAACTATGATCCACAAAGCCTAAAATAGTTGCTATCTGGTCTTTTATTGAACAAATTCGCCAACCTCTGATCTAAAGTAAAGAAAGATCATGGTTGCATTCAGAAGTCCACCACATAGGGGTTCCCTCTGTGGCACAGTGGGTTACGGATCCCAGGCCCTGTGCAGTGGGTTAAAGGACCTGGTGTAGGTCACAGCTGGGGCTTGGATTCAATCCCTGGACCGGGAACTTCCATATGTCATGGGTGCAGCCATTAAAAAAAAAAAAAAAAAAAAAAAAAAAAAAAGTCCCCCACATATATAACCTAAGAGGTACTCCATGAATATGGATAAATAGGGAATTATCTGTTTTTATATTTTCATCCACTAGTTCTTTAAACAACATAATTAAAATAAACCACCTTTCCAAGTACTTCTCCCCACTGTTTCTGCTTCAATTGGGATAAGAAGGTCATGTATTAATCATATAGCTTATTGTCTACTTTGGAGCTCAGTACATGTTTATAAAAAACACACTGGGGAAAGGAGAGAGAGAAATGCTTTTTGAGTAAAAGATGAGTGCTGAGAACTGAAAAAACATTTCTTAGGCTTTACATTTTTTCGTTTGCCTTTTAAAGCTTCTCTGGTCTTTGGGAAGAATAAACAAGCCGGAGTTCCTGGCTATTGCGACTGATTGCATACCTGGACTTCAAGGCCATTACCGCCTTGTGTAAGGTCACTGACACGTGTAGCCAGCATGGACTTTTCTTGCAAGCTGTTCCTTTTGCTCTACAAATATGCATCAATCCTGGAAAAGAGCTCACTATATTCTAACCAAAGTTCCTACCAAGTTACCTGTGCTGTTAACGGCCCGGCATCTGTTTTTGGTTTGCAAAGAGGATAAAGACTGCAGCCCAGGCTTTAGGGTCAATAACTCATTCTCAGGTTTGGGGGGAGCTGGGATTTCCCTATGGAAACTGATCACCAAATTTACCAGTCTTTTTTTTTTTTTTTTTTTGTCTTTTTGCCATTTCTTGAGCTGCTCCTGAAGCATATGGAGGTTCCCAGGCTAGGGGTCGAATCAGAGCCGTAGCCGCCAGCCTACACCAGAGCCACAGCAACGCAGGATCCGAGCCGCATCTTTGACCCACACCACAGCTCACGGCAACACCAGATCTTTAACCCACTGAGCAAGGCCAGGGATCGAACCCGCAACCTCATGGCTCCTAGTCAGATTCGTTAGCCACTGCGCCACCACAGGAACTCCACCAATCATTTTTTGATTCCAGCATTCTTAAGAGTTGATAATAATTAAACTAGTTGACAGAATAAATCACTGCAAAAAAATTATATATCTAAAGACCAACTCTCAAATCAATCAAGAGAACAAAATCTAAGTCGAAAGTCACATCCCAGAGAGCCAGAGCTGGCAAGGGATCTGTTGTATTTGGCCCACAAAGAATTATTTAAAAGTAAATATAAATAAAACCAACATAAAGACCAACAGTTAGATTTCAGGAATTTTCATCCAGATTTCTGGCTTTTTTGAGGGAGCACATTCCCCCGTGGCTGCCAATCTTGGGGTGGGGCCCAGCCTCATTCACTGCTACGTCTGTCCTTCTGTATCTGGGTCCTTCTGTATCTGATTCCTTCTGTATCTGAGTTTGGGACCATGGGGTAAACAACGATCTAATGTTTGGAAAGTTGTTCTAATGTTTCAAGTGGGTGGGGGGGGCGGGGTGGCAATGAGCGTTTAGGATTGGAAAGCCTCCAAGTCCTGAGACTGACTTTCCTCTCCACGTAGGTGGCAAGGATGAGGGGCAACCAGCCCAAGAAAGCTTCTCCAACACCCCTTCCGAGATGACTTGAATGAGGGGAGTCACAAAAGACATCCACAACAATGTGTGTTAATAAACCGACATTAAGACATGTTTTATTCTCACAACCCCAGTCTCTGATTATTTCTCCTATTCTATACCTAAGCAACTTTTAATCCTTTAATAAACATGTGTTGGACATCTGTTGGAGGCAAGCCACCATACTATATACTCACAAAGCATTCAGAATTCTTTGATCCCTAGGACTTGATAAATTCAGGTGGGAAGAAAACACCCACACAGCCCAGAGAGGAACTAATAGCTCTAACTCTGTGCCAGGCACTGGGCTCAGCGCTTTCATCCTACAATTACTCTATGATTATTATCTCAAAAGAGGAATACAGGTTAGAGCCTTAAATGGTAGGTAGAGTGCAAAGGAGCTGAAGAAAAATAATGCTAAACAGTGTGTACAAAGGGACACATGCTACCTAAAAAAAAAAAAAAAAAAAAAGAAACTTTCTTTATTATAAATAAAATTGTTGAGAACGATTGCTAACAAATTACACTGATGGGTCTCTACATCAAACAGTGCTATTTCTACTCGTTGGAACTTAGTTTTTTGGTGGTACGCAAACATCCTTTACTTTAATAATAATGGCTAGTATTTATTTTAATGTCTGCTAGAAAAAATTAAATTATACATCAGACCAGTTTTATCAATGATATTATTTAATACAAAAAGTATTTAAAATAGATTTAAAGAAAAGCATGAAATATGTGACATTAGATGATATGCAGGCATGAGAAACACTTTTGATGGTGGTATGCAAAATACTGGTGTTTCATACTCATTACAAGAGTAAAGATGCAAGCTGTCTATCTATTAATCAGGAAGAACAAAGGTCTCTGCTTAGTGCAAAATTCACAGCCACAAGGAATTCACTAACAATAGCATCTGGGTAGAGTGTTATCACCCAAGTTTCTTTCTGGGATCTCAAGTAGGGAAAGAGTGGGGGAACCTGGGTGAAAACAAAACGCTGTCTAGTATTTTAGGAATTTGAAAAGATCTTGGATTTGCAGTGTGATGATTTAGTATTATACTTAGGACCTGTGGCAGAAGTGAGGGGTTTTGTCGACAGCATCAGCCAGCTAGGCAAAACAATGTCAAAACACAGCTAAATAACACAAGATGCAACAAATCTTTGTTAACACACCATAAAACTGCACCTAGTCCCATGGCACAAATGTTTCTCTATAGCTGACCACAGTTTTTTGTTTTTTGGTTTTTTGGGTTTTTTTTTTTTTTTTGCTGCTAACAAGGCCTAAGGCAACAGAATGAGAGTGAAACCTAGATGTGGCTGGATTAGATAAAGAGGGTGACAGGCCAGAATGCCTTTGGATACAAGGATACTTTGCAGCCTGAGGCCCTGGGGAAAGAAGACATTAGAAGACATTTATTTCCTCACATCTGCCTAAGTCTGAATTTGCTTTTTGACCCCAACACTGGGGGTGGGGGGGGAGCTCTAAGGGAGTCTGATTTAAATGTATGACATATACCTTTTTTTAAACTTCAGAAAACTCAAAGAGCCATTTGAATAAAGGCCCCTGTAACGGTTAAGTTACTTCTATTTATCAATAAGCTCAATTCTTTGTCTTTGGAAATAGGAAATAGGAGCAAAGTAAGAAGGCAGGCCAGTCATTGAGCTTTTTTCAAATGTATTGTCCCTAAGAGGTGTGGGGACATCAGTCAGGTGCTAAATAACTTCCTGGAAATATGTCAAGATGGAAAAAAAAATGGTATCTATCTGTGAGAAGTGAAAATGGTGAGAACTAGAATAGGGTAAGAAGCCACTTTGAATGTGTTAGTGCGTGTGTATGGGGGGGGAGAAGGGGGGAAGGTGTGTAGGTGGGGGGAGGAGGCAGACATTCTCAAAGGGCTTTTCTGGAATGGTAACATTACGGACAATAATCTGAACAGTATTTACTGGGTTCTTACTAAGTAGCGGTGCTGAGCTGAGTGCTGTACAGGGACTACTTCATTTTATCTTCACACCAATCCCATGCGGAGCTGCTACCATCTGCACTTGACATATGGAGAGACGAAGGCATGGAAAAATTAAGTCCATTGGAGCAAGTGAGTGAGTGCTGGGTTCTGACCCTAGAGAGATCGACTCCAAACCTTGGCTCTCAAACGCTGGTCCGTTAGCCGCCTTCTAAGATGGGTCCAGGTAGAGCTGCCAGGTTGGGATCTGCTAACAGCTGCAGGCACGTCTAGGGTCCCAGCTGAAATTCTCAGGGTTACCTGTGGTGTTTCTTCACTGGGCCCCACACCCTCTCAAGCACTTCTCTAAATAACTGATTTTCAGAGCTGTAAAGAATGTTCGGAGAAGAGCTGCCAATCTGTGGTCTGCTGAGAGAGCCCGTGTGTCTTAGTCCAGGTTTAGGGAAACGGATAGGCCGGGTACGGGTCCAGAATCACGAATGTGTACCCGCTGCTGGAGGAGCAGCTGCTAGGAGGCCCCAGGTGTCTTTGTGAGGCGCTCTATACATGCTACCTTGTTTCCTCGCCACAAGCCTACCAAGTGTGCATCAGACCCACGGGACAGAGCCAAGCCCAGAGGGGTCCAAGCACTTGCACCAAATCGCACACCTAGTAAGGGGGAGACCCAGGATTTGAACCTCGGCCTCTCTAGCATCATCCTCTCTAGCATATCATCTAAAGGAATATGTGATCCCACTTCAAACCATAACAGGGAGTAGTGGCTACAGTCTTAGAGGGCAGCCGGGCTGTCTGGGCTTGATCAGCGCTGCCACCTACTCGTTGTAGGCCTGAAGGCAAGTCGCTCACTTTCTCTGTGACTCTTTCCTCATCTTTAAGATGAGCGTAATAATTGGACAGATCCTCTCGGGTTGTGTTGGGGAATGAATGAGTTAATACTTATAAAGTGTTCATATACACAAGTGTTTGGGAAATGAACAAAACCACCCCTCACCCTCTTACAGGAGCATCTATATACAGATGACAAACCAGCCAGGGGTGGTGAACATCATCAATGGAAGTTGTATCTAGATTAGTTCTCAAAGGAGTTTCCATTGTGGCTCAGCGGATTAAGAACCCGACTAGTAGCCATGAGGATGCGGGTTCGATCCCTGGCTCCGCTCAGTGGGTTAAGGATCCAGGGTTGCTGTGAGCTGTGGTGTAGGTCACAGACGTGGCTTGGATCCTGTGTGGCTGTGGCTGTGGCCTAGGCTGGCAGCTGCAGCTCTGATTCAACCCCTAGCCTAGGAACCTGGGAACTTCCATATGCCACAGGGCATATATATATTTCTATAAAAAGAAAAATAAATAAATACATACATATATACATACATACATACATAAGTTCTTGCAGGGGCCAACACGGTAAGCCCAGCACAGACACTGGCTATGGGGTCCAGCAGGCTTTTGATCTGAGCTGTTAAACTGAAGAACACGTGCGGAATAAAGTCTGGGGCTTTCATCCCAGATTGGACTTGAATTAGCTGTGCCACTTGGAGAAGGAATTTCATTTTTCTGGGCCTTGGTTCTCCCACGTAAAAGCTGCTAGCTCTGTTGAGACGAGGTGACATGGCACAGGGGAGAGAGGACAGAAATGGGTCCAAATGTCTTGGGTTTTGGTTCTCCCACATAGGAACTGTATAACTTTTTTTTTTTTTTCTTTTTCTTTTGTCTTTCTGGGGCCGCACCTTTGGCACATGGACGTTCTCAGGCTAGGGCTCAAATTGGAGCTATAGCTGCTGGCCTACGCCATTCTGAGCCTCGCCTGCAACCTACACCCCAACTCACAGCCAGGCCAGATCCTTAACCCACTGAGTGAGGTCAGGGATTGAACCTTCGTCCTCACAGATACTAATCACATTCGTTTCCGATGAGCCACAACGGGAACTCCAGAACTGTCTAACTTTTGATATTGAGTGAGCTTCATTTCTCTGAATTTCAATTTCCTCTCCTCCAAGAAGAAGAAAATGGAACCCTCCCCAACCCCGGCCCAGTATTTCACAGAGTTACAGACCAATAAGAAAATGAATTTGAAGCCCCCTGCCAAAGACAGTTCTATAAGAACATCTATTTCTGGATAGTAGGTGGACCCTTAACAAATATTTGTGGCAACAATTCTATGACTTACTATGATCTGGAATAACCCCCCCTTCTTTCTCTGTGGGTCCCTCTAGAATCTAAGGTCCCTGAAGGCAGGATGTTTCTGTCTATATTCCCTAGTGAGTGAAAAGTAAGCACTTAAAAACTATTTGACTGAATTAGCAGAAAGTAGGAATGCATGAATCAATGAATAAATGACTTTGAAGTTGTAGGAGGAGCAAAACAAGACTGACCTAAAGATTTTAATTAAAGCCAAAGTACTCAGAGACAGAAATATCTTCCTGATATGCAGGTACAAAGCTCTCACACATCACAGACTCCTCTGAATTCTTTGGGGAGGTGGCCTGGGTGGGAGACCGGCAGAGTTAAGATACTCAAAGTGGTTAAATTAACATACTCAGCAGGTACGCTGACTTTCTAAAGCTGAATACCAACTGGGATAATTAAAGGATAGAGCCTTGTCCTTTTAAAAAAAAATTGACTCCCCTATAAACTACCAGGTGACAAAGGTATAATTGTAAGGATACATAAGGAAACTTTTCTTCTCTGTTCTTAATTTAAAGAAGTCCCACTTTACCTCCAAGCTGAAGGATCACACAAATCTGTCAGAACTAAAGGGAAAGTTACAAAACACTATTTTTTTTTCTTGGTTTGATTTGTTTTTAAAAATTAAGCCTGCAACATCCTTTTTTCCCCCCAGTCACCAATTGGACCCAGGCTGGGAAGTGGCTTGTTCCCCGGGGAGGATCCGGAGAGGGGCAGCTTCTCAGCAAGGAGACGGTCACTCCAGCTCTGCCCTGAGGGATGGAGGAATGCCCAGGAACCTCCTCCTTCGTTACTCTTTGGCTGTGTGGCTGAAAATAAAATCTGCCTTTTTTTTTTTAATGCTGTTCTAAAAATAGGGGGGTTTGGCTTAAATCCGCCAGTTGGTGTTTTGATTTTTAAATTATGTGCAAAAAATCATGCTTAAGCCCTACTGAGCACCAGTAAGTAACTCAGGGACGTTGCAATTTTATTTTGATTTCAAAGTTCTAAAATGTTCATCGTCTTAGACACAGGGAGAGGTGAAAGGAGATAAAAGGAGGGTGACAAGGATGTTGAAAGCTTTAACTTCAGTTTGAAAGCAAAAGGCAGCTAGACATCCCTCAAACCAATAACATATTTTAAAAGATTTTGGAGGCTGGGGTTGTGGGGCGGGGGGGGGGAGGGGAAGAGAGGGATAATTCACTCAAAAGAAGTGGAAGAAAAACTGGTGAGTTTTAATTTATATTTTTCCTGGGGTCATTTCTGGAACCCAACTTCATACACACAAAACGGCAAAAATGTAGCTTTAAAAACACAAAGACTCTTCTCGGTGTTGGGTGATACAAGACGTGGTCTTTGAGAAAAGAGTTTTAACGTTTCCCTGATTAGGCACCACTCATAACCAGAAAGTATCTCAAGAACGATGGTGTTATTATAGCATCTTAATGAATGAAGATTCATTCCACATGAAATGGGGCTATTTTTAAAAGGCTGTCATATAATGGGAGGGGAGTGAGTGGGGAGCATTTATAAAGAAGCCAGTACCAGCGCTATCTGTTTCCTGACAAAAAAAACTGAACTGCATCAAACAATTGACTTCCCCAGTGCATTTGAGTGTCACAGTTTTCAGCTAATCTCTTGCGGACCAAGATTTGGAATTCTGGCGTGTGTGGGTAGCACCATGTGTGAACTGTCTCTCCTCCTCTCCCCGGAACAGACACCCACAAACCGATGGGGGTGCTCTGAAGGTTAAATTGGATAGATCCATTGTCCAGGAATGTACGCTATGCGAACAATGTCAGCTCCCCGTGCCAAGGCAGAGATATTGTGGGACTTGAGGCTGCTGGCCACGGGGAGAAGGATGGTGGGGCGTTGCTCTATTCACTGGGGCCAAGTGGGAACCTGCGGTGAGTGGCTGCAATGTTTCAGTCTCCTAATCTGCAAAGAAGACAAATAATTACAGAACTGGCTATATTAAAACCAGAGACTCTTAGTCTGCATGCAGGGGGAGGGGGGTGGAGAGAGGGAGGGCAGGGATCAGAGAGTGTTTTCCATTTTAGGGAGGACAAAAAAGAAAAAAAGTCGTCCTGCAAAGGGGATCACGATTTGCTTTGTAAAGGGCTCTTCCGTTTGCAAAAGAGTTCTGCTGAAGAAGGGAAATCCTGGGTAGTTAAGAGTTTGGTTTAAGATCAATAAAGAGATCCCGGGCTTTTTAGATGCTGGTGACAGAGAAAGCAGTGCGAGGAGGCAGGCGGCCAATCAGAGATCAATCTCACAGGAAAGTCAGAGAGGGCCAGCAAAGATACCAGGGGCGTCTGGGAAGACAGAGTTGGCTTTACAAAAATCTCCTTTATACATTTTTTTTTTTTTTTTTCTTCAGAGAAACACAAGGGATGTGAGATCGTCAATGGAGGCATCGAGAAGGGGGCAGGAAGCTGGGGGGGAGGGGGCAGCCAGGAGAGAGGGTGGAGGAAGGGCCGCAGGCTCTCCCCGGGGGTGGCAGTGTCTTATTTGCACCCTCTGAGGGCTCCTGAAAGAATTAACATGCGCTGCCATTCTTGTTTTTCCAGTGGTGACTTCATCCAGTCCCTGCAGAAACTCAGAATTAAATGTCATGGTTTTGTTTTTGGGGAGAGCAACCACCCCCTACGCCCCAAGGAGGGAGTTCTGCATACCGCGGAGGGCACGCGAGGACTGAAGCGTTTGCGGAGCCGCTGATCATTAACGCGCTGAGTTCGGAGGCAGGAACTGCCCCTTTCTTTGCTGACTCTCCCATTTCCTTCTATTGGATCCTGCCCTGCCCTGGTTTACTTTCTGTTTCTCCCACTCATTTCCACGCATTCTTCCCTCACACAGCGTCCAGGAGAGCCTCTTCCTTTCTGTAGACGAACGGGGCACTTCCCTCTCAAATCCTCCTTTTTTCAAAATGAATTCATCTCGACTTATTTTTCCAAGCCCCCTCCCTCTTCTCACTGCCGGGCGGTGGGGGAGTTCCTCTCCTTGCCCAATAATGCAGAATTAAGTTGAAGAAAGCTCTGTGAGAAACTGTAGGTAAAAAGTTGTTCCAGGAGTTCCCATCGTGGCTCAGTGGTTAGCGAATCCGACTAGGAACCATGAGGTTGAGGGTTCGATCCCTGCCCTTGCTCAGTGGGTTGAGGATCCGGCGTTGCTGTGAGCTGTGGTGTAGGTTGCAGACGTGGCTCGGATCCTGCGTTGCTGTGCCTCTGACGTAGGCTGGCGGCTACAGCTCCAATTGGACCCCTAGCCTGGGAACCTCCATATGCCGCTGGAGCGGCCCTAGAAATGGCAAAAAGACAAAAAGACAAAGAAAAAAAAAAGTTGTTCCAGAGGCAGAGCCATCTGGCAATTCCATGTGAGGGCAGACACATCTGAGTCTGCAGCTCAGTTTTGTCACCTACTAGCAGTGGCTAGGTTACCTGCCCTTCTTAAGCCTCAGTTTTCTCATCTGCCAAATGGAGATAATTATGTAAAAACCTTGCAAAGGGCTGAGAGAGATTTGAATGAGACAAGCCTATGAAGCATTTCCAATTGGTGACCACAGTAAATGCTCCATGAAAGTTTGCATTATTATTGTTATTTAAACCCTCTGGATAGGCGTGCCCCCCCTCCTTCCCCTACAGCCTCAGGAGTAACCAGGAAGCTAAAGAACAGCATCATATGGAAGCCTCGGGTGCAAGTATTTGCTGACTCAGCCCCGGGGAAGTACCCTCTGTACTTCTCAGAGGCAATGTACAGAATGGAGCAAAGAGCCTGTGTTTAAGGCATTTCCAATCAGGACACAGTGGTTGATCTGGAGGCCTTACCTGGCAGCCCAGCCCCAGCCACATTCCCCTCTCCACAGGCTGTCAGCATTCCCAGGGGCCTGTAGCACAGCCCCAGACTCAGGAATTTTACAGCCAATTTGCTCCCTCCCCCCATGTCCCTTCTCCCTTTTGGTGACCTCAAGGCTTGAGCTCAATGAAAAGCAGCAGCTCTGCCTTACAAATAAGGCAAGGAGCCTGCGTGCCATCCCGAGTCACTGGTTAAGGTCTGTCTCGTGTCTAGACACTCCCAGAAAATGACACAGAACATAAAGTCAGGCTCCACATCTCAGAAAGCCATATTCACCAGGGTGTGCTTTGGAGCTGGAATTTGGGGCACAGGGGATACACCATTATCCAGATTGCCAAGAGCCTACCTTTAAGGTGTGGGGGGCTGGGGGGTGGGTGGGGAGAAGAAAGGAAGGAAGGAAGGAAAGAAAGGAAAGAAAGAAAAAGTAGGGGGAGAAAAAGAGAAGCCCGAACCCTTCCTAATAAGGTAATGGCACATGCCAGTTGTGGTTTCCAATTGCTCAGCATCTGGGAGTCATATGACATTCACTGCAGCCGTGGCTTCACGCTTGTGCGTGCGAGGCTCTCCGGGAAGAATTGGAGAGTCTTTGGTGTGCCTCTGGGGATGACAAGTGAAGAGCGACAAGCTCCCCTCCTTGAGGCTGCTGCCCTCAGGACCCGAGCTTTGTAGCTCAGGCACTGGGAATGCTCTCAGGTTGCTCTGCAGGCATGCTTTCTCCTCTCCGGCTGGGTACAAGCTTCTTGAGGGCAGAAACGCTCCTTTATTTCTTTTGTTTCACCCTGCCATGCTTATCAGGGTGTAATCCACCCAGGAGTTACTCAATAAATGCCTGATGATGGACTCAGGCTGAGAATTCTACAGATCAGTAGGTGATCGCTTCATATCATTAACCCCCAACTTATAAATCGGCAGGGTTTCAAAAGGTGGTTTCAAAGAAGGCGCTTAAGGGGCATATTTTCCCATAGAAACGGTGGTATCACTGGGGGTTGGGTTTCTAGGTCCACTCGCTTCTCAGAATATGCTACACATATTTACAATCCTTCTCACTGAGCCATGCCATTTGCCTTGGACACATGTTAGACTGGCAAGTACATGCGCAGAATAAATTTCAGTTCTTTCAGTTTAATGACTCAGCTACAGCATCACTGACTTGTGCGGACTGCACCCCTCCCCCTTATCGGATGTATTTCCTATTTTACAACACTTTGCGTAGCATCAGGCAATAATCTATACACTAGATACTTAAAAAATAACATTAAGAGGGAAGGAATTATTTTTGATCATTAAAAAAAAAGATGCATGCCCTTCTGCTTTTGCTTTTTATTAAAATATTTTTTCAACAGTGTTTAACTATCATCTAGGTTACCTGGAATTTCCCAACCACACATACATACACCCTCCTATACATGCATTCATAGTCTATTTCCGAAAAAGACCTGGAGTAAAAATCATGGCCTCGAAGACTGGCCATTTATATTTTTGTGTAGATAGCCGTGTGGTCTGGGGAAGCACTATCCACTGTCCAGGATGCGGCCTTCCAACAGGTCAGGGAGGCAGTGTCTGGGACCATGTGTACAAAAGTACAAGCACCGGAGTTCCCATCGTGGTGCAGCAGAAACAAATCTGACTAGGAACCATGAGGTTGCGGGTTCGATTCCCGGTCTCGCTCAGGGGGTCGAGGATCCGCTGTTGCCATGAGCTGCGGTGTAGGTCGCAGACGTGGCTCAGATCTGGCATTGCTATGGCTCTGGCATAGGCTGGAAGCTGTAGCTCCGGTGAGACCCCTAGCCTGGGAACCTCCATATGCCATGGGTGCAGCCCCAAAAAGACAAAAGACCAAAAAAAAAAAAAAAAAAAAAAAAAGGAGCTGTACCAAATACCTGCTATTGCACTGCTCCCTATAATATTCCCTAAACACAGGTAACCATACAAGCCATACCTTGGCCCTTGTTTCCATTCAAGAGCATCCCCCAAAGATACACCTAATTGATTTTCCAGCATGAAGAGCAAGACTGGTATAAAGGTCCTCCTGTGAATACTGGAGAAGAGCCAAACCATAACAGCAAGCAAACAGGAACCTCTCTCGAATAGCGCATGCTAATAAACTCACGTACTAAATGCACCTCTCCCCATCCTTTAGAGTTCACGGCTGCCTTTCTAACCCAAATCAGCATTTAACACGGCGCAACAGAGATGTCAGGTTAATGACCGTGCAGCGTGACAAGTACCAGTGCATTTGTATCGCAGCTGTCTTTCAGCAAGAGTTATTACCAAGACACAAGGAACCGCGGTCTCTTCTCCACCCCCTGTGCTCCTGGCTCATCCTTGATTGATTAGGCTGACCCTTTCATGGGAAGCTCTGAATAACTGATGTTCTCCTTAGCAGCCCCTTTTCTTACATAAGCTCGTCACGAAGGTCTAACGCATGTTTCTTTCCTCCCCATCCACGGGGAGAAATATAACTTCATCAATGTAGGGTTAATTGATTCATCGTTCCTTAGTGTTTCAGGACGTTGCTCTGCTTCCAGCTCTGATTCGGGATGGGAGCAGCTGTCTAGCAAGTAAAGGACCCTCAGCTGAATGGACCCTGAAGTCCAATAGATAGCTTTGAAAGTATGCCTGTTTACTTTCAAAACCTTCACACACAAACAGAGCATTGTTGTCTCTGAAAAATGCCAAGTATGCAGGGTTTTATGATTACAGTTATTTGAACTCTTATTCTAATTTGAGGATGGCAGATGTTGGCATATATGCTGCCCCTTCTTCCTACTACACCCATGGCAGACATCACTAATGGATCACTGTGCTCTTTCTTGTTGGGCCCAGACATGAGTTCATTAATAGCCCTTTTCAACACCTGGCTCCAATCAACTGTAGATGACACATATGTTGACAACAATTAGCTAGTCCTGTTCTAATTGATTTAGTATTTTTTTTTTACCTTTATGGACCTGACAGTTGACTAAGGTGTCATTATTTTAGCAACATGCTCTCTATTCGCAGCTCATCCTTCTGCTAACATGAGCTACAAATGATAGTAGTTATCAGTGCCGGATACTGTCAGACATCAAGGGCCAACTTATGCCTGTGAGTCCCTCCAAAAATCCCAAAGCAGGCAAGGGCAGCTCAACCCTGGTCTGTATCATAGCGTCCCCCAACTTTCTCTGCTGACTCCCGGCTGAGTTAGGGGCCTCCCTTGAGCCTCCTACAGTGCCACCACCATGCTGACCTTGCTGTGCCACAAAAGCAAGCTCATGCAGCTGCCTTGTCCCCCACCTCCATGGAGGCAAACCCCGCGGCTTACATTTGGTTGCCCAGCTCCTGGAGCGTGGCTGAGTACACGGTGGGTGTTTGATAAATATCTTGTAAGAATGTTGCTTGTTTTTTAAAGCTCCTATTGTCAAATACTCTCTACGGAACAAATGATCCCTGATGACTGCTGGTGGTCACTAACATCACAAAGCCAGGTGCACCGATGGCTGGGGAAGCCAGGACGGAGGCTGGCGGGCAGGCGGCAGCCACCAGTGGCCCGCATGCCTCTGCCCTTGGCTTCCACCCCTCCTCTGAGCTGTCTGAAGAAGCACTGTGGTCCTTCATTCTCTGTTTCTATCTTCAGTCTTTAACGATTTTTTTTTTTTTTTGGGTCTTTCTTTGCATCCCACACAGGACGGTGTTCTTCTCAGTTCTGCAATCCCAGTGCCACTTATTAAAGTGCCTGGACAGTGGTGTGTGGTATGTGTTGCAGGGGTCTGTGGTAATAAGAACAGTAGCCCGAATAGGGCGAGCAGGGAGCCGCTTCTGGGCTGGTTGCGGGGCTCATTCCTGGGAGAACATCTGCCCCCGAAGGCTAGGCCTGCAGCCTTTCTGGACCTATGAGGACAGCTAGTGATGCTTTAAGGTTGACATAATAGAGCTTGGTATTATGATTAAGCACTAAGCTGGTTAACTGGGGACAGCCTTATTTATTGATTTATTCATTTTTTCTATGGAATTCTTTTTCAGATGAGAGAATTCTTATTTATTGATTTATTTATTTTTTGTATGGAATTCTTTTTTAGGTGATAGAATAAGCCCTGTTTTGCTTGAGGTCTCCTGTTACTGGTAGCCCAGATATAGCTTCTTAAGGTAGTTTTCACTTTCTGTTTTGTCTTAGAGGCCCTTAAGTATGTGTCTTGTTTCTTCTCTTAGACCACGGCTTTTTTCTTTCTTTCTTTTTTTTTTTTTTCAGGGCTGCACCTGCAGCGTGTGGATGTTCCCAGCCTAGAGGTTGGTCAAATTAAAGCTGCAGCTGCCGGCCTATGCCACAGCCATGGCAATGCCAGATCCGAGCCACGTCTGTGGTAACACTGGATCCTTAGTTCACTGAGCAAGGCCAGGGATTGAACCCGCATCCTCATGGATACTAGTCAGGTTCTTAACCCACGGAGCCACAATGGGAATGCCAAGACTGTGAGTTTTTGAGGGCAGAGTTTGCCTCAGATACATCCTTGTAGCCTCCAAATCAGGGAGGTTTATCCCACCCCTGTGCTTGAATGAAGAGCAGCAAGTGTCTTTGGGGCCTCAGACTGTGGGGTGTCAGTATCCTTCAAATGGAGCTTGCCTTTTTCAGGGGCTTAACTTGTTTGGGTTTTGCTATCTTCAACATAGGAAGAAACATGAACAAAATATAAAAGCTCCATGGTCAGTTCCAGGAGGCGGGACCCATTTCATCCATTCTTACACACCTTACACATGCTTGGTGCAAAGTGGATACGAAAATGTTTGCTAAATGCATAATTTAATTTGCCTCTGATGAGTCAAGGGCACTTAAGACTTTTATAGTGTCCTAGGGTCATAATGATGAACAGTAATTATGAGCAAATTGTGCTAAATATAGCCTGGTCCTGGGACATTGCTGGTGCTAAGCTGTTTGTTTATAGGAGCGCCTTGATACCACTGAGATGCTAAGGCTTTAAAACAGAACAATAAGCAGAGACAGGCACTGGAGACTGAAGCAGAAACTAAAGTTCAGGCAGCAGAGGTGCTAGCTGGATGCCCTTCTTGTTTATGCCAGGCCCTGGGGCCACAGCCACAGATGGGACAGACCCACGGTCCTAGAGGGCATCTTTAGGGTCGGGGGAGAAAAGCAGACAGCTTCCAAACAGTGTGATCAGAGACCTAAGAGGTAAGTGAGAAGGATGATAGGGATGCCCAGGACAGACGTGGTGAATTGAGAAGGTCCCCACAGGAACATTTATGCTGCACCTGAATGCTGCGGAAGAGCTGGTTAATCAAAAGGGCACAAAGAGAGGAGGAAAAAAAAAAAGTAGCACCAGCAGGCATGTAGTTTCTAAGGAGCCCCTTCTGGCTACATTACAGGTGGGAGAAGTGAGGCTGGACCCAGGGAGACCAGCTGGAGGCTGCTGCGGTAATTCACTGTGCAGTATCAGGGGCCTCTCAAGCTAGAAATGGGCTGATGACAAATGACATCAGGCATGGGTCCCTAAGAGCTCGTGATGCTGTGGCCGTTGCCCAAAGGGTGACCACTCTGGACACCAGCCTCCCCTCTTTTGAGTTCCCGATGGGGAGTGGGTTTGAGTTGGAGGCAACGTGGCAGAGCCCCGTGGTTTAAAATTTCTATTTGGTTGTAAGACACGTTGTTAGAAGGAAATATGAAAACCTGATACTTTAAAAGAAGCAGAGGAGCCCTGCTAAACCTGGTGTGTGGACACGTGTGAATGTATGTGCATGCACGTACACACGGGCACACATGCACCTGTGTGATGTGACGTCATGCCTCCTCATTCACACTTATTCTGTGGTTACAGTTCTGCTCCCAACACCATGCCTCAGCTTGAGACTCTTTGACCCTCAGTTTTTTCCTTTTTTTTTTTTTTTTTTCCAAGGGCCTCACCTGAGGCATCTGGAAGTTCCTAGGCTAAGGGTCAACTCGGAGCTGGCCTACGCCCCAGCCACAGCCACGCGGAATCTGAGCCTCATCTGCCACCTACACCACAGCTCACAGCAATGCCAGATCCTTAACCCACTGAGCGGAACCAGGCATCAAACCTGTATCCTCATGGATACTAGTTGAGTTTGTTATTGCTGAGCCACGACAGGAACTCCCAGGCTCTCAGGTTGTTCTGAAGTCCTATCAAGGGGCCAGACTTCAGCATCTCCAAAACCAAACACCTGCTTTGAATTTCCAACTTTCGGCAGCAAGAGGGCTTGGTAAATGGAGGGTCCTGGACAGCAGAGCACAGGCGTGATCTGCACTGTGAGGCGGATGGTTCTCTAGATCAGAGCCTCTCAACCAGTTCTCCTGGTTTGTGGTTCAGTTGTCCCCCAGCCCAGGGCAGCTGAGCGGGGCCTGGCCGTCCAGAGGCTCTTGAGCTGTGGGCTGCTGCTTCCATGCCAGGCTCTGACTTTCCTAAGTGAGCCTTGAGGAGAGAGAGGAAGGCAGGAAGCACGGCTCTAGACGGGAGACAGGAAAACACCCCGGAGCCCAGCATCACCCTTGCTCATCGCTTCCACCTGTCTGCCTCTCAAGTGTCCAGGAGCTCCGTTAATGACACCACAGACACCCAGCACTTCCAGCTACATCCCGGGAAGGTGAGCACAGTACCAGCAAGGCCAGAAGGGGACAAGTGGTGGGACCGAAGGAGCAATGACAAATGGGGGCCTTTCCCCCGGTGCCCTCAACCTTCCACCCCTCTGCCTGCTTGGGGACCTTGCTCTACGAACCATCGCCTCCCCTCCAACAGCCCTAAACTCTCCCTCCGTGTCCTCTGATGTGCACACTTCTGATTACTGTGGGAAAAAACATTTTCGATTTCGAAGGTGAAATATTCAAAGAGAAAAGCCCCACTTTTCTTGAGAAGGTTAAACCCGGGGTCTGCAGTTCGCGATGCCCCCAGAGATGCAGAGACGTGCTGGGCAAGATTCAGAATGCACAGCTCACTCACGGAGAGAAAGATGCAGCTGATGGAAGGGTACAAAGACAGGCCTCCACGCTGACAACCACGGGGCTGGGGAGGTTTCTGTCTGACTTCTGCATTTCCTATTGCAGTGACACGTCCAAAAAAACCAAGCAGCCAAACCTCTGGGACTGAAGCTTTCTACCCGGAGAATGATGAATGTGGCCTGGGTCCTGCTTTCCTTCCTCAGGCCTCATCAGCCCCGTGACAACCAAACACTATTGCCTGGTCTCAGCGGCCAGCTGGCTAAAGGAGGCAGCGGGTCCCCTTTGCGGCTGTGTTCCCTGGCACCGGCCAGGCATCAGGACTGGGGAGCACGGCTGCCAAGGGTTGCTTGGATGCCCTATGCTTTCCATCGATAGTGCAACCCCTGGGGCTGGCTTGACACCCTGCAACCACCTGGTCCTGGCTTTTTGAGGCTAAAGAGACTTGGCCGGACCCAACGCTCTCAGAACAAGCCGAGAAACGTCTGCCAGAAAAGTGTGAAGCAGATAAAATTGAGATACTTCCGTGGAAGTGTTTCCTGGAAATGTGTGCCACAATGACAGCCTTTTCAGACTGTTCCAGTGCCACAATATCTTGTCACCAGCAAAAAGTCAGGAGCAAAATCCAGCAGGCTGGTGTGGTTTGGGGGAGGAGTGTGACAACCCTGTAGAGTCTTTCTGAGGGAATCCTCTCTGTGTTGGGTAATTAGTGTCTGAGAATGATTTGACTCAATAAACACTCATCAAGCTCCTTCTGCATACAAAGTAAACAAATAAACAAACAACTTTGGAATCAAGTGGGCTGGGGTTTGTGTTCTGACTCTTCCACTCACTCCCTGTGTGACCTTGACAAGGTTACATAACCTCTCTGTGCCTATTGCCTCACCTGGAAAATGAAGGTAATAATAGTATCTACCTTGGAGGATTATTGTAAGGATGATACTTCAAGCATTTAGAGTTAACTTCTGACCTCTAGTAAGAAAGCACTTGGTACTTGTTGGCTATTATTATTATTACACTCTTTTTGCACCTTAATTTCCTTGTCTATAAAATGGGCATAAGAACAAAACCTACCTCATAGGGTTGTTGTGATGATTAAATAGAGTAAGAACGTATGGTGTTTAGCACAATACTTGGCACATAGTAAGTGGTGTAATGAAAGCTAGTCATCATTATTCCTAGAAGATTCTCCCCAAATTATTTAAAAGATAAGACACCTAGATCTGAATGACAGTCTATGCAACAAAGAAATTCTTTCTTTGAACAGTTTCAGCAAAGGCATTTGGTGACTAACTCCCCACCACCCGCTTCCATCCTGAGTTCCAGTTATGCACAAAATACTCCCCTTCATGCTGACTAAACTCCCCAGTGACTCTCAGGAGTTCTCATGTCCCTCCAAACACTGCAGGCTTCCTTTTAACCTGATACTGACATGCTACCCACTTTTCCATTTAAGCAGCTGTTTAAAATTCTGGCTTTGTAGGGAATTTCCATCGTGGCTCAGCAGTTAATGAATCTGACTACCATCCATGAGGACTCAGGTTCGATGTCTAGCCTTGCTCAGTGGGTTAAGGATCCAGCATTGCTGTGAGCTGTGGGGTAGGTCACAGACACTGCTTGGATCCTGCGTTGGCTGGCAGCTACAGCTCTGATTTGACTCCTACCCTGGGAACTTCCATATGCCGGGGTGCATCCCTAAAAATAAAAGAAAAAAAAAATTCTGGCTTTGTGAAACAGGGAACAAGGCAAAAGGCTTCTCCTGCAAAGGTTTCAAAGGTCTGTCGACTTGGCTTGGCAGGGGACAGAAAGGTGGCATTGTGTGGTATCAAACACCAGAAGCAGACTCATGGCTACTAGCCCCATAGAGCTCTTCTTCCGTCCTGGCCTAGTGCTGAGCGTGTGGCTGAAACATCACTGAAACTTTCAGGGAGTCACAAGGTGTCTGGGGTCCTAGCTGGTGGGAGCAGAGCTATGGGCTCTAACTTACTCTTGGCTCCAAAGTCCCACACAAACCCTGGGAAACCTGCCTCCACCCCAAGGCCAATCCCTCCCCGCTGTGTCAACTCATCCAAGGAAAACTTGTTTCCAACGATAAGATGATAAGATCGCTCTCAGGGAGTGTGGGGTTACAGATGCAAACTATTACATTTAGCATGGATAAGCAGTGAGGTCCTGCTGGACAGCACAGGGGGCTATATCCAGTCTCCTGGGATAGACTATGATGAAAAATAATATAAGGAATGTATATATATGGATGACTGGGTCACTGTGCTGTGCAGCAGAAACTTATACAACACTATAAATCAACTACACTTTAATAAAAGTAAAATAAAATTAAAAGGATCACACTCGCTATTCTCTTGGTAGGGCAGTCTTTTTTTTTTTTTTTTTGCTTTGTCTGATTTTTGGACAATCATGCCACCTAGTGGCCATTCAGACACACAACCATAGGTCTCTGCAAGAGGCCCGCGGATGACACACATGCTCACCGCAGGAGGGATGTGACCACATCCAAGGTGAGGAACAGAGAGATGAGCCCCAGCGACGGGAAGCAAGTTACAAAGTTAAAGAGAAGAAGCCAGCGTGGATAGTGTGGAAAACTCGCACCCACGAGTTAGGACAGGGTCCTGATTCAGACTTTTGCTTAAATTCTACCTTTGGATAAATGTTTCCTTCACTCACTCAACAAACTTTGGCTGAGCACCTACTATGTGCCCATTGCTGTGTCAGATGGTGCGGACATGACCATAAGCCAGGAGTACTAGCCTCTAGCTTCACAGTCCCAGAGGGGAGGAAGATAATTAAACTGAGAATCAACAGTGACACCACCAGTTAATATAAATGAAAGACTGACTCTGCTGCCAGATACTGTGCCAGCAGCTTGAGGATCACTAACCTGAGTGGGCTTTCCAACAGTCACGATGGGGGTGTGATTATAACTCTCACTTTAAAAATGAGTAGAAATTACATTAGGGATGGATAAGCAGTGGGATCCTACTGTATAGTGCAGGAAACAATCTAATCTCTTGTGATAGAACATGATGGGAGATAGTATGTGGAAAAAAATGTATATATATATATGTATGATTGGGTCACTTTGCTGTGCAGCAGAAATTGAAGGAATATTGTAAATCGACTGTACTTTAATAAAAAAATTTTTAAATGAGTGGGAGAACGTGTAAGCTATGACTAATAAACTCAAGGCTCTTATGCCTTTCTAAGTTTCTGAAAGTGAGGTTGTTGGACTAGATACTGAAAAAATTTCCAAGGGCTCTTTCCAGCTCAGTTTCTCTTTACTTCTAGGACCTTTTGGGTAGAGCTTAGACTAGGAACCAGGTCATCTGACCAAGACTCTAGGGCCTTCTCTTCATCCACTATGCTAATCAGTGCTTATTAATAATACTGGTAGTTATCAAATGCTTACTATATGTTATATTCTGAATTTACATCAGCTGACGCAACCCTTTTAACAAACCATGAAACTATGAAATATGTTTAGATGGGAATAATACCTGAGTTAAAAAATCACTCTCGGGGTTCCCATCATGGCACAGTGGAAACGAATCTGACTAGGAACCATGAGGTTGTGGGTTTGATCCCTGGCTTTGCTCAGTGGGTTAAGGATCTGGCGTTGCCCTGACCTGTGGTGTGGGTCATGGACATGGCTCAGATCTGGTGTTGCTGCAGCTCTGGCATAGGCTGGTAGCAATAGCTCTGATTGGACCCCTAGTCTGGGAACCTCCACATGCCACAGGTGAGGCCCTAAAAGCTCAAAAGACAAAAAAAAAAAAAAAAAAAAAAAAAAAAAAAAAAAAAATCACTCGCTAATTTTTTTTTAAAATGTCCCAAGACAAATGGAGAAGTTTCCAATCTAACCCAAGAGTATGATTCTTAACTACCGTGTTCCTGATTGATCTGGTTACATGGTGGATTAAAAATACTTATGGATGGGTGGCTTCAGGTTCCCAGGACCAGAATGGACAATGGGCCCAAGCAAATGATGGTTCAAAAAGCAGTTACCGTTCAGGGAAATAAGGAGCACATTTCTCAGCAACATTGCACTGGGGGTATCTCTGGGCTCCAGGAATAGCTGCAGAGCCTGCAAGGCCAAATGCAGGCAGACACGACCCCTTGCTTTTATTTCTGATCCCAAGTGAATAAAGTACGTTCCCATCGTAAGAGCTGTCATGCCCCCATAGTCCTGCAATCATTGCTTTGTCTCTCTGTGGACTGGGAACACAGAAGATGGGCTGGGTGGCTTGTCTAACTTTAGGCACTCAGTATCTAGCACCACATCTGGATCACAGAGGTGCTGACTTCCAAAGAACTGGAAAGGAGAGTAAGGAATTCCAGGGCTGGATAAGGCCTCAGAGGTCATCCCATTTCAGCTCTGGCCCAATACAAGATTTCCTTAGAAAATCATTAAAAAAAAAAAAAAATCAAAAGTTTAAAAAAGTGTGGTGTGGTTTCCCCTTGTGACTAAGTGGTAATGAATCTGATTATTATCCATGAGGACATGGGTTTGATCCCTGGCCCCGCTCAGCAGGTTAAGGATCTGGCATTGCCCTGAGCTGTGGGGTAGGTCACAGATGCAGCTCAGATCCTGCATTGCTGTGGCTGTGGTATAGGCTGGCGGCTGCAGCTCCAATTCAATCCCTCGCCTGGGAACTTCCATACGCCTCAAGTGTGGTCCTGGGGCGGGGGGGTAGGGGTGTGTGTGTGTGTGTACACATTTGTACATATAGGGTATCCTTCTCATGTGCCAGGATGAGTAAAGACACGTGTAAAGACACCGAGAGCAAGATTTAAGATTCACTCAGCTCTTCTTTCTTTGAGAATTAGCCATCATCTTTGCTGAGAGGTTTGGCTTTGCCCTTATTTTTGAAGAAAGATATGCTATTGAGAAAAAAAAATGTGTAAAATACATGTAACACAACTTAACACCTTTGCTCTATTTCCTTCTACTCTTTGTTCAGGGGGTTTCTAAGGTAGCGAAACCCACGCCCTATTATACAATGTTATGTTCTGCTTCTTTTCAGCAATGGTATTCCCCTTGGTGATTATAAGCTCTTCATAAGCATCGGCTTTATTTTTTATTTATTTATTTATTTATCTTGTCTTTTTGCCATTCTTGGGCCGATCCCATGGCATATGGAGGTTCCCAGGCTATGGGTCTAATCGGAGCTATAGCCACCCGCCTACACCAGAGCCACAGCAACGTGGGATCCGAGCCGCGTCTGCAACCCACACCACAGCTCACAGCAACACCAGATCCTTAACCCGCTGAGCAAGGCCAGGGATGGAACCCACAACCTCATGGTTCCTAGTCGGATTCGTTAACCACTGAGCCACGACAGGAACGCCTAAGCATCATGTTTAAAACTTTTATTTTGATATCATTTTGGACCTAGAGAAAAGCTGCAGGACCAGTACAAAGAATTCTCTGATACCCTTTGCCCAGATTTGGATTCCTCAAATGTCAACAGTTTACTATATTTAATCCCTGCACTCCACATCCAAAAGGGAAAGAGGGAAAAAGAGAGGATGTTTTTTACCCCTAAATACTTCAGTGCGCATTTCCTACAAATAAGGAGTTCTTTTAAACAGCCTCGCTGCAATCGATAACACAGCTATTTTCTAATCTACTGCCTTATTCAGATTTTTGCAATTGTCCCCCAAACGTCCTTTACAGCAAAAGAAAAACCAAAATTCTACACAGTACTCACCCGTCATATACGTTTCATCTGGGATAGTTCCTAAGTCCTCCTTTGTATTTCACGGTATTAATATTTTTAAGAGTAACGGCCAGTTATTTTGTAGAATGCTCCCTCATTTGGGTTTGTCTGATGTTTCTTCCTGATCAGATTCAGATTTTGTACTTTGGGCCCATAGAGGTGAATACATGTGGTTTTTAATGATTGTGGTAAGATTCCACTTTGCATAGGCATTTCCTGATTGTGGAATCTTGGGCTGTTTCATAATTTTGCTTTAATTCCAAAAATGGAGCTCTTTCTCTTTCTTCCTTCCAACCATCACTGGCCTTTCTCCTTTAATGTCTATATTTAAGGATATGATATTAACAACTTTTTCTAAGATGCTCCTGGCAATCTGGAGTCCTGCAATTGACAAGCGGCCTTAACACACTGGCATATTAGAAGATCTATTATCATTTAGGGAGACAAAAGTAATATTGCATTGCTGTTTCAATAGACTTCATCTTAAAGTATGGTTACAAATAGTACTATTCGATCCTACTATATAACACAGGAAACTATATCTAATTACTTGTGATGGAACATGATGGAGGATAATGCTAGAAAAAGAATATATATACATATGACTGAATCACTTTGCTGTGCAGTAGAAATTGACAGAACACCATAAATCAACTATAACAGAAAAAATAAAAATCATAAAAACCCCACAAATATCGCTGTTCCTCTCGTGATTGATCCTGAATACATTTGCCTGTCTGTTCTCTTGTTGATTCTTTTGTTTGTGCATTTCTTCATTCAGGAAATCTCCACTGAGTGTCTGCCCTGCGCCAGTATTTTTCTGGGTGCTGACATTAAGCTCTTGTGTAAAGAGATATACACAGTAATGCATATTATGCTACGGGCTATGAAATAACCCTGCATCAAGCAACAGGAGGGAGCACTCCAGGGGGCGTGGGCAAGAGCCTGGTGTGCTGAGAAAGACACTGAGGTGATGTGGCTGCAGTGGGGAGGGGTTGGGGGGAGAGGAAGAAAAAAGGAAAAAGGGTCCAGCCTTTGGAGCTCCCACCCCCGGTTCCATCTCCTCGCACTTATCACAACAATCCTCAAAATGTCTGCAAAACGCTGCCCTTTACTAAAAACACGAACTCCTCTATTGCTCATATATGGACCAGGCTCAAACAGCCATTTCTAAAGTTGGCCCTTCTCTCCTCTGTCTGTCCTAGTCAGCAGAGTCTGAACTTCAGGGAGCTACCCTGTGTGAATAATAACGAAAATATCCTGAAATTCGGGGGAACTTACACACCAACTCTGATGTTGCTTGGCCTGGCAGTTACCTGAATATCAAGGGATCATTAACGAATCAGGCTGTCTCAACAGTAATGGCTGGTTTCAACAGTGGAAAGGGGACAGATGCCCAAGAACGGAGAAAGGGGTGTGTGTGTGTATCTTCTCAAATCATCAGGATGGTGGCTGCAACCACAGGCAAGGAGGTGGGGGTTCATGAACAAGAGCAACCAGCCTGGGCCGTGGGCTGTGGCCAGGCCAGCAGAAAGTCCAGCCCCTAGGCCCATGCCCTCCTCTGGACTTTGTCAGAGTGAGACAAAAGGCAAGAAACTAGGAGTTCCCATCGTGGCTCAGTGGTTAACGAATCTGGCTAGGAACCATGAGGTTGGGGGTTCGATCCCTGGCCTTGCTCAGTGGGTTAAGGATCCGGCGCTGCCATGAGCTGCAGCTCAGATCTGGCATTGCTGTGCCTGTGGCACAGACCTGCAGCTACAGCTCCGATTAGACCCCTAGCCTGGGAACCTCCATATGCTGCGGGTGCAGCCCTAAAAAGACCAAAAAAAAAAAAAAAAAAAAAAGTTACTAATATAAACACAATGGGCTGCACCCTCCATTGGGGGGCAGAGATCCAGGACAATGGTGATGATAAACATTCATCAGGGATGTGAACTATCACTTGGTGAACAAAAGATAGCAGATGAGGTTTCCATTGTGAAAGCTCTTACGACTGAAGACACAATGTAAACTAAACAATTGGGTCAGATCCAGTCATTAAAAGCAGTTGAGTAATTAACAAAGGGTTGATAAAGGTGAAAATCATATTTCAACAGAAGATGACATATATAGAAAGGTTTTTGGTTTTGGTTGCACCCACGACATGTGAAAGTTCTTGGGCTGAACCTGTGCCACAGCTGCAGCAGCGCTGGATCCTTAACCTACTGTTAAGGAACTTCCTGGGACTGTTTTTATATTTGAACCAGTGTCCTTTTAAGTCTGTTTTGCATTTTACATTTAAAAATACATAAAATGTGTAGGAAGTAGTAGTCAAATAACTATTACCTAGTTAGCCCAACAGTGACTTTCTAGCAGGTGTTAGTAATAAGTGTAAATGAACTGAGACAAATGATTTAAACTAGCATCACTAAAGCGGATTTCAACATGGGTGGCTGTGAGCTGGAGTCTGTAAATTAGCATCACTAAGAGATATCCAGTTGGTGGTTGAAATGCCTATTCTCTGGTTGATTTTACGTCTCTGCCACAATCTCAAGGAGTAAAATAAGCCTACAGAGTGGTAAAGATTTGCCATAGTTAGCGTGGTGGCAAAGTTTTGCCAAAAAAGTCTACTGCAGTTTAATATGTGTGAGCCTTAAAACTAGTGGCATTTTAACTATTTTACTCTTTACAGATTTAAAATAAAATTAACTCTTAAGTTTAGAAACAGTTTCAAGGGAAAAAACACCCCCAAGTCCCAAGCCCTTATCGATCCAGCCCCTTTTACTGTCGTAACTTATCAGAGGATGACAATTTCTTTGCAGATTATCAGTCAGAACAATGAGGAAGCCTGAGAGCTCATTTTTAAACAGTTCTCCACTTCTCCACCAGGGGGCGAAAGTTGGCCAGCATTTGACTGAGAGAATGATTTATAAACTTGGATATTCTTTTGCATAGTGTCAGAAAGATATTCATGTATAAAAACAGCCTTTCCCCTCTCACTGCTTCTCAATACATTTAATCCTGACTGATTAGCAAAGCAAGCCAGCGCTTGTGCGGAATAAGAGGAAAGAGACACAGTGATGGGCTAAGAGCAGCCGGCACACTTGATCAGCACAGCCCTGTACTGTAGGTTGGCCGGCCATTCTCCCAAGACTTGAGATCAGAGTGATGGTTTTGCCAAAGCTGATCCAGTTTCAAGGATATTCCCCCACCACCACCCCTTTTTTAAAGAAGCATTTTCCACTGGCCTTTTTTAGCCAGCTGATGCCTCATGCAGGGCTGGCTCCTTTTGCCCAGCCCCTTTGCAGGGCCTCCCTCCCAGCAACCACAAAGCCACAGGAGGCCTGAGAGCGCAGGCCCTGCCTTCCTGCAGGGACCGGGACCTTTCCACCCAGGGAGGGTGTCTGGTGGCCAGGAAGGAGCCCAGACAGCAACCCCTGGCTGGGCCTCCCTCCCCTCAGTCACGGGGTCAGGAGCTCTGGGTGGGAACTTGCTTCTAGCTGGATCTAGCTGCAGCAGAGGAGACAGACAGACAGACTGACTGACACACACACACACTCTCACACATGCAAAGCCTGTCCCTGAACAGGAAGCAAGTTGGAGTTTTAGCATCTTGGTGCCAGTAGCACAGGCTGGAGCGAAAAAACCCGGAGCCAATTCTCCCAGGTCTGGGGACAGTCCCAGTTTTTGTGGCTCCTGAGCCTCATACAATTTGGGGGCCTCTTTAGAAAAAGAATATGAAATTAGGAAGAGCACACACGGGGTTCTTGCCAGTAGGAGGTCCTGAGGCTTCGGCTTCACAACCACCATTAGCTCTGGGGTAGGTGCTGTGAGTTGAGGATGTGCTGACACGGGGGTCCCGTGAGCCTTGGGCACCGAAGGACGGCGGCGGCGGGGGAGCAGGGGTGGGTTCTCTAAGGCCACATGGCTCAGCTCTCCCTTGGGGAGTGGGCTCCGGGGTTGGGCAAGGAAGAGGGCAGGAGATCCTGCTCCCTTTTCATCCTGCCCCCAGTGCATGGGCAGATGCTCCATAAACCCTCGCTGACCAACCAACTGAAGTGGCACCGCTGCCCTGCCCCCTCTCGTCTTTCTGGCTTCCCAGCCATATTTCACATCAAGGAAGATTCCTGCTGAAATGACTATCCACAGAGGTAAGTCAGCAAGAGTAGGTTTCCTGCTCCCCTGGATCATTTGTCCATCAATGTGTCCAGGCATGAATGACACCAACTTCAGAGTCAGTCCCCCAGCGAATGATGTTATCACCCTTCTTCACAAACCCGGCATTTGATGCAGCAGGGCACCTGGTCAGTAACAAGCAAAGGGGACAGGAACTCTGCTGGCTCAGGATCCCAGAGGACCCGTGGAAGAAACGGCTCAACAAATGCAGGCAAAAAAACCAAAACAAAACAACCACTGCAGGCATTTCCCTGTCACAGGGAGCAAACCTCCTCAACAGGAATCCCTGCTCTGCTGCAGGCCAGCTCTCTGCCCTGCCTAAGCCTCAGTCTGCAGTTTGGGTCATCTTCTTGCAGCTGTGGCTCTGTCCTCCTCCCCCATGTCTCCTTCCAAGACCTCCTTGGGTGCCACGAAGGTACCCACTCTGTGTTTTTATTGAAAGATCACAAAATAAACTGATCTGAATTTAAAGCATCTGGCTAAATATAGCTATGTTTGCATATTTCCGTGGGACTTGTAAAAATAATACATAAACTTCTAATCGAGTGGCAAAATCACTTACCCAAATCTTAACAAGGAAATGAGCTGATGCCTAAAAAAAAGTAGAAAGCTGTTTGGTTGAGTTATGTAGCTGGCTTTCACATATGCTACAGTTTGGTATTTATAAGCAAACACGCTACTAAATGTTCCTTGTTCTTTCTTGAACAAAACAGTGAGAACTTCTTCCATCTGAATGCGTCTTCATGAAGCCATTTATCACAAGGAAAAAAGCGTCCTGCAAATTCTAATCTGTGAAATGGAGATAATATTGTGATGGGAGAATCATGGCCACCCTTATTTTTGGGTGCTTCCTATGTGGCCGGCCTGAGCTGAGCATTTCATACTGATTATTTCACGTAATCCTCTCAACAGCCCTGTAGTGTTATCCTCAATTTATTACTGTGAAATCTGAGGCTTTAAGAGTAAGCGACTTGCTCGACGATTCCTGGAGAAGTGCTACTTTTCCCAAAGCTTTAGAAGTTTTTTAGACATCATCACGATAGTCCAAGGCAAATGATGATTAATAATAGCCTACTTACTGAATACATACTGGGTGACAGGCTGCTGTGCTGAATCCATTCCATGCACTGGTTCCTGTAATCCAGCTAACTTAAAAAAATTTTTCAGTTCCCGTCGTGGCTCAGTGGTTAACGAATCCGACTAGGAACCATGAGGTTGCGGCTTCAATCCCTGGCCTTGCTTAGTGGGTTAACGATCCAGTGTTGCCGTGAGCTGTGGTGTAGGCCCGCAGCTACAGTTCTGATTCGACCCCTAGCCTGGGGACCTCCATATGCTACGGGAGCGGCCCAAGAAATGGCAAAAAGACCAAAAAATCTTTTTGTTTTTAGGGCTGCACCTGCAGCATATGGAAGTTCCCTGGCTAGGGGTTGAATTGGAGCTGCAGCTGCTGGCCTTATACCACAGCCACAGCAACACAGGATCCGAGCCACATCTGCAACCCATGCTGCAGCTTGTGGCAATGGTGGATCTTTAACCCACTGAGTGATGCCTGGGATCAAACCCACATCCTCATGGTCACTATTGTCAGGTTCTTAACCCTCTGAGCCACAATGGGAACTCCCATGTTGTATTAGTTTCTGCCCTATAGCAAAGTGCCACACACACACGTTTGTGTGTGTGTGTGTGTGTGTATATATACATACTTTTACTACTTTTACATGTTCTTTTCCATTCTGGTTTATCACAGAATATTGAATATAGCTCACTGTGCTACAGTCCAGGACTTTGTTGTTTATCCAGTACAGCTCTCCCCATTTAACAGATGAGGAAACCGAGGCTCAAAGAGGTTCAACTACTCTGCCCAAGCATCTCAAGTGGCTGAGGAATGGCCTGAACTCCAGTCTATCCGTTTATACTATGCCATCTCCCTAATGTAAAGTGTACGCAAGTAGAAGGTTTGTTTCTAGTGACAGCCGGTCTAGATGTTTGAATGGCTCAACAAAAACCACCCTGTTCTTTCAGCAGAGAGAAGTCAGGTGTGAGGTGCTGAGGGAGATCAGTTCTGCCCTCTGGGCCTCTGTCTCCAACATGATCCAGGGCAGGAGGAGGGCCCGGGGTGGGAGGGAGGCAGCTGTATCTCACCATCTTTGTAGACAGCCTAACTCGAGGGCATAAACCAGGTTCACATCTGGATACATAAGGCTGAGACTTGCCAGGGGGACCAGTCCACGATGGAAGCACCCAAAATGCACTTTATACCCTCTTAGGCGGCTGTCCCCACAGTGACTCCAACGTTAGCTGATCCAAGCATCTCGCCAGCACGTGCCACTTGCTCATCTGAGACGCTGCCCTCAGCATGGGGGGATGGGGCAACCAAACACTGAGTGGCCCACTTGTCGTGGGGGCCACCATCACAGTGGCCCAAGTTGCACACAACAGAGAGGGATACTTGGGCAGAGGGGTCAAGGTCGCAATGCCAGGGCTGGAGCAAGCAGACAAATCAGCCAAGTCCAAAGGACGTCAGCATGAAAGAAAAACTGCAAAAGACTGGGGGTGTCTCTGAAGGGCAAGGCTTCCTTTTGGAGAGTTCAGACACTATGGATGGACCCCTGATCAAAACGCTCCCCCACCCCCAAGCATGGCAACCCAGCAGCTCTCAGATCCGGAGAAAGGATGTTACGGTCATAAGAATGAAAAATGGTGCTGGAGCACTGTGTGCCCCAGTGCTAGCTTTTGGTAGGGGTTATGTCAAGTGCATCTTGATGTGACAGTAAAGAAAACCAACACAGAGACAAGGTCAGACGCTCCCCTGTGGTCTTAGAGAACAGGGTGTGGGTGACAGCCTGGCTTCCACTTGAATCCCTGTAGCCCAGCCAAACTTTTTTTTTTTGATGGCCCACGGTATATGGAGGTTCCCAGGCTAGGGGTCCAATCGGAGCCGTAGCTGCCAGCCTATGCCACAGCCACAGCAACACAGGATCTGAGCCATGTCTGCAACCTACACCATAGCTCACAGCAACAATGGATCCTTAACCCACTGAGGGAGGCCAGGGATCAAACCTGTGTCCTCATGGTTACCAGTCAGATTCATTTCAGCTGATCCACATTTCCAGGCGGCTTTTCCCGTTCACATACACATTTCTGATCCCACTAAAGGGAAGGTTATGGGGACCCAGGCTTGGCTTCATGGGAGCAGCATCTTTCCAACAACTTGCAGTATCTGAAAGTCAGGATGGGAGACTCGGGCAGGTGGGCGAGAGGGAGGTCGAGAGCGCCCATGCCTGGACAGCTGTCCAGGCTGAAGGACTGCTTTTGGGGGTGCTGCAGAGGAGTTCCTTGTATTGGCCAACAGTTAATATAACAGGACACTCAAGTGGAAGTTTCCATTGCGGCAACAAGGTTCAACAGATGGGAAATTCCAAAGCCAGGGGCCAGACCGTTACATGGAAATTTCTAAGAAGCGGACTAGCTGTCTCCAAGGCCCCAAAGGAGGATATAAACAGGTTCAGGATGGGGGAAAGCGATGGCGGATTTTTGTGGGGCAGAAAACCCTCAGAAATGCTCAGATTCCCACCTTCCCCAAGGTGGGTGGGCTGGTGGGAGCCGGCCTTTCATCTGACACCTGGCGACAAGGGGCTCAAAGGCAATGCCTGAGGGGGATTGACATGCATCTCCCAGAGTTTGGGGGTGGGTATGTGACACCTGCCTGAGGAACCAAAATGGGGGAGGGGGGCTGAGGGCACCTAAGGGGGCAGAGGAGAAGAAAGTGACTGCTCAACCCCTCCCCCAATGGTGGCTTCAAGGGAGTGACCTCTGGGCATGGGGAATGCCAGCCTCACCAGGGCTTCAGCCTGAGGCTGAGAGGACTCCAAAGAGAGAATGTGCAGAAGTTGCCGGAGGGCAGTAGCAACCTGGAGAAGGAGAGGCACGGCCTGAATTCTGGGAGACCCAGAAGGCAAGTGCCAGTGGGGAGTCCTCAGGACAGGCGTGGAAGCAGCTGGGGGAGAAGAAGAGTCCACTGACCCAGCAGCTGGGCTCAGGGACCCCAGCACCTGGCAGGACAACAGTGTCAGGTAAGACCTTTCCTCTCTCTGCCTCACCTGGGCAGGCCTGAAGCCACGGTGGGCTGGATGGATGGACGTCTTCTCTGGGAGTGGAGGCTGCTTGATCCTAGAGGAAAGTGAGCCTTTCCAGTGGCCACAGGGGAGGCACATGTGTGGGACTGAAAGGGGCCAGAGGACTTTTTGTTACCTAAGATGATCCATAAACAAAGGCCTGATCAAGCATTTATCAGGACATGGGGAAAAAGACACTCCGCTGAATCACTGTAAAGGCACAGTGAGACGCAAGAATAAAGCTGTGTCTTCATCATATCTCACAAGTTGCACTGTGCAGTGTCCTAGTCACAGCTAAGCTTTGCCAGCACAGACTGGACTGTGCGTCAGGCACTAGGACAAGGACATTATAGACATGACCTCAGCCCGGCCCCCAACAGCTCCATGAGGCAGGTATTATCATCTCCTTTGACAGAAAAGGAAACTGTGGCTAAGAGAGGTGAGGCAACCTTCCCAGAGTCACACAGGGAGGTAAGCAGAGTAAGCAGCCCAGCCTCACCCTCAAGTCTGACATTGAACCCTGGACTCTATTCTCCCCGAGGAGTGGTTTCCAGCAGCAGGTGGAGGCCGCTGCAGGTGAGGCACTTGGGTCCTTTCCGTCCTTCGCTCTCAGGAGTCCCTGAGCTAGAAAACCAGAACGGAGTTGGAAAACCACCGAACGGCATGATCCTCGCGGTCTCTCCAACTCTGGGAGTCTCTGAGTCTGTCATCCGTGGGTGGGCAGTGGAGAGAGGTGGACCCATAACAGAGGACACGGGAAAGAGGGAGATCCAAAGTTTGTATGCTGTGTTCCCCGAGAGGCAGCTGGAAGGAGCTGGTCCCGGCAGGTGGAACCACAACAGACCAGAGGTTCACCGAATTACAGTCACGTGTATAAACACATAGTCCAGATAATGCACGGAAAGCAGGTAGCACAGAGCCAGAGTAAGCATTAGGTAAACGGCAACTACCACCGTGATACGTTTACATATATGCCCAAAAACCTCAACGTGCAATTTGATGCAACATACTCAGCCACTGACATCACCGTGTCTGTTCCATAAGGAGCTGTGTTTACCATGGACACTAAACCCTGCTGGTTGAGCCAAGAAAAGAAATGAACACATAAGATGAAGCTAGCCAAACTAAAAACAATTCGAGTAGGTCTGAAACGTTGGCTCTTAAGCAGTAGAGGACTGGGGAGTCCTATGAAAAAAATGATGGACGCATGACCCCTTTTCTCTAGTAAAAGAGTACATAGATACCATTTTGCAAATAACTACAGAAGCCCATTCCTGATGCCATCGATGGATTACAGATCCAATGAAGTCTGTTCATTGCATTCAGGTTAAGAGGCTAGACCTGGGAGGTGTGACATGAGGTCCTCAGGCCAAAATCTGCCCACCTGACCCTACCCTCCTCCTCTCCGTATGCTCATTGTTGCCAGTCTCCATCATGAGACCAAACTTGGAATAGGTAGGCAATGTAACTGAAGCTGAATCTAATTTTAAACCCTTCAAGTTTAATGGACCCCAAATTAAGAATTTCTAAATCAGTACACTCTGGTACCTAGACATTTTATTTGCTTGGCATGCTCTGCCTTTCCTTTCTTCCTCTGGTAACACAATTCTTCCTTTTCTCACAGGGGCCCAATTCCACGTGATTTGGGTGGGATTCATCCTCTCTCAAGAACCACATGAACCAAGCCCTGGATAAACAGATACCACTTGCTGTCTACTGCCTCCTTCTGGCCAGGTTGATTTGGGCCAGGAATCCAAACTGGACCCACCCAGATCCCTCCTTGGTGCTATTGTTAGAACAATGGCACAAGAAGCACGCTCTTATGGCTGAGATCCACAGCCCTGAAGATGATGGAAATGTAATGCTGATGGCTACCTCTGCACCATAGTGAGGGGGAGCGTACCTGAGAATGAAGTTGACGAGTTAAGCAGAGCCAAGAGATGGAGAGAGTGAAAGAGAACAACCTAACACTATGTTGTTGAACCCCTGGATACACCTGTGCCTGAAGTCCATTCCAGCATGGACATTTTAGGCATTTAAGTTAAGATACTAGTTTGGTTAGATTTCTGTTACTTGCAACCAAAATAATTCTAACTAAGAAACAAAGCCTAAAAGGGAAATCCTGTTTATGGGCAGCTGTCATGAAATTCAGGGCTCCTTTCTGACAACGATCCTTAATGAACTAAAATGTTTTTATCCTAAGCACATTACTCTCATACCAGCCTCTGAGCCTGATGGTTCACCTTAATAGTGCTGCCAACCAATTAGACGCTACTCTTGAAGAAATTATTAAAGTTACTGACTGGAAGAAGAGAATCCCAGAAGTGGACCACAGAGGCTGAGTTTGCTGCCCTCCAACACACACTTGGGGTCTGTTATTCCTATTGGAATAGCTCCTCAAACTGCCCTGGTTCCCCTGAAAGGTACGGAACACTCTGGTATCAAAAATGACCTAGAAAATACACAAACAACTCATACAATTCAACAATAAAAAAACAAACAACCCAATCGAAAAATGGGTAGAGGACCTAAATAGACATTTCTCCAAAGAAGACATACAGATGGCTAGCAGACACATGAAAAAATGCTCATCACTAATTATTAGAGAAATCCAAATCAAAATTGCAATGAGGTACCATCTCGCACCAGTTGGAATGCCCATCATTAACAAATCTACAAATAACAAATGCTGGAAAAGGTGTGGAGAAAAGGGAACACACCATTGTTGATGGGAATGTAAATTGGCACAACCACTATAGAAAACAGCATGGAGCTTCCTCAGAAAACTAAATATAGACCTACCACGCTTTCCAGCAATCCCACTCCTGGACATCTACCCGGATAAAACTTGCATTCAAAAAGATACATGCACCTGTATGTTCACTGCAGTGCTATTCACCATAGCCAAGACATGGAAACAACCTAAATGTCTACCGACAGATGAATGGATTAAGAAGATGTGGTACATATATACAATGGAAAGCTACTCATCCATAAAAGGAACGAAATAATGTCATTTGCAGCAACATGGATGCAATTAGAGATGCGTCTACTGAGTGAAGAAAGTCAGAAAGAGAAAAAAAAATACCCTGTGATATCACTTTTATGTGGAATCTAAAATATGGCACAAATGAACCTATCTACAAAGCAGAAACATAAAGAACACTTGTGGTTACCAAGGGGGAGGGGGAGGAAGTGGGATGGACAAGGAGTTTGGGGTTTGTAGATGCAAAGTATTACATTTAGAATGGATAAACAATGAGATCCTGCTGTACAGCACAGGGAACTATGTCCAATCTCTTGGGATAGACCATGATGGAAGATAGTATGAGAAAAAGAATGTAAATATATATATATGACTGGGTCACCATGCTATAGAGCAGAAATTGACTCAACACTGTAAACCAACTATACTCTAAGAAAAAAAAAATGCAAAAAAAAATTGACCTATAGCTTTGGGACTCAAAACAGGAGAGATACACGTGGAGCAAGGGAAGTGGGCCACACAGATCACAGCGGTGAAGGTCCAAGTAGATTCTGTGTATCAAAAGGGCACAGTCTGGAGTTCCCGTTGTGGCTCTGTGGTCAACAAGCCCAATTAGCATCCATTAGGATGTGGGTTCAATCCCTAGCCTTGCTCAGTGTGTTAACGATCTGGCGTGGCCATGAGCTGTGGTGTAGGTTGCAGACACGGCTCGGATCTTGCGTTGCTGTGGCTGTGGCTGTGGCTGGCAGCTATAGCTTTGATTCGACCCCTAGCCTGGGAACCTCCATATGCCACAGGTGTGGTCCTAAAAAGACAGAAAGATAACACCCCCCCCAAAAAAAAACCCCAAAAAAACAAAACAAAAACAATGCACAGACTGACTCACGGCATAGCATGATTTGGGGTTGGGAGAAATCATATTCACAGAGTACTTCCAGGAAGTGGTTTCTTATTCTTTTAGAACAGGGAGGGTAAGTAGACTTCAGCTCGTGTGCCAAGTCTGGTTCATAGCCACATGCCCAGGCTCAGCCTCAAGAGCCATGCCAGTCTGTGAGGTCCCCACCATGGGGGGAGGGAGGAGAGATGAATATGTGTACTTGTTTGTCCAGCTGAAAACATCATCTTTTATCCTCGGCTGAAGCAAGGCCAGCAGAGACATGCACACCTGGACTGGAAGGGCTCTTCTCGGGGGCTTGCACGTAGGTATCATATCATTGGTCTCCACGGAGGTGGTCCTCATCAGTCTGTTACAGCAGGGATGCTGTCCTCTACCTTATGTGGCATCCTTTTCATGAGCACTCAGTGGAAACTACTCTAAGTCCTCAATCCTGATGAACCTTGCTGCTCCTGAGTGCCTAGCATGCTTTTCTCCTCTGGCTACCAAGAGCTGTTTACTGTGTTTTCCTAGTAGTGACTGCTCAGAAGCTCAGAGGCAAGCCCATGGGACCTGCTGGCATATATACAGGCTCTCATCCATGCATAACCTGATCTCTGACTTTGCTTTACTTTTCCTACCCCTACATGGTTTCCTCATTCCTTATTTTTTGGATTCTTATTATATGTGTTTTTAAAAGCTGCCTCAAAAATCTTTGAAAGAAGACGGGCATATATATATATACTCTATTGACCGCAATCAAATAATGGGCAACCAATCAGATGGTGCATGGAGGACAGTTTTTACACAGGTTGCCTGTTGTAGTGGCTGTTATGGGGAAGCCTCAAGTGAATGGGTTGAGAAGGTGGTGGCCTTGGACCAGGAACAACCCTAGGCCAAACTGTCAGGTCAACAATTGCCTTGGACCACCTGCCTCCCGTCCTCCTGTGTATCCCTCCTCCCCCAGCTCCATCCTTCCTTGGGCCCTCTGGTCCATTCCTTCACACACCTCTTCCCCAGTGCTCTCCCAGTAGGACTGCTGGTTGCTCTCCCTTCCCCCCTTTTCTCACTAATCAAAATAGCTCGCATTTCTACAGGCCCTTGTACTTGATATCGGTAAGGTGTCAACGGTTGACAATTATTTCTCTAAGGGATGAAGATGAAGAATCAAAAGACTAAATCACTGATGGTGGGATAGACTGTGGTTATGATACAAATGCCATTGAACAAGGGGATCTAATTCTTCTTCTTTTGCATTTTTTGGGACACATCTGGGGCACATGGAAGTTCCCAGGCTAGGGGTCAAGACTTGGAACTGCATCTGCAACCTATGCCACAGGCTCATGGCAACACCAGATCCTTAACCCACTGAGTGAGGCCAGGGATTGAACCCAAATACGCAGGGATACTAGTCCAGTTTGTAACCCACTGAGCCACAATGGGAACTCCCACGGGGATCTTCTTATAAATTTCAAATAATTCTATGTGAACCAGTTATCACAGTGCCCAGGACACAGGTGACATGCAATAATTAGGACTATTGCTGCTGTAATTATTAATTCTTCCACCCCAGATTACTGTCTGTTTCTCTATCATTATTACCATGACTACCACCATGGAGGTAACGGCCCCTTTGGAAACACTGGATAGCCACATATCCACAATCGATTAATGTATTTTAATTACATTTTATGGTTTATAAAGCACTTGCACAGACATCATACTTTTTTAACCACCTGGCAATCCTCAAGATGAATATTATTTCCATTTTACAGATGAGGAAACTGAAGCTCAGAAAGGTTACATTTATAAGGTCCCAGACCCAAGAAGTAGCAAAGCCAGGACTCAAATCCTTGTCTCATATAAATTTCTTGTTCTGTAAGTGCTGGTGAGGGTGTGGAGAAAAGGGAACTCTCCTACACTGTTGATGGGTATATAAACCACTATGGAGAACAGTATGGAGGTTCCTTAAAAAACTAAATACAGAACTTCTATATGATCCAGCAAGCTCACTCCTGGGCATATAGCCTAAGAAAACCATAATTCGAAAAGACACATGCACCCCAATGTTCACTGTGGCACAGTTTACAATAGCCGAGACATGGAAGCAACCTAAGTGTCCATCAGCAGAGGAATGGATCAAGAAAATGTGGTACATATATACAGTGGAATATTACTTAGCCATAAAAAAGAATGAAATAATGTCACTTGCAGCAACATGGATGGACCTAAAGCTCATCATACTAAATGAGGTAGTCAGACAAAGACAAACAGCATATGATATCATATTTGGAATCTAATAAAAGATGATACAAAAGAACTTATTTATAAAACAGAAACAAGCTCACAGATTTTGAAATCAAACCAAAGGGGAAACGGGGGGGGGGGGGCAGGAATAAAACAGGATACTGAGAATGACATGTACATACTTCTGTATATAAGACAGATTAACCAACAAGGACCTCCTGTATATAGCACAGGGAAATCTACTCAATATTCTGTAGTAACCTATATGGGAAAGAGGAATGGATATGTATATGTATAACTAATTCACTTTGCTGTACACTTGAAACTAATACAACATTGTAAGCCAATTTTACTCCAATAAAATTAAAGAAAGAAAGAAATTTCTTGTTCTCTCCACAAGTGGTTGCCAACTATGTAGCAATTCCATCAGAATTATCTGAGTGCTTTAAGATTCCTGGGGTGCACCTAGTATTGTGGACGGCCCAGTGAAGGCATGGTGAGCTGGTTATTTCAACAGGTGCCTTATATGATCCTGAAGAGCTGCTGGTGGGGGACCAGGGACAGGGTCCACGCTGCTTCCTGGCTAAGTACCAGCCGTACTCGGTCCTGTGCTGAGCACTGCAGGGAAGGCATGTGGGGTCTTCTGCTTTCAGAACCCCAACAACACTACTGAGGAAGTAACAGTGTTTGGCTTTGAAGTATTCAGAGCAGAGCAGATCACAGACAGCAGGAACAGGTAGAGGAGGCCACATTACAGAGCAGGGAAGATTCTACTCCGCCCTGGAGGATGGGAAGGATTTCTAAGCAGAGAAGGGGTGAGCAGCGTGAGGTATCCTTGGGAGAAGTGGTAAAAAGGCAAGCCTGGTGAGAATAAAAGGAAGGGTAGGAGCTGCACATGAGGGGATGGAGCAGATAATGGAAGTGGAGAAGCCAGAGAGGAGTCTAGGCTGGTGTTGTGGGCGACACGGAGGCAAGGACAGTTCTGGAGCAAAGGACGAATGTCCTGAGAGTTGAACTAAAGGATGTACTATGAACACTGGACACTTGGTATTGACAAAACCACCCAGCAACCTGCTGAACAGACTGAGATGCCAGACGGCAGAAGAGCAAGCTAGGATTGTAGGTCTGTCAATCAGAATGGGGTGATGGGAAGGACGAGGAGATGGGAGCATGATCTGAGCCCTCTTGCTGTCCAGGCGCTTTTCATTCCATCACAGCTGTTTTCATGAGACTCATAAACACTGTAGGGTGGATTGTAAACATGGCCCCAATTCTTCTCCTCTCTGTATCCTTCCTCCCTGCCATGAGATTCTGCAGCTCCTCTCACCAAGAGGTAGAATCTATTCTTGTAGCTCTTGAATCGAGGTTAGAGCTTGCTTTAGCCAACAGAATGTGTGAGAAGCCATATTGTGCCAATTCTAAGCCTCATCCTCAAGATGCGTCCACTGTCTCTTTTGGAACGTGCAGGACAGTAAGAACCATTTCTTGGTCATTGTCACCACTCTGGCCAATATACAGGTGACTTACCAGCCTAGGTGACCTGGACCTGTAGCTGACTGAAGACATGTGAATGTCTCAATTGAAATCTCAAGAATCACATGCTCTAGGCCCAGCCCAAACTGACAACCCACAGAATTAAAGAATAAAGAAATGATTGCTATTTTGAGTTAAATTTCTGGTAGTAAATTTTGGGGAGCTTTGTTATGCAGCAAAAAGCTAACTGATACACACTGCCAAGAACAGCATAACTATATCAGGGAGCGGTGCCACACGAGAGGTGCCTCAAGGTTTTTCTCTTAAGAAGTACACTGCTTGCCAAACCCTAAAGGAAGTTTTCTACCACTAACAGAACTGTTATCTCACAATAGTCACATTTAGGTTTAAAGTGAGGTGAGAGGAAAAAAAAATTGGGCAATAAGGAAGCTAGTATGTTACAGCTATGAGCCAGTTTTCATTACGACACACTGCAAGGGACAGTCTGAATTCCTTGGCTGAAGTAACATTTTGTTGTTTTGGATACTGTTTGAAACAAGCAGACCATCAACAGGGGCCTGGAAATAGTTTCATTACAAAAAAAGTTTTTATTTTAATAGTATTTGGCATGTAATCATAGAGCTTTTCCCTGACCATGTTCTTAGCAAGAGAACATGGATTGATCTGTTTTTTAAAGGCACGGAAACATCATAAATCATTTCAGAGGGGGAAAAATGTGAATAAATAGACATCTAATCATAGTACCAGTAAGGAAGCCTCTAACTTAGACATGTGAATATCATTTCAAAAATAATGTCAAACAGTCACTTTGTTTTAAAAATGAAAGAGCACTTACCAGTAAGACTCTGTGTGGCCCACTGTTACCAGGTTTTAGGTGATGGGATGAATCTGAAATAGAATGAAACAAACATTCCTTAAGTAAATCACGTGTGGAAAGGGTGTGCCTTTCATCCCAGTGGCTGCTATCATGTTGAGTATGTATTCTTCTAGTTAAAGATTAGCAAAGCTTTCTTTTTCTGGCTCCTGATGGAATAGGGAGTTTTTCGGCTACATATTTCAACTTCCTGAACAGAGAGCACTCTCTCCTCTCCTTCAGGGAGTGCGGAAAGTCTGAAGCCAGTATAACTATAAATGGTAGTGTTTTCGTCCCAACCCCTCCAAGTCAGTGGACGCCTTCCTGGTGGTTGTTCTTGCCTTGGTTCCCCAAATCCCTTCTGTGAGGACCAAGCCATGACTCCCTTTACGGAACCAGCTAAAAAACGGGTCCAACTGGGGAGTTCCTGTCGTGGCGCAGCAGAAACAAATCTGACTAGGAACCATGAGGTTGCATGTTCGATCCCCGGCCTCACTCAGGGGGTTAACCATCTGGTGTTGCAGTGAGCTGGTATAGGTCGCAGACGCAGCCTGCATCTGGCGTGGCCGTGGCTGTGGCTGGCACCTTTAGCTCCAATTAGACCCCTAGCCTGAGAACCTCTATATGCCATGGGCCCTAAAAACCAAAAAACAAACAAACAAACAAAACTGGTTCGGTACAGCTTGAAGGACCAGAGGAAGAGTGTCCAAGGCTACCTAATAGTGGTCACCTGATCACAAATAACCATACCTTTTTCTTTGACTGATAATGGTGAGCCTAAGGTCCTGCTGTTCACCAGAAATATAACAAAGCCACAGATATAACTTTAAATTTTCTGGTAGCCCCATTTAAAAAGCAAAAAGAGGCAGATGACATTATTTAACCTGATGTATTCGGAATATTGTGACTTCAACAAGCAACTGATATAAAAAACCATTAATGAGACATTTGCTTTTTTTTGGTCATACTAAATCTTTAAGACCCGGACCGTCGCTACTTGGGCTAGCAGCATTCCAAGCCGTCAACACCCACAGCGGCTAGTGACCTCCACACCAGTCCAGCTAGTAGCCTCCACACCAGATAGCAGAGGCCAAAGGAATCTATCCTTGGCCTTCAGATGCTGGCAAGGCTCCAAAGTCAGTGCAATGCACATGGAGATTTTGTTCATCTATGTTCCTGCTTCTAGGAATCCATTGTTAATTACCCCATTCCGTGGTGTCATTTAGTAGAAAGAAAACATGATAATAGCGAATATTTATATAGCACTTAACGATGTGTTCTTGGCATGTGCCCGTATTACCTTAATGAACCCCCACAGTAACTTCATGAAGTAAGTACAGAATCATTCCTATTCTGTAATGAGGAAACTGAGGCAGAGAGAGGTTATAAGTAACTTAGGTGAGGTTAGAAGATAGTGAGAGCTGGGATTCTAATCTATGCAGCAGCCTCCAGAGCCAGGCCCTTAGCCACTACACTGTCAATTAAATTTGAACGGCTCAAAATAAGATAATTACTTTCAGTTTTAATTATAACCATCAAGTGATCCAAGACTGCTCCCATGATACGTGGTCAGATAATAGCAGTGATGGCAGATGGAGGAGTTATGGGATGTGGGAGCAAATTAAATTTAAAATAGTTCAGGGTGGGAACACAAAAACCACATGCAAGTCTGGGGTCAGAAAGACCATGCTGTGTCTGGGGGGGGCGCTGCTTGGATGATCAAGATGGGGATGTAGTTGGAGGTTAATGGGGGGGGGGGTCTTTGGAAAATCGTGCCTTTGTGGTTTTTCTCAGGGAAGACGCCATCACTTTCATCTGATTCTCAGAAGAGTCTGTAAGTTAGACATCTCTGTATCTGTCTTGGCGGTGGTAGGGAGTAAGAGGAAGAATCAGGCAGAAAGGAATTAAGGAAACACATTCTTTCACTTTGTTCATCTGTGGCCTCCCAAGAAATCACTCCCAATGAGTAAAATCATATCCACACGTATGAACTTCCTGCCCAAGTCACAGGGAAGGGGGGTTGGTCAGGGATGCTGTTTAGAATCAACTGGCTGTGGGCTGAGGCCACAGGGGACGCTGCTTCCCCATCTCCCAAGGCAAGCCCTGAAGCTGCTGAAAATCTGCCAGTGGCTTCCTCTAGGTTGTAGGATTAAGTCCAAGCTCCTTATCCCAGGCTCCCAAGCCCACGTGACCTCGTGCCTGCCCTGTCCCAGGCACTCTCCCAAGGGCATCTTGTCCTTTATCCACACCCACCTACTTATGGGTCCTGAAATCCTGCCCCCTCCCACTCCTCTGAGCCTTTGCAGACTCTGTTCTTTTTGTCAAGCTTGTCCTTCCCTACAGTATCACCCTGCCTTCAGGTCTCAATGCAAAAATCACCACTTCTGGGGAGCCTCTGGGAACTGTTGGCTGATTTAGGGACAACTTTTCTGCAGTAACAGCAGTAAAGTAGTAGTGACTCCATTCAATCAACAATTATGTATTACTACTACTGATCATTAGAAAAGCTGATTTTTATGGAGCTACATGCCAGGCATGGTTTCAAGTACTCCTTTAATCCTCTCAGTAACCATATGAAATGGTTTAGGACCCACTTAGCAGGTGAGCATACTGAGGCATAGACATTAAGTCAAGAGCCTAAGGTTACACAGCTTAAAAATGGCAGAGCCACATTGTGAACCCAGATAGCCTGGTTCCAGAGCTTGCACACTTTAAAAAAAAAACACCAACAACTGAAGTATAGTTATTTGATTTACAATGTTGTGCTAGTTTCAGGTAAACAGCAAAGTGATTCAGTTATATATATCATATATCCATGCATATCATACACACATATATACACACACACACACATATATGATTCAGGTTCTTCTCCAGTATAGGTTATTACAAGATACTGAATATAGTTCCCTGTACTATATAGTAGTCCTTGCTGTTTATCGATTTTACCATACCATTTGTTTACCTATTTACCATTTATATTCCGTACCATAATACATGTTAACCCCAACCTCCTAATGGATCCCTCTCCCCCTTTCCAATGTGGTGACATAAGTTTGCTTTCTGTGCCCCAGCCTGTACCCTTAACACCACATTCTGCCTGCCTCCCACTCCGTTCCACTGCTTTCTCCTCTCATGGCCCGTGCACTTCCCTCTGCTAATCTACGTGGCTCCTGTGTTTCAGTTTTTCATTTATGGGTCTCTCTGCCCACTTGTTTGCAGAATCGCCGGAGGGTGAGAACGTGTCTAACTCATCTTTGTCTTTCCAGGACCTTGCAAGGTGTTTGGTAAACAACAGATGCTCAATAAAGGCACCCACAAGACAACACTGGCACAGCACTGGAAGGACAGAGGACAGGGCTACAAACTTGCACCTAAGAAAAACACACCAGGAGGAAAAGCCTCCAAATATGAACTTGAACAAAGCAAGCTTTAACTTCATCTTTTCCATTCGTCCAGTGCGGAGGGCACAGTCATTTCCTAGGGAAGAGAAACAACTCAGAGTGTGGCGGACTTGATCAGACCCCCAACAAAGCTCCTCAGTTTCATTTTCCCTTGCGCAGGGATTTAAGTAATAACATGCCCTCTAAAAGCCTTGGCTGGCCACCATAAAGAAATGCCAGGAAAGACATTGTCCTTTAAAAAAATGCAATCTTCAAGAAAGAAAAGACACAAACCCCTATTTCCTAAAGGTTTCTTGGTTTCAAATAACTGCCTATGAGTATATTCCAAATATTTCTTTTCTTTTCCCTTTTAACAACAGTCTCACATTGGAAATCTCCTTTTGCTGTTCAGACCTGGCTGTGCCATTTTCTCCCCCAGAGTTCTGTGATATGCTTCTTTCCTCACTACCTGAACTCCCCTTGGATGGATATAAGAAGTGCTTATAGGAAGACACGCTTCTCTTTCTCTAACAGTGGGAGAGACAAAAGCTTCCAGATCTGGGACATACGCAAACGGCCGGGGAGAAAAAGAGCTCCCTCTGGCTCAGGTCAGAGATTGCACCAGGACTGTGGCCCAACCTACCCGTTCATAGATAAAGGCAATTAACTCTATTATCCACCCTCCCTATCTGCATCCACAATGTAAAAGAAGCCACCGACCTCTCACGAATATGGATGTCAGCATCCTCTCAGATACTGTAACCAAATTATAAATCTGCATTTTTGACTCTTGCTAGCTCATCTCCTTCCACAATAAACAATCATATAATTATTTCTCGAGAGGTTTACTGAGTGCAAATTAAGAGCCAGACACAGTCGGTTGTAGGTGCTGGAGATACAGTAATGAATGAGGTTAATAAGGGTCCTGAGAAAGGGGCCCTTGTATTGTAATAGGAGACCAAAAATAAACAAGTATACAAAGAAGAAAGTAAGAGAATGCCGACAGTGATAGGTTCTACAAATTCCTTCAGACAAGCAGGGGGTGATGCAACCCACTGAAATGTTGAACAATGTGTCTTTGGCAGCTGTTTGGAAGAGTCTGGAAATGGCAACAAAGGATGAAGGGATCAATGGTGACCAATTCCGAGGCCCTTCAATGATGCAGGTGAGCTATGGCGGCACCTTGGCCTAGGATGGAGAGAAACAGATGGATTCAGTATCAGTTCTGGAGGTAAAACAATTCTGACCTGCTGATGAAGCAGATGTGGGAGATAAGGGAAAGGAAGGGGCTGAGATGACACACTGGTTTCGGATCAAGCAATTGGGTCAGTGATGGCTTTGTTGGGGGAGAAATGGATGGAGAGAGGCAAGAAAATCAAGAATTCTAATTTGACCTTGTTAACGTGGAGACATTCAAGTGGAGATGTCAGGGAAGTACTGAGAAGCCCAGAACTGTGCTGTTCAATACTACAGCCATGAGCACATGGGGCGGGGGGAGTCTTAATTAATTATCATTTTTTTAGAGCCACGGAAGTTCCCCAGCTGGGGGTCGAGTTGGAGCTGCAGGTGCCGGCCTATGTGGGACCCAAGCTGCATCTGTGACCTACACCACAGCTCGGGGCAATGCTGGATTCTTAACCCACTGAGCGAGGCCAGGAATGGAATCTGCACCCTCATGGATACTAGTTGGGTTCTTAACCCGCTGAGCCCTGATGGCAACTCCCTAAATTTAAATAAGTACAATTAAAAGCTCATTCCTCTGGTCACAGGAACCACACTCAGGTAGTCAGGGAGACACAGGATCAGCGCCTGGACTGAATGGCTTAGGTGTAGAATGTTTCAAGCACCATAAAAAGTTCTATCGGGCAGGCCTTGTTTAGAATGAACATGACAACTTCATTACTGTAAGGCTTATTGCAATTATAAATACAAAACCAGAGCCCTCAGAGACCTTCAGCGTTGAATGGAGACTGGATTCTTATCTGTCTGAACATATTTTTTTTTTCCAGGCTCATTTAAATTTTCTAGAAAATGGCCTCAGACAGGCACTGTGGGAGAGTGGAGCAGAGGCTATAGATTTATAAGCCTGGCTTCCAGCTGTCTTTGCTGCCAGGGATTTCCAGCAAGTCACGAAACTTCTATGCACCTCGACTTCTCCACCTATAGAACAGACAGGGATCGAGAATGGACGACCCTGAGAAGCAGGTTGGAGAATGTCTCCAGCTCTCCAGACAGCTCCACTCTTCTCCTGTCAGGCCTATTATGTTTTCCCTTGCAAATGCTGACATGATATTATCATGGCAAAACAGAAACAAAAGGGCCTTTGAAACGCATAAAGGACCCCACTGTAGGCATAAAAGGTCCATGCTCCATAAAGGCCAGGCAGAGCTGAAAGAAATACACCCTGTGCCATGAGTCCATCACAGAAAGTTGTGTGTTATTAGATGTTGGCAGGGCTACTGACTTGATAAGGTTATGCCATGTAGGTTAGAGCATCATGAGTCAAGTCTTGAGCCCCCGCAAAGGTAAAAGATAGTAGGGCCCAAAATGGTGATGTTTTCCCTTACTGGGCAAGGGTTCTGTGCCAGCGAAGGGCACACCTGGAGCAGGTGAGCTGGCCCACTTCCACCAAATGGTGCCACTCCATCTTCCCCACCTTAAGATTATCTCCTGGCCAGAAGAGCTGGTTTGGGCTGTTTCCTGGGACAAATGCTTCCACCTGGTCACAGTTAGTAACCCATGGAGAGCTTCTAGTAACTTGAAAACTTGTTTTTAATGGAGGAGCTGGTGGTGTTATGTCTTCAGCTAATTTGTGGATAAGTTGGAGGGAAAGTATCTTCATAACAGCAAAGCCAGTGAGACATTTTAAAAAACGTATTCCCAGTTTGCCAAAGGTTTCAGAGAATACATAAAATGTCAGAGAACACAATTAATTGTGAAATGTGACACTCACGCATTTTTTTCCATTTTTCCATTGAAAGGGCAATGGCAGTGTTTTGTTTGTCTGTTCCCCCAATGGCGGTTTTAAAAGTACAGCATTCTTCGGGTAGTTCCTGCTGTGGCTCAGCAAGTTACGAACCCGACTAGCATCCACGAGGATGCAGGTTGCATCCCTGGCCTTGCTCGGTGTGTTAAGGAGCTGGTGTTGCTGTGGCTGTGCTGTAGGCTGGCAGCTGCAGCTCTGATTTGATCCCTGGCTTGGGGACTTCCATATGCCACAGGTGCAGCCCTAGAAAGCAGAAAACAAAACAAAACAAAACCAAAAAAGGGCTCTCTGGACAACCCACAGTCTCAACATCTTAGTGCTACTATTTGTTTTTGCCTGTTACCCTTGAGAGCCATGCGTATTATATGACTGCAGCCACCATTTACATGCTATTGGTGGTAAAGACTTTGGAGTTGGACAGATCTACGTTTGAATGATGGCTCCTGAGCTAACGAGCCAGAAGTCCTAGGACTTCCTCTGAGCCTCAATTTTCTAACACATAAGGTAGGACGAATATGCCTTTTGCACCCTGCAGCTCTTAAGATCAAAAACCAAAAAACAAAAACAAAAACAAAAGGGAGACGCTGGCACAGAGACATCAGAAAAAAAACCCATATATGAAAGCTGTTATTTTCTTTTTCCATTTTAAATTTCAAACATTTTCGGCGTGTTTCTACACATATTCATAACGACTGTTTAAGGGACCTAAGAAAAGTCCTTCATACTGAAAAGTCATAATTTACTAAATCTCCCCCCAATGAGGGATATTTAAATTATCATCTTTTTTATTATTATAAATAAGATTATATTGGAAACCTTCAAGCTTCCACTTTTTCATTGCTGTAATTTATTTCCCTAGCCTCCCTGAATTCCTAATAGCAGAATGAATTGTTTTTCGCTTTTAAAGGGGCTTTTTATTAATATACAAGGACACCACCAACAAAATAATTGAGAATTTCTGAGATCTTGACATATTACAGATTCTCTGCTTATTCATATTGCAGGAGCTTGATATTTTTCCTCTGAATCTGAATGAGTTCTTTATAGTGCATGGTAATCAAGAGTTAATGTATGTATTCCCTACCAATACATTTCTGCTATTTTGCCATTTTAAGATAACCATCTTTTCATTTATACAGCATTTCAATAACTAATAAGCAAGAGCCATATTTTGTATAAACCTCATGAGCTATGACATTGCTTCGTGGCAAAATGGTTGGCTTTTGACAGCTTTTCAGTGTCTATCTACACCCGCTTTGATTTTCCCAGCTACCCTGTCAGTGAGCGGGGGAGGAGGACAATCCTCACTGTACATGGGCAAAACGTGAGCCCCAGACAGGCCAGGCGGCTTAAAGAGGGTCACCCAGTCCTGGAGGTAGCCAAGACTGGCCTTAGCCGTTTTGCCTGCTGGACCCGAGGACTCCTTGTGAAAGGAAGCTTGTGAGGCAAAATGAAGAGATTTATTTTGTGCGAAATGGACTATTATACAAAGCACCAATTCCACATCGTTTTCTGATTAAAGTCTTTATACTGAGCATCAGAGCACTGCGCCTGAAGCACCGAGGGCATTGAAGAAATGTTAGTATTAGCGCAGCAAATCCACCAAAACAACGCCTTACACAAGGGTCCATCCTTACGTACTTATTATGTAATTAGGATCATATAAATAACCTAGACCTAAACTAAATGTTGCTTTATTCTGATGTTTTCTTTTTCTTTTTTTGTCTTTTCTAGGGCTGTTCCCACGGCATATGGAGATTCCCAGGCTAGGGGTCGAGTCAGAGCTGTAGCCGCCAGCCTACACCAGAGCCACAGCAACGCGGGATACGAGCTGTGTCTGTGATCTACACCACAGCTCATGGCAACGCTGGATCCTTAACCCACAGAGCAAGGCCAGGGATTGAACCTGCAACCTCATGGTTCCTAGTCGGATTCGTTAACCACTGGGCCACGACAGGAACTCCTGCTTTATTATGTTTTTGACCTAACTTGAGGACCACCACTTCTCTCCCAAGTATTCCTTTCCTCTTCGGCTCAATGAAACCACTCCTCTCCCTGAATTCCTACAACCTTTACTACTTTCTGTCATTCTAGGTACTTTAGAATATGTTTCAGCTCTTCTATTGGATGATGAGGAACTAAGGGTCATTGTATCATTTGTGTTTGTATCTCCCAAGAGTCTGGTACCCTGCTAGGCACGGAGGTGGTACCCAGTCAGTGCTTTATGGAGAAATAGGGGAAGAATGTTATATCTTAGAAACAATGGTAAAAGCAATTACAGTTTAAAAATCAGAGCATGAAAGTATAGATTGCATGAACTGTGTTCTTTTTGCTACACCACTCCTTATTTTGGCAAGCATGCTATAATAGGACAGTTCTAGTACATTCTTAGGCCAGAAGTCTGCATTAGCTAAACAATACTAAACTACATTAAACAGAGTGTCCAGAAGTGTTTCCAGCCTTGGACCAATCTGTATAACTCTGTAGATATATCTGTTATGCTTTTACTTGCAAATTCTGATATAACTCATTCTTCAAAAATTCACTGTGTAAACACACACACACATACACACAAGCACAAAATTCCTGGTTCAGCACTTGGAAAAAACTCAGATAAAAAATATGGAACATCTGTTTCCTAATATCAGGAAAATTCACAGGAAACGATTAATGTCCACTAGGGAGAAAGAAAAATAATCTGGATCACATTATGAAATGAAACATCCAAAATTCATAATTGAATACTGTAGAGCCTGCAAGTCATCAGATCTTCAGGACCGAGGGGAAGACTTCACATTTTATTAAAGCTTGTGAGAGAAAACATATTTTTATTCCACGTATATACAAATAAACATAACATTGAATGCCCTCACCCTACGTAATATTCTCGGACCCTCTGTCTCCCCACTGATATTTACGTAACCCTTGGCGGTTGGGCGGTTTACTGCATGTGGATTTATCAGAACGTGCTCAGGGTCTTACAGGGCAAGCAAAGACCTAACTCAATTAGAGGGTGGTCCCTGGATGAAGAGGATGTAGCTCTTTTGAGAAAGATTCCAGGGTGGCTTATGTCTCCCCTGGCGGACTGGAAAGAAAATCAGCGCCACTGCAAGGCCAAAGCCAGCTGGAGATAAAAGTGGCCTCCCTTGGCAGCTCCTCCCTGTCCTGCTCCTTATGAAGCCTCTCTATAACTACTATGTGCCTGGTTATATGGAAGGTTCTGGGGGTACAAGAGAGAAGAAAATAGAGCCCCTCTCTGCAGAGAGCCTACCATGAGCCAGGCGGACAGCTGAGCAGGCAAGTCCAGCTCCAGTGGCACAAAATGTACCATGTTAAGGGCAAGGAGCTGGGAGCACAGAGGAGAAGTACCAGTCGGGGATGATCATGGAGGGCTTCCAGGGGGAAGGGGCATTGAAGCTAAAGTGTGAAGAATGGCCAAGATTAGCCAGAAGATGAAAGGAGGGAGGCATGAGCAAAGCAGATGCAGTAGCTTGTACAAACGCTGGAGAGGAAGTGAATACCTGTGCACGTTGGGGGCTGCAAAGAGCTGAATGCACTCATGTTCGGAGGAAAGAGTTTCAAATCAGCAAGAGGCCTGATTACCTAAGCGGCAGGCAAAACCCAAAGCGGGTAACCACAGCGAGCAGCATAAGGCCAAGAGAAACAACCCGGCTCTCTAGCTCCTCACATCAGAAACAGTGGGCACTGATTTGTCCAGAGGGAAAGCCAAGGCCCTCTTGGGTGACAGGCCTCTGGGGGGCGGGGGTGGCAAGGAGACAGGCTGCCCCATCCGAGATGATGCTGGTCCCCAGTTCCAGGCAAATACCATAGCCAGCTGCCCCCATCCCACAGATAGGACTGGTGAGCAGGCCTCAACACAACCCCATGGGGAACATGGGGTCATCCCCATTTTACAGATTAAGTTGCTGGTTTTAGAAGACTATTTATGGGTTTCCTTTCTGTGAATTGATTCTAATTCTGATCAGAGAAACCAACTCATCACGGTATGATGGGATACTCCAGTTTTACCATTGAAAGTCTCACATCCTAGAAAGTCTTCCAGTGCCATTCAAGCCAAGACGGTTGGTCACTGACTCAGCGTTTGTGAGGTACATGAAGTGGGCAACAGGGCTTATGCCCTAGGGTTTTATATGAGGATGGGAGCAAGGTTAATGTGACTTAACCCCTTGGAAGCTAACCTAGACCCTTTGAATTGCAGGACCCTCTGGGATATCTTGGGGCCTTGTTTGGAGAGCCTATGTCATTTGCAATAATTCATGCTGAATTACATTTGCAAAGCCTAGGACCTAGGGAGCACTAGCTGCCATGCTGATGGGAAAGAATCACTTACTTAATGCTTATTGAAAACAGTAATCAGCCAAAAGACAGGTCAGAATTTAATTTTTGTGCTTGTTGTGGTTAACTGAGCATTAACCAAATGCTCTTCAAATCGAATACTGAAAACCATCCTTACATACATGAATCTACTGACCTACACAGAGAAGTCAACCGGCCTTTCAAATATCTTTGCTCATGGGGGTCTTCCAGTGCCTCACCCCTTGCAATGCATGGCTTGCATGCTTACTGGTCAACAGACAGTTAAGAAAGTTCAGAAGCCAACACAACACAGTTGCCAAGAACGGCAGGCCTGGAGGATATTGCTTTCTGGCAATATTTGACAGGCAGGGGGTGGCTGACGAATCTTCACAGAATGACTGACAGGAAAAAGGAGGGCCACGGAGAACTACAGAGAGGAAAATTACCAGGGCTTGCGGCTGAGATGATGGCAGGCCTTGAGCTCGTGCTACAGTGCTGTTGACTCAGGCCGCTGTGCCACACAGTTCTCGTCTGATACAAGGAAACATAGCAGCTCTTGAGAGCACTCCTTTCCTTGCCACGGGGTAAATGAGTAAAACAGCTCCAGTGGCCTTCGGCCAGCAGAAGATGAAGAAAGACTCCAAATAGATAAAGAGCCACAGGCCCACCACTGAATCCTGATTCAACCCCCCCCCCCCGGCCTCACCCCACCAAAGCTCAGCCCCTGGCATCTGCGCCCCGCAACAGGAATGGATGATAAAAAGACCTCAGACTCTTTCACGGGTTAACAGACAACGATCTCCAACACATGTGTGATTAGTGTTCCAGGAAAAAACTATTTTCAAAAATCCAATCGTGTTTGAATAGAACTATTCAAGGGGAAAAAACCTACTCAGTAGGGTTGAACTTTTACTAGCCTCAGAAAAGTTAAAAAAAAAAGAATGATGTTTAGCAACATTTATCACCGGTAATAGATCCTAGAACTATGTTTGCCTCTAAAACGTCCAGTTTTATCGGAGCATTCTGGATAACTGAGATTCTGCTCTGTTGAAAACAGTCGTTTTGTCCACGAGGCTTAGCTCTCTAATCGTATCACTCCTTTCCATGACATGCTTTCTGGCGGACACACAGAGAGAGATTCATTGCAGAAATATTCCGCTTATGTCTGCTGCACAGAGTCAGGCAGCATCATCAGGGCAGGATGCAACAAAGGGCGCTGGCCTGAGTCTGGCTCAGAAAGCAAGACAGAGGTTTTGTTTTCACTCTGCCCGACCTTTGCCGTAGATGAGTGTACTTCTCCAGGCCTCAGACTCAGAGGCAGAAGCAGAGGAGAAACGGTCCTCAGATGAGGATGTTAGTGGCTTCCTCCCAAGGCCCACATGTTCACAGGCACCTGCAACAGGCCTGCTATGGAACAGCCCACCCTGGTTTGGGGACCTGGACTCGACTGCATGGTTCAGTCTTTAGTTGGAGCCACTAAAAGATGGCTGGGCATTGAGAGTCTCCTAAGGATTGTTCATCTTTTCCCTGTATCACCAAGAGATCAACAGCTTATACAAACACGCAAATCCAACTGTGTTCAACATAATCCTCTCAAAGCCACACTTCAACGAGAAGACGACAGTTCCTGAGAAAATCGGTACAACCTACCCGTGCTTCCACCTACCACTTGCTTCCTGGGTAAAGCCACCTTTGGTGCCTCTGTTAATTTGCACCCCCTCCAGACACTCTCATGGACCTTTCTGTTTTATGTACATTGTAAATGATGCAATCTGCTGACCCTCCTTTGGGGAAACATACAGGCGTATACCCACCGCCCCTGAAAACAACAACAACAACAAAAATCTGTCACACAGAGAGGAGTTTAAAGGCAGTCCAGGAGTTCCCATCATGGCGCAGTGGAAAGGAATCCGACGAGGAACCATGAGGTTGGGGGTTCGATCCCTGGCCTTGCTCAGTGGGTTAAGGATCTGGTGGTGCCATGAGCTGTGGGGTGGGTCGCAGACGCAGCTCAGATCGGGCATTGCTGTGGCTATGGTGTAGGCTGGCAGCTGTAGCTCTGATTCAACCCCTAGCCTGGGAAGATCCATATGCCACAGGTGTGGCCCTAAAAAGCAAAATAAATAAATAAACAATGAAAAATTGTTGCAATTCTCACTTAAAAAAAAAAAGAAGAAAAATAAAAGCAGTCCAGGCATTACCAGTGTTCTAGCTGTGCAGCTAGCCATTTTCATGTCCAGCCTTCTCCTTGGACCCTCACGTTTCTCATTTGTTTATGTATCAGCACGGACAACTTGACTGTAAGATCTTTGCACAGGCCCATCCTTTATACCTCTATGTGTTTATTTTCTCCTTCTCACAAGAATGAGTTCTTTCCTTAACACACTGCAGGCTTGCAATACATTAAAAAAAAAAAAAAAAAAAGATCTGGATGTACACGCTTATAATTCTCTACACCTAAGATGTTCACAGTGGCTGAGCAGAAAAGGAATGGAACAGCTAACTCAGAAATTCGGTTCCTATTTATCTTTTTATTGGCAAAACTAGCTTTTGTTCCTATGAATATGTCTCCCCTAATTCTAGGAACAGCTGTGGATACGGATGATGTAAGAGAGTCTTTTTTTTTTAAGTATAGTTGATTTACAATGTTATGTTAATTTCTACCCAGCAAAGTTAATTTCCATATAGCAAAATGATTCGGTTATGCATATATACATTCTTTAAAAAATATTCTTTTTATTATGGTTTATCACAGGATATTGAATACAGTTCCCTATGTTATAGAGTAGGACCTCATTGCTTATCCACTCTTTTTTTTTTTTTCTTTTTACCGCTGCACCTGCGGCATATGGAAGTTCCCTAGCTAGGGGTTGAATTGGAACTGTAGGTGCTGGCCTATGCCACAGCCACAGAAACTTTGGATCTGAGCCACATCTGTAACCTACACCATGCAAAGCTGGATTCCTAACCCACTGGGCAAGGCCAAGGACAGAACTTGCATCCTTACAGAGACAGTGTCATGTCTTAACCCATTGAACCACAACAAGAACTCCCTGTGTATCCATTCTAAATGTAACAGTTTGCATCTACTAACTCCAAACCCCCAGTCCATCCCACTCCTTCCCCACACCCTCCTGGCAACCACAAGTCTGTTCTCTATGTCTGTGAGTCCATTTCTGTTTCACAGATAAGTTCATTTGTGTCATATTTTAGATTCCATCTGTAAGAGATAGAATATGGTATTTGTAAGAGTCTTTCTTAACCTTTTAAAACTCATGCTCATTTGTGATAACCATAAATTTCCTCCCCTTCTCTTCTACAACGGGATTCTGAGGTGCCCTTCCTTAGCTGTTTTGGGAAACTACAGTATGCATTTTCACCCCCTTTGCCAGATTCTCTCCTCTTCCCTAAATGTGATAACTTTCTAATCTACCTATCCATTCCCAGCCTTTTCTCTGACTCCTTAACCTTAATGTCTTCCCAGCGATGCCTTATTAGGCATCTCAAACTTCTAACAATGGCCACAGCCAAATGAATAACCTCCCCACATTGCTCCTTCCGGGGGTGAGGTGGGGGTGGGGCAGCTCCCAGTGCTGATCGAGGCACACCACCATTCCCGCTCCTCGTTCAAAGCAAAATCCTCAGTCATCTTGGGCTCCATTTTTACCCACTCTACAGGGAATCAATCTGTCAGCAAATCCTGTCAGCCCTACCTCCAAAACATCTCCCGAAGCCAGTCACATCTCAGCATTCCTCCCCTCCCAGCTTCCTTGTCCAAACTGGCAGCACCTCTCACCTGGATGACTTCAGCAGCCTCCGTGCGCGGCTCTCTGGGCTTCACGGTTGCTCCCCGCCAGCAGGGGGCACTCGTGTCAGCCCAGAACCACTCCTCGCTCAAAAACCAGCCAATGGCTTCCCAGCAGGCTTAGCGCACCCACGGACCCGCTCTGTGCAGCCGCCCTGACCTGAACCTGATCCTTCCTGGGCTGGACTTGTCACAGACACTGCAGGCCTGCACTTCCTTCTGGTCTCAGAGACGCCCTGCTCCCTCTTCCCTCACCCCACTTTGCTTTCCTTAGTTGTACTAAACACTCTATCTACTGAGTTATTAGCCCTGTCCTGCCTTGGAATGTAAACTCCACGGGGGGAAAGGACATTGTTTGTTCACTGTTGTACCCTGGTGCCCGAGGTGACGCCTGACACAGACTAGACATTCAATAAAATCATTTTGTTGTTGTTGTTACTGAATGAATGCATATTGTCCACTGACCAAAAACGTTTTGTTGAACTTGATTTTTGGATGTTTGTATTATGAAAATAAATATTTCCCCCTTTCTCGAGTGAATCATAAGCCATGATTTTTAAAGGACACCCCCATACACCTTAGATGGATACGTCTGCCCTCTCTGGCACACCCCAGCGTGGAGTGACCCAGGGTACCCCATCTCCTTGAAGGTCAGTGATGCAGTGCCTGAGGTCAATGAACTCCAACTCCCCGCTATACCTTGACTTTGTGCTACACATCTGACACATTTTACAGTCTTTTGTCTCTTCCTAAAGCCTTAAAGTGTTACTACCTTCCAAAAATGCTCTGAGAATTCCACTAATAAAGAGACTGCCTGCCTTATTGATGGTAGTGGCAGTGTTTCTTTCAGTTGATTCTGAACACGGCTGGCTCAGATTTCAATGCCACGTGGTTTGCTACACTACTTTTGTTGTATCTTCCAGGCAGTTTGGGCCCAGTGGCCACAGAAAATACTGTGGAACAGTAAGAGAACGCTTTGGAAGAGACAGAAGGAAGGAGACGCAGATCCCTCTTGCCAGGCATCTCCTATACTTTGGATTTTCTGGTTGCTTCTTCAATATGGGTGCTTTTCAGAAGAGCAGTGTTTCTCTCATGAATGAGCCCCATTTATGATGAAGCCCCAAGTGATCAGTGTTAGCTGGGAGCGGACAGCCATTCTCCCAAGCTTCTGGCATTTTCCCAGCATGGCAGTGAACGCAACCCCGCAGAGATCAGTTTCTCTCTGTAACCCCTTTCTCTCTTTCCTTGGCCTCTTAGCAAACCTCTGCTTCAGAGAGTTTAGTCAGTTGGTGTTTGTCTACTGTGTCTTTTCTCCTTTTAAGCATCATCTTTCTGCAGCTTTTATATGTGAAACTTTGAAATTACTGCCTAAAAGCAGGATATTATTAATCTCCAGTCACTTGAGAAATAACAGTTCATGGATATGGCCAAATTCTAACAGTAGAGATAACATAATAGAAAACATGGATCTATCAGTTCCATCCTTTTACCTCCTCAATAAATGACATGCAATAAAGCATTTGCAAGTCTTGTCGAACTTTTATTTATGTGTATCTCTCTCTCCTTTTTTTTTTTTTTTTTTTGGCCACCCTGCGGCATATGGAGTTCGCAGGCCAGGGATCAGATCCAAGCCACCCAGAGCCTTTTAATTCACTGTGCCTGGATGGGGATTGAACCTGCGTCCTGGTGCTGCTGAGACATGGCCAATCCTGTTGCGCCACAGTGGGAACGCTGATGTGTGAGTATTTCTTTAAAGCTTAAAAGCTTTGATGTTTGCGACATGAAATCCTATTTATTTACGAATAATTGTTTGGGAAGGTAAGCTGCTGGGTGGCTTCTCCAAAAGAAGAAAAGAGTAGATATTGATTATGAAGCATTTTGTCATCCAAGTCAAAAGCTCCCAAACACTTTGATACACACACATATATATATATATAATTTTTAAAATGATTTTTATTTTTTTCCACTATAGCTGGCTTATAATGTTCTGTCAGTTTTCTACTGTACAGCAAAGTGACCCAGGCACACATGTGATTTTGAACCACAAATCTGAATTCTTAGAATGTGCGTGTGTGCAATTTAACTCTGGACTTAATCCCACTGTGGTCTTTGCATCCTTCTCAGCCTGTGTGAGCAGTTTCCCTTCTTCCTGTGTTCCCTGAGCACTGAACGTGGGCAGTGCCAATGTAAACCACACACTAGTGACATTTTGAACAACTCTCAAATTCCTGCACTCTTCTGCAAAGCTTCAGTGCCAGCCCTCTTTTCAGAATCCCCCCCTCCCCAGTACTGTTTCACATTTTCTTCTCTTGACTTAGCTTAGTTGGGAAGTATTTTGTTAACAGTCTTCTGGCCAGTTTCAGCATAGGGCTTCTGGCAAAAGGCAGGGTTGCAGCATTTCAGAGGCCTGGCACTAACTCCAGAAAATCTTTTCCTATTTTCAATCTTACTTACTACTCCTCTTTTCTTCTGCCGCTCAACAAGGAGGAAGAAAGCACAAATCCCTTACACACCGAACAAGAGACACACAGTCACAAAAAAAACTCCTCCCCAGCTTAAAACCAGCAGAATCTTAACACCCTTATTGGGGACTTGTAAATCCAGAATCGCCTAAGGCAGACAACAAAGTCTTACAAGTAAACCACATGCATTAAACTTTAACTTCTGCTTCCCCCTACACCCCAACCAGTTTATTTGTGCGGAGATGTGACTTCACAAACCCTCAACATTTCCCTCCTAAGAGAAGCCCAGTGTTTTTGGGTGGAGATGCTGTGACCTCAGGGAAGGTGGGAGCCCTGGCCTAAGGGGCTGTCAACCAAGTGAGGCCCAAGGAGAAGCTGTGTAAGGACGCTGGGAAAGGATTTTGCCTCCTCACCAAAGATAGGAGCCTCATAATAGGTGCCTCTTTGGTTCTCAACTTTGAAACTGGTGGTGAAGCATGGACCTGTGATCACCATTTGGTGACCACAAGAGAGCAAATCCAAAATTTAAAAACTCAACACAGCAAAGAAGGTAGACCCCAGGAATGAAAAGAGCATAGATCTTTAGTGGCAAATGGGAGAAGAAACTGTCTCCCAGATTTTCTGAATGTGTGGAAAATAACCCCCGCTTGTTGGGGCCACAATGAGTCATGTTTCCTTTTCTGTTGCTTATAGCCTTGATATACATAAGATGACAAAAGCGAGGTTTATGGCTTCTTAATTTGGTCCCCATTAACTTAGATTTGAGAAAAGTTACTTGGCAAACCTCGAGCTAATATGGAAAATATGACTTGTTATAGATATATTATTTAACACTGACTCTTAGAATTTCTCCATCCAGAGTGACCATTCCATCTAGCTAGCCAGCCAGCCAGCCAGCCAGCCAGCCAGCTAGCCAGCCAGCCAGCCAGCCAGCCAGCCAGCCAGCCAGCCAGCCAGCCATCCATCCATCCATCCATCCATCCATCCATCCCTTCTTTTATTCTACCAACAACCAACTACTAAGCCTCTACTTAGTGCTGAGCACTGCATTAGGCACTGGGAATATATATATAACCTCCAAAAGACAGATGACACTATACCCAGTTTAGAGATAACGACACTTGAAGTTCAGAAGGTATACATGTTTTTCCTAAAATTACAAGTCTACAAGTGGCAGAGTTAAGAGTCAAATCTGGGACTATCTGAATTCACAGGCCTTGTGCTTTTCCCGCTACCCTGCAGCTTGAACCCTAGCCATCACTTCGTCAGCCCAATTTAGAAATAAAAAATTGTACTGCTTTTTAATATTCTACAATTTTCATTGCCTTTCACTCCCCCATCTACAGTTAATCTAAAGTAGTTACACTGTAGACTGTATCTAGACACACCCAGAACATATATCCACTTTTCACCTGGATGTCTGACACTGTCCTTACAGGATGGGGATGGCCATGTCACCATGGTGACATCCGCTTCCACAGTGCTCATCTTGCATCGACTGGCCATCGTATGCACCAAGAGTTGGAGACCTTGTCTACCTTGCTCATCGGTGCCTGGTATGCCCTGACATATGATGGGGTCCCCTCTACATATCTGCTAATTGTCTAAGGAAAATAAGCCAAATAATAAGATGCTGTCTCAGGAACTCCTGAGTGCCAGTTCTTAAGTCTCTTAGTTTAATGAGGTGATATCACTCCCAAGACCTTGGCAGAGTGCCATTCCAGAAGGCGCATCATAAGTCGCTGACGAAGCAATCTGTACACTACGTTTACAGCAAATGTGTTCCTCACTGTAGAATGCTAGAGACGACCCAAGTGTCTAGTATTTGGACCCAAAGATAAGCCAACAGCTACTTAATGAGTACAGGAGAGCACAAGGAGAAAGATGTGAAGTGTAAGGATAGGAAGAGGGCAACATCGACCAAGGTTAGAGGCAAAAGTAGACCAACAATGATGTACACACTGACCCAACTACACCAAAATACACATGTTGGGAAAACAGGCACTAGAATGTGAGGACTTATAAGAGTAGTTCTTAAGTGTCCAATGGAAATTCAGAATTTAATAAAACCACTTATAGTTGGCTCTTCCATTTTATTTCCAGAGCCTTTCTGATGATCAATAATACAGAATTCTTACAAAAGGCATGTTCAAAATTTGACACATGACCAATTTTGAAAAAGATGCCTTCTGGGTGTCTATTGTCAAAGTGAAGGCCCTCCTGATAAAAGACACCCATTTATTTGCCAGCTTAAACATACACATTGTTCTCAGTGCCTGAAGGCTACATGATAGTGAATGTTTTGTGTGTGTATGTGTGTGAAAAGCTCTCCACACTGGACATTCAAATAACCCAGTCTTTGCTTTGCAGGAACAACCCTTTCTTGATGAGACTGGCACCCTGAGGATGCTTTTGGCTTGAGGCCTGGATTTCTGCACCCTTCCCTTGGCTAACTCTGGCTTGCTCAAGAATTTCTGAACTTGGGTATACTTCCCTCAACTAACAATAGTAACAATGGGGGCCATTTATTGAATATTTTACTACATACTGGGCATACTTGTAAGCACTTTTCTGCGAGCCCCATTTCAATCTTGGTTTCTACTATAACCCCAGGCACAGAGTATATGACATACAGCAGATACTCAATAAATACCTGTTTACCAGTTGAGTTACACTGTAGCTCTTTTAAGTCTTAGGTCCACATTAAAAAGGAGGTCTCATAATTATCAATATTTTAGAGATAGGGTGCAGGGAAGGCAAGTCAATAGCTTAGTGGCTAAACATTTGGCTAAGTTTCATGAAATGGATTAGTTAGCCTCCTACCTCAGCTCACCCCACATCAATACCCAGCTCATGCTAATCTGGAATATCACACTTTATGAGTTAAAAATTAACTCACAAAACACAAAAAGTCATGTTCACCAGAATACTTTCCCCAATTTTTTTCAATACATCTCCACTTGTCCTGCCATTAAAATACAGGCCCTTGGGGTTCCTGTTGTGGCTAAGAAGGTTAAGGACCTGACATTGTCTCTGTGAGGGTGTGGGTTCGATCCCTGGCCTCACCAAGTGGGTTAAGGATATGGCATTGCTGTGGCTATGGTGTAGGCCACAGCTGCAGCTCCAATTCGACCCCTAGCCCAGGAACTTCCATGTGCTGCAGGTGCAGTCATAAAAAGAAAAAAAAAGATACAGGCCCTTGAAAGGCAGGGACCCCCTACCCTTTCTACCTCATTGGAAGGATGAAACCTTCGGATGTGACCACATACAAGAGACAAGAGCATGTAGAGGAACCTAGTCCTATTGCACACTGAGCACTTAAGTCATGACCGTGGTTGAGTCAGGCGGCACAAAACCATAAATTAAATTGACTGTGAAAAAAATAACAACTGAAGTATGAATAACACAAAAATAAAACGTTAACACTTCACAGCTGAAATCCTAAGAAGCCCAACCAGGACTACGTGGCTTTGGGAAAAGAGCCTCTTGCTGTGATAGTTCTGATTTTTGGAAAATCTTCAATGAATTTTATTCAAATGATTCTCCATTCAACCTTGTGTATGTTTCCTGCAGAAGAAAAAAACAGGGTGGGAGATAGAAAAAAAGAAGGATCGATCCCACTCCAGTCAACGTGGGTGCTGCCTCTGGGATGTTTAAAAAGAAAGCCATTGCCTTGGAACCGAGACCGTCCCTGAGTGACTGAACCATTGCCCTGGAACCAAGACCTTTCTTGGTGACCAAACAGGCCGGGCTCTCCAAGGTCCACTGTAACCAGGGGTGAGGTGATCAGAAGGGCCAGTGGCACTGCAAGATTACCACAGTGGCCTTGAAACCAGGGTCCCGGACTCAAATGCTTTCTCCTCAGATGCTCCCCATTCACCAGGCCAGCCCAGTTCTCCCAAATCCCATTCTGAGTCCTCTGTTCAAGAACCTACAGGAGGTCCCTTTCACCTTCTGTCTCAATCTACTCTCCTGTTGCTTTCTAATGCCCTATACACGAGGCCGTGTGAGCTACTCTCCCTCGGTGACCTCCCCTCCCCTCCACTTCCTCTCGTCACACGTGGCCCTCAGCCAGCCTGTCCACTCATGACCCTCCAAAGTGTCTTCCCTACCCCCCACCCCCAGTGGACTTCTCATCACCTTTGTCTATGTCAAGCTCTCTTGTGGAAAGGAACAAACTCTCAGGTGACCTCATATATTAGAGGTTTACTGTAGAGATACACATGACAATAAAAACCCTAACAGGCCTCCCTGAGACCAGCTTTGGGGACTGGATTCTTTGGTCTCCCATTAACCGAAGGAATATTCCCCACACTGATGACTCAGCCTTTCCTTCTTGGTTCTATTGCTCTTGCCATGCGTCTTAGATCTCCCCTCTGGTTCTGCTTCCTCATAGCTTCTGCTTGCAGTGTGGCCTCTGTAACCATTTTCTTAGCCATAAATTAGAGGACCGAGTGCCCACTGTCCCAGTCCTATGCGTCTTTCATGCACAGATGCTTGCAAAGAATCGGTCTGGGCACATGGTGTCTTTAAACTGGGCTGAGGTTTTCACAGCAGACCACGATGCTTGTCAGACTATGGCTGCCGTAGGGCCAGGAGCTCTTCCTGACCAAATCAGCTGAGGCTGAGAGAGAAGGGTCAGGCGGGAAGAAGTCACACCAGTTAGGAACATGGCCCCCCATTTTTAACTAATAGTCTGGGCTGCTTCCCTCAATAGAAACTGAACTTTTTAGAAGGGGCTATAGGTGTTCCCGTCGTGGTGCAGCGGAAATGAATCTGACTAGGAACCATGAGGTTGCAGGTTCAATCCCTGGCCTCGCTCAGTGGGTTAAGGATCCGGCGTTGCCGTGAGCTGCAGTATGGGTTGCAGATGCAGCTCGGATCTGGCGTTGTTGTGGCTCTGGCGTAGGCTGGTGGCCACAGCTCTGATTCGACCCCTAGCCTGGGAACCTCCATATGCTACGGGTGTGGCCTTATAAAGACAAAAAAGACAAAAAGAAAAAAAAGAAAAAAAATAGAAGGGGCTATAGACATGGCAGACACATTTATTAGTTTCTTGGGTGAACTGCTCTTCCTCACATCTCTAATAATTATATGCACCCTGGGCTCGGGATGGATGATAGCACTGTATACTAGTCTATGATCATTTCGTGCCTACTGGAACTGATTTTGTACCTAGTTAAGTTTGTGCCAGAGAACCTAGGACCACAGTGATATTCGTAGGAGAGATTTAAGTTTTCACCGTGGTATGCCCGTGACTAGAACTGTTCTACTTCAGCAGTTCTCAAAAAATTTGGTCTCAGGATCCCCTTTACACTCTTCAAAATTGAGGACCATATGGGTTTTTGCTTATTTGTCTTTCTCTTTTGATCAAACGTACTATTGGAAATTAAAACAGAAACTTTGAAAATATTTATTGATGGACTAAAAATATAACAATGATAAATCCATTAGATCCTAACAAAAATAATACTTTGTGAAAAACAACTGTGTTTTCCAAAATAAGAGATTTAGTGAGAAGGGTAGAACTGTAAATCTCTTTAATGTCAAATCTCTGCAAAACTCTCCAATAGGAGACAGCTGTGAAGAAAGTCTGGCCTCGTACAGATATAGATGGAGAGTCTTTTCAGATAACAGTGGATGTTCTTCTTTGACTACAGAAAAACCTAACAAGCTATGATTTCTCTCTCTCTTTTTTTTTTTGCTTTTTAGGGCCACACCCCAGGCATATGGAAATTCCCAGGGTAGGGGTCCAATCAGAGCTACAGCTGTTGGCTTACACCACAGCCACAGCAACTTGGGATCTGAGCCACATCTTAGACCTACACCACAGCTCATGGCAATGCTGGATCCCTAACCCACTGATGGAGGCAAGGGATCGAACCCTCTACCTCATGGATGCTAGTTGGGTTCGTTAACCACTGAGCCAGGACAGGAACTCCAAGTGATGATTTATTAAAGGTTAGTGAAACTCTTACAATGAACTTTTCATATTCTGCTATATTAAAATTAGTCTATCTTGCATTTGAATAGACCTTTCATTCTGCAGGGCTTATAACGTTACACACTGGTCTTTGAAAATGATCAGTTTACTGAATTGTGCAGATTTTACATCTTGACACATTTCATCACACAATCTCAAAAAAGAATACCTGTTAGCATCACCACCAATCTCATTAGGAAAGTATCTTTCATCTTAAAGTACGCGTGGGAAGTTGTCAAGCTCATGGTGGCAGATGCACATTTTCTAAGATCCTAGTTTTTGCTTGAAAGCTAGAATTTTATCCTTGGCCAAAAAATGCTGCCAGTCACTTTTCTTGACGTGACAGGCTAACGTTGTTCTTTTTTGAGAAAACATCTGCCAAGGATTCAAATCTGAATAGTCATAGTTTGTCTGTCAGACATTCTCTCAAGTAAAAATGGCATTAGGTGAAAAGAGTGGCTAGTTCAGCTTGCAACTCAAATGACAAAGTGTTTTTCCTTGAGACAAGCATCACACTATTTTCTGCAGAAGAGTTTTATGTGTATCACACAGAAAATCAAAAAGACATGTATTCAAGGGTTGAGACTTAATAAAGTTAATACTTAGACTGCTCCAAGAACATCCTTAAGTGAAAATGGCATTTTCTTTTCTTTATGGTGAGTGTGCAGTGGTGAGGAACATAGGTTTTAGTACGGCCTGGTGACACTGCCTTGATTAATGATTACACACAAGGAGTTTTCGTCACCATTGCTATTACAGCATCATTCCGAATGTCAATACATTAAAAAGTCAGGTATCATCTTAATATTATAAAAAGAGACTTGACCTTGTGGTCTCCCTGAAAGGTTCTCAAGCCCCCCCCATGGTCTATGGACCACACCTTGAAAAACACTGTTTTAAAACATATTTGATAAATACTCTTGAATCCTTCAATGAATGAATAAAACTTCATATTCAGCAGGGAGGTTCTAGAAAGGTTTAGTGGATAAGATACCTCTTCTGGAGTTCCTGTTGTGGCTCAGTGGTAATGAACCCAACTAATATCCATGAGGATGTGGGTTCAATCTCTGGCCTCGCTCAGTGGGTTAAGGATCCGACATTGCTGTGAGCTGTGGGGTGGGTCACAAGCATGGCTTGGATCTGGTATTGATGTGGCTGTGGCATAGGCCAGCAACTGCAGCTCCGATTTGACCTCTATTCTGGGAACTTCCATATGCTGAGGGTATGGCCCTAAAAAAAAAAAAAAAAAAAAAAAAAGAAAGAAAAGAAAAGAAAGAAAGATACCTCTTCTGATGGGCCATCAAGACCACAGAGGCTGTTTAAAGATTAGGAAGGGTGCAAGCAAAGATACAGAGCTAGAGACAAAGTCGAGTAGTTATGTTGTGAGCCATAGGGGACCTAGAGTTTGAGGTCTGTAGATACAAACTATGACATTTAGAATGGATAAACAATGAGGTCCTGCTGCACAGCACAGGGAAGTATATCCAGTCACTTGTAACAGAACATGATAGATGATAATATGGGAAAAGTATGCGTATATATATGTATGACTAGTCACTTTGCTGTATAGCAGAAATTGACAGAACATTGCATAGGGCAAGATAGCTTCAGGGGACTGCATCTTACACAGAACAAGGTGTGTTCGTGCCTGTCATCTCTGCCAACCCCTCACAAGAGCCCAGTGTGGGAAGTATCACCATCACCCTTGTACAGATGAAGAAACTCAAGCCAGTCTGGAAGCACTTTGAAGGCAGAAACCATGGATATTTTTTTTCTTCCTTTCTTTTGTTGTCTTTTCAGGTCCACACACAAGGCATGTGGACGTTCCCAGGCTAGGGGTTGAATCAAAGCTGTGGCTACAGCCACCAGCAACTCGGGATCAGAGCCGCATCCAAGAACTATGCTGCATCTGGAAGCCATGCCAGATCCTGAACGCACTGAGGAGGCCAGGGATTGAACCCGCATCCTCATGGATACTAGTAGGGCTCTTAACCCTCTGAGCCACAATGGGAACTCCTATTTTCTTCACTGATGATACTCAGAAGCCTTACAGAGGGGCCAAAACATCAAACACAGAACGAACTTTTACTGAATAAATAAACACATGGAGCTCAGAAAAATCATCTGTCAAGATCACATGTCTAGAAAGCGAGGCTCCAAAGCCCACGTTATCCCCATTGTACCCTGATGTCTTCAAAGGGATCAAAACCAGGATGCTGCTGCTGTGGGGGACTGGATGTCAGTACAGGGGTTTGTCGACTGAGAGCTGTTTAGCAAGGGATGGACATGACCACATTTGTGCTGTAGGGAACCATACCCTGCAGGATCTGGGACTTGCTCTGAAGAGGGGCAGGAGCAGGAGAGACCCCATATTGGATCCTTACAGGGCTGTGTGTGCAAAGCATGATGGTGGGGTGGGGCATCGCATCACGCATGCCCCCTAATTCTGACACTTGAACTGTGTGAATTTGGACAAGTTACTCTTCCTGTTTGATCCTTACTTTGGGTATCTGCAGAAGGGGATGATAATAATAGAGAAGTTCATAGAGGTGTTGTGTTAACTGAAAAAAAAAAAATGACGCAAAGCAATAGCACAGGTCTTGGCTCCACATTGGCCACCAAAACAAACAAACAAACAAAAACAAACGAAAACCAGGAAGTCAGGGTGATAGGGAAGGAGGATGGGGCAGCAGGGGAGGGGGGGGGAGCACAGGTCAAGAAGGATAAAGGGAAGAAATTGGGAGGGAGGAAGGGAAGGGAAAGAAAGAAGGGGGAGGAGAGGGAAATATCTGTTGAATGCCTGAGTGAACCTGGGTGGTGCCAGAGGGACAGAGCATCTACTAAGCCCTGCTTGTGGTTTCCTCACTAGACAATAAGAAAGACACCTCAGATCATTCTAAGGTTTCAAGCTCGGGGACCAGAAGAAAGAGCTGATACACGGGTGCCCACAGGGCATCCCACTGGAGGTGCCAAGGAGTCTGGTTCTGTGGATGCCAAAGCCTCAGACTTCCAACAAAGATCTGGACAGTCAGGGAAGGGCACAGAGTAAAGGATCAATTAATGTCTGTGGGACATGCGGCATCAGAAATGAGGGCAAATGGGAAAAAAGTAGAAAATGGGGTAAGAGACAAAAGAAGGAAACATCTGCTTAAAACCATGCATGGGCTCCCAAGCCTTGTCTGCCAGGCACATTTAGGCTCTCCTGTCTCCAGTCAGCCACCCCCACTGCTCTGCCAAACCTGACATTTGACACGTTCACGGTGCCAGACTTCTCATACTCTGTCCTTGTCGCTTGCAAGGCACTCACTGCTCTTCCCCAGAAGCATGGTTTCTTTTTTTTTTTCTCCTTTTACAGCTGCACCTGCAGCCTATGGAAGTTCCCAAGCTAGGGGTTGAACTGGAGCTACGGCTGCTGATCTACACCACAACCACAGCAACTCAGGATCCAAGCCGCATCTGTGACCTACACTGCAGCTTGTGGCATCACTGGATCATTAACCCACTGAGCAGGACCAGGGATGGAACCTGAATTCTCATGGATTTAGGCAGGTTTTTAACCTGCTGAGCTACAACAGGAACTCTGTTACTTGTGATTTTTTTTTTTTTTTTTTTTTGGTCTTTTTGCCTTTTCTAGGTCCGCTCCCACGGCACATGGAGGTTCCCAGGCTAGGGGTCCAATTGGAGCTGGAGCCGCCGGCCTACACCAGAGCCACAGCAACGCAGGATCCAAGCCGTGTCTTCAACCCATACCACAGCTCACGGCAACGCTGGATCCTTAACCCACTGAGCAAGGCCAGGGATCTAACCTGGAACCTCATGGTTCCTAGTCGGACTCATTAACCACTGCGCCACGATGGGAAGTCCTACTTGTGATTTTTTAAGGTCACAATAAGAGTACAGCAAAACAAAGCAATCAGGCAGAGTTTGAAGTGGTACTTTTGAAGCTCTGGTTCCTTCATCACCCTCTGGATCAGTCCTACCTCTCCCTGCTCTGCCGCTGCCTCCTCTGCGCCCCACCGCACACTGGCTTCTCCTGGCTCCTCTCCTAAGTCCCACTGGACCCTGTTCCTTCTGCCCACCGCTCTTCAGTCTGTCCTGCTGGAGTAAATGAGGTGTCTCTTCTCCCACGGTGGAAGTCTCTGCTGCTCATTCCCAGTTGTGTAGCTGAGTGGGCCAGGAAAACAGATAGAGAAGCTGCCTTAAGAGGATCGGCAGGTAGAGGGTGGGACACCCCTGATCAGAGGTAGATGAGAGACCAAGGAAGGCAGGTCCAGAGGAAGCTCACAAAAAGAAGGCTGTGAGGGATGCAAAGCACGCACTCTCATCCAGAGGGGTACTGCTCCCTCCTGGTGGGTGCAAATTAGTTTTTGATGGGGGATAAAAAATTAATAAAAAATTTATTATAGTTGCTTTACAATGTTTTGTCAATTTCTGCTATACAGCAGGGCAACCCAACTATATATATATATATCTATATACACACATATATACACACATTCTTTTTCTTATATTATCTTCTATCATGTTCTATCATAAGTGACTGGATATAGTTCCCTGTGCTATAACGACAGGACCTCAACACTTACCAATTCTAAATTTTTTTTTTTTGCTTTTTAGGGCCGCACCTGTAGCGTATGGAAGTTCCCATGCTAGGGGTGGAATCAGAGCTGCATCTGTGACCTACACCACAGCTCATGGCAACGCCAGATCCTTAACCCACTGAGCTAGGCCAGGGTTCAAACCCGCATCCTCATGGATCCTAGTCAGATTTGTAACCGGCTGAGCCACAACAGGAACTGCCTAAAAATTCTTAACATTACAATGGTTTGTGGTCCTCTAAGGCTTGATCCTATGTAATCAAATTTGTATACCTTAATATTTAACTCAATGAAACCAATTAATTCAACTTATTTTTCTCCTTATGGCGTGATGATGAAAAAAGGCTGGGGTGGCACTGATCTAAAAGGTGATTCAGTGAAATGGGGGGGCGGCGGGGAGAGCCTGCTGGAAAGACCTCAGGCAGGGGCAGAAACTGCAGTGATAATGACCTCTTCCTCCTTCCTTCCCGACTAAGCTTCCTGAACCACAACCTCACTGAGCACTACACGCCAGGCCCGAGTGACGTGCTGTACCGGCATTGTTTTACTTTTTCCCTATCGCCGCCTTATGGAGCTGTGTGCCCTTTTACAGATGCTTAGAGACTGCAGGGGGTTTATCCAAGGACCCACGAGTAGTCAGTCGTAAATGATGCAAGTTCAGTCCTTGGCCCAAGTTGGATGCGCCGTAAGGGTGTGACGGTCGTGCCTGTGAGCAGAGGCGCAGGCCTGAGCACGTCTGTGGGAGGAAGGGAACAAAGAGAGGCCTGCTGCCCAGTGAGTGTTCATGACAATGTGATCTGAACGAGCCAGCAGAGAAGTGAAGACGCAGCTGAGAGAGGGCACCCTGGATGGAGAAGGAATCCAGGCAACATGACAGGACAGATTCCAGGAGGAAGGGCTGGCCTTGGGCAGCAGCAGAGCAGGGACAGAGAGGAAGGAAGTGGACAAAGCGGGTTCAGGGCCTCGGGCAGGGCCTGGGTGACAGGAGGGGATGGATCCTATCCCCACTGGAGCTGGCAGCTGAAAGCAGACTGCGTGAGTCCCTGGCGGACTCAGTCGGCACGATCGCATTACTCTCCCCAGCATCCTTCTCGAATAAGAATTAGTTAATATCATGCCTCCGTTCTTTCTCCCTAAGACGTAGAAAAGGCAACCAGACACTGTGCTTTAGTGGAATAAGTCCCATCTTTTCTAGCATGAAGACGACTTCTTGCCATGAGAAACAAAAAACAAAACAACTTCCCAGGCCCTGAGTAACAGTGGCTGTTGTTCTAGTGTCCACTATGTGAGAAAATGCTCGCTCCACATGAACTGTGTCCAGCTGAGACACTTAATATGACTTCGCAGTGTCCTTATCACAGACATGCTTTTGTGCAGCAGACATTCAATACGTGAGCCATTCACTCTGCGGGCTGTGTAGACTGGTTTTGCAAACCGCATCCCCATCTTGGACCCCAGGCTGGGGATAGGGATCTACAAGAAAGGCAAGTGACATCCTAGAAGGGGCAGGGGCCTGGCATTACCCAGCTTCAGTTCAAATATCAGCCCTCGGATGACCAGCAATTTATTGACAGATGAGTGAGTGAAACCTCAGTCGTCAATGAGGTTCGCAGTGCCTCAGTTTCCTCCTTTGCAGAATGGGGACAGTAATACAAGGCTTTTGGCTTCAAATGGGACAGAATCGATCACATCTAACATAGTAGCCAATGCACAGTCAGTAGTTAATACTATGACTTCCATTCTCTACAATCAGGGGTTAAGTTTTCATTACTTTGTCTTTCTCTCTTTTTAGGGCCACATCCGTGGCATATGGAGGTTCCCAGGCTAGGGGTCCAATCGGAGCTGTAGCCGCCAGCCTACACCACAGCCACAGCAATGTGGGATCCGAGCTGCATCTGCAACCTACACCACAGCTCACGGCAACACCGGATCCTTGACCCACTGAGTGAGGCCAGGGATCGAACCTGCATCCTCATGGATGCCAGTCAGTTTCATTAACCTCTGAGCCACGACGGGAACTCCAGGGGTTAAGTTTTCAAAGTGTGGTCCCAGGACCAGCAGCTTCAGCATCACCTAGGAACTGGTTAAAAATACAATTTTCAGTGTGGATGCCCTGAGTCCTCTGGGGGTGGGCCCAGCAATACGTGTTTTAACAAGCCCTCCAAGTGATTCTGGTACTAAAATTGGAGAACCACGGCTCTAGAGCCGTGGTTTTCAACTTTAAAAAAAATAAGCAGCGGGATCTTTTCTTCATAAGGTTCTTTAGGAGGTTGCTTTGTGAAACGTGAATATTTGATATGGCTCTGAGGGTAGGGGAGGGAGCCTTCAGACATGTACCCTGAGGGTCCTGCCTCACTCCCCGCAGCCATCCCCAGGGACCTCAGGGGCAGGAAATGGGGGTCTTTGGCTTAGTTACAGATGCTATGATTTTGGGTGGCATCACTGAAAGAATTAAAAGACTCAACACAGTACTAAACCATTCAACCATAATTACAAGGCAAACCCAGCTGCAAGAAAAATTATACTTCCCCGGGGTTTCCGTGGGCATCTGCAGCTAAGCCACTTCTCTCTGGGTCACCTCCAGCAGCACACTGCTGGCCCTATTGGGCTGTCTCACATGCTTGGGGCAAACTTCCCACAACTGCCAAGCTAGCCATCTTCCTTTGGTCCCAGCTTGAGGTTACACTGCCTGCTACTCAGAGAGAGTTGTATTCTACTCACATCAGACTGGAGGACCTGCTTACTCTGTGGCAGCAAAAGCGCACTTTCCGCCAGGATCAAAATTTGGTGGTTCCCTTTGTGTGTGTGTGTGTGTGTGTGTGTGTGTGTGTGTGTGTGTGTGTGTTGTGTTTGTGTGTGTGTGTGTGTTTGTGTGTGTTTAGGGCTACACCTGCAGCACATGGAAGTTCCCAGGCTAGGGGTCGGATCAGAGCTACAGCTGCCAGCCTGTGCCACAGACACAGCAATGTGGGATCTGAGCCACGTCTGTGATCTACACCACAGCTCACGGCAGCACTGGATCCTTAACCCACTGAGCGAGGCCAGGGTTCAAACCTGCATCCTCCTGGATACTAGTCAGATTCTTAATCTGCTGAGCCACAGTGGAAACTCCTGGTAGTACACCTCTGAAGACAGTTGAGGCCCACCAGCAGGCTGTGGGCATGCCAGGGGGGTCACCACCTGGGAACACGGTTGGAGAACAACTGATGGAGAAGGGATCACCAAGGAGACCTGAGATGGTTTTATCTGTTTCCTTGAAGATTCCATGGTTTCTATAAAGAGCTTACGTAGGCTCATGTGAGAAAAGGAGCAAAAGGAAGAAAAGCCAGGAGGAGAGCATAGTTCCCAAGAAAAGGGATCCACTTTGGTTTCTCAGATGAAACAGCTGACTGTGCAAGAGACAGATTAGGTATTGCCTAGTTAAGCAAGATGATTAGGAAAAACCAGCAGCCACCGATCAAATCAGTCATCTGTTGTCAGGGCCATGTCTCCCGGCTCATATTTCACATGGCTATGTGTTATTTATCTCTGCTCTGGCAATGAGGATGTCTTGACGTGTAAGTTCATTAACAGGGGCATCTTAGAGAAAAGAAAAGCCACCCACGACTTGCATCAAAACCAAAAATATTTCCAGTCACCAAAGACCTTGAAAAAACACACAGCAACCTTGCAAAGGGATTTCTTTTCACTGATTTCCCACTCTCCGCCTCTCCCAATATTACTGAGATGGGGCATCAGAACAGGTGTTCATGTCGGGTGATAGATGCAGAAACTGAGGCACCAGCAGGCTCAGTGTCCTTCCAAAGGTGACATTGCTGGTCAGTGGAAAGCCACATCTGCTGTCACAAGGAGACCTCAGAGAGAGCTAACTCAACTCCCTGTTTTACCGAGGAGCTACCTTTCATCCAGAAAGAGGGCGACTGGCCCCGCCTGATTCTCTGAGGTTGGCACAAGACCGGGTGCACCTGAGCTACTGGCAAGGCGAGCCTCTTGCTAGGTGAGGACAGGCCTTTTTCTCCTCAATGTCTCCAAAGCTGGGCTGTCTAAAATAGTCATCACGAGCCCCACATGGTTATAAAACTTCGAATTTTAGGAGTTCCTGTTGTGGCGCAGTGGAAACAAATCCGGCTAGTAACCATGAGGTTGTGGGTTCAATCCCTGGCCTCGCTCAGGGGGTTGGGGATCTGGCGTGGCCGTGTGCTGTGATAAAGATCACAGACGTGGCTTGGATCCCGTGTTGCTGTGGCTGTGGTGTAGGCCAGCAGCTGTAGCTCCGATTCGACCCCTAGCCTGGGACCCTCCATGTGCCTCAGCTGTGGCCCTAAAAAGCAAAAACAAAACAAAACAAAACAAAAAAAAACAAAAAAACTTTGAATTTTAATGAATGAAAATTAAATAAAGCAAACAAACAAAAAATTCTAGCTCCGTTATGCTCACTGCAATTCAAGTGCTCAAGAGCCACATGTGGCAGGTGGCCACCACCCTGGACAGACTGAACATTTCCGTGCTACAGAAGGTCCTACTGCACACCTCAGCTCTGAAGTCCACGCTCAGAACAAGCGTGCAGTTGGGTGGAACAGGTGGCTGGACCTGGAACCAGGAGTCCCACGGGTGCCACCAATTAGTTCTACCCAACTCAGGCCAATCTCTGGGCGTCAGCTGCCTAATCTGTCAAAAAGCAGAAGGTGGGCTCCATGAACACAATGGCCCATTTGGGCTACAACATCCCATAATTCTAGACCTGCAATTTCCAGATGTCAGGCTCCTGACGCTCGGCTCTCTTCTTTCCTAGGACCTCCCTGCTGGCACCTAATCAAATTAGATCAAGAGAACAATGCACTTGGACTTAATTATTTCCTGCAGAAACACAGTCAGTGAATGAGATGGAAAGAACGTCTAATTATTTCAAGGGTTAACATAAGAAATAACTACAAGGACGGTCTCTTCGAAGAGTTCCCCAGGAAGAACTGCTGACGATACTGAGGAATCTATCCCCTGTGACCCTCACATAAGGTCTTACACGAAAAATGTGTTGGACTCTAGGGCCAGAAAAAAGCCTGTGTCTCCAGAAAAGTGGTTCCTTTCCTTTCACCACAGAATGAAAACTACATTGTCTGCTGTGACGTGGGGGGAGCTGGCAGGAAGGTACTGGCTTCTCGGAGGAACAGAGATTGCGCCTCCGTCAGCGCTTGAGCCCTCGGCCCTCCTCGGCAGCACCCAGCACAACTGCATCTCGAGCATAGAACTCCGGATGGCTTCTAGGCCATAGCTCCACCCCCTGACTACATCTGGCACGTTTCAGCAGGGGTCACATCTAGCACGTTTTGAAAGCACAGATGCAAAGACAACATGTTTAAAACATAAATAGTTTAATGATCTTCCCACTCCTGCATGGAAATGTCAATTTGGAGTACCGTGAGAATAAAAACCACGGACTTCAAATCCTCAGGCGGAACAGAAGTACTTATTCTGGCAGAATCTGCACAAAGGCTGGCTTGGGAGAACATCTTCCTCCCTACCAGTATCTCCATCAGCCCCTCCAATTAAATCAATTAAACTCCAACTAATTAAAAGGACAAGAGAAGAGTTCCCATTGTGGCTCAGTGGAAACAAATCTGACCAGTATCCATGAGGATGCAGGTTCGATCCCTGGCCCCACTCAGTGGGTTAAGGATCTGACGTTGCCAGTGAGCTGTGGAGTAGGTTGCAGACGCGGCTGAGATTCTGAGTGGCTGTGGCTGTGGTGTAGGCCGGCAGCTGTAGCTCTGATTCAACCGCTAGCCTGGGAACTTCAGTAATTCAACCCCTAGCCTGGGAACTTCAGTGTGTCTCACCTGTGGCCCTAATAAATAAATAAAAGAATGGTGGCAGACATTTATTGGGCATCTCGTTTACTCGGCATCAGACCCAGTTCTAAGTATTTTATATGTTTTATGTTATTTACATTTCACGATAACCCCCGGGAGAGGCTGCAGTATCATCTCCATCTTCAGGGAGAGGACACTGAGGCACTGAAAGGTCAAGTGACTTGTTCAAGGTCACTAAGCAGCAAGTGGCTGAGCTAGGATTACTCTCTGCCAGGCAGGTTCCTCCTCTCTGCCACTGCAAGAACCATCTTTTCAATATGGATCATAAACACCGTCTCATTTTATAAAGTATAAATTTTAAAACATTTTGAGAAAACATTACAAAAACACGCAAGCGAAGTAAAAAAAGAAAAAAAAAATTATACTCGCTTAGCAAACACACTTCCAGATTTGTCCCCTCACACCCCTTGCAGCCTGCCAGCCCTGAGCCTTTCCTGTTTAGAAATTCTGGAGAAGGCCAACCCTTTAATTCTGTCACTTTTCCAACATTTACTCTCAGCTTCCCCAGCATTGTTTTCTGGAGAAATAACCAAAATGCCTGCATTCAATGCAACCAGCAACCAAAAGCATATTAACAATCAGCAAAACTGTTCCTACCTATTACAACTCCATTTTTAACAAGGGCAAACCACAAAAAAATAAAAAAACTAAAAAATGTGCTTAGAACTGATAATTCCAGTCTTTGCAGCTGTTAAAGAGTCGGTTTAGAAACAGATTTGTATGAGTAATGGCTGGGCTCTTTATAAACATGGTACCTGCCAGGAGGCAGTTCCACTTTCCCTTCTTGGACTTTCTGTTCTCCCCTAGATGCTGACTCCACTAAGCCTCAGGTTTTACAATGCTTTTATGTTTTATATGCTTCTCAGGACAGTCTTCTGTGGACGATAAAAGAAAAGTCTCTTAAAGAAAATTAACACTTACAGAGTCAAGGGGGTGTGTGTTTTTAGTACCAGAGGGCAGCACGGTGCAGCCTAACGGATTCCGCAGGCTTGGATTCCGGCTCTGCTGCTCAGGAGCTGTGCAGCCTTGGACACGTTATTGAACTGCTCTGAGCTGCAGTTTCCTCTTCCACAAATGAACTAATTATAATTCCCAGGGCAGGCGCACAGAAATGTTACTTCCCTCTCCTTCTCATCATCAAAGTTGTAAAATGAGAAGTTAGTTTCAAAACCCAAAGTGGCACTCTTGAGATTTCATTTTTCATTTTAATATGATGTGCCATCAAAGTCCCCAAGGGACTCCCATTTTCAGATGCTTCTGGAAAGTATTACTATATAGAAGGCTTTTCGTGCTCAAGGGGAAATGGAGAAATCTATGTGGCGTGGACATTCAATCTAACCCCCCAAAACCCCAAAAAAACCTCAAACAAAAAAACCCCCTCTCTTTAAAAATAATTTTTAAAATTTTTATCCAGAAAAACAAATCCGCAAATCACTTCCATGAATGCAAATGTTAAGGTCACCTTTCCTCACCATTTTTCCTCTACTAAAACCCAGATAAAAATAAAATCTTCAAGAGTTCCTGTTGTGGTACCATGGAAATGAATCCGACGAGTATCCAGGAGGATGTGGGTTTAATTCCTGGCCTCGCTCGGTGGGTTAAGGATCTGGCCTTGCTGTGAGCTGTGGTGTAGCTTGCAGATGCGGCTTGGATCTGGCGTGGCTGTGGCTGTGGGGGAGGCTGGCAGCTGTGGCTCCGATTCAACCCCTAGCCTGGGAACTTTCACATGATGCGGGTGCAGCCCTAAAAAGCAAATGTAATTAATTAATTAATTAAAGTAAAATCAAATGTGCTACTGGACATAAAACAAAATAAATGGTGACCATTAAAGCCATTTGGAATCAAAAGTCAAGAGCCTGCCTATGCGCCTCAAAACCCATCATCTGCTCCTAGGCTCCATACACTAAATCTAGCCACGAGTAACACATGTTGAACATGACTCACATGCAGCATGAACTGGCCTGCAAGATGCAGCTTTCTCAAGAGACCTGCCCATGAGGTGGTGTGATGTGTCAGAGGAGGCCTTGGCCAAGAGCCCTTTTCTACCCAGAATTGCTGGGCTCTTCCACCGTGGGCGACAGGGTCCACAGGGGAACTGCTGGCATTGGTGGCGAGCGTAGCTGCCTTCACGTGGAAAAGGTGACTTAACAAACAGATACATCGGTCTTTGCTGAGAAGGGGCAAGAGCTGGGTGAGACCGCTCCAGGGTAGAGGCTGGGCATGTTTCAAGGAAGGGGCTCTATGAGCTGACAAGGAGTGAGGACTTGTGCTCCCAGACCCCGTAATGAGATGAAGAAAATGAGTCAGAATCCATCAGATGCCTTGGCGGCCACATCCTGACTTCCCCTCCTGTCAAGCATCTTCACTGCAGAGACCCAGTGTTCACTTGGGCCCCGATGGTGCTCTGGCCCCCCTTGACTGAGCTCTGGATCACCTGGGACTTTTTACAGGAGGGGCCATCCTCAGGCCCCCCGCAGAGGGTGTGGGTGCAGCCAGGCCTTCCTGATTGTCCCAATCATGCCCCAGCTGATCCTAATTTGCAGGGAGGTTTGCAAACCGTGACTGTGGTCTCTCCTGCCTTTGAGGCTACACGAGCCACAAGATCCTATTCCCTTTGAGAATTCCTTCCTTTTTTTTTTTCCCCTAATGAAAGACGAAAAAAAAAAAAAAAGATAAGGCATGAAGTCATAAATTTTACACTATTGTCAAGAATGTTCGAGGTCAGAGTCCTTGGTGTGATTCACCACGCTGCCCTGCCCTGCCTCCGTAATAAAGATTACAACCCAATCCAAGTGATTGGAGCACAGAAAGCATTCCTCAGCAGAGTGTCCAGGTGTCCCTTTCAAAGAAGGTGGAAGGGAGATGCATCAAGATGTTTCTAGAGGGGGAATTCCTGTTGTGGCTCAGGGGTATCCAACCCAACTAGTATCCATGAGGATGCAGGTTTGATCCCTGGCCTTGCTCAGTGGGTTAAGGATCTGGCATTGCCGTGAGCTGTGGTGTAGATCACAGATGCGGCTCAGATCTGGTGGTGCTGTGGCTGTGGTATAAGCCAGTGGATACAGCTCCAATTGGACCCCTAGCCTGGGAACCTCCATGTGGCTGCGGGTGTGGCCCTAAAAAGACAAAAAAAAAAAAAAAAGAAAGAAAAAAAAGACTTTTCTGGAGGGGAAAAAGGTCTAAGAAAGCGTCACTGCCTTTGGATAGCCTTCCAATTTTCCCCTCTCCTACCTGTTGACTTCACTGGGCTCCTCCTCCTTGACTCAGCCCTGTAGTCCGGTTATAAATCACTCACCCTTAGACAAGTCCCTCCCTCCCTCCCTCGACTCTTTGGCAGCCTCCCACCTCCCAAAGGCCAGCTCTGTCCCCACCTCCACCCAGGTTTCAGGTGGACACTTGCTAAGGGTGTGACCCATAAAGACCAGTGCAGCAGTGGGGAGTGCGACGAGCAGGGAGACAGGGTGTGTCTGGAGGTCTCTTCAAGCCTGGTTCCTGCCCACGCAGCCATCCTGATGCGGGTGGGGCTGGGTGGTAAGAGCTTCTGAGCCTGGCCCACACCCAGAAAGACCCCCCCCCCACCCCGCCCCAGCTGGCAGGGTAGACTTGACAAGGCAGCACAAAACGGGAAAACAAGCGAGGTGGGATTCTAATCTCGCTTCTGCCCTTGGCTAGCTCTGGGATGTGGGGCAAGTAACAGAAACTTTCTAGAAAGAGCCTCGGTTTCCCCATCTGTCAAGTGGCAACGAAAGGATTTTAGCCCATTCCCGCTGCTATAAAGAAAATACCACACACTGGGGTGGCTTAAACAACAAACATCTATTTCTTACAGGTCTGGAGGCTAGAAGCCCAAGGTCAAGGTTCCAGGAGATTCAGTGTCTGGTGAGAGCTGCTTCCAGGTTCACAGACAGCTGTCCTCTCACTGTCTCCCCACACGGTGGAAGGGGTGAGGCACCTCTGAGGCTCCTTTTGTAAGTGCAATAATCCTACACATGAGAACTCCACCCTCATGACCTAATTCCCACTCAGGGGCCCCATCTCCTAATATCATTCTGTGGGGTAGAGGTGGGGGGGGGTTAGGATTTCAACCTATGAATTTTGCAAGCACATCGACATTTTAAAGTTGAAGTTATCAAATTTAAATTTTAATACAATAGAGATTCTCTAAATATTTACTGAGTCTTCTATGTGTTGAACACTGTCTGTCACTGCCAATAGGAAGATGAAGAAATGTCACTGGCTTCAAGAGGTACATTCATGCAGAGGGGAGACAGAGATATTGGCAGGTAAAATTACACAATTCAATGTAGTAATTAGTAGGCTGCTTGAAGAGCCTGCCACTGGAAGCCAGACAAGGGCAAATGTAAGTATGTCCAGATACAGGGGTCAAGGAGAGGGAAAAAGGTCACAGCAAGAGTGATAACATCTAACATTTATGGAGCTGTATATGTCAGGTACATTTCTAAGCACATTCTGTATGTAATAATTTCAGGTGAGCCTCAAACAGCCTTGTAAGGTATTGGTACTGTTATTCCCATTTTACAGATGAGGAATCGGAAGGTCAGAGAATGCTATGGTTTGAATGTGTCTCCTCAAAATTCAAGTTGAAATCCTAAACCTGATGTGATATATTTGGAGGTGGGGCCTTAGAAGATGATTCCGTATTGAGGGTAAAGCCTTCATAAATGGAAGTAGTGCCCTTATAAAAGAGACCCCCATATAAGTGGTATAATATTTTTTTGGTCCATCCATGTTGCTATAAATGGCAATGGTTCGTTCATTTTCACGGCCAAGTAATATTCCATTGTGTGCATATGCGTGTGTGAGTGTGTGTATATCACATCTTCTAAGCCAATCATCACAATATTGTAAATCAACTATACTTCAATAGAAAAATAAATTATGGGAGTTCATGTCGTGGCACAGTGGGAATGAATCTGACTAGGAACAATGAGGTTGAGGGATCGATCTCTGGCCTTCCTCAGTGGGTTAAGAAGCTGGCGTTGCTGTGGCTGTGGTCTAGGCCAGCAGCTGTATCTCTGATTCGACCCCTAGCCTGGAAACCTTCATAGGCCACCAGTGTGGCCCTAAAAAGACAAAAAAAAAAAAAAAAAAAAAAAAAAAGAAAGAAAAAGAAATTCAATGAATACAAAAGACCGCACACGGTGAGAAAAGAAGACTGCTGTTCATGAGCTATGAGAGTGGGCTCTCAACAGACACTGAGTGTGCAGGTGCCTGGATCTTGGACTTCTAGCCTCCAGAACTATGAGAAATACATTCTGTCATTTACAGCCACTCAGTCTATGGTATTTGGCGATGGTAGCCTGAATGGCCTAAGGCGGAGAGAAGAGTCACTCAAAGTCACATGACTAGTGACCAGTGAGTGGTAGAGCTGTGCTTCAGGGCTGGGTTTGACCTCAGGACCTGGATCTTCATTTTTTGATGACACTGCCTCCACTGTACCTTGACACCAATTCCGACCTCTCCTAGCCCTTGTGTGGCCGAGGCAAAGTCAGACACATCCCTGCTTTTTTGCACACACTGCTCTCTAACCCTCCCATCCTACTGTCATTGTTTCTGTATCTGTTTGCACACATCCCACCTCGCCAATTAGCTTGGTGATCTTTAAGGGTGGGAGCAGAATGCACCCAGTGCCTCGTAGAAGATGGCATTTAATACTTGTTTTCTTTCTTTCTCTCTTTCTCTTTCTTTCCTTTTCTTTCTTTCTCTCTCTTCCTTCCTTCCTTTTGTCTTTTTAGGGCCACACCCATGGCATATGGAAGTTCTCAGGCTAGGGGTCTAGTCGAAGCAGTAGCCACCGGCCTACATCACAACCACAGCAACACCAGATCTGGAGCCACAGCTCACGGCAACACCAGATCCTTAACCCACTGAGTAAGGCCAGGGATCAAACCTGCGTCCTCATGGATGCTAGTCAGATTCGTTTCCACTGAGCCATGAGGTGAACTCCATACATGTTTTCTTAATGGGTGAAAGAATGAAATTATGCTAGATTTCAAAACACAGGCAAGAATTCACCAGGTAGCTAGAAGGACACTTCCTCAAAGTAGAGGCAGTATCTTACTCATAGCCCCAGAACCTAGCACTTATTATAGGTGCTGAATAAATGTGTAATAAATGCTAGGCAGAGGAAATGGTGTGAAGAAATCCAGAGAGATTTAAGGCTTCGCAGTTGAGTATGGTAACCTGGCCAGTATGAATCAACTAGAGGGGTGTGTGTGTAGGTGTGTGGGAACACAGAAGTGCTTTTCAAACTATCCTTAGTGAAAGAGCCAGCTTTTTGTTTTCATTTCCATTTCATCATGGTCCAATACTTTCATAAGATGCAATAAAAAGAACTACTAGAAAAATGAAATATAAAATGCAAGCCCAGGGAGTGCCCATCGTGGCACAGTGGAAAGGAATCCGACTAGGAACCACAAGGTTGCGGGTTTGATCCCTGGCCTCACTCAGTGGGTTAAGGATCTGGAGTTGCCATGAGCTGTGGTGTAGGTGGCAGACATGGCTCAGATCCTGTGTTGCTGTGGCTGTGGTGTAGGCTGGCAGCTGTAGCTCTGATTCGACCCCTAGCCTGGGAAGCTCCATATGCCTCAGAGGAGGCCCTTAAAAGCAAAAAATAAAAATAAAAATCATAAAATAAAATGCAAGCCCAATTTTTCACTAGCTCCAAAAGACTTAAAAGTGCTATCAGTTTGCTATGAAAAGGTTTAAATATGTCCTCTCCACATGGGTACTTACATACTGTCAGATCTGGCTGCAGAGCAAGGACTGAATGGCACTGGGAAGATAGGGGATGACAGGGAGCAGCAGGGAACACGCGCTCCAGTCGTGTTATCCCAGTCGTGTTATCTAGGTTGTGGGTTAATGTTCACGGAGGGCTTTCTGCGTGCCAGGCCCTGTTCTTAGTGCTCCACACATAGGAACTCATTTAAATTCCATAACCTGGAGTTCCCTTTGTAGCTCAATGGCTCATGAATCTGACTAGGAACCGTGAGGCTGCAGGTTCGATCCCTGGCCTTGCTCAATGGGCTAAGCATCCGGCGTTGCTGTGAGCTGTGGTGTAGGTCACAGATGCGGCTCGGATCTGGCGTTGCTGTGGTGTAGGCCAGTGGCTACAGCTCCAATTAGATGCCTAGCCTGGGAACCTCCATATGCTGCAAGTGCAGCCCTAGAAAAGACAAAAAGACAAAATAAATAAATAAATTCCATAACCTATCTGTGAGGCTGGTACTCTGATGATACCCATTTTAGAGATGAAAACATTGAGGCACAGAGCCACTAAATAATTCTTCCAAGATTCCAGGGCTTGTAAGAAGCAGAAGCAGCCTTGAACCTGAACAGTGTGAACCCTTAACTACTAGATGGTGATGTCTTTTGTGAACTGCTAGAGAGGAAGTGACATTCAGATCTACGTTTTAGAAAAACCACCCTGGTGGCAGCGTGGGGGTCAGTTAGGAAGCCATGGCGACAATCCAGGTGGTAGGTAGTGGGGATAGAGGACAGGGAATGTGTGGGCTGGTTGGGACGTGAACGTGACAGGCTTTGGTCGGGACCAAGGGGGTCTGAGCTGGGGGGAGGCGGAGGGAGGGGTTCCGGATGACTCAGGGGTCCAGAGCTTGGCACCCTGGGTGAGTGCAGATGTCCACGGAGGAGAGAAGGCAGGAAGAAAAGCAGGTTTTGAAGGCAAAATGATGAGACTGGTTTTCAACAAGGGCTACCTGAATTTGAAGAGCCTAAAATAATCTGTGGTTGTGTCCTGGAAAATTTTTGGAGACAGCGACTGGAGTTTATAGGATTCAGGTAGCTACCGTGTTTACTCCTGTTCTGCTAAACCAGCACCCTCCTCTTCTCCTCTCCCTTTTGCCCCAGTTGCACTTAAAATAGTTTGAAAAGCAGAAATTCCCCGATGCTAACTTTCTTCCCTTCGAAAGTCACACACAGTATATAAAAGTGCTCTGGTCACCAATTCCAGTTTGCGGCGGAGGCCTGCACACCACCAAGCAATTCTTGACATCAGCTGAGTGTTCTACAATGCAACTCAATTCTGACATTATCTACCCAGAGATAACATCAGATTCCACAGGTTAAGGGCTCAGAGCGGCCCACAGAACTTAGAGAAACACTGCACTTACTAGATCACAGATCACGGTTTATTATGAAAGGCTGTAACTCAGGGTCTGCCTGATGGGACAGATGCTGAGGGGGAGGTGGGGGAAGGGCTCAGAGCCTCCACGCCCTCTTGGAGGAGGGCCACTTTCCCTATCTCTCCACGTGGTCACCAACCAGAAGGCTTCCTAACCATGTGGTCTTTTGAGTTTTATGAAGGCCTGATTACATAGGAATGATTGATTAGATCATTGGCCATGGGTGACCCATGATTCCACCTTCAGTCCCTCGCGCCCCTCCCTGGAGGTCTGAGGGGTGGGGCTAAAGGTTCTGCCCTTTTAATAACATGGTTGGTTCTCCAGGCAAACAGCCTCCATCCTTAGGCGTGGTCCCAAAGTCACCCCAATAGCAGAACAAAAGACACCTGCAGCACAAAAGAGGTTCAGGAGTTCTGTTTCAGGAACTGTACAAAGATCATATACATATTTCTCATTATAAATCACCACTGTTCACAGCTGTACCCTCAGAGTAGGTAACCGATTAATACCTCTTGAATCCAAAAAAGAAAAAAATCATTGTTGTGCTTCCTAAAAATGGAAAACAGGATGAAGAGACAAGACCTTTATCTTCGATGAGCGACACAATTCATAGCAAAAACACATCTGGGGACCAGAGAGCCACGTCGCAGGGCCACGTCTCCTTCCCTGTGTTCCTTCCCCTTCCAGGCCATCCCCTCCACCCCGCACACCTAGGGGGACATCAGGACAGGTAATGTGGCACCAGAAAGAGCACTGACTGCCCAGTCAGACAGACCTGGATTCAGAGCCAGAGGCCACCACCACTTACTACCGAGCTCGCAAGCAGTCCTCAACCTCCAGCTGCTTCCCCACCTGTAAGGGGAGCCGGTATTATCTGGCTCAGAAAGCTCCTGCCAGGCCCGAGGAAGTTTGCAAAGGCCCTAGCACTTGTCAGCGCAGAGCTATCACCAAAGGAGTAACTCGCATCCTTCCTGTTGCCAAATGAACTGCCGGCACACTGTACTCTCTCAGTTAGTTTGTCAGAGGTGTTTAACTGTGAGAATAACTTCAAGTGAAATGAAAGGTGACAGGTATTATGGGAGCACTAGGATCATAACATTAATTATAATAATAATGGTTAATGCTTGAGCACTTAGCAGTGACATCCTGAATACTTTTATACTACATCATAGCTCTTCAGTTTTTAAGCCGAAGATGGTATTTAATCAATGCGGAGTAACATATTCTGTTCACACGTTAACATCTCTGACCCTGGGATGACTCCCTGTGGCAGTCGGAACGGCCCCCCAAAGACGTCCCACCCTAATCCCTGAAACCTGGGAATGTGTGATGTCACACAGCAAAATGCAGATGTAATTAAGGGCCAGCAGCTTGGATGGTCCACGTGGGCCCAACTGAATCAAAGGAGCCCTTAAAAGCGCAGGACTTTCTCTGGCGGGAGGCAGAGAGAGGGGGAAGAAGGGAGCCTCAAAGAGATTTCAGGCACCAGAAGGACTTGTCACGCTGCTGCGGGCTCTGAGTGGGAAGGTCCAAGCACGAGGACCAAAGAGTGGTCTCTAAGAGCAGCGGGTGGCCTCCAGCCTATAGCCCGCAAGGAGGGATTCTACCAACAACCTAAATGCCCCTGAAAATGCATTCTTCCCAGAGCCTCCCAGCAAGATTTCAGGCATGTAAAACCCAGAGCAGAGAAACCAGCCAAGCCTGTGATGACTTCTGACCTCAGAACTGTGAGATGATCCGGATGGCTGTTTTCAGTGCCGAAATTTGGGGTAATCTGTCATGGCAGCTATAGAAAACTGGTAACACAATTCGGGTTGATGTGGGTTATGGCTGAATTGGCAGTCATTTCTTTTTTCCTTCTGAGTGGCTGGTAGAACAATGACATTTCTCACAACTGATGGCTTCTTCGGTTTGCTGAAATACGGTGTTGTTATCTTCATTTTACGAATGGGAAAATGGAGGCTCTTCAGGGTCAGGTGACTTGCCCAGGTGAGTCAGACTGTGAGCCTGAGTCTACACATCATGCACACTGTCAGGGAGGGCACAGGGCTGGATCATCCTGCCCAAAGGCCAAGGAATGGCGCCCCAGGCCTGAGTCTTCCATGGGATCCCCAACACGGCTGATCACAGAGACCCAGCCAGGTCCAGAAGGTACCTACCTTCAGCAGCATTCATTCATCCACTACGGATGGAGCACCCCAAGGTGCCAGGTACCCTTATAGGTCCTGGGCTAGATCCACAGACCAAGTGCCTGTCCTTACGGCGCTGACAGTGTAGTGTTGGCATCAATACCATAGCGACAGGAGCCTTGAAGGAAAACAAAGCATCCAGAGAGCAGAAAACCCACCTTCACAAGGTAAGAATCCCCACATCTAGGAGCTGAAAAGAGAGCCCTAGGCCTGTATCAGCTCCTCCTTCCTAGAGCTTTACGGGCCTCTGCAAAATGTGCAAACTCTGAGAAGGAGACTTTGTTGTGGTGGTGAGGTTTTCTTGCTTTGGTTTTTTTTGTTTTTGTTTTTTTTTCTTTTTCTTTTTTTTTATGAAGATGAAGGTTAACCTTATACAGGACTGCCCCATATGAATTCCTAAAAGCAAAAAAATTAAAAAATAGGAGTTCCCATTGTGGAGCAGCAGAAACAACTCCACTAGTATCCATGATGATGAGGCTGGATCCCTGGCCTCACTCAGTGGGTTAAGGATCCGGCATTGCTGTGAGCTGCCGTGTAGGTCGCAGACTCAGCTCGGCTCCCACGTTTCTGTGGTGCTGTGGCTGTGGTACAGGCTGGCAGCTGTAGCTCTGACTTGACCCCTAGCCTGGGAACCTCCATATGCCTTTAGGACCAAAAACAGAGAAAAAAAAAACAAAAACAAAAAAAAACAGAGCTCCCATCGTGGCTTTGTGGTTAGCAAGCTCAACTGGTATCCATGAGGAAGAAAGTTCAATCCCTGGCCTTGATCAGTGGGTTAGGGACCCAGCATTGCCATGAGCTGTGGTGTAGGTCGAAGACATGGCTCAGACCCTGCGTTGCTGTGGCTGTGGTGTAGGCCGGCAGCTACAGCTCTGATTCTCCCCCTCTAGCCTGGGAACCTCCATATGCCAAGGGTGCAACCCTAAAAAAAAAAGCAGTAAAATAAAATAAAATTTTAAAAAAAGAAAAGAGAAAAATTGACCACACATAGTCATCTGTTCACTTTCACAAAAGTTCTCTCTCTTTTGATGGATGTCATTTTTCAAAAGATGAAAATTAATGAAATTAATTTCATATTAAAAGAGCATACTAAGAGGTGACTGAAAGAGCATCTCTAAGAGAAAGTTGATTCTGCGTAACTCCAACCCCATTCTCTTCTTCAAATCTTGACCTCTGCCCGGTCCCCTTATATTATACTTCAACTTCCCTCCTTTCTTTCACTCTGGAAATAAGAGCAGACAGCTCTCTGATGGTGAAATTAAAAGGTGAACAGTAGCTCTGTTCCGCAGGTACACAAACTAATGTACAACCTTTCAGGAGATGCACGTGAAGGGAAAAAAAAATCTAGATTTCTTAGAAGATTTTGCAAGAAATGCCATTGGGATGTATATAGTCTGGATCTCTTTTGTTTTTGTTTGAGAGGGAGAAATTCTAAACTAGAAGATCGTCTTCATAAAGGCTTTGGAGAAGCCCCAATTTAATAATAGCATTAGCTGAAGACTATGTATCAATCAGACATTAGCAACTGGCATAAAACCCTACTGTCCACTTCTCTCGACTTTGCACTGACAACTTGGCAGCCCACTGTACCCTTAGGCCCAAAAGAGCTATCACATTCTTAAATCTGTATTTAAGAGATGTGGACAGTGATGTAGGCAAAAGGCTTGCTGCAGGAGGAAAGGTCAATAAATGCCCACAGGAGAAGATAAATAAATGGCCCCAAACCTCTAACTCACTCATAATTCGAAAAATTTAACCCACCCTAAACACCATTTCTCGCCACAGAGATGAGCAAGAAAGAGAGAAAGAAAGAGAGAAAAGGAGAGAGCTGACATGCTTTGTGTTGGTGGGGCTGTGGAGAAACAGGCCACCTAGTATCCTGCTGGGCAAAGAGTGAAATGAGTCAACCTTTCCGGGGGTGGGGGTGGGGGTGGGGGTGGGGTGATGGCAGGGCCCTGTGATTCAGCAGTCCTGCTCCCGGGAATCAATTCGCTAGGTTCACCTACACAAAAGCAAAATGACACCTTTATTTGTGGCAGCACCGTTTATAATAGCGGAAGACGGGCATCAATTCGAAGGTCCAGCCATAGGGGACTGGCTGGATAAACCAGGGTACATCCGCACAATGGAAAAAGGGGGTGCTGATAGAGATCCCCAGGACAGACGGCTAGTTTTAAAAAGCCAGACACAGAAGAGTATATGTAATAGCACCACCTTTTGTGAAAGAAGGGGGAAGAATTTAAAAATATATAAATATATTATATATATATATATATCTTCATTTGCTTGTATTTACAAGTTGCAACTTGTAAAGAGTAGGGACAAGGCTTGGATGGAATGGGAGGAAGATTTTTCAGTGTTTACCTTTTTATACGGTTGTAAGGTTTGGGAGTACTGTATGAATACATCATCAATTTTTTTAAAAAAATGAAAACATTGTATAAGCTGCTTATCACAAGACAGTGAAGAATAGGACAAGCCCAGCTTGGAAGACACAAAGCTGAGAAGGTGCCTGGGGCCCAGGAATCCTGGGTTCAGGCAGGTGAATGATCGCTTTGACATCAAGAAAGCAGAGAAACCGGGGTCCAGAGTACAGGAGGTGCACAGGTCTCTGCCCTGTTTGATATCACCTGCTGGGTGTGGGTGTCCCTGAGTCCCCTGGCATTTATGACACAGGAGCAAGTCTGAGACCTGGAGGTGAATGGAAGGCAAAGGCAGAAGAGGCAAGGATTCCCTCCTAGGCCACATGCCAGGAGCCTTTCTTTATTTGCTTTCTGAATTTGGAGACAGTTAGGGCTGAAGCATGCTGTTCATCAAATATTTATATCAAAAAAGAGGGCAAAGCATGTGCCGGAATATTCTGCTTCATTCATAGAGATGTTCCTGAAAAGTTGAGACTTGGAATTCTGTAAAATCCAGTCATACTATAAATGCAACAGGTAAGTTTGCTCTCTCAAGAAATTCTGTAGGGAATCCTTGTTAAAATCCTTGTTTTTGGTCTTTTTAGGGCTGTCCCCGTGACATATGGAGGTTCCCAGGTTAGGGGATGAATTGGGAGCAGTAGCTGCCGTCCTACGCCACAGCAACATGAGATCCGAGCCATGTCCTCAACCTACACCACAGCTCACGGCAACGCCAGATACTTCAACCCACTGAGCAAGGCCAAGGATCAAACCTGCTTCCTCATGGATGCTAGTTGGGTTCGTTTCTGCTGAGCCACAATGGGAACTTCCCAAGATTTGTACGCGGCTATTTCTGTTTTGGTAATCTGAGTTTGCCTGCAGAAGGCTGCATTTAACCTGACTGAATGTGAAAGGCGTTCATGTTTCTGCACCAATGCGCATTTTTCACAAGGTGCAGCGTCGCCATGAAACAGCTGAAGGCCAGGGTCCTGAGTGCAAACCAATGCCTCTATCCTTAGAACCAGCACCTTAGCCGTTTGACCCACTAAACATGTCTGATGCTACCTGCTGTGTGCAATACTCTCAGGAGAGGAGCCAAGAGGAAGTCAAGCCTGCTCTCTAGAGAATCAACTAGAAAGAGAAAGTGGGCAAGCTGCACCAGCTGGGATTGTGAGGGATGCAAACAAACCCCCTTAGTTGTTGGTAGCTTTACCGACAAGGCTCCCTATTTCTTTTTTTCTTCTTGGCAGCACCCACAACATGTGGAAGTTCCCGGGCCAGGGCTTGAACCAGAGCCACGGCAGTGACAATGCCAGATCCTTAACCCACTGTGCCACCAGGGAACTCCAAGGCTCCCCATTTCTTACCCTAAGCTAGAAAAGTCTTTCTACGCAAGCAGCAGCCACTCATAGGTAAATTCCAAATGCCCCTGCAGCCACTGTCCTTTGCATCCTATAACCAGCGGGGAGGGCCCACAGCTGGTCAATAAACATCAGGGGTTCCTTTTGTCCATTCCCAGGAGACACCACTTCAGGGACCCTGAAGGTATCAGGAGCATGTTTGTTGGTGTTCAACTTGGAGTAAACCATGTCAACAACACCTCAAGTGCCGGGCTTTACCAGCCCCTGAGGGAATGCTGAACCAGACAGAGAAGAACAAGCCTGGCACAGGGAACACACAACACCGAATGTGCATTTCCCAGTAGATACTATCCATTTTACCTTTTTGAGTAAAAAAGAACACTGGCTCAGAGTTCCCGTTGTGCAGCGGAAATGAATCTGACTAGCATCCATGAGGACGTAGGTTCGATCCCTGGCCTCCCTCTCCGCTCAGTGGGTGGGGGATCTGGTGTTGCCGTGAGCTGTGGTGTAGGTCACAGACGAGGCTCAGATCTCACGTTGCTGTGGCTGTGGTGTAGGCCAGCAGCTGCAGCTCCACTTCAACCCCTACCCTGGGAACTTCCATATGCCGCACACGCGGTCCTAAAAAGCCAAAGAGCCAAAGAGCCAAAAGAAGAATGCTGGCTCATCCACTTTGCTGGCACGCACTGCAGAGAAGGTGGTTTCATCCCTTTATTCCATTGGCATTATTAAGCACCTACCATGTGCCAGACTCTGCTGGCTCTTGATGTTTTGAGGGTCGTTGTGGCTGATGGGGCTAGGAAAGGCTGCCACCGCTAGCCACATGGCTTGGTGAGAGTTACAAAAAGGCCAGCCCTCCAAGTGGACCCAGCCTTGCAGGTTTGACGGAATCAGAAAGAAGTGTCCCTTCTCTTGGCAGAGGCAGTTCTAGCTCAGGCTACATGGTTTTTGGAGCAGATCTGAGCCCCCACTTAATTTCCTTGGCCAGGTACTCTTATGCAGTGAACCACCTATACAAGAGTTCAAGGCAGCCCTATCAAGAAGTCACAACCCAGTTCTTCTGCTTCTTGGCCAGACATCCAAACCTTCCTTGACAACTTGTCTGGGCAGCCAATCATGACCTTACACACCCACGTGAAGCCCTGCGGTCTAATGTGCAGGTCACAGTCTAATGGCTCAAAAGGTTTGGGTGGTTTAGGTACAGGACAGGCACCAACTCTGCCACTTCCAATGCTTTTCCAATTTGCCTGAGAGTCTGGTTGAATAAACCTGGTGTGCTGGTTTCATATCAATAAAGTCCGAGCAGCTTTTGGATTTTGAGTCCTCTTTCCATTCTGAGATTTATTTGGCTCATGTTGAGAGCTAAACTGTGTTGCACCTCTGCCATAATTTCTCCAGGCAAAGCAGACAAAATCTGAGGTCACTGCAAGCTTGGGGGCTGAAGGTTTAATGTCCTGTGCCCAGGGACATCTTGGCTGGTAGCATCTGCAGCTAAATGAGAGCCTGGTTATTCTACACGGGTAAAGTTAAGATTCTACCCCTGTGGGCTCATGTGGGTTGGAACACAGCCATCAGAGATGAGAGGAATTCTCTATACACTGCACCCAAGTGTGGCAACAACTGTTGGTTCAGAGCCCACCCCAGAGAGCACTTGTGATGACATGAACACAAATTAAACCAGAACCTGTGCCCCTCTCCTGGGTCAGTCAGCCAAGGGGGATCCCAAGTCAGTTATGTGCCACGGATTGCAGGGGGAATGGTAGTCTATTCTGTAAGAAGGCAAACAGAATATAAGGCCTCCTGACCCTCTGGCCCCAAAGTCACCTGCTTACAATCAATGAACGTGAAAAACCACCAAAGCTTCTTAGCAACAGATCCACCAAAGACTGATGCAAAATTCTTCTCTGAGCCACTGATTCTCCAGCAGAGTTGAAAGTATCAAGTCTTAACAGTCTCCAACACCCTGATTTTTATTACACAGTAATCCTCCGAAATGCAGACCCATTAAAAGAAGACAAAAACCCTCCTTGTCAGAGGATGGCAACCAGACACTCCCAGCTAAGCACTTTTACGATACCCAATAAAGCCTGACACAATAAACCAGACATTTAAGTGACACCAGAAATGATTTTCAAGAGACTCCGCACTAAATGGAATAATCCATCTAGAAGTAACCTTCGGTCAAGTCACTGCCACCCTCTGCCCTGGGTCTGAGCCTGCTGGCTCACCGCTGGTGCCCTCCATTTCTGAGAGAGCAGTGTGGGTTAGTCCCAGGGCAGGACTTTGCAGCCCAGTGCCCCTGTCCTCTCAAGGCCTTTTTTGGGAGTCTGGGGTGGTGGAGACCAACCAACCTCACAGATCCTTCCAGGCCTGCTGGGTCTCTAGCAATTCTGGAAGCTTCGACTGCTATGGCTGAAAAGGGGTGAGCCCAGTGGCAAGGTGCTGATAATTCTCCTCAGGTGGGTCCCCTCGCTCCTAAGAGGAACCCTCTCCTGTTTCTCTTGGTTTGATTTAGAGCTTCTAAATGGAACTCCCTCCATCACATTCTCCACCTCCGGTTTTTAAAAAATTTTATTGAGGTATCGTTGATTTACTATGGTGTGTTAATCACTGCTGTACAGCAAAGTAACCATCAGTTATACATATTTTCGTTTATATTCTTTGCCATGATGGTTTATCACAGGATACAGAATACCGTTCCCTGGGCTATACAGTATGATCTTGCTGTTTATCCATCCTATATATAATAGTTTGCTGATTATATATAGGTTGCCTCCCCCCCCGCCCCGAGCTGGTCACACCTCCACTGCAGCTCTCTGTGGAGTGCTTAGGGCCTGGGGTGTGGAGTCAGAACACCTCCGGGTCACACTCCCATCTTGTGGCTTAGGAGCCTCGGCATCCTTGCCAGGGCTGCTGTGGGGTGGGCACAAGACCACGTATATAAAGGGCCTAGACTTGGGCCTACAGATGTAGAAGAGCTCCATAAATGGACTTGCACAGCTGTAAGTATATACATGTATTTTTTTACCTACTGAGCTTTCCCATGACACTCAGTGCCCTGTGTGTCTTCCTCATGATTGTCTCGGAGGCCTGTGACACACTGCAGGTGCTGTATGCACACGGCTCCTCCGTGCGGGGCTGGGACGTGACTCATCTGGGAAGTGACAGCTTCCATAAAGTCAAGGTTGGTGGGCTGGGTCTGTATGCAAACCCGAATTGCAAACATCTATCTCTTCGGAAAACAGACCTACCATCGTCTAGAGGGGCTCTCTTTTACTGCTATATAATTCTCACGTGTAACTTAAGGACCCTTCAACGACTATGGAAGCTGGTGTTTCTTCTAAGACAAAAACCAAATCCTGCTCTTTGAAGCTAATAAACTGGGTTTTACTGAATAACTGTTAAACAAATGGATTCTTTTGTGTTATATACACATGCTCACTGGAGAAACCAGGGCAGAAGCACCTCAATCCCATGATCCATTTGTCTGTACTTTCTTGTCTATGCATAAATTTGGTTTTATTGATTTAGTTTTATTTTTTTGTTTTTTAGGGCCACACCTGCAGCATATGAAGTTCTCAGACTAGCGGTTGAATTGGAGCTACAACTGCCGGCCTACGCCGCAGCCACAGGGAAGGGGGGATCTGAGCCACGTCTGCAACCTACACCACAGCTCACACCCACGCTGGATCCCCGACCCACCAAGCGAGGCCAGGGATCAAACCCACATCCTCATGGATTCTAGTTGGATTCGTTTCTGCTGCACCATGAAGGGAACTCCCCATAAACTTGTTTTTAATTAGGTGGAATTGTAATAATGCACTATAACTGGGCATACGACCCTTCCTATGTTTAACCGATCCTAAAGTGGGCTTCATCGATGATTGATGTTTTTGCCCCAAGTTTCTAGTAAGAAAGGAAAAGGGGATTGAGACCTAGGAGAATTAATTTGTTAAACAAATTAACTTTGCAATCCATTTCATGTTTAAAAGACACAATGACAATGGCCTGATTATATTCTCTGACTTAGAAGCACTACTTGGCAGGACTTTATAGATTACTGCGCTTATTTACATTTGGGGGAAAACATACAATTTCATATAGTTGTTCTCCTGTTACAAAAATAATGCATGCTCATTATATAACTTTTAGAAAAACTCAACAAGTAATAATTTAATGTTAATCTGTATGGACCATAGACTATGTGTCAGGCACTTGCTCTAAATGCTTTAGAGAGATTAACTCCTTTATCCCTCCCAACACTTCACTGTAGCACAGAGGTATTAAGTAACTTGCCCACACTCCATACACCTCGAAGCATGAGCCCAGAATTCATCACTATGCTGTGATGTTTTAGGAGTGAAAAGAATCAATAATTTATTCAATCAAGTCCTCCGCTGCTTCCGCGTATAATGTCATCGGCAAGAACTGATTCATAATAATACTGTACCCTTTACAGTTATTTAAAAATATTATAAATCACCGTCTCTGTGGAATAATTAGTAAAATGAGAAGTCCTTTGGGGCAGGAGCTATGATTCTAATCAGTCTAATCCTATGCACCTGATGTGCATTAAGAAAACAGCCACTTAAAAGGGTTTGTTTTAAAGATGGAAGCATTTTTTCTATTTCCTCAATGAGTCAATGATCTGATGAGTAGATTCCCTGAATTAACTGGACACCTAGTCCCCCCAAAGTTTACCATTAGTCACCATGCTTTTACAAAATATTTTCGACATGCTGCCAATCATTGCCTAGACACAGCTTATGGCTTATCTGTTGGCACTGGACATCAGTACACGAAAAGTAAATGTATATCACTGAGTCACATTTTTTCATAACTTCATTAAAAATCATACTAGATTAAAGACAAACACTACTATTTCTGTTTAATGTCCTACCCAGGGTTAATAAATATGACTATTTCAAATATAAATTGTCTTTAAATTTAAAATATGATTAATGAAATGTTTCTGATGGCCTGACTCTAAAAATAGTATACACCTGTTAACCTCATACCAAAAGCACATTAAAATTGTTAATCCATTAATCAAAATTATTCATACCACTGTGGTAGAAATATGACACACACATGCATACAAGTATTTTATGTAGGTACATAGATAGATGGATAGAGACAGCACTGGTTCTATCTATCTATAAATCCAGGTAACTTGTTTCGAATTTAATTGCCCTAGCATTTCCAGAAGCTCTACCTATTCATCTATCAATCAAATCGGGTTCCTTCTTTACCTGATTTATTTGCTCTATCTAGTGTTTCCAGAAGATTCAAACAGCCGTCTTTTAATTTATCCGAGAGCTGGCTGCCAGAATCAATAGATAAAATATCTAATAATTTCAAACGTTATCTGTGTGTTCGGTGCAAAGTATTTTCCAATGATTGTTTCATATACTTTCACAAAAACCCTCAAGACAGAGACCACTAACCATCCTCGTTTTATAATTCAGACTGAAAATGGTTAATTAATATTCCCATCCACATCTGTCCAACACCAAAACTCATACCCCAAATCACTGTTAAGCCGATTCTCTCCCAAATCAGAAAAATTTGACCTCCACAACTTGACTCCCTAAATTAAGCTTAAGCTGACGTAAACAAACAAACAAACAAACAAAACGACCTCCTATACAAATCCAACACAATAAATGATATAATTCTAAACCTGATTTTTTTCCTCTCAGAGGTTTTCAACATAAAAAAGAGCAAAACTAATCTCCTATTAGCTAGGCATTTCTTCAAGTGTTTTGACTACGCAGCTTTTTGCTGTCACAACTTGACAAGCCACCCATGTCCTTCAACAAGTGACAACATAAGCCCGACACCGCAAACCTCATTGTTAGAGAGCTAGGCTTTCCAATGATGCTGGGAGCTTGCTACACAGAAAAATTTTAGAGTATTAATCCTTTCCGCTTCTTGTGAAACACAGATACACATTTTTAGGTATTTTTACACAAATCTATTGTCCAGATTCAATACCTCTGTGAATTACCTGGGTTAAAAACAGTAAATACACGACTGCATTTTAAAAAATAAGGCCTAAAGGCACAGTCATCAGACTGTTCGACATGTTTTGGACCTAAACCAGGGTTTTATGGTGCTAGTTAGAGAAGGCAAAGGGACTGAAGGCTTGATCCCAAAGTCCTTTTACCACTGAAATCTCTGTAAAAGGTTTCATTACTTTAAAAAATTATGTGTGTGTGAATCATGTTTGTTTATTGAAAAAAGGGCTTGCTAACACATACACTTTTTTTTTTTTTTTTTTTTTTTTTTTTTTTTTTTTTTTTTTTTTAAGAATCAAAACAACTCCTTCCTTGAATGTGACTGTTTTGGCAACAGTTAAACCCAACCCCGTCATTCTAACACTGCCCGCCTTCCTGGTTCTACTAGGTGAGGGCCGCCATCCTGCCATCATTTATAGGCAGAGCTGAGAAGCACCAGCAATGGTGCAGCGTGGTGACGAGCACTTTAAAAACACAGCCAAACTCCGCTTTTAAAGTAGAGAACACGCAGACACAGTCCCTGCTGCTGACAATGTCCAAAAGATTCCTTATAGACAATCTATCTAGACGAAGCTACAACAGCCCCAGGAAATATAAACAGTGTCGGCAAAGACAGCGGGGGCGGGGTGGGGGGGGAGAGGAAACAACTGATGGGAAGGAAGCTAATCATGTGAAGTTTGTCCAACTCCACAAGGTCTAATACATTCCAGTCCGTTTCCACTCACAGCAGCCATTAAACGTGCCCTGACACGTGGGCGCAGGGGACCTCCTTTCTCTCAGGTTTTTGACCATTTTCTTCTCTGTGCACTTGTTTGTACACAACCGCGCCTGGGCAGGGGTGATCACAAGACGACAGGCCGCGGCAGTTCCCTCACTCAGATTTCCAGTTACCCAAAGTTTCGCTCCACCGCGGGGATTTAATGAGAATCACGAGTTCCTTTTCGAAAGTTATGAATGGTTTAAGTCAAGTTTACAAGACACAAACAGAAGGGGAGGAACCGGTGGGTCGAGAGGCTTCAGGGACAGCATTTTAAAATTAGCTTTAATTGATATACCCTAGTTGAAAAAAAAATTTTTAAAGTCACTCTGTTCCACGCAATAAGTCCGGGCAATACTTTTTTTTAAAAATCACGCAAGCCTCACGTCTGAGTCTTGACCTCCTCCTATCATCCGCAAATGATAGCAGTCTCCAGACCGCTCACTGCTCGGGGGTCCCTCGCGGGACGTGTGATCTCTGCGACCCGCTATTTCGCCGCCAGACCCCCAACGCCCAGCGGGTTCCAGGGCTGCGCCTTCGCTGCCGAGTCCCCAGAAAGAGCGGAAGAAAGTAGGGAAGAGGGGCGTGGCGCCGGGTCGCCCCCAGCTGCCGGCCCTTCTCGCAAACCTGGCAGCGCCGCAAGCTGGAGCTGGGAACCCCGGAACCTCCCAAACCTCCCAGCCCCAACCCGGCGCGGGGCGCACGGCCGCGGGCCGGTGAGGAAGCGAGCGAGCCGGGAGACCTTCTCTCCTGCTCCCGCCCTCGTCCCGGGGGCCGGTTCCCAGCCCTGGACCCGCAGGGCTGCGGGCTTCCCGCGCCCTCCGGCCGCTGCCGCCCGTCGAGGGCGAGCGCGCCGTCCGTCTCCGGGTCTCGGCGTCCCTTGCCCTCCCTCCCCCATCCCGGTCTCCGGCGCCCAGTGCCCGGACCAGTCCCCGCCCTCTGGGACACTCTTCCCTCCTTCCTTCCTTCCTCCGTTCCCTCCCTCCATCTCGCTTCCCAGCACTGGGAACTCGGAGGCGGCTCCCGAACTGGCCAGCCGACGCCCCGCGCTGCGCCCTGGTCCCTTCGGGGACCCGACTTGCCACCTGCGCCCGCTGCTCGGTGCTCACTCGCCTGCCAGAGCGCTGCCCCTGCCACCACCGCTGCTGCCGGGGACTCTGTCTCTAAGGGCTCCTGGAGACGGCTCCGACCTCTCCTCCTCCTCCTGCTCCTCCGGGCGGGCGCCGGCTCCGCCTCGCTCGGGGTAGGCGGGGCGGACAGCCCGACGGGCGGGGCGGCGGCGGCCCGGACTCCTTCCTCCTGGCCTAGCCCTCCTCCCTCCTGCCCAGACGCCCGGGCTCTTACTCAGTTCGGCCGCCGAACCCTTGCTTTGCTGCACGTGGGCTGGCAGAGAGGAGAGGTGGGGAGCGTTGAAGTCCCGCAAAGGTCTAGCCGCTTTGGCCACCCCCAGTTTCCCTTCCCCAAATTCCCTAAAGCCCTGGAGTTCAAAGATTCTTCGGTTCCCTCCCACCCCCCATTCACGACCCTGCACAGGGCTGTTCTCACTCCTCGGAAGTTTCCCTCGCGTGTGAACGCCTTGCCAACCCTTATGCCAACCGTCCCTTAGGCCGCGAATATGTGCTCTGCCAACCCCCTACACAAAAGTTAGGCTCTGCTCCAGGAATTTCTTAAGAAAACAGTCACAGCAAAATTTAAAGGGCCCTGGGGCCACACAGAGATTTTGCTTCCCAGAAAGTGGAGCTATAACTGCAGATTGTTGAATGTGAAGTACATCCGCCCATCATGAGCTTCCCTTCCATTGCTCCACCATGAGATTTGTGTTTCCGAATGCCCAGTACCTGGCAGAGTTCTGCTTAATGAACGGAATTCGCTTTGGTTTTTTTCTGGATGGATTCAGGGTCCAGGAGTTTGAAAAGCCACGTTCGTTTCCGTAGACTTCAAACTATTAATACAGCCATTCAACAGTCATTGACGTCTGCTATGTGCCAAGCTCTGCAATAAAGGTGATTGGTGGTGGGGGTGGGGATGTCACCCTCAAAAAGTCCAGAAAGAGTCCAGAAAGAGTGAAAAAGATGGATGTGCAGAAATAGTATCACTCAGCAGACTTCTCGCACATTCCTAGGTGTCTGCTTTCTTGTTTGACAGGGTGGAGATAAAAGAGATGCCGAGGCCAAAGTAGGTCACTTAGAACCAGTGTGGGCAGAGTCCACACTTGAAATGGAGTCTTAAAACATTGGTGGAGGATGTCTGTGTGTTGCGTTTCACCAACTGAAGAGAAGTGAGGCCTAGGGAAGCAGGAGCCAAGGGTTTCCAAGAAGACATTATCTTCACTCTTATTCCGTTTTTTCTTTCCTTTTTTTTTTTTTTTTTTTTTTTTGTCTTTTAGGGCTGCACCCAGGGCATATGGAAGTTCCCAGGCAAGGGGTCAAATCAGAGCTACGTTTGCTGGCCTACCCCACAGCCACAGCAACTCAGGATCTAAGCCATATCTGCAACCTACACCACAGCTCACCACAACACTGGATCCTTAACCCACAGGATGAGGCCAGGGATCGAACCTGGGTCCACATGGGTAATGGTCAGATTCCTTACCACTGAGCCACAACAGGAACTCCTTTATTCTGTTTTGTAAGGTGGTAGGAAATGCTTGACTGATCCACAGACACTGACAGTTCCAGGGATCTACTCTAAACACAACAGCCTGATGCCACCTGAAACTAAGACCATCATCCACTGGAGTTTGTATCTTTTGGCCACAGATTACAGAATCAATTCCTAATGCCTACCACTAATTTCCATTTCTGGAGCACTGGATAGTAAATGCTTTCATGTACGTTATCTCATCTGGAAACTGAGACACCAAGAACTTAAGGGGCTTATTGAAACTTTTCTAATATAGTACTATTCAGTGTGTGACTCACAGAACAATGACTGTCTGGGAACTGTTACCCATCTGTAATGGGATAAGCATAGAAAGTGAAAGTGAGCATGTAAAAACTTTTATAGCAATTTGTGCGATTTTCTGCCTGTTAAATTTGATAACGAAGAATATGGCCTTGTATTTGGTATGTCTCTTTTACTTTTCTCATTATTCATGTTGTATTTATCATGTTGGATAAAAGCATCAGCCTGCAACAGATTGAAAATAAAATCCCACAGATAGTTGGAGATGCACTGATCTAGTTAGGAGCAAGGCAAGAATAATAAGAGCTAACACTTTCATGGCAGATGTTGCTCTAAGTGCTTTACATATATTAATTTTATTAATCATCCTACCAACCCTAGCAGGTAGGCTCAGGGAGGTTAAGCCAGGCAGCTCAAAAGTGGCAGAGCCAGAATTCACTGCAAAGAGTCTGGCCCCAGACTTTGTCCTTTTACCCACAACCCTCAATCCAGTGTTCTTTCTGCTCCACTGTGTGCAAACTTCAGTAATTTCACGTTTCTTCTTTGTACCTTCTATATGATTTTTTTTTTTTTTTTTTGCCATTTCTTGGGCCGCTCCTGCGGCATGTGGAGGTTCCCAGGCTAGGGGTCGAATCAGAGCTGTAGCCACTGGCCTACACCAGAGCCACAGCAATGCGGGATCCAAGCCGCGTCTGCCACCTACACCACAGCTCACGGCAACGCCGGATCGTTAACCCACTGAGCAAGGGCAGGGTTCGAACCCGCAACCAATGGTTCCTAGTCGGATTCGTTAACCACTGTGCCATGACGGGAACTCCCCTGATTTTTAATTTATATTTTTAATTGACTTAATTTTGTTATTTCTTACATATATGAGGCTTGCTGTTAGTCAATTCATCTGTGAAATCCTGACTTTGAAAAGCTAGCAGCAGCCTCTTACTCTGGATCAAAGTACATGCCCAACTCCAGCAACGGTTGTCAGTGCTCTGCCATATCCCTCACCTGTGATCCTTCTCCAGTTTCACACACACTGGCTCCAGGTATGCATTCATTCCCCTGCACTTGGCACCTGCACCTTGTTGTCAGAACACCACCCCGAGCTGCAGGCTTTACTTTGCCTGCTCACAGGACAGCTGGAAGTACCTGGAAATTGATGCTCTCCCACCACCGCTTCAGCCTTTAATCAGTGATTAAGGAGTATGGTGGCCAGATTGAGCCAAATTCTCTCCCCACTTCTGTGGGACCTGATGCTACATGCTTGCTTGTCCTTCTTACCCTTCTAGGACCTACTTCCCACTCCCTCACATTGGAACACATCCTAATCAGGGCCAACTGTGTGATTTGCAGGGCCCTATACAAGATTTTTAAATGTTCATAAATTATTAAAAATTTCAAGATGGCAACAGCAGAATGTTAAGCCAAGCATGGGGCTCTTGTGACTGCATAGGTGTGTGACTTTACAGATTGCACCACAGCGATGCTGGCCTGCATGCTAATAAGTCCTTTTCACTTGAGTTCTCATCTCAGGGTCAGCTTCTGGGGGAATCCCAAGCTAAGATAACAACTACTAAAGTAAAAACAAGCATATCCAAGTACTACCAAAATCATCTTGTAAAGCTTGACTGATTGGTCAAGCATTTGACCAACATGCTATTTGTCAGCATCTCACACCTTGGGAGCCCACCTCGTAGGACAGTGGGTCATGTCAAGTTGTATACAAACAGCTTTAGCCAGAGGGAGAGGTATAGCAGTTGAAGATGGTTTAGGTGAAAAGATGATGGGGCAGGAAACCCGGGTTTTCTTCCCAATTCTGACAGTGATACACACAAAATGTGAATTTGGGTTGTATCTTTTACTTAGACTGAGGGACTGGAAATATAATTTGCATGACAAAGGCTTGATTGGCCAGTGTTTAAAAAGATACACCTGTAAGGAAGCAAGGCTACACCTGGCAGGATGGGGCGGAGGAAGAGGCTGCTTTGCAACATGGTTACAGCTGGACTTGCAGTTCAGGGGGCACTCTTCAAAAATGGACCAAATTGAGTCCAGGGTGTTGAGCCTTGGTGTCTCCATATCCAGCATTCCTGGGAAGAGTTGTGGCATTGGGTAAAGCAATTCCCTGAGGGCAGTGCCCACTGATGGACACAGCCGTTGAATGGTCCAGACCCAATATTCCCAACTTGGGAATAGGTGTGTCAGCCCTGAAGAGAGGGTCTAGAAGAAGCGCCATAGTATATGCTATAGGTGGGTTATTCCAAGGATCTCACTAGACTTATAGTCAGTTGTAATGGGCATACTCAGCCCAGCCCAGCAGGGTCTTCCATGTACAACCTGAGCAATGCTTGGTTGCATTTTATCTCTCTTATTCTATAAAATTATTTAATTTCCTATTTCTTCTTTTTCAAGATTTCTTTAAAGCTTTTTTTTTTTCTTTCTCCTTCTATTTTCTGGTCTATTTTCCACTCTCCAATGGCACTTGAGGCAAATCAATCAATCCATCAATCAATCAGTTGCCTATGAAAAATTTTATGCATAAAGAGACAAGGCCTTTGAGATTAAGTCCTGACTTTGCCACTAACAATCTATGTGAATGTGGGGCAATCCCTTCGCCTTATTGGGCTGTTGCCTGTCTTTAAAATAAAGCAATTTACAATGGTCTCTAAAGTCCCAATTCTATGAAATTTAAAATTTTTTAAAAAGATAGCTTTCTTTGCTATATAATCCCTCATGAAGCAAGCAAGAGAAATTGTTTTATACCTCAGGACACCTGATTTTTTAAAAAATTGAATTGCAATTCATAGGTGAAGCTCTACTTCTATGAATGTCTACTCAATATTCAATAGTAACACCTCCACTAAAGGCTCAGTTAGAAAGAGATGCAGAAGAGAGATGAAAGAAATGAGGCAAATCTGTCAGTCTGTGATTGGTCAGACCTCCACAGACTACAGAACCATTTCTCTGGGATATTAGTGTTGCTTCCTGAGTATTTTATTTATCCTATTGCATATGGCCACACTCTTTGTCTGAACCTGCCCTAAAAGTTATGGAGAGCTCCCTCCTTTTGAATAGGTTACCTGGGTAAGTATTTCATAAACTGGTTTTTCTGCTCAGTCAGAGGCTGCCATATTCCCATGTAGAAGTTAGGTCAGGGAGAAGCACCCATAATTTTGGAAATCCCCAAGGAACTTGTTGAAACGTGTACCGACACAGGCAGGAGCTATGACCCAAGCTATGACTACAGATCAGTAGTCAATGAAAGCGGTCCCATCTTCAGATGGATGGAAGTCTCCAGAGGCCTGGGTGGGCGTGACCAAAAATTGAGGCACTAACTCAAGTTAGCTGATTACTAACTCAAAATAAACTCATTACAGTGCTTGGCTCTCTAGCTCTGGAGAACTGACGTTCCCAGACACCGTTGTCTAGAGGTCACATACGTAACCTCAAGAATTAGCAAATTTCCCATCAGTGGAGGAATTCAACTGGTAGTCTACTAGGAAGTAGGTGTAGAGGCTAGCAAGGGAAGCAACTCAGATATCTGTCAGAGGAGATATGTTACCTCCATTGAAAGCACTCTTTGAAAAGAGGTAGATGTAAATATATTCACATGAAAAGATGCCCTGAATATATTTTTGAGTGTAGAAAGCAATTTCTAGAATAGCATGCATAGAATTTCCCACTAATGTACAAAAAAAAGAGCATACACACATGAGCATAAGTGTCTATATGAATGTATCTGCAATGATGTTTGGCAAAATGTTAATAGTGATTTTCTCAAGATGGTAGGGTTGTGGGTAACCTACACTTTTTTTTATATTGCATATATAGTTTTTCTTTGAATAATATGGGCTTTTCTCCATAGTATATCTCAAATTATAAAAGAAGAAAAAAGGTATTCCGTTAACCAGGCAGAGGGCAAGACTATTGGCCATCTGTTAAAGTTTTATTGGAAGGCTAAAACACCCATTCATTTATCTTTTGTTTTTGGCTGCTTTTACTTAACAATGACAGGGCTGAAGAGTTGTGACAAAAACTTTATGGGTTGCAAAGCCTAAAATATGTTATCTGTCTCTTTAGAGAAAAAGTGTGGCCACCCATGGGGTATACAATTAGACTAGAAAACTTGCTCAGTATGGCAAATTGTAGGCTAAATTTTACTAATTCTTCAGATTTTAATGTATTTAAATTTTCTTAAAAAAATAAAACAAAACCGAAACATGATCTGTGTATTTTAAAATACCTTCCAGTTCTGAGTTGTGATTAAGATAACACAGCAAAGAGATGATGCGAGTCCTTGGGTAAAGTCTATGTATTTTCCTTCTTACTCCCCCTCCTTCCCTTGCTTCTTCTTTTCTTTCTGTTACCCCTTTCCTCCTCCTGCTCATCCTTATTTTTCCAGTGAGATAGGGTAACCAACATATTCCCCATTTGGCCCTCACATGCTCTTCCACTTGAGCTAGGACCAGGTAGAAGGTGGGGGTTCCTCTCCTTTTGGGTAGGTCCCTCCAAGATAAAATGATTGAGGAAATTCTGGACAAAGTAAATTTTCCTAGGAGAGGAGGAGTCTCCAAAGAGTCAACCCATACTTGGAGGAAAAACAGCCAGGGGAGTCGTGGAGGATAGGAGAGGACCAGGCTCCAATGGGGGAAGATTGGGGCCAGATGGAGTGATTCCTCTCATTCCTCCACCACTCTTTCCTCCAGTTTCCCTTAAAGTTTCCCTTCCTGTGTAATCCATATAGCCTCTGGGTACACAGAGAAGGTTTGGGATGTTTCTCCTTCACCATCAGTGGTGCCCAGCATCAACATTCTCACTTACAGAAATCACACAAGCCAGGGTAGCTAGTGCCAGTCTGGCCACGCCAGGCCCTTGCTCAATTTGGCCAGAAGAGCTGGATGTTGGCCCCGATGGGGAATGTGCTCAGATGCTAAGTAATTAAATGGTTCAAGAGAAATATTCTCTTTGTCAACTGCTCATCCCAGATCTTCCCTGAAGAAAATATAAGGCCCCTGCAGGGTCATAAAGAGAAACAGTCTGGTAAATGATTAGATTATTGGTTCATCTATGGCTTATGCTACTGGGTTTTGACTCAGACACAGTCAGCTTATGTGGACCTGTGAGCTAGGTTGTGATAGGAATGGAAAGTATTTTCTCTAGCACTCTGATAACAGACCTGTTAATTTCATTTAGCTTTATTTTCTGGGGAGAATGGAAAATACCAAGCCTGCAACCTCTGTGACTCCAATTTACACTGCACGGTTCTCAAAATATCAATTTTTTTTTTTCAGAGTGCGGGGGAATCTCAGAATAATGTGATTAAAATGCTATTTTTTTTCTAGTATTCCAGTATTATTCTAGAAATACTGAGATAATAGAATAATACCAACAACAGTGCTAGGACTTAAGTACAAAGTCCTGGCTTTATTGTTGGTCTTATTCCATTATCCCAGTATTTCTAAAAATAAAAATATTGACTATGTCTCTCTTGAGACTACCCTGTGAATTACCTACCATGTTCAAATTCTGAATGTAATAAAGGTGCATTAGTTTAAAGAGTGTTCTGACTACAGTCTTCTCCTGTTTAGACACTCACCAGGTGTCTTAGTGTTGTTTTTTTTTCCCTTTGTCCTGGGTTATGAGGAAAACTGAGCATCTTTTCTTATATTTATTAGGCAGGGATGGTCCTAGTATCACTTTGGGCATGGATCTACTTCCAGAGATCTCTGATGAATTGTGCTGGATATTTTTGTATTGCTATATATAGCCTTGATCTTTGTTCTGGAATATAGTTAAGTTATGGGAACCAAATTTATCCTTGTAGGCCTTGCTTTTAAGATTCATTTGGCAGGATTAAAGCAGTTATCACTCTCTAGGGCTAATCATTCCTCCTGTTGAAGCAAGACCTGTTTGTCTACCCAATGATCCATAATAAAGTTTGAAGATTTCCAGCCTGGCTGGTGGGAAAAGGCAACATCCCTGGGCCTGTGTCAGCATCAGGCACGGTTACCTTTAGTCCTTCCAGTTGTTCTTCCGTGGCCTTGGGCAGTTGCTTTACCTGTGCCAAGTTCATCCCTCATCAGACTCACCATCATTCTCAAGGGGGACCTGTGGCTAGACTCTGGGCTCTCTTTCTGTCCAGCTCTCTTCTGTCCGGTACACTTTCTTGTGAGTCCCACTTGCCTCTGTTTCTCTGAGCTCACACCCCCATCTCCCCAACTCAAGGAACCCTCTCCCCCTAGTTCGTCCTGAACTACCCCCCACCTGCTTTGCCTAGAAACTCCATCAAAGCAGTTGGCTAGGGGACTTGTAAACAAATAGGTCCTTTTATTTGTTTTCCACCTCTCCGGGATCTCTATCCTTTTGTCACCTGATGTACAGTGTTTTTCAAACTGTTATTTCATACATTTTGTCTATTTTTAGGTTATTTTAGGTAGGAGACAAAATCAGTTCCTTTATTCCATCCAGACTATAAGCAGCTGTCTGCCCTGTCTCTAACCCAGGCATCAGTCTTCTTTCCCACTTCTCATTACATAAAATTATTTTGTACATTTATTTTTTATTGTCTGTCTCCATCATTGGACTATAAGCCATGTGAGGGCACCTACTATGTCTGTTTGGCTTACTGTTGGATCCTCAGTTATTATGACATTGGCTGATGTATACTAGTGCTCATTAAATATTGAATGAATGAAAGCTAGACCAGGGCCAGATCATGCGAGGCTTTGAATACCAAGTAAGGGAACTGAACAAGTTTTGCTGACAGCAGAGGCTCTTATTCCAAGACTAGAAGGACATATGTAAAATTCTATTCACTTGCAATTTGAGGACATTTGGGGTATAACGCTGGCCACTTCACTTTAGCTCCTCTCTCTGTAAATCTGCCCAAGTTCTTGGTAGATTATCTTGCATTTTGGGAATCTGCTGGGAACTGAGGAACCTGGCAGTCATTATGAATCTTGCCTTTGACCATGCCTCTTACTCTGATTGGCTCTAAACCCTTTACAAATATTAATTATGTCTCACAATGGAGTTGCCACCCTGACCTATTTTCTCAGGCTGGTAGCACTGGGACCAGTGTTCAGCACTTCCATCCCATAATAGCATGCTTATTCCTCCTTCCTAAAAGAGAAAGGTTATAGTTAGTGTCCTAACAACAAGCTTGACAAGTGACTAATTTTCTTAAAACCTCACTTGATCATTGCAAAAGCCTCTCCACTGGTCCTTCTGACTTGTCTTCAAGACAGTTCACTGGAGGCAGGATAGAAATACTAGAAATTATTGCTACATTTTTTGGGGTCTCTTTTCCATTTGTTAGTATAATAGTTCAGGTATATAATATAAAAATGCATATATTGCTCTGCATACTCAAAGTCTTTACTGATGAAGTGCACAATAAAAACCGCTGAATGATCACAGAGCTAGTCTCTCTCCCAATCCACCCTAAATGAGGCCTGATTACTCTTCCTAGAAGGCACCTCTAATTGTGCTCCTTTCCTAAGCCAGTAACAACAAAACCAACCAATCAACCAACCAACCAACCAACCACAACAATGAAAAAAATACCCCAACTTCTATGGCTTCAATATAAAAAAATAACTTTTATAGTGAGTGACAGTTGGAAAGAAGGGAGCTTTTCTATGCAGAGACAGCATTCAGTCCATGACTAGTAATAAGCCCTCACGTTTGTACAACACATTATAATTTTAAATGCACTGAGCTTTGCCTACAGGCCTTCTGGTTTCAGAAGGACACGGGTCTGTTCTCAGCCAAGATCTGTGTATATTTAGTTCTACTCTATGAAGCCTGTTAGACCCTGTTAGTGACTAAACCATGAACCCTGAACAAGAACTGCAAGGCTGTGACTATTTCCTGAGGCTCCATCAGTGCATGTTAACAGAATGAATTACTGAAGAGATGATGGAAATAAGGAACTTTAGACATGCTAAGCTATTCATTATAAAATACACAAACATCGATTGAGTAAAAACCAAGCTTGAGCATAACGTACGTGTGTGTGTGTGTGTGTGTGTGTGTGTGTGTGTGTGGACAAGGGTCACCAGCATACCAGACATGTAAATGACAAAGCTGTTGTAGAAGAGTAACTTCTGGCCCTGGCTAGATACCACCTGACACCAAGTGCATTAGAAATGAACCACCCAGTTGAGCCTATCCTGAATTCCTAACGTATGAGCTCATGAACAGAGTAAAATGGTTCAGTTACTAAGTTTTGGCATAGGAGACTTGACAGTTGTAGACACCATTTTTGAGTACCTGGATCCAACTCTGCCTGAAGCAGAACTACCCCTGGATTTTTCAGTGAGTTAGTACATTCTTTTTAGTTTGTTTATGATAGCTACATGTTGGGTTTCTGTCATTTCCAACCAGGAGAATGTGAATAATACAGTGACATGCTTTTAACTCGAGTGCAGAAACCTTAGACAATTGTATTTGTCAATTGTTTTTGTTTTTTCTTTTATCTTTTTCTTTTTTTTTTTTTTCTTTTTTTTTGCCATTTCTTGGGACGCTCCCACGGCATATGGAGGTTCCCAGGCTAGGGGTCGAATCGGAGCTGTAGCCACCAGCCTACACCAGAGCCACAACAGTGTGGGATCCAAGCCGCCTCTGCAGCCTACACCACAGCTCACGGCAACACCAGATCCCCAACCCACTGAGCAAGGCCAGGGATTGAACCTGCAACCTCATGGTTCCTAGTCGGATATATTAACCACTGCATCACAACAGGAACTCCCTGTATTTCTCAATTCTTGAGTTATCCTCATTATTAATCTGTTCAAGGGCCTTCTCTTATTTGATTGATCGAATTTTCATTCATGCCCTTTTTACCCTATTCCCACTTCCATTCCCTTCCTATTAACAAACATTCTAATTCTATTGTGTATCTTTTTACTTGTATGTGTCCTTATAAAATATGTATTTTTTTTTTTTGTATTTTTAGGGCCACACCCATGGCATATAGAGGTTCCCAGGGTAGGGGCTGAATCAGAGCTGCAGCTGCTGGCCTACACCACAGCCACTCACAGCAACAGCAATGCCAGATCCTCAACCCACTGAGCAAGGCCAGGGATCGAACCTGTGTCCTCATGGATACTGGTCAGATTCATTTCCACTCAGTAGGAGTTCTGGGAACTCCTATTGTTATTTTTTGTACTTGTGTTTTACTGTGGCATTATAGTAACGGTATTGTACTCCTTTATATATGAATAATACTTATGAGTTTTTCCAATTAAATGTTATAATGGATTATTTTTTCTCTAAAAGTGCACCTCCTAGTACAAATTTCCCCTCTAAGAGATATACATTCTGATGACGTCCAAGGTTACTAAGGGCTGTTTTTGCCTTGGCACTTAAAAAAACCCCTCTCTTATTTTCTAAATGTCTTTTTACTCACTCTGCCCCCCACATACACTTCCTTTTTTAATAATAAATATTTAGTTATGTGGATAAAATATCTTCTCATCTCTTTGAGAGTAGTAATGATGTTTTTTGGGGTTTCTTTTCTGTTTTCATTGTCCCTGTTTTTTGAGTTTCTTTTTTCTTTACAAAACATTGCTATTCCTTTTTATTTTATTATTATTGTTATTATTATTATTATTATTATTATTTGCTCTCTAGGGCTGCACCTGCAGCATATGGAGGTTCTCAGGCCAGAGGTCGAATTGGAGCTGTAGCCACCAGCCTGCGCCAGAGCCACAGCAACGCAGGATCCAAGCTGCATCTGTGACCTACACCACAGCTCACTGCAATGCCAGATCCTTAACCCATTGAGCGAGGCCAGGGATCAAACCCGCATCCTCATGGATCCTAGTCAGGTTCGTTACCACTGAGCCACAGGGGAACTCCTCTATTTCCCTTTCAAAATCGGAGTCTTTCATGTTGGCAGCCTTCCTCCAGTGTTTACTGATTCAGGGCTGATTCTGACTGGAACATCACTGTGCGTGTTCCTAGCTTATTGAGTTGGGGGGAGAAGGTGACATAGTATAGCTCTGGTTCTTTCGTCTGCCTGCAGACATCTCCTGGTCTCCATAGGTCTCTTTTCTTGGGCCAGGGAGAGTCACTGGAAAGGATCAGACCCTCTGCTTAGGGATGGGGGAAAGTTTAAGCCTAGCTACCCTCATTCTAGGTGCCTGGTCATGTTTTTAAATTGTGTTTTGTTTTCCAAATCTAGATTTTCAGTTGCCTTTGTTGTTTGAGGACCCTCTCCTCAACTGTGCCTCATGTCCATAATTTCTGGATGCCTGATCATGTATTCATTCCACCAAGATTTATCTAGCACCCCCTTGGCACATTGTGCCAGGCAGAATGCTAAGCGTTGGGGATCCACCAGCCATCAAAGAAGATGAAAATCTTGCCCTTGGGGAGCTTATATTCGAATAGCAGTAACAGCTCCAGTTGTCTGCCAGAGTGGGGCTGGGAGGGTGACTGCAAGAGGCACTGGAAGGATATGGCAGTCTCAGTGCTTCTCAGAAAGACTTTCAACCAGTGCTCTTATGGTCTGCCCCATCTTACATCTCTCTCTGCAGAAGTGCTCCGTGCCTCTGGTTCTGAGCCTTTCTGCATTTCGGGGGTGCAAACCAGCTGTGTGTTCACATCTGCCAGTCTTCACAGACAGACCTCAGCTTTCTTGTCTCTGCTAAGCCAGTTGCCCTGTCACTTGCTCATCTACTTTCTATTTCTTGTCTGCTTGAGTCTTCTCTCCCATTTTCCTTTTTCTTGTGACTTACATCTTTTTGTTTTTCATTGGATATTATTTTAGTGGGGATTGGGGGAAGGAATAGAGATAATTTTGTGTTCGATCAACTTTTGCTTAATCATGTACCTGGAATTCCTTTTTTTTTTTTTTTTCCTGTCTTTTTGCCTTTTCTTGGGCTGCTCCCGTGGCATATGGAGGTTCCCAGGCTAGGGGTCCAATCGGAGCTGTAGCCCCCAGCCTACGCCAGAGCCACAGCAACGCAGGATCCGAGCCGGGTCTGAGACCTACACCACAGCTCATGGCAACGCCGGATCCTTAACCCATTGAGCAAGGCCAGGGACCAAACCTGCAACCTCATGGTTGGTTCCTAGTCAGATTCGTTAACCACTGCGCCACGATGGGAACTCCACATACCTGGAATTCTATACGGGCACAAAGTTGCTTGCTTGACAGGTAAAAATGGTGCCCCCTGAGTGGTGTTAGTGTCAGGTGCTGACTTTCTGATAGTCACCTCTTTGTGAAGCTGTATGGCTTGATTTTAGAATGAGATCACACAATGTTTCTAGGCCTCTATTATCATGGCTCATTTTCTTTCTATTTTTCTCTTGCCCCTTAGATCACGTCTCATTTAACGTTCTTGTCTCTCAAATCATATTCTTTTCTTTGATTCCCATCCTCGAACGTCATCTTTTCTTTTTTTTCTTTTTTTTTCTTTTTTTTTTTGTCTTTTTAGGGCTGCATGCGCGGCATATGGAGGTTCCCAGGCTAGGGGTTTAATCGGAGCTGTAGCCACCAGCCTACGCCAGAGCCACAGCAACGCCAGATCCAAGCTGAGTCTGTGAATTATACCATAGCTCACCGCAACGCCAGGTCCTTAACCCATGGAGTGAGGCCGAGGATCGAACCTGCAACCTCATGGTTCCTAGTTGGATTCATTTCCGCTAAGCCACGACGGGAACTTTGACCATCATTTCTTCCTTGTTTTGAGACTCACAGTGAGAAAGTACTTCAGATGAAATTCCTACTTATCACATATATATATACGGTCATACACTAAAATAGTTTTTTTTTTTTTAAAGTTGGAAGAAAATAATAGGAAGGCTAGTAGCTAACATTTATGAAGCTCTTACTGTGTGCAAGACACTGTCCTAAGAGCTTTATAGGCATTATCTTAGGAAATCCTACTCTGTGAGGTATTATCATCTCCACTTTATGAATGAGATATCAGATCGTATCGCCTTATTTTATAAATGCAAGATTAAGAGATTAAAAATTTGCCTAAAGACAGCACGGTTTTTAAATATTCATTACATGAATCTGGTTTATTCATTCTCAACATCACATGTATTTTCTTAGGAGTTTGAAGCGGGGTTTTGGTGCCCCAAACGACCAAGGTTCCCTGCTAAGGGAGCGACATACAAATAGCCAATTAGAAAACAAAGAACCAGATTTATCTGAGAAAAAAGCAGGGATGTCTAGTTAGCTGTGCTGGAGGGTTGGGTCTAGAAACCAATAAGAGGTTTCCTGCTCCCTCGGGTGGAGACTGGCTGAGCCTTGGAGTGTGAGGCTGTGCCGCAGGTTCTAATCCACTCACCTAACCTGCTGTGCGGGAGACACAGGCTGGCCTGCCTCATCCTCACGCTGCAGACCCGAAAGCTGGCCCAGAGACAGTGGTGCCCAGGGTGTGACGGTCACCGGCAGGGACCCAGGAAGCAGAAGAGGATGCAGGTAACAGATCAGCCGCTAAGAAGGGGCCCCGTGTGAGTGAGGCTCCAGCCTTTTGGATTAGCACTGACCGATTTCCTCCTTGGTGCAACTGCAAAATGGCCTGGAAGCATGGGTGGGAAAGTTTTTCTCCCAGAAGCTGGGAACAAGCATTCTCATTTCAGTGAGTTGAGGTGGAACTGTGGAGAGAAGAAAAAAATAAGTTCTCTCCTCAATGTTTCGGTTTAGTGACGATTAAAAGAGGCCACTATTTTATTTTATTGGTCTTTTTAGGGCCATACCTGCAGCATAAGGAGGTTCACAGGCTAGGGATCGAATCGGAGCTGCAGCTGCCGGCCAATACTACAGCTGCAGCAATGCTGGGTTCTTAACCCACTGAGTGAGGCCAGGGATTGAACCTGCATCCTCATGGATCCTAGTCAGGTTTGCTTCCACTGAGCCACAACAGGAACTCCAAAAAATGCCACTATTTCAAACATGACTTTTGTAGCTAGTTTCTTCTATCTTATCCTTCATATCAGGGCTGGCTGCAACCCAGTCCATGGGGTTCTTGACCCTCTGATGCGTCGGGATCCTCACATTGAAAACATTATTCTAGGAGGTGTGTTGACACAATTTTTGAGGAAAGAATGATTCTTGTTTGTAAAACACTTCAGTGGACTCTTTGGTTAGGCGTAAAAGAAGAACTAGAGACTAGATTGGACAGGAGTGGATGACAAAGACAAGTAGGTTGGTACAGCTGTGAAGGATAATACAATTAAAAAGATACGAGCAGATGTGGGTAGAGACATTATTAACATCTAATAATGTTGAACATCTTTTCATGTGCTTATTTGCCATCTGTCTTATCCAGGCTGCTATAGAATAGCATGGACTGGGTGGCTTAAGCAACAAACATTTTCTTCTCACAATTCTGGGAGCTGGAAGCCTGAGATTAGGGTGCCAGCAATGTTGAGTTCTTGGTGAAGCCCCTCTTTCCAGTTTACAAACACCGTCTTCTCTTTGTATCCTCACGTGACAGAGAAAGGACCAAGTCTCTTCCTCCTCCTGCAATGGCACTAACGCTATTTACCTTCTAAAGGCCCACCTTCTAGTACCATCCCATTAGAATTTAACATACAAATTTTGGAAGGATGAAAATATTCAGTCCATGGCACCATCCCCTTTGGTGGAGTGGCAACAGCATTTTAATAAACCACGTGCTAAAGGAAAGTGGGGTATTTTTATTAACAGTGGTGGTACTATTAGTCATCAGCTTTCAATCTTTTTATCTTTTAAAAAATCTCCTCTGCATAAAACTCTGTGCTAGGTGCCAGAAATACAAAGATTAGCCAAACAGACATCTCTCTTCCCCTCATGGAAATTATACTCCTGAGATATGTGAGGAATTGGACAAAAAATTAAACAAACACACAAATGTATAATGTGTCCTAGAAGAAAAAACAAGATGCCATAAGAACACTGGAGATTTAATTTACATTGAGAATCAAGTATTTCCATTGCATAGCTGACAAATGAATGGGGGATAGTCAAGTGCTTTAGAGCCAGGAGCAACTGAGCCCATGAGAATAGCATGCGGGAAGGTCCTGGGGCAAGGAAAGAGCTAGGGATGCTGTGCAAATCCCAGAGGAGGTGAGCAACAGCAGAAAAGTGGTGCCAGGTGAGTTTCGCAATGTAAGCAGCACCCAGAGAGGAAGCAAGAGAATCAGTTAGGAGGCTCCTTTGTGGTCCAAGCAAGAGATGGCGAGACATGGTGAGGGACTGTCACCATGCTTGGGGTAGGGAGAACAGGTGAGGAAGAAGGAGGTCTAAAAAATAACCTCCAGGATGATGGAGGTGACTTTACCAGAATGGTGAAAACAAAAGGAGGACTTGATTTGTATGGGGGGGCGGGAAGCAGTGGTTAGTGGTCATATTACTTTCAGATGCATATGAATTCTGAAGACCAGCAAGTGTCTACCAAAAGATGAAGCCTATTGAATAGTGTAGCACATAAAAGACACCTGCAACAGAGGCTGAAGAAGTTGAGACTGAAAGAGAACAACTCATATTCCAAGTGTATCATCCCCCTTCCCCTTGCTTTTGAGAATTTTCATGGAGATTTTTTAAAAGTGTGGGCAGGTGTCCACCAGATGGCAATATTTCTTTATAAAAGCCCAGATTTAGAAACCATACCTTCGTTGCTACATCAAGGTAGATTCTTGGGGGGCAAACAGCCAGAGTCTAGTCAAAATCATTGAAACCGGAGCCCAGCCTGCCACCTTCTTTTGGTCATGTGCCCAGACAGCGGCAGTTTTATGAGCAAGATCCTTCAGAGACCTCTTACAAGAAGATGAAGTTGTGTGTGTGTGTGTATGTGTGTGTGTGTGAGAGAGAGAGAGAGAGAGAGAGAAAGAGAGAGAGAGAGGTACAACTGGGACCCAGTACATCATATCAGGAAAAGTCTCTGAATCCTACTTTATCTGAGTGTTAGCATATGAGTAACAGTGGAAGCCTCACATCACCTCTCTGTGCCTTTTTCTTTACCGGTAGGATGGTGAACATATTAGTACCAATCTCAATGGGTTAGGGCAAGTATGAGATTAGATAATGCATGCCTATGATGTGCCTAGTACAGTCCTGGTACCAAGAAAGCACTTAATAAATTGTAGCCCTTATGAGCATATTATCCTCACAATGACCCTTATCCCTGCTCTCCATCCCTCAAGGCTTGACCCTTTGCCAGCCTCAGTCAGCCTTCCAGGCATGACCTCACAAAGGAAGCTTATGAGTCACGGACTCCCTTCCAAGTCCTCTTAGGCTTTGCCTCCTGGCAGGTGCTCCTCCTTGATAGTCCTTCCTCCCCACTGCATTTACAGAAAGATAGAGTCCTTCTGTAATTGACTTGTCTGATTGGACAGGCAAGCCGCGAAGATGGAGAGGGAGGAAGCGCCTGAATGGAACACAAATGCCAGAAAATCAGCCCCTTCCTAACACGCTGCATTGAATTCAATTACTCTCTGTTTAGTTGCTTTTCCTAATCTACTGAAACATGTACAATTGCTATCAGTGGACTTATAATTATATATTCCCAGCCTGCCAGGTGGGATAGGTCCAAGCACTCGTTTTGTTTGGAGGCTGACGCAATATGAATGAAGCTCACATTTGTCTTGGGAAGATGTCAGCTCAATGTTAGTGCCTGAGGTTCGGCTACATGGAATATTCCTGCAGCAGGGGTCAGCTACCTCCCCCCACCCCACTTACTCACCTTCCTCCTTCCCTACTAGCTCAGCTCACCAGGTGCTTCATTTCCCCTTATAAAAGCTTAAAGCATGTATGCAAAGAAATGCTACCAATCATTACTAGTTTCATCCAGTAACATGGCTTTATAGGTGTTTTTCAGCTTTATAAATTTCACGTGGGTTTTTGGGGGAGGAGGGAGTAATGAGGGTGTAGTAAGGAGAGAGTAGGAAATACATCTTTGTCATGGAGGGAAAGGAATTATTTTTTTGTTCTCTAACTTATATGGCTGGTAGCAGAACAAATCTTCAGGTTTTCAGTCCATGTAAAACACTGCTAAATGAGCAGAGTGTCAAAGTGTGGCCACTCAGGTTCTCATGCTACCTTGCATTTGTAAGGGCAGCTCATTTTACAAGGCACAGTATTTCCCTGGCCTTTTACATGCATCTTACATTGGAGGCATAGGTTAATTCTCACATATATTCAACTGATACTCAGAAAGATTAGGCAGCTTGATTCATTCAGTGAATATTTACTGAGGGCATACGATGTGCCAGGCAACGTTGTAAGCAGTAACCAAGATCCCCCACCCTCACACTGTTTACATTCTAGTGGAGAACACACACATAGATAAGATATGTAATATGCCAGATAGGGATGAGTGGCATGGAGGACATCGAAAAGGGAATTGGGCAGGGGAGTGTGTGTGTGTGGGTGTTTGGGGGTGGGGGTGTTACAATTTTAAATATGATTGCAAAGAGCATGTCTAATTTGGAAGATGGTGTTTTATTAAAGACCTGAAATGGTGAGGGAGCAAACGGTGAGAAGACCTAGAGGAGAGAACATTCTGGAAGGAGGCGAGAGCAACTGCAAATCTTGCAAAAAGAAATCCTGCTAGAGCAGAGTGAAAGAATAAGAGAGAGCCAGGGGATAGAGTTTGGAGCTGTAAGAAGGCAGAATGGGTGGGAACTTAGGGGCTGTCACAAGATTTTGAGGAGGAGCACATGGTCCGATCTAGACTTTTCAAGGATTACTCAAGGCATCATGCTTGAAGTTAGGATGTAGGGGTGGGGTGGGGCAAGAGCAGAAACAAGCCAGCCAGTTAGGGGGCTGCTACAATATTCCAAGAGAGACAAGATTGGCTTGGTCCAAGGTGGTGGTGGTGGAGGTACCAGAAGTGGTTGGATCTGAAGTCAACAGGATTTGCCCATGGATTAGCTGTGGGCTGTAAGAAAGACGGGAGTTCAAAGTGACACCAGGCTGTAAGGGAGGATGGCGTTTCCACTGGCTGAAATGGAGAAAACTATGGGGCAGTCTTGGCAGAGGGAAGGCAAGGTAAATTTGACATGGTAAATTTGAATCTGTGGTTAGGCATCTTGTGGTGATATTGAGACATCGGCTGGATATATGAGTCTGGGGTTCGATGTATAAGTTCTGCCTGGAGAATTAAAGTGATCATTATACAGATACTATTTAGAACCTTGATGTTAGAGGGACTCACTGATGGAGTGAGTGTAGACAGAGTAGGGGTCTGAGGACAGAACCCTGGGGCCCGCCAGCAGCGGAGGGTTAGGGGGAGGAAGGATCTAGCAAAGGAGAAGGAAGAGTTGGTGAAGAAGGAAGAAAATCATGAGGACATGATCTTCTCGAAGTTAAGTGAGGAAAATGTGGCACAGAGAGGAGAGTCAGCAATGCTGTCGAAAGTGCTGATGGTTGACATGAAATGAGGATTGAAAATGGGCCATTGTATTTAGCCCAGCAGAAGGTCTCCCCACTTATCCTCTCATAGCAGTCTCTTTCCTTCACTGGGAAAAAAAAAAAAATACGGTAAAGCCTGACTTTTTCAATGGATAGTAACCCCTATGGAAACTGGCACATATTAAGAACATATTAACTCATTGTAAAAGTTATCCTTTTTGTTTGTTTGTTTTTGTTTTGCCACAAAGCATCCATTCCTCCTTCCTTGACTTCCAAAGAGTGTCCCAAATCACTTTGGGAAATTCCCTCTCTCCTGTTGTGTGTAGCCATAATAGGATGGCAAATTCAGGTGCTTGTCTCCTACTTTGGAAGCCAAAAGGGGCAGTTGCTGGCCAGGACCCCTACACCAGGGGGCAGACTCCATCCATCAGAGGCTCCAACGACCCGAGAAAGTGTTAAGTACCAGTATCTCTATCCTAACCAGACCCCTCCTGGTGGGAGACTGTTGCCATGGTTCCTGTTTCCTAGGCCTCCTGCTCCTCTGGGTCCTGCTTCTCCAGTCTCTCTTTAGTGCTCTGAGCTCCCAATACCCTCCCTTAAGTAAATTTCCATTTGTTTAAGTTTAACCAGAGCCAGTTCCTGTTCTTTTCAATAAAAATTGTAACATTTAAGCACGAATAAATATTTGTTGAATGAATGAAAAAGCCTGGTTTTCATTTCACAGATGGAAAATCTGAAGTTCAAAGAAGTTTAGCCTCTTGTCTAAGGTCACACAGCTTCCCTAGCTCACTCATTCTTTGATGTACCCTTGTCACATTCTCAGAACTCTGCAATGAGGATGAATTTTACAACTGATGGTTTCTAATAGTTAATGGGCAATATTTTTCTCTTTTATTGGTATATAAAATAATGTTGTGTCTTACATGAGCTTTGATTCAATGAAATACAGTACTAAGTATTGAAGTCAGGATTCAAACATATCTCAAAAGTCTACACACCTTTGCTTCTCAAGAAGTTTACTGTCTAGTTGGAGGGGAAAAAAAAAGTAGAAAAAGAAAATCTCTTCGGTGCTGGACAGAGGACCTAACCAAGGTTTCAGGGGTACATGAACCTGAGAGTTTGTTTAAAGGAACCTCTGGTTGGGCATCTAAAGTGATCCTAAAGGGATAAGAAAGATCTTGGGAGTTTGGGATTAGCAGATTCAAACTGTTATATACGGGATGGATAGGATGGATAAACAACAAAGTCCGGCTGGTTAGCACAGGGAACTATATTCAGTATCCTGCGGTTAAACCATAACGGAAAAGAATATAGAAAGAATATCTATGTATATGTATGTATTCCTCACTTTACTGTATACCTGGAACACAACATTGTAAATCAGCTATACATCAATAAAAAGTAAATGAGTTCTTGATGTGGCTCAGTGGTTAATGAACCCGAGTATGCATGAGGATGTGGGTTCCATCTCTGGCCTTGCTTGTGTAGGTTAAGTATCCAGCGTTGCCATGAGCTGTGGTGTAGGTAACAGATGTGGCTCAGATCCCACGTTGTGGTGGCTGTGGCTGGCAACTATAGCTCCGATTTGACCCCTAGCCTGGGAACTTCCATATGCTGTAGGTGGTGTGGCCCTGAAAAGATAAAAAAAAAAAAAAAAAAAAAAAAAAAAAAAAATAAGTAAATGAAAAAAAAAGATCATAGTTGATGGGAAGGTGGGAAGAGGAGAGAGGGGAGAGGCTGCATTCTAGATGCTGTCAACAAAGCAGACACTTAGATGAGGCATGATGCTGAGGTGTAAGGACGGTTGCCCAGTGTTCACCCCACCACCACCAGTCTTTTCTCCTCTAGAGTAAATGATTCCTCCAACGATTCCTGTGTTTCCTAAGATGATTCTTTTCTGTTGCAAACTTTTCGGGGCAAATTCCTCCTTCCCACCTTCTGCCCTTTCCTCCCAGTCAGGTCACTGGTATGTGGCAGACAGAATCCTGCTGGGAACCATGAACAGGGAAGAAGGTATTTTAGGTGGAGGGGCTGCTGTATGTGAGAGCAAAGAGGTGACATGTGACGGGTATGGGGAAGGCAGAGAAGGCTGGGCAGGGGGGGTTATTCATTCATTCAACCAGATTTATTGAGCGTACACCAAGTATGGCTCCAGGTAGTGGGGATAGAGCAGGGGCTTACTTTCTGATAAGGGGGCATAAGCCCAAAGCAAGTAAACAAAAAACAGGCACACACACACACACACACACACACACACCCCAAAATGTCAGATGGTATAAGAGCAATGAAGAAAAACATGGAAAGGGTGGATGATGGGGTGGGAGTTGCTAATTCAAATGGAATGGCCAGGGAAGTCCTCTTTGATAAGGTGACATGTCAGCAGGGACCTGAAGGGTGAGGACACAGCATGTGCAAACATGTGGAAGGGGGATTGCTGTTTAGGTACTAGCACATCTGCAGCAAAATAGGTGAGGGGCGACGCGGCAGCAGGTGCCCATGGGAGGTGATGCGGGGCCAGATCCCACAGGCCTTGTCAGTGCTGTAAGGGTTTGGGGTTTGATCCCATGTGGACAGAAAGCTTTTAAAGATCTGAGCATCTGAGCATCTGAGCAGAGGAGAGAGAATGGAAGATGGATGGGGTGTGATCACAGAGGAGCTGGAACGCTGCCCTAAAAAGTTTGAATATGATTCTCTAATGTCCCTGCGATTTTAATTTTGAATCATTTAAACAGAGTAGGAAATCTACTCTTATGAATAAATACGGGTTTTTTTTTTTTTTTTTTTTGGTGGAACACAGAGAGGCCCCCCATCTAGAACAGATATAATGACGTGATCGTTTATTTTGACAGAAACAGGCTATGGAAGGTTACGCTCCCACCACTCTGCCTTTGGTTGTCAAGGAGATACCTCTGGAAACCTCTTCTCTTGTATCTAAATGTCACTGTGTAGCACTTATATTTTTCATGTTCTCCTTTTATTATGTTATTGTAAAGTTCACCATGTAGTTTTGTGCAGGAGTTAACAATTTCATCACCATTGCAAATTCCTTTTCTGATGATCAGCTTGTTCGTTTGCCTCCATCCTTCTGAGGCTGGTTTCCGGGGAGAGGGCTGAGCCTGAAAGATAATCATGTACATCTCTAGGAGGTCCTGAGGTCAGACAGGCTGAAAGCGGCAGGTTCATTTCGAGATGCTGATGGGAAAGCAGCGAATTGATGGATTCAGCCGCAGAAAGGTGTTCGGTGCTGGGTTATTTTCGGTTCAGCACATAATTTCAACTGTTGATCAATCAGGTTGGATGTGGCTGTATTCATTTTATCGAGAGGGAAATCAAGACCCGGGTGGTAAAGAGACTTAACTGGATAGTTCGTTGATGGCCTTGGAACTAAGATCTCCTAGTTTAGTGTGATTTTCATAATAACCCTGCACTTTTTAAAAGATAGGAGCCAGAGGTGATAGATTAATTAGTTCTTTCACTTATTCACACTTTGATTGAGTGGCTTCTGTGAGCCGGGCACTGCCAGAGGCCCTGGGAGCACGGGAGGTGAATGAGACAGACCACAGCCTACGCACGTCCCTCCTGTGCCTACGCAGACATTACTCTTGGCTGTCGGCTGCGTGTAGATGCTGAATGCGTTATTGATCAGAGCTGGCCCTTTAGATGAAAATCTGTTTGCTCTCCCTGGCTCAGGCGGAGATGATTCAGAGTCCAAGAGAGCTGACTCCTAATCAGTTCTCCCTTGGAGAGGAAATTGAGGTTTTTCAATAAGCTTGAGACTAAAAGACGTGTTGGAGACGGATCTGGAGATTAAGATGGCCACCGATATTGTTGGCCAGGGATCAGACTCTCCCAAAGTGTTGTTTCATAAACTGTTTAACAATTCTGGTGGGTGGAAGGCGTTTCTCCCAGCTTATTCAAACTGCGTATCTTAAAGTACTCCATCTCTGCGCTATAATGCACAATCAAGAGTAAATGACGCATCCTGCTACTGCTTCCTTTCAGTGCAAGAGATGAAACAGGTTGATGCCTTTGGACCTTATGCATCACTTACTCACAGTACCAATGTTTTTCTCTTGCTGTGGGAGGTCTTGAGGGCTTCCATCTGCTAGCAATTTGCTTTTGACAAATAGTTTTAACCAAGGAGAGATTAGTGTTTCTATATCAAAATATCTTTCTGAAAGCTCTGTCAGAAACTAACATAGTTATAGAAGAGTTACATTATCTATATTACTGTCTGCACATCTTAATTATTCAAGTCTTCCAAGGCTCACCCAAATCGGACAGAAGAAGAGATTAATGAAATGTATTGTGATGTTTAGACAGATCAAATAAAAATGTGTCAGATACAAATAGCTCACACTGCTTTATCTGATTTTGTCCTCAGCCTTTGCTTTTTTATCTGAAAATGTCTGGGTATATGTATTATCAAGAGAGGCTTGTTTATCTGCTGTGCTGTTTCTTGAGTGGCCCCTTTAGGTCTAAGAGGCAGCCATTGTTCTGGGTTTGGGGCATATCTGAATTTTGTTAATCCAGCAGATCCGCTACTTGGGAAAATTGATTTTGGGGGAAGATGACCATTGATTTACATAAGAGCTCCCCGAGGTACTTTGAAAGAAAGAGGCCAAAATTCCATATTCTACTGTCTGAGGTCTGGTTGGGTAGAGCTGTTGAAGGAGGGTGGGTGGAGGGCTCCCATTAAACCTGGTACAGGGAAGGGCTATGAGGTTCCTAAAACAAAATAAAGGATAGGAGATGTCTAGGCTGATGACCTGGGACCAAGACCTTAAAATTTGTGACACAGAGTCTTACACAGCGCATCATTCATAAAAACAGTTCTTCTGGACCAGCTGTCCGGGCACAATGCAAAGAATAAAGGGGAGAATTCCTGAGACCAAGGGTGTCATCAGATATACCTGTAACTTCAGAGTTAAGATAAGGAGGCAAGCATGGGGAGGCACAGGCAAAGCCAGTCCCCACAGTGACACTGAATAGAAGACATGGCAGCTCTGGATCCATCCACCTACTTGTTTCAGCTTGGATTGGAGGGGGAGGTCTGACCATTGCTGCCTTGTGTAAGCTCCTGGGAGATCACTGGACTGGTTAGAGTGGAGGATATCTCAAGATACCACTTCTTGCTAATAGGGCATGAGGGTGTTTGAATATTCAAGCAAAAAGAAGGGTGAAATGACTGTATTTGTATTCTGAATTTGTGAGGTAGGACATACTACTTGCTCTGTGTGTGTGTGTGTGTGTGTGTGTGTGTGTTTGTATGAGTGTGTAGAGGATTCCACTGGGATTGTACAACTCTTTGGGCCTTCCATATCTACATGACAAACTGATCACCCTCCCCTAGAAATGGAACCACTTAGTGACTGAGATAAGAGCCACCACACTTATCATGGAAAAGTCATTGCTGACTGGGAGGATACCAGGGGATGGTGCTGAGCACAGCCTAGAAAACCCCTCAGGAAAGCTCTAAATGCCCTGGGTAAATACAGAGGGGAGGGAAAGATATTTAGGGAGGCAAAAAAGATAAGAACGGCAGACTAGTGTGGTAGAAGATGCAGCCTTATCTTGAATCTCCGAGGCAATGTGTGGCGAGTGAATATTAACGATTCCCATGCAAACTCTGAATTTCTAAATATTGTGGAATCTTTCCTTGGAGGAAGAGCATGCAAGATCTGATGTTGCAGGCCCTCGGAGTGAAAGGACCCCTCTGACCCCAAGTCTGGATGGACATCCCCAGAGACATGGGATAACGCGCTGGCTCACACAGGAATGAGGACACGCAGGTCACAGTGGAACCCCTGAAGTCCTGAAACAACCCAAGAGGGTGTTTTCAGGAATGCAGTTGTAGCCCTGGGAGGAAAACACATGAACTGTGCTCAGTGGGACATATTTCTGATATAATGGTAAAAATAGAAAGATGAAAAAACTCTTCTTTAAAACTTTTCATATGCTAGTCCTTGCTCTGAGGGTTTAGAGTTATTCAATTAATTAATTAAATGTAATTCATTCAATACAACTATCCTCAGAGGCAGGTCCTAGCATTATGTTTTCTCATCTCCAGGTTCACTTATGCTTCTTGTGGTGCCCAGGACAGGCTAGACTGCTCCTCCCTAAGGTCTTTGCTCTGCTCTTCTTCCCACATGCCTGCATGCCTTGTTAGCTCACCTTCCTCAAGTCTTTTCTTCAGTGTCTCCTTCTGAGTAAGACTTCTCTGAGATGGTCATCTTTTAAACTTGACATTCTCTCTCCCCTTTACTGCTTGATTTCCTCCATAACACTTATTACCCTGCAATGATATAATATATCTTATGTGTATGTATACACACACACACACACATACACACTTATATGCCTTGCTTATTGTCTGTTTCCTCTACCACGATCCCAAAGGGATATTTGTCTGTTTCTTTTTTCACTGCTGAATCCAGAGGCCATATAAATCACAATTAACACTTATTGCCATATAGGCACCCAAGAGTTACAGGCATGAGGACTGGGGCAGGAGTATGGCAGGTCCCTGCTCTGCTATGATTCATCCTTTTAGTAGCTAGATTGTGGGAAGTCCAGGGAGTCCTGGGGTAGATGTTGAGGCAGACTTGAAGTTGGGGCTGAGGGTGGATGAATTTCTTAATGACACTGTACTTGTGTATTCTGGCGGAATCCCCAGTGCCTAGAATTATGCTGGCACATAGTAAGTGCTCAATAAATATTGGTTAAATGAATGAACTCCCATTTTATGGAAGAGGAGGCTGAGTCATAGAGAATTAGGACACAACTATTAGCTGACAGAGCTGGGCATGGGTCCAGTCCCTGCCCAAGTCTGGCTCCAGAGACTGTGCTCTAAACTGTGAGGCTCTACTTCTGCAGGATGGTTTCTATGAAAAGAGGGAAATTGAGGAGGATGCCATGCCAATCCTGCATGTGACAGATCACCCTTATCATCTTCTTAAGGACCCTTAAGAGTCCTTAAATTCCTCTCAGAACAAGTTGGGGATATGCATAAATGAAATACATTTCTGAGAGAATTGGAAATAAAATTGGCAAGTTTATGATTTGTCTCTTCCACTCATGACTGTGAGTAGCCATTAGGAGATCCAATTACAAGACAGGGGATAGGCTTCCTATTAAAATTCTACTCTTAATAGATAAAAACAATAACTATGGGATACCACATGTGGCTGTCAGAATAATGGCCCTTTAAACATGCCCATACTCCAACCGCTGGAACCTGTGAATGTTACCTGACATGCCCAAAGCGACTTTGCCTATGTAATTAAGTTAAGGACCTGGAGATAGGGACTTAGCCTGGATGCTCTGAGTGGGTGCAATCTAACTGCAAGTGTCCTTAGAAGTGGGGAGCCTTTTCCAATTTGGTCAGAGAGAGACATTTGATGATGGGAATAGGGTGGGAGAGACACAACATTGGGGGCTTTGAAGATGGAGGAATGGATCACACCCTAGTAGAGTGTGAGCAGCCTCCAGAAGCTAGAGAAGGCAAGGAAATGTATTCTCCCCTAGAGCTTCCAGAAAAGAAAGCAGTCCTGCCTAGACCTTGGTTTTAGCTCAGAGAGACCTGTGTGGAACTTCTGACTGACAGAGCTGCGTTTCAGCTATGGAGTTTGTGATCATTTGAGAAAATGAATAGACCATAGCAAGTACAGGAAAAGTAAAAAATCCAGCCAAGTCACCAAAGTGTTAAAAATACTGAAAAGACCCAACTGTTGTTTTTGATTGAATTCATTCAAAATAATTGTATTCATATAGTACATAGCTATGATAACTTTAACATTTTTGATTGCTGTGTTATTGATATCAAATAAGTCTTTCCAGTCTTTTAAAGGAATGCATGAATTTCATGACCATCATGTAAGGAAAATCAAATTATAAAGGAACATTCTGCAGCATCAATTTATGAGTCTGTATTTCTCTATTAAATCAGGCAGCTTGTCATTTACATAGAGCAGGCTCCGTATAAGTGGAAGAAGATTGTTGCCAAGATTTTGAGCTCCCAGAAGTCTATCCTTGTGGCACTCTCCACAAATTTAATCAGCCCCCCAACCCTGTTATTTCTTCCATCACGATGGTTCTTGCATCTGTTCCTTTCACTGCCACTAATTCAGGCTCTAGCCCTTCACTCCTGGACAGATAAAATTGGCATCTAACTGGTGGCTTTGGCTCTTGCCTTTCCCCCTCTGCTCTGTCCTACACATACCCTCCAGATTCCCCTCATTCCAAGGCCTTCTCCATCAGCCTGTGCTCCTACAAGGATACAGGCATGCTCTTGTTATCAGCTATAGTGGGAGTTCTCGGCCATGAGCAGGACCAGATTTGTGGTGAGGGAGGTGAAAGTGACTTTTACTAGTAATGCTAGTCTAAGATTTGTAGATTGTTTCATTTTTATAGAAAATTGGGGGAGGGCAGATTTAGTCATTTATATTCATTTCACAAATACTTATGATGCATTATTAGGCATCTGGTATTGTCTGTCCTAGCTCCGTGAGTGAGGGTGAAAAAATCATCTTACAGTGTGGAGAGTCAGAACAGTCTATAAAATAAACAAGAAATAGCTGTGGTGTTAAATACAAGGCAAAATATTCAGATGGGGGAAGCATTAGGGTGACTGGGTGGCTGCTCTGGACTGAGTGACCAGAGAAGATGTGTAAGAGGGAGGTGACATTTGAGCTGGTGCCTGCAAAGATCTGGGAGATGAGCATTCCAGGAAGAGAGAAGAGTGAGGGCAAAGGGTCTTGGATGGATGTGATCTTGGAGTATTTGAAGAGCAGAGGAAAAGGTGACTAGAGGGTGGTGCATAAGCCAGTGAGGAAAGCTGTAGTCGGATCTTAGGTCTCTGGAATAGGACACTGAACTCCGCTATTTCTGATAGGTGATAGAAAGCTACTAGAGGTGTAAATCAGGGAAGGGACATATAATAACACTTTTCTTTAAAATTCACTGAGTTGAACGGGCTATTGTGAAAGTCGGTGAGGAGCCATTGCTATGGTTTAGGTAAGAGACTGTGGTGCTCAGACTAGAGTGTGAAAATGGGGGTCAAGAGGTCTGTGGAAGTTCCCATGGTGGCACGGCAGAAAGGAATCCAGCTAGTATCCATGAGGATGTGGGTTCTATCCCTGGCCTTGCTCAGTGGGTTAAGGATCCCGCGTTGCCATGAGCTGTGGTGTAGGTTGCAGATGTTGGCTCAGATTCTGCATTGCCGTGGCTGCATTGCAGTGGCTATAGCTCTGATTCAACCCCTAGCCTGGGAACTTCCATATGCCGTGGGTGCAGCCCTAAAAAAAAAAAAAAAAAAAAAGAGAGAGAGAAAGAGAGGAGAGAGAAGTCAGTGAACAAATCCATAACACATTTTGGACTTATAACTGCTAAGATGGATTGGATTCATAGAATGAGGCAAAGAAAATAATTTCTGATAATTTATTTATTTATTTATTTTGGATGAGGAGACTCAAAATTATCATTATGAACATCTAGTACCATACTGTGCTTTCTTGGCTTATGAGGCATCAAGGGCAATTTTCCCTGGTACGAAATAGTGCAAGACTGCTATGCTTTGTAAGACTATTCCTAATCTAAAACAGAAAATTAAAGAACAACAACAGAAAAAATTTAGCCAAAATACTCTGCATGAGACAACTTTAAAAATTTTAAATTATAAAACAAAACAAAAAAAGAATGTTTCTGGAGTTCCCATCGTGGCTCAGTGGTTAACGAATCTGACTAGGAACCATGAGGTTGTGGGTTTGATCCCTGGCCTTGCTCAGTGGGTTAAGAATCTGGCATTGCTGTGGCTGTGGTGTAGGCTGGCAGCAACAGCTCTGATTCGACCCCTAGCCTGGGAACCTCCATATGCCGTGGGTGTGGTCCTAAAAAGACAAAAGACAAAAAAAAAAAAAAAAAGACTATTTCTATTTCATATAATTTTACAGTACCTTGTTTTGGACAGGATTCCTGCCACCAGAAGTTTCCCCTTTCTATCTAAATCTGTCATGGGCTGGAAAACCAAATATAAATGTTCATTAAAATTTCATGTAAAATAAGAATAAACAGGGTGTGTTATACATCACTTTGCTCTACACCAGAAGCTAACACAGTATTGTAATTAGCTATACTTCAACTAAAATGATTTTTAAAGAAAGAGTTAATGAGGTCTGCATGAAGGGATGAAAAATTTCCTACGAAGATACAGGTTTTCCATGGGCTGTATGATAATAATTTAGATTGCTCTCAGAAGCCTTGTTTACTTACTTAGGGAGCCAAAGGGACTACTAACTAAATGATCTCTGGACAGATAAAGAGTTACTAACTTCACTTTTGATATGTTTATGAGTTGCCTGTCTGTCTTTCCCAGAGTTCTCCACCAGCAGCTGACAGCTTGATCTCTGTGAGCAGATTTGGTTCAGCTCCAACTTGTCACACTTGCTGCTAGTTCAAAGCTGTCCCAGTCTTAGTGACTGCATTTCTACCCTCTTCTTATGACCTGATCTTCCACGTGTACCCTCTTTCTGCATTGGGAACTTTGCCTTATTTCTTTGAGTGCCTGCCTGATAGCACGGTCCACAAAGAACTCTGACTGTAATTCTTCCTATGCAGTGCTCATTCATGCTGGAGCAGACATTCTATTTCTAAACCAAAGGCTGAAAACAGACTCTACTACTCCTCTTACTAGTAGCTAGCATTTTCTGCACATTACATGCCAGGCATTGTGATAAACATGCTACACACATGATCACACTTATTCAGTGAGTTGAGCTACCTTTTTTTTTTTTTTTTTTTTTTTTAATGATGAAAAACTGAAGCTCATGGAGAATATGTAACTTTTTCTAGTTCACACAACCAGTTAGTGGGTGTTGGAGTGAGGACTGGAACCCAGGGTGACTAGAAAATCCCTGTTTCTCATCGCTGTCCTCTAACTGTCCACTCTGGATGGATACACAAACTTGAGCCCCCAGCTAGCTTGATCTGGAAATAGCTGCCCTTCCTGGGTCCCTTCTGCCCCCTGGTTGATGGGCAGATCTCAGATTCGTGCTCCTTCAATGTCACGCGTCCCTGAAGTTCCCTTTTCCATGCCAGATCATTTCATTAGGTGAGTTAGATGGCCAGAAGCCACTTCGACAGGGGAAATTTGTATATTTATTTAGCTCCAGACTTTGCAAATACTGAGACAGCAAATTAATAACTGAAGAGCTCACTGGTTAACCAGCCCTATAAGTAAGTGCTCTTGTGACTATTTCTGAATAGATAAAGGTATAGATCTTGTAATTTGCTCAAGATTATATAGATTTTTTTTTTAATGCTTGCTCTTAGATTTCAACCCATGTCTGACTGATTTCAGTGTGTCTCTTGATTTCTGAGAACTGCCTCCCAAATGGATCTGGCTTTCGGGCTCATAGGCTTTCTATTTTGCATGCAGCATTGTGTTTCTATTTTATTTCCTTGTAAATAAATGTCCCTATATGAATTCTTACGGTAATGGAAAAAATTTTAATGCAGTTTTCATCCTCTTGTCCACTCCCTTGAAATATTAAAATTGATAAATTGTTTTTGTTCCTCTCATTTTGGAACACAGTTAATCTTTTTCTTATTTTGGATTTGTGCTTTTGAATGCTTATTTTGTCTGAATCTTGCCTTGGAATAGTTTTTAATCTGAATATATTACTGTCTTAGGAAGAGGAGCTTTTTCTTAATAAAACCGAGTAATGCAATTTCTATGATAACAATCGCTTAATTATTCCACAATCACCACAATATATCATGGGTAATGCATCATTGAGCAATTTTACCACATTAATGCTCAAAACCAAGAGAAAAAGTTATAAAGGCCAATTTTATGGAAAACCTGAAAGGGTTTTGGGAAAAAAAAAAAAAGAAATCCTTTGGCCACATGCCACACTGAGTTGACCTGTGCCTGAAAAAGCCAGCTTTAGAGATGTTACTGGCTGAGGGGAAGCTTCAGATTCTGAACTTAACATTTTTCAGACCCCTGCTATGTAATTGGCCATGTTTTGTGCTGGGTCTGCAGAAAGTGGTGACACAACCCTTGTCTTCAAGGAACTCTCAGAGTCTAGTAGAGACAAAACCAATAATAAATAACAATCAAATAATAATAGCAATATAGTATGATAAGTCTGCCTACAAAAGCATCTACGATTTGAACCCTGCTCCCTGGTGCTACCTCAGGCTTATATAGATATATTTTCTAATATCCTTTTGACTTTGATTACTTTTTGGTAAAATGAAAATCAGAGATTGTTAAGCAGTTAAACTTAGAAATCTAACTGGAAAGGATCTTCTGTGTTAATTGATTTTTTTGGATGGACAAGAAATAGAATTTTCATCTTGTTACAGTTTCCATTTAATTTCTTTAATTCCCCAAAACATTTATGTTGAGTCATTTCTACAGAAGTTCCCAAATTTAGTTATGCATACGATTCTCCTCAGGGACTTGTTAAAAATAGACTCCTAGGTTTATATCTGGAATCTAATATACAGCACAAATGAAACTTTCTCTAGAAAAGAAACAAACTAATGGACACGGAGAACAGACTTGTGGTTGCCGAGGTGGAGGGAATGGTGTGGATTTGGAGATTGGGGTTAGTAGATGCAAACTATCACATTTGGAGTGGATAAGCAATGAAATCCTGCTGTGTAGCACAGGGAACTATATCTAATCACTTGTGATGCAACATGATGGAGGATAATGTGAGAAAAAGAATGTATATGTATGTATGACTGGGTTACTTTGCTGTACAGCAGAAATTGCCAGAACACTATAAATCAACTGTAATAAAAAAGAAAAACATAGGCCCCTAGGAATGCAACCATAGCCATAAGATTCAAATTCATTACTAGGGGTGCAGGAATCTGCATTTTAAACAAACTTCCCAGGTAATTCTGATGCTGGTGGTATGGGGGAGAACACAAGCCCTTTATGTCATGGTTATCTGTCAGTCCTGGGCCAGTTTGCCATGAGTCTGATCCACTCTGCTCTGCTCTGCATCCTGGAGAGCAGGCTGGTTTCGCAGACTCTTGTCAAGTGGCTTCCAGCTGGTTTTGGCCAATGGGAGGCACAGGTGGGAAACTGCAGGACAGCAGGAAGGAAGAAGCCTCTTTCTGCCTCCCGTGGAGTCTCCGGAATGGCTAGATGCCCTCTTTGTCTCTAGTGTCTGCAAACAAGAAGAAGCCTACAATGAACATCCCAGCTTCTACCTGTATTCCTGGCTTCTGGGACCCAGTAACCCCAGCCTCTGGACATCAAGTCAGGGGTAGTGGTGGTTACTGGTTTTGTTAACTTCTGAGTTGCCTAACGCTAGCCAATGCTATCAATGCTCTGTCCACAGCTCTAAGAATCCACTTACCATTTTAGTCAGCCAGGCTGGCTTCCAAAGATAAGCTTCTGCCAATGTCTCTGTTGGAGGGCTACCTGCAAACCACTGAAACACACTTTGTTTGTATCTACAGCAGGCTGTTAGTGCCTAAGAACTGACATTCTCCCAGGTTGAGGGGATAGCCCTTAACCAATGACTGACCAGTAAAAATACCCCAGCTCCCTTACCCTTATCCAGGATAATTCTGAAATATGTATTTTGCACTATTTTCTAGACAAATATGGAGTGACCAATATGGAGTTAAGCTCCAGCTACCCACTTTGGTATCTGGATAAATGGATGCCCTCATGGACAAGTCGCCTTGCCTTCCCTTCCTGCAGCACTCCCCACTCATCTCTACCCAGATTCATGGCATTTTCTGATAAGTGGCTTGCATTTGAATCTTGGGCTCAGAGTCTTCTTGGAAACCCAAACTAAGATGCCCACTGTCCCTGGCTGGATTCTCAGTTTCTTCTATCACCTGTGTATCCAATTTATGGCATCCCAGTCCCTTCAGGGACTTTCCTCATTCTGGTTAGATGACACTAGGTACTAGGTGCCACAACTACTCAGGGAAATAAGAGCATGATCTTTATTGCCAAGAGGCTCATCAGCTAAAAATGGAGACAAACAAGCACAGAGAATAGCAGCATGTGATGGAGGCATTCGCAAAGGTGCACAATTCAGAGGAGAGAGATTATTAAAGTGTCCATACTACCCAAAGCAATCTACAGATTCAGTGAAATCCCTATAAAATTACCCATGACATTTTCCACAGAACTAGAAAAAACAATACTCAAACTTATATGGAACCATGAAAGACCCAGAATTGCCAAAGCAATCCTGAGGAACAAAGACCAAGCAGCAGGTATAACTCTCCCAGACTTCAAACAATGTTACAAAACTGTAGTAATCAAGAAATTGTGGTACTGTACCAAAAAAAAAAAAAAATATACAGACAATGGAACAGAATAGAGAACACAGAAATAAACCCAGACATTTATGGTCAATTAATCTTCAACAAAGGAGGCAAGAATACAAAATGGCAAAACGACTGTCTCTTCAGCAAGTAGTGCTGGGAAAACTGGACAGCTGCATGTAAATCAATGAAACTGGAACACACCCTCCACTATGCACAAAAATAAAGTCAAAATGGCTTAAAGACTTAAACATAAAACAAGACACCATAAAACTCCGAAAAGAGAACATAGGCAAAACATTCTCTGACATCAACTGTACAATGTTTTCTTAGGTCAGTCTCCCAAGGCAACATAAATAAAACCAAAAATAAACCAATGGGACCTAATCAGACTTACAAGCTTTTGCACAGCAAAGGAAACCATTAAAAAAAAAAAAAAGACAACCTACAGAATGGGAGAGAATAGTTTAAACGATGCAACCAACAAGGGCTTAATCTCTAAAATATACAAACAACTTATACAACTCAACATCAAAAAAACCCAACAACCCAAGTGAAAAATGGATAGAAGACCTGAACAGCCATTTCTTCAAAGAAGATATACAGTTGGCCAACAGGCACATGAAAAAATGCTCAACATCACAAATTATTAGAGAAATGCAAATCAAAACTACAATGAGGTACCACCTCACACCTGTCAGAATGGCCATCATTAATGAGTCAACAAATAACAAATGCTGGAGAAGGTGTGGAGAAAAGGGAACCCTCCTTCAGTGTTGGTGGGAATGTAAATTGGTACAACCACCATGGAAAACAATATGGAGGTACCTCAGAAAACCAAATCTAGAACTGCCATATAACCCAGCAATCCCACTCCTGAGCATATATCCGGACAGAACTTTCATTGAAAAAGATACAAGACAGGCAGTTTCTTGCCTGCAGGGGCTGTAATACACATGGGTACAGAGGTGACATGGTCTAATTTCCCTAAAGGTGTTTTGGGGACACTTAAAACTCTCTTTTTTTGTGATTTGATGAAATGAAGCCATTATTTTTTAATTGAAATACAATTGACATATAATATGTTAGTTTTAGGTATACAAACAGTAATTTGACATTTAAATACATTACAAAATGACCACCATGATAAGTCTAGTAGCCACTTGTCACCATACAAAGTTATTACAATGCTGTTAAATACATTCCCTATGAAGTACATTATATCCCCTTGACTTATGTACAGGCATATCTCAAATATATTACAGGTTTGGTTATAGACCACTACAATATAGCAAATATTGCAATAAAGTCACACAAAAATTTTCATTTCCCAGTGCATATAAAAGTTGTGTTCACACTATGCTATAGTCTATTAAGTGAAATAGCATTATGTCTAAAAAAACAATGTACATAGCTTAATTAAAAAATACTTAGAGTTCTCGTCATGGCTCAGTGGTTAACAAATCCGAAAAGGAACCATGAGGTCTCGGGTTCGATCCCCAGCCTCGCTCTGAGGGTTAAGGATCTGGCATTGCTGTGAGCTGTGGTCAGCTCGGATCCTGCATTGCTGTGGCTCTGGTGTAGGCCTATGGCTACAGCTCCGATTAGACCCCTAGCCTGGGAACCTCCATATGCTGCAGGTGCAGCCCTAGAAAAGGCAAAAAGACAAAAATAAAATAAAATAAAATAAAATAAAAAATAAAAAATATCACTACAAAATGCTAACCATTAACCAATGCAGGGTTGCCACATATCTTTGACTTTTAAGAACGCAATAACCATAAAATGCAACAAAATGAAGCACAATTAAACGAGATATGCCTATACGTCATGACTGGAAATTTGTATTTTTTAATACCCTTTACCTATTTCAAGCATTTTCCTCAGGACCCTTCCCTCTGGCAACCACCAGATTGTTCTCTGTATCTATATGTCTGCTTCTGTTTTGTTTTTATTTATTCATTTGTCCTGTTTTTTTTTTTCAGATTCCACATATAAGTGAAATAGCATGGCATTTGTCTGACATACTTCATTTAACATGATACCCTCTAGATCTATCTATGTTATTTCAAATGGCAAGACTTCATTCTTTTTTATAAAGCTAACATTCCATTGTGTGTGTATTTTCGCTTTATCCATTTATCTACTGACACTTAGATTATTTTGTATCTTGGCTATTGTAAATAATGCTGTGATGAACACAGCGGTGCTTATATCTCTCCAAATTATGTTTTTGTTTTCTTTGGATAAATACTCAGGAATTGCTGGATCATATAGTAGTTCTATTTTTAACTTTTCGAGGAACTTCCAGACTTTTTCACAATGGCTGCAACAAGGTACATTCCTACTAGCAGTGTAAAGAGCTCCTTTTCTTCCACAGCCTCATCAATACTTATTATTTTTTGTCTTTTTGATAACAGTTATTCTGACAGGCATGAGGTGATATCTCATTATGATTCTGATTTGCGTTTCCCGGATAATTAGCAATACTGAGTATTTTACCATGTACTTGTTGGCCAACTGAATGGCTTCTTTGAAAAAATGTCTATTCAGATTCTCTGCCCTTTTTTTTCCTTTTTTTTTTTTTTTTTTTGTCTTTTTGCCACTTCTAGGGCCACTTCTGCAGCATATAGAGGTTCCCAGGCTAGGGGTCCAGTAGGAGCTGTAGCTACCAGCCTACGCCAGAGCCACAGCAATGTGGGATCTGAGCCGCATCTGCAACCTACACCACAGCTCACGGCCATGCCGGATCCTTAACCCACTGAGCAAGGCCAGAGATTTAACCTGCAACCTCGTGGTTCCTAGTCGGATTCGTTAACCACTGAGCCACGATAGGAACTCCTCTGACCTTTTTTTTTTTTTTTTGGCGGTGTCCATGGTATGTAGAAGTTCCCAGGCTATGGTGTGTGTGTGTGTGTGTGTGTGTGTGTGTGTGTGTGTGTGTGCGCGCGCGCGCGCGCGCACCCAGGTGAGCTGTTTTTAAAAGGAAGAATGGAATGTTCTGTACCTGTTTAAGTTCATTTGGTTTAATGTGTCATTTAAGGCCAGTTACTTATGGATTTTATGTCTGGATGATCTGGCCATTGATGTAATTGGGGTGTTGAAGTCCTCTACTGTTATTGTATTACTATAAATGTCTCCCTTTGTGTTTGTAGTAGTTGGTCTTATGTATTTAGGAGCTCCTGTGTTAAGTACGTACGTATTTACAAGTATTATACCTTCTTGTTGGGTCGATTCCTCTATCATTATGTAATACTATTCTTATTTCATTTTACAGTCTTTGTTTTAAAGTCTATTTTGTCTGATATAAGTATTGTTACCCCATTTTTTTTTATATTGACGTGGAATATCTTTTTAAATCCTCTCATTCTCAGTCTCTATGTCTTTAGAACTTAAGAGAGCCTCTTTTAGGCAGTATGTATATACGTCTTCTTTTTTAAAAAACCTATTCAGCCATCCTACATCTTTGGGTTGGAGCATTTAGTCTATTTGCATTTCAAGTAATTATTAATAGATATATACTTATTACCATTTTGTTTGTTGTTTTCCAGTTATTTTGTAGTTCTTTGTTCCTTTCTTCTTTTCTTGCTCTCTTTCCTTGTGATTTGATGCCTATCTTTAGTGTTATGTTTGGATTCCTTTCTCTTTATTTTCGTGTATTTTCTATAGGTTTTTAGCTTGTAGTTGCCATGAGGTTCATATATAACAATCTATATCTATCCGTGTATTTTAAGTTGATTTTTCTTAAGTTAGAACACTTTCTATCACCCCTACATTTCTACTCTCTCCACCTACATTTTATTTTTTCACATTATATATTATCTTTTTATTTTGTGTCTCATTTGACTACTTATTGTAGATACAGATGATTTTATTACTTTTGTCTCTCAACGTTCCTATTAACTTTATAAGTAGTGATCTATTACTTTATTTTTTATATAATGATTTTTATTTTTTTCCATTATAGCTGGTTTATAGTGTTCTGTCAATTTTCTACTGTACAGCATGGTGACCCAGTCCTCACACCATGCACAAAAATAAACTCGAAATGGCTTAAAGACTTAAATATAAGACAAGACACCATCAAACTGGAAGAGAACATAGGTATGATAATGTGAGAAAAAATAATGTATACATGTATGCGATCTATGACTTTAAACTGTATGTTTGCTTTTACCAGTGGAATTTTTCTTTTCATAATTTTTCTTATTTCTAGTTGTGGCTTTTTCTTTTCCAGTTAGAGAAGTATCTTTAACATTTCTGGTAAGGCCCATTTGGTAGTGATGAACTCTTTAGCTTTTGCTTTTCTGTAACACTCTTTATCATTGCTTCAAATCTGAACGATAACCTTGCCAGGTAGAGTATTCTTGGCTGTAGGTTTTTTTTTTTTTTTTTTTCCTTTCATCACTTTGACTACATCATGCCACTCCCTTTTTACTGAAAAGGAAGCTGATCCATTTTGGGGGAATTTCCTTGTATGTAACTAGTGGCTTTTCTCTTGCTGATTTTAAGATTCTCTCTTTATTCTTAATTTTTGACATTTTAAATTATGTGTCTTGGTGTAGACCTTTTCGGGTTCATCTTGTTTGGGACTTTGTGCCTCCTGGATGTGGATGTCTATTTCCTTCCCCAGGGAAGGAAAATTTTCAGGTCTTATTTTTTTTTAAATAAGTTCTCTACCCTTTTATCTCTCTCTTTTCTCATTGAGACCCATCCCTATAATGTTATTATGCTTTATGTTGTCCCAGAGTTCTTTTAAACTATCTCCATTCTTCTTCATTCTTTTTTCATTTTTCTGTTCAGCTTGGGTGATCTCCACTACCCTGTGTTCTAGATTTCTTATGTTTCTCTGTATCATAAAATCCACTATTGATTCCCACTGTAGTATCTTTTCATTTCAGTTATTGTATTCCTCGGCTTTTACTGTTTCTCTCTTTTTTGTGTGTGTGCCTTTTAGGGCTGAATCTGCAGTGCATGGAGGTTCCCAGACTAGGGGTCGAATCAGAGCTACAGCCACTGATCTACACCACAGCCACAGCAATGCAGGATCCAAGCCGTGTCTGTGACTTACACCACAGCTCACGGCAATGCCAGAGCCTTAACCCACTGAGCGAGGCCAGGAATCATACCCACAACCTCATGGTTCCTAGTCGGATTCGTTTCTGCTGTGCCACAATGGGAACTCCCCTATTGTTTCTTTTTAATATCTTCTCTTTGTTGAAATTCCCATTGTATTTGTCCATTCTTCTCTTGAGTTTAGTGTGCATTTTTATAATCATTATATTAAACTCTTTATTAAGTAGATTGCTTATCTCTGTTTCATTTAGTACTTTCTCTGAGGTTTTTGTCTTGTTCCTTTGTGTGGAACATATTATTCTGTGTCCTTATTTTGCTTAATTCTCTATGCTCATTTCTATGTATCAGGTAAGTTTGTTATGTTTCCTGATCTTGGAGAAGTGGAGAAGTGGAGACATCCAATGAGGCCCAGCAACATGCTCCTTTCTGGACACTAGAGCCTGATATTCCAGGGCTACCCCCTATATGAGCTGCATGTGCCTTTCTGTGGTAGTGTGTGGTATCATTCTGTGTGCTCTGGGCATGCTGGCCACTGGGGCTGGCTCCTGGCCTAGTAGCTTTGAGGCTCTACCTTGGCTTGCAATGCCTGGTGATGCACAAGCACTGCAGGCCTTTTTGTGTGGGGGGGCAGGTCCATGGCTCTAAAAGCCCAGAAAGAGGATTCCAAAAGGACTCTTGCCAGTGCCAGTGTCAGCATGGTAAAATGAGATCCCTCTAAATGGCTGCTGCCTGTATTTCTGTCCTCAAGGTAAGTCCCATCTGCCTTTTGCCTCTCTAGGTGGCTCTCCAAGATCAGCAAGTGGGTCTATCCAGGCGCCGCTCAAACTGCTGCCTCTGTGCTGGGACTTAGAGCTTGTCAAATTTTGCCTGTGCCCTTTAAGAGTTGTTTCCTATAGCCCTCTGGGATCTCCTGAATGTAGGCCCTGCTGGTTTTCTCAGCCAGACATTCTGGTTGCTCATCCTCCAGATATAGGACCCCTGGGCTGGGGAGTCCAGTGTGGGGCTTGGGTCCTTTGCTCCTTGGGGGAAGACTTCTGTCCTCCTCCTCCTATTTGTGGGTCATAGACTCAGAGATATGGATCCTGACTAGCCCACATCTCCACTTCCCTACCCATCTCACTGTGGCTCCACCTTGCGGAAACTCTTTTCTGCTAGTCTTCAGGTCATTCTCAAACAATTTCTCTGTAAGTAGCTATGATTTGGTGCGCCCATGGGAAGAGCTGAGTTCAGGGTCTTCCTACTCTGCCATCTTCATCACTTTGTCACTTGCAATATTCTGTTAAAAAACATCTTCTGGAGTTCCTGGTGTAGCTCAGCAGAAAGGAACCTTACTAGTATCCATGAGGATTCGGGTTTGATCCCTGGCCACCCTTGGTGGGCTAAGAATCCGATGTTGCCATGCGTTGTGGTGTAGGTCAAAGACTCGGCTCGGATCCTGCGTTGCTATGGCTGTGGCAGTGGCATAGGCCAGCAGCTAGAGCTCTCATTTGACCCCTATCCTGGGAACCTCCATATGTTGCGGGTATTGCCTTAAAAAGATTTAAAAAAAACCAAAAAAAACAAAACAAAACAAAAAAAACTCTAGTTCTCTGGTCAAATAATTGGGAAATGTTGTGTATTTTATCTCCTGTTAAAGATTCATAAAAACAAAATTTGCTAATTAAAGGCTCTTAGAAGTCCTATAGTAAAGAAATCTGATCCCTAATTAGTTGTTCTGTGTTAGCCATCTGCTGTTTTAACCTGCTCAGCATGCAGTCTCCTTTCTGGGAATAGCACCCTAATTTTATTCTGGGGAACAAATCCTTTTGATTGGATACAGTGCTGCAGGGCTGTTAATCAGCTTGTTCAGCTCTGGCCAAAGCATGGACATATGGCCCAAGATAGGCCAATCAGATGTTTCTCCCTGGAATTTGTATCTTGAGTAGAGCATTACAGTGTTTAAAGATAGCCAAAGTTCATTTATCCCAGTGGTGATGTCCTGCTTCCTGGATCTTTCAAATTGCTCTTTTTCTTGTGCTTTTAGTATTTTAATCATTCACATTTCCCTGTATGCTAGCTCATGTATAAAGGCACTATGTCTAAGTGAAGGAAAGCATTCACCTTGCAGACTTAGTTTTTTGGGTTTTTGTTTTTTGTTTTTTTGATAATAGGGGTAGATCATGGAGAATCTGGGACTTCTGGCTGCATCTTCAAGCAGCTGAGGAAAGCTCTTGATACAATAAATTTGCACTGGCATCTAGGAATGTACATTCACAGTGGAGACTGGAATGTCTGTTTGTTGATGTCTACCTAGCCTTGTTCCTATGCAATCCCAGGTACTCCCCAAGGTTGCTTCCCTCATCCTCCCACTGCTTTCAGATGCACTGACAGGTCTGAGGGACCCCAAATGAACATGGTCCCTGTGGCTGGGGAGTAGGCCTGAGGGCATGGAGTGTGCCTGCTGCCAGGGTGAGTGCTCCAGTATCAGGACGTGGTCGAGCAGCTAGAAATGTGAGTGCACACGTGTGTGTGTGCTGTTATAGCCCCTGCTTGCCAGGGCCCTTGCAAACTTGGGCCTGGAAAACAAAGACTATGTGTCTATGTTATTCTGTTTGAGCTTATAGAACAAAATACCACAGACTGGGTAGCTTATAAACAATGTAAATACATTTATCACAGTTCTAGAGGATTGAAATCTAAGATCAAGGTGCCAGCATGGTTGGGTCCTGGCTAAAGCCCTCTTCTAAGTTCCAGATGGCTAACTTTTCTCAGTGCTCTCACATGGCTGAAGAGATGAGGGGTCTCTGTGAGGCTTTTTAGGGCCGCACCTGCAGCATATGGAGATTCCCAGGTGAGGGGTTGAATCAGAGCTGTGGCCACCAGCCTAGCCACAGGATTTGAGCTGTGTCTGCAACCCTACCACAGCTTGTGACAATGCTGGATCCCAGACCCACTGAGTGAGGCCAGGGATCGAACCTGAATCCCCATGGATACTAGTCAGATTCATTTCCACTGCGCCACAACGGGAATTCCCTGTGGGGCCTTTTTAATAAGGATACTAATCCATTCGTGATGGTCTCCTAATACCATCACATTGGACATTAGAATTTTAAAATGTGAATTTTGCAGGACACAAATTCAGACAATACCAGTGTCCAAGCAAGAGGCTTTAGTTGTACTTTATTCTGAGTGGACATATATATTTGGGCCAACTTGAAAAATAAGTTTGATCCTGCCCCCCCCCCTCATTTTTTTTTTCAGCTGCTCTGCAGCATATGGTGTTCCCATGCCAGGAATTAGATCTGAGATGCAGTTGCGATCTGTACCACAGCTGCAGCAAGGCTGGATCCTTTAACCTACCGTGCCAGCCAGGCCAGGTTTCAAACCTGGTGCTGCAGAGATGCTGCAGATCCCCTTGTGCCACAGCTGGAACTCCCTGCCCCTCCTTTCATCCATTCACTCCTGCTCCTTTCCCTGATCTTCTTGCTTTACTGAGGAGACAGTCACATGCCTGCTTTCTACTTTCCCTGGGTAGTAAAGTGTTTGTTTGTGCAATAGTTAACTAGCAGAAGTTTTTTTATTATTTGAAAAAGGCACTTCCTCTTTTTTTTTTTTTTTTTTTTTTGTCTTTTTTTTCCTTTTCTAGGGCCACTCCCTCAGCATATGGAGATTCCCAGGCTAGGGGTCTAATCGGAGCTGTAGCCACTGGCCTACACCAGAGCCACAGCAACGCAGGATCCAAGCCACATCTGCAACCTACACCATAGCTCACCACCACGCCGGATCCTTAACCCACTAAGCGAGGCCAGGGACCGAACCCGCAACCTCATGGTTCCTAGTTGGATTCGTTAACTACTGCGCCACGACGGGAACTCCTGAAAAAGGCACCTCCTTTTTAATTTGTTCTAGTGTAGCCTGTCTCTGGGCTGCCCCATACCCTTCTAAAATTCTTCAGCCAGAGTCCAGCAAGGTTGCTCCTACTGGAACCTTAGGTGATACATCCCCTACTATCTCTTAATACTCCTCTAGTTCCTCAAAACCTTTGCTTTCCTGGTCCCTAACACAAGAATCAGACGGAAGAGACCTAATTTTATTGATGAGAAACCAAAGTTCGCCAAAAGGAATAAGAGACAGGGTTTCCAACAATGCAGAATGAAGATGACACATTCGATCCCTCAAAAACAACTGGCAAAAATGACCAAAAGCGGGAGTTCCCGTCATGGCGCAGCAAAAACGAATCCAACTAGGAACCATGAGGTTGCGGGTTCGATCCCTGGCCTCACTCAGTGGGTTGAGGATCTGGCATTGTTGTGAGCTGTGGTATAGATCGAAGACTTGGCTTGGATCTGGCATTGCTGTGGCTATGCCGTAGGCCAGCCATTGTAGTTCTGATTCGACCCCTAGCCTGGGAACCTCCATATGCCTCAGGTACAGCCCTAAAAAAAGACAAGACAAAAAAAAAAAAAAAGATCAAAAGCAACATTTATTCAGGAAATGCTGCTGAACTTTGGGTGAGAACAATGGGAGTCTGTGGTCTGTTTGCTGGGGAGGGGGTCACTCCATACCCTGCCTGGGATTTGTTGGCACAAAAGTGCTGCCAGGGTGGGGCTGCCTATGAAAACCAGAAACTTAGCTGCCAGGGAGACTGACTTGATTTGGAGTGGAGGGCACTGTCAGTAAAATTAGAAAACTCATTAGAAAACATATCGGAAAAGCTTATATATAGCCTTGACTGCCTGAGGTGGTGGCCAGAAATTTAACAGAGAGACCTTGGAAGTTATACAAGCTCTCCACATATCACTGGCTGATTGAAAGGATGTGCACACACAAGAAGTCCTGGGCAGGGGCGGGGTGGGGGGCACCTAGAGGAAAGTGAAAGCTAGGGCAGTCTAGAAACCAATCTGCATATATGTAATGACAATAATAGCACCAAGATCAAAGAAGGAAATTGAGCCATACTGGAACAAAGTTCCTATGTTTTATGAGAATGAAGACACTATTAACCTGAGCTAAATGATAATAAGAAGTATATTGTAATCCCTAGAGAAATCACTAAGGAAATAACTTAAAAAATATAGTTAAGAAGGGAGCTGATGTGACCAGCATCACCTAACCAGCTACTGGGAGTGAAGAGACACTTCATCTACCTATCTTGGTTTCTCCATATGTCCCCAGTTCAGGACATTAATACCAGCCATGCATCCTCAAGGTGGAAGGCTCTGACCTTCCGTCTTGCATCTGACTTAGTTCTTTGGAGCACCCAATGTACTGCAGGCTACTTGTGTGATGAGTAGGACCCTATGAGGCTTTCCTGGTCCAGAACTCCACCCCGCCCCCATGTCTTTCGCTTTAGCTCCTCTCTGAAGTACCTAGATAATAGTAACTGATGCACATTTCCTGAGCTGTTTTATAGATGCTAACCCCACCCCCCGCCACCAAATGGGAGAAGTTAACTACTTGATGACCCTGAGCACACAGCCCCCAGACCTACTGGAGCCTAAGGATTGATAATGCAATATACCACCTTGTCATCTCACCATCAACCAATCAGAGAATTACACACAAGCTGATCATGTACCCTGCGACTCCTCTCCTTTACTTGGCGTTTAAATTTGCTTTCCTGAAACCCATCTGGGGTTCCGGTTTTTTTTTTTTTTTTTTTCTTTTTGCCTTTTCTAGGGCTGCTCCCACGGCATGTGGAGGTTCCCAGGCTAGGGGTCGAATCGGAGCTGTAGCCACCGGCCTATGCCAGAGCCACAGCAACATGGGATCCGAACTGCATCTGCGACCTACACCACAGCTCATGGCCACACCGGATCCTTAGCCCACTGAGCAAGGCCAGGGATTGAACCCACAACCTCATGGTTCCTAGTCAGATTCATTAACCACTTCACCATGATGGGGACTTCTCTGATTTTTTTTTTAAGCATTAACTGCCCAGACTCCTTGTTGGCACCTGTACTAAACATTGCACTTTCCTTCCTTACAATCCAGTGTCAGGAGACTGACATTATTGTGCACAGGTGAACAGACCCAAATTTGGTTTGGTAACATTTGGCCTCTAGCCAAAGTTAGAAAGTCTGCTGTATCTAGGCTGTTCATCCTCAATTGTCTTCCTCCCTAAGCAGGACATGGCTGTCCCTCCCTGAGGCTGAAGGGCTCAGCGGTGATATCAGAAAAGTCAGGGTGTTTTGGGCAACTTGAGTACCATAGGATTTTCCATCTTCTTTTACTGCAGTGGAAACTAGGGGAGGCCTCAGGTTTTATTTCAATATACTGATGTGGCCTCCTGCATTTCCTATGGTTCCTGTTATTCAGAAGATGAATTTCACTACTGTCCCCTTCACCCCATACACATACACTGTGTCCCTGCTCCCCACAGCCTCCATTCTTCACCTCCAAATCTTATATTTTATGTTTCAGCATATCAACCTCTCTTCTGTAGCAACTTTTTCTTCTTCACCAGCAGAGAAAGACAGAACCTGGGATTTATCATACTCTGTTTGAACTCAGTCTCTGAAGCTAGAGGTTCTGGCCTCCCGCTCATTATTATCTTGAATCTAGATCAGTATATCTAAGATTTAATGTGTATAGGAATCACCTGGGGGACTTGTTAAGCTGCAGATTCTGGCTTGGTAGGTCTATGGAGGAGGCTGAGAATCTGCATTTCTAATATCAACTGAAGAAAAACACACAACCTTAAAGTTTTATTCCAGGACCTCACTGAGGACTTTAGCCTAGAAGAATAGCCTTTCAGATAGCTTTGAAGAACTGTTCCAAAGAGGTAAGGAAGGAGCCAGGATTTAGAGAAGTTTTTGGCTGGAAAAACAAAACAAAACAAATGACAACCCATGTGATCAAACATCAAAAAACTACAGTTAAGCACAAAAATCAGACATCTCAAGTAAATAATTTCTGTGCTTTTCTATGTATGGGAAGATGCAAGAATCTGGGCTCATTGAAATTATCCCTTAGATATTCATTTTAACTGTCTAGGACCATATCCAAAGTGCATAATGCTTTCTGGTTTTCTCTATCCTGAATTGTCCTCAGAGTACACACCATGCTGGGGAGGGCAGCTTCAGTAACTTAGCTGGATTCTTGTTTACTGGGATGGCAGGCATCATTCCCTGTTCACACTGACATGGTCCCAGGGCACGGAGACGCTGCTGTTCAGTGGACTACACTTTGAATAGCTAAGTTCCAGACTGGAGCATTGCTGTGTTCTAACACCCTCCTTGGAGCAAATACTGACACAGCATTTTTTTTTAAGGATAATGAAAGATAAGAAGTGAAAAATAAGATTTAAAAATATTGTAAGAAAAACATTTCATCAGGGTCGTTGACTTGAGAATGTAAATTTTTAAAAAAAACCTTTCAATACTAGTATGTTTTTGGTGTGTTTTGTCTGGGTTCTACTATCATCCCTGGCTCCTTCTGTCTCTCTTTCAACAGAGTTTAATATTATACAGATTTATCTTGAAACCCTTCCAAAGAAGCGTATTGATTGAGATAACAAAAATAACTCATCGCATTCATCTACCGAGCCATCTGTGCAGCCATCTGTTTAACCACTCATCCCACCATCTCTTCATTCATCCAATGGTTCCTAGAATCTACTATGGCACACTGATGCTGTGAAGGATGTAGGTGTTAATGAGACAGTTTTTGCCCCCAAGAAATTTCATCTCTGGTGGAGCTGACACAATTCTTGAGATATATTCTCGAGGATAGTATTGATGTAGAGCCTTAAATATTGTCAGAGTGCTAGTTAAGGACTTGGTTGTCAACTTGAGTCATTCATGATCAGATAATTCAACACTGTAAACAATATTTTCAACAATACAGACAAAATAGAATTTTATTTTCTGGATGATATAGCTTTTCTGATTTTATCCTGCCTAGTTTCACAAAGGATCAATTTGAATTAAAAAAAAATCTTAATTCTAGGCTCTTTGTTTTCAGAAAGATGTATTATTTTCTTTGGCACAGGTAAAAGTAAGGGGGATTGACAGGGGTGTCTTTAAGGAGGTAGTTATTACCAGGATAGAGGGTAATGTTTGTTGATTTATTTGAGTTAGGAAGAGTTTTAGAGACAGCAAAAATTTCAAGGCGCTTCCAGTTTGGAGTGCAGAGTAGAACTGCCAAACTTTAAAAGGAACTTTCTAAAGTTCCTATTACCCACTGCCTCCCAGATTGGTTAAGTCAAACGTCCTATTCTAGGATTTCTACTTTTAATCTCCCCCTCCAGGAAAAATCAGTATATTCTAGAAGTGTCTTCACTAGTATTTTCATTAAGGCCAATTAATCTTAAAAATTCATACACATCTGGTGATGATGATCAATAGCTCCTGATTTATTAATACCAAGACCCACAGGTCAACTTCCCCATTGCTCTTATCTTCCTTTCCTTCACACACACTCCCACGTATTACAAGTTGATGAAGATGGAAGGATTTAGCTCTACAAGTGGATTCAGAGGGACAGACAGGATATAAATGTACTTTGGGGCACTTACATGGGACAGAAGAGAATACCGTTAGGATGTTCACCAGTCCTTGCCCCTCTGCTCTGCCTGGCCTGTCCCTTCTCGTGCATGCCTTGCTTTTCCCATGGCTGACCCAGTTTTCTCAGCTCCGTGCCTAGTTTCCCTCATGGAGAGAGTTGTTTGTTTACATGGCCAGGGCCCAGGACATTTGATCCAGCCATGCTGACTAGTGGTAAGGTTCCTATACCTGAAAATGTATGAACCTCTTCTCTTACTCTCCTGCTTGTCAGAGCAAGGTGAGGAGGTGGGTTCTAGGGTACTCTGTTGGCTCACTCTCTCTTCAACTTCCTTCCTGTCCATGTTCAGGCAAAGAGATAAGATGCCAAGATGGAAACTTGGGGCAGGACATCCCAGGGCCCACTGTAATCTTTACCAAGGCATTGCACTTGGGTTTGAAGCTTGTGCACAATTATTAATAAAGTGGTACTTTTAAAAAATTTATTATTCCTTTTTTAGAAAATCCTCAGGAACTCCAGTGGAAGGGGGAGATGTGCAGAGCAGGATCTGGGAGTTCCTGGGTTTCTGGCTGTAAAATCATGAATATCTCTCTTTAATTCTTTGCTGCTACTGGGGATAGAAAGTTGGATAGTGTATTGGTTAAGAGTCAGTGCAGGAAAGAGAAGCCACTTTAGCTATTTTATGCAAGAAAGATTTAATGAAGGAAATTAGTTGCTAGCAAAATTCCTTCTATAAGAACAGTAGGACCAACCCCTGGAAACTTACCATCTCTGAGGCCATGCCTAGAAATTTTGAATGGAAGCACTCACCACCCTGGAGCCAAGGACCTACACTGTGTGATCTGAATGGCACCTCCAAGGATCAGGAAGCCAAAGTCAGGAGACTACAACCCCCACTGCCTCTATCACAACTGCCTCTCCTACAGACACTGAAGTCTTACTATAGCAAAATCTCCTGTCTCCAAGATAATGTTTGCCAGAAGAAAAGCAGTGCAAAAGGCACAAGGAGAAGGTCTCTGGCCCATTTCCACCTTTTATATTTTGCATATGTGCCTCTAATTGGTGGGATATAATTTGTGTCTCTACCCTAGATCAAAGGAGTCTGGAAATGAAGCTTTTAAATCTTCCAGCATCTGCAGTATGGACAAGCACGGCAGCAGGAGGGGGAGAAAGAGGCTGAACAAGGAGTCAGTTCATCAGTTCACTGCACAGAGAAGATTAAGTGTAGTGTGGTGTTATGGACTGAATATGCCCTCCCCAAAAATTCATGTGTTGAAACCCTAACCCTTAAAGTGATGGTATTAGGAGGTGGGTGGGGCCTTTGGGAGGTGATGAGGTCATGAGGGTGGAGCTATTGTGAACAGTATTAGTGCCCTTATAAGAAGATATACGAGAAAGCTTCCTTTTTCTCTCTGCCTTCTGCCTTATGAAGATATGGGAAGATAGCAGTCTGCCATCCAGAAGAGACTTCTCACCAGAACCCAACCAAGCTGGCACTCTGATCTTAGATGTCCAGACTCTATAACTGTGAGAAATAAATTTCTGTTGTTTGTAAGCCTAGTCTATGGTATTTTGTTATAGCAGACCAAACAGACTAAGATAGGTGGCTATGTAAGTTTATACTTAAAAACATACTTTAATTATTTCAAGCTCAAGGAATACATGGGAAAAAAGTATAAAGAATGTATCTTTTTCAATGAAAGTTTTGTCCAGGTATATTTACTATTCACAATAGCCAAGATATGGAAACCTGAATGTCCATCGACAGATGAATGGATTAAGAAGATATGGTATATATACACAATGGAATACTACTCAGCCATAAAAAGAAGAAAATAATGCCATTTGCAGCAACATGGATGAAACTAGAGACTCTCATACTAAGTGAAGTAAGTCAGAAAGAGAAAGACAAATACTATATATGACATATCTAGAATCTAATACATGGCACAAGTGAATCTATATACAGAAAAGAAACAAACTCATGGACATGGAGAACAGACTTGTGGTTGCCATGGCATAGGGGGAGGGAGTGGGATAGACTGGGAGTTTGGGGTTAGTAGATGCAAACTAGTGCATCTGGAATGGATGAGCAATGAGATCCTGCTGTATAGCACAGGGAACCCTATCTAGTCACTTTCGATGGAACATGATGGAGGATAATGTGAGAAGAAGAATATATATACATATATTCTTGGGTGACTTTGCCAAGACATTGTAAATCAACTATAATAAAATATAAAAAGTAAAAATAAGTAAAAAGATAAAAGGTAACCATAAAAAATATATATATAAAGAATGCAAAAAAATCAGATATTGGTTGCAAGTAAGAGAAACTCTTTAAAGCAACCAGAAGTAACAGAAAACAAAAAACAAAAAGCACTTGTGAGATGGGCACTGCAGTAGCTCCTTGAATAATGAGAAGATTTAAAGAAGGACAAGGTCGGTTGTCTTGGTTCTTAATGGTCTCCTTGTTCCTGTTTCAGGCTCTTGTGAAATTTTGCCATTCATCTTCTCTTCCTGAGACTGGGTGGATGCTGGGCCATTTTTCAAGATCAAGAATATGAAAAAATGACTCCTTAGATCCTTCCATCCTTGAGATTCCTCCATTTTGTAATCTTCGTCAATTATATCATGATCTAATGTTTAATCATTTTGAACCTCCATTGGGTCATATATTTTGCTGCTTCAAAAATTGTGCCTAAGCAAAGTTAAAGGTTTCAAAGCCAGCCACACAAAAAATAATATAGGAGAAGTTTGGGATGTATGGGGAAGACAGTCAGGGGGCCAGTTGAAAATAAGAGTCAGGGCCAGAATGACAGGTTTGGGAACGACCAGCACTGATGTTGTGGTTGGAGACTATTGAGGCTTAAGGGGATAAAAGCTCATATTCCTCTTTTTCTGAAATAAGAACTAATAGAGAAATAAAGGTGTCAATAGGGGGAGAGCAATGTTCTGTTTCATTACTAGCAAGACTGGCCTGATAAACATGGCAAATGTGGCTTGCCTCTCTTGCTGCAATTGGGTTTCCTAAAACTCTCCCTTCTGATTTGAAGTGACTAAGGTCACACTTAAATTTAACGTGTGGAAGAGAGCAGGACTTTTGTTTTCCACACCAAGGCTGGTACAGAAAGAGAGAGCACAGCCACAGGAGAACCATGGACTTCAACATCTTAACCTCTCCCTAATAAAGGACTGCATAAAAATGGGCATCGGACTTTTGTCACTCTTCAATTACATAAGTCAATCCTCCTTCCATGGGAAGGAAGAGTTCCATTCCAGTGGGGTTTTCCAATACTATTTCTTATCTGGAATAGAAGTTCTTTATTCAAAAATATGAGGGTTGGAGGGTAAAGTTTTCACTAATAGAACTGAAATAACGGACGTGAAAAGCCTGGGAGAAAAAGCATAAAAGAGGACAGAAATAATCTAGAGAATCCTCCAAAATCACATGGTTAAAAAAAAAATTGAGCCATCCAAAAAAACAGTGAGAAAATAGCCAGAAGAATATGTGAACAACCAAAAAAAAAAAAAAGGCAAAACACCCCCAACAAAACAAAAAAACCCTTCAACCCCCCCCCCAAACAAAACAAACAAAATTAATTTCAAGAAATTAAGGGAAGGAAGAATTTGGGAAGTAGAAAGTCATGGTGAAAAGTATGAGTTAGTTGAGGACTACACTTTTTTTTTAAGTAAATTATTGAGGTGAACTTTCAAAATGTAAAATTAACCATTTTATAGCAAACAATTCAGTGGCATTAATACATTCACAATGTTGTACAACCACCACCTCTATCTACTTCCAAAACATTTACATTACTTCAAAGTAAAACCCTGGATGCATTAAGAAGTTTCTCACCACCCCCTCCCCAGGCCCTGGTGACCACCAATCTGTGCTCTATCTCTGTAGATTTAATTATTCTGAATATCTCGTATAAATGGGATTATATGAGGTGACATTTTGTGCCTGGGTTCATTCACATAGCATAATGTTTTTGAGATTCATCAACACTGTAGCACTTACCAGTAATTCCTTCCTTTTTATGGCTGAATAATATTCCATTCTTTATATATTTTGTCCATTCATCCATTGATGGGTGTCTGGGCTGTTTCTATTGGCTATCATGAACAGTGCTTCTATGAATATATATACTTTTTAAAGTATCTTCCATTTTTTGGAAATATACATGTAGGTAGAATAGTGGGGTATATGATAATTCTATGTTTAACTTTTGAAGAACCACCAAACTGTTTTCTAAACACTTACTTGATTTAGGAATTTAATTTAGCAATTTGATATTAATTGTTGATCCTAGCTAGAAGAGTTTCAGGACAATAATGACTGTCAAACAGATGGTAAGGGATTAAGAAGTAAATGAGTTTAAAGAATTAAAAAATTTTAACAGCTTTATTGATGTATACTTGACATAAGTAAACTGCACATATTAAAAGCAGGTTTTATTTAGCCTTGAGGAAGAGTCTAGGTACTTCTTCTGAGATAGAAATAAAGTAACTATGCGTGGGTTATATAAACCAGTAAGTTAGAAGTGGAGGGGAGAGATATACATCTGATGGTCTCTTTTCTCAGTAAAAGATTTGAATTATCAGATTGAAATGAGAACAGTAGTGTGAAGTAGAGCGTTTAAGGGGAGGTAGTAGAGGCAGTTTTTTGCTTACTTGAAATTCATTCTTCTCTTCCTTCTTAGTAATAGAGTTGATTTTATTTAGGCGAGTGATATAGACAGCTAAAAGACCTCTCAGTTTCCCTTACAACTAAATGTAATTGTGTGACTGTAATGTTTTATAAATATATGTTATCTGGAATTTCTGGGCAGGCTTCTTAAAGAGAGAGAACTCAGCTTTGAGCAGAGCCCTTTTGCCCTGCTGGCCTTTCACTTTTTGGCTGTCTAGAGCATGGTGGCTGGTGCTCCAGCAGCCGTTTTGGATCATGAGATAATCTTGAGGATAGAGGCTATCTGCTGAGGCTGGCAGAGCAGAAAGGTAGATACCTAGGTTCTGATGACTTTATAGTGGTATCTCCATAACACACTTGGCTTGCCAATTTCTGATTTTCTTTTACCTAGTTAAGAAATAAACTTAGATCAAGTTTAGGCCACTGTTATTTTGTGTTTCAGTTGTAGGCAACTAAATACAATCCTAACTGAAAGCGTTAGTATATCCTCTATAGTGAGTGGGAAAGGGAACTTACTAGGGTCTAGGAAAAGGATACATGAGTTGAGGCTTTGTTGGAGACTCTTCAGTCTGCAAGGTTATGTGATTTTTTTTCTCTACTGTAGGCAGCCTGGGAGCAGAAGCAGAGGCACAGACTTGGCTTCTTTAAGACTTAGGAGTCATTCCAGTGTATGTGGCAGAACAATAATTGAGTGAGGGACTGAGGATGGTACAGTTATTGGGTTTGAAGCCTTTGACCTTGGGAACAAAGCTGAACAGAAAAGAAAGTGAAGCCAGATGACCTGAGGGTACTGGGTTCTTGAAGAGGACTTTGGAATGGATTTATGGCTCTCCAGACAGAGGCTCAAGGAGCTATGATCAGACAAGGGAATTTCTCAGTCTCACATACCAAGCGAATGGCAACGTTGAGCCTGGGTGTGGCCCAGGGAGTCAGATAACTGCAGTTGAACGGAAGTGAAGTTACTGGCATGAGGAAGGGCAAGAAAACGGAGGCCTTGTTTGCAGGGGGGTGGGGGTGACTCTGGTCACTGAAGTGACCCAGCAGGATATCAATTTGAAGTCTGCTAAGATAATGGAAACCAAGAGAACATCAGTTTTAGCGTCATTCTTGAAAGAGGCGTGTCCCACCAAACATTTCTGAAAAGAACTCCAACTGGCTGATGGGGGCTTTGAATCAGAACTGATGGAGAGGCATGGTGAGAAGAATGCAGAAACCACCAGCACAACCTAAACGCCGGTGCAAACCTTTGCAATTAGGTGAGCGGAGTCGAGGGTTGTCTGGCCAAAGATCCCTGAAGTGGACAGTGACTTTTGGAAAAGCGTCAACAAAATCAAATTCGACATATTTTCTGTTCGGACATCTTCTGAACATGAACAACATTTCAATCGGTGTCATCCAGGGAGGACCATTTCTGTGAAAAATAAGTGCTTCTTCTCCAGCTCTCAGGGTAGAATGTTGAAGAAAAGAAAAGACCGGGGACAGGAGTGCTGCGTATGTTTTTAGAGAAATCATTGTGACTTTGTATTGATTTGTACCAGAGAAATAAAGTGTAATTTAATGAAACACATAATGTTCTCAGCCAGGGTAGCACATCAGCCTGGAAATGGGGGAAAATGGTTGGTAGATTGAATTCTACAGATGATGGCAGTGCTTTTAGAGCAGAGGCTATTAACCTTTCCAGCATGGAGATATCCTTTCCTTGGAACATCAGAAGGCAGTAGGGCAGGGTGGTAAGACTCAATTCTATGATTAGACTCCCTAATTTTGAATTCCTGCTTTTTGAGATATTCACCAAGTGTCCTCGGGCAAGTTATTTAACCTCTACAGGTTTCAATTTCCTTATCTCAAAAATTCACCTCCTTGTCATTTTAACCATCCACTCTATAATCCTCCCCAGAGGTCAGCAATATTACCATTTTTTGGTGTATGCGTCTGAAGACATTCTTATGCACTTAACAGTCCATAGATGTATTCATTTTCTCTCTTTTCTACAAAAATGGAAAAGCACTGTTCTGTACACTTCTCCAAAACAACAACAACAACAACAAAAAACCCCAGAAAAAACACCTCATGGTAAGTACTTTCTTAGAGCTCATTCCAAGCATGGCACAAAGAGCCTCCTAAACTGTATTCAAAGAGCTTTCACATTCATTATCTTATTTGGAAATGACTGGTTTATTCTTCTTTTGCTTTGCAACAACAAGTAATGTTAATTAACTTGCCTGCTGACACAGAGCGAGTAAATTTTAGACCCTGATCTAGGACACAAAACTTCCAACTCTGTGTCCACGGTTCACTTCTTAGATCAGCCTGTCTGTGAAATTGATCTGAGACTCAATGCTTTCTCTATAACAAGTCCATCTGGATGTTTGCCTTTAGTGGCACTGTTACCCTAGCTCAATGTCTAACTAAATACAGTTGTTCTATAAATGTTTGTTGAGTGGAATAGGATTGGTTAATTCCTAACCCTGGATGATGATTCACATTTTTATCATTAATCCCTCGTGTTTCCTAGGAGATATATCCTTAGCATATGTGCTAATGGAAATGCTGGGCATGGGTGCAAACACAAAATGTCCTGGTCCCAGCCAACTGCAAATTGTTTAGCGAGCTGGAAGTATTTGCACGGTCCTCCAGCTATCACACCAGTGAATCAGCCAGCACCCCTTCCGGCCCACGAGGCCTCCAGGCTGTGAGTTATACTTCTTAGAAACGGTGCTTAAAAAATCTCCAGCCTTGTCCTCCCATGATTCCTATATTTACTGAAGAAAAAAGAATGAGCTGAGTAAATTGTGCATTGCCTATAAAACCTCTTTTATTTCAGGAGTCTGCAAAATGTGCTTGTTTCCTTGGAAAATGATTAAATTCACCTGCGTGTTTGTGCAGATGTGTGCATTCGGAAGGGTGACACTCTCCTGATTAGTGGGAATATATACTCTTGCATGAAGAAGAAGGCCCAAGCCCATGATTCTGACAGTCCTTTGTCACCCAGTTGTCTGCATGTGATGCAAAGGGAGACGCCTGGTAGGTAGCACTTAATTAGGCTCTTTGCTTGGGCCACTTTTACACCCCAGCTTTTTTTTTTTTTTTGTCCTTTCAGGGCTGCACCTGCGGCGTATGGAAGTTCCCAGGCTAGGGGTCAAATTGGAGCTGTAGCCACTGGCCTATACCACAGCCACAGCAACACCACATCTGAGCTGTGTCTGCGACCTACGTCACAGTTCACAGCAACGCCTGATTCTTAACCCACTGAGCAAAGCCAGGGATCAAACCTGCATCCTCATGGATACTAGTCATATTCATTTCCAATAAGCCATGATAGAAACTCCTTCCCCCAGCTTTTATTTTATTTTTTTTAGTGATAATTGAGGAATATAGTACACGTAGGAAAACCAGGCAGACAAAGATCGTGTACCCTATTTGAGCTATGGGTTCCCTAATTTCCAATCAGTTGGAGATTTTCTGGGAATCTTTTTTTTGGTCTCGTTTTTCATTAATTTTTTTTAAATTTAATTTTTATTTTCTATTGGAGTATAGTTGATTGACAATATTGTGTTAGTTGTAGGTGTATAGCAAAGTGATTCAATTATACATACACATATCCATTGTTTTCGGATTCTAGTAATTTTTTATTAGCTTCTAACTTCATTAAAGGGAATGTACTTTACTTTCTTTTTCTTTTTCTTTTCTTTCTTTCTTTCTTTTTTTCTTTTCTTTTCTTTTTTTTTTTTTTTTTTGCATTTTAGAGCCACACCCTTGGCATATGGAAGTTCCCAGGCTAGGGGTCAAATTGGAGCTACAGCTGCAGGGCTACACCACAGCCACAACAACACAGGATCCAAGCTGCATCTGCAACCTACACCACAGCTCATGGCTAACGCTGGATCCTTAACCCACTGAGCAAGGCCAGGGATCGAACCTGCATCCTCATGGATGCTAGTCAGATTTGTTAACCCCTGAGCCACAATGGGAACTCCCCCAGGGGACATACTTTGAACAATCACAATACTTCAAAATTAGTTGAGGCTTGCTTTATGATCTAGCTTATGCACACTTTTGATAATCCTCACAACCACAGTGAACTAGATATTGTCATCCCTCTATTTATGGAAGCTGGCCCTGGAGAGGCTACAAATACTTACTCAAGGTTGAGTTGAAGTTTGAATTCAGGCCTCCTGGCTCTTAAGTCCATCCTCTTAATCACCATGTTATAATGCCTCCACCCACAAGTGGAAAAAAGGACAGACTCTAAAAAAGGTCCTATATCTGAGACCTTATGATATTTGTGCTAGATGATGGCCTGTACTTAGCAAAGATGAAATATGATGAAGTTGTTTTCATGGTTTTATGATGAGTGCTGGGTATGCAAATGTATTAATAGGAGGGATGGGTCCATTGGTCCAAGGATCTTCATGGGAAGAGATTTAGTTTAAGAGCAGAGGCTGTTGAAAGAGGCATATGCTTGGGCTGTAGTCAAAAAACCATTATTGGGGGGAAAGTATGATAGGAAATATCCTAGTCATACTTCTGTTGGTTCTACACTTTGCACAGGGACTGTTTGTCCAAGACCTGGAAAGGGGAGTGGAAACAAGAATAGAATTACTTTATAACATAAAGAGTACTTCTCCATTTGGCTTGAAGTGGCCACATCTCAAAGGGAGAGAACCATTAAAGAATGGTCAGGGAGCTAGACCTCCCAGATCACCCCCTATGACTTGTAACATAGGCCCCTGTATCCTCAAGGTCATTGGTAGCCTGTGAAGGATACATCAGTCTGGACTCCATTTGCACACCCCATAAGGAGAAGGGAGCCCAAGCAGCAGCAATAGAGAATCACAGTGAACCAGAGACCTGGGGTCTGAGCAAACAGGGGTTGGGAGGGGGGCGTCTGCTGGAATCCCCTCAGCTCAGAAGTCACAGGCAGAGCCAGAGACCTGCTGCTTGGTTCTAGGCCCCCATCTTATCTCTGAGCTGTGAAGACCTTGGAAGTATAGTTTTGTACATCGTGTTTCTAAGGGAAGCAGAGCACCCAACTATCTCCCTTTTGTACATCGTGTTTCTAAGGGAAGCAGAGCACCCAACTGTCTCCCAAGGTGGAAGAATAAGAACAACACAGTGTTTGTAAAACACATTGAATGTTTTTTATACTTTTCAACACAAATAATTGATTCGTAATATAAAATAACAGTGCTATATACACACACCCAATTATCAAAATTCACTCCTGCTTGCTGCTGGGAGGACAACTTAAAGGATGGTTCATGCTGATGTTTTCAACTGTCTCTGTATTTTTAGTCTTCAACCTGTCTTGCTAAGGATGAGCGTGTGCTTGTCATAGTACCAGAGAAGGAAATTATCTGAATGCCTTGAAGTACAATTTACATGGAAAGCCTTCAAATCACTGTTTGATTCCTTCTATTTTTTTTTTAAGGTTCTTTATAGTTCATTAAGTGCTGTCACATAAAATACCTCATTTGATCTTCAGAACAACTTCAGGTAAGGCAGCTCCTAATGTCTCATTTTTCTTTTGGGGGGAATTGAGACCCAAAGAGGCATGTCCAGAGTGACAAGGAGAAGAAGTAGAAGAATTGGATCTGAACTCCATTCTTTGGAAATTTAAGTCCAAAGTTTTTCCACTTCACTTCGTGTTCCCTACCTGCCATTTATCCATCCATCCACCCACTCATTAATCATTGATTCATTCAACAAAAATATCTGAGTGCCTATCATGAACAAGGCATTGTACTGTGGGCTATGGCAAATAGAACTATGAGTCAGCCACAGATCATGTTCTCAAACAATTTATAACCCACAAGGGATATCAGCTATGGAGTTGGGTAATTCTAAACTGAGACAGAAAGTGGTAAGTATAAGAGAATCAAAATTTCCTACAGGAGTTCTGATGCAGAATGGATAACTTAAAGCTGGTAGGCAGAGAAATAAAAGATGAAACAAGAAATGATGCATATAGAAAGAGGCCATAGTATGGGAATGTTATGTGTAGAGGAAAAGTTTTTGAAATTGATTGGCTATGGAAATGATCCAAGGAGAACCTGAAAATACTTAGGGGAGCAAATACAGAGAAAAGAGAGAGATTATATCTAAAAGGGAACATCTCCTCAGAAAGGAAAATCACGGACTTGGAGAAAAGACTTGTGGCTGCCTGATGGGAAGGGGAAGGAGTGGGAGGGATCGGGAGCTTGGGCTTATCAGACACAACTTAGAATAGATTTACAAGGAGATCCTGCTGAATAGCATTGAGAACTTTGTCTAGATACTCATGTTGCGACAGAACAAAGGGTGGGGGGAAAATGTAATTGTAATGTATACATGTAAGGATAACTTGATCCCCTTGCTGTACAGTGGTGGGGGGGGGAGGAGGAACAGAACTCAAAGAGTTCCATCCAGTGAAATAAACTTTTTTTTTTAAAAAATGTATACGGTATGGAAACAACCTAAGTGTCCATCAACAGATGAATGGATAAAGAAGATGTGGTGTATCTATACAATAGAATATTACTCCACCATAAAAAGAATGAAAATTTGCCATTTGCAGCAACATGGATGGACTTGGAGGTCATTATGCTAAGTGAAATAAATCAAACAGAGAAAGACAAATACTGTATGATATCACCTATATGTGGAATCTAAAAAATATAACAAACTAGTGAATATAACAAAAAAGATGCAGACCACAGATATGGGGAACAAACCAGTGTTTTCCAGTGGGGGAAAGGAAAGAGGGGGTAATATAAGAGTAAGAGATTAAGAGGTACAAATTATTAGGTATAAAATAAGCTACAAGGGTGTATTATACAATGCAGGGAATATAGCCAGTGCAGGGAATAAAGCCAATACTTTATAATAACTATAAATGGAGTATAACCTTTTAAAATTGTAAATCACTATATTGCACACCTGCAGCTCATATAATATTGTACAGCAACTACACTTCAATTAAAAATAAATAAAAATTTTAAAAGGATCTAAAAAAAGAATGCATACAGGTTTGAAAAAAGGAAAATAGCCTGAAAATGGCCAGTAACATCTAGGTGGTACAGAGAAATAGTGCTTCTAAACTCAGGGAACATTTTCAGCTCAGTCTGAAAATCTGGAGCATCTTGTGGGCAAGAGCAACATAAAATCTGATAGAGCTGCTTCCGGAGCTGGTTTGGGTAGAATCTAAATCAGCAAATATAGCAGAGTTAGGACAGCTAAGAAAATTGGAAATCTGAGGTTTTGGAAATGAGTCTGTTAGGAGTATTAGGGTAGCAGTCATGGTAGGCAAAAGGAATGAGTTTTCGAAGCTGGGATCACTGAAGCATTCTCAGGGTTTAGATGTGGTCTGCATAGGTAATGTTAAATATGTACATTTTATAGCATTTTCTCTTAACTATATATTTTAGAAGGATTTTTGTGATGGTTATTTGCCCTGTATATCTGATATTTCCTATAGCAGTAAGAAAAGAAACCAGGGAAATACATGCCAATGAGAAACTATTATGCCATGAAACTAGAGGAATTAATCTAAAAATTTTCCTGGTTAAGGTACTTTATACATGGTATCAAATGACCTGTCATACCAAATAGTTCAGGAATTATGTGCAATCGACCCCAAAAGGACCAAATGATACTTCTCACCATCCAATTCGCCCAAGGGAGAAAATGTGGCTAAATGTGTGTTTTCCTCCCTAGATTGTAAAGAGCCCTTGGAGGGAGGGACTGGCAATGACCCTAGAAGATAGAGCTGGTTTTTTTGAACACTGCCATAGAGCTTCATCTGTTAGCACCTTGTCTATTCCTTGTAGGTCTTTATAGGCTATAGAGATGGTAGGTATTTAAGAGATAAAGATGTGAAGTGTGTAGAAATGCAGACTAGGAGAAATCCTTTTTGGCTGGGGAGATCTTGAGAGGCTTCTTTAAAGGGTACAACCTGGGAGTTCCCATCATGGCTCAGTGGTAACAAACCTGACTAGGATCCATGAGGATGTGCGTTCAATCCCTGGCCTTGCTCAGTGGGTTAAGGATCCAGCTCTGCCGTGAGCTGTGGTGTAGGCCAGCATCTACAACTTCTATTTGACCCCTAGCCTGAGAACTTCCGTATGCTGCACCTTTTCTTTTCTTTTTCTTTCTTTTTTTTTTTTTTTGTCTTTTTGCCTTTTTCTAGGGCTGCTCCCGTGGCATATGGAGGTTCCCAGGCTAGGAGTCAAATCGGAGCTGGAGCTGCTGGCCTATGCCAGAATCACAGAAATGCAGGATCCGAGTCATGTCTGCAACCTACACCACAGCTCATGGCTAACGCCGGATCCTTAACCCACTGAGCAAGGCCAGGGATCGAACCTGCAACCTCATGGTTCCTAGTCAGATTTGTTAATCACTGCACCATGATGGGAACTCCATATGCTGCGCCTTAGAAAAAAAAAAAAGAAAAGAAAAGAAAGAAAGTGTAGGACTTGGTGAGATTTACACTGGCCAAAGAAACGAGGTGGTAGTCCCTAAGATTTTAGTGTCTAGAGGACAGCTGGGACTTCAGCTGGAACCCAGGGAGCTGGAACTGGAGAATGAGAGCTTTGTAAGTAATAGCCTTGTGATAAAATTATCACCAGCAAGGAATCTCTGAGACTGACTACTTGCCCCTGAACAGAAGTGAAAATTTGAATATGGAGAGTTTTCCTGATGGAGAGGAAGAGAAGAAAAGCAGGGAATAGGCACAAATCTCTGGGTAAATCCTCCCTAAGGGGATGAGAAATCAACTAAGTCAAATTCAGCAAAAGGTGACTAGGATAAAGGCCTCATGCAGGTCAGAGCGGCTTCTGGGTAAAGGAGGTAAAAAGGAAGCAGGGTTTCAAGTGAGCAGGGGGGCAAGCTGATAGGGTTGGTTTGGAATGTCTGGTCTTCTTACTTGCAAAGCAAAAGTGTAAAAAAAAAAAAAAAAGTATGTTACAGGAAGCAACTGGAGAGAAAAAAGAAATAAACAGATCTCCAGTAAGGAACTGCACATTTCCTAGAGCCTGTCTGTGGCTCTTCACTTCCTCCCGTTTCCCTGAGCAACGATACTCGGCTGGAGTCCTCGGAGTAATTTCCTTCTTGGGGCGGTGCTAATTTACCAGGCTCTGAAATCAACCCTTCCCCCCCAATCCTCATTAGTGCTTATCAGTGCTGTGAGAAAAATTAATTTATTGAAAAGCATTTTCTTTGTGGTCACCAGTTGAATTCTTTCGGAGCTAAAATGTCCATGCGTTTCAAAGAAGCTGAGAAAGACTGTCTCCGGAGTCGGACTAAGCATCTGTCTGAAAGCAAAAATGTAATGTTCCTTCATTCTTTTCTTTCCCCACTTCCAGCCCCCTTCCCACCTCAGCAGGGCCTGGGATCTTCCCTGACAAAGAGAAACATGGATTTTCTTGGAGAAGCGACCTCCTAGTCAGCAAAGCACCGTTATTTTCTCTGATGCTCCATCTGAGAGACTTGAGAAAGCAGGTGTGCTTGGTCATGGTGACACAGGAATGCTAACTGCAGTGATCATTGCATGAATGGATGAGGAAGGGGCTTTTAAAAGTAGGACTTCCCGGAAGCCAGGGCGGGTGACATAGGGCATCCATGCACCTGCAGAGCAGGGGCAAGAAGAGATTCCTGCGTAACAGGCAGTTATTAAATCACTATTGCTAAAGGTGAAAAATACTACCCATGACATGTGTTGGAGTACTTACCGTGGGGCAGGCAGAGAATGCTTTATGTATATTCACTCATCTAAAACTGAAAACAGCGGAGTGAGTCAGGCACTGTCATTAAGACAATTTTATCCGAAAAGAGAAAAAATAAATAACTCAGATAAGCAATACAGATAAAGCAGCTGACTGTGAACACTATAGACCTGTGCCCCTGGAATTCTAGTTGTTTCTCGTTGTATTTACATGTAGGCATTTGATGGCTATTTGGAATTTGCCCAGGTTTTTTTTTTTTTTTTTTTTTTTCCTGTTACAAAACAGCATGGCATTGCAAGTCATTCTTCAGGGTAGAGACCAGGAAGTGGAATTGCTGGAGGGAGGGAATGTCAATTAAAAAAATTATTAGGGGAGTTCCCGTCGTGGTGCAGTGGTTAACGAATCCGACTAGGAACCATGAGGTTGCGGGTTCGATCCCTGCCCTTGCTCAGTGGGTCAAGGTTCCGGCGTTGCCGTGAGCTGTGGTGTAGGTCACAGACTCGGCTCGGATCCTGCGGAGCTGTGGCTCTGGCGTAGGCTGGCAGCTACAGCTCCGATTCGACCCCTAGCCCGGGAACCTCCATATGCCGCAGGAGTGGCCCAAGAAATGGCAAAAAGACAAAAAAAAAAAAAAAATTATTAGGGAGTTCCCCTTGGGACGCAGCATAAACAAATCTGACTAGAAACCATGAGGTCATAGGTTCAATCCCTGGCCTCACTTAGTGGGTTAAGGATCCGGTGTTGCCATGTGCTGTGGTGTAGGTCACAGACACGGCACAGATCCTGCATGGCTGTGGCTGTGGCTGTGGCCAGCAGCTGTAGCTCTGATTCAGCCCCTAGCCTGGGAACCTCCATACACCATGGGTGCCCTAAAAAGAAAAAAAAAATTATTAGCTCCTTCAAATTGTCCTCCAAAAGAGATTTTTCAATTTATTTTCTCACCAATCGTGTGCAAGCATACACCTTTTGCTATTCCTCAGGAAAACCTGCTGTTATCAATCTTTTCACATTTTGTGCCAATCTCATGTGTGAAAAATGATGCCTTGTTATTATTTAATTTGTTTTCCCTTGATTACTAGTGAGTCTGTGCATCTTTTCACAACGGCTATTTGTCTTTCTTCTACAAATTACATCCTCATGTCTTCATTTGTTTTTATTTGGGGCTATTTGTCTTTGTTTTGTTGATTTATGAGACTTCTTCACATACTCCACATTTCTGTTTCTTATATACCCGATAGATACTTCCTCCCAGTCGGTACTTAGTTATTTTTAGTCTGTGGGGTCTTGTGCCATTTAAAAATCTGATGTATTCAGATGTATTTACCTTTCTTGCTTTGGCATTTTGTGCCTTTATATTCTGCTGTATTTTATACATTTATGGTTTGGCTTTCATGGTTGGCTCTTTAAAATATCTGAAACACATTAAGCCTATGCGGAAAGTTGTCTCATTCTAGACGTATCTGAAGAGAATGCTAATTATAGAGCTGCACCCAAACCCAAGATAAATAAGCAGCCGTGGCCATCGTCTCATCTGGGAATGTCCTGGGAGGTGCTGGCAGTTTTTGAGAGTGTGTTTCCTAAGGCGTAAATCGATATCCCCGAAACAGCTCAGAGACTCAGATTCTTCACAATTGTTTTTTTCAGGGTGGACCCTGAATGGAGTATTTTCCAGAATACATCTGAACTCTGGGGTATAAATAGGATATGCTTAACTATTACACGAGGAAAGATTTTTTGTGGTCACATCTGCTTGGGAGAGGCTTGGTTAAATGATGTTAAATGGGTTTCTTTGGGGACAGCTCAGTCAGTAACATTTCTATTGATTAGAGGCTGCAAGCTGCCTTCAGATGGAAGGTTGCAATGTATTGAAAAATCTAAGGGATCATTTAGTTCAGAGCCAATGTTCTCGACCTTGGCTACATTTTCAAATGGGCAAGGGAGCAGTAAACAAACATGGGCGAATCTGAATCTCCCAGCCCCAGAGATTGGATTTTCCTGGTGCAGGCTTGTAGTTTGGGCATGAGAATTTTTAAAAGCTCCCTTGGTGATTCTAATGGGCAGCCCAGGCGGAGAACCACTGATTCATCCAATGGCTTCATTTAGGAGTCAGGGAAACAAACATTTGCAGGGTGGTGAAGTTTCACAAGCTATTGCGGGGAAGAGCTGGGACCAGACACAGATGTTTGGGACTCTCGGCCTGCGCATTCCCTCTTCACTGTGTGAGCAGCACAGCCTTAGGTGTGTGGGGTCCAACCTGGAGCACACATTGCAGGCATCAGCTTTGGTGTATATCATATACTTTCTTAGAGTGCTGTTGTTTTTTCCTGTCCTCAGTCTCTTTAGCTCTAAAAGGGGCATAATAATACCCCTTCTCCCTCATCTCAGAGTAAGTCTGAGAAGTGAAGGAGCTAATGCATATTACCTCATCCCAGCATGTTCTGAAAAATGTAACCGTACCAAAGAGAGGGATGTGAGTAGGCAGGGAAAGTCAGGTACCAATGCCTGACTCAGTGCCCACTTCATAAAGAGGCTTTGGAAGCTGTTGGTTAACAGTGATTGATGGCAGGGATACAAACCAGCTGCTCTTACAGAACAGTTCCTTCATAAACACACCTGGAATCCCTCAAGTTCCAGGCAAGTTGTCAACATTACCTCCCTCGGGGAACCCTTGATTAAAGTTACCATATTTCCAGCCCCAGGCGGTCAGAACATAAATTTCACATAATTAACATTCACATGCATATGCATGAACATTTGTATAATTTTGCATGCTGTGTTCAATAGTCTCTGACTTAATAAAGTAGTATACCCCGCAGTGGTCATGCTGGGGGTATCTTTTTCCCTTGGTTGTCCCTTGATACAGGGGACAATTGTCAGGGTCCAGAGAGACTGGACAAATGGAAGGAGCTAAAGATAAGTTGCAGGCAAAGGAGGAGGCATCCAGGCACCCGAAAGAGAGGCCTCACTCTTGCTACAACAAGGCAGTGGCTCAGTGGCTTACCTGGAGCGTCATGACTCTGTCAGGCTTCCCTGAAGAGGCTTGGGAAACAGTTAGGGTTCTGCAGGAATCTGGAAAACCAGCCTGCAAGAGGCCATGCGCCTGGGAGACCCACTCACTCTTTAGCCACTGGTGGAATTCGCCATGGAGGAGTCTGATGGAGGCATGAACGTCACCACAGACTTTCCCTTCCTCTGTAGACCCTAACTCTCAAGTGGAGACAGTCTGTGCCATTCCTAGTTAATTCAAAATATTAGACCCCATCCCTGTCCTTGGGGAGACTAGAGGATGTGGGCAAAAAGCAAGTTAATGGAAAAAGGATCTAATCTCACAGGGTGATGAAGGAAGGGCTGGAAAGAGATGGATGGATGAGATGGGGTGGGGCATCTGCTTTATTGGGGAGAATCAGGAGTGGAGGCCTGATGGGTAAGAGAGAGAGGAGCATTTTGAGCAGAGGGAACAGAGTATGTGAAGGACACGGGAGGGACAAACTTGGCCTGTTCAGGGAAGTGGAGGGAGACCATTGTGGCTGGAGGACAGAGTGAGGAGGAACATGGCAGATGAGCAGATGCAGGTGGGGTTATAGGCAGGGCCCAGGTCATACTGGCCGTGGAGAGGTCTGATGCTTCTGAACTTTCCTCCTAGTGAGGGATTCTGCTGCCAGTATTAGAATCACCAGCAGATGCTACTGCAGTTGTCTTGAGGTTTGGCTAAATGTGTAATGAGTTATATAGGTTCATATTTTTCCTTTCCTTGGGGGTGGGTGCATTTCAAATGGTCACAATCTGAATAGACAGGTTTGTCATCAAAAAGGAAAATAAAGTGGTAGCAACAGATACCATATAATGTATAACAGCTTTGGGTTTGCAGATGCCTTTTACATGTGTTTTCCCACTGAATCTTCAGACCAAACCCATAAAACCTTGAGTGTATCCCCATACAAGAGAGGGATAGTGTCAGAGAAGTTAACTTCCCCAAATCACACAACTGCAGTTTATAATAATTTATAAGTATTATGAATAGCAGGCTGAATCCAAAAGCTGTGACTCCCAGTCCAGTGATTTGGAGACGAAGCTAGATTTCTTCCAAGATGTTTGCTGACCCTATTAAGTCTGCAATCATAACAATGTTTCCTGACGGCTAGGCTTTTTACGTGCTCTTCCTTTCTTAATCCTCACAGTAGTTATAGAAAGTGGGTATTATTTTCTGCTTTTGATGTGCCATTGAGATCAAAGAGTGTTAAGTAACTTCTCCAGTATGATACAGAAAATGATAGAACCCAGGACTATTTTCATTCCAACATCTATGCTAAGCAGCTCCACTAGCTACTTCCCTATGATTCTAGGAGTCATGAAACTTGAGCTTTTGCCTGGCATGGTCTTAACTTTGTCCAAATAATTTAATCTCTTTGCATCTTAAACTTCTCCTGTAAATAGGATGGTGAGCAGATTTCATCTCAACTGGCCAACTCCCGTCTGTCAGCTGTGGGTGCCAAGAACTCTGTGTTGACCAGGATTTTTCTATTGTATCTGAGCTCTGCCAGAAGAATGCAGTGATAATTCTGTGACGGCTTTCAGGGCCAAGAGATGGGGTCAATGTCTTTAATGAGGGTGACCTAGACTACCTGTAAAAAAGTCCCCTTCTAAGCTGATAATCAAGAGCCATTCTTTTGGCTGTTGTTGTTTTCAAGGTTTCTATTTTTTTCTATTATAGCTGATTTACAATGTTCTGTCAATTGCTGCTGTACAGCAAAGAGACCCAGTCATACATGTATGTGTGTGTGTGTGTATACATGTGTATATATATATATATATATATATATATATACACATTCTTTTGCTCGCATTATCCTCCATCATCAAGAGCCCTTCTTTTTTTTTTTTTTTTTTTGTCTTTTTGCCTTTTCTAGGGCCGTTCCCGCGGCATATAGAGGTTCCCAGGCTAGGGGTCTAATCAGAGCTGTAGCCCCTGGTCTACACCAGAGCCACAGCAACTCGGGATCCGAGTTGTATCTGCGACCTACACCACAGCTCAAGGGAACGCCGGATCCTTAACTCACTGAGCAAAGTCAGGGATCAAACCTGCAACCTCATGGTTCCTAGTCGGATTCATTAACCACTGCGCCACGACAGGAACTCCCAAGAGCCCTTCTTAACGTACCTCACCTGGCACTGACTTTGGTGTTTCCCAGGAGTTTTTTTTTTTTGTTTGTTTGTTTGTTTGTTTTACAGTCTAAACCAGGCTGCCCTTTACTGTGGGCCACATGATTTATCTGGTATATTTGGTGGTCTTAACAAGACTGCTGGATGTGAAACATAGTCATTTACTTCTTTTGCTTACTACACAGTGAGCCTAAGTCAGGGCTAAGCACCTGGCTGCTGTTTTCTAAATGCAGAGTTCTATCTTGTGTAATTAACTATATCTCAACTATGAAGAGGGGAGGTAATGCGGCTGTATGTTTACATTTGTCCTCAATACTTTCTTAACTCTGGGAAAAGCTTTGCAGATCCGAAAGTTAAATTTTAAAAAGAAGAACAGATTCCACTGACATGTATGTATAGAGAACTAAAACGTAAATTGTTCAACAATTGACAAAAAGGGCAAATAAGAGAGAATTAGGTCTGAGGCTTCAGACTCATGGGATGCTTGCTTCCCCTAGATTGGAGTTTGCTTCTGAATAGACCATGCTGGTACTAAGGATCACAAAGCAACCTGAAAATAATTGATAAGCTCTTCGTGATCATTGGTATTGGGGATAAATGACGGTTGGGGCAATTTCTAATTTACCACTTTTATTTGTGAGGGTGTGTGTACAGGTGAGGGTACATTTACAACCCAGGCAGCCCCCTGCACTAAACCATCTCCATGCTGTCTTACTTCTGTGCATTTGTGGCCATAAATCCTGTCATCTGCAATGCCCTTCACAGCGTCACTGCATGTCTTGCTCAATCTCATGTCCCAGCTTACATGCCTAACTCCTTGAACCACTCTTGATTTTTCCAGCTAGATGCAAACTTTTCCTTTTTCAAACTCCCTGTCTCTGTAGTTGAACTTCACTGTGGTACTTTCTACACTGAGTTAGCGGGAGTTGCAAAACAGTCTTTCTTACTAGACTGTGAAAATAGTACCTTCAGGCCAGAGAACATGTGTTATTTATCTTTTTGTATCTCCCCATGCAAACTGTCTTAACGCTCTGGTGTAAACAAGCCGTGTTAATAGTCTACGAAGCGGGACTATTTATCACACCTGGCAGTGTGCACACCCAATCTTGATGTGAGGCATTGAGAAGAGTTGAATGTCAGGGTTTGGGGCTCCTGAGAGGTTCTAAGATAAAGACTGATGAACTGCAGTCACAGAGACGGGAGGTAACATCAACAGAGCCAGTGAGGTCATGCCCTCGGAGCGAGAATGTGAGGATTAGTAAGAAGTGAAGCAGGCTGAGGACCAGACCTTTGGAAACATTTCAAGAGAGGAAAGCAAAAGAGGAACCTCTGAGAAGGAATAACCAGATGCAGAAGGAGAATCAGAATGGAGTGGAGTCATAGGAAGGGGAGGATGGGGTGAATGGTGTCAAAATTCAGAAAGCTCCAATGAAACAAAGTTTAAAAGTTATACATTGGATTTAATAATGGAAAAGATGTGATGATCTTTGCCAAACGAGATTCTGTGAAGGGGTGGCTAAGGTGACCATCTGTTCCCATTGCTTGGGACTAAAGGGGCTCCTACAACGTGGAATGTGCAGTGCTAAAAAGAAAAAAAAACAATTCCAGGACTAAGGAGTGACTGTCAGTGCAGTAGGAGCTGCAGGAAATGGATCTGGTTCTTTTAACCACATGTACAGGGTAGAAAGAGGTAGAGGCTGGATGCGTGAAAAAAAAAATCTGCCAGAGGAAGACAAATATTGCATCATCTCCCTTTCTCACTTATAGGTGAAATCTGAAAGAAGGAAACCAAAGTCCTAAAAAAGATCAGATTTGGGAGTTCCCGTCATGGCTCAGTGGTTAACGAATCCTACTAGGAACCATGAGGTTGAGGGTTCAATCCCTGGCCTTGATCAGTGGGTTAAGGATCCGGCGTTGCTGTGAGCTGGGGTGTAGGTTGCAGATGCAGCTCAGATCCCGAGTTGCTGTAGCTCTGGCGTAGGCCGGCAGCTACAGCTCCAATTAGACCCCTAGCCTGGGCACCTCCATATGCCTAGGGAGCAGCCCAAGAATTGGCAAAAAAGACCCCCCAAAAAAATTAAAAAAAAAAAAGATCAGATTTGTGCAGAGGTGGGGGTGGGGAGGGGAGGAAGGGGGGTCAGAATGTACAAATATCTCGTTACAAGATAAATATGTACCAGGGGTGTGCTGTACAGCACTGCGGTGTATGGTGGCTGCAGTATGGTATATACGAAAACTGTTAAGAGAGTAGATCCTAAGAGGTATCACAAGAGAACAAATTTTTTTTTCTTTTTTTTGTGTCTATGTGAGATGATAGATGTTAATTAAACTTGTGGTCCTTGTTTCACAATACATGTAAGTCAAATCATTATGCTGTATCCTTTAAACTTATATGGTGCTGACTGTTAGCTACCTTGCAATAAAACTCTTAGAAAAAAAGATTTAGTCTGGAGAATCGTGACTTAGAGGTTTCTGGAGCCCAGGAGGGAGCAGAAGCCTAGCAGAAGCTGAAGTCAGTGGAAGAAGGATGCTTAAAGAAGGAAATGTGAGGGCTGACGGCCAAGCAGAGGTTCCTGGATAAAACAACACTTGAGAGAGGAGAAAGGAAACATGTTGCACCTGCCTAATCACTTCACTCCTCAAATCATGGAGCTACAACAGCATGTGGCACAGATACATATTTGTCCAATGACTATACCTATGCAATTACACATGTGGTTCTGTCGGACTACACAGAAGTGTGGGTGCACCAGGCATGTGTCATACACACCTTATATGTGAGAATGGTCAGAGCATGTGTAAAGCAAGGCACGGTGGAGGTGGCTTGGGTAGGTGGTGGCAATCAGGGGAGGCACGAGATTGCCTGAGGATGGTCTCCTCTTAAGTGCCTTATGATTCTCCCCTCTGGGGACTTAAACAAAAATCAGAGTGTAAAGTCTTCTTGGGAACAGAGGCATAGTGACTCCAGAAGGTCAATGACTCATCCCTGCTTCCTCGGAAGTGGAGGGGATCTTGGGAAGACCGCCCGCCCAGTGGACATTATCCTGAGTGCCAGTGACCAGAAGAAGGCTCACCCAAGAGACTGGTTTGTGCTCTGGCTTTCCCCAGCTGCTGGCCCTGCCTGTCCTCTCACTCTGGGCCATTTATATTCATATTAATTAGTGTTATTTGTCTTAATTAGCCTTGCATCAATTGGTATGCTTTTGGTTGCAAGTTATAGAAAATCTCAACAAGCTTAAACTATCGGGAAATTTAGAGTGGCACCAGGGTTGATTAATCTAGAAATTTAACAGTCTTCGTTTCTGTTCATCCATCCCCTCCTGGCGGTCCTTGAGTTTTCCAAGATAGCGCACCACCACGACAAGGCTTAAAGGAGGAAGAGGTACTATTTCTGCTCATGTATTTCTTTCTCTCTTTTTATTTTTAATAGACTTTTTAAAGAGCAGAGTTTGTTTTGTTTTGTTTTGTTTTTTGCTTTTTAAGGCTTCACCTGCAGCATATGGAGGTTCCCTGGCTAGAGGAACTAGCTGCTGGCCTGCACCATAGCAACATCAGATCTGAGCTGCATCTGCGACCTATATACCACAGCTCATGGCAATGCCAGATCCTTAACACGCTGAGCGAGGCCAGGGATTGAACATGCAACCTCATGGTTCCTAATCCGATTGTTTCTGCTGCGCCACGTCAGGAACTTCCAAGGTGTGTTTATAACTACTTCGTAACTTTTTTTTTTTTTTTTTTTTTTTTTTTGCTGTGCCCATGGCACATAGAAGCTCCTGGGTCAGGGTCAAACTTGTGCTACAGCAGCAACCAGAGCCACAGCAGTGACAATGCCAGATCTTTAACCCCCCTGCATCACCATGGAACTCCTTAATGTTTTTATTTAAGTCTCTGCTGAAGTGTTATCGTCTCAGAAAACCTTCTGACTCCTTTAAGATAGTATCTTCCATGGCTCTCTTTTCCTTCATTTTTGTTGAAAGTGCTTCTTTCCATATGACGTAACGTTCTATATTTTTGTTTGGTTGTTATCTATCTACCCTCTCATCTGAGGGAAGGAACTGTGTTTTGTTCACTGCTGATTCCCCAGAACCTCAAGCACTGCCTGACACATAATAGATGCTCGATCAATGTATGTTGAGAGGGAAAAGGGATGAGGACTGAGAAACTAATTAGGATCATCCTCCTGAGTCATGCAAGGAAAGGATTAAACATCAGAATAAAATGTAACCCCCGTTTGCCAGGAGAATGGGAGAATAACTGTTGAGTGGAAAATTATCTTTGTGAGTCAGGATGAGGTCATTGCCTATGTTTGGAGCTTCCTGGCTCTAAATAGCCTGTGAACTTCCATCTTAAAGGGGGTTAAAATAACTCTTGGCACTGATCGCCCCATGTCTTATATGCTCTAATCCACGCAAACTCTCCTTCAAAGTACATGACCCACGAGGCTGCCATTTAGTGACTTTTTGGCTTATCTAATTGGAGGTCTTTTCCAATTTGTCATGAAGTTGGCAAGGCCGTGACTCAGACATACCTCATCAATGGGCCCTGCAGGTTCTTGCAAAAACAACAAATAGATTTTCCTGCCTGGGTTTCCTCTGCTAAAGCCTTCATTCAAATGAGAGAGTATATGGAGTTTCTAGTATTGTTATCAACAGCAAAACTAATGACTATTTCTTACATTGACTTACCACAATCCACTTTTCAAAGAGATTCCATCTCTATTTTCTCATCTGTTGATTTTTAACAACTGGTAAAGTAATAAGGTAATCAGGGGAAGAATTTTTCTTTTTCATCCATTTAAAGATGAAGAAATGAAGACCCTTCTCCCCTCCCTCCAAAGCGACTTGTCTACATGGTTAATAAACGGTAGCACTTGGATTTGAGCCGAGGTTTTCTGACACCATGTCCATTTTTTCCACAGTGCCCATATTGACAGTCCCTTCTCTGACCTATGATAAGCAATGAAATTATTTATTTTGAGTTTGGATTGGCAAACATTTAGGAAACATTTGCCAACAAGTCTGCACCTCACCCATAAGGAAGGTAAGTCTCTCTGGGGCTGGAAGTATTTACCCCTGAATAAATCGCCCAGTTTGACTTTTTTCTTAAGCTTTTACTGTATGCCAAAGACTTGGACTTAGCTTTGTGGACACAAACATAGATGAAAGTTGACTTTTGACTTCTTTTCCCACCTCTGGGCTGCCAGAGAGCTCTATTTTGGCCTGATTTTATTACTTAAACACATCTGGCGTTGGTGGAGGTATAGTATATGGGGTAAATTCCATGCCCGCTATCCCCTAGGAATGCCCCTGTTTATAGCTGGTCTGTTGCCTAGGAGCTACTCACTGCCTTCTGGCATTTCTAACCCCACCCCCCCACCCCCATAAGGTCCTTGGCTTGTTTAGTGTCCTGGATCCTGCCTGTTGACACAATGCACATTAATTAGAAAGAAAGAAAAAAAAAAAGTGGTCCAATAACTTTTCTCTACATCCTATTGTAATTTAGAGTGTCAATGTGGGAAGAAATTATGAGGCGTAATCAAATTGGAAGGGAATGGAGACAGGGCAAGCTGCATTTGCCTGGAACTTTACATAAGAAGAAAAAACACCAATTGTCCCTATCAAAGCATAAAGGGTTGATGGAGATTTAGGAGAAAGATAAAGACTGCCTCAAACTACCTGTAACTAAATAAAGCCCTGTGCTGTCTGTCTGCAACCTAAATGAAACTGAGATGTCAGAAACGTACTGATATAATGTAGCAAAATAAATGAAATACTTAGGGAGAGAGGAATCCTGGAGCGGATTGGTTATGCATGACTCATTCACTTCCTCCACAATAGCCATCAAGAGGTCTCAGAAGACATTTCTTTCGTCAGGACATTAAGATGAAATTTCTGTGTCTGGAAGTATGGCAAATTAGATGCTCTGGCTGACCCTTCTACCAAAAATAACTGAAAAGTCTGGATGAAATATTTTAAAAAATTAAGTGGAAGCATGAGCTGGAAAGAAAGTAGAGAATATGTAGAGTCCAAGACCAAAGTGAATAAAAAGGAGCAAACTATTGATTCATGCAGAATAGATTAATCTTAACACCATTATGCTGAGTGAAAGGAACCTGGCAAAAAAAAAAAAAAAGGATAAACTGCATAATTTCATTTATATAAAATTCTAGGAGCTTCAAATGCATCTATAGTGATAGGAAGGAAGCTGATAATGACAGTACAGTGATAGAAAGTCGTTGCCTGGGGATGACGATAGATGGAGAGGTATGTTGCAAAGAAGCAGGAGGGAACTTTGGGGGGGATGGAAATGCTCATTATCTTGATTATAGGGATGCTTCATGAGCAAGTGTATGCTGCTAAAATTGATCAAATGTGTGCAGTTCATGGTACTTCCATTGTGCAGCAATAAAGTTAATTAACAAAACTCAAAGTGATGCCCCAAACTCAAACTTCAGCTGTGAAGCAGTCTTTACCTTGAGGGCATACACCAAATGCTAGTGATCCTGAGTTTCCCTTTCACAGCTTCATGGAGCCATGGAAAATGGAGAGAAAGTCCGAACTGGTGCGTCGAGTACAAAAGCTTCTGTACAAAGCCGAACCTCAGAGTTCTACACATTTGATGTAAGGGTGACCCGAAAGCAAGCCAACTTCTCATCCTCTGACCACTCAGAAAATGATTTTATTGTGTCTCTCTACGGCTGTTCTACCTTGATAGCAAACCTCAGGTTTCAGGGTCAGGGATTGGACCAGCATTTATAAATCAATAACAGTGCTGATTTCTCAGGCTCCATTTTCCCTCTTGGGGTGATGTGATAAGAGCAGGTGTTCACCCTGCATGTACAGAGGGTTCTGTCCTGCAGAAGGGGAGCCCTGAAATTATGAGCCTCAGAACTGCTGCACCATGGCCACCCTCCCCTCTGCAGAGAGGGAAAGAAAAGAAACAATTACTCTCTCGGGAGTTTCTGTTGTGGTAGTGGAAATGAATCCATTTAGTATCGATGAGGATGCGGGATCGATCCCTGGCCTCACTCATTGTGTTAAGGATCTGGCGTTGCCGTGAGCTGTGTTGTAGGTCGAAGATGTGGCTCGGATCCTACATTGCTGTGGCTGTGGATTAGGCTAGCAGCTGTAGCTCCAATTCGACCCCTAGCCTGGGAACTTACATATGCTCTGGGTGTGGAAAGAAGGAGGAAAAAGAAAAAGAAAAGAAAAGAAAAGAAAAGAAAAGAAAAGAAAAGAAAAGAAAAAAATTCTCTCGCTGATGTAAACAGATCCCAGACCCTTGGGAAGAAAAGGGAAAGTACTTAGGTGTTTACAACCCTTTGAAATATAGACAAATCATTCCAAGAGTGATACACTTGCAAATCTCTCTAGAGTTATACATCATCTTCTACAAGTGTTTGCCATTCACTCATTCTTTGCCAGAAATTTTTGCTCATATCCAAACATGAAAGTAGTCACCTGTTTCCTGAGAGGGGACAGATGGGAAAACTGACTATTTGAACTTAGCTGCTTATTAAAGGGGCGAGGATACTCGCACATTCATAAGCAAAATATGGCCTCATTTAGACTGAATTCCCATTATCGGGATGGTAATAATAAATTAAATTAGATACTTAATTGATGATTTAACAGCTGATTAAGTATAGCTCAAGACAGAACTGGAAACTAAATCATCGTGGCTCAGTGGTTAACAAACCCGACTAGTATCCATGAAGACTTGGGTTTGATCCCTGGCCTTGCTCAGTGGGTTAAGGATCTGGCATTGGTGAGAGCTGTGGTGTAGAGGTAGATATGGCTCAAATCCCGAGTTGCTGTGGCTGTGGCATAGGCTGGCGGCTACAGCTCCGATTTGACCCCTAGCCTGGGAACTTCCATATGCCGCAGGTGCAACCCTAAAAAGACAAAAGACAAAAGACAAAAAAAAAAAAAGGATAAAAAGAAAACAAATCTAAGGAAGTTAACCAGGATACAGCAAGGAGGTACAAAGTGATGAAAAACAAAATCTAAGGAAGTTAACCAGGATACAGCAAGGAGGTACAAAGTGATGAAAAACATGGAAAAAACTTAACAGGTATGGAAAGGAAAGTGAAACAATTTATCACAAGTCTAATTGGACACCCAAAGGGAGAAAAGAGAGGTAATAGGTGAGAGACAATATTTGAAGAATAATGGCCCCAGAATTGATGAAAAACTAATTTTCCCATTTCAAAAGGCCAATGAATTCAAAGCAAGTTAACTTAAAAGACGTACACTCCTAGGTACATCCTATTGTGTATTAAAAGCAAAAAGTGATGGAGTTTCCGGTGTGGCACAGCGGAAGCAAATCTGATTAGGAACCATGAGGTTGCAGGTTCGATCCCGGCCTCACTCAGTGGGTTAAGGGTGGCGAGCTGTGGTGTGAGTCACAGACTGGGCTCGGATCCTGAGTTTCTGTGGCCATAGGTAGGCCAGCAGCTGTAGCTCCAATTAGACCCCTAGCCTTGGAACTTCCCTATGCTTCGGGTGTGGCCCTGAAAAAAAAAAAAAAAGGCTAAATAAATAAATACATAAATAAAAGCAGCAAGTGAGAACCACATATTACTGTCAAAAGGGCACCTGAAGTACTAGGCTAAGGAGTCAAATGACTTAAAAATTGAGATATAATTCACATGCCATAAAATTCACTCTTTCAAAGTGTACAACTCAGTGATTGAAAATAATTATTTAAAATATCGGAGTTCCCGTCGTGGCGCAGTGGTTAACGAATCCGACTAGGAACCATGAGGTTGCGGGTTCGGTCCCTGCCCTTGCTCAGTGGGTTAACGATCCGGTGTTGCCGTGAGCTGTGGTGTAGGTTGCAGATGCGGCTCGGATCCCGCGTTGCTGTGGCTCTGGCGTAGGCCGGTGGCTACAGCTCCGATTCAACCCCTAGCCTGGGAACCTCCATATGCCGCGGGAGCGGCCCAAGAAATAGCAACAACAACAACAACAACAACAACAAAAGACAAAAAAAAAGACAAAAAAAAAAAAAATCTTCCCTAAGTTGTACAACCACCAGCACAACCTAATTCAGAATATTTTCATCATCCCCCCAAAGAAATCTCATACTCAAAGCAATCACTATTCATTGCATTCCCTTCCCTTAGCCCCTGGCAGCCAAACAATTTAATTTCTATATCTATGGATTTACTTATTTTTGACATTTCATATAATTGGAATCACACAATATGCAGCCTTTTGTGACTGGCATCTTTCACTTAGTATTATGTTTTCAAGGTTCATCCATATTTTAGCAGGTATCAGTACTGCATTTTGGTGTGGTTTGTGGCTGAATAATATTGTATTGAATGGATATTCCCTATTTTTTAAAATCCATTCATTAGTTGATGAACATTTGGGTTGTTTCTACTTTGGGATAAATAACACTGCTATGAAACTCTGCACAAGTTTTTGTGTGAACATATGTTTTCAATTCTCTTGGTATATACCTAAGAGTAGAATTGCTGGGTCATGTGGAAACCACATTTAGCTTTTTAATGCACTGCCAAACTGCTTTCCACAAGTGGCTGCACCATTTTACATTCCCACCAGTATTTCCACATCCTTGCCAACACTTGTTATTGTCTATGTTTTTGATTATAGCTGTTGTAATGAGTGTTACATGGTATTCCACTGTGATTTTGATTAACATCTCCCTAATGACTAATGACACTGAATATATTTTTCTATGCTTATTGTCCACTTAAAGATCTCTTTTGGAGAAATGTCTACCAGATTCTTTGCTTGTTTTAAACACTGGAGTGTCTTTGTATCATTTACATATGAGCATTCTTTTGTTCTTTATATATTCTTGATACTAGATTCTTACTAGATACGTGATTTGCAAATATTTTCTCCTGTTTTTTGAGCTGGGCTATCTTTTCACTTCCTTGATAGTAGCCAGATATTTTTTTCCAACTGTGGAATATAAGTTCTAAAACATGTTTTGCACATGTTATTGTTATCCTAGTTTGCTTGTGCCCTCTCTTCTTCAACCTTTGGTGGGTAAGCTTACCTTGGAAGCACAATGACATACCATAGCGTTAGTAATCCTGAGCTCGGGCTTTCTACCTCAACACACTGCCTTATATAGACATATTGGGAAAGTAAAATTATTACCCCTAGTGACAGAAATTTAAGTGTGGTTAGTAAGAGAAATCAAGCAGCAGTTTGGGTGTATTTGTATAGCACATGGGCACATTGAACACGTGTGTGTGTACATATACACACACACATACATTTAGATGCAGAAATATTGGGACAGGTTGGAATAGTGACTGATGGTCTTCCACTGGGATGATGATCAATATTGGGGTATGTGGATGATTATTTTGTGGTTCAAAATAAATATACGTATTTTTTTCAGTTCACTTCACTGGGTAAATGGGAGAGAGCTGATCCTTTCATTTTCCTCCAGACAGATTGAGAAAGTCTATTTCCCCATACAGCCTTTCCTTCCAATGCTCTCCCCGACCCACCCACCCTATGGACCACTGAGTCTCCATGATTTGGCCAGCGGGGTATCCCCCGCCGAGCCATGTCTTCCTTCTGTTTGTCGCATTGCTCCTCCAGTTTAAGCCTTCATCATCAGTTGCCTCCTAACTCGTCTCCTTGCTGAGGCCGCTGATATGCCACTTCAACCTCTGCATTCATTGCTGCCCCACTCCCCCGTGTCCTTCTCCAAAAGCCTTCCTCTTGCCATTTACGCCCTAAGAATCCAACAAAAGGGTTTAAGCCCTTTTCATCTGTATGAATATTTGTCCTCAGTAAAGTTTGTTGAAAGGAAATGTTAATGAACATGTCACTTATTTGCACAGAAACCTTCCTTGGCCCCTTGTGTCTGAAAAACTTGGCAGAGCATTCACAACGCCTTCTGAATTTTGCATAATCAACACTTTCTGCTCCATTCCCTACTTTTCTCTTTTCCTCTCATATCCTGTCCTCGCCTACAATACGGCCACCCTGCCATGCTTTGTCCCTTGTCACCCATGGCATCCCCATGTCCCTGGGTCTTTATTCACTTTATCTCTAAGAATGTTTTTGATTTATGTTTTAAGCTAATTGGAATTCTTCTTATCCTCCCAGGAACAAGTCTAGCATCTTTCTTCTCTGCAGAGGTCCCTGAACACCTATAGGGATCCCTCCCTCTTTGTTCCTGCTGTGTTTTGTTTACTTTTCTCTGACAACTGTTAGACTCCTCCTGGCCCCTTCCTGGAAGACTGGGATTTTAACTAATTTGAATGTATCCCCTCAGGGCCTAGTTCAACTGATGTTCAATAAACATTTGCTGAATTGAGCTAAACATTTCTGTGTAGCCAAATATTTCCTATACCCAAGGAAGTGGGTATAGATTCCATAGAATGTTCTCTTGATTCTCCAGAATTTTTATTTTTATTTTCTTTTTAGGGCTGCACCTGTGGCATATGGACGTTCCCAGGCTAGGGGTCCAATTGGAGCTGCAGCTGCCGGCCTACGCCACAGCTGCAGCAACAGGAGACCTGAGTCGCATCTGCCACTTACACCACAGCTCATGGCAACACCGGATCCTTAACCCCCGTGAGTGATGCCAGGGATCGAACCTGCATCCTCATGGATGCTAGTTGGGTTCTTAACCTGCTGAGCTACAATAGAAACTCCTCTCCAGAATTTTCAGATATTTCAGATCTCACCAAGTGGAAACCCCTGCCACATGGGTCCTTGCTCTGGACTCCCTCTTAGTCTCTGGTGGCCGCCAGGCCACCTCATCTACATGACCAAGAGGATGGGGGATCAGTCTCCTTCCCCTTCTGGTTTGTTTGTTGGGTCTGCGAAGGAGGAGAATGGTGACCCTGCCTGGGATTCTCTCTATGGTAACCTGGAATGTCATAGGCAGTTGTCCAGCTGCAGGCAGGTGAAGGAACGGGAGAGAGCAGCAGGTTTTCACCCAGCCCTTTCCCCTCTTGTTTTGTAGTGAAATTCACATGTGATATTATGAGGGAGGATAGCTCAGAGCCGGGTGTTCCTCCTCTGGAATTTAGTATGCTACTCTAGCACTTCATCTTTCCCCCTAGTCTGACAATTGTTACTGCTCCCCAGAATGGCACTGTTTTTGGGGTAAAGTCTAGGGTTCAGCCAAAGGTCATGAACCAAGATCATAAAACTCATACATCAAACCATCCAGCCTGCGGATGCAATTCATTTGCAAGGACACCATAAGGATGGTACACCTAGATTGCCTAGATGGGGCTTGCATTTAGCACAAGCTTCTGGGGATGGCTTTGCCTTCCCTGTACATAGTAATTGCCATCTCCATCCTTATGCCCTCCTTAGCCCCTATAATCTTGCTGTCTGGCCCACTTGGCCCTTCCTTGTTACTTATAGCCACTTTATGCAGAATCAACCCTGGTCCTCACAACAACCTCATGGATTAAGTATTTTTTTGTTTCTATCTATAGATACTGGAACTGAAGCTCAGAGAGGTAAACTGAGCTGAAGACTAAATGTTCAGTCAGGAGTCAAACCCAGGTCTGTCTGGCTCCCAAGTGCTGTCTGATATATACATATACATTTACACATATATATGTATCTCAGTGCCTCAGCAGCATGAAAGTCTCTTTCAAATGAGGACTAGCTCCAGCTGAGACATATGGACTTGGGCGATTGAGAGATTTAGTGCACAATCACTGTTCTCAGAGGTCTTTCAGTCGGTCTAGCCAGGAAGACAAACAATGTCATTGCTACTGTCATCGCATTGCAAACATTTGTACAACACCTGATAATTTACAAAGGGCGTTCTCAGGATTTCAATATCCCAGAAGGTGTTGCAGAGCTGGGCTTATTAAGGGAGACAGAGGTGTATGCAACTGGGTGATGGAAATGCTGAGGAAGGAGCAATTACTGGTGATTGACTGGCAGGCACAGAGAGGGTATCCCAGGAGCTGAGGCTTGATGGATGAGGTGGATTTCTACAGGCGGAAGGGGCATGGGGCAGGGACAGCCACATGATGAATGGCAGGCACCCAAGCTGCTGCCTCATCCCCCTCTGATCCATCCTCCTCCCGTCAGCCAGAGGGAGCTTTCTAAAACACAAGGCTGTCATTTCGTGGCTTTAAAGGTTTTGGTGGCTTCCACAGCCCTGGGATGTATTTCCAAGGCCCTGGGATGGTTGGGAGACTGCCCTGGCCCCACCATTCTCACATCTTTCTCACCTCACACCATACATGTGACTTGCTTCCTTCATACTCATCAAGCACTCTCTTACCTTAGGGCTTTTATTCGAAAGGTTCTCCTTGACCTGAGTGTCTTTCTCTTCACTGTCCTCCTGCTTTTCTGGCTGATGCTTCTTTATTCCTTCCAGATCCAGTTAGCTGCCTGCTTGGTGTCCTGTTGGGGCCCCAGGCTTGCTTCTGTCTTAACTGCTACCCCCTCCCTTGGAACTGCCTCATTCATGTGACTCCCTGAATCACCTCGGATGATAAACTGCTCAAGGGCAAGGGCTGTCTTGTTCATTATGTACAGAGCACTTAGCATATACTAAGTGATCAATAAGTATTTGATGGATGAATAAATGAAGGAGACCTACTAGGGACATTCAGCTGCCTTTAGCGATAATACCGTGTTTCCTGTGGAATACATAAGAAAGCCCCTAAAGTAACCAGTAGGCTGATAGTGCATGACTCATGGAATTTAACTACAAATCAATTTTATTTATGTCCCCCAATGTCTCTATACATTTATTCATTAGGCCTAGTTCTTTCCCTGCGTCTGTATAAAAATGTGGGCAGACTCACGACTTTTCTAGTTATCCTTAGGTTAAACAATCCATCTCACTTAAGTAATTAGGAAATCAGCAGCCAAGTCCAAGCTTCACCAATGAGTTGCTAATCTGGTCCCTCCATTTAATTCTATTACTTTCTATGATACACTCATTATCTTTCCCCAGGTGTGCTGCAGTAACCTCTAACCAGCCTCCAAGTTTGTCTCTCTGACTTGCTAAAGGATAGCTAAGTTCTTTCCTCCAAGGTTTTCAATGGCTCCTGACTGTTTACTGAGTCAAATTCAAATTCAAATTTACCTTTTAATAGGCAAAAAGTGGATTTATTTACAGATATACACATTCCATAAGCAGAATGTGGTCCATCTCAAAAGGCTTAAAAATGCAAATCCAAATTCTTAACCCAATATTAAAATTCTCCATGATAAGAGAGAATTCTAGCCCATTCTTCCAGTTTTATTTCCCATGAACTTCATAGAATTTGTGCTGTCACCAAATTTCCCAAGATTTCCTGAACATGCCTTTACTCGTGCTTTCTCATCAATATGAATGCCTTGATCCTCCCTTTTGTCTAAGAAGACTGACTCTATCTTCTAGGAGATGGTTCAAATGCCTCCTGCTCTCAGAAGCCTTTCCCACCTCCCAAGTATGAATTACTAAATGTTCCTAAGTATCTCTGTAGCTGTAGCAGTACTTTCAACATGTCTAATTCATGTCACTTCAATTTAACACATAATTGTTAAATGCCTAATTTTATTGGATGCATATTGTAATGCAAGGGTTTTTATGAGGGATGGGTTGGGCAGGAAACAAAGATCTGTGGATTGGTGAGTTGTGAAGACCTCCAGAAGAGATGGGAAAAGTGATCCTCCCTTTTTGAGGGGTGGGGAAGGATATTCTGGGCATAGATAGATGAGGGACAGATGCAGGAGACAGAAGATAACTGGCTAAGACAGTCTCCATTCCCTTTTACTGAAGTCCACAGATAGCCTGGACCTCTGGATTCCAACAACACTCAGTTGAGAATGTGTCCCCAGCAACATGATGGTCTGTTGGCTGAAAATTGGGAATTCAACTCCAGGCCTATATCTCATAGGTAAAGTGAAGGGCACTCTGGAGATCAGATATTTGGCAGCCTGGGGAAGGGGCTTGCCAAATGTCTAATCTGTTTCCTGATGACATCTTTAGATTATTTTAGGATGATAATATTTTGTAATATGACTGCATGCCAAGATTGCTTCCAAGATATACTGTGGGGTGGGGAGTGGTAAGGAGCCATGTCTGGCTTAATGTAATAGATGATCCCAGCCATCTTACAAAACTAGAAAAATGGCTCTTACACTAGCATCCTTTATGGAGCTCCAGAAGAAGTAAGTGCAATTCATCACCAGATTGCACAGTGCTTACTTCATCCCATGTTGTGTTTTATAATATTAGTTATGTGTAGATTTGATGGCCTGTCAGAGTGTTTGCTCTCCAAGAACAGGCACTCTGTGGGAGCCACTGTGGAGCAAAAAATTAATAAACAGAAACCTTAATTAAACAGAGTCAGGAACCAGAAATGGGAGCTCTCAGGTTCTGTGACAATAGCAGAGTCTAACAAGAAGAATAAAGACTGTTCTTCCCTCCTACCAAGGACTCAGCTAGTGAAAATCCATGGACCCCTTATTTCCTATAGCTCCCCCAATTTCCTTTTTTTCTTTTATAATAATCTGTTGATCCTGAATAAAGCTATATTTGCTGGAGAAGTATTTGGCAGTCTATTTGTTCTAGGTCAATTTTGGTTGCCTATGCAGGGACTAGAGAAGACACTTGATGGCTCTGGGGCTGGCAATCAAACAGGTGTGGTACCCACAATTGAGCCCATTGTCACTCACTCCTGTGCTCTCTGACCCTGGAGTTTGAAGGAACATCTTTCTCTTGGATCTGAGCTCACATCCTCTTTGCATATGAAGCTCTGTTGGGTTTATTTGGAATCTGTTTTAAGGTTTAGTCTTTCTGGTTAGGGCCTTATTCTCTGCATGAATACTCCATTTGATTTTGAGACCAGACAGTCTCAACTGACGCTGGGTAAGAAATCATTGGTCAGTTCCTTTGGGAACATGAAGGATCTGCTTTGTTGAAACGGTGTCAGTTCAATTGGTAACCCATTCCTTTGGAAGAGGGGCTACTCTCTGAAAACTAGCTGAAAAGTCTTTGGCCCGGCTGCTCCGAGAGCAAGCTGTTTCCTTAGAACTGGCTGGTATTAACTTGCAAGCTGTTTGTATCAAGCTGCTTGAGCAATTTGAAAATAGTATAGTACTCAGAACTATATCAAATCTCTTGGGATAGAGCATGATGGAAGATAATATGAGAAAAAGAATGTATATATGTGTATGACTGGGTCACTTTGCTGTATAGCAGAAATTGGCACCTCATTGTAAATACTTTGTATTTACATATTGTAAATACTTTAATTAGTGCCACATTGGAATCACAGTTACCCAACTATTTTGAGGGCAGTTCTGCACCAACCTCCTAACAGAGACTTCAGCTGCTTTTGTGTTTAAAAACCACAGTCCTTCCTCTTGTGCATTTTTAACTAAATGGACCAACCTGACCAAAAGCAATTTAGAATACTGGTGGCCATTATGGGGAAATTTTGAAATCCTCAAACTCATTTTTTTAAAACTAAGTTGGATTACAATAGCTCAAAAATGTCCAGAATTGAGTGAAATGCCTATTTCAATTGGTATTTTGAGGCTTCTTAAAGTTGTCAGGAGTCTAAAACTACCTCCCTCCAAAATAATATTTAAGATTTAACAGAGGCAAACACATGATTAAAGAAAGATAAAAGGGCTCTTGAAGCCTCAGGCTTGTCTTCTTTGGCTTCTTTCTCTCAGGTTTCACCTCCAGCATCATATCGTATCTCTCACTTCTTCTCATGGTCACACACTACCTCCAGTATTATCTTCCACCTTTCCTACTATAATGCATACCCTTCTTCTGTACCCTTACACCTCATACTAATTGTCCCCCCAAACTTCCCCTTTTCTCTGAAAGTCTCCTCATTCCTTTTCCTCTGAACTTGTCAGAACCTGTCCTTTTAAAATTAAGCATTGTGAGGATCTAGAAGCTAAACCCTTAATTTTTTATATTCTCTGGACTAAAACTGAACCACAAACCATAGTCAAATATTTCTGCAAAGTATCCAAAGATTCTCACAGATTTGCTGAGGAATTTAATATACTCATTCAAATTTATCAACCTGGTTTCTCTGACTTATATCAACAAGTCAATATGCTCATTGGTGAAGGCCAGGCCAAGTATTGGATAAAAACCACTACCTGGGAAAATCCTGAAAGGTCTCTAGGATTTCAATTAGGAAACCAGCTTGCTAACTTACATGATCAGGCTTGAGGAATGGCTAGGAGACCTCACTGAGCTAGTCCTAGGGCTTTTCCAAAGCCCGTTGATTGGAACAAAATTAAGGCTTGCATATAAATATCTGATGAATCTCTTCATGACTATTACAATTGACTTCAGATTATTTGTAAAGAAAATTCTTGTCTTCCTTCAGATGTTGATTCCACCTGGGCAGCTTTATGTTTATTAATGGGACGGGACCTTTCCCTTCTAATAAAAAGGAGCAGGATGGAATGGGAAACTTTGTTTACCTGTTTTAATTAATCTGGAAAGCCAGCTCTTTCACACTATAGAGGAGTCACATAAAAGGAAGACAGCCAATATTCTTAACCTTCAACTCCAGCAAATGAAGGCTCCTAAATGAAACCCAAACCCTACCAGTTTCTGCTATTATTGCAAAGAGTCACAACATTGGAAAATAGATTGTTACAAACTTAAACACTTTAGGTACCTTTAGCCTCTAACCAGGCTTTCCGTTTTCCTCCCAAGTCTCAATGATGGAGCTCCAAGAAACTGCAGGGGATCTTCCCAATCCTCCCTTTTTATCGGTTTTGAGAAGCATTTCTCCAGATTCGGAGTTCCCGTCATGGCGCAGTGGTTAACGAATCTGTCTAGGAACCATGAGGTCGCGGGTTCGGTCCCTGCCCTTGCTCAGTGGGTTAACGATCCGGCATTGCCGTGAGCTGTGGTGAAGGTTGCAGACGCGGCTCGGATCCTGCGTTGCTGTGACTCTGGCGTAGGCCGGTGGCTACAGCTCCGATTCAACCACTAGCCTGGGAACCTCCATATGTCTAGGGAGCAGCCCAAGAATTGGCAAAAAGACAAAAAAAAAAAAAAAAAAAAAAGAAGAAGCATTTCTCCAGATTGGGCATGAACCTATTCCAGCCCTAATTAATGCTGGAGCTACATGCTTGGTACTCAACCCCACTACTGTAAAGGTGCCAGCCCCTGCCTTGGAGGATTAAAATAGTTTAAATAGTGAGATTCTTAATACACCTCAAAAGGTTCCTGAATCTAAACATATTCCCTTTTGTTTAGTCCCTTTGAGAGACAGACACCCTCTTCTCCTTAGTTCTTCTGCTCCCAGCCAGCTATTAAGCTGAGGCTTCTTAGAGAAGTGCTGTGTCAGAATATCTTTCTCCCCAAAGGGAGAAATCATTCTAGAATTTAACAGTACCCACTAAAGCAATCAACCAGGTGAATTAAAAGACCCTTTGACACCTTTTATTTGTTCTGACTATGATAGTACTAAGCTGATTCTGGAAACACTGACCATTTGTCCCTGTTGAATCAGCTACCATCTTCCTTATGGGCAAAATATCCAATTGATGTTGGCAAAACTCACGGTGCACCTCCCGCCAACACTGAAATAGATTCCTTAAAACCTCTTCCCAGAGTTAATCAATACCCTATAAGTAAATAAACACTTCAAGGCATAAAGCCCATAACAGAAAATTACAAGGCTCAAGGCTTCATTTTCCCTTGTACTAGCCACTGTGATGCTTCTATTTTATTGGTGAGAAAACCTAAGGGCTGTGGGTGGGGGTTTGTCCAGGAGCCCTGAGCAATAAATTCACTGTTACCCCTCAACACCCTGTTGTTCCTCATTCTCATACATAACGAACATCCATTCCCACTGAAGGCAAGTTCTTTTTTTTTTTTTTTTTTTTTTTTTTTTTTTTTTTTTTTGTCTTTTTAGGGCCGCAACCGAGGCATATGGAGGTTCCCAGGCTAGGGGGTCTTATGGGAGATGTTGCTGCCGGTCTACGCCAGAGCCACAGCAACGCCAGATCCAAGCCGCCTCTGCAACCTACACCACAGCTCATGGCAACGCCGGATCCTTAACCCACTGAGAGAGGTCAAGGATCAAACATGCACCTCATGGTTCCTAGTCGGATTTGTTTCCACTGCACCATACCGGGAACTCCTGGAAGCAAGTTCTTTACTGGAATTGATTTATGCAAGGCGTCCTTTAGTTCCAGTTGATGAATCTAGCCAATACCTTTTTGCCTTCTCTTGGGAAGAAAAACAATTCACCTGGATAGTAATGCCTCAGGATTTTACTGAGAATCATTCTTATTTCTCACAAATCCCGAAGGCTGATCTGGATGATTGATATAAAGTTTCCTAAAGCTTCTACTTTGTGCAATATATAGATGGTTTCCTTCTTTACTCTCCTTAAGCTACCTTGCAGAAGACAGGATCCATTTGCTAAAACTTTTAGCCGTAAAAGGCCATGAGATTGCCACAGAAAAACTGTAGTTGCCTACATCCAGGTTTGACATTTAGGGTATCTGATTTCAGAACAGGGGCTAATATTTAGATCCAGATATTCTTCAAGGTGTCCCAAGTTTCCCTAAACCCAAAACTAAGTGTCAACTGTGACGTTTTCTCCTGCTAGATGGTTATTGCTGAAATTGGACCCAAAATTTCTCTCTGATAGCCAAACCTCTGCATGTTTTACCAAACAATAATAACCCTGACCCAATTTTATGGGAAAAACATAGCTTTTAAGGCCTAAAAGGACAGTTTGATGAAGCCACCTACTCTTGAGTATCCCAATTATCAGATCCCTTTTTTCCTTTTTCTCTGTGAAAAGGAAGGACATGCTCCTGGAATACTCACTTGAAAGCATAGGACCACCATCACCCAGAATATATTAAAGCCAGAAACTGGGGCCCAGAGATGCCCCCTTGCCATAGATCTATTGTCCTTTTGGTTAAGACCACTAAAAAAAAAAATCATTGTGGGATCCTATTTAACCATTTTTGTTCCTTATGTAGGAAGAGCTTTCCTGAATTCTCATCACACTCAATATTTCTCAACTAGTTGCCTCACCTCCTATGAGGTCGTTTTGTTAGCTGCTCCTCATAGAATTCATTTATGTTATAATAACCTTAAACCTGCTCTCCTTTCTTCCATCACTGATTAGTCCTCCATGACTGTTTAATGCTGACAGATCACCACCTGACTCCGTGTTATGATCTATAAGAAATTCCTCTAGGAGTTCCATTGTGGCTCAATAGTCAACGAACATGACTAGCATCCATGAGAATGCGGGTTCAATCCCTGGCCTCGCTCAGTGGGTTAAGGATCTGGCATTGCCCTAAGCTGTGATGTAGGTTGCAGATGCAGCTCAGATCCTGTGTTGTTGTAGCTCTGGTGGAGGCTAGCAGCTGTAGCTCTGATTTGACCCCTGGTCTGGGAACTTCCATATGCCTTGGGTGCAGCCATAAAAAGACCAAAAAACAAAAACAAAAACAAAAAACAATAAAGTGAAGGGACTCTTCAGGAGTTCCTTTCATGGCTCAGCAGTAAATGAACCCCACTAGGATCCATGAGGATGCAACTTTGATCCCTGGCCTCACTCATTGGATTAAGGATCCAATGTTGCCATGAGCTGTGGTGTAGGTCAAAGATGTGGTATGTATCCTGTATTGCTGTGGCTGTGGTATAGTTCAGCAGCTGTGGCTTGGATTTGACCCATAGCCTGGGAACTTCCATGTGCCATGGGTTTGGTCAAAAAAAGTGGAAAAAAAAGAAAAAAAAAAAAAGAGAGAGAGAGAGAAATTCCTCTGGCTGATGTTGACTTCTAATGATTTGGTGATGGTTCTAATTTAAACAATAGCAATGGTAATATTGTGCTGGGTTTTCTATTGCAACTCCTTTTGATGTTGTTGAGGGAAAATCTTTACCCTAGTCTACTTCAGTCCAACAGCCTGAATCATTTGCTTTTACATAATCTTATAATTTAGCCAAGGACAAATTGCCAATATTTTACTGATTGTAGATACACTTTCAGAGTAGCTTATGGTTTTGGAATGCTGTGGAATCAAGGTAGGTTCCTTACTTCCAGCAGAAGTAAAATTTAAAGTTGCCCTCTATATTTAGAAATTATTGAAGGTAATATTCTTATTTGCCGCTTTTGCTGTTAAGATTCCAGGGCCTTCTAAACTTGACTCTCGGAAAGTTAAGGGAAATCACCTTGCTGAATTTCTTTAAGGAATCCTGCCTTTAAAAGGACAGTAGCCAAACCTGTCATGGTCCAAAAGGATATTTCCCCAAATGATAACTCGGAAAAAGTAGCTAGAGCAGCCCAATGATTGGCCTCAAAAAAGTAAAAGCAAAATTGGAAATTCAACAATTGTTGGTTTGGTAGAAAGAGAAAACTATGGTTTGTACCAATAATAATATGGTTCTATGTGATAACATCTTTTTTTGGTGGGGGGAGGTGCACCTGTAGCATGCAGAAATTCCGAGGCCAGGGATTGAACGTGAGCCATAGCAGTGACAACACTGAAACTTTAACTGCTAAACCACCCGGAACTCCAACAACACAGTCCCACCTGAGAATCTAAGAGCCCTACCCCTTACCACTGTACATGCATTAAACCATTGGTCTGCTGACAAAATGATAGTGTTCATGGTCAATATTGGTTTAGAAACATCAACAAGACTGCAAGAAGTGCCTACTTCAAGTGTTCCATTTGTTTGAAGAACAACCCAGGGAAGCCTCTTTTTACTGCTCCCAGACATTTTTAAGTGCCTAATGGATCATTCAAAGTCTGGCAAGTAAATTTCATACAACTTCTTTCATATCATGAATGTAAATGCTTTAGTCATAATCTGTATGCTTTCCCACTGGACTGAAGTCTTTTCTTATACCTCTTGTGGCTAAAGCTCTTTTGGAAAAGATTATCCCTACCTGGGGAACTCTTCTCAAACTCCATAGTAATTGAGGAACCCATTTTACTGGCCAGGCACTCTGATAAGACTGTGCTGTTTGACTGGTTTTTACAACACTTTCACTGTGCTTCCCACCCTCAATCTTCTGGTTTAGTCAAATGCACTAACAGCATTATTAAGACTCAATTGATAAAATTTGTAGATGCCCTACAAATACCTTGGCCAAAAGGATTGCCATTGGTCTATTTAAATCTTAGACCCGCCTCTTTTGGAACTCATGAACCCTCACCATTTAGATGGTCACAGAATGCCCAATGCACTTGAATCCTGCATCTTTTGACCCATAACTGATAAAAGGAGAATTATTCCAATATTGCAAAGGCCTAATTGCTTCTATTAAAAATAACAATGATTTTTGTAGAGCAATATTTTCAGAGTCTTCCTGGGAGACAAAGACCTTAAGTCATCACATCTTGCAATCTGGAGATTTCATCTATTGAAAGAAGACACCTCCCAAAGAACTCTCCTCAGCCTTACTTGAAAGTATTGCCAATATAACTTTGTACTGCCAAACTCCAAGGACTGGACTCTTGGAATTACATGATACACCAAAAGAAAGTACCAAACCCTAAATGGACTTGCATATCATCTGGTGATCTGCAAAGAAAAGATTTCCCAGAATTGAAGCAGATGACATCTGATAAGACACTTTTCCTAAGATCTATGGACTAGGCCTTTTGGAAGTTTTTTGCCAAATCTTTGAGGATGACATAACACTTAAGATGATTTCCAGTGTCTGTGATCTTGATAACATGTGGACATTAGATGGAAAGTGCTTGAGAATTCTCCATCCTAAACCTCCTTGTTACTCAATAGGTTTCCAATCTGTGAACTTTCCCTATGAAGTGCGACATCACATGCAAGAAAGATCCTCTGGGCACTGGGAGACAAAAAGTCACTAAAACTAGAAAACCCGACACTTAATCAGTGATAATTTCAGAGACAGGTCTTGATCAAAAGGGGGATATGCTTAAAAAAAGATACCTCAATTAAATAGAGTTGGAAGACCAAGGGGGGAGTTCTCAGGCTCTGGAATGATAGCAGAGCCCAACAAGAAGAGCAAAGATCTTTTTCTTTCCTGGCAACAAGTCAGCCAATTAAAACCATAGACTCTTCATTTACCATCACCCTCCCAATTTCCTTTTCCCTTCTATAAAAGTGTTCTCTTTCATTGCCTGCAGGGATTTGTATGTGGCTTGCCATGGTTGCAGACTCCAAAGTGTTTTTATCTGATGACCCCAAGTCAAACCATCCTTGCTGGAGGAATATCTAGGCTATCTGTTTTAGGTCAACAGTGTTCACAAAGAGAGTGCTTTCTACACTCAATTTTGGTGTATTGAATGGTGGATGCTTTCTTCATTATGGCTTCCCTGATGTTTGAGTTTGGTTCACTCAGCTGCCTGAAGTTGAGACCTATTTATGACAAGGCTACAAGTTCAAGCCAGTTTTGGATAGATTGTCATCATGCTGTTTCTAGACCCTTCACCAAAAATGTATTCAAAAATTAGCAATCAAATAGTGTGATAGGAATAAGGGATGGGGATATTAAGTTATATCGAGCAATACTTTGTATTAGAGGATTGGATAGTCAAATGTGGAATATGCAATGAGTATATAAATAGAATTTTCTATGCTGAAATATGTGTTTTTATACTATCACATAGCTTACACCCAACTGATTTTTAAAACGCAGGGAGAATATGTCTGCATAATGTTCAAATTGTATTGATTCTTATATAATTTTCCTAGACAATGGGAGCTGGATTAGTGGTAGTAGAATTATAACCATAACAAGAAAGGAAAAACCCTCAACTTGGCTATTGGTTTGAAGAAGCCCTCTAAGCATATTTTGGGAAAATAAATATGGGCACTGGCATCTGGGCATTGTTTCCTGGAGTGTGCACTCTAGCCTTGAATGTTTTCAGGCAGGCTACCTATCCTCCTGTACCCACTTTTAATAGCAGTGTAGCTGTATTGTTTTTGTGCCTTCAAGCTAGCATTTGCACCCTTGTTCTGTGCATTTTTAATACCTCTTTAGTCAGTACAATGCTTTGTATATGTAATGTACTTGATGAATAAATGGAAAATGAAAGACTGGACTCTGAACTTGATAGCTCTATTGTATTCCAGGTAAGAGGTCCTCACCAGAATAATTATTATTTGAATACATTATCAGTAACATCATGCCCAGTTTTTTTGATGTGCTAAACAAGAAGCCCATTTATTAGAAAAGACAAGTTTGTTCTTATGTGCCAAGGAAAGACACAGAAGGGTCTGAATTTAGTCCACTTGTGCTCTTTCAGATCTATCTTTTTCTGGCCCCTGGAAACTGATCTTCCTTCACCACTCTCTAAAACCTAGTACTGAAATAATCTCCATCTGCTACTCTACTTCACTGCTAATTACTTCACACCCCAAATTTTAACATTTATTTATTTATCCTTTTTTTTTTTTTGTAATCTTCACTGGAATTTGAGCTCACTGTTATAGCCTACCTCTTAGAACAATGCTGGTGCATAGCAGGTGTTCCATAAATACTTGTTTAATAAATGAATATATTCATGTTTTACCTTCTGGTACAAACACTTGGGGGAATGATTTGGTGTTGCCTTACACAAATGAACATATGCAGAGCTTGTCACCGAGCAATTTTACGTCTAGGTATGTACCTATGGTAAAGCCTTCCAGTTCTCAATATTCATTCTCTTCTTTCTGCGTGGAACTACAGTTTCTAGCTGGTCATGTGCCAGTCCAGAATGAAGACTTAATTTCTCACTCTCCAATGCAGCTAGACATAGCCACATGATTTCTGGCCAATGGGATATAAGTAGAAATATTTGTAGCATTTTCCAGGAAACATCCTTAATAGACATGTGATGTATATACTTCGTACCTGATTTTTTATTCTTACTTCATCTCATGGGCTGAAATAGAGAACATCATCATCTTGGACAGTGAGGACGAGAACCATACTCTAGAAATGGCACCGCCATGAGGAGAGTGGAACAGCTATACTTGCTGTGTACCACATCCACCTGGACTTAACTAAGAAATACATTTTGATCTGGATTAACCCATTGCTATTTTGGGTTTCTATCATTCATGGTTGAAACCAAGCCAAAATGAAACAATAGGTAAAGAAAATCTTGCATGTTTACAAGAATACTATAGCATAATTGTTCATTACAGAAATAAACAAGGAAATGCCCAAATCCATAAAAAATTGACCAGGTAATTTAATATGCTTTATAGTAATGAAAGTGATTACATGACAGCTATACACCTCGATATTGATGACTTTCCAAAACATATTATTAAGCAAAATAAAATGACTCAGAAGAATACACAAAGTATGATATGAAGAGTAATGTAAAGTTTAAAAATATGCAAAAATAAGAGTCCCCTTGTAGAGCAGTGGGTTAAGGAGCTGTTGTTGTCACTGCTGTGTGGGTTTGATCCCTGGCCTGGGAATGCCTATATACCACAGGTGTGGTTAAAAAAAAAAAGAGAGAGAGAATATGTTTTTGCATATTTTTGGGTGCACCCATGGCATGTGGAAGTCCAGGCCAGGGACTGACCCATACCACAGCAGTGACCTGAGCCACAGCAGTGACGACAGATCCTTAACCCACTGTGCCACAAGGGAACTCACACAAAAATATATTATTTAGGGATACTATGTATAGGAAGTACAAGTTTAAGAGGAAAAGGGAATGATTGACACAAAGTTCGGGAGAGTGACATCTTTGAATGGAAAAGAAGTCCTCAAGGCTGGGGCAGAGAGAGGACATCAGAGGTACTAGGATTTCTATGAAACTCTGGGAGGATATATGACATATATTTTTTTTTATTAAACTAAACTATGCATATGTGCTCTTTTGAATATATGAGATATTTCTCTTTTTTTTTGGTCTTTTTAGGGCTGCACCTGTGGCATATGAAGGTTCCCAGGCTGGGGGTCCAATCGGAGCTGTAGCCGCTGGCCCACACCACAGCCATAGCAATGTGGGATCTGAGTTGTGTCTGTGACCTACATCACAGCTCATGGCAAGCCTGGATTCTTAACCCACTGAGCGAGGCCAGGGATCAAACCTGCGTCCTCATGGATGCTAGCTGTGTTTGCTAACGGTTGAGCCACAACAGGAGCTCCTGAATATGTGCTATATTTCTTAATAATAATGATGAAAGATTCTACTCTGTTCTCTATGATACCTATTATCTTTTGCTTGTTCACCTTACCTCTATTATAACTTAACACCAAGAAAACCAGTAAAGACTGCGGCTTTACCAAACATTCAATACATCAGTTGATGATGACAGTACCCAGGAGGAATGTTTGAAAAGCAAGTGAATGCCTATGTACAGTGAGTAACCCTACTCGTTTAACATTAATGCCTGTCTATTACAACTTAATAAAACTCCAGCTTTCTTTAACTTAATGCTAAAATTCTTTCCTCATAGAAAACAGAAATTTACTAATTTAGCAAATATTTATTAAGTACCCACTTCATTTTTACATTTTTCTTGACACTGTAGATACCTGGGTAAACAATATAGGTATGTGCAACAAATCTAAAGTGCTTGATGTGCCTTCAGTGTCATATGCACCAGTAACGGTTACATTCCTATTAATATTACTATGATATACTGAGCCTGAAAGCCTTAAATCTCTGAAGTAGTTTAGAATCAAAATCTCACTGAAGCAGCCTCTCCCACCTTCAAACTCTTCTCTCTGTAACAGAATGTTAGCCAGATTAAACTCGTTTAATTCTAAAAATTCAGCACCCCCCCCCGCCCCCACCCCAGAATGTTAGTGGCTTTAAGCCAGAGTCTCTTTCTTGCTCCTTTCCATTGTGTTTTTGACTCTGGGCTTCTTTTCAGTGCAATTTTCTTGTTGGCTCAGAATTTCAGGTATTTTGTGTGTAGCACTTGATGTCTAGACTTGCTTTCACAATCACCACGGCAGAGGAAGTGTAGCTTGGAGAGTTCTCAATCATCTTTGTTGGCTGAAGCAAGTTATATAACTCCTATCTTCAAGGGGGTTAGTGAAAGGAGATTTTCCTGTGGGTTCAGAAGGAGTGGGTACCAAGTACATGTGAATGATGGCACCTGTGAATAGTAGTCTGATGAGAGTAAACACTACAAAGTGCTCTCCTGTACCACCTCTCTCACCTCTGTTGAAACTCCAAACCACCCTACAAAGAAGTTATTATTATTTCATTTCTCTAGATGAGAAAGTACATCTTGCTTGCCTAAGACGGCTTTTGCCATAAGGGGTAGAGAAAGAAATCAAGTCCTGCGCTTGATGACAGCAATGTTTTATTGTCCCCTTCACATCTCACGGAGAGGAGTGAATCATGAATATAATTCATGCTCTCCTTTTAAGCTCCCAAACATTAACATAATAAGAGTCATACATCTTATGCCTGGAGATGTTCATTATTCAGAGCAATTATCGTCAGCTACAATTGGCTACACCATACATATTGCATACTTCGATATATAGAGGAACATTATTCAACTGGCTTATCGGTGCTACACTCCCAATTTCTTCTTTAGAAAGTTTTTAAGTGCTAGGAATTGCAACCTGATTTAGTAACAGCCATGGTACTGTGCCTCTTAGTGCTACTATTCACTAATGGACAACCATTAGCAGGTGCAATAGGCTGAATAAAGGCCCTTACAAAGATGTCAATGCCTTAATACCCAAGGACTTATGAATATGTTACTTACATGGAAAAGGGCATTTTGCAGGTGTGATTAAAGGTCTTGACTTGGGGAGATTATTCTGGATTATCTGGGTAGGACCAATATAAACACAATGGTCCTTATAAGAGAGAGGCAGGAGGGCCACAGTGAGAAGAAGGATATGTAATGACAGAAACAGAGGTTGGGAGGATGCATTTTGGAGGAGGAGGAAGGGGCCGTGAGCCAAGGAGTACAGGCAGCCTTTCAAAGATGAGGAAGTCAGGGAAATTGATTCTCCCCCTGAAGCCTCCAAAAGGAATATGGTCCTGCCACCTCCTTGATTTAGTTCCATAAGACTCATTTCAGACTTCAAGCCTCCAGAAATGTAAGAAATTTATAGTGTTTTTAGCCACTAAGTTTGTGGTAAATTGATATAGCAGTGATAGGAAACTAATACTGCAAGTAAACTGAAATGCAGCATCCTAGAGTTATGCTCCATTCACAGTTCTCCTTAGGAGATCACTTATTTCTTCTCCCCACACTGGTCTCCTTTAAAACTTCCTTATTAGTTCCATTTCGTGATTGATAGATTCTCCTCTACACTCCTTATTACCTATTAAAACACATTACTTGGGGATAAAAAGTACTTTTAACTCATGTTAGAAATAATAGTAGTATGCCTCCTCTAATCCATTTTGGAAGAAGATCAGGTGTAAAATTTAAATTACAGGAAGAAGATCAGGTGTAAAATTTAAACAAGGTAGAAAGGAAGGCACACAGACTTGTGAATCGGATCTGAGCTTGATTACAAGCACTACCAGGCAACTGCAGTGTGCACTTGGGTGCTGCAGACTGAATGGATTCCTCCCAATGTCATATGTTGAAGCTCTAATCCCCTTTGTGGTGGTATTTGAAGATGCTGCCTGCTATTGGGAGGTAATTTGGGTTAGATCAGTGTTGTGAGAGTGGGGCCCTCATGGTGGTATAAATGTCCTTATAAAAAAAGGAGGAAATACGAGATCTCTTTCTGTCATATGTCAATAAGTAAGAAGATGGTCAACTGCCAACCAGGAAGAGGGCTTTCACTGATAGTGAATCAGCAGGCACATGGATTTGAACTTCCCAGGTCCAAGACATCAGCATCCACCTGCACTCATCTTCTTTCCTACCCAATTTGGACTCGATGATCATGGAAAAGCTGTATTTTTTACCATTTATTCTGTGTAACTCATACCCTTTACCCATTGCAATTTCTCCCCAAGTTAAGAGGTATGCAACCATTTTCTTTCTTTGATATTGTTTCCAGATTGTCAGATAACGCTTCAGAAAACATTATTACCATGTATCTTGATGCCACATTTGTTTAAGGAGTGTGGAATACACAATACTCTTCTAGGCTTTGCTGTCACGAAGGATGACTGGGAAAGGACAATCATCCTTTGTGACACCTATTCTCACTTTACAACTAAGAATAATCTCTATGTTGACTATCTTCTACGAATTCCATAGAACTAGAACAAAACAATCCTAAAAGTTGTATAGATTCACAAAGACCCCGAATATGCAAAGCAATCCTAAGAAAGAAGACCAAAGCTGGAAGTATCATGCTCCCTGATTTCAAACTATACTACAAACTAGAATAATCAAAACAATATGGTACTGGCACAAAAACAAAGAGCTCAGTGGGACAGAACAGAGAGTCAAGAAGTAATCCCATGCTTATATAGTTAATTAATTTACAGCAAATGATCCAAGAATATACTGTGAAAAAAGACAGTTTCTTCAATAAATAGTGTTGGGAAAACTGGACAGCAGTATGCAAAAGAATAAAACTGGACAACTTTCTTACACTATATACACAAATAAACTCAAAGTGGATTAAAAACTTAAATGTAAGACTTGAAACCATAGAACACTTAGAAGATAACACAGGCAGTAAGCACTTTGACATCAGTCTTAGTGATGTTTTTTGAGCATGTCTCCTCAGGCAAAGAAAATAAAAACAAAAGAAAAAAGATGAGAGCACATCAAACTAAAAAGGTTTTGCACAGTGAAGGAAATCATCAAGGAAATGAAAAGGTAACCTACTGAATAGAAGAAGATATTTGCAAATGACATATCTAATAAGGAGTTAAGATCCAATATATTTCAAGAACTCACAAAATGCAACATCAAAAATACAATCTGATGAAAAAAATGGGCAGAGGACCTGAACAGACATATTTCCAAAGAAGACTTAGGGATGGCCAATAGAAACATTAAAAATGCCCGACATCATGAATCATTAAGGAAATGCAAATCAAAACTGCAATGATATATCACCTCACGACTGTTCAAATAACCATCATCAAAAAGACAACAAATAACAAGTGCTGGCAAGGATGTGGAGGAAAGCTAACCCTTGTGCACTGTTGGTGGGAATGTAAATTGGTGTAGCTATGGAAAATGATGTGGAGTTTCCTCAGAAATTAAAAATAGATATGATCCAGAAATTCCACGTCTGAGTATTTGTCTCAAGGAAAAAAAAACACTAGTTTGAAGATATATATGCACCCCTATGTCCATTGCAGCACTATTTACAAATTATGGAAGCCACCTCACTGTCCTTTGATAGGCAAACGGATAAAAAAAATGTGTTCTACACACACATACACACACACACACACACACTCACAAATATAGAAACAATGGAATATTATTTGGTCATTAAAAAGAATGAAATCTTGTCATTTGTGACAACATTGATGGACCCAGAGGATATTATGCTAAATGAAATAAGTCAGAGAAAGACAATTACTGTATGACTTCACTTATATGTGGAATCTGACAAACAAAACAAGCAAGCGAATAAAACAAAAATACAATACAATACAGAAATAGATATAGAAATACAATACAAAATAGATATAGAAACAAACAGGTTGTTGCCAAAAGGGAGGGGGTAGGAATGTGGAAGAAATAGGTCAAAGGAGTTAAGAGGTACAAGCCTCCAGTTATATTATAAATAAATCATGGGAATGTAATGTATAGCATAGGGAATATAGCCAATAATAGTAACTTTGTATGGTGACAGATGGTTATTAGAATTATGTGGTGATCAATCTGTAATGCATATAAGTGTCAAGTCACTGTGTTGTATGTCTGAAACTAACATAATATTGTATGTCAACAATATTTCAGTTAAAAAAGTCAAGTCTGTAGAAAGCCAAATACTAGTGTGACTTGGTACCCTTAAATGCTAGAGTTTCTCCTGGCTCTCTTCTTGGTTCTCTTTTATTCTTGCCCCACACTTCAACTCCAGGTATGATCTCATCCCATGTTTTCTATGACCAGCCCCTCCATGCTAATGATTGAGCAGTCTTTATTTCTGGCTTTACCCTCTTTCCTGAGCTCCAGCTTCTCCTCTGCAACTGGATTTCCATCAGGACTTTCAAGGGAAACATGATCAAACAAGGTTCTTTGTCTTTCCCTTACTACATCTATTTTCTCATATTTTTGATTAATGGCATTGCTATCTTCCTATCCTCCTCTGCTAGGCCCTCCTAAAGTCTCTCTTTAGCTCCCTAGGTCTTTCCTCCGCTCCTTCACCTCCCACCAATATCTAATAAGCAACAAATCCTGTCCAGTCTTCTGCAGATAACTAGTCTCCTCTCTATGCCTATTGTTCTGCTTTAGTGGAGGTCCATATAATTTCATCTCCCCCAAAGCCCCTACCCCATGTGAAATTAGGTACTGTGTTGGGTTGTGTAGAGTTGGAGCCCAAGCTCATGTCCCGGTCACATGACCTTGGGCAAGGGGTTTAATGTCTCTGCTTTTCTCATCTGAAAACCATTGTCACGGAGATAATAACATTTCTTATCTTTTAGGGATATTATTGTACGAATGAATAAATTAATGCATTCAAAGCATTGAGGAGTGCCTGGCTCAAACCCTATAAGTGTTGTTGTTATTACCATTAAAAATCAGATCCGTGGATAAAGTGCTTAGCATAGTGTTGAGCTCATGGTGAGAGCTCCCTCACTGTTAATTGCTATTATTTTTGTCTGTGTTCTCTTTCTACTGCTGTGTTCAGGGTCCTGTTGAAGTACTTCTTACTGTGTTTTATAATTTATCTCTTAACATCTGTCTCCTTCACTAGACTGTGTACTTCCCCCAAGCAAAACACAGATTTTTAGTCACCTGTGTGCAGCATTCAGCACAGTGCCTGGTACAAAGTAGGACAGCAACATATGTTTTCAAGTGAGTGAGTGAGAAAGGCAACAAACAGTCCAATAGTTCCCAATAGTGTACAAGCTCCTTTGATGTAATTCTGCCCTTCCCTCCGTCTCAGATCCTCCCCACCTGGAACTTCTCCTGATGCCCCTCCCCCATGTTTCCATAGCACAGAGTGCCCAAGTCCTCCTATTGTAAATTTATCTGTTTACTCTTAAATCCCTTGATAGAGCATCACCTCCTGCAGGGCAGAAAGAAAGTCTTATGCAAAACTGCATGCCCAGCCAGCCCACAGAATATTAACTGACACAGGGTACTCAATATTTATCTGTTGAATAATACATGCGTGAATTAATTCCTGGAACAATGCTATGAGATAGGTAGGTACTCATATCATTCCTTTTAATATTTGAGGAAACTCAGAATTAGTGAGATGAAATACCTTCCCAAAGGCATAGAAACAGAAAATTAGGTTGAAGACATATGAAATATGGATATTAAATTTGTAAGCAAATATGCGTAGCTGCATTAGACAAAGTCCCAAAGTAACAGTGGCTTCAGCAAGGGAGATGTTTATCTCTGATGTGAATCTGAACAGGAATGACAGCTCTGCTTCACCAAATCAGCAGGGTGCCTGCTACCTTCCCTTCTGTGGCTCTGCCCTTCCTGGGGTGCTCTCCTGTTACAGGCAGGAGGAAGGAAGAGCAAGGGTGGGCAGAGCCTTTCTTCTTGAAGGATATCATCTGGAACTTGCAAAGTTCACCGTCACTTTTCCACACATGGCCACATCTAACTGTGAAGGTGATGGGGTATGTGGTTTTTACATTGGGCCCAACCTAAAATTCCAGTCCTTGAAGAAGGAGAGAAATAATGTTGAGCACCAGGACTCCCTTCCATGGATATTAAAGCTCCCCTTTCCCTGGGTAGGGAGATGATGGAAAAGAAAGGGAATCTAATCTAATATCTGAATGATATTAGAGATCTGTTTCTTTTTAAAGCAGCATAACTCATTTTCAACATATTGACGGCATGAAAAAATAGGGGAGAGGGGATGACTCCAGATTAAAAGAAATTTAAGAGACATACAACCAAATGAAATGTGTTGCCCTTGCTTAGATTCTTGTTTCAATAAAACAATCATAAAAAGAACAATTGGGGCACCCCCTTGTAAATCAACTACACTTCAATCAAAAAAAAAAAAAAAAGAAAGAAAGAAACCATAGGATTAATTTATAGATATGTGACTTATGAGGCATTTTAATCTAATAAAATTTAATTTTCTGGGTTAAAAAAAAAAAGAGCAGCAATCAGGAAATCTGAAATTATCCTGATACTTCAAATATGACCACCCACTATGAAACAGAAGTTATGATGTCGTACTTTGAGTAAATCTGATGTTTTTGGAGCATTTTGGGTTTTTTTAAAGATGTGTTTTCAAGAAGGTAGGCATGAAATGACAGTGGGGTTTGTTTTAAACTACTTGAGTCAAAGAAAGGAAGTGGGGGGGGAGATGAAACCATGTGGCAAAGCCTTGATGATTATTGAATTATCTGTCTTTGGGGTACATTAAAATTTTTCACAGTAAGAAAATTAAAACAGAAACAAACAAACAAAAAACCCAACCGCCCCCCCCAGCGCCCCCTCCCTCATTCCTCACTAGCTCAGCCCCATCAATGGAGATATTTCAGTCCAAAGATGGAGGTAATAAATAAAGGCACTGTTTCTTTGAAAGTTCCAGATCCTTGCAGAGCTCAGGGCATGGCAGGTAAAATCAATACATGCGTCCTTATGACTAAGCCTCTCTCCAAATGCTCCCCTGGGGACGCAGGTTCTTCTTTCAGATTACAACAGCATTGACGTTTTAGAAAAGAAAAATAGCGCCAGAGAGTACTTAGTATGCTGGGCCCGCCGCTGGCTCGCACGAAGAGAATCATCGGGAACACGCTGCTGCAGTCTGGGCCTCGCTCTGGGACCTGCCCCCTCCCTTCCTCTTTAGCATATGGAAATTATCTAAGATCCAGAAGCAAAATCATAGCATCTGGGGGAAATTTTGACCCACAGCAGGTCACGACTGCTGAGTTTTCCTTCCCAAAAGGATAGGTAAAAGGAATATTTATTTTTCTCTCTGTCAGCCATGGTACAAGGATGACATTTGCTGCCACTCTGTTTTGTGGGACCAGTGCTGGGAAATTTCAAGGCAGGCGAGGCAAAGAGGGTAGCAATTTACATGCTGAAAAGGTCACCTGTAAGTGGCTCTCAGCCTCAGCAGCAGGGCTGATTTTCTCCTGATCACAGTGTTATTGGCTTTCAGGAAAAATTAGAACAAAGCAGTACAATATTCTCTGCGTTGCTCATAAAAAGTTTTCCATACAGGCAGTGCTAAAGATAGGCTAGGACAAAATGTTTATGATGAATTAAATGAATGCAGTTGCTCATGCTTAGAAGCCCACATACACTCATGTGAAGCCTGCGATATGTGTGCAAACCTGTGCATTAAGTTTACTGCAACAGATATGTCTTGAATACCAACTTGTGAGGGGTATTGAGGAGGCAGAGGTGACCCTTGCCCACTGGGAGCTGAGTATCTGGTCTTACCATTATTCTTTGAGGGTCAGTGCCACAGAATGTCAGAAAATTCAAGAATGCCTTTTCCCTGAGACACACGTTGTGCCCTGTCCCCCCCACCCACTTCTGGCTTATTGCCACATATTATATCACCCACTAAGATGTGTATTAACAGGTGGTCTTGGCTGAGGACAAAGAATCAACACATTGATGGCAAGATTTTCCAAAATGGCTTTAACAGAAGACCAGTCCTATGATCTGCTTCCTGAAAACAGTGTTCTATTGATCTAAGACGCCCTATTCCTTTTCTTAGAGACCCACACTCCTCATTAGCACATTCGTCTCTTCCGGACCAATAAAGAAACCTATTTGACCTAGTGTTTTCCAGATTTATTTAACCTCAGAACCTTTCCATCAAATAACTCTTTTATTTGTATTTCACAGAACATACTTTGGGAAATGTCAATCCAGAGGCATCTTAAACTGTTAGGATTGTTGACACTGGTCTGAATTAAACAGAATAAGAATGTATCCAAGTGGGAATGACTTTTGCAAGGTTTGGCTTTTGACGTATTTAAAGCTAAAAAACCTAAGAGACTGAAACTCTCTGTAAGACCTTTTCAACAGGCTTCCTGTTACTTTGCTTTTTTCAAGTAAGACCATCTTATGCTTGGCTTACTTGATGCACTCTTTTTTAAAAAAATTTTTTATTGGTGTATAGTTGAGTTGACAGTGTTGTATCAGTTTCAGGTAAACAGTGAAGTAATCTATATACATACACATTTTTTCCCTCTGTATGGGTTATTAGAATATTGAGTAGGTTTCTCTGGGCTATACGGTCATTATTAGCTATCAATTTCAAACTGAACCAGATGTTAGTGAGAGCTGAGAAACACACTAAGCAGGGCCATTATGTTGCAGCCTTCCTTGGGTGGGAGGTGGGGTGTGATGTAGTGATTACTCTTCATGTGGTCACGGGATGAATGCGCTCCCTGGGTTTTCGTGACACCGAGAACCTGAAGAGCTCCCACACTTGGGAAGACTGACTGTGAGTGACAGGAAGTTGATTTATTCACCTATACATATCTGGTGTGTAATAAGTGTCCAGTATATACCATTTAGTCCAGTATATATTGATAAATTAATGAAAAGATAAACAAATAGCCTAAGTTCAGGTACCATGCTCACTCAACATTTGCTCTCCAAGGAAACCAAGAGTAAAAACTAGGTAAAAAGCAGGCTGTGGTTGATACACAAGCAATCACAAAATGTATCATACTGTGGTCATTACTTGTGATACAGGACTAAGGCAGGAATCAGTACTGGCCAAATGCACTTCTCCTAGCAGAAAAGTACTGGCCAAATGCACTTCTCCAGGAGAATCCTAAAGTTAACCTTACATTTTCAGATGAAGTAATTCAGTCAAGAAAGTTAAGTCTTCTATTTATGATGAAGATGTTGAGACCAAATAAGTAAAGTGGGTTTTTGCTTTTTTTTTTTTTTTTGACCCTTGTCTGAGTTCATGGCTTCACTAGGACTAGAAAACTTTTCCTAGCTCCATTTTTTCCCTTAGCTTTCTACCCATATGACATCATTTCATTATATAAAAATATCAAAAGTTCCTACTACAAAGCACTGATGATAGATGATGTTAGGAAGATTGCACTCGGATAATAAAACTTGTATAATTAAAAAACGTATGCAGTGCTGCGGGATTTAGACAATGGGTTGACAGTGGGGAACGACTGAAATTTTTAAGCATGGAAACAATAAGATTAGATGATTAGTTTTTTTAAAAAGTTTAGGAGTGGAAAAAGGTATATAGTGCAAACATGAACTCCAAGAAAGCTGAGTGGCTGCAATAACATAAGGCAATTGGTAAGTGGAGTAGATTTATCAGATTCAGACCTAAAGCATCTGGCATGACACTCCAGTATTGGAGTTGTTAAGGGAAATAATTCAATATAAAATCTTGTGCCAACCCAGTGAATCCTAAGCATTAAACCAGACTGTGATGCATATCATAAGCAATCTGCTAAGGGAATTGCCGAGAAAGAAATCTCACTCTTTTATATAGCCAGGCAGACACAATCCACTACATACGCATATAACTGTCTTTACTAAAAGGAAAAACAAAACTTCTATCATTAGAAGAAGCAGAAGTTACATTACGGAGCCAAGTGGTAGGCTTAAACTCCCACAGATGCAGGCACCAGCCTCCTTGATGTTCAGAGATAGCTCTGAGGCCTCCAAGAAAAGCATTCCTGGGATGCAAAACTGGCAAGTGGCTTATTTAACTTTTAAAAAGATTTGCATACATCTCAAAGAAACAGAGAAAGCATTTATAACACCAAGTTTTCTAAAGAAAATGTTAAATTTAGAGGAAGGGGGAAGTTCTCTTTTTCCTTTGGCTGGAGGGAAATTTTTTAATTTAAATATTTTAAAATTTTTATCTTGGGTTGTATCACAGTTCCAAGATGTTTTAGGGTCCTGTATTAGTTTTTTAAGGTTGCTTGAACAAAGTGCCACAAACTGGGTGGTTAAAACCATACAAATCTCTTTGCTCACTATAACATTGGAGACCAGAAGTTGAAAATCAAGGTTTTGGCAGGGCCCACCATTATGGAGCATGGCCTCATTTTAACTTGATTACTTCTGCAAAGGTACTATTTATTTCCTAATAACATCACTTTCACAGATACTGGAGGTTAGCACGTCAATATATCTTTTTACGGGACACAGTTCAACCTACAACATGGGCCAATATGTGCCTGCTTAATGAGGGCTGGGGAGTGTGGAATAGTCCCTTGCCCTCCCCTCGAACCACTGAAACTTCCTCACCCATTTCAGAGTCAATGACACTCTTCCATGCCATGGTTGGGACATAGGGATTTTTCTGGGACTATCTAGGGTCCAGAAGGCACCAACAAGTTTGCAGTTCTCTCCTCTCCACCTCTGTAGCTTTACAAGAAGCACAGGCAGCTGCCCTCTTCTCTGTGGCTCTGACACATTGTCTGGGGTTTAGGGCTCCCTTGATTCCAGGGTCTATAGACTTCTCTACCTCCTCCTCCATTCTGCCTGGGATGTCTCTTTCTGGTCTAGAGAATAGCCTCTCTCTCCATGATTCTCCAGGACAGAGGGACTATATCCCAGGGGGAGATTTTGATGGTTCTCTTGCCTTCAGTCCTGCCAGAGCGAGGAGTGGGAATACCTGCTTCAACCTCAGGATACTGAAAGAGTTCCCCTATGTCAGATTAAGACGTCAAAACTGTACCCCCGTTGCAAAAGAACTAAGGTATTGAGTAAAAAGAGAAATGTCCTCTGTCCTTTTTAATTAGAAAAAAAAAATCCGTCAGCAAAGGAGCAGTTGATCTCGCCTCTCTCATGTAAAGGTAATCTCTCCTCTGCATTCCGCTAATCACTGTGGGTTGATACTGTCCTTGGAGGCACAGCATGTAGGGAACGGGTTCATCCAGCATTTCTTCTCCACCGTTTCCTTTCTTCCTTCCCATGAAGAACATCACGGCTGTGTTTTTCCGGCCATTCGCACTTACAAACCAGTTTGCCTCATCGCCAGCCATTTCTTTCTCACACAAACGCGTACATCTCGTTTACCCAGATCCTTTTCTGTCTCTTACCTCATTATATGATGAAACACTCTCTCTCCAGACTTGTCATGAGTGCAAAAATGGCCCTAATTACAAATGATGGGCATAAGGGTACTCTAATGACACACTTAAAGCTAGGAGACAGAGAGCCGTAAGTGTTCCCGGAAAATGAAGACATTCAAATAACGGTGTCATCGCTTGCAAAGTCCTTCAAAGTCCTCAGAAGTCTCCTTCAGAATCTCCCAGAAAGTTTCTGTCTACCTCTCTATCTTTCACTAATCATGCCTGTCCCACTTCAAGTAGTATTGTACAAGATAAGTAAATTCAAGTATTTCTCCATACCATTTGATCCGTAGAGACATTTCATACTGAGGAAATGAAGAGTCAGAGAAGAAAAGTTACTTGTGGAAGAACATGGGGCTTGCTGATGAAGGGGAACAGGAATATGCCACCCTGAAAGATGCCACTCTGGCAAAAGGGTTGTTTTGAGCTGAAGGCCACTGAGAAGAAGCAGATACGAAAAAGCTCTCTACCATCTCCCAATCTGCCAAAAAGCAGGACATAAATGGACAAATGTATCCCTCCTCCTCTCTCTACCAGGAAGGACAAAGTTTAGTTCCCAGAGATAACCTAAGACCCTTAACAACGGAGAAGGCACTCTGACAAAACAAAACTTGTTCTTTTGAACTTCCTGTTAGCTTTCCCATAACTGGCATCTTTTGTCTTTAGCTGAAGATGATATTTAAACTGGAGTTTTAAGCTACCTGAGAGAGTTATTCATTTCTCTCTGGGTGTCTGCCATTTGGACATGAGAAATATATATAGTATACATGTCAATAAACTTTGTCTGTTTGATTTTCTCTCTCTCTTTTTTTTTTTTTTTTTTTTTTTTTTTTTTTGCCATATGTAAGTTCCTGGGCCAGCGATTGAATCTGAGCCACGGCTGTGACAACACCAGATTCTTAACCCACTGTGCCACAGTGGGAACTCCCTGATTTTCTCTTGGTAATCTATCTTTTATTACAAGGGTCTCTGCTGAGAAGCTGGTAGGTAGAGGGAAATTTATTTTTCCTCTTCTACAGCAGTGATAAGGGATTTGAACAAAGCCTCTTCCTCTCCTCTGACTGTTCATTCTAGCACCTCCTGTTGTCTTCTCATACTCCAATGCTTAAGTTTTCTATCTGCTTTACTAATAGTCGTGGCCAATATTTACTAAGTCTCAACTATGCGCCATACACACACAGTGTTTAATATAATTAAGCCTTGGCAATGCAGAGGTGAACAAGGCAGGCACAGTGACTGATCTTGCTGAGCTTACATTCTTTTGAGAAAGGCACACACACAAAAGTGCAAATAACTAATTAAATACATTGGTTCCTCTGAGAGTTGATAGGTTTATAATGGGAGCACTCCATAGTGTTTACTAAGGACAAGGCCTCCCAAAGTGAAATTTAATATTTTTTAATAAAGCAGCATTTTAGCCAGATTCAGAGTTAAAGGATATTTTTTGGCTGCTCTATGAATGATGCAAAAATGTATTCTGAGTTGCAGAGATGTAACCTAGAAAATGTTGGAACTCAGTTTATCTTACAACATGAAAATGTGGTTTGTTTCCTAATATGTTCCCTGCAAGAATTTGACCACAGGCATGACACAGAAAGAAGAGCTACAATGCTGAAGGTGACCTGAAATTCTCAAGAGAATAAAACATCTGCCTGTCCTCAAGTGTTTATACACATAGCCACAGACTAGCAGGCATTCAAAAAGTATTCTTAAATCAATGACTAGAGAAATTTCCATAAAATTTCAGATCTCCATAGACAGAAACAACGAGAGAAATCCTTAGCATACCCTATCTTAATTCTCACTGAAAAGGAAAAAAGCAATTTTTATAGCACATCATTTTCAGATTATACACTGCAAAGGTATAGAAATACAATTGATTTTTGTATATTATTTTGAATCCTACACTCTTGCTGAACTTGCTAATTAGCTCTAACAGTTTTAGCAGAGTCCTTAAAATTTTCTACACACGAAATTGCATCATCTACCAGGAGAGATTGTTTTACTTTTTTTTTTTTTTCTTTTTTTTTTTTTTTGCTATTTCTTTGGGCTGCTCCCGCGGCATATGGAAGTTCCCAGGCTAGGGGTCTAATTGGAGCTGTAGCCACTGGCCTACGCCACAGCCACAGCAACAGGGGATCTGAGCCGCGTCTGCAACCTACACCACAGCTCATGGCAACGCCAGATCGTTAACCCACTGAGCAAGGGCAGGGACCGAATCCGCAAACTCATGGTTCCTAGTCGGATTCGTTAACCACTGCGCCACGACGGGAACTCCTACTTCTTTGTTTTTAATAAGCATGCTTTCTTTCTTTTTTTCTTGGCTATGGTGTAGTAAGAACCTCTAGTCCAATGTTGAATAGAAGCAGTGAGAGTAGGCATCTATGTCTTATCCCTTATCTTGAAGAGAAAACACCCAGTCTTTTACTATGAAGCATGTTATTAGGTGTGGGGTTGTTTTGTAGCTGCTCTTTATTGGGTTGAAGAAATTACCTTCTATACCTAGACTGTTGAGTACATCTTTGTATCTAAGGTGTGTTTCCTATGGCAACATCCAGTTGGACCATTTTTTAAAATCCAGTCTGACACTGTCTGCCTATTGATTGTACTGTTTACCCATTCACATTTAATGTTATTTTTGATATGGTTAGATTCATGCCATTTAAGGTTCTTTAATGATGGTTTTCACCGTATTTTTTAGTCTTTTCCTTAGTGATTGCTCTAGAGCTTAACACACACATTTTAAATTATCAGAATCAGCTTAAGGTTTATACTAAATTAATTTTAGTGAGATATAGAATGTTACTCTTATATAGCTCTATTCCCTTTCCCCTCTTTTTTGTGGAATTATTTTTATGCATATTACATCCATTAATGATATAAATTCAATAACATATTGTGATAATTATTTATACAAATTTATGTCTTCTTTTAAAAGTGAGAGTAAAAAGGAGAACAAGTATACAGTTGACCAACATGGGTTTGAACGGCTCAAGTCCTCTTATACATGGGCCTGAGCAGTACAAGTCCAATAAATACATATTACAGTTCTACATGATATGTAGTTGGTTACATCTGCTGATGCAAAGGGTCAATTGCAGAGTTATATGTAAATTTTCAACTGCCTCAGGATTAGTGCCCTTAACCCCTGTATTGTTCAAGGGTCAATTTTATATTCCTATCTTCTGTCGTATTAACTTTCTTATTTATCATTTCTTGTCTCTTCATTTGTTCGTGTGGATTCAAGTTTCCATCTTAAATCACTATCTTAGTTCAATGAGCTTAACATGAATTTTCCTTCCTCTCTCCCTCCCTGCTTTCCCTCCCTCTCTCCTTTCCTCCTTCTTCCTTTCTTCTCTTTCTCTCTCTCTCAGTACTATAATAAAACGAGATCTGCATAATGATTTAACTATTAAAAAAGCAAATGAGGAGTTCCCATTGTGGTTCAGCAGAAAAGAATCTAGCTAATATCCATGAGGATGCAGGTTCGATCCATGGCCTCACTCAGTGGGTTAAGGATCCAGTGTTGCTGTGAGCTAGGGTGTAGGTCACAGGTGTGGCTTGGATCCCGCGTTGCTGTGGCTGTGGTGTAGGCTGGCCACTACCACTCCGATTCCACCCCAGCCTGGGAACCTCCATATGCCGCAGGTGTGTCCCTAAAAAAAAAACAACAACCAAAAAGTGCAAATGAAATTCCTGAGAACTGAATGGAGAATGTTGCTTTAAGAGAAGATCTGGTTCCTACAGAACTAGGAGGAGATTAGTTGACCAGGAGACTTGTAATATAAAGAAGAAAGGTGTGACACAGGAAATTTTTACAATGGAGAGCAGAAGACTTAATGGTGAGGAAAGGGCGAGATGGATGTGCAATGTGAGCTCTCTGAAGTAGAAAAGGGAAGGGAAGAAATTCGTATGGCTTAGGGGACAGATGGAAACCAGTGATGGAAACCTACTTGGAGGCAAATTCCAGCTCAACATAGTGAAGTCTTTTTAACGAGTAGAGAATCTTACCAATGAGGTGTGTGTGGTTGTAATAACAGCTTCCTTTTTGTCTTACTTTTAAGTCCCTCAGAAGCTAACTCTGAGACAAGGATTTAGGTACCAGTAGTTTATTTGGAAGAGGAAGAGGGATCACCGGGAGGGGAGTAGGGAAGTGACAGAGAGGCAATGCAGCCAAGAAAGAGCACTTTATCAAGCCAGCCACCCTTGTGGACAACTGGTGCTTAATTCTGCTGGGGAACCTCTGAGAGCAGCTCAAAGCCATTCCACTCAGGAAACAAGGGAGCAGGGGTATTTGAACACTGACCCCTGACAGCCATGTGTGTAAGGCTAGTCCCAGGGAGCAGTTCCTTGGCACCTCAGCGGCAGGAGAAGGTCAAGTGCTGGCGGTGGAAAGTCAGGGTGAAGTGCACTGAAATGGTGGGGGCAAGGATGTCTGGATGGGGCACCCAAGGCCCCTGCTGTGCATTTATTGAGCACTTTATACGGTGCCACGTGCTTGGCACACGTTATCCTATCTGTTCCTCATTCTAACTCAATCAGGAAATGCTATTTTACTCATCTTATAGAGGGAGGAACTTAGGCTCAGAGAAGTTGGTAACTTGTGGTGCAGCTAGAACAAGGCAAAGTTCAAGGTCAAAGTCCAGCCTGTCTCATTCTAAGTTATCCTAGATCATCACCTTTGCCACTTCTCTTAGGCAGCTGACACTAAGCTGAGAGTGCATGACAGACATGTAGGAATTTTGTAGGTGTGTAGGGTTAGGGGGCTCCGAATTCATATCAGATCTAATTGAACACCCACCGGAGAATAGCCTGAAGGCGGTGTGTGGGCAGAAGCTGGGCTGGGGGGCAAAGTTTGCCCTTTGCTGAAGTGCCTAAAAGGAATAGCAGTGTTTATAAAGATGATGGTGTTTGTGAGCTGGTTGTAAGTATGTACATCAGCTTTAGGACTCTTTTTTTCTTCTCTCTCTCTTTCTCTCTAATTGAAGTATAGTTGACGTACAATATTATGTTAGGTTCAGGTATACAACATACTGACTGAACTATTAAATCATTATGAAATGATTGGCATGATAAGTCTTGTAACCACCTACTGCCATATAAAATGATTACGGCATTACTGACTATATTCCTTATGCTGCACATTGTGTCCCATGGCTTATTTGGTTTATTACTGGAAGTCTGTACCTCTTAATCCCCTTCACCTATTTTGACCTTTCTTTCCCTCCCCTCCATCAACTACTCTGTATTTAGCTCTCTGTATCTATGAGTCTCTTTCCTTTTAGGGTTCTTTGATGCCTGAGGAACTTCTTTCTGAGATTGTGCTTGTGAAGCCCAAGAAAGATGAGCAGGACCAGGAGGAAAGTCTGGGTGTTAAACTCATGGGCAGAGAGAATGGATTTGTGGTTGCCAAGGGGGAGGGAGTGGGATGGACTGGGAGTTTGGGGTGAGTAAATGCAAACTATTGCATTTGGAGTAGATAAGCAATGAGGTCCCACTGTATATCCAGTCTCTTGGGACAGACCATGATGGAAGATAAATATAAGAAATGGAATGTGTATGTATATATATATATATACACACACATACATACATGACTGGGTCACTTTGCTATGCAACAACAATTGACAGAGCATTGTAAGTCAACTATAAAAAGTTAAAAAAAAGAAAAGTCTGGGTGTTCACTAGAAGGGGTGAAGGAGCAATCCCAGTGGGGAAGGACTCAGTGTCAGGGGGCAGAGGGAAGCACTGCATCTGCTGTACCTCCAAGGCCCAGGAGGAGAGATGTTGCCATTATCCAGGGACCAAATTCTAGGTTTCCAGGGACACACATTGCACCATGAATCCAGCAATATTTGGGGCATAAAGAACACCAGACTTAGAAAAATCTGGGATGGAATCTGAGCTTGGTCACTTATAGGTTACTAGCTAGAACAGGGTTCCTCCCCAAATTCATGGTCACCTTGAACCTGTGAACATTAACTTATTTGGAAATAGGGTCTTCGCAGATGTAGTCAAATTAAGATGTGGTCATCCTGGATTAGGAGGCGCCCCATCTAATTCAATGGCTGGTGTCCTTAGAAGGGCACAGAGACACAGAGGGTGAAGCTGACCATGTGAAAACAGAGGTGGAGACTGAAATTCTGCTGTCATAAATCAAGGAGGGTCAAGGAACACCTGCAACCCCCAGAAGCTAGAAGGAGCAAGAAAGGACTCAGCCCTCACAACTTCAGAGAGAGCACGGCGCAACTGACACCTTGGTTTTGGACTTTTAGCTTCCAAAACTGTGAAAGTATAAATTCCTGTCGTTTTTAGCCACCCAGTGTGTAGTAACTGCTTTACAGTAATTTGTATACCCAAAAGAACACAAGCTGGATGATTACTCTGAGCCTCAGTTTATTCCTCTATGAAATGGGGATAAGAGCAGACACAGAAATAGGGTTCTCTAAATCCTTGTTTGCTTCCAGAATATTCACAGGGCTATCCTGCCCACATCTCTCAGCTACTGTCAGGGCTCTGGAAGAGCCAGCAGCTCCTGAGAAAATTAGCTCTGGTCTGCTGGTGTGAGCATTTTCTGCTTTTCACTGCCTTGGCTCCCTTCTGGCTCTTTCTTTCAGACAGAGAAAATCGTCTGGGGGCACCAATTGCTCCTGGAAGCCAGACCAGCTTGAGCTGGTGATAAATGGATTGCTGCCCACAGGAGCGCGGCCGCCTGACGTCAGAGACGGCTGGGCACTAATTAAGGGGTTACTGTGTTTACAGGAAGATGGGGAAATAAATGTCAAGGCTGCAGTGCTCCGGCTGCTGTTTCACAGGGTCGAGGCCACCTCTAACACCTTTTATCGGAGAGGGTGGTGGGTCCGACGGCGCAGGGCCACCGAGGTTCCTCGTGGGGCGGTGACAACGTGAAGTCTTGGTGCCGGAGGGGTTGGTCTCGCTCTCTCAGCCCCTCACCTTTTCCCTGCCGGGACTCTGTTAAAGGAGCCGGGGAAAAAAAAGCCAGGCAACTTCTGTCTAGTTAATTGAAACATTTATAAAGAAGCCACGTTTCCAATCTCTAGCCCGGCTGCTCATGATCCCCCGCAATCCCGCTGTTGGTATTTGGAACTGATAAATCAGTCTTTCTAAACAGGTCCTCAGAGGCTGTTAGGATTTGGAAGGACAGGAAGTTAAAGAGCCTTGGGAGAGGGGGCTGTCAGCTTGTGTTCCCACGCGCTGCCCCCATGCCAGACAGTGGCTATGGCAGGAGAAAGCAAATGAAGGACCCGGCCAGGGAGGGGGGAGGGGGATGTTTGGCATTCACATCACTGCCCAAGATCCAGAGAGACCCTGGCCAGGACTGACAGCTGCGGCACTGGAATTGATTGCCCAGAGTGCCGAGCCTATTGTTGGCTGCAAATCAAAAACCTCATGCCTTCTGCCAGACTCTCAGCCAGGAGTTTAATTAGTGAGAAAGGGCAAAAGGACTGAACCCCCACGCTGTAATCCTGACCTAGAGTTCCCAACTCTGGAAGCCTTTTGTAGCACGAAGCCCCCAGATAGCCAACACGGAGCCCCAGGTTCAAAGGGAAATGGGAAAGGGAGAAGTGAAAAGGCAGCGGGCGGTAGTGTGGGAGGTGGCCCCCCGGCCAAAAGCAGTTCCCAACAGGGTCCAGTCCTGGGAAAGGGGGTCTGATAAAGAAAGCAATCTGGCAGCCTCTTTGGATTCAGCCGAATTAAACTAAAACGTTAATTGCAGTAACGTTACCGAAAATGTTTCCATTTTCTTTTTTTCAGGCAGGAGGATCAGAAGCTCAGCAAGAATTCAAATAACTTTTATAGGTACCTTTTATTAAGTGCTACTACATGCCTGCAAGTCTGAAACATTTGGTGTATTTCTTATCATAACCCTGCAGTTTAGGGTGCCAGTGTTCCTTCTGGATAGAGGAGGAAACGGAGGCTCAGAGATGCTGGTTAAGGGGTCCAGCATCACACATCGCAGAAGGAAGTGGAAGAACCAGGAATCAATTCAGCCTGAGTCTGTGGTCCATAATTATGCTCTCCTGATGTTGTAGTTATCTATTGCTGCATAACAACCACTCCTAAAGTTGGTGAAGTAAAACCATCACCATGTTATCATGATTCTAGGGGTAAGGATGTGGGCTGGGTACAGTAAGGATGGCTCATCTCTGCCCCACAATGATGAGGTCTCAGGTAGAGTGGCCCCAAGAGCCAGAGGTGGCTCTACTGGGACCGTCATGTATCTGGGGTCTCAATTCTGACCTTCCACTAGGTTCTCTATCGCATCTACTGAGGTCCTAAATAGTTTCTTCCCTCCTACATCTGGTGCTTGGATTTGGAGCACTGGAGCAGCATCTTTTTCTCTCTCCCCCCAGCCTCCTGATGTTGCCACCTTAAGCTGCGACATAGCACAGTGGTCTTAGCTAGTCAGACTTTCCATATGGTGACCGACTTCTCTAAGACCCATGGGAAGCGACAGGAGTTAGAAGCTGCTAGTTTTGTAAGTATTAAGCCCAGAAACTGGCGCAGCATGACTCTTGCCGTATTATATCAGCCGCATGAGTCACAGAGCCTGTCCAGACTCACGACTAGCTCATTAGTTGCTTTGTGAACATCAGCTCTGCTCCTTACCAGCCGCTGGGCCACAGAGAAGCTCTTCCCTTTAAATTACACTGTTTTGGACGATAATGATAATGCCTCAATTTTGTTTAGCTTTTGAGATTTACAAAGAGCTTCCAACTGGATCTCTTATTTGAGCCTCATTATAAGACTTGGAGGCAGGCAGAGCAGGTTGTACTCGCCCGATTTTCAGAAAGCCAAGATTTCAAAAAGCAAAAAGCCTCACCCCAGGCATATGGTAGGTAAATTCCTAGCCCACCCCACTCCATGTAGTAAACCCCACCCCCCAGGCCGCCCCGATGACAGTTAAGCCCTTTTTCTGCCGTACCCTCTGCACTGTTAATGCACTCTAATTTGTCATGTGTTATTATTCTGCAGATCAAAAATTTTTCTAGAGGGCTTTCAAAATAATAGGTCTATTAATAAAATATCAAGCTAGAAAGGATAACTCCCTTTTACTGAATTTAATGGCGAAGAAAGGTATGTGTTTTTCCTTAACTGAAGTTAAATATTTCTTTGTTTTTTATTGAGGTGAAACTCACGTAACATAAAACCAACCATTTTAAAGTGTACAATTCAGTAGCATTTAGTACTTGTGCCATGTTGTGCGATCATCGCTCCTATCTGGCTGCAAAACATTTTCATCATTCCCGAAGGCCCTGTGTTTTATAATATAAAATTTATATGATAATTTCACCTTATCCTTGGAATCGAAATGCTCTGTAGATAATTATACGTAGGTAATGCTAGGTTTTATTAAAATGAAAAACGCTCTGTCTTTGGACTCAGAGTGACCTGGATTTAAATCACGGCCCTTCAATTTTCTAGCCATGTGGGTTTCAAAAAGGTATTTAACTGAGCCTGTTTCCTCATTCCTCATAAAAAGGAATAATGATATCTACTTAGAAGGGAAATTGTGAGGACCGGTGAGATAATGGACTTCAAGCACCTCTTACAGGGCATGGTTCTTAGTGGTTGCCTAAATGATGGTAGTTGTTATGCACAGTATTAATAACCAGAAAAGCGTTGCAGGACCTTAGGAAAACCATCCCAATGCTCTGGGCCTCAGACTCAGGATGGAAACTGAAAGTGTGAGTCTATGTGATTCCTAAGCTTTGCTATTTAAGATGATAAAACATCTAGCAGGTTTATCTCCCTTCCCTCTCTTTAAAAAGCCTCCTACCACTTTCCTTATCTCCATCCCCCCCCACCACATGCACATCAAATTTCTCATCTTCTTACCAGAAAAGCTTAACTTTTAGCAGCTGTACTGAGATATACTTGATAGGTAATAAACTGTACGTATTTTAAGTATATAATGTGAGGTTTTGACATCCAAATACATTCATGAAATCTTCATCAAGACCAAGATGCTGATGTATCATCACCCCCAAAAGTTTCCCATTGCCCCTTTGTGGTCATTGATCCCATCCTCCCCCTCCCCCTAAGTATGTGATATCTGAGATGTCCCTGTATTTGGCGATCTCGCTCTCCCCCATGTGTAGACACAAGGGTTCCCTCAGGGCCAGGAATGTGTACACTTTGCTCATTATTGGATCCCCAGAAATGGGTAGAATACAGGAAAACAAGAGATGCTCAACAAATATTTGTTAAATGAATGAATAACCCCTTTGTCCCTTTACTCCTGATGCAGTGATACTGAAGCTTTTATTCTCTGAGTGCTGTTGTGATTGATGCCAAGACAGAAGAGAGCTCCGGGGGCTGGAGTGTCTGGGAGCATTTCACAGAGGAAGAAAATTGCTTTGAGGCTCCGATGATGAAAAGGGCTTGTTGAGGAAGGCAGAGCTAATGGCTTGAGCACAGGCCAGGAAGCAATCTGGGAAAGATGAGAGAGTATGGAATGGATGGGAGGCAATGTGGCAACTGACATGACTGACAAGTGACAAGGATTAGGCTCCCTGGAGCTGCAGGAGGCTCAAGCCTTTGTGAAATGAGAAAACAAAAATAAAAACAAAGCAGGAGCTGCGGGTACCTTGGCCAAGAATCATGCGATGCTAGAATTGGCACAGATATCCAAGATTAGGCAAATACCGTCATAATGCAGATGAAAAAGATGAGCTCCAGAGAAATGAAGCCCATTTCTCCAGCTCACAGAGTAGAATGGTGGGAGACCCCGGGAGAAAATCCAAGGTTCATAGTCTCTGCCTGCTTTGTTCATTGATCCCTTAATATGTATTTACTTAATGTACTGAGCACCTACCATATGCAAGCACTGGACTGGGCACTGGGATCAGACAGGAGTGAAAAATATCAGTGATCTTGTGGTCTAGTGGAAAATGCAGAATGGGTCAGAAACAGGTAGTATGAGAAGAATTTGACCGGCTGGTTACGGCTTTGTAGATGGAGGAAGTGTCTGAGAACTGAGGAATGTGAGGAGCCTCTAAAAGTTGGAAAAGATAAGGAAACATTCTCTCCTACATTCTCCAGAAAAGAATGCAGCCTGCTAACACCTTGATTTCAGCCCAATGAGACCCATTTCTAACTTCTGAACTACACAGCTGTGAGAGGATAGACCTGTATAGTTTTAAGGCACTATTTGTTATAGCAGCCAAAGGAAATTAATACAGCTCCTTTCTAACTACAGAGCCTTAGTTATTTAAATTCTCTGAACAATTATCTTTGATACATAATAATCATTAGTACTTAACCCTTTGCTTATTGCGAGGAACCAGTGAAGAAGGAGAAATAAAATCATTAGAGCAATGCCTGATATCATGGACAGAACTGTCTGCAGCACCCCCCACCCCAACACACATACCCACACAGCCTCCAGATTCATATGTGGAAGCCACAGTTTCCTACTGCACAATGTGCCTTATTGGAAGAGAGAGCCTTTAAAGAGGTGATTAAGTTAAAATAAGGCCAATAGGATGGGCCCTTATCCAATCTGACAGGTGTCCTTATAAGAAAAAGAAATTTGGACATATAAATGCCAGGAATGCATGCAAGGGGGAAGGACAACATGAAGATTCAACAGAAGGTGGCCATCTGAAAAGCCAAGGAGAGAGGTCAGGAGAATCCGAACCTGCTGGGTACCATGAACTTGGACTTCCAGCCTCTGGAACTGTGAGAAAATAAATGGTGGTTTTCAGCCACCAGACTGGGGTACTTTGTTGTGGCAGCACAAGCAAACTAATATGCCACCCCAGGTTTGCCCCGAGGGTTAGGACCCTAGAGATTTGATCTGCCCCTGTTTCAGACATCCATCTTCTGATACACAGTGGATTTCTTGAGATGGGCTGCTTATAAGGGGACTCATTGTGAGAGACATGTTTGGGGTCGCTGGGCTGCACAGAGAGTGAGGGTACTTGAGCTGCCCATTCATCCAGCTTCTCTCTGGCTACACTCAGAACATATTAAAAAAAAAACCATCTGGCGGATGAGGGCCCCGGCGGTTACCATGGTGAGGCAGAGCAGAGCTGGGAGACTGGAGCGTGTGTGTCGCTGTCTGACACTTGAGCCCAGGGAAATGTCAGCCTGGCTCGTGTTCATTTTGGACAATATTTTTATCCACCTTTTATTCCCAGCTAAGTCGTTTAAAAAACTTTTGTAGGTCCAATTGTGATCACTGGGTGTTTTCACCTACAGATAAAAAGCTCTTTGAGAACAGGAACTGAATGTTTTCCCATTTTATTCCCTTTCTGGCCTCTCCCCTTCCCTCCCAAGCCCCCCACATTCCCCACAGCATTTAAACCTATGTCTGTCACTGAGTTGATACTCAACAAGTATTTGTCGGGTAGAGCTGAATTAATTAACCTTTGGAGAAACTCTATTTTCCTGTTTGCTTCTGATTTTAAAAAGCATTGACAATTAATATCACAGGGAGTTCATTCAAGTGGCAGGCTCTGATATTTGTTTTATATCTGCAGCAGGATGGAGACCTGTGAGCAGAGACTAGAGGCTGGTGCAAGGAATTTAGTGTAGAGACCTAGGGCTTGAGAGCAAGCGTTCTGGACTTGACTGGACCTGGATTTGCATCCTGGGTCTACATCCAGCTCCTTGTGTGACATGGGGTCAGAGACTTGACTTTTCTGGCCTTTTTCATTGTCCTCAAAATGGGGGTTCTAATCTTACCTGCTTCATGGGGTTCTTCGGAGGCTTAAGGGAGATGGTGCAGGTAGAGCCCCACATCTGGCACTCAGCTAATAGCTTTATTTTGGCACTGTTGCAGATTTTCACCAGGGCTTTGTCCTCAACTCCATAAGTTTGGGATTTTTTCTCCCCTGATTTCTAACATTTCAGGAAATGTTCTCTCTCAATAAGGTCATGTCTAGGGGCAGGTTTGGACAGACCATAGACCTGCACCTTCTCCCAGACCATCTGTGGGTTTCCTTTGATAATCACAGGGTGTCTGAGGCTCCCAGAGCCAGAGACATCTAGGGAGGGCACAAGATGAAGCCTGGAGAAGTTTCCAAGGGCAGGGACCTGACAGCCAGAGGTGACCAACTCAGACCAGACTACCCAGATAAGGAGGCTTACAGACATCATTGTTCAAGGGTGTGGAAGGTGGCTTCATTGACACACAGTGCCAGGCTCAGGAAGGAATCAGCCAGCAAGCAGGGAGCCCAGGATTGCCCGGAGAGCCACGAGCATTGGGAGATGTGGAGCTGGCTGACTTTACCTCTCTGCAAGCTCAGTCTGGTTTCTCTCCACTTTCCTTCCCTTCTAAATCATCACCCCCTTTTCAGTATATGCAGAAGCTGAGAGGTGGGGTCTGCTGGACTCTTTCATCCTCCGGCAGCCCACCAGCCCCAGGTGGAAGCTTCCTTCTCCCTCCCACCTCTGCACCTCATCTTCTCTCCCCACCTAGTCACACTCCAGGTAACAGATGGGGTCTTGAGGTGGATCTACACACCATAGGAGGGACCCATCTATTAAGGGGTTTACTGGGTGCTTAAATCCATCCAATGACAAAATCTGCCAGCATTTACTGCATACTTACTACATGTGTCAGGCATCTTGCCAAATGACTCACAAGTTTTAGTCATTTAATGTCCCGACTACCCTAGGAAGCTCTTTTTCTCATCCCCGTTGTTGTGATTGAGGAAACAAGCCCAGAGAACTTAAGGGACACGTTTGAGGTTTCATAGCAAATCAGGGATTTAAATCTGATAGATTAATGGAGATTCAAAGCACGTGCTCCTCAGCGTGAAGAGACTAAACGAGAGGGCGGGGGTACAGAGACAGTTTGCCATAGTTTAAAACACTATCCGCCACCCACTGCCTCAACAAACTTGGGAAAGTTCATTGATCTTTGTGCCTCAGTTTTCCCATGTGTAAATGTGCAGATAATTATGGTTCTCCCCCCACCCCATAGAGTTGGTAAAGGATCATATGGGCTCACACATGTAAAGCTCTTAGGTCAATGCCAAGCACACAGTAAGTGCTTTAGACATGTTTGCTATTATAATTAACCATGGCATCAGGGTGGCCTCTGTATCTTGGTGACCTCCCTGGAAAGCTGCCTGAAATCTCCACATCAGAGAGAGACTGGAACACCCCCAGATGCAGCTTGTCCAACAATCCTGGCCAGAACCCCATGATCCTCCACAGAAGGGATAAATAGGCGAGACTCACCCTTTCCTGGCTCCCCTTGCTGGCCTTTTCCCTCACACGGGCTTAATTTTGGCTTTTTTTTTAGGGCCATACCTATGGCATATGGAAATTCCCATGCTGGGGGTTGAATGGGAGCTGCAACTGCCAGCCTACACCATAACCACAGAAGCACAGGATCTAAGCCACGTCTGCAACCTCCACCATAGCTCATGGCAACTCCAGGTTCTTAACCCACTGAGCAAGCCCAGGGATCGAACCCGCATCCTCATGGATACTACTTGGGTTCATTACCACTGAGTCACAATGGAGAAACTCCAATTTTGGCAAAATTAATGATGAGGAGGAGCTGAATTCCACAGATTTGGATTTGCATTCTGGCTTCACCTGTTACTAACTGTGTGACATTGAACCAATTAAAACCCCCCACCATGCCTCAGTTTCTTCTAAAGGAGAAACTGGTTGAATAGAGGGAAACAAGAGGAAAAGGACCTGATGGGGGAAAGCCCCAGAGCCTTCCTAATGGATCTACCCAAGTTTCCGTTAGAGGGAAGAGCTCCTTATCACCTGCAAGTGTTGAACTTCTTGGAGTGGTTCTTCCCCTGTGGTCCCTTCTTTGAGTTCTAACCATTCTTGTCAAATTCAAGGCTTAGTGTTTGGCTTCACTAATTATGAGGAATATGGAAATCAAGGCCACAATGAGGTATTACTACACACCTGTCACATGGCTATTATAAAAAAGATAAGAAATAATGAGTGTTGTTGAGGATGTGGAGGCAAGAAAACATTTGTGTGCTGTTGGTAAGAATATAAATTGGTGCAGCTACTAATGGAAAATAGAATGAAGGTTCTTCAAAATATTAAAAGTAGAACTACCACATGATCCAGCAATTTCGCTTCTGGATATATTCTGAAGGAAACAAAAACACTAACATGAAAAAATATATATGCCCCCATGTTCTTTGCAGCACTACTTACAATTGCCAAGACATGGAAATGACCTAAGTGTTCAGTAATGGATGAATAGATAAAGAAAATGTAAGACACACATGCACAATATTCAGTCATAAAAAAAGAAAAACCTACCATTTGTGACAACATGGGTGGGTGGACTTTGAAGGCACCATGGTAATGAAATAAGTCAGACAGAGAAAGACAAATACTGTATGATCTTACTTTTATGTGGAATATTAAAAAAAAATCTCCTAGGTTCAGAGAACAGACTGGTGGTTTCCAGGGGCAGGGAGTAATGAGGCATTCCTGGCCCCCATGGCTCAATTCTCTCTTTTTTTTTTTCCCACTGTACAGCAAGGGGATCAAGTTATCCTTACATGTATACATTACATTTTTTCCCCACCCTTTGTTCTGTTGCAACATGAGTATCTAGACAAAGTCCTCAATGCTATTCAGCAGGATCTCCTTGTAAATCTATTCTAGGTTGTGTCTGATAAGCCCAAGCTCCTGATCCCTCCCACTCCCTCCCCCTCCCATCAGGCAACCACAAGTCTCTTCTCCAAGTCCATGATTTTCTTTTCTGAGGAGATGTTCATTTGTGCTGGATATTAGATTCCAGTTATAAGTGATATCATATGGTATTTATCTTTGTCTTTCTGGCTCATTTCACTCAGTATGAGATTCTCTAGTTCCATCCATGTTGCTGCAAATGGCATTATGTCATTCTTTTTTATGGCTGAGTAGTATTCCATTGTGTATATATACCACTTCTTCTGAATCCAATCATCTGTCGATGGACATTTGGGTTGTTTCCATGTCCTGGCTATTGTGAATAGTGCTGCAATGAATATGTGGGTGCATGTGTCTCTTTTAAGTAGAGTTTTGTCCAGATGGATGCCCAAGAGTGGGATTGCGGGGTCATATGGAAGTTCTATGTATAGATTTCTAAGGTATCTCCAAACTGTTCTCCATAGTGGCTGTACCAGTTTACATTCCCACTCAATTCTCTTTAATTAATTAATTAGTCTTATTAAAGAATAGTTAACATATAATATTGGGTTCAGATGTACAGCATAGTGGCTCAACAACTGTATACATTATGAAGTGATCTTCATGACAAAGCTATCTGTCACCATAAAAGTTATTACAATACATTATTCCCTATAATATACATTATATCCCCTTGACTTATTTACAGGCATGCCTCAGAGATATTGCAGGTTTGGTTATAGACCATCATAATAAAGTAAACATTGCAATAAAGCAAGTCACATGGATTTTTTTGTTTCCCAGTGCATTAAAAGCTTATGTTTACACTATACTGTAGCCTATTAAGTGGACAGAGGCATAATGTCTAAAAAAACAATGTCCATACCTTTATTGAAAAACTTTTTTTTTTTTTTTTTGCTAAAAAATGCTAACCAGTAACTGGAAGTTTTTACCTCTTAATCCCCTTCATCTATCTTGTGCATTTCCCCATGACCCTCACCTCTGGCAACTACCAGTTTGTTCTCTGTACATATAATTCTGTTTCTATTTTGTTGTGATTATTCATTTCTTTTTGGATTTTGGATTTCTTTTTCTCTTTATGGCCACACCTGTGGTATATGAAAGTTCCTGGGCTAGGGGTTAAATGAGAGCTGCAGCTGTAGGCTTATACCACAGCCATGGCAACACTGATTCCAAGCCACACCTGTGACCTATGTCACAGCTTGTGGCAACACCAGATCCTTAACCCACTGAGTGAGGCCAGGGATTAAATCTGAATCCTCATGGACACTATGTCAGGCTCTTAATACACTGAGCCATAGTGGGAACTCCTGTCTTTTTGTTTTTTAGATTCCACATATAAGTGAAATAACATAGTATTTATCTGACATACTAACACCCTTTAGATCCATCCATGTTATTGCAAATAACAAGACTTCATTCTTAAAAAAAAAAAATACCTTGAGACAAATAAAAATATAATTACAACGTACCAATGGAACACAGCAAAAGGAGTTCTAAGAAGGAAGTTTTACAGTGATACTTGCCTACCTCAATAAACAAGAAAAATATCATATAATCAAACATTACACCTAAAGTAAGCAGAAAATAAGAACAAGCTCAAAGTTAATAGAAGGGAGGAAATAATAAAAGATCAGAATGAAAAAAAAGGAAATAGATGCATTCTTAGATTAGTGAAACTAAGAGTTGATTACTTGAAAAGATCAACAAAACTGGTAAAACTTTAGCCAGACTCATCAAGAAAAAAAGAGAGCCTAATCCGAAGTGAAAGATAATTTGAAACCAACACCCCAGGAATCAAAGGATCATAAGAGATTACTGTGAACAACTTTACATCCAAAACTGGACAACCTAGAATAAAATGAATAAATTCCTAGAAATATACAATCTTCAAGACTGAATCAGAAAGAAACATAAGATATTAACAGACTGATTACTAGTAGTGAAATTGAACTATTAATCAAAATATCCCCCAAAAAAGTCCAGAATCGGATGATTTCAAAAAAGAAGAGTTAATACACATCACCCTAAAATTATTCCAAAATATTGTAAAGTTTTATAAGGCCAGCATTACTCTCAATACCAAAATCAAAGACACTACAAAAAAAATTACAGGCCAACATCACTGATGAGCACAGATGCAAAAAACCTAATGAAATGCCAACAAACCGAATTCAACAATACATTAAAGATGGGATTAAGACGGCAAAATAGAAGCTCTGGAACTCAACTTCTCTCCTAAAAACAACAAAATTTACAACTAAATGCTGAGCAATCTTCAACCAAATGGACCAGATGCTTTCAAAAAGATATCCTACTTAAGAAGAGGAAGAGGAGGCCACATCAAGAGGTAGGAGGGGTGATTACAAGATATAAGCAAACACATACCTCCTGGGTGGGAAGCCCCACAGAATGGAAAGTAAGTGGTTCACAGAGACTCACCTATAGGAGTGAGAGTTCTGAGCCCCACATCAAACTCCCACCTGTGGGGATCTGGCACTGGGAGGAAGAGCCCCCGGAGCATCTAGCATTGAAGGCCAGTGGGGCTTGTGTGCAGGAGCTCCATGGGATTGGGGGAAATGGAGACCTCATTCTTAAACAGCGCACACAGATTTTCACATGCACTGGGTCCCAGGGCAAGGTAGAGTCTCTGTGGGAATCTGGGTCAATACTGACTGCAGTTCTTGGGGGACCTCCTGGGAAAGCAGGGGTGACTGTGGCTTATTGTGGGGGAAGGACATTGGAAGCAAAGCTCTCAAGATTATTCAGCAGCATGCCTTTCTTTGGAGGTGGCCATTCTGGGAAAATCTGGCCCCACCCATCAGTGTTGAGAAGCCCCAGGGCAAAAGACACCCCAGGTGGGATCACAGCCCCACCCATTAGTAAACAGGCTGCCTAAAGACTCCCAGGCACACAGCTGTCTCTAACATCATCCAGAGACAAAGCCCCACCTACCAGACGGAAAGGAGTCAGCTCCACCTACCAGTGGAGGCATCAGTCCCTCCCATTCAGGAAGCCTACAGCAAGCCCCTAGACCAACTTCAGCCACAAGGGGGGAAGACACCAGAAGTAAGAGAGTCTACAACTCTATTATCTGCAAATAGGAGAGTACACCGAAAACATATAAAAATTAAAAGACAGAGAACTATAACTCAGATGGGGGAGAAAGAAAAACCCCCAGAAAATCAGCTAAGTGATTAGGAGATTATCAGCTCCAGGAAAAAGACTTTAGACTGTTGATGCTGAAGAAGGTGCAAGACATTGGAAATAAACTGGAGGCAAAGATGGATAACTTACAGGAAACACTGACCAAAGAGATACAAGATATAAAACTTAAACAAGAAGAGATGCAAAATACAATAACTGAAATAAAAAAGTCACCAGAAGCAGCTAACAGCAGAATACAGGAGGCAGAAGAATGAATAAGTGAGGTGGAGGACAGATTAGTGGAAATTATGGATGTGGAACAGAAAAGAGAAAAAAGATTGAAAAGAAATGAAGACAGTCTAAGAGAACTCTGGGACAATGTTAAATGCACCAACATCCGTATTATAGGGGTGCCAGAGGAGAAAAGAGAGACAGAAAGAGACAGAAAAAAATATTCAAAGAGATAATAGCTGAAAACTTCTCTAACATGGGAAAGGAACCACTCACTCAAATCCAGAAAGCACAACGAGTACCATATAAAATAAACACAAGGAGGAACACCCTGAGACACATATTCATCAAACTGACCAAAATTAAAGACAAAGAGAAAATATTGAAAGCAGCTAGGGAAAAGAAACAAATAACATACAAGGGAACCCCATAAGGTTATTGGCAGATTTTTCAGCAGAAATTCTGCAGGCCAGAAGGGAGTGGCATGATATACTTAATGTAATGAAAGGAAAAAACCTCCAACCAAGATTACTTGACCCAGCAAGGCTCTCATTCAGATTTGAAGGAGAAATCAAAACCTTCACAGATAAGCAAAAGCTGAGAGAATTCAGCAACTCTAATCCAGCCTTACCACAAATACTAAAGGAGCTTCTCTAGGCAGAAAAGAAAAGAACACAACCAGAAACAAAAATACCACAAATGACAAGGCTCACCAGTAAAGGTACATATACAGTAAAGACACAGAATCATCCATGCACAATTACTGCCACCAAAGTCAGAAATCATGAGAAGAGGTGGGTACAAATGCAGGACACTGGAGATGAACTTGCAATTAAGAGAACAACAACTTTTAATTGAGAAGAGAAAAACAATCTCATATACATATAGACTTTTATATCAGAACTTCAGAATAACTTCAAACCAAAAATCTACAACGGGTATACAAACAAAGAAAATTCAACTCAAATACAACACTAAAGATAGTCATCAAACCAGAAGAGGAGAGAACAAGAGAAGAAGGGAAGAAAAAAGAGCAGCAAAAACAAATCCAAAGCAATTAATAAAATGACAATAAGAACATACATATCAATAATTACCTTTAATGTTAATGGACTAAACACCCCAACCAAAAGACATAGACTGGTTGAATGGATACAAAAACAAGACCCATATATATGCTGTCTTCAAGAGACCCGCTTCACTTCTAGGGACACATACAAATTGAAAGTGAGAGGATGAAAGAAAATATTCCATGCTAATGGGAATCAAAATAAAGCTGGAGTGGCAATACTCATATCACACAAAATAGACTTTAAAATGAAGAATATTTTAAGGGACAAGGAAGGTCACTACATAATGATCAAAGAATCAATCCAAGAAGAAGATATAACAATTTTAAATATCTACGCACTCAACATAGGTTTACCACAATATATTAGGCAACTGCTAACAACCTTAAAACGAGAAATCAACAATAACACAATCATAGTGGAGGACTTTAACACCCCACTTACAGCAATGGACAGATCATACAGACAGAAAAATCAATAAGGAAACACAGGCCCTGAATGAAGCATTAGACCCAATGGACTTAACTAACATTTATAGGACATTCCATCCAAAAGCAACAGAATAGGAGTTCCTGTCGTGGCTCAGCGGTTAACAAATCCGACTAGGAACCAAGAGGTTGCAGGTTCAGTCCCTGCCCTTGCTTAGTGGGTTAACCATCTGGCATTGCCATGAGCTGTGGTGTAGGTTGCAGACGCGGCTCGGATCCCGCATTGCTGTGGCTCTGGTGTAGGCTGGCGGCCACAGCTCCGATTGGACCCCTAGCCTGGGAACCTCCATATGCCACAGGAGCGGTCCAAGAAATAGCAAAAAAAAAAGACAAAAAAAGACAAAAACAACAAAAAAACAAAACAAAACAAAAAAAAAGCAACAGAATACACATTCTTCTCAAGTGCACAGGGAACATTCTCTAAGATTGACAATATCCTGGGCTACAAATCCAACCTCGATAACTTTAAGAAAATTGAAATCGTATCAAGCATCTTTTCCGACTACAACGCTATATGACTGGAAATCAACGACAAGAATAAAACTGCAAAAAACACAAACACGTGGAGACTAAACAACATGCTACTAAACAACCAATGGATCAATGAAGAAATCAAAGAGGAAAGTAAAAAACACCTAGAAGCAAATGACAACAAGGATATGACACTCCAAAACCTATGGGATGCAGCAAAAGCCGTTCTAAGAGGAAAATTTATAGTAATACAAGTCCACCTCAGGAAACAAGAAAAAGCTCAAATAAACAAGCTAATGTTACATCTAAAGCAGCTATAGAGAGAACAGACAAGACCTATAGTTAGTAAAAGGAAAGAAATCATAAAGATCACAGCAGAAATCAATGAAATAGAAACAAAGAAAATCATAGAAAAGATCAATGAAACAAAAAGATGGTTATTTGAAAAGATCAACAAAATTGATAAACCCTTAGCCAGACTTATCAAGAAAAAAAGAGAGAGGACTCAAATCAGTAAAATTAGAAATGAAAAAGGAGAAGTAACAACGGACATCACAGAAATACAAAAGATCATAAGAGACTACTATATGCAGCTATACGCCAATAAAATGGAAAACCTAGAAGAAATGGACAAATTCTTAGAAAGGTACAATTTTCTAAGACTAAACCAAGATGAAATAGAAAAGACAAATGGACCAATCTCAAGAACTGAAATTGAAACTGTGATTTAAAAACTTCCAACAAACAAAAGTCCAGGACCAGATGGCTTCACAGGCAAATTCTATCGAACATTTAGAGAAGAGCTAATACCAATCCTTCTGAAACTATTCCAAAAAATTGCAGAGGAAGGAACATTCCCAAACTCATTCTATGAGGCCACCATCACCCTGATACCAAAATCAGACAAAGATACCACATACACACACACAAAAAAAAAAACTACAGGCCACTTTCACTGATGAATATCGATGTGAAAATCCTCAGCAAAATACTAGCAAACCACAGCCAACAATACATTCAAAGGATTGTACATCATGATCAAGTGGGATTTATCCCATGGAGGCAAGGGTTCTTCAATATCCCCAAATCAATCATTGTGATACACCACATTAACAAACTGAAGAATAAAAACCATATGATCCTCTCAATAGACACAGAAAAAGCCTTTGACAAAATCCAACACCCATTTCTGATTAAAAAAAAAAAACCCTTCAGAAAGTGGGCATGGAGGGAACATACCTCAACATAATAAAGGCCATATATGACAAACCCACAGCTAACTTCATTCTCAACGGTGAAAAGCTGAAAGAATTCCCCCTGAGATCAGGAACAAGACAAGGATGTCCACTCGCGCCACTACCATTCAACATAACTTTGGAAGTCCTAGCCACGGCAATCAGAGAAGAAAAAGAAATAAAAGGAATCCAAATTGGAAAGGAAGAAAGAAAACTACCACTATTTGAAGATGGCATGATACTATACCTAGAAAATCCTGAAGATGCTACCAGAAAACTGTTAGAGCTCATCCACGAATTTGACAAAGTCGCAGGATACAAAATTAATACACAGAAATTGATGGCATTTCTATATACTAACAATGAAAGATCAGAAAGAGAAATTAGGGAAACAATCCCATTTACCATCACATCCAAAAGAATAAAATACCTAGGAGTAAACCTACCTAAAGAGACAAAAGGCCTGTACTCTGAAAACTATTTGACACTGATGAAAGAAATCAAAGATGACACAAATAGATGGAAAGATATACCATGCTCTTGAATTGGAAAGAGTTAATATTATCAAAATGACTATACTACTCAAGACAATCTACAGATTCAATGCAATCCCTATCAAATTACCAAGGATATTTTTCACAGGACTCGAACAAAATATTTTAAAGTTTGTTTGGAAGCACAAAAGACCCAGAATAGCCAAAGCCATCCTGAAAAAGAAAAATGGAGCTGGAAGAATCAGGCTCCCTGACTTCAAACTATACTACAAAGCAACAGTCCTCAAAACCGTATGGTACTGGCACAAAGACAGACACATAGATGAGTGGAACAGGATAGAAAGCGCAGAATTAAACCCACACACCCACAGCCAACTAATCTATGACAAAGGAAGCAAGACTATACAATGGAGAAAGGACAGCCCCTTCAATAAGTGGTGCTAGGAAAGCTGGACAGCTACATGCAAAAGAATGAGATTAGAACACTTCTTAACACCATACATAAAAATAAACTCAAAATAGATTAAAGACCTAGATATAAGACCAGACACTATAAAACTCTTAGAGGAAAACATATGCTAAACACTCTCTGACAAAAACGACAGCAACATCTTCTCAGGGCCACCTCTTAGAGTCTTGACAGTAAAAACAAAAATAAACAAATAGGACCTACTCAAACTTAAAAGTTTCTGCACAGCAAAGCAAACTCTAAACAAAATGAAAAGACAGCCCACAGAATGGGAGAAAATCTTTGCAAATGAATCGACTGACAAGGGATTAATCTCTAAAATTGATAAACACCTCCTGCAGCTCCATGCCAAAAAAAACCAAACAACCCCATCAAAAAATGGGCAGAAGATCTAAACAGACAATTCTCCAAAGAAGACATACGGATGGCCAAGAAACACATGAAAAGATGTTCAACATCACTCATTATTAGAGAAATGTAAATCAAAACCACTATGAGGTACTACCTTACACCAGCCAGAATGGCCATCATCAAAAAGACTACAAACAATAAGTGCTGGAGAGGGTGTGGAGAAAAAGAAACCCTTATTACACTGTTGGTGGGATTGTAAATTGGTGCAACCACTGTGGAAAACAGTACGGAGATTCCTCAGAAAACTAAAAATAGAACTACCATTTGACCCAGCAATCCCACTCCTGGGCATTTATCCAGAGCAAACCATGACACGAAAAGACACATGTACCCTGATGTTCACTGCAGCACTATTTGCAATAGCCAAGATCTGGAAACAACCTAAATGTCCATTTACAGAGGAGTGGATCGAGAAGAGGTGGTACATTTACGCAATGGAATATTACTCAGCCATTAAAAGGAACAAAATACCGGCATTTTTAGCGACATGGATGGACCTAGAAATTATCATGCTAAGTGAAATCAGTCAGACAATGAGACACTAAAATCAAATGCTTTCACTGACATGTGGACTCTGAAAAAAGGACCCAGTGAACTTCTTTGCAGAACAGATACTGACTCACAGACTTTGAAACACTTATGGTTTCCAAAGGAGACAGTTTGGGGAGTGGGTGGACGTGCTAGGGTTGTGGGATGAAATCCTATAAAAATGGATTGTGATGATCATTGTACAACTATAGATGTCATAAATTTATTGAGTAATAAAATAAATAACTAAATGATGTCATAATAAAAACATAAAACAAAAAAACCAATACATTAAAATGATCAATCATATACCATGATCAAGAGAGACTTAGCTCGGAAATGCCAGGTTGGTTCGACATCCACAAATCAATCAATGTGATACATCACATTAACAAAATGATAGATAAAAATTACATAATTATCTCAAGAGATGTAGAAAAAGCATTTGATGAAATTCAACATCCATTTATAAAATTCTCAACAAAGTGGTATAGAGGGAACATACATTCATATAATAAAGGCTGTATATGACAAACACACACCTGACATCTTAGTCAATGGTGAAGAGCTGAAAGCTTTTCCTCTAAAGTCAGGAATAAGACAAGGATGTCCACTGCTGTCACTGTTATTCAATATAGTACTGGAAGTCATAGATACAGTCATTAGAAAAGAAAAATAAATAAAACATGTATAAATTGAAAGGGAAAGAGTAAAACTGTCACTAGCTGCAGATGACATGATAACATGTTTAGAAAACCCTAAAGACTCCACTAAAAAAGCTATTATAAATAATAAATGAATTCAATGAAGTTGCCAGATAGGAAGTTAATATAAAAAATCTGTTGCTTTTCTTCACACTAGTGATATATTATCAGAGAAATTAAGAAAACAATCCTATTTATAATGGCATCAAAAAGAATAAAATACCTAGGGCTAAATCTAACCAAAGAGGTGAAAGAGCTGTACTGTGAAAATTATTGTTATACTCATAAATTAAAGGTGACACAAATGGAAAGATACACCATGCTTACTGATTGGAAAAATTAGTATTTCTAAAATGTCAACACTATCCAAAGCAATCTGATCCAATGCAATCTCTATCAAAATAGCAGTGACATTTTTCACAAAATTAGAACAAATAATTCTTTATTTTTTTCTTTGATTTCTTCAATGTCCTATTGGGTGTTTAGCAGCATATTGTTTGGTATCCATGTGTTTGTGTGTTTTTCATTTTCCTTCTTGTTGATTTCTAGTATCCTACTACTGTGGTCAGAAAGGATGTATGATGATTTTAACCTTTTTTTTTTTTTTTTTTTTTTTAGGGTATACCTGTGGCATAGGAAAATTCCCAGGCTAGGGGTCGAATCAGAGCTGCAGCTGCTGGCCTATGCCACAGCTTCAGCAATGCAAGATCTGAGACACATCTGTGGCCTACACCATAGCTTGCTACACCACTAGATCCTTAACCCACTAAGCAAAGGCAGGGATCAAACCCACATCCTCATGGACACTAAGTCAGATTCTTAACCCAGTGAGCCACAATGGGAACTCCTGATTTTAATTTTCTTAAATTTATTAAGACTCATTTTGTGGCATATCCCAGAGAGTGTTCCATGTGTACATGAAAAGAATGTGTAGTCTGCTGTTTTAGAATGGAATGTCCTACAGATATCTTTTATGCCATCTGGTCTAAAGTCTTATTTAAGGCCAATGATTTCTTTTTAAGTTTTTGTCTGGTTGAACTATCTGTTGATGTAAGTGGGGCATTAAAGTCCCCTACTATTATTGTTACTATTTCTCCCTTTATGTATTTTCATATTTAGTTTATGTATTTAGGTGCTTCTTTATTTGGACACATAGATATTTGCAAGTGCTTTATTCTCTTCTTAGATGAATCCCTTTATCATTATGTACTGCTACTCATTGTTTCTTTTTACAATCTTTATTTTAAAGTCTATTTTGTATGATGTAAGTATTGCTGCTCCAACACTTTCTGTTTCCATTTACATGGAATATCTTTTTCCATCCCTTCACTTTCAGTCTGTATCTTTATTATTTTTAACTTTTTAAAAAATTTATGGTTGAACCCATGACATATGGAAATTTCCAGGCCAGGGATAAAACATGAGTGAGAGCTGCAACCTATGCCACAGCTGCAGCAATGCCACTGCACTAGGCTAGGGATAGAACCTGCACCTCTACAGCAATCCAAGCCACTGCAGTCAGATTTTTAACCCACTGCACCACAGACAGAACTCCAGCCTGTGTCTTTAGATCTGAATTGAATGGATTTTTTTTAGAGTATATCTTCTTTTCTTATACCTATTCAGCCATCTTATGTCTTTTGAGTGGCGTGTTTAGTTCATTTACATTTAATTATTGGTAGTTGTGTACTTACTGCCACTTTGTTAATTGTTTTATGATTGTTTCCGTAGTTCTTCTCTGTTCCCTTCTTCTTCTCTTGCTCGCTTCCATTATGACTTTATGCCCATCTTTAGTGTTATGTTTGCATTCCTTTCTCTTTATGTTTTGTGTATCCATTATAGATTTTCAGTGTGTGCTTACCATGGAGTTCATATAATGACCTATGTATAAAGCTATTTTAAGTTGATGATACTAACTTTGAATGCATTCTAATAACTCTATATTTTTTACTACCTCCATCTTACTCTTTATGTCTTTGACATCATGTTTTACATTTAAAATTTTTGCACATCCCTTAAGCACTTATTGTCCATACAGGTGATTTTACTGCTTTTGTTTCTTAACCTTACTTAATTTCGTATGATAATTTCTAGGTCCATTCATGTTGTTGCAAATAGCATTACTTTATTCTTTTTAATGGCTGAGTAGTATTCCTCTGTGTGTGTGTGTGTGTGTGTGTGTGTGTGTCACATCTTCTTTATCCATTCATCTGTTGATGGACATTCCAGTTGCTTCCATGTCTTGGCTATTATGAACAGTGCTGCTATGAATATTGGGGTTCACCTACCTTTTTGAATTAGTTTTCTTCAGATACGTGTCCAGGAGTGGGATTACTGGATCATATGTTAACTCTATTTTTAGTTTCTTAAGGAACCTTCTTACTGTTTTGTGGCTGTACCAATTTGCATTCCCACCAACAGTGTAGGAGGGTTTCCTTTTCACCACACTCTCTCCAGCACTTATTATTTATAGACTTTTGAGATGGGCATTCTGACCAATATGAGGTGGCATCTTATTCTAGTTTTCATTTGCATTTCTCTGATAAATAGTAGTGTTGAGCATCTTTTCATTTGCCTTTTGGCCATCTGTATCTCTAAAGATAGGCATATTTTTATATTACAGTGCTTCTCAGAGCCTTTAATCAATTAGCATACTTTGTGAGAATTGAGAGTAAATAAATATGGTTATAGTGTTTCTAAATTTATTTGACCAACTAAGCTTTATTTGGCAGATATTTGTCTTATCACATTATCACATATTGCGCTTCATAGAACAAAGTTTGGGAAAATACTATCTAGTTGAAAATTTGGGAAGATAAAGCTTCCATGCATGAAGCTATCTCTCTAACAGATCACAAGCTCTGTAAGCATAAATTTATACCACAGTGAAGGACTCTTTACATCAGTAATAATGACAACAACAACAGCAGCTAACATTTACTCAGCTATTATTCTACAAATATCAGTTGTGCTTCTGTCATGTAGGAAGCACTGTGCCAAGAACTAGGGACACAAGTGGGAAGAAGCCAGGCAAGGCTAGTATCCATCCAGGGAACTTAGAGCCCAGCAAAAAGACAATGTTAAAACTCATTCTGAATGAATGAAGCTAGCAGGGGCTGTGAGTTAGCATGAACCACCCCCCCCTCAGTCTTCTCCTCCATTCTTCTCCATATCCACGTCAGCTGCTGAGAAAGTTTGGGGGGCTGGTCATGGTTGACTTGGAAGAGGCAGAGGTCAATCCCACAGCTGCCACAGGGAAGCAAGCCCCTGTCATTTAGCTGGGATCCTTTAACACTTTTCTTTCTTTGCTTAGTCAAGACTTCTTTTAAAGGGAATGAAAGAGGTCTCGGAGTTCCCGTCATGGCTCAGTGGTTAACAAATCCGACTAGGAACCATGAGGTTGCAGATTCGATCCCTGGCCTTGCCCAGTGGGTTAAGGATCCGGCGTTGCCATGAGCTGTGGTGTAGATTGCAGATGTGGCTTGGATCCTGCGTTGCTGCGGCTCTGGCGTAGGCCAGCAGCTACAGCTCTGATTAGACCCCTAGCCTGGGAACCTCCATATGCCATGGGAGCGGCCCTAGAAAAATGCAAAAAGACAAAAAAAAAAAAAAAAAAAAAAGAGAGAGAGAGAGAGAGAATGAAAGAGGTCTGGATCAAGATGGCAGAGTTGGAAGATCCTGAGCTCATACCAAAATCACAATTACAGAGCAGCTATCTACGAGAAAGACCTGAAGATTTGGCAGAAAAGATTTCTCACATCTAAAGATATAAAGGAGGATCCACAACAAAATGGGTAGGAGGGGTGCATATACAGGCTGGTCAGGACCCATATGCCTGGCATGGAAACCCATGAGAAGGATGAACATCCTCCCTGAGGAGTGAGGAGTCTGATCCCCACATGGGGCTCCCCGGCCCAGGGATCCCACAGATACAGAAGATGAGCCCCCAAAATATCTGGCTTTGAAAACCAGTGGGACTTCTGTATAAGAGAGTCAGACAGCTGTAGGAAACCAAGGCTCTGATCCTCAAGGGAACAAGCAAAAACTCAGTCACACCAATCCCAGCACAGAGGCAGCAGTTTGAAAGTACCAGGACAAGACCACTTGCCAATCTCAGAAATCCTCCTGGAGAAGAAGGAGGCAGTTGGGACTCCCCATGGGGACTGAGAAACTAGGGACAGCAATTTTTGTCATCTTATTTCACCATACTGACACTGTTACTTAGGGAAAGTCATTTAGGAATCTTCCCTCTAGCCTATTGGCACCCAGGTCTGCCCCACCCACCAGCATGCTCAAAGCAGTCATGTACTACCACACCACACAGCTACGCCAGGGGCTGCCTTACCCACCAGGACACCCACAGCAGCCAACACTGCCACAACAGAAGGGCATACCCAGCCCACAAAGGGAGCACCCCTGAAGCTCTGCTCTAGAGGCCAGAGGGGAGCATGCTGCTGGGCACCCCAGAATATCTCCTACACAAGTTCACTTCTCCCAGATTGGGAGATAGAATGGTCCTACCTGATACAAAGAAGTAAACACCAAGAATTAGGCAAAAGGAGAAGACAGAGAAACATCTTCTAAATGAAAGATCAAGACAAAACTTCAGAAAAAGAACTAAACAAAATGGATGTAAGGAAGCTGCTGAACTCCAAAAAAGAGTTAGAAAACATCAAAAAAGAACTGATTAGAGCTAAAGAATACAATAACTGAAAAGGGAGAGGGATAAATTAAGAACTTGGATTAATAGATACACATTAGTATGTATAAAATAGATAAACAACAGGTGCCTACTGTATAGCACAGGGAACTATATTCTATATCTTGAAACAACCTATAATGGAAAAGAATCTAAAAATATATATATATCCTAACATGAAAAAGAACCTGCAAAGTGATTCACTTGTGCATATGCATGTATTTATTGACGTGTATATGTGTGTGTGTTAACTGAATCACTTTTCTGGACACCAGAAACACTGTAAATCAATTATGCTTTAATTTTTTAAAATATGCCTATCTTTGACTGCCTATAGAACCATGTTCTCATAAAACACTCACAGATAGTTCTTGCTATGTAATTAGTTGGAAACTGTTGGATTACACCATGAGATTTTTGAAGGCAGGAGCCATTTCTTGTAAATATTGGCTTTACCAAGCAATGTCGTACACAGAAACATTGGTCAATAGGTGCACATTGATAAACTATTCTAGCAATCCTCTCCCTATTTTTTTTCTTATTTTTCTTGGGTTTATTTGCAAAAGAGCAAAGGCTTAATTGCAGCTTAATGTAATTGCCTATAAATCATAATGAATTTATTTCCCTCTTTGCCAAGATTAAACCATGGCAATTTGTAATGATTTATTTACAAGTATAATGGAATCACAGGATCGATTCTAATTCGAGTTCTGTCACTCCCTAGCTGTATGGCCTCAAGCAAGCTACTCATTTTTAGATGGTCTAAGAGCCCTTGATTTCTACCTGTCAAACCTCATTCTTTCACAGTCTTCTACATGTACAAAAAATGGCATCACCATCAACTTTTTTGCTCAAGCCAGAAAGGTAGGTACAACTTTGGATTCTTTACTCACATTTCCATCCAATCCACTAGCAATTCTTACTGATCCTACGACTGAAATACATTATATCTCAAAGTTATCCAGTTCTCCTACCTCCACTGTCACCTGGATGGGACCACCAACCATTATCTCTTACCATAACTTGTAATCACCTCAATGGATACATGCTACATTTTTTGGTCCCTGTGCCTACAATGACAATGTCAGCCAGAGTGATCTTCTTAGAATGTAAATTAGACTATAGCATTCTTCTGCTTAAAAGTCCTTCAAACTTTCCATTTCAATCAGAAAATAATACAAACTCCTCATCATGGGCGGTGTTTCGTTGATAGCCTTTGCTTCTACTTGTTCTATCTTCCTTTGCTCCCTGCAACTGTGTTATATAAGTTGCCTTTTATTTTCCTGGACCTTTCTAAGCATCTGTCACCTCAGAATGCTTACACACAATAGTTCCTCTACCTGCAAAAGCGGTTGGTCCACTTCACATGCATGGTTCTTTCTTATACCTTCAGTTTCAGCTTAAATGTTACCCAAGCAACCAGCCCAACACCCATCACCTATTCATGGTCGATCTCTTCTCTACATTTTCTCTGTGTCTTGTTCATTTCCTTTAGAGGGGCACTTGACACAACTTGGCATTGTTCTCTGTGGGTTTCTTTTGTGTATTTGTCCCTGGTGGAATATAACCTTAATGAACCAGAGACCACGCCTGTTCCTTGAGTCCACAAAGCCTAGCAGAATGACTGCAAACACTCAAGAGGTGCCAGTTTAAAATAAAAAAAAACAACCTTCATTTCCTCAACTTAAAAAACATGAATATGATTTATCTTTGATTGAGACTTACTACATACTTTAAACTCGCTCTAAAGAATAATATTAATTAAAAATGTTTCTTGGCCATACCCACAGTATGTAGAAGTTCCCATGACAGGGATCAAACCCATGCCACAGGAGTGACCTGAGCCAGGGTCTTAACCTGCTGAGCTACAGAGAACTCCCTAAGGAATATATTTATGCAAAAATACTTTTTGAGTCTCTACCATGTACAAAGCGTTGTGCTAATAAGCGTGACACTTCTTGAAGGAGAAAGCGCAGGTGCAGTGGAGAGAAGGGCTTGAGGTTTGGAGTCAGAAAGACCTGGATACTGACAACTCCACTTAATCCTTAACATTTCTGGTTAAATGTTACTTCCCCCTCCCCTCAAAAACTAAAACTAAACCGGCATCTTAGTTGCTCTACTCACATGCCCCCACAGCATCTGATTGCCATATTCTAGCATTTACCACTATAGGCAACAGTCTGCATACTCATCTTGATTTGCTACTAGACTCCTGGGACCATTTCCGTCATGCTCACTTTTATCATTTGTCACCCCCTACCCCGTGACTATATTTGAAAGCCTATAATGTCATGTGCTGCCTTGAAAACTTTGAGCCTCACGGTGCCCCAAAGGCTTAACTGTGAGTTCCACTGCTTTCTGCCTCTCACCCAGCAGGAAAGATCTCTCTCTTATCAGCAGAATCCACTGCACATCACCCTGTCCTCAACCTAATGGGCTTCAGTTTCCTGACAGCCACAGAATTATTCGCACCATCCAATCACATCCTCCCACAGGAACTAGGAGTCACATACACGTCCCTCCAGTCCCTGCTGGTTCACTCTACTCCCCCAGGGGCACCCTGCACCCTCTGTGTGATCCTGCATGTGGACAGTGCCCTCCTTCCCTGGGCTGTGGGTTCACCTGTCCAATAAACTATTGTAGATCTCAGCTTCCAGTATCAGCTGCCATATGTTTGGATTGCCTCCAAACCCTGGAGTGAGATTCCCTCCCTCACTGATGGGGTGAAGAAGAGGCAATAAAACACCCATACTACGCACACACACACTCTGAGTGAGTATGATCATGCCCTAAACAAAACCAGCAATACATTTTTCTCAGTCTCAAATGGGCATCAAAATATACTTTGAAGTTATATAAAATCTTGACTCTGGGCTCCCCTCCAGGTCCACTGAATGAGAATGATAGGGGTGAGGCACAAACGCATACATTTTTGTAAAGTGCCCTTACTGAATCAGGTGGCTTTCCATGATCGAGTGCCGCTGTGGTGGTTGTGTAGTAGCCACCTGTTGACTCTGACTGATGGGACCGTCATGCCCGTTCTGGTGATACTACTTGAAGGACAACCCTATCATTCTGGAGGGAGTGTCTGACAGAGACACCTGCCCAGGGATGACAAACACTTAGCAACAGCTTTCAAAACCCTCCTGAGCCCTTGGCCGACACTGCAGATTGATCATGGCACTCGTCCTGCTGAGCCTGGCCTCCGGCTCAGAAACCTTATCAGCTCCCAGCATTTGATGAATGCTATCATGAGAGATGAAGCCTATATTTTTTTCTCCTGCCCAGCCATCCTCGATTTGTGCTCTGTGATGACAGGAACTCTGCTGCCTGTGACAATGCCTGCAGCCCTTACTTGTGCAATTCCACTCCTGGTGCCAGGGCCTTGCACTGGAGTAGAAGCCTTATCTTAGCTCATATCACTAGCCTGTCACAAAGCCAACTCCCTAGGGGATTTTCTAATTGTCTCAAGTCATTGGCCAAACCTCTTCTTTACTCTTAATGCCCTCTTTTATGGGGTCTTAACATGGCATACTATCTTTATATTTTTCTGTGCTGGTTCGAATCTTTGAGTTAGATCCTTGTGGAAATAAGCAAATATAATAGAATTATCTGGTGTGGTAGTGAGAACTCAAGATTTGGAATTAAGATGCCATTCGGTGACTCATCCTTGTTCAGCTGTGTGACTAGAGGCAAATTATCTCTGTGCGTCAATGTTCTCATTTGCCAAGTGAGAATAACAATAATATCTGCCCTTCCACCATTATATGCTATTACACATTAATGTAACATATCGTGTTATAAGGTAGCATAAGTGAACATTTGAAAATTTAGAACTCCAAGGTGTTTAATAGCAGCATGTGGCTATTTCTTACCTCTGCAAAAAAAAATCTCTTTTCTCCAGGGTGGCTGAATAAATAGGGCAGCTTTTCCAGGGAAACAGTCATAGCACACATTCCATTATGCGAATGTACATTCAATTAGAATGTAAAATGCCAGCCATCGGTCTTGAGGTGTTAATGAGCTGCCACATAGAAGGACCAGGGAAACAAGTTAAGTGTATGTGCATAAAGCATCAGAATTGCCAACTCTCTACCCGATTCAAAGTTGAGCTGCTCAGATCCTGGTCCTCTGTTTCTCCTCCATCAATTTAGAAGTTCCAGTGATGCATTGAGTCCACATGAATAAGGCCAGTGACTTACCTCCATCCCTGTCTGGACCATCTCCCTCCAGACCCTGGCTAAGCAAAGGGAGTTGAATATGTCCTGGATTTGGCAGTGGGATGGATAGACTGGTGGCAAAGAAGGCAGGATGCAAACCTTTCACTCTCACTAGAAAACATGCCTTAAAAACTTCCTGATAGGTATCTTTGTTGTGATACAGGATAAAGTTTTGCATAAAAAGTGAGAATGCTCTTTGGAATATTATCAACAACACTCAAAGAGTTAAAAATAACAAGAATGAATCATAAAACAATAAGATTTAGAAAACGGATGTTACGTAGAATACCTGCAATGTACCAGACATGTGCCAACTACTATGTCTATTTAGTCTCTTCTAAATTTAATTTCAAATGAACACATGTATATGGCTTTAAAAGTTAATTATTTCTACAGAGATTATTAAAGGTAAATCAGCCAGCCTCCCATACTCACCACACTTGAACAAATCATTTATACTACCTAGAGACTACTGCTGTGAACCCTTTTAGCACCTTCTTCTTTATCTCTGCATTTCTCAACAACACAAGTCCATGACCACTTCTTCATGTTAGGTATTATGTCTTCACTTCTTGCTATGGAAGATAAGGATTCAGTTCTTGTATTCTTCCTGGAACGCACACACACATGCACACACACATACATCTCTCACAAACTTCCCTTCCCCCATCCTCTTAAAATATTATCCTAATATCTGGTGGCATCAAAATGATCAGATAAATTTCATTCAGAGTTGAGCCATAAGGTATACACTTTTATTGTACACTTTTTTTTTTTTTGGAGGGGTGGTATCTGCCAAATCTTCTTTTGAGCTTTTCACCTTGGGGACCATATTTTTATTTTTATTTTGAAAGAAAGTTACAACTTTTTGAAAAAAATGTATTTCCCCAATACATTACTTTTTTTCCTACTGTACAGCATGGTGACCCAGTTACACATACATGTATACATTCTTTTTTCTCACATTATTATGCTCCATCATAAGTGACTAGACATAGTTCCCAGTACTACACAGAAGGATCTCATTGCTTATCCATTCCAGAGGCAATAATCTGCATCTATTGACCTCAAGTTCCCAGTCCATCCCACTCCCCCACCTCAAGTCTATTCTGCAAGTCCATGATTTTCTTTTCTGTGGAAAGGTTCATTTGTGCCATATATTAGATTCCAGATATAAGTGATATCATATGGTATTTGTCTTTCTCTTTCTGACTTACTTCACTCAGGATGAGAGTCTCTAGTTCCATCCATGTTGCTGCAAATGGCATTATTTTGTGCTTTTTTATGGCTGAGTAGTATTCCATTGTGTATATTTACCACATCTCCCTAACCCAATCATATGTTGATGGATATTTGTGTTGTTTCCATGTCTTGGCTATTGTGAATAGTGCCGCAATGAACATGGGGTGTGTGTGTGTCTTTTTCAAGGAAAGTTTTTTGTCTGGATATATGCCCAAGAGTGGGATTGCTGGGTCATATATTTTTAGATTTCCAAAAGCTCTGTTTTTATGAATACTACTAATAATATAAACCTGTTCTTATTTTGTGGCTGCAATAGAATCTCCCTTCTATAAGAGGATATTAATGATAGTTATTTTTCTTTTTTAACTCCTTGTCCCTCCATTGTTTCTCTTCTACAAATTCCATTTTTATTGCTGTTTGTTAGTTTGCATCTTCAATATTTAGGTTACACTCTTTCTTCAAGGGTCTTTGCCAACTCTGAGTGGTCAGCACATATTTAAGAGCAGGACAGTAAAAAAGTAACTTGGAGGCTTGAAGGGGCTTTGTCATAGCTGGGTCAGATGGGGCTGATGGACTGGGGAAAGCCACATGGGTTCAATCTACCATTGTCAACCAGAAGAGAGAAAACCTCAGCAATGTCAGTATCCACATGTCTTTTCTCATGGAGTGGGCAGATAACTCATAGAAGGCTCATCTAGTCTCCAGCCTGGGGAACCACAGGCTGCCATCCAGCCTTTTGAGCACCTAGTGGGGAAGGAGGCAAGGGTTCTTGGAATTCAGTATGTGGATTTTCATAAAAATCTCCTGTTTTTAGTACATTATCCCTGCGTGGCATCTAGATGTCCCCAAATCCAGAGACTCCTTGGTTCCCTCTCTCCAGAGAGTCAATTTCTGTCTTCTAATTCTCTTATCTGTCAGCTTAGATAAGATAAGGGGTCTAAGGTCTAACTGTGTTGTAAACAGATTTTCAACCAGTCTTCTGGTTTTTCAACCACTCTCTGCTACCACCCACTCACAACCACACCACACATACACACACATCGACCCCTAGTGATGGCAATTCTCAAGTCACCCTGCAGTTCTGTGTGCCTGTCAACTTGCTTCTGCATTCTCCCATGGACAGGTTAGGGTTCAATGCTATAGATCATCTGTTAATTTCCCTTGATCATTTTGTTTTCCAGTTTCCAAGTTTTTGTTGCTTTCTTTTCCTCTACTGTTTTCTTTATACCTTTAAAAGAAAATTATCTTATTACCCTTATTATCTTTTTAATGGGGTTGAGGGATCAGGGGAAAACCACATGGGTTCAATCTACCATTGTCAACCAGAAGAGAGAAAACTTCAACCCCAAAAGATGGAGACAACAGAGACATGAATATCTTGACACGATGCTGCTGCCCAGGATTCAGAACCAAACATAGAACTTAGGTTTCTTAAATCATCTTTTTCTCACATGCAATTCTGCTAAAGCATTCTAGTACCAAAATTTATGAATGAGAAAAAGTAATAATAAGAATCAATACTTTTGACTACCTAATACGACCACATGTATAAGTCTGTTAGGGCTGCCATAATAAAATACCACACCCTGTAGGACTTAAACCGCCAAAATTTTCTCACAGTTCTGGAGATTAGGAGTCCAAAATCAAGGCATTGGCAAGTTCAGGTTCTCCTGAGGACTCTGTACTTGCCTTGCAGATGGCTGTCTTCTAGCTGTTTCCTCACATGGCCTTGCCTCTGTGTGCGTGCACCCTGGTGCCTTTCCTCCTTTTTATAAGGACACCAGTCTTTTAGGATTAGGATCCCACTTATATGAACTTCTTTAATCTGAATCCCCCCTTTAAAGACCCTATCTCTAAAAACAGTCACATTTTGAGGAAGGGACTTGGGGCTTCAGCATATGACTTTGGAGGGGACACAATTCTGTCCTTAATACCAGACATTGTTGTGTAACTTCATTTCTATTCCTTCACTTATTTCTCACAATAGCCAAGGGTTAAGTACTATTATTGTTACTATATATTGAAGAAATTGCTGTTCAGAGAACTTAAATAACTATTACCAAGGCTCTGTATGTAGCTAAAAGGGGCTTGTATTAATTTTCTATGTCTGCTATAACAAATTGCCACAAACTTGGTGGCTTAAGACTACACAGGTTTATTATTTTATTTTTTTAGTTTTGCTTTTTAGGGCCTCACCTGCGGCATATGGAAGTTCCCAGGCTAGTGGTCCAATCAGAGCTACAGCTGCCGACCTACACCACAGCTACGGCAATACCAGATCTGAGCCATGTCTGTGACCTATATCACAACTCATGGCAACACTAGATCCTTATCCCACTGAGTGAGGCCAGGCATTGAAGCCACATCCTCATGGATACTAGTCGGATTCATTAACCACTGAGCCATGATGGGAACTCTCCAGGTTTATTATTTTAAACTATAGTTGTGTAGTTCAGAAGTTTTGAAATGGGCCTCCCTGGGCTGAAGTCAAGGTGTAAGCATGCTACACCTTTTTTGGAGGCTCTAGGAGAGGATGTTTCCTTACCCTTTCTAGCTTCTAGAGGCTGCCTGCATTTCTTAGCTCATGGACTCTTCCTTCTACAAGTATAACCAGTGGGTCAAATTCTTCTCACATTGCATCACTTTGAATTTTTTGTCTTAAACGTGAAGGACCCCTGGAGTTCCCTGGTGGCCTAGTGGTTAAGGATTCAGCATTATACTGCTGTGGCGCAGGTTTGATCTCTAACCTGAGAACTTCCACATGCCAGGGACATGCCCCCCCACCCCCCAAAAAATTAAAGAACACTTGTGATCATATTGGCCTACCCAGAAATGCAAGTTAATACCCTATCTTAAGGTCAATGGATTAGCTTTTATTACTTTCCCTTTGCCATGTATGGTTATCATCCTATGCTGGTGCTAAATTATATTTCACTTTTTCAGTTTTTTCAATTTTATTGAAGTATTATTAATTTACAATTAAATTATACTTCACTTTAAATACTGGGAGGGAGTTTGGCCAAATGGAAAGAGGACCGATATCAGAGTTGGGATATGTGTGCCCTATTTTTGACTGTACCAATCTGTAGTTAAGTTTATCTTTGTCAAGATATATCATGTATGCTCTGCAACTTTTTGTGTTATGTTCCAGCTCCCTGTGGCAGTGGTTCTCTACCAAAGTGATGTGGCCATGCCTGGAGACATCTTTGCTTGTCACACAGGAGGAAGAGGTGCTACTGCTGTCTCGTGGGTCATAGGCAAGTCTACTGCTATGCACTGGGATGCACTGGACAGTCCCCACAACCATGAATTTTCTGGCCCCAAATGCCAATAGTGCTGTGGTTGAAAAACTCTGCCTGTTTGGGGGAAAATGGATTGCAGAGCTGCAAGAGAGGAAGACGGACAGTGGTTTCGGAGGCGATGGCCATGGTCCAGATAGAGATAATGGTGCTTTAGACTCACATAATAGCAATGGAAATAGAGAAGTAGTAGGATTTAAGATCTATTTTGGAGATAAAAGTGATAGGGCTTTGAGATGAATTGCATGTGGGAAGGGAAGATGGTGTCAAGGATGACTGACAAGTTGACAGTAATGACCTTCTGCATCGATGGAGATGCAGTTACTGAAATGGAGACTTCAAGAGGAATAATAACAGGTCATACCCAAATAGATCTCATTTTATGTCAGTTTCACCCTGAGTATATAGACTCATTCAATCCTCACAACAAGCCAGTGAGGCAGATAGTATTATCACCCCCTTTTATCAATAAAAATGGGGAGGTAGGAAAGGTCAAATAACTTGCCCAAGATCACCCAGCCAGTAATAAGTGAATTTTGAATGTATAATGTCCAATTCCAGAGTCTGTGCTCTTAATCACTGAACAATACCACCTTTCAGAAGAGCAGATCTGAGGAGAAAGACCAAATGTTTCCCCATATCTTCATGTCCTTCACCCCTAAGATCGGAGTACACTCTTGATGACTTTAACACTCCCCCGAAGATATACTCAACTCCCTTTTCTTATGATACTTCCACGGTATTCACAGGGCAACTGCCCCCACCTCCCAGCTTGAATCAATCAACTGCATGCTTTCTTTGCTCTTGGACCCAAGGTGCCAGACACTGCTGGAGGAGTCCACAATACTTGGGCAATTGATGTACTTACAGTCATGTTACCATGGTCCACAGAACCCTCAACAGCAAGTCATCCCTATGTTTCTGGAATGAGCTATTCCACGCTCTACATGGCTCTCTTCGATTTCACTCTGCTCAAGTCCATCTCTTACCCTGGACACTCAGGAGATAACCCTGGGCCCTATTTCCCCAAGCACTAGGTTGATACCCCCGGACACCCCCTACCTATAGACTGATCCATATTTCCACCTATCCTAGCCTCTTTCATCCCCAGATTCATGGAAAATACATCCTTCTTCCCAACAAGGTTAATCTACCCCTGATCTTGTGCTCAGGATTTGTCCTTCTCAGGGACCTCCTTCAGGGATCATCCCAACACCTTCCCAAATTTCTCACTGCTCTAACTTGTCCTGAACCTTCCCAGCATTTAAAGGTACTCCAAGTTAGGCTAAACACACACTGAGTATCACTCTCATCACAATTCTTGCTTAGTTGGTATCATATGTAGGAGAAGAATGTCTAGGGCCCTATGGTAAACTTGAATCCGCAAATCTTTTGGTTCTTTTGGGTACAAGGCAACTTTAAACTATATCTTTATGATCATCTCTGCCATAATTAAAAGTTGCTGATTTCTTGTCCAGTCCCAGACATTTTATTCAAGTCAAATCTTTTAGAAAATATCCAATATTTCTTTCTCAGAAAGAATAAATTTCATAACCATAAGGAGGAAAAAGCCAGAGCCACACTTTCCTTTGAGCTTTGATCTAATGCTGCTGTTCTGTCTTCACCCCCACCCCAGCCCCCTACCCACATCTAGTCAAATGCACGTGTGCAGGAGGTGAGATGCAGAGGAAGAACAAAGATTAATTCCATCAGTAAGGTGAGTGATGCAAGAAAAGGGCCAAGCTAATGATTCTTAAAGAGCACACATCTGTTCCTCCATTTGCTTAGTCATTCAAAAAGTGTTATTGAATTTCTGCGATGAGTCAGGCACCAAGGCAAACAAAAGCTAAACCTGTTTTGAATACCTGGTGGGGATGAAATGTCTTTAACAATAGTCATAAAAATACAGGTCCGCAATCCCTGAGTCACAGTCCTAAAGTACAAAGAACTCTGAAACAGAAATATTTTTCAGAAGTTTGCAACAGTTGTTTGACTGCAAACCTGACGAGACTGATCTGAAGCCATTTTTAGGCTTTCTCCCAATTACTTAAACTTATGCCATGCACTCAGATCTATCCCTGGAGAATATTAATGTGCTTAATTTATAACGTGCTGCCTCAGACCTGATGGGGGGTACTATGAATATGAAAATTCTCCATTCTGAAATGCTTCTGGCTACAAGAGTTTCTACGTAGGGATTACATGCTTATATAAAGAGAGGGGCAGGAATGGAAACAAAACATCGAGTACCTCACCGAGTACCAAATACCATGCTAATCATTTTAGAGGCATCTCTTTTTAAAACCTCAGGACAGCTCATGGAGGTAGGCATTGCATTGCAATCCCCCTTTTACAGAAGATCAGGATCCTGGGCCTCCACTAGGTTAATTGACTTGCAAGAAGAAGGGGCTTAGCCAGGATTCAAGCTCTTATCTGTTGATATATGCCTGCTGATTATGTATCAAACCACCCAGGAGTGACTGAGAGTTAAAATTTGTGCCTGAGCCTGGCTGGTCACTAACTCATATTGTGTCATAAAAGGCACCTGAGAAAAGAGCCGTAAAACCATATAGGCTCCTATGTTTAAAACAAACAAAACAAAATCCTAAAGGGACATGCGGAGGAGGCAGACAGGCATATTGCTTCAGGGGTTTAGGGACTACATCCTAGAGGAGGTGGAATCTGAGCTGATATTAAGGAGTTGGCAATCATTTCTCTGGTAAGCTGGTGTTTAGTCTTTTCCGCTTGATGGAAAACAGACTCCTAGAATGGATATGGCATCTGTTTTTGTGTGAAGTTTCCCTGGGGACCCTTCTCTGTTGTGCTCCATGAGTGTAGGCTGAGCCAGGGCTCATGGCTACGCAGAGGTAGGTTCCCTTTGGGGTCAGGAGTGGGCCTCGGGGCGTAGGCCTGTGTGTCAGGGCCAGTGGCACAGAATTTGAAGCTTAGCTTCTGGGCCACCTGCCAAAGAGGTGATCCTGGAGATCTCATACAGTAGATTTGATTTGAGCAAGAAGCTTGTCTTTTTCCTGAGCGATTGTATATCAAATTCCTTTCACATGTACTGGAAACAATGAAAAGGTTTTGTCTTGGCCTTTGGGAGCTTATAAGGGTCTAGCTTCCTATGGGACTTCCAGCAGACTGGTCTTTGCCTCCCTGGGGCATGGAAAAAGCTTCTATAGCAAGCGTCTCTGGAGGACCATGAGTTTTTTCACAGGGAAGGAGCCTGCAAATATGAAGGTTTGGCTCATAATCCAGTCTGGCAGAAGGCCGCAGCACATCTGTGTTGGGGTGGAGGGGGTGGGGCTAAGAGAAAGAGATTGTCTTTCCACCTGGTTTTTGGTGTTTAATGAGAAAGGGGACAAATAGAAAAATGACAAGCAAGTAGGACTCAGGCTATAGTCACAGCTGATTATAGGAAGAAGGGATCCCTGTGGTATAGTGCTATATGGGGTGGTCCCAACCAGGGCTGAACAGGCTGAAGTAGGGGGTACAGGATTATTCTAGATGGACCACAGGTGGATCTATCACTGCTTTTACCCTTTCTGTCCAATGAGGGCAAGGACCATGCATCATTAAGTTCCCTCCTAAACCTATAATTCTTTGTCTATAATTCTGTTTTTAATTTCACACTTAAAATATTTAAGTTATAAAGCCAAGGCAGGATATATCCAGATAATAGACATTATGACACAATTTTAACTCTCAGTTACTCCTGAGTGGTTTGACACTTATATCAGTACACATATATCAACAGGTAAGAGTTTGAACCCTGGCCAAGCCTCTTCCTTATGAAAGCTATTGAACCTCGTGGAGGACCAGAATCCCAATCTGTAAAATGGGAATTACAATGCCTGTGTCCCTGAGCTATCTTGAGGTTTAAGTGAGATGATGCCAATAAAGTGATTTGCATGGAATATACATATATATAATATATATACATATATACACACACACGAGATATATACTATATATAGTATACATTTATTAAAATGGGAGGAGGCAGAGAGAGGCAGCTGGGGAAAGGGTTTCATCAGAGGATCACTAAGTATTGTGCTGTCATAGGAAAACACGTGTGCGAAGGGTTAAAGTGAGATACAAGCCCTGCACTGAGCTGACCACTCTGAGCAGCAGCCCTAACCTCTAATGAATTTAATAAGCCCACCCTGTGATGGCAGCTGCATCTGCCAGGCTGGGGCAGAGTCAGCATTAGGTTTTGGCTGCCAGCCTAGGGATAATTATCACCTAGCCAATGAAAACGGGCTCACGGCGTGCACCTGTAATGGAAAAAGCACTAGGCTGTCTAGTTTCAGAGCTGACATGGAGTGCAGCCTCATTCCACCTCTGGCTTCTCCTGTTCTCACTCCAGGTCTCTTCTGTCCAGCAGTAAATGCTGGTTAATAACAACATCTCAGAGACAACATGGTGCCTTTGTGGCTCAGCACTCTCTCTTTGAGTCTGAGGCTTTGTCAGTGTACCATGCTCTTTCACAATTGGGGGTAGGGGATGGGATATCAAATTGGAGGGTGACCCTGAAAGCATGAAAGTGTGTATCACTACATTTAAATCTTTCATTTAAAAAATCATAAAACTATGTAAATAACAGCATGCTAATTTAACTGCAGGTCTGAGTAATGTTTGACCTGTTCACAAAAGTAGCCTGAGTATAAAGAAGATTTTAAGATGCATCTACTATTTCCCCAAACATATCCCCTCCATGTACCAGGGCAGTGCTAGAAGCAAGGGGTGCCAAATTGAGCTGGATTTGCCCTCTGCCCTCAAGGGGTTTATAGTGTTAAGGGGAGAGAGACATATAAAGAGATAATTATAATACAATATGATACAATGGTGGTGGGTCCTTTGACAGGTAGGGACAGAGGGTGCTGAAAACACATGGAAGAAATAATAAATGGATTTAGTGCTGTGTGTATGTGTGTGTGTGTGTGTGTGTGTGTGTGTAACATGCAAGCCTTCCCACAGTGAAGTTAAAGATGCGAGATGCACCTAAAACTTGAAGGATAAGTACACACCACTAGATGACAAGTGTGGGAATGAAATTCTATGAAGGTACAGAATTGCCAAGCCATAAGTAGACATTGTGGTGATATATACAGAGGAGAGGTTCATTTATTTGGCAAATGGTTATTCATCACTGTCATGTACCAGCAGCTACAAGAAGGCTGTTTCCCAGGAGTAAGAGGAATGAAGATATGGTCCTAGTTCAAAAAATATGCGCACCCCAATATTCATAGTAGCATTGTTTATAATAGCCAAGATATGAAAAACAACCATAGTGTCCATCAACAACAGATAAATGGATAAAGAAGATGTGAAGATGTGATTTATATATACATATGTGTGTATATGTATGCGTGTGCTATATATATATATATAAAATAAGAAAATACTACTCGTCCTTAAAGAAGAATGAAATTTTGTATTTTCAACAACATGTATGACCTTGGAGGGCATTATACTAACTGAAATAAGTCAGACAGAGAAAGAAAAATACTATATGATATCGCTTGTTTGTGGAATCTAAAAAAATACAACAAACTGGTGAATATAACAAAAAAAAGCAGCAAATTCATGAATATAGAGAACAAACCCGTGGTTACCACAGAGGGAGCACAATATATTGGCTGGGGAGTGAGAGATACAAACTGCTGGGTGTAAGATAGGCTCAAGGATGTACTGTACAACCCAGGGAATATAGCCAATATTTTGAAATAACTATAAATAGAAAGTAACATTTCCAAATTGCATAAAAACTTTTTTTAAAAAAGGAACATAGTCCTAGCCCTGAACGATTCTACATTTTGATTGGGGGGATAGACCAAAAATAAGTAAACACAGTCTTTTGAAATGCAAATTGTAGTCAAGTAAGTAGATAGATAATGTGGATTTAAATCAATGCCATGAAAGAAACTTAAAAAGAGCTGAGAGATCCTGCTGTATAGCACCGAGAACTATGTCCAATCACTTGAGATAGAACATGATGAAAGATAGTATGAGAAAGAGAGTGTGTATAGATGTATGACTGGGTTCCTTTGTTGTACAGCAGAAGATGACAGAATATCGTAAATCAACTATAATAAAAATTTTTTTTCATTGAGTAATAAAAAAAATGAAAAAAAAAGAAAATTAACACACCAAGTAAGAAAAGCCAAAAGATTATCTCAATAAATGCAGAAAGTGCCTCTAAAAAAAAATTTTTTTTCTTTTAAAAAGAGCTGAGACAGAATCACAGGGAGACACATGGGACAGGGTGTCAGCTCCTAGAGTAGCTGATGTTCAAGTGGGGACCAGAAAGGCAAGGGGGAGTCCCCATGAGAAGAGTGGTCAGTGTGCATCCAGACAAAAAGTATGGCGTGAATGAGGACCCCAGGGAGCAAAGACTGCTTTTTTTTTTTTTTTTTTTTTGTCTTTTTGCTATTTCTTTGGGCCGCTCCCACGGCATATGGAGGTTCCCAGGCTAGGGGTCCAATCGGAGCTGTAGCCACCGGCCTACGCCAGAGCCACAGCAACGCGGGATCCGAGCCGCGTCTGCAACCTACACCACAGCTCATGGCAACGCCGGATCGTTAGCCCACTGAGCAAGGGCAGGGACCAAACCCGCAACCTCATGGTTCCTAGTCGGATTCGTTAACCACTGCGCCACGACGGGAACTCCGCAAAGACTGCTTTGACCAAGGCAATGCATGAGGTCACAAGAGTGGCACCAGAGAGGTTGCAGGGAACAACCCCACATCTTCCTACCCCCCACCGACCTCCTGATCTCATCTCTTCTGGTGCTCAACTCTTTTCTACTGGCATCCCACACACTCCCCATAAAACCAGAGTCCAATCATGCCCCACTGCCCTCTCCGGACCTCACTTTCCACTACTCTCCTCCTTGCTTGCTGCCCTCCTGGCACACTGTCTCTCTTGTTTTTGCTTGAACTCTCCAAGCATGTTCCCAAGTCAGACACTGGGACTGCTCCTCCTTCTGCTGGGATCACTCTGCCTGCCCCAACCACGCCATCACCAAAATTCGATCCCTCAATTCATTCTTGTCTCTCCTCAAATGTCATCTCATCAGAGAGGCCTGACCTGACCATTCCAGCTAGAGTAGGCACAACCTGTCCTGTCCCCTGACTTCATCTCCTTGCTCTGCTTTGTTTTCTGTAACACTTTATTCTCACCACTAGGTATCTTAGTATACATTTCCTTGTTTATTTGCATGATCTCATGAAGATAAATTTCATGAACTGTATGTGTTAGACCAGGGCTGGTTTCCCAAGTGTGTGACCTGCACTTGGTTTAAGTCCCTAATGCTGCTGTCTTGAAATACTTTATAAATATCTTTGAACTTGTGTGCAATACATACAGTCCAATGTTACGATGGGATATGTGCAGAAGACAAGTAGAGAGGAAATCTGGACAATAGCACACACATGCGGTGGTGGTCTAGCAGCAATGCCCACGTGCACAGTTGGCCTGGCCATTTGATGTGCATACAAACACCATGAGCCTGTTCAGGATGCTTTGGAATCTTGAGAGAGTGGCTAGGGCCAGGATGAGGCTCCAGTCACTGAGAGTGGCAGTACCAACAGCAGCAAAAGCAGCAGAAGCCAAAGATGAAGGAGAGAAGAGAGATTCCACACATGGGGGAGCAACTCCATGGCTCCTGGTGGGAGGCTGGCCTGCCCGTCTGTCCCTGGAGCTTGCCCTTAAGGCTTTGCACAAATATTAACTTTCCATTCTAAGTGCTAGACAGAAATTGTTTGTGCTCAGACTGTAAACTTTGTCAGCAAATAATGACAAAATAAAAGAAACATACATTGAAATTACAATAAAGCATATCCGGGAGTTATTATAATTCTTCAGAGTTTGAGATCCCTGAAATAAAGCTGCTGCAATATTATGAAGTAAATAATTACAAGCTTGGAAACAAAAATTAAATGTAAAGACATTACATTCAAAAGGAAAGGATGCCATTATCATATAAAGCTTCAGATGAACCAATTATTAACAAGGAATATAATTTTTAAATGACTGTTTCCTTCTAATTGAAGATACAGTGATAGAATGCAGAAATAGGCAGTTAAAATTATACACAAATCATGAAGTCAATTTCAGTTTCTCAAATGATAGCCATAAAGTCAAAGATAATATTAAAACACCATTGCATAAATTCATATTTAAAATTAATGTAAACTTACCTGAAATTCATTTGTATAAGGAATTAAATCTTTTTTAAAAAATTATTCTACAAGAATCACCAGCCCTAAATTTAATAACGTTTATATTTTAAAATAATTTGCTTGAAATTTATCCCCATTTGTCACAGCCTATGAAATATTTTTATCAGCTTATTAATAGGTGCATCAGCAGAAATATGTTTCTCAAAATTAAACTTTTTCAAACACTTGCAGTCTCTCATTTGCCTAGAGTGATTAATGTTTATTTAATTTTATTTATTGAAGTTGCTAAAAGTATAAATTTTGATGACCTAATAATTTAGTTTGCAGAAAAGTGATCCAGAAAAAAATCTTATGATCAAGCTATTACATTAATGTTCTTTACTATATTATATAAATTTATGATATACCAGAAATACTACTTTTTCAATATATAGGTTATTACTCATATATCAATGTTACTCTGGTTACATTTTATAAACAAAGGAAAAATTTTTATATTTTAGTACTTTATGTAAGTTTTAACAACACCTTTTCTCTGCCTTTTGAATAAGCTGCCCACCATTTTTATTTTGCACTGGGCCTCACTAATTATGTAGCCAACTTGGAGTCAGAATCCTAGAAGAAAGTAGAATGCAATTGCAATGGTTCAAGGAACTTTAATTAAGGAAATACTTACAGTGTGAGAAGAATTATCCAGCAAGGAACACCGAAGGAGCTGTAGACTAGTAGTGGTAGGAGGATGTTACCACACTTAGAGCTGTAAGAGCAAGAAGAGAGAAGTTACAGATTCTGGTGAGAGCTGAGGCCATGGAGAACTGACGACCTAGTAGCAGCTCATGGTCTGGAGAGATGTAGCCATAACCAGAATCCATGGGCCAAAGCCTTTAGAGTGAGGGGAAGAAATGCCCTCTCTCCTCTCACCTCTCAACTTCCAGTCTCCCACTGTACCTGCCATTGGCCAAACCCCTACCAAGAGCTAGAAAGCCAGGCAGTCTGTGTTGTGAAGTCTGCAAGAGGGCAGCCTTCTGGGGCATAGAGCAGGGCAGAGGAGGGCAGAGAAAGCATTGCTCTGTGTGTGTGTGGGAGGGGGGGAGGCATACAGAGGATGAGGATGTAGTCTGTTAAATCCACTGCTATATCCTAAGGACCTGGAACAGTGCCTGGCACATGATGAATGTTCAAAAAAATACCTGCTGATGAATGGAAGAACAAACTTCATATCTGCTATTAGTAGCACTAAAGAGTAGTAGCTTCCCATAAGACATCATTCCTTTCTTTATTATGAATGCTTTTCCCACTAATGTGCCTCACTCCACTGGGCAGGGTTAGCATGAGGCACCTCTGAAAATTCAGATGTCAGGAGCCCACAGTGTACACAGCTACCTCATAAAGAAAGCAGCTCAGTGGGCTCAGCTCTCCTCTGTACAAACTCCCATGGCTCAGGTAGTGCCCATGCAGTGAGCCCAACCCTGATTTCTCAGCCATGGCTCAGTGGGCCAGATCAGTATGTGATCATGTAGTAAGAAAACCCCCACCTCTGAGGGTCCTGGCAGGATGTCTGCCCAACAAGAGTGCTCCATGCTGAGAGAGAAGTCAAGCAAACCCTCCTCTGGGGGAAGCATAGCTACTGAGTGAGCAAAGCAGAACTAAGTCTTTTTTTTCTCTTTCAAGCTCTACCCTGAAGACTAGAAATTGGGCAGAAAAAGGTACTAGCCTTTGTGCAAACCTACTATGTGCCAGACATTTTGTAGTCATGAAAAGCTACAACTGCCATGTCGTATATATGATGTGACAAGTGTGAGGTCAAATAGCCAACAGGCTATGCATAGCTGAGTAAAAGCACAAAACGATGTCATCACTGAACTGCTGAACCAACACTAGCAATCACCGAGAGCAACAAATTTATTGTTATATGAAAAAAATACCCACATATTTGTTTCACCTAATGTTAGTTGGGTGTTCTCTTACTAGCAGCAATCCTAATGGATACGCTGGTTACTGTCCCAGGATACGATCCTTCTTTCCTCTGCCTATTTTTTTCTACTTTCATCTGCCATTGGCATTCATGGGTGCTCCTTCATTTCAATGGGAGCTCTTTCTGCTGATAAATTTGTGGGACTCTTGTATGGAATTCCATCTTCTCCTCTAGTACCCTGGAGTTGGAGGACACATGTGTTAAATGTCCAAGGCTACATTAAAGTTTAATACTCTATTTTGCTGCATTGAAATCATCTTTGTGTTACAAGTCTTGGATGAGTAACATAATTTTAGCTGTATGTATGTGTGCGCGTGCAGGCGTGCATGCACACCCACTCGTGCTAATTCCTAGAACAGAAGGCATTTGGCCTGCTGTTTACCTCTGGATTTATGAGGCACAATGCAGTGGAAATGTGGAGCCTAAATCTTAACAGCAGGGCAAGTTGAGATGGGAATATAAAGCACACAAGCAATCAATATGACACTTTTAAACGAGTTTTGTGAATGTGTGGTTGTTTTAAATTATCCTTGGAAGCAGGAGATAAAGGGAGAGAGCAGAAAGGCAATGAAGGCTGACGAATGGGAAAGCTGTCTCCTAATGAAAAGAAGCTGAATGTCCATGCTTTGTCTCCAGTGACCAAGGAAGGTTACCTATTACATTGAACCATATGAAATTGCTGATAATTGACTTTTTGAACCTATTTTATCTAAGATAATTAAGGCCACAATTACCAACTACCTAATTTTCAAAAAATGTAAAGAGGAATAATTTCTTAAAAACTACTTACTATTGTATAAGAAACACACGTTTTCTGAAGAGAAAAGAAAATGCACATATACATATATGATATAGCCACACATGTGCTTTCTGATTCTTAGAATTTTCATTGCTCTGGATACATTATCCACCTATTGTTGTATGCTGTCTACTTTATCCACTAGACCCATTACCATGTAGAGCATAGTTGTTTTAAATGCCCAGTCTGATAATTCCACCATCCCTGCCATAGCTAAGTCTGTTTCTGATAGTTTGTCTCTTTGAATTGGTTTTTTTAGTATGTGTTGTAATTTTTTTCTTGATAGCTGGACATGATATACTGAGTAAAAGGAACTGCGATAAATAGGCCTTTAGTAATGTGATGGAAAGGTGTGGTTGAAGGGGAAGTGTTGTATACTCTATGAGGTCTCGGTCTTTCAGTGAGCCTGTGCCTCTTAGACTGTGAGCTTAGCTGTCCTTATAAGTCCTCCCAGTTCCCATACTTTAGGTGAAGCAGGATGGCTAAAGAAGGCTGCAGTTGGGTATTTCCTATCTCCCAGCTTGGTTTGACTCTGGAAAACACCTGAATAGTTCAGGCTCTGTTAAAATTCTTTCTCTTGAAGGCAAGACTCATTAACAACAGAATGTTCTGGTATATTTCAAAAGGGTTCCTTTCCCCTTCCTCTTGTTGGAAACACAAGGGGATTTTTCTCCAGCAGTCAATGTGAGAACCTAGCTGAGATCCTGCAGGTAAAACTCATTAAAATTTAGGGACCTCCTACGACTGAGTTTCCCTGGAGGTTGTCTCTCTCAGGCTTGTCCACACTGAACCCCCAGTGATTCCTTAATTAAAGGTAAGTTTCTCCAACCTCAACACTAGTTCCCACAGAGGTTTTTGCCACAGTGTTTCTGCTCCAGTAAATTGTGATTCTCTGCATCTGCCTGTTTCTCCAACTTGAGGGGCAGTGGTTTTGCCCTGTGGCATCACATTTTTGACGGATTCAAGAAGGGCTCATTTCTCAATTTGTTTAGCTTTTTACTTGCGTTGGAGTGGCAGTTTCTAAGCTCCTTTTTTCCCCTCCCCCTTAGCTATGTTCATAGCAGCCCTATTCACAATAGCCAAGACGTGGAAACAACCTAAGTGTCTATCAACAGATGAATTAATTAAGAATATATGGTCTATATACACAATGGAATACTACTCAGCCATAAAAAGGAAGGAAATAATGCCATTTGCAGCAAAAGGGATGCAACCAGAGATTCTCATACTAAGCTGAACTGGAAACTAGAAATTTACATTCTTTTTAATAACCTGATTTTTTCCTTTGCAATATATTATGAGTATATTCTAGATCAGTAAATGTATTTTCAATATTTTGATACATACTTCATTGTATAGATAGACTACAACTGACTTGAGAACTAGTATAGCTTTATGGTTAAAAGCATAGTTTCTGGAGTTACACTGCCTACATTCATATTCACCTCTACTACTTAAGTGGATGATTGTGAGCTGGTTATTTCACCTCCTTATGTCTCATTTTCTTCATCTGCAAAATATGGATAGTACTAGTTCCTATGGCGTAGGGGTCTTGGGAAGATTAGATGGGTTACTATGTATGTAGAGTGTCTAGAATAGTGCCTGGCACACACACAGTACCTCTGTGAATGTCTTAGTTATTAACTCCTCTTCTGTTGTTGGATATTTTAGTTATTTTCAGTTTTTTCACTATGCTCCATAATCCTGTAATGTTTCTACTTAGATCAAAATTTTGGAGTACATCCTTAATTATATTCTCAGCATTCATATCAATTAAGACCACTCTGACTGCAAGTGACAAAAAAAATTCAACCTGAACTAACTTAAGCAAAATAGATAATAAATGGGCAATTAAATAATTTTTTTAGAGCCTCACCCATGGCATATGGAGGTTCCCAGGCTAGGAGTTGAATGGGAGCTGTAGCCGCTGGCCTGCAACACCAGATCCGAGCTGTACCTGCAACCTACACCACAGCTCATGGCAATTAACCCACTGAGCAAAGCCAGGGATTGAATCCACATCCTCATGTATACTATTCAAGTTTGTTAATCACTGAGCCATGACAGGAACTCCAACAGTTTGATAATTTAATAAATAAATAAAGTTATTAACTCATGTAACTGCAAAGTCTGGGGCTAGCGTTGATGCTTCTTGATCCAGATCTTGAATAACTTCTGGCAGGACCCAGTGCCTTTTCACCTCTCAACCTTGTCCTTTACCATACTAGCCTTATCTCAGGCTTCATGTGGTGACAAAATGGCCCCAGCCAAGTTCCTCTGTGTTCCAGTCCAGTGAAAATAGGGAAGGTTTTTTTCTCAGAATTGGATAAAAACCGTGTGCCTAGCTGACTCATAGGACCATATTGAGTCATGAGTCCACCCTTAAATCTGTGACTGTGACTGGATGGGTGGAAAGCATTGAGTGGCTTAGCTCTGAAACGAGAGATAGCAGTGCAACTCAAGTCATAATGGAAAAAGAGTGGTTCACAAAGGCATTTAAAATACAAAGGACAACAACAACAAATAAACAAAAGGGGGAAAGAGGTTGGGTGACCAAAAAAAGTAAAAAGATGACTTTTACTGGTTAATTTCTTAAATGCATATTTCCCTGTGAAAGAGAAAGTATATTTTAAAGACTTTTGATACAATCTTATTTCTTCAAATAGTTTGTACCAAGCTGCTTTCTTACTAAGAGTATAGATGAACCACTTTCTGGCACTATAGCCAACATTGGTGTTACCATGAGGAAATTATATTTCTTGATCTGAAACGCCAAAATTAAGCATAGAATTTCCATTTGTTTCTCTGTCAGTTGAATTGCATATTCTTAGTGTGTTATATTTTTATGTTCATTGACCAGGTATATTTATTCCTCTGTAAAGTATGGCATTTCATTAACCCTGTGAGAGACTATTGATTGTGAAACATACCATTATTTTTTGTACCACCAAGAAAAATTTCAAATATACCTTCTGGTACTAAACTATATTGAAAAAACCTATTTTCAGTTGAAATAGCTGCTCTGCCTTTAGAGGTGCTAAAATATAGAAAATGTGCATTCTGGAATCAGTGAAATGTGGTACCTATTAATGTTCTCATCTTTTTCTATTACACAGTCTTCTTTTACTTATTGAATTTGTTGGTGATTTATTATAGATATTTTCCTGGTTATCATTCCAATTAGAATTTTAATTATGGTAGTTTTTATAAATATCAGGAAGTTAGTATTTTTATGAATAGGATCTATCAGTCAGGGCCTGGCTCAGATCTCAGGTGAGGGCCTGCCTGCAAGAGACATTATCTTTTTAGAGCTACATTTTCTTATCTGTAAAAGGATGGCTTTAGATTAAATGATTCTGTGATTTCTTACTTTGTCAATATTCTGGGAGACAACTGATGAGTAATAAACTTAGGTGCTAGAGATTATCTCCTTTTTGATCTTGCCTATTCATACTCAAAAGAAACCTTAAAAGACAGGGGCCATGAGAAGGAGCCAGAGAAATGAGTCACCCTTATAATCTTTAAACTCAGTAGTTAACCCTTGAGGACAGAAAAAACAACGAAATTACAACCAAATACTGAACAACCTTCAATCAAATGGACTGGAAACTTTCAAAAAGATATCCTACTCCAGAAGACAAAGAGGAGGCCACAAAAAAAGGTAGGAGGGGCGATTACACTACATAAGCAACCCCATACCTGCCAGATGGGAAGCCCACAAAAACTGGAAAGTAACTGTATCACAGAGACTCATCTAAAAGAGTGAGAGTTCTGGAGTTCCCATCATGGCTCAGTGGTTAATGAATCCGACCAGGAACCATGAGGTTGCGGGTTTGGTCCCTGCCCTTGCTCAGTGGGTTAAGGATTCGGCGTTGCCATGAGCTGTGGTGTAGGTTGCATGGGTCCTGCGTTGCTGTGGCTCTGGCATAGGCCAGCGGCTCTGATTTGACCCCTAGCCTGGGAACCTCCATATGCCGCAAGAGTGGCCCAAGAAAAGTGGCAAAAGAAAAAAAAAAAAAGAGTGAGAGTTCTGAGCCCCACATCAGGTCTCCATGCCTGGGAACTGGATTGGGAGAAAGAGCCCCCAGAGCATCTGGCATTGAAGGCCAGAGGGGCATGTGTGCAGGAGCTTCATGGGACTGGAGGAAACAGAGACCTCATTCTTGAAAGGCATACACAGGCTTTCATGTGCACTGGGTCCCAGGGCAAGGCAGAGGTTCCATAGGAACCTGGGTCAGACATGACTGCAGTTCTTGGAGGATCTCCTGAAAACAGAAGGTGACTGTGGCTTGTTGTGGGTGAAGGATATTGGAGGCAAAACTTTCAGGAATCAGCATGTAGTCCTCTAGAGGTGGCCATTTTGGGAAAAATGTGGCCCCACCCATCAGGGCTGAGAAGTTCCAAACCAAAAAATAATCCAGGAGGGATCACAGCCCCACCCATAAGTAAACAGGCTGCCTAAAGACCCCCCCAATCACAAAGCCCCCTCTAATCTCACTCAGAGACAAAGTCCCAACCACCAGAGAGATGGGAGTCAGTCCCATCTACCAGTGGGCAGGCACCAGTCCCTCCCATCAGGAAGCCCTCAGCAAGCCTCTGTACTAACTTCAGCCACAAGGGGGGCAGACATCAGAAGTAAGAGAGTCTACAACTCTATTGTCTGCAAAAAGGAGAGTACACCGAAAACATATAAAAATTAAAAGGCAGAGAACCATAAATCAGATAAGGGTGCAAGGAAAAAAACCCAGAAAAAGAGCTAAGTGATCTGGAGATTATCAGCCTCCAGGAAAAAGGCTTTAGACTAATGATGCTGAAGATGATGCAAGACATTGGAAATAAACTGGAGGCAAAAACTGATAATTTACAGCAAACATTGAGCAAAGAAATACAAGATTTAAAAAAAAGAAATACAAGATTTAAAACTTAAGCAAGAAGAGATGCAAAATACAATAACTGAAATAAAAAAGTCACCAGAAGCAACCAACAGCAGAATACAGGAGGCAGAAGAATGAATAAGCGAGGTGGAGGACAGATTAGTGGAAATTATGGATGTAGAACAGAAAAGAGAAAAAAGATTGAAAAGAAATGAAGACAGTCTAAGAGAACTCTGGGACAATGTTAAATGCACCAACATCCGTATTATAGGGGTGCCAGAGGAGAAAAGAGAGAGAGAAAGAGACAGAAAAAAATATTCAAAGAGATAATAGCTGAAAACTTCTCTAACATGGGAAAGGAACCACTCACTCAAATCCAGAAAGCACAACGAGTACCATATAAAATAAACACAAGGAGGAACACCCTGAGACACATATTCATCAAACTGACCAAAATTAAAGACAAAGAGAAAATATTGAAAGCAGCTAGGGAAAAGAAACAAATAACACACAAGGGAACCCCATAAGGTTATTGGCAGATTTTTCAGCAGAAACTCTGCAGGCCAGAAGGGAGTGGCATGATATACTTAATGTAATGAAAGGAAAAAAACCTCCAACCAAGATTATTTGACCCAGCAAGGCTCTCATTCAGATTTGAAGGAGAAATCAAAACCTTCACAGATAAGCAAAAGCTGAGAGAATTCAGCAACTCTAATCCAGCCTTACCACAAATACTAAAGGAGCTTCTCTAGGCAGAAAAGAAAAGGCCACAACCAGAAACAAAAATACCACAAATGACAAGGCTCACCAGTAAAGGCATATATGCAGTAAAGATAGGAAATCATCCATACACAATTATGCTACCAAAATCGGAAATTGTAAGAAGAGGAGGGTGCAAATGCAGGACACTGGAGATGCACCTGCAATTAAGAGACCAACAACTTAAAACAATCTCATATATATCTATAGACGCCTATATTCAAATTTTGGGGTAACTGCAAACCAAAAATCTAAAATTGATATACACAAATAAGAAAAATCATCTCAAACACAACACTAAAGATAGTCACAAACCAGAAGAGGAGAGAACAAGAGAAGGGAAGAAAAAAGAGCAACAAAAACAAGTCCAAAACAGTTAATAAAATGGCAATGATAACATACATATCAATAATTACCTTAAATGTAAATAGACTAAACACCCCAACCAAAAGACATAGACTGGCTGAATGGATACAAAAACAAGATCCATATATATGCTGTCTTCAAGAGACCCACTTCACTTCTAGGGACACATACAAATTGAAAGTGAGGGGATGGAAGAAAATATTCCATGCAAACAGGAATCAAAAGAAAGCTGTGGAGTTCCCGTCGTGGCACAGTGGTTAACGAATCTGACTAGGAACCATGAGGTTGAGGGTTCGATCCCTGCCCATGCTCAGTGGGTTAATGATCCAGCATTGCTGTGAGCTGTGGTGTAGGTCACAGACGTGGCTCGGATCCTGCCTTGCTGTGGCTCTGGCATAGGCTGGCAGCTACAGCTCCGATTAGACCCCTAGCCTGGGAAACTCTACATGCCACGGGAGTGGCCCAAGAAATGGCAAAAAGACAAAAAAAAAAAAAAAGTTAAAAAAAAATAAAGTTGGAATAGCAATACTCATATCAGACAAAATAGACTTTAAAATAAAGAATATTATAAGAGACAAGGAAGGACATTACATAAGGATCAATCCAAGAAGAATATATAACAATTTTAAACATATATGCACCCAACATAGGATTACCTTAACATATAATGCAACTGCTAAAAGCCTTAAAAGGAGAAATTGACAATAACACAAAAATAGTAGGGGACTTTACTACCCCACTAACAGCAATGGACAGATCATCCAGACAGAAAATCAACAAAGAAACACAAGCCCCGAATGAAGCATTAGACCCAATGGACTTAATAGATACTTATAGGACATTCCATCCAAAAGCAGCAGAACACATATTCTTCTTAAATGAACAATGGATATTCTCTAGGATTGATCACATTCTGGGCCACAAATCAAGCCTCAGTAACTTTAAGAAAATTGAAATCATATCAAGCATCTTTTTCAACCACAATGATATACAACTGGAAATCAACAACAAGAAAAAAAAAACTGCAAAAAAACAAACATGTGGAGACTAAACAACATGCTACTAAACAACCAATGGATCAATGAAGAAATCAAAGAGGAAATTTAGAAATACCTAGAAGCAAATGACAATAAAGATATGACACTCCAAAACCTATGGGATGCAGAAAAAGCCATTCTAAAAGGGATGTTTATAGCAGTACAAGCTTACCTCAGGAAACAGGCAGCTAGAGAAAGAACAGACAAGACCTATAGTTAGTAGAAAGAAAGAAATCATAAGGATCAGGGCAGAAATCAATGAAATAGGAAAAAAACCATAGAAAAGATCAATGAAACAAAAACCTGGTTATTTGAAACAATCAAAAAAAAAAAAAACTGATAAACCCTTAGCCAGACTTATCAAGAAAAAAAGAGAGAGGATTCAAATCAAACATTAGAAATTAAAAAGGAGAATTTACAATGGACATCACAGACATGCAAAGGATCATATGACAATACTATGTGCAACTATGTGCCAATAAAATGGAAAACCTAGAAGAAATGGACAAATCCTTAGGAAAGTGCAATCTTCAAGACTAAAACAAGACAAAATAGAAAAGATGAATGGACCAGTCACAAGTACTGAAATTGAAACTGTGATTAACAAACTCCCAACAAACAGCCCAGGACCCGATGGCGTCACAGGCAAATTCTATTGAACATTTAGAGAAGAGCTAATACCAATCCTTCTGAAACTATTCCAAAATATTGCAGAGGAAGGGATAATCTCAAACTCATTCTATGAGGCCGCCATCACCTGGATACCAAAACCAGACAAAGATACCACAAAAAAAGAAAACTACAGTCCAATTTCACTGATGAACATCGATGCGAAAATCCTCAACAAAATACTAGCAAACCACAGCCAACAATACATTCAAAGGATTGTACATCATGATCAAGTGGGATTTATCCCACGGAGGCAAGGGTTCTTCAATATCCCCAAATCAATCATTGTGATACACCACATTAACAAACTGAAGAATAAAAACCATATGATCCTCTCAATAGACACAGAAAAAGCCTTTGACAAAATCCAACACCCATTTCTGATTAAAAAAAAAAAACCCTTCAGAAAGTGGGCATGGAGGGAACATACCTCAACATAATAAAGGCCATATATGACAAACCCACAGTTAACATCATTCTCAATGGTGAAAAGCTGAAAGAATTCCCCCTGAGATAAGGAACAAGACAAGGATGTCCACTCGCGCCACTACCATTCAACATAGTTTTGGAAGTCCTAGCCACGGCAATCAGAGAAGAAAAAGAAATAAAAGGAATCCAAGTTGGAAAGGAAGAAAGAAAAGTACCACTATTTGAAGATGGCATGATACTATAGCTAGAAAATCCTGAAGATGCTACCAGAAAACTGTTAGAGCTCATCCACGAATTTGACAAAGTTGCAGGATACAAAATTAATACACAGAAATTGATGGCATTTCTATATACTAACAATGAAAGATCAGAAAGAGAAATTAGGGAAGCAATCCCATTTTCCCTCACATCCAAAAGAATAAAATACCTAGGAGTAAACCTACCTAAAGAGACAAAAGGCCTGTACTCTGAAAACTATTTGACACTGATGAAAGAAATCAAAGATGACACAAATAGATGGAAAGATGTACCATGCTCTTGAATTGGAAAGAGTTAATATTATCAAAATGACTATACTACTTAAGACAATCTACAGATTCAATGCAATCCCTATCAAATTACCAAGGACATTTTTCACAGGACTCGAACAAAATATTTTAAAGTTTGTTTGGAAGCACAAAAGACCCAGAATAGCCAAAGCCATCCTGAAAAAGAAAAATGGGGCTGGAGGAATCAGGCTCCCTGACTTCAGACTATACTACAAAGCTATAGTCATCAAACCATATGGTACAGGCACAAAGACAGACATATAGATGAGTGGAACAGGATAGAAAGCCCAGAATTAAACCCACACACCCACAGCCAACTAATCTATGACAAAGGAGGCAAGAAGATACAATGGAGAAAAGACAGCCTGTTCAATAAGTGGTGCTGGGAAAACTGGACAGCCACATGTAAAAGAATGAAATTAGAACACTTCCTAACACCATACTCTAAAATAAACTCAAAATGGATTAAAGACCTAGATCTAAGACCAGATACTATAACACTCTAGAGGAAACATAGGCCAAACACACTCTGATATAAAACCACGGCAATATCTTCTCACATCCACCTCCTAGAGCAATGTCAATAAAAACAAAAATACAGAAGTGGGACTTAATAAAACTTAAAACTTTCTGCACAGCAAAGAAACTCTAAACAAAGTGAAAAGACAACCCACAGATTGGCAGAAAATATCTGCAAAGGAAGCCACTGACAAGGAATTAATCTGCAAAATTTATAAACACCTTCTACAGCTCAATACCAAAAAAACAAACAACACCATCAAAAAATGGGCAGAAAGAGTTCCCGTCGTGGCTAAGTGGTTAACGAATCCGACTAGGAACCGTGAGGTTGAGGGGTCAATCCCTGGTCTTGCTCAGTGGGTTAAGGATCCGGTGTTGCTGTGAGCTGTGGTGTAGGTTGCAGATGCAGCTCGGATCTGTCTTATGCCGGCAGCAACAGCTCCGATTCGACCCCTAGCCTGGGAACCTCCATATGCCGTGGGAACGGCCCTAGAAAAAGGCAAAAAGACCAAAAAAAAAAAAAAATGGGCAGAAGATCTAAACAGACAATTCTCCAAAGAAGACACACAGATGGCCAAGAAACACATGAAAAGATGTTCAACATCACTCATATTTAGAGAAACGCAAATCAAAACCACTATGAGGTATCACCTTACACCAGCCAGAATGGCCATCATCAAAAAGTCTACAAACAATAAATGCTGGAAAGGGTGTGAAAAAGGAAACTCTATTGCACTGTTGGTGGGAAGGTAATTGGTGCAACTACTGTGGAAAACAGTATGGAGATTTCTCAGAAAACTAAAAATAGAATTACCATGTGATCCAGCAATCCCACTCCTGGGAATCTATCCAGAGAAAACCATGACTCAAAAAGATACATGCACTTCAATGTTCATTGCAGCACTGTATACAACAGCCAAGAGGTGGAAACAACCAGCCTATAGTGTAGGCTGGCAGCTGTAGCTCTGATTAGGCCCCTAGCCCATCGACAGAGGAGTGGATAAAGAAGATGCGATACATATATACGTAATAGATTATTACTCAGCCATTAAAATGGATAGAAATAATGGCATTTGCAGCAACATGGATGGTTAGAATTATCATGCTATGTGAAGTCAGTCAGTGAGACACCAACATCCTATGCTATCACTTACATGTGGAATTTAAAAAAGACATAATGAACTTCCTTACAGAACAGATCCTGACTCACAGACTTTGAAAAACTTATGCTTTCCAAATGAGAGAAGTTGGGGGGTGGGAGAATGGGCTGGGGGTTTGGGATGGAAATGCTACAAAAGTGGTTTGTGATGATTGTTGTACAACTATAAATGTAATAAAATTCATTGAGTAATTTAAAAAAAAGTTAACCCTTGAGGACATAATGGTGAAATCATACTGGACACAGTAATAGAAATGGAAACTCTACTCAAGTAACATGAACAATCTGATGTAATACCTGCCTCTCATTAGCAGCATCTTTTTTTTTTAAACCCCAGATAATGTTCCATTTGATTTTTCCTAACAGGCACCTAAATCTAACTACTGCCTTGTAAGAAAGGAATCTGAAAGAAAGAAGAAGGAATACAGTGGCAGCACAGTAACTTGTTTATTCACTGAATGAATATTCATCAATCATGTTTTCATTAAGCACTCAGTGTTCCAGACACTGTGTTTAGACCTGTTAAGGTCCAGTCATTGTCTCTTCTCTCCGAGTGGGTGATAGATATAAACAATCCTGCAATGGATTATTCAGGTATTGAAATAGAAACCTTAACTAGATATTGTGGGGATACATGAGGAAGCACTTCATTCCTCAAGGATACGCAAGAGAGGCAGAGAATCACTGAGACAGGTTCCACAGTGAGATGCAGAGGTGGAAGAATATGTCCTCAGAGGATACAGCAAGAGCAGAGATGTAGGCTCTTGACACAGCCTGGAGGGGCTACAGGTCTAAAATGTTGGTGTGAGGGGGCAAGACAGAGGTCGCAGAGGTGGTAGGCTCATGAAACATAATAAAGTCACTTTAGGAGTTCTCATTGTGACTCAGCAGAAACGAATCCGACTAGGAACCATGAGGTTTCAGGTTCGATCCCTGACCTCACTCAGTGGGTTAAAGATCGGCATTGCTGTGAGCTGTGGTGTAGGTCTCAGACGCGGTTCGGATCCCACCTTACTGTGGCTATGGTGTAGGCTAGCAGCTGTAGCTCTGATTAGGCCCCTAGCCTAAGAACTTCCATATGCCAAGGGTACAGGCCTAAAAAAGCAAATAAATAAATAAATAAAATAAAGGCACTTTAAACCATGTTTTTAAAAATGACAAAAAAAAAAAAAAAAACAGGTTGGGGGTTCCCGTCGTGGCTCAGCAGTAATGAACCCAACTAGTATCCATGAGGATATGGGTTCAATCCCTGGCCTTGCTCAGTGGGTTAAGGATCTGGCGTTGCCATGGGCTGTGGTGTAGGTCACAGACTCGGCTCAAATCCCGCGTTGCTGTGGCCGGCAGCAACAACTCCGATTAGAACCTTAGCCTGGGAACCTCCATATGCTGTGGGAGCAGCCTTAGACAAAAGAGGCAAAAAGACAAAAAAAATATATAAAGGATGAGTGGATGGATGGATGAGACTATGTTGGGAGACTATAGAGACACTATAGAGTTTATTGAATTCTCAAAACAGTCCCACAAAATAAGTACTTTTCTTATATACAGAAGAGAAAATTGGGACTCAGGTTTTAAAAATCTTGGATCACACCGATGATCAACAGGAAAGATGAACTATAAATCCCGGACATCCGACCTCAGAGTCTAGAGTCTTAAACACTCAAAGGATACCAGCTTTCTCCCTAGTTCCCCCACCTAGCTAAAGAGAAATATCTTTTAACTGGAAGAAACAGAAAACCCAGTGGGAAAAAAAATTAGCATTTCGCCCTTGAAATATGGACTGGATTTGGCAGCAGAAATGGGGAAGCCTGGGTTGGGTTGCCAGATTTATCAAATAACAACATTGGATGCACAATTAAATTTGAATTTCAGATAAAAAACAACAGTATTTTTAGTATGTTTTCATTATATAGCTTGCTTCAATCAGGCCAGAATTTTCACTCTCCCATGTAACTTTTCACCTACAAACTTCATGGCTCATGCTATTCATCTCTATAGGACACCCTACTCTTTTTTTTTTTTTTTTTTTGCCAATCTTAATGGGAAAAAAAATCCATCCTTCAAGGTTTACCCATATTCACTCTCACTTGTTCAGCATTTTCCCACCTCCACAATGCATTCACTTGGAGGAACTTGTTTATCAATTACCCTTGCTAGGAAGCACAGGATGTGTTATTATTAGCCCCTTTGTGCAGATGAGAAAACTGAGGCTAAGATCCATGTTACACAGGTCATTCATCAACATAACTGGGACTTTAGGGTCTTGTGACAGTGATTTTTATTCTTTTCCCACTAACACACACCAAGCCCAATCTCAGGCCTTCCTTCTTGACTCTCAGTGCACAGGTATTTCTCCCTCTTCTTGGCCTCATAATTTGGCTCCCGGCTTAAAGTCTACTCTTATTGCTCAAAATGTGTGAGTCTTATTTTTCCAACAATATTAAGTTCTCTGGAGACAGGAATCTGCCTTGTATGACATTTCCCCTTCCCCTCTTCATACATACCAAAGTCCCAATGATGAACTTTCCCCAAATCCTATGGGATAGTCTTAAAAAGCCACTCAGGTCTGAGCTCTGCAAACCTCCATGAGTTCTTGGCAGGGTGAATCGTCAGTTCTTGTGACTAAAATTGTCTTTTGTTCTTCATAGAAAGCCAGAAATTGCCTGTCTCCAAAATGTGGTCAAATATTCCTTCTTGATATTTCCAGGTTAGTGGTTTCATCCAGACAGACATTCCCCATTCACTAAAGAAATGTCCAGAACAAAGAGCCAAGGGCTAGACTGATTTATCTAATTGTAATTCATTCTTGCATCATTATTCCACAACACAATACTTAGGGACATCTGCAATGTGCCAGGCATTGTGTCAGGCAGTGAGATGAAAGATGAGACAGACATGGTCTTTCTGCTCAAGGAACTCACAGTCTGTGAAAGGTGATTCAACTTCACACAAATGTCAGAATACAAAGCATAACAGATAAATGTCATGGAAGTTCAGAGGTGGGAGATATTTACCTCCAGCTTGAAAGAATCAGAAAGTATAACTTCAATTTTTAACCAGGATTCTGCTTTAAAATTCATACAACCAGTCCTGATATATTAATTATGTGGATTGTAGCCTCAGAATAATTATGGTGATTATCTCAAGAATTTTAAAAAGGACTAAATGTTAATGTGAAAAAATGACAAACTCAACAAGAGGCATTAGAGGAAGCTGTTAAGTACAACGGGAAAGGTTAAGAGCGCCCACTCCCTCCCTTCTTTAGCTCCTCTGCTCCTGTGAGAAGCAGCGTGACTCACTGGCTCCCTTTTGTAATCATTATTCTTTTGCTCATGGCAATCTTATGGAATTAATCTCTCTCTTTTGTTCTCTCCTCCCCCTTCCTCTTCTCCTAACCTTACAGGCAAGTCTGTCTTCCAAGTTTTATTTATCCTAGTATCCTTCAGCAATCACCTTTCCCAATTTATTTTTCTTGCAACTTCCTCCTTTGTACCATTCATTGGCCATTCATGCCAGCCAGGGCAAACTGATATTTCTCTGATATTTGGTAATTAGTGTTCAGTAAGTGAGGATTGGATTGAATTAGTAAGCTACACAACAGCACTACTACCTTGCATTAGAATACCCCTTTCCATCTTTTAAAACGGTTTCTTGAATCTCATTTTTTTCTAATTTTGAGACCTAATTGACATACAGCACTGTATAAGTTTAGTGTGTACAGCATGATGATGTGACTTAAATATTTTGTAAAGTGATTAGCACAAGAAGTTTAGTTAATATCAATTAGCTCCAATAGATACAAAAGAAAAAGAAAAAATTCCTTATGTGAGAGCTGTTAAGATTTACTCTTTTAACGCCTTTCATATATGTTCATACAGCAGTGTTAGAGTCAGCATGTTCTACATTACATCCCTAGTACTTGTTTATCTTACAATGGGCAGCCTGTTGATCATATCTCTTTAATACAAAGAACTCAATTACCTCAAAATGAGACAGCTGCCTAGTGTTTCTCAGGGTCCTTAAGTCAAATCTATTGAGATCCCTGACCTAGCTCTTCAAGTAGCTAGCTTAAACCTTTGCTTGCCTTGCAGGTAGACATAACCCTTGACCTCCTCTCTCCACCAGTTGATGGCCTGGAGAATCCAACTGTCACTCTTCTTAATAAGCATGTCCTCAGTAATCAGACTATTTCAGAGGACAGTTGCCAATTATTATGGGAAAATAGGCATTGTCCTCTTTGGTCCTATTACAGATCAATTATTATGCCAAATAGTCTGAAGGAAGAGATGCTCTAACCATCCCTGAACAAGTCCCTTTAGATTTAGACATCCTCTCACTGTTCTTACAAGGATCCCCCTGCATTTATTGTGCCTCATTATTGTATTTCATAGGCCAGGCCACTAGGCTGTAGACATATTAGAACTGTTAATGCATATAAATTTGCCCTGGATGACACAGCGCACCCAACTCAAGCAAAGAGTGGCCTCAGTAAAATGATCATTACAATGATAATAGCAATACAATAGAGGTCTCTCAAACAGGCCCCCATTAGGACCCCGTTTCAAATATTTGGTACAGAAGACTCAGGGATTTAGGATTCTCTAATAATTTGATTTTAGGAAGTCTACTAGTGACAGGCCTTACTCGAACAAATCGTTCAATTATTATTTGTTCCTAATGCCACATCTAATATTGCTACTGCTCTTCTAACTACCATGACAACCATTGCTTCACTCAAGGCCATCTCTCCAACACCCCCAAGTGAACCCCGTATGCATATGAAATCCCTTTTCTGACATTTGTCATTGGAAGCCCTTTGTCCCATTAGGGACCTGACAGTCCTTGATTGTCATGACCATTCCCTGTGGGCACATCTCAGATGCTTCATTGGAGTTACACTGGCCTCCACATAATTTGCAGTTTTTACAGCCCTCTTTGATACTGGATTCCAGGTCATCTTAGTGCTTGGTAAACCTTCAAATTTTAAACAGGGGTAAACCTTAAGTGTTTTTGGTGTCACTGGACATTGAGTCTGTGGAGTTCAACTATCTCTCACCCTTACCAGAAGCACCATTAGACTTGAAAACTCTGCGAAGTGGTAAACTCAGTGAAACTGCCCAGTCCTACCATAGGTATAGATGCTCTAATTAAAATAAATTCACATTGGTTGAGGCCCAAATTCATTGCCCTTACAATTGGTCATAGTAAGAGGGCCCCAGTGGATTGATTATGCTTTATTAAAAGTGTAAATGCCTTATGATTTTACACAAAATAACATATTAAGGAATTAAGATTCACTGTTTATAATTTTGTTGTAGAAAGAGTACTCATTCTCACCATTTCTCCCTTTACTAGCTCTGTTTGAACAGTCTATAAGCCAAATAAAAATGAATGGCTGGCATGATACATTCAAAATCTTGAAAGGGGAAAATATGCAACCTAAGATACTCTACCCAGCAAGATCATTTGGAATAGAAGAGACAAAGAATTTCTCAGACAAGCAAAAACTAAAAAAAAACTCAGCAATACTAAACCTACCCTAAAATAAATATTGAAAGGTCTTCTTTAAATAGAAAAGAAGCAGGAATCTAAAGGAAAGAGAAAAATCATAATAGGAAAAGTGAATATATAAAAGGATTCATAAACTAGCACATAGATTAAAAGATAAAAAAATTTATAACATCAACTATAACTGAAAGTAACAGCAAAATAATAATCACAAAGATGTAAAAGAGTATCAAAAATCATAAAATGTAGGGGAAGGGGATTAAAAAATGTATTTTTTTAAATGTGTTTGAACACGTATGACAATCAGTTTAAAGCAAGTAGGTACAGTTATGGGTCAACATACTTGAAATCCAGTGTAACCACAAAAGGAAAATAAAAAAAAGAAGAAATGAACAAAGAAGAACTACAAAAACAACTAGGAAACAAGATTTAAAATGGCAGTAAGTACACACCTATCAATAATTACTTTAAATGTCAGTGGACTTAATGTTCCAATCAAAAGATATAGAGTGGAAGATTAGATATAAAACAAGAACCTATAATAGGCTACCTAAGAGAAATTTACTTCAGGGAAAAAGACACACTTACAGATTGAAGGGATGGAAAAAGACATTTCATGTAAATAGGAATGACAAGAAAATAAGGGCAGCAATACTCGTATCTGACAAAATAGACTTTAAAATAAAGGCTTAAAGAAAGACAAAGATGGACATTATATAATGATAAAGGGTTCAATACAAGAAAAGGATATTGTACTTATTAAAATATATGCACCCAATACAGGGTCACCTAAATATATAAAACAAATACTAACCGACATAAAGGGGGAAATGGACAGGGATACAATAGCAGCAGGAGACATTAACATCTCACTGAGATCATTCAGGCAGATAATAAGGCAACAGAGGTCCTAAATGACACAACAGCCCAATTAGAGTTCATTGTCATTACATGCCCTCAAAACAGAAGATACGTTGTTTTCAAATGTGTGTGGAACATTCTCTAGGATAGACCACATACATCCTAGGCCACAAAACAAGCCTCAACAAATTTAAAAGAATATAAATTATTTTGTGCACATTTTCTGCCCCAAATGATGTGAAATTAGAAATCAACCATGGAAAGAAAAACAGGAAAAGAAAGAACACATGGAGACTGAAAAAACATGCTACTAAAAAAAACAATGCGTCAACAATGAAATCAAAGAAGAAAACAGAAAATGCCTTGAGACAAAGGAAAATGAAAAACACAACCTTACAATATCTATGGGTTATAGCAAAAGCAGTTCTAAGAAGGAAGTTCATAGTGATATAGGCCTTCCTCAAGAAATAAGAAAAATCGCAAACAACCTAATCTACTACTAAAAGAATTAGAAAAAGAAGAACAAATAAATCCCAGAGTCAGCAGAAGGAAGGAAATAATAAAATCAGAGAGGAAATTAATAAGATAGAGATTTTTAAAAAACAATAGAAAAGATCAATAATACCAAGAAGTGGGTTTTTTGTTTTATTTTGTTTTTTGTTTGGTTTGTTGGTTTGGTTTTGTTTTGTTTTGGCCAAACCTATGGCATCTGGAAGTTCCCTGGGCCTTGGGTTGAAATGGAGCTGCAGCTACCAGCCTACATCACAGCTACAACAACATGGGATCCAAGTCACATCTGCTGTGGCACAGTGGGTTAAGGATCCAGCATTGCTACAGCTGTGGTGTAGGTTGGAGCTGTGGCTCAGATTAAATCCCTGGCCCAGGAGCTTCCATATGCCATAGGTTTGGCCAAAAATTTTTTTAAAGTCTACAAATAATAAAAGCTGGAGAGACTGTGTAGAAAAGGAAACCCTCTACACTGTTGGTGGGGGTGTACATTAATGAGGCCTCTATGGAGAATGCTATGGAAGTTCCACAAAAATCTAAAAATAGAGCTACCATATGATCCAGCAATGCCACTCCTGGGCATATATCTGGAAAAGAGGAAAACTCTAATTTGAAAAGATATATGCAACTCAAGGTTCATAGCAGCACCCTTTACAATGGCTAAGACATGGAAAAACCTAAATGTCCATTGGCAAATGAATGGATAAAGACCAAAAAAAAAAAATGAAACATTTTTTATGGTGGATTGATTGGGATAAGAAATTTTAATAATATTTAGCAAAGTACCACCACACAAAAAAATGGAATATTACTTAGCCATAAAAAAGAATGAAATACTGCCATTTGCAGCAACATGGACCTAGAGATTATTATACTTAGTGAAGTAAGTCAGAAAGAAAGATGAATATGATACGCAATCACTTAAATGTGGAATCTAAAAAATAATACAAATGAATCTATACACAAAGCAAATAAACTCACAGACATAGAAAACAAACATTGTTAGCAAAGTGGAAAGGGGAGGGAGGAGGAATAAATAGGAGCATGGGTTAACAGATACAAGCTACTATGCAGAAAATAGATAAGCAGCAAGGAGTTCCTATTGTGGCTCAGTGGGTTAAGAACCTGACTAGTATCCATGAGGTTCGATCCCTGACCTTGTTTAGTGAGTTAAGAATCTAGCATTGCTACAAGCTGCTGCATAGGTCACAGAAGAGGCTTGGGTCTAGCATTGCTGTGGCTGTGGTATAGGCTGGCATCTGCAGCTCCAGTTCAACTCCTAGCCTGGGAACTTCCATATACTGCAGGAGCAGCCCTAAAAAAAAAAAAAAAAAAAAAAAAAAAAAAAAAAAAAAAAGAAAAGAAAAAAGATAAGCAACACGTATTTACTGCAGAGCACAGGGAACTGTAATCTTGTAATTGTAATGGAAAATATTCTGAAAGTATATATATATATATATATATATCTGAATCACTATGCTGTATATCTGAAACTAATACAATATTTTAAATCAACTATACTTAAAAAAAAAAAAGAATGGTGCCTTACGGTCAACTATTGCAATCTATTTGATGGTACCCCCTAATTAAGGACACTTTGCTAAATATTATTAAAATTACTGCTTCCATTCAAGCCACCATAAAAAATTCTTCATAGTTATTGATCTAGATAATGTTTTATTTTGTCTCCATTTCTCCAACACTACAGGCACAAGTTACACTTACTTCTGAGAAATTCCAGTGTATACTCACTAGCTTAAACTATGGGGTATGTCTATAAACTATCATGATTTAGCAGATGGAATCTTTAAGGCTTACTTTGTCCTCAGGCACTCTGCAAAGGCATTACCTTGACAAGTTCTACTGAGGGAAGAAATTCTTGAAGCTATTATATAAGACATTTGAACTGCTATCTAGACTTTGATTCTACATTGGATCATTGCACCTCAGGGATCCAGGGGTCCAGCATCTCAAACTTTGAGGATAATTTGGTCTGTGGAAAGTCAATTCATATCACAAAATTGTATACTTGCAAACAATTTTTGATGCTCTCCACTCCATTACTCCCAAGCTCAACATCTGTTTGAATTTACTGGCTTCTGATAACAATATACTTCCCTTCTACAAATTTTATTAAAACCTATTTATGCAGTCACTAGAAAATTAGTTCAATTCAAATGGGCTGTTGAATCTATTCAAAAAGTCACCTATGATATGCAAAATAATGGTCCTCCCAAAGGGGTCCATTTCCTAATCCCCAGAACCTGTGACTATGTCAGGTTATATGACAAAGGGGGATTATTGGTTGCAGATATAATCAAGGTAACAATTCAACTGTCTTCCTCCCTTCCTCCCTTCCTTCCTGCTTTTTAGGGCTGCACCTGCGGCATATGGAAGTTTCCAGTCTAGGGGTCAAATCAAAGCAATAGCTGTGGGCCTACACCACAGCCACGGTAATGCACAGGATCCAAGCCACATCTGTGACCTACACCACAACTCACAGCAATGCCAGATCCCTGACCCACTTAGCAAGGCCAGGGATCGAACCTGCATCCTCATGGATACTACTCAAATTCGTTTCCACTCCACCACAGTGGGAACTCCTCAACTGTATTTAAAATAGGGAGATTAACCTGAATTATTCTAGTGGTCCCAATATAATCACAGAGGTCCTTAAAAAATGGAAGAGGGAGTAAGATAGTGTCATGAAAAGATGACAAAAACAGTGCTATGTTGCTGGATTTGAAGATGCAGGAAGGAAGAAGTAAACCAAACCATAAATTATGTCTCCTGAAGACTCTGAATCACATGACTCCCTACAGATTTCTGGAGCAAATAGGTCCCTCAACAGCCAAAAGGTGGTCCTCTTGAAAAACAACTCAGTGACCTATTGAGTGCTTCTTGGTCCAGAGCTACCATGGGCTTTGAGTCTGTCTGCAATCCTTTGGAATCAACTGCTCATTCTTACCTTAAGGTTATCTAGGAGAGGGTACCCCTCTTCCAAGGCACTCCTGGGTAGATTATTTAACTTTGTGCTTTATTCATTCTTTCCCCTCTTTAAGGGGTTACTTCTTGATGTAAGCCAGCATCCTGCAAATGAGCTGATCCACCCCACTGGTGCTGTACAATATATTGTTCCTCTTAGATACACCAGAATTGGGATCTCTGTCTCCACTACCACAAAAACCCAAAGCTACTCCCTACCTGCTTCACAGTGGAGACCTGGCTACAGTAACTACTCTTACCACTGCCCACGCATCATTCCCCACTCTGACCCCTGCAACTACATCAGCTCTGATTTCCTCTCATCCAGCAACGCTCATCTCACTCTTCCCTATTCCCATCATCACCTCCACTCCCTCCTATCCTGGATCCGACGTACAATACCCATGTAACAGTAACAGAGCGTGTCACTGGGTGCTAAACCTCTATCAAGGCAGGGCCTGCTTTCGGGCACCCCTGCCTAGACAACCACTATCCAACTGATTTCTGTCCTTTGGAGATCTGTGACATTTTACCTCAACTGCTTGTTATCCTCTCCAGTTCGCTGCCAGGCCAGTGCTTCCTCAACCTCATCTGATGCTTTTATATTAACCTTCCTTCTATGGACTCCTTACCTTCCTCTGCCTCCTCCACCAATCAATACTACATACAGCTGTGTCTTCCCCACTCCCTGCTGGGATTATTTGGCCCTCACATGTCCGCTTTGATACCAATTTACTCACCAGAAACTCCACCCTGTAAGACCCTTGGGCTGCTCATTCTCCTGTGGCATGATTCACCCACTCCACGGCGTCCTATACTCTACACCTCTACCCCACCCCTTCTCACCTATGTGACTTGGCCTGTGTCCTACATACATACAGCACCCAGGTCACTCTGCCTCCAACTTGAAAATTCACTTCTCTCATACAGCCTTCCCTCACAGGGCCACCTCACAATCTTTGAGGTAAAAGGCATAAACTTAAGTATTTTCAAATTTATAATACAAATTCGACTCACAGAGGCCACACAGACAAATGCTACAACTCCTGGAAGACCACATACATCAAACATCCCAAGCCCCAGCTGCCAGTGATGAGGGCCAAAGCTCTAGTTGCTATGGTAGCTGACAATAGATTGACAGTAGACTACCTACGGGCATCCCAAGGAGGAGTGTGTGCCTTGAAGGAACACTCCTACTCCATGTGGGTCAATAACAGGAAACAGCTACAGAAGAGTTCCACAAATAAAACAACAAACCAAAATAGTCAATATTATCATGAATATTATCAGAGATTCCCTAGACTCCATTGATTTCTTCCCCTGGCTATCTCCTTTTGTTGACTTCCTACTATCTTTCAGGAGCTATCATAACAATTATTTCGAGTTTGGCTTTGCAGATTTAGTCTCTTCCAAGTATGCATTTACTTATAGGAAAACTGGGAGATTGCTGTATTAACCCAGATATTGCAGATGAATTATAAAGAATGTAGGAAACTTGGTTCCCTAACTGATGTTTGAGTTAGTGCTAGTGAACTTGAAGTCTCATCTCCTGTCTGTGTCTGTCAACTCCTATAGTGTAGGGTTCTCAGTGTTCCACTCCCATCCCTAAAGCGCACATGTGCTCTTGCTGCTTCTTTCAAACTTCATGGCAGTAGGTGGGTTCTCTCCACCGGCAGGACCTTCTTCTCTATAAAATGCCCATGTATTCTCTACACTCTTACCTCTGGACCTTCTCCACCAGACCCATCACCCTTGCTCCTTGGGACCTCTCTATCTGTGTGAGTCTAACTCTTTCTTTGATCAAACTAAAGCCCTATTCTTAAGGGTTTTAACATCTGAAGCTGACCTTGGTAGGGGATTTCCCCATTTTATGGTGAAGTTGCTATAACATAGATGATCACAATTATTTTGCTGATGAGCAAACTGAGGAACTTTGAAATCATTCTCGATGATTAGACCCTACCCAAGAGGTAATGCTAATATGATCGTAGGTCTTTTTAAAATTTTATTTAATTTTATGTTGTGGTTGGTCTGCAGCATGTGGAAGTTCTCAGGTAAGGGATCAAACCTGCTCTACAGCAGTGACAATGCCATATCCTTAACCTGAGCCACCAGAGAACTCCCTGATCATGAGGTCTTTGAAGCCAAATTTTTTACAATAAATTTGAGCCTACAAATCTTTTGGTGTTTGGCAGGATGCCAGTCAGAAGATTTCTCTGCCTGCAAATGATATCTTATAGCCATGGTGTGGCAAGAATTAAGAGGGAAGTTTCTAAAACACCTAGAGGTGGGGTGGTTGGGGCTGGGACTTGATGTTTGGTCTTGAAGCCTTGAGACTCTTATGAGTGGAAGGAGCTGGCCCCCCAGGAAATCATTTCTGCTCCTGCTCACCATATGGCCAAATTCTTGTTATCAATTTGCGTGACCATTTATTTCATGGGGAAAAAATGCTTTAGCTTTCTTAATCCTCACAGATGATTTCCTTGGGTAGTCATAGTAAAACCACAGACTCAGAAAACTCAGGCCATAATGAAATCCTGGGATATATGAGTTATCAGACAGAGCAGAAGAACCATACTGCTCAATCTTTGCTAATGCAAAATTCCCTAAAATGCATTAATCTGCTTTTATTCCAAAGAGAAGGTCAGTATGCTGAACATGATTGATAATCCCTCTGTACAAAGAGACCATGGTATAATTTTCTGCTTCAGCTGTGGTCTTAGAGAAGCCTAAGATGAAATATGGGATGTGTAAGGGCTCCAGTATGTACCATAAAATAGTAAAATAATAATGGATCTCCTGTCTTGAGCATCTACTATGTGCCAGGTAATTTATGCAAATCAGCTCATAATCCTTACAAGTCTATAAGGTAGTTATTGCCATCCCCATTTTACAGAGATGGGAAGGGGGCAAATTTCAAGATCATTTAGCTGGCAAAAGACAGAGCTAGTTTTCAAGTCTATGTCACTCTCTGTATCTGAAATCATAACCACTGCCTCTCAAGATGTCTACGATAGGAGTTCCTGTTGTGGCTCAGCAGTGACGAACCTGACTAGTGTCCATGAGGATGCAGGTTCGATCCATCATCCTGCTCAGTGGGTTAAGGATCTGGCATTGCTGTGAACTGCAGTGTGGGTCGCAGATCCTTCTCAGATCTTGTGTTGCTGTGGCTGTGGTGTAGGCCAGCAGCTGCAGCTCGGATTTGACCCCTAGCCAGGGAAGTTCCATATGCCGCAGATGCAGTCCTATAGGAAAAAAAAAAAAAAAAAAGATGTCTCTTAGAGGCAAAATGATGCCTTCCCAGCCCCCTACCCCTGGCAAAAGGTCTCTACATCCCAATCTCCAGGATCTGTCAACATGTTACTTCAAAGGGATTTTGCAGATGCGGTCAAGGAAAGAATCTCGAGATGGGGAGATTATTTTTAGTATTATCTGGATAGTCCTAATGTAATCACAAGGGTCCTTATAAGAGGGAGGCAGGAAGGTCAGATTCAGAGAAGGAGACCTGAATATGGAGGCAGAGGTTGGAGAGATACGACCCTAAGCTAAGGAATGAAGGCAGCCTCATTATATAATATTTATATAATACACACACACATATACTCTCTACCAAAAATACTTCCTCTATACCTAACAAACTTTAACTTTTTTCAATGCCTAGGTTATATGAGGCCCTATACTAGGCACTTTATAAGTAAAGACATTTAATTTTCCTAGCAACCTGTGCTAGTGATAGTTTTCTGTGCCAAATGTGTGCTTCCCTGCCTTAGTGCAGAGTTGTTCCTAGAAATTGGTTGCCCAACCAGAGACTACATTTCCTGTAATAAGTATGGCTACTTGACTAGTTTTTTGCCAGCGAAATCTGAGCAGAGGTCATGTGGTTAGGAAGCACGTATCCCTTCTCCACTCTTCCTTTTCCTGCTGCAGAGATCTGGACAACTGTATTATTAGGGGAACCATAAAGTGGAAGCAGCCTTGGTCCTTATTCACCACTGCAATCTTTTTTTTTTTTTTTTTTTTTTTTTTTGGCCACACTCAGGGCATGTGGAAGTTCCTGGGCCAGAAATTGAATCTGAACTGCAGCTGTGACAATGCTGGGTCCTAAGTCCACTGTGCCACATCAGGAACTCCATCACTGCTGCCTTTTAAGAGGAAAACATAAACTTCTATCTAATCTACTGAGACTTGGGGATTTACATTTATCTTTCATAATGGCTAGTGTTACTTTAGCCATAGTGCACCCCTATGAAGTTTTTTACATTGTTAACCTCAAGTTTAATGAAATTAGGTCTCCGAATAATGAAACAACTTAACAAGGTAACAAATTTGAAAGTGGCAGAGGCAGAATTCTGATGCCAAAACCATTGTATTTTCACCATGCTACAGAGTATCTTATATAAAACTATCATTCAGTTGTCTGTTGAACAAATCCATTTTTAAAAAAAAATTTTTGCTTTTAGGGCTGTACCTGCGGCATGTGGAGGTTCCCAGGCTAGCAGTAGAATCTGAGCTACAGCTGCAAGCCTACACCACAGCTCACAGCAACGTCAGATCCTTGACCCACTGAGCGAGGCCAGGGATCAAACCTACAACCTCGTGATTCCTAGTCAGATTTGTTTCTGCTGCACCACGAAGAGAACTTCCAAATTTGTTTTTTGTGGGGGGGTTGTTTTTTTTTTTTCTTTGTCTTTTTGCCATTACTAGGGCCACTCCTGTGGCATGTGGAGGTTCCAAGGCTAGGGGTCTAATCGGAGCTGTTTCTGCGGGTCTACACCAGAGCCACAGCAACAGCCAGATCCGAACTGCGTCTGCGACCTACACCACAGCTCACGGCAACACTGGATCCTTAACCCACTGAGCAAGGCCAGGGATCAAACCCACAACCTCATGGTTCCTAATTGGATTCCTTAACCACCGCACCATGATGGGAACTCCTTCTTTTTTTTTTTTTTTTTTTTTTGAAGTCTCTGAATCACAGATTTTAGATCTAGAGACACTTCTCTAAATCGTCCCTAATTCTCCTACAGTACCTTAAAAAGAGATGGGGGAGTCTAAAGATGCGAGTGTCTGGCTCATGTGAGGAGACATGGCCATGACCAGAATCCAAGCCTCCTTTTCTTCACCCAAATGATCTTGAATGTCAGCTTACTTTTTAGTCAAAAATGGTTTTCAAACATTTTTATATAATATCATCTATGACCACTGAGGGTAGAGTCTTCTCTCTAGAATTTATATATATATATATATATAAAATGTCTAAGCTTTGCATAGCTTGATATATTTTTTCTTAGAATATAAATACCTTGTTTTATACACACACACACCTTGTTCTAATTTTACTCTTGTTGTGTTGAGACTAAATTATCTTCGTGCTCTAAAAAAATAAAAGTGGCAGAGCACTGAACAGATGGAGAGTTAAAAGAATGAGTTGAGGATTCCACATCTTGGCAGTCTGAAAATATGTTCTACTACAGTAAACATATTTTAAGCAAACAAATAATGGCAACCCACATGTTGATCTCTCACTATAACTCTCGTGTGGCTTATTTGTTCTCTAAGTATAGCTAAACTTCTTTGCAATACACAACAACTTCCCCCACTTTTCACTGGGAGTGAATTTAAGAATGCCAGAGAACTGAGTAAAATTGGAAAATGACAATACAATTTTGCACTGGGTGAAATTGTTCTAGTGAGATCAAAACATGGGTTCAAGAAAGACCATTCTGATTTCTGCTACTGCTCTCATTTTTTAACTTAACTTAGAAATTCTAATATGGAACAATCTCTCCAAAAAGCCCTTTCTTTAATAATAACAGCTCTAGGAAAGGGAGGTCTGAAAATCTCACAATACAATATTCCATGAGATAAGGAATGACAGACCCAACGTATTTGTGAGTCTCCATAATAAACTTTGATCTCAACTCAGCATCTTAGCATTAAGGAATGTCAGTGCTGGAAGGGAACTTGAGGGCATAGAGCAAAGGGTCTCCCCAAGTTCTTTTATCTGAACATTACCTTAAAGCTGTATCTGCACACTGAATATGATATTTCTTATTCATTTCTTAGTTTTTCTGTAGTTGAACTTTCAAATTACCAATTTAAAAAAAATTATTAGCTTTCATGAAGGTGTAAGCTACATGACATTCACTCATGTAAATTCAGTGATATTTAGTGAATTTACTGAGTTGCACATCATAATCATGATGGAATTTTAAAATGTTTCCATAATCCCCAAAAGATCCTTCCTGCCCATTTTCACTCTCAGCTCCCATTCTCAGCTGTAAGCAAATAATAATCTACTTTCTGTCCCTTACAGAGTTGCCTTTTCAGGACATGATATATAGATGGAATCCTATAACACATGATCTTCTCTGCCTAACATCTTATGTTCTTCGGGGCGTCAGGCAGTCTGTCTGAATAAAAGTTAGGCTCAGGTCATTCCTGGGACTCCTGAGGAACCGGTGGGGCAAGCCAGAGGTGACACCTCAGGACACCTCGATGGCAGCCAGCTTGCCACACTGCATCACATCCTTCTGTTTAGCACAGAGAAAGAAAAAACAGATCTTGATCCTTCCCCAGCTTCATCAATGCCAGCCTTGTTATCATTTTGACTTCTTTAACAAAGTCAAATTCCATCACCTCCACCAGGGCCCTTGCCTTTGCAGAGGGGCTGAGCCCAGGGCTTCACTACACTATATTATGTCAGTAGGAAGGACTGGCTGAATGTATGAAGGACACGGACTTAATGCAAGTTTATGACCTGCACTTACTAGGAACTCCTCCTTCAGGAGGAATAATTGCAGTTTTGGATAGAGAACGAGTTTAATGGGTGACCCACACCTGCAGGTGTATATTAGGCATAACGGGTCATTGTAGCTGGGGCAGTCCTGGTCATCTAAAAGCATCACAAACTTGTTAATAGCCAATCTGGGGTGGCTGAAAACAACTTGTCCCTGTAAGAAATTGGGGGACACTGGCTGCTCAGGGTCACATAACTAGTTAGCATTCCAGAATCTCCTTATCAGATTTAACAAAATTTTTCTACCAGCTGAGAAGGGCAAGTGAGGAGACGTCAATCTTATCTGCCTGGGCTGAGCATGAGTCCTCCTGTTGAGTCAAATTAAGCCACAGGTGCCACCTCTAGAGGTGCCCTTATGCAATTCCCATAAGTTTAAGCTTTGCAACCTAGAACTCAAAGCTGCCCTAAGGGTCTTAGAAATTCCCTTATCACAGAGCCTAATTTGCATTGCTTTATCTCTGACTTTCATCCTTGATTCAGGTAAACATCCTTGATAAATACTTATGTTTCTTCAAGAATTTCACCTCTAGCAGTGTAGTACTGATACTCCCCAGCTATCCCTCAAACCATGGTTGCAGTTAAGACCATCAAAACAGAACTGTGATCCTATTATTCATGACTGTGGGCTTCAGGAGGCCTGGGAACAGCTTTGAATACTCAAAACAAACAAACAAAACCACTCTGGGCTTATTTTTTCACCATTGGATGGGCATCAGGACTGTTTCTCATTCTGGCTATTATGAATAAAGCGGCTATGTGCAAGTCTTTTTGTGAACTTTTTTTTTTTTTTTTTTTTTTTTAGGCCCGCACTTTTGTCACATGATGTTCCCAGGCTAGGGGTCGAATCAAAGCTACAGCTGCTGCAGCAACACCAGATCAAGCCATGCCTGAGACCTATACCACAGCTCACGGCAATGCTGGATCCTTAACCCACTGCGTGAGGCCAGGGATCAAACCTGCATCCTCACGGATCCTACTTGGGTTCATTAACCACTGAGCCATGAAGGGACCACCCCATTTTTCTTGACTGTGTACTTGGAAGTAGAATTGCTGGGTCATATAGTAAATGGATGTTTAACATTAAAAAAGACTGCCAAACTTTTTCTGAGTGGCCATACCCTTTTAAATTCCCACCAGCAATGTATATCAGTTTCTCCACTTCTTCTCCAGCATTTGGCATTGTCACCTTTCCCCCCCCAATTTTAGCAATTTTGGCAAGTGTGTATTGATTCTCCTTCTGGCTTTAATTTGTATTTCCCCAATGGCTAATGATGCTGAACATATTTTCATGTGATTATTTGCCATCTGTATATCTTCTTTGATAAATACTTGCCCATGTCTTTTGCCCATTTTCTAATTGGAATTTTTAAATATTGACTTTTGAAAATTCCTTGTTATGTTATTGATGGGAATACTTTTTTCCATAGGTGATTTACAAATATTTTCTTCCAGTCTTTATATTTGTCTCTTTGTTCTTTTTAATAGAATTGCTTACAAAGCAAAAATTTTTCAATTTTTTTATAGTCATGAAAATGTATTAATTGTTCCTTTTATAGATCATACGTTTACTGTCAAGTCGAAGAACTCTTCACCTGATCTAGGTTCTAAAGACTTTCTCCTATGTTTCTTTGTAAATGATTTATAGTTTTGTATTTTCCATTCAACTCCTTGATTCATTTTGCATTACCTTTTATATAAGGGGTGTAGTTTAGGTTCTCTCTCTTTTTTTTTTGCCTATACATGTCCATTAATCAGCTCAGGCTTCCATAATAAAATATCAGGCGGGGAGACTTCAATTACAGAAATTAATTTTCTCAGTTCTGGAGGCTAGAAGCCTGAGATCAGGGTTGGGTTCTTGGTGAAGTCCTCTCTCCCTGGCTTGCAGAGAGTTCCCTTCTTGCTGAGTTCTCACAGAGGAGGAAAGCGGGAGAGAGAGGCAGAGAGCTTAGGTCTCTCTCTGTCTTCCTTTCATGAGAATTAAGAGTCTATTAGTATGATTTGATTTAACTATAAATACCTCCTAAAAGCCCTATCTCCCAAATATATATATAGTCACACTGGGGTTAGAGCTTCATTGTGTGAATTTGTGGGGCTGGGGAGTGAGCACGGTTCAGTCCTGAGAACATCCTATTGCTCAGGCACCATTTGTTGAAAAGGCTATTTTTTTTTTTTTATTTTTGCTTTTTAGGCCACACCCATGGCATTTGGAAGTTCCCAGGCTAGGGGTTAAATCCAACCACGTCTGCTCACCACAATGCTGGATCTTTAACCCACTGAGGGAGGCCAGGGATTGAACCTGCATCCTCATGGATACTAGTCGGGTACCCAGAGCTACTCCTGAAAAGGCTATTCTTGGACTGCTTGTGCACCTTTTTCACAAACCAGCTGGGGCATTTGTTACAGGTCTACTTCTGGGCTCTCAGTTCTGCCCTTCATCTGTGTGCCTTTTTCTGCCAATACCATACTGCCTTGACGAAGCCTTAACATTGAGAAGTCTTTATTCTTTAGTCATACTTTTAAAAAAATATTTAAGAAAATAATATAATTTTTTTTTAATTTTAAATGATTTTGGCCATTCTAGCACATTTCTTTTTTCATGTAAATTTTAGAATAAGTTTGTGTCTAAAAAAAAAGGTCCAAAGATGTTTATGGAAGTCATGTCCCTCTTTGGGGTCAGGCAGCCAAGGTGTGAAGATAGCTAATGTCCTCTTCCCTGCCTTATATTTACACCTCAGTGAGGTTTCCTCCTGCTTTGGTTGAGGCCACACCACCTGGTAGGTGACAAGCCCAAATCCTACTGTGCCTTGGAGAGACCTAATCAACATTTGATCTTCCAGGAGGAATCCATCAAAATTACCTGAGATCAGGGAAGGCATCTGAGTCCACTCCTGGACAAATTGAAAATCCCAGTTCTCTTTATGTCTTCTCTGAGTTCTTACTGGCTCATCTTCAATGACTAACGTGGCGAATCACTGAGAAATTCACTGTCAGAGGCAGAGCTAACTCACTGAATTGCCACCATCAGCTGAGGAATGAGCATGAAAAGGAGCTGCACTTGTTGAATCTCAAATATGACACAAATGAACTTATCCTCAAAACAGAAATGGGGAGTTCCTGTTGTGGTGCAATGGAAACGAGTCCAAGTAGTGCCCATAAGGATGCAGATTCAATCCCTGGGCTCACTCACTGAGCTGTAGTGTAGGTTGCAGATGCAGCTTGGATCCCCAGTTGCTGTGGTTATGGTGTAGGCCAGCAGCTGTACCTCTGATTTGACTCCTAGCCTGGGAACTTCCATATGCTGCAGGTGCAGCCCTAAAAAGCAACAACAACAACAGCAAAAGCAAAAATGGACTCACAGACACAGAGAACAGATTTGTGGTTGCCAAAGGGGAGAGGGTGTCAGGGAACGGTGGATTGGGAGTTTGGGGTTAGCAAATGCAAACTATTATACATAGAATGGATAATAACAAGGTCCTACTGTAAAGCACAGGGAACTATATTCAATAACCTGTGATAAATCATAATGGAAAAGAATTTATTAAAAAATAATGTGTGTGTATATGTGTATAACTGAATCACTTTTCTGTGCAGCAGAAATTAACAATGTAAATTAACTATACATCAATAAAAAAACAATTTTTAACACAAAGAAAAAAAAAGTTTGTGTCTACCAAATCATTTTAGGATTTTGTAATATAGAAATTGCACTAAATCTATAGATCAATTGACTCTTATGGACTGGCTATATACCTACACAAGCCTCGAGAGAGCACGTGAGGGTGGGTAGAAGCAGTGGGGGTGGCGGGGGAGTGACCTAGGATGGATTAACACTCATTTATCAGTGGCAATTCTGCTTTTGGCTGAAAGCAATCAGAGCTAACTCTATCCCCGCTCTGGTTTCTAGATCCTACTGTGGGTTCCTGCCAAAGTCCCAGAAGAACCAGTGGCAAGGCTTGACTTTGAATCCTCCAGTGGCCCTGGGGCCGGCAACTCTAAGCCTTGGGCCTGATCTATCCTCCAGGACAATCTTAGGCTGCCATGAAAGCAACACAGACAACAAGCCGGAGGAACTGGACCCTCTTGATAAAATCTGTGATTTCGACCTAGTCGCTCTGTGGAGCCGGTGATCCCAGGAAGCAGAGCTGCGGGAATACTCAGAACTCTTTGCCCCTTTAGCTGTGAGGCCAGACAAGGAGCAGACTCAGAGACAGAGGAAGCTTCCCTTTCCCTGAGCCCCTCTCTCGTACCTTTGCAGTGTTTACGTGACAATCCCAGGGCACAGGTATCTGTTCCTTCGCTCCCCTCGCCCCCCGCCCCCAGAAGACCCCTCTGACCCCAGAAGAAGAGAAAGTCCCAAAGGCAAATACGGAAGGGAAAAATGGAAAAAGCCAAAGAGACGCAATGGTATTCAAATGCCAGTATTGCTTTTCTGCTTTTTAAAATCATTTTCCCTATCTCCCCGGAAGCTCTGCCTCGACCCTGCAGCTGTTTTCCAGGGCCCTGATCCAAATCAGAGCTTCAGTGTTCCATGGAGGTGGCGTTGGGGCACTGGGGGGAAGCATAGCCTTCCTCTCTCCCTAGAGGCTGCCTTTCCCCCAAGCTCTTCCTAACTGCGCAGCTAAATCTGTTTGCCTGTATTGGTGGAGAAATTGAGTTTCATAAATCATCATGCAGTTCACGTGGGCGCTAACATCAGATAAACTGCCTGACAGCCTAGCTGTAACAAATCATTGCTTGTTGCTATGCTGCTCCTTAGAGCTCGGAGAGAAAGATTCCACCGCGCAATAACAACCGGTTATGTGTCCCAAGGGCAGCCAGAGCCATGGCTTTCGCCTTTCTGTGCCGGTGCTCATGTTGCTGCCTTCTTTTCAGAGAGACCCCTCTATCCATCACCAACCCTAGCGGCCTTTGGTAAAGTCTCCCTGCCCCCCCCCCCCCACGGCTCCCGCAGCAAAAGCATCATGAATCATTCCCCTCCCGTTGCCCTAACAGCCTTCTTCTATTATTGTACTTCTAGCATGATTGGTTTTGTTCCTTATTAGATAGTAAGCTGTGGGCAGTGGGGAGCCAGGGAATGTTTCTGAGCCGGGCAGAAACCTAACCAGATTTGTGCTTCAATCAAATGACTGATGGTAATGGAGCATGAGATAGTTGGGACAAAAATCCGAGGCTGAGTCATCCAGGAGGTGGTTCTGACAACGTGAGGGATGATGGGGGTGGATGCAGCGCGGGGGTAGTCAGAATAGAGAATATTGACTTTAATGCCAATGTGTTGGTACGTTTTTACCTGAAACATGTGATTTAGATCTCTCAATCAGCAAAACAGGGAAGAGATCGTTGTGGATGGATTCAATGAGATCCGGCATTTACAGCACCTCGCCGGAAGTCTTGCACTTGGTGGGCGCTCTGTAACCCTCTGCTGCCTCCCTTCCTCCCACCCCAGTGGCCACAGTTCTAGGCGCTCATCTTTGGGCAGGGGGAGAGGGTGCTGGGGGTGGGGAGGTGAAGAGTGATGTGGAAGCAAACCGGCGCGGAGGCTTCATCAGTTACAGGTGAAAAAGAACGACCTAAATGGAGGCAGATGGATGGATGGCCTTCCCATGCTAGCAGCTCAGTGGTATAATATATCTACCCGTCCAAGATTTGAATTTTAACCATGGACAACAAGAGGCCAGGTTTCCATGCTGAAGAAGGTTGTTAAAATTCACAGAGCAGAGCAGCTCTTTAAGAGACAAGATTCATGATGGTCTTTTCACAAGGAAGCAGAAGATTTATTGCAAGCACAGGTTCTAATGTAGGTGGTGCCAGGTGCAGTCCTTCCACAGGACAGGGAGGGGAGAGACACCAAGGGCATTCAGCTGGGTGCACCCTTTAAGCCCCTCCCCATGTCCCTGTAGGTGACTCATGGCTGCCTCAAGCCAGGAAAGGCCAGAGTAAAGTCACCCTGGCTATCAGCAATGTGTTTACGCTCTCAAATCTTTGCTTTGTTAATCTACAGTTTGTAAATAATGAGACTTCCGCTTGTCTAACCCACAGGGTTTTGTTAAGATTGAGGCACTGGAAAAGGAGCTAAGACCTTGTGTTATGTATCTAACCTAAACCCACCCATCGGCTAGAGAGAGTTCTTTTTAGAAAAACTAATGCAAGTCTGTGGCTGCAGCCTTAAAACAGCTTCCTACTGCCCTCACAAATGTCCCATCTTTAGCATGACTTTCAGGCCCCTGCACGCTCTGTCTCTACTCATTTGCCAGCTTCATGCCCTCCTCTGCTCTTTGTACTCCCACTATATTGGCCTTCTTTTTAGTTCCCTTAAGATACCATGCTCTTCCCCAAGTTCTAGACCTTTGAACATACTGTTCCCCTGCCTGGAGGAGTCATGTTCCTCATCTTCCCTGGGTTAAGTCTCATCGTTCTTTTAGGATTCAGATTCAATTAATTTCAGTCATTCAAGTCACAAGTATTTATTGAGTACCTACTGTCTGCCAGGCACTGTTTTAGATGATGGGGACCGTAGTGAATAGAAAGGCAGAGCCCTGGGTCCCATGAATCTTATATTCTAGCAGTGGGGATAGAGTAAACAAGCAAGCAATGAATGAACAAGATAATTTTAGTGGTTGTTGAAAAGGCAATAAAAGGAAAAGGGAATTCCATGCTCTCTGGAGGGTGATGATTGGGTGGGAGAGGGCCATATATATTGATTAGATCACCTCTGAGTGACTTGAGCTGTGACACTGGAAAAAGGATACACCAGAGATAGGCTGAAGCAAGTGCAAAGGTCTTGGGTGCAGGACAAGCTTTATAACGTCAAGGAGGTAAAAAAGGCTTCTTCCTAGGGCCCAGTGATGGAGACCTTCACCAAATTACTTACAGTTTCTGTGCCTCAGTTCCCTCATCTGCAAATTGTGGCACTATTAACAGTACCTGTCCTCATTTGGACCAGATGTGATAATACTCATAAAGCACTTAGCATAATATAGCTGTTGTGGGAAGAACTAGAGTTTGCCTATAGGAAATGTCAAGGAACTAGGGTTCTCTGCTCTCCAAATCTTCCCCATAGGACATTGATCCTGGATTAAGAAGCTAGAATCAAAGAATTGTTGCGGTTAGAGCTGACAGTAACTTAATTCACCCCCCTTTGCTCGTCATACTGATAAATAAACTGGGGCATCTATGAGGATGTGTGGGATGAGATATGACAAAATCCTGGGGGTCTCTGAGAAACATGAGGTCTTTTGTACATCGGAGCTTTAAAAAAAAAATCAGACATATAATATCCAAAGCCAGAAAAATCAGGCATCATTATGATTGAAAAAAACAAAAAAAAAACCTTTCCAATCATTTCTAAAACGACCTCTCAATTTTCTGTGATTTGAGGGTCAAAGAGCAGGGATTATTAGAGTGTTCCCTCATGTTCTAATTTTATTCTTCCATCAATTAAAAAAAATAGTTTGGGCATCTTTGATTTCCTTCTTTCAGTGCTCTGGTGGAGGTGTTAATGAAAAGTGAATTGATTAAATCCCAGCTCATCAGGAGACAGACAGAAAAGGGCTAAAAATTCATGGTAATCAGGCCCAAGTCATCAGGATTGCCTGTGTTGAAGATGACTTAAAAATAAGGTATCTGAAAAGCCAGTTCTCCCATTTCTTTAAGGAATGCAGGTTGCATTCCTGCCTGTCAGGCAATGAGCTCAATGACGTCATCCTTCATTTCTACTCCCACAAGAGTTACTTATCAAATGCTTGGGCCACTGCACAAATCTGGCTTCGAGAAAGAACTGTCCTGATCTGACACATGATCCAAGTCAAAATATTTGAAATCCAATTTGAAACTGTGGTCTGGCATAATCGACACAATTCAAGGCGAGATGCTTAAAAGCTGAAGCAGAATGTACAATCTACTGGCAGAACATTTGCCCAGGGCTGGTGGATATGCAAATTGTTGCAGTCTTTCCAAAAAGCAATTTAGAAATACCGATCAAGAACCTTAAGAATGCTCATACCCCTTAAACCAGTAATTTCACTCTTAGGAATTAAACCCGAGGAAATATTCAGAGACAAGGGCTAAGGTTAACCTACAAGGTTATTCCCTGCAGCACTATTTGCAAGTACAAAAGCAAAATAGGAACCAAAGAAACTATCCAGCAATAGCAAGTCACTTAAATTACATTTCAATCAACAAAATATGTAGTTGTTAAAGAAATGTTTAATAGTGGGGGGGATGCTCTTGGGTTGGAAGAATTCATATTGTTAAATGGCTGTACTACCCACAACAATCTACACATTTAATATGATCCCTACCAAATTACCCATGACATTTTTCACAGAATAAGAATAAAGAATCCTAAAATTTACATGGAACCATAAAAGATCCAGAATTGCCAAAGCAATCTTAAAGAAAAAGAACAAAGCTAGAGGCATAACCCTCCCAGACTTTGGGCAATACTACAAAGCTATAGTAATCAAAACAGCATGACATTAGCACAAAAACAAACATGCATCAATGAAACAGAATAGAGTCCAGAAATAAACCCACACCCTTATGGCCAATTAATCTTTAACAAAGGTGGCAAGAATATGCAGTGGGAAAAAGACAGGTCTCTTCAGTGAGTTGTGTTGGGAAAGTTGGACAGCTGCATACAAATCAACAAAGTTAGAACACATACTCTCACCATACACAAAAATAAACTCAAAATGGCTTAAAGACTTACATGGCACTGTAAAACTCCTAGAAGAGACTGTAGGCAAAACATTCTCTGACATAAGTCATACCTAATCAGTTTTCCTAAGTCAGCTTCCTAAGGCAATAGAAATAAAACCAAAAATAAACAAATGAGACCTAATAAAACTTACAAGATTTTGTATGACAAAGGAAACCATGAACAAAAAGAAAAGACACCTTACAGAATGGGAGAAGATATTTGCAAATGGGCTTAATTTCCAAAACATACAAATAGCTCATACAACTCAAACTAACAATCCAACTAAAAAATGGGAAAAAGACCTAAATAGACATTTCTCCAAAGAAAAAGTACAAATGACCAATAAGCACATGAAAAAATGCTCACCATCTAATGCTCAACATATTAAAGAAATGCAAGTCAAAACTACAATGAGGTATTACCTCACACCAGTCAGAATGGCCATGATTAAAAAGTCTACAAGTAACAAATATGGGAGAGGGTGTGGGGAAAAGGGAACCCTACTACAGTGTTGGTGGGAATGTAAATTGGTACAACCACATGGGAGAACAATATGGAGGTTCCTCAGAAAACTAAATGTAGAACTACCATATGATCCAGCAATCCCACTCCTAGGCATATATGGAGACAAAACTTTCATTTAAAAAGATGCATGCATCCCTATCTTCACTACAGCACTAGTCACAATAGCCAAGGCATGGAAACAACCTAAATGTCCATCAACAGATGAATGGATACAAAAGATGTATCCACTGGATACTACTCAGACATAAAAAAGAAATAATACCATTTGCAACAACATAGATGGAACCAAAGATTATCATACTAAATAAGTTAGAGAAAGACGAATGCTATGATATCACTTACATGTGGAATCTAAAACATGGCACAAACGAACCTATCTATAGAACAGACACAGACTCATGGACAAAGAGAACAGATTTGTGGTTGCCAAGGGGGAGAGGGTTGGGGGAGGGGTGCAGTGGGAGGTTAGAGTTAGCATATGTAAGCTATTATACCAGGAGAGGCTAAACAAGGTCCTACTGTATAGCACAGAGAATTATACTCCATATTCTATGATAAACCATAATGGAAAAGAATATTAAACAAATGTGTATGTATATATATATAACTGAATCACTTTGCTGTACAGCAGAAACTAACACAATATTTTAAATTAAATATACTTCAATAAAATAAAATTGTGTATGGGGGTAGGGGGACCCAGGATTCAAAATGACAAACAATACAATTTCAATTTTGTCAATCAATTCTACGTATCCATCCACCCATCATCTCTCAATATACCTACAGGCTATGTGCCTAGAAAAATGCCTACAAGTAAATCAATTTGTTAATGGTAATTACCTTGGAGGGTTGACCTCATGGGTATTTTCATCTTTATACTTTTCTGTACTTTCTAAATTTCCTAGAGTGAATATGTACTATTTTAAAGGTGAAGGGGTTATAAAGTCTATCCATTGCAGAAACAAACCAACCCTATCTCTTTCAACTGCAAACTCTCCTAGCTCTATGTTCTGCTACCTTCATTCTCTCCCTCAGCATTCCTGCTACACCCTCCATCATGCCAATTTTTCTTTTTATTACATAATCCCCTGCTTTAAAAGATTCTATGGCTCTTCACTGCACACACACACACACACACACACACAATACATATAGGTATTATAGTATAACTCCTTAACTTGGCCTTACAGGTCTTCTCCAACCTGCTTTTAGTGTACTACCTGTGTATTTGTATCAGCATTTTTTCCCTTCAAATCCTCACCCAACAGATATTTATAAAGAGCCAACTCTGTGCGGGCTTGGCTCCACGCTTCCCACCTCAGCTCCATGCCGCTCCACATACCGCCTCTTTCCCCACCAGTCTCATATGCTCCCACCTTCAAGTCTCTGTTCCGGGGCACGCTCCCCTGCGGAAGACCCAGCACACGTGCGACATCCTCTTCTTTCCAAACCAGGTTTGTTCCCCGATATGCAGCATGCCAAATGCTGAGACGCTAAGTTTTGCAACAGAGGAAAGGCTTATTCACGAGGGAGCCAAATAAGAAAATGGAAGAACAAATTTCAAACCCACCTCCCCTACAGCAAGGGGCGAGTGGTATTTTTAGGATAAAACTAAGGCCAGGTGAGCGTGGGGAAAGGTGACTGGAAATGAGAAAAAGAACTAATGGTCGTTCTGCGTGGGTGCCACTAAGCTACAGCCTTCTTCGTAGGATGTGTGTTCATAAAATGGAGGCATTAGCACATTCTGAGGGTGGGGTTTAGGGCCCTCAGACGTCAAGAGTCACCAAGCAGACATTCGTACAAGCTCAGTTTGGGGCGGGCGGGGGAGGGGGAGGGGTGGGGTGGGGTCAATGGTCCTACCTAGTCTTAACTGGCTTGACCACAAACTAGACACAGCTGACTCCAAGTTTCCAGAAACACAACTTGGGCAAACTTTTTCTTGTTTATGCTATGTGATGCTTGGAACACCTGCAAGATTGTTTTGTTTTGTCTTTTGCTTTTTGTTTGTAGCAGCAATTAAAGCGAGCTTGCTCAGAGAAGACAGGTTACAGGTTTATTGGATCTAAGTGATGGCTACCCTTGGCTTCACTTTCAAGGACTTATCTCCCCACAGGGGCACATGTTCTAGGGGTTTAGGCAAGTGCTTTAATTCTTCCTTGCTTCAGCTTTCCCATTTGAATAATGAGAAATATAGTGATAACAGGGGATCTATACATTTGTTGTGAAGATCAAAAGACCTAAGACATGTCAAAGGCTTAGAACAGTGCCTAGCATAATGTAAGCATTCAAGAAGTGTTTCTTATTTGTGTTAGAGCCTGTACATTCCTTAAAGGTAGGACCCTAATTTCATTCCACCTTATAACTCCCACAGGACCTAGCATCTTGCTTTGTCTCCAGTTGGGTACTTGATGAATATATGTTGAGTAAATATATGATTGAATGACAGTTATATGAACCATCACTGACCACACCCCTCACCCTTCTGGGCACCCTGTGGCTGTAAATCATACCCACATCATTCATGTGGGCAGTATCAGGGCTATGATAGGCAGAGTCTGTGCAGTAGCTGTTTAACTCAGCACCAGATTTCTTCGGCTCCTAAATCATCTTTGGACGTAGATGCTTAATACTGTGCTCCCAGGTTTCTACATTGTTCAGGTTTTTCCATGGCAAGTTGCAGAATAGCTACCTAATATTTTCCAATCTTACTAATTTCCCTGGCTACAGCCTGAAGAAAATTGCATTAAGCCTTTTGCTTTAAGCCCACACATTGTACTATTGCAAATGAACGTCAGGAACTGTGAGTGGACTGCAGGGGGACCACCCACGCAATTCATTTGCAAGTTAGAGAAAAATAAACAAATGAAGGCAAAATATGACCAATTTATTTGCATAACCATCATGTGCTAGAGACTGCAATAACATTTTCAAGCATTATCCTGCTGAAAAATATTAAAGGCACTGAGAAGCTGTGTGACCACGGTCATAAAAATTTGTTCCTCTAAGCCTTGGGACTGTCCCCAAGCCACCTCTTCTCTGCCCAGATCCCTCTCCTAGTCTCTGACCCATCTGTCATCTGTCTACTAGAAAACTCTACTTATGCGTACAAAGTGGAGTTATTTCCTACCCCAAACCCATTCTCCCTCCCGTGTCCTCACTACCCATTCAGCTACCCACGGCAGAAACCTGGGGGACACCCTCCCTTCCTCCCTTTCCCCTCACACATAATTATCCCCAAATCACTTCAACTCTACCAGACTGCCCATGTTCTCCAGATTCCCTGACTTAGTTCAAGCCACTTTCATGTCTCACCTGCTCTATGGCAACAACCTCCTAAATGGGGCCCCACCCCATTGCCCTCTGGGCCTTTCTAAGAGTTTCCTCCTGTAGCCCATCCTCTTTCCAAAATAAAAGAGTGACCTTGTCACTCTCCAGCTTTTAAGCCCTCAATGGTTCTCCATGAGCTCCAGCAGATGCCATCTGGCTCCTGCAAACTTCATCCCTAATACATTGGTTCTTCCACCACACACTTTGAACTTCAGATGCTTACAGGAGAGGTTCTCAAAGCATGATTCAAGGACCCTGGGGTCTCCAAGGCATTTCAAGGGGCCTGAGATCAAAACTATTTTCATAATAATGCTAAGCCATTATTTGCTTGATTCACTTTCATTCCTTCATGTGTATTTAGTGACATTTCCCCAAGGCTACATGATGGGCCATATTGCAACAGATTGAATGAAAAAGCAGGTACCAGAAGCCAGCTGTCTTCTATTAAGCCAGACATTAAAGCGATTTGCAAAAAATGTAATTCTGTGTCAGCCTCTCACTAAATTTTTTTTTTTGTTCTGTAAAATGCATCTATTATGCACAAAAGATGTGTTGTTTGCATTAGTATCTAAATGGGCTTATTGCTATAATTTTAATAAACACATTTAAAATTTTTCATTTAATTCAGTGTTTTTCAGTAAATATGCATAAATATGGACAACATTAACAGAATCTTTTGGGGATCCTCAAAAGTTTTTAACACTGTAAAGGCATCACAACCCCAGAAATGTTTGAGAACTACTGTGCTAGCCCAATGGAACCACCCAGAATGTTCCAGAACATCATGTTCTCTTTCTCTCGTTCTTCCTCAGGCTTCTTTTCAATGACTGACTCTTTGACAGGGATGCCTTCCCCAGTCACACAACCTTTCCGCTGCCCTCCCAAGACATCGGTTTGTTTTGGTTCAGTTCTCCATATGAGAAGGACCCCTTAGGGAAGACTCCCTTCAGCCCCCAGAGCAGCTACAGATGTCATTTTACTGAATGAAGTCTTCTTACAGGCCAAGCATAGTCAGCATTGCTTTACCTGAATTCTCTCTTCCTCTGAGTTGCACTGGGGCAGGGACAAGAAGGGTCAGGGAGGGGGAAGGATACAATCAGTTCCAGTCTAGGGCTAAGTTAAGTTAGGCTCAGAGAGGTCTAGAAACCACTCAGATCACACAGCTAATGAGTGGCACAGTTGATTTGAATCCATTCTCTTTTCACTCTCTCAGTGGTCCTTGTACTTAAAGTGCCCAGGGGTTTGCTGGTACATCTTCAACAACTGGTTCTCCACAGGGACCAAGCCTTGACTTATATCATTTGGCAATTTCCAGGGTGTATATACTCCTGTGGTAGCGAGTTTCAAGCTACCAAGGTGACATCATTAACCCAGTGTTGGCAAGTGTGTTTTCATAGAGCTTTCCCCCACACAAACATAGTCAACACCCAAGAGCGCAGATAATAGTAACATGTAAAAGAATTAGGAATTATAGTAATGAATTTGGGGTATTTTGAGTTTGCATATATTTGTTTTAAATATAATTAAACATAATGTATTTAATGGTGGCTTTATGTAATCTAATTTTTCACAATGGCTGTATTCAGCAACCAGCTCAAAAAAATTCTGAATATTTAACAATTGGCTCTTGTACCTTAGAATTAACTGTTCAGCATTTGACAATTTCAGATGCTCAGGCTCTCCTCCAAAAACTTCTAACTCTCCAGACTGGGGCCCAGGCTTTTGCATTTTTACCAAGCCCCTCAGCTACCATCAAGCACGTAGTCACTCACTTGTACATTCTTTCCTTCATTCACACATACATTCATACATGTATTCAAGCCACATGTATTAATGGCCTGTGTTGTGCCAGACAGTGTTTCAAGGTGCCAGGGAGAAAATGAAAATCATCTTCTTCATACCGAAGAAAATGAAAATCATCTCTGCACTTGAAGAGCTAATGTGCAAGCAGAGGAGACCATGCATAAACACAGAAGCAGAAATTACATTCTATATGTGAAGAAAGCAATACCTCTTTGAAGAAACTAAAACAGGGTAAGGAACAGAAACGATGCAGGTGCAGTGAGTGGTGCAGGGTCTGGTGTCTGAGACGGGAGCAACCTGGGAGGGCTTGAGGAACAGCAAGGAGGCATGCTGGACGGAGTGCTTGAGCTAGAGGGGAGTGAAAGGATGTAAGATCCTAAGAAGGGTGGCTGAGCACGGAGGACCTGGGGTTGAGGTGGGCTGAAGGGCTCCAGCCTCCACTAGAGCTCCCATCCCGGCACCTGCACTGGCCCTTCCCGCAGATCCAGGGTTTACTCTGCTGTATTCTAAGTGCCTGCCTACTTGTCCACCTTCATACCAGACTGGATGCTCCCTTAGTGCAGGGACAGAGGCTATTTCCCAGTTTGGTGCAGTGTCTCAAACATCATACAAACTTGATAAATGTTTGTGCTAGAGAAAACACGATAGCAACAAGCCAGCATTTATCTGGCTCAGCTGCAAGCAGCCCAGATCCCTGGTATTGGAAAGCTTAATTGCCAAGGGTGGTAGGCATTGGTATCAGATAGGCTTGAGCTTGAATCTAACTCTTGGGCACAGGTTAATTGATTACAATCCAGTTTCCTCCTTTGTAGGAGTTCTAGTAGGCACTGCAGAGGAGAATCACGTGCAATCATGTTTTGTCCCATGTTTAGCTAAGTGTTCTGGCCACGTTATCTAAAAAGTTCCCCTGATACTCTTGGTGTCCTCATCCTGTGTTGGTTTTCTATATTCTAAAGATTATAGAATATAACCTAATCACTGGCGTTGTTCATTGTTCATTGTCTCCTCCCCTTACTCTCTATCCCATTAGAATGAATGTCCCATGAAGACAAGGGCTCAATCTGCTGTACTCATCTCTGTATTCTCAGCACCTAAAAAAAATTCCCCAGCACCTGTTAGGGCCCTAGTAAATACTTGGCAGATGGAAGGCTTGGGATGGATGGATGGGTAAGTGGATGGATACGGCTGGCTGGCTGGCTGGATGGATAGAGGGATGGATGACTGGATGGATGGATGGAGATGGATGGGGATGATGATGAAGTTTGATAGTTGGATAAATGGATGAATGCTTGGGTAGATGGATGGAGAGTTCAGTAAATGTTGGTTATTATTAATAACTTCATGTTTTTTCAAATAGCTCCCTTTGGATTAGGGGCCCCATTGGGCGGCTCACTTGTACTCTGTGTTCTTGAACCTGCTTCATTCTCTCACATGTGGTTCCTGCCCTGACCTCCTCGAACTTCTGGCCTGTCCTCATGTAGCAGTTCCAGATCCTCCTTGTGATACCATCATCTCCACTCTGTTCTGGAGAGGTAAGAAGTCTACTGGAGAGTTTTCTCTTATTCTACCAGGGAATTTTTCAGTCTGATATTAGGATCTGACACTCCAGAAGATTCTCTGCTTCAGACCTGATGAAGCCAGCCTCAAACTGACAAGTTTCCCATCAACAATGGGGTAATTGCTCTTCACAGCCTATATTTAGCTCTTGTTTTTTTGTTAATCACACAAAAATTCGTTGATTATTCTGATTTATGATCAAAATCCTACCTTCAGATTTGTTTGACTTCTGCTCTTCCTTGGGAGAGTGAACTTGGGAATAGAACTGTGTTCTTGGTTTTGGTGATTAGGAGATCAGGGCTTTTAGAATCAGGCAAATTTAGGCTTGAATCTTGGTTCTGCCCCCTAGTAGCTCTGTGCTTTTTTCTCTGTAAAATATGACTTTCTCCATTAATATGTATTTACTCAGCATCTATTAAGTTCCAGACATTGTGCTAGACTTCAGGGGTATACCAGTGGGCAGAAGCCATGCATGAATGGCCTCATGCTCATCATCTTGTACCCTATCTGATTGCAAAATCATTAAACAAATAATGTAAAGGAGATGAACAAGGTGTGATGAGAACTTACAATGGCAATATAACCCAATGTGGACAATCAAAAAAGGTTTGACTGAGACAGTAAGGGTTAAACTGAGTTAGGCAAAGAAAAGATGTGGGTAAGTGTGCTGCAAGGAAAAAGTTTGACTTTTTATTGAGCTTTGGTTTGAAATGAGAGAGGAAGATTCTGTTTTCATAAAAGATTTGTGAGATTCTTAGAAGAAGCCATGCCACTTTGGGGACCAGATGACAAAGCACAGAGTTTGAGACAAGGCAATTATCCCAACTTCTGCATGAAACCCTGACATTTTCCAGCATCAGAAACAGCATCTTGTGAATTTGGTTTTGGACCTTGCTATTGGGAGACTGAGCAGCTCTGGGAGAGCATGCAGATGCTAAGTGGGTCGAAAGTCGGTTGAATACTTTGTGCATGAAGTTTGATAGTTGGATAAATGGATGAATGCTTGGATAGATGGATGGAGAGCTCAGTAAATGGGGCTCTCAGAAATTCTTGGTAGGAGTGGAGGTGGTGAGTAAGGGTGAGAATACAATCTTGTATTTAAGGTGTTTTCTCATGAGTTTGAGATAATTAAAGGGGTGACACATATTACTAGTATAGGCATAAACATAAGCAAAAATTCTAGCAGCTCAACTAGTATTTGATAATAAACTAGTCATCCACAATATGAATATGTTAACACTTTTATTTTTTAAAATTTTATTTAAGCATAGTTGATGTACAGTATAAGTTATAAGTGTACAATATTATGATTCACAGTTTCTGAAGATTATACTCCATTTACAGTTATAAAATATTGGCTATATTCCCCACATTGTACAATATATCCTTGTACCTTCTTTTATACCTTATTTTATTTTATATAAAATTGGTATATTTCATATCAATAGTTTGTTCCTCTCAATCCCCTGCCCTTATGTTGCCCCTCCACCCTCCTCACCCCACCAGTAACCACTAGTGTGTTCTCTGTATCTGTGAGTCTCTTTTTTTGTTGTTGTTGTTATATTCACTAGTTTGTTGTATTCTTTAGATTTCACATACAGATGATATCATGTGATATTTGTTTTTCTCTGTCTGACTTAGTTCACTTAGCATAATGCCCTACAAATCTAGCCACCTTCCTGCAAGTGGCAAAATTTCATTCCTTTTTATGGTTGAGTGCTATTCCATTGTATATATACACATTTTTATCTAGTCATCTCTTGATAGACATTTAGGTTGCTTTGATATCTTGGCTATTATAAATAATGGTGCTATGAAATTAGGGTGCATGAATCTTTTCAAATTAGTGTTTTCTTTGGATATACACCCAGGAGTGGAATTGCTAGATCATATGGTGGGTCTATTTTGTTTTTTGTTTTTTTTTTTTTGAGGAACCTCAATCCTATTTTTCATAGTGGCTGTACCAATTTACACTCCCACCAATTGTGTATCAGGGTCCCCCTCTTTCCACATTCTCACCAACATTTGTCATTTGTAGACTTTTTGATGAGAGTCATTCTGACAGCTGTGAGGTGGTATCTAATTATGGTTTTAATTTGCATTTATCTGATGATTAGCAATGTTGAACATCTTTTCACATGGCCTATTGACCACTTGCATGTCTTCTTTGGAAAAATGTCTATGCAGTTCTTCTGCCCATTTCTTGCATTTTTTGACATTTAGTCTTATGAGCTATTTACATATTTTGGATGTTAACCCTTCATCAGGCAGATTATTTGCAAATATTTTCTTCCCAAATTCAGAAGTTGGCCTTTATGTTTTGTTGATGGTTTCTCTTGCTGTGCAAAAACTTTAATTAGGTTCCATTTGTTTGTTTTTTGCCTTTGTTTTCTTTGCATGAGGAGACTGAGCCAAAAAAATATTGCTTTGATTTATGTCAAAGAGTGTTCTGCCTATCTTCTAGGAATTCTATGGTTTCGGGTCATACATTTAGGTCTTTAATCAATTTTCAGTTTATTTTTGTGTATGATATGAGAAAATGTTCTAATTTAATTCTTTTATATGTAGCTGTGCTGTTTTCCCAGCTCCATTTATTGAAGAGATTACCATTTCTCCCCTGTTGCCTTCTTTATCATAAATTAATTGACCATAAGTGTGTGGGTTTATTTCTGGGCTATTTTGTTCCATTGATCTGCGTGTCTGCTTTTGTGCCAACAATTTCTAATTCGTTGTCAATATTTTAAAAGTGTGAGATTTCCCCATAAAAATCAGAAAAATTTGGTAACACTGAAAACAGAACTGAGTGGAGTCAGCTCTGACTCCCTCCTTGCCTGCTGTGGACCTTGAGTTTGAGATGCTCTCATTTTAAAGATGAAAAGAACTGCAGTCCACAGAAATTTCAAGAAGCTGCCAGCTAGTTAAGAACGGCAGAGTTGATATCATGGTTAGTATGTAAAGGACTGCTTCTACCAGCAGGAGAGGAGGCATTTTCACTCAGGTGGGCATTTTCGAGCAGTAATTCCAAACATGTGATGAACTGCCTTGTCCTCAAACAGCCTGGGCTCATAGCACTGCTTAATTCACATTTAAATTACACTGGGAACAAATACATTTCACAATGTTCAGCTCCAGGTTGCAGAGAAAAACATACTAATAGAGCTCTGCAATTAGGAGTAATTTTTCTCTGAATCCCTCTCTTTCTCTCCCACTCTGGATTAATGACTGCCTTCACAAAGAGTCCACATGAGCTTTCAGAGCCAAAGGAGTAAACAGGAGGACATGCATTAACGTGGCTGGTTACCTCCCACGCCTGAGTTTAGAGCTTTTAGAAATGGAATTTTTTAAATGTGCGGCTCCTACAACTATCAGGTGAAAATAATCTCGGAGGCAGTGGGTGTTGGGTAGAACAACATTCGCATTAGCCATGGAGTAAATATCTGAGAGATGTAAAGAGGGCAGGAGACATCAAATCCAATTCAACTGGGTGCTGGAGGACTTACTATGTGCCAGGCATGTGTGCACAGTGCGTTCGCAGGGATTCGTTTACTTCCTTTGCACGACTCACAAGGTTGTGAGCAGCAAGGGGGGAAAAAGCCAAGAAAAGACACAGGATTAAATCCACATTTTAAAATTCTGGGTCCGTCTTAATGATGCCAGGCAGATCTGGAGGAGCAGTCCATCTCCCGTGATCCCAGCACGTGACCTTAGGTTAATTATTTAACGGTTTTGAGCTTCATCTGTTCCTTGACTGTTAAGTGCCATATGCTAGGTGCACAATATACTTAAGAGTTCTTTTCTTTCAATTAGGCTATGCGGTTCTTCACTGAGGTTACTGATAATGAATACAATTTTAAAAGCTCTGGAGTTGGTATTAAGAAATTTGGATTTTAGTCCCCACTCTGTCCTTTCCTGCTGCGACTCATAAGGAAATTATCTGGTGTGTTTTTTTAATAATTAGAAAAACAACATTGCAAATGGCAATATAATTCAAACTGTATTAAAGGTTATAAAATGAGAAGTGGGCCTTCCCTTTCCATTAAACTGCCATTGCCTTCCTCAGAGCCAATGCCTATTAACATTTACTTGAATATTCTTCTAGAAGAATTTTCTATTGTGCATATATGACCACACATACTCTAACCCTCAAATGGGAGCGAATTTAAAATAAGCCTTGGAGATATTTTGTGTTGGCTCGTATCACCTCATTATTTTAATATAGCTGAGCCCATATTGATAGTCATTTAGGTAATTTCCACTTTTCTGGTAATAATAGCTATAGCTAATATTTATGGATTGCTCCAAATGTGCCAGGCACTATTCTAAGTACTTTATGTGTATTAACTCATTTAATACAACCATCCTGGATAGAAGCTATTATTATCATCCCCATTTCACATCTGAGGAAAACGACACCCAGAGGACTTGCCCCACAGACCCATAATAAGCAGCAGAGGTAGAGCGAACAATGCTGTAACACATCTTTTGCATAGTCTTGTGCACATTTGTCAGACTATCTAGCAGATGATGGCTCAAGAGAAGGAACAGTGCATTTGTGAAAGATCAGTATGTTAGCAGGGTTGAGAATGGACTCAGCGCCTGTCACACACTGCTGTGTATTTCCCACCCTGTCTCCCTTCCACACATCCACCCCACCCCCACCCCCTGCCTCCAGCTTCTTGAAGGTGGGGACTTTGTACCCAAGGCTTGGAAAAGGGCTAGGGTATTCCCAATCCTTAATAATGTTTGGGAATAATTCTTGAAAAAAATAAGGATGCCTTCAGTGGAAGTGGTATTTGCATCTTGGGCTGAGTTTTAAAGGGTGAATAAAATTTTGATTGACAGGCAGAAAATGGAAGAAAAAGTACATACCTTGGGTGAAGAAACAACAAGGGAATGACTCCATAGGATGCTTGAGGAAACAGAACATTATCCAGGTTGTTTGGGGAAAGGGTACGTGATGTAACGTGTGCTCACAGAGGAGACCAGAAAGAAAATTTGGAGGCAGACATGGGAAGTTCTAAAGCTCTGCTAAGTTTGTGAGATGTTTTCCAGGTCACATCCATTTACCTGAAGGACAAAACAGATGAGCATCTATGAACGCACCCCCACATAGACTCACAATACTGGTATCAAATAGTTAAATTTTTTGAATCTCAGCTTACAAAATTGCATTTATCTCCACATCAGGTTTCTTTCCTCCACTTTTTTCACTTCCCAATGTCAAATGGATGGATGGCAGGTTTCAGTAGCCTGAAAAAACATCATATCAGTAGAGTGGGCATATTTTCAGTTTTCATTTATTTTAATCCTCACCGGCTCCCGGAATTCACTATCTGACATATTTATTTTTCCAAGCCCTGGGCCTGTGGGCCCAGGTTTATAGATGTAGCTTATAGATATACTCTTCAAATTCATTTATATGCAAACATACCTCAGTGGATTTTGTTACATTTCTGTTAATCTTGAATTTCATGAAGTTACTTAGACATCTGACAACATATATTATTTTAAATACATGCTAACGTTTTTCGACACTTGATTGTTGATTCTAGCTAGTGTATGTAATAACATTCAAATTAGAAATTAGTTCTGCTAGCCACTTTTACTATGCATCAGCAGTGCCTGGTAGGAATATAATGTGAGCCAAAGATGAGCCACAAAGACAATTTAAAATTTTCCAGCAGCCGTGTTTAAAAAGGTAAAAAGAAATATCAAATTAATTTGAATAATGTGTTTCATTTAAACCACTATATCTAAAATATTTCAACATGTAATAAATATTACAAATTATGAGATATTCTACCTTTGTTCTTTTTGTAATAATGCATGATGTATTTGCAATACATCTCACTTCGGACTAACCATATTTCAAGTGCAGAAGTTACATAAGGCTAGAAACTACTTTATTGGATAGTGCAAAAATAGAAACTATAGGTGCCAGCTCCTTTGAATAACACTATTAACTCAAAGAATGGTTAGAATGGTTTATGTCCTCCCTGTTCCCATCCGAGCAGTAATGACATATAGGCAGATATTTACTAAGTTTCCAGGCATAAAAGATTTCAGCCACACGCTCCCTTCAGGGAAAAGTTTTCCAGCACCCCCTGTACACACCTCTCTTCCTGTTTCTAAACCACCCTGTGCGTTTTGTAATCATTGATTTGCTTCTTTGTCGCCCTTCTGTCCCCTCCTCTAGGGAGGCCCTGTGGAAGCTTCTTTGTCCACATCTGCATAAAATAGAGAACAGAAAAATCAGCTCCTTTGTCCTTGAACTGGTCATCTTAGAGAGGCAGTTCACCATGGTGGTTAAGAGCACCAGCTCTGGAGCAAAACACCTGGCTTCAAATGTTGGCTCTGTCACTTACTGGTTTTGTAATCTTTATCGGTCTGCAAAATGCGCATAACGGTACGCACTTCACTGGATTGTTATGAGGATTAAATAATATAATGGGGAACACTGACATATTTAAAGATTATATAAACGTTTCCTCTAACATGACATAGAAACATTGGCATGTAAAGAGCTTGTATAAACATCTGCTATAATCTGAAAATATTTTTTACTAAGTATTACTTGCCGCATTAAATCTCTTCCTTCCCCTTTCTAAAGGGGAGTATTTGCCACTTAGCAATATCCCTTTGCTCATCTATAAAGAGCAACCATTCAACACATTTTTCAAGGAGAATTCACCTGAAAACTAGCCAAGATAGAGTGTTTTCTTTTAGAAGTGGAGTTACTCCATTAGGGATATTAGCTAAGAAATATTTTTTTAAAAAATAGAATACATAAAAAGCAATATGGCAAAACCACTTAGATATTTCCTAGTGGTTGAGAATAATTGCTTTGAAAGAGAATAGGAACAAAATTTTAAATAACAGACTATTTAAAAGGAGCCACTGAATGAATTTTCTAAGCTCAATACTGGCAGTACTACTATGAGATAGATGTTTATGATTCCTTCTCAGTGATGTTCTTCTCTGTTCAGTATTTATCCAATAAGAGATTTTTATGGAAAAAAATCACCAGACTAAGAGCCTCCCCCCCCCCATCATCACTGGGGTTGTGGGGGGGTGGGCTGGGGGGAGAACACTCAAAAGCAAGGACATGTGTAGCTGTGTATTCCCTCAAACAAATTATGTTCAAATATGAAATGAATCTTTAAAAACTCTCCCTTAAGGAGAAATTTCTCGGATTTCAAATCCCACCTGTTTCTTCCCTTACTTTCCATCCCATCCCTCCCCAGTACTTCTTGAGGGCTTTTTGAGGCAGCCAAAGGCTGAGGTTTTCTTTTCACCACCTACCTCCAAGCAGAATGAGCAAGTGACCTCTTCAAAGATCCCTGGAGTTCTTCTGCATGTCAGCCCAGGAAAGGTTATGGATGCAAACAAGCTCTGCACTGCAGAGGCCCATGAACCATCACCCCACTCCCCCCCCCAACCCCCGCACCCGGCTAATTTCAAGATGGCAGGGGTGTCCATGTGGAAAATTCTTATTAGAAATCTTCACCAGATGTGCCTGGCAATGGGTAATGGGTAGTTTTTTGTTATTGTTCAATGAAAAAAGAAATTACTGCAACTGATTGCATGCAGGAAAAGCTTTATTAAGTCATTGAATTGTTATAATTTTTTTAAACTGCTATGTAGAATACTCAAACATTTTTAAATGACTTAGGAAACAATCAGCATATATTTAGTAAGCAATTTCCATTTTCACAATTTTCTCTGCTCCCACCCTCAATGCTCAGCTATAGAATATTCATTTATTTATCATGTATCTCTGTCTCACAGTCATTTGTCAAAGCTTTTGTTGCAAAAACATGTTTCTTAACAATTAAATACACAATGGGAAGATATGATCAGACATTTACAAGACTTGAACTGTTTAAGAATAATACACAATAATAGGATCACAAGAAGGGCAGTGGCGTCTTTCAATTCATTTTGCTGTTTCATTCTCTTTTTCAAACATTCATCTCTAAAGTCTGTCCAAGTCCTATCTTTTAAATGCTTCCAAAGTCCATATTTCCCTCTCCTCCTCCAATGTCCATATTTTAACAATTTGAATTCTCCTGTCTGGGAAAAAGAAAAGGTATTAACTCACAAGGGACATTTATTGACATCTAATTGTTACAATCAAACCACAGCACAGAAGTCAGTCATGTACAGGTGACACATCACAATGGGGTCGGTCCATGATTTCGGCACACTGAAGGAGAAGGTCGCGCTCCTAAGACCCAGGGCTCACATGATGATGCACTTGCCCAGCAGCTTCTCGGCGGTCTTGGGGATCTGGGATTTCTTCTGCGCGGGCTGGGCGCTGGCGGCGGGTTTCTTCTCGTGGTTCAGCAGCATCTGGAACAGCTCCTGCACGTTGATATTCATCTTGGCAGAGGTCTCCAAGAAGGCGCAATTCCACTCGGACGCGCAGGCAGCCCCTTCCTTCTCACTCACCTCCCGGTGGCTCTCGTCGCACTTGTTGCCCACCAGGATGATCGGGCACTTCAGCGGGTTGTTACCTTTGAGCTCGCGGATCAGATGGTACAGGGGCTTCAGCTCCTCCAGGGTGTGCTTCTTGGTGACGGAGTAGACCAGGATGAAGGCGTGACCCCTGGCAATGGCAAGGCGCTGCAGGCCCCGGTAGCGGCGGCCACCGGTGGTGTCGGTGATGTGCAGCGCGCCCACCTTGTGGCTGCAGCCCAGCACCTGGCGGTAGGTATCTTCGATAGTCGGCAGATACGCCTCACGGAAGTTGCCGCGCACCCACCTCTGCACCAGCGCGCTCTTGCCCACGCCGGCCGAGCCCAGGACCACCACGCGGAAATCTCGGCTCCTTCGCTGGGGCAGGCAGGTACGGATGACGATCACCGTAGGCAGAGGCCGAAGCCGCTTCATCAGGCGTTCCTTGAGGCCGAAGCAGGAGTTGCCCATCGTTGGGTATTGATGGGGAGACAGGTGCACAGGTTCTCTGGCACTTGGCCAGCAACGAGGAGAGCCTAGGGAGGAAGAGAGGGAGAGAGGAAGAGTGAGAGATGAGAGTCTAACTCCGAATGATATCTTGTCGCAGCGCCCGCTTGGCCCGCCTCCCCCTGGGGATGCGGGGGCGGGGAGGCGGGGCCGGGGGCGGTGCTCGCTCCCCAACCCCACCCTCCTCTCCCCTCCCTCCTCTGCGGCGAGCGGAGCTTACAGCCCACCCCAAGCAACCGCCAGATGCAATGCGGGTGGGGATACTGCAGGTTCGCCCCGCGCCTCTTCCAACAACACCGTCCTGTTACTTTCGTGATGTCTACGCACCCATCTTTATTTCATTTTTATTTTTCGTGCCACACTACTGTACTCTCTACAGAATGCTCAACTGTGGACAGCTTACCAACCTCAAAACACACAAATCCGAGCGATGTTACCAAACAGTTTTCCCCCTAATAAGCCCTTGTTGCTTTCTCTCCTTCAGTCTTAAAAAACTGTGTGCGTCTCTGACATGGATCGATCACTGCGGGCAAAGGGTAGGATGCCGCAGACACCGCGATCCAGGGTGTGGTCACGCCGGCAGCGAGGGGCGCTCAGGGATTCCCACAGGGGCTAGGATTCCGGACGCTAACAGAGACCCCCTTACCTGTAGCGACTGTCCCCAGGTACCCACTTCCCTGACAGTGCACCCACTGGTTTCCACCCCGCGATAGCGCAACCTGGTTCGCCCGGTACGCCTTGCGTTCAAGTGCCCGAAAAAAGGCGGAAGACAGATTTTTACCTCTTTCCGAGATGGGAACCTCGCGGCAAATTCGCTCCTCACTGAGGTGGCTTCGGCCGCGGCAGCAGCTGCGGCAACAAATTGCGTAACCAAACTCCGAGCGGCAGCTGGCAACCAGCGCGCTCGGAGGCTGGGGGCGAAATGCTCAAACAGTGGGACTGAGACTGGTTTGCCAGAGCCAGGGGGCGCAGACTGGGAGACTCCACTTGCAAGGTTCGCAGAGGGGGGATCGGGCTGTGCGGGGCTGGCCGAGCCCAGACGCGCCCCTCTGCGGTCCACTTTGGCGTCCCCCACACGGGTACCTACATCCCGGGCGGGGGCGAGGGTGGGAGGCGGTCCTGGGTTCGGAGGCGCCCGCCCATTGAAGTGGGGGGGGGGGTGTGCTTACAGAATTTGTAATGCGGGCATTTCTCACCCACTGCAATCCTCACGGCTTTTATGCTTTTTGCCCCCTGTGGGGTTAGCTTTCCCAAGCCTTGCCACTTTCTCTTCAATGCAGAATGGCCAGTTAGAATGAATGCCCCCCACTACCACACACTTCACCGCCTCTCATCCACTTCTACCAGTAAATATTTCTCTATCGCAAAACCCAATTTATGTCTTTCCAGGGAAAGACCAACTGACGTTTCTGTTTTAAGAGACTTCAGAACCTGGCTCCTGGTAGGATTTCCTGTAGTATAATGTTTTATGTTTGAGGGTTGAGGGGGTATCCTCTACACCCAGCGACATTAAGCGGGTATCAGATCCATCATCGCTGTGTGTACAATACATCTCATTTAGTCATCATAACAAAAACCTCATAATAAAATCAAGACTGGAAATGTGGGCAGCCTTCTAAGAGCAGAGAGCGACCCCTGGCTGACAGCCAATAAGGAGACAAGGACCGCAGCGCTAGCAACTGAATTTTGCCAAGGATCTCAATGAACTTGAAAGCAAATTCTTCTCTAGAAACTGCGCATAAAATCAGACTGCCAACACCTTAATTTTGGCCTTAATTAAACAGCGAATCCGTCTGAGCCCATCCAGACTTCCGACTTCCAGAACTGTGGGTTCTGTAGTTGGGTGTTGTTTTAAGCCACAAAATTCGTGGTAGTCTGTTTCACAGCCAAAGAAAACTAATGCAGCCAGTAAAAGCACTTCTTCAAGGTTATAGGGCTCATGAATGATAGACCTAGGCCCAAACCTAGTTCTTTTTCTTTTTTTTTTTTTTTTTTTTTTTTTTTTTTTTTGCCATTTCTTGGGCCGCACCCATGGTATATGTAGGTTCCCAAGCTAGGGGTCGAACGCGAGCTATAGCCGCCGGCCTACGCCAGAGCCACAGTAACGCGGGATCCGAGCCGCGTCTGTGACCTACACCACAGCTCACGGCAAAGGGGGATCCTTAACCCACTGAGCGAGGCCAGGGATCGAACCTCATGGTTCCTAGTCAGGTTTGTTAACCACTGAGCCACGAGGGGAACTCCTCAAACCTAGTTCTAGCATCAAGCCTTGATCTTTTTCTGGTCTTATCATTGTGTGTCTTTAGGCTTATATATATTTTACTCATTAGTGAAAGCATTTTTATAGTTTTGTTTTTGTTTTTGTTTGTCTTGCCCAAAGGCTCATGTATGTTAGGTGAAAAAGAGCACATGTTTTCGAGGCAGAAAACTGGGTTTAGAATGTTTACGAGTTTTTGGGTTTTTTTCTTTTTTTGAATATATCTTAATATGCCTTTGAGTTGTGGGATCCTGGAGAAATTATTTTTCTATGGAAAGGTAACTGATACCTATGAGAAAGAATTGGGAGGATTCAAGGAGTTACTGCTTGAAGCACTAATTAGAAGGCATATAGAATGCAATAGGCAATTCAAAAGTGCCAGCTATTGACCTCACATAGTAACACAGAAATCTATATGCACATAATCCTGTAGTCTTTTAGCATTTCAACAATGGCTTTTTGGAAGTAGTGGTAAACTTTTTATTTAAGCCAAAGAAGAACAGATCTTAGTCTAGAAAACACAGGTGGTTTGGGGTGGGATGTAAATAAGTTGAGGATAGAAGAACTTGAGGCAGCAGAGAAAGTAGGGTGAGAATTCCAAGCAATAATGAAAGCTTTGTTCATTCCTCCTGAACAACAAAAATCATTCTGCCTATTGAAATGAGGACAACTAAAATATCTTTAGGAATGAGAAAAACTAGAAAAGAGGCTCCTGAAAACCTGGATATGGAAGATGAATGAAGGTGCCTTTGGAGGCAAGACATTTAAAACAAAGAAATACAAGGTGGGGAATTTCCACTGTGGTTCAGCAGTAGGGAACCTGACTAGTATCCATAAGGACACAGGTTTGATCTCTGGTCCCGATCAGTGGGTTAAGGATCCAGCATTTCCGTGAGCTGCAATGTAGGTCGAAGACATGGCAGATCTGGCCTTGCTGTGGCTGTGATGTAAGCTAGTAGCTGCAATTTCGATTGGACCCTTAGCCTGGGAATCTCTATATGCTATGGGTGCAGTCCTCAAACAAACAATCAAACAAACAAAAAGACCAAAGAAAAAAAAGAAACACAAGATGAAGGAGGAGGGGGGGAGGGAGAGGAGGAGGAGGGGAAGAAGAAAAAAAGAAGATGAGGAGGAAGAAGAGGAAGAAGAAGGAAAAGAAAAAAGAAGAAGGAGGGGAGGGGGGGAAGGGAGGAGCTAAGGGGTGTGGAAATATACACCCCAAAGCTAAAGCCTTTAAATGCCAGAGAGATCAAATTAAGAGATTATTAAATAGAACTCAAAGGGAATGATGAAAATATGAAACCATATCATCTACATTTAATCCAAGTCTTGTACCTCAAAAGCCAGTATAAAATAATTTACTTTAAGAAGACACCTAGCCCAAGGAACCAGCACTTCGGTTGGCCAGAAGAGGCAAAGGAATGGGCCAGAGCAGAATTGTGGAGTTAATATTGACTAGCTAGGATCCACAGTTTGGAGATATATCAGGGAGAAAAGACAATTAATTGAAACCAACACTGAAATGAATCAGATTTTGGAATTACCTTACAAGGATTTTAAAGCAGCCATCACAAGACTCTTTCAACAGGCACTTACAACTTTTCTTGAAACAAAAAAAAATAAAATTATTTCAGCAAAGACATAAAAATGTATAAAAAGGATTTTTTATTTATTTATTTTTATTTTTTATTTTTTGCTTTTTAGGGCCTCACCCACAGCATATAGAAGCTCCCAGTCTAGGGGTTGAATTGGAGCTGTAGCTGCTGGCCTATGCCACTGCCATAGCCACAACAATACCAGATCTGAGCTGCATCTGCAACCTACACCACAGCTCATGACAATGCTGGATCCCCAACCCACTGAGTGAGGCCAGGGATCAAACCCACATCTTCATGGATATTAGTATTTGCTTCCACTGAGCCATGAGGGGAACTCCCTATAAAAAGGATTTAAATGGAAATTATAGAACTGAAAAATACAATAACAGAAATTTTTAAAACTTCTTGACTGGGGATGAATTGTATATAAGAGATGATATTGGATAGAATCAGCAAACTTGAGGATGAAGAAATAAAATTTACTCAATATAAACAATAGAGAGAAAATAGACTAGGAAAAAAATGAACAGTCTCGAGGACCTGAGGTACAGTAACTGAAATCTGAACATTTGTATCATAGGAGTCCCAGGAGAGAAGAAAGTGGGTCTAAATGAGTATTGAAAGAAACTATGGTGGATAATTCCCCAAATTTGATGAAAGGCACAAAGTTAACAGTTCCAAGAAACTGAGAAAACCCTACCAGGATAATTCCAAGGAAATTCATGCCAAGACATATAATTGAATTCTGAAAACTGAACACAAAATACAAATTCTTGAAAGCAACTAGAAAGAAACCGTATATTACCCATCAGAGGAATATATAATTCAGATGACATAGATATCTCATCTGAAACCATCGTTGCTAGAGAAAATAGCATGACCTTTTTCAAGTGCTGAAAGAAGAAAACTGTCAATTGCAAATTCTATATCCAGCAAAATGGCCCTCAAGAACAAAGACATGTTCAAATGAAGAAAAGCTAAGAGAATTTTTTGCTAACAAACCTATCCTTAAAGAGTGGCTAAATGAAGTTTTAGAAACAGAAAGGAAAAGAATTTGGAATTTCAGCAAGGAAAGTAGAATATAAAAGTAGGTAAAAAAAAATAGGGATAAATATAATAGACTCGCCTCATGAATTTTTACAATCATGATAATTACAACAAAAACCGTAATATCTGATGCTCAAGGCAGTGATATTAAAATTTGGGGAAAGCAAAAGGGCCTGAATAGAAATGTTTTCCATACTTCACTCAAATGATAAAAATGTTGATACTGACAGATTGTGATGTCAGATATGTGTATTATAATACCTAAATCAACAACATTTTATGCAAAGAGATACTCTCAAACACTAAAAATAAATCAAGACAGAATTGTTCCAGTGACCCATAGGAAGGTGCTAAAAGAGAAACAGAGGAAAACCGGGAAACAAATAATAAAATTGCATACTTAAGCTCATATATATCAAGAATCACCCTAAATGTAAATGGTGTAAATACATCAATTGAAAAGGCAGATTGGCAGAGTGGATCAAACAAACAAACAAGCAAAAAGAAACACAAGCCAACTCTATGGGTTTGAAGTAAGAAGAAATTCACTTCACATTCAATGACATAGGTAGGTTGAAAATAAAAGGATGTTTTTATATAGTAAAATCGAATATATGGAAACCAAAATTAAAAACACAATACTATTTCCAATCATTCTATTAAAAAGTACTATAATAATTTACAAAACATAAATAATTTGAATGCTGAAAATTACAAAATGTTAATAAAAGAAACCAAAGAAGACATAAATAGTTAGAGATATATGTGTTCCTGGATTAGGAGACTCAACTTAGTAAACATATCAATTCTCTCTAAATCGATCCATAGGTTTAATGCAATTTGTGTCAAAACCCCAGCAAGGATTTTTGTAAGCATAACAAGTTTATCCTAAAATTTATATGGAAAAGCATAGTATTTATAATAGCTAAAACACTCTTGAAAAAGAGGAATCAAGTGAAAAGAATCACTCTTCTTGATATTAAGGATTACAATATAGCTACAGTAATAACGGCAGTGTCATACTGGCAGAGGAACAGACACATCAATCAATGGAATGGAGAAGCCAGGAATAGCCTACACAAATACACCCAACTGATTTTTGACAAAGGTGCAAAAGCAATTCAATGCAAGAAGGATAGTCCTTTCAACAAATGGTGCTAGAGTAATTGGATATCCATTGACAAAAACAAACATTGCAAAAATTCAAACTAAATCTCATGCTTTATATAAAAATTAACTTAAAATGGATAATGGACTTAAATGCAACATTTTAAAAATACCTATTTTTTTTTTTCCGTCTTTTGTTTTTTTAGGGCTGCACCCACGGCATTTGTAAATTCCTAGGCTAGGGGTCGAATGGGAGCTACAGCTGCCAACCTATGCCACAGCCACAGCAACTTGGGATCTGAGCCACGTCTGTGAACTAAACCACAGCTCGTGGCAATGCTGGATTCTTTAACCCATTGAGCAAGGCCAGGGATCAAACCCATGTCCTCAGGGATACTAGTTGGGTTTGTTAACCGCTGAGCCAAGATGAGGTTTCCCAAATTGTTTTTTTTTTTTTTAAGAATGTTTTCAGGATTTAAATCTAAACAAAGCGTTCTTAGACTTGATGCCAGTACCACATACATAAAATTTTTTTTTGATAAATTAGAGCTCACAAAAATTAAAAAAAAAAAAACCTCTTGTTCTATGAAAGAGCTTGTAAAGCTAATGGAAAGGAAAGGTGTACACTGGCATAGGACCAATATGTATAATATATAAAGAACTCTCAAAAATCTATAACAAAAAAGTCCAACTAGAAAAATGGGCAAAACACATGAATAGACATTCCCTTGAAGAAGACATACAAAGAGCAAATAACCATGATGAAAAGTTTTTTAAGTACCTTTAGCCACTAGGGAAATGCAAGTTAAAAGCACAAGGTGACAGTGGACGATTATTCAGTCATTACAAAGAATGAAATAATGCCATTTGCAGCAACATGGATAGACCTAAAGATTATTACACTAAGTGAAGTCAGACAAAGACAAATACCATATGATATCTTTTATATGTGGAATCTAAAATATGACATAAATGAACTTATTTATAAAACAAAAACAGATTCACAGACAGAAGAAAAACATTGTTACTAAAGAGGGAAAGGGTGGGGAGGGAGAAATTGGGAATTTGGGATACACACTACTATATGTAAAACAGATAAATAACAAGCACCTACTGAATAGCACAAGGAACTATATTCAGTATCTGGTAATAACCTATAGTCGAAAAGGACCTGAAAGAGAAGAGAATAACAACTTTTACATATGTATAAAACTGAATCATTTTGCTATACACCTGAAACATTGTAAATCAACTATTTCAACAGAAGCAATACAATAAATGATATTAAAAAGAATGTTATAAAAAGCACAAGATAGGAGTTCCTGTCGTGGCTCAGTGGTTGGCGAATCCGACTAGGAACCATGAGGTTGCGGGTTCGATCCCTGGCCTTGCTCAGTGGGTTAAATCTGGCGTTGCCGTGAGCTGTGGTGTAGGTTGCAGATGCAGCTCAGATCCTGCGTTGTTGTGGCTCTGGTGTAGGCTGGTGGCTACAGCTCCGATAGATCCCTAGCCTGGGAACCTCCATATGCCACGGGAGCGGCCCTAGAAAAGGCAAAAAGACAAAAAAAAAAAAAAAAAAAAAAAAGTCATACCACTAAAAGTTGATGAAGATGCAGAGTGATTGGACCACTTGTATGCTGGTGGTGGAATGTAAATGGTAGTCATAGTTTGCAGTTTGTTATAAAACTAACTATGAGACTAAATAGACCACCGAGCAGTTGAACTCTTAGATCTTTATCCCAGAGAAAAGAAAACTTGTTTGTTCACACAAAATGCACACAACTTTATATGGAATTTTGCATACAAATATTTACAACAGCTTAATTCACATGGGTAAAATACTGAAAACAACCCAGCCATTCTTTAGCAAGTGAACTGTTAAACTATGTTACATAAATAGCATGGATTACTACTCAAGAAAAAAAAAAGAGAGAATTATTGACACAGGCTACAATTTGGATGAATCTCAAGAGAATTACAGTGAGTGAAAAAAAAGCCAGTTACCAAAGATTGTATACTATATGATTCCATTTATGAAACATTCTTGGAATAAAAGGATAGTCATGGTGTTAGTAACAGAGGCAAAGAGATGAAGGAATGAGCATGGAAGGAAGGGGGTATAATTATAAAAAGCAACAGGAGAGATTCTCATGGTGATGGAAGTCTTCTGTATCTTGACTATGATTGTAGATATACAAAACTATACATATGATAAAATTCCATAGCATTAAATATATACACCGATGAATACAAGTAAAACAGGAGAAATCTGAGTGAGAGCAACCGATTGTATCAACGTTAATATCCTTTGTTGTGATACACTAGTTTTGCAAGGTATTACCATCAAGGGAGATTGAGTGAAAGTTACTCAGTATCTCTCGTCTTATTTCTTATAATTGCAAGAGCATCTTCAATTATCTAAAAGTAAACTCATTAGCTTTAAGGAGCACTTGCAAAAAAACAATACATGTCTTGTGACTCCCTGTTGACTACGGAACTGAAATTCAAACTATTCTAGCTTCAGATTCCCAGCTCCCTGCAAACAGACCCCAAATTCCCTTTCTGAAACTTACCTTCCACAAGTCTGCTCACACTGGCTTAGTAAGTGGATATTCTTGGGGGTTCTCCTGTCTGCTTCTCCACCCAGTTCATCCTCCAACTCTATCCCCTCATCCACATGCCCCAATCCTTCCCTCCTTCAAAATTCACCTCCAAATGGCATGTCCAGCTGGAAGGAATCCGTCGCTCTGAGTTCTCACACACTTTTCCACCTTGTATTGCAGCTTTATATGTACGTGTTTTACATTCTCCACTAAGCTGTGAGCTTGTCTCAGACAGATCTGAGATTCGTTTCTCTCTGCTTCTTTCACAGATGCTAATAAGCACCATCATGAGGCACACAGAAGTGACCAGGATGGTGTGGGGAAATGTAGGTTCCATCAAGAGGGGTAGAAGTCACTGTAGGAGTTCCCAGCTCTGAAGCCAGCTGGCTTCTCTCCAGTCCTGGTTCCACTGCCTCTTTACAGTTTGGCCCTATCCTCAATATCCTCACCTGATCTTAGGGAAATACATTTCAAGTGCTAACATGTTAGAAAGCAACCTCCTCAGTACCTGGTAACAAGCAGACACTCAAAATGCAGCCGGAGTCTCCAGTTCCTGTTTGCTCACATGCTACTTGTATGGACTTAGAGATGAATGAGTTTTCTTTTTACATTCAGTTTCTTCACCTCTAAAAATGGTCAAAAGTACCTATATTTGAAGTAAGATTAATTGACTTATTTATGCAAAATTCAAGCAGGGTATTGCTGCGGAATATGAAGAGCTAACATTCATTTGAGTCTTTACTACAAGCCTAATATATTACATATGTTTATTCACTTGGAGTTTATACTGTGAGTATGAAATGGAACTAATACTGTTTCCATTTCACAAATGAAGAGACGAGGCACAGTGAGATTAACTATGTGGTAGAGGCTAGGAAGTCTGGCTAGCTCCTGGACTTGTGTGTTACACACCATGCTGCCTCTCTAGCAGAGACAGGTGGTGATGTTTAGGATCCTCACAATTATAATTTGGGGAGTTTGTTTTCTTTCCATTTCTTCCTGGGCTCTGTAGACAACTAATGGAATTTGTGTCCCCCATCCTTCACAAGGAAATATTATCTTTTTTACAATTTTGATTCCCAGCATCAGGGCTGCTTCAGACTCTCTTCCCTTCTTCCAGGCAAGAATCTCCTCCCACTGCTATGATTTCTGTTCCCAACCTTTCTTTCAGCACTCTACTGCTATAAATATCTCCTTGTTCATAAAGATATCAGCTCCTACCTCATAAAGAAAGGAGGACACCAGGTAAAACTCCAACATCCCCTAGCCCACCCATATCCTGCAGCATTTTCTCTTCTTCATTCAAGATTTGATGCCTTTGTCTGAGCCCTGGAGTGCTTTTCAAACTGTAGCCCTAGGATCACCTATATTGGTATCACCTAGGATGCTTGTTAAAAACACTCAGCTGAACTTATACACTGACGCATGTCAAATTTTTTCAATTAAAAAAATATGCAACCCACATCTACAGAATCAGAATCTATAGGTGATACCTGGTGGGTTGCAGTTTAACAAGGCCCTCAGGTGATTCTGATGCAGAAGTGAGCTTGAAACCATTCCTTTAGAACCTTGCTTGATATATCATCCCATCTCTGACCTAACAGAACGAGTGAAGGGGGTCAAAAGGTAAGAAGAAAAAATAAATAACACCAATAAGAAAAAAGAAATGCAAGAGGAAAAGCAAGACTGGAGGAGAAAACTTCAGAGTGATTTTGAGCATGTTGAGTTGGAGATGCCTTGGGGACCCACAGGAGACTATTTCTAGCACTCAGCTGGAACTATGGAAATAGAATTCCAGGAAAGGTTGGGGCTGTATAGATAGATTTGATAACTATATTTTCCAAAACAAAAACAGGGAACCATGATTTGCAATGGATTTTTGTGCTTCTTGCAGATTCAAGAGAGAAAATTTTAATAGTAAAGTGCTGACATTCATGGGATATTTCAATGTTTTTATTTAAGCAATTTGCTTACCTTCTCTATCTTGTCTCCTCATCTGTAAAATTGGGATAATTGTGATACCTACTATATGGAATTCTTGTGAGTAAATAATGAGTATTTTGGAATGGATAAGCAATGAGATCCTGCTGTGTAGCACAGGGAAATGTTGTCTAATCACTTGTGATGGAACATGATGGAGGATAATGTGAAAAAAAGAACGCATATACATGCATAACTGGGTCACTTTGCTGTATAGCAGAAATTCATAGAACATTGTAAATCAACTATAATAACATTTTTTTTTTAGAAAATGTACTTGTTCTTCCTTTATTTTTACCCCTTTTCCTGCCTTCTCTGGTTTTAACTGAGCATTTTATATAATTATATTTTTTCTTCTCTCTTATTTTTTTGAAAATTTTATTTATTTATTTATTTATTTATTTACTTATTTTCCTTTTTATGTCCACACTTGTGGCATATGGACATTCTCAGGCTAGAGGTAGAATGGGAGCTACAACTGCTGGCCTATGCCACAGCCACAGCAGTGCCAGATCTGTCATGTCTGTGACCTAGGCCACAGCTTGCAGCAATGCCAGATCCTTAACCTACTGAGCGAGGCCAGGGATCAAAACCACATCCTCATGGATACTAGTCTGGTTCTTAACCCGCTAAGCCAAAACGGGAACCCCTTCTCTCCTCTCTTAGCATGTCAGTTTAAACTATACATTTATAATATATATTTTTTTTTTAAGGCCGCACTCACAGCATATGGAAATTCCCAGGCTAGGGGTCAAATTGGAGCTGTGGCTGCCGGCCTACACCATAGCTTGTGGCAACATCAGATCTTTAACCCCACTGAGCAAGGCCAGGGATTGAACCTACATCCTCATGAATACTAGATGGGTTTGTCACCACTGAGCCACAATGGGAACGCCCATTTATAATAAATTTAAATCTACTTTCAAATAACAGTATACCACTTTGCATGCAATGCAGGTGCCTTATAACATAGTCTTCTCAGTTAATCCTTCTCATCCCTTATACATTTACATCATTCATTTCACTCATCCATAAGCTATAGTCATCTAATACATTGTTACTGTTATTACTTTGAACAGTTATCAGATAAATTAATAAAAAATTAAATGTTTTTATTTTACCTTTATTGATTCCATCTCTAATGTGCTTCTTTTCTTTATTAAAATCTGAAATCCAAAGAAAAGGATTAGGGGAGAACCTTGAAAGGACAGGAGAATGTTGGGGGAAAGACATTACAAACAGAAGGACGATGCCAAAGGGGCACAAAGCCAAGAAAGCATCTATGGATGAAACAGTAGCTGAATTGGGATCTACCCTAGAAATTATCTGTGGTTTAACTACCGCATTTTCTAGGTGAGAATTGCCCAATGTTATGCAACTGGAAAGTTGCAGAACTGGGAATCAAACCCAGGAAGAGTGACTTCAGCACCTATGCTGAGCACAGAAGGAGGTTAGATCCTGCTCAAAGTAGCTCACCCAACTAGACACAGTCAGGACCAGGTCTTTAGTCCCTGTCTCCCAGGCCCTCACCTTCTATTCTCCCGCAGGTACATATCCTGAAACACAATTAATCCTCAGAAATCCTAGGGGGACTTTAGAGATGGAGTTAACGTAGTCTTCTGAGTTCAAGGGTTAAAAAAAAAAAAAGGAATCTGAAATGACATATTCTCAGGAGGCAAAGAGCATTTATAGGGTTTCACTAATTACAGCTTTGAATAAGCTGCCAGCATAGTCATCCTAATGAAATGAGCCAGAATCCTTCCTTGGAAACTTTCCTAGACAATCAGGTCTGTGTAAGTGAATACTTATACCCTAGACCCAAGGGAATGCACCAACCAAATGAAGGCTCCTTCAGGAGGGTGGTGGATGGCAGAAGATTATCAGACACCATAAGGGGACTGTCAGAGGAGGTCTGTCTTTCTTGGTGTATTACGTAGTGAGTATACATACAAAATTATGTATTCACAGGACAACAAGGATGGGCATGAAAAACATAGTGCATACTGTAAAAAAGGTAAAGAAAATGAGGTAAGATGTATGGTACCTCACCATTTACCTAAACTAAAAATATATGCCAAAAACAATATTATATATTTTTGCAGGAACACACACATGCAAGACACATATTAAATGCATTAGAACATGAGCCTGTGGGAGGCAAAGAAATACAGTTAGCTATAGAGGATACACACACACACACACACACACACACACACACACACACATATATATGTATATATATATATAATATACAGATTTGCACTTATTATTCATACATGATTTATATAGTTATATTATTTATTTATTTACCCTAAACAAATCATGTGTGTGTGTGTTACAACCCTGAACAATGATAAGAGGCTTGAGGGCAGCATGTGTCAATGATTCATTTTAGAAGCTCTCACATTTTCTGGTGTATAGTAGGCAAACCATAAATATTGCTCAATGAATGGCTTCATTTTCAACTTGCCCAGTGTTCTGAGCATTACCTGCCAGACAGCAAAGACCTTTCTTCCCAACATCTCCCTTGCCCCTGCTCTCAGCTCTCTCTTTGCCACTATGTTCTATTAAAGAGGCAAGTAAGAGCTGACTAGAAAGAGGAATAATTATTAAAGAATGAAAATAATTATCCCCATTAAAAGCAAGAAGCACATTTTACACTCCCTTTAAGCAAATGAATTTAGTTTTGCAGCGTATTCTCTTTTGATTTTTTTCCATGAGCACAGTGTTTCCACTGTAAAATACTCATTGGCTAAACAAAATCATTTCTTTGTACAAGTTAATAAAGAGAAATAAGTTTTCAACCAATTGTGTTACTTCAGCAGGTCTCTGAATGCTTGTGCGGAAGCATTTCACTGTTTTAAAACAAAATCGTATTTCTGCCAGTTAAATTGAATTCTGCAAGTCTGATTTTTTAAAATGATTTTAAAAATTTATAACAGTTTTAGATTCACAGAATTATCTCAAAGGTAGTAAAGGGAGTTCCTATTCCACTCCCCACCCCACCCCCCACAGCCAATTTCCCCTATTATTAACATCTTATGTTTGTATGGTATGTTTGTCACAGTTAATAAAGCAATATTGATACAAGATTATTGACTCAAATTCATTTTTTATTAAAAGTCCTCATTTTCTTTCCTAATATCATTTCTGTGTCTCAGGATAGCATCCAGTTTACCATATTATATTTAGTTATTATGTACCTTTAGTTTCCTCTTGGTTGTGACAGTTTCCCAGTCTCCCCCTATTTCTGATGGCTTTGACCATTTTGAGGATTACTAGTCAGATATTTTGTAGACTGTCTCTCAGGTGGGGTTGATTTGATGGTTTTCTTATAATTAGACTGGGGTAATGTTTGGGGAGGAAAACTGCAGAAGTAGAGTATCATTCCCATCACAGCCCATCAAGGAACCTACCATCCACATGACTCATCAGTGTTGATGTTATCCTTGATACCCTGGTTGAGGTAGTGTTTGTCAGATTTCTTCACTACAAAGTGATTCTTTTTCTTGCTTTCCATCCTATACTCACAAGCCTGCTCTTAAATGTTAAGACTAATTAATGAAATTGCAGAGACTGGCCTTAAAAACAAAGTCTTTACAGTTAACAAAAGTAGTCTTAGAAAAGAGTGGAAGAGATGTGAACTTCTGACTCACGAAGGTGGCATGAAAAAATCTGATTGGAAAAAGCTTAAAATTGACAAGCCTCACAGGAATGTGGATTTTGTGCTCCTATACAATACAGAGACATGCGAATATCTGTCACTTTCCAATTGGCCCTGCTTTTTGTGAATGTACATTTGTCCTTGGACATATAATGTGCAAATACTGTAACACATCATAGTGATAACATAAGAATCAAATGCAGAGATTAACAAAGGACTATGAAAATACTGGAGGAAAGAGCAATTTCAACCAGACGACTCGAGAACACCTTCATGGAGGGTATGACATGTGGGTATGGTTTTCAGAGACAGGGAAGCCTGAAGGAACATCATTTGCATGAACATGGAAAAGGAAAGGACAGGGCATAGGACATGGGGAGTTCTAATGTGTGAAGGCACAGGCTGAGGGGAACTTTTGCACAAGGCTAAAGAGTTTGAACTTCATTCTATGAGCGTAGGTGTGGGGGACGTTGACTTTTTGGGGTAAGGACAGTAATATGATAATGTGTGAGAAAAAACCTGACAACTGTCTAGGGGAAATTGGAAGGATAAGAACTTAGAGGGAAAAGGAGTTACAAGACTTATGAAAGGGTATAAATGAAAGGAGGTGATGTTGTAAATAGAGAAGAGTGGGAAAATGTTAGGAGCAGTATAGATAGGATTTGGATCAATATCATAGCTAACAGTAGCAGAGACTGACAGGATACTTACTAAACCCACCTCCTCTTCCTTCCTGGGCTCATAGCTGGACCCCATTCCCCCACCTCTTTTAAATTAGCTGGTGTCATGTGCCTGAGTCCCAGATGAACAGAACGTTACGGATGAAAGTCATATATGGCACTTTCAGGCCTATCTCACTCTCTCTTCTCCCTTCCCCATCAGACTGGAATGGAGAGAACGCCCAAGTCCACCCTGAGAGCCATGCCTTGAAGACAGTATAACCATAGGACAGATGGAGTTGTGTTTCTTGAATCACTGCTTTGAGAAGAATTAGCCAACCTGCTAGACCTTGAGACAAGTGAGAAGTAAACTGCCTTCCTGTTGAGCCATTGCATGCTTGGGTCTATTTGCAATCACAGCATAGCTTGGACTACCCTAGCTAGATTAGAAATTGGTACTTTGAAGTTGGTACCCCCATAATAGAAAACTAAAGCCTGTGATACTGGCTGTGTGGGAAGAGATATGGGAGCCAGACAGGCTGAGGCGTATTGTTTTGCTATGGCAAAATATTTGATAAAATTATTGCCTGAGTCACTGTGCAGGGGATCGGGCTGGACCTGGGTGAACCTTCACAGTCTGAATGTACCAGTGGCTCCCAAAGCCTTGATTTAAGGGGCTAAAGTCCAGTCATTGGGTTGGAATGAGGCCTGAACAGCATGTGTATACTACTTTTACATCAGACGTTGAAAATGCCAATTGTCTTTCTCCAAGAATGGGAATTGGAAGGTGACAGAATTAGGAGGGCCTAAAGCTCCCCCCAAGAAAGCCCTCTTCTCCTCACAAAGCTAACCTCAAAAATGCCTCACCCAGACCTTGTCTTCAAGGGCAACTTGTCCATGAGCTGAGAGGAGGTAGATCTGGCTCTGAGGCCCAGGGCCTGGGGGTGCTGAAAAAGAAAAATAATCCTACTTCTAACATTCCATAGGTTTGGGGGACCTAGAGATGCCTTTCATTCTAGATGTATGCACTGCTCTCTTTGTGGTCCTAGAAGAATTAAGTCAGAGGGATGGGTGGAGACATTGAGGCCTGGAGACACAAAGTAACCTATTTAAGGTCAGGGAGCTGCTTCTCCATTTTAAATGGGTTGCCAGCATGATGCAGCAAATTAGAAGCAGAGTCTAGACATACCTAGAGCTCATGAAATCTAAGAGGAGAGCTTAAATGGACATGATGGTGTCTACACCATGGACAATCTGATCCAACTCTCATTTACATATGGGAGCATGGAGATCCAAACAGAGAAAGAGAGCCCACTCTCCACAGTAGTTACCGTGTGCCTGGCACCCTTCAGAAAGCTTTCCATGTATTAACTCCTTTCATCCCTACAACTGTACTACAAGGTAAGTATTATCATCTCCATTCGGCAGGTGGAAAACAACAGACACAGACTGGACAAGTAACTTCAGAGAAGGCAAGCAACTTACCTAAAGGCACATGTCTTGACAAAGCCAGGATTCAAATCCATGCAGTCTGGCTGTGGAAGCCACGCTTGCAGCCACTGTGCTATAGCCACTCTGAACTAGTGAGCATCTGCTGGATCTGTATTTCCAGACGGCTCGCTAAAGCCTTCTTACTCACATGCACTATCTTCCTGCTGCCTGCTGGGCAGAGCTCCAGATCCACATGCACTGATCTGCACAGACAGCACGCCATGGTCAGGCCAGCCTCGTCTCTCCACCCCTCCCCACACTGGATGCCTCAGCCCACCTCAACCCTGCCACCCCTGCCCTTTCCCCATCTGCGAGCAGCTCTGTGGAAGAGTGGGGAGCACGTCCTGAAGAGTCAGAGTTCTGGTTCTGCAATGTACTGTCCCTAGAATAACCTTAGGCAAGTATAAAATAGTATCTACCTACTAGGCTGATCCTGAGGAGTCAATGAAATAATGTAGATGAAATGTTTAACATAACGGCTGGCACCTAAGAAGCACTTTGACAGCAAGAAAACCTTATTGATGTGAAACTTGTGTTCCCAGCTTCAAACATCTCATAGATGACTATTCATACCCATAAGTGGCATGGCATTCTGATTTAGAGTATGGAAAAATAGTCAGTAAATAGCCACAGGAGCCAGCAATGGTCAGTAAACCCTTGCGGTGGAAGCTGCATTGAGTTCAGCCTTGAAGGTAGAATTGACTCATCCATGTGGAAATGAGTGGGTAAAGTATGGACAAGTTAAAAGCAAGATGCACACAGTATTTTGTGGTGGTGACTTTTGTTGGGTTAATATAGGCACCACCCAGGGGACTGGTGGGAGACAGCATTTGAAAAGGTAGCTTTGGGAAGGATTATAAGGGTTTTGAAATCCAGGCGAGGGAATATGTGATTTCTCCCTCTCTCCTTCCCTTTCTAACAACTAATGACAACGACAACAGCAAAGACAAAAACCTCTCAGAGGAAAACAGCCCAGGTACTAATCTGTGCTCTCAGATTAAAATTTAAAGCCTGAATCTCAGCATCCCACACGTTGATGAGGGAGGCTGTGGCCACACAGGGTTCTGGCAGGTGTGTTCCTCTTAACAACAAAGATCCCTGGGGGCTGCATGCCCTCAGGATGAATCACAGCAATTTGCAGCTTTGCCTTGTTGGAGACATTTCAGTTCCATTAGCTACTCAGTGCTCAAAGAGTTCTGCCCTCATCTGGTCCAAGATTAAGACAAAAGACTCACTGGGACTGAAAGAGGTGTAGGCTGGGTATGCACCAGCAAGAGCCTCAGAGGCCAGGACAGAGTGTGCATGAATGCCAGCAGGTCCCCAAGTCTTGAGTCAGGCGAGGAGCCTTTTTCTAAGGTATTTGATCTCTGTTGAACTGCCTTCTCTAAAATCTTCAGGTTACTTTCTGTGTGTAGCTTTTCTTCCCTGAGTTCAGCTTTATTCTTTGACTAGCAGTTATTCACCATAAATAATTTGTCATTTTGTTTCATCAGTGTCACTTATAAATTGTCACATCAACTATTACATTATTATAACTGACAGTGTAAACAAAGAATTCTCTAAGATTGGTCTGATCAGAGCATTGCTGAATTTGCAAAAGCTTATTGAAATGTACCTCACACAAAAAAAGAGTGTACAAATTATAAGCATACAATTTGATACAATCCATCATTATAAGCAACAGGACATTTTTAGCACCCCTGAAGCCAAGCCTAAACCTCAGGTCCCCTTCCCCAAACTACTGCCTCCCTATTTAATTATTACACAGACTCCTAAAGCTATAGTAAAGTTTTGCTTGTTTTTGATCTTACATAAGTGGAATAATACAGCATATATTCTTTTGTGTTGGATTTCTGTGCTCAAAATATTTGTGAGGTTTGTTCGTGTTGTATTTTTCCATAGGTTTTTTCCATCATAATTGCCGAAGAGTATTTCACTGAGTGAGGATACCGCCACTTCTATTATGAATGGACCTTTGGGCTGCTTCCAGTTTGGCAATACTTCAAATAACGCTGCAGTGAACTTTCTTGTAAAAGTCTTTGTATACATATGCTTGCACTTCTGTTGGGTATGTGCCTAGGAGTGGAGTTGCTGGTTACAAGATAGGTGTCTGTTTCAGTTTGTATTTCCTTGATTACTAACAAGATTGAGCACCTTTTGTAGCTGTACCAGCCATTCGGATAGCCTCTTCTGTAAAGAAAATACAAGGAATTATCTATATTACTGACTGACTTGTACAGAGTTTTTCACGTATTTTGTCAATTGTGTGTGTTACAACTATCTTCTAATCTGTGGCTTACTTCTTCACTCCTGGAATTTGATACACAAAAGTTCTTAATTTAATGTAATCCACTTTATCAATATTTCTTTGTGCTATTTGTATCATTCAAAATTTTTCTCTATCTTCACATCATGAAGATATTTTTTATCTTATAGAAACTTCACATTTAGAGCTACCATCAATTGAAAACTGATTTTTATGCATGTGTTCACATAATAATTAAGTTTCTTTTCTTTTTCCCATGCAGTTACCCAATAGACACACCATTGATTGAACTATCCTTTCACCACTGCTTTTCAGGATCAAGTTGTAAAAGCCAGTGTCCAAATATGTGGGTGTGTTTGAGGACTTTTTTCTTAGTCTGTCTACTTTTACACCAATATCACACTACCGGAGTTCCCGTCGTGGCGCAGTGGTTAACGAATCCGACTAGGAACCATGAGGTTGCGGGTTCAGTCCCTGCCCTTGCTCAGTGGGTTAACGATACGGCATTGCCATGAGCTGTGGTGTAGGTTGCAGACACGGCTCGGATCCCGCGTTGCTGTGGCTCTGGTGTAGGCCAGTGGTTACAGCTCCGATTCAACCCCTAGCCTGGGAACCTCCATATGCCGCAGGAGCAGCCCAAGAAATAGCAAAAAGACAAAAAAAAAAAAAAAAAAAAAATCACACTACCTTAATTACTATAATATTATAATAAATATTCATATCTAGTGTATAAGTTCTTTGGCCTGATTGTTTCATAGTAGCAATTTTTATTTCCATATATATTTTAGAAGGAAGCTCGTGAGTTTTTATTTTTTAAAAACTACTGTACTTTTTATCAGGATTGTAAATCATAGAGTTTGTTTTACAGGGTTTTTCAATCCATAAACATAGGTTGTTCCTCTACGTATAAAGGTCTTCATTAATTTCTCTCAATATTGTGTTATTTTCTGTGCAGAGTTCTTACTTTTTTTTTTTTTTTTTTTTTTTTTGTCTCTGCTATTTCTTTGGGCCGATCCTGTGGCATATGGAGGTTCCCAGGCTAGGGGTCTAATCAGAGCTGTAGCCACCGGCCTATGCCAGAGCCACAGCAACGTGGGATCTGAGCCGCATCTGCGACCTACACCACAGCTCACGGCAATGCCGGATCGTTAACCCAATGAGCGAAGCCAGGGATCTAAACCGCAACCTCATGGTTCCTAGTCGGATTCGTTAACCACTGCGCCACGATGGGAACTCCCTCTTACATGTATTTTGTAAGATTTATTCATAGGCATTTGGCATTTCGCTGCTATATAAATGGTATCTGCTTAAAAATTTTCTTTTTAAATTGTTACTGCTGCAATTGATTTTGTATCTTGACCTGTATCCAGAAACTTTGTCGAACATTATTTCTGATAATTTAATTGTAAATTATTAATTTTTTCTGCATGTAACACTATTTGTAAGCAATAAAAGTATTAGTTTTTACTTTACATTCATTATGTCTTTTGTTTATTTTCTGTTCTTGTTGCACTTGCTAGAATTTTCCGTAAAATGCTACACAAAAGAGGTGATACTGGCCCTATTTGTCCTATCCCTAGCCTCAGATAGAAAGCTTTCAACATCTTACCTTTCAGTATGCTGTTGATTTTTTAGCTAGCCCTTACAAAACTAAGGAAATTCTTTTCTATTTCTAGTTTTAAGAAGTGTTTTTCCTCATGAAAAGATACTGAATTAAATCTTTTTTCATCTAGTGAGAGGTTCGAAAAATTTATAACTTAGTGTCAATACAGTGATTACACTGCATATTTTTTCCAATGCTGAGCTAGTTTTGCTTTCCTAGAAAATTTCCAACTTGATTTTGATGAATTGCACTTTTTATATAGTGCTGGATTGAGGTTGTCAAAATTTTCTTTAGGGTATTTGCACCTACGTTCATGAGTAACATTGGCCTATGATTTTTGATAACAAGTTTATGGTATCAAGTTGATTGGCAAGAATCGTTTATCTTACCTTCTTGTTAATTTTGCAGTATCTGTTGAGTTTAAGCAAACGGCCCTTCTAGTACACAGCACAATGTCTATCAGCTGGTAGCATTCAAAAAATTACTTGAGGAATGAATGAATACATTTGAGAGAAGCAGAAACACAGGAGGTCACATCGACCAGATGCTACTCACTGTCCCGTTAAGCTGGAAAGCACAAAGTTTAAGACGATCTTCAGACATGCCAGGAGCCTGTATCTCTGAGGACTTAGCCAATGGTTTTCAAGCCTATCAAACTCAGTACCATCATGTAAAATATATATTTGCGGAGTTCCCAGTAGTCAACAAATCCGACTTGGAACCTTGAGGTTGCGGGATCAATCCCTGGCCTTGCTCAGGGGGTTAAGGATCCGGCACTGCCGTGAGCTGTGGTGTAAGTTGCAGATGCAGCTCCAATCTGGCGTAGCTGTGGCTCTGGCATAGGCCAGAGGCTTCGGCTCTGATTAGATCCCTAGCCTGGGAACCTCCATATGCCGCAGATGCGGCCCTAGAAAAAGACAAAAAATAAATAAATAAAATATATATTTGCAACTTCCCCTTTGGTATTTTGAAAAGAAACTCACAGATAGTCTAAATTTTTAGAAAATCATACAATATCCTCTTGAATAGAAAATCATTAATGAAAAGTAATTTATAGTAAAAGAAATATTTCAGGCATGACTAGAGACATGAAGAAAGTGGCAGGTGCTTGCTCCTAGTTATAATGAGTAAATGTGGATGTATGAGAAGTAAGACAATACTCAAATAATGTTTACTGTTGACACTTTCCCTTTATTCTGAACATTTTGAGATAAAGCCTAAATGGGCATGTTCATGTGTCTGTATAAGCAGAACTAATATGAATGTGACAACTACAAATGCAATCTGATACAGGTGTGTTGTGTTGTTGTCTCAGATACCAAAGGCAATGTTGTTGATGATGAAATATTTCAAAGTGGTAAATAATTCTTGGTAAAGTTCTGAAACAAACAAAGTGCAATCTTCTCTTGATTTACACGGGAGTTGCATTCCTGGAAAATTTAGTACATGTTACAAAACCATACAAAACATCCTTTTAAATATATGTGAAATGGAATTAGGTGCTAGGCTCTGGTGACCACAGAGATTTTTACCTACATGTAGTTCCAATGGGGCATGTGTAACTTGTGTCTCCCTCATTGTAGGAGGATTTGTGGGTTTAGAGGATTTGTTCCTTACCCAGTATATCCTAATAGCACCACCCCCAGTTACTCCAATAATCAATTCCCCTACCACCAACAAATTTTTCGACAACCCTCCTCCCCCTAGGAAGCATCCGCATCCTTGGTGAGAACCTGTACCTTGTTCCTCTTAAGTAGAGCTGCCTCCTTTACCCCCACTCTCTCCCAAACTCTGTGAAAGCACCACACAGACACTGGAGGGTACAGCAAGCCCCTTAGAAGGATTCCAAACTTGGGCCATGAAAACCTCTTTATATATATTATTATTATTGAAACTTCTTAGCATCTTTCCAAAAGGATGTTTTGGTGAATGGAAAAGAGGGGTGAAAAAATCTGGTAAGGTGAAGAGTGATAGGAAATTAGGCAGGCAGAAGGAAATTGGGGGTCAACCTAGTACCTAAAACACCCCCCGCCCCCCTGCCGAGGGCTTATATATTTGCTTAAAGGGAGAGGTAACCTGATCGATCCCACAATTCCACTGTCTATGAGATAAAAACAAGGTAAGAACTTGGACTCTGGAGCTGGATTCCTTAAATTCAACTTGGCTCCACTCTTTCTAGCTTTGGGACCATAAGTATCACCTTGTGCTTGCCTACAAACAGGATAATAATAATGGCACCTAGGATAGCTACCACTGGGTCCACTGGGAAGATGAGATAAGCTGATGTTCATAAAGTACTTAAAACAATACATGGTAGCTAGTTGTACATGTTCTATAAGCATTTGCCAAGCAAACAAGCAGAAACAGTTGCTCAGAGAAAACACAGCTGCTTCTAGCAGCTTCTCTCACTGAATGACATGGCGTTGAATTACCTAGTTTGGATGCTCAGGGGAAATGCAACATTCATCAGTCTCAACAGGAAACTGTAGCCAGCAAGTGGAAATCTGGTGGCTGAACTCATGCAGCTAAGTTCCTGGAGGATCTGG